>NC_085124.1:10000000-12978709 GCF_030269925.1 Bombyx mori | reverse complement strand
TTCTTAACAAATGTTCACGATTGACCTCCACGGTTAAAGAATAACATCGTGTAATAAAAATCAAATCCGCAAAATTATAATTTGTGTAATTACTGGTCGTAGGACCTCTTGTGAGTCCGCACGGATAGGGACCACCGCCCTGCCTATTTCTGCCGTGAAGCAGTAATGCGTTTCGGTTTGAAGGGTGGGGCAGCCGTTGTAACTATACTTGAGACCTTAGAACTTATATCTCAAGGTGAGTGACGCACGTTGTAGATGTCTATGGGCTTCGGTAACCACTCAACACCAGTTGGGCCGTGAGCTCGTCCACCCATCTAAGCAATACAAAAAAAAATAAGACACCAATTTCAGTTTTAAGAGATTTTGGTTTTTTTATAAATTTTTTTTTGTTTGTTAGCATTTTTGTTTTACAAATACAAAATGTGTATCTACGTGAATTCTTTTTTTTAAATTATCATTTAGTTTGGTGAACTTGCTGGACGGTCCAAATGATGTAAAATGAGTTTATGTGCTCATAAAACATCAACAACTTAAATGCGCCCAGTTTGAAACATTAGTTTTAAGTATCAGTCCTATAGTGCAACGGCTGCCCCACTCTCCAAACAAGGATGTATTATTGCTTCGAGGCTTAAATAGGTACGTTGGTTCGGGCTCCAAAATCGCCCTACCACTTATAAAGGATCATAAAGGATCAACGCCAAAGCGAATATGAAACACGTCTTTACTATACAAATACTTATTTATTACTCACTCCTTTAATCTTATTACACCACACGCCCCACCAAAATAGAAAAAAAATCATATCTATTTGTTATTATTATTATTTTTTAATTTAAATTCAGTTTTGTTCTATTCTTATGTATAACTTCTTCCTTATTATTACGTAAATTTTTTACATTAGGATCCAAATCTTCTATAACGATAAAAGGACCGTGATATACAGTTTCTAATTTTTTGTGAGTAATTTTTGCCTATTTACTTGCGCAAATGAGTTTAGCTCATGAGAGCTACAAATAGGAACCAAGAGATGTGATCGATTTTAATCACTTTTTTAATCTCATTTTTATTCACAAGTCACGAATCTTTCTTTCTCTATCTCTATTTCACGCCAGAACATTGTTCAATTTAAAAACTAATACTATACAGATAGGTATAAATATTGTATACATATTAGCTTAAAAATATTGCCAATTGTAATTTGATTGACTGCAATCATCATAGCAATTGAAAAACAATAAATAAATTACTAGATAAAATGTGGATTAGTTATACTTGTATTACGTTACAGACGAGTAAGCGTATCCGGTCTTGCCTATCAACTATCAGTTTTGTCATTATCAATACCATTGTCATTGGACTGTTAACAGACATAAGTTGTGGTCAATATATTTGGTATTCTAACGTACTTAGGTACTTCTACTTCAAATTTCTTAATTCACGATTTTCAAACAAAAAACAAAATCATTAATTATCATAAGATTTTTACCAATTAAATGATGTTGAAATGTCGTATTACAGAATGTATATATTATGTATTACAACACATTACTACATGTTTTTACAACGTTATAGATATTTGCAGTCTCCTAACAATAACAGGTAGTATAGTAAAACCAGCGATTTCTAACGTGTAACAAAGCATAGAAATATTAAGAGATTCCTCGTCTACTTCTTACATCTTTTACAGTTCTTACAATCTCACATTATGTACGGTCGACGTAGTATATCCTCTTGTTCCATTCAGGTCTCTCATAAATCATCTCTGCACTCACACCCTTCTTTTGCATATCATCTTTCACACAGACTATACAAGTCTTTTAGGACTTCCTCTTTGCATGCCCCTGTCTACTTTCATACCTATAGTCTTTTTGCCCACATTATCATCTCGTCTTGGCATAACACGCCCTGGATATAAATAGAGTTTGAAGTAGCTAATTATTTCCTTGACCTTGTGTCTAATAATCATCATCATTCTCCTGCCCTTCTCCCAGTCACCTGGGGTCGGCGCAACATGTCTTTTCCTTCCATACTCCTCTATCATATACCATTTCTTTGCTCACTCCCCTCTTAGATATAACGTCTATAACGCGTCTTGTATCTAATAATGTTATTGAATATTTACTTACTGTGCTTATAACGCTAACTATTTTAGCTCCGGTACTCAGGCTGATGCAACAGCAGAAATTATTTAAAGAGAGACACATTTCACGGACTGTGTTCACTACAGTGTTCACAATTACCTACTGATTAGATTCTTAGCCTTATTAAAAGAAAAAGAAAAACTTATCTGCACCGATTACACGATAAGAAATTACCGGGTACGGTACTTACTGGGATTGTTTTTCGTGTTTTATGAGTTAACAACGCTTAGATCAGCCTAATAGGATGTTTGATTTTTGGTCAAAAGTAGTCTTCTTCTATAGTTCATTAGCTCTAATGAATATTTAGATGTTTTCATCGGTTATTGCGAGTTGCAGAGATAGTTAAAAATATTATTATCATTATATAATATTATATCCGACTGTGCTATTACATTACAGTTTTGATCTCTAATGTTTTTACAATTTGAACAAGTTTATGAGTGAGGTCAGGACAGGCTAAGCGTGGATATGCATTGAATAAACCCAAAGAAACACGAAGAAACAAAATATTCCCTCTTCTTTATTTAAGTATGGCTTCTTGTGATGTCATTGTTGTCAGTGTCGAGTGTTTAAAACTATTTAACCATTAAACTAACATACTTAAGAACATATTCTGTTATAATATAAAAGTGATATGGAGCGAAATAAGGTGAAGTTGTTTTATTTGAGGCTGTAATCAATTAGAATGTAATTAAAATAAGAGATTTGATGGTAAATAAAGTGGTGGTTATTTACAAAGAGTTCAGTGGACTTTTTTGGAAGAACTCTAGAGGCCAAATCCAACGGCTTTTCCCTCTTCCCTTTTCCGCCAAAGATATATTCAGTGTTGGAAGGCTTAAGATTCTCACAAGAAATATAAATATTCATTATTTCACGCAGAAATTTAAATTATTGTTGCAATTTCCGTGGCAATCCAGTCATTGTGGTTTTACCTGTAAACCGCATACCAAAAAGTAATCATGCCGCCAATTTTTCTTCATAACGATTAATGAACTATTTTGATGGATGGGTTTTTTTTTTAGATAATATATCCTTATGTTGATATCATGGTGCTGGGTGTAGATCTGTGGTTACTTTATTTGTTCAAACATGATGTCTTTTCACTTCCTCTGAACTATTGCGGTTTTGAAGGCTTTAGAGACAGTGTTCAGAGTGGTTCGTATTGTAAACATTTTCTGCTTTTTTTAATCCTACATATGCTGATAGCCTTGAGAGGCTATATCAGCTTCGCCCTCACGTGTAGGTGAGCTCACAGGGCTCAAACCGGAGTGTTGCTAACACTGGCCCTAGCAAGAGCAGTGCTTCGCAGAATCTATCACCGGATTGGAAACGCGACTCACTGAGAAGATCCGGCGAGAAACTCAGTGGGCTGTGTCTATGGGTTAAATCGCTCGTCGAGCCCTTAGTCGCCAGCGACGGGTTCGACGAGGACGCTGGCCGATGTTTGTGGTGCCTGATCCGTTAATGGATCAGGAGGAACCGTAATGACGTGCGATTGCTGCAACGGAGGGTCTTCTACCCAGCGAATGCGATGCTATCATCCGGTAGAGGACGATCAGAAAATTACCGGAACTTGTACATACGCATATGTTGAGGCAGCGGCTTGGCTCTGCCCTCGGCATTGCTGAAGTCCACGGGCAACGGTAACCACTCACCATCAGGTGAGCCGTATGCTAGTCTGCCTCCAAGGGCAATAAATAAAAAAAAACGTGATATTAATATTATGGTTAGCGCGATTCAGCTTTTTATCAGATTCCCCGTAATGGCCGATAGCTCAGTAAATTGAGTAATAGGAAGCTATTTATACAGATAAGTGTTTTTCATAAATTGGCGTATCATAAACCAGCAAATAAATAGACTTCTTTAAAATATGTATCAGGAACATTATTATTTTTATTGCTTTTGTCGTTTACGTGTAGCGATAATGGAAAATTATATTTTAATCATCACGCCAAGGTGCATTTTGTATTGTTTCGAAATCAATGATTTTGTCATTTTATGGTACTTACAAATTTCTACGTATTTTCATTGTAACAAGTGATGATATAATTTTGATTACTCGTTGTCGTTGTGTTTCATTTCAGTCCAGTTAAGTGTGGAATAATTACACAGTAATGTTACCTAGTTACAGAATTATCGAATCATAGAAGAATATTTTAGTGGAGAATTCAAAGTGTCCTTTAATGCGCTATGACTGAATAGGCTTGGTCCATTTAGCTAGAATTTGCTAAAGATTTCAATTTTTTAAATTATTCCGAACAAATCAAATTCAAAACAAAAAAATCACATTAAGAATGATAAATTTACGCAATTCACATTCACTATTTTATCAGCGTATACCAAAAAGCAGGTGTATTCGGTGCGAATTTCATAAAACTGCTGATTGTGCTGTAGCTAAATAATCTTTTATCATAAACTAAAACATTGGCGTACAGAATTATTATCTCGACCGTATTTATTAGTGATAAAGTACCCTTGAAGCATCGCGAACGTAACGTCAGATTTATTATTGTTGTGTATACCATTGAATGGAAAGTGCAAAAAACAAAAATATTTTCAGTGTGCCTGTCTAAAATTTGTTCTACAGTTATAATTTAAACAGACATTCCAAATAGTTGGGACTATGTAAAATACTCATTTCAATGAATCGTAATTTACAAAAATAGTTTCAGTGTAATGAGTTGGATTGCGCGCGTTTTTTATTTTTTTTAGTGACTGAAGCATGGGTGTGCCCATGGTGAAAAAATGTTGCTTCTGCGCTACATTACACACCGGGACATTAATAATAGGATATTTATCTGCAGTGAGTGCTATTTTTCGAAATCTTTACTCATCGAACCTTGTCCTGGAAACAGAGATAACCTAGTTTCGTATAAAAATTTGCTTTCTGACGTAATGTCATGAACTTGAATTTTATTGCCTGGTGTTAATAGAAAGCGCCTGTGAATTGCTATTAATAAGAAAATTTTTAAGAAATTTTTGGGTCAGGCGCTTTGTTATTCAACTTTTTTGTTTTTCTACCTATACTGATAGTCTTGAGAGGTTATTTCAGCTTCTCCTTGGCGGGTAGGTGAGCTCACGAGGCTCCAACCGAAGTGTCGCTAGCACTGGCCCTAGCAAGAGCAGTGCTTCGCAGAATCTACCACCGGATCGGAAACGCGACCTACTGACAAGATCCGACGACAAACTCAGTTGGCTGTGTCTGTGGGTTAATTTACTCGTCGAGCCCTTCGTCGCAAGCGACGGGCTCAACGAAGACGGTGACTGGTGCTTGAGGTACCTAAAAGCACCGTTAATGAATCGGGAGGATCCGTAATGACGTGTTTAGGGCGACGTCGACTGTTTACCATTCGGTCCACCGGATCGGGTATGAACTTATTTAACGTAATTGTCTGCTCTGACTGATTATGAATCTAAATCATTTAAGCCAAAGCACTTATAATGCACTATTAATGAGATTAAGATTAAAACAGGAAATACGGAATGAGTAAGCTTTACGAAAATCTAGTCGTTGGGTCGCATTGCCGAGTTCGCTTTTCGAGTCTAGAAATCTACTGGACTTCTTCAGGAGGAACTGAGATGGCTTAGAAGCCAGTTGCTGACATTCGCGAAGGGCTGCTCTTGAGTTGCTAGGTCTACGCCGGAGGCGCCAGGGCAGCTGTTAACAAATTCATCGCTCCTGGCTGAGCCCTTGCTCGCCCACCTGTCCTGGGTATCTGGAAAGGCCTCCGAACGACCAGTGACACATCTTCTCAAAAAAAAAAAAACAAGCCAGCTGATATTTCCTTATAAACGAAGTACAGGCGATTTTTTTGTTTGTACAAGTCTAAAATTATATCAGACGACAAAAGCGGTTTAAACGTAAACCTTTTTTATTGAGCACTAACGAACACGTGACGTCAGATAAATTGAGAAATATTAAAACATCATAGGACTCGCCAGGTCCCGAATTAATGACGTCACAAACAACCTGGCCACGTTTAATTTCAAATTTATTGTTTCAGGTATGGGCGATCTTGGAACTCACTCTCTACTGTCTCCTGGTTACTCTTGCTCCTATCGGAAAGAATGGAACTGTGTCGGTACATAAACTGGTGTTATACATAGCCTCTGCTGTTGTCAGCGGAACGAATCTTATATCTTCGATACTTCTAATTGTAGCTGCTTACAAGGTAAATAGGCGAAAATATGTTTGAAATAAATCATAAATTATGTTTTGATTTGTAGATTGAAAGTTCCAGAGTTAAAAAAACAACATACATTCTACATACCATTAATTAAAATTCCATGTTCTTCTAGTTATTAACATACGAATAGCCATTTTCAAATTCATGTGGTTCCATTTTCCAACAGGAAAGGTGAAAGTATCACTCCATATAGCCTATCTTTCATACATTTATTCTGTATTAAAAATAAAATATCGAGTGAAAATATTACGGATGAAATATGGTCTAAGTAAAATTGTGGTTATTTACTAAGACTTCTTCAGCTTACTGAGAAGAATCCGAGAACCTACGTCCAGTTAGTTTGTTTTATTTTCACACGTTTGTGCACTTTCACAGACGCTTAACAATTAACAAACGACCGTTATTACACATATAGATCTGAGGAAACACTAAATAAAGAAAATAAAACAATTCACAAGACTACATTCTTCGCGTTCCCGCCAAAATCTCAAATTAATTCCACGCTTAACATTCCCGAAATTCGAATCGTTCCAGAAAATGGCGTCGCTGACTTTGCCGTGGACGATAGTGACAGGGATTGTCACATCGGTACTCTTCCTCTTGTGCCTAACAGGAATCAGCCTCGTGATTCAGGATACGGGTGAACTACTCGAAGTTGAAATCATTGTGATCGTACTCCATTTAGCTAAAGCGTGTAAGTATAGATGTGACGAAAAAATTAATTTCATCTCAACTGTTCGTTGAACTATGAGCACGAAGCTTTTTTTTATTGCTTAGTTGCGTGGGCGAGCTCACAGCCCACCTGGTGTTAAGTGGTCACTGGAGCCCATCACTGACATCTACAACGTAAATGTGCCACCCACCTTGAGATATAAGTTCTAAGATCTCAGTACAGTTACAACGGCTGCTCTAACCTTCAGACCGAAACGCATTATTGCTTCACGGTAGAAATAGATAAGGCGGTGGTACCTACCCGCGCGGACTTATAAGAGGTCCTACCACCAGTAAAAATGAATGCTGCCTGGAAAGTGTCTGGTAAAAGGAAGAGAGGCCGCCCCAGAACAACTTGGCGTCGCTCGGTGGAGCAGGAGCTAGGGGTCTTGGGCATGACGTGGGAGGAGCTAGAAAAGACTGCCCAAGACCGATACAAATGGAAAAATTTGATTCGAGCCCTACACCCCAGCAGAGGGTAATAGGAAAGCATCATGATGATGATGATGATGCTCTTCATGAAGACGAGACGACCAGGAGGAGGCTTCCGTCTCTGTTTGACACTGCACTGATCGAAAGTGTAAATAGTGGAGGAAGCTTGAAATTTCCCTTAAGTTAAGATTTTTATTTTGATTAGCATTTACAACATTTTTTCAATACTACTCATTCTGTCCAGGTATCTCAGTGTACTGTATCATTGTAGTGCACAGCAGACACAAACAGATTATGTATGAAGAAGATACGGCCGCATTTCAACATTCGGGGAGACTTCGTTACGATCCAGTTAAGATTGAAGATCATGTTTTTTGATATTTGTCCTGTTTTGTATTAAACAATAAACTTTTCTACAGTTTGCTACTAATAACTAGATGATGACCGAGCTTTGCTCGTTTTTTTTTATAACGCCATCTTGTTGTGTCTTTAAAGCGGTTAGTTGCCCTCAATTAAGAAAAATAGTATTATTATTCGCCAATAGATGTCGGGAAGAGTTGATTATTGAAAACACGAATAAAACAACATTTTCTGAAAATAAATCGCAGCTAGATCGATTTATCGCTCCCGAAATCTCCTGTATACTAAATTTTATGAAAATCGTTGGAGCCTGTTGTGAGCCTGGAGTTGGAGGAAAGGTATAAGCTGAATGTGGTACTTCTTCGACGACCGAAAGAGGTTTGGATATAATCGGAATGTTTCGGTTTCGTTATTAAAATAAATTAGGTAAGAAACTCTGTGAAAAAAAAAAGACTCACCAAAATGGCGCTAGTGTAGGAAGTGAAAATGATATGAATGTAGCAGGTTTTAAACAGAGTGAATACCGGCTGACCCACCCAGACCAGACCCACTGAGTTTCCCGCCGGATCTACTCAGTGGGTCGCGTTTCTGATCCGGTGGTAGATTCTGCGAAGCACTGCTCTTGTTAGGGCCGGTGTTAGCAACACTTCTAGTTTGAGCCCAGTGAGTTCACCTACACTTTAGGGTCAAGCTCAAATAGCCTCTCAAGGCTATCAGCATAGGTAGAAAAAAAAAAGAGTGAAGTGTACTGGATTGAAGTGAAGTTTGCTAGTGTATATAGCGCTGTTTTTAAAATCTCTCCAGTTGCTACTATGGCGCCACCTTAGTTGGCTCCCTTCCAACAGTCACTTTTGAATACACGGAAATGGTGCTCTTTACTTCTACCCTCCACAAGTGGATCGCAAGAATTATTATTTTTAAAAGTAATTTTATGCCCTGGTTACTAAGACCTTTAGTCATGTCTCATTTTAATTTATATTCTTATTTTTATAATAATGATAATATGGAGTGAAATGAAATGAGACGAAATGAAATGAAGACGATTAATTTGAGACAATAATCAACTGGGTTGAAATTAAATGAAATGAGATAAGATAATATGGGATGAAATATAATCTCAGTAAAATGGTGGTCATTTATTGAGATTTTTTCAGTGGACTTTTTGGAGGATCCCGATAAGTTACGTCCAGCAGCTTTGTTTTATTTTCCCTCATTTGTGCACTTTCACAGATATTAAAAAGTTAATAAATCACCTTTATTACACACTAACTGACCCGGCAGACTTCGTAGTGCCTCATTCGATAAATAAAAAACCTAAACTTTTGTATAAAATAAACTTAAAACAAAGAAAAGGAATCCGTCCGACAGGTGAGACACATCAGCGGTCTCCACCGTCGTTAGCCGCATTCGGAGACTGGGTCTTGAGGTGGCCCTCCACAAGTCCGAGGCCGTATGCTTTCACCCGGTTCGGAGAGGACCCCCTCCAGGCGCGACGCTCATAGTCGGTGGAGTATCGATCGCTGTCCAGCCGAAGCTCAAATATTTGGGCATCGTGCTGGACAGTCGATGGCGCTTCGACCACCATTTCGGTGAGTTGATTCCGAGGCTATTGGGCATGGCAGGTGCATTAGTCCGTCTTCTGCCCAACGTTGGTGGTTGCGGCGTCGGTGTCCGACGCCTGTACCTGGGGGTCGTGCGCAGTATGGCCTTGTATGGCGCTCCCGTGTGGTCGCCCACACTCTCCGCACGCAATGCGGCACTGCTGCTCCGAGCTCAGCGGGCGCTCGCGGTGAGGGTCATCAGGGGGTACCGTACGATCTCCCGAGAGGTCGCCTGCGCCCTCGCTGGTTCCCTTCCTTGGGATCTCGAGGCCGAGGTATTGGCTACGGTATACCGGCGCAGGACACAGTCCCTGAGTCGGGGACGGACACCCGGCCTGTCGGCTGTCAGTCGGTGGAGGCGTGCTGCGCGTCATCTGGCGTACGCTAAATGGAGGGAGCGGTTGCTGGAGGAACTTCATCAAACCTCAGCCACCCGCCGGCGCACTCTCGAGGCCCTGGTGCCCGTGCTGGAGACATGGTCAGATCGGCGACACGGCGTGCTCTCCTTCCGCCTTACGCAGGTTCTCTCGGGGCATGGCTGCTTCGGGAGGTACCTGTGGAGGGTTTGCAGGAGAGAGCCACATCCGGGTTGTCACCAGTGCGGGCATCCGGATGATGACGCTCAGCACGCACTCGAAGCGTGCCCGCGTTGGGAGCACCCGCGGCGAGATCTCATCGCGGTGCTGGGGAGGGACCTCTCCTTGCGGGCTGTCATTGCCCGCATGCTAGAGGATGAGAGTTCGTGGGAGGCCATGGCCAGATTTTGCGACCTGGTCATGGCGTTCCGCGAGGCTGAAGAGCGCGAAAGGGAGTGGAATCCCTCTTCGGCTCCTCAGCGAAGAAGGCGGGGTGGGCGACGCGGGCACGATGCTCCCGTTAATCTCCCGTAGGGACTGTTGGGTACTGGGTGCGGGGGTGCCCGGTGCTCTGCTGTCGGTTCCGTGGTGAGGCGGCGCAAGGTGGCTCCTATGCGCCACTCACGGTGTCTCCCGAGACGACGTCCTGCGGGATCTTCCCTGGGATTGGATCCCGTCCTATTGTCAGGACGGGTACCGGCGACGGCGAGCCTGCGGCGCGCATTGTGCGGTACCGTAGGTTTCGTGGAGTCGGAGTGGTGGAGCTCGATGGGGTTTAGTCGGTAGTCGGTTTTGCGGGGCGGGTCCTGCGTGGTAGACGCCGCGCAGCGCCTCGCGCGCCTTTCTCAAGGCGTAGTCTCCCGGTAGGAATTGGAAGAAGAGGAGGACTTTGGTCCTCCTCTTCTCCCTCTTCTTCTCTGGAGGCGCCGGAGTCCGACATAACCCGGTCTATTACCCCTCTCGACCGGGTATCCGTAAATGGATTCCCCAGCGTTAAAAAAAAAAAAAAAAAAGGTGAGACACATCAAAGGACCAACAACAAACAAAATTGTTATTTTTATTTAATTCCGGGAATTTTCGTATTTATCTACCTTTTAAACCTTCTCTGGACTTCCACAAATAATTCTAGACCAAAATTAGCCAAATCGGCCCAGCCGTTCTCGAGTTTTAGCGAGACTAACGAATAGCAATTCATTTTTATATACATAGAAGAAGAATAAGAAGATAGAAGATAGATTTAAACCTGAAGAAACACTAAATAGACCTAATAAAACAAATCACACAACTTCACTCCTCACGTTCCCGTCAAAAAGTCTCAAAAGAATTAAATTTTCATACTGAAAAAATTAAAAATTAAAACGTGAAACAAATTTTACTTATTTTGCGGTGTGTAGAATTGTGATTTTCTTCATATCGTTTTAGTGATAATTTAAAATATTACTTTTATTTAAAATACCGCTCTCTGTAAATATTTTAGAAATTAAATTGTACACACCGTTGGTCTGCAGAGGTGTAGTTTATAAGAAATCCAATAGATGTCACTAAACTAAACAACGACCTAACTGGCTTTGTCCTTTTCTTTCTCCACGGTCGAGTGGTTCGCTATTTTCTCACTCTCGCTCTTCCTAAATTGGATCTTTTGTCTCTAGCCGCAACGAATCTGTCGCGAATTAAATTTTACTCTCAATGCGTCTAAGGAAGTTTCACTTCAAAAACAAGAACAATAAAATATCGTGAAGATTTAAGAAAATATCGCTCTATAAACACGAATCGGGGGTGCTAGGTTTTATTTTCGTTACAGAATATCTTGATTCGGTCGCCGTGCTCAAAGCCCGCGATAAAAGCTATGCAATAGCTTAATTCACTTACACTTTCACTTACACTCTCACTCATCATCATATCATTATCAAGCCCACAGTCGTGCATTACTGCACATGGATCTCTTCCAATCGACACCACTAACTATACTCTTCACCATTAAACTTACTCACAATATCCTTGATTTCTGTTGAATTTCAAATTGAAAATACTACCGGCGTTTTGATGTTACCTATGGTAGTTTTTAGAAATCTCGTTATTGGTATAGGTATCGAAAGACACAGCCAAAAAAATTTTCAAAAACAGATTTACGTTCGAATCCTAAACTGCTTCAATAACAATAAACCGTGTTAGCATGTTTATTAACATTAATGAAATACGTACTCAACAAATGTTCACGATTGTCTTTCACGGTGAAGGAATAACATCGTGTAATAAAAACCAAACCCGCAAAATTATAATTTGCGTAATCACTGGTGGTAGGACCTCTTGGGAGTCCGCACGGGTAGGTACCACCACCCCGCCTATTTCCGCCGTGAAGCAGTAATGTGTTTCGGTTCGAAGGGTGGGGTAGCCGTTGTAACTATATTGAGACCTTAGAACTTATATCTCGAGGTGGGTGGCGCATTTACGTTGTAGATGTCTATGGGCTCCAGTAACCACTTAACACCAGGTGGGCTGTGAGCTCGTCCATCCATCTAAGCAATAAATAAATAAAACATATTATTATTATTAGGTCCCTATTGAATATTCATTTTTTTTAGGGATTTTATGACCTGGTATTTAAGACCTTTAGTCATATCTTATTTTAATTTATATTATTATGAAAAATGATAACATGGAGTGAAATGAAATGGAGATGTTTAATTTGAGACATTATGGATGAAATTAAATGAAATGAGATGATATGGGATAAAGTATAATCTCAGTAAAATGGTGGTCATTTACTGAGATTTTTTCAGTGGACTTTTTGGAGGATCCCGATAAGTTATGTCCAGCGGCCTTGTTTCAGTTTCCCACATTTGTGCACTTTTATAGATATTAAACAGTTAATGAATCACCGTTATTACACATTTAAACCCGAAGAAACACTAAATACACAAAATAAAATAAACCACACAACTTCACTCCTCGCCATCCCGCCAAAAATTCTCATTGAAAGGACATGGGCCATTTTCGGCCCAGCTACTCGTGCTCTCAAGGACATTAATGAAATATGTATAGAAAAAAATATTTCATTTTATAAAATTTAAGGGTGATTTCATGGTGCTATAATTAAAATCTTAAATAAAAAGAAATTAGCATGACTAGCCTACATTGATAATAATGAAGGAGTTGCCATAGGTAAAATATATTTAGATTTTAAACAATTTACATTAAATCTTCTTAAAAAAAACATTATATTCCAAAAAACTAGCAAAATATATTAACATATTTAACTATTGGATTTTAAAACTAATACAAAACATTATATTCTAAGCAAAAATCTATATTTATACTATTAAATTCGTAGAATAAATCATTACATTGGTCAATACTTATTGATCATAAGCAAAAACAAAACTACGCTTGCTTAATGTTTATTGACGTTTTACATTTGACAAGTCGTTTTCGCACTCGCGCGCATTGTGGATATTATTATGTGTTGCGTTGCGATATATTATACCTACCTGCTTATTACGTTTTGTTGAGCATAAAATTAAGTCTTGGCGTTCATTGAATTAGGTCTGTGTGATAAAGTATAGTAATGTAAATAATATTTAAGGTGATGATGATGTTAAAGTGTAAGTGTATTGACAGCAAATCATATGATTTAAGTAACCTAAAAATCTTATCTTATTTTTTAAATATCTCTGTATCCCCATGAACAATATTGATTTTAATTTATTCATAATAAAAGAGATATATAGTTTATTATTTAAACTTAATTTCATTACTGTCCTTGAACTTCGTTTACTGAGCCGTGCAATGTATGGAGAGTCTCCATTGGAGAGTGGCCCACGGGCCACGACCCACGTCCTTTGAATAGAATTGCACAGACTAGTTAGAAATTAGAAATACTACATACGTGATACCTGGTAAGTAGCGTATTCAGATTAGATTAATTAACCTACGTAGCAGTACGTAGTACAGTGTAACCATATGTGGCAGGATCCTGCCATTTTGGCAGGATTGGACTCTTATCTTAACTTCTGGCAGTTTTTGGAAGTATTTGGAATTGGGATAAAGAAAATAAATTTCATTATGGCGACACAATAAAATGTAAAAAATGACAACCCTGAAGATACTTCGTGAGCATGTAGGGGATTTCCCCATATTTCTGGGCTATATTCGTATCACATTCAATTAACAACTTTAAAACTTTGCTTAGAAAGTTGATAATCTTGAAAGAGTATTCATAAACACGAATTTACGGTTTATATTTCAATCATGGAGTTAATAAGAATTTAATCAGTCATAGCACAGTTGCCAGATGGGGGGGATTCCCTGCAAATTCGGGGGGGTTTTCGACCTTGGGGGGGAAAGATTCTTTGGAGGGGACATTCGGGAGGAAAAGTTAATTGGGAGAAATTTCGGAGGTTTTTGATTATCAATAATTCATCCACAAACACAATTCGCAATTATACTATTAGAATAATAATTTATAATCTACCATACTATTCATAAGTCAATATTATAAAGAACAAATTAAGCAACCAAATGGCAATAGAAACTACCGAAGCGGTTCTCAGGATTCGATTTTCACTGCCAAATAGATGCATAAATTTTGTTTCCACATCGGACATGTTAAATATCTTTAACTTCGAAAACGTGTATGCTTTAAATAATAATAACGAAAGTGAATATGATTGTAATAATTGTTTAGAGATGGTTGAATTTATAGGGACAGCTTGATTAAAAAATAAAAGAACCCTTTTGGTTTTTTGTTTCTTCTTTAAAATAAGTAAAAAACTGTTTTGGGGTTTTTTTCTTCAAAAAG
Source organism: Bombyx mori (assembly GCF_030269925.1). Classification (NCBI taxonomy): domain Eukaryota; kingdom Metazoa; phylum Arthropoda; class Insecta; order Lepidoptera; family Bombycidae; genus Bombyx; species Bombyx mori. Next base: position 12,964,123 of record NC_085124.1, on the reverse strand, counting down.
CCTATTTTCGGGGGGGTTTCGAAAAAAGTTGGGGGAAAATTCACACGGTCATCTGGCAACACTGAGTCATAGAGACATACTTATAGATAGATTCGATCATAGATTATACACTTAATATATTCGAGAGATTCGATTTAGATTTTAAGGGGATAATATCTTGTTAGAGTAATTTCTTGGGCGATACTTATTATTATTGGTACTGGTGATGAAGCGAAAATACGAAAGAGCGTATGTGAAAATATGAAACTCCTGTATTTTTACTTTTCTTGCTTTATTACAACGGTTAATAAAGTTGGCATTAATTAGGCATTTTTTACTACAGACGTTGACAGGATTTGGCATGTTTTCAACTAAAGTAAGGCAGGATCTATAGCTTAGAGATGGTCACACTGACGTAGTACCTACGTAAATGTAATTACGTATGCGTACCGTAAAATGGGGCGATTAGGGACAAATTCCAACTTTATGAGCAATTTTAAGGTAGTTGTTGATGTATATAATGCTATATCAGGATCAAAATGATTGAGTCTTGGGGGCATCTTTGTTGTCTAATTTAAAATTATGTAACTAGCATTCCAGTTTAAGCAAAAAATGCAAAAATAGGTGTAATCCCTATTTACCCGAAAATTGCGGTTAATTGGGACGAAATGAGAAATTTGCTAGGGTTGGCACTACTTTTATTTTTATATATAGTTTTAATTTATTTATTTATTTAGTTGCACCAACAAAGTGATCATCAATAAAAAAAATTGAAAAACTGACAAAAGTACATGGCAGACATCACCTCAATTATAGGTGCAATCGACAGTGCATTAACAACAAATATGTATATATATTTAAACATGTATAGTGGGCTTTCTTAGAAACGGTTTATATTTCTCCGTTATTGGTAAGTACTTAGGGGCTGATATTTCTATCTGGGTTAAGAGATTAGGTGTGTCGGTTATTCCATGGATTAATCAGATGAATACCCCCACTCTGAACAAATATTAAATATTTTATTATGTATTACTTAGACATTTTTGTCCACCTTGAGATTTCATTGATCTTGTTACATGTCTCTGCAAAATCTACTTACTTATATTAAATTGCTTTTCTATTTCAACTAAAGACTTATTCCCAATTTCGCTTCGAATAAACCAGGTTTTACCAACAAATTTAAAAAATATTGTTATAACTACATAGACAACCCTACAAACCTGTACCTATTTATACTTAGGTCGTTTCCATTTCACGTATTCTCATCCCAATTGACCCCTTTTTCGTTGTTATTTGTACCTAAGACATCCCTAATATCCCCAAAAACAACAGATTTGTACATGTATTTTTATTTAATCAAATACATTAAAACCAATAACAACTGAGACTTACCTTTAATATATATGCTGGTTCAAACACTAAATAACGTTTATAAATCATAGTCGTCTTCTATTATTATCAAATAAATAAAAGAGAGCAAAGTTTCTAGCACTAAAATAATTACCACCACAGGAAGTTAATTTGAAACGCGATTTTTTATAAGTTAGCAGCTATTATCATGCATATTCAGAGTTGTTTTATGAACTTTCAACATTCTACTATTAAACTACAAAAAATGGAGGATTTTGCAACGAATATAAAACTTATATTGAGCGTCGAAAGATTTTCCCGGTTTTTTCCCGATTCGCCTCTCAATCCCTAATCGCCCCATTTTACCGGTACCAATCGCGTACCATAGGTACAAATTACACGCATAGCATAGTGATAGTCATTTAAAATTACCAATAATAAAAATGGTGATATGTTAGAGTGATTGTATTTGTTTTTACTAAACACGCACACATACGTAGTATTTCTGTGATACATACGTAAACATCAGATTACTTTTCTATTTAAATAATACGCTTATTATTCTTTTTTGGATAACGTTGACGCTATTAAACGTGTTTACATTAAACTCTTTACTGTTATACTGCGTTATAAGTGGCTCAGTGTAATATCATAGCGAAATAATTTGCGTCGATTGGCCTTTTAATACTGTGAGTATGTATTTCGTAAAAGTTTTGTATTAAAAAAATCGTTTAATAATGAAAACGAAAATTAAACTTAATTCATAAATGAAGAATGAACTGTTGTTTTCCCCCTATCCTTTTCTTCCGGTAATAATTAGGATAAACTAAATAAGGTTTTTCCACACGCTTAAGACTTTAAGTAAGAAAACAAGGATACCTATTACATGCATGATGATGTTACATGACCGTGACTTCTTATTAATACCTATTATTTAAGATTCATTGAGAAGTGCTGACCCCATGGTAGAGACCCTAGTCAATAGGAAATGTTGTAGTGTAAATGTGTTCCGGATGACTATTAAGTTAGGTAGGATGGTTTGAAGTATTAAACACATAATAATATCTTTCTTCATGAGACTATGCTGCTACATATGTAATATATAGTAGCATATAGAAACTAAAACTAAAGCAATATGAGATGTATTCTTCAGTGATCACAACACTTGCATTTATTTTAAAATTTACCTGTTTATTATATTAATTTAGTTTATTTTAGAGTCAGTAGCAATTACATTACTGAAAGGTAAATCAAACAAAGATTAGGTTTTAATTTCTCATTTACAGTCTCATCAATCACGGTGCAATGTGTATTGTTGTGCAAACTTTCTTTTAAAAACTTAAAAAATAGGTTTTTCTAAAAAAAACTTTTTTATGTTGTTGTATTTCTATTAACAGGCTGGAAACTAACTTAAAAGATGCCGGCTTTTGTTCTTATGGTATTTTTATTTAAGCAAATCATCAGCTTTTTTCCTCACCTAAGTTCTTCTAGCCTAAGGAGCTATCCCAATTGCTCACTGACTGGTTTGTGAGCTCACGGGTCCACTTGGGAGGAATTGCTAACACAATTGTCCCCCCTGACTTGTCAATATTTTTAGAATTCCTAGGCTGTATATTCATTGGCAGCAATAATAATAAGATTTGTAACAGAACTGTATTATTTAATTGTGAATCAGGGGTAGTGGCTTGTCTGGTATAATACATATTTATGTCCAGTGTTAGCCTTGAAAATATTGATGACCTGCTGCAGAGCTATACTGTATATAGTGCAGTATATTAATCGTTTAACAAAAACATTTAGTCATAATCAGACAGTAAAATTTTAGCTTTATGTGCTGCTGAGGAAATGTTTAAATAGTCTCTTCATTTGAAAATAACAATTGTCATTTAATATAGCCCCCAAAATGTATTCAGTAGAGGATCCATGAAATGTAAATACTCAACTGTTAGTGTTACTTTTGATACTTCGAACAGTATTTTCATAAATTTTTATGAATCAATGATATATTATTTTTATGGTTTAAACTCCATTTATTATTTTTGATGAACGCAGTGACTAAATTATTGAAATCACTGGTTATGATAAAATAAGTATAGGTCAGAGTGTAGATAGTAATATGAGGAGGGGCCATCCTGTGTGCAAGAGGATATGAGAGAGAGAAGAATGTGAGTGCAGAGGTGACATATGAAAGGTCAGAATGGAAAATGAGGGCATGCTGTATTGACTCCGCATAGCGGGATGGAGATATGAAGTATAAAAAGTTCATAATTAAATGAAAATATATCGACGCTTGAAAGGCAAACGTGACTAAGCGACAATGCGTGAACTTTACAGTAGACTAATTTAAAGTTGAAATACCTGAAAACAAAATTTATTTTAACGAATCCAGCTGTAGTAGAATCTAGCTAGTAACTGTAGGATTGAAATGATTTTAATAGACCTAGAAATATATATTTTTTTGCGCATCGACAACAATTAGTATATTAAGTTTGAAGGTTTTTCCAGCTTTTACAAATTTGAGTAAGATAGTTGAGGCCTATAAACTATATCCCAGTTCTAAGGCTGCCTGCACTGGCCATCAGTTACTTTTAGTGCCAAACAATATTGTAAAAGTAATGGACTGAAAATTTCCAGAGTTGATAAGTTTTCAAAACATTTAAATGAGAGATAGTTTAATTAGAATCCCTAGTGGTTATTAAATACACCACACTGAAGGTACTTTCATCATTATATTAATATACCTGTTATGAATATTAATTTTTTGTCCTTTGCTCTATAAAGCATAAGTCCAGTCTCACGTGGAGCACTGCTCACACCTCTGGGCCAGGGCTTCCAAGTACCAGCTACTTCCATTTGACTCCATACAGGAGAGGGCCGTTCGGATTGTCGATATTCCGATTCTCACAGATTGTTTAGAACCTCTGGGTCTGCGGAAAGATTTCGTTTCTCTCTGTGTTTTTTACCGTATATTCCATGGGGAGTGTTCTGAGGAATTGATTGAGATGATCCCATCATCTCATTTTTACCATTGCACGCCCCCCACCGGAGTAGAGTTCATCCATATTACCTGGAGCCACTGAGTTCATCCAGTGCGTTTCCAGAGATCTTTTTGCCACATACCATCCGGCTGTGGAATGAGCTCCCCTCCGCGGTGTTTCTCGAGCCTCGTCATGTCTTCAGAGGAGGCTTGTGGAGAGTACTTAATTGTAGGCAGCGGCTTGGCTCTGCCCCTGGCATTGCTGAAGTCCATGGGCGGCGGTAACCACTCACCGTCAGGTGGGGTGCTCATCTACAAAGGCAATAAGAAAAGAAATTTGTAAGTCGTTGATAATAATTGTGAATACTAGTGAACACATGTTTTGTTTTTGTACGATCAGCAGGATACTATGTTACGATAAATGATAGCTTATGTTTCAGAATATTTAGAAATATTGTACGTGTCCGTTCTTGATGTTCATCCTTGTAAATACGTAAAGAATGCATAAATTTCATTCGGCACCAAGTATGTCATTCCTCCCTGCAAAAAGTGATATCATAATGAAGTTTTCTAAAGATGAAACAATAGAGAATTCTTAGTTTATCTCACAGTTACTTCCTTAATGGTTAGTGCCATATGGCTTATTACTGCCTCTAGTCTATGGAATGTGAGATATTCTAAGCCCAGTTCAAACACTTTAATAACGAGCTCACGTGTTCCGCGAATAAACAGAAAACGCAGACTAATGTAGGCACGAGGTCGTCCTAATAAAATTACGTCATGTTCAGTTTTAAAATTCGTACGGCAAAAATTTCAGTATTATTTGGAAAAATAAATATTTTACTAATTTTGTAACGTTGCAATAAGATAGTTTTTTTTAAACCATACCCATTTGCAACAAAATACTGACTTGGCTGTTTAAGATACACATTTCCCTGCCTAGGGGAGCAAACCGAAAAAAAAATCGGGTTCCCGCCATTGACCAACTCTAACATTAAATAAGTTTCTGTCCCACAATTAACTTTGTAATTTACGTAAAATGTGTTTGTTATTCGATGCGTCTTAGGCGTCTTAGCACTCTGCCTGCGCTTAATTCTAATAAAACTTGATAAATTACGTTACAGATAAACTCGCCATGAGTATGATAAATGTGAATAAAAAATATTGGCACTGGATTTGTGTTTGACCTTGATTCTCAATACAATGTTCGTTCGAAGACTAAAAATATCAGCAAGTTAAATTGAAAACACATAATGTAGTCTGTTCTCGTTCTGTTTAAGATTACATGTCACGTACACGTGCCTACAAATTCGCAAGCGAAGTATGTAGAACAACTTTCAAATTTGACTGTTGAATGCAAAGAAACTGTTTGTAGAAACATACGGGAGGCTTGGTTTAGAAAAATATTATAGTTTTAGTAGCGTTTTATTGAGACCCGTGTTTTTATTTTTATTCCGGCAATAAATTCCTTAGCTTTTCTTTTTTAACCAATAGGAGCTCTAATTCTAAAATGGCTATTGTTTGACACTTTAAACGCTTTATAGTATCAGAAACTTACTATAGATTACGCCCGAATTGTTTTAGTTATATTATAGTGAAGCCAGGCTTGGATTCACTAATGTGAAAGATATTAACCATATGGTACAACTGAAATGTACTGATTATTTATTCGTCGTTCATTGTCTGTCTCGTTGATCCAAATGCATAGCGTTTCAATCCATGTTGTTCGAGCAGCGTAGAAAGGCGGATCCAATTCTGACTTTATAGTTTTTTTCCTACCTAGCCTGATAGCCTCTCATGGCTATTTCAGCGTAACCTTAACTAGTAGGTGAGTTTACTGGGCTCAAACCGGAGTGACGCTAACACTGACCCTAGCAAGAGCAGTGCTTCGCAGAATCTACTACCGGGTCGGAAACGCGACCCACTGAGGAGATCCGGCGAGAAACTCAGTGGGCAGACTTTAGACATTTTTCCTTAGTGGTATTTATGGTACACGGGTGAAGCCGAACCACGCCTCTTGCGTTCCAGTTCGAAGGGGACGTTGTTATGCAATAAAATTGAGTCAATCTGATTGAATTAATTAATTTTCGAAAGCTATATGCATCGTTTTGCAAACTAGATCAATAAATGCTTGGTATAACTATGTAACTACCTACTGCTTAAGGTTTAAGATTTGGTAGTAGTTATGATACATAAAATATTTGACAGATGCCTGAATCTCGCTAACATTTTCAAGATAAGCTTACTTATATACAAGTTCCGAACAATAAGATTCGGACCGTCGCGTCGTCGGTCTACCAAGCTATTTCACTCGCTCGATGGAAGATCTTCCCTTTGTCGTTACCTCCCAAAGACACTAAATTTATCAGGTACCAAACAGACCCGTAAGTCAAATTAAACGCTTTGAAACTAATGTGATATGTATACAATATTTTGTATTTACATATTTGCTATAGAAAATAAACAATATGCATATTTGCTTTATCTTTTCCAAGAAGGCACCATTTACCAATTATTTGCACAGACTAATAAAACGATATTTTTATTAGTCTATTATTAGATTATTCACATTTATCAAGGAGGCCACAAACACCAGCGTCCCGGGCGCCATTAAGCAGGCCGAATGCAGGCAGCATTGGAGGAAGCTGGTGCAAAAACTGGACCAAGGTGGTCACGACCCTCAGTAATGAGGAAACGACAAAGAACAAGAAGAAGAATAAAAACGATTCTTTTTTTAATTATCGTGAATTTTTACCGAGCGCGGTAGCAACATCACGAATTATGGAGATTAATACAAACTCATCAATTCATCATCATCAACATAAAAAACTGTTTTCATAGCGAACATAAAGTTGGAGATGTTTCAAATTTTCAATAACACCACTATCTTCATATTTCAGTACGTTTTACGACCAGGGAAAAAAACACTACAAAGGTTATACATACTTCTAAAAGTGTTTTTGTCACTTTGGCACAATACCATACGTATATTAGTTTTTTACGGATCGAATAGATAGATTTGAATTTAAAATCTGAATGAAAGAATTAGAACACTGGTAAACAAACAATGAACGCTTGATATCATTGAAGAGCGAAAAAGGACGGTGTTCAAACTCCTTCGAACGTCCAAAATTCATTCGAAGTTTTAAATTATTAAAAACAAAAACTTTACATGACTAGCCGTAATCGCCCGCTTCGCTGGGCATTTAAAATTAACATTATTATTTATTGTCATTATTATTAGGGACTCCAACACTCATATAAATTAGCCTATCCATTAATTACATATATTTTCTACATGGATACCAAGTTTCAATTCAATCGGATACACGGTTCAGTAGTTATAACGGAACATCCGTAAAAACAATTGTAGATTTATATATTAGTATAGATGAATATATTAAGCTAAGTTTTTTATATTTAGAAGTTTTGTCGCAACAATTCTCTTTGGCGAGAATGTTTCATATTCAAATTTGAATAGCGTACGAACGTTGTTGTCTGAAATATAATTGGTTGGTAATTTTTCACATCACTACATCGCTATTAAAAATATTTAACGTTCCATTAAGAATTTCCTTAATGGTCCGAGAGGAAAACTTACGAACTTCTTTGAAGCCGATAGGTTATTTTAAATAACAGCATAACCGACATTTTCCCTATTACCATCATCAAGGTGCGAAAAATATGTTCGTAAAATGACCAATTTTAATGTACAATCTTCAGTGTAAACAGATGTGTACATACGTCATTTATTTAAATTAATATCAATTTCAGAAGCGTCTTTAAAAACTTGAACAAAATGAGTCCACCTCACGTGACTTCGTTTTGTTGCTGCTGGGGACTCGAGACTGGTTCAAAACTAATTGGTTCATTACAATTGGTGAGTTTACACAACTAGGTGTTTATAAATTTTATTCGGCCAATTTGTGTGTGTGTGTGTGTGTGTTTTTTTACATTACTAAGACGGATTGGCTCACATTGCCCATCTGGTGTTTAGTGGTCACCGGAGCCCATGGACATCAGAAACGTAAATTCGGCCACCCACATTAAAACATGGGTTCTAAGTCTCAGTTTTCAGGGGTTTGCAGGCTGATTATAAGTTTTGAGGATTTTTAGTACATGATTTTATTCCTTCACTTTGGAGGTCATTCGTGAACATTCGTTAAGTACGTATTTGATCAGAAAAATTGGTACCTGCCTTTGGGATTCGAACACCGGCACAGTTGCATCGCTAAATACGATTGCATCGGACGTCTTATTCCGCAGGCCACGACGACTTGAAAATTAATTACAGTATAAAATAATAATGGAAATTAATCACAAACTAATAGGGTGTTGCTCTAATAAACTATACGCTGAGAAAATATCAAGGATATTTTCATTCTTCGAATAAAAAAATAAGGATTAAGGATTCTTTGAAGGATTTTCGAAAAATCGGTCAGCGCTCAGATTTTGATTTAAAAAAAAAAACATGTATTTTTACGAGGCTAACGTAAATGATTTTGTAGGAAGGATTGCTTATGAGTAACGAATACCCACGCTTTTCCGACTGCACTGTCTGCGTCACACTGGTGGTAGGACCTCTTGTGAGTCCGCACGGGTAGGTACTACCGCCCCGCCTATTTCTGCCGTGAAGCAGTAATGCGTTTCGGTTTGAAGGGTGGGGCAGTCGTTGTGACTATACTGAGACCTTAGAACTATATCTCAAGGTGTGTGGCGCATTTACGTTGTAGATGTCTATGGGCTCCATTAACCACTTAACATCAGGTGGGCTGTGAGCTCGTCCACACATCTAAGCAATAAAAAAAATAAAAAAACACCTTTGAACATTTCAACTTGAAAATTCGAAAGTGCACCATGCATTAAATGAGGTCATTTCGTAGAGAAAACGTTTAGCAAATCATTATCGTGTAACAATAGACTTTATCAACATCAATAATCCACAGGTTAGAGCCCCGTGAGCTCACCTACTCGCCCGGTGAATCTAGTATGACCCGTCGAGGTCACTAGAATAGGCAGGAATAATAATAATAAAAATTAATAAAGCTTATATTGTGCCGCTGGTGCTTTCCAGTACTGGAGTCATACCAAAGTAGCATTCCATCAAGCTATTAGATTTACCCAAAAACATATTTTTTACCATGAAAAAAGCCACAATTTTAAATACGTGCCGGATTGTTCAGAATTTTTTGCAGGACGAAACATCAGACGAAATTAAAACTGAAAATGAACTAACACCACTTGGCTTAGGCCCGTGGTTTTCAGTATTTACCGAAATTCATAAAAAAATCGAGAATAAAAACTTTGTACATCTATATATATAAAAATGAATTGCTGTTTGTTAGTCTCGCTAAAACTCGAGAGCGGCTGGACCGATTTGGCTAATTTTGGTCTTGAATTATTTGTGGAAGTCCAGGGAAGGTTTAAAAGGTAGATAAATATGAAAATGCTCGGAATTAAATAAAAATAACAATTTTGTTTTTCCTTTGTTGTGTCTGTCCTCCGTCGGACGGATTCCTTTTGTTTGTTTCAAGTTTATTTTATACAAAAGTTTAGATCTTTTATTTATCGATTGAGGCACTACGGAGTCTGCCGGGTCAACTAGTAATAAATAATAATAAGACATCAATAATCTTCCAGTTGTTATCATTGGCACTGGTGATCGTGTGTTCGATATGTGCCGAGGACGCCCGTGCTCTGATGGGTACCATCGAAGACGCTGAAGACCACTTGTACTCGACCTGGTATAAGGTCACGGTTGCCGGAGTCGCTGCCTCCTTGATACACCTGGTGCTGGCTGTCATTTTGATGTTTTCAATCTTCAAGGTAAATTCTTAAATTAAAATATCATCCTAAATTGTAGAGAGATCGTTTTACTGGCCGTTAGGAATTTGATTTAGTAATGAAATTCTACCAAAAAAGAACACAGTACTGCCTAGTAGTAGTCGCCATCTTGCCAGCCAAAGATTCAGTGAAGTGAAAATTAATTTCGAATTGTCAGACAGAAAATATATTCTGTGAAACATTTTTCATTTTCACAGAAACACTGGTTCTTTCTTAATTTAGACACCGCCACGGTACTAATAGTATTATTTATACCTCGTTACTTTTTGATGGCAATATAAAAACAGGCAATTACATTAACTAAGCCAGAATTTCAAAGGATAACAAGATGGAAGATGCTAAACTTACTTCTAAACACAGCAGCATACCTGTTTACTGTTTTTGGCTTAAGTAGGTAGATAATTTTACAGAGAAGGAAGATAGTTAAATACAAGTAGACCTGAGACAAACGGAGACAGGCAAGTTTCAATAAAATAGATGGCGGGGGAACAGTGGGCCCATGTCAAGTGGTAGTTGATAAGGCGTTGTAGTATAAAATCCATGTCAGGTGAACCGTGACGGGACATATGAGCGGATAATAGCGAAGGGTGCGTAAGAGCAGGCATCGATAAAATTCATGTTAAATCTAAAAAATATTTAGGTACTACAATATTTACCATATGTTTGTTCAACATAAGCTATCTGTTCGACCAAAGTAGCGAATAGAAGGTGTATTTATCGCGTGAAAATGGAATATGAAATAGAGCTGAAAGAAAATACAAGACGGATTTTGATAAAACTAAATAATATTCGGTTTTTCGAGAATCGCTCTAGTCGGTACCATCTGTTTGTTTTATCCTGTAGCTGTTTGTTCCAATATAGAAAACAGAACATACGTTGACCTCCATAAACTAGCATATCGTCGATGTAGTATCTAAAAATACCAAAACCAATTTTGATTTTTATACAAAAATGCTTAATAATCTGGTCGTAACATTCAATATCTCCAAAAAGTGAGAGCGGATATTGGTTTCACGATGACGTTACGGTTAACCGAATAAGAGTCTCAATAGAGTCTAAGTCATCTTGATTTAGAGGCGCTTTTTTTTTCCTACCTATGCTGATAGCCTTGAGAGCTCTCGGGACTCAAACCGGGAGTGTTGCTAACACTGGCCCTAGCAAGAGCAGTGCTTCGCAGAATCTACCATCGGATCGGAAATGCTACCCACCAAGAAGATTCGGCGAGAAACTCAGTGGGCTGTGTCTATGGGTTAATTTACTCGGCGAGCCCTTCGTCGTAAGCGATGGGTTCGGCGGGAACGGTGACCGTTTTGATAGAAGTACCTCACTCAAAAGGCAGGGTCGCAAAATAACGTGTAAATTTGCCGTAAATTTCAGCGCAACATAACCGGTCTCAAAGTGTGGGTGTACACAATGATAGTCTTGTTCGTGTGCGCGCTGTTGTTCATTATCTTAACCATGGTGCTGTGCGGATTCTCCGGATCCGGATCTGAAATATTCGTGGCGTTTCTGGAAGCGGTTTTAGCCTTTGGTGAGTTGTTATTATTGTGTGATATTTTCTTGGTTTTCAGTTATGTATACTATTTATTTAATGGGTTTTATTACTTAGGGTTTTTAGGTATTATAAGTAGAGTGAAAACTGTGGGTAGGATTTTAGGAGCGAATAAATCTATCTACCCTCATTCTGGTTCGGTTTTCGATGTTTTGGGAATTTCACAACACGCCATTTCAGTGTGTTATTTATTATCATATTATAGTTTTTTTTCGGTATCTATTAATGATAGTGGCATATCGGAGATTTGATAAAATAGAAAAACCTGATAAGAACCACTTATACAATAGAATTAATAGTTTTTGTTTTGCTTTAAACGTGACATATTCAATAGTCTCAGACGAGTCAGGTCAGAATTTAGATTATGACAACAAAGCCTCAGCTATATTTTGGCCCAGTCTGGAAACTTTGTTACTGGTGCTAGGACCTCTTGTGAGCCCGCACGTGTAGGTACCACCACCCCGCCTATTTCTGCCGTGAAGCAGTAAATGCGTTTCGGTTTGAAGGGTGGGGGCAGCCGTTGTAACTGTACTGAGATCTTAGAACTTATATCTCAAGGTGGGTGGCGCATTTACTTTGTAGATGTCTATGGGCTCCAGTAACCACTTAACATCAGGTGGGCTGTGAGCTCGTCCACCTATCAAAGCAATAAATAAAAAACTCAGGGTTATTGGGCCTCCTGCTGACTGTAATGGTTTCGTGGCCCCACCGTCTTTCGGAGAAGCTAACTGTGCTTTTTTAATTACCCTTGTATGCAGACGAGCATACGGCCCAACTGATTGTGTGTGGCTACCGTCGCCCGTGGACTTCAGCAATACCAGGGGCAAAACCAAGCCGCTTCCTACTGAATTTTATAATATAGAGTTGGTAGAGGATGGCTAAATAAATAAACGCTTTATCATTATTGTCCGAGTGATTCTTAAACAAGAGATATATTTATAGTTAGGTTGTGTTTTGTTTAAAAGACTAGCATTTGCCCGCGACTCCGTCCGCGTGGAATAGTTACTTTGGCATAACGCTAAATTTTACCCCCACTTCATTTACGTAGAAAGTGAAAATATTTTTGAATTATAGAATGTTAAGGAGCTATTTAAACTATTTTGAAACATTATTCATTGGTGCTCCACTTGTATTGGCTTTACCGTGATGTTATATAGCCTATAGCCTTCCTCAATAAATGACTTATCTAACACTGAAAGAATTTTTCAAATCGGACCAGTAGTTCCTGAGATTAGCGCGTTCAAACAAACAAACCCTTCAGCTTTATAATTTTCTAGATAATGTTATTAAGTTAGTTATGTGCAATACGGAAATGACTTTGCCCCCCTCCTGACCACGGTGACCCTACTTGACCACGTGAATTTAATGATAATTTGCAACGCTTAATGCAAAACGGGTATTATATTAATTTGAAATTGATAGCAAATTCTTTGATATAGCTCAGTTGGGTAGGAAATTCGTCGACATTGGTTGGACAGTAAGAAACACGTAGCTGTAAGGAGCCGAGCTCATATCGTCTTTTCGCGTTAAAAGTGTACATATTTCCTAAAATAATCGAAATTCAGTTAAGATGCGGAATCATTTGGAATCACCAGTATTTTTCTCATAAATACTGTCAAAAGAGCGTAGTTTAGTTTTTTTTTTAGTATTAATATTAACAAAATTAATACATAATTTTATCTTACTTTAAGAGACAGATAATGTAACTGGTTAAAAAAAAAAGGTTGCAAAGATGATTAATATTAAAAATATCACATGTTAAACCTTTAAAACACTCTCCTGTAAAATTAGTAAGTTTTGAGATTATCTATATATTAATACGTGAAGCAAAGACTTTGTATCCCTTTTTACGAAAATTGCGCGGACGGAGGAGTATGAAATTTCCCACACTTATAGAGAATATAGAGAAGAAGTGCACAATGCTAATATTTTTTTAAAATAATGCATAAAAGATACATTAAATCAATAAAGAAAACATTACACACACTACATACCATGTATTTGATGCACACACGCATGCATATTATTTATTGTCACACTTTTGTTCTTGACGTCTGTTGTCAAATTGAGAATAGATTAAATATTGTTTGTCTTTGTTAATATTTTTTATAGTGTAGTATTGGCGAAATTTGTGATTATAGAAGTATAAAATACAATCATAATAGTGTACAAACTTACAATTCCAATTATTTATAGTCGAATTTCGACTACTGCGGGACCTCTAGTATAGTTTTAATGCGAGAAGACGATATATACATTTGATATAATGTGATAAATAACCAGACGTAAACATTAAGGACCTCTGACCTCTGAACTGATTTATCAAATCGTCATTTGTTTTCAAAACAAGCACGGGTAACGTAAGTATGTTTGTTAAAAGGAAATGTTGTTGTTGGAAGTTTTGTTTTATTTCAGGTGTGATCGCTTATTGCGTTCTCGCGGTGTACAGCTACAGTCTGCTGCTGCAGAGCTCCCAGGAGATGAGCAATCCGAACAAGGTCGATTTTATGTAAACACTTTACATGTGACGTTCGACAGTTTTATGAAAGAAAATATTGAAAAAAAAACAAGAAAAAAAAAACGGAAGCTATATTTTTCGAGTATTTAACTCCGTACCAGTTACAAATACAGTGTTGCCATTAAGCAGAAATGATTTCCGAAAGAAAAAAAAAAGGATAATTATTTTTGATATTTGATTCTTTGAAAGATACGTACTTAAAGTGTGCAAATGAAGTACTTGTATAATACAAAAAGCAATTGTCGGCATTTATATTTTTGTGGGAACTTGTAAAGCTTGTACGTCGAATATATATATACTAGCTGTACCTGTCCGCTTCGCTGGGTATATAAAATTAACATTAATAAATATTAGTCTATCCATTAAGTACATGTATTTTCTACATGGATACCGAGTTTCAAGTCAATCGGATGCACGGTTCAGTAGTTTTAACCGAGCATCCGTAAAAACTACTGTAGATTTATATATTAGTATAGATATAGATTATGATTGAATGGTTACTGGTGTCCCGGAGATCTCTCCAGTTTCACCAGGACAGGTGGACGAGCAAAGGCTCAGCCAGGAAGGGTGGGGTTTTGCTAACAGCTGCCCGAGCGCCTCCGAAGGAGACCTAACAACTCAAGAGCAGCTAGAAGTAAAATATTGTCAGCGGCGTGCTCAGACTAAAGTAGTATGCAGAGACATGTGTAGCAGTCCGCCTAGCGAACCTAGTGATAGAAAAGCAAATGTTTAAGTACAAATTTTGAAATACATTACATTTATAATAGACGGCAGCTTTTTGATTTAATTCAGAGGTTCTCAAACTTATTTTGTCTAGTACGTCACTTTGAGAATAAATTGGTTTTTAGCGCCCTAATTTTTTCACCTACTTAAATACCACTATAGCGAGAGCTTAATCGAAGGTTGGGTTCACAAGGCATTGTCCTGCACGTTTATCTGCAGTATAAGTCTTAACGAATGATTAGTGGTATGAATAGTGGCACATACATTGTACATAGAATCATTGGCGTGTCATTTGTACTGCAAAAAATCGTACGCCGCTTATGCGTTTAAATGAATACTCAACGGACTTGTCAAGCAAATCGAATGAATTTTAACGGCAGTGGCACATAGTATATAGCTCTGTCTCTTTCACACGTTCGTTTTTACACGAATGAAAATTACTGCACGAACACCCAGATGATTGTACGTTAAAACAACGAATACAAAGAAAATATGCAGGGCAATGCCGTGTGAACCCAACCTAAGAGTTATCCTAGACGAAATTACAAATCTCTTCCCAAGCCTCTATACAACGCCCCCTTTTTTCCTAGGTCTCGTAACGTCCCCCTTTAGGCCTGTAGCGGCCAAAAAGGGGCGTTATCGCCCACTTTGGGAAAGGTTCATTTAATTGATCGTATAGAAGAACTAAGGACAAATGGCGCTAGCTCCGTAGTGAGGGGACTGACAGGGTTGTCACACCTTGTCAACCAAAAGAGCCAAATATAGATAACGCGCAATTGAAATTTATTCCAAATGTCATTTTATTAACATATTAATATAATAATATATTTTTATAAACTCATGTTTCAAAAATGTATAGCCGTTGACGATAACGTTAGTATCTTCACAGCCCTATGTTTTATAAAGTATTTATGATATCTAATATACCATTTACTTTGAGATCTGAGGTCGAATGTCTCAATGAACAAGGACGATCAATATGAACGTTTTTCTTGTATATGTATTTTAAATAAACCCTGTAAATCTAGTCGAAACTGTAAATATGTGGGTCTAACCCAATTTGATATAATAATGATATTACTATGATTGCTTGCACCGTACTGTAATTGTATCCATATTTGTTTGTAAAAAAACTTAATTTTTGTTTAATGACAGTTTTATTCTTGTATCGATTTAGTGACGAGAATAAGAAATTAATTTAGTATGATACAATAATGATGTTACTTTTGATTCGCGCACATTGTCGGAGGTGATCGAGCCGCACAGTATAAGACGTGTCAGCATTAAATATCGACGGGTGAAAGGCTGGTCGGCTTAAGCAACATTTTTACAACTTTACAGAAGAGACATTAAAAGTGGTAAATTTGGAAAAAAATATCATGACAAAAACGAGGCTTGTGGAGAGTATTAAGTGGTAGGCAGCGGCTTGGCTCTGCCCCTGGCATTGCTGAAGTCCATGGGCGACGGTAACCACTCACCATCAGGTGGGCCGTACGCTCGTCTGCCTACAAGGAAAAAAAAAAACACTTCTTCAGCTGTTTGAACGCGGTAAACTTAATTGATGTTCAATTAAAAACATACTTTTGATACTTGTTGTAATAAAACGTACCTTTCATTACAAAGATAAATAACGCGTGTTAAGCAAAATGTGGCTTAAACTAAAATAGCCTTTCACCTCTCGATATGAATATTTATCAACGTTTTTAACTGATAATTATTTTTAATCATATCGACGCTTGAAAGGCAAACGTGACTAAGCGACAATGCATGAAGTTTACAGTAGACTTATTTAAAGTTGAAATACCTGAAAACAAAATTTATTTTAACGAATCTAGCTGTAGTAGAATCTAGCTAGTAGCTGTAGGATTGAAATGATTTTAATAGACCTAGAAATATACATTTTTTTGCGCATCAAATATGGTTATTGCCTATCATTTATGTATAAAGCAGTTATTGTCGCTTAGTTCTGTTTGCCTTTCAAGCGTCGATATACATAATATTATATAGTATATTTTTAAATTTTTTTAATTGATGATGTGTAAATGTTAATTTTAAATATATTTCAATCATTCTATCTATGTACACATATGGACTTGTTTCTGAAATAAATAATTTTGTTCCCAGAGACGAGAGCAATCACTTTCGCATTTATGATTAATATTAAAAAAAAAAGCAGCTGCTTTATTTTACTACCTCAATAATTATTATATAAATACTGTCTTAATGTTTTTTTTTTTTTAGTTACGTGGGTACCTCGAATTTCAATGTTTCAGAAATGTAAAATATATTTTAAGATTATTTTCATAGAAAAATAATATTTTTTGCAAACATTTTTAAAGCAAATAAATGTTTTAGAAAAATAAAATTGGCTTGAAGGTAGTTTGATTAAAGTTCTATGAATTTGTTAAGGGAACTTAAATTTAATTATTAAGAAATGTATGCCGCCACCCAGTGGATTTTGATTGTATACAGGATCTATATTATAGATATATTCTAATACATAGATATAAGTGATAACTTTAATTACCTCAGTACAAACTATTGGAAGATCCCAAAATAGCGACCGGCTTAGTCGGGCGGGCTCTCCGAACTGATTGAAATAAACAGAAACAGCTTCTTTTGTGTTTGCAATAAAGTTGAAATTTAGTATTATTGTTCGACGTAATTGTTTTGAAATTTGCAGATATTTTTGAGCCCTATGATCTTAGTAATATGGTTGAATTTTGTGTCGAATTCAATTATTAAAATGAGTCGAACGAGTTTATTATTGTCCAGCCCGTTCCGATGTGTCTAACAGAATGAGAGGCCTAACGGTACTCTTGTTGGATTAGTTCAGGGCTGTCATGGAATAATTAAAACAAATAATTAATTTTTGTATGAAATTACTAATTACGACTTGAATTTTGATATTTTTTAAAGTGATTTACATTGTTGAAACCTAAGCCACGTTTCGGCTTGGTTTGAAGAGAGCTTTTTCTCCGTAGTGAAAGTAGCAACTTAGTGTGGAAATATATCGACGCTTGAAAGGCAAACGTGACTAAGTGACAATGCGTGAACTATACAGTACACTAATTTAAAGTTGAAATACCTAAAAAAAAATCTATTTTAACGAATCTAGCTGAATGATTGAAATGATTTTAATAGACTTAGTAATATATTTTTTTTTTGCGTATCGAATATGGTTATTGCCTATCATTTATGTATAAAACAGTTATTGTCGCTTAGTCACGTTTGCCTTTCAAGCGTCGATATGTATTAATCCACATTTACGTGTCAAATTAGTTTGTTAAATCAAAATATAAGCGATAAATAACATCCAATTGGGTTTAGAAATACACAATTCTAACTTAAAAATGCTATTTATGTGAGAATTAATTTTGCGTAAGTCGCAAAATTTCGACATGTCCAAGTATGTATGCGCCTTATTAAATTGCATTCATGTTTATTTGTAATAAAACTGTAAATTTCTCAACATTTAATAAGGACTTTAATGTCTCATCGATCAGGTGAGTTCGATGTTAGTGATGATAATGAAAACGAAATTTGCAAACACACATGTAACGCACCTTTAAAACTCTTTAGTTTAAAAAAAAAAGATTATTATTAGGCGGTCTGACTGATCAGTCTGTCATTCGTTGAAGGAAATAGTTAAGTTTTGCATAATATATCTAATAATAATAATGTTTAAAATACCTATTAATTAAAAAAAGAGATTAAGGGCTTTAAATGTTGTTTTCTCATTATATTACAGAAAAGCCAATTAAGTCTTTTATTGTTCGTTCATTCTAGAGTATTCCATATTATTGTACACAATTCAGTCATTGACGATGGATGGGTCCCTGTTGAAAAATATCCAGTAAATCCGATGGGTAAAATTCCGAATTTCCACTAATTTATCTCATACTCGGGGCGTTCAATGGATCGCATACATGCAAGTCTTAAGCTAAGATATAATTACGTTTTTTTAAATATGTATCCATGCCTCAACCACGCACTCAGTTAAGAATTAGTATATAAGAAGAAAAAAAAACATGTTATTGATGTTGTAAATGCTATTAAATGGTGCTTTGTTTGAAATTAATTTGTGTTTTAGTGACTATTATTGCATAAAACCCAATACACGTAGAATATAATTTGAACGAATTTCCTTACGGCAGGCTTGGGGAGGGGATAGGGATTTTGCTGCGCGACCGAACTGAAAAAAATGTGATAGTAAAACCGTAAGAAAAAATCCGTGGAAAAAAGTGCGTGGAATAAAACCGTTAAATGAGACGTGCGCAGGCGCGACAGTCGCATACACAAGCGAGTAGTGTACAATAATTTTCTCTTTCTCCTTCTTTTTATTAATATTCATATAAATAGCTGTTTCTTGGTATATTATTATTATATATTTTTTATAAATCATTGTAAATAAAATAAAGTTGATAACTTTGTAAAGTATTTTTTTTATCAATAAAGAAATCATAATAACGAATAGAACTTAAAATTAATAATATTTATATAATAAGGAACTTCGTTCCTATCCGGTGTCCCACGACACCACACATCTTTTTTGACACACAAAACTATCCGAACACATCAATCACGCATTAATCAAACTACGTGCAAACCTATACGACGAAAATGAAGATGGTAAAAAGAACACTAGGAAAATAAATAGTTTTCCCTTGGTAAATACAATATACGTAATGACGGCGCTTGTAACTGAAAGTAAGTATTGTACCTACTTTTTGACGAAGCATGTTGCTGATAATTCTGTTTCTATAATCTGATGAAGGGTGTTGCGGATAATAATATGTACTTTTAGGTTATTAAACTACCTTGCATTTTGATTATGAAATATAGCATAAGTGAAATTTATTATAAATAAAAAAAATATACGGAAAGACTCCTTTAGTCTTAGTCCGATATGAGAGAATTAACTACAGTGTTCAAAACGTACAATCATTGACTGACAAAGAAATAACAAAAATGAACTCTTTCACACAAAACATAGAGTAGGTAGTTGTCGATGGTAAACTAGAGTAGCTATCGCAGCGCACGTCACGGAGTAGAGTATAGCGCTATGACATGTCCTTCTTCAAACGAGCTTTCTGGAGAGTACTTAACGCCTTAACGCTCTGCCCCTGGCTTTGCTGATGTCCATGGGCGACGGTAACTACTCATCATCAGGTTGGCCGTATGCTCGTCTGCCTGCAAAGGCAATAAAAAGTGGAAATGATATGAATATAGCATCTTCCAACAGTGAAGCGTGGTAGTTATGGCGATGTTTTTAAAATCTTTCCACTTGCTACTATGGCGCCACCCTAATTGGCTTCTTTTCAACGTACCCTTTATAGACACGGAGATGATGCTCCTTGCTTCAACTCTCCATACGCATTGTATGCCAAACATTTGTTTATACAGTCACTAATCCTGACGATTGGGCCGGGGCTCCCAAATACCAGCTTCTTCCATTACACCATACAGAGGAGGGCCGTCCGGATTGTCGATAATCCCATTCTCACGGATCGCTTGGAACCTCTGGGTCTGCGGAGGGACTTCGGTTCCCTCTGTATTTTGTACCGTATGTTCCATGGGGAGTGCTCTGAGGAATTGTTCGAGATGATACCGGCATCTCGTTTTTACCATCGCACCGCCCGTCACCGGAGTAGAGTTCATCCATACTACCTGGAGCCACTGAGGTCATCCACAGTGCGTTTCCAGAGGTCTTTTTTGCCACGTACCATCCAGCTATGGAATGAGCTCCCCTCCACGGTGTTTCCCGAGCGCTTTGACATGTCCTTCATCAAACGAGGCTTGTGGAGAGTATTAAACGGTAGGCAGCGGCTTGGCTCTGCCCCTGGCATTGCTGAAGTCCATGGGCGACGGTAACCACTCACCATCAGGTGGGCCGTATGCTCGTCTGCCCACAAGAGCAATAAAAAAAATAAAAATAAAAACGTCACGGGTCAGAATCAAACAAGTCCGAATTGTGTGTGATAACAATTTTTTTCAGTGTTTTCCATTTATAAAATACTTCAGATATAGGTACGTTTTGTTGGCAGAATGCTACTGTAGGTACTGTTCATTTAACTTTTTGTTGGGTTGAATTGTGTCGATTGTTGTATATTGTTGATTTTGTGATTATTCAGGTATAAATGTGTGATAATGGTGGTTTATTAACAACATCTAGATTAGATCCTGTAGACCGAATGGTAAATAGTCGACGTCGCCCATAACACTTCATTATGAAACCTCCCGATCTATTAACGGTCCTTTAGGTACCATAAGCACCGGTGTACGTCCTCGTCGAACCCGTCGCTTGTGACGAAGTGCTCGATGAGCGAATTAACCCACAGACACAGTTCACTGAGTTTCTTGCCGGACCTTCTCAATGGGTCGCATTTCCGATCCGGTAGTGGATTCTGCGAAGCACTGCTCTTGCTAGGGTCAGTGTTAGCAACACTCCGGTTTGAGCCCCGTGAGCTCACCTACACGCTAGGGTGAAGCTGAAATAGCCTCTCAAGCTATCAGCATAGGTAGGGGAAAAAAAAAAGCATCTAGCAAACAGCAGATGTCTGGGAAAATTGCCGTGGTCTAAAGGATAAGGTGCCCCGTGCGTTTGTAAGTAAGCTGGACGTGTCTTATCGGGTTCGTATTTCGTAAATGGCAACAATGGCCATATTGTCAAAAAGAAAACGAAGAAGAGAACTTCTGCTGGGTAACATTAGCTTAATAAAGTGTACTTCGAAATGACAATTAAAACTGCATAATTTGTATTTTATACATATTTATTTCATCGAAATAATTCTTAAGTATAACGATGAACGTTACTTATACTTGTTTAATTTAATAAATATATTACATTTCTATGACGTAATCGTGTAAGTACATATAGTATTATCATTAAAGTATCTACGTTCATTGTTTCGCTATCGGAAATATACAAAATAAGGTTTAATCAAACAAATTCAAATATCACGCGATCGTTAAAGATGAATAGTGTGCTATTTAAAAAAAGACTTTTTTAAAGCATTTTATTTTAATCGGTTAATCTACCATAGAGTTACAGAAATACATGATGCGATAAACCAAAATAACAATGTCTATAAAATAGAATGGTCACAGAGATACATGTAATTTATTAAAAACGTTATTGTAGCAAGAGAACACTAACATTAGATTAGCCAAAATACGTGAAACATAACAACCAGAACAATGAAAAAAACGGCCATTTTGTTTAAATTAAAATTATAAAATACCGTGAAATTTTCGTTGAGAATGTCTGTTTTTTTTTTTAATTTATCGCTGTCTACGATATCTAGTTTCATGCAACCTTAGTTCCTGTAACATCCGTTAGATCTGTTGTATCTCTTTAATTTCAACATATTTTTATTTTAAAGAAAGGTGACATGAAACTTATAGAAAATTCTTTTATAATTTTTAAGGTAAAGTCTTTTCTTGGAATGTTTTCGATGTGTGATTTCGTTCGATACGAGAAGATTTGCTTGCCATTTGTTTGAGTTTCACCAATTTGTGATGCTGACTGCTTAGAAAGATTCTCACTTTTTTAAGTCCGAATTTCTCAAAAGCGCTTACAAAGAGGTTTTACAAGTGAAATTGTAGCTATAAAAAGTAGGTATATAGGTTATAGCTTTTATTTTGATCAGAAAAAAAGTAACACAAGCATTGGTTACTTTGTAGTCAGCATCACAAACATTAAAACGGCACACTTACAAACTATTTAGTACCACCAACATTAACACCGTATTTTCACAGTCGATTTCTTTTGTTGGTAACCACGACACTGAATGTATAATATATACATCAGCCGTCATGTCCAGCCAAACTAGACTGTGGAAACACAGTGTTACATCTTAAACAATTTACATAGTCTTTCGCTTTAAAACTACAACAGGGCACAAAATATTGAACTAGTTTTCTTAATTTATACAATTAATTTTTGGTACGAGTCGACAGAACGAGACAAGAAAAAATAAAGAAACGTGTGTTATACCTAAATCTTTCATGTTCACTTAAGCAAAGGTGTGAAGCGGAATTTCAATACTTTCGTGGTAAAAAAGAACCATAATAAAATGTATTGTATACTAAGCGATTCTTAAACAAAATAAATGTTTGAATCACCCGTTTTCTGGATCTGTGGTAATGTCATGACACATTAAGACATCTGTCAAACTTATTAACTGTCATTTAAATCATGCTTTAGACTCCGAATCGTTCCCACGTCGACTCGCCAAATAATCTAAGAACTGGAAACTTTATACAATCCTATCTCAATCCTACTGCAGATAAATACTTAACTAAATGTATTGCACGAAGAGGATTCATTTAAATACGCGTAACAATAATTTACATAATTACACTTGAGTTGAATCCGTAGTTTGAAAGGCGCTGGTCATGCGGACTGTTAGTTGTTACAGTGGAGTGAATTGCAGTTTATACAATAATATAACCAAAGACAGAGAACATGAACATTTTATCGCGTGCTGAAATTTATAATACACTCACGTTATTTATAGTAGGTATGTGCTAAAGCTCTTAGAAGAATCGATGGTAGAATTTTCGCAACAAAAAATCTCGCATAGAACGCGAATGCATTTCATAGTGCACTCGCATAGTTGTGCATAATTGCAAATATGCATTTATGTTTTTGTGCATAACATTGTGCAGACTCGACTCGATAAACTGTAGACAAGGATTTCAGTTTGTTTATGTAGACAGCTCTATCAGTGGAGTATTTATATACAACTTTGTTACGAATTCTATCAACGATTTTGAATAAACAAAGTTTTGTACATACTAAAAATAACGTTTATTATTATAGTAAAATAAAAATCAAGAGCGCTCTTTTGATCCGCGTCAATCTGGACTCCGTCGCCGACATCTTTGATTATGTCAAACCAGCGCGTCAATATGTCATTACGTTGAGCTGTCAATAGGTCTGTCAATACAAATGCGCGGGATGGGTCGTGGTATCCAGTGGTTGCTCCGTGCCCACGTCTATGTCTCCGGGACCGTCGTCTTCCGCATTAGGAGTGCTGATCGGAGTGCGAGTTAGGCCACGGACCTGGAATTAGTAGAATGGAAAACATTAGATTATTTTTCATTAGAGACTTTATTTATGTGTAGGTAATTTTAACTTAATTTCTGCGAGTCCGAGAAGGCACTCTATATTATTAATTCTTCTGCCGTTAATAGCAGTAATATACTTTTATAACGTAAATGTCAAAGAGACTTAATCTCGAAGTATTACAGTAGGTATTGGAATCGCGACTGTCCTACTTTATCATCATCATAATCGGTTGCTCCTGGCAGAGCAGTCGTGGTCATGTGGAATTCTTGCTTATTAAAGCCTCGACAGATGTTTTCCATAGTTTACGAACCGAGGCCTGGCGCACACACTCGTTAAGTGGGGTTTCAGTAAGGTCTTTCACCTGATCAGTCCAGCGCATGGGGATTCGTCCACGAGATCTCTTAATGAGTACTTGTAAAAAGGGATCCCATCTTTACCGGGGTACTAAACACACTGCGCCATCGTATTTCCTGTATTTTACTGCAAAGCTCTGGCTTTAAACATCTTTCTACTTAGTACTGTGATGTTTTCTAGCTTCTACGAGACTCATTGCTGTCACTAAGGCACGTTTCACGTTAGATTTCCGAATCTGTAGCTCACCTAACAAAAAGACGAAGGACGTACCTGCATAAGTAAGTTATTGGAGAGTATTCTAGCCTGGTGCTCTTGCGCCTTGGCCCGCAGACAGGCGATGCTGTTGTTGCGGAAGGCGTCGGGGTCGTCGCGCGCTGGGTCGGGCGACGCTCGACCCCTAGCCGACGACGATGCAGTAGTACTGCTCGCTGGAGAGCTCTGCGCCTGGTAACACAAAAATATCATAGCTACATTCAATAACGAAAATAATCGAATAGAGGAGGTGACTTATCTTCTTTAAGCGCAGAGCTATGACCGCACGCGTGACTTTGAACAGGTAGGTGGGCTCAGTGGCGGATTAAAGGTCCAGAGCGCCCTGGGCAATCACTTTATCGGCGCCCCTGTACCGGCCATAAATGGCCATCATAATACTATAAACTTTAACTAGTTGTTTTTGTAATTACGATGACGTTGTATCATCAAACCCTGGACTTTAGTAGACCAAGAGTATTACTTAAGCTAATGCGCGAATGAAATATGACGTTATAACTGTGAAGAAATCACGAGGGGCGACAGAAGATTTAGATTATAGATCATCATTTAGTTCTTATTCGTCGATAGGTATGTTATTTTCTTTATTGATTAAAAAATTCTGGGCTAGTGCGCCCTTTGTAACTACGCGCCCCTAGGCACGTGCCTAGTTTGCCTTACGGATAATCCACCTCTGGTTGGGCTAACTCCCAGCCCGGTTTATGCAACCGCCAGCAACAATCGATCCCCTAGACTTCCGAGCTTCGGTATTTTCTTAGTACCCGTTGCCCGGTTACCCGTGAGCTGGACCAAACACACAGAGCAAAAGTACTTAAAGTCTACGCGTTAGTTCCTACATTTTGCTGGAATATACATAGATACGCCGGTACAAACAGTTAGACTAGGAGTAGATTACTGGTGGTAGGATCTCTTGTGAGTCTGCACGGGTAGGTACCACCATCCTACCTATTTCTGCCGTGAAGCAGTAATGCGTTTCAGTTTGAAAGGCGGGGCAGCCATTGTAAGTATACTTGAGGCCTTAGAACTTATATCTCAAGGTGGGTGGCGCATTTAAGTTATAGATGTCTATGGGCTTCATTAACCACTTAAAAAAAGGTAGATCGCCGGTCCAAATGTAGTGCACAAGTTTTGTAAGCCGTGTAAGATTATTTCCAATAAAAGTACTATCAAAAGCTTCTACAAACAATATCACCGTAGGTGGAACTCATTGTGGAATGCAATTCAGACTAACAATTGGAACTGGAATAACAATTTTAGCATTTCAATGTAAATTCTTGGAAAGACATTCCTACAAAAACTATCGCAATTAAAACTAGAATATGCTGGTTTCATGAGAATATTAATTCCAATCCTCCGTGACCGCGGAAACAAAAACTTGTTGAAACGTTCGAAATCATTTAATGAAAATATTTACAAACCCGAAATTACATTATAAAAGTATGATTAATTTAGTAAGTTTGGTCCTTATCCCTCGTGGCATGTAATGTCGTCCATGTGCTAAGGCACTTATCCAATTTAACCACCTATAGTAACATCCGCCCTCCCTACCACCGGCCAGGGTTTCGCCCCTGGACCCCGGCTCGGTACTTCACGAACTTTCGGCCTGGTAGGAGAAAAAATAGTATGTGCACCGCGGGAGAAAAGCTGGACATTTCCTCCAGCGTGTTTGGCAATGTACTATATAAACATTGAAAATATAATGATAATTTTGCTACTTTAATCATAAAAAAGAATAATGCAATTTTTGTTTATACCAAATTTTTTTTATTGCTTAGATGGGTGGACGAGTTCACAGCCCACCTGGTGTTAAGTGGTTACTGGAGCCCATAGACATCTACGACGTAAATGCGCCACCCACCTTAAGATATCAGTTCTAAGGTCTCAGTATAGTCACAACGGCTGCCCCGCCCTTCAAACCGAAACGCATTGTTGCTTCACGGCAGAAATAGGCAGGGTGGTGGTACCTAATTTTGTTATTGAAGCATATAAAGACGAGCACTGACCTGATTTTCGTGAGGATGTGGAGAAGTAGACGTTGCCCTGTCCGCTTCCGGTTCAGATCCCTCCCGTTCCGACCCTGATTCCTTGAGGTGACGAGCTGCCTCTATCGATTTTCGGTGCATTCCTGAATAATAAAACACTTTAAATTCATAAAAAAAACTTTTCAAACTCCACTTAAAGAGCTTGGTTGTTGCTCGCTAGGTAGAGTTGACGTAATAGATAATCTATACTTAATATTATAAAGCTGAAGAGTTTGTTTGTTTGGTTGAACGCGCTAATCTCAGGAACTACTGGTCCGATTTGAAAAAATCTTTCAGTATTAGATAACCCATTTATTGAGGAAGGGTATAGGCTACATACGGGTAAGTACATACATAGATAAAAAAATTGGTGGTCGAATTGAACCTCCTCTCTTGAAGTCGCTAAAAAAGCGTGATTTGATACCTTAAATAGCTCCTTAGCATTCTATTATTCGAAAATATTTTCAACTTCTACGTAAATGACCGCAACTTCATTAACCTAGTAAAACCTAGTTTATTTATATTTGAGTTCCGAATTGGCAAGTAAATATAGCTATCAGTGGGAATGGTCGAGATGAGGCGTGTAGATTTGCTCAAGGCCCAGTTAAATGCAGTTATTAAAGTCGTCATGGCCTGTAGTATTTATTTATTTATTATATTTTTATTTAGTATTTATTTATTTATTATATTTTTATTTAGTATTTATTTATTTATTATTATTATTAGACACTACTTTTATCAAGAGATAGCCCACTGAGTTTCTCGCCGGATCTTCTCAGTGGATCGCGATTCCGATCCGGTGGTAGACTCGACTTCTCTTGCTAGGGCTTAGTGTTAGCAAATTCTCTCAGGTTGAGCCCGTGAGTTCACCTACCCGTCCTGGCGTAGCTGTAATAGCCTCTTAGGCTACCAGCCAATAGGTAGGAAAAAAATCAATAGATGCGACTATGCGGCAGTTGAAATCCCAGTTAAAATTATTCAAATGAAATACGTACTTAGTGAGAGCATGACTTCATACTGAAGTAATAATATCGGGTAATAAAAATCGGATACCCGCGCGGGTACATACCACTTTCCCTATTTCTAACGCAAAGCAGTAATATGTTTCGGTTTGTAGGATGTTGCAGTTACATAACAGCTATACGTATACGATTTAGACATAGGTCGTATGTCTCGGGGTAAATGGCGTCATACAATGACATGTTGTAATGTATATGGACTCCGGTAACAACTGTTATTTCATTTATCCGTCTATGCAATAAAATAAAATTTATGAGTTTACTGTGACCGTTTAACGAATCAATTTAGTGTTGAAAATACTATCTTGAATCAAAAATGATATTTGAATCCACAAAATAGTTGAATGAAGTCTCGCATTTCTGCCAATTTATGCAATGATTCCTTTTTTATAAAGTTATTTTTTATGTAATTTATTATAAAATTATTGCAGAAGAAGACTAAAAGATTCAGTGCCAAATGGATGTGGATATATTAAAAAAACAAAACATCAATTATTTAGGATCTCAGCACCTCACTATGTGAATAAATAACACATAAAAAAACATTCCGAGCATACATGGGTTTATCTCAACTGTAAATTTATCGCCCGAACGTGCAATACTTTTAACGGTTGGTCATCTAATATACTGGATGAATAAAAGGAAGAAGAAAAATGCATAACTATTCGTACAATTTGAACAACAGACACAAAAGCTTACCGTTATGAATATCTCTGACTTAGGTATGTCATTATAGTTCACGTGATTCTGATAGATATATAGATACATTTAGTGGTTTGCAAAAGAGTGGTTTAAATTGTATTTTTTAATGGTGGTAGGACTGTTTAACTCCCGGTGGAACAAAAAAAAGGCGCATGTTGGAAAATTCGAAAACCCAACCGCCTTCAAAACGTCCGTATGTTCGAGTCGTAAGGCGCATTTTAATATCCACTTGTAGTAACTTTACGAGATTTTTATGACTTCAACGTCGTACGCTCCGAATGTGTAATCGAGAAGTTTTGTATATAACGAAGAAGCAGTGATGTATGATGTTGTTATCAGAAGATTCGAGACTGGAAAATTAGATTGAGCTTTATAGGGACGAGAGTTTATTAGTCGAGTTTAGAAAAGCTTAGAAGTAGTCGTGGCCTAAAGGATAAGACATCCGGTGCATTCGTATTGAAGCGATGTAACGGAGTTCGAATCCCGCAGGCGGGTACCAATTTTTCTAATGAAATACGTACTCAACAAATGTTCAAGATTGACTTCCACGGTGAAGGAATAATATTGTGTAATAAAAATCAAACCCGCAAAATTATAATTTGCGTAATTACTGGTGATAGGACCACTTGTGAGTCTGCGCGGATAGGTACCACCGCCCTGCCTATTTCTGCCGTGAAGCAGTAATGCGTTTCAGTTTGAAGGGTAGGGCAGCCGTTGTAACTATACTGAGACTTTAGAACTTGTATCTCAAGGTGAGTGGCGCGTCTACGTTGTAGATGTCTATGGGCTCCAGTAACCACTTAACACCAGGTGGGCTGTGAGCTCGTCCACCCATCTAAGCAATAAAAATAAAAAAATAAAAAACGGTTTGTGTTGGGAGTTCTTTAAGGTTTGCGTGTTATCGTGAAATCTTTGACAGAAAAATGACGCGGGAGGAAAATCTTTAATGCTACTGCTAATAATTGGTATAGAGTTTACTAATAGAAAAGGTAAATATATCGAAAAGGACGAAGGCTTGATTATTAATTTTATTACCATTTATATTATATTATTTTTCTTGTTTGTTATATGCTCACAAATAAGCGGGGAAACAAGCGGGGATTTTCTCGCAAGTATAACAAGCACATGCGTGACAAAAACAAGTGTATCTCCATTATCTTTCACAAAGACATTCAGTCGGAGAATCGAAACTGGCCAGTGGTGAGCGTCATTCACACATATCTCCATATCTTCTTCGGTCTACCTCTTCCCCATATCTACCTTGCACTACTGTTTCCATACGCAATGAACGAAATCCAATCGCACCAAAAATATAATAATAATCCTCATTTAATTACTCGCAAATGAACATTCGCAAGCGTGTATCGTGCTATGGAGGCGCTAACGACCGAAGTTTCTGAGCGCAGTACCGCTAATGTACGAGCGAACAAATCAAACTGCGGGGCCCGTCTCCTAATGACCAGTTAGAACGGATAGTTTCACGTGAATAATTGGGGTTTGCATTGTTTTGGTGTTTATACTTAGCCGGGCTTCTGTGTAGAATAGCAACTCCGCTCTCAATGCAAAGATGAGGGATGAGATTACCTTTTTTTTTGAGAGGCTATTTCAGGTTCGCCCTAACGTGTAGGTGAGCTCACGGGGCTCAAACCGGAGTGTTGCTAACACTGACCCTAGCAAGAGCAGTGCTTCCCAGAATCTACCACCGGATCGGAAACGCGGCCCACTGAGAAGATCCGGCGAGAAACTCAGTGGCCAGAGATTACCAATTCATGGCCAGCGTTAACGTTATTTTCTAAGGTAATCGTTGACTTTGACTAATATTATAAAGAGGAAAGATTTGTTTGTTTGTTTGGTTGTATTGAATAGGCTCCAAAGCTGCTGAACCGATTTGAAAAATTCTGTCATTGTTTGGAAGCTACACTATTTTAGAGTGACATAGGCTAAAATGTTTTTTGAAAAAAATTAGGGATCCTTACTAAAACTCCTATAATGTAACCCAAGGTGTAAAAAAATTACCTAAAATATTCTTTACGTCGCGTGCCCTGCGAAAACTATTGATGATAGAATAAAATAATGTACTACGACTTTGTAGAACACATTATTATTTCCAAAAAGTGTCACGACAGCATATATCTAACTATTATAGTTATGCCGCAATGAGTGTTCTTTTATTTAAAAAAATAAAACAACGTCAAATATCGTTGAAATTTTTGTTAAAGACCCGAGCGGAGCCGGAGCGAGCCGCTAGTCGTTGATTAAAGATCGAATTGAAGTTTTGGTAATATTTCGGGTATCGTTTGCTTGTTCAGGTATAAGTAGATTTATTATATTAGGCACTACCAAATTACACAGTCTGGATTATTCGTGATTCGACTATTATAACTAGTCGAATTGAAATACAGTTCGATCTTGTGGTTTCATTTATTCATATAGTTTAAGGCTTTTGGAATAGGTGATTTGTTGTTTCAATCGTTTTTGAGAATTATTAAATAAACTTCATGGATTTAATATTAGAGATTAATCTCAAAACGACATATACGCAATAACTTTCTTTAACGAAATTTGGTCTAGTTGCGTGGCAACTTACCTATCTATTAAAATTAACAATTAAGCCCTTCTATAATAGACAAAATAGCAAAGCGTCTTTTAGTTTCATAAATAAGTCTATGAAGCACTAAATGACAGTTCTGAACGAAATTGCAACTAACTGAGCCTCTCACAACAAAACTCAAAGGAAAAATCTGCATAACTTGAAACAAATTGCGTTTTTTTTTGTTCCTGCAAACGGCCAACGAGCAAAGAGTTACTTAAGTCATTAGGTAAACGGATAAACTTCGAATGACATCTGTCATTATTTTCTAAACGTCAAAAGTCATTACTAATGGTTTTGGAGTGCAAATTACAACATGAATCGCACGTGAGCGACGATCTCTTTTTAAAAATCGTATTTTTCACTTTTGCTAATGGTTTCTGAGGATGCCTCGTGTCATTTAGCAGCGAGATGAAAGCGAGCAGCACAAAGCGAGTGGTTAATAGGCAGATAATTTTGTCAGTCACTCTTGTGTGACATTAGAATCCATTTGCCGATATTATTTCAAATAATCGCCTTGTTGTGTCTGTCTGTGTCGTTCGCTGCTTAGTTTCGAATCAAACATTAAACTATACGTTTAAAAAACTATAAAATTGAATTATTGAAATGTAATTAACGGCCCCCCTAATGAAGCTCTTCATTGGTTCGTTTAATTGATCTTTTGTTGAGCGAATAAAATACTACTAATTTAATGACGGCCGAAAATTAGCTTTCTCGTTATGCATTCCGTTATTTTTTATGTATAGATTTTGTAATTAAAAAAATTTCATGCGTAAATAGATTACTACAAAAATCGATAACTATTTTACACATTCTTTTGGTGACTTATCCCTTTTAAAGTCTGTTACCAATACACATAACTCAGAAAACTCGGAGTAGCTTTTTGACATACGCGTAGGTACTCATTGTTGTCATTAAATTAACATCCATAATTAATAATTAATTATCTGTGGGCTTAATTCATTCATTTCACTATCACGAACTCTAGATTAATTTGCTCGGTAAATTTTGACTGGACACACACAATGCTACCATATATACCTAAATTTTATAATATTTAACTATATATATTTGATGATAATAATTAAACTAATGTAAGTAAATAAAATGATAAACATTTAATATTGAGAATAAAAACGAAACAAACTCATCGAAATCATTTAAAAATCGTATGTAAGCTTTGTGTGAATTATAAAATGCGTAAAATACATAAGCAAAACCGAAAACAAGAAAAAAAATCTCACTCCTAAGTACAGTTAACTTAAGTACATAATTAATATGTAAGCGTGGTGTGGTAGCCCTTAAATCTGCCTTAATCAAGGCTTAGACAATGCAGCCGCCATCTTGCCGGCCGCCCCTCACCCCCCACCACCGCCTGGGAGAGTTCCCCCTCCACCCCACAAACGCAGCCTTTAAGGGAGTTAGGCTTTATTAATTCATGTGTCTACGGCGTAATGTTGTGTTTTATTTATGAGATGCATGTACGCGATGTGATTATGGCAAAGTCGTGCTTATGCTCATTCATTTAGGTATTGAAATTCCATAGTAAAAGGAATGGTTTATTAATCTTTTGATTTTGCATAGTTCTTTTCTTTCGTTTGTTTGTGTTCACATTTACATAATTCCTCGTAGACGTCTCGTAGCAGTGCTACGGATGGCTACGATTTGAATTGAATTTCATTTTGATTACTAGTAACACTAACAGCATTTAATCAGTCTTATTTTAATAAAGTTAATTTGATTAAAAGAAAATTAATAATATTAACTGTCATCATTTGATCCTTTGCTTTTAGACAAGACAAAATCAAAACGTAATACATACATAGAAATAAGTTTCTTTCGAGTAATCAACCAAAAATAGAACTTCCCAGCATTACCAATGATATTTACCTACCTTTGAAGGCTTTAAATTTTAGTTCATTACATTAGAGCTCATAAACAATATATTTAGTACTAGCTGACCCGGCAGACGTCGTAGTGCCTCAATCGATAAATACAAGACCTAAACTTTTGTATAAAATAAACATCAAAGCAAAAACAAAATTGTTATTTTTATTTAATTCCGAGCATTTTCATATTTTTTCACCTTTTAAACCTTCTCTGGACTTCCACGAATAATTCAAGACCAAAATTAGCCAAATCGGTCCAGCCGTTCTCGAGTTTTAGCGAGACTAACGAACAGCAATTCATTTTTATATATAGAGATTATTATAATCATAATGTTTGCGTTATCAGTTATGCAAACAAGTTTTAAGTATCAAAGAATAATTTATTTTTATGTAGAAGCAAAGACAAGCCCGAGATCTAACTAGTATTAAGCTAGTATGCAAATATGTATGAAGATAAATAAATCTAATCACATAAGGAATAGCAAATACCTGTTATCTGTACCTTAATAAATACTATTGATATTAGTTATGATATTAAATACTATTATTATGCACTGGATGGAAAGCTTAAAAATATTTAAGTATAAATTCAATGTGCACAATTTTTTTAGGATAGGTAATTATTATTTTTTCTTATATGTGTGGACGAGCTCACAGCCCATCTGGTGTTAAGTGGTTACTGGAGCCCATATACATCTACAACGTAAATGCCGCCACCCACCTTGAGATATGTTCTAAGGTCTCAAGTATAGTTACAACGGCTGTCCCACCCTTCAAGCCGAAACGCATTACTGCTTCACGGCAGAAATAGGCAAGGTGGTGGTACCTACCCGCGCGGACTCACAAGAGGTCCTACCACCAGTAAAGAATTAAAGTTCAATTAAAAACATCGGACTGTTGATGCTAATACCAAATAAAACGTACCTTTAATTGCAAAGATAAATGTCGCGTGTTAAGGGAAATGTCGTTTAAACCACCTTTTACCGCTCGATATAACATTTTACAAATGAAAAGGTGCTCAAATATTTTTATCATTATTTCTCTATTCCCGCTCCGTCACAAATACAAGACAAAAATCATCTTCTGTATTCACTGAAACATATAAGCGGGCTCTCATAAGCTGTCAACGGTTTCTCTTTCGCTCAACAATACGATATTTCATCTCACAAGCAAAAAAAACTCTTAAAACAAGCGCGAAATGAGTTTATTTCGCACGCGTGCTCTCTCGTCTGAAGCCTTCCTCGTTGAAAAATGAACATCTCCTATTGTTGAGATTAAAAATTATACGTCTCTTTGTTTCCTGAGCGAGATTGAGTTGCGACGGATAAAGGATTTGTCAGGAACTTTCGGTTTTGTCAT
This sequence comes from Bombyx mori, assembly GCF_030269925.1. NCBI lineage: Eukaryota > Metazoa > Arthropoda > Insecta > Lepidoptera > Bombycidae > Bombyx > Bombyx mori. The sequence continues at coordinate 12,929,900 of NC_085124.1, read as the reverse complement.
AAAAGGCTAAGATTGTGAAACTATGATTTTCAACAAACATTTTTCTTTTGTTTACAGAAGCCATTTTGCTTCTTTTTAGCAATTATTAAATGAAATTTGATTGAACATAATGTATTATGATCTGTAGATGCGTGAGATCATTAAACTAAATCATCATCATCATCATTTCAGCCTATCGCCGTCCACTGCTGAACATAGGCCTCTCCAATAGATTTCCAGTGCGACCGGTCCATTGCCACCTGCATCCAACGAGACCCAGCGCTTTTTACTAGGTCGTCGGTCCATCTAGTAGGTGGCCGTCCCACACTGCGCTTGCCAGTACGTGGTCGCCACTCCAGGATCTTTCTGCCCCATCGACCGTCCTCTCTTCGTGCTATGTGTAATATTCTATATTAAACTAAATGCGAAAGGCGATTTAAAATGTGTAGTTTTTTTTTATATATACATTACAAGTCGTAGTATTACAGAATCTAAAGAGAATTAATAATTTTCATAAGTTTACAAGAGTAGCTTCATATAATTAGTAATTAGAAGGGATTGATTGAGCCGAGTATTTCTAATCACTGCTTAATTAATTGTGTTTCAATAATTATATGAAGGCACAATATTTTTCTAATATGCTAGACAGTAAAATATCATTTTTTTTACTTATAATTAAATATGAAGAAAGGCCTATCGGGAGTTAATTTTCCACTGAGGTCCATTGATATCGTGAGAACGGCCACACACGTTGAGACATGAGGTCGAAGTCACAATTGTCTTCTATGATCCTTGTTCGACTCATCAAACCGGAACGCATGACTAATTTGCGGCAGAAATAGTCGAGGCTGTATTTCCGAAATAAATGGGCTTACACTGCTATCCTACCTTCTATCCTTCATTACTCCTATTACACTCCTATCCTACCCCCAAGTGGATTTACAATTGTCTTGTATGATCCTTGTCACATCCATCAAACCGGAACGCATGACTAATTCGCGGCAGAAATAGTCGGGGCTATGTTTCCGAAACAAAAGGGCTTACACTCCGTCCTACCCCCTAGGAAATGTATAACATTTTTCCATTGCACGGTATCTAATATGACAAATTCACTGATGCGTAGAATTTGAGTGAATCTTGTGACCGACTATCAACTGTCATGCCCATACTTGAAGTTTATGAAATATATGACCATAATAAAACAACAATTGTTCATGCTATAAGTAAACGGATAATCCCTTCCATTCGCATTGAATTATCAGTACATTGCTGTTTATATTTCAAGAGCTGTCATCATTGTATGTCACTCAAGATTTTTAGCTATTAATATTCACAGCTTCGGTAGGCAGCGGCTTGGCTCTGCCCCTAGCATTGCTGAAGTCCATGGGCGACAGTAACCACTCACCATCAGGTGGGCCGTATGCTCGTCTGCCTACAAGGGCAGTAAAAAAAACCTTGTACGTCATTATTAACGACGACAATTAACATTACTTTTACGGTTTTGTAACGCATTTTTATTGTCACTATATTGAGTTGCCAGAATAATTAGCAAAATATTGAAACGGCTAAAAATAATAAATACCGTAGCCGTTCGTCACCAAGAAATCTGGAAGACATTCGAAACGTCAATGATAATGTAAGGACAATAAAACTCAAAACTAAACCGCAAAAATGTAATATTTTAATTTTGCCTACAAAAGGTTGATGCCAAAAAAATATTTATTTTACTATATATTCCTACCTATTCGCTGGTAGCCTAAGAGGCTATTTCAGCTACGCCCCGATGGGTAGGTAAGCTCACGGGGCTCAACCTGAGAGAATTCGCTAAAACTAGCCCTAGCAAGAGCAGTGCTTCGCTGAATCTAACTACTAAGATAAATCACTAAGAGCGGTTGGTGTTATTACGAAGATTCTTGCAACGATTTGTGTTGAATTAGCTAATTGCTGTACTTGGCTAGTTTTATTGTATTTCAGTTATAGTTAGTTATTGAGCCTAGCCTTGAGAGGCTATATCAGCGTTACCCTAGCGTGTAGGTGAGCTCTTGGGGCTCACAACAGAGGTGTTGCTAACCCTGGCCCTAGCAAGAGCAGTGCCTCGCAGAATCTACCACCAGATCGCGACCCACTGAGAAGATCCGGCAAGAAACTCAGTGGGTCTGGTCTGGGCGGGTCAGTCGGTCCTCACTCTGTTTAAAACTGCTACATTCATATAATTTTCACTTCCGCTAGCGCTATTTTTGAGAGACTTTTTTATTTTTTATTTTATTTTTATATTATCAAATCAAATCAAATCAAAAAAATTTTATTCAACATAAATGAAAGTATATACTTACTGAACGTCAAAAAAAACTACCGCCAATTCACAAAAACTAGCCTCCGTCCTGAGAAGAACTGGCAAGAAATTTAGCGGGCATGTCTTTTTTTTTTAAATATTAGATTATAATCTTTTAAAATATTAGATAATTTTTTTAATATTAGTTTTTTTTAAATATTCATTTTACAATGAGTATTATAACGTAACAATTATTGCAATATTGAAATGCCCGGAGCGAGCAACTCATTCCCACTTTGTGCAATCTTCTAGATAATCATTGACTTTATAGTAAGCTTTATTGCACAGATGTTCTTTAATAGTTTTCTTAAACCTATGTATATGTAGGTTCTGAACATCTTGTGGAATTTTGTTGTACAGGCGAACAGACAAATTTGCAGAATCTACTACCGGATAAATTACTAAGATCAGTTGTTATTCGTTAGTGGTGGTGGTCATGCAACGATTTTGTTCAAGTGTTGAGTTAGCTAATTACTGAACTGGGCTAGTTTTGCTGTATTTTAGTTAGAGTCGTTTCGTGCGCTCGGCTAGTGACCGTGTGTGTGTTTTTGACTCACCAGGGCTCGGTGGTCGGGGAGGGGAGCCTGTCTGCTACTGTGCCTCGTCAGTCACTGCTCTCGACTCTTGAACAAAATCATTGTTGTGAGAATTCATTGTATTTTGTCTCAAGGAATAACATGCAGCTCTTTATTGGGCGTTACGACTTTTTTGTCGCAATGATTACGTATATAATGATTTCTTTTGAGAGCATTTTTAGTTATGTTTAGAAAAAATCTAAAGCGTATTTCAAATTAGATGTTTAGGTATGTCAAAATATGTGTGGACTCTTTTCAAATTGTTTCATTAATGAAAAATGTAATGCTTACAGCGCATTTAAAAAATCTCAGCTTCAAAGTACACGATTTCTTACGAGTGTATTGTTGTTGTTTTTATTCGCTTGAAGGTCGTTTCCGGGGCCCGTGGGCATCACAATACCAAATCCACGAGTAATGCTTCACAACAGAAATAGGCAGGATTGTAGTGCCTACCTGTATAAGCTTATGATACGTCATTACCCCAGTCGTTGGGAAACTTTTATTTCGACGAGCAGTTTTCTATATATGCATAATTGTAAATACAGTACCGGGCAATAAATATTGCACATCGATATTTGTAAAGAGACAGTCGTCTTTCGTTTTTCGTCGTCGTTTTGTTTTTGTTGTTGGGCGTTACCTGTGTGCGACGAAACACTAACCATCCGGTATCTATGGAGACTAAATGTCAATTAGGTAATGTGCGACAGACATAAGGCTCTACGAAGCAAAAATTAACCGTCTCTTTCCCACGGTCGATGTGCAATATTTATCGCCGGGTACTGTACTACTTTACGTGATAAACAACAAAAGCCTTTTTTTTATTTTCGTCAATGGGTGTCACCAAAACGAGTTGTATTTATTGACGGGTCTACACAAACATTTTTATCTATTACTTTTGTTTTTCATCCCATTTATTATATTATATATCGACCGTATATATACAATATAAAATTACAGAACAGTTAACGGGCGTTTATTCAGAAGTTGTACAGTTATACGAAAAACAACTATCAAATGGTCTTTATTCCCAAGTCGTAGAGTGTAAATGAAAGGATAATGTAATGAACAACCCTACTAAAGTTATTAATCATTATCCTAATAGTCAAGATGAGGAAATGAGCTCACAGTGCACCTAATGCTAAGCGGTTATCATGGCCCATGGGCATCATAACGTGAATGTAGCTGTACGCCTCGAGCCATAATACTTAATTTGTATAAATTGTCCGTATAAAAATCAAATCCGCAAAATTTTATTTTGCGTAATTACTTGTGAGTTCGCACGGGTAGGTATCACCACCTTGCCTATTTCTGCCGTGAAGCAGTAATGCGTTTCGGTTTGAAGGGAAGCCGTTGTAACTATACTGATACCTTAGAACTTATATATCAATATGGGCGACGGCATTTACGTTGTAGATGTCTATGGGCTCCAGTAACCACTTCACACCAGGTGGGCTGTGAGCTCGTACACCCAACTAAGCAACAAAAAAATGTTCGTCCTTTCAAACCGGTTTTGAATAGTTAATACCTTAGCAGCAGAATCTAACATTGCATTGTTTCACGTCTAGGGATCTTGAAGTATGTCCTATCACCAAATATTGTGTGATTATTGCATGAAAACATTGGAGGTAGAAGGCTTGTACATATTTATATACAATGTGTCCGTGCACCAGTTACCATTGACCTATAGGACAAGAATGATACTGAAATCTGACTGATAAAATCTGGGGTCCGGAGTCTATTGTTTGACATGTGTAATTTATTGAAGTTTTGAAGGGTCATATTTAAACCATGACAACTTTTGAACTATCTGACTTATGGCTTTGATGTAAGATTTATTTTAATGAAAATATCCTGTATTATGAGAAAACAATTAAAAAAATAGCTTGACAGGGAAGTTATCTCGAAAAAAACTAAAATTATAATTTTTATTTTATCAATCCTTTTTTTGTTATTTTATGACAAAGATATTGAATAAAATGTATCATAAATTATCTTGTCTACATTGTTAGCTTTCAACTGACACTTTTTTCGTCTTCCTAAGACGTCTAGATCGATAGCAATATTAGCAATGATTAAATCAGCGCAGGCGCCTGAGTTGCGCAGTAAAAAAATAAAAAACAAAAGGGCTGCCATTCTAGTATGGAGGGGCCAAGAGAAAATTGGGATAGTGATTTGTTGATAAAAATCCCCATATTTTACCCCCCTTAAGTCTCCGGCACTGGTGCACGGACACATTATATAAATACGACCGCTAAATCTATTCTAATTTAAATGACCACTACCAACGAAATAAATGTTCAAATCGTTTTTTTATGACCGTGAAGTCAAACTCACAGCTCACTTAATATTTTAAGGTATTAGAATCTATAATGATCACAACAAGAAAGTCGGCTGTCGAAAAAAAATATGATTAAAAATACTTTTACAGTAACTTTAAAATTCTTTTTAAAATATCGTTATTTAATGCAGAACCGTAAAAGTGTTTTTAATCGGACTAGTTTAAATAAGGGTGTTCGCTCACCGAGCAGCCACGGCGCGACCGAATCGTTTTCCTTGGCGCTGTTGAGGATGGTCTCCGGTAGCGGGAGGGAATGTCGCACCATCGCGCCGTACAGCCCGTATTCGGCCATTATGGTGGACCGACCCCAGCACTTCTCAGTTTTGCGCCATTTCGCTCGACGGTTTTGGAACCAGACCTGCGAATGAAAATTTTTGATCAACATTCGTAGCAAGGAAAATATGCATCATTCGGAATCCCTATGCCTTAATTATTATCAGCCCAAAGACGTCCACGGCTGGACATAGGCCTCCCCCAAGTCTCGCCACAAAGACCGGTCCTGCGCTGCCTGCATCCAGCGGATCCCTGCGAACCTCAATAGGTCGTCGGTCCATCTTGTGGGAGGCCTACCCACGCTACGTCTTCCGGTACGCATGACATATGCCTGAATAGTGCAATGTATTTCAAATAACGAACACTCCTAATAATTATATTCGTTTTTTTTCCTACCTACGCTGATAGCCTTGAGAGGCTATTTCAGCTTCTCTTTGACGTATAGGTGAGCTCACGGGGCTCAAACCGGGATGTTGCTAACACTGGCCTTTGCAAGAGCAGTGCTTCGCAGAATCTACCACCGGATCGGAAACGCGACTCACTGAGAAGATCCGGTGAGAAACTCAGTGGGCTGTGTCTATGGGTTGAAATATTCGTTGCTTAAATTACCGAGTTCGTGACCATGGTCTTCAAAATGGAATTTCCCATGGTCTGCATGAAGTTACTGGAGATAGGACCTCTTGTGAGTCCGCACGGAAGGTACTACCACCAGTTTCTGCCATAAAGCAGTAATGCGTTTCGGTTTGAAGGATGGGGGGCAGCCGCTGTAACCATACTGAGACCTTAGAACTCATATCTAAAAGTGGGTAGCGGCATTTACGTGGTAGACGTCTATGGGCTCTAGTAACCTCTTAACACCAGATGGGCTGTGAGTTCGTCTACCCATCTAAGCAATAATAATAGAAAGCCCAAAGCAGTCACTCATTTCTCCAATATAATACAATCATTAAAGACTGCTTCGATTACGGTTTTCCTCTGCCCCTGGCGTCGCTGACGTCCATTTAGCGACGGCAACCACTCACCATCAGATGGGCCGTATGCTCGCTTGCCTACGAGGGCAATAAAAAATAAAAGAGAATCTCATTACAATCGTAGGTTTTTACTGTGAAACCAGTTACTATGTTTAAGTAAATGTTTTACAGAAATAAAAGAATACAACAGTAGAAGGAAGTGTTGCTACAAAAACACTCTTTAATACATTTAAGTACGAAGCGAAGCGAATTGTAAATAAGTAAAACAAACCAATTAGCGAGAACAAAACTGATCTAAATTAAATTTTCAAATTCTCCGCCAGTTCCGGCTGTTTGCTCACCTACCGGGGCTTAGGGCTAGTGAACTCAGTTCGTCTTCTCGCAATAAAAAACTGTATAATATCAAAACTTACTAATTTTACAGGAGAGTGTTTTAAAGGTTTAATTAACATGCGATATTTTTAATATTAATCATCTTTGCAACGTTTTTTTTTTTTTACCAGTTACATTATCTGTCTTTTAAAGTAAGATAAAACATGTATTAATTTGGTTAATAGTAGTCAAAACATAAATAAACAAACAAAAAAAAAACTAAACTACGCTCTTTTGACAATTTGTATTAGAAAAATACTGGTGATACCAAATGATTCCGCATATTAACTTAATTTCGAATGTTTTTTGGAAATTGTACACTTTTAATGCGAAAAGACGAGTAATCAATTACGTTTAAGATGACTTTGTTAATTATTCTTAATTTAACTCACTTTTATATTTTCCAGAATTTCTATAAATTAAACGGTTGTCTGGAAGAGACCGCTTTTAGCGATAAGACCGCCTATTGTATATATGTATCTGCTTTTTGACTGCTTTTGAACGTAAATTGTGTTTTGGTCTGCAATAAAGTGTATTCTCTCTCTCTCTCTCTCATAACTCAATTTGGATCTTCTTTTTTCAGTTTGTAAGATAGTTGGTGATCGTAGATCTAACGCTATACATTGCGACTCTGATGTGTCCATTATATGTAAATTAGAAGTGGAAATTTATTTAGTACTTGTAATGCTAGTTAGTTAGTTTTTCGAACTATGATAACAGCAAAATGAAAGTTTGATTGTAATTAATATCACGCGTGAGATCATCCAATAGAAAATTATTTCATATGAAGATTTGAAATTTTAATATTTAATGTTTTAAATGTATTCTAGTCATTTTTTGCGAAGCGTTTGCAAAACGAATGTTATAATATTACGAGTAATTCTTCTAAGTAATTCTATAATATATTTTTGAGGTAGGAACACTTACACATTCTAAATTTATTTAAGTTGGAACACGAAATATTATAAATAAATAAAATGATTATTTTATTGAGAGGACTGGGGGCCGTAGGTAGTGAAGCTCATGGACAGCAGCAACGCAGATACTGCATTGAATTCACTAACAATTTAGCCACGTGAACCCCGAGTCAATTCCTTTGTTAGCAATAGTAAAATTTTCGTTTTGCAAAAATAACAATTTAATTACAAAATAAAATCTAGCGCCAGCCCTAGACAGAGCGGCCCGACCGCACAGAGGCGTCTCTCGCTCTACAAAACAGTTAATTTCTAATTAAATTTGTTAATTAAACTCTATCCGTGAGCTCTCCTCGCAAATTAATACTCTACTTGTATTATATTACAGAAGGCTTTACCCCACATCGAGTCTGATCGCTCTGTTCGTTAACTAAGTGACTATGTTTTGGAATATACCTAAAATTACATTTGCACATGATAATTAATTAGTTTATTAGTTGTAATAAAAAAATCGTCGTGGCCTAAAGGATAAGACGTCCGGTGCATTCGTGTTCGATGCACCGGTGTTCAAATCTCAGGCGGGTACCAATTTTTCTAATGAAATACGTACTCAACAAATGTTCACGTTTGACTTCCACGGTGAAGGAATAATATCGTGTAATAAAAATGAAACCCGCAAAATTATAATTTGCGTAATTACTAGTGGTAGGACCTCTTGCGAGTCCGCGCGAGTAGGTACCACCACCCTGCCTATTTCTGCCATGAAGCAGTAATGCGTTTCGGTTTGAAGGGTGGGGCAGCCGTTGTAACTATACTTGAGAACTTAAAACTTATATCTCAAGGTGGGTGGCGTATTTGCGTTGGAAAACGTAAAAATAGTTTTAATTATATCGACGAATCGCAGAAACCACTTAAAATATTTAAAAAAAGTTTAAAACATATTTTTGATATTATATTTCAACAACACTAGCAGTTTAATAAAGTAATGGGTGTATCTTGAGATTTTGCGGATCTGTTGAGCTTCTCTTCAAATCAGTTCATGTTGTTATTAATACGTATGTAAGTATATATAGATTTTTAGCTTCAATTTCAACTTTAAAAACATCAAATTCTCTTATATATTTATGAGAATTTGATGTTTATAAAATCATCAAAACCCAAAAAATACACGACTTGAAGACAATTTAATTGACATGTATTATTTGTGTTGTCTTCTTTTTTATTTATAGGTTTTTAATTTTAAAATAATAAGTAAAAAATTCTAACCTTGAAAAAAAAATTGAATTTAATATTTACAAAATTGAATCTGAATTTGAAGACCTATATATTTAAAACCACGTAAAAAAAGGAAAAAAATTTAGAGTTATGTAACAAAAAAGCGCTGTCTAATAGATTGCAGCTGAAATGCAACGAATAAAGCGGCTCCCAGAATCCGGCTTACCCTCGATTATTGATTGGTTGTCCGGCCCGGGTGACAGAGTAATTGCCGAGCCGGGCGATTACCGCGCGACAATCGTCCCGGATTACCGAGGCTCGCACGTAATTGTTTGCGGGTAAGGGAATTACCGGCGCCTTTAGCGTAACAGAATTCTCGGTGTAAAAAGCAGTAGGTAGTAGGTAGGTAGGGTCTAATATTTGGAAAAATTTGCTTAGATTACACGGAATCTTGAATTTTTTTGGTTTTCATTTTCAGGACTTCGTATTCTAAGGTGAGTGCATGGTAGAAATCTAATCCTTGTAGATATAGTTATAAAAAATGCATTTAGTTCAGTTTGAAAAATAGGTAATTGAATTTTACGTATATAGTCGTAGGTTTTCTTGGGTTTCCTATCTCTATTTCTGGTGCGAAGAATTCATGGGGTTTTGGAATTTGAATCCGTGATAACAATTCGGATTTCGACATCATGGCTCAAGATGGAAAGCGACAATCACGTGGTCTATAAACTCCGATAAATACATAATAGGGACGCAATCATTCTTCTAGTACATTAAAAAAAGTTCCAAAGTTGTGAATGTGTTAAAATTGATACTCTTTTTTCTAATGGCAGATTTGGATCTTTTGGGTTTTTGTTATTAATTAATTTTATGTAATAGTTTCTTAACTGCCCGTGCGACTATTGATCAAGTCCCCACTGAGTTTCTCGCCGGATCTTCTCGGTGGGTCGCGTTTCTGATCCGTTGGTAGATTCTGCGAAGCACTGCTCTTGTTAGGGCTAGTGTTAGCAAATTCTGTCAGGTTGAGCCTGTGAGCTCACCTACCCGTCTGGGCGTAGCTGGAATAACCTCTTAGGCTACCAGCTATTGGGTGGGGAAAAAAAGGTCAAGCTACTGGGTCCCAAGTTAGATTAGCATTTCGAACCATAAGTATGTTCGGACCACATTTTCACGGTGAAGGAATAACATCGTGTAATAAAAATCAAACCGGCAATTTTTAATTCGCGTAATTACTGGTGGTGACCTCTTGTGAGTCCGCACGGGTAAGTACCACCCCCGCCTATTTCAGCCGTGAAGCAGTAATGCGTTTCGGTTTGAAGGGTGGGGCAGCCGTTGTAACTATACTTGAGACCTTAGAACTTAATCTCAAGGTGGGTGGCGCATTTATTTTGTATATGTCTACGGGTTCCAGTAACCACTTAACACCAGGGCTGTGAGCTCGTCCATCCATCTAAGCAATAAAAATAAAAAAAACAAAGCGATTCCTAACTTTTTAGTGTTCGCCTAAACATCTCCTACTGTTTTCCTCTCGCGAACCAAGAGTCATCTTAAAACCTGGCAGCTCCGGAGACGGCGCTCGTTAATCCTGACACCGCTCCAATAGCGAAACACACACACGGCACCGGGGCCGAATTTACTAATTAACATACGCTCGCAGAGGCCCCGGTGTAATTGTTAATTTGGCACATTCCACGCGTTAATGGTGCGAGGGAACGCCGTCAGAATTTATTGGTCGCGAGCGACAGAGAATGTGTGGATACGGAACGAATTGAACGCTACTGTTACTGCACGCTCTCCTGTTTCTGTTCTCAACTCTATAAAATATTTAACCTTTGTAAATATATCGCGCATTTACAATTTTTTTTTTTTTTTTTATTGCTTAGATGGGTGGACGAGCTCACAGCCCACCTGGTGTTAAGTGGTTACTGGAGCCCATAGACATCCACAACGTAAATGCGCCACCCACCTTGAGATACAAGTTCTAAGGTCTCAAGTATAGTTACAACGGCTGCCCCACCCTTCAAACCGAAACGCATTACTGCTTCACGGCAGAAATAGGCAGGGTGGTGGTACCCACCCGCGCGGACTCACAAGAGGTCCTACCACCAGTAATTACGCAAATTATAATTTTGCGGGTTTCATTTTTATTCTAAACGATGTTATTCCTTCACCGTGGAAGTCAATCGTGAACATTTGTTGAGTACGTATTTCATTAGAAAAATTGGTACCCGCCAGCGGGATTCGAACGCCGGTGCATCGCTCAACACGAATGCACCGGACGTCTTATCCGTTAGGCCACGATGACTTCAAATGATGTGGCTTAAGTATTCTCTGGACGTTTTTGCTGGCACTGTTGACGGCTTTAGACGAGAAGTCTACAGCCTTGCTCAATGAGTTTTTTCAATTAAGTAATAGCGTATTTGGTAGTGAATATGTAATTATCTAAGGTCTTCCTGTAATGTTATATATAGTTTTTTGTTTTTTTTTATATAATGAACCGCTTTTTTTTCGATGCATGCAGTCGGTACCTGTAATTGTGTTAGCATTTAGTGTGAAATCAATGCATATGATACCTGTAATGTTCTGTGTTGATGTATAGCATGTTGGTACCCAATAAATAGAATAAAATAATGGTATAATATTTTTTGTTTGTTTTTCGATTTTAATACTTTAAGCTTTAAAGCGTACTTGATTTAAAAAGAGACGAAAAGAGTATTTTATTGTATACTAGCTGACCGGGCAGACTTCGTAGTGCCTCAATCGATAAATAAAAGACCTAAACTTTGGTATAAAATAAACTTAAAACAAACAAAAGGAATCCGTCCGACGGGGGCCACATTAAACGAAAAACAAAATTGTTTTTTTTATTAAATTCTGAGCAGTTTCATATTTATCTACCTTTTAAATCTTTTCTGGATTTCCACAAATAATTCAAGACCAAAATTAGCTAAATCGGTCCAGCCGTTCTCGAGTTTTAGCGAGACTAACGAACAGCAATTCATTTTTATATATAGATTTGTCCTTTTCTAGACTAAAAGATACTGTTTAATTTTATAAACTGAGAGAAACCGTTCGAAGTATAAAACAAATTTTCTTAAAATTTTTTAGTTAAGCCACTTCAATTTTAGCGGTGCCGATAAAAATGACGTGTTTTTCTTTTCTACATAACTTTGCGTAAGATATTTCCATTTTCCATATTTTGTTTGGCTGTATACTTAATAACCTCGCTCCCAAGTGCATATAGAATTCCAGAAGTGTAGGAATACCGATGAGCATTATTCATCAGGCCGCATGCCCGTCAGTCTATTAGGTTGAACTTTAAAATTTTTAAGTGTTACAGTTATTTTGTAGACAGATACCAAATACGAGGAAAGCATTTCGTGTCTACATATCTTGTTGTGTGAGGTTGGTCTGAAGGTATCTTCGGTGCTTAGGCCAGACTATAAAGTGTTTTCGGCATGTTTTCTAAAGCGCTATTCCTTAATGGCTATTGATACTTGTACCTTAAGTAACTCAAGACGACTTTTTTTTTAGGATTGAAGGCCAAGAAGAGTGGGATTTGCTAACAGCTGCTCGAACGCCTCCGAAGGAGACCTAACAACTCAAGAGCAGCTGCTTCACGAATTAATCTACTACCGGATCGAAATAACGACCCGCTGAGAAGATCCGGCGAGAAACTCAGCGGGCTGATGCATGGGTTAGGTTGCACGACGAGCTCTTTGCCGAGTTCGACGAGTATCGAGGTCCCTAAGCCTGTTCCTAGTGTTAGAGTTGAAGGCGTCTAAGGCAAAGCTTATTGGAATTGAGAAATCCGTGCCTCAAAACGACCATGCACTTCTTGTGTTAACAACCATCACAGTTTCACAACTAATAGATTTCTATATTTCCTGTCGTTTTCTTTTTTGTGTTATTGGGTGAATGAGTTTATTGCGGCGCCTATCCTAGCGGCACTTACAATTATACAATACTTACTATAGTAGTAACTAGAGTTAAGAGATTATCCTTAAGCGACGACTAGTTTTTGGAATTGTACCGGCGATAACGATAAACAATTAATTGAAGCTTTAACTTAATGTCTTTGGCTTATTTTTTTGGCAAACATAATAGAGAGAAAAAGAGAAACAGAGAGAGAGAGAGAGAGAGAGAGAGAGAGAGAGAGAGAGAGAGAGAAATTCTACTTTATTACACACCAAACTTTCTTATTCTTTCGGATTATTTAACATAAAAAAGGAACATTCTATTATTTACAAGTACCTATGACCTAAAATATGTGAATACAGGACTAAGGTATCCTCGAATAAAACATCTGATTAATATTAAAAAGATAAACTAAACAATTTACGTGAATCCCCCGGGGAGGGCGCGTGTGACACATCGCTATCGATGCGAAGGGGTTGGGTAAAGCCGTGTTCACACCAGCTAGTGATCATCGCGTAACGTGCCCTTAGTTAATGCCCTAAGGGAATTAGTGGATCATCTTATTGTTGTGTTCCATTAATGTTTTTGGAAATTAATTTTTTGTGAGTCAATAAATGTTTTTTTTTTTTTTGAATGTGATTGTATTTTATTATTTGGTTATTCGTGCCATTAATTTAAGAGTTAGTTATTTTTTTCTAAGGTTAACGCGTATCCTTTAAATGTACATATATACATACGTCTTCTATTTTTTTGTTTTGCTAAAACCTAAAAACGCTTAAAAAGGTAGGCGGCAGTTTGGCTCTGCCTCTGGCATTTCTGACAGCCATGAGCCAAAGTAACCGCTCACCATCTAGTGGGCCGTATGCTCGTCTACCTACAAGGGCAAAAAAACGGTTTTTCGTCATTTGTCTTCTTCATATCTTCGCAAAAAAACCCTATTGCTTCTTTTGCCGCGAAACATCATGCATTCCACTTCCAAAGACAGATTAGATTAACTCCTACACCAATACATTTCCAAAATCAGCTTCATGACTCTGTTAATGGGTATAGGTACCATTGATCACCACGTCTTCCGCGGAATTCCTATCTAATTGCGTTAAAAAACAAAACAAATACTTGTAATACGTATTAAAATATATTATCATCATATTAATATATGTTAGGATATACATTGAAATTACTGGTGGTAGGACCTCTTGTGAGTCCGCGCGGGTGGGTACTATCACCCTGCCTATTTCGGTCGTGAAGCAGTAATGCGTTTCGGTTTGAAGGGCGGGGCAGCCGTTGTGACTATACTTGAGACCTTAGAACTTATATCTCAAGGTGGGTGGTGCATTTACGTTGTGGATGTCTATGGGCTCCAGTAACCACTGAACCTCAGGTGGACGGTGAGTTCGTCCACCCATCTAAGCAATAAAAAAGAAATCCCTACAACAGATTATTGCTTTCGTTCTTCGATTACTACAAATCATTGTACCGCATTATCGCACGATTACAAGTGTTTTACAAAGCAGACGTAAACCAGTATTAATGACTATCGTCCCCTAGATAACGTTGTGCCATCGAAACGACCCTTACACACTCGGATCCACCCTCAAACAACAACCACTCAAATTAATCTAAATAAAAAAAAAACCCAAAACCTATATATTAATACGTGAAGCAAAAACTTTGTATCCCTTTTTACGAAAATTGCGCTGACGGAGGAGGAGTATGAAATTTTCCACACTTATAGAGAATATAGAGAAGAAGTGCACAATTCTAATTATTTTTTTTAAATAATGCATAAAAGATACATTAAATCAATAAAGAAAACATTACACACACTACATACCATGTATTTGACGCACACACGCATGCATACTATTTATTGTCAAACTTTTGTTCTTGACTTCTGTGGTCAAATTGAGAATAGATTAAGTACATATTGTTTGTCTTTGTTAATATTTTTATAGTGTAGTCTTGGCGAAATTTGTGATCATAGAAGTAAAAAATACAATCATAATAGTGTACAAACTTACAAATCCAATTAATTATAGTCGAATTTCGACTACTGCGGGCCCTCTAGTTACTTTAAGAAGGCGATTATCCAAACAAAACTTGTAACGATTGAATCTAACCGCGTATTAAGCCATTGCCTAATCAAAATGTGTCGGACGCACCCCGAAATTGAATAATAACTTGTTAAGGCGAAGCTGCGACAGCTGCGACGCGGCGAGTGACGTCATTGTTCAGTAAATTGCTCGTAAATTGGGAGCCGCCGGCTCGCAATCACTGGATGCCTGTGTGTGATTGGTCGACACGCCCCGCGCTCGCATCGGCAACACGGCTCGAAGAAATGGAAATTATGCAGTACACGTAAATAAGAAACGCTATTGTGGTCTTTGTTTATGTTACGATCGTATTTAAAGGTTTTTTTTATTTATTTTTATTGCTTAGATGAATGGACGAGCTCACAGCCCACCTGGTGTAAAGTGGTTACTGGAGCCCATAGACATCTACAACGTAAATGCGCCACCCACCTTGAGATATAAGTTCTAAGGTCTCAAGTATAGTTACAACGGCTGCCCCACCCTTCAAACCGAAACGCATTACTGCTTCACGGCAGAAATAGGCAGGGTGGTGGTACCTACCCGTGCGGACTCTCAAGAGGTCTTACCACCAGTAATTACGCAAATTATAATTTTGCGGGTTTGATTTTTATTACACGATGTTATTCCTTCACCGTGGAAGTCAGTCGTGAACAATTGTTGAGTACGTATTTCATTAGAAAAATTGGTACCCGCCTGAGATTCGAACATCGGTGCATCGCCTCAACACGTATGCACCAGACGTCTTATCCATTAGGCCACGACGACTTCAAGTTTTCGTTTGCAAGCTTTAGCCGTTGAAGTTCGTACAAAAATGAATGCTCCGGTTTCATTTTTCATTTCAATCACCCAGTCTTGAAACACCTCACCCTTCTATCACCTAAGTTATCAACTAAATAGAGATTGAAAAAATTATACTCGTATTCAAAAAGTAAAACATTTGAATAGTCTTGTTAACACGGCCTTGTTATTAAAATTTGACGATTTTTTTTCTCCAATGAATAACAAACAGAGATGAACATTTAGGTTTTTTTATTAGAAAGAAAAAAATTACAATTAACAATTAAAGTTAAAGTTCTTCATTTTGCTGTTAAGCCTTGATTTTGTAAAGTAATTTTTAGTTCAGAAAGAATGAAACACAATGTGTTTTTTCCGGAATAAAGATATTTAGATCTGATGTCTCCAGGTACCAACATTCAGACGGCATTTACATCGTTGATGTCTACAAGCTTCAGTAGCCACTTAACACGAGGTGAGCCGTGAGCTCGTACACAAAGGGGACGGCCCATTTCAGGCCCAAAGCGGACAATAGATTAGAGAAAAAATACTTAGTACATTAATTTTGTCATAAATAAATATGCATTTACTTTCTTCCAAATAAGCGCCACTACAGTTTACAATAAGTAGTTTAAAAAAAGTAACTCTATTGAAAAAAACAAGAATTTTATTTTTGCGGGAAAAATATTGCCAACTTCAAAACCTTTTACGTATTAAGTAAACATTTTAAGTATATAAAAAAACATATAAATAAATCATTTTAAATATTATCATTAATCAATCGATTTTAATCGATTTTCAGCACATAAAATAACATCAAAGACATACTTTGACTTTAACTTGTTACTATACTTGAGACCTTAGAACTAAGATTTCAAGGTGGGTGGCGCATTTACGTTGTGGATGTTTGTGGGCTCCAGTAACCACTTAACACCAGGGTGGCTGTGAGATCGTCCACCCATCTAAGCAATAAAAAAAAACTTAACTTGTATTGTTATTTAAATATGTACAACTAAAACAAAAACATAAAAAATAAAATATAATGTGTACTCGTAAAAAAAGATTAAGAAATAAATCCAATATCGGTTATTTAAAAAAATGATCGATATATGAATTTCATGTAATTATTTTTCTTTATACTGACAACACTGATTTTAATCTGTCTGACTGACACTTCGCTTGCTGCTTGTGCTTGCGTTCAAAATGGATGTGTTTAGATTTTCTTCGATTTATTTTGCTTTTATCAATAACGTTTCATACTACGGCTGAAAACCATTGTGTGAATTGTGGTTTTAACCTGACCGAGATTTAAAACCGTGTATATGCTCTCCTGTGCTATTTTTAGATGATTTACTAATTGTGTATGAAGATGAAGAAAATAAAGAATAATATAGATATTTAAAGAAGTATGTGTGTTTTTTATACCCTAATAACTACAATTGGATAAAAATACATTAGGAACATCTTAAACAATAAAAAAGAAAAGTTCTTGAGGTATTTATATAGAAAATTAACCTCAAAACGAGTTTTTTATTTTTATTATATTTTTTATAATAGTGGCGTCAATTTCAATATATTTTTTAGATATCTAATACATTTAAGAATTTGAGTCAGTCCATTTTTATAGTAATATTTAATGTCCACCTTGGGCCTAGCACACTATGGAGAGTGGGCAATCCCCTTTATGCAATACAAAAAATATTTCAGTCTCTAGTCAGGATTAAAACAGGAATGCATGTCTGCTTTGTAACAATTATGAGTATGATGGTAGAGCTATCTCTAACCACGCAGGCATCAAACACGCATCATTTTTTCATGGTACATACGCCCTCCCACCCATAAAAGTTAAGGCGCGCCAAAGCTGATAAAAAGACTGCATATAACTTAGAACGAAAACCATGAAATTACCAGAAGATTCAATGCTAGCTTTGTTAGTAGTTCGTATTTCGCGTAGTTCCAAATGATACGTCAAATTACCAGCATATAAATTAAGGAATTTAAAACAAAACTAGCATTTAGAATAAAACTAATTAATCATAGATTCCTAATTGAAATCGGGATCCGCAAAATGATTTCCGCATTCCCAATACATATAATCCGTTTCAATAAAGTTATTAAATCGATTCATTCGACTTTACAAAACTATTTCAAAGCGAATTCTCGTTCATAATAATCTCTACTGCGACGTATAAGCGAGCGATTAATTAAAAAACATATTAGAAACATGTAGAAGGGAGCTTCTGCGACTGTAATCGGATCGACTTTGAGTTTCAAGTGCCTTTTAAAAGGAAGATTATTGAGAAATGTCGAGTGGCCATTTTTTGATTGAATTTCGTGGATTACATCTTGTTTTTGATTAGGTTGCGATCGGGCGAGCCATAATCTGACTGGTCGAATGCGTTGCCGGTATTTTTACTATAAATTTTATAGATAAAACATCATCATGTCGCCGAAATATAACTGTTCTGTTAATTATGTGTACTATGGTTATTTTTATGTGCTATGAGCAGGAAAGGGAATGTTCAGTGGGAGTTGGAGGCAATGACATGAGATATGACATAGAAATTATTCCAATGAAATAACCGAATCGCGGGATACACGGAGCAGGTATTGAGATATTTTGCCTGAAACAATTACTGTTTGAAGAACGACATATCATCTCAGTTCAGCTTGGATAAATAAATGTAATTTAAAGTTATATGTACTACATATCGCAAGTGACCATTCCCAGAAGAACACCATGTTGTATCGACAAATAAAGCACACAGCAATCTAATGTTTACCGTCGCTATTGGACTCAACAATGCTAGTGACACAGCCAAATCGCTATCTACCGCTAAGGAATTTTCAAGTTTGAAGAAGGATATATCAAAAAGCCTAAACACTATGCAACGGAGGTGCCAGTCTTAACTCTTTATCAGCACTAAAACAAGTACAATATAGTTACGCCGAAATATAAATAGCTAGGAATCGTTAAGATCTTCTTGTTTTACGACCAAACAGCGATAAAGCATATAAAAAACTACTTCATTACCTAGTTGACGAAATTTCATGCCGAATCTTCTCAGTGGGTCGCATTTCCGATCCGGTGGTAGATTCTGCGAAGCACGGCTCTTGCTAGGGCCAGTATTAGCAACACTCTCGATTAGGGCCCCGTGACCTACACGTCAAGGTGAAGCTGAAATAGCCTCTCAAGGCTGACGAAAGACGGACTGACATATGACGACATCATCTATGCACATAATTAATAGGCAAACGGAATGAGGATAAAACGCAACACTGGTCCACTTGATGCCACGGCATCGGCAATCACGGAGCGATCGTACAAATTGACGGCCCGTGTCCGGCAATTGTGGTGATTGCCCGAAATCGCTTATTCACCGTCGCTAGTTGCCTAGTTAGCGCAGCTGTCGTCCGCAAGCCACGAGATCCAAGCGGGCTCCCAATTTGAACACACCACACAAACTTATTAAACGATAGCGACATCAGGTGTATCGTTGCTAGTTGTGTTATTAGAACTATTGAGACGTATATTTTGCTTGTGCGGTTTATTTTGTCGCTTAGCGTCGATGCCTCGCGCCATACGTAACAAAAACGGAGCATATAATTTGCCAGCGACACGGCCCGGCATGTTTATTTTACCGCGCCGCTGTCGGAAGTCGCCTCATTTTCTCGTTAATATTATATTTTCATGTTATTATCCCGACGGTTGTTAGCGCGATGACTCGCACTATTTTTTATATAAACGTTACAATTTAAATAGGCCCTTTTCATGGTCGGTCGGCGGTTCGCGTTTCCACTGTGAATTAATTATGTTATTTCTATGGGTTTTTCGTGTTAAATATGCCATGAATGAATTAGATGTGGTTCATTGAATGCGGGTAAATAGAGGTCGTTTTTAAACGAATTCTGATGATGTAGGCCACGTATTGAATTAGATAGTAGTAGATAAAGGCATAATAAAATTTGTATCATCATTTTTAGTTTCGACGAACGGTATCATACAGTAATACCGCTTTTTAAATATAAAAATCAGTCAACAATTAATTCCTTTGACTACAGCCTGTATGTAGTATGATGTAAATATAATAAAAATGTATACAGTCATTAAAAATACAGGTTGTTACTTCCTCTTAATACTGTGTATGATCTTTGTTTGGCTTGGTATCTGTATATAGCTCTGTTCTAAATTTCTATGAAACTTTCATATTAGTCTAGCGGGTGATGAATGGACATTGAATGACATTTGCGGTAGGCAGCGGCTTGGCTCTGCCCCTGGCATTGCTGAAGTCCATGGGCGACGGTAACCACTCACCATCAGGTGAGCCGTATGCTCTTCTGCGTACATGGGCAATAACAAGAAAAAAAAGAAAAAAATACACATTTATCAGAGAAAAAGAAAAATTATAATAATAATAAATATTAAGGAATATGGTATATTGAATAGAACAATTGATTGAATAGAACATACTAGATATATACGAAGAAAATATAGATAGATAGATAGATACGAATATACTATAAAGGAAATATAGATAGATACGAACATACCTACTATATAATTATATTATACATCAACATTAACTTCTATTTCGTAATCCATAATTCTCTTTCAATAATATTAAGACATCCTTAAATTCTCAAGGAGAGTATCGATAGCGAATTTCATAAAAGATTAATTTGTATAATATCTCCTAATCTCGAATTCGGAAAAAATCCCTCTCGAATTACCTATTCGCTATAAAAATCGAGAATTGAGAATTTTTTTGTTATTGTTGTTATAGTGAGTACCTACACTTTGTCCAAGCCTAGTGGATCAATGTGGTAAACAAACAACACTTTTTACAATATCACGATTTTTGGACTCAAACACACTATTTAATCATGTTAATATGTCCTAAACCACTTGTAAAACACCTAAAGTAGATATTAATGTTTTAAATTAACCATTTAAAGACAATATTTAATTAAATTTCTAAAAATTGAGGCCACAGACTAAACAGCGACATGACAATTTGACGTTTCGTAGATCTATCGTCTTTATGAATCATAGGGATGCACCGTAGGTGAATGAATCATTCTAGAAAATGAAAGATGACATGACTTTTCATGACAAGTTCAAATTTCTTAGTAGTGTATATTAAGCTATGTTTCTAAACTTAGAGAAGTCGTTCGAAGTATAATACTCATTTTCTTAAAATTCTTCAATTATAAAGTTCTAAGTATACGATATCGTTCTACTTTAACATATGTAAAGAAAAACCTTTTTCGTGTAATTTTTATATAAAACCTCTTTAGTTTTTTTTTTTTAGTTTTTTTCTTATAAAGATTGACTGAACTTTTTGTCATTGACAAAAAAGACGAGTTCAGTTTTATTTAATTCAAGAGTACTGTGTAAAGTAAAGGCTTTAAATGTTGTTTTCTTAATATTGTGTATTTTATTATTGTTTAACCACTTTTAGAATATTCCATATAATGATGATTTTCTTAGTGCGATACTTTTATTTACCATAAATCTATAGATACGCCGCTACAATAAAGCGGCTTATAAGTAACAGTGTGCTTAGTGCGAGCTTTTTAACGTTCTCGATAGCGTAAAAGTTAACTCATATTTGTATGGAATCGGATCGTTTGCCTATGTTTGCCGCTAGGGGCGCTGTTCCAACTGCATACAAAATTGGGTTAACTTTTACGCTATCGAGAACGTTAAAAAACTCGCACTAAGCACACAGTTATTCATTTAAATAATAACAACAATATGTTGGCCGAACTGTGTACACGCGAACGCAACTCTCTGCGTGTTTACTAAAACTAAACTAACTGGTTTTACTGGTGGTAGGACCTCTTGTGAGTCCGCACGTGTAGGAACCACCACCCCGCCTATTTCTGCCGTGAAGCAGTAATGCCTTTCGGTCTGAAGGGTGGGGCAGCCGTTGTAAGTATACTGAGACCTTAGAACTTATATCTCAAGGTGGGTGGCGTATTTACGTTGTTGATGTCTATAGGCTCCAGTAACCACTTAACACCAGGTGGGCTGTGAGCTCGTCCACCCATCTAAGCAATAAAAAAAATCTAAAGGAATCGTGTAGGCTGAAATCTGAGAGCTGCATTCGAGGCATGCGTATAATACTGATTTGAAGCTCGATTGGCTTAATGAAGTACAGCGGATTAGTAACCCAATCTAATAACTATATAGCTTAAAGAAATGTTAATGAATTATCTCAAGGAAGACCTGAGTGGAAAAGGTCGGAGGATACCTTTGTCGATTGGCAAACAGATCTGCAGAAAATAAGAAAAAATTAAATAAGAGACTAGATTAAAGTTTACATAACATTTAAGTTTTCTATATATTATGTTTAGTCATATAATTGTAATATGGATCTGAATAAAAGGTTTAATGGCAATTATATTATAATGATATATCTGATTGAGATGAAACTTTGAAAAGATATTGTTGATACTACCATCAATGTTAAAGTTTGTTTTATACACTAGCAAATGGCTTAGTAATAGCGGACTTGTTTGGATATTTACAGCAAAAAAAATTAACAATGTGACATTCGAAAAAACTGTGTCAAAATATTTAAATGATTTCACTTATAGAACACGTAATAATTCAAAATATTGGCCAAACTAACAACGGCAGCACACAACAAACATTGGCCAACATAAGCCAACGGAGTTTATTACAATGATCTGCCTGATTATGTTGAAACAAGTGTCGCCCGTGACAATTCCAGTTTGCAGTCGACATTCCGTAGCGTGAATGTTTGTTCGGCGCTTAGATTGTTGTATTGTTTGTCAAATTATACAGCAGCCATGTTTGGTTATCGTTAGGGACTCACAAATTGAACCTGCTGGTTTGTTTCTACACGTATTTTGTGGGTAAATTAACATAATTTGTTGAGGTGTTCAGGTCAAAAAGAAAGAGGTTTTTGTTTAGGCTCTGCATTTTAAGTAAGTAACATTAGGTCCGGATATAACATTAAAACTTTAATTCATAATTTTGTCTATTTGTTATGCCCTTTAAATATCTTTTATGTAGAATTATTGTTGTTTAAAATAGTGGAAGGTTTGGAAAATATTCTTAAGGGAGTGACTACCGTCTCGAAATTTCTTAATTTAGGTCACATTATCTTCATAAAATTGCTTTTACAGCATTTCTAACAAATTAAAAGACTGTGTGGTGAATAAAAACTCAATCTATGTTTACAACACTAAATTTATGAAGTTACCATTTCCGTCTAATTCATTACTGTGCGTGTTGATTTGGGCATTGAACATGACGTTACTGAATTTGTTATTTTACCGCCATTTTGTCGAACGCGACTTCACGAAACATAAGTGTCTATTTCCTATTAATGAGAATATCGAAATGTATTTCCTGTGACTGTTTAATTTGAGGTTAACATTTGAAAACATATTTTGTTAACATATTAAATATATTTTGTAAAAGTTTAATGAAAGAAAGAAAGAAAGAAATCATTTATTCGCCAAGCATAGTGAAAATGAGTTATTGCATAACTTAAAAGCAGCGTGTATGCTTTGTCATTATTTGACATGCGAATTTTAGTGCAGTGCAAGATATTATAATATTATATAAGAATTAATTACAAATCTAGAAACTTATTCAGGTAATAAATAAGATCGACAGATGGTTAGTTAGGTCGGACCCATAAGAACTCGATGGGACAATAGATACATAGAAATCTAGTCATACTCGATCCTGTGGACCGAATGGAAAACAGGCGACGTCGCCCTAAGCACGTCATTACGGATCAGCTAACGTTGCTTTTAGGTACTTCAAGCACCGGTCACCATCCTCTCAGAACCCGTCGCTTGCGACGAAAGGCTCGACGAGTAAATTAACCCACAGACACAGCCCACTGAGTTTCTCACCGGATCTTCTCAGTGGATCGCGTTTCCGATCCGGTGGTAAATTCTGCGAAGCCTTGCTCTTGCTGGGGCCAGTGTTAGCAACACTCCCGGTTTGAGCCCCATGAGCTCACCTATTAGCTCGGTGAATCTAGAATAACCCCTGGAGGCTACTAGAATAGGTAAGTTTTTTTTGTTATGGATCTAATTCGGCGTTGGATGGATTTAGGTTGAAGAAGAAAATGTATATATTAAAGATAATGTTACACACAACAAGTTATCTGCCACATAATGTCGTTCTGTATTAAGATTTTGATGATCAAATAAATACACAAATACGAAGAGGTAATCTTCTTTTTTGTCTCCACCTTATCCCAGTACAAAGCGAATTTTTCCATTCCATTCTCTTCTATCAGCCGTCATCTCAACACTCACTCCTGTCTCTCTCATATCGTCATTCACATGCCACATCAAAGTCTTTTTCTGAAGAGGTAATCTAATTTAAAAAAATCAAACTAATCTAGAGCGTCTTAAAAAAAATACCACATCGGTACAAATTAATCATACAATTTCGATTTGAAGATCCAAAGTCAACAGCTTGAAGGAGTCTAGGATCGGTCAATCAAAGCCTAATAAAATCAACGGCCACACATCACTTCTAAGAACTACCAACCAAAGACTCCACTAATAATAATCACACGTTTATTTCCTTTCAAAACTATACTTGACAGCTCGAGATGCAACCCGAGTCATTTCTTTGTAGCCTTCGACAAGGTTTTATTTGCGTTCGACGGAACCCAAAGCGTAATACACTTTCGTTTCGTATATATTTATTTGTGCTGTAAATCTAAGTTTGTT
Source organism: Bombyx mori (assembly GCF_030269925.1). Classification (NCBI taxonomy): domain Eukaryota; kingdom Metazoa; phylum Arthropoda; class Insecta; order Lepidoptera; family Bombycidae; genus Bombyx; species Bombyx mori. Next base: position 12,905,413 of record NC_085124.1, on the reverse strand, counting down.
TTTCTTGTATGGTGCCTACACGGTCATTAGTGTCTAACACAAATATTCCGATCGGCCATTGTTCCTTTATTGCAACAATATTAAAATAATATGTTGGTAATAAGACGCTTTGTGGCTTTCAAGTGGCTTTTTGACGTACGATTGGATCTTGGATGTTTTGTTTGAGGTATTTTAATTGTGCTTTTCCATATTATACAAGATTTATGTGTGCGTGTGTGCGTGGCTTTGTGTGGATGGCGTTGGCAATACGCTGTTATAAAACTCTTGATTATTATATTGGATTTAATTGGTTTAAAAAACTTTTACAATTTCTTGGCGAGGAATAAAAACGCCAACCTGACATAATAACGTAGTATCAACGAATTTCGAGTTTGTTTTTCAATGAGATTATTATTAGCCCTCCAAGAAAGAAGTGACCAAGATTCTATGAAACTTCGTACAAAATATGATCGACCAACCATGCACTTTTTTTTTAATATCTTATCGTAACGATCCATAATTCTCTACGTTTGGCCAACACTCCAACAACTAAGTTCAAACTTTGTACGGTTGTTACTGCAACATGCGTAATCGGTACTGGCTTAGCACTATCAGTGATTATCTATTCAGATATTGAGCTAGTTATAGTTATGGTGAATCGTTTTTTTTATTACTTAGATAGGTGGACGAGCTCACAGTCCACCTGGTATTAAGTGGTTACTGGAGCCCATAGACATCTACAATGTCTTAGTTAGTTACAACGGCTGCACTACGCTTCAAACTGAAACGCATTACTGCTTCACGGCAGAAATAGGCGGGTTGGTGGTACCTACCCGTGCGGTCTCACAAGAGGTCCTACCACCAGTAATTACGCAAATTATAATTTTGCAGGCTTGACTTTTTTTACACGACGCTATTTCTTCACTGTGGCAGTCAATCGCGAAGATTTGTGAAGTACGTATTTCATTAGAAAAATTGGTACCCGCCAGCGGGATTCGAATAGCCTTGCATCGCTAGATACAAATCGTGGTAGGGTTCAACCAGTAGATGTCGTCTACGAACATAACGCAGCGACCAAGCAACTGTACAAATAGTTGATGCGTCTAATTAGCCGCGCTCTCCACGTCGAGTGGACCTTATTTGTTTAGGTCTAAAATAATACACTCCTAAAAATTAGTCACATCTCGACGGTATAAAAAATGTGTTTTGACACTTAAATTAATGTCAACATATCCGAATAAGAAGCATGCACCGTTTTTGTGGTAAAATTGTAGAGAATTGGTACGTTTTAGTTTTAACAAAATCTTGGACGTAAAGGATTCAATTTTAGCCCAGGGTACCATGCATGGGGGTCCATCTGAACCTCTGGTCTTTCCGAAGATGAGATACCAAACTCCTTAAATCTTCCTATGAGTACTAAGAACTAATGTCGGATCAACCGAATCAAGTGTCACATAAATAAACAAATTATTAAATTTGTTTATTAATGGCTAACAATTTATTTATTAATGGTAGCGCAAGGTAGAGAGATGAAAGGCGATTGCATGCAGCAGAGATGCGAATGTTGCGATGGATGTGTGGAGTAACGAGAATGGATAGAATACGGAATGAATATGTTAGAGGAAGTCTGAAAGTGGCACCGGTGACAGAGAAGCTGAGGAGTGCACGTTTGGGATGGTATGGACATGTGATGAGACGAAATGAAAATGAGATTGTTAAGAGAGTGTTAACTCTGAATGTGGAAGGATTTAGAGGAAGAGGTAGACCTAAGAAGAAATGGATGGATTGTGTGAAAGACGATATGGGTAGGAGGGGAGTGAGCGAAGAAATGGTATATGATAGAAGACTATGGAAAGAGAAAACATGTTGCGCCGACCCCAGGTGACTGGGAGAAGGGCAGGATAATGATGATGGTAGCGCAAGGTAGAGGGGGAACAGGTCGACCGAAGAAGATATGGTTGGAGTGTGTGAATGACAATATGAGAGAGAGAGAGGAGTGAGTGTTGAGATGACGGCTGATAGAAGAGAATGGAAGAGAACAATTAGCTGTGCCGACCCAAAATTAGGTATGCTGACCCCATCTAGTGAGATAAGGTGGAAAAAAAGAAGAAGAATGGTTAATAAAGTATATATAATAGATACTACATTAAGATACAAATATGAATGTATGTAATGTCAGACATTTACGACTATGTATAATGTAAATTATTCGAAATGTCGGAAATACATACTCGTATAAGAACAATAATAAACGCGAGAAGATTAAACTCGCGAAGACCTAAGGAAATACTTAAACACGTGTGTATTATAATAATATATTTTTTTCGCTTCAACAAAAAATTCTCTCATACGTTTCGTTCTGACATTTCGTACATTGCGAAGCGTCTCAAAACCCACACGGTAATGAGCATACAATAAAATACCGAGCCGCAAAGTGGGGTTCGGAAAAAAAGCGGTCTCCCTGTATTACGAACGCGACGTGCAAACTCGTCGAGTGATGAGAAAATAGAATAATGGTATGATCCGTCCCGGCGGCCGTGGAAGGGTTAAGTGCTGTGTTGTCTGATTTTAACGAAATTTGCTACGCTGACTTTCGGTCTTTTCGTGAAATTACGTGAATTCCGAAATGTTAGCATGACCTATACAAAATTAAGGAAAACAAACTGCGGAATAATTTTTTTCCTACCTATTAAGAGGCTAATCCAGCTACGCCCGTACGGGTGGGCGTGAGGTGAGCTCACAGGCTCAACCTGAGAGAATTTGCTAACACTAGCCCTAGCAAGAGCAGTGCTTCGTAGAATCTATCACCGGATTTCGATCGCGACCCACTGAGAAGATCCGGCGAGGGACTGCGAAACAAATAGAGGAGATTTGGCATAAAATTATACTACATAGTTACATTTATGAACTGTTTCTCGGCCCAAAACAAATGAACAATTATTCGATTTCTATGAATATGATTTCGATTTTTTTATTGCTTTAATGGGTGGACGAGCTCACAGCTCACCTGGTGTTAAGTTGTTACTGGGGCCCATAGACATCTATAACGTAAATGTGCCACCCACCTTGAGATATAAGTTCTAAGGTCTCAGTACAGTTAGAACGCCTGCCCCACCCTTCAAACCGAAACGCATTACTGATTCACGGCAGAAATAGGCGGGGTGGTGGTGCCTACCCGTGCGGACTCACAAGACATCCTACCACCAGCAAAAAGTTATTCTTCAAATGTGCTTAAAGATATTTTTCATATATATTTACACAGTTTATTTTCATATACATTACTTATATATTAACTCTACGTAGATAGTCAAACAGAATCCTGTTAAAAAATCATCCAGGATAAAGCATTTTCGTTTTTCATTTTGCCATCTGGCAGCCGGAAAGGCCTTCAAGAATAGTTTTGCGGGTTGGCTCGTGTAAACAGCCCTTGTAGTCGAGTGGTTGATCCCACTTGCGACGTGAAATATCAACAAATTGGATGTCCTCTCGCCTTATCTAAATATTTCAAACGAATCGAGCAAGTGACTGCTACGGAAAAGAAAACGGTCTCCTCGGAGAATGGAAATGGTAAACGTCTAACTTCGTGCTCGTGAACTAAGACGTATTCATGGGGTATTTGTCTATTGAGAACATTTTTGTTTCGTCATTCTAAACTTCAAATGTTTCCACAATGATAATTGTTACGTGATATTTGTAAGCGTATCGTGTACAAGAAAAGTACTTATGTCGAATAGAAATTATTATTAATCGAAATATCTATACTAATATATAAATCTACAGTGGTTTTTACGGATGTTTCGTTATAACTAGCTAACTAGCTATTTTAAAATATTTATAAGGTGATTTAGCCCGATAAATAGTATAGTTGATGTATAAAATAATATGTGCGTATTGTGTTGCTTTTGTTTTTTTGTAATTTAAATTTCTAAATTTCTCTTCTTGTTCACTTTCTACTTATATGTGATTTTGATTGTGGAAACATATTTGGTTATTGTTTTAGCTATATTTTTTTTAAATATTATATGTTTGTATTGTACTGTTTGTTTCCCAAATAAGTAAATATACTACTGAACCATGCATCCGAATGACTTGAAACTTGGTACCCATGTAGAAAATACACGTACTTAATGGATAAGCTAATATTTATATGAGTGTTGGACTCCCTAATGATAATGACAATAAATAATAATGTTAATTTTACAGTACAGCTAGCTTTACTAAATTCGTGATTCCTAAATATGTTTTACAGTAGAACCAGGAGCTAATGATCACTTTGTTATCACACTTTAGATTGTTGTGATATATTTTTCGAGGGGTTTTGATAAATTCCAATATTAAAACGCATATTTCAGCGAGTGTGGTGGTCTGACTAGGATATGACTGGACATCTTGTGTTGGCCAACCAAGACGTCTAAACAGTTTTAAATACTTCCGAAGTTAATGTTAACGGGATTTGAATGACTCTGTAGGGCAGTGGTTAGCGCTTCTGACTGCTAGGCGGAGGGTTGTAGGTTCGATTCCCAAATCGGGCATAAACTCGTTTGGTTTGTTTGTCCTTTGTTTTTAATTATTTCCCGAGTTTTCTATATCTATATATTTAAACGTATATAAGTTTTTATGTATGTGTATTAGTTTCTGCTTCCCATACAGGGAATCTTGGTTGATCAGATGATCGTGTGTCACTTGTTCCCGGTAATTATTAATGATAGGGTTATGATACAAAATAGGTTTTGGGCAATGTGTACATATACAAATTTAGCAACATCGACATATCTGTAAGAGAGTCTTAATTGAAAAAAGGCACTCTCCTTACAAATATGATTGTAATTTTGATTATTATCAGTTTCTCTTGGGGAATTTAGAACAATATTCCCTGCAAAACTATTCAATAAAATCAAAATAACGCCAGAAGTACTACAACGAAAGTAAATCTTGTTAAATTGCCAAAAAATATCGATATTCGTGAAAAATATCTCGGGACTTAGTAAGAGAAGCAATAAACAATAGGATGCGACGCACAAATCACCCCGTTGGATATATCTACTCTTGCCCAGAAGCCGCTAACTGTAAACCAATATAACTCGATTAGAAATGTGCACTTTTATTTGTTACGATACGATCACGACTCTGTTATGAAAAATAGGCTACGATTTATTAAGCTATTGCATAGCTTCTATCGCAGGCCTTGAGCGCGGCGAGTGAATCAAGAAATTCCGTAACGAAAATAACCTGACACCCCCACTACGCCTACTATGTAGCTCGCGTTCAACATATTCACACGTTGCGCTTGTGTAGTGTTTGTGAATAAGCGCGCGGCGTGACGTCGCACTGCCGCCGCATGCACATCATGAAAAGTCTGCCCATGTCTCCATCGCGCGGTCTAGGTTATAAGTGTGAAGGGGACAGTTAATGTTTTTCTTTTGTTAATGTTTATAAATATAGTGTGGTCTTATTTTATTGTTGTTTTAATATTAAATTATTATTGTCGATTTATAATTGCATAAGTTGATAAAAAAATTTATGCAATATCTTTACCGCGGCAGTCTCCGAGTGCCACACGTGTTTTTTTTATCATTGACGATGATTTGCAGGAAACCACCTGGTTTTTAATAATTACTGAAACAAAACATGTAGAAACTAGAATGTCGGTGTAGTTCTTCGTCTGATTTGAATTCCAGTAACAGCTATCGAGCTGCCATTTTGGAATGCGTCAATATTTAGCAATAGGAAGTATGAATGAACTATTTTAGCTATATTTTTTTGTTGTTGCTTAGATGGGTGGACGAGCTCACAGCCCACCTGGTGTTAAGTGGTTTGCTAAGTGATTACCGGAGTCCATAGACATCTACATCGTAAATGCGCCACTGACCTTGAGATATAAGTTCTAAGGTATCAGTATAGTTATTACAACGGCTGCCCTACCCTTCAAATCGAAACACATTACTGCTTCACGGTGGAAATAGGCAGGGTGGTGGTACCTACCTGTGCGGAATCACAAGACGTCCTACCTAGCAAAGCTAGTGTTAGGGCGTATATAGATTTTTGAAAATTGAACTTTAGATCCAGGGTTCATGGCGGCGTTTAGGTTGGGGTGACTATGGTCTAGACTCTCATAGTATTAGGTGGACCATCAGCTTACCGTCTAGAGGAATATAAGGTACAATTGTTATAGGAATTTATGAGAGTCATAATTACACAACACGTAAACCAATATCCGATTTAGCGATAAATCGTATCGTTCGTTCTAAGTAGGATTCCAGACAGTTCGACCGCATTGCAGGATGTTATTTACCGGTCACCCGTCCGTTGCCGGATATCGGCCGGTCTATTTGCACATTATCCGGACGATCGAACGACTGTCGCCCGCTGCCCGTCGAGGACGGATTAAATCCGTTTATTGACCGGGTTTCTTATGAATGTTTGCACTACTTGAAGATCTTAAGCGCATAAACACCAGGTTTTATTGACAAGGTGATAAGATCTGTTCGTCTTCTTAGTGCAAACATTTGTTTTTTAATTGTATGCTGTTAGAATAAAATAATGTTCGTTTTATAATATAATGAGTAAATAAATTTAAATAGTCTTCTATCTTATTATAATAATATGTAAATAAAATTCAAACTTCTAGACTAATTTCATTTTATATTAAAGAAAAACTCTTACTTATGAGTTCTCGTATGCGTTGTTAATATGTAAAGTTAGAAGTATAAGTTAGTTTGGTCATGAGCAACGGTGATCACTAATTGTGGTGCGTATGATGCGCTTAAAGACCAAAAACATTTTTATGAGAACTTAAAAGCTTATTCACAAGACAATATCTGATGAACTTTACACGCCCCGCTCTCTCTGCAGTACAAAGCTTTTTATTTATTTATTGCTTAGATAAATGGATGAGTTCACAGCCCACCTGGTGTTAAGTGGTTACTGGAGCCCATAGATATCTATGACGTAAATGTGCCACCCACCTTGAGATATAAGTTCTAAGGTCTCAGTATAGTTACAACGGCTGCTCCACCCTTCAAATCGAAACGCATTACTGCTTCACGGCAGAAATAGTCAGGCTGTTGTAAAGATGCACGAAATAAATAGCCTACATTCGATTCTCAAGTTGATTTTTAAAATTCTAATTACATTATTATCTCTCATTAGTTTTTCAGTAAGACTTCTACGGGATAAGTATTAATGTCGTCATTATGTGGAATACGAGTATTTCTATATTTGTATAAACAATAGAATGGATGTTACGGTTTTTTCTTCATATTTTAACTGGAGTTCAATCGAAGTTTTAGTTGTCCGCTATAGTAACTATTATCCTGAAAAGCCGGATAATTGATTGCCTTCTGACAGAAACAGCCAAGACGGTAGTAGATATGTTCTACATAAAAAAACAAAATCATACAGAAAAATGCAATCAATCTAATGTGTACATTTACCATACCCTAGGCTATCAATCCGCTAGGGAACGAGAAGCTCTTTTGTAAGCGATAAATTGGATTACTGTATTTTAGCTTACAAAAAAAAAGGTGCTGTAGTTCCGTTTATTTGTGTAGCACTTAGAAGAAGGGAATTAATTAGGAGAAACCCTTTTGATACGGTGTTTGCTGGTACACTGGTTCTTGTATGTATCTGTGTGTTTGTATGCTACAGTAAACTCTAAGGTTTTTTTATTGCCCTTGTAGGCAGATGAGCGTACGGCCCACCTGATGGTGAGTGGTTACCGTCGCCCATGGACTTCAGCAATGCCAGGGGCAGAGCCAAGCCGCTGCCTACCTATGTTCTCTTATTTGACTCTAGAAACCTAAGGCATGGTTGCTCTGAGATTTACCATCCGGCTTTGGAATGAACTCCCCTCTACGGTGTTTCTCGAGCGCTATGATATGCCCTTCTTCAAACAAGGTTTGTGGAGAGTATTTAACAATAGGCAGCTACTTAGCTCTGCCCCTGGCGACGGTAACCATTCGCCATCAGGCGGGTCGTATGCTCGTCTACCTACAAGGGCATTAGAAAAAAAATAGAGACCTAGTTCCAGTTAGTGCTCATTAATCAACTATAAACATGACAAAGGGAAACGGGGGTGACTGAAAATCAGCGCTGTTCGATTTATCGACCTTGAACAGCATCAGCTGAGTCACCTCCTTTTGCCTTTCTCTCTTTTTGAAGTTATACTTCTTTAGGCGCGTTATGAAAAGTTGATGAGAGTGAAATTTTACGATGCGCGCGCACCGTGACACAAAATTAACAGAATGAAGTTGCCCGCTAAATTGCTCATTACAATACGACCGACGTAACTTGGCGAGTCTGAATATAGCCGCAGGTGAACTTTCCGAACCGTACCGAGAATTACCGAATTTATACGATGTCAAGAAAAGGGATGACCAATATGCGTGTTTGAGGATGTTGTTTAATCGATTTTTTGAAATTGATTAAAATTTAAATAAAAAAAAAGAAATAAATTTAATAAAAATAAAGTAGGTATAACTTCTTAGGCGCGTACATAAGTACACGCAACCTTTTTTTTTACTTTTCTTTTTTTTTGTATTTTTTTTTATTTAATGTGAAAGGCAATAAATTATTTTATTGTTATAATTAAATTTGACGCCACCAATAGCCTCGCAGTATTCCAATGGTTGCAATCGGAATGCATGAATTCTTTTTGGCAGAAAAGTGGTTGGTGGATCGAAACCAATTAAACTAGAAGATTTCGGAAGATACTTTCGTGTGAGTGGCTTTTACGATAAGTCGGTCATCAGTTTGGTCTGCATGCAGCCGGAGAAACTTGTAGTGGTGGCTATCGTAGCATAATCCCCCCGAAAACCGAACTAGCCATAACTAAAAGACCAACTTTGGTATATAAATCAACAACCATCTTTCGTGAAAATTAACCAGCCTTTTGAAAGATTCGCGTTCGAAGTTGTCACTACAGATTTGTCAATTTTGGGTCCTGTCTGACGATGCTATGGTCTTATAAATATCTTCTTAATAGTAATTAATAACCGGCTTCAATACGATCCTGTGATCCCCTCAGCAATGTGATTACAAATGCAATTATTTTTTCCTGACTTCACGTATTATCAATGTCCCATATATTATGTTAATTTTATTTAAATAGCAAAACAATTATTAAAACTTGCACAATTAATTACGCCAAACAATAATAAATTCACAATTGAAAATAAATAAGAAGATACATTAATGTTTTAAAAAATGTATTATCGTTATGGCGATTCGTATGTGTTCGTTGGCTATTCATCGTAATAATTGATTACACGGTAATACAACTGTTAGCGATGCGTTATATATAAATTTGGAGCTGTGATTGGTATATTTGGTGTATGTTTGTTTGTATGGTGAATTCGTTTTGTTAAAAGAAGTTAGTAAATTTTTAGCTTAGTTTTAAATTAACAAGATTTGTAAGAGGGAGTGCGCGGGGTTCAACGAGAGGTGAGGGGGCCTCGGACCGATGACCTGAGGCGAACGAAGTCAGTGCTGTGACCAAAGCAACGAACGGCGCGCGCTTCCTAACCACTAAAGTTTTTGTCATCCGACGCCACTATAGATAATAAATATTTTTCTCACAAAAACCTCTGTTAGTGCATTCCACGAACCTGCGAACCAACATAAATTACAATTGGTCCTACGACCCGGATCGCGAATGTTCTTCACGCCACCGCAAAAGAAAAAAATGGTAAATACCCGCAGTACCGCCAACAAACAAAGAAAAAACGACGATGAGCATGACGCAAAAAGTTCTTGTGCCGCGAGTGCAGTGAAGTCGGAACGAACCGAAAAACAAAATCCGCCTTCACTAGCATCACGTCAGTCAGTCAGGTCCAAGAAAATGTCATCATCAAAATCAATACAAATCCAGAAAAAGAAACTGGAACTAGAAGCAGCTCAGGCGAAGGCGCGTATTCAAATGGAACTCATTGATCAAAAGTTAGCGGCGGATCTAGCAGAACTCGAAGAAGAATACAGTCCACCATCAGAAATATCGGAGAAAAACAACGGCGGTGATATAGAAAAATGGTTAGAGCGTAGTCAACAGGAACTGCAGCAGGCCACTAAGCTCAACAGTGATAAACACAAGTCACACTCAAGCCCGGCCGACAACGACGCAGTTCAACAACTCACGAGCGCATTCAAAGAATTTATGACGTCCTCCGCCATCCAGCAAAATACTAAGCTGCTTAGTCGTCTCAGCACTCCAAAAGAACTCCCTATCTTCAGCGGAGACCCAAAAGAATGGCTTTATTTCGAGCAGGCCTACCTGGAATCGACTGAAGTCTGCAACTTCAGCGATAAAGAAAACCATTGGCGGTTACGAAAGTGTTTACGAGGTACCGCACAAGAAGCCGTCGCCGGCCTACTTATCAGTGGTGCTTCTCCTGCAGAAATAATTTCCACTTTAAAACTACAGTTCGGAAACGCTGACGTCATTCTATCTCGCATCGTGGTAGACGTAAAGAAGATGAATCCACTGCCTACGGACTACCACAAAGAAATAGTACCCTTTTCAGGAAAAGTGAAAAATTACGTGGCCGCTGTACGAGCCCTTGGTCGCCAAGAGTACCTGCAAGGCATGGAAGTGGCTAACATTATCTTATGCAAGCTACCCACGACCCTGCTCACCAAGTGGACAGATTATAGTTATCCGCTTATCACAGCTGAATCGCCGAAACCTAGACTAGAGGTGCTGTCAGATTTCCTCACCGAAGAAGCTGTAAAAGTATCAACCTGTAGTGCTACTTTATTGCAATCTAGGACGGACAATTTCAAACGTAAACTTTATGATAAAGTGAACAATATACAAACAATTTTAGTGCAAGACGGACAAAGTGTACAAAAATGTGGTTATTGTCGTACCGGTAGCCATAAATTAACCGAGTGTAAAAAATTTAAAAAATCACTAAGAAAGGACAGATGGTTCCATGTGAAGCGTTACGGCATTTGTTATAAGTGTTTATTAGCGCATCATCGCAGAGAAACGTGCTCCGCTCCAAGCTGTGACGTAAGCAATTGTGGACAATCGCATCACCGCTTACTGCATTATGTGCCGAGTCGAAACGACACTCAATCTGTATCAGCAGTACAATCTGAAACGCCACCTGAAACTGAAGTTCAGTCTGAAATAGTAACAAATATTAATGTCGGCTGTTCCGTAATGTTAAAAATTGTGCCTATAAATATTCACGGACCGAACGGAATTGTTAGCACGACCGCCTTGCTCGACGATGGCTCGACTGTGTCGTTGATTAGCGCTCCGCTGGCATTACAAGTGGGACTGCGCGGCCGCCACGAACGTCTTCGTGTGCGCGGCGCGTGGAACGACACTGAATTAGTGTGCGATGCGCAGCTAGCAAACGTGACACTATGTAGTAAGTGTAGTACCGATAACAAGATGTTTACAATCGATGCGCGGATTGTCGAAGAGTTAAACCTACCACAAAGTTTGCCTACAGTAAATGTTAAAAAATATTTGCACCTAAATGACATCAGCCATAACTTATGCACCACAACACAACTGCATCCGCAAGTTTTAATTGGACAAGATAATTGTCACCTCCTCTTACCTCTGGAAATGAGAGTGGGTAAGCCCGATGAACCCTGTGCCACCCGGACTCCTCTGGGTTGGTGCCTCCATGGAAGAGTACCTAATGCTTACCTACCTAATTCTGCTGCACGTCACGCTTCATTGTTTGTCTCCAGTGACGTCATAGAATCTGAATGTACTTTGCGAGAGATCCACGAGGAGGTGCGAAGATCGTTCTCAATCGAGTCCATGGGCGTGTCTGGCAAACCAAGACAGAACTCAGAAGATTTACGCGCTGTTGAAATTTTAGAACGAACCTCCACTCTCGTCAATGGTCAATGGCATGTTGGCTTACCTTGGCGGGATGAGACTTGTACGATGCCGGACTCGTACCTAACAGCTCTCCGTAGACTAAAAGGAATCGAACAAAAATTAAAAAATAATAAAGAATATGCAAAAAGATACGAAGAACGAATACGACATTCATTTGAAAATGATTTCGCAAAAAAACTGATCAGCTCAAATGTTACACCACTGAAAACTTGGTATTTACCTCATTTTGGTGTCGATAACCCGAACAAAAAGAAACTGCGCTTAGTGTTTGACGCCGCGGCCAAAACAAATGGTTTGTCCCTGAATGATTACTTATTGAAAGGGCCCGACCTACTAATGTCATTATTCGCCATCATGTTGCGATTTAGAGAAAATCGAATAGCCGTTTCTGGAGATATTAAAGATATGTTTCTCAAAGTGAAAATTCGACCAAAAAACCAGGATGCCTTCCGTTTTTTATATAGAGAAGAACCGGAGGGAAATATAAACACTTACGTTATGACGTCATTAATTTTTGGTGCTAATTGTTCGCCATTTATAGCTCAATTTGTAAAAAATAAAAACGCTCAGCGGTATGAGTCATCAATGCCCGCTGCTGCTTCCGCCATATATAGGAGTCACTATATGGACTATATCCACTATATGGATGATTACATAACCGAAGCGGTATTCCAGAAATGGTTGAAATGGATTTATCTTCTGGAATCATTAAAAGACGTGAGTTTGCCGAGGTACTATCCGGCTGCTACCATACGAGAGAATGAGACGAATAATGAAACCCTTCCGCTGTCATCCTCACACAACGCGATTTCTAGGACTACGGCTACGAATAATGCTACGAGCGTAGCACACGCCGAATCCGCTACGAATACTGCATCGCACAGCTACAATAATAATTGTGGAGACGATTACAGTGGAGTTTTAACTCGAACTGGATATAGAAACTTACAGATGCATATATTTTGTGATGCGTCTAACAAAGCATACTGCGCCGTCGCGTACTGGAGATGGATTGACGACGAGTTTAACATACCCGTAGCATTCATTGCGAGCAAATCTCGAGTTGCAGGAAACAAACCTATTACCATCCCACGTTTGGAACTTCAAGCCGCCGTCTTAGCGGCAAGACTAGCGGACTCAGTCACTAGAGAACATATTATAAAGCCTGAGCAACGAATATTTTGGAGCGACTCGACGACAGTGCTGCAATGGATAAGAAATGACGCTCGCGACTATAAAGTTTATGTGGCAAATCGTTTGGGCGAAATTGATGAGTTAACAAAGATAAAAGAATGGCGTTATGTTCCCACTAAATTAAACGTCGCTGATATTGCAACGAGAGAAAACTATAAATTCCCGGCCCTCCAAGATGAATGGTTGTATGGACCTACCTTCTTACGCCACGAAGCAAACGAATGGCCTCACGACTTCATAAGCGACAGAAAAGAAACACTGCCAGAATGTGTTAATTTGATAAAAGTAGAAGTACAGGAAATTAACTTACCTGTACCTGATGCTACAAGATTTAGTTCTTGGCTTCGCTTGCTTCGATCCACTTCATTAGTACTCAAATTTATAAACAAATGCAAAAAACTTACCTTTGAGTTCGACGATGCTATGGAGAAAGCTGAAATATTGTTACTGAAAAAATCACAAGCTGAATCGTATAAAAAAGAGTTAACTGAAATAAAAAACAGTGGATGTGTATCAAAAACAAGTAATATACTTACCTTGTCCCCTTACTTAGACGAGTATGGAGTTAAGAGTCGGTGGCCGCATCGGTGCTGCTACTGGCATTCTACCTTAATCAAAAACCCTATTATACTAGACGGAACAAGCTACATTGCTAGATTGATCGTGAAATATTATCATTATTACTACGCACACGGAAATCAAGAAACAATAGTAAATGAAGTCAAACAAAGATACTGGATCACAAGACTGAGACCTACCGTTAAACATATAACATCTAAATGCTCATTTTGTAGAATAAGAAAATCCAAACCAGAAGTATAAAGAATGGGAGACTTACCTGGCGCGCGAACGGCCCATCAGCAACGACCTTTTACTTACTGCGGCGTGGATTTGTTTGGTCCCATGGAAGTCACGGTGGGAAGACGCCGTGAAAAAAGATACGGTGTCCTGTTTACGTGCTTGACGGTACGGGCTATTCATCTGGAACTAGTCAATAATCTTACCGCGGACTCATTCATTATGGCATTACGAAGGATGGCCGCAAGACGTGGATGGCCACAATATATGTACTCCGATAATGGAACAAACTTGCGAGGAGCGAATACGGAACTGAAGAAATCTATAAAAAATCTAGACGAAGATGTGTTGAAAGATAAGGCTTCCAATCACGGAATCAAATGGACCTTCATACCGCCCGCGAGTCCCCACTGGGGTGGGGCATGGGAATTTTGACTAGATCGGTCACGCGCATCGCTCGATTATCAGTTGAGAGTGAGTGCTGCTGAGGCAGCACTGGGGTGGGGCGTGTTAGCGATGCGTTATATATAAATTTGGAGCTGTGATTGGTATATTTGGTGTATGTTTGTTTGTATGGTGAATTCGTTTTGTTAAAAGAAGTTAGTAAATTTTTAGCTTAGTTTTAAATTAACAAGATTTGTAAGAGGGAGTGCGCGGGGTTCAACGAGAGGTGAGGGGGCCTCGGACCGATGACCTGAGGCGAACGAAGTCAGTGCTGTGACCAAAGCAACGAACGGCGCGCGCTTCCTAACCACTAAAGTTTTTGTCATCCGACGCCACTATAGATAATAAATATTTTTCTCACAAAAACCTCTGTTAGTGCATTCCACGAACCTGCGAACCAACATAAATTACAACAACTGAGTAAACATAATTACTCGGTAATGCGACGGTTACACAGTCGCGTTGCGGGCAAATTAATTAACAATTGTTACCATATGCGTTGTACGTGTCATTGTTTGTTTATGCATGTCGCGGGACCGTGCCGGTTCGAGGGTTTTTGGAATGACCAATTCTGTGGAGTGGGTTATATTTTTTTAATAAGGAAATACGTGGAGTATGTTTGTCGATAATTATTTTTGATCTTTTATTTTTAATGTGGCTGTGCTGTCTAATAAGTAGGAAAAGACAATAGTGGATCGGTTTTGGGTCGGTCGGTTTTACACGCGTCTTCGTTCTCGTCGAACCAGTCGCTTCCGACGAAGGGCTCGGCGAGTAAATTAACCCACAGACTGAGCCCACTGTGTTTCTCGCCGGATCTTTTCAGTGGGTCGCGTTTCCGATCCGGTGGTAGATTCGGCGAAGCACTGCTCTTGCTAGGGTTAGTGTTAGCAACGTCGTCAGGTTTAAGCCCCGTGAGCTCACCTACTTGTTAGGGTTACGTTGAATTGTAGGTTTTAGTAATGATCATAGTGATACAAAGTTTGATAATTATTTTACATTTTATACATAATAATATATACTACATAGATTTATTCAGAATGTATTAAGTACGAACATTAGGTACGAAGCAGAGCACAAAGAGAACCAAGAATATAAGAAACACTAATGCTTCCTATCTCATTTTCTCCAACGTTAAATCTTATGAATTTACATGTCTATCTCATTTTACTGTCGCTTTTTCGTTTCATCGACTTTCGAATCACAACGATGCTAAAGAAGTTTTCACTTCAATATACATAATATATTGAAACGTCAAATCGTATCGGAAACTGATATCTAGTCTTCTATATATATGTCGGCGCAAATATGAGTATTTACCTACTGATCATCAACTAATTACTCTGTGATAAGAAATTGATGTTAAACAGTCCCTTTTATTGTAATTTCAATACTTTAAAATCTTGTAAACACGCTCACGTGTTTAATACTTGTAAACACGCTGACGTGTACGAAGTCCTATAAATACGGCCGTGCTGTCTAGCGTTTATTCATTCGTGTCCGAGCCGTAGTACAGTTCGGATCTCTCTGTAACGTTGTTATGCTTCTCGTGCAATATACGCAGTTCTCGTGAAGTTTTGTTTTGGAAGCCCAAACATGAGTCATCATCGAGAACTTAATGACCGTGACGTCAACAATGCTGACGTCACACTTTTTAAAAACATTCCTTCAGCGTTTCTCCTCCGTCATCAGAAGTGGGATCACATGCCGCCTCCGCTCAGCAATAACCTGGTGACCAGATAGCCGTATCGGCGGAAGACGACTGCCCTCTAGCATCCGCCGATGAGCCAATGCCATCTACTTCGCAAAACAGCAAGGTCGAGCAACAAAATCAACACTCAAAGATAAGTTTTTATTTTTGATTACTAAAATTCCACTACATAAGTACCACAGTGTACGCCCACTACATAAGTACCACAGTGTACGCCCACTACATAAGTACCACAGTGTACGCCCACTACATAAGTACCACAGTGTACGCCCACTACATAAGTACCACAGTGTACGCCCACTACATAAGTACCACAGTGTACACCACAACATCACACTACACAACATCCTTATCCGAACACCTTAAATAAATCTACGAGAACCGCCGAGAATTCTACGAGAACCGCCGAGAATTCTACGAGAACCGCCGAGAATTCTACGAGAACCCTACTATACCCTCCGAGAACCCTACTATACCCTCCGAGAACCCTACTATACCCTCCGAGAACCCTACTATACCCTCCGAGAACCCTACTATACCCTCCGAGAACCCTACTATACCCTCCGAGAACCCTACTATACCCTCCGAGAACCCTACTATACCCTCCGAGAACCCTACTATACCCTCCGAGAACCCTACTATTCCCTCCGAGAACCCTACTATACCCTCCGAGAACCCTACTATACCCTCCGAGAACCCTACTATACCCTCCGAGAACCCTACTATACCCTCCGAGAACCCTACTATACCCTCCGAGAACCCTACTATACCCTCCGAGAACCCTACTATACCCTCCGAGAACCCTACAATCAAATCGCATTAATAAGTCTCAAACCTACATAGTTACAAGTAACGCAAATATAACAGATGCGCTACTCAGAGAAACTTTTTATTCCTGCAGGTCAATGAGAATCAAAGAAAAACCTACGAGAATCAACGAGGCCGGTGCAGAGCGCGCACCGCCTGTCAGTATGGCCGTGTCGGCGCAAATATGAGTATTTACCTACTGATCATCAACTAATTACTCTGTGATAAGAAATTGATGTTAAACAGTCCCTTTTATTGTAATTTCAATACTTTAAAATCTTGTAAACACGCTCACGTGTTTAATACTTGTAAACACGCTGACGTGTACGAAGTCCTATAAATACGGCCGTGCTGTCTAGCGTTTATTCATTCGTGTCCGAGCCGTAGTACAGTTCGGATCTCTCTGTAACGTTGTTATGCTTCTCGTGCAATATACGCAGTTCTCGTGAAGTTTTGTTTTGGAAGCCCAAACATGAGTCATCATCGAGAACTTAATGACCGTGACGTCAACAATGCTGACGTCACACTTTTTAAAAACATTCCTTCAGCGTTTCTCCTCCGTCATATATATATATATATAAATGAATTGCTGTTCGTTAGTCTCGCTAAAACTCGAGAACGGCTGGACCTATTTGGCTAATTTTGGTCTTGAATTATTTGTGGAAGTCCAGAGAAGGTTTAAAAGATGGATAAACATGAAAATGCTCGGAATTCAATAAAAATAACAATTTTGTTTTCCCTTTGATGTGTCCCTTGTCGGACGGATTCCTTTTGTTTGTTTTAAGTTTATTTTATACAAAAGTTTAGATCTTTTATTTATCGAATGAGGCACTACGAAGTCTGCCGGGCAAGCTAGTAATTACTAAATTTAAAATTTACCCGCAACATTTCTTGCACCACCGAAAAGTTTAAATCGCCGACACTAGCATAAAATTTATTAAATCGAAATAATTTAATTAATTGTTATTGTATAAACACAAGTAACTTTGCATCGTAATGTAGAGGTCAGCCGCGACGTGAACACTGTTTTAACTATATTTATAATTAAAGATCGAAACACGTAATTAAGTCTATTTGTAAGATGGCTTTAGTAAGTATGTTTGAATTATTTATTGAAGCACCAGAAACCAGCATATGAATTTACGTTTATATAACATAATATATCGAAAATTAAAATAACAATTTAACAATATTGAAGTAGAATTATTACAATCAATTTACATTGTTTATAACAAAACAATAGGTGACATCTCAAACATTTGTGGCGGGTAGCCACCATATAACGCAAGATAATTGACAGATGCCTGAATCTCGTTTACGACATTTTCAAGATAAAGCGCATATATACAAGTTCCGAACAACAACATTCGGACCGTCGGTCTACCGAGCAATGTCACCCGCTCGGTGGAAGATCTTCCCTTTGTCGTATAAGCCTCCAAACTGGTGACCTCCGACGTGATGTGAACACCCAACCTTCTGTCGTTAAGCTTCCCCAAACATTTAATAATCTTAAATTTAAAAGAATCTAAACCTTTAGATCTAAAACAAAACATTTAGATAATCTTAAAATTACAACTATTATTATAGTATTGGCACACAAAACACATACCTACATGACTGGGAAGTTTTTTGTTTAATTGCGTCACAAAAATTTGATTTCGACCAACGAATCATGCGACGAACAACGAATCATCAAGTTTATCTGATTTTTTTAGGGATTCTATAATGCTCTTGATGGAGTGGCGCTTCGAGACTATGTCTCACTTTTTAATTGCAACTAAGAGAAACAGCTTCCAGAATAAGCCTTTTCCTAAGCCAGTTCAGGCTCTAGTACCAGCATCAGATCTTTATTGGGGGTAGGAAGGTTTGTGAGTCCGCACGGATAGGTACTACCATGCTCAATTTTTTTGTCACGAAGTATTGGTATCATTGTTATTATGTTCCGCTTTGAAGATAATACCTTTATACCGTATAATTAAGGATATAATATATGTTTCTGTGTGTGTAGCGTCATTTACTCTGTAATCTCTTTGAGTGCCGGAACCATTTGACAACAACTGGACTTCTTTTCCTCAACCCGTGTCAACCCAATGCTGAGTGTAGGTCTTCTCGAATGCCCACTATTCTCTTCGGTCTCTTGCCTTTCTCATCCAATCTCTACCAACTACTTTGCCCAGGTCATCGGTCCACCTCGTTGGCTGTCAGCCCACGTTACGACGTCCAGTACGAGGTCTC
Organism: Bombyx mori; assembly: GCF_030269925.1. NCBI lineage: Eukaryota > Metazoa > Arthropoda > Insecta > Lepidoptera > Bombycidae > Bombyx > Bombyx mori. Next base: position 12,886,385 of record NC_085124.1, on the reverse strand, counting down.
CACTTCAGTACTTTTGTGCCCCACCGATTGTCAGAGCGACGGCATATGTGGCCGGCCCACTTCCACTTTTTCCGAGCAATCACTTTGGCTTTGGCCAAACTGGACTTCAAGCTTGTCCAAATATTGAGAATCTATTAAAAAAAAAAACTCAAAATGAACCTGGCCAATGTCGCGATCTTACGTATCACATAGTATATTGTGAGGTTGCTAGCCTGGCATGGACCAGAATATTCCATGACGTTAAACTTACATCAGAATAAACAGTCAAAGTGCTGACCCAACATTTGTCCAGTTTCACAAATAATAAGAAAATAAATACGTTAAATTAATGTAAGAGTCAAACGAGTAATCAATCAAATAACACTGATGTCCAATTAAATGGATTCGTATCCATTAACGTGATTACAACAAACAATACTTTTGCGTGTCTATTCACGTATTGTTCGAATGATATCCGTGGTAAATCGAGCAATTGTCAATTGTTCACGGTTCGATTCAGTCAGTATTGTAGTAATTCACTGACACCTGATTGCAATAAATGTTCATTTATTGAAATTATTTTCAGTTCAAAAAGACGTTCTGCTTCCAAACTACAAATATAATTATGTAGTTTAATATCAGCGACAGAAGAAAGCGGAATTGTCGTAACTTGAAAAACCCAACTTTATATCGGAGCCATAAAACTTTGGCTTTAGATACCATATTATTATGATACCAATTTTCAACTTTCTATTTCTATACAAATATAATGTGAGTTAATATAATTTTTACGTCGTCGGGTTAATTCTTTTTTATTGCTTATATGAATGGACGAGCTCACAGCCCACCTGGTGTTAAGTAGTTACTGGAGCCCATAGATATCTATAACGTAAATGCGCCATCCACCTTGAGATATAAGTTCTAAGGTCTCAGTATAGTTACAACGGCTGCCCCACCCTTCAAGCCGAAATGCATTACTGCTTGACCGCAGAAATGGGCTTAGAATCTCAATGAAATTATGACCGATGCATATATAGAGAATTCATGTAAAGAAGCTTCGTGCCAGTTCATTCAATAGATGCACAAACAAACTGCAGCCGAGAAACTGAGCCGAAGCGATTCCCCGCCTAACTTTATAATTGCACTGCACCTAGTTAAAGCCGAGCGAGTTATTTACTTACATCGCCTTTAAGAATCCAATACACGCTTCTTACTTTATCTTCAAGATGTAATATTTACTAGAGGTCCCGCAGTAGTCGAAGTTCGACTATAATTAATTGGAATTGTAAGTTTGTACACTATTATGATTGTATTTTCTACTTCTATAATCACAAATTTCGCCAAGACTACACTATAAAAATATTAACAAAGGCAAACAATATTTAATCTATTCTCAATTTGACAACAGACGTCAAGAACAAAAGTTTGACAATAAATAGTATGCATGCGTGTGTGCGTCAAATACATGGTATGCAGTGTGTGTAATGTTTTCTTTATTGATTTAATGTATCTTTTATGCATTATTTAAAAAAATAATTAGCATTGTGCACTTCTTCTCTATATTCTCTATAAGTGTGGAAAATTTCATACTCCTCCGTCCGCGCAATTTTCGTAAAAAGGGATACAAAGTTTTTGTTTCACGTATTAATATACAGATTTGGAAATCTGAGAACCGAAGCATTACTTTCTTCTTTAACTACTTGGTGGGAAGTAGTTCTTATGATGGCTGTACTATATTTCACGGTGGAACGCACGTTTGCATGCCTGCAAGAATAGGCAGAGTGGCGGTACCTGTACATGCAACCGGTCACAGATAGGCGCATAAGAGGGCATAAATCTTATACCAGACGGCTACGTTGCATAGTTTTGACCGTGACCAAGCAAATGAAAACCTTCTACCGTTTATATCATAAATCTAAATCAGAATTAAAAGAAAACACATTAAAAATCGCAATGAAATTTTAAGTCTGATTATCGATTAAAATGAAATAGTTGGACGGTTTTAAAATCAGCTCGACTAGTTTTACGCAAATATTAGCAATAGCAACAGTGGAAACTCTCCCTCCTCGTGTCGTTTCCTCACTGCTGAGGGTCGTGACCATTATAATTCGACATGATTTTACTCCTTGTGATGTCCCGCCAGCGCCTCCGATCATTGGCTGCATGAAGGGCGTCGTGGAATGGGATCTCTAGTGTGGTGCGGATTTGGTCGTACCACCTTGTCGGACTGGATAGAAACAATAAAATGCATTCTATAGCTTTAACACTAACCGAAAATCGAAAGATCAATATCAATAATGAAATCCAAACAGCAATAAAGATTGAATGAATTCAATTAAATCTAAAATCTCATTGGAAATCCAAATAAATCTATTCCGAAGAATTCATTTAGATATTAAGGCGTAATGTCGGACAGTAATCGTCTAAATCGAATGTAACGACCCGAATACTATCACATTAGCGGACAATTGCAAACATTTAGGTAACTGCTCGTCTTATAAGTCGAGTGGAGTGTGGTGTAAAATGCAAGAAATAGCGATTTGTGTTATTGTAAATAAATTATGTAAGCTGATCTTTATAGGTGAATTTTTTTTTATTTTTTTTTATTGCTTAGATGTGCGGACGAGCTCACAGCCCACCTGGTGTTAAGTGGTTACTGGAGCCCATAGACATCTACAACGTAAATGCGCCACACACCTTGAGATATAGTTCTAAGGTCTCAGTATAGTCACAACGGCTGCCCCACCCTTCAAACCGAAACGCATTACTGCTTCACGGCAGAAATAGGCAGGGTGGTGGTACCTACCCGTGCGGACTCACAAGAGGTCCTACCACCAGTTTTTTTTTTTTTTAATTTAATTAATTTTCCAGTTTTGTCTATATTTATGTATTTTTTGATATTATATTATATACGATTCTTTTAAATGAATTACATCTAAATACTACATAAAAAATTCAGTTTTTCTTACTTAACATGTCTGATTCTAGGGCGATTTTTTTACTTCTCACAACCAATAATTCATTTCTCTTATCAAAATTAATAATTATTTGAGAATCAGAGTTTTATTCTCTAACTAAATTAAGAATACAAAAGAAATGTAGCAATTCTGTCATTATGGCATTATGGATCATTATACAAATTAATTTCTATATCAGGTTTAAAGAAATTAATTTGTGTAATGAAAACATATTATTATACTCAAGTATGTAAATGACGTCGAACTTGAAGTAAAATGGTTTTGAAATTGATAACGCTTAAATGAAATTTAAAGGAACCTAGTGCTTATACATAAATAAATCAGATTCTATACATAGCCACGATTCATTCAATTGTTTTCATGACGTGAGTCAACTAAATTCATCGAACACATTCCTGTAACTTGTACCAAGCACCAAGTCCATTCAAGTGAAGGTTATTGTGGCTACAACGTTGCCAACTCGTGGTCAATGTAACTTGTGATCCAATTCATTAGTCGTGGCGGGCGGGAGACGTTTACGAATCCAGTTAGATTTAATAAGTTAGATTTACTTAGCAATGTCAAACGTTGGAAATGAAACCCCGTTGTAGATATAATGAGAATGAAAGATCGGGAGGTTTTAGTTGTGATGTCATGAGATTTTTTTCGTTCAATGTGATTTCGTGAATTTCGTGGGTAAAAAAAAGAATTAATAAATTCTTTCCTATTTGATTTTTTTTTCCCTACCTATTCTAGAAACCTCGAGGGATTATTCTAGATTCACCGAGCTAGTAGGTGAGCTCACGGGGCTCAAACCAGAGTTGTTGCTAAGACTGGCCCTAGGAAGAGCAGTGCTTCGCAGAATCTACCACCGGATCGGAAACGCGACCCACTTAGAAGATCCGGCGAGAAATTCAGTGGGCTGTGTCTATGGGCCAGATTGCACGTTGAAGTCTTTATCGAATTCAACGAGAAAATATATTAATATACAGAATAGTATGCTTCAATGCCATGTCAGATCGCTTTCTTGTCTGAAAAAATATTTATTATCTATCTATATCTATATCTACAGACAATCTATAGTAATTATTTACCATAAACACGTCATTACGGATCATCGTCCTTCACCGTGGAAGTCAATCGTGATCATTTGTTGAGTACGTATTTCATTTAAAAAAAATTGTAAAATTTGATTTGTTTTATTTTGTCTGTTTGGTGTTTCTTCAGGTTTAAATGTGTAATAACGGTGGTTTATTAACTGTTTAAAATCTGTGAAAGTGCACAATTGTGGGCAAATGAAACGAAGCTGCTGGATGTAACTTCTCGGGATCCTCCAAAAAGTCAATTTCGAAAAAAAATCTCATTAAATGACCACCATTTTACTGGAATTGTATTTAATCCCATATCATCTCATCTCATTTCATTTCATCATTTTTCATAAAAAATAAGAATATAAATTAAAATTAGACACGACTTAAAGGTCTTAGTTACCAGGTCATAAAATCCCTTTGAAAAAAAAAACAAGTAACTGTTAATAAACTGTTCTCGGCGGGTGTCCGGGAACCGGCCTCGTTATCTGTCCGGCGCGGCGGCCGGTGCACGCGTCGACACGTGCTCTACAGTAATAGACTAAATGAATGCTTTTTATTGTTGCCTTTTGGTCACGTTCTTCGAGATTCATCGGCATGTGATTACATACAACGTATCTTGCACAAAGTACTAGAGTTTTTTTTGTATTGCATAGATATGTGGACGAGCTCTCAGCCCGTCTGGTGTTGAGTGGTTACTGAAGCTGATAGACATATACAATGCAAATGCTGCCACCCACCTTGAGATGTGAACTATAAGGTCTCAGTATAGTTACAATGGCTGCCCCACCTTTCGCACCGAAACGCATTACTGCTTCACGATAGAAAAAGCAGAGAGCTTCGTAGCTATAGTAACTTCAGTTAGTTAAATAAATAATGCTGATGTCCATGGGCGACGGTAACCACTCACCAGAAGGTGGGCCGTATGCTCGTTTGCCTACAAAGGCAATAAAGAAAAGGACTTCCACTAATATGGACTGGAGCTAGTAAGCGTCGCTCTTAAGGCTAAATCATATAACAGACGGGGAAGTTCTGTGTGCATGCTTTAATTGAATGAGAGCAAAAAGAAGGTGGCTTTTTACTATAGGAATATGTACTTTACAAGTGTTAAGTTGACGGACGACTTCCACCTGGTAGTAATAACAACGTGTAATAAAAATCAAAAGTGTTTTTTTTTAACGAAGTTCCTTATGGGACGATGCGGAGGGGTTTTTTTTTTTTTTTTTTTTTTTTCGGGCCGGGGGCCGAACCTCCTACGAGGTCCCCGCGCCTAGGGGGCGCGCGGGGTATGTGAGACTCAACGATCTGCAGGTGTTGAGAGCAGATCGCGGGCCCAAGGATTTTAGGGCCCACCCACTAAACGACTCCCCTGCACTCTTACACCCGACGTCCGATCTCCGTCCGGGGTCAGAACCCGTTCAGAGTAGGGGGGTTCCCGCGGTCAACACTACAACCAGACACGCGGCGCCACCCCAAGGACGCCCGACCGACGGGTCGTCGAGGCGATAGTCGACGACCAACGACGTCGGTCTCCGCGGTACGGCGGCCCTACCAGGCCGCCCGGGCGGTGCCGCTGGTGTTCCGGGATACCCCGTACCCTAACCGGGAAAAAACGTCCGTAACGTAAGATTTTTATTAGTAATGGACACAGTGTACGACTTAACTTTGTAATAACGTACAAAAAATAACATATTTTTTTAACATTCATTGACCACGATCTCGGAGCGTTCGTTTGCGCAATACACTAACTCTAATGCAAGCAACTGTGAATGAAGTGTACCACAATAAGTTCGTACGTTACCGAATGACCGTGGGTTGTTGCGAAACTTCCAGTTTTATTTTCTTTATACCTCGAATAGAGCTTAAAGTTAATATTTTTATAATAAGGAACTTCGTCCCTATCCGGTGTCCCACGACACCACACATCTTTTTTATTTTTATTTTACGTAATGACTGTTATTAGTCGCACGACTACCACCATCCTGGCTAATTCTGCCGCTAAGCAGTACGGTTATCTTCGATGGCTGAGCTAGCCTTTATACGATACAATTGTTATTTTGATTCTACGCGCTTATTTTTCCTACCGAAGCTGTTAGCCTTGAGAGGCTATTTCAGCGTAACCTTAACTAGTACTTGAACCCACGGGGCTCAAACCGGAATGATGCTAACACTGACCCTAGCAAGAGCAGTGCTTCGCAGAATCTACCACCGGATCAGAGACGCGACCCACTGAGAAGATCCGGCGAGAAACTCAGTGGGCTGTACCTATGGGTTAATTCGCTCGTCGAGCACTTCGTCGCAAGCGACGGGTTCGACGAGGACGGTGACCGGTGCTTGTGGTACCTAAAAGCGCCGTTAATGGATCCGGAGGATCCGTAATGACGTGTTTTGGGCGACGTCAACAAACTACGCGCTATCATAAATACTAAACATCAGATTAGTAGTGAGTTCGTTCACCTATCTATTACAAACAATATCTCCGTGAATAACAAACCACAAAGTCTGCTCATAAGAATTACAGAGTAAGTAACATTACTCTATGCCGCCGTCTATAGCGCAGAAATTGAAAAAAAAAACAAATAATAATTATCGGTTTAAAATAAATAACAAGCCAACAACAGTTTAGTTAGCGGTTAACGATGTAACCGTTCCGATGGATGGGGCGCTTTCATCCCACATCACCATTATCGCGTTTAGTCAGTAATGAGCGGGGAATTACCGACTGACGCACGCGCATCTATTGTACGAGATATTTGTTTGTGCTATAATGATATATGAACATTAAAAAACCCTCAACATTAGGGCTAAAAGCTTTGTATCCATTGACCTAACAGGTTTTGGTCAATATTTGCGTGCATTTAAAAAAAAAATTGAAAGATTCAGCCAAAGTAATAAATTGGCATCTGGATTTGATGACAAATTTTATATATACATCTTATTTATACATACAGTATCCTTTTATTTTTGATTTTGTATTTGATTTGTACAATATTCTCGACTCAACTGTACTTATGCGATAGACAAAAGAAAATGAATAAAATGATGAGTATCTATAGACCTGTCTATAGTGTCATTAAATCTTCAAAAACTCCTGTGTTAAGGAGCTTCTGTTTCCTATCTAAAGTAAGGAAATTATTGAGACTTCAGTTTTAAGACTCAAAATGGACAGCGACATTCACGCTGTGTTGTGGGGATGCCGCTGCATCCATAGACTCCGAGGGCTTAGTGGTTAGCTTGGGTAATTGGTAGGTAGGCTAGGTAGTTGTTTAGCTTTGGTAGTGAGTACATCCACAAATTCAATCCACTGGTAAACAATTTGGTAAAGTCTATTACTAGACTATTACTGTCGATACAATCAAAAGAACTGAATATTTAGAAGTTCAAAGACCAAAGAAACAATGTTTTGTCAGATACAGAAAACTAGTTACGCAAGGAGAGAAAAAGAAAATCTACTGTATTGCACACCAAAAAACCATTTACATTCAACACCAGTCAACAGGAAGGTACAATTACAATGGGCGAAATTTTCCAGACAATCGTTTTATCTACAGACATTCTGAAAAGGATACAGCAGGTATGTTGAGGTCTATTATTAACAATGTCTAAAGTGGTCTATTAAGGTAGACCATACCATTACAATAGTGTCTCTATTAAATAATATACTTAAATAAAATAAATATTTACCTACTGCTTAGATATAATATGAAATCACTATACGATTTACAGGGATGCGTATTTATGAAATTTGAATTATGGGCGACACATTATTTGTTGCAAAGGCCACCCTTCCTAGTAACAACAACAAAAAAACTAAAACGGCAAATTAGATTATGCAACAAAGTGCTTCATGATTCCTCACACAACATTAGGCCGAGATTTTATTGAAACAAATAACCTCTAATCAAATTGAAGCACCATCAAAACTCCGAACGTTAGCCGAGGGACGTATACAACAAATCATTTGATTTGATTACCGCCGGAGTACAAAAGGCAAGTTCATAATACGTGGATAACTGGGCCACAAGCAATCCCTAACTGCCCCTTGGGATATTAGAATCATGGACGTGCATTTCTCACAGTTAATCATGACCAAACGCTGTTATATTTCCAAAAGATAGGGGCAGTTTTTTGTCCATATTAGAATCTTATCGAAGGTAAGTTAGGCGGTGGATTAACGTAATCAAATTACCTACATGCCGACTTTTACACTGAAATTTCGACGATTTGTATGCTGAGAAATGCTGTAGTGTATTATGTAAACAGTAAATGCATATATTATTCCGGGATTGAATTAGATTGGTAAAAGAGTATTGGAGAGGCAAACAGAAAAGAAGGTAAATAAATTACCGCGGGAAGTCGGGAAATAACGGCATTAGATAGAGATTACACGTCCGTGCTGTCTGATTAATAGTCGCACAAAAACTGAACAAGAGTAATATGAATCATTTGGTTTACTTTACACTCTAGACCTTCGAAAGGCGAAAAGTACTGCGGTGCTATTTCAGAGGGGAAGCTCCACACGGATTTCCTCCCGGATTAGGAGGAGGAATCTCACACCCCCGATTACTCTCTTTAGACAACCCATACCCTGGGCCAGGAAGGTCAAGTACCTGGGCGTTACCCTGGATGCATCGATGACATTCCGCCCGCATATAAAATCAGTCCGTGACCGTGCCGCGTTTATTCTCGGTAGACTCTACCCCATGATCTGTAAGCGGAGTAAAATGTCCCTTCGGAACAAGGTGACACTTTACAAAACTTGCATAAGGCCCGTCATGACTTACGCGAGTGTGGTGTTCGCTCACGCGGCCCGCACACACATAGACACCCTCCAATCCCTACAATCCCGCTTTTGCAGGTTAGCTGTCGGGGCTCCGTGGTTCGTGAGGAACGTTGACCTACACGACGACCTGGGCCTCGAATCAATTCGGAAATACATGAAGTCAGCGTCGGAACGATACTTCGATAAGGCTATGCGTCATGATAATCGCCTTATCGTTGCCGCCGCTGACTACTCCCCGAATCCTGATCATGCAAGAGCCAGTCACCGTCGACGCCCTAGACACGTCCTTACGGATCCATCAGATCCAATAACCTTTGCATTAGATGCCTTCAGCTCTAATACTAGGGGCAGGCTTAGGGACCCCGGTAACCGTACTCGTCGAACTCGACAAAGAGGTCGACGTGCAACCTAACCCATGCATCAGCCCGCTGAGTTTCTCGCCGGATCTTCTCAGCGGGTCGCGATTCCGATCCGGTTGTAGATTCATTCGCGAAACAATTGCTCTTGAGTTGTTAGGTCTCCTTCGGAGGCGCTCGGGCAGTTGTTAGCAAATCCCCCCTCTTGGCTGAGCCTTTGCTCGCCCACCTGTCCTGGTGAAACTGGAAAGGCCTTCGGGCCACCAGTAAACTTTCAATCATAAAAAAAAAAAAAAAAAAAAAAAAAAAAATGAAAAAAAAAAAAAAAAAAAAAAAAAATAAAGCCTTCGAAAGATTCGAATGTTTTTGTGCGTGCTGAAATATATCTGCCTATTTCTGCCTTGAAGCAGTATTGCGTTTCGGTTTGAAGGGCGGGGCAGCCGTTGTAACTATACCGAGACCTTAGAACTTATATCTCAAGGTAGGTGGCGCATTTACGCTGTAGATGTCTATGGGCTGCAGTAACCTCTTAACACGAGGTGAGCTTGTCCACTCATCTAAGTAATAAAAAAATATATATTTCCCTTCCAAGCCATTTACTTTCTTGCTAGAACTTTTCAGTGAGTCGCGATTCCGATCCGGTACCTAGTAGATTCAGCGAAACACTGCTCTTACTAGGGGTAGTGTTAGAAATTCTCTCAGGTTGAGCCCGTGAGCTCACCACCGGCCCCAAGTTGGAATAGCCCCTTAGGTATACCTAATATGAAATCATTACATGATTTACAGGGATGCGTAAGTATGAAATCGACGACTAGGTGGGGAAGAGAACAATTTTTTTTTAATGCCCTTGTAGGCAGACGAGCATACGGCCCACCTGATGGTGAGTGGTTACCGTCGCCCATGGACCTCAGCAATGCCAGGGGCAGAGCCAAGCCGCTGCCTACCGAAAATCTTTCCCTTATTCGAATCGAACCACACGAAATACATTTAATATTGAAATAAACGAATTATTTAGTAACTTTCAGTTGATAAAATGCAAAGACAAACAAAAGTCGATCTCGCCTTTCGAAAAAGACGCCATCTCTCTCGGTCCTAAAATGCACTAAAGTGTCAAAACAATTACATTGCGAACAAACAAAACACGAGATATCATAATCGCGAACGAAATCCATTAGTCCACATTAAAACTTTTAATCCAATGGACCGCTTCATTATTAGAAATTAGGGGACGCTTCGGTCCCTGAAACATTCAACGGGATACTGACTACGCGCGTTAGGGGCGTGTAATACATCTACTACAATGGACCTTGTCATTCGAACACCAACCTTACACCCTCGAAATAAACGCCATGGACACCGCAAAAACGAACACTCCGGACATGTAATTTATAGTTTATCCCATAAATTGATTATTACACATGAAGTGCGTCTATAAATCAAATGTAATCGGATTAAAGCACTCAATTGTCTTGTGTCTCTTTGTACGACGGTTTGTGGTCGTTATTAAATTGTTTTTATACGTTTTTATGACGCGGTCGACATTTCGGGACAGGCGCCATTAATATTCCACTGTGCTAAGAGTGTTTTTGACGGGGAAGAATGTTAGGTTTGAATCAGCAAGAGTATTATTACGGTACAGTTAATACAGAAACGCTTTTCTTGGTTATTCATGGCAAAATAACACAAAAAACTGTTCGTTTTTTTAATATTTAATTTAACATTAAACGTTATGTAATTATTAAAATTATAATTTGCGTGATTACTGGTGGTAGGACGTCTTGTGAGTCCGCACGGGTAGGTACCACCGCCCCGCCTATTTCTGCCGTGAAGCAGTAATGCGTTTCGGTTTGAAGGGTGGGGCAGCCGTTCTGACTATACTGATCTACCTTACCTATACCTTAGAACTATATCTCAAGGTGTGTGGCGCATTTACGTTGTAGACGTCTATGGGCTCCAGTAACCACTTAACACCAGGAGGGCTGTGAGCTCGTCCACACATCTAAGCAATAAAAAATAAAAATAAATATTGTAATTAAAAGCTGTTGATGTGGCTCTCGTCTTTCTAGAGAGGGAAGGAGGGAACTATGCATTTGTTTACGGCCTTACTAAATGTAACCTAAAAGCAAGTATCTATGCTTTGTTTGTTATTCGACTATTGTTTTGGGTATACAACAAGATATTAAATCTTTTGTGTATTGTGAATCGTTCTATAAGAAACATATATCGCCCTAAGTACGTCATTTCGGATCCTCCCGATCCACTATCGGTGCTTTTATGTACCTCAAGCACCGATCACCGTTCTCGTTGAACCTGTCGCTTGCGACGAAGGGTTCGGCTAGTAAACTAACCCATATACACAGCGCACTGAGTTTCTCGCCGGATCTTCTCAGTGGGTCGCGTTTCCGATCCAGTGGTAGATTCTGCAAAGCACTGCTCTTGCTAGGGCCAGTGTTAGCAACACCTCCGGTTGGAGCCCCGAGAGCTCGGGTAACGCTGATATAACTTCTCAAGGCTATCAGAATAAGTAAGAAAAAAAATTAATAATAATAAGAAACATGTTGCCTAAGATCGAAATAAAAGGGCCATCAACGACTTGTGGTCTAACTTCTGATAGTTACCAGAATAAGTACGCAGCGTCATCTTTGCAAAATCTGACATCTCTACAAGACAAAGGTAAACCACCAGAGCGGTCTTACTAAGCTCTACAACCAGTAAATGTCTTGAACACGTACAAACAGGCCTACTAAACGGGTCATAAAATTCATGTCAAATCCTAATGCAGCGTGATGGGAAGATATGCTACCCCGCACCCATATACCTAATGTGACCTAATGGTAAGAAGAAGGACATCTGCCAGCAAAAAAATTTCTAAATATTAATAGTACTATTTGTTCCTATTATTCCAAGAAAGCCTATATATAAATATGTGGGATGGTAGGGCGAAATCTAGTTAGTGGATCTTTAGTTGAACACTATGTATTCTATTCGTACACTCTTGACAGAGTGGTCGTGGTCATGCATCAGTCGGATCCTGCGATATCGATGCTCTCGCGATGCGACGCCATGTGGCACGATGTTTCGCAGAGTGAGAGCAATCATTTATGTTGGAGTGAGTCACAGATTTTATGAGGTCGGCCCATCGTGTTGGAGATCGTCCGCGGAGTTGAACACTAAGATCTTTTATTTAAAAAAAAAAAAACATTCGTAATCTCGTCATGTCGATCGATGGCTGTCATTTTAATTTTTTTTATTTTAAAATAAAACCACTGTGCCAGTATGGATTAATTAAAAAGTACCGATCTTCCCACACATACATGACACGTATAAACATCGACATAAGGTACGTAATAACGTCAGCCCACTTGTCCTCACAATGGAGGGGAGAATCCGATAAGAGATTAAGTATTTAACTCGCCACTTGCTGACGATAATGCAAAAGGGAGCTTTTGTCAATTAAATAGCATTATCAATTAATTTACGTAACAGGATTTCTTTCGACTGAGAAACATAATTTTAAACGATCGTTGGAGTGGATAGGAGATTGGCATTTGTTTTTTCGTCTATCTGTCAGTAAGCTCACAGATACCGTGCCTGATGACCGAACTCACGGGGTTCAGCTTGAAATACTTTGCTAACACTAGACCTAGCAAGAGCAGTGCTTCGCAGAACCTACCACCGGATCGAAATCGCGACCTCAGTAGACTGTGTCTATGGGCTAGTTTCCACTTCGAACTTTCGTAAGTCCAATGAAAACTGTTATGGGTGCTTACAGTACATGAAAGTGCCTTGACACAAATTTTGACGACTCAAGACACGAGAATCTAGGTCTTGTTATGTTGGATTAAGCATTGTCTTAGCTTTTAAACTTTAGTAAATAATTTACTGAGTAACTATACTGAGACCTTAGAACTTATATCTCAAGGTGGGTGGCGCATTTACGTTGTAGATGTCTATGGACTCCAGTAACCACTTAACACCAGGTAGGCTGTGAGCTCGTCTAAGCAATAAAAAAAAGAATTAACTGATTTGTTGGGGGTTACAGCTCTTGCTTGCCACTAATAATTGACATAGGATTCATGTGAGATATAGAGGAAGTTAGAGCAGGTAAGAGGGTTTTTAATTATTATTATTTTTTAATAACGATCACGCCACGTTAAGTGGTCCCGTGCTAAGTTCGTAAAGAACTTGTGTTACGGGTACCAGATAACGGAAATAAATGTAAGATTTTTATTATACACGTACATATATTTAATAAACATCCATAACCCTGGAAAATACATTTATATTTATCATACAAATATCTTCCCTTGGCGGGATTCGAACCCGCGACCCCCTTGTATAGTGACCATGTCACTTACCACTACACCAGACGGTCGTTAAATCAAATAGATATTAAAATAACGGTTCCACTGTACACGGTATCGGCGCTTGACGGCCATAGAAGTATAATTGGCGCGAAATGCGATCGGTTTCTAGATTGTTCCTGTTTCGAACTGATTCAAGGATATTGATTGCGTCGATTACAATCCACACAAGTGGACGGCTATATTTTATTGTATATTATTTTAGATTTAGATTATACATATACTTGAAAATGTTACGGCAATAAAATAAATAAAATATGCAATAATATGTTTTTCAAATTTCTTACAAACAAAGGCTTCATTGAGATTTAAATCAAAATGTTTTTTTTTTTTTTTGTCAATTGGACGTTTATAGGCGATTCCATCTCGTTATTATTTTATCTTACCGCGTTTTTGGTAATCGGTTTCACCGCTGAGAAAAATTGTCGTGAAATACAATACTTGAAGGCAAGATTTCAACACCAAATAAGAATCTTAACGTATTTTTGAAATCAGCCTACCTACATATTTTAACTGGTCAAAGATAAAAAACCTTTATATCTATCTGCCTTTTTGTTGGTTAGGTATGTCTATTCGTTTAATGTTTGTCAAACTGTATTCAATTTTGTGTTATTTATAACGAAGCTTAATTTTTCAGTAAGTTTAACTGAAATTCTCTGTTTAGTTCAAGTGTGACAATTGTGTTCAACAAATTGATAATTTGATTTATTATCTTTACAAGATATTATAATATAAATAATGCTTATATTTGAGTCGTCTATTATCAAAGGCGGCAATCTGACTTTTGGACAATGATTGGTAAATCAGAAAAACGAATTATTGACTTTGTATTCCATTGGCAGTCACAAAACTCTTCGGAACGACATCTTAGATAAATAACAGGTTAACTATTAACCTTTATTTAATGCAGGTTTTGAACCGTATTCTTTGAAGGAGACGATTATATTCAAATAAATCTGTATTGACATATCAATAAAAAATTTTTGTCCAAATGTACAGATTGCCGCCTTTGATAATAGACGACTCATTTGTAACTTTTGTTCGCACGCACACAGCTTAGACGATTTTAAATAGATAAGATACTTTGTGTGTTTACAACTTGTCAATCCTCCGGGAGTGCCTCATTAGTAAGCATAGGAATTATATAGAGTTACCATGATAGAGCTATTTCTGAGTAGATACAGAGGTTGAGTTTATTTCCGCTATCCGTTATCCGGGCGCGTCGCATCGCGAGGCCCGGTTGTGGAGGCGTAATTGGCGAGAAATGTGATCTCCGAGGCCACGTCTGCAGATTTCCGGATAACCGGTTATCGACTGAACCGGCGGAGTTGAACGGCAGAGATTATGATTTTGCATAAAGCTACGCTTATTTTATCTACTAGTCGCTCTTGCATTTTATATTTTAAACTAATGATTATACATATTTACTTCAAACTGGTAATATGCACATAAATTTTTATGTCGATTTTCTAATCTTAAGATGTTTATTTCAGAATTTAAATACATGTAAAAAGACAAAGATAAAATAGCTGCCTGGGTATCTTTTATTTTTTCTTGACGGTCATTTAATTTACATTTATTTAAAAACCTGTGTTTAATTATGAAATCTATTTAAATAGGTATTTAGGTCGCATACACGTAAAAGACAGGCCCACCGGATGTTAAGTTACCCATGGAAATTCCAGTGTGGATGCCGTCGCCAACCTTGAGACAACAGGTTATAGTCACATTGTATAATAGTTGTCTCATCCAACTGAATGCATGGCTTCTTCGCGGTAGGACTAGACAGGATGGTGGTGCCTGCCCTGATGGACTTATCTGGGACAAATGCAAGTTGGTGAAGGTAGCGCTATGGTATTGTACTCCGACGACGTCACTGTCTATTTTTCGGTTAATTTCTTACTCACCCATGGAGAGGGATGGAGCTATTATAGACCAAATTATCCCAATGAAGAAAGACCCAAAATACATTAAATGATTCTAATATTTCAAATTTCTAGCACTGAGCGAACAATGTCTGTTAAATTTTCCGATTTTATACTTTATCACTGCACATCACGTCTAATAACCGCATCATCTCATTGGATCGACCCGCTGCACCGGCTAACGTAATTTCCTGTCATATCCGGTTTTGGTGCATCCCAAACCGGGTACAGGAAAATCACATTATTTTGTAACCGGTCGTCCTTAGCCGGTTCGAATAATTTTAAATTCTTTCCTAATTTATATTGTACTTTTTTTAAAGTAATTAATTTCTTAAATCTTACTTTTATTAGATCAATGTCATATTTATTACAAAATTAGGTTATTGAAGCATCAATTGGTTAAAAGTGGTCACCGATTTTTTTGTAAGGTAAATTATTCGTACGATAGATAAAAATTAGATATATACATTTACATTTTTTATAGCTTAGATAGAAGGATGAGCTCACAGCCCACCTGGTGTTAAGTTGTTACCGGAGCCCAGAGGCATCTACAACGTAAATGCGCCACCCACCTTGAGACATGAGTTCTAAGGTCTCAGTATAGTTACAACGGCTGCCCCGCCCTTCAAACCGAAACGCATTACTGCTTCACGGCAGAAATAGGCAGAGTGGTGGTAGCTACCCCTGCCATAGATCATTTAGACTAGAGTTTTAGGTAATTTAGCTGTTAGGTATTAGATGGTACCTTACCATCATTGAATATATCTCACTGAATAGAAGTCTTTTTCAAGGTTCGTTTAAGCTAAACATTGAATCTAGGTATGTATGTATTTGAGAGAGCTTAGGCGTTTATTTATGAAGCTAGTATTTTTTGATTTCGCTCGAGCCGACGAACATACGGCCCACCTGAGGGTAAGTAATCATCGTCGCTCATGCACTCAGTAATACCGGAGTTATAGTCAAGTCGTTGCCTACAATATGTAGGAAACACCTAAGTACTATAATTTCCAAATGAATATTAGAAAAAAAGTTATTTCAATACATACTTTAAATACGAACAAATAAATTAATCTTTATATCTAAATCTAGTTAGTAAAATTATAATTTAGTCACACCTTTAATTTATTCGACGAAACATAAATGTACCCCAAAATTAAATTATCACCGTGTTTAAATCTTATTATAACTGATAAATTACCAATTAAATTATATTGACCGTATCAATAAAGACTGCTTGAATCAATAAAGCTCAATTAAAATCCGATTTAAACAAGCAAATAGTAAAGTTAGACCGTAAGAACTAATAATATTAAAAGAAATTTATTATGCGTAAGGCGTGAGTACACACCTACATAAGTACACATTGTGAATAAACGCCGTAAAAAGACAAACCGGGTCGTGATAAAACCGGTCCGCCATGCCACTGCGAAGGGCGGAGCTAATCATCGTACCCACCCGGAAGTAACGCAATCAATGCAACGATAACGCTAATTAATTTACATCTTTAAACGCAGAAGCGTAAGATTGAGATTTCCCTACATATTCTTGGCGGTTCCAGCTTTTTGTTCGGCGATGTTTTTGTCGAAGTGGCCAATCAGCGCGCGGTTGCCATAGCTACGCGTAGTTGCCTGACTGGAATAAGAGATGGCGTTAGTAGAGTTTGTCAATAATCTCGTAAGCAGTGTGTGGTTTTCAGGCGAATTCACCAGCCGTCTTAAATTACCTTTTCTTTTTGTTCGAAGCAAGTCTTAAAATGAACTATAAATTTTTTATATCTGATTATTTATAATATTCAGATTTCAATGTTCCGTATTATTATTATTTTGATTTCGTGAATGTGTAGTCTTTGATACCTATAGATACCTAATATGATAAATATTTCGCCATGAAAATAATAATTAGTCTTTGAAACGAACTAGTGTTAAAATAAGTAATAATAAACTATTTTCTTCTGGCGAGTCGTAGATATCGTTAAATTACTCTTACAGCTTAATCCTTTAAGCAATTAAATTAAGGTTGGTTTTGTCATTATAACTGAGATCCTGTTTACAGAGCCAATGTCATAAATCATTATTTTTAGTGCTAATCATTAGAATAATGAGCGAAATTTAACAAAATCAACATGATAGTGCGCAATACAATTGCCTTTTTTACATTAAAAGTAACCTTTTAACACATAATGCATACCTACTATTTCAATTAACTGTCACTACAATATCATTTCATATGATAAAGTATTTTGACTTTATTAGGCCACAGATTCCACATATTCCGTCGTTTTGGAATACGTTTTCGTGGTTACCGGAGCCCATAGATATCTACAACGTAAATGCCGCCATCCACCTTAAGACATGAGTTCTAAGGTCTCGTTAAGTAAGGTAATAGGTATAGTTACAACGGCTGCCCCACTCTTCAAACCGAAACGCATTACTGCTTCACGGCAGAAATAGGCAGGGTGGTGGTACCTACCTACCCGTGCGGACTCACAAGAGGTCCTACCACCAGTAGAGCTTTGTTTGTTAGTAGTACAACTAGTACTTAACTTTAAAACTGGCACATTGTAAATATGTAGGTATTCCTACTGACCCGATATTTCTATTAAATTTAATCTGAATTCGATAAAAATCTTAATGTAAGCACTTAATGTAGAAAATATGTTTTTCTCGTTATTTCAGTCCGAAATGACATCACTCGTGGTGAAATTGATTTCAGTATAATTTGTTATGTTGTTTTAAAATATCTACATATTTGCAAGAGCCACCTGACCTTCTGTTGCCTTAGCAGACATGACGTATAATTTTTAGGGAAAAGACTCACCTATTTTGCATTTAACTTAAAGTGTTGCAACTTTATTTTAAATCGTTCAAGATCGATACATAATCGTTTATATCGATATGGAGAGAGAAATCGATTTTTTCTCCAAAACGTATCCACGAGACGTTTGATTGCATAATAATCCGTTTACGGCCACGTCTCACAAACACAAAATTGGGGTAGCCTACTGAGGCATTACAACGAAATATCATTACGAACGAAAATCGACTCTAAACGCGACCGCACAAGATCCACAAATCAAATTATCAACGTAAACTCAATTAGGTGGTTCAAGACTTTGCCACATCCGAATTAGGGTTCATTTTACTTTGTTCGAGATGCGAAATGAAATTTTCATAAATGTCGACCGGAGTGGTGGGGTATTATTTGTGTTTCCCCCCCGGTTTTCCGAGGGCGAGCGATACTTCAGTCGTTTCGTGCGATGAAGTCGCCCGGGAAAAAAAATAACTATTAATAATTAAGATTGTCACAATCAAAGTAACCGGATAAAAAAACCGGATATGTCTTATGGTTGGCTGGTTATTGATTTGATTGATTGGTTACGTTAAAATGTTGTACGGATTTGAAGTTTGGGAACCGCAAAGGATACCGTCGCTAAATGGCTGCGAGAGGTTTTGTCTTGATTTCAACTCGATGTCAACTCGATGTCAATTCGACTGGGAGTGTCGGGTTCGAGTAGAATTGAGTATTAGCTTTCCGGTTACCGTCCTCGCCGAACCCGTCGCTTGCAACGAAGGGCTCGACGAGTAAATTAACCCATAGACACAGCCCACTGAGTTTCTCGCTGAATCTTCTTAGTGGGTCGCGTTTCCGATCCGGTGGTAGATTCTGCAAATCACTGCTCTTGCTAGGGCCAGTGCTAGCAACACACGGCTTGAGCCCCGTGAGCTCACCTACACGTCAAGGAGAAGCTGAAATACTCTCTCAAGGCTATCAGTACAGGTAGGAAAAAAATTAGCTTTTAAAAAACGATGCGTTTTCTAAACAAGTAAGCGAATTAATAATTGATTGTAGATTACATAGGTAGTCTTTAGGTATATGAAATGAAATATTTATTACTGCAATGTGTTTTAAAATTAGTAAATTAGTATAAGTATGTGTATATAGAATCTTTTAAAAATGTAAGTTTAGTTTTATTGTCTTTGTAAAATGTTGCTCAGTGAGGAAATTTAGAGTAAATGAAAAAAAAAAATCTGTAGTCTATACACTTTTTAAAGAGTCCTGTGCTGATTTACCGACAAAGAATATCTGAACGTATTGTTTAGTTACGGACAATTACTCAGACAGGTAATTTGCATCTCAGATACCTATACGATGGTAAATAGGGTGTTTACAGAGGAAAATTAGTCTTAACATAAAATAAGTATTAGGCGGCGGCTTGTTTGCGCTTCTGGCGTTGCCCTAGTCTTTGAGCATCTATGATTACTCACCGTGAAAGGGGACACATGCCTTCAGCGGCAATAATACTAACAAAAGTATTTTTGATCTTAATTTTGTCGCTGTAGTTACAGCTTCTCTTCCGCGTAATTTATTCCAAATCATCTTCGGTAGGTACTATACGACGATGGACTGATCGAATGGTCCTTTATAGCAAACCTTTATCTTATACCTTTAAACGAGCAGTTCTTGTATATTAATAAATATAAATATGTATATATATAATCTGAATCTCAGAAACGGCTCCAACGATTTTCATAAAATTTAGTATACAGGGGATTTCGGGGGCGATAAATCGATCTAGCTACGATTTATGTTCAGAAAATGTTGTTTTATTCGCATTTTCAATAATCAACTCTTCCCGACATCTATTGGTGAATAATAATATTATTTTCTTAATTGAGGGCAACTAACCGCTTTAAAGACACAACAAGATGGCGTTGTCAAAAAAAAATCGAGCAAATCTCGGTCATCATCTAGTATTAAGTAAGCGAGAACGCACACAATAAAACACATGTTTTTGTTATAAACAAATTAATCAATCAATTAGTTTTTATATTCCCGAATCACAACACACAATAAGGGCGGAATGCAATTCGATCGTCCGTTAAATCGCTTCTAAAATATTTCTAAAAGTTCACGAACAAAAAAAACTTCCTTCCGCGAATCATTCTGTGATTGTTTACGCAAAATATCGTATTGCCCTGCGCCGGTGTCGAATGCACGACAACATTGACGTGAGCCGTACCTACTGACTGACGGATCCTGTATTGAATCGACCATACATTTTTTTTTCTATTGAATTTATATTTTAAATCTCTTTAAAGGTTCTATTGCTTAGTTTCTACGTGAGTTTTATAGGAGTGATTTAGGCTTCAGTAGGTATTTATATTGGCAAAGTCAATCGGTATTTTCAAACTAATTTATCTATTCAATTCGTAGCCACAAGGAATTCGTTTCAGTTTTTCTTTTTTTGGAAACTCCTTAACTTTTTAATTTGCTACAATCAAATGGCTGCAGACCGGTAAATCTAAATAAATATCTTGGTCAAGTTGTAGCTACTAACTGGTAAGAGAGAGTACAGGATCGGCAAGAATGAAACGATCTTATTTTTGAGCCCACTTCGAGTTATCGGGCCAGAAGAATTTGGAAGATCTAATACTGGATGTTGTAAAGTTCAATTTGTGAAACATTTCAAATCCAGAGCGAATATAACGAACAATATCTGAAACTAAGTGTGAGTAGGTATTTTTAATCACAGGTAGGTACTCCTACTTTAATCTCTTTGGCGATTAGCAACGAATTTAGTCAACTAAAGATACTCGCATAAATACCATTATCTATCGTAGAACGATTGTCCAAGTACTACTCTAGGGTATATGTATCGGTTTTGCTACGAATTGTTTTAGACTTTAACGGCTATCCACATAGGGTAGGTTTACCTGTGACAATAAAACTTACACATCACGTCGAAATATCAAGAACCCAATAAAAGCAAAATCGTGGGAAAAAACCCTAAAAACATAGTGTTTAAAATATCTATTTGCATATCTCGTTGAATAGTGATTTTGTAGTCCACTGAGTTTCTCGCCGGATCTTCTCAATGGGTCGCGATTCTGATCCGGTAGTAGATTCGACGAAGCCCTGCTCTTTCTTGCTAAGGCTAGTGTTAGCAAATTCTCTCAGGTTGAGCCCGTGAGCTCACCTATCCGTCCGGTCGTAGTTGGAATAGCCTTTTAAGTTACCAGCATTAGAAAAAAAGGTGATATTATTCATGATACTGGTCATTTAAAAAAAAAAAAACCGGCATTGCTAACTAATCACCTATAACTGAATCATATGTAATCCGCTGTCCAAGTTAGCGAATTAAAAAAATGAACTTTAAAAAAATACTTTACTAAGAAAATGTGCAACTCAATCTAAAACTTTAAGCGGCATTCGATCCCCCTGGTCGGGTCTCGTGTTACAACCGCTGACAGCAATCGATGGCAATTGACGGCATAATAAGGGCATAATAGACGGGTTTTTTTTGCGCCACTCTTAAATCCAAGATTAAGGACGCATTGTCATTGTGTTCGCAAAAAATCATTTGCTGTCGTATCTACGGTTTCGCGAGGTCTTCGATTTTGGAGGCAGCGTTGTGCATTGTCATGTTCGGTAGTTTTTTTTTGACGCAGGCACATACGCATAACGTCCAAGGGATATTAAGTGTAATAACACAGGGTACAGACGACGTGGTTTCCACTAGCAGCCTTAAGTAAAAGTCTGTCAAGAAATGTACCGTATTATTAGATATTTCACAACAAATATGATTGATTAGGCTAGTTACACAATCAGAGTTTTTGACGAAGCATGTTGCTGATAACTTTATTTCTGTAACCTGACGAAGTATGTTGCGGATAATAACATGTACTTTTAGGTTAGGAATATTGTGTTTATTTTTTTTATAATAAATTAATTAATTACTGATGAAAAAAAAAAACAATTTTTTTAGGGTCATACTTCGTCCCTCTAACAGTGATATTTTAAAGGGCTTGAAATAGCTAATAATATGTCTATCACATTTATAATTTTTGGATCGAAAACATTTAATGCCGTAAAATAACGTTTATGGGATGAATTTGTTTTTTTTAATGAAAACGATTTTTCCTACAAGCTTGCTGAAGCGTTTTAAAAATGAGCAGACTTTTAACAGTGGTTCGTCGTTTAGCGCTCGCAGTCCTTAAATGCTCTGAGTTCTGAACCAATTAAAAGTTACTGATATTAAGGTTGGCAAAAACCTTTTATAGGGTTACGAGCCACCTGTCACTTTGAGTTGATGAGGAGTTGATCAGCATACGAGCATAATAGAACAGCATACAAGCTCACCGAAGATCAAATGAGCTTGCTTAAAACCTGGACTTTTGATTTCATTTCAAATATCAGCAAAAACCATGACATACTATATCCGTGATCTCTTTACATCAGTCACAGCATCTTAGAATGTTTTTTTTTTATGATTGAAAGATTACTGGTGGCCCGGAGGCCTTTCCAGCTTCATCAGGACAGGTGGTCGAGCGAAGGCTCAGCCAGGAGGGGTGGGATTTGCTAACAACTGCCCGAGCGCCTCTGAACGAGACCTAACAACTCAAAAGCAATTGCTTCGCGAATGAATCTACTACCGGATCGGAATCGCGACCCACTGAGAAGATCCGGCGAGAAACTCAGCGGGTTGATGAATAAGTTAGGTTGCACGTCGACCTCTTTGTCGAGTTCGACGAGTACGGTTACCGGGGTTTAAAATGATTATCCAGTATCAGATAGACGTGGTAGATTGTACATCGTTTCACTAACCTGGATCCGATCTTCGGGCAGGTCGGTTTTCAAGGACAGCATTTCTCTTGCGTACACGTCGGGGTAGTGAGCATCTTTGAAGGCCTTCTCCAGTTCGTCCAGCTGATAGGAGGTGAAGATCGTCCTGCCGCAGAAACAGAACACAGATGGGTAGAAATGGGTAGCAACGAGTCCATAAAGCGGAATGGTAAAGTTTACCTGGTAAGTTTATACTGGTGGTAGGACCTCTTGGGAGTCCGCACGGGTAGGTACCACCACCTCGCCTATTTCCGCCGTGAAGCAGTAATGCGTTTCGGTTCGAAGGGTGGGGTAGCCGTTGTAACTATAGTGAGACCTTAGAACTTATATCTCATGGTGAGTGGCGCACTAACGTTGTAGATGTCTATGGGCTCCAGTAACCACTTAACACCAGGTGGGCTCGTCTATCCATCTAAGCAATAAAAAAATAATAAAAAAACCTACTGGCAGAGGTAAATTGTCCTTGTTAGTAGTGAAAAAACATTGCTAGTGGAAAAGCGTGTGATGATTCTACTTAGGACCAGACTATCGTTCTGCCCATTTTTGCTTGTGAACCAATTGTGTGTCACGATTCAAAGGGATGGCCCATTTTAAGTAAGCGTTAAGTTATATATTTTCTCTCTACCGATTCTTTGGTAGTCTATGGGGCTATTCCGACTAGGTGTTGGCTGGTAAATTAGCTCAGAAGGAGGACTTGCTAACATTAGCTCCAGCAAGTGTATTGTATCTTATGTACTTTACTTTTCTTTGAAATTATATAGTCACATCAGAACTTTGACCATGAAAATTACACAACGAAGGAGGCTAAAAGGTATTTCGACCGCCCAGTGGGGCGTGGTGATTGTGCAATGCATTAACCAAAATACAATTGTAGAATTATGGTAGGTATGCCTCAATGTCACAATGTTTGTCAAACAAAAGAAAAGAGTCAACATGTTAAAGATTACGAAGCATTTTTTTTTCTAATCGTCCAAACAGAATAATCTACGACTTTTCTGTTCGTCATGGATTCCCTGAGGAATATTTCTGATCAGTAAAAATTTATAGTTACCTATGTCTACGTTTTTTCTTCTTCTTCTTTCCATTGTATCCTGTGAGGCCGTCTACCGTGAAGTCTTTTGCTGCTTCCAAAGAAGACACGCCTGTAACAAGAAAATAGCGTTGTGTTAAATCACAAATATCAAAATCAATAAACTCATTGATATTGGTGTACTTTTGTAAGCGCATCGCCAAATGAGCGAAGGACGTGTGTTGGGTTTATCAGTTGATTTGACCAGGGATGCTTAGAGAACGAACGCTAAAAGTATTATCGTTTTGTTTTTTTTTTGGCTTTTCTTTAATGGCCTATAGGTCCCCAATAGCCACCAGAGCCCACAGGTATCTCAATTTTTTATTTTTTTATTGCTTTGGTATGTGGACGAGCTCACAGCCCATCTGATGTTAAGTGGTTACTGGAACCCATAGACATCCACGACGTAAATGCGCCACCCACCTTGAGATATAAGTTCTAAGGTCTCAAGTATAGTTACAACGGCTGCCCCACCCTTCAAACCGAAACGCATTACTGTTTCACGGCAGAAATAGGCAGGGCGGTGGTACCTACACGTGCGGACTCACAAGAGGTCCTACCACCAGTAATTACCCAAATTATAATTTTGCGGGTTTCATTTTTATTACACGATGTTATTCCTTCACCGTGGAAGTCAATCGTGAACATTTGTTGAGTACGTATTTCATTAGAAAAATTGGTACCCGCCTGCGGGATTCGAACACCGGTGCATCGCTACATACGAATGCACTGGACGTCTCAATGTGTAAATACCGTTAACGTGATACACAACACACACATTACTAGTGGTAGGACGTCTTGTGAGTCTGCGCGGGTAGGTACCACCACCCTGCCTATTTCTGCCGTGAACCAGTAATGCGTTTCGGTTTGAAGGGTAGGGCCGCCGTTGTAACTATACTTGAGACCTTAGAACTTATATCTCAAGGTGGTTGCGCATTTACGTTGTAGATGTCTATGGGCTCCAGTAACTTAACACCAGGTGGACTGTGAGTTCGTCCACCCATTTAAGCAATAAATAAAAAAAGTGTTGTTTTTTAAATATCTAAATTAACGAATCGATCATGCGATACATTCAGATAATCGCTTTAATATACCCTTAAATCGTAGTATATCCCCAAAATCCACTTACACGAATAGTACGAAAACACAGCACCCAGGGATTAGTCACATAATTACCGAATGTGATTGTCAAATGAATTAGTAAACACGCAGCGGCGGGTTAATAGAATAGCTTGTGTGGGCCTCCGGGGACACCGGTGGGTACCGCGGGGACACGATCCGGGGCGAATCGAGGGGGCCGCGGTATAGGACATCGGATAATTGAATTTGTCGCCAATGAATACGACAATGAATTATTAAATTTACACGTTTCGAACGCTGCGTTTTCCCGCGCAATCGGAGTTCCTTCACTTGCAACTGGCAGAAGTTATTTCAACGACCGAGAAGTTGTCCGAGGGTTGACACGTACAAACTTACTAAAAACCTTTTTATTTTGATTCTAAAATTTTAATTGGTCTTCCAAACGTTTATGGTTATGGTTATGGGTAATAATGGTACACAAATACGGACGGTCGTTAACACGTTCGCGTGAGCACCGTCTTACAATTATGAAATGGCGCAACGTCATATGACGGGCCTCTAGATTAATCATATTTATTAATACGTGAAGCAAAAACTTTGTATCCCTTTTTCCGAAAATTGCGCGGACGGAGGAGTATGAAATTTTTCACACTCATAGAGGATATAGAGAAGAATTGCACAATGCTAATATATTTTTAAAATAATGCATAAAAGATACATTAAATCAATAAAGAAAACATTACGCACACTACATACTATGTATTTGACGCACAGACGCATGCATACTATTTATTGTCAAACTTTTGTTCTTGACGTCTGTTGTCAAATTGAGATTAAATATTGTTTGTCTTTGTTAATATTTTTTATAGTGTAGTCTTGGCGAAATTTGTGATTATAGAAGTATAAAATACAATCATAATAGTGTACAAATTTACAATTCCAATTAAATATAGTCGAATTTCGACTACTGCGGGACCTCTAGTCATATTTATTTTGTCCGAACGTCTTTGGACGTCTATTTTATGGGCAAATTCCTATGGCGCATCGACATAGCGCCGCAACACATTCAATTTTCATAACGTACACCGCCGCATTCCTTTAAAAAAATCATCATAATAAGATGTAAGTATTACGGTGGGACGTTGTTAGACGCTGCTAAACTTTGTTAGGGAAAAAGGTGCGCCACAGTAGCAATATTCAGAAATGAGGTTGCTCACGCGAACGTGTTAATTATAATCTGTTAGCAATGTTAAATCTGCCATCTCAATCATCATCAAATACATCTTCATATATCACGAAGTTCTCCATAATAAACAATTCAATGAATTCGTTGCGTGAATTTCGTCACGTTTGTCTGTTTAGTAGGGTTGCCGCGTGACGGATCGACTGTTGTCCCGGGACCATGCTATGCTTAAGTTATGAGGTCAAAAGACGATGCATGTTGATAAATACATAAAATAGGGTTGATGTGTGAATAATGCATCTTCATTTCTAACGCATGGAGGGTAAGCATTGAATACTATCAATTTTCATTCGCTGAGTTCACTGGTGGTTTGTACACTATATAAGCCGTATAAGCACGGATCCATAATCCGGAAAATATTAATCCATATTAATGTTAGTGACAGTGATTTCTTAAAAATATGTTACTAGGTAAGGATACAGTAACAAAAAAAAAAGAACAACATACATACAATTACAATTAAAATATTTTACCATTACGAGCACATTTTATGGACCTATCTACAATAACTGAGAAAAGGTCCATCTAATCTCGAGAATATCATGGCCAGGATGCTGTTGAAGCTAGTCTCTACCCTGCAGAGTAAGGACGCTCATGGTTTTCTTATTATACCATAGAAATCGTCAATACGTGCCTATCCTGTGCTAAAATTTATTTATTGCTTAAACGGGAGGACGAGCTCACAGCCCAACTGATGTTAACTGGTTACTGGAGCCCATAGACATCTACAACGTAAATGCGTCACCCACCTTGAGATATAAGTTCTAAGATCTCAGTATAGTTACAACGGCTGCCCCACCCTTCAAACCGAAACGCATTACTGCTTCACGGCAGAAATAGGCAGGGTGATGGTACCTACTCGCGCGGACTCACAAGAGGTCCTACCACCAGTAAATTTTTTAATTAAAACATTAAAAAAATGCAACGAAATTGAATAAAATAACTTCTTAACAAGTAAGAACGTTTGTTTACAATAATCGATAATCGTAGCGACAAACGGAACATCTGTACGATTATCTTCGTACAATAGACCAGCGCGGTGTGTCCAATCTTACTGGACACAAAATCGATTCGACGCGCCCCCGTCAGCCCTACGAATTACGAATGACGGCACGATTATTTGTTTGTTTTGTTTGAAAAAAAAAATTTTGAATCTCGAATTCTTTAGTTTTTTTTCTTTCTTTTTGTTTAAATTGAAGTTTTAGTGTAATCTTATTGCCGAAAAAAATCTTCGTTGTTTTGCTGCGAAAAATAGTTTTCTGGTAAGGAATTTATGCGAAATATCCCATAAATTATTATTTGTGGCTTCGTTTATTCGCATTTATGCATTATCTGTATGCAAATGGCGGTGGGAGCGGTTTCAAAAATTATGTATAACTATTTCACGTTTTTATTGGTTAGTTATAGGTATTACTACCGGCCCGCTCCGGCTCCGCTCGGGTGTTTAACAAAAATTTCAACGATATTTGACGTTGTTATATTTTTTTTAAATAAAAGAACACTTATTGCGGCATAACTATAATAGTTAGACATATGATGTCGCGTAACTTTTTGTAAAAAAGAATGTGTTCTACAAAGTCGTAGTACATTGTTTTCGCAGGGCACGCGATGTAAAGACACCCTGGGCTACATTATTGGAGTTTTAGTAATGTTAATGCATTTAATAATTTTTTTCAAAAAAGATTTTAGCCTATGTCACTCGGGAATAGTGTAGCTTCCAAATAGTGAAAGAATTTTTCAAATCGGTTCAGTAGTTTCGAAGCCTTATCAAAACAAACAAACAAACAAATCTATCCTCTTTATAATATTAGTATAGATTTCCGATGTTTAGAAAAATTCAGTATTCGAAATGTTTCATGGTGATGACAATAATAAAATAATGATAATAAAAAACGTATAATAGTAAAAGTTAAAATAGTAATAGTGAGTTCAATTATACTTCGATTGGCATTTGAAATTTCGTGTGGCGAACCGTGTCGCAGTCAAAGTATCATTTAATACTTATTATTAAATTTACAGATTTCCATGTTATGAACGATTTGATTGATACAGTTATAGGTAGCATGCTCAATCGAGCATTTAGTCAAATAAACCTCAGTTTTGCGTGACTGTTGGATATTATAAACAGTGTTTATGACCACTAAAGCGATTAGTTATTCGTAACAATTAAATTATAATCGAGCATTTGTAATCGATATTCATTGGGTAGCATTGAATTCGCAAAGTCTTTACAGTTGTAATGTATATGTGGGTATTAATGAGAATATTTAATAATTAAAATGAAACACGTAAATTTGTTGATTTTGCTCGATATGGCAAGGATAGGTACCACAATGTTTATTTCTACTGCTCAGTTGGTTGGTCTTCCTCTGTTTGAAGTGCGGGTCAGCTGTGCATTGCAATTGAGACTTCGATCTGAAGTCTCAAGTTCGGTGATGCCTATGGGCTCTAGTCCTATATACTGGGTAGGCTGGTTCAAACATCTAAGCAATAAAAAAAATAGCACACATTGTTTCTCTATCTTAAAACTGATACTATTTAAATACTAAGTAATATCTATCGAATACTATGATATTCACAGTACGTAGTCAAAATGAAGTATGACTTATCATGAAACATTGAATAGAAGAATCATATTCCGCGGACCAAAACACGTCATTGCACTAGGCAAATGATAAATTCAAAAACACGTTCCGCCACTCCGAAGGAATTCCTTCTTTAACACACACTCGTAGAGGTTACAATGGCCTGTGTTGCGTTAAGAAGTATAATTTAAATGCGAGAGCCCTCCCTCCGAGGGGTGGTACGGAGGGGAGGAAATATGACTCTCGTGTAAGGAAAGCTACTTCTGTGGAGAACATTGCCACTTCGCTATCGCATTTACGTGGAAATTTCATTTAACATCAAAATGTTTAAAACGCTTACTCCTTTTTGGCGCCAATATTAGGTATTCTGTTCGTATTGCTTATATAATAGGTACTGATATTAAATTGATATTTTATTTACACAGAGTATCTATCGTAAAATGGGTGATCTTTAATAGAATAAGCAATTTGTTCCCAGTAATATATTACCGAAAATAAGGGCTTGTTATTTTATATTATTTTAGTTATATTTTAGTCTAATTTAATGTCGTTAACCGATTAAGAAGATGCAGAATAATGTTGTTGCAAATTTTATATATTTAGTTTCTTCGATTTTCTGCTTTTGAAATAAGCGAGCTTTTATGATAGTAAGTTTGCATACGAGCTTTTTTGACGGAAAATATTGAGATTTTGGAATTCGAATGGCAATGAGTCTTCGATATCACATCTTGAGGTTTGAAGCGGTGTTACCTATGTAAAATAAGGTTTGACGGGTTTAGTTTCTTTGCCCTATCTATTCGCCGGTAGCCAAGAGGCTATACCAAGCACGCGCCGACCGGTAGGTGAGCTCACGGTCTCAGCCTGAGAGAATTTGCTAACACTAGCCCTAGTAAGGGCAGTGCTTCATAGAATCAACCACTGGCGCGAAACTCAATGATTTAATGCACTTAGTATCCGATGGGCTCTGAAAACATAAATCACCTGTGTTATTTAACTACACAGTTCATACGGAGAAGAAATGATACCTTCAGAAGTAATTGTATGTAACTATCAGATAATTTAACACCTAAGAGATAATACGTTTGTCTCTTTTCGGCATGGCTCCTACGTTTCATTGATTTTTAAGTCAGTGTGCGACAAAGCGAAGTTTTTACATCGAATATAATGAGAACGAATTTAGCGGTAGGCAGCGGCTTGGCTCTGCCCGTGGCATTGCTGAAGTCCATGGGCGACGGTAAACACTCACCATCAGGTGGGCCGTATGCTCGGCTGCCTGCTCGGACAATGAAAAAAAGTCACGGCTCGGCCCAATAGCAGTAATATGATAAAGGACTTGAAATGGCTAATATGATATGTCTATTACATTCAAATTTATAAGTGTTTTTTTTTAAACCAAAATAACGTTTATTGAACGATTTTGTTTTGTTTAACTCGTCGGCCTACAAGGTCAATAAAAAAAAAGAACGCAGTACATGTTAACTACAAAATAAAAATTATTATTTCTATAAATTCGAAATCGTATCAAATCGATTTGGAATGATTTGCGTCTGCACGGGAATTATTTTAATGTGTAATGTGCATATTTTAATGTGTCTTTTTTTATAAATAAAAATACAACACAATAACTGACAACAAACATTTGAATATTCGAAATTATTATACATTATGTTATTTCTGATGTTTCCAATATTAAACAGTTTTCAGGACGACTGTATTCAAAACGTTGGAAACAATATAATAATTAATAAATAATAAACTAAAATTATTAATAAAAGTAGTTTTAATTACAGTCACGACTCACAAAAACAGAAGAAAATACTAAAAAAATACGTCAATCTTCCATCTCGAGTAATACAATCAGGCCACCCCAGAAACTCAATTACTCACGTTCGGTATGCGAAGGTATGGAAAAACATTAGTACCGTAATATTCTTTAAACTAGCTACAAATCGCTTTAAAGCCTTGGGCTTACGCATAGACTTAGGCGCTTTTTATCTTCTTTTTTTCCTACCTATGCTGATAGCCTTGAGAGGCTATTTTAGCTTCACCCTAACGTTTGTAGGTGAGCTTACGGGGCTCGAACCGCAGAGTTGCTGCTAGCAAGAGCAGTGCTTCGCAGAATCTACTACGGGATCGGAAACGCGACCCACTGAGAAGATCCGGCGAGAAATTCAGTGGGCTGTGTCTATGGGTTAGTTCACTCGTCGAGCCCTTCGTCGCAAGCGACGGGTTCGACGAGGATGGTGACCGGTGCTTGTGGTGCCTAAACGCACCATTAATGGATCAGGAGGATCCGTAATGACGTCATCTGTTGACAGAGAATGGAAAAAGGGTCTTTTCTGATAGCTACGTCCTTCTTAAAACGAGGATAGAAAGGAATCTGTAACAGTATGTAACAGTTTGGTTTTATTAAGGCTATTGACTACTAAGTCATGACTCACCTAGCGTTCGTATAATATTAGAACTGCTGGGATTTTTTTATTGCTTATGGGTGGGTGGATGAGCTCAAGGCCCACCTGATGTTAAATGGTTACTGGAGCCCATAGACATCTACAACACAAATGCCGCCACCTACATTGAGATTTGAGTTCTAAGTCTTTGTTACTACCACCTTTTAAACTGGAACGCATTACTAGTTCGCGTTAACTAAATAAAAAACCTCAATTTGTGTTTGTAAGTAAAAAAAATTGTAACACGCTGACTGTACTAGGCCTGTAACTTCATGAAGCCGCGTCATAATATCTCCATTACATATTCGAAAGGCCGTAATCGAACGCAAAATTCTCACGTACAAACGTTTGGCGAACTCGACGAAAATCGAATACATTGAAAATGCGCGCGACGTCGATACTTTAACACTTATCCGATATATTGGGCCAATTCCCGAGGTGCCTCGTAAGCAGATTGCCAATCCGGCGTCAGCCAATTTCGTCTGAGATCAAATGATTAGATTTATCGAAGGCGCCTCGAGCCAATCTTTGTACGAGACGCTGGAAATCTAATTATTTCTGTGGATTGTTTTTGAAAGGGAAATCTGCGCGATCACGAAGCGATCGATTTGCTAGGAAATTTGTCGCTTAACTAACTAAAGCAATTCAGCTTATGGTAGGCAGCGGCTTGGCTCTGCCCCTGGCATTGCTGAAGTCCATGGGCGACGGTAACCACTCATCATCAGGTGGGCCGTATGCTCGTCTGCCTACAAAGGCAATAAAAAAAAAAGCTTAGTTCTCAGCACTGACAAAAAAGCTGTATTTGCTCTAAGGTATCCATTGCCGGATTTATTTCGTGATTCCATAAATAGCTCGAAACGATATGTACCTATAGTTTTTCGTTAGCCGGACTCAAATTAGGTTAAGTTAGTACATAAATTGGTGATTTGTAAATTATCACAGATGTTAAGCCTATTTTAAACCACGGTTATTAAATGGTTAAGCCTGCAGTAACACCAAATGAACAAAATAAAACAATTCACACAATTTCGCCGCTCGTGTTCCCGCCAAAAAACCCAAAGCCAATATTTTTGAATACAAAAATTTTATGAGTTTTTTTTTGTCTTGTTAATGTAAGCCAAGGAATCTTAAATATAATATCCTGTCCACCTTTCAGTTACAAGTTATAAGATTCTTCCAAATCACCCGACCATAGCAACCTCCTTCATTTTCGCACCTAACTCTTTAATTCGTAACCCCCTATTCACATCCTAATCTCGTACACGTATTATCAGCCTATTCGTGACCCGAAAGTATTAAATAGAACAATTAAATAAATAAAACATTAAGGGAATTCAATTCAGGTCTCAATTTAAACACAGAGTTCCGAATAATATTCATAGATGGCGTTATCAGATCCATTCGACAAGCTACCAGTTTAAATTTCTTGACATTCAAGTTCTAATTTTCGATTATCATTTAAAATTAATAATCCATCAAGTAAAATGCATCCTATATTTTTTGTACTTAGTAATTTCATCTGACAATTAAAAAAATGTACCTTAATCTGAGTTATTAGTCGGATTTGGGTTTTGGTGCTATTTAGTCTGAGTTATCGAGTGCTGTTAATACGCTACTGGTGGTAGCGCGTGTTGGGAACTCGCAAGGGCAGGTACCACTATATTTCCGGAAAAAGAAAACATTCAGTCACTTTGTAAATCATCGCTAATGATGAAAATTTCTACACCATAGCTTATTAATATATATTTTTTTGGTTTAAAATAGTAAAATTGGCAACACTATTTATTGGTCTACCAATCCACAAACGTAATGGATACAACGGATCAGTATTAAATCGTTCATTCATTCAAAAAAGTAAAATAAAAATTAACCCAAAACCAGTATAACAGAAACACCATTAAAAATAAACTAAATTTAAAACATTACCTGTGTAAAATTGTCGGACTGCTACATTACATGAAACAAAAAAAAAATAGAATTAAAAATCTTAAAACTGATAAATGTACATAATATGTATGTAGGTATGTAATAAAACCAAAACTAGACGTGTCTAGAAATTTCGTGGTCTATAATATAAAAGTCACATTTGTAAATGTGGAAAGATTCCAAATTCAAATTGTGAAATTCAAATAAATTTCTAACGGTTAAAAAAAGCCACAGTCTTAAGAAGAAGCGGTGATACAAACACAGGGAACTCTTTTAATACGATTAATTCTATCAAGCGTATCGAGACTGAAGTTTATTGACTGGCGACGATAAGACCGTTATAAATTGAGCTTTATGAATGTGTTATTAAGGTAAAAGTTTCCGCAAACGGACACTCGAATCTTTTATGAAATTAAACAATAATTTTACATGCGTATTAATATATAAACCGATTCTAAAACAAAATCATTGGTTTAGAGATTGGTATAGGCACGAGCAGATTTGAGGTCGTTGTGGCCTATGGGATAAAAAGCCATTCGGCGGGGTTCAAATCAATGATAGTAATCCTTCTAATCAAACACAAACAAAAATGACATCCATGTTGAAATATAACATCGCGTAATAATAAAAAAAACGCGGAACAATTTAATTTTTAAAATCAACGTTGGAAGCTCATGTTGTAGGCAGATGTAAGTACCACTTCCCTGTTATATATAGTCTTCATACTACCCAGCTGAATCTTCCACTTGTCTCGATGCGGTTGATGACATTGTAAAATTCATGGGTCCCAGTGATCACTTAGAGCCGTGAACTCATTCACGCGTCTAAGCAGCGAAATCTTCGCAACGCGTCAATCGAAAAAAGTTCACCGCGATATCGCATTACACGTTATTTGTTCCCGCACGGACAGGTGTCAACAAAAATCGACGAAAAACGACCGAGGCCTTGTACTGAGCTGCTAAAGGTCCATTGTACTGCGGCCAGAGCCTTTTGTGACGCGATATTATGATCTTGGGCTTTTAAGCAACCGTCCTGGTCAGCGTTCGTTCTTTTTGGGAATAATAATGTTCGTGGATTTTTTTTGAGCATCAATTGACACTAGGGAACTTGGCTGCTCGTTTTATGAGATCATAATCAAACTACTGTTGTTTTAAAAAAAAAAACAAGACAAATTTGTTTTAGCATCAATTTAACTAAAATTTAAACTCATCGTGTTATAAGAATTAAACATCACTTTCATTTCAGTTATTGTTGTTTTCAAAAAGCCTTTTTATACTAATCCTTAAAAATGACTAGGTCCTGAATCTTTTAAATACGATTAAGGTACAAAAAATAATAGATTAAAAAAACTAAAAAAATACGCTTATATAGAAAATCCAACTAAAAAATAGAAATTAAATTTTAATAAATTTGAATTAAAAATAGTGTAAGAAAAAATGATTTTATTGTGAAAAAAGCGTGAAAAAAGCGTCACGACATTACGGAGCTGGAGTGTGAGAGAGACAACGAGATAGTCCTGTTTCGCACACATTCTTTATTTTATCAATAGTTTATCTTTTTACGGATAGTTTATAATTCAATGTTGCTTTCATTTTCAATTTCATTTTTAAAATGAATTATGCGCTTAAAAATGTACATACAGTGTTGAAAAATGAAACCTGGGCTTCAACTTTATTGCTCAAGGAAAAGATTTTTATATAATGACGAAAAAAACAAATTGATTAACTAAGCCAAATTTGGTCACCCTACGACGTCAGTAATACCAGGGGCAAAGACAGTCAGGTCCACTGTGTCCTATTTATACGTAGAACTCACATGATTGACAATACAAAGACGAGAATCAAGTTTTCAGTACGAATGGTACCGAGATTTATTGAGAGAGATCTATTAGTTCTCAGTTCCACTGAGTTTCTCACCGGATCTTCTCGGTGGGCCACGATTCCGACCCGCTGATAAGGTCAGCGAAGCACTGCTCTTGCTAGGGTCAGTGTTAGTAATTCTCTCAGGTTGTGAAATTGTGGGCTCACCTTTTGGACTGTTAGTAGTTGGAATAGCCCCACTACCAACCATTATACCAAGATAAAGAATCTGAAGAAAAAAAAAACTCACATCGCACTGACGATCATATTAAATACCTACATTTAATTTAAAAAGAAATCATAGTCCAGTCAAAATAGTTAGAAAACAAGTGTTAGCGGGATGATCTAAAGATTCCAAAGATATTTGTTTCAGGTTTGTGCGAGAATTTAAAAGTTACGGTGTAAAAAAGCTCATTTATACATTAACTCTGAAAACATTACACTCCTATAATGGCTTTAAAGCGTGATTGTGATCATACTTTATTATAATTATATTAATACGGTTTCTGTATTGAAACTGCATAGTCTACGTATTTTTTTAAAAATCAAAATATTATATCCCTGACACAGCTTATATCTACGTTGATAGTAAACGCTACTCGAATAGATCTTTTTTTTTTGGTAATTTCAAATCTCTTTCCTTTTATGAAAGAAACCCACGTTTCCTTTCTAAAATTTTTATCGGTTGGGCTGTATGCTCCGTATACCTTCCACATATAAAGCTAATAAAAAAAAAACATCCATGACAGATTTCAGTTTCAATTTCGAATAGTTTATACGCGCCCATTAATTACTAACCTCAAACGGCCTACATACCTATATAGTCGTCACGTGCGAAAACTTAATGTTCTCATTAAATGAATTGTCGTAATTATCATATTGTTCACACATTAGAAGGTGAAGTTTACACAAACGTACCGAACATAATGTAATAATGAAAACGAAACAATATAACTCAATTAGTGCATGTGTTTTATATAGCTTGACAGATGTAAATATGGAGTTTTAATCTATATATATATACACGTATGTAAGTCGAGGTGGATATGTTTCGTGTAGAAATTTTCGGGAAGTCTTCAGAGTGGCCTAGATCACAGTAAAATCAAAGATGGACCAGCAAAATGGGCCGGGTTTGAGTAATGACATAAATTTACCATTTGCTCATATAATTGGTCACTTGATTATTTTATTAGTGGAAACAACATAATATTACACCCTTTTTTGCTCATAATGAGGATGACAGACTTTTATTTTGGCTTGCACAGTTTGTGATTGACACTGACTTATTGATAGCATAACATACACAACAGCATAAGGGCGGATTCGACCAAACTTAAATTTAAACTCGAGTAACTATACGAGGAATAACCTATTCCATGATTTTAATCTCGAGTAAATTCATAGTCGTTTTTCCACGTATACTTGCGCTAGGAATAACAATACGCGAATAGCAGAGTGAATGGTGAACAAAAATAAAATCCGGCAAATAAATGTTGTTGTTCAACGGCATAGTGTAAGAGCATACAAATCGTCAACTCGATTTTGCCGTATTTTAGTGTGAAAAAGTAGCTGTTGTGTAAGATATCCAGCTGTCAAACGTATTATTTTTATTTCTTGTTTGTTTGAGGGAATTGTCAAGTTTTGTCGTGTGGTTTTATCTTTTTTCGTTTAAACGTTGCATTCAGACTATTAATAATCATTTAGTGCATTGCGTTGACTTGAAATTAAAACAGAATAAATATTTATGAAATGACAGAAATCAGATGTTGGACTGACAGACGCCATTACTTTATTCTAGGAATAGCTCCGTTATTCCGTGCGAAACGGCGGTATAGTAACAATTCCCGAATAGGCCCACTATTCTTAGAATTGTAGTTGGTAAAACGTAAAATTGATTTACTCTCGATTAACTGACGAGTTATTCTAAGAATAAGATTTACTCTTGTTTGGTCGAATCGACCCTAAATCAGAGATAATCTAATCTGACTGAGTGATGAAGGATTTGAAGATTCTATTGAATAGTTTAGAAACGATACAAACCTCCTTTGTATTTCTAGTAAAAAAAAAAGTTCAAAGAAAAAAAAACAAGCAAAACCGAGCGGGTAATCTATACAAACACAACTTAGCACTTACGTAATAAAAGTTTAACAATTTTAATTTTAATTAAACATATTGTTGTTAGCGGGTATTGAATTTAATTCCATTTGGATGTAATATGTGTTATAATATAAAGCATTTTCGAAATACTAGTCTATTATCTTCTTAGTAGACGTTCGTTCATAAGCGGCCTTCGATTAATTAATTTCACAATAAATGTAATTATGAAGTGTTTTGGAAATGTTACTAATTGTTATATCTGGGCGTTACTATGTATTTGTTTGTAAGTGATTCGTTAATTATGTACTTGGTAAATGAATAATAGCTTCTCTTAACATTCCCATCTCTATAATTCGTGTAGCCTGTAATGACGACACTCTAATTTGCATCTGTTTAGAAAAAAAAAACTTTCAAATACGACCCAACATAGATTACCCTAGAATGGCCTAAAAGACGTATAAAATCTAATATTGAAAGCGGTGTTGCCATCTATTTAACGAGCTAAACAGAATGACGCTTTAAGTCGTCGACCCGAGGGCTGCTGGAGCCCGGAAAAGCATCGGGAAATGATTTTTCGGGGTGCGTGCCACCCTAGGGGCTCGTTACAGCCCCCGACGACTTTCCGCAATTTTTTTGAAAACGATATTGTTGTGTGGCCCCCCACGCGGGGCGAGGAGTAATGAGGTAAAAATATACCGGCTACGCGATACGATGTCCAATTTGTTGGGGAAATAAGTAGTTGTAATGCGGAATTAAATGGGGAGTTATTATTTTTTATTCTGCTACCCTAGATGAGCCGTGCATATGTAAAGATTTCTGTTTGTTATCGGTGACGGATTGTTAGATGATGATGATGATGAAATGACTAACGAAGAAACTACAATTAATAAATTGAAATCATATGGTACAAACACGTGTCTTTAAAAAAATCTGTGCTCTACAATGACCACTCCAAAAAAAACATCTCCTACAAAGGAACTATATCAGCTATCATCAGATAATGATGTATGTATACCAATCTACTAAGGAGCTATTGGGATATCATTAGTTAACGATGTACCTATATATACTATTCTATTCTATTCTATCAGCCCATGGACGTCCACTGCTGGACATAGGCCTCCCCCAAGCCTCGCCACAAAGACCGGTCCTGCGCTGCCTGCATCCAGCGGATCCCCGCGAACCTCAATAGGTCGTCGGCCCACCTTGTGGGAGGCCTACCCACGCTACGTCTCCCAGTACGCGGTCGCCACTCAAGAACCTTCTGGCCCCAACGGCCATCTGTTCCGCGAGCAATGTGTCCTGCCCACTGCCACTTCAGTGTCGCAATCCTTTGGGCTATGTCGGTTACCATGGTTTTCCTGCGAATCTCCTCATTTCTGATGACATATGGCACTGAGACGTGGTCGCTCACAATGGGCCTTATGAGAAGGCTCAAGGTCACCCAAAGAGCAACGGAGAGGGCTATGCTCGGAGTTTCCCTGAGAGACCAAATCAAAAAATATATATACTAAAAAAGAATTAATTCTTTATATTCCAGATTATATTATACCTACACTACTAGGTTAACGGGAACAGTGATGTAATACGATTTTAAAGAATAGAGGGTACGATACTATTCATAATAGGTATATATCCTTATAAATGTCAATCGAATAATCTGTTCTGATATTTGATTTGATAGTATTTTTGACGTGATTAAAAGCAAAACTTGGATTTTTGGCGCGAACGCGAAGATGATATTTAATGGATTATTAATTAATAATGGATTATTAATGGATAATGGATTATTAAATGTGTAACATTTGGACCAATGTGCAAGTGTGGAACTTAACCTAGCTCCTTGGATTCCTCCAAAAAGACCACTGAAGTCTCCCTAAATTTCCATCATTTTACTGGAGTTTTATTCCGTTTTAGCTCATCTCATTTCGTATCATTACATCTTTATTTCGATTCGGTTCGTTTTTTCGTTTGAAGCTTGTGTTATCATTGAAGATTTATATAAATTCGAAGCTGGCAAGAACGGCATCGCTAATGCTAGACTGAAAATAAAAAGAAAAATGGAAAAGCATAACTAAAACATACAACACATTTCCAATGCTTCAAATTACCCCATAGATTTTATCCCAGTAGCACAAAGAATAGTTGTATTTTTTGTACCTACCTAAGCAGATGGCCTTGAGAGGCCATTTCAGCGTTACCCTAACAAGTAGGTGAGTTCACGGGGGACAAACTTGACGACGTTGCTAATACTGGTTCTAGGAAGAGCAGTGCTTCGCTGAATCTACCACCGGATCGGAAGTGCGACCCACTGAGAAGATCCGGCGAGAAACTCAGTTAGCTGTGTGTGTGTTAATAGTTGTACCTACAAGTACCGGCTTTTATTTCGACGCCTTACTAGTTGCCAATATACAACGGGCTGCACTACATAAAGATTCCCAGCTTATTGATATATATCCCAGCAGGTTTATTTGAATTATTTTTTATTGCCTAACTCATCTTCAAGTTTAGGAATTTTCCTCTTGACTTTTCAAACAGAATTCGATGTTACATTTTATTTTGTTATCAAGTTCAAGACCAATATAAAATTTTCTATCAATAACTGGACCAATATAGTTTGGCTTGCTAAAGAACGAATAAACAGCCAGTAATATTGTTCAACACTATACAGCTCTAGGTAGTACAAAAACTGGCAACTAAGTGGCAGTTACAGTGTCCAGTGAAGTGTACGCCCCGCCCTACCCCCCAACCCATCCTTTCCCCGAAGACGCCTTACATCCTTCAAGCACCTATATTTATTTAACCATTATATTTTCACGCGCCGATGCGTGCGCTTGTTTTTTGTTGCTCACATTGTATGTTTTTTGCGTCTCCAATTTGCTATTGTGTTGTGGATTTGCTTAACAAGCATCTTATTATACTGGGTTACAATAATTTTTTAAGCGACAATGAACCCGAGATAGGTAATCTACTTGCAAAATATTGAGTCATTAAAAGTATTGGAGAATTTAAAAGGAAGCAGGATTGAGTCATTAAAAGGATGGATGCCTTAGAAATGTGGGTGTGGCGGAAGATGCTCCGAATACCATGGACTGCCATGAGAACTAACAAGTCCATTTTAATAGAGTTAAATATCAACAAGACTCTGTGCCATCTACCAAGAACGTCTTATGAGTTTCTTCGGACACATCATGCGGTCTCCCAGACAGTTATTTGTTACAGAAGCTCATAATTTTGGGTCGCATAGAAGGCAGGTGCGCCGTGGTCAGAACACCAGTGGTCAGAACATCATGCGGTCCATGTCACCCATGACCGAAAACTATGGAGGAAAGTCACTTGTGGTAGCGATCCTCAACAGTGAGGGAACGACGAAGAAGAAAGCCATTAATTTTTTTTTATTGCTTAGATTGGTGGACGAGCTCACAGCCCACCTGGTGTTAAGTGGTTACTGGAGCCCATAGATATCTACAACGTAAATGCGCCACCCACCTTGAGATAAGTTCTAAAGTCTCAAGTATAGTTACAACGGCTGCCCCACCCTTCAAACCGAAACGCATTACTGCTTCACGGCAGAAATAGGCAGGGTGGTGGTACCTACCCGCAAAATTGGAAGTGGCGCAAATTTTTGAGGGTTAAGATAATTCTGAGTACCTACTACGAGGAGTATTATTAACTTACTAGGGTTAGTAAGGTACGATTTAAAGTATAAAGTGATTGTTTGGAAAAAATTAGAATAGTCCTGATGTCTCGTGGTAGTAATAATCAAATTGTGACAATAATGGATTAAGTCTGTACATTGGGTTATGGCCATGTAAAAAACGAAAGAATTGAATATGTGTCCACACACACCAAGTGGATTGATTTGATCCATGCTCAATAATGAAAACCTATCTCTAGTTCTATTCTTTCTGCATATGTACGGACTTGAAAGGTTTCGTGAATTTTCTGTGTTGACATAATTTTACATATTTGGAAAATAAAACCTTTAGCTGTTTCCGAATGGGAAAATCATGGCCAGTTAAAAATAGTTTGCTAAGGCCAACTTGGGTTAAAAAAAACTTTTTTTATTTACCTCACTATCTGAGTCAAATCTATAATAGACTCAACCTGAGCTTGATTCGAAGTCAAGACAGGGAAACTGCTTTAAAGCACATTGTAATATTATTAAGAACTAATTGATAAGCAAGTGTAATCTGCTGAAGGCATTTCAAGTAATTAACTGACGAGGCTGCCAGCCTCCGGAACGTCTTCGAGCCGAACACGAGACGTAATGAGCTGGCACTTATTAGTCAGGGTTGTCAGATTCATAGACTGTTTTCCCTAAAAAGGTTCTTTTCAAATCATATTTTGTGAATTTTTAAGGTAAATTTAACTAGAATAAAAGATCAGTGATAAAGTGCGCGAAAGAGACTCCCTTATTTCAAGTTCGTCAATGATGCAGAAACGAACAAAAGCATAATTTATTCTGTTTTTTACATTGCATTATTAGGGTTTTTGCCGCTAGTCCTTCCTCATCTTTCTTGTCACTGTTATATCGAATTTAAAGACCTCTACATCCCTAAATACATCCTGGTAGCAGTCGTTTTGCTGTTAAGGAACAAACGAGTCCATCCGTGATGAGTTAGATATAAAAATTGCCAGGGTTTTTGGGAGAAATGATAAAATTAGTCAAATACATAAATTCTATAAAATTGAAAGCATTTAATGCAGTTAAATTAATTCATTCCCCATTCAAAATAGAATAGAGCATAAAAAATTATCTTTGGAA
The DNA here is from genome assembly GCF_030269925.1 of Bombyx mori. Classification (NCBI taxonomy): domain Eukaryota; kingdom Metazoa; phylum Arthropoda; class Insecta; order Lepidoptera; family Bombycidae; genus Bombyx; species Bombyx mori. Next base: position 12,844,233 of record NC_085124.1, on the reverse strand, counting down.
TATATTTTGTGGTACCTTGGTAGCCCTAGCGAGAGGCCGACGCAGAGGACAGTAGCCATTATAATTGCTAATGGGCCCTCACTTCACTTTGATATTTCGGAGGCAAACTTAATTATGTCGCCTTTTCAGCCTTATCGCTCAGCGAACAGGGAACGTTTTAGCTTGTCATTGACAAAATTGGTTGTTTTGCGTTCAATTCATTATGCGATCAGTGGCCTTAGGTGGTGGGTGGTGGGGGACTAATCGTAAATAATTTCTCGTTTTTTCTTTTCTTTCACGAATTTCTTTTATGTTTAACTTACTGGATGTTTTATAATCGATTATGATGTTTCGGATACAACGGGACATTGTTTGCTTTGATGAAACAACGAGGAGGGTGGGACATCTTGTGAGCGGGCACGTCTAAGGAGCGTCCTATAAATTCTGACACGAAGCAATGACGTCACGTTGATGAAATATACATTTGTCTCGAGGTAGGCAAAGAGGTTCATGTCGTGATGCCAATGGACTAACTGCTAAACGCCAGCGGGGCAGGGAACTTGCTCATCCGTTTATCCAATAAAAAATAATTAGGTATTCTCGAGTTTAGAGAAGACGAAGGTACAAATAAATTGAAGTATGATTAGTCAGCTCCCTACAAAATATTCCTTAAACTTAGGTACCGCGTTTCCCTTGTAACTTTCTTGGTGATTATAGATAATTAACTCGAAGCTGTTTTTCTAGCACAAAAATTTACTAATCCCATTAAAATTTCTAATATATTAAATCCATACTTAAATACTAATAAATGCCAAAGTGAGTTTGTATATTCCACGTATCATCATGAAAATATTCTGTTCATACTTATTCTTATCTTTATTCGAGTAATGATCTGTTGTATACACCAAAGGACTCTGAGGATTTAAATCAAGTTGTTGTATTTAGAAGCAGTATTGTTTTAAAGAGTGATTAAAAAAAAAAAGAAAAAAGCGATTTGACACTCTTTTTTAACACCTTCTCTTATATATTTGACTTACATTGACGCTATTAGATGTTAGCTTGCTAGTGCTTCAAAACTTCACGAGATGGCGTCACAAAACAAGGCTTATTGAAGTTGCATAATATATTTTTTTATAGATGTCACCTATTTACCTGTTTACTGATGGCGGGAACGTTTTTTGAGAACAGATAGACATGATATTAGAACCAACCAAAGCGGAATCACAAGATGAGACAAGATCTGTCCTTCCGTACAGATCATGATCGTTATCGTCCGAATGATGCGATTTTTAACTATCAAATAAGATATTTTAATGTAGCATAAAATATTTTGCCTCTAGTAAACAATCGGAATTATCTATAGAGTCTGCGACGCGAAACTTTTCGATATTCCCTCTATCCATGCCTAACTTTAGGCAAAAGTGTCCATTTCAATGTAGCTATGTGTTTAAATGGAATTTTATTTAATGTATGTGATATATTTACTGTATTTTCAGAAACCCTTTTACTTCCGTTGCAACTCTACGATCTTCTTCCTTAAAAGCACTCTCCTCATGTAAATTAACTCTTAATGTAATGTAATCAAAACAAATTTATACATAAATATAGTTTACATAATCTGTGTTCTGTTAGTGAACTTGTCTGACACATCACACGTTTGACGTTTCCAGTGTTGCAAGCACTCCGTAACATATGCCCCGGTCCCACAGCTCTCGGATTGTAATCGGACACCGATACAATTAGTTCGTCACTAGGCATGTTTGCACAACACTACATAACTCAATTAACGTTTAAGATTTGTTACTCTGTTTTGGATGAACGAATTATTTACCAAAAGATATTTTTGTGTGTTTATTAATTAGATAATGATTTTGTTTTCATTTTGTAAGTACTTAGGCTACAGTTAGTTAATTTGACGATGGTACATAAACAATACTTTTGACAGTACGACATTTACTATTAGACGCACAGGTGTCCGTGCCTAAGGTACCTACGAGTAAATCTGTGAAATTATTTCTCTTGTAAATTTTCACTGTTTAACGGAATTTTTGGTTTTTTTTTTCGTTTCCAGAGAAAGCAAATTAATTGCAAATTAATTTAGGGGCTCTAGTCCCAGATAACACGTAAATGTAAACTTATTTTTTTAAATTTACAAAACGTATTTACGTTGGTTTTTCTTCATTTAAATGAAGACAAGATTTATAAACCTATTCGAAGGAAAGAGCACTTTCTTAGTTAATACATATTACGCCCTTAATGCTTTTGGTAATTTGTGCCTGGGTTTATTTGCTTGAAGATACTTAAATTATCCAATTAAACAGACAATCTATCCAATCTAAAACTCTGCCAAGACAATTTTTCGTCAATCCCATAATGGTCTTATTTAAATCATTAAAGTATAACATTCCAATGTAATCCGATATCGAGCTGATGTGAGAGCGTTCAAAACAAAAACTTAATACACTTAACTGTAACGAACTTGTCGCCACTTAGCGCTAAGAAAATACTGCGGTCTTTGTGTCATTCAATATTATTAACAAATCACCATAACTTAAAATGTAAAACAGACCATTCACAACTCTGTGAAGAAGCATTAAGAGTTACGGTGGTCGAATAGTTAAGTTTGATTTGTGGTGTTAACAGTTGCCAGTTGTCTTAAAAGTTGTCAGCCCGAAAAAAAAGTTTCTTAACGAATGTTTCGGGTAATTGAGAAGGTTGCAAGGTACCGATGCGGTGCTTGTTTTAACAAATAGGTGACATTTTAAATGAACTTATTAGAAGTGTTGTGAAAACATGGCGGTAGTTACAAAAACATTAGTTATCTAATTATTCGGGAATTTAACGTGGAAAAATACTTTTCAAATACAAGCATAAGTGAATATTTGTATAATGATGATTGATTCATATTGTCAATGATCAGAAAGGATTAGATTTTGTTCTGAGTAGGTACATATAGTCTGATTAATCGTTATTCATAAATAAATGCTTACAAAATAACCATAAAGTAATTGTTATTCTCTTAAAACATTTCATTCGTTTGTTATAATAACAATTGTCGACGTAATTGACAATTGTTAAAACAGACACAATAGCATAACAGGTTTCCAATGTAAGTATAATTTTATCAATAAAAAAATTGACATTGAGAATGACAATAGTGTAGGTACATACATCGATATACACCTACTTTAATCTATAACAGTAAATAATTAAAATGGCTGAAGATCATAAAATCTTTAAATAAATAATCAGAATCACTCATTGGGCCCAATTTACTACCACCACTTTTTAAGTATAAAAAGTCACTAGTGATTTTAAACAGTGATGTAAAACAATACGACCCCTAATTTGGATATTAAAAATGGCGCCGAATCGCAAACAAATAACTAGGAAACGGCCATCGTATTTTACATTGTTTTAAAAACAATAAAAAAGCGGCCATGATGAAATGTCAAATCGCAAATTCCTCCCCGCGGCGTTCCAAATATGAAATTCCCGCGTGGAAATGGCGGCGAAGGCAATTTTTTTAGAAATGGCCGCCGGCTCGGAGCCAGTCAGGTGGTTTGTTTTCTCTGTGCTTTTTACACGATGTGGGGCTGCAAATACACGAACATTCAACTCGAGATAAATGTTACATGACAAAGCAATCACACAGAACATTACGCCCGTATATTTAACAGAGATACTAACAAACCTAAATATATTTTTTATTTGTCATTATGTAAGTAATTTTAGATTACTGTCCATCTATGTAAATTTCAGTGTGTTTATATGATCAAAAGTAAACCGCATCAAATTTAGAACTCAATTTTTAACTTAAAGCATCGAAACCAAAATAAGAAATTCTAACATGTTAATTAATTAAGGCAACCCCAACTTATGTCTTTATCAACTACTAATTAGAATTTTACACTTTGAGTCCTTTATCCTACTGACGTGGTCGTATAAGAAAATTTAATTCAATCAATTTCCACCTCTAACGCGATACCAAAAGATTCAGTTTTAAGTGGCTAATGTATTGGCATGTGACTTTTGGTTGGTTAACAGTCGGGCGGCTGCGCGGTTGACGTTTGGCGGATTCATTACTAAGACAAAGGGGGGTGGGTGTGGGGGGTTGTGTGTGAGGGATCACACCCTCCCATTCGAAGCCGGGGTGCCGTCAGCCACTTTCCTAAATCAGGACTAAAGGTATTGTTACGTGTACGTAGGTGACTTAAAAGTCATTCCGTTTTTTTTTTTTTCTAAATTAATTATTAATATTTAGGTACATTCGATGACAGCTGATTTAGAGGAGTCAGATGACTAAAGAAATGCTATTTCGGCTTCAGTTTTTTCTGTATGAGTATCTTTGAGATTGGAATATTGCCTGTTGAATAAAACGCTATAATCCTGTAGCTGTTTTACACAATCAAATTTGTTTTATCAAGTATAAAAATGTCTCTGTCTGCTATCCAAAACAACGATTAACTTTTGTATTTATGTTTGTCCTTTATGTGTTCAGAATTCGGTCAGAAGTTTATGTTGAAGCTTGGTACGCATATTGTTAGTATTCCAAGGAAGGTTTCTGTCTACTACCAACATGCGACGGGTGGCGTTCGGGTCGGTCCAAGAAATCCATGTTTCAAAAGCAATTCGGGATAACCACAGCGGATGATGACCACGATTCACCAGTTGAACATAACATTCTCAACATAATTTTTTGTGCTTATTAACAAAATTACATCAAATACAAACTATAAATGAGACATATTCTAATCAGTTTCCATCTTAGACAATCTTAGGCCCAAACTGGTGGTAGGACCTCTTGTGAGTCCGCACGGGTAGGTACCACCACCCTGCCTATTTCTGCCGTGAAGCAGTAATGCGTTTCGGTTTGAAGGGTGGGGCAGCCGTTGTAACTATACTGAGACCTTAGAACTTATATCTCAAGCTGGGTGGCGCATTTACGTTGTAGATGTCTATGGGTTCCAGTAACCACTTAACACCAGGTGGGCTGTGAGCTCGTCCACACATCTAGGCAATAAAAAAATAAAATAAAAAAAAACATATTCTAACCAGGTTCTAAGGTATCTTAGGTCCAAAAATCTGAAGAGTACAACGATAAATCTTACCTGTCAGATGCGGCTGCGAAGTCGGACTATAAGGAGACTTGATCTGCGGGAATCCTGTAAAAGAAGAAATTAAATTAATCGCGCTACAAACAATTAAGCGCCCAAAGGAATTTTAATTTAAAAGTGCCTCTTTTCTCTGATTTAAGTCAACCCTCCGGGGGTGGACTTGTGCGGAATTACTGTTTTCGCGTTTTCGTTCATAAAACTTTGCCTTGGTTTGTAGTTACGAGCTATATGATGCTATATAATGAACGATAATATGTATATTAACATGCCATAGTCCTTAGTGCAATTATTAAGGACTAGCGACCCGCCCTCGCTTCGCTTCGGAAACTGTAATTTATTATTGATTTCTCTACTATTTAATGGATGTTATTATACATGCAAACCTTCCTCTTCAATCATTCTATCTATTAAAAAAAATCGCATCAAAATCCGTTGCGTAGTTTTAAAGATTTAAGCATACATAGGGATATAGGGACAGAGAAAGCGACTTTGTTTTATACTATGTAGTGATGATTATTCCTCTAGAGCTTATCAGTGTGTTCATACTTAAGGCTCGTAACGTTGGACGCATTTCCAAAACTCATTTCGGTTTTAGAAATGTACATTAGCTTGTGGCCTTTGATCCTTTTAGCTGCGACTGTTAGCAGTGAACGATGAAGGGAAATTATCTTGAGAAACGTACTTAGCTAACCGCAAGATTTGGAAAGGAATGCCAAAAATAATGTAAATACGAACAACACGAAATACTAATGAACACAGTTCACTTTACATGCACGATCTTGAACCTGTGGCATTTCGCATGCGGGTTCCGCTAATTCTCAAGCGCTATGACGCACTGAGTTTCTCACCGGGTATTCTCAGTGGGCCGTGATTCCGATCCGTTGGTAGATTCAGCGAAGCACTGCTCTTGCTAGGGCTAGTGTTAGCAAGTTCTCTCAGGTTAAGGCCATTAGCTCACCTATCCGCCCGTGTAGCTGGAATAACCCCTTAGGCTACCAACGAATAGGTAGGAAAAAGCATGTGTGGTGTCGTGGGACACCAGATAGGAACGTAGTTCCTTATTATGAAAATATTAATTTTAAGTTCTATTCGAGGTATAAAGAAAATAAAACTGGAGGTTTCGCAACAACCCACGGTCATACGGTAACGTGCGAACTTATTGTGGTGCACTTCATTCATGGTTGTTTGCATAAGAGTTAGTGTATTGCGCAAACGAACGCTTTGAGATCGTGGTGATAAAAAATATGTTACAAAGCTAAGTCGTACACTGTGTGCATTACTAATAAAAATCTTACGTTACGGACGTTTTTTACCGGTTAGGGTACCCCTCCGCATCGTCCAACAAAGAACGTCGTTTCAAAAAAAAAATTACAAACATTTAGACTAATATTCAGCTACATAATAGAAGGAAACTATTGCCAATATCTAAACCAGTGTTAAAAAATTTTGTTCAGTATTAAGTTTTTTACTTCACTCTCCTACCATCAGCTAGTTGAATAAATAGCTTATTGACATCTTAAGTGTCATTAAGTGTTTAAATTATGCTGTAATCCTCTTGATTCGTCTTTGTTGTATGATGCAACCCGATATCTATTGTTAGATTATCTATTTTTTTTCTGATTGTATTGAAAATAAATAGGTATGTTGTAAAAATGAAGTGTGGGAAAACTTCAATTCATTCGCTGGTAAAATACAATCAACTCGTGGTAATGGTAGGTATTTGGAAATTTTTTCTACTATAAAATTATAAGCTGGCTTTCGGCAGTTTGTCTGTCAGTGTCTCCAGAACTAAAACTGTAATGAAAAATTCGGTTATTCGCTCAAAAAAAATGTTGAGTTTGTTTGCTTAAAAGTATTGTCTAACGTTTGTAAATAAAAATTTAAATAAGTTTGGAAGCCAATAACTGTAGCTTATCAAAATATATGAACAATTAAATAAATAAAAATCAACGTGATTCAAAAATTTATATAACCTAATAGAAGTTAATTGAGGCCGTCAGCGTAAAAGTGGCCTAACCCACAATATTTTATATTCGTTTGCAATTTGTTTAAACCATAATAAAATTGTATGTAAAAAAACCAGCCTATCCCTAGTTCCACCTGTAGACAACAAATGGTTATTGTAAACATTACAACCCTACCAAACCTTGAGAGGCTATTTCAGCGAAACCTTAACTAGAAGGTGAGCTCACGGGACTCAAACTGGAGTGATGCTAGCACTGGCGAATAATCTACCACCGGATCGGAAACGCGACCCACTGAGAAGATCCGGCGAGAAACTCAGTGGGTTGTGTCTATGGGTTAATTCGCTCGTCGAGCCCTTCGTCGCAATCGACGGGTTCGACGAGGACGGTGAATGTTTTTGCCTACGAAGCAGTGTAAAAGTAAGTTCAAGCCTCATTACGTCCATACTGACTATGGTAAGCTTAAACCACTTTTGCGCTGACGGCCTCAATTCTAAGAATACCTCTTTACCAGCTGTCAAGCGTATCAAGCTAGATTTTATTATGATATATGATAATTAATACAACGTACACGAACGACTTCAATAAAGAAGGTACAACTAACACAATGACATAAGAAAACGAAAATCCGTAAAAATAAAAAGGCCTATTTATTAGGGATCCTGTACGGGTAGGTACCACCGACCTATTTCGCCTAGGAAAAAGTTTTTTTTATTGCTTAGATGGATGGGCGAGCTCACAACCCACCTGGTGTTAAGTGGTTACTGGAGCCCATAGACATCTACAACGTCAGCACAAGTCAAATTCAATTGAAACTTGGGTTTCAATTAATTGTTATGGGTAGCAGGATTAGCATTTTAATGTCCATAGGCTGTGATAAGCTATTAATACATGGGTCATGTAATTATCAGTAAACCAATAATGCAATTAACCTTTTTTCAAACTTTCATTAAAATGAATCGATAATAAAAATTTATTCGATTTTTTTTCTTTTTAACGTAAATTTTGTTTGATCTTCATCAAATTGCTTCGTTCTAAGGTGCCTGACAATTCAATCAAGCCGCCCCTTAAACGAGAGTCTAACGAATTAACCAATCATCGTGATTAGATGTTCGGAATCTTAATTCATAAGATGTCTTCGGTAATTTTATTTGAACTAGTGGCCCCGCAGTAGCCGAGATTCGACTATAATTAATTGAAATTATAAGTTTGAACATTCTTATTGGTTCTATTGTCAAAGACTATTTATTATACTTCTATAATCACAGATTTCGCCAAGACTACTAACTACACTTGAGACAAATATTAAACAGTATTCAATCTATTCTCAATTTGACCACAAACTTTAAAGAATAACAAAAGTCAAATACACGGTAGTGTGAGTAATGTTTTTTTTATTGATTTAATGTATTTTAATGCATAATTTTTAAAAAATATTAACATTCTACACTCCTCTATATTCTCTATAAGTGTGGGAAATTCCATATTCCTCCGTCCGCGCAATTTTCGTAAAAAGGGATACAAAGTTTTTGCTTCACGTATTAATATATAGATAAATATCACTTTTGCCGGACGTAACGTTCTATTTGTAATGAGGCGTGGCTTGGACGAGTTGAGAGCGTTCGAGAGATGTTCTTTTACAAATCGATTTTAATAAATAAATAGTTACATCGAAATTCGTGATTTGTGGCGAATAATTGAAATAGTGTGGCGAATAATTCGAATGAAAAAACAAAGAAGTAATTGGTAAAACCACACAAAGTGAATATCGAAAACGCAATTTCCGTCATTAAGACGAACATCCTCGAGAATAAATTCCAGAAGTGCCACATGATTAAACACTAAAAAGGCATATCACAACTTTGCTTACTTTTTTATGCATAGATGGGTGGACGAGCTCATAGCCCATCTGGTGTTAAGTGGTTACTGGAGCCCATAGACATCTACAACGTAAATGCCGCCACCCACCTTGAGATATGAGTTCTAAGGTCTCAGTATAGTTACAACGTCTGCCCCACGCTTCAAACCGAAATGCATTATTGCTTCACGGCAGAAATAGGCATTGTGGTGGCACATACCCGTGCGGCCTCTCAAGTCCTACCACCAATAAAAAATTACTTATAACGAACACTGCAAGGACGTTTTTATTAAATACCTTCCGGAAGCCGTCCTCACCTTAAATCCACAATCCGTATTATTCAACAGTATAAATTAAGGTTGATATATTAATTCGTTAATTCTGTCGGGATTCATTAGCGTGGAGCCAGCTACTCGAGGCGACGCCATATCGCACTAAACTTCGCATTTAGATTCAAGACACGTACTAGCTCTCGTGTCGTTCCCGGGCTTCGAAATTTGTGATTTTTGAATTAAAAAATAATCTATATATTAATACGTGAAGCAAAAACTTTATAGCCCTTTTTACGAAAATTGCGCTGACGGAGGAGTATGAAATTTCCCACACTTATAGAGAATATAGAGTCCTTCTCCAAAATGCTAATATTTTTTAAATGATGCTTAAAAAGTACATGAAATCAATAAAAAAAAACATGACACACACTACCATGTATTTGATACACACACACGCTTAAATGCTCTTCGTTTATTGTCAAACTTTTGTTATTGTTTAAAGTCTGTGGTCAAATTGAGAATAGACTAATGTTGTTTGTATTTAATATTATTTGTCCATAATGTAGTCTTGGCGAAATCTGTCATTATAGGAAGTAAAATGAAAAAGACAATAGAATGTAATAATTTTCAAACTAATAATTTAAATTAAATATTTATATTAATTATAAATATTATATTTATATTATTTATATTATTAAATATTATAATAATTTAAATTTAAATTAAATCGAATTTCGACAACCGGGGTCTACTAGTAATAATAATAAGGCCAAGTATTAATAAGAACGTCATAAAATCAATTGAAATAAAAGACGCGAATCTGTTACTAGACGTCAATTTGAAATCGGTATATCTTGATACAATCAAAATGTTTATTCGATTATTAATTTTTTGAAATATTAATAATTCAATTTGAAGAAACTATACTAAATTAATATACTAATAAGAGTTTTTCATGTCAGATTGGAAACAAATCATTTATGATGTCGTATATGGCTAATCGTTGTGGTTTCTTGGTCTTATATGCCTATCTAGCTAGTCTCAGAGGGCTAGTCTAGCTTCACCCTTACTGGTGGGTGAGCTCACGGGCCTCAGCCTGAGAGACGCTGCTAACATTTAGCACCTAGCAAGAGCTGTGCTTGGCAGAACCTACCACCCGATCGGAATCGCGACTGAGATGATCCCGTGAGAATCTCAGTGGGCTATATTGGCAGTATTGGCTTAAATTTCTAATTCTAGATAAATATTTTAGAATTAGCTGATTGCCATATATTTGTATTTCTAGGAGGTACCTACTAGGAAAAATTTGAATTGAAGAAATTGATAATTTTATTGATGCATTATTCGAAAATTTCCATTGATCATGATCATTATCATCATCATAATAGTGTATTGAAATCATAAACTGAAATGAAACGAAAATACGACCGACTAATCCTATTAGACATTATTACATGCCACTTTAGCAATCAATCCAATATCAAGAGCGATGCACATTCCAATATCCGACTACACGAACGATAGCCAATAAATTAATATGGAATAGAATTTTGCGGGGTTACTTAATTGAGTTCGGGGCACTTTGTAATCCGGTGGAATGTGACGTCATTGTACGGGGCCAGTATAACGTGATCCCTGGATCTCATTTAATCCTGTTGTACGATTTTTTTTCATTTTCGAATTGAGACAATAGCTTTGTGTACCGAAATAATCTTCTTTAGAAACAAAAACGAAGCAAATTTCAATGGCCATATAATTTTTTTTTTTTATTGCCCTTGTAGGCAGACGAGCATACCTCCCACCTGATGGTGAGTGGTTACCGTCGCCCAGCAATGCCAGGGGCAGAGCCAAGCCGCTGCCTAATGTAAATGTGACCATCAATATTATAAGCATTGCATTTCAATAAATATTGTTATCAGTTTTTATTGTTAAGACAGATAGCTTGTTTAAAGCCATTAAGTACCAGAACAATTCTGCCCGAATCGATGTCATCAGCTTTGGCCTATTTTGCGATTGAGTGAAAAGGATCTCATGAGCACGATTCCAGTACCTCTTAGGAAGTCGGCCAGGGTTCGGGTCGCCTAATCGCCCCCGTCCGTGACCTTTGTGACCCAAAAATGTCAAGTCTGTTAGGTAATTTAAGAGTATTTTAAAATTCACTAAACATCGCTGGAGAAAAATAGTAGGTAGAGAATTTTAAGCTGAGCGCATCCAAATCGATCTGTCACTGAATCAAAACTGGCCGCCCAATTTGGGTGGTTATTTCTGCCACCTTGCCCATCACCAACACTTTGTCTAAGGTATCCGGCGGGCAATGTTAGCTTGTAGGAGCGGTCGTAGTAGTCCTGCTTCTCTTACTGTATTGGGTACGCACTGACACAAAGGATGGATAACACAGTAACTGTGAATATGTACTGCCCGCAGTTTCCAAGATTCTCGCTGTCGAGGGTCACCACTTTGATGGTACAACGACGAAAGGAAGATCTTCCACCGAGCGGATGATATTGCTCGGTAGATCGACAGTCCGAATGTTGTTGTACAGAACCTGTATATATGCAAGCTTATCTTGAAAATGTCCTAAGCGAGATTCAGGCATCTGTCAAATATCTTGCATTGTATGATGGCTACCGCCACAAGCTTGTTATACCTACCAATGGAGACAAAAATAAATAAATTTACGTTTAAAAAAAAACTATTCGCTCCTAAACTACTTTTGTGAACCCCCTTACAGCGCAAGGATCTCGCGCCGGGGGCCTTTGTCTACCGGTGGTTACCCGTCTAATGCGCGAAGCTATTTCAATTATCGCCGGCGGTAGCGTGGCTTGCCCTCCGCACTTTGCCGGCTAATCCGCCAACAAAGGACCTGTTATAATTTGGGATGCAAGCTAAGTCGGTTCAAGGTAATTGAAATTTTATTGCAAGCATCCCTGTTAAGTCCGCGGTAAATTCTTATGGTAGGGAAGGTTATTGGATATCAGCTTTTTGAGAAAACATTTGATTAGATGTGTCGTCCAAAGAAAAAGGAGACGAAAAACACACAGTTTTCTACGTTGTTTTGGTTCTAAAATGGGGCATAGTTTTTGAAATACTTATCATGTAAAATATAACTAACTACAAATATTAGTAAATTGTTTCCTGATTATAATATAATATTTGAGCCCCTGTTAAATGGCGTTTATATTGTTTTAGATCGAAAGAAAGTAAGAAAAGTTCGTTAAAGCTATTTTTGAAGCTTTTAGCATTGTTTTATTCGGTTTTCTGGATATAAACGCTCATTTAGTTTCTCGCCGGATCTTCTCAGTGGGTCGTGATTCCGATCCAGTGGTAGATTCTGCGAAACACTGCTCTTGCTAGGGCTGGTGTTAACAAATTCTCTCAGGTTGACCCCGTGAGCTCACTTACCCGTCCGGGCGTAGCTGGAATAGCCTCTTAGAATACCAGCTAATAGGTAGGGAAAAAAGAAGGATATAATCCAGGTAAACGACGAACAACTTCTGTCTCGTCTTCTTAATGTCTGTCTTTTTATTGCTGATAAAAAAATAAGTTCTTGTCTCCATTTAAAGTAATTTAAAGAAAGCATCCTCGCATTAACATCATTGTAACACCAACAAACCGATTCAAATTCAAGAGGTACCATTATGAATCCAACAAAGCAGTGAGAAGATATCATGTCGTTCATTCACAATGTTCTTTCTTTTGACACAACGAAAAAAAAATGTGTCAACGCATTCATTCACTAATGTCGAGGTGGGTCGTTTGTCACAATATTTTGGGTCGAACAAATAAATGGAGTATTTTTTTGTACCCAGGTGCCGAGCCGTGGTGGCAAATCGTTGAAGGGTTAACATTTGGATAAGTCGTGACGCCTACCAGTTTTTGTGTAAGGCATGTGTTTATTTTAATCGCACCCAAATTGTGTTCAATCGTATTTAATTATATTGTTGTCGTTAGGAGCTCTGTAAGGGTTGAAGTGTCGATTTAATTTAACCCTTTGACTGTCGTGTAGGTCACCGGTGCCTTACGCGGCGCACTGAAGTAATTATGTCGATTTCTGTTACTATACTCTATTCCAATTACGAAGTCCCATGAGACAGATGTTATTATTATGTTATTGTATGTGTGACTTAATTGTATAACGATTTAGATTGATTGTGTATTTTTTAAATGATGTTTATGACCATGACCAAAAAATGATTATTATTTCATATTATGCGAAACGTGAAGAATTACGTTCTAGCGTTAGCTACTGACGTTAGCTACTGACTCAATATAAATCTGCCTTAAGCGCCGGGATTGCCTAACTTTTGTTTGTTAATGTACGTTTTAGTATTTTAGGTCTCTTAGAAGTAGATTCCTTCTCAGTATATCTTTTGATTCGTCTTTCCCAGAGGCTGCTAGATATTCTTGTGCCTTATTAAGAAGATCAAAAAGAGAAATCGACATAATTACTTCAGTGCGCCGCGTAGGGTACTGATGTCCTAAACGGCAGTCAAAGTGCTAAATGATTCCGAACGATTTATTTTACATGAATCAATTAGCGTATCGGAATATTTTGATCGCGTTGCCAAATACAGCTCAGATACTGTTCTAGAATGAAGTTGTTACCGAATCCTATAAACAATAAGAGCGTCAATGCTGCCACGCGCTCCTCAGATATATGACGACTGAGTTTGTCAGTTTCTCGCCTGATTTTCTCAGTGGGTCGCGTTTTCGATCCGGATAACGTCACCAGGTTAGAGCCCCGTGAGCTCACTCACTCACCCGGCTATGCTGGCATAGCCCCTAAGTTACCACCAGCTTAGGTACGAAACAAAAAAAGCCGCCACGCATATTGAGGCGCGAGCTTAGAGTCAAGTTTTGTAGCCAGAAATAGGCAAAACGACAGTGGTACCCGGGCGGGTTCACAAGACGCTTTCCCACCAGCTATTACGCAAAATTATAATTTTTGCTGGATCTATTTGATTCGACCATGTCCTTCCTTCATCGTGAAGGTCACTCGGGTACATGTATGTATGTATGTATGTGTGTGTGCGTGCGATATTGCTCGGTAGACCGACGGTCCGTATATTGGTGTTCGGAACTTGTATAGATGCAAGCTTATCTTGAAAATGTCGTAAGCGAGATTCAGGGATATATCAATGAATATCTTGTGTAGTATGATGGCTACCGCCCCATATGTATGTATTATTCTATTCAGAAGTACCGCTAATAGAGTTTTAACATGAGCTTCATCAATACTCATTGATTATTTTTTTTTTTTTTTTTTTTTTTTTTCTCTCTTTTTATCTACAATCAGTATCCAGTACTTTTATTAGATGAGTTGAAATTTTCTAAGTCAGTAAGAGCGTGACTCCAGCGAGCCATCTACTCTAAATTTAAGATTTGTCATTGAACTATATGACGTCTTTTCTCTTGAGCCTTTTACCGTAACTTCGTTTTTTCAAGGCGGCAGCCAGATTGTTTGGGTGCTTTTCCAGTCTTTCGTGGTGTTTTTGTTTAAATTTTACGATTTCCTGCATTATTGTAGGCATCCCTAGTTCTTTGTGTATTTCAGTGTTTGTGACCAACCACGGAACACCACTTATGGAGCGCAAGATACAGTTTTGCATTCTTTGTATAATACTGATATTCGAATTGCAGGCGCTACCCCATAATTCGATTCCGTACAGCCAAACTGGCTTAAGGATAACTTTGTAAATTAAAAGTTTGTTGTCAACACTCAGCTTGCTGTTACGTCCCAACAGCCAATGGAGATTTTTGTATCGGATGTTTAGTTCCTGTCTCTTAGTTTGAATGTGGTGTTTCCATGTTAGGCGGCGGTCCAAGTGCATTCCCAGGTATCTTACATTGTCTTGATGGGGCAATATAGCGTTATTAACATGGACAGGTGGACAATCACCTTTTCGCAATGTGAATGTAACATGTACCGACTTGTTTGCACTGGCTTTTATTCGCCACTTGTGTAGCCATGTGGATATTTTATCAAGACCTTTTTGCAATCTTTGTGATGCTACAAAACGATCCGTGTGACTCACCAATATTGCAGTATCATCGGCGAATGTTGCAGTGGTAACATCATTAACCTCAGGTAGGTCAGCAGTGTATATAGTATATAATAGTGGTCCCAGGACTGATCCCTGTGGTACACCTGCTGAGATATCGCAGAATCGTGACAAAGAATCCCCTTCTTTCACCTGGAATATTCTGTCTGCGAGATACGATTTTAGCAGACAATAATACTGATGACGAACTTCTTGGCCGATTTAAAAAGAGGCTAGGATGGAATGCCTGCTGAACTAACTTCTTTTGACCAGTAGCATTTACTGGCATAGAAGCCTGGGTTGCCACTTCTATGCCGTCTTCGGTAGCAGATTTCACACCCTCCGGCCCGGGTACCAGAGGGCGCCGGGGGTTAGCCGGGGCGCATGACAAATCACACTCATTACTCTGACTTTCCATATTTTTATAAAGGGGTTGGGAGAAATACTAATGATACTTTCCCAAGGTACCATCGCCACTCTTATTGAGGGAATTTAGTCCTCATGGTTTGTGGTTACCATTATTCAGGTTAATTAACCGCCGCCTGTAGCTCGGCGTTGTTGCTCATTTTGCACCACCCGGAGGGCACGTGTAGGGAGGGTCTAGGAAAAGATGGTAATCCTACGGACGCGAGCAACATCTACCCCCCAATTGTTACCCCATAACGACCATGTTCTTATTAAATTAGACAAATTCATGAATTACTATGATCGTTCAATGATACATAACATTATTTGTAATGTTTATCATTTAAGGCGCAGTTTACTCTGTACGAACAAAAGTCCTTTTATTTATTTATTGCTTAGATGGATCGACGAGCTTACTGCCCACCTGGTCTCAAGTGGTAACTGGAGCCCATAGACATCTACAACGTAAATGCGCCACCCACCTTTATACATAAGTTCTAAGGTCTCAGTATAGTTACAACGGCTGCCCCATCCTTCAAACCGAAACGCATTACAGCTTCACGGCAGAAATAGGCAGGGTGGTGGTACCTACCCATGCGGACTCACAAGAGGTCCTACCACCAGTTTGCTTTTATACAGCCTGAAGTATATCTACGGGAGATAGGCTATTATATAGAAGCGGAACCTATGGAGATGATTTAGAATGCAATTTATAAAATACCTTTTTCTAGCTTTAGTTAGGTAACTTCAAACGTTTTTTTTATTCTTCGCAAAAACAAAAAAAAAAGCAAGGAAATTCTTTTCCCATCCCTAGTTCGGTATTGTAAGGGTCGAGCAGTGTTAATAGCAGGCAGTTAGAGACCTTTGTAGTACGTGCGAAGTACTCACTAATACACACTACACTTCTACTTGTAACGCCAGATTAATACGACCCGCAACGCGCCTCGCAAAAACGGACCAATACGTACATTGAAGGGTTGAGTTCCGTGACCTCTGAGCTCTACATTTTCTGGCATCCGAACTGTCCAGTGTATTTTGACACGTGCGCGGTTCCGTATTTGGTAACAAATGTAAATGAATATTGAGGTGACGAAGGTCAGGTTGATTGGTCGGGATGTTTCTTATAGAAATTCTGAACAGACCTGCAGGCATATTGACTGCGTATTTGTTTTTTGGTGTAAGGAACGTAGAACGGTGTCTATAGCCAAGATTTTATTATTAAGTATCCTGATTTTGACTTCGTAGTAATGACTTTGAATTTAAACCTAATTTTGATTAGAATATGTTTTTAAACTAGCTTAGCCCGCGACTCCGTCCACGTGGAATAGTGACTTTGACAGCAGTTTTAACCCATAGACACAGCCCACTGAGTTCCTCGCCGGATCTTCTCAATGGGTTGCGTTTCCGATCCGGTGGTAGATTCTGCGAAGCACTGCCCTTGCTTGGGACAGTGTTAGCAACACTCCGGTTTGAGCCCCGTGAGCTCACCTACACGTCAAGAAGAAGCTGAAATAGCGTCTCAAGGCTATGCACAGGTAGGAAAAAAATTAGTCGTAAAAAATCTACAAACGCTCAGCTACGTGATTCATTAAATTGGCATAACTTTTTTAATTATGAACCGATTGACATGAAACAAACACGAAATGTTAAGTAAAGCTTACCACAATAAATTAGTGAAAACCACATCTTCATAAAATAAAGTAAATATAAACATATCAAGCTAATGTAATGAAATGTAAACGAACATATCAAGCTGATACAAGCGCGTTTATAAATATTTGTCTGTTTGTTTGTTTGTCGTCTTCATTAATGATTTTGCGATTAGCGATAGTGGTTTAGCAAAGGCTTCTGGAATAGTGCCATTACTGTGTAATAAGCGAACCCATAAATTTTCCGAATTACAATTGTTATAAAAAAATACATACATACTAATAACGAAGATTAGTCCAGTTTCATTAGTTTTTCTAGGAAAAATAGTTTTCAAGACGTTAATTTCGTAATACTTTCATTACTCTTAATTACTTATACTACTCTTAATTACTCTACGTCTTGCAATCAGAAAATACCTATTGGTGATCGTAATAATATGCGAGTAAAACACTCTGAAAACCCCTCTTGATTCCCTTACTCGTCTTTGAAGATATCCGGGGGAAGTTATTACTGGTGGTAGGACCTCTTGTGAGTCCGCACGGGTTGAGACCACTACCCTACATATTTCTGCCGTGAAGCAGTAATGCGTTTCGGTTTGAAGGTGTGGCAGCAGTTGTAACTATACTCTAGACCTTAGAACTTATATCAAGGTGGGTGGCGAATTTAAGTTGTAGATGTCTATGGACTCCAGTAACCACTTAACACCAGGTGGGCTGTGAGCTCGTTCATTCATCTAAGCAATAAAAAAATATAAAAAAAAGTTATGGACTGGGGCCATTCTAGAGACCAAACAACTAAAGTGTTCTACAAAAGTCCTCTCTTATTATTGCTAATAATATTAGATCTTCTTCTTCTTGCCCTTATGCCACATTATGTGGTATTGGCACAGCATATCTTCTTACCATACTGTATTATGATTTGGCATGACAGGCCACTTGTCTGAAGTCAACCCTCCTTAGATTATATCTCCAGTAATACATTCATTGTAAAGGAACCATAATGACATGCCACTTATTCTGTTTAAAAACTAATATCACAAATCAAGAACAAATCATATAGGCCATCAGAGAACAATGAAGTCGGCGGACTACAAGCTCAAATCACCCGCATTCCCCCCGAACGTCTTCATTACGAAATAGACGGAATCAATTAACTCGCAATTGAGCGCCGATGCCTCTGTCCTCCATTTGCTTAATTCATTACAACGCCTTTATTAAGCCGCTGCCCTTAATGTGAAGATATTTGATGCGATGCGACAGTTTGAGTTCTGCTATGTATTAAGTTAATTTTATTGATACGTGCATGTTACGAATACAGATTTTGTGGTCAAGGATGACTCCAAAAAAATTGTAAAAGTGATTTGAATTCTTGACCTAGAGACCAAAACAACGCGAAAGCTGTTATCTGTGTTTGATATACATTTAGATAGATATTATAATTTGTCAGTTTATTTAAAACAGTAACCAATGGGTTTAATTTTGTGTGGAAATTATTAAATCTATTATAATTTGATTCTATATTGGATAAAACTTAGGTCAAAAGTATAATCCTGCCTTTTAATTATTGGGCATTGAATGTAAAAAATGAAAATGAAACTCGTTTTTTCTTGTGTGCACTTTTGAGACAGTAATATTTATACGATGTATGTACGTAATTGTATACAGTGTAATACAGTCGTCACCGCGCCGTGCACGAACTATGAACTCCGTAGGACATTGACAGTCTAATAGCCATAGCACAATGTAAACATGACGATAAAAAAATAACAGTCTTTATAAATGCGAAAGTGCATCTGTATTTTCCTATCGCACCACAAAGGTTGATATGTGGATTATCATATTATTTTTTTAAACACGACTCTTTGATTATGCTATCTGAAAATTAATATGTTACTTTTAATCTCAGCCGAAAGACAGTTAAGGGTTAGTAGTATTTTATTAAATAAAATTAATCGTCATCTTTTCGCGTAGCATAGCACTAATCGAATGGAGCTTCGCATTAAAAGTATTCCCGTGGACCTCTAATTCCCGCGAGTCTATTTGTAGGGCAGAAGTCTCTGTGCTTTGTGTCTGAGGGTCTCATTAAACGCTGGATTGCCTCACTTTCGTGCCTCACTTTAATAAGAAAATTGCGATTTTATAGCGAGACGGAACGAAGCGATCGCCGTTAGGCTGGTGGCACAAGTGGAGCATTTTCATTATCGCGCGCGTTTTGTTTTTTTAAGTTATCACTAAATACATATTGAGTCAGAAGTGTTAGGAATACCAGATATTACTATATTAGATTATATATATTATAGATAATATAAAATTGTGGAGCATTCGTATTGTTGTATTGTAAAACATAATCGCAGATAATGCGTATTAAGATATCTCAAGGTGGGCGGCGCATTTACGTTGTAGATGTCTATGGGCTCCGGTAACCACTTAACACCACGTGGGCTGTGAGCTCGTCCACCCATCAAAAAAAAAGGTGCTTTAATTCTGGACTGTTTTCTCAGCAACTGAACTGTTAGAATCTGACGTCACTGATTTGGTAGAATTTCTGATCGATGACGTAATATCCACTCGAATTACATAATATATAGTTTGACTACGACTTCCTGACTTGTTAGGTTACGCTGTCATAGCCTCTCAAGGCTATCCATGAGATTAGGTAAGAAAAAAATATTAAATAAAAGCAAATCCGCAAAATTCTTAGCCACGCCAGAGCCTTGTCTATTTCAGCCGCGGATCAGTGACGCTTTCCGTGAATACCAAGACATTCATTGTGCTTGGACAACTGAGATTTCGGACTTATATCTCAAAGCGGTCGGTATTCAAGTTTATATAACGACTCGACGAATGAGAGAAAAATTAAGAAAAAAATTTATAGCCGTATATATTACAACACCGTCTGACAAAACCTCATAATCTTTCTGGCTGAGCTTGTGTACGCCCACCTGTCCTGGTGAAATTGGATAGTTCTCTGGCCTACCAGTAATCCTTACTTTCAAAGAAGAAACACCTCATAAAGCTACTTGTAAAACCAGCATCCACGGACTCGGTGTACTTACAGCAGATTCGTAGCGATTGTAAGCGAGCGGCTGTTGGCAGAAAAGTTAATTAACAATAAGCCGCCGCCGAGCCCCGGGGCATATCCGACCGTGGCGCGCGCTCTGAAACACTTTTTCAAAATACTTGGAAATTAATTTGTGACAATTACAATGACTCCATGTCTTATTTCTATAAAGGACTGTTTCTAGACAGTCACATATTAATTACGGGCTGGCTGAGAAATAAAATCGTGTATAATAGGCGAAAGTAATTAAAAAATTTTAATGTTTAATTTATACTATGACCAATTGAAAAACAAAACATTTATTCAGACATCTAATCCTAAAATAAATATCTTAGTAATATGTCTTTTTTTATTGCTTAAATGGGTAGATGAGCTCACAGCCCACCTGGTGTTAAGTGGTTACTGGAGCCCATGGACATCTACAACGTAAATGCGTCACTCACCTTATGATACAAGTTCTAAGGTCTCAGTATAGTTACAACGGCTACCCCACCCTTCAAACCGAAACGCATTTCTGCTTCATGGCAGAAATAGGCGGTATGCTGGTACCTACCCGTGCGGACTCACAAGAGGTCCTACCACCAGCAAAAATTAATCCCAAATTAATCTATACCAAATTAATCCCTAATTACGAGACTGCCTCATTTAATCAACGAACAATATTATCAATTTTCACTAGAACATCAAACTCACCCCTATCAAGGAACCTATAAAACTCGAACTCATTTCTCAGCACCGAGCTCTGTTTTCGTCTCTATCTAGCTCGCGTAAAAACGTATCTCTCGTCTCGTTTTAACGTACCAAAAAGGCGAGCCGATTATGTTAAATACTCCCGTTCCTGAATATAAATTGGGCGCTTATTTACAATGACTTATTTAACTGTTAACGATATCGCTTAACGCACTTATTATGTAGATTTTATTGACGTTCCGAACGATATAATGAATTTATTATGAACATAAATAACGTTCGAAATGTTTTCCGTGGAAAATAATGAGTTTGTTTTCGTGGTAGCGAATGGCGACGGTTGTTTGCTCATTATACATATAATCTGTGAACATGGTTTCATTTGTACAACTCCATAACCCGCCATGGCCGGAAATATTACAAAATGGTGCACCATAGTGAGCACAAAAGTCATATATAGCGAAACATAAATAGCAACAGAAGGAAATACGTCTGTATTGTCTTTGGATTTTTTAGCTCGTTGCCAATAAATTTGAAGTAGTACAAAAAATAAACGGAATTCGAATTTGCAGAAGAAATTCGACAACAACGTTTGTTTTTCTATCTAGCATGGGCTCGAAGGTTCATCAAGTATTGCAGTGCTATAACATTTGTAACCTTAAAGCCGTATCAAACATCTCCTTGACTCCAGATTTATTTATATCTGGAGCGAAGTAGAAATTTGGTAATAAATAGCTAACAAGTTTTAATCCACCCACCCGTACCTTGTTACATCCTCCACAGTACGATTTACAAAAAGAAAACTCAAATTCAAATTAAGAAACAATTTAAAAATTCACTAAAGTAAAAATTTGGTATTCCTTAAGCAGCTAACAAAAAGTTTTATTCCACCCACCCGTACATTGTTACATCCTCCAACGTACCGTTTACAACAAGAAAACCCAAATTAAAATACAATTTAACACGAAGCCCCCCCCACAAGACTTCTTCAATAAAACGAAAAAAACGCGCCTTTAACACGCATTGTCCGAGAACGTTCTAACTGCTAATCTCCGTCCTCATCCGGCGCGGGCCCTGTATATAATTCTAATGGAATTTTACAAGGAACGAAAAATAATCGTTGCGAGAAAATTAAGCCATCTTAGGTTAAAAAGTCCAAAAGTGGAGGGTTTACGGGGGCGCAGCCACCCTTCGGGGCGGTATGGATTTTTCGGGGTTACTTCCCGAGCCGAGGCCGGAAACAAGAGGCTTGGAGTCGATACGGTCTCGCGGAATTAGAATTGTATAACGTGTGCGCGAATTGTTTAGGGAGTTTCTACGACATCATTAGTATTTTATATTTGAATAATTCTAGAAAATATACGGAATTTAACATCTAAAGTATTGTATAAAATTTAGAAAATATACATCACTAGATAGTATAAAACAAAGTCGCTTTCTCTGTCCCTATATTCCTATGTATGCTTAAATCTTTAAAACTACGCAAGGGATTTTTGATGCGGTTTTTTTTAATAGATAGAGTTATTGAAGAGGAAGGTTTATATGTATAATAACATCCATTAAATAGTGGAGAAATCAATAATAAATTAGTTTCCGAAGCGACGCGAGGGCGGGTCGCTAGTATTAAACATTTCACAAAAAAAAAAGTAGGTTATATATTGGTTATATATTATATTTTGGTATGGGTTATATTGGAATATAAATCATATAGTGATTTTCTTTAATAATGTATCTTAAACATCTGTTGTTAAAGATACATACATACATATTTAAAGAAATACACTCCACCACTTGCCGTGCCTGGTAGTCTGACAGAAACCTTTGCTGGAGTTCCTACAAAACGGTACCAATTTTCGGCACAATGGTGTAAATGGTTTAGGATTGCTAGTGGACAAAAATACAAGCATTTGTTTTTATTAACACAGATGTAAATTTGAAATTATCTGCTACATATTGAGTAATCAGGCACGTGAGCGGTTGAATCTTCTTTTCGTAAATCTTGTAATGGTAGTAGTAGTAGTGGTAGTCGTAATTATAGTAGAGGTGGGAGTAGATTTTGTGGTAAGAGATATAGCAGAAGACAATTAGAACAGATTATTATCATGTATTTGCCTACATCCTTTCCATTACAATCTGCGTTAAATTTCAAAGATGACCTCAATTTGTAAATAAAATACATAGGTATACCTACTTGGAAGTAAATATTCAACATTATTTATTAAAAAAAAATAGCGCACGGAAAAATCCTAATCCAAAATTTAAATTCCTGGACAGAAACCTCAATTTGGTGAATAAAGCTTAAAAAAAAAATGTAACCCTCATGAAAATTTGCACCTCCGTAGTCGAGTGTACTCAGTACTAACTTACAAACAAAATTAAGCTCTAACATCAAGTTGGGAAGATTAAAAATTGTTTTCACAATAACTAGTTTCGTTTTCAGGCTAATTAGAACGGAGGGTTACAGAAAGGTTACATTCGAATTTGAGCATTGTCGCTTGTGCATTAGCATCGAAAATTACAAGCACGGATAGACGTTTGACATAAGAAAAGAAAAAAATATCTGTTTGTTGATTCTTTTTTTGAAACTAGAAGAGTTCCTATGTTACAAATGAAAAACGAACTCTAAAGAATGCTAGAAAAAAAAGAGAATTGGCAGAATAGTTAAGAATAAGTTGGTAAAGATTGAATTTGAAAAGACTATCTCGAAGGGCTAAATCTTTTTTGGGACACTGCTGATATTCACGCATAGCAATCGTTAAAATATTCGGTTGCCGATTATGAGTTCGCAGTTTATATTTAATATAACTAAAATAAAGAAATACAATATTTATACTACAATATTATAAAGCTGAAGAGTTTGTTTGTTTGGACGCGCTAATCTCAGGAACTACTGGTCCGATTAGAAAAAATTTTTGAGTGTTAGGTAGCTGGTTTATTGAGGAAGGCTATATATACGCTTAAGGCTAACATATAACATCACGGTAAGGCCAATACAAGTAGAGCACCAATAAATAATATTTCAAAATAATTCCTTAACATTCTATAATTCTAAAATATGTTCACTTTCTACGTAAATGAAGTGGGAGTAAAATTTAGCGTTATGCCAAAGTAGCTATTCCACGCGGACGGAGTCGCGGCCAAAATCTAGTTGTAGTATAAGACTAATTTATGAAAAAAAAATGGCAATAAAGCATTCCAGTTTTAAGAATAGGGCAGCCGTTATACAATTCTGACTTAGACATCAAGACAAGTTATATTTACGTTACCATTTTTATGTATCCATTTTTATGTTATCTCCAGTGACAAGTTAATATCTGATAGAAAATCACCTATTTCTGTCTATGCAAAATATTACTTAAGCAAATAATAAATACTATAATTTCGGTAAAAAAAATGTGCAATTCACATGTGGTAGAAGTGAAACCTTTAAAAAATGTTAGCTTCAAGATAACGAGACGAATGTAAAAAAATCGGGAAGAGGATACTTGTAGGTTTTAGTAATAATCATAGTGATACA
Source organism: Bombyx mori (assembly GCF_030269925.1). Taxonomy (NCBI): domain Eukaryota; kingdom Metazoa; phylum Arthropoda; class Insecta; order Lepidoptera; family Bombycidae; genus Bombyx; species Bombyx mori. The sequence goes on along the minus strand of NC_085124.1, from coordinate 12,819,683 downwards.
AAGTTTGATAATTATTTTTTATTTAACTCGTATGTATTACATAGAATTATTGAGAATGTATTAAGTACGAATATTGGGTACGAAGCAGAACGCAAAGAGAACTACGAATATAAGAAGCACTAATGCTTTCTATCTCATTTTCTCCAACGTTAAATCTTATGAATTTATGTGTCTGTCTCTTTTTACTGTCGCTTTTTCGTTTCATCACTTTCAAATCACAGCTATGCTAAAGAAGTTTTCACTTCCAAAAAAATTCAGGTTTGAGACATAATTACATATGTACGTGACAACGTCAGTCATTTCCGCTAGTTTCATCATATTATTTCCTAGGTGGACTATACTAAAGTAAACTGTAAACAGTTTTTGAGACGCCGGACATATATAAGGACAGTTAAAACGCGAGATTACATTAAAAAATAAAGTTTTAATTCATTATTGTCAGTTCAATATTTTTTTGTTATCGCGAAAATTCCGAAAACAATTTATTTTATTTATTTTTAATAATGCAAGCATATCCGCGAACCGGTATCTAGCTGGTAACACGAAACTAGCTATTACCGTCACCGCGTGAGCTTTCTGTCGAGGCGTCGAGGCGGACTCACTCAGGACCCTCGTCGACACCTCAACGCGCACTGTGCTGCAATCCCTGGTAGCTATAACATAACTTCCCGACTTAGATTACAAACATAAATCAGTGCATCATAATCACAACACCGTAGACATTAAGAGGTCGAGCTTGAAACTTTGTCATTAGAATCTGCCGAGTTCTGACGCCGGATCTTCTCAGTGGGTCGCGATTTTGATCCGGTAGTAGACGCACATTCAACGCATCTGTCCTTGAGCTGGTCGGGTACCCTTAAGTTGGACTGCTGTGCTCTCAGATACCCGTTACGAATAAAAACGTGCAGCGCGTTCTGTACTACATAACACTTAAGCTAAACAGATTTATTACTATTACGAAACAGCTTCTTATTAATTAAAACGACTGACCATCCGTACGTTTTTTTTTCCAACCTTATGGTCTACAGAGACCATAATATTATTATCAACGCCACCGAGCTAGTAGGTGAGCTCACGGGGCTCAAATCGGGAGTGTTGTAACACTGGCCCTAGCAAGAGCTGTTCGCAAAATCTACCACCAGATCGGAAACGCGGCCCACTGAGAAGATCTGGCGAGAAACGCAGTGGGCTGTATCTATGGGTTCATTTACTCATGGAGCCCTTCGTCGCAAGCGACGGGTTCGGCGAGGACGGTGACCGGTGCTTGAAGTACCTAAAAGCACCGTGAATTGATCGGGAGGATCCGTAATGACTTGTTTAGGGCGACGTCGATTGTTTACCATTCGATCCACCGGATCGGGTATTCCAAACCTTCATAAGCATTTGCACAATATTAATTTCGATAGGTTTAATTAACGTTTGAAATAGCTCACATAGCCATTCTACCAAAGATGCACTTCTTTTTTTAAAGGAAGGATTGCAGGTGAGCTTTCCAGTTTCACCCGAACAAATGGGCGAGCAAAGGCTCAGACAGGAGGGATGGGATTTGCTAACAGCTGCCCAAGCGCCTTTGAAGGAGACTTAACAACTCAAGGGCAGCTGCTTCGCTAATGATTCTACTACCGGATCGGAATCGCGACCCGCTGAGAAGATCCGGCGAGAAACTCAACGGGCTATAACTCTCAATAAGATTTCCAAATTTGTTATAAACAAAATGTTTATTAAAGTTTTTCGTTAGAAACCTCCGCATTCGGTAAGGCCGTATCAGAAATAACTAATATACCGGTTAAAACGAAGTCGTCTGTTCGTTTCAATGTTATGTTTGTCGATAAGGAACGACGAGTAGGCGGCGTTTCGCACCTCGCACAAACACTTCCACGCGCGCCGCGACAAATTGCGCTGCCACACAAAACACAAGCTGAAGCGTTTTAGATTATTTTTTTTTGCTTTTATGGGGGACGAGCTCACAGCCCATCTGGTGTTAAGTGGTTGTTACTGGAGCCCGTAGACATCTTTTTTTATTTTATTTTTTATTGCTTAGATGGGTGGATGAGCTCACAGCCCACCTGGTGTTAAGTGGTTACTGGAGCCCATAGACATCTACAACGTAAATGCGCCACCCACCATGAGATATAAGTTCTAAGATCTCAGTATAGTCACAACGGCTGCCCCACCCTTCAAACCGAAACGCATTACTGCTTCACGGCAGAAACAGGCAGGGCGGTGGTACCCACCCGCGCGGACTCACAAGAGGTTCTACCACCAGTTCAACAACTACAACGTAAATTCGCCACCCACCTTGAGATATAAGTTCTAAGGCCTCAATATAGTTACAACGGCTACCCCACCCTTCAATCGATTTTTATTCGCGTGATAGCTTCGAACTTCGCACGGAAAGGTAGGTGAGCTCACGGGCTCAACCTAAGAGAATTGCTAACACTAGCTGTAGCATGAGCAGTGCTTCGATGAATCTACTACCGGATCGGAATCACTACCCACTGGGAAGATCCGGCGAGAAACTCAGTGGAGTCGATGAGCTTGACGAGGACCGTGACCGGTTCACGTGATAGCCAAACGAATTCATGACTACAGAACGTGAATGACAATTTATAATGATCAGTATGTGTATTAAGAATGGCAAGTATAAAATTGTAAGTAAAACTCTTTACTTAATTTTGATTGTATTTACGTATTTATAATGTTTTATACCTTCAAAACTTCTATCGAAACTGAACAGGTTTAAGGCGTTATCAAATTCTTGTTTGAACGTGTAATGAACGACTAATGCTTAAAGCATTCTGAGCCGACTAATCTCAGGAATACAAAATCATTATGGAATTATTGTAATCTAGTATGTAGGATAGGTTTGATCTTCAAATTATTAAAATTGAGACTTCGTTTAAACTATTAATTTTATAATAAATTTTCAGCGTAATTGTATGAAATACTAAAACACCTCAATTGATGTTATAATTGATTCAAAAATAATTTCTCAGCGTACATATAACTATCGTTATTCTTGTATTATTTTATTAATTAATAAATAACAAATCAAAATAATTTAACATAAATCAATTGATACAGTAGAATAAATCTTCCAATGCGCTTGGAAGAGGCACAGTTCCCAAAATACTGGGTGGGTTACCACGTTGGACAACCAGCCTCACTCTCTGTGCAAAGTATCAGCCAGCCTTAGCATCACGGGTAGCCTCCTTCAAGCGTTTGGAGATTTCTTAATTTTATTAATTGTATTTTTAAAAATGGTTTATTTTAAATAGTCACGATAAAAAAAGACAAAAAAAATCGCCTCTATTTCACACTTGTGCCAAGCCCTAACAAACTGGTTCCACAGCGAAGGGTTGTCGCACACACACATGTGTTGTTCAACGGTTACCATTATATGCGAGCATGTGTGCGAGCGGTTACACGAACCAATAACCGACAACCCTTTCGGATAAAGGCGAGTGTCCATTGCCGGACGATAAAGATATGTTAATTTTTCTGTTGAATATTGAAGATATCTTTCCACTATTGACTTCCGAAGCTGTAACTTTAGTTCAGGATCCACACTAGCGAGATACTACTACACAAGAGGGATATCTATACTAATCGAAAGCTGTGACTCATCTTAAGGGTCGTTTGAGGCATCAAGGACGATAGTGACTGAAGATATGAATGGTTATCAGTTAGTTTAATTTAATATCTATGAAATAATTATATTTTTAAAATCTCCACGTATCGTAGGCATTATTAAAACTATTTTTAAGGCTTAATCTCGCATTTTATATTCCATTCTCCTTTCGTACACGATTTTCGTGGTACTGAGATTTTTGGTATTCCACAACACTTCAATATTGTGTTAACATCGGTAGATTTGTGTAAAAACACTGAACGCGGGATAAGACCGTAAAAGTAGCTTTGAAAATGCTTTAAAACTTAGTTGAGGCCTCAAATGAATTAGTGGTACCTATGATTGCGTTAAAACCAATCCTCCCTTCGGGCGTAATGAATAGATAGATAGATAAGAGCGCCATCTAGTGACAGTCAGAACTTTCACATATATTTTAAATTTTAACAATCTTATAATTCTTGATCCGAACTCGTCAATTCGGTAAATGCAAAAGTCACTCAATTTTTACTTGTGGTGGAACGTCTTGTGAGTCCGCACGGGTAGGTACCACCACCCTGCTAATTTCAGTCGTGAAGCAGTAATGCGTTTCGTTTTGAAGGGTGAGGCAGACGTTGTACTGTAAAAACTGAGACCTTAGAGCTCATATCTAAAGGTGGGTGCCGGCATTTACGTTGAAGATGTCTATGTGCTCCGGTAACCACTTAAAACCAAGTGGGCTGTGAGCTGTGTCATCTACAGTTCTAGGCAACAAAAAAACTGATCAAATCAAATAAAATCTCACACATGTACACAATGAGATAATCTGTCTGTTTACTTTTTAAAAAAATAGCTACAGCTGTCAACTTTTGTTACGACACGAACCTAACTGGAGGTCCGCGGGCGTGCTAATAACCCGGCTAATATCCTTGTCTAATTTGCAGTAGCGCTCCGCGAACGCCCGCCGCCAGATCGATACGGAACCATTCTATGACCCACATTACAGCTGCCAAACACGGCCTGCGTTGTCCCGAATCTCTTTGTACAACAATTAGCGAGAATTTAATTTAACATTTTCTGTAAAAAAAAAAAACGTCTTCGACAATAAAGCGGTATGTGAATACTATTGTTATAGCTAAGTCTACGCTATGATATTTCTTATTTCCATCAAAGCTTAAGGCAAATCCTCAATGGGCTGTGGTATATCTTGGCCTCTAGCATTAATACCATCAAAGTGATGTTAACCACTTACTAGTCTTACCACCGAGTATGATATTCGCGTCTGCCATCGTCGGTGCTAAATGTGGTAGTAAAATAAATTGTGTATCCGTTAAGAATATGTACTAGACATCGTTCAATTTTGATGAGTTCGTTTTAGGAAAGAACTTTGCTACATTTTTTATTACCGTTGTAGACAGTTGGGTAGCAGTATGAATAGCAGATGTATGTGATGGTAATAAGTGACTTTCGCGCATGGGTATCAAGCCGCAAGCCGATGCCTAAATTTATTTATGTATTTATTTATTTATTACTTTCTTCTTCTTCTTGCTTCGGTTTCCTCATTACTGAGGGTCGTGACCACTACCTCGCAACAAGAGTTTATTCCGGCTGATTTCACGCCATTTGCTCCTATCTGATATCTTATCCTATATTTATTACACTTCATGTAAAATTTACATTGGCATACTTAATGCCTAAGCCCAAGGCATTCTCTACCAGTCAAGCTAGTGCAGAATAAATAATGGTAGGTGCAATGAAATCTACTCTACTCTAATAATAATCTACTATCTCTTTAATATTTCTCTACTCTAAGATTACCTTCGAAAAATTCTTTAAAAAATTCCAGTTGACAATACCGTCAACCTAATTTCGCTTTCACATCTTATATGCTTTTGATATCTGAAAATCTTTATAATTGAAACGAAACCTATGCAGATGCTAGCAGTAAGGGTACATCATTTTCAATAAACGAATTTGTTTTTCGGATGACATAAATATATCGCCCTTCCGACCCCACCTTGTAAGATAAGGTAAAGACAAAGAAGATGAAGATAAATATATCGTACAGTCGCCACATCGTCTTGACTTCACGACTTCTCCCTGAGAAGACGCATAATACTACTGACCCTGGCACTCGTGTCTATAATTTTCAAGGTCATTCTGCGGCAACGTTATCAGCAATCAGTGAACATTTGCTTTGTCGTGAGAAGTGCAGCCGCGTGGTTCGATCACGAATCCATATTAAAGCATTGTCACAAACATGTGCCGTTCAAACCTTTTTATGGGATGCACCCTTCGACTACAATTTCCAGAGATAAAACCGCAGAGTTAGCTGTTTTTACCGCGCTTTAGCCCACTGAGTTTCTCGCCAGATCTTCCCAGTGGGTCGCAGTTGCGATCCGATGGTAGATTTTCGTGTAATAAAAATCAAACCCGCAAAATTATAATTTGCGTAATTACTGGTGGTAGGACGTCTTCTAAGTCCACACGGGTAGGTACCACCACCCTATTTCTGCCGTGAAGCAGTAATGCGTTTCGGTTCGAAAGGTGGGGCAGCCGTTGTAACTATACTGAGACCTTAGAACTTATATCTCAAGCTGGGTGGCGAATTTACGTTGTAGATGTCTATAGGCTCTAGTAACCACTTAACAATCAGGTATACTATGAGCTCGTCCACCCATCTAAGCAAAAAAAAAATCTTTCAGGTTGAGCCCTTGTAGCCGGAATAACCTTAGGCCACCATCAAATAGGTAGGGAAAAAAACCGCATCAGTCCGTCACGAATGCTCACGCGCAACCTGATTTACGAACTACGTCTCATCACAGCTCCAGTCCCACATCAATGACCGATAGTTTGAATAGCCTTCAATAACCCTCCTGACAGTGCTTCAAACAAAACCGTTTTTATAAACGTATTTCGACTCGCACAAAGGACCATTCTGTGAGGTGTGAGACTCCTTTTCAAGGATAAGCAAAGGAGCGAACGCTTTGTCTTAGGTGTCGTTTAATCATTCTCGAATTATCGTGAATGGATGTTTTTTTTTTGGATCGTTTAGAATGTCCCAACATCGTTTTGTGCTCTTTCCTAATATCAGCGTTCAAATAATCAGACACGACTTGCTCGTGTTTCAGCGTGAAATGAATTAGAAATCACTGTGTTATTGGCGGCGAGGCCTAATGTGTTGGATAATGCCATCCAGCTTATTTCTGCCGCGGAGCAGTCGTGCGTTCCAGCTTGAAATATTGCCATAGGATTGGGGATTGCTTTTAAATTTTGAGCAGATCGGAGCTTGGCGAGTAACCGACCAAAAAAAAAGAAATCTACCTTATTTGTACACAAAAAGAACTAACAGTACCACGATGCTTAAAAGAACAAAAATGAGATTCAATCGTAAAAGCATATAAAGTTATGTTATAGACTAGAAAAAACCTTAAAATTACTTTTGAACTATGATCATATTAGTTAATGGTAATCTCATAGGTTTTCCTATTCTTCGTTAGTTAGTATTAATGATCTAACATTGATTTTAAAAATATTAACGACATCTGTTCATGTGACTTGCTTATCTGCCAGTGAAAGCTTTTAAAAGGTGACAACTAAATAAATAATTATAAAAGAAAAAACTTCATCTCATTAGGGATGATGTGAGGATCTTAATTCATGAATTCAAATCCAGCATTTACCTTCCAAACATTTTTAAGAACTCGCATTAAAAATACTCTTGTATACAGCTAGTTTTATTTTCGGATATTGAATATTTAATGGCGATTCCGTGAGATATATACATAGTGCAAAATTGTGTTGTACTAATGGTCGAACCCCCACTAGATGACGCCACAGTTCTCTCTGCTCCTTCTCCAAAAATATCCACCTGCCTCCGTTACGAATAGAAGGAAAACCGCATTTCACAACCGACTTCATAGCTCATGCATTGAAATAACATAACGTTGGTAGAATCCATTATTGAAATTTTTGAGTCAATTTAACTATCTAAAATTAAAATAACACTGTGTTTATTTATTGTATTAGTAATCTTGGTAAAAGGTTAGATGAAATTCTTATCTACTTATTTTAAAGGTATACTTTGTAAATTAGTATGTTACATGAGACATTAGACTTAACTAGTCGACGCGTTGTTTAATTCTTCGTTCAAACCGATGAAATGAAGTGAAAAACGAGACTACTCGAATCTCTTCCCAGATAACCATGCTCATATATGCTCAATATAAATATCCTAAATTTCTCTTAATTAAAACGAATAGCAAACGTTTGAAATTCAATGGTTCCCGCAAATAATGTCATTTTATGTGTTTTAGTATCACTAGATATTAGCGTTTAAAATTCTAACTCCGAACATAAGCTATTTTTAACAACATTACAAACTTCAAACCGAAACGCATTACTGCTTCACGGCAGAAATAGGCAGAGTGGTAGTACCTACCCGTGCGGACTCACAAGAAGTCCTACTGCCAGTCAAAGAATCATATCAAAGAATGAAATATCATATCATAGAAAATTTAGAAATGTTGTTTGTTTGTCCCACGATTTAGTCTTGTGAGCCTACTTGAAGGGCACAGTAGCTGCTTATATTGAGGCTTCGGCCTCATGCCTCAAGCTGAGATGCAGCATTCATACTGTGATGGCTATGAGCTCTAGTAATCATTTAACACTATATAGATCGTGCCGTCTAACACATTAAAATGCTAACTTATAAATTTTACATTTAATTCGTTAATTACTAAAATAAAATATCTTTTGTTACATAGTTACTTCAACCAGACTGTTTTTCTGAAGACAGTTGGATGTAACGTAGATTTTATAATAATATAAAGTACCTGATAATGATCTTATCACTATCTAAACGAAAGATTTACTAATTTAATTCAATTACAATAAATCAAGCCCCACTTAATTGGTAAAAATAAAAAAAAGAAAGATATAAGCGCCATTCATTTTTGCGACGAACAAAGTTAATTTTCCAAACAAATTATCGTTTTTGAAGTTACTACAATTAACTATGTATTTGTCGTGTTAAATTTAACCTAATTTAATGTATCGGCACAGGGACTAAATTCAGACTATGCTGTGGAAAAATTAAAACACTATTCTATAACACATTAGAAAACTTACATATATATAGGTATAGGTATAAAATTACTACCCGATAAGTTTTGGCAGGAGAAATAGGCAGAACAGTGACACCAACCCGTTTGGATTCGGACATAGTACAACTGAGGTCGTCAGCTCAAAAGCGGCCTAAGCTTACCATAGTCAGCATGGAGATAATGAGTTTTGAATTTATTTTTACACTGCTTCGTAGGCAAAAATAATACGCGGACACAGCCCACTGAGTTTCTCGCCGGATCTTCTCAGTGGGTCGCGTTTCCGATCCGGTGGTAGATTCTGCGAAGCACTGCTCTTGCTAGGGTCAGTGTTAGCAACGCTCCGGTTTGAGCCCCGTGAGCTTACCTACACGTTAGGGCGAAGCTGATATAGCCTCTCAAGGCTATCAGCACAGGTAGGAAAAAAAAATTACTAAGCGATCTGTTATCTATGGATGAACGGTTTAGCATCAAAATTTATTAAGTTTTAAATAAATTGCAATATATAAGCACGAATATGAAAATTTTTGAACTAGGCCATTTTTGCTCTGATGGCCTCAACTGAATGTTACACTGTGTATACATATTATATATTATATATACACGGTATATACATATCGACGGGTATAAGGCTGCTTGGCTTAAGCGACATTTTAGCGACTTTTTTACAAGAATGCTATTTAAAGTTTAAAATTCGAAAATATATATATATACTTATCTAGTCAAAAATATTTTTAAATCTTGGGAGGAATCGCATGATTGTCTTGGAATTTTCTGTGACTTATCCAAAGCATTTGACTGTGTTGAACATGAAACATTGGTGAGGAAACTACATCACTATGGTATTAGGGATGGTGCATTGGAACTTATTACTTCCTATTTATCAGGACGGATACAAACAGTAGATGTGAAAGGTAATAGATCTTCAGGCACCTTGTTGAAAATGGGTGTACCTCAGGGTTCCATTTTGGGTCCTTTTTTATTTCTAATATATATAAACGATTTACCTAGTTTTATTGAGTCCCGACACGAGGTCGTATTATTCGCAGATGATACATCTTTATTATTTAAAATTAAACGACAACTACAAGTCTATGACGAAGTGAATGATGCGATTTCGTGTGTGGTTCATTGGTTCCGTATCAATAACCTATTATTGAATAGTAAGAAAACTAAATGTATTAAATTTACTTTAAAATGTATTAAACCATCTTTAAATGTGAGACAAGTGGATAGTGATGTAATTGTTTCTGAGGAATCATTGGAGCTTGTTGAGTCAACCGTATTTCTTGGTATAACAGTGGACTCCAAACTGCAGTGGGGACCTCATATTCATAAATTGGCGAGTAAGCTCAGCTCTGCAGCATACGCAGTAAAAAAAATTAGAATGTTAACAAACGCGGACACGGCTCGTTTAGTTTACTTTAGTTACTTCCACAGTGTCATGTCCTATGGCATTTTGCTATGGGGCAATGCGGCCGATGTAGAAATGATATTTATTCTGCAGAAAAGAGCTATACGTGCTATTTATAACATGCACTCAAGGGAATCCCTGAGGGAGAAATTTAAAGAAATTAAAGTTCTCACTATGCCATCCCAGTACATTTTTGAAAATTTGATGTATGTTCGTAAACATATTGAGGAGTTTCCTAAACAGTCGGACATACATAATAGAAATACTAGGAACAAACACAAGCTTGTTGTGCCGATGAGTAGGTTACATAAGATACGAAATTCATTCGGGTGTTTGTCTGTGCGCCTGTACAACAAAATCCCACATGATGTTCAGAACCTACATATACATAGGTTTAAGAAAACTATTAAAGAATATCTGTGCAATAAAGCTTACTATAAAGTCAATGATTATCTAGAAGATTGCACAAAGTGGGAATGAGTTGCTCGCTCCAGGCATTTCAATATTGTAGTTATTGTTACGTTATAATACTCAGTGTAAAAAATTCATATTTAAAAAAATAATAATATTAAAAAATAAATAAATAATAATTTTATATGTAAAAAAAAAAAAAGACATGCCCGCTGAGTTTCTTGCCAATTCTTCTCAGGACGGAGGCTAGTTCTTGTGAATTGGCGGTAGTTCTTTTGACGTTCAACAAGTATGTACTTTCATTTATGTTGAATAAAAAATTTTTGATTTGATTTGATTTGATTTGATTTGATTTGATATAAGTAATAACAAAAAACCTATTCTTCAGCTATTTAAATCAAGTAAAATTAATTGAAGTTTAATTAAGAAGATCGAACTGTTGATGCTAATACCGGATAAAACGGACAAAGGTCCGTAATGTTTGTAATTAAAGAATTTTAAAGATAAATGTCGCGTATCAAGCGAAATGTCGCTGAAGCCAAATAGCTTACCATCCTTCGATATATCGTCTCCTCGCATTAAAACTGTATAATCTCAAAACTTACTAATTTAAAGGAGAGTGTTTTAAAGGTTTCACATGTGATATTTTTAATATTAAACATCTTTGCAGCATTTATTTCTTATTTTTTACCAGTTACATTATCTGTCTTTTCAAAGTAAAATAAAATTATGTATTAATTTTGTTAATAGTAGTTTAAACATAGGTAAACTAAAAAAAAAAAACTAAAACTAAACTACGCTCTTTTGACAGTATGTATTTATGTGAAAAATACTGGTGATACCAAATGATTCCGCATCTTAACTCAATTTCGAATATTTTTGGAAATTGTACACTTTTAATGCGAAAAGATGATATCGACGCTTGAAAGGCAAAAGTGACTAAGCGACAATGCGTGAACTTTACAGTAGACTAATTTAAAGTTGAAATACCTGAAAAAAATTCTATTTTAACGAATCTAGCTATAGGATTGAAATGATTTTAATAGTCCTAGAAATATATTTTTTTTGCGCATCGAATATTGGTTATTGCCTATCATTAATGTATAAAGCAGTTATTGTCGCTTAGTCACGTTTGCCTTTCAAGCGTCGATATGTATGTAGTTTTTTATGAAATAGCTTTACATCTGATTATTAACGCTATGATTTCCTAGACGCATATGCTTACGGATTATCCTAACGCATCCAAATCTGTGTTTACTCGAATGAGGATTTACTAAACGAATTAAACACTTCAATATTAAAGACAAAAGCCACATTATAACCGCTTGAACAATAAGAGTAATTTGAGCCGGCCGTCGGCATTTTCAAAGCGAACACACAACCTTTTATATCGTCTGTCGTATGAAAATGCTAATTATAATTATAAAAAAAAAACATCACTATGAACATTCAAAGAATTCATTTACACATTTCTCAATAAAGATCTTCATTAAAAGCCAAAATCAAAACCTCACTCGGTCGAGGTTCGATTACATTAATTGTTGAATCAAGATTATGATGCGTAACTTAAAAAATAATCATAATATCCTTACTAAATACTTTCAGGTATGAATATGTAAATATTTCGTAGAAATTATTCACTAGTGTCTTAATATGGATTGTAACCATTTGCAAAGGTTAAGGTTTTAGTTCAAATGAAGCAAATATTTAACTACAATGTTTTTTTTTATGGTTTACTAATGGCCCGGCGGTTTTTCCAGTTTCATTCACTAGGACAGGTAGTTTAATGTACCAATCTTTGTTGTAACAACAGTGACATGTAAGTCTTCTTTTTAATTCTATCTTCTCAAAAGTCTACTTGGACTATCTAAATTGATCTTCATTTCAATATTTCGCTCAATACAAATCGGATATTTTAGTACCGAAATTGTAAATTCACACCGATATTGCACAACAAACAAAATATATTTTGTCATGAAACAAATCTAACAGCTCTAAATTGATTAGAAACGATAACGTTAATTTGTGTTTTAGGCCAAAATTACAAAGTTAAATCGCGTGAGAATCTCAAAATACTATAGGTATTTACCTGGTGGATGATGCAGTAATGGAGGACCCGGGAGGAAGGCTGCGGCTACTGCAGCTTGAGCATTGAAAGCTGCTGCATAGGCCACGCGACTCGCAACAGAGGCCGGCAGAGGAAACTGAGGAGTGTAAGCCGACCGGGGCTCTCTGCTCTCAGATAAATTGAGTACTCTATCTCCATCTCTGCTCTCGAAGTATCTCTCTCTGCTCTCCCGATTATCGGAGAGACCTAGCAGCTCTTGGATGGCGAATGGAGAGCGCTGGGGTGCTCTGGGAGCGCTTGCGTTAGCGCTCATCGCTTGCATTTTGAGCGAAACAGTATCTGACCACTCGCTACGATCTCAGCTTACATAACTGAAGACATGTATCTTTGTCTTGTTTTTTTTTTGGAAATTTTATCACAATATTAGACCATTCGTTTACAAGTCACACTAATTCAATGTTTGAAAATTCACTTAATAATTATTAAACTAGAGTAGATTAGGCCTCGCTTAGGCTACAAGTTTACTTAAAGTTAGAATTTAGGTGCGATTGAAATTCGCGGAAAATTGTTGGTATCGTGTTAAAAACGCGACACGAGCGCTCTGTCCGGCGTCCGCAGCGCTTCTGAGCGGTACACCGCCGGGCGCTTTGTAAAAACGAGAGGACCCCCCTCGGCGTGCTGGCTCCCGAGGTTCACTGTCAAACCATCGTATTTCACCACCCCCCCGATACACGTTACGACGTTTCGGAACTGAAACGCTTACGGCAGCCGCAACGACGAAAGGACACAAGCGGATCCCCCGCTGACTTACAATGCGCCGTTTCGGAAATCACTCACCAGCCCCCCGGGCCACGCAGGCGGAGCCTACTTATAGCCAATACGGATATTTTGTTACCGCACTCTATTGGCCAGATTTCTTCGCGGGGGACACGCCTACGTGACGCCGCAGTACTCGAAACGGAGCCTTATTGGCAAGCGAATTAAACCGACATTGTATTAAATGGCAGCGCTGATATAATTTTGATTAATTGTGAGAAATGAATAGTCCGTGGCGTGGGGGCCAGGGGTCGGCAGACGGGGGTCGTGTACCGGACAGCCGGTATTATTCTATATTTTCTTGGCACTTTGCTTTATTATCGCGCTACTTCAATGGCCTCCTCTGGTACAAAACGACATTCGGTGTCGGCCGCATAATGTGCCATTATCAATCATTGGTCGTGCTCTACACCTGCAGCTCTACCTGCGGGTAGAGCACTTGAGGAATTCTTGTAGAGCTTAGTGTATATTCATGTTTCCTGTGTTTTGTGGTTTTTTTTTTAATAACTTGTAAATAATTTTGTTAGTTTAGTTTATAAGATTTTATTGACCAATGGTTTATTTGTAGATAATTGTTAATAAAGTTTTAGATAAAAAAAGGTTAAAAACCCAATACTTGTTTTGATACATTAAAAAAATTATAAATTTAATAATGTATAAATCTAGTTCTAAAATTTCGACTAAGTAGTATAAAGTTTATGAGATGGCTTTAGTTTTCGCTCTAAGCACACTCATTGACAGTGACAATGCCGATGTTCACGAGCAACGACAACCATACAGACAATTTAATTTTCTGAATAAATAAAAATATAAAAAAATCATTTGTATATCCACCACTAGCGTTAAACGAGACGTAAACTATTTATTTAGGTATTTAACTTTATGCACAAGACATGGCGGGGTACCGTAAGACGTTTCAGACCTTCCTTCTTAAAAGCTACGCAATGAACTCGACCACTCTATCAAGAATCAAACGACTAAGAAGACAATAGTAGGTAGGTACAGTGGCGGACTGATGCTTAAGGCACTCGCTATCAGTCAAACAAACGTGCTGTGGCATTGCCTTATCGCATTAAAATATATTGTATCACATTCCAATAAATATACAAGAGAAATATAATCTCTATGTGGAATAGGGATCGCAGCGCATAAAATAAAAACTACACTATTCCAAAATCTTCTATTATAATAGTAATTAATAATTAACACTAATTTTATTACGTCTTACTCATTTTTCAACCGTCTTCGCCATCTTCCAATTCTCTGTCATTCTATCTGTCATTCTCTTCTCTCTTTCTTTCCGTTTTCTCTCACTAACATCTTAACGCTCCGTTCCACACTCTATTCATACGTTCCGTTCTTACCAATCCTACACCTATATATTAATACGTGAAGCAAAAACTTTGTACACCTTTTTACGAAAATTGCGCAGACGGAGGTGTACGAAATTTCTCACACTTATAGAGAACATAGAGAAGCGGTGCAGAATGCTAATTTTTTTAAATTATGTATAAGAAATACATACATTAAATCGATAAATAAAACATTACACACACTACCGTGTATTTGACACACACACGCATATATACTCTTTTGTTCATTGTTAAAGTTTGTGGTCAAATTGAGAATAGATAAATATTGTTTGTCTTTAATATTATTTGTCTATAATGTAGTCTTGGCCAAATTTGTGATTATGAAAGTAAAGTCTTTGACTATAGAACCATATTAATGTTCAAACTTATAATTTCAATCAATAATAGTTGAATTTCGACTACTGGGCGACCATTACTATACCTGTTATAATATCGTAATTATTAATTTCGACGGCACCCAAAACACTTCATTACGGATCCGCCCGACCCATTAACGGTTCTTTTAGGTACCTCAAGCACCGCTCACCGTCCTCATCGAACCCGTCGCTTGCGACGAAGGGCTCGTCGAGCGAATTAACTCATATACACAGCCCACTGAGTTTCTCGCCGGATCTTCTTGATGGGTCGCGTTTTCGATCCGGTGGTAGATTCTGCAAAGCACTGCTCTTGCTAGGGTCAGTGTTAGCAACACTTCTAGTTTGAGCCCAGTGAGCTCATCTACAAGTTAGGGCGAAGCTGAAATAGCCTCTCAAGGCTATCAGCATATGTAGGGAAGAAAAAAGAAATTGCGTATTCAAATCGAATACTTTTTTTTTACTTATACTTTTTTTTTTACAGCATACGTGATCACAGACGACTGTATTCGAAAGATAGCAAATAATATTATGAAAATTGAAAAAGACACGAGACTAAAACGCAAAAGAAGTTTAAATTTGAACTCGTTATCATGTCACCATACGAAGCTGAGTAAAAAATAACAAATTATTGCAGTTTTTCTGGAAATTGAAACATGCTATCATAATCGTATGAGAAAAACCCTTCTTAGTTAATTTCCATTAGGAACGTTATAAATGTTTTTAATCTATGTTTTTTTATTTTTATTACTTAGATGGATGAGCTCACAGCCCACCTGGTGTTAAGTGGTTACTGGAGCCCATAGATATCCACAACGTAAATGCGTCACCTACATGAGATATAAGTTCTAAAGTCTCAAGTATAGTTACAACGGCTGCCCCACCCTTCAAACTGAAACGCATTACTGCTTCACGGCAAAAATAGGCAGGGCGGTGGTACCTACCCGCGCGGACTCACAAGAGATCCTATCACCAGTAATTAGGCAAATTATAATTTTGTAGGTTTGATTTTTATTACACGGTGTTATTCCTTCACCGTGGAAGACACTCGTGAACAATTGTTGAGTACGTATTTTATTAGAAAAATTGGTACCTGCCTGGGATTCGAACACCGGTGCATTGCACAACACGAATGCGCCAGACGTCTTATCCCTAAGCCCACGACGACGACTATGTGTCAATTAGAATAAAAAAAGCCAAACTCCATTGCGCGTAAATTGAAGAAAATACTGTGGGCATATCGCGATTTAACTGATATGTAGTAGCAATGCCCAACATGCTTTAACCTACTGGTTCTGCTGCCCTTGAGTTGTTAGGTCTTCTTTGGAGGTGCTCTGGTAGCTGTTAGCTAATCCCACCACTCCTAGCTAAGCCTTTTCTCGCCCACCTGTCCTGGTGAAACTGGAGAGGCCTTCGGGCCACCAGTAATCCCAAATTCATAAAAAAACCAACCGGTTCAATGACATCTATCATCTAATTGAAACTTCCATCCGAGGCCTGAAGGTAGTCACAAATTTGAGTAATGATCAACGACTGATATTGACAATGTCCATGAGTGACAGTGACCCTTTTCCATTAGTTGGAACTTATTCAATGGCAACGCAACAACAGCTTTAAATATATGCAAGCGATGATATAATCTGGGATTTACTGGTGGTAGGACCTCTTGTGAATCCGCACGGGTAGGTACCACCGCCCTGCCTATTTCTGCCGTGAAGCAGTATTGCGTTTCCGCTTGAAGGGTGGGGCAGCCGTTGTAACTACACTGAGACCTTGGAACTTATAATATATCTCAAGGTGGGTGGCGCATTCACGTTGTAGATGTCTATGGGCTCCAGTAACCCTATAATATGAGGTGGGCTGTGAGCTCGTCCATCCATCTAAGCAATAATAAAAAATAAAACATTCACGTTATTGTATATGGGCTGCAGTGACTACTTAATATCAGGTGGGCCGTAAACTGTAGGCAGCGGCTTGGCTCTGCCCCTGGCATTGCTGAAGTCCATGGGCGACGGTAACCACTCACCATCAGGTGGGCCGTATGCCCGTCTGCCTACAAAGGCAATAAAAAAAAAAAAAAAAAAACTCCTCTGTCTATCTACCTACTCGACTAGACCGTCGATGCGAGACCGCTTAAAACCGATTGCGTAATGTATTTAAACAAGTGTGCGTCCGCTTCTCAAGCAATTGGGTCATGGTAAAATGACGTTGCAAACATATGTACATACATATATGGTACATCCCTATTTTCCAGGCAGGGGCCGACCCTCATTTGAGGTTTTCCGCGCCTAGGGGGTGCGCGGGGTATGTGAGACGAGGTTCCCGCGGTCAACACTACAACCAGACACGCGGCGACACCCTGATGATGCCCGACTGACGGGTCGTCGAGAAGATAGTCGACGAATCTACCTCGGCCGTCTTCGTACGGCAAATGAGACAACCATGTCTTTAACTGTCATAATACATTTAATTAGACACTTTTCTCAGGTAACAAATTCATCGGACTTTAGGCCTTTTGGAAATGGGAAAAGCAATTTGTGGATCAAAGCGTATTGTAATGTTGATTGCTAGATGACACTACATGGACAGAGGCATTCACTCATTCTTTACTGGCGGTAGGACCTCTTGTGAGTCCGCACGGGTAGATACCACCGTTCTGCCTATTTCTGCCGTCAAACAGTAATGCGTTTCGGCTTGAAGGGTGGGGCAACCGTTGTAACTATAGTGAGACCTTAGAACTTGTATCTTAAGGTGGGTGGCGCATTTACTTTGGATGTCTATGGGCTTCAGTAACCACTTAATACCAGATGGTCTGTAAGTGCGTCCACCCGTTTAAGCAATATTTAAAAAAATATCTTAGAATTGAAGACATGAGTGGATATGAGGGGTTAAATACCAATTTTAAGATTTTTGAGTTTTTACATTGAATGAAGGTGTTATGTGCCTATAAACCATATTAGACCTTAAAACCCGAATTTAAACGCTATTTCTTGAAATCGCATGTGATGAAGGAGTTATGTCCGAGGAAAAAGTACAAGTAACAAAAGTTTGTTACCCGTTTTCTTAAAATTAACAAATTGTATCATATACCCTTCATCCACTCATGTCTTCAATTGTTTTCTTTAAGATGGAACGCGGTTGCCCAAATGCCTTTTCAGTTTTGTCAGCGTTCCTGATGTGCTCACAGCCAACCGTGCGCCTCCGAAGGATACCTTATAGCTAAAGATTATGTATGACTAATGTCATTGTGTCACTTGTCTCTCATTGTTTTTACTTATTCCAATTAGTACACTCTTTATGGAAAACGCAAGCGTATTTTAATTTACTCAATGTATTAAAGAAAATTAATAAGGAAATGAAACCCATTTTCTCCTACTATTTGCTGAGAAGATCCGGCAAGAAACACAGCGGGCTGATGCTATGGGCTAGGTTTCACGTCACTCACTCTTCTTTGAGTTTAACAAGTACTATTATTATGTGTGCCCATGTCTGATCTAAGCGTTGGAACTTCAAGCTTCAAACAATAGTGCAACTGGATCTCCAAGGACATACATGTCTATGACAATTAACCTTTACCTTTTAATTTAATTTTATTCATATAACTATACAACATTACCTTTTTATTAAATACTAGCGACCCGCCCTCGCGTCGCTTCGGAAACATTAAATTTTATTATTAATAGCTGAGTCTCGCGATGTTACCAACGGTTTTTGTCGTAGCGCGAGTGACGCCGCGGGGTGAAGCTAGTCTAAAAAAAGTAGCCTAAGTTACTCCTTATATAATCAACTATCTATCAGTGAAAGTCCCGTCAAAATCGGTCTAGCCGTTACAGAGATTAGCCGGAACAAACAGACAGACCGACAGACAAAAATTGTAAAAAATGTTATTTTGGTGTATGTACCGTATATCTATTCATATGCATGTAGTAAAAAGAGGCTATTTCAATATTACAAACAGACACTCCGATTTTATTTATATGTATAGATAGTGGTAATGATGAATGTATTTTAAAAAGATCCGCTGGTTTAGTTTACGCGATTGATTTTACGACTGTGGCTTTTATTGAACTGGCGGTAAAATTTACTTAGATATTCATTCAGTACTTAGAAATCTGTGTAAAATTAAACTATGAATTATTTTAAATTTGATATTAATTATTAAGCCGGAAATGATTTGAAGGGAAAAATGCTTGTTGCTAAATTGTTAAATATTCGTTCAACTTTAAAGACTAAGCAAACGTTGTGTTATGATCATGGAGTGGCGCGTCGTGTATTGTGACGTCATTGTGCCACGGCACTATGTTCCGTGAAGGCTGAGCAGTAAATACTACAACGATACCACGCAGTCATTAGGGAACTTAGAGTTTACTCTGAGATAGATCAGAAATAAATTAGCGAATGACTTTGAACCAACGAACTTTGAACACTGAACTTAATTTAACATTATGACAGATCTGAAATGACAAGCATTTTTCTGTGGTGTATAAATAAAAAACAACAGTTTACGATTCCATCTTTTATAACATTAATAGAAGTAGGACTTCACTTGCAATATCTTAAGTTACAGAGTACGGTTTTTTTTTAAATGACACAAACATGGAGGATAGTTCAGTTCTCAGAATAGCTTTATAAAGAAAACTTGCTCTGACTATACTACAGTTGGGCAGACAAACAGTAAAATCGGAATAGACTGACAAGATAGTTGGAATATTATGAAGTACCTAAAACGCAAATACTCCAGAAAAAGGGCATTACTTTAAAATGTTATCAATTACATTAAAGCACCTCAGGTTGGATTTAGTCTAATAAATTTCAGGTTATGCTGCCTGCCATCGTGGACCAAAAATCAAATTGAATTCGATTGAAATTAAAAACTATAGAAATTGCAGTAAAGCTTCATTCGGTGATTGAGATTCTTTCTTTAAATTTGAATTCAACATTAAAATCTATACTAATATATAAAACTACAGTGGTTTTTACGGATGTTCCGTTATAACTACTGAACCGTGCATCCGATTGACTTGAAACTTGGTATTCATGTAGAAAACACATGTACTTAATGGATAGGTTATTTATATGAGAGTTGGACTCCCTAATAATAATGGCAATAAATAATAATGTTAATTTTAAATGCCCAGCGAAGCGGGCGAGTACCTATGGCTAGTTAACAAATATAGAAATAGCAGCAAAAATACAGTCTGTTGTTAAGACTGTTATTTTAAAATTGAATTCAACATTTAAATAAACAACTATATCAATAGCAGTAAAGTTTTATTTAGTGGCTGAAAATGTTGTTTTAAAATTGAATTCAACATTTTTATTAAGAGCTCTACAAATAGCAGGTTACGGTTAACTTTCTAAAATTCACAATGACTTTTATAAAACAGTATTCATTTGCAATGGTATTTCAATGTTTATATCTATACTAATATTATAATACTAATATCTACAGTGGTTTTTACGGATGTTCCGTTATAACTACTGAACCGTGCATCCGATTGACTTGAAACTTGGTATCCATGTAGAAAGTACATGTACTTAATGGATAAGCTAATATTTATATGAGTGTTGGACTCCTTACACCAGTTGCGGGGGCGTTAATGATGAGAATGTTTGTGGGGGTGAGAAATAATAATGTAAATTTTAAATGCCCAGCGAAGCGGACGGATACAGCTAGTCAAGTATAAATTTTTTTTTTACACATACTTTTGCCAAAAATATCCGATCCAATCTTAGCTGGAACAATAAGCGATTAGTTTTTCTAAATGTAAAATGAAAAAGGAAAAAGAAAACACCGATAAAGGATCCGAATTCAATCCTTTAAACAACTTTAGCTGTCAAAACGTGTCTCACAAGAACCGGACAGGCGATATCGTAGTACCGAGTCCTTTTAAAACACCAAATATTGTATTCATTGTCCGCTGTAACGCGAGAACACGGATCGGAATGGTTTTTGTTTACAACGTGGGAGGGTTGTGGGAAGATTTGTATGTATTCGATTTGTCTTCGCGAATCTTTTGGGTGTGGGCAGGGCGTAAATTGTTGAATTATTATATTACTGGTGGTAAGACCTCTTGTGAGTCCACACGGGTAGGTACCACCACCCTGCCTATTTCTGCCGTGAAGCAGTAATGCGTTTCGGTTTGAAGGGTGGGGCAGCTGTTGTAACTATACTTGAGACCTTAGAATTTTTATATCTCAAGGTGGGTGGCGCATTTACGTTGTGGATGTCTATGGGCTCCAGTAACCGTTTAACACCAGGTGGGCTGTGAGCTCGTCCACCCATCTAAGCAATAAAAAAACTATATATATTAAGATGTCAATGTTTAGTGATTCTTTCTATCGAACATGGTCAGAGGATTATACGTTGATAATACTATATTTAGACATGCATTAGTCGACGCTTAGTCATAGCTACCGACCTATAAGAAGAGCTAGAAGGTACTACGATGTGACCAATGACATTGTTCTCGTGGGATCTTCTCAGTGGGTTGCGTTTCCGATCCGGTGGTAGATTCTGCGAAGCACTGCTTTTGCTAGGGCCAGTGTTAGCAACACTCCGGTTTGAGCCCCGTGAGCTCACCTACTAGTTAAGGTTACGTCGAAATAGCCTCTTAAAGCTATCAGCATAGGTAGGAAAATAAAATTACATTATCTTCATGTAATAACTCTATCATTTGCAAATTCTGTCTATTTTTTCCTAATATTACTTAAAGGATGTACATAAGTAAGTCTGTAAATTTAGGCATTAACTTTTTTACTGTAATTGCCGAGCCTTCGTTAGCTCAGGTTTGAAGAATAAGGTTTTTTTTTTTATTGCCCTTGTAGGCAGACGAGCATACGGCCCACCTGATGGTGAGTGGTTACCGTCGCCCATGGACTTCAGCAATGCCAGGGGCAGAGCCAAGCCGCTGCCCACCGCTTAATACTCTCCACAATATATTTGTATACTAACAAGGGTTGTTCATGATGGACATTCGTTAATATCTCAATCACATAATCTGCCCTTGGTCTTAGTGCAAGTCCACTGAAATATCAGGATCTTATAAAAAATCATGGTGAGAACGTAGGTAGGTATAAAGATGGAAACGTATTTGCTAATTATTGCAGTAAAGCATAATGAAAAAGTGCTCGAAAACTACTACCGTAATTACGGTACTTGCTCGTAACAGTTCTTAAAAAAAAATAATGTGATATCAGACTAAGGCCATCAACGCAATAATTAGTATGGAGATAATGAGGTTTAAATTTACTTTTATACTGCTTCGAGCTCGGGATAGACCTTGTTTTAATAGTTTTTAACTAAATTGCAATATACATATAAGGACGAATATGGATAATTGTGGGTTAAGTCACTTTTGCGCTGACTGACTCTTTTATACTACGCAACATTTAAATAACGACAGTATATTAATTCAGTATTTATCAAGATAGCATACTGATAGTGAGTGATCACCGTCGTTGATAGACCTTTGAACTGCGAAGGGCACAGCCAGGCTGCTGCCTAATGTCAAGTACTCTCCTTTTTTTCCTAACTAAGCTGATAGATAGTCTTGAGAGGCTATTTCAGCGTAACCTTAACTAGTAGGTAAGCTCACGGGGCTCAAACCTGACGACGTTGCTAATACGAACCCTAGCAAGAGCCGTGTTTCGCAGAATCTACCACCGGATCGGAAACGCGACCCACTGAGAAGATCCGGCGAGAAACTCAGTGGGCTGTGTCTGTAGGTTAATTTATTCGTCGAGCCCTTCGTCGCAAGCGACGGGTTCGACCAGAACGATGACCGGAGTACTCTCCGCACACCCCGCTTGCTTATTGCTTTGTTGGTTAACGTTGGTGCTTTATAAACATATCAAAATTACGTTTAAATTTTACTTCATCGATTCGTTAAGCACGTCACTACTTTCTTACTTATTGTCAGATATAATTTAAAAGATAAACCACATAACATCAGCTGTCTAGTTTTCGGTAACCAATACAAGTAGCATATCGTGTCTCTTTAGTCGCTCGAAAGTATATTTGTTTAAATTATTGGATCGCCACTTGTCATACATGTACTAAGACAATAATAATGCGTGTGTCTAAATAAAGAGTATTGTAATGGAAGTATGTAATGGAAGTAATGGAATTTAATGAAATTCACTCAAGAGTGGGCGGAATACTTCCATTTGTGTCCATTGACACAAATATGAATTCCAGATGTTATTGACTATACGAAAAAGTATGTAGATGTTCCACGTATTGACTAATTTCGCTGAGTGGAACTAAGGCCCGAATAATATTGAACTTGTAAACAATATACATATATCCAAGCTTATCTTGTAGATGTCGCTGGTGCAATGCTGGCTTTTATTTTCTATTCTATTTCTTCCAAACTATCAAATCTAACGCTAGAAGGGCTTCTTAATACTGCTATGAATGTGTAAGATAAAAGGGTTTTAATTGGGAACGTCGTTGGTATATTAAATTGACTGAGGAGAAAATTAAGTTGAAGTTGAATTAAAATGCATATATTCTGGTTATCTTAGTCAGAATGTTGGACTAAAGTAATAAGATTATCGTGTTCCTTGCAAACTTTTCAATCAATTGTTCTTCTTTAAGAAGTAACAAGTTTTTATAATAGTTTCGGTTACATATATCGATAACAGCAATCCGAGGCCCACTGAATTTGTCGCCGGCTCTTCTCAGTGGGTCGCGATTCCGATCCGGTGGTAGATTCAGCGAAACACAACTCTTGCTAGGGCTAGTATTAGCAAATTCTCTCAGGTTGAGCCCGTGAGGCCACCTATCTGTCAGCAAAAAACCGGAATAGCCACTTACGTCACCAGCGAATAGGTATAGAAAAAAATGAGTCCGAACTAATAAAATTTTGTTATGAATAATTAATTGCAACTAGCATCGACTCTTTGAACTAAATTAAATGTTGGCCGAGCCTCGGGCAGTCTGAACGTAGATCCACGACGTTGGATGGAACTAATGCTGATCGAGTACCAACAAGACGGTGTTAACGAAAGCTTTGGCACGACTTAAAGACTAGCAAATTTTGAAAAAAATAAAATAAAACTAGTAAATAAAAGCCGATAGATACCTAATGTTACAACACGATACCATTGTCAATGGTGGCAAGGCACTGAGGCTATACAGAAAGCCCACTA
Source organism: Bombyx mori (assembly GCF_030269925.1). Classification (NCBI taxonomy): domain Eukaryota; kingdom Metazoa; phylum Arthropoda; class Insecta; order Lepidoptera; family Bombycidae; genus Bombyx; species Bombyx mori. The sequence continues at coordinate 12,795,383 of NC_085124.1, read as the reverse complement.
AGTTTCGCGACGGATTACTCGGGATTCCAATACGGTAGTAGATTCACTTGGGAAGCAGTTGCCATTGATCTGTCAAGTTTCCTTTAGGATGTGTTTGGGCAGCTGTTGCCAAAAGCCAACTCCTAGCTGTGCCATGCTCGCCCCCTGTCCTGGGGAAGCTTCAAAGGCATCTGAGCTATACACAATTCCTCCTACCTAAAAAACTAAGAATTGGGCCAACGTTGGCACTTGCGTATATTAAACAAATTCCCTGCAAAAGGTCCTTGCTGGGCTACTTATAGCCAATATGTGTAATAACTGGCAGTAATTAGTGTCAGCTCACATATACCACTCGATGTAGTCATTAGAATCTAGTGATCACGCCTTCTACAACTGTCTCAGCTCTGTATATATTAAAGATAAGACGTTGAAGATAATCGTAGAAACAAGAACCTTCAATATTTCCGGTATCTATGGCACAGAGTATAATTCTAGCTTGAAACACTTAATATGGAAAGTGTGTGTTGATTTATACTATCTACTTTATATTTTGCAGTTGTGAATCGTAATGGTAAATTCTTGTGTTGGGTATTGTGTAGTTTGTCAGCCCTGTGACGGTCGCGCGTCGGCGGGGCAGCCACAAATTCAACACTTTTTATTGAGTACGTCGGGGTGTGCCTCCCATGAAGGGTGCATAATTGCGAGAACCATGTAACCTAGACCAAGAGAAAATTCACTTATAGGCATTTTTCTTACTTCATCAAGCATTTTCTTCAAAGTAATGTGCAAAAATAATTGTTTTGCGTTATGTAATGTGAATTTTTGATGTTTCTGCCGCTAGTAATACCTACCCGAGCCCCGAAACTTTTGTTTGTTAATGAATATTCTCCAAAAAACAACTTCCATCCGTGTGTAGGTACTTTTTTTTATGACCTAAGCCCTCAAATTTTAATTTTTGATAAATTATCTCGAGAAATCTTAGATTCAGGAAAAATATTATCTTTACTGGTGGTAGGACCTCTTGTGAGTCCGCACGGGTGGGTATCACCACCCTGCCTATTTCTGCCGTGAAGCAGTAATGCGTTTCGGTTTGAAGGGTGGGGCAGCCGTTGTAACTATACTGAGACCTTAGAACTTATATCTCAAGGTGTGTGGCGCATTTACGTTGTAGATGTCTATGGGCTCCAGTAACCACTTAACACCAGGTGGGCTGTGAGCTCGTCCACACATACATGCAATAAAAAAATAAAAATAAAATCTATTTTCACGCTACACTAATTTCCTGATCGCTTATCAAATCTATTCAATTAACAATTAATGAAACAAAAATCTTGAGACTTAAAGCAAACGTATACACTACGTTAAGAAGGATTAAAAAAAATTGGATCTTTGTATATAATCTGTATCAAAAGTTTCGCACTAAATATTTAGACGAAATTTCGCGCCTTTATTTGACATTGATGACGAGGTAGATACTATGTAGGTATATCCATCCTGGTTTGAAAGTAGGAGATAGTGAAGAAAATTCCAGCCAACGACTCAAGATAAGGTGGCGCCATGTATCACAAAAAAATTAAAACCACTTCATTTTTTATACGCTATTATACTATATATAGCACGGTATGTAGGTACATCCATTTAAGTATCGATTTCCGGAATATTTGAACGTCATTATCACAGACTTTAAGATGTTCCATTAACTTGAAAATTTGGATAAGCATCAAGGATGATAATAATGTTGTTTTTTTTTTCTCCACCTATGCTGATAGCCTTGGAGGCTATTTCAGCTTCTCTTTGACGTGTAGGTAAGCTCACGGGGCTCAAGCCAGAGTGTTGCTAACACTGGCCCTAGCAAGAGCAGTGCTCCGCTGAATCTACCACCGGATCGGAAACGCGACCCACTGAGAGGATCCGGCGAGAAACTCAGTGGACTGTGTCTATGGATCAATTCGCTCGTCGAGCCCTTCGTCGCAAACGGGTTCGGCGAGGACGGTGATCGGTGCTCGTGGTACCTAAAAGCATCGTTAATGGACCGAGAGGATCCGTAATGACGTGCTTAGGGCGACGTCGACTGTTTATGGTATTCAGAATGCTCTAATATACTGACTAGTATCTACAAGATAAAATTGATTGTTACTTGGTTTGCTATTTAAGCATGAATTTTTCGTTTTTAAACGACAAACTTTTTTTTATCGTCGCTTGTGGAATGCATCGTGTTACAGTTTGCATACAACCTTCCCACTGAACGATGTACCTGAAGATAACGTTAGAAGACCCTATGTATCGATATTAATTAATTCGGTATCGCATTAAGGATAATACATATACGTAATATTTTGTATGTCTGTACGTTCCATTATGCGGTACACTAATGACAGAGGGCGGTTGATTAAAAAACCTAAGTTGCGGGGCGTGGCCGGTCGTGGAGGGGTGTCAGGGCTGTCCAAAAACTTCATTTTATTTTATTTAAAAAAAAGTACTCTTTCATGACTTTATTTTTTATTAAAGAACTAAAAAGAGTGTTTTAATTTTTGATGCACATATAGTATAACATTTCAATGAATTTCAATTTTTTTTTCGCCAACCGAGATCTTGGTGAAACTTTTTTCAAATCACTATATTGTTTTATTGTAATCTCTGTGTGGCTACCGGAGCCCATGGACTACACTTTGTGAATACCTCCGTGTATCTCGAGACAGGAAACTGCAGACTCATATCTATTGTCTAACGACTGTTACGTATTTTCAACAAAGACTGCTTTGTGGCAGTAATAGACTAAATTATGGTACCTCATCGTGCGTGCTCATGTTGTACTGCCAATATATAGCCCAGTTCAATATTGAATTTCAGTACAATATTGAAAGAATAAGACCTTAGTTCGTGTGTGAACACAAAAGCTGTAAATAGTTTTGAACGTCCAAAATATATTAAAACTATCCGCGAATCGCAAAAACTAAGAAAGTTTAGGTAGTCTTAAAGTCTTAATTTAAATAAAACATTAATATGAACCAAAACTCTTTCTAAAAAAGTTTTTCCCACCAAATTATACAGGAACCGGTCATTGTTTCGTGATAACAAGAGCAAAATCTGACACTAATGTGTATCTAATTACACTATTTCAATGATCTAGTGCGCTTAATCTATACCTATATTAATACGCGAAACAAAAACTTTGTAACCCTTTTTACGAAAATTGCGCGGACGGAGGAGTATGACATTTCCCACACTTATAGAGAATATAGAGAAGGAGTGTAGAATGCAATGTTTTTTTTAATAATGCATAAAAAGTACTTTAAATCAATAAATAAAATATTACACACACTATGTATTTGACACACACACACATATATACCCACTTGTTTATTATTGAAGTCTGTGGTCCAATTGAGAATAAATTAGTATTTAATTTAATATTATTCGTCTGTAGTGTTGTAGTCTTGCCGAATTCTGTGATTATAGAAGTAAAGTCTTTGACAATAGAACCTTAATAATGTTCAAACTTATAATTTAAATTATTAATCATAGTCGAATTTCGACTACTGGGCGACCACTAGTATTCATTATTTGCATATGTTATATACACTTACATATGCTAGTGTTGTAAAAAACAAACAAAAACATATTTAAACAGGTAGATATTGTGTTTCTTTTATGAGGTATTGACTACGAACTTTCTAGATTATTCCATAAGTAATTAGGTCTACGTTCATCAGACACGGAAATCGGAATGCTAGGCGACTAACTGAGCCGAAGCGAAGCGTGCTCACAAACGCTCATATTTAGCAGCCTATTAACGATGTATTGACAGAAATGACGATAGCGATTATTAAATATTTTGATCTGTTTACCTTATTAAAGACATACTTACAAATCGTTAATAGATTCCTAAGATGATTTCAACGCTTTTAAAATTATGTAGGTACGTAAATTGCTTGTTTTGCAATCCATGCCAGTGTTATAAATTTAAAAATGTGTTTGTTTATTTGTTGGTCCTTTTTTACGTTGAAACGAATTAACATTATTTTTTAAGCAGTTTTATGAGACTGGCGTATGCGCACGGGAAACTGTGTTATATGTAGAAATATTTCGTGGCACGTGCGCTTGAATACGCGGGCGAAGCCGCGTTTAAAAGTTAGTATATTTAAAAAAATCAAGTCTACATCTCTGATAATGTTCATTCGACAGGTACCTACATTAAAAATATGCACGTTTTTTTTTTTTTATTGATTAGATGGGTGGAAGAGCTCACAGCCCACCTGATGTTAAGCGGTTACTGGAGCCCATAGACATCCACAACGTAAATGCGCCACCCACCCTTCTAAGGTCTCAAGTTTAGTTACAAATATAAAATATTACATTATTATATTAAAAGTTACAAATATTATCAATAAAAAGTTATTCAACGTTACGTCTAAGCAGATTGGTTAAATCACAATTAATTATCAACAATGTCGTAATTACTATATTAACAACGATGCTTATGATAAATAAAATTGATGCTTCATACAGAGAGCTACATGGGTTCATTTTTTTTATTTATTGCTTAGATGGGTGGACGAGCTCACAGCCCACCTGGTGTTAAGTGGTTACTGGAGCCCATAGACATCTACAACGTAAATGCGCCACCCACCTTGAGATATAAGTTCTAAGATCTCAAGAATAGTTACAGCGGCTGCCCCAACCTTCAAACCGAAACGCATTACTGCTGCATGGCAGAAATAGGCAGGGTGTTGGTACCCACCCGCGCGGACTCACAAGAGGTCCTGCCACTAGTAAAATAATTTATTAAGAAATAAATTATGTGTACTTATGTACTAGGTATATGTACTGACTATTTTTGACGATATTTTTAGTCAAAACATGACGTGACCCAACCAATAATCTGTAAGATAGTTTATGTGAAGATGCTAGCAGGATTTAGACATTCCACTCGTGATCTAGAATATCAATTACACATTGAAAACGACAGAAAAACATAACTTACAGATTCATTTTAATTTCTGTATTTAAATTTAAGTAGCGTAATTAATATATAGAAATAAACGAATAGATTGTATGAGTATTTTTTCTATAATCATATTATAAGTATATGTACATCGCAGAACATTTGAATTATCTTAATAGTTTGGCTAATTAACATTTCTTACCTCGTTATCCACTATCAATTTAAAAGTACACAAAATAAACTAGAAAAAAAAACTAACGACCATTTAACAACACGACGCCATTACAACTGGAAATAAAACTTTAAAACAATAGTCATTCACCGGGTCGGCCATATTAGCGAGTTCGAAAATCGAACCGGGCTATTGTTTTACGACGGCCAATAATTAGTCGGCAAAGCGGTAGTTTCGGCCAATCACGACGGCGGAACGTTACCGCGGCTTGGCCATTGGCTCCCAACGTGTTCTGATTTCAAAATTAAACGTTAAACCGGCGGGAAACCCTAATTAAATTGATTGGGCATTGAAGGCCCGTCGCCCCAAGAGTATATGCGGCCGCGTCGAGCCGTCGGTAACTTGTTAATAGAGTAATTATATTACAGTTAGTACGTTACATTTTAGCAGCGAAGATTGGCGACCGAACTCAGAGCCCAAAAAGCTTAAAAAGATTGCCGTAGTGCATTACGTGCAAGATATGACGAATAACAACTTACAAACTCTTTCTATGCGATTTATTTGCAACCGAATGAGGCAGAAAGCTATATCGTCTTCTCGCATTAAAACTGTATAATCTCAAAACTTATTAATTTTACAGGAGAGTCTTTTAAAGGTTTAACATGTGATATTTTTAATATTAAACATCTTTGCAACATTTTTTTATTTTTTACCAGTTACATTATGTCTTTTAAAGTAAGATAAAATTATGTATTGATTTTGTTAATAGGAGTCAAAACCTATTTACAAAGTTTAGTTTTAGTTTTTGAAGTGAAACTTCTTTAGGCGTATGAGGGTAAAATTTTTACAAAACGTCACGCAGGTATGCAACGGAAGTGACATCAAACTACTATTGAAATTAAGTACTTGTCAAATGTCAGTAGTAGTAGTTGTTGTATTTTTCCAACTGGAAAGGCAAATGTATCATACCATACAGCCTAATATTTTATATTTTTTTTGTGAAAAATGTTAATAGGAATTGAAATGAAAAGGAAAGAATTTAGAACATTAATCAAATAGCATGAAATTAAATTAGTCAATTCAATTGGCAAAATATTAGTCATTTACAATTTAGAAATCTAAACATAATGTGACTGTCAACACTGAGGTTTGAGATTGACATTTGACAGACTTTTGGCGGGAACATATCTTCCTTTTTCCCTTCCTCTAAATCTCGAAAATCTAAAGTTTTAGATTTGTATAAATATAAGCAAGACTTGTAAATTAGTTCGCCAAAAAAGTTTCATTTCTGACATGTGTACTTTGTACGCATGCAGTTTTTTTTTTAGTTTACCTATGTAAACTAAAACTAAACAACGCTTTTTTGACAGTATTTATGAGAAAAATACTGTGATACCAAATGATTCCGCATTTTAACTCAGTTTCGAATATTTTTGGAAATTGTATACTTTTAATGCGAAAAGACGATATAGGTACATTTACGACGCGATTGTGACCTAAAAAGACGACAAGTCATTATGATTTGTAATGGGTTTTTTTATTTCGTAATTGAATTTTCGCTTTATCAATATTATGAATTAAGAATATATAAACAAAATTTTAATCTGAATACAGATGTGCAGCCAATCGCTTCGTGAGCTTACACAAAACTTTATAGTGGCTACAGAAAAACAGCTAATTTCACTTATTTGCGTATGATATATAAAAAAAAAAAAAACATTAAAACTCGCTTAAAATTACACACGAACACGCAATTAACTGTAAAAGTAGTTTTAACGAGACAAAAACCATAAAATTCATCACAAATAACAGACACCCAAACTATTTATCATCATCATAATTTTCCTGCCCTCCTCTCAGTCACCTGGGGTCGGTGAAACATGTCTTTTCCTTCCATACTCCTCTATCATATACCATTTCTTCGCTCCCTTCCCTCTTACCCATATCGTCTTTCACGCAATAAAACTATCCTTTTTTATATATGCCAAGATATATATATTTATATACTGCTATATTTACACTGTGTCTCACTATTGCAATATCGAACAATGCACCCTATTACGATCTAACGGTCCGCGATTTGAATTTGAATTAACTATTATTAATATATATGTATTTTTTTTATTTCAACAGAAAATTTGGAGCGTTACCCAATGTGAATAAATACAAGTCAATTAAAACACAATTAACATAGTTAATAAAGCGTCAGTCTCTCTCCACGTACAAAGAGACTTATCAAATCGAACTTTTATTGAATAGGTAGATATAGAAATCAGCAGTATCAATCTAATAGTACCTATGTTTTTTTATCTTTTTCTTAGATTGGTGGAGGAGCTCATGGTCCATCTGGTGTGAAGTGGTTACCGGAGCCCATAGACATCTACAACATAAATGCCGCCTCCTGTAGGCAGCGGCTTGGCTCTGCCCCTGGCATTGCTGAAGTGCATCGGCAACGGTAACCACTCACCATCAGGTGAGCCGTATGCCCGTCTGCCTACAAGGGCAATAAAAAAAAACGTACCTTGAGATATAGTTCTAAGGTGTCACCTTTTACAGTATAACGGCTGCCTCAGCCTTCAAACCGAAACGCATTACTGCTTCACGGCAGAAATAGGCAGGGTGGTGGTACCTACCCGCGCGGACTCATAAGACGTCCTACCACCAGTAATGTAGTCTTAAGTAGTCACGAAGTCACAATACGTTCCAATTTATCTCTTGTCGCAATTTCCACAACCGCATCATACATTACGCCTGCTCATTTGTGTAAGCTATATGAAACAATACCATTTCGCGTCACAATTATTAAAATTGATGCATTCTTTACGAGCACGATCCAGAATAAATCATATTATTATGAGCCGTTGGCTCCGCGATGAGTTGATTGCCATCGTTTGCACGTTCCGATATTTAAAACGCAGCATTCAATGGCGGTATCGTCAAAATACGTAATGATATAAAATGATTTGTGCGAGTATCGCGGTCGAAAGTCACGGAGGCACGCGCGCCCCGCGGCCTCGCCTCAGGGATGACACGGACCGGCGCAACTATGATAACACACCCTATTCATCGTTGCTATGGTTGTCGCAATCGCGAAACGATACAGAAGCAACATTGAACTCAATACTACAGTCATCCCTAAACAATAAACTACTAATCTACACTAATATATAAATCTACAGTGGTTTTTACGGATGTTCCGTTATAACTGCTGAACCGTGCATCCGATTGACTTGAAACTTGGTATCCGTGTTGAAAATACATGTACTTGATGGATAGGCTAATATTTATATGGGTGTTAGACTCCCTACACCAGGTACGGGCGCGTTAATGATGAGAATCTTTGTGGGGATGAGAAATATTTAATAATGTTAATTTTAAATGCGCAGCGAAGCGGACGGGTACAGCTAGTACTTTCTAAGACTGCAGTTTAAATTTGAGTGATAGTTCTAATTATTCAAGGCGCTGTGACAACTAAAACAAAGTTCCTAAGCCTACAGTTTAAATTTGAAAGTTCTAATTACACAAGACTTTGTGACGACTAAAACAGTAATGTTTTCTTATTAGCTTACATTTCAGAACAAAAAAAAGCGCTTGTCATTGAAATATAAACTTTCTTTTCGAAATAATCTGCTGATGTTTATTATCTATTCGGTAATGGCTTGAATATATGACATTGCCGGTGCAGGTTTTATTATAATGGCGTCTTCCTTGCTCTTAACATATGCGAACTATTTATGCATGCAAGCCTAGAAGCGAGAAGCTCTCGACAGCCTTGATTTGTCGATTGAAAACAGTTATATTACAGGCGAGCAGTGGCTATTTTTATTGCCGTTGTAGGCAGACGAACACACGGCCCACCTGATGGTGAGTGGTTACCGTCGCCCGTGGACTTCAGCAATGCCAGGAGCAGAGCAAAGCCGCTGCCTACCAATTAATCAATCAATCAATCAATTTATAGATATGACTAGAAGGGTTATTTTGATCATATCCTGAAAGGCAACCCACGCTTTTTTTTACAATAAAATCATTTTTTCTTACACTATTTTTAATTCAAATTTATTAAAATTTATTTTCAATTTTTTAGTTGGATTTTCTATAAAAGCGTATTTTTTTAGTTTTTTTAAACTATTGTTTATTTTTAATTTTTTAGTTGAATTTAAATTTTTTCAATATATATTTTTTTAATATTTAATTATCATCGGTCCTTAATACGTATGCCAAATTTCGAGTTAATCCGACGTTTTGAAGGGGGTCAAAATCATGTTCAAAGATTCCGTTACATACTAACATACATACCTACGTCTGAAGCTAATAAAAGCGTATTAAAAAAAAAACACTTGTCACATCGTAATGACAACCGGAACCTGACATTGACATTCATCTTCTTTTTAAAACATACCTAGTGTGCTAGTGTGAACCAACTAAAAACTGTATAAATAAGTTGTAAATTATACCTAAAAATACCGATCTTCTCACATTTGTATGTCGCCATCTCTCACGACATGACTACGTAAACTATAAAGTATTTGAGACGTCAGAAAACGTCAAAAATAACATAATATTCTTCTTCTTCTTGTGACAAAGCAGTTGAGAAGAGCGCGTTTGGGACGGTATGGACATGTGATGAGACGAAACGAAAATGAGGTTGGTAAGAGAGTGTTAAATATGAATGTGGAAGGATACAAAGGAAGAAGTAAAACTAAGATGAAATGGGTGGTTTGCGTGAAAGACGATAATAATATGTGTATGAAGGGAGTGAGCGAAGAAATGATATATTATAGAGGAATATGGAAGGTGACAATATGTTGCGCCGACCCCAGGTGACTGGGAGAAGGACAGGTGAATGATGATGATGCTTCTTCTTATTCTTCTTCTTTCTAGCGTTTCCCCGGTCTAGTCCCAAGGTCAGCTTTCCTACCCAAACTCCTCCACTTTACTTGGTTGGCATCCTTCAGGGTGAAGTTATTCCCCTCCATACCCGCCTTTACCACATCCAGCCAGCGTTTATTGGGTCATAAACGTTAAAAATAACATTATAATAATAAAAAAAAATCAGATTAAACACTAAAATTGGTTTTTAATTGAGTTTACGAGTCGCGAAAAAACATAAAAAGTAAAGGTATCATTTTTGTTTAAAATTTAAGTTTAGACACATTGTAAGTAATCGTTCGTATGCTTTGTTAGAGACACCGAAATCATTCGGGAAAAGAAAATATGTAATATATAAGCACAGCGGGCGGACTTATAGTTGAAAGCGATCTCGTTCAGATAACGAAATTTAACCTTGTTAATTGTGACCTTAATTGCAATACAGAATTTGTTATTAAAGTTAATCAAAATACAAACATGCATTAACACACACACAAAGCAAACCCGCAAAATTATAATTTGCGTAATTACTGGTGGTAGGACCTCTTGTGAGTCCGCACGGGTAGGTACCACCACCCTGCCTATTTCTGCCGTGAAGCAGCAATGCGTTTCGGTTTGAAGGGTGGGGCAGCCGTTGTAACTATACCTGAGAACTTAGAACTATATCTCCAGGTGGGTGGCGCATTTACTTTGTAGATATCTATGGGCTCCAGTGACCACTTAGCACCAGGTGGGCTGTGAGCTCGTCCAACTATATAAGCCTAAACAAAAAACAACGTAACTGATTTTTTATTTATAAATAGCTGTCCTCTGAATTTGCGTTATAAAGTCTATTGTATGTACCTTAAAACAAAAAAATTAAAAGCTTATTGAGCGAGGCACAAATACCTTATCTTGGTTATAAAATAATCGTTTAATTAGATAAGACAATTAAAGTCGTCGTGGCCTAAAGGATAAGACATACCCGGCGCATTCGTATCGAGCAATGCGACTGTGCCTTATCCTGGCCGTACATAAGTTTTTTTACACAAAAAAGCATATCTGTTTGCAAACATACGTCTAAATAGCAAACTGAAAAAAAAAATTAATTTGTTTTTCCCGTTGATCAAGATGTTAGAGCGAAGGTATAAAATTGTTGTATAGGTACTGTGGCGGGTAGCCATCATACAACGCAAGATAATTGACAGATGCCTGAATCTGGCTTACGACATTTTCAAGATAAAGCGCATATATACAAGTTCCGAACAACAACATTTGGACCGTCGGTCTACCGAGCAAATATCACCCGCTCGGTGGAAGATCTTCCTTTCGTCGTTTAAGCCTTCCCTAAAGGTACTGTCATCGACTTTGATGAGTGTGTAAATTTTATATTGAATATTAGCCAAAATGGCGTTCATAGAAATACACATAGCTAACTTGAGCGTGATTAAAAAAGTAAAAAAAAAGTTATTTATTGACTTTACATTTCTCGGTTCTGGACAAAGAGAACCAGACAGGTATCCTTGTATATATATATATATACTTTTACGTATCCAATTTACGGAATCGCGATTCACAAATAAAATCGATAACGGCCAACCCTGAGTCGAAGGATTCAGTAATAAATCCGAATTAGTATCGGAGCGGAACGAGTCAATCAACTGCGGCACGTCTCGGTAACTTATAACGACTTGCCGCGAGTTGCTAATGAGTGTAGCTTCTGTGACACTCTTTTGGCAATTTAGGGGTGGTAGGGCGTAATGCAACCTTCCACTCCCCACGACTCTTCTATTTCTGCCGCGAAGCATAGACAACCATTCCATACCGTATTGTAACGATCGAAACTCTTGACGGAGGCTGACGATGGTGGCGCTAACGCTCACTGACCGTGAATTCAATTCCTCACAGAGTTTCAAACATTTTAACCGTCTTTAAAAAAGAGGTTGCGTGTTGGACTGCATTGTTTTTTATGTGTGTTACCTGAAAACAAATTTCTAGGTGGACCAGTTTTGATACTTCATTTTTATTTGAGAGCTGGTGCTTCTTGTGTCGTTCTTTTATCGAGGTCTGATCGATAGTTTTTGAGTTATCTATAAAAATGCATAGTTAATTGTCTTCAAACTTCATTGGTGATATTCTAATTTTGTCTTGTTGAAGTCGCTCTAGTCTTTTGTTTAGCCAAAGAGGATTTCTTTCTAATAACCCTTCTATAGTTTAATATTTCTGCGCCGAAAACATTTACGTATTATCTTACGTACAAAAAGTAGACAAGACGTAAATATGAAGACGGAACATTCGACAACATTAAGAGCATCGGTCTATCGAGCAATATCACTCGCTCTGTGGAAGATCTTCCCATTGTTGTATACCTCCATAATTACCTAAAGCTAAGGATTAATATACGTCGCTCTAGAATGTTTGAGTACATACCGCTGTATCTATTGTTTTTAAATTCGATACAATACAGGAACTTTTTACGAATGTTTTAAATTAAAATTTATGTTTTGACTTCAAATTTCCTGTATTAATTCTTCATAATATGTATTATATAAGGCCACTGAAGTTTTTATTGTATTTTAATAGATTTTTTTTTATTTAGGTGATCTCATGATCTGGTGCATAGCGGTTTCCAAAATTTATCAATGACATATTTAGCTTTTATACAGCTGCACGCGCCAATGTAGCACATAATTTACTTTATTGAACATTACATCTCAAATAAGGGGTATATTTTTACTGGTGGTAGGACCTTTTGTGAATCCGCACGGGTAGGTACCACCGCCCCGCCTATTTCTGCCGTGAAGCAGTAATGCGTTTCGGTTTGAAGGGTGGGGCAGCCGTTGTGACTATACTGAGACCTTATCTCAAGGTGTGTGGCGCATTTACGTTGTAGATGTCTATGGGCTCCAGTAACCACTTAACACCAGGTGGGCTGTGAGCTCGTCCACACATCTAAGCAATAAAAAAAATGCAAGTTTTATGTAAAAGTATGAATTTTCAATTAAAAAAAAGAATGTACCTACCTTCATAAGCGGATACATAGATTGACGTGCGTTATTCTTTTAATCGATGATTCGACGAGACAGTGGTAGGTGGCAGGTACTTACTAATGGTATGGCGCCTTGTGAGCACGCAACCAATAATGCGTTACGGCTTGCCTCATCCGAGCATTATATAACTGAGACTCAGAACTCATGTCCCAAAATGGGTAGCGGCCTTTACATTGTTAATGTCTATGGGCTCCGGTAACTACACTACACTAAGCTTGCTCACGCGCGTATAAATTAACAATAAAACAAAAAAAAACACACCTGGTGGAAGTCAGATAGACAGCACAAAGTGAACACCTACCTTGAGATGTAACTATACTGAGACCTTAGAACTCATATCTCAAGGTGGGTGGGGCATTTACGTTGTAGATTTTTATGGGCTCCAGTGACCATTTAACACCAGTGTGAGCTCGTCCACCTATCTATGCAACTAAAAAGAAAAAAAAACTGTGGGTAGTCTCAAATAGGTACTACTATTGATTACAACTTTGTTTTTTTTTTCTTTTTCCTGCCTATCATAGTAACTTCGAGGAGTTATACTAGGTTCATCTAAGGCGAGCTCACGAGGCTCAGCCTGGCGAAATTGTTAACACTAGCCCTAGGGAGGGCAGTGCTTCGCTGAATCTACTACTGGATCTGAAACGTGACCCACTGACAAGATCCGGCGAGAAACTCAATTGTGCCCGTTAACGTTATAAATAGGTAATATACGGCTACATATAAAGAACTAAACGAAAAGAAAACCTCTGCCCTCACCTTCAGACCGGAACACACGACTCGAAGCTTAATAGAGTTTTATATATAGTAATAAAGTATTCACTGCTGGTAACTAGGTTAGTTTTCCTATTCTAGGAACCTCGAGGAATTATTCTAGATTCACCGGACTAGTAACTAGGTGCTAAAGACCTCTAATATCAGAGGTGGTTTGAACTATGGTGCAGGATGTGGGTAATACCTCTAACGTCTTAAAATGGCTTGGTCTATCTGAATCATTCCACCTATAATCCAGATTATGAAATGTCCAATGTTTTCAAGCAATTGAGTCTCTAAGGTACCGTGTTTCCGACCACAAGCTTAGTGTGGACATATGCGACCGACTCCACAAGCAATATGGCATATGCTTGCGGGATTCGAATACCGGCACAGTCTATAACTATGATAACTGGGAACAAATCAGGCACGGTTAAGATTCCCTGTGTAATTAGTGCCAGAGACTGACATACATACTAATCTATATATTAATACGTGAAGGAAAAACTTGTACCCCTTTTTACGAAACTTGCGCGGACTGAGGAGTATGAAATTTCCCACACTTATCTATACTAATATTATAAAGAGAAAAAATTTGTTTGTTTGTATTGAATAAGCTCTGAAACTACTGAACCGGTTTGAAAAAATCTTTCACTGTTTGGAAGCTACACTATTCCCGAGTGACATAGGCTATAATCTATTTTGAAAACATTTAGGGATTTTTACTAAAACTCCAATAATGTAACCCAAGGTGTAAAAAAATACTTCAAATATTCTTTACATCGTGTGCTCTTGCGAAAACTATTGATGATAGAATAAAATAATGTACGACTTTGTAGAACACATTTTTATTCACAAAAAGTGTCGCGACAGCATATTTCTAACTATTATATTTATGCCGCAATAAGTGTTCTTTTATTTAAAAAAATAAAACAAGGTCAAATATCGTTGAAATTTTTGTTAAAGAACCGAGCGGAGCCGAAGCGGGCCGCTAGTAGAGCACATACAGAAGTGGTGCAGAATGTTAATATCTTTTTAAATTAAGCATAAAAAATACATTAAAACAATAAAAAAATACATTACACACACTACCATGTATTTAACACACACACGCATGCATATTATTTGTTTATTGTCAAACTTTTCTTATTGCTTATAGCCTGTGGTCAAATTGAGTAGGTATAGATTAAATAATTAATGTTTTGTCTTTATTATTATTTATGTAGTCTTGGCGAAATCGGTGATTACAGAAGTATAATAGTCTTTGACAATAGAATCATAATAGTGTACAAACTGATAATGTCAATGAATTATAGTCGAATTTCGACTACCGGGGGACCACTAGTAGGTATATTATGTTAAATATACAATTTAAGGTGGGTGGCGCGTCTACGTTGTAAATGTCTATGGGCTCCAGTAACCACTTAACACCAGGTGGGCTGTGAGCTCGTGCACCCATCTAAGCAATAAAAAAAAATACGAGGCATGGCTTTATTTATCATTTGAAAACATTTTCAAAAGCAATAAAAAAAAATCGCGTCACCTGGCTGATATGATGAATATACCTAACCAATTTACGCTGATATTGAGAGTGCTATGTCTCGTATATGTTACAAAGGTCACATTGCTTGGGCGACTTGATCAGAGCTAATTTTTTTTTTTAGAAAGGAAGCATTACTAGTCTTCCGGAAACCTTTCGAGTTTCACCAGAATAGGTTAGCGAGCGAAGGCTCAACCAGGAGCGGTGGAATTTGTTAACAGCTGCCCGAGCGCCTCCAAAGGAGACCTAGCATCTTAAGGGCAACCGCTTCACGAATGCATCTGCTACCGGATTGGAATTGCGACCCGATAAGAAGATCCGGCGAGAAACTCAGCAAGCTAATGTATGAGTTAGGTTGCACAACGAACTCTTTGCCGAGTACGATTACCAGGCTCCCTGAGTCTGCTTCTAGTGTTAGAGCTGTAGGTGTCTTACAGTAGCGTACTTAAGTAGATCGAAAGGTGTTTACCTATAGCTTAAAGTGCCGAAAGATTGCCGATGCCAGTATCAAGCTTACATTACTGACTTAGGACATATTGTCGACGTCGCCCAAAGTACGTCATTACGGATCCTTCCGATCCATTAACGGTGCTTTTAGGTATCTCAAACACCGGTCACTGTCCTCACCGAACCCGTCGCTTGCGACGAAGGGCTCGACGAGTGAATTAACCCATAGACACAGCCCACTGAGTTTCTCGCCGGATCTTCTCAGTGGGTAGCGCTTCCGATCCGGTGGTAGATTCCGCGAAGCACTGCTCTTGCTAGGGCCAGTGTTAGCAACACTCCGGCTTGAGCCCCGTGACCTTACCTACATGTTATGGCGTAACTGAAATATAACTATGTAACTGAAATAGCCTCTCAAGGTAAGCTTAGGTAGGAAAAAAAACGCATATCAATACCGACATACATATTAAAATTGAAATTGATTGATATTAATATTACACGCAACAATAGGATTAATTTAACTATGAATTCAGTTCAATATACCGATTTTTCGTACAATAGAACTTCGCGTACTTCTTCTTCTTCGCAAATTCTACGTGATCAGCCCAGCTCATCTTCTTATCATGCTGCATAATGTTTTGGCAAGAGCTTAGAGACCAGCCGCCTTTCTGACGACAACCTTCTTCATCTTATATCTCCATATATACCTACATTGCAACGTGCCATAGAGAGAGACTCTTTCTGTTTCCTCTTTTGGTGCTACATTAGTACACCAATTTTCTGTTCTATGATTTTAATATTATTAACATTTAGGCATTAAAATTTAGATTTTCAAATACTGAATGATCAATATAACACAAAGAAAAAAACATTATAATTAAACCCGCATTCATGAATCGGTTAATAATAAAAAGTATTTTTTTAATTTCTCAGACTTATTATCTCGAGTCCCGCATCAACAGTTAAAGCTACTAGGGTTCTTAAATATAAAATCATACCCGATTCTCTCCCTGCTGACGGTACAACGCAACAAAATGGCGTCAATGTTTACACTTTTTCATATTTCACTCGCGCTCGTCCCCTCTATATAAACGTTACGAATAAAAAATGCGCCATTACTATTTGCATTCATATCTAAAGAAAACATACATGCTAAATATTGTTTGTACCGATTCCATCGAGAATACACACTAAAATCACCGTTAAAACGTACAAAATAAACCACAAAATCGCATGAACGAAATCAATAACGAAATCAGATTTGAATTCGTAGCGCATTTCGAAATATTTCATCCGTCCTTTTCCGAGTTGTGACTCGTGACAGCTGTCTCGTTCTAACTGTAAGTAAAAGGTGGGATGATTGAGATGGTAACTGCCAACTGCCACTGGTCCCATTATACACCTCGAGAATAGTAAACACGACTAGTGATGGTATATATTTTAGTCGATAGTAGTCGAAAATATTATATTTAAATAATCATTACTTTAGTAAACGAGATTTAAGTATCAACTGAATGTAATGGCTGCCCTACTTCTCAAATGGTTACGCAAAAATGCTTCACGGTACATATGAGAAAACTGGTACCCATCTATGCGACGACCGCCGGTCCGGCGTCCTGAGAGGGAGAGTGATGGAAGAGATGTGCTCCGCACTAAGCGCTTCACTTCCCCCCTTTGCCATTTCATGAGTTCTGTCTCATGCGAGGTTTGGATGCTGGATGTTGAGCGACGGAGGTTTTAGTCAGATTGACTCCGACATGTCCCGCCCTCCATCCCCAGTGGAAGGCAAAAGTCCGGGCGATCTCCTCCTCACAAAAAAAACATCCTAGCGAACAATTTCTTGGTAGCTGCTTTTCAGTTGGTAATTTTACCAGTGTTAATAGATACCTTACATGCTCCACCGTGAGTATCACATCTCACTTTGAAACATACGGTCGAAGTCCAAACAACAGTTTTTATTCTACACTTCAGACAGGAACACATGACGACTTCAAGTAGTAATATGCAAAACGACAGTACAAATAAGAGTAAAGAAAGACTTTTGTCAGATATATATCAATGTACGATGTGGAAGTAGTTCTCGAGTAGCGACCGCGCATCGTAAGACGCTGAGCGCTATGGAAGATTCCGGGAGTCCAATCTTTGTGGCAAGCCTTAGGGAAGCCCTGTATCCAGCAATGGATGTCTTCGGGTTGCTATTAGTAATACTAGTACTAGTAGTAGAAGTAGTATACTAATGACTTGAGTTGGCCGGAATCAAATTTCAATATTTTAATAATAAAATATACTTTAACGGATACATAGACAACTGTTTTAATTATTTAACTAGCTATATCTATTTATTTATGTAAATTTTATTCAAGTAACAACCATATCTCCGAATACATTATTTCTGATCTTAGGAACAAGTCAAAATAGGCTCATAATTAAAGTAATGATAAACTGCATGCACATTAAATAAGTTTTAATGCTGACTGTCGATACTACAATCTACGTCACATCACTATATCCCCGGGCGTCCGTTCATCCGACCATAACTAATAGTCGTGAATAAATCGCTGGAGTCGGCACAAAGGCGAGTTTTTTCCACCAATCGCGACGTCTGTAGCGGGCCACCTCGACCAATCAGCGGCCAGCTTTCCAGAAAAGAAACTCCAAATTATGCCGGGCTCTACTCACCACTCGTATTTTCACTTCAGGCTGTGGGTCGCGGTTTTAACGCAAACACTAATACAGCTATGCCAATGGAATTTAAACTTTATCTCAACACGGTAATCCGGCTTCGAATGCATATCAAAAAATGATATTCGTTATGAAATGTTTTGAAGGGTGGCGATTTTGATTACGATTGCAAATGGCGTCTGTGTGGAACGCGCACGGTTAATCAAACCAGGAAAATGGATAGGATGCAATTTGTAAAAAAATATGAAACGACATTTTTTCTCACTATTTTGATAAAAAAAATAATTAAACATATCCGTATTCGTTGCGAGAAATAATATAGAAGCGAATACTACCTTAATATTAGGTACTAGGATATTTATTTTATGTTTACTAAGTTATTGGATATCAATCACAGTATAGAATAGGTACTATTTTATTAAATCCATATAAGTAATTATGTTACTTTCTAGTTCAAACAGTAGGTTATTACCAAATATACTCATTATTCTAATTTACAACACTCTGCCGAGATAGACACCTAATTTCCAAATTCCCTAATATTAGCCTAGCATCATATCAGACGGTGAGCGATTACCATCGCCCATGGAGATTAGCAAAGCCACGCTGTCCACGTCTGATTTTCATAAATATGATTTAAAATATTTCTTACAAAAACTCATCAGGGAACCCAAAACTCGTAAAGTTTTCAGACGTGGAATAAATAAAACTAGAGGTCCCGCAGTAGTCGAAATTCGACTATAATCAATTGGAATTGTAAGTTTGTACACTATTATGATTGTATTTTATACTTCTATGGTCACAAATTTCGCCAAGACTACACTGTAAAAAATATTAACAAAGACAAACAATATTTAATCTATTCTCAACAGACGTCAAGAACAAAAGTTTGACAATAAATAGTATGCATGCGTGTGTGCGTCAAATACATGGTATGTAGTGTGTGTAATATTTTCTTTATTGATTTAATGTATCTTTTATACATTATCTTAAAAAAATATTAGCATTGTGCACTTCTTCTCTATATTTTCTATAAGTGTGGAAAATTTCATACTCCTCCGTCCGCGCAATTTTCGTAAAAAGGGATACAAAGTTTTTGCTTCACGTATTAATATATAGATACTTTTAAAAGTACAAAATTTTACATGAAAAAAATACTACCCTAGAGCTATATGTTATTAAAAAAACACTACATATGACGTAAGATACCTTTATATAGCTTTAAAATAGTCAAAAACAAAACATTCCTACAATTTTCTCGTGTATCTATCAACCGATTTTCTTTTATATTTCGTATGCGAGCTACTCACGTGCTTTAGTATATAAAAAAAACAATTACAGTTTTTTTTTCTAGATAATGCTTAGAGTATACATAAACTAGCTTGCTTATGTATACTTTAAGAGATAATGTCTATAATAAAAACTATAGAGAAAATTAATGTAAGTAGGTAGGTACATTATAGGATTCTTTAAGTAATTCGGGAGGCTCAGAATACTTAACAGTTTTCGTGCTCACAGACGACAAAGGTCTTATTCGTCGACATTTGTACATTAAGCTAAATATTTTCTTTCTCTCTATTTTTATATTTTCGGTCTCTTTATATTTATATTTATGTTTATATTGTCGTTATATTTTCGCTCTCTTTTCTATTTAAAAAAAAAACCTCCAAAACGTTTCTTTTCACGCAGGAAGAACTAACAGTACTATCTTAAAATTAGCAGTTTGTTTGACTTGGATTTGGAAATTCTAATGTAAACCTAATCTATATTCTAATATTCATTCTTAAATATAAACAGTAATAATACCTTAGACTCGAGGACGCTGACAAAGGCTTTACAAGAAATCCATTTTAGAACACATCGGTACAATTTGTTAATATTATATTTACACCGTGCGTCTTTTGTCGGATGGCCAGCAAAAAAAAATATAATGACATTATGGTCACAATGGCTCACCGTGTGATCGTAGGGCAAATATGATGTTCTTGTGACAGGAATGCCGACTGCCAGTCAGAGAGGTTGGTATTGTCGAATGCTAGGTTTTTTTTGCACTGTATGTTTTACAACTAGTGACCATAGGCTCCCAGTGCATAGGTAGGAGGTGAAAAACGGTCTATTTGTTACCTTTTTATTATTTATGAAATTCTAGTAGATACGTACTACTGGAATGTTATTAAAAAAAAAGTGAATTAAACAAAAGTGCAACGCTTCAAAGGTTGTTGCAAAAATTATTAGAAGTAGATACATACTATTCTCACTTCTATCTAATTCTTTTTAATATGTCGAACATGTACAACTAATAATAAAAAAACAAATTCATGAAATCATTTCTTAAATTATAATAATGTAACTGCCGCGAGCAAAAACTTTTCCATCTCTCCTTGTAGATCGTTTGATGACTCGTTATTCGCCATTGACCTATCGACAATGTCATCGTATTACAAAACATCGATAACAGTCCAACAATAAGCACCTACCTGCTCAATGCAGCTGCGCTAGCAAAAAACCTCAACAACAGAACTCTTTAATTGTTCAAAACATCGCGGTAAGAATTAAGATACCTTTGCTTTTATTAAATTTATTGGAAAAAAAAGAAGCGAGAAATAGCCTCATATTTCCAGTTTATCTGGCTCTCGACGACACTTCACTATATGGACTATCAGAGCTCTACTGTCACTGGATGTTTTCAAGATGTGTCTATTATAGTTACAGATTAGGGCTGACCCATTGTTGAGTTATCGGTCATTGTGACATTGACAGCTTGTTGTGACTTTAATTGACAAGTAGGCGTGACGCGCGAAATTCCCTTGAGCGTTTGGACTCCACATTGTCTGTTTTTAAGCAAGATGTGTAGACGAGTTCATTGCCCACTAGTTGTTAAGTTAGTGCTGCTGCTAATCTGAAACCCAATATCGAGACATTCTACGCATAATCGCGATAATTTTAATTAAATAGTTACAAAATAGTGTGCGAGTGCGCTCACATATATCTACGCAGGAGCAAGTCACCGACCTAGACACGTCCTTATGGATCCACCAGATCCAATAGCTCTTGCATTAGATATCTTCAGCTCTAATACTAGGAGCAGGCTGAGGAACCCCGGTAACCGCACTTGTCGAACTCAACAAAGAGGTCGACGTACAACCTAATCCATGCATCAGCCCGCTGAGTTTCTCGCCGGATCTTCTCAGTGGGTCGCGATTCCGATCCGGTAGTAGATTCATTCGCGAAGCAATTGCTCTTGAGTTGTTAGGTCTCCTTCGGAGGCGTTCGGGCAGCTGTTAGCAAAACCCACCCCTCTTGGCTGAGCCTTTGCTCGCCCACCTGTCCTGGTGAAACTGGAAAGGCCTCCGGATCACCAGTAATCTTTCAATCATAAAAAAAAGATTTATTTATTAATTACCTCTTCACAAATAATTGTAGCAGAGAATTAGCCTTGTTGATTCGTTTTGAACAAGGCTAATTAAACATAAGCGTCTTAAGTTCATATTTATATTGTAAATCATAAATACAAACGCTTCTAACAAAACGAGAAATCTCTTTGGCACTTCTCCGTTTGCCGATGCTTAGTTATTTTTGAACAGAAGCGGGCGGACATCCCGATCACTAAGGTAATTCGACCTTCGTTTGTTTTGATCGATCGATCGAGTTACAATAAAGGGTATCGATGATAATACTGAATTATTTTCCGCAAAATATCCGGCTTCCAAACAAATAGACGTCCGTTCGTATTTAGAGCGCTTTCGTAATGGAGACTGATTAATGATCAATCGATGAAAGAAAGCGTCTGGAATGAACATGACGTTTTTTTTTCTTTTTCCGAATAACCCCGCTATTTCTGTTGTACAAGACTTTATTTATTTTTTTATTGAGAAAGAGAGCATTGTTGTGTACACAAATCAAGATTAAATTGTCTACGAATTTTTAAATATGATTATAAAATCTATGTCGTTATAATATGCTATATTTTTGGTTGATTATGGTGATTATGTAATATAATTACCTCAATAGTCGCGATAAATGGTCTTGAAAATTCAATGGAATATTCAAACGAAGTATCCAAACGTCAAAAATAACATTTTGACAAACAAAAGCGAGTTTAAACAGTAAAATTAATTTTATTAATAAAGAGAATCTATATATTAATACGTGAAGCAAAAACTTTGTATCCCTTTTTACGAAAATTGCGCGGACGGAGGAGTATGAAATTTTCCACACTTATAGAGACTATAGAGAAGAAGTGCACAATGCTAATATTTTTTTTAAATAATGCATAAAAGATACATTAAATCAATAAAGAAAACATTACATACACTACATACCATGTATTTGACGCACACACGCATTAATTCTATTTATTGTCAAAGTTTTGTTCTTGACGACTGTTGTCAAACTGAGAATAGATTAAATATTGTTTGTCTTTGTTAATATTTTTTTATAGTGTCGTCTTGGCGAAATTTGTGATTATAGAAGTATAAAATACAATCTTAATAGTGTACAAATTTACAATTCCAATTAATTATTGTCGAATTTCGACTACTGCGGGACCTCTAGTATATATTATTGCGCTCGATAAATGCAGTTCGTGTAATAATCTCATGACCGTTTCTATCAACACGATCGTCAAAATCGAAACAAAACATAGATCGAAACAAAAGCGAGAAACGCTGAACGAAACTGCCATTTTTTTTTTATTGCTTAGATGGGTGGACGAGCTCACAGCCCACCTGATGTTAAGTGGTTACTGGAGCCCATAGACATCTACAACGCAAATGCGCCAACCACCTTGAGATATAATTTCTAAGGTCTCAGTATAGTTATAACGGCTGCTCCACCCTTCAAACTGGAATGCATTACTGCTTCACGGCAGAAATAGGCGAGGTGGTGGTACCTACCCGTGCGGACTCACAAGAGGTCCTACCACCAGTAATTACGTAAATTATAATTTTTGCGGGTTTGATTTTTATTACACGATGTCATTCCTTCACCGTGGAAGTCAATCGTGAACATTTCTTAAGTACGTATTTCATTAGAAAAATTTGGTACCCGCCTGCGGGATTCGAACACCGGTATATGCTTAAATAAAATTACACAATACATATAGAAAAAGCTAAATAACCACGAAAGTACTCGACAATTATATTCAGAGAACAACCCTTATTTAATCCACCCCATTATTGGACAACAAACCCAAATAATAATTTGTTTATTCGTAATTTTACGTGACGTAAGGGAACATTCGTTCTTTTATCGCGCCCTTCATCATTCGCCATTATTCGTAATTATACAATAATATTATTTCATAATTCTCTTTCGTACAATGTGTTTGTGACTGATAAAATATATATATTTTTCGAACCAGCATGGTTCCGTGGTTGGGTGTGTTCATTTAAAAATGGTTATTAGTGAGAAAATTTGTTTAAATAATATTTTTTTAATCAATTTATCTGTGCACTGTTTCATGTTAAAACTCATTATTGCCGAAGCATTTTGCATTGGGAAAACAGAGCGTCTGTTTGCAATGTCAATGTCAATTTTTTATTTTTATTTATTGCTTAGATGGGTGGACGAGCTGACAGCCCACCTGGTGTTAAGTGGTTACTGGAGCCCATAGACATCTACAATTTATGTTGTAGATGTCTATGCGCCACCCACCTTGAGATATAAGTTCTAAGATCTCAAATATAGTTACAACGGCTGCCCAACCCTTCAAACCGAAACGCATTACTGCTTCACGGCAGCAATAGGCAGGGTCATACAGATACGTAACAGCATTCGGACTGCTGACTGAAAACAGCTGAATGGAAACCTGAAGAGGTCTAATATCTCTCCCCGGTACTGCTCAGATAACTTATCTCCCGAGATGCTTTGGTTTGTTGTTGCCTTGTTATAATCCACTGAGTTTCGGATCTTCTCAGTGGGGTTTGGATTGCGAGGCACTGCTCATGTTAGGGCAGATTATAGCCAACTCTCTCAGGCTGAGCCCTATGAATTCGCGCTTTAATCATTGTAAAGCCAAAATCTAAAAGCTACTGGCCACTATTGGCAAAACAAAAGAATGCTATAGATGTAACAAACAGGTCTTTGTACAGAGCTTGCCTAGAGGCAGCTGAGAACGTAGCTCACTTCCTATTGTAATGTGACTGACTTGAAACTTCTTGCTCGCTCCATGATGTTGTCGATTGGCTTAAGAGACATCCTTGAGAAACCCGGATTTTAATTCACACTTGACGCAAAATAACGGTTTTTACACCGAATGGCTTGCCCCGTCTTAAAAAACTCCATCTTGTTCTTGTTATTTACATTTATTTGGAATTTACTTCGAAATTTCAAATATATATATTTACCTATTTCGAAATTTCAAATATAATATGAGGGGTGGCGTAGTAGAATAAAGCAATACTTCCTCAAGTGTTTCACAATTAATTTTATTTCTCGCCATACTTCAGTGTTTCTCGCCTTAACCACGGAACGTCTTAACTCTGACACTTTCTTTTGCCAACCAACTGACAATGACATCGTAAAGACACAGATTAAACTAAACTATTTCGACATATATACATACCTACCATCCTGCTTCACCTGTATATACTTTTAGCTTGTTAAATGCGAGAAGTTGCGTAACAAAAATGAATATTTTTAGGAAAATAACTATCACGTTTTCGCGCTCAAATAACCAAAATGACTATGAAGAAATTCGGCATGGAAATAGGTTGTACCCTGGGAAATATTAGGCTACCTTTCATCGCGGAAAGCTAGTTAGTAATGACAAGACTTAGTGCTTGTTTCATAAATCAGACCTAAACGAGGGAATTCAATGACATATTTCGTAATAACTATAACTAAATAAACAGTTACACGGACTGACCGCGTGAGTTTTGATTGAAAAATCTAAAAGTCGAGTATTAAGCTAGACGATTTGAAGGTTATTTTTAATAGAATTTAAAATAAAACGACAATAGTTCATCGCTCAGTGGAAGAGTTTTCCATCAGTGAGCTCTTCCCTCCACGATGTTTTTTTTTTTTTTATTGCTTAGATGGGTGGACGAGCTCACAGCCCACCTGGTGTTAAGTGGCTACTAGTAGCCACTTATGGGCTCTACAGCCCATAGACATCTACAACGCAAATGCGCCACCCACCTTGAGATATAAGTTCTAAGGTCTCAGTATAGTTACAACGGCTGCCCCACCCTTCAAACCGAAACGCATTAACTGCTTCACGGCAGAAATAGGCCGGGCGGTGGTACCTACCCGTGCGGACTCACAAGAGGTCCTACCACCAGTGATTACGCAAATTATAATTTTGCGGGTTTTTTACTTTTATTACACGATGTTATTCCTTCACCGTGGAAGTCAATCGTGAATATTTGTTAAGTACGTATTTAATTAGAAAAATTGGTACCCGCCTGCGGGATTCGAACACCGGTGCATCGCAACAACGAATGCACCGGACGTCTTATCCTTTAGGCCACGACGACTTCAACTTTCTTTCCCGACTTTCCCGAGCGCTATGAAATGTCCTTCTTCAAACGAGGCTTGTGGAGAGTATTAAGCGGTAAGCAGCGGCTTGGCTCTGCCCCTGGCATTTGCTGACGTCCATGAGCGACGGTAATCACTTACCATCAGGTGGGCCGTATGCTCGTCTGCCTCGTCGGGCAATAAAAAATAAAAAAAGCATTTACGGGTAAATCAATCGAAAAACACACAACGTAGATTTTCCTCCCGCATATTTCCATTTCCCAGGGAACCCCGACTTCGTTTAACCACCCCAACCAGTAACCTGACACCTATAACGACATGTCAATCGGGCTCTAGATGAACCTGATAAGCGATGCGGGAAATAAACACATTTCTACATCATTATTGTTCACATGTAAAAGTATTGTTATTACATATATACATGGTTTTTTTTTTAATGGAAGGTTCTCCTTTTGTTGATAGATCTATGTATACTAGTGGTCCCGCAGTAGTCGAAATTCGACTATATTTAATTGAAATTATAAGTTTGAACATTATTATGATTATATTGTCAAAGACTGTTCACGATTGACTTCCGCGGTGAAGGAATAACATCGTGTAATAAAAATGAAACACGCAAAATTATAATTTGCGTAATTACTGGTGGTAGGACCTTTTGTGAGTCCGCGCGGGTGGGTACCACCGCCCTGCCTATTTCTGCCGTGAAGCAGAAATGCGTTTCGGTTTGAAGGGTGGGGCAGCTGTTGTAACCATACTTGAGATCTTAGAACTTATATCTCAAGGTGGGTGGCGCATTTACGTTGTGGATGTCTATGGGCTCCAGTAACCACTTAACACCAGGTGGGCTGTGAGCTCGTCCACCCGTCTAAGCAATAAATAAAAAACTATTATACTTCTATAATCACAGATTTCGCCAAGACTACACTATAGACAGATAATATTAAAAATAAACAATATTAACCTATTTTCAATTTGACCATTGACTTTAACAATGAAAGAAAGAGTGCATATATGTGTATAATAAATGGTAGGGTGTGTAGTGGTTTTTTTTATTGATTTAATGTATTGTATGTATGATTTAATTTAATTTATTGATTTAATTTGATGCATAATTTAAAAAAAAAAGTGCATTCTACACATGTACAGGAGCATAATTTAAGGTTGATAATTTGTTTAAATCTGTCGTGAGGGAGATTTACTGAAAATCATAGCGGAAATTTCTTGTCGTTTTCTTTCATTCATCATTATTTCTAAGGCAGCCTTACAATTTATTTATTTGAAAGTTTTTCATTGGTCGTCAATTCGAATATGAGTAACGGCGATATCAATTTGCCTACAACATATTTTCAATCTATTTTGTATTCTTTTATGATCTATATCGATACGAACAACAAAAACATTGAACTGTGTATTAAATTTTCAATAACACTCTTAAATTCACGACTATTACTCAAAAATTTTTTTGTTAAACAAAATTAAACTTAATACTAAAGTGTTAAAATCTGCAAAGATTACAATAGAATATAACTCGGAACAAAATAATATTACCATCTGCTCTTTTGTCGATATGTTAATGACATGACCAAGTGTCGTAGCCTTTGTGTTCAATTATTTATAAAATTTAATTCCTAAACGCAACTCTTTTGTGTTGTGTGAAGTGGGCACGTGCTTTTTCATGCCCGACGTCGATTTTGAGACTGTTTATGCTGATTAGAAAATCGTATTTTACACGAAACAATATGTTGTAGTCGTGTAAATAACCCAATGGGAATTAATTATTAATGCAATTGGTGAGAAATATTAATAGTAGATTGCGAAGCACAGACGATAATGAATGTGTTTAAACTGTAGCGGCGCAGTAATATATTGAAACACATATTAATTCTAAGTAAATATTTGTGTCTCACCCGTCTTCTGATCTTAGTACTCCAATTAAATTTTTAAACGAAAGTCTTAGTGTTTTTATTGAGGAAATTATTTAAATTATTTGTATGGTTGCGATGCGTTCGATATTTTATAATTGATATGATTATAAAATAAGAAAAAGAGTAAAGCAAATAAACGGCCAGCAATTTAAACTGCTTAATACTTACTTAATAATTTAATTTTAAATTCAATTTAAACGTTCGTGGAGATTTGAATAGTTTCCGTATTATGGTGGCGTCACAGAAGCACTCTGAATTTATGTTGTGTTGAAATAAACATAACTGACTAGTTGACCCGGCAGATTTCGTAGTACCTCAATCGATAAATAAAAGACCTAAACTTTTCTATAAAATAAACTTAAAACAAACAAAAGGAATCTATTCGACGGGGGACACACCAAAGGAAAAACAAAATTGTTATTTTTATTTATTTCCCAGCATTTTCATATTTATCTACCTTTTAAACATTCTCTGGACTTCCACAAATAGTTCAAGATCAAAATTAGCCAAATTGGTCCAGTCGTTCTCGAGCTTTAGCGAGACTAACGAACAGCAATTCATTTTTATATAATATATGATATATAGTATAACGAGCCAATGATAACGTATTTGTAATGTAGTGCGTTGCGATGTGGTGTTACGAAGTCTGCTAATTTAGAAATATTAAATTTAAATTTAATTAGAATCACTAAATGTTTTTAAAGCACACGGATAGATCGGTGTTAATCTAAATTTTGTCATGCTTAATAGCATCGGGACATTACGTACGAAACTTAACCATAAGCTACAGTTTCCGAACTTTTAAATAAATAAATAAAATAAAATTCATTCAATTCAGACCATCTTAAGTCCATATGTTGTAAGTAGAGTAATACTTAGAACTATGTTAGTAAAATTAAAATTAAAATTAAAATTGGCAAAATTATGAAAACATTAAAACATTTAATTCATAAATGTGGGCTGCTTTGAGGCACCAAGTACATGGGTATGTATATGAACCCAGTGTCTCAAAACAGCACATTCGGGTTTATTACCTATAACCATCAGGATATTGTTAGTACTCGCACGAACCCTACGCATCAGTGAGGCTGTCCGTTTGCGGATGATTGATGAAAAGTCATCCACGTGAGCATCCGCAAACATACCTGATGCGCTACAGTACCGCGGGAGTCCCAACAACATCCTGAAAGCATTATTATATTGCACTCGGAGAGCATTGTACGCCCGCCGCGCATATCGAACCCACAGGGTACAGTTATATAAGGACTGGCAAAACGCCTTGAACAAGGTTACCTTAACCTGTGCGGTACAACGGTAGAACCTGCGGGCCAGCATACTGCAGCGGACAATCAACGCTCTCCGTTCCCTTTCAATATCTGCATCGTCTTTAAGGTGCTCAGTTACAATATGGCCAAGGTATTTGAACTCGGTAGCCCTCTTCAGTGGAGTAAAAAAAAAACTTTTGTGTAAAACAATTCATCTTTAACTCCAGTTTACTTTATATTTTCCAAGAAAGTAACTACCGGTACCCGCATTGTATAATAAAATCGATATCGTAGTGTAGGAACATGTATTGAAGTATTAACAGCCATTTTACTGTCAAAATATTCATTGAAATTTAAATGAACATTATAAACTCAGTAGTGGGAAAACTAAATGTATTTTAGAAGAAATCAGAGTTATACAACCGCAACGATTTCAAAATGAAAAAAAATATATATATCTACCCACACTAGGAGTGTAGGGGTTTGGATAATTCAATAATTCACTGTTATTGGCAATCTGAGGGCGAAGCACACCCTCCCAAGGAAAATACGGGGAAAATAATTTAGGTACGTATCGTCCATATTAGGTAGAATTCGATTTGATCATTCCTAAAATGAAAATTCCTATTTCGAATTTCGTCACAGACAAGCCGTGTCTCGTGGCAATCAAAGTTCAAATCGACGCTTGGAAGGCAAACGTGACTAAGCGACAATAACTGCTTTGTACATAAATGATAGGCAATAACCATATTTGACGCGCAAAGAAAAATTATTTCTAGGTCTATTATTTTTTTTTTTTTTTATTGCTTAGATGGGTGGACGAGCTCACAGCCCACCTGGTGTTAAGTGGTTACTGGAGCCCATAGACACCTACAACGTAAATGCGCCACCCACCTTAAGATATAAGTTCTAAGGTCTCAGTTCCAACGGCTACCCCACCCTTCAAACCGAAACGCATTACTGCTTCACGGCAGAAATAGGCGGGGTGGTGGTACCTACCCGTGCGGACTCACAAGAGGTCCTACCACCAGTGATAAAAATCATTTCAATCCTACAGCTACTAGCTAGATTCTACTACAGCTAGATTCGTTAAAATAAATTTTGTTTTCAGGTATTTCAACTTTAAATTAGTCTACTGTAAAGTTCATGCATTGTCACTTAGTCACATTTGCCTTTCAAGCGTCGATATATATTTTTTTCAAATTCAAATTCCGAAAATTCCAGATTCCTTAACTGGCTATATCGCACATACGGTGCGATAACATCACTCAAGCAAATTATGTAATCTTTCAGGAGAAACGTTGGAAAATTCAACATCTTATTATTATATAATTATTATATAGTTCTGCTAGACTACAGAAATAAAATGATAATATTTAAACTACAACTTTATACTCAATCAGTAAAAGCAAATATCTCTATCGTCTCACTAACAACAGTTGTTACTATTAAAAAACTAGCTGACCCGGCAGACATCGTAGTGCCTCAGTCGATAAATAAAAGACCTAAACTTTTGTATAAAATAAACTTAAAACAAACAAAGGGAATCCGTCCGACGGGGGACACATCAAAAAGAAAACAAAATTGTTATTTTTATTTAATTCCGATTTTCATTTTCGCATTTTCATATTAATCTACCTTTTAAACCTTCTCTGGACTTCCACAAATAATTCAAGAACAAAATTAGCCAAATCGGTCCAGCAGTTCTCGAGTTTTAGCGAGACTAACGAACAGCAATTCATTTTTATATATATATAGATAGATAGAAGATGTATTTTCTCATACTCAATTCAGTGTCAACAAAAATTGCATAAATGACTTTATAGCACCGTATATGCGATATATAAAAGGATGCGAGCAGCTCCTCGTAAAATACATAGGACCTATTATAAAAATAATAATTATAAACATACCGTTGTGACTATACTGAGACCTTAGAACTATATCTCAAGGTGTGTGGCGCATTTACGTTGTAGATGTCTATGGGCTCCAGTAACCACTTAACACCAGGTGGGCTGTGAGCTCGTCCACACATCTAAGCAATAAAAAAAAAAAACAAAAACACCTCAAAGACCGAGTCCACAGGGGGATGATACTCGTGAGTCAAGACCCAACGAGCCATGATGACGAAGTAAATGGATTTCAATTACGCGCGCAGCCAACGAAACTAGCTTACGAAGCATTTTCTGTTCTATCGATCAGCTACAATTAGATTTACTGTCGGAAAAAAAGAACTGTATTTGTTTGAGTGTTTTACGAAAATGTAGTCACATCAGTATTTTTTTTTTATTCGTTAAGTGGTTACTGGACCCCATAGATATCTATGACGTAAATGCGCCACCCACCTTGAGATATAAGTTCTAAGGTCTCAGTATAGTTACAACGGCTGCCCCACCCTTCAAACCGAAACGCATTACTGCTTCACGGCAGAAATAGGCGAGGCGGTGGTACCTACCCGTTCGGACTCACAAGAGGTCCTTGCTTGTCGATTGTTTTGAAACGGTAAACGGTGTTTTTGCTGGTCGCAGGACGTATAGCAAGTCAGCAATATATCTATTTCTGTCGCAATCCATTCCGCATGTTCCGTTTAGCCCTTTACACGGGCTTTTCATCATATCATCATATCGAGATATTTTCTACCAATTGAGACTTGAACTACAGGCAACCACGGTACGTCGGAATAAAGCTTTCCGCCCATCTAAAAAAATAAAGCTCAAAGACGGTTACTGTCTATTCTCCAGTTAATTCCTTAGTAAAGCCACTGGAAGAGATGGAGAGGTGCTATTTTATCCCACACACCTAAAAGCCTTGTATAGATTACGGCTAGATTAACAAACGGCTTTATTAGACCGCTTGCACGTCTGTTAGCATTTGTTATAAAACAATTAGAAAGTATTCGCTGACAGATGTCTATAGAGATCGCCAAATGGTAAGTAGCTATCGTTGCTAATGTAGTTTCGACAATAACCTGCCTTAATTGTATTACTCGGCAGCGAGCATATACTAATAGGTATATAAATCTACAGTGATTTTTACAGATGTTCCGTTATAACTACTGAACCGTGCATCCGATTGACTTGAAACTTGGTATCCATGTAGAAAATACATGTACTTAATGGATAGGCTAATATTTCAATGAGTGTTGGACTCCCTAATAATAAATAATGTCACTTTTAAATGCCCGAGGCGAGTACGGTTAGTTGATAATTAAAAATAAAGACGCGAGTCGTTATTAGAATTTTTTAAATACGAAGGAATTTCTTATTGATTCCGTGGAGAAGGCGATGAAAGAGAGTGCTGAAGCCCTCAGCGGTGCTCTGTGCAGGGACACGGTTATGTGGAGGGTGCTCCGCGCCCAAGCACTCTTTAGAAAATCACAAATCGACGCCTCTGTAGATTCAAGGAGGTAAGAATGTCCGGACGTTCTATATTATTCTTTACTGGTGGTAGGACGTCTTGTGAGTCCGCGCGGGTAGGTACCACCGCCCTGCCTATTTCTGCCGTGAAGCGTTTCGGTTTGAAGGGTTAGGCAGCGGTTGTAACTATACTGACACCTTAGAACTTATATCTCAAGGTGGGTGACGCATTTACATTGTAGATGTCTTTTGGCTCCAGTAAATACTTAACACTAGGCGGGCTTTGAGCTCGTCCACCCAGTTAGGCAATAAAAAAAAATTAGAGAGGAGGTGAAAAACTTTGGGTTACTTTAGATACACTGTCGTTCTGAAATGCATTTTATATTTATATATATAATTCTACTGTATGTCACTGAACTCCTCCTAAACGGCTGGACCGCTTTGAATGATTTTTTTGTATGAGTTTGGGTGGTATCTTGGATGGTTTGGTTTGGTTGGCAACAACATGACAATATACCTTGAGACATAGAGACTAAGATCAAACTGTATTAATAGTTGTCTCAGCATTGAGATATCATGGGCGAAAGCTGTCATGCCCACAATACTTAACGTAGCGTGCACTCTATGAAAAAATCACTGCTTAGAGACAGTTAATTATCATCATAATAGGTTGCTCTTGGCAGGGCAGTCGTGGTCACGTGGAATTCTTGCTTATTAAAGTCTTGACAGATGTTTTCCAAAGTTTGCGAACCGAGGCCCGGCGCACACTCTCGTTAAGTGGGGTTTCAGTAAGGTCTTTCACCTGATCAGTCCAACGCATGGGGATTCGTCCACGAGATCTCTTACCATTGACCCTACCCTGAACAATAAGTTTCTCGATAATTATAGGGAAATCAAATGTGTACTTCGATTTAAACTTGTGGTTCCTTTGGCATATAAACATTTATCTGTACTAGTGGACCCCCGGTAGTCGAAATTCGACTATAATCAATTGAAATTATAAGTTTGAACATTATTATTATTCCATTTGTCAAAGACTATTGTTATCGAGCAACACTTCCGGCCTCGCATAATAAATTATTTACGAACTTAGGAAATATATATAGAACTTATTATTCTTATAATATAATTAGTAATTTCATAATCAAGTAAATAGTTCATTCATATTTCTTTATACTTATAATATTTTATTGGCGTGTTCCGCTTGACAGCTTCCGGCGCAATAAGCCTTAATGTTATTTGTTACATAATTCGATATTATTAAATAATAATTGTACGTAAATAATCAGCAGAATAATTAAGATGAACAATGTTTAATATTACCTACTCAGTTTGT
This sequence comes from Bombyx mori, assembly GCF_030269925.1. NCBI lineage: Eukaryota > Metazoa > Arthropoda > Insecta > Lepidoptera > Bombycidae > Bombyx > Bombyx mori. Next base: position 12,761,612 of record NC_085124.1, on the reverse strand, counting down.
ATTAAAATAGGTCAAGATGATTGTATAAATACCGACGGTTAGCATATCTCTGTTGCATTCGTATTCTACCCACCGTAACGTGTACTAAAGAGAATATATTATTTCGTGTGGATGTAAATTGTCTCAATTGTCGCCGCCACCCTGAGGATCCGTTTATACTATATTTTGCTTCTATAATCACAGATTTCGCGAAGACATAGATATAGAAAAATAATTTTAATGACAAACAATATTTAATCTATTCTCAATTTGACTACAGATTCTAAGCAATAACAAAAGTTTGACAATAAACAAATATGTGTGTTGTGTCAAATACATGGTAGTGTGTGTAATGTTTTTTTTTATGGATTTAATGTATTTTTTTATGCATAATTAGAAAAAATATTAACATTGTGAACATAACCTTCTCTATATTCTCTATAAGTGTGGGAAATTTCATACTCCTCTGCCTGTGCAATTTTCGTAAAAAGGGATACAAAGTTTTTGCTTCATATATTAATTTAAAGATAATTTTCTGTATAAATTTCGTACCTCTTCAAATAAAATTTTCGAACGTATTTACCATAGCCTTATGCTGTCCTTCGGAAAACCTTCATAAACGGCTTGCGTATTTTTGACGTCCTATCATTTTTTTCGTCATTCCTCGTCCGACTCCGGAATAGACCATTAAGTCGGCAGTCGATTCTCAACTCTTTACATATCGACAACTATCTCTGTTAACGTTCTATTGGCTTTTATTTCCGCGACTCCTTACTAATAGCTTCGTTAAATTTTACGAATTATTGTAACGTATGAAAAGAGATTCTGATGGCCAGAGAGACATGCGAACATTCCAGTGCATAGAGATTTTTTAGGGTTATTAAGTATTCGATCGAAGAAAAACTCTGCGTTCGGTTTTGTTGAAAGAAAAAAGCAAGAGTCTTCTACGCCTTGTGGTTTCAGCCCAAATTATGTTGAGACGTGTGCTGTTCATTATAGAAATATGCTCTTATTAGGTTGTACTCAAAATAGAGAGTGTATTATGAAAGCGAGTTAGTTTTCTCGAAGAGATCGTGTCACGGAAACAGATTACTGTCTATATAAATATAGAACTCGTGAATATATAGTTACATAAACGTTTCTTCTATAAATAATCATGATACATTTGTTACATACTAAACTTCAACGAATTTAATAAGCTAAATTGAACATTAAAAAGACCTCCCACGGATTAATATTTTTATTTCTTATTGCTCTTGTGCATCAATAGCCAGAACAGCCAAGTCGCTTCCTACGGAATTTTATTTATTATCTCCTGAAAAGCAATGTCGAGTACGCTTCATTGAACATCAAATCATAATATCATTACATTTTTTTTTTACAAAATCAGTTTTAACGTCGTTTTACTTTGGTTTAACCTCGTATGCATTACAGAAATTTTCTAATTGTTAAGTTATTTAAGAAATTAACTCTTTCCCGTAGCCTAAGGAACTAATCTGACTACTCAATGGCAGGTGAGCTCACAGGTTTAACTTGATAGAGTTGCTAACACTGACCCTCGCAAGAGCAGATTCGCAGAATCTACCACCGGATCGGACTCGCGACCCACTGAGAAGATCCCGCGAGAAACTCAGTGGGAATCAACTAAACTTTAGCTTCAATGGTAAACGTATCTAAAACTATACGATATGTCAAAATCTAAATTTTTTTTATTTTTTTAGACACACCAACAGCAATACACACAAAAAATTCAAGCTTAAAATTAACATAATATATAAAATTAAGTACTGGTATGTAAGCCAGTTACAGGCATGTACAGCAATCTCTTATAACACACTAAGACATGTTATACAGCAATTTCAATTAAATTAATACAGATTACGCTTTATCTTGACACAGATTATCTTATTCAGAAGGTTCGCTTATGTAACACACATAAAAGATACAATGGTTTTGTATAAAATCGTAAGCTCTGCACTCATCTCATTATTCTATTTAACTTTCACTAAGCAATTTGTGACAATAGAATTTAGCGGAAGTCATGACCTCATTTTCGCGGCACTTAGATTCAAGTAAAATGCAGCAATGTTTGCATAGATGTTGTTTTACTTCATCTCAAGCATGGAAACAATAGATTTTTACTTAAGGACTTTGTTTTTTCAGTCACGGCGCGTTTGTTGGCGAAACATTGTTACCTTTCTATCTGAACTGCAAAATCACAAATTAGTAAGAAAATTAATAGAAAAGACAAGCAGTTTTATACTTTGCAGTTGAATAAAATGTGTACATCAAAGTGACTGTCCAATGTCAATTTAATGCCTTTTTTCGTGCCTATGCTGATAGCCTTGAGAGGTTATTTCAGCTTCTCCTTGACGTGTAGGTGAGCTCACGGGGCTCAAACCGGAGTGTTGGTAACACTGGCCCTAGCAAGAGCAGTGCTTCGCAGAATCTACCACCGGATCGGAAACGCGACCCACTGAGAAGATCCGGTGAGAAACTTAATGAGCTGATTTAATGCTACTTTTTAAGGCCATATATACATAGCTTGTTAGTTTAAAATTATAATAGAACATGGATAATGTAGAAACTGTTTCTCAAAACATAAATTTATTAATACAGATAAGTATTTTTGATTTATTTTTATAGACGTATAAATTAGTCCATGACATCAACCATATCACATTTCAAGTCAATCTAATAAGTAATTCATACAAAGGTTGGTAGGTACTTGTAAATAAATTAAAAGGCACTCATATTTCCATTAATAATCTAAAACATTCCATAACCATTGTATATATTTAACTTTTTAATTTATTGTGTACCATAAAAAATGTATTACTATAATTAAGAATTCAAGAAATCATTAAGTTTATATAAAGTAAAGCATTTATGTTCCTGTCCTGGTGAAACTGGAAAGGCCTCCGGGCCACCAGTAATCCTTCAATCATAAAAAAAAGCATTTATGTATTCTCAATACGATACAGTCCCGTGCCTAGAAGTATGACTTTACAGTATAGAGATATGTACATCTCTAGCCGCAGCTCTAACAAAAACAAATATAGACCGCAATAAAAGGTTTTATGTGTTGTATACCGTTGACTGTTATTGCAAAAATATAGAATGACCAACAAAGGAATTGAAAAATACTCAAATTACAAAATATTTATTCTATTTACAAATCCACGATGACAGATGTCACAACACTCAACTGAATAGTTTGACACTGGTGACATAAGACACCTTTGTTTGACATTCGCTGTGACAGTCGTGCAGGCGGAGTTTACCATTGTATGTTCACAGATGCAGGAGAAAGCCCAAAAAAAATTGTAGATATAACAGGAATGTAAATTTGCTGTCCTATATAGTCCTATATAAAATTACAATATCTGAGGTACTTCGAAGAATATAACTCAATTGGTCAACAGAATCAAACTTACCGAATGTTCTAGAGATCGGTGGAAAAATTATTAATTAATATTAGAATGAAAATTACTACTATTTTTTAAATAAAGTTTTGTTCCAAACTTTTGTATATCGAATAAAATTTTCGTTTTAGCGTATTTTATTTAGAAATTTATTTTTACAAATAATTTAGTAGGTACGTACACAATGAAAATAAATATAATTGAAGTTCGTGTTACACGGTTCGTCCTTCGAGTTATTTCTCGATGAGGTTGAATCGCGTCTCAAAGGAAAGGACTCAAAGGGAGGCCACAATGAGAGTCCACTTTCTCTGATGGCCTCGATACAATGCCGCTGTATATATTGCTTTGTAATGAACGTTGGGATGAAACGACTTCGGTACAGTGGCGGACAAAAAAACGGGTGAATTTTCGTTTTCGCTATCCGTATGACTAAGCCTTTGAAATTTTCTTGGGTTTTGCGTGGGTTATAAAAGCAATTAAAATTAGTTTTAGGGTTTAATCTTTCGTTTAATATCTCTAATCTTTCAAACATATTACAGTTTTCGTGGACAACAATAATCAAAGGTCAATGGGTGACGGCTTAGTCGTCCGCGACCACGGAAACTGTAAAGTATACGTAACGTTTACGACGTAATAAAAAATGAAAATAGTTAACGTAATATTAAACTGTAATGGTGGTATTAAAAAATTAAAACAACGTAATATACACTTTGAACGTACATAGCTTTGTACGTACACATCGGTCTATGAATTGTATATTCTTCGTGCACAGCAATTTTGCGACAAATAAACAAAGCTTAATAAAATAATTATTATTGAAGGCAAAAGGAATATACCCAGACAGAATAAATATACCCCTGAAAAAAAAAAACGTTTATTGTACAGAACCCTAATCTTAGTTTCTTTCTTGTTATTTACCAATTGAAAATAGAATGTGAATGAATAGAATGAAATGAACTACCTATATGTAAATACAAATAAATATTATTAAATTCAAAATTATATTAGTTTAATGGTCAGTCTTTGTCAAGCGGCAGGCAGCGGCTTGGCTCTGCCCCTGGCATTGCTGAAGTTCATGGGCGACGGTAACCACTCACCATCAGGTGGGCCGTATGCTTGTGTACAAGGGCAATAAAAAATGTGGAACATTACATATTTGATGAAAATTAATCTCATCTTAAAATTATATCTAAAATAGATTTCAATTTCTCAGTCATTTGAACATATATTACAAGGTTTTTTTTATTTTATAAAAATGTAATAAACATTCGGAAAGGAAAAGAAAGCCGCGATTTTGTTGTCCTGATTTGTACAAAATACATGAATACCTATTTACCGAAGAGTATTGTCCTGTTGGAGTGGATCTCGTTCTCTGATGTCTCCTCATTTCGTATTTCCATATTATTTTGTTTGGTTCCTATATTTCAGTACTGGCTCCGACCCTCGTGACATCAAAGCACTCTGAAATACGAACGAAATGAAAATATTCCTTCTCAAAAATTGAACCAAGTAGGTACTTAGATACTAGTATTTGTGTCGAGAAATACAACAACAACAAATACAAGTAGGTAGGTACTAGCGACCCGCGTTCGCTTTGCCTTGAGAATTGTAATTTATTATTGTTCTTATTGAATATTCTTTTATACTAATCTTATCCTTTTTTTTGGTATCGATGGGGAATCCTAGTCTTTACGGATACCCTGCCCACGGGGGTCGGACCGGGTTATGTCGGACTCCGCGCCTCCGGTGGAAGAAAGAGGAAGAAGTCGCGAACCGAGGTCCGCGCCCTCAACCAATTGGTCCACGGAGACTACGCCTTTAGAAAGGCGCGCTGGGCTAAGTTCAGCTCTCGCCAAACCCGCCCAGCTTAACGACTACCGACTAAACCCCAACGAGCTCCTCCACTCCGGCTGGGCGGGGACCCAGGTACCGCCATGTGCGCGCCATAGGCATACTAATCTTATCCTGACATTAGCAAACACAATAAAAAATAACGTAACAAACAAAAAATCTAATCTTTCCTCTTCATAAATTAGGTTCACGATCTTGGCGATAGTGGCTTACAAATAAAAGATAGATATATGCTCTCACGGGCATTTTTGTATGACTATATAAGATAAGCATTTCCATTTTACATTATATGTATTCGTGTAACTCCAAGCAACGGTTTTTGCGGCGCACGCAAAAATGGCTCGGAGATGACAGATTTTTATCCTTCTTACTTGACACTTATCGTTATATTTTGGGTTATTTACAGTATATTTTTTAAAAATATAGCCTATGTGTTATTGTGAGCTTACACAGCTTAGTTTCATATTTATTTATACCGAATCCACAGCCTAAAAAATAAATTTTAAGCTTTTAGCTCTAAAAATTACAATACTTCCATACAACTTTTCATCCCCCTTTTCCAACCCCTATGAAAAATACATGCAATTTATATACTAATGTGTTTTTTAAGCTGCGTTCGGGAGACTGCGCAAAATATTCACATCCCAAACACCGCAGACGAAAGTGGTCGAAAGACGAAAGTCTATGACCATTATTTGTGTTGCCAATGATGACGATGATGCCATGATGATGATACGGCAATGAGACGTGGTTGCTCAGAATGAGCCTTAGCAGAAGACTTAAGGTCACCCAAAACATAATGGAGATAACTATAGGTACTCGGAGTTTCTTTGCGAAATCGAATCAGGAATGAGGAGATTCGCAGAAGAACTAAGGTAAATAAGCCCGAAGGATCGCAAGATTAAAGTGGCAGTGGTCAAGACACAATAATTAGATTGTACTCTTCTACCCACTTATGTAAAACTCTCCCTCTTTAAGAACGGCTAGCTGGTAGATAACTCAGTTGTTGAGTTAAGCTCGCCATTTTATAACTTTTCGCAATTATTGTATTGTATACAATAAAAAAAGAATAAAGAATACTCGTAGAAAAGATGGCCGCTGGGGCCAGAAAGTTCTCGAGTGATTACCGCATACAGGAAAGTGTACTTTGGGCAGTCCTTTCAGAAATTGGACGACCATCTAAAAGTCCCGGGAACCCACTGAATGCGGTGAAGGACCGGCTATTGTGGCAAACCTTGGAGGAGACCTATGTCCAGCAGTGGATGTCCGTGGGATAAAAAAAACAAATCTTTTTTCAATAGTCTCAAGTGAAAAGATGACCTATGCACTTCACCTATGACATATCATACAATATTCAAATTTCATTTTAGTACATTCTCGCCGAAGAGTCAGAATACTGTTACGGCACAATTTCACTACATCAACACGACCTGAGAGATACGTTCGTAGACTTCTTACCGTTTAAATAAAGTTTCGTGTGGATACTTTTAAATTTGACGTCATTTGTGGAGTGTACATATGTTTACGAAGCAAGAGTTGAATTATTTATGAACCGTGTTGAATAGTTTTGATGCAGTGCCTACATGCTATACAAAATTGTTTAGTTGGGTAACTGGTGAACTCACGACCCTGATGGTGTAAAGTTCTTACCGGAGTCTCTAAATATTAACACCGTAAATGCCGCCAATGGTAATTCTTTACTCATAATACCCAATTTTTGGTAATTATACAATAATTAAACAAAACCTATTCAACATGGGCGCCTAAAATCACGTGCTTCATAATGTTCTTCTTCTTTGTCCCATTCGGTGGGATCGACACAGGTAATTTTTCTATTCCATTCTCTTCTATCATCCGCTATCTCAACAGTCACTCCTCTGTCCCTTATATCGTGATTGCTTCGTGATATTGAGTTCACAATTTAGATGTCACTTATAACATATTCTTCAATCAGTATTTCGCAACCAATGCTCAATAGAGATCCTTTTTTTTCCTACCTATGTTGATAGCCTTGAGAGGCTATTTCAGCTTCACCCTAACGTGTGTAGGTGAGCTCACGGGGCTCAAACCGGACTGTTGCTAACACTGACCTTAGCAAGAGCAGTGCTTCGCAGAATCTACCACCGGATCGGAAACGCGACCCACTGAGAAGATCCGCGAGAAACTCAATGGGCTGTGTCTATGGGTTAATTCGCTCGTCGAGCTCTACGTCACAAGCGACGGGTTCAACGAGGACGGTGACAGGTGCTTATCGTAACTAAAAGCACCGTTAATGGATCAGGAGGATCTATAATGAAGTGCTTTGGGCGACGTCGACGGTTTACTATTGGGTCTACAGGATCGGGTATGTAGTTTCCAGCGGCCACGACAAGAGGGTTCTCATGTCGTGCCGCCTTCTCAAAATGGTGCAGCGATGCCGACTCTAGATACTTACTAACTGAATCGAGCTCCAGGTTATCGTGGAGATCCACGTTCCTCAGATATCATGGTGCTCCGACGGCTATCCTACAGAATCGTGATTGAATAACCTGAAGGGGCTTCTAGTTGGTACGGGCCACATAGAGATCCAGTGCATCAATTAACAAAACAGGAATTCTATATGCAATAAATTCGCGTAACATATGCTTGTTGCACACATGTGTAGGACCCTTCCAAAACTTCACAAACTTTCAACGAATATCGAATCGGTATCTTTGAATTTTTGATCAACATCGTACGTACGTCGTGATTTTCAATGGAAGTCGTTTGCCATGTATTTTTATTTATAAATATAGTATATATCGGCGCAACCCTGCTATTTAGTTAACTAGAATGGTTAGAGTTAACTGTTTCCTCAATGTTAATATGGTTGGATAACTGTTATAAGTCCAACGCATGTCAACAATTGTTTTAGGACTGTATTCAGGAAAATTAATGAACAACCTACCTCACTGTTGTATTATAAATACGATTGGCTGTTATCGCGCTACACAGTCCGATTTGAGTAGCCGAACCTCGCAGTTTTTATTATAGTACCGCAGAAATTTAATAAAAGGAATTGTTTGAAATAGTAAGTTTTAATTACTGTCACAATGGGTGGCAATGGCAATGATAAAGAGAATGACGTCAGCCACAATGACGTCATCATTTAAAAAAAAAAACAATATGAACCCAGTTTTTTCGTCATATACATACTTTATATAACACTAGTACTTAACTACCGTTTTTCTGGTGGCGGGACGTTTTGTGAGCTCGCATTGTACCACCACCTCTTCTATTTTTGCCGCAAGGCAATAACGCATCCCAATTTGAAGGCAAGGACTGTCTTTAGAAAATACCACTGAAACATCGACTTCATATCTTGGAGCTGAGCAGAATATCTTTCGACTACGGTCACAAAAACCTTCAAAGTGCATTAAAGAAGACTACCAATGTCAAAGGTTAATTTACCGTAGCCAATCGAAGGTAAACATAATAATATAAAAAAACTCCATTAATTTTACGAACAATATAAAGGATATAGATTGAATCCGCCGCCGAAGGCCATGACCAACGTACAGTGGTGTAATTTTTTTTTTAAACTGTAAAAGAAGTAAATAATAACACTAAAAGCATTTTCCGTCCTCCCACACTCCTAAAATTCACTATCTGATATTACAAAACGCTATTCATTTAAAACCCCTTAACTCTCTCCGCCATTTTCTCTAGTGTATGTAAAAATACTATTTCTATAGTTTGAGAGCTTGCTGATATTTTAATTCATCACTGCACTCAGTGACGGATTTAGGCTTGATGCCACCCTAGGCCCTATTTATCGCGCCGCCCTTAAAATTAAAATAAATTTTATTTAATTTTGATCCACTACTTTTATTTTAAATTTAAATTAATCTGAACTAATTTTCTAAGGAGGACTATCACAACTTTTTTGCGTCTCTGAAATTTAGACACTTCAAAAATTTTGCCGCCCCTTAAATCATACCTTACCAGGCCCTGGCGTGAGGCCTAGGCGTAACTCCATCCCTGACTACATTACATCAGATACCGATAAGCTCACATATGTGAGATTTGCGGCAACTACATTTCGCTACACTTCGAAATTAATCATTATGACAATGATGACTGAAACCTCAAGATTTATGTTGTGTCGTATGTCCCTTGGGGAGTGCTCTGTGGAAGTATTTGAGAAGATACCGTCATCAACGTTTTCAAGGTCGGACCACTCGCCACCGGAGCAGAGTTCGTCCTTAGGTGTCACTTGAACCGATTGTGCACATCCACAGTCCGTTATTAGAGGACTTTCCATTTTAAAAAAGCGGCACGACACGAGAACCCTCTCATCGCAGCTGCCGGTAACTGCATTCCCGATCCCGCGGATCGAATCGTGAACAGTCGACGTCGCCCAAAACACGTCATTTCGGATCCTGCCGATCCACTAACGATGCTTTTAGGTACCTCAAGCACCGGTCGTCGTTCTCTTCGAACCCGTCGCTTGCGACGAAGTTCTCGTTGAATAAATTAACTCATAGACACAGCCCACTGACTTTCTCGCCGGATTTTCTCAGTGGGTCGCGTTTCCGATCCGGTGGTAGATTCTGCGAAGCACTGCTCTTGCTAGGGTTAGTGTTAGCAAGATCATGAGGTTTGAGCCCCGTGAGCTCATCTACTTGTTAGTGTTTCGCTGAAATGGCCTGTTAAGACCATCAGACATCAAGAGTGACTGCTTTAGCACACAGTAAAAAAGTATATTCATTTTTATATATTTTATCTTTTCATTTTTTATATTTATCTTTGAGATTCTCATATTTTTTTTAATGACCCAGAACAACTTTGCTTGTCAACCGTTTTTGTTAGTAGCTATTACTGAACTGCTGTATTGTCGATATGTTACCTTGGAAATGGTAAATTTCTTTGTTTCAAAAATAAAAAGTGAAAGTAGGTATTACATAAAAGGAAATTAAATCTTACCACGATTATATGGAGCCATCAGAAGCCTTACATAATAGTATATATAATTATATCAAATTAAAAATACACTAGAAGAAGAAGCCTCTGAAACTACGCGTAATGTCATTGTTTTAAAACGAATGACGCTGCGATGGGAGGGAGTCATTACAGAGAGGAGATCATTACTGAGTTTCGTCGCCGGAACTACGGCTCTATAGACAAAGACCTATGTACGCGGCCATTTTTGTTTCAGCTTTTAATCCAAGAGCCGGGAATGATATTGTATATTTTTACTTCTATTTATTGCGTGGATATGTCAACCAGGTCCCGCATAGATAATACACATAAATTAGTTATAGATAAGCAACTCAAGCGCTCAACAAAAATGTTTACGGGCGTCGGCCACTAGATGGCTTCACTTCGATTAATTTCTCATTGCTCCTGTAAATGGTAGTAACATATGAACTATCCTATATTTTATTTTTATTAAAGAATTTTGTAAATTTTCATACACCACAAATTGATAAAATTTAATAAAGACTTGTATGATATATTAATTTTTTTATTTTCTGTCTTTAGTTAAACAATAATTAAATGCCTTAAGTTTAACAACATATAAGTTTAGGGGCGTCCGCTACAAGACGTCGATAGTTTCCATACAAAAAAAAATTGTCTTAAAGTATCGCTGTTTCAGGGCCTTGATATCCCGATCCATCTGGTGTTGAGAGTCCATAGTAACTACAAAGTTATTAAAGCAAGCTGAATTGGCAGTAGGCAGGCCACATAGCGCGAAGATCGGAAGTCCGATGGGGCAGATGGATCCTCGAGTGGAGACCACGTACTGACAAGCGCAGTGTCAGACGGCCTCCTACCAGATGGATCCATGACCTAGTGAGAATCGCTGGGTCACATTGGATACAGGTGGCAACGGACCGGCCGCACTGGATATCAGTTAGAGAGGCCTATGTTCAGCAGTGGACAGTGGACAGGCTGTGGTGATGATGATGATGAGTCATTACAAAATTTTAAGGGTCTGATTTTTTATTACACGATGCTATTCCTTCACTGTGGATATCGTTCGATAACAGTTTAGTTAACCTTATCAAGCGAATATTTGGTTAGAAAAATTAATATCTGTCTAAAGACATTGGAACACCGGCACTGTTGCATCGCTCGATACCAGTACACGGGACGTGTTATCCTTTAGACCACGATGACTGACCATCGAAGTTCGACAAAGTTGTTTTTTTTTTTCAAACAAGATCCGAAACTCTTATGAGATTACTGCGGCTAGGGGGCACGCGGGGTATGTGGAACATGACGGTCTGCAGATGTGGAAAGCAGAGCGCGTGCCCAAGGATATTTTTAGGGCCCTCCTCGGGCTATTTCAATTCGCGGCTACCACGACAGTATATCAGCAAAAAGCCAACTGATGCTCACAACATAAATATGTCGTAGTCGACCGTAAAATCTCATATGTCCTGTAAACACGAAATTGTTTGAATTCTTCCCAAAATAAAATTCAAAGCTCTCGTACCTACTGATGCTATGTAAACCGTAAGGCGCTTCCTTCGTTAGCAAATGCATTCAGTAATGAATGTTTTATGTACGAAAACGCGAAAAACTAAATGCACTGTGAATTAATGGAGATGCAAGTCGAAGGGGTCACACACTTCAGATTCTCTTGGGCTTATATCCAAAACGTTCGATAAATAATATCAGACGTTGTTGTAAGTTTTAATACGGCTCGATTTTGAATTAATAGATTCTTGTATTAGTGTTTTCATTTCAATATGTATTTACTGTATTTTTTTTAAATTATGTTCCGAAAGATATTACTCTATGCTCCGTAAAGATTTTAATGATGGTGGACAAGGGATACTCGGACTTAAAGTCAGTCGTTACTATTGACAGTGCCAATGAAATATTTGATAGAAATACCATCGGTGCTACTTATTCAGTTTGAGTTTCTAGCTTTTGTATCTAAAGTTCAAGTCGCCTTAACGGTTGGCGAATTTCGTGACTAAAGCTACTTTTGGGGTTTAAGCTCGCGTCTTTTATTCTCACGATGACCGGTCATCCGTGACCACGACAAAATGTAAAGTATACGAAACGTCGGAAGTAACGTATTGAAAGAAATATAAGTAAAATTTTAGCAACGGTAAACAGCAAAAGAGATGACAGTGTATTACCAACTTGGGCCTGCGACAACGTTTATTACTTATTACGAATACAAACATTTAAATAAACAAAAAAATTATAAATAATAACGCAAAAATCTTTGTCTACACGACACTATCACATACCTACAGATTTTTATTATTTCGTGCGAAGCTTTATATTATTTTTTTGCAAACACATCGTTCTTCACAAAGCAAGCAAGCATATACACCCCCACGCCGCTGATAATGAGCGCAGTAATCAACAGACCCTCATACATTCACTCCTCATATATATTACATACATTATTGTCTGCGTAGGCACATATCATCCATTGAAGTATGTTTTATTTAAGGAACCCTTTGCGTTTTTTCTAAGTTGTAATTTTTTTTTAAGGATGGCAATCAGCTTCATGCGACGCCATTATTTCCATCATTATAACATTAAATACATATAAATTATTAAATTTACAAGAGCGAAATGCCATGAGGTCGTTTCATTTAAGATTTAAATTAAATGGGATTAAATCGGAACTATTTCACTATCATTGACAGAGGAAGATATATTTCTAAATAAATAAAGCAAGACTTACATCAGGCTCAAATGTCCTTGGTTTTCAAAATATCGTTTTTTTTATTGCTTAAATGGGTGGACAAGCTCATGGCTCACCTGGTGTTATGCTGTTACCATCATGCATCAGTCGGATCCTGCGATACCGATGCTCTCACGATGCGACGCCATGTGGCACGGTGTTTCGCAGTGAGAGCAATCACTTATGTTGGAGTGAGTCACAGATTCTATGAGGTCAGTCCATCTTGTTGGAGATCGTCCGCGAGTTCTTTTGCCTTCGACTTTCCCTTGCACCACCAACCACTGCGCTGCGAAGTAAAGTAAAGAATATTAACGCCCACCTCTTTCCCACTGGCGCGGACGAACGCGCGATCTTGAAGAAAACCTCGGAAGGGCGCCAATCCAGTCCCCGGGCCCACCCTTATTATTGGTGTTTAGGTCTGCATTGGAATCCTACACAATAAAGTTACAGTAATCAATTCGAAAATTAATTAAAAACGTGATCCTAAAAACATAGCTGCCTAAGCTGTTGGAACTATTAAAAAAAATCATGGCTAAATACTAATAAATAAAGTCGAACGGTATTCCCCTAAACCGTTCGGCGTCTCCACTCCTCCATCCGCCCGATTGCAAGTGATTCAGACGACAAATAAATTGCCATTAGCAGTTGGATCGAAAGCCCCTTGCCCGCCCCGATTTATTGAGCACCGCTAAACAACAAGACTTAGATAAATGCATTTAGGAAGGTTGCCAAAGACGTGAAATTTATCGAAGCGCAAGAGATTGCGTTGGCGGTATTTCGAAAATGTTTTTGATTAGTCACTTAGGTAAAACGCTTTCCAGAACTACAGAGATTATTCGGTGCTTTCACTCATCAGGCTTTGCTTCTATGGGTCCATGACTAATAAGTCTTATAACTTCGATGGATTTAAAATATATTTTCCGTCTTTACAAATATCTGTCTCTATTCCTTCATGCAATTAACATTGCCTTCTACTCGATAGAAATATTATTTATTCTATTCAGTCCATTATAAATATAAATTGGCTGTATAAGCTAAAAGGCATAAGCCTTACATAGTGTCAAATTTATTAAGAATAGCTCTCACTGGCTGTCAAAACAATCTGTCACTTCCATAGATTATACACTTAATATGTCCATAGACCTATATAGTAAATATGTCACTTCCTTAACAATGAATTCGTAGGTAGCTCATAAAATGTGAATTTTCTAATCTTTTAATTTGATAATACTCTCAAAAAAATGTAAAGCATTTTCGCATTTATTCTGAAAATAAATTGCCACAAAATGTCATAGCGCGTTTGATTTTCAACGATCTGCACACTCGCCCATTCCCGAACTTCCATTGCCAGATCATATGCCATACCTTAATACTGCTCACTATTTATCCATTTGTAGTATCCACGCTGTATTGTTTTACTGAGGTGCCTATTGTTCTACTGTAGTTACTATCTGAGTACTAGTAGAGCACATTGTGAGTTAATATTTCCTGACGGTATTGTGAATACCATCTCCCTTCCTATCGCAGTGAACCAGCAACGTATCCCAATTTGAATAAGGAGTTCACTGTCGTCCTATAGGACTTTCTGTCTATAGACATCCATAGCCTTCCTCAAGGCTCAAAACAGTGACCGGTCCTGTTCTGCCGGCTTTCAGCTAATTTCTGCGACCTTCAACTGCCCATTGGTTCATCTAGTGGCAGATTCACCCACGCTGCATCTTCAGCTGCGCGGTGACCATTTCAGAACTTTTACGATCGTTTCCATTGAAGAATAGCATATTCCATATTCCTAGATGTTTTTACTAACAATAAACTTAACCTAATAGGTGCTCTAATAAAGAATGAAAAAAAATAGAGAATCGAAGCAAAACAGATAAAAAATAAATGAACATATAGAATATTTATGCAATATCAATTAGATTGCATTTATCGGTTTATGTTTTAAAAACTGCAATGAAGCTAGTACCTAATATTAGAAACTTTAATAGTGAATAAAATGGCGGACTGTAAGCGAATTATCGTATTAGACGCCGAACAAGGCACCCTAATACGTTAAGTGGAGTGTCAGGGCTGTGAAACTTTAATAAAAACGATACAATATTAACGTAATAATAATAAACATTGTTCCAATAGTTGTGTCAGTACACGGTTTGTAAGCGAAAAGTTTTGATCAACATCTTAAGAAACTTTCGTTATCCAGCTGGGTTAAGGGCCTCCTAATACAGAAAGCAGTTATCCTAGATACTGCACGCATTGTGAAGAGGTTTCTCACTCTGGAGTCCTAACCACTGATGGCTTGTGTCGTAGACACCGCCATCAGCGGCAGTCTATTTTAATAGGTATAGTGTTTTAAAAAAATTGTATTTTTAATATCTTTCTTAAAAAATATTATGTAATTAATAAGATTTTAAATAAATATAAATAAATAATAATAATACAGAATTAAAGGAAGAAATTACTAGAGTTAGGAAAATGAATAAAGTATATATTGTGCCACTGGTGCTTTCCAGCACTGGAGTCCAAATACCAATACCAAAGTACCTTCACCACTCCATCAAGCTATTAGATTTGCCCGAAAATATATTTTTTACCATTCAAAAAGCCATAATTTTAAATACGTAACGGATTGTTCGGAAGTTTTTGCAGGACGAAACATCAGACGAAACTAAAACTGGAAAATGAACACCACTTGGCGTAGGCCCGTGGTTTTTTGAGCATTTACCGAAATTTATAAAAATTCGAGAATAAAAACTTCGTACAGGATAATAAATAATGATAAAGCCTTTTATTCGGACCACAGATATACAATTATGTTTCTTAAGCTACTGTACTTAGAGTGATATATATGTATTTTACAAAATTAAAATTGTTCAAGTATTTGATGTTTCTTTACTTTCTGTGAGTCCATTTGCCAATTGGCAAAGGCCTCCTCTAACCTACTTCATTCTGATCTCTCTTTGGCTACTCTACTCTATCTTATGCCCACAACTTTCCTGATATCATCGTCCCGTCTTTTTTGTTGTCTGCCTCTTTTCCTCCTGCCTTCCTTTGGGTACCAATGTGTAGTTAATTTGCTCCATTTTTCCTTTCCTCTAACAACGTGCCCCGCCCACTTCCATACAATATTAACGTATATACTATAAAAACAATACAATATAGTTAATATTAACAAGCCGTATAAAATATCAACAGCTACTTGCACAGAGAGTGAGTCTGGCCGTCCAACGAGGTAACGTAGCCAGTATCTTGTGAACTGTGCCTCCTTCAAGCGCATTGGAAGACTTGTTCTGCTGTGCGAGTTGATATATGTTAAATTATTTTGATTAATTATATTATAAAATTATCGATAAAAAATCTAAAAATGCTTCAAATAAACGAGAGTACACAGCTAGTAGTCAACATGATTTATTTTCCTGCAATGAATTATGTACCGATATTAACGCGTATGACCATTGTCTTTGTCAAAATAAAATCTAATCTACTAGCACCCCTACTAGCAGTATGACTATTTTGCTATCTTTACAAAAAATTCTTAGCTAAACTAGTCGTTGTAGTCAAAAGTCGAAATGCCCACAGCAGATATTAATTTGACAACGACTATATGTTCCAATGACATCATTGCGATAAATAAAAGCCTAGATGATCAGTGACACGTCACCATAACACCTCTGGGAGATTTTATTGTCCTATAAGGAATACTCTCAATACGCTGCAACAGGGCATGTCCTTGGAATGAATTCCTTGCACCCTAAATTAAGGGAAGAATTCGGAATCTCCTTAAAGTATCTGGAATGTTTGCGCTCTGCTATAGTGAGCTATCAGTGGTATTGTCTTTAATATGAAAACCCTAAATATAACTCTTCTTCATGTATTTCCTGTAGAATATAACCTACTTCAATTGATCCCTTAGCAGGGTATACCGCTGTAATAAAATTTTAATTACTCGTAAACATGCTCGTGGTTACAACGTAATATGGAATCTGTGGACTCAATTAACCACTAACCAATTTGTGCAGCTTGGTACCAGAGCGTCTGTTTATCTTAGCTGGAAAAAAACAAGAGAAAGGCTTCTTCAACTTTTTCATTATCAGCCTCTTATCAATTATCTGCTGGCTGACTGTTTAATAAGTAATTGTGTTCCTTGTTTTCTGATGGCTCTGTCGTAATTGAAGATATGAGTGGATGAAGGGGATATGTCACAATTTGTTAATTTTGAGAAAACGGGCAACAAACTTCACTCAAGGCTATTTTTAGAGATTGCATTCGATCTCTAAAAATAGCCCTTAAACCCGGAGTTTTAAGGTCTTATATGGTTTATAGTCACATATAATCTTCATTCAATGTAAAAACTCAAAAATCTTCAAAATGGTATATATCCCCTTCATTAACTCGTGTCTTCAATTGTTGTTTAGCTATAGTCAATTTAACAGCGTGTAATAACTAGTTAGAGAATAAATATTTGTCTGTCGTTGTGCCTAGCTAGATTAATCGTCTGCTTTCGTGGAAAAAACAAAAGGCAGATTTTTTAAATTTTAGATTTATAATTATATCTAATAATAAAAATAAACGAATCTTACAACCCTAACACCAGAGCTAACAAGACCAAAAGTAATTTCCCCATCGACAGCCCTGCTGCGCTGTGCCACACAATATTAACAACCGCACATTATGAAAACCTTAACTCAAGTGAATAAAGTTTAATTTATTTGGAGCACTTGTTTTTATACTTGTGTAAGAAAATAGCACTTTACGTGATTATGGTAGATTATACGGAGCAGGGGAAATAACATTGATTCTATCTATTCAATAACATTTAACTTTTATCCCTGTTAAGTGAAAAATATGATGTAGCAATTGGGAGCTATGGAAATTAATTCAATTTTTTTTTTGTGAAACTTACGGGGCAACTATATTGTGGCTGGCCTTGTAATTATTGTCAAACTGATCATATCTACAACTCTAAACAAACATTGGGTTGCGATCTCTACCTAAAGAACATTCGAAGCAGGAAACATCGTAACCTTGAGGAAAATTCAGTTTGAAATTCATTCAAATTGATACAAGTCATCATGTACGAGACGAAGCTGAGTGAAGAAAATGCTGCAGACAGATAAGGAAATGAATGACAATATAAATGTGACACTAAAAAGAGATAAAGATATACGCCTACACGATTTAACCTGCGAGAGAATGAAATAGAATATTTTAGTCGACAATAGTCGGCAATCTGACTTTTGGACAATTATTGGTAAATCAGAAAAACGAATTATTGACTTTGTATTCCATTGGCAGTCACAAAACTCTTCGGAACGACATCTTAGATAAATAACAGGTTAACTATTAACCTTTATTTAATGCAGGTTTTGAACCGTATTCTTTGAAGGAGACGATTATATTCAAATCAATCTGTATTGACATATCAATTTTTTTTTTTTTTTTTGTCCAAATACACACCTTTGATAATAGACGACTCATTTGTACGTTTCCCCGGTACGACCCGTTAGCTGTGCACATTTTTTAAGTATTTTTTTTCGATAGTATTTGCTAGTGTTCACCGATAAATACGTGTTGATTGTATTTTTATTTCGGCTCGGTTAAGGTCCAAGAAATAACGATTGAACTCACATATTTCGTTTTAGAAATTAATACAAATTTCCTCATAGTTTTATGAATTCACGCAAACCTTTACACAGTACAATATCAATTATTTCTGACGTCATT
The DNA here is from genome assembly GCF_030269925.1 of Bombyx mori. Classification (NCBI taxonomy): domain Eukaryota; kingdom Metazoa; phylum Arthropoda; class Insecta; order Lepidoptera; family Bombycidae; genus Bombyx; species Bombyx mori. The sequence continues at coordinate 12,742,961 of NC_085124.1, read as the reverse complement.
ATCCATTACGTCATCAAAACCCTAGAGCTAAACAAAAATTCGCCGCTAAACAAAAATGTTTTCTTATTTACATGTATAAAGATGCAAAGATATTCGCTTCAGAAAAATGTACACACAGCATAATGAGATAGTACGAATGATAATTACGGAGGTATATAAACCTGTGCGGAGACTCACCATTTAAAACAAGGGGAGGAGTCTGTAAGTACAGCCGGCAGAAAAATAATTTTGTTTCGTCTTAAATTAAGTTTTGTTTTGTGTAATGTTTAAATTAAACTATTTCAGAGCACAAAATATTCTCATTTAAATTAGGAAACGTCTAAAAATGAATAAATTCTTCTTCTATATTTAACCTACCTACCTAGAACCTACGCCATTTATGATAGTTAGTGCATAGCCCTGTTCAGTCATCAGTCAAGCCACTATCCTTTTCCTAATAGGTCCGAGCACTCAGACGTCCTTAACGAGGAAGATCAAATCAGAACCCAGTTGTAATAAGAGATCAAAACTTTTTTGAAGCTGTGGATGAACTCAACAACAGGTTAAGATGACCTCTACCCCGAACAGATGGAAACGGGTAATTAGTGTAGTACATGGATTAATGCGTTCATCCACAGTGCGCTTCCAGAGATCTTTTTTCCACGTACCATTCGGCTTTAGAATGAGCTCCCCTACACGGTGTTTCCCGAGTGCTATGACATATCCTTCTTCAAACGAGGCTTGTGGAGAGTACTTAACGGTAGGCAGCGGCTTGGCTCTGCCCCTGGCATTGCTGAAGTCCATGGGCCTAAGCGGGCAATAAAAATAAAGATGAAAAATGAAATAGTCTCAAATATTTCCTATTTCTACCCAGTAGAATGTCACGTACGAAGCACAGAGAAAACTTCTTCGTAGTCCGTAAGGCTATCAATAATACAATGCATAAGAGAATTTTAGAATTTTATTTGTCTAGATAATTTCTTATAATATTTGATGGGTTTTCAAGTATAGTTATTATATTATATTTATTGCACTATAATCTTTAATAATTAATAATGATAATAACTAACAAATCATGCAGGGTCATCCAGTCTCAATTTAGGATTCCCTGTGTTGTGGATACCAGAGTAGTGGTACATACTTATATACGCTTAAATATATATATTATATAGATAATAAGCACCCAGATAAAGAGCACGCAAACCTGTTTATCACAAGAATGCTTGCTCTATCTGGGAATCGAAGCCACGACAATCAGCGCAACGGTCAGGAGCGCTAACAACTGCATCACCTATAGTAGAATTATTTTGTCCGTGCAGTTTGGGTCATAAGACATAGCCCGACTAGGGCGGTGAGCATGTTGCGCGGGCGCAACGCCATTATCGATAAAAACAAATGAGTCATCGAAGGCAGGTACACGGTGGTGCCGGTGTGGTATACGAAGGGTGGTGAGAGATTGTTATGTTATGAGTCATTTGTACTTATCTGCAAATTATAGTACATTATGTTGAAGAGAAATGTGTTTTTATGCATTCGTTCTCTGAATTTCTTTAGTGACACAATGGCTACTCCTTTGTTTTGTATCAAAACTGCAGAATTTATTCAAAATAATATTTGCACGTGTTGTTATCAACAATGTGTTAAAAATTTTCACTGAAATAAGAATAGATCTCGAAAAGTTATAAAGTCTTAATTTCTGCCGTTCTTGTTAACTTGCTGCGGCGATATGTGGTGTAAGTGTTCGATTAGTGATTTTTCTTTCATTTTTATCACTAACCCACAAAATGACAAAACTAAATACACTATCGATAACGCTTATCGACAACAATAATGCGTATCACTATGCCCGTCCATAAGGCTCGTGAGTGGAAGAGGCTCGCTCCGATTTTTTATGACCCAAACTGCACGGACAAAATAATTCTACTATAGTCAGTCTGTTTTTACGATTTTATCTCGCGGTTTACATTTTGTTGCAGTGGTTGTACTAATATTACTGTTTAGAGTGTCTGTATTTTGATGGTAGCTTCAATAAAAACTAATTTCAGGGCGAAGCATTTTTTTTATTGTACGACACGTGCACGCACATCCAGAATTTTATTGTAACTCACACTAACTGTGTTGCCATACCTATTAGTGTGTTCCCACATTTAAAAACAATCATATAAGTTTTTATGTTTAGGATTGCCCTAAGCAATTACAAATAAAAAAACGCCAGTTTAAACCTTAAAACTAATTTTAATTGATTGATTGAAGCCAAATGAATGCTAATACTACTAGTAGGTACTTTAATTTGAATAAGTTTATCTGTAATAATTGTTGTATCGCTAATTATCGAAATTCCACCATTATTGGCGGCCCCCCAAAATTTAAATATAATATAAATATAAATAAAATAAATATAAATATTTACTAACAATCACGCCACGTTAACTGGTCCCGTGCGAAGTTCGTAAAGAACTTGTGTTACAAGTACCAGATAACGGAAATAAATATAATATTTTTATTATACACATACATATATTTAATATACACCCATAACCCTGGAAAGACATTTATATTTATCATACAAATATCTTACCTTGGCGGGATTCGAACCCGCGACCCCCTTGTGTAGTGACCATGCCACTTACCACTACACCAGACGGCCGTTAAATTTACATTAATATTATTTGTTACATTTTCTCTTTTATTTATCGGCCTCAATATGCCTGATGTAGGTACATCTATCCTCATATCTGTTCAAAATCGCATACTAATATTTCTAGCGGATACATGCGCTGAAGGAAATTCCATCGTGTAATAAAACATCAAACTGGCTAAGTTTATTTGCAAAATGGCTGGACCTAGGGCATATTGTAACCTTTCTTTCTTATTATGAAATTATCATTATTGTAACCCGCACGGATAAGTATTTACCACGATTCTGCCTATTTCTCATATTGTGGGCTCGTGTAAGCTAAGTCTTGATTCGGCCCGCCCGTAATAGGCCCGTCCATACACAGCGGCCCACTGAGTTTCTCGCCGTTCTCATTGGGTCGCGTTTCCGATCCGGTGGTAGATTCTGCGAAGCACTGCTCTTGCTAGGTCCAGTGTTAGCAACACTCCCGGTTTGAGCCGCGGAAGCTCACCTACACGCTAGGGTGAAGCTGAAATATCCTCTCAAGGCTATCAGCACAGATAGGAAAAAAAACATAAACAGCGTTCAACAAAAAACATATAAGTAATGTTTATTGATATTAGGACATGGGGTCAGAAATATACTAGATAAGAATAGTAAGTAAACTTTAAGAGGGATATTATAAATCTAAATGCAAAAGCATTTCTGGATAAAAAAAAATCGTTTTTTTTTTTATTGCTCAGATGGATGGACGAGCTCACAGTTTTAAGGGTGTTTACGAGTCACGAATAACCAAAGTAAAGGTATCATTTCACCCCCGATTACTTTCTTTAGACAACCCATACCCTGGGCCAGGAAGGTCAAGTACCTGGGCGTTACCCTGGATGCATCGATGACATTCCGCCCGCATATAAAATCAGTCCGTGACCGTGCCGCGTTTATTCTCGGTAGACTCTACCCCATGATCTGTAAGCGGAGTAAAATGTCCCTTCGCAACAAGGTGACACTTTACAAAACTTGCATAAGGCCCGTCATGACTTACGCGAGTGTGGTGTTCGATCACGCGGCCCGCACACACATAGACACCCTCCAATCTCTACAATCCCGCTTTTGCAGGTTAGCCGTCGGAGCTCCGTGGTTCGTGAGGAACGTTGACCTACACGACGACCTGGGCCTCGAATCTATCCAGAAATACATGAAGTCAGCGTCGGAACGGTACTTCGATAAGGCTATGCGTCATGATAATCGCCTTATCGTTGCCGCCGCTGACTACTCCCCGAATCCTGATCACGCAGGAGCCAGTCACCGTCGACGCCCTAGACACGTCCTTACGGATCCATCAGATCCAATAACCTTTGCATTAGACGCCTTCAGCTCTAACACTAGGAGCAGGCTTAGGGACCCCAGTAACCGTACTCGTCGAACTCGACAAAGAGTTCGCCGTGCAACCTAACCCATGAATCAGCTCGCTGAGTTTCTCGCCGGATCTTCTCAGCGGGTCGCGATTCCGATCCGGTAGTAGATTCATTCGCGAAGCAGCTGCTCTTGAGCTGTTAGGTCTCCTTCGAGGCGCTCGAGTAGCTGTTAGCAAATCCCACCCCTCCTGGCGGAGCCTTTGCTCGCCCATCTGTCCTGGTGAAACTGGAAAGGCCTCCGGCCACCAGTAATCCTTCAATCATAAAAAAAAAGGTATCATTTGTTTAAAATTGAAGTTTGGACACATTGAAAGTAATCGTTCTTATGCTTGGTAGAGACACCGGAATCATTCGGAAAAAGAAAATATGTAATATATAATCACATCGAGTGGACTTATATTTGAAAGCGATCTCGTTCAGATAACGAAATTTAGATTATTAATTGCGACCTTAGTTGCAATACAGACTTTGTAATTAAAGTAAATCAAAATACAAACATACATTAACTCACAAACACAACAATACACATAGTTTTTCTTTTTATTGCTTGGATATGTGGACGAGCTCACAGCCCACCTGATGTTAAGCGGCTACTGAAGCCCATAGACATCTACAACGTAAATGCGCCAACTACCTTGAGATATAAGTTCTTAGGTCTCATTATACTTACAACGGCTGCCCCACCCTTCAAACCGAAACGCATTACTGCTTCACGGCAGAAATGGGCGAGGTGGTGGTACCTACCCGCGCGGACTCACAAGAGGTCCTACCACAAGTAATTACGCAAATTATAATTTTGCGGGTTTCATTTTTATTACACGATGTTATTCCTTCACCGTGGAAGTCAATCGTGAACATTTGTTAAGTACGTAGGTATTTCATTAGAAAAATTGGTACGAATGCACCCGAACGTCTTATCCTATAGGCCACGACGACTTTTCTGTCTTCATCTTTCATAATATCGCACTCTCAGTTGTTTATAGTCATAAATATTCAAATATTTGTCCAAACAATTAGTGTAAAAGACAAAGTTAATCCAATACCAGATGCGATAAAAGTATTTATTTTCATATTATAAAGATCAATTTGGGACTACCAAATGTGCGTTAGAAATAAATTATAATTTTTTATTGCATTTATGGCTCACTATTTTGACGATATTGGCCTTCACATAAAAGATTGATGTATGGGTTTTTTGTAGAACTATATGAGATAAATATTTCCATAATACATTATGTACGTGTAACTCCAACGGTTTTTGCAGCCCACGCCAGAATAGCTCACAAATGCCAGATTTTTTCTTACTTACTTGACACTTATCGTTATATTTTAGGTAATTCACACTATATCTTTATAGCCTATCTCTTATTCTGATGTGTAAGCTATATTTTTTGTAAAGTTTCATCAAAATCCGTTCAGTAGTTTTTGCGTGAAAGAGTAACGAACATACATTCATACAACCTTTCACATTTATAATCTTAGTAGGAGGATATTTTAAGTTATAACGTGTTAAATTTAGAACATCTTACTATGATACAACAGAATAATTATTGCTTACTTCAATAAGTACACCATAAAAATTACAATTAATAGAAATTTACCATTAATTATTAGAGTATGGTCAAAAACTTCCAGTATTTCAGTGCGCTCTCACCATTAATAATATAATAAATATTATATATTTTTACTATGTCGGTTTGTATAGTACATTGATTATGACGTATCATGATTTTTTTTGTTTCTTCATAACTGCTTAGATTATAACCGTTTCTCAGGCTCTTTCTACGGAATCAAACTCTGATTATTAATCAAAACCACTATAGTCACTGAACCTATCATCGTATAGAAAAATTTGAATATTAATTGATGACAGTGAGAGTCTCATGTAATTGTTATACATTGGAAGCAATGGTTAGTTTACGAAATAAATCATAAAACGTGTCGTGTTCGCATGTATGATTTACTAAAAACCCATTTTTATCTTACTATGAAATTATCATTGCTGAAAATTAAAAAAGCGAAAATAGTTAGAGTTTCAAGAAAATAAAGAGCGTTTTTGTTTGTAGCGGAACTAAAAAATAGAAAAATAATTCCTGTAAGTTAAAAAAAAAAGAATTAAAAAAAAAAATATTTTTTATCTTGAACAAAACGTGGGGTGTGTTTTAAGATATTTTGTATAGGCTACGTTCCCTCTGACATAGCCCACTGAGCTTCTCGCCGGATCTTCTCAGCGGGTCGCGTTTCCGATCCGGTGATAGATTCTGCGAAGCACTAGGGTTAATGTTAGCAACGTCATCAGGCTTGAGCCCCGTGAGCTCACTTACTCGCCTGGTTACGCTAGCATAGCCTCCTAGATCATAGGCATAAGTAGGAAAAAAGTACATTGTCTCGTTTTTAAACTCTCATTTATATTAAGATATAACTCGCATACTGTAAAGTCGGACCGTTAAGTTCTTAAATCCCATAGACACCACAACGCCACGGCACAACAGTTCATCTTTAGACACGAGGCCGCTAAATCGGACACGATTTGTCTAACAGAATATCACAACTTCATCTCTTCCCGTGAACTTTGTGAAGGCGTCATAAAGATTTTTCGACGAACAGGTAGCGCTATTCCCTGTCTAAATAACCAGCATAATGTACTTGGCATTTACTAGTGCTGTTAAAGCCCATACACATCAAGACGTTAATACTTTTTTATTGCTCTTGTAGGCATACGAGCATACGTCCCACCTGGTGGTGAGTTATTTCCGTTGTCCAAGTACGTCAGCAGTGCCAGGTGCAAAGCCAAGCCTCTGCCTACCCTTAAGTACTCAAAATACCGCTCGAAGTCACTATTACGACTGGCCGATTCTCCAAGCCGGAGCGTAGTGGATTGTATAGCCTAAAAGCAGGTACATATATAGTTATTTATATAACCTTCCTTAGTATAATTTTCCACCAGAGATCCGCGGCATTTACGATGACTTGAATATCCACTAAGAGACGGCACTTTTACAGATTCTTATATCAATCACAAATATTCTTCAGCCACAATGCTCATACGTGCCCTCAATGCTCAAAATTTCTACTATTTTCCTGCTAATTTCTGTTGCGTTTCTTTTAAAAACATATTTACGTATTTCTATTCGTGTCCAAGCTTCAGCTCTATACAGACGAACGATGAAACAATTCAGTGACTTCGAAACACTTCATTGACACGTATAAACACTTCGTCAAAAATCTTTCATCCCGTTTCAAAAGCCTGCAAGCCCACTTATGCAAAAAACCTTTTCAGCACATAATTATGCCGTATTACCATATTCTCGATTCCTTTGGTGGGGACTCAACAGCCCGGAAGCACTCGGGAAACCTTCATTAAGCAGGTATATACCCGCAAAGCGAGTACATAAGATTAAAACCCGCTTTCAGATCTCTCAAGTAATATTGTAAACGCAATGAACCAGCCCTCTATACCCGTCCTTTTCTAACACCAAGAACGTTTATCACTGTCCCTCTCGGAAATTTAAGGAATGATTTAGATGAAAAAACGCAATAAATAGTTGCATTCTTAGAGTTAACGTTTTCCCGCGTATTTTTATGTCAAATGCAAGCGCGTAACTAGAGAGTTTTTTTTTTGTTAATGTTGCCGGGGTGGGTTTCATTACCGCGTCGCACATAATGGAGTGTTGCTATAATGACTCCACGTTTTAATCATTCATGGAATATCTCGCGTGCAATGAAAATACTCGTTTGCCGTTTCTATTTTTGTTTTCCCGAATATATTTGCGTGTAAAATGAAATTTCCTTTTTTTTTAGAGCAGTCGTGTCTTATTCGTGTCTGGTGTTTCGTGTTTATGAAGTGATTCTTTCACTAGTTTTGATTAGCTTGATCTATATATCAACATATCGGTGTCTTTCAAACTAATTTTCGCCAACTTCATAACGTTCGATAAACTTAAAAATTTGCACAATTTACACGTACCTACTAATGGTTGTCTGGTAGTCGACATTCGAATTCGACTATAATTAATTGAAATTATAAGTTTGAACATTATTATGGTTCTTTTGTACAAGACTTTAATACCTTTTCAATCACAGATTTCGCCAAGAATACGTTATTGACAAATATTATTTAAACAATATTTAATCTATTCTTAATTTGACCACAGTCTATATATACCTGTGTATAATAACAAAAGTTTGACAATAAACAAAAAGTATACATTTATGTAAATACATGGTAGTGTGTGTAATGATTTTTTTTATTCGCTTTATGTATTTTTATGCATAATAAAAAAACATATTAACATTCTGCACTCCTTCTCTATAATTGTGGGAAACTTCATACTCCTCCGTACGCGCAATTTTCGTAAAAAGACAATAAAATAATATAAGTTTGGCTTAAAAAGCGACCAGTATCACCAAGATAAAATACTTTAATTCCCCGCTTGCTACATGAACATGTCTAGAAACTATCTTTACTTATTTCTTCTTAGCTACCTAAATTCAATTCCATATTTGAGTTGCATAAAATGATTTCCGATAAAACCGATTTCCGATTATCACGACAGCTTAAAAGTGTCATTAAAAACGTCCAAACATACTTTAAAATTACTTTTACAGCTTAAGTGCCCTTATATTTTCAACTTTTCCGAAATTTTACAGTTGTAGTGATCACGGGCGACGAAGACAATAAAATCAAAACAAATTCGTAATTTGGTAAATCTTCAAATTAAATTTAAAATAAATATACTTGAACGCGAACATTTTAAAACTGGTAATTCCTGGTGGCAGGGTCTATGGACTCCATTGAACACTTTACAGCAGATGCCTCGAGCCATCCTTCACCAATCGAACCAGTACAATAGAAAATAGGTCATAGGTCAAGAACATTGTCTATTGAATCTCGGAGCAGAAAAAAACCGAGAATTTGTGATTTCCGTAACTGAATTTAAATAATTTAAGTAATTCTTGAATGTTGGTAACGGAAATAAAGCTAGTAGTACCCTTTGATATTATTGTTTAAAATAATCCCGCATCATTTTTGATACAAAGCGATTTAATGCCTTAGGGCCCCTATCGATGGGTAGGTACTACAAACATGTTGTTATCGTTTCGTCAAAATACTTTAATACTTAAAAATATATTTTCTTCCTTTTTTTTCAAATAACCCAAACTATTACTAAATTTGTTATTATTATATTTATTATTATTATTGTTATTATAAATGGATGTGGTTTTAGAGTAGTTTATCTATATATTAATACGTGAAGCAAAAACTTTGTACCCCTTTTTACGAAATATGCGCAGACGGAGGAGTATATTTCCCACACATATAGAGAATATGGAGAAAGAGTGCAGAATGCTAATTTTTTTTTTAATTATGCCTTAATAATAAATTAAATCAATAAAACAAACATTACACACACTACCACGTATTTGACACACACACACACATATATATTATACTAGCTTTTGCCCGCGACTTCGTCCGCGTGGAATAGTTACTTTGGCATAACGCTAAATTTTACCTGCGACTTCATTTACAGTACTCAGAATTGGAACTTCATTACTGAACCGGTAGATGGCGATGAAGAAGCTAGATTTTGAGATTTTTTGACAATTTTTTTTTTAAATTTTCGTAAAAAAAAAATTTTTTTTCTTAATAAAAAGTATCCTGTGTTACTTCTAATGCCTCCAAGAATGTGTGTATAAAGTTTCATGATGATCGGTTGAGTAGTTTTCGCGTGAAAGCGTAACAAACAAACTTACATTAACATTTGTATATTAGTAGGGATACCTACTCTTTCAAACTCTGTCAAACCTTTGTTATTGCTTAAAGTCTGTAGTGAAATTGAGAATAGGATAATATTGTTTATCTATAATATTATTTGTCTATAGTGTAGTCTTGGCGAAATCTGTGATTATAGAAGCTTAGTATATTGAGTCTTTGACAATAGAACCATAATAATGTTCAAACTTATAATTTCAATTCATTATAGTCGAATTTCGACTACTGCGGGACCACTAGTACTTTTAAATATCTATGATATTGGATCACTGTCGTTCGCGGATGACGTTGATATGGAAAGAGGACGCAAGGCGACGTCAGTTATAGCTAATATTATGGCTCGCAGGGCAGGTTTGCATGTTGTACGGTACATGTGAAGGCATGTGACATGTGTAGCTTGTAGGTTAAGCACATAAAATGTCATATGCTTTGGAAATCGCCGTGGCCTAAAGGATAAGACGTCTTGTGCATTCGTACGTAGCGATGAAACGGTGTTCGAATCCCGCAGGCGGGTACTAATTTTTCTAATGAAATACGTCCATAAGAAATTATTCACGATTGACTTCCACGGTGAAGGAATAACAACGTATAATAAAAATCAAACCCGCAAAATTATAATTCGGGTAATTACTGGTGGTAGGAACTCTTGTGAGTCCAGACGGGTAGGTACCACTATCCTACCTATTTCTGCCTCAAAACAGTAATGCGTTTCGGTTTGAAGGATGGGGTAGCCGTTGTAACTATACTGAGACCGTAGAACTCAATTTCAAGGTGAGTAGCGGCATTTACGTTTTAAATGTCTATGGGCTCCGGTAACCACTTTACATCTAAGTAATAAAAAATATTCTGCGCATAACAGTATAATAATGCCTTAAGGGCACTAATGGGGCTGTTATCATAGTGTAGCGTGTCAGAGATGTTTGCGGGCGCTTAGATAGACAGCTTTTCGGCGATTATACGCCAGGAAGTCGCGTCTCTGATGAGACATTTGCTCGGCGGCTTCAACTGCTGCCTTTTTCGGCTGGAGATTAGTTCTTTAGTGCTCATTAGTCAGGGCCGCGCCGCCCCGTGTGCAGAGTGTGTGATGCATACATGCACCAAGACAATAAGGGCTACGCCACCGAAATTATTTATGTTACACTTACACAACAAAATATTCTTTGTAGTAGAGTATCGTTATGTAAAGATTTATAATAGGTGTAACTTATGACTTGTAAATAACAAAACATATAAGTGTAAGTTTCCCAAAATTTACGTCAAAACATTAAGTTAACAAATAGTTAATAAAAAAAATACATTGAAACATGAAGATTCGTAAAAATAGGGGGCGCTTCATGGGTTTTGCACACAGGCGCTGCTGGGGGTCTGCGCGAGCCTGTCATTAGTGCATAACTGGACCGGACTGAATGTCAGATACTACGGATCGAAACCAAAATACGCATAGGAAATCCCAATCCAATATATTATTTTTCTTTGTCTCTTCGGTTTACTGTCAATAGATGATGTGCAAAGTTCACCTGGACACTTAGTGAAAATGAAAAACCTAACAACATCTACTGATACAGGCATAGTGCTTTTTATATTTAAAAAAAAACAATACATAATGTACAACTGGCTTTACTATTGAACACCATGTGATCTCGTAACGTACCAAAACACGTTTGATTTCTTTTTTTTTTCTATTCTGTTTCCGCTGGTTTGGCAGAGGTTTGGAGCTCACGCAGCTTAGTCTGAGAGAATTTGCTAACACTAACCATAGCAAAAGCAGTGCTTCGCTGGATCTACCCAGGGGACCAGAATCGCAGTCTACTGACAACATGGCGCAAGAAACTCAGGGGGCTGTGTCTATGGTGACCTTATTTATTTACGAGCCACCGCATTAACATAATACACCAAGTACGGTCGAAAACGTCACGGCAATGTCTAAGCTGAAATAAGTTACGTTATTTATTTATACATATATATTTTTATTGCCCTAGAAGGCAGACGTGCGTACGGCCCACCTGATGGTGAGTGGTGGAAATTCAGCAATGCCAGGGGCAGAGCCAAGCCGCTGCCTACCGTTAAGTATTGTCCACAAGGCTCATTTGAAGAAAGATATGTCATAGCGCTCGGGAAACACCGTGGAGGGGAGTTCATTCCAAAGCCGGATGGTACGTGGCCAAAAAGATCTCTGGAAACGCAGTGTGGATAAACGCAGTGGCTCCAGGATGGATGAACTCTACTCCAATGGCGGGCGGTGCGATGGTAAAACGAGATGATGTGATCATCTCAAACAATTCCTCAGAGCACTCACTATGGAGTTTTATTATATTCAAGGTCCAGACTCGAGGAATGTGAACAAACTCGCACTGGATTCTTCGTAGTTGCATTAAAAACTATTTACACGGGCTAATCTCGCATTTATTTATTATTTCATTTTATTATTTCGGACGTTTCGGATACTATGCAGTATTGGTGGTCACAAGACACTAAGATGTCACCCGTGATTTACATTTCTATCGGCCAGTGTGTTATAGAGTCAGACCTAAGCCGCAGTGGCCTAAAGGATCAGACACCCAGTGTCACCGTAGTAACCACTCCAGTGATGAAGCCGTCGCAGATAGGTTTTTTTTTTCGGTCTAACGGATATCGCCGGTCTTCTGCATTCCACTAGGGATGGCGGGCGGGGCATGTCGAAGTCGAACCAACTAAAACCTCCTGCTGCTCAACAACCCACGTCCGAACCTCGCATAAGACATAACTCATGAAAAGTCAAAGGGAGAAAGTGAGGCGTTTAGTGCGTCGCAGATAGGTGCCAGATTTTCTAATACGCACTTTTATTTATTTATATAATAAAAAAATACTATTTTAGTGAGGCGTTTAGTGCGTCGCAAATAGGTACCAGATTTTCTAATACGCACTTTTATTTATTTATATAATAAAAAAAATACTATTTTAAGGCTACTTATAAATAGAAAATCTGTGGTAGCTCACCGCTAGTTGGCAGCATCCCCCGAAGGCTGACAGCATTTCCACGCTGGATAGTAATGCTAATTATTTGTGCAAAATACGTACCAGCCTTCTGATCTCCCGAGGCCTTAAATAGTTTTTCTTAAGGTCCTTAAAAAAGCCCTAAGGCCCCAGGGGCCTAAAGTTTCTACCCCAAAAGGAACAAAAATGAAATCTTTGGAAAGATTTTCATATTTCCGCTATTTGACTTACCTACTTAACATCTACTCACAAACTACTATCACCATAAAACAATACACATCTATACTAATATTATAAAGCTGAAGAGTTTGTTTCTTTATTTGAACACGCTAATCTCAGAAACTGCTGGTCAGGTGTGAAAAATTATTTCAGTGTCAGATAGCTCATTTATTGAGAAAGGCTATAATGAGTAAGGCATATTTTAAGCTTAAACGGGTGTTACGTTCCATTCTGCATATTTCTGCCGCGAAGCAGGCACGCGTTCAGGTTTTAAGGGTAAAACAGTTTCTATACAGTATAACTGAGACTTCGATCTCTCAGGGCGTGATATCTATGGCGCCTCATTCATCCATCGATGCAAACGAAAAAAGATCCAAAAACAGCATTAGATATACGTCAATGTGATACGGCATCAGATAAACCAGAAAGAAGACACTCTTAGTTGGAAATTATAACTTATCTTTGACGATAAGCAGTATTGAGCGGAGATGAGATGTGTTTTTGGGATATTAAGACAGTCGTAGACACAATTAAAATTAATTTTACGGCTTAACCTAGATCTAATAAATTTTTTTAGTTTTTTATAGATTCCGACTTTTCGAATAGTTTACAATTATCATGGTCACAAACGAACCTTTTAGTCCTGGGCTTATTTTAACATATTTTGACGGAAAGGCTAAAAGGATTTTGGAAAATAAAAGTACCTTATAAAAATTTTAACTTAAAAAAAGAATGCAAAAATCAATGCTAATTAAATAAAATTGTTATTTATAAATGTTATTATAACTTATTAAAAGTTTTATACAATAACTACTAATACCTACAATCAAACTGCGCAATCGTCGATATAATGACTCTCCGCACTTTATACGCATTAATAGAGAGTCGATCTATCGACGGTTCGCACTCAAAGGATTAATAACGCTATAGCGAGATATAATAAACAGGAGATTGTACCTCAAAAGTTGTTTGAAATGTGAACGTACTGTAATGTGTGAATGTTCTGCTCGGGTCATTATGACCTCGTACCGCAGTCGACGCCTTGTGGTAACAACTTTATTTCTCAAAACAACTGATTAAGGAGCCACCAGGGCGAGAGGAGAAATGAACCTACCTAAATATATTGAAACAGCTGAAGTTGGATTAAAAAAATCAGTCACAACCAATTTTTTAAGATTTATAGGTAGACTAGCTGTAGCCGTCTGCTTCGCTGGGCATTTAAAATTAACATTATTATTTCTCAACCCCACAAAGATTCTCATCATTAACGCCACCGCAACTGGTGTAGGGAGTCCAACACCCATACAAATATCAGCCTATTCATTAAGTACATGTATTTTCTACATGGATACCAAGATTCAAGTCAATCGGATGCACGGTTCAGTAGTTATAACGGAACATCCGTAAAAACCACTGTAGATTTATATATTAGTATAGATGAAGTCCGCAATTGCACCTTATGTTGCCTTTTTTCCCTACCTATGCTGATAGCCTTCAGAGGCTATTTCAGCTTCTCCTTGATGTGCTCACGGGGCTCAAACCGGGAGTGTTACTAATACTAGCCCTAACAAGAGCAGTGCCTCGCAGAATCTACCACCGGATCGGAAACGCGACCCACTGAGAGGATCCGGCGAGAAACTCAGTGGGCTGTGTCTATGGGTTAATTTACTCGTCGAGCCTTTCGTCACAAGCGACGGGTTCGACGAAGACGATGACCGGATGTTGCCTTAGTTTATTGTTGGTGATGAAGCGGTCAGATCATCATCCACAGAGTGGTACAGCCAATATAAGTGCTATGCTTATTGCAATATAAACTGAAGGAGAATACCTTAGGCATTACGTCCGCCAATGCAGATAAATACATGAAGTGTAGGTAATTAATGAAAAAATGAAAATAAAACGTAGTTTTCCCTAACATTTATAGGAGTTAGTATTGTTTTTTTCTCTCTCGTGAATATTATATAGCCAAGATATCATTTATTCTATAATAAAATCAATTTTGTTCTGTAATTGATTTATGTCGATACGTGTTGATTCATAATTGAATCCCGAAACTAATATAAAACATCATCTTAAATGACATAAGTAACATAAAGTTGTGATTCTCAATATTTAAAAATTTTAAAAATACTTTTTTGTTTACACTACTAAACATTCGCGGCGTGCCTTTAAAATTATGCAATTTTAAATTTCAAACATTCAATAACAAGCCGCCTTAATCACGTAAATCGCCCTAAAGACCTCAATTACCAATTCATAATACGACCGAAATATCTTCAGAAGACAAATTTCGAGGAGCATTCAGACGAAATAAAACGAGATTTCAAACTTAAATGTAGTTCGTTAGGCGTAAAAATCGCGTTCCTACCGACGGCGATGGAGCTGTGTGCACAAATTATGCAATTTTATTTCAATTTGCCGGTCTTTAAGAAAGGAGCGGTGTGGGGAAGCAACCCCGTCTACCTATCGTACATACGCAACCACACACTTTTTTCATTCGCCCCCCCTTAACATAAAACAAACAAATATGCACCCTACCTCGTCGGGTTTGAGTCGAAAAATAAATGTAAACATTTTGATTAAATTATTTCACCATTATTTGATACCACCTCTTTCAAAATGGCGGCAAAAAAATTACGCACGCCTTATGATTTGAGATGCAGAAATTGCGCGCTGTTTCGATTAATTCGATGGATGGGGTAAGGGCGTGAAGTCTCCGCGATCCTGGCAGCACTGGAATCAGCCTCACGAGAAATCAAATTAACGACTTCACACTCGCTCACTCACATAATACAATGTCAATCACATAAGTAAATATGAATTTGTGAACATTTCGCCTTAGTTTTAAAGAGCATCAACAAAGAAAATTATTGTAAAGTTATCCCAATAATTCCTAATTACCTACCTCCAAAAAGTTTCGTAAATGCATTTTTATATTACCTACATCTAATTATTATTCTCATACATGAGATATGTGTCCATTGCACGCTGTAGAAAACTATAGAAAAACTTGATATATAAATAAAAAATTAAAATCCTAAGCAAAAAACAACTGGGTAGACAACCAATGAGGTGGACCGGCGATTTGGTCAAAAGGCTGGTCGGGACAGGACGCAAAAGGCAAGGGACTGAAAAGAATGAAGTGCATATGAAGAAACCCACACTTAGCATTATGTGGACACGGGTCGAAGAAGAAGAACAAGCAAAAAAGGCTACCTTTTTTTAGGATTGAAGGATTCCTGGTGGCCCGGAGGCCTTTCCAATTTCATCCATGCAGGTGGACGAGCAAAGGCTCAACCAGGAGGGGTGCGGTTTGCTAACAGCTGCCCGAGTGCCTCCGAACGAGACCTAACAACTCAAGAGTAGCTGCTTCGCGAATGAATCTACTACGGGATCGGAATCGTGACCCGCTGAGAAGATCCGGCGAGAAACTCATCGAGCTGATGAATGGGTTAGGTAACACGTCGACCTCGACCTCGAGTTCGACGAGTCGGATACCGGGGTCCCTAAGCCTGCTCCTAGTGTTAGATCTGAAGGCGTGAAAAGACTACCTGCTTCACTACGACAACCTTCAATCATATCACCAAATTCATAATTAAATTAATTAAAAGTATTTTGAAATTAAATAATTTGAAGTTTTAATGAATTGCATTCAATTCATTCGCTTCATTAAGTGAAGAGTTTTCTATATAAATATGTATTTTGAAATTGACGTTTTGTACAAAAACAATAATAATAACGATACAGTACAAAAACAATAATAAACCACTTATACTATTTAATCTCTCCATTACATAAAAAAATTTAATTAATTAAATTTTACATTAAACTTTTGACATTTCGTACGTTTCGTGTTTCAGACCTTTTTTTTTTTTTTTTTTTTTTTAACGCTGGGGAATCCATTTACGGATACCCGGTCGAGGGGGGTAACGGACCGGGTTATGTCGGACTCCGGCGCCTCCTGAGAGGAAGAAGGGGAGAAGAGAAGGACCGAGGTCCTTCACCTCCCCCAATTTCTCACAGGAGACTACGCCTTGAAAAAGGCGCGCGAAGCACTTGCCCCGCAGAACGACTACCGACTAAACCCCATCGAGCTCCACCACACCGACTACACGAAACTTACGGTACCGCGATGCGCGCCGAAAGTCTCGCCTTAGGCGGTACCCGTACTGATGTTAAGACGGGATTTCATCCCCGGGAAAATCCCGTAGAACCTCGTCTCGGGAGACACACCGTGAGCGGCGCACAGGAGCCACCTTGCACCGCTTCACCACCGGACCAACAGTCGAGTGCCGAGCGCCCCCGCACCCGGCACTCGATAGTCCCTACGAGGGCTGAGCGGCGGCCTCTCGCACGCGCCGTCCACCCCGCCTTCTGCGCTGAGGAGCCGAAGAGGGATCCCATTCCCTTTCGCGCTCCTCAGCCTCACGAAGCGCCATGACCAAGTCACAGAACCCAGCCATGGCCTCCCACGAACTCCGGTCCTCTACCATACGGGCGACGATAGCCCTCAAGGAGAGGTCCTGCCCCAACACCGCGACGAGGTTTCGCCGCGGGTGCTCCCACCGTGGGCACGCTTCTAGCGCGTGCTGGGCGTCATCGTTCGGGTGCCCGCACTGGTGGCAGCCCGGATGTGGCTCCCTTCCGCAGACTCTCCACAGATACCTCCCGAAGCATCCATGCCCCGAAAGGACCTGGGTGAGGCGAAAGGAGAGCTCACCGTGTCGCCGGTCCGACCATGCCTCCAGCACAGGCACCAGTGCCTCGAGCGTGCGCTGACGAGTGGCCGAAGTTCGGCCGAGCTCCTCCAGCAAGCGCTCTCTCCATTTGGCATACGCCAGACCACGCGCAGCACGCCTCCATCGATCGACAACCGACGGGCCGGGTGTCCGTTCCCGAGTCGAGGACTGTGTTCTCCGTCGGTATGTCGCGGCCAAGATTTCGGCCTCGAGGTCCCACGGTAAGGATCCGGCGAGGGCACAGGCCACATCCTGAGAGATGGTACGGTACCCCCTGATGACCCTCACCGCGAGCGCCCGCTGAGCTCTGAGCAGCAGAGCCGCGTTTCGCGCGGTAAGTGCGGGCGACCACACGGGAGCACCGTACAGGGCCATACTGCGCACCACCCCCAGGTACAGTCGCCGGATACCGGCGCTGCATCCACCGGTGTTGGGAAGAAGACGGGTCAGCGCACCCGCCGTCCCCATCAGCCCTGGAACCAGCATTTTGAAATGGTGGTCGAATCTCCATTTGCTGTCCAACACAAGGCCCAAATACTTGAGCTTCGGCTGGACAGCAATGGTGACACCCCCGACTACGAGATTCGCGCCTTGAGGCGGCCCCTCCCGAGCCGAGTGGAAGCACACTGCTTCGGATTTATGAAGGGCCACCTCGAGGCCGAGTCTCTTTATTCGACTCACCACAGTCGCTACACCTGCTACAGCTAGGATGGCTGCTGACCGGTAGTCGTCTCCGCGGGCCGTCACCAGCGTGTCGTCAGCGTAGCAAACCACTTCGACGCCACGCAGGTTAGCCCCACGGAGGACCCAGTCGAAGCCTATATCCCACAGGAGCGGACCCAGTACCGACCCCTGTGGAACTCCCCGCGACACTGTTTTCCGTCCCCACCCACTCCGCTCGGGGAAGATTACAGCCCGCCCTGAGAGATAATCTTCGATCAGATTGCGGAGACCGGTGGGCACGCGGTGAAATCGTAATGACTCCATGATAGTACTCCAGGGGATCGTGTTGAAGGCGTTGGCTATATCGATTGACACAGCCAATAGCACGCCTCCCCCAGAGCACGCCTGGTCGGTAAGGTCGCGGACGCGCAAGACCGCGTCCACGGTCGACCGACCTCTCCGGAAGCCAAATTGGTTGGACGCTAGATTCGGCCCAATATTCTCCAGGTGCTGAACAAGACGCTCGGCAACGATACGCTCAAGGAGCTTACCGGCCTCGTCCAACACGACTATCGGGCGATACCCGGAGGGCTCATCTCTAGGGCGACCGTCCTTTGGGATGAGCACCAGCCGGCCCGTACGCCACGGCTCCGGGAACCTGCCCTCTCGGAGGCACTTGCTAAAAAGCCTTCGAAGTGCAGGTCCCAAACCATCTTCAGTTAGGGCCAGAGCCCATGCCCTGCTCGACAGACCGTCAGGGCCGGGCGCTGTGCGCTTCAAGCGCATCTTCGCCACCACCGCCTTGAATTCCGCCTGGGACACACCTTCCAGCTCTCCGCCGTCAGCATCCTGCACCGCTGCCATTACAGGAGGGATGAAAGCCGTTCCGGATGAGTCCGGAAATAGACCCCCGACCACCCGGTACAAAGTCTCGGGCGGCAGTGTGCTGGTTGTAGGGGGAGCCCAAGGTCGAAGCGCATTGCGATGCGACACGCGACGTCCGGCGATGCGAACGTGACATCCACCACGGACCCGCCTAAACGTCTCACGCATGTGAATTCCGTGCCGCGGTTGAGTATGACGAGACCGCTTTCGACCAGCCACTCCTCCAGCGCCCTTCCTCTGGGGCACGTCCTCGAGGAACCCCAAGCCGATGATTTGGCATTGAGGTCCCCGAGAACAAGCATCTGCCGGGAGTGCGACCTCCTAGTGACGCGGCTGAGCTCAAGGAGGAGGCCTTCAAACTCAGCAAGTGTCCTGTTGGGGGAGAAGTATACTCCCACCACGATCATCTCGGCCCAGAGGACGGCGACGAAGCTGCGACCCCTCTCAACGACGGCGAACTCGGGCGGAGCGCCCACACAACCACGACGAATAATGGCAACCCGGCCGTCAAGGTCAGCTGCCCAATCGGGACCCGTAAGGACCCGGTATGGCTCTGCAACCACCGCAAGGTGGGTCAATCCCTCCACCATGCTCTGAAACAAAAGGTCTTGAGCCCTGGCTGAGTGATTGAGATTCCCCTGGAGAACACGAAGGACGTCTGTCATGACTGGGCGTCCATCGGTGTCGCCGAGGCCATACCGGGCCGACTCCGCGCGCTCTCAAGCGTGGCGAAATCCTGCCGTCGTTGTCTCTGTCTCGGGGGCTTGGCGCAAGCCTTGCCCCCGGAGACGTGGTCCGCCGGTCTGCCAGCAGAGACACAAACGGTGCAGTGCGGCGCCAGCGAGCAGCCAGAGGCCACGTGACCGGCCTGGCCGCACCGGTAGCAATCCCGGCTGCGGTCAACTGACGACGGGCAACGTGCGCTTACGTGGCCCAGCTCGTGGCACCGAAAGCACTGCAGCCTCCTAGCCTCCAACAAATGAGCGCGGAGTACGCTCCAGCCAATCCTCAGCTTGGGGACTGCTGCGATTTTCGCAGCTGTTGAGACCGGGCATCGAACTAAGACTTGGCCCATCCCGCCTGGACCGGACTTTATTTCCCTGACCTTGATACTCTCAGGCGGGCACCCCCCGATTTTGGCGAGCTCATCGGCGATCTCCTCACGCGACACCGAGTCGTCGAGGCCACTGATGCGCATCGCTGCAGTCACCGATGGCCTGGAGATCTCGACGCCCTCTGCGGGCAGAATTTCTTTCAGCCTATTCGCCAGGAGATCGGCCTTCTCCACTTGATCGCCTCCATCTACCACCAGGACCTTGGCACCGGTTAAAGAGGACCGAATCCTCTGGACCGGGATGCCTAACGATTCTAGGTCGATCTTTGCCCTCGCTTCCGCAAGGACGGACCGATATGTAAGGCCGCGGCTTGCGGCTTCTGGCTGTAGTTTTAATACCACAGCCTGAGAACGCGGAGCTCGAAGCCGCTTCTTCGTCCTCTTCTTTGAAGACGGTGCTTTCTCCTCCGGTGGAAAAGCTGCGACTGTTCTCACGGCCTCCCCCCTTGACTTAGCACCCCTACGGGTGACCGTGGACCAGCTTTCGGTTAAAACAACTGGAGCCGGAGGGAAGGCACCCAGTTCGGACAGGGGTGCTAGCACCGTGGTCTTGCGTCTAGGGCCTTGTGTCTTCTTATTCGCGGAGGGCGGCAATGCTGCTTGTACCGATGTTGATTCCAGCGTAGCATCAACGATGAGAGGAGGGTCTGGCGATTTCTCACAGGTCTTCCGTCTATCCGCCGCCAGGGGTGGCCTGATGCGAGGCTCCGGGGGCAGCCGCATCTCCAGACTCGCAAAGCGAGCGTCAACAAAAATTCGCCGCTAAACAAAAATGTTTTCTTATTTACATGTATAAAGATGCAAAGATATTCGCTTCAGAAAAATGTACACACAGCATAATGAGATAGTACGAATGATAATTACGGAGGTATATAAACCTGTGCGGAGACTCACCATTTAAAACAAGGGGAGGAGTCTGTAAGTACAGCCGGCAGAAAAATAATTTTGTTTCGTCTTAAATTAAGTTTTGTTTTGTGTAATGTTTAAATTAAACTATTTCAGAGCACAAAATATTCTCATTTAAATTAGGAAACGTCTAAAAATGAATAAATTCTTCTTCTATATTTAACCTACCTACCTAGAACCTACGCCATTTATGATAGTTAGTGCATAGCCCTGTTCAGTCATCAGTCAAGCCACTATCCTTTTCCTAATAGGTCCGAGCACTCAGACGTCCTTAACGAGGAAGATCAAATCAGAACCCAGTTGTAATAAGAGATCAAAACTTTTTTGAAGCTGTGGATGAACTCAACAACAGGTTAAGATGACCTCTACCCCGAACAGATGGAAACGGGTAATTAGTGTAGTACATGGATTAATGCGTTCATCCACAGTGCGCTTCCAGAGATCTTTTTTCCACGTACCATTCGGCTTTAGAATGAGCTCCCCTACACGGTGTTTCCCGAGTGCTATGACATATCCTTCTTCAAACGAGGCTTGTGGAGAGTACTTAACGGTAGGCAGCGGCTTGGCTCTGCCCCTGGCATTGCTGAAGTCCATGGGCCTAAGCGGGCAATAAAAATAAAGATGAAAAATGAAATAGTCTCAAATATTTCCTATTTCTACCCAGTAGAATGTCACGTACGAAGCACAGAGAAAACTTCTTCGTAGTCCGTAAGGCTATCAATAATACAATGCATAAGAGAATTTTAGAATTTTATTTGTCTAGATAATTTCTTATAATATTTGATGGGTTTTCAAGTATAGTTATTATATTATATTTATTGCACTATAATCTTTAATAATTAATAATGATAATAACTAACAAATCATGCAGGGTCATCCAGTCTCAATTTAGGATTCCCTGTGTTGTGGATACCAGAGTAGTGGTACATACTTATATACGCTTAAATATATATATTATATAGATAATAAGCACCCAGATAAAGAGCACGCAAACCTGTTTATCACAAGAATGCTTGCTCTATCTGGGAATCGAAGCCACGACAATCAGCGCAACGGTCAGGAGCGCTAACAACTGCATCACCTATAGTAGAATTATTTTGTCCGTGCAGTTTGGGTCATAAGACATAGCCCGACTAGGGCGGTGAGCATGTTGCGCGGGCGCAACGCCATTATCGATAAAAACAAATGAGTCATCGAAGGCAGGTACACGGTGGTGCCGGTGTGGTATACGAAGGGTGGTGAGAGATTGTTATGTTATGAGTCATTTGTACTTATCTGCAAATTATAGTACATTATGTTGAAGAGAAATGTGTTTTTATGCATTCGTTCTCTGAATTTCTTTAGTGACACAATGGCTACTCCTTTGTTTTGTATCAAAACTGCAGAATTTATTCAAAATAATATTTGCACGTGTTGTTATCAACAATGTGTTAAAAATTTTCACTGAAATAAGAATAGATCTCGAAAAGTTATAAAGTCTTAATTTCTGCCGTTCTTGTTAACTTGCTGCGGCGATATGTGGTGTAAGTGTTCGATTAGTGATTTTTCTTTCATTTTTATCACTAACCCACAAAATGACAAAACTAAATACACTATCGATAACGCTTATCGACAACAATAATGCGTATCACTATGCCCGTCCATAAGGCTCGTGAGTGGAAGAGGCTCGCTCCGATTTTTTATGACCCAAACTGCACGGACAAAATAATTCTACTATAGTCAGTCTGTTTTTACGATTTTATCTCGCGGTTTACATTTTGTTGCAGTGGTTGTACTAATATTACTGTTTAGAGTGTCTGTATTTTGATGGTAGCTTCAATAAAAACTAATTTCAGGGCGAAGCATTTTTTTTATTGTACGACACGTGCACGCACATCCAGAATTTTATTGTAACTCACACTAACTGTGTTGCCATACCTATTAGTGTGTTCCCACATTTAAAAACAATCATATAAGTTTTTATGTTTAGGATTGCCCTAAGCAATTACAAATAAAAAAACGCCAGTTTAAACCTTAAAACTAATTTTAATTGATTGATTGAAGCCAAATGAATGCTAATACTACTAGTAGGTACTTTAATTTGAATAAGTTTATCTGTAATAATTGTTGTATCGCTAATTATCGAAATTCCACCATTATTGGCGGCCCCCCAAAATTTAAATATAATATAAATATAAATAAAATAAATATAAATATTTACTAACAATCACGCCACGTTAACTGGTCCCGTGCGAAGTTCGTAAAGAACTTGTGTTACAAGTACCAGATAACGGAAATAAATATAATATTTTTATTATACACATACATATATTTAATATACACCCATAACCCTGGAAAGACATTTATATTTATCATACAAATATCTTACCTTGGCGGGATTCGAACCCGCGACCCCCTTGTGTAGTGACCATGCCACTTACCACTACACCAGACGGCCGTTAAATTTACATTAATATTATTTGTTACATTTTCTCTTTTATTTATCGGCCTCAATATGCCTGATGTAGGTACATCTATCCTCATATCTGTTCAAAATCGCATACTAATATTTCTAGCGGATACATGCACTGAAGGAAATTCCATCGTGTAATAAAACATCAAACTGGCTAAGTTTATTTGCAAAATGGCTGGACCTAGGGCATATTGTAACCTTTCTTTCTTATTATGAAATTATCATTATTGTAACCCGCACGGATAAGTATTTACCACGATTCTGCCTATTTCTCATATTGTGGGCTCGTGTAAGCTAAGTCTTGATTCGGCCCGCCCGTAATAGGCCCGTCCATACACAGCGGCCCACTGAGTTTCTCGCCGTTCTCATTGGGTCGCGTTTCCGATCCGGTGGTAGATTCTGCGAAGCACTGCTCTTGCTAGGTCCAGTGTTAGCAACACTCCCGGTTTGAGCCGCGGAAGCTCACCTACACGCTAGGGTGAAGCTGAAATATCCTCTCAAGGCTATCAGCACAGATAGGAAAAAAAACATAAACAGCGTTCAACAAAAAACATATAAGTAATGTTTATTGATATTAGGACATGGGGTCAGAAATATACTAGATAAGAATAGTAAGTAAACTTTAAGAGGGATATTATAAATCTAAATGCAAAAGCATTTCTGGATAAAAAAAAATCGTTTTTTTTTTTATTGCTCAGATGGATGGACGAGCTCACAGTTTTAAGGGTGTTTACGAGTCACGAATAACCAAAGTAAAGGTATCATTTCACCCCCGATTACTTTCTTTAGACAACCCATACCCTGGGCCAGGAAGGTCAAGTACCTGGGCGTTACCCTGGATGCATCGATGACATTCCGCCCGCATATAAAATCAGTCCGTGACCGTGCCGCGTTTATTCTCGGTAGACTCTACCCCATGATCTGTAAGCGGAGTAAAATGTCCCTTCGCAACAAGGTGACACTTTACAAAACTTGCATAAGGCCCGTCATGACTTACGCGAGTGTGGTGTTCGATCACGCGGCCCGCACACACATAGACACCCTCCAATCTCTACAATCCCGCTTTTGCAGGTTAGCCGTCGGAGCTCCGTGGTTCGTGAGGAACGTTGACCTACACGACGACCTGGGCCTCGAATCTATCCAGAAATACATGAAGTCAGCGTCGGAACGGTACTTCGATAAGGCTATGCGTCATGATAATCGCCTTATCGTTGCCGCCGCTGACTACTCCCCGAATCCTGATCACGCAGGAGCCAGTCACCGTCGACGCCCTAGACACGTCCTTACGGATCCATCAGATCCAATAACCTTTGCATTAGACGCCTTCAGCTCTAACACTAGGAGCAGGCTTAGGGACCCCAGTAACCGTACTCGTCGAACTCGACAAAGAGTTCGCCGTGCAACCTAACCCATGAATCAGCTCGCTGAGTTTCTCGCCGGATCTTCTCAGCGGGTCGCGATTCCGATCCGGTAGTAGATTCATTCGCGAAGCAGCTGCTCTTGAGCTGTTAGGTCTCCTTCGAGGCGCTCGAGTAGCTGTTAGCAAATCCCACCCCTCCTGGCGGAGCCTTTGCTCGCCCATCTGTCCTGGTGAAACTGGAAAGGCCTCCGGCCACCAGTAATCCTTCAATCATAAAAAAAAAGGTATCATTTGTTTAAAATTGAAGTTTGGACACATTGAAAGTAATCGTTCTTATGCTTGGTAGAGACACCGGAATCATTCGGAAAAAGAAAATATGTAATATATAATCACATCGAGTGGACTTATATTTGAAAGCGATCTCGTTCAGATAACGAAATTTAGATTATTAATTGCGACCTTAGTTGCAATACAGACTTTGTAATTAAAGTAAATCAAAATACAAACATACATTAACTCACAAACACAACAATACACATAGTTTTTCTTTTTATTGCTTGGATATGTGGACGAGCTCACAGCCCACCTGATGTTAAGCGGCTACTGAAGCCCATAGACATCTACAACGTAAATGCGCCAACTACCTTGAGATATAAGTTCTTAGGTCTCATTATACTTACAACGGCTGCCCCACCCTTCAAACCGAAACGCATTACTGCTTCACGGCAGAAATGGGCGAGGTGGTGGTACCTACCCGCGCGGACTCACAAGAGGTCCTACCACAAGTAATTACGCAAATTATAATTTTGCGGGTTTCATTTTTATTACACGATGTTATTCCTTCACCGTGGAAGTCAATCGTGAACATTTGTTAAGTACGTAGGTATTTCATTAGAAAAATTGGTACGAATGCACCCGAACGTCTTATCCTATAGGCCACGACGACTTTTCTGTCTTCATCTTTCATAATATCGCACTCTCAGTTGTTTATAGTCATAAATATTCAAATATTTGTCCAAACAATTAGTGTAAAAGACAAAGTTAATCCAATACCAGATGCGATAAAAGTATTTATTTTCATATTATAAAGATCAATTTGGGACTACCAAATGTGCGTTAGAAATAAATTATAATTTTTTATTGCATTTATGGCTCACTATTTTGACGATATTGGCCTTCACATAAAAGATTGATGTATGGGTTTTTTGTAGAACTATATGAGATAAATATTTCCATAATACATTATGTACGTGTAACTCCAACGGTTTTTGCAGCCCACGCCAGAATAGCTCACAAATGCCAGATTTTTTCTTACTTACTTGACACTTATCGTTATATTTTAGGTAATTCACACTATATCTTTATAGCCTATCTCTTATTCTGATGTGTAAGCTATATTTTTTGTAAAGTTTCATCAAAATCCGTTCAGTAGTTTTTGCGTGAAAGAGTAACGAACATACATTCATACAACCTTTCACATTTATAATCTTAGTAGGAGGATATTTTAAGTTATAACGTGTTAAATTTAGAACATCTTACTATGATACAACAGAATAATTATTGCTTACTTCAATAAGTACACCATAAAAATTACAATTAATAGAAATTTACCATTAATTATTAGAGTATGGTCAAAAACTTCCAGTATTTCAGTGCGCTCTCACCATTAATAATATAATAAATATTATATATTTTTACTATGTCGGTTTGTATAGTACATTGATTATGACGTATCATGATTTTTTTTGTTTCTTCATAACTGCTTAGATTATAACCGTTTCTCAGGCTCTTTCTACGGAATCAAACTCTGATTATTAATCAAAACCACTATAGTCACTGAACCTATCATCGTATAGAAAAATTTGAATATTAATTGATGACAGTGAGAGTCTCATGTAATTGTTATACATTGGAAGCAATGGTTAGTTTACGAAATAAATCATAAAACGTGTCGTGTTCGCATGTATGATTTACTAAAAACCCATTTTTATCTTACTATGAAATTATCATTGCTGAAAATTAAAAAAGCGAAAATAGTTAGAGTTTCAAGAAAATAAAGAGCGTTTTTGTTTGTAGCGGAACTAAAAAATAGAAAAATAATTCCTGTAAGTTAAAAAAAAAAGAATTAAAAAAAAAAATATTTTTTATCTTGAACAAAACGTGGGGTGTGTTTTAAGATATTTTGTATAGGCTACGTTCCCTCTGACATAGCCCACTGAGCTTCTCGCCGGATCTTCTCAGCGGGTCGCGTTTCCGATCCGGTGATAGATTCTGCGAAGCACTAGGGTTAATGTTAGCAACGTCATCAGGCTTGAGCCCCGTGAGCTCACTTACTCGCCTGGTTACGCTAGCATAGCCTCCTAGATCATAGGCATAAGTAGGAAAAAAGTACATTGTCTCGTTTTTAAACTCTCATTTATATTAAGATATAACTCGCATACTGTAAAGTCGGACCGTTAAGTTCTTAAATCCCATAGACACCACAACGCCACGGCACAACAGTTCATCTTTAGACACGAGGCCGCTAAATCGGACACGATTTGTCTAACAGAATATCACAACTTCATCTCTTCCCGTGAACTTTGTGAAGGCGTCATAAAGATTTTTCGACGAACAGGTAGCGCTATTCCCTGTCTAAATAACCAGCATAATGTACTTGGCATTTACTAGTGCTGTTAAAGCCCATACACATCAAGACGTTAATACTTTTTTATTGCTCTTGTAGGCATACGAGCATACGTCCCACCTGGTGGTGAGTTATTTCCGTTGTCCAAGTACGTCAGCAGTGCCAGGTGCAAAGCCAAGCCTCTGCCTACCCTTAAGTACTCAAAATACCGCTCGAAGTCACTATTACGACTGGCCGATTCTCCAAGCCGGAGCGTAGTGGATTGTATAGCCTAAAAGCAGGTACATATATAGTTATTTATATAACCTTCCTTAGTATAATTTTCCACCAGAGATCCGCGGCATTTACGATGACTTGAATATCCACTAAGAGACGGCACTTTTACAGATTCTTATATCAATCACAAATATTCTTCAGCCACAATGCTCATACGTGCCCTCAATGCTCAAAATTTCTACTATTTTCCTGCTAATTTCTGTTGCGTTTCTTTTAAAAACATATTTACGTATTTCTATTCGTGTCCAAGCTTCAGCTCTATACAGACGAACGATGAAACAATTCAGTGACTTCGAAACACTTCATTGACACGTATAAACACTTCGTCAAAAATCTTTCATCCCGTTTCAAAAGCCTGCAAGCCCACTTATGCAAAAAACCTTTTCAGCACATAATTATGCCGTATTACCATATTCTCGATTCCTTTGGTGGGGACTCAACAGCCCGGAAGCACTCGGGAAACCTTCATTAAGCAGGTATATACCCGCAAAGCGAGTACATAAGATTAAAACCCGCTTTCAGATCTCTCAAGTAATATTGTAAACGCAATGAACCAGCCCTCTATACCCGTCCTTTTCTAACACCAAGAACGTTTATCACTGTCCCTCTCGGAAATTTAAGGAATGATTTAGATGAAAAAACGCAATAAATAGTTGCATTCTTAGAGTTAACGTTTTCCCGCGTATTTTTATGTCAAATGCAAGCGCGTAACTAGAGAGTTTTTTTTTTGTTAATGTTGCCGGGGTGGGTTTCATTACCGCGTCGCACATAATGGAGTGTTGCTATAATGACTCCACGTTTTAATCATTCATGGAATATCTCGCGTGCAATGAAAATACTCGTTTGCCGTTTCTATTTTTGTTTTCCCGAATATATTTGCGTGTAAAATGAAATTTCCTTTTTTTTTAGAGCAGTCGTGTCTTATTCGTGTCTGGTGTTTCGTGTTTATGAAGTGATTCTTTCACTAGTTTTGATTAGCTTGATCTATATATCAACATATCGGTGTCTTTCAAACTAATTTTCGCCAACTTCATAACGTTCGATAAACTTAAAAATTTGCACAATTTACACGTACCTACTAATGGTTGTCTGGTAGTCGACATTCGAATTCGACTATAATTAATTGAAATTATAAGTTTGAACATTATTATGGTTCTTTTGTACAAGACTTTAATACCTTTTCAATCACAGATTTCGCCAAGAATACGTTATTGACAAATATTATTTAAACAATATTTAATCTATTCTTAATTTGACCACAGTCTATATATACCTGTGTATAATAACAAAAGTTTGACAATAAACAAAAAGTATACATTTATGTAAATACATGGTAGTGTGTGTAATGATTTTTTTTATTCGCTTTATGTATTTTTATGCATAATAAAAAAACATATTAACATTCTGCACTCCTTCTCTATAATTGTGGGAAACTTCATACTCCTCCGTACGCGCAATTTTCGTAAAAAGACAATAAAATAATATAAGTTTGGCTTAAAAAGCGACCAGTATCACCAAGATAAAATACTTTAATTCCCCGCTTGCTACATGAACATGTCTAGAAACTATCTTTACTTATTTCTTCTTAGCTACCTAAATTCAATTCCATATTTGAGTTGCATAAAATGATTTCCGATAAAACCGATTTCCGATTATCACGACAGCTTAAAAGTGTCATTAAAAACGTCCAAACATACTTTAAAATTACTTTTACAGCTTAAGTGCCCTTATATTTTCAACTTTTCCGAAATTTTACAGTTGTAGTGATCACGGGCGACGAAGACAATAAAATCAAAACAAATTCGTAATTTGGTAAATCTTCAAATTAAATTTAAAATAAATATACTTGAACGCGAACATTTTAAAACTGGTAATTCCTGGTGGCAGGGTCTATGGACTCCATTGAACACTTTACAGCAGATGCCTCGAGCCATCCTTCACCAATCGAACCAGTACAATAGAAAATAGGTCATAGGTCAAGAACATTGTCTATTGAATCTCGGAGCAGAAAAAAACCGAGAATTTGTGATTTCCGTAACTGAATTTAAATAATTTAAGTAATTCTTGAATGTTGGTAACGGAAATAAAGCTAGTAGTACCCTTTGATATTATTGTTTAAAATAATCCCGCATCATTTTTGATACAAAGCGATTTAATGCCTTAGGGCCCCTATCGATGGGTAGGTACTACAAACATGTTGTTATCGTTTCGTCAAAATACTTTAATACTTAAAAATATATTTTCTTCCTTTTTTTTCAAATAACCCAAACTATTACTAAATTTGTTATTATTATATTTATTATTATTATTGTTATTATAAATGGATGTGGTTTTAGAGTAGTTTATCTATATATTAATACGTGAAGCAAAAACTTTGTACCCCTTTTTACGAAATATGCGCAGACGGAGGAGTATATTTCCCACACATATAGAGAATATGGAGAAAGAGTGCAGAATGCTAATTTTTTTTTTAATTATGCCTTAATAATAAATTAAATCAATAAAACAAACATTACACACACTACCACGTATTTGACACACACACACACATATATATTATACTAGCTTTTGCCCGCGACTTCGTCCGCGTGGAATAGTTACTTTGGCATAACGCTAAATTTTACCTGCGACTTCATTTACAGTACTCAGAATTGGAACTTCATTACTGAACCGGTAGATGGCGATGAAGAAGCTAGATTTTGAGATTTTTTGACAATTTTTTTTTTAAATTTTCGTAAAAAAAAAATTTTTTTTCTTAATAAAAAGTATCCTGTGTTACTTCTAATGCCTCCAAGAATGTGTGTATAAAGTTTCATGATGATCGGTTGAGTAGTTTTCGCGTGAAAGCGTAACAAACAAACTTACATTAACATTTGTATATTAGTAGGGATACCTACTCTTTCAAACTCTGTCAAACCTTTGTTATTGCTTAAAGTCTGTAGTGAAATTGAGAATAGGATAATATTGTTTATCTATAATATTATTTGTCTATAGTGTAGTCTTGGCGAAATCTGTGATTATAGAAGCTTAGTATATTGAGTCTTTGACAATAGAACCATAATAATGTTCAAACTTATAATTTCAATTCATTATAGTCGAATTTCGACTACTGCGGGACCACTAGTACTTTTAAATATCTATGATATTGGATCACTGTCGTTCGCGGATGACGTTGATATGGAAAGAGGACGCAAGGCGACGTCAGTTATAGCTAATATTATGGCTCGCAGGGCAGGTTTGCATGTTGTACGGTACATGTGAAGGCATGTGACATGTGTAGCTTGTAGGTTAAGCACATAAAATGTCATATGCTTTGGAAATCGCCGTGGCCTAAAGGATAAGACGTCTTGTGCATTCGTACGTAGCGATGAAACGGTGTTCGAATCCCGCAGGCGGGTACTAATTTTTCTAATGAAATACGTCCATAAGAAATTATTCACGATTGACTTCCACGGTGAAGGAATAACAACGTATAATAAAAATCAAACCCGCAAAATTATAATTCGGGTAATTACTGGTGGTAGGAACTCTTGTGAGTCCAGACGGGTAGGTACCACTATCCTACCTATTTCTGCCTCAAAACAGTAATGCGTTTCGGTTTGAAGGATGGGGTAGCCGTTGTAACTATACTGAGACCGTAGAACTCAATTTCAAGGTGAGTAGCGGCATTTACGTTTTAAATGTCTATGGGCTCCGGTAACCACTTTACATCTAAGTAATAAAAAATATTCTGCGCATAACAGTATAATAATGCCTTAAGGGCACTAATGGGGCTGTTATCATAGTGTAGCGTGTCAGAGATGTTTGCGGGCGCTTAGATAGACAGCTTTTCGGCGATTATACGCCAGGAAGTCGCGTCTCTGATGAGACATTTGCTCGGCGGCTTCAACTGCTGCCTTTTTCGGCTGGAGATTAGTTCTTTAGTGCTCATTAGTCAGGGCCGCGCCGCCCCGTGTGCAGAGTGTGTGATGCATACATGCACCAAGACAATAAGGGCTACGCCACCGAAATTATTTATGTTACACTTACACAACAAAATATTCTTTGTAGTAGAGTATCGTTATGTAAAGATTTATAATAGGTGTAACTTATGACTTGTAAATAACAAAACATATAAGTGTAAGTTTCCCAAAATTTACGTCAAAACATTAAGTTAACAAATAGTTAATAAAAAAAATACATTGAAACATGAAGATTCGTAAAAATAGGGGGCGCTTCATGGGTTTTGCACACAGGCGCTGCTGGGGGTCTGCGCGAGCCTGTCATTAGTGCATAACTGGACCGGACTGAATGTCAGATACTACGGATCGAAACCAAAATACGCATAGGAAATCCCAATCCAATATATTATTTTTCTTTGTCTCTTCGGTTTACTGTCAATAGATGATGTGCAAAGTTCACCTGGACACTTAGTGAAAATGAAAAACCTAACAACATCTACTGATACAGGCATAGTGCTTTTTATATTTAAAAAAAAACAATACATAATGTACAACTGGCTTTACTATTGAACACCATGTGATCTCGTAACGTACCAAAACACGTTTGATTTCTTTTTTTTTTTCTATTCTGTTTCCGCTGGTTTGGCAGAGGTTTGGAGCTCACGCAGCTTAGTCTGAGAGAATTTGCTAACACTAACCATAGCAAAAGCAGTGCTTCGCTGGATCTACCCAGGGGACCAGAATCGCAGTCTACTGACAACATGGCGCAAGAAACTCAGGGGGCTGTGTCTATGGTGACCTTATTTATTTACGAGCCACCGCATTAACATAATACACCAAGTACGGTCGAAAACGTCACGGCAATGTCTAAGCTGAAATAAGTTACGTTATTTATTTATACATATATATTTTTATTGCCCTAGAAGGCAGACGTGCGTACGGCCCACCTGATGGTGAGTGGTGGAAATTCAGCAATGCCAGGGGCAGAGCCAAGCCGCTGCCTACCGTTAAGTATTGTCCACAAGGCTCATTTGAAGAAAGATATGTCATAGCGCTCGGGAAACACCGTGGAGGGGAGTTCATTCCAAAGCCGGATGGTACGTGGCCAAAAAGATCTCTGGAAACGCAGTGTGGATAAACGCAGTGGCTCCAGGATGGATGAACTCTACTCCAATGGCGGGCGGTGCGATGGTAAAACGAGATGATGTGATCATCTCAAACAATTCCTCAGAGCACTCACTATGGAGTTTTATTATATTCAAGGTCCAGACTCGAGGAATGTGAACAAACTCGCACTGGATTCTTCGTAGTTGCATTAAAAACTATTTACACGGGCTAATCTCGCATTTATTTATTATTTCATTTTATTATTTTTTTTTTTTTTTTTTTTTTTTATTTTTTTTTATTATTATTTATTTATATATATATATATATATATTATAATATATATATATTATAAATATATATATAATATATATATATATAATAAATATATATATATATATATATATATATATATTTATTATTATTTCGGACGTTTCGGATACTATGCAGTATTGGTGGTCACAAGACACTAAGATGTCACCCGTGATTTACATTTCTATCGGCCAGTGTGTTATAGAGTCAGACCTAAGCCGCAGTGGCCTAAAGGATCAGACACCCAGTGTCACCGTAGTAACCACTCCAGTGATGAAGCCGTCGCAGATAGGTTTTTTTTTTCGGTCTAACGGATATCGCCGGTCTTCTGCATTCCACTAGGGATGGCGGGCGGGGCATGTCGAAGTCGAACCAACTAAAACCTCCTGCTGCTCAACAACCCACGTCCGAACCTCGCATAAGACATAACTCATGAAAAGTCAAAGGGAGAAAGTGAGGCGTTTAGTGCGTCGCAGATAGGTGCCAGATTTTCTAATACGCACTTTTATTTATTTATATAATAAAAAAATACTATTTTAGTGAGGCGTTTAGTGCGTCGCAAATAGGTACCAGATTTTCTAATACGCACTTTTATTTATTTATATAATAAAAAAAATACTATTTTAAGGCTACTTATAAATAGAAAATCTGTGGTAGCTCACCGCTAGTTGGCAGCATCCCCCGAAGGCTGACAGCATTTCCACGCTGGATAGTAATGCTAATTATTTGTGCAAAATACGTACCAGCCTTCTGATCTCCCGAGGCCTTAAATAGTTTTTCTTAAGGTCCTTAAAAAAGCCCTAAGGCCCCAGGGGCCTAAAGTTTCTACCCCAAAAGGAACAAAAATGAAATCTTTGGAAAGATTTTCATATTTCCGCTATTTGACTTACCTACTTAACATCTACTCACAAACTACTATCACCATAAAACAATACACATCTATACTAATATTATAAAGCTGAAGAGTTTGTTTCTTTATTTGAACACGCTAATCTCAGAAACTGCTGGTCAGGTGTGAAAAATTATTTCAGTGT
The DNA here is from genome assembly GCF_030269925.1 of Bombyx mori. Taxonomy (NCBI): domain Eukaryota; kingdom Metazoa; phylum Arthropoda; class Insecta; order Lepidoptera; family Bombycidae; genus Bombyx; species Bombyx mori. The sequence goes on along the minus strand of NC_085124.1, from coordinate 12,708,570 downwards.
CAGATAGCTCATTTATTGAGAAAGGCTATAATGAGTAAGGCATATTTTAAGCTTAAACGGGTGTTACGTTCCATTCTGCATATTTCTGCCGCGAAGCAGGCACGCGTTCAGGTTTTAAGGGTAAAACAGTTTCTATACAGTATAACTGAGACTTCGATCTCTCAGGGCGTGATATCTATGGCGCCTCATTCATCCATCGATGCAAACGAAAAAAGATCCAAAAACAGCATTAGATATACGTCAATGTGATACGGCATCAGATAAACCAGAAAGAAGACACTCTTAGTTGGAAATTATAACTTATCTTTGACGATAAGCAGTATTGAGCGGAGATGAGATGTGTTTTTGGGATATTAAGACAGTCGTAGACACAATTAAAATTAATTTTACGGCTTAACCTAGATCTAATAAATTTTTTTAGTTTTTTATAGATTCCGACTTTTCGAATAGTTTACAATTATCATGGTCACAAACGAACCTTTTAGTCCTGGGCTTATTTTAACATATTTTGACGGAAAGGCTAAAAGGATTTTGGAAAATAAAAGTACCTTATAAAAATTTTAACTTAAAAAAAGAATGCAAAAATCAATGCTAATTAAATAAAATTGTTATTTATAAATGTTATTATAACTTATTAAAAGTTTTATACAATAACTACTAATACCTACAATCAAACTGCGCAATCGTCGATATAATGACTCTCCGCACTTTATACGCATTAATAGAGAGTCGATCTATCGACGGTTCGCACTCAAAGGATTAATAACGCTATAGCGAGATATAATAAACAGGAGATTGTACCTCAAAAGTTGTTTGAAATGTGAACGTACTGTAATGTGTGAATGTTCTGCTCGGGTCATTATGACCTCGTACCGCAGTCGACGCCTTGTGGTAACAACTTTATTTCTCAAAACAACTGATTAAGGAGCCACCAGGGCGAGAGGAGAAATGAACCTACCTAAATATATTGAAACAGCTGAAGTTGGATTAAAAAAATCAGTCACAACCAATTTTTTAAGATTTATAGGTAGACTAGCTGTAGCCGTCTGCTTCGCTGGGCATTTAAAATTAACATTATTATTTCTCAACCCCACAAAGATTCTCATCATTAACGCCACCGCAACTGGTGTAGGGAGTCCAACACCCATACAAATATCAGCCTATTCATTAAGTACATGTATTTTCTACATGGATACCAAGATTCAAGTCAATCGGATGCACGGTTCAGTAGTTATAACGGAACATCCGTAAAAACCACTGTAGATTTATATATTAGTATAGATGAAGTCCGCAATTGCACCTTATGTTGCCTTTTTTCCCTACCTATGCTGATAGCCTTCAGAGGCTATTTCAGCTTCTCCTTGATGTGCTCACGGGGCTCAAACCGGGAGTGTTACTAATACTAGCCCTAACAAGAGCAGTGCCTCGCAGAATCTACCACCGGATCGGAAACGCGACCCACTGAGAGGATCCGGCGAGAAACTCAGTGGGCTGTGTCTATGGGTTAATTTACTCGTCGAGCCTTTCGTCACAAGCGACGGGTTCGACGAAGACGATGACCGGATGTTGCCTTAGTTTATTGTTGGTGATGAAGCGGTCAGATCATCATCCACAGAGTGGTACAGCCAATATAAGTGCTATGCTTATTGCAATATAAACTGAAGGAGAATACCTTAGGCATTACGTCCGCCAATGCAGATAAATACATGAAGTGTAGGTAATTAATGAAAAAATGAAAATAAAACGTAGTTTTCCCTAACATTTATAGGAGTTAGTATTGTTTTTTTCTCTCTCGTGAATATTATATAGCCAAGATATCATTTATTCTATAATAAAATCAATTTTGTTCTGTAATTGATTTATGTCGATACGTGTTGATTCATAATTGAATCCCGAAACTAATATAAAACATCATCTTAAATGACATAAGTAACATAAAGTTGTGATTCTCAATATTTAAAAATTTTAAAAATACTTTTTTGTTTACACTACTAAACATTCGCGGCGTGCCTTTAAAATTATGCAATTTTAAATTTCAAACATTCAATAACAAGCCGCCTTAATCACGTAAATCGCCCTAAAGACCTCAATTACCAATTCATAATACGACCGAAATATCTTCAGAAGACAAATTTCGAGGAGCATTCAGACGAAATAAAACGAGATTTCAAACTTAAATGTAGTTCGTTAGGCGTAAAAATCGCGTTCCTACCGACGGCGATGGAGCTGTGTGCACAAATTATGCAATTTTATTTCAATTTGCCGGTCTTTAAGAAAGGAGCGGTGTGGGGAAGCAACCCCGTCTACCTATCGTACATACGCAACCACACACTTTTTTCATTCGCCCCCCCTTAACATAAAACAAACAAATATGCACCCTACCTCGTCGGGTTTGAGTCGAAAAATAAATGTAAACATTTTGATTAAATTATTTCACCATTATTTGATACCACCTCTTTCAAAATGGCGGCAAAAAAATTACGCACGCCTTATGATTTGAGATGCAGAAATTGCGCGCTGTTTCGATTAATTCGATGGATGGGGTAAGGGCGTGAAGTCTCCGCGATCCTGGCAGCACTGGAATCAGCCTCACGAGAAATCAAATTAACGACTTCACACTCGCTCACTCACATAATACAATGTCAATCACATAAGTAAATATGAATTTGTGAACATTTCGCCTTAGTTTTAAAGAGCATCAACAAAGAAAATTATTGTAAAGTTATCCCAATAATTCCTAATTACCTACCTCCAAAAAGTTTCGTAAATGCATTTTTATATTACCTACATCTAATTATTATTCTCATACATGAGATATGTGTCCATTGCACGCTGTAGAAAACTATAGAAAAACTTGATATATAAATAAAAAATTAAAATCCTAAGCAAAAAACAACTGGGTAGACAACCAATGAGGTGGACCGGCGATTTGGTCAAAAGGCTGGTCGGGACAGGACGCAAAAGGCAAGGGACTGAAAAGAATGAAGTGCATATGAAGAAACCCACACTTAGCATTATGTGGACACGGGTCGAAGAAGAAGAACAAGCAAAAAAGGCTACCTTTTTTTAGGATTGAAGGATTCCTGGTGGCCCGGAGGCCTTTCCAATTTCATCCATGCAGGTGGACGAGCAAAGGCTCAACCAGGAGGGGTGCGGTTTGCTAACAGCTGCCCGAGTGCCTCCGAACGAGACCTAACAACTCAAGAGTAGCTGCTTCGCGAATGAATCTACTACGGGATCGGAATCGTGACCCGCTGAGAAGATCCGGCGAGAAACTCATCGAGCTGATGAATGGGTTAGGTAACACGTCGACCTCGACCTCGAGTTCGACGAGTCGGATACCGGGGTCCCTAAGCCTGCTCCTAGTGTTAGATCTGAAGGCGTGAAAAGACTACCTGCTTCACTACGACAACCTTCAATCATATCACCAAATTCATAATTAAATTAATTAAAAGTATTTTGAAATTAAATAATTTGAAGTTTTAATGAATTGCATTCAATTCATTCGCTTCATTAAGTGAAGAGTTTTCTATATAAATATGTATTTTGAAATTGACGTTTTGTACAAAAACAATAATAATAACGATACAGTACAAAAACAATAATAAACCACTTATACTATTTAATCTCTCCATTACATAAAAAAATTTAATTAATTAAATTTTACATTAAACTTTTGACATTTCGTACGTTTCGTGTTTCAGACCTACACAGAAACTATTCGAAAAGTAATATTTAATAAATTATCCGTAAAATTTGTCTTAATTGTGTTTACGGCTCGCGAGAATCTACAAAAAATAATTTAGTTCCAAAACTAAAAACTAATTAGCCTTAATAAAAAAAGGAACCCGAACTAGAAAATTCAAGTACATTTATCCGGTTATCCTGATAAGTTTATTAGCCAAAGTAATAAAAAGATTATATTATAATACATTGTCGTCGCTCCTTATTGCGGGTGAAAATTAATTAGGTACTTTGAAAGGTTCCGTTAAATATTTAGATAAATATAGAACAAGGGAAAGTCGATTTTCTTTTTTATCTTAATCTTTCCTTTTTATTTTATATTAACCGAAGTATTTAGCTATGTTATCGATACATATTTGATGATGCAGTATCTAGTCATTTAGATTATACTTAAGTTATTCAAATTCTGAAAATAGATTTATGAAGAAAGAAGATATTTGTGACTTAATTTACTTTAGACGCCGTTCTTCTACTTCTAATCGTTACTTCTAATCTCGTTTACCCGTCTGGATAGATACTACCATTCTATCTGCCTATCGCCAAGGACCTACCCTTAGGTTTCGCTTTGAGGGACACTTTGACCCGGTGTCTCAAGGTGAACGGCACACACAGATTATCTTGCCTATGAACTCCAATAACCACTTTAGACCGGATTCATGAATTCATTCCCGACACATACAAGAAAAAATACTATGAAAAATATTCAAATGTCATGAAAACTAAACACTATTAAAAATATATATGATTATTCTGGATTTCATTTAAAAAAAAGCTATTATATTATTGGCTATGCTAACCGTTTTTTTTCCTTTACTTATTCGTTGGTAGCCTAAGGGGCTATTCCAGTTACGCTGTGACTGGTAGGTAAGCTAACAGGCATCAACCTGATCGTTCTAGCCATAGCAATGCTTCGCAAAATCTACCATCGATTGGAATTACGCCAGACTGAGAAAATCCGGTGAGAAACTCAGTGAGTTAAACGCTACACTGATTAATGTTTTGTGTTCTAGAAAAAAATGTATCCTTCTAACAAATGTGTATCAATACGTATCATGTGAACAATTAGAAAAACTGTTTGTTATCCGTGTAGGATATTCTAATCTCTTTTACCTTCGATTTTGTGCTCCTGGTATTGCTAACGTTCTTAAGTGTTCTTGAGCGACAGTAACCATTATTAACCTTTAGGTGTGCCGTATGATCCTCTGACTATGAAAAAAAATTTTTTTCTTTCATCAATTAAAATATGTGTTTCTCTAATCATAAGCGTACATGCCTACAAGACAATACCTACCTAATAATAATAGACTAATGCCTGTAATAATTTGTATTACATTACATATAGTTTCAGTAAAGAACATTAGTTTAGTGCGGTGACAAAACCCTTTGAGTCAACGTCATTAAGCTTACTTCAAAATTTTTTATTTATTTCGAATATAATTTACATTGGTATTATTAAACAAATAACCTACAAAAAAAAGGTTTTTTTTTAACAGCTATGTCATAGATACGACGGTTCCGAAATAAGGAGATGGCGTGTTTGGACAACAAGACAATGGAAACAGGAAACGAACGTAAAAACGAACCCATTATCCCGTGATAAAGGACTTAAACGTCTTTAAAAGGTTCGAGGTGTCGCACAGTGGGTCGATACTGTGATTTTAGTGACTTAGGGACCAACTTTGTTTTTTTATATTTTTTTTTATGTAGATAGATAGAGCTCATTAATCTCAATAATAATTGTTTTGGGAAAAAATTACAAAAACTTTATAGTTTGGTCAGAAAAATGTGTTTTGTGATTTTTTTGTATGGAGCGGGTCACATTAAATTAAACTCCTGCTAAGTACCGCGAGGTCCCGCTTTGAAACTTTATTTTCCTTATACCTTGTCTAGTCTACTATCATTTGATGCTATGAACACGTGCATAAAGTTGCAACTCTGCCAAATAAATGGATCGAAAAAAATTAATAAATACATAGAATAAAAACCTTTATATTTTTTTTCGTAAGTGCTTTTAAGTTAAATTTGATATGGATTAGTAAGTAAAAGCACGTAATGATACCCATAATTACATAATACCTAACAACAATACATTTAGTAGGTCTCTAATTAAGCAATCTCTCTAATTATTAGGATAGTTAACATTATTTAATGAGGATAATTAGTTAAGCAGCCATTACCGGGTAGTAGAAAATATAGTAAGCATTTGTTTGTCTCTGGAAGTATAAAGTGACCATGCTTATTATATACTAACTAGTGTTCGTTTATTCGTACTACTACTAACATCTCGTGATTGTCGTTGTGATCTTGCTGTTTCCGTTATAATTGATAATTTTGTTAACAATTTAGAATTAAGATTTTAAGAGAGCAACTACAGTCATCATCATCATCATCATCATCATCAGCCTTTATCTGCCCACTGCTGGACATAGGCCTTCCTACAACTACAGTCGCTGTTTGATAATAAAAAAACTCTTTCAATTCCTACAAAATCAAATAAACGTGACCGAAGAGAAAAGTGTTGAGCTCCAAAAATTCTGTACGCAATTTTGTTCAAATATAAGTGCAATATGGAAACGAAGTAGTCGCATGTTAGCACAGTTTATAAGAAAAAAATGTGATTGGTTAGAATGTGCAATAAACTGGCCCGAAGGAATGATACCTGAAGCTATCAACACTGCACATGAAAGGCTCGAGATTTCTAATACTGAAGATGTTGAAAATGTACCACCCTCAAATGTACTACAGAAGCCTCGACATCTATTTTTGCACCTCGAAAACCTTTTGAAGAATTGGGATCCAGGCAAAAACGAAGACGCATTGAACAAATTTACCAATCGCTTTCGTTATCCCCGGATGAAATGACATCATCATTCATCATTCTTTCCTATTACCCTCTGCTGGGGTGTAGGGCTCGAATCAAATTTTTCCATTTATATCGGTCTTGGGCAGTCTGTTCTAACTCCTCCCACGTCATGCCCAAGAACCCTAGCTCCTGCTCCACCGAGCGACGCCAAGTTGTTCTGGGGCGGCCTCTCTTCCTTTTGCCAGACACTTTCCAGGTCAGTGCTCTCTTTGATAGGTGGGTATCGAGCTTTCTCAAAGTGTGACCAATCCAATGCCACTTCCGCGTAAGGATCTCCTTCTCCATTGGTGTCTGCTTAGTGATGAGATGCATGAGATGCGGATAAAATGAAAGCTACTACAATTGCTAGTTTGAGAAACACTAGAAATGAAGATGTAGGAGAAATAATGAACCACTTGTCAAATCACCCCGAAGATCTAGAAAAAGTTAAGGAGTATTTAATTACAAGTAAAGTGAAAAGTAGTACATATTCTCCCGATGAGGCAATATTAGTTTCACTTAAATTAAGTGGCAGTATATAAACCTAAGAGAAGCAGCAAGTGAAAATGGGTCTGATTTATACCCTTCTTAATATAAAATTAAGCAAGAAAAGACCAAATGTTATCCAGGGAAAGACGAGGTAATTATTACTGAAGAAGGAGCTGCTATTAAAATGTAAGCATTACTAAACTTGGCGCTATATAGGCTTTTAGATGTGATTACTTCGGATTTGGACTCTGCAAGAGAGCTACTGCTTATAAGCAAATAGGCTTTGATAGAGCCCCAGGTCAAAGTAATTATAAACAAAAAACTGAAACAGAGTTTGATGATTCATCTATTTTCATGGTCAGTCTAGTTCCTATAAGGCTTCAGAAATTTGATGGAACAATTGTTTGGGAAAACGACCTACCCTCATCAACTTTTTATTGCCGTCCAATAATGTTTAAATTTACAAAAGAAACGCAGTCAACAGTGACAATTATAAAAGCTAGCATAACAGAAGAAATAGAAAGACTTCAGCCATCAAAAATTAAACAAGTTGAAGTTAAGCATCAATTGCACATGATGATGATAGACGGCAAAATAACCTCATATTTGTCAGAAACATTTTCTGCTGTCTGTGATATTTGCAAAGCAAAACCGTCAGAGTTTTTTGGAGTGACTTGCTTATCAAAGAGAAAATAATGAAGAAATATTCCAGTATGGAATGCCATCTTTACATGCCTGGATAAGATGCATGGAGTGCTTACTTCATATCGGTAAATATAATTTTATTACTTCACAATTTTTTCATCGTATTTAGTTTCCTGTGAGATAATTTTTTAAATGACACTTTTTTGTTTACGTCTTATCGTTTGGACTTCAAGAAATGGAGTTGCAAGGGGCGATGACAAAGAAAAAATAACAAACAAAAAAAGTGCTATACAGCAAGCGTTTAGAAAGGAATGCGGTTTACTTATAGATGTTGTCAATCAAGGAGTAAGAACAATCAATGATGGCAATACTGCTAGAAGATTTTTCAGGGATGCAGAAGAAACAGCCCGCATAAAGGAATACGTAAAGATTTAATAGAGAGGTTTCACGTGATTCTTCAGACTGTTGCATCTGGAGAGCGCGTTTCCAATTTTTCCGAATTTTTTAGATATACTGCAGTATTGTATGTTAATTTATATCCCTGGTATTATATATGCCTTCCAGTATCCATAAATTGTTGGCACATGGCAGTGATACACAATAATGACGAACTTTGGTGCCATTCGTATAGGTAAACTCTCGGAAGAGGCAGCGGAAGCTCACAATAAAGATTTTCGGAAATATACAGAGAGTTTTTATTCAAGAATGAGAAGTAGAACTTCGAATAATGAGGATATTTTACAAAATCTTCTTTCGTCTTCTGACCCGATGATGACTGATCGAAAGGTGAAACAAAATATATCATATTTAGAGAGATTGCATAATTAGAGACCTACTAAATGTATTGTTGTTAGGTATTATGTAATTATGGGTATCATTACGTGCTTTTACTTAATAATCCATATCAAATTTAACTTAAAAGCACTTACGAAAAAAAATATAAAGGTTTTTATTCTATGTATTTATTAATTTTCTTCGATCCATTTATTTGGCAGAGTTGCAACTTTATGCACATGTTCATAGCATCAAGTGATAGTAGACTAGACAAGGTATAAGGAAAATAAAGTTTCAAAGCGGGACCTCGCGGTACTTAGCAGAATTTTAATTTAATGTGACCCGCTCCATACAAAAAAATCACAAAACACATTTTTCTGACCAAACTATAAAGTTTTTGTAATTTTTGCCCAAAACAATTATTATTGAGATTAACGAGCTCTATCTATCTACATAAAAAAAATTATAAAAAAACAAAGTTGGTCCCTAAGTCACTAAAATCATAAATCGACCCACTGTGTGTCGTCGCGGCCGCGGACGTGCCAGCCGCGCCCCTAATGACGTAAATCGAGCCACCTTGATAGAGACGAACTTGGATCTTCACTTCGACTTAGGCGATCAAATCGAAAAACTGTCATTTGTTTGATTATATCGCTTTGGTACTAGAAAAAAAAATCATATTATATAAAAAAAAACCATTCCCGCTGAGGGAACCACTTCACACCATGTGAGCAGTGATACAATGAGCCAGAAGCACGTTCACTCATTTAAGCAATAAAAGAATTACAGTTAGGAGATTACGCAAACATTGTTAGCATTATTCCGTAAAGATTCTATTTAGTTAATGAAGATTTAAATTTTAATATAAGTTTATTTTTATTATTACATATATTAAATATCGCAATTCTAAGTTAAAAAATATTTTGTACATAAGAAACTAGAATATTATGAGTTTTTTTATTTCGAAATTAACTCCAGTCCAACCAAATAAAATACCCAATTACGGCTCTGGCCAGATACTCTTTTGTTTTGTTTCCAATAACCGCCTGCAATCCGCACCTTATTGGGTTACCGCCTTTAATCATTGACGCCGTTTCAAGATGAACCCTAACGAGTTTCAATCAATACAAAGCCAGAGACGCGTAATCAATACTCTTTTGATTCAATAAATAATAATAATAAAAAAAATGTGTAATTGAAACCTATTCCGCAAGTCTTCGATTTCTAAGTTCGTCGTAATGATACCGTTGTGCCTGTTGTTTATTTGTACCTTGACATTAATATTTGCTTTGACATTTTATATTAGTCACCAATTTAATATAGAAATTTTACCTTCCAATAAAATTTGTATTATGTTTCCTAAGACGTCCGAAGTCCATTATGAGAGAGTACATCGTATGATTTCCACTGCAGGTCGCTAAATTTGACTACTTCCGTTTCCTAAGTCCCATCTACAGCGCCCTCTATAACGTCTGGAACCGAACCAACAAGCAAAGACAAGCCGCCACATTTGTCATTGTTCGGCTCATAATGATGGATGTAGCCCCAGGAAGACATTATCTGGACTTCGGACGTCTTAGGAAACATAATACAAATTTTATTGGAAGGTAAAATTTCTATATTATGTGTTCCGTTTGACGTCCGAAGTCCATTATGAGAGACTGTTTGTTATCTCCTGGTGGCTTGTATTTGAAATAAAATAATATTTATTTAAAAAGCAACAATGTGACTTATTGTGTTTAATTAAGCAAAGCTTAAATTAAGCACGTAATTTAAATTAATTGAAGGTAACCGTATAATATTACCCACTTAATTCAAATCGACCTAATAAGATTTAAGACGAAAATACTGAGAAAGATTTCTCAGAATTTATATCAGTGTTTGATGCATTAATAATAAGTTTTTGATAGAACTTTCTAAAAGTATGCTCATGTTGTCAGTTATCTTTAGCTGAAATATCATTAATTTGGTAATTTCCTACCCAGTTTAAAGTTTTCACCACCGCTCTACAGCTTCCAACTGAGGCCTGAATACCTGAGTCTCCTAAAAGACTTTTTACCCAACTACTAATCCTCGCTGCAGTAGCTGGCTTAGTGGAGCCTTTAGTTGCTAAGAATAGATTAAATATTCCCACTGGTTTGCTGTGTCATATTCACTAAATTGCGTAGCCAGTATACTGCATCGATGATCAATTGGTCAGGAGCAGCCACGAATGTCCAACTGGACTGTTGGTGTGAAGATCAATTAGTTTTCGACCCAAATATCAGTAATTTAGAAGGTGCAGGCTTTGTCAAGGAAATAGATTTCAGTATGTTTCACTGTCGGGCTCGAAGCTATTTTTTATATCCGATAGAGTTTCACAAACGGACGCTATATAACAGACTTATAAACTAGAATGGTCCGGTAGGAGAGACCATGAGATAAATACAGATAACAGAGAAATCTAGCTACATTTTCTAATTCGGGTACACGAGAATTAATACATTTTCTTGACAAAACCTTACCCCTTATTCCAAATAGGGGCGTATGTTCTTATCGTAGACTCTCTCCAGCACGATAATAGTAAGTTTCTCTCCTGCCGATGTCCATGTCCCTGTCAGCGTGTCCCACCCAAAATGAACCAAGCTTCCAGGTGTAGATTGCTGACAGCCTGGCGGTAGCATTGTCAGTGTCCACCAGACTGATGTTCAGATCTCTGAGCTTCTTGAGTCGCTTGAGGGCAGGTGATTTCAGGTCTGGCCTCCACAGGGGCTTCTTGCACTTGGGTACCACTAGTATGTACCGACCTGAGGTTGAGTTGAGGTGGTCCAGCACTCTGGATATCTGACTGAGCGGCGGAAACGGCCATGCTAGTCAGTGATGCCACGATCTGCTGAACGCGTTGTAGAGGCAGGCGTTCGAGTTTTGCTTTGATGGGTGGACGAGCTCACAGCTCACCTGGTATTAAGTGGTCACTGGAGCCCATAGACGTCTAGAACGTAAATGCGCCACCCACCTTGAGATATAAGATCTAAGGTCTCAAGTATAGTTACAACGGCTGCCCCACCCTTCAAACCGAGACGCACCACTGCTTCAGGGCAAAATACCTACTCGCGCGGACTCACAAGAGGTAAACATAGTTTTTTATCCATGAGCGGTCCGAGACGCGAACAAGTTCCCCACAGGCTGAATAGCCTAGTAGTTGCTTTTTCTGTGAGATACCACTCCAAGCCGCCGCGATTGCGTAAGAGGTGATCGGCTTCAGTGTTGTACAGTCCCGGTAGGTGGTGAGGGAGAAGTACAACTTTGAGGTGGTCTATTAAGTTAAGCAATTTTCCAGTCAGATCTAGCAATTATCGTGACCGGGTGCCTCCCTCGTTCTTTATGTAGGAAAATTCTGTTCTGTTGTTACAAGGGCTCCCCACTGAATGTCCGACGCGTCAGTGATGACGTGGTTCGTGGCCATTCTCTGTGGATGAATTGGTGTGCTCCGACTGACTTTCTCTAACCACCAATCCAGCTCTGTACGTACCTCGTCCGAATACTGCTTTGGTAAATGAGGATACCTCCTGAGCTTGTTGCTGTGGTACTGCAAGGACTCGGCAAAGCAACTTTCCCCGGTGGGTGATGAAAGTCGCACAGTTGAGATATCCTAAGAGGCTTTGCGCCTGCTTTAGGTTCCAACCGCCGGCAGTAAGTCGCACGAGCAAATTCTTGGGCAGGGACTTTGTCTTGGATTTGGTGTCCCATACGATTCCCAGAAAGTCTATCAAGCTCGTCAGTGTCATAACCGGTTGCTTAGATGGGTGGAAGAGTTTACAGCTTACCTGGTGTGAAGTGGTTACTGGAGGCCATAGACATCTACAGCGTAAATGCCGCCACCCACCTTGAGATATGAGTTCTAAGGTCTCAGTATAGTTACTTGAGATTTCAACAAGTCTTTTGCCCTTGTAGGCAGACGAGCATACGGCCCACCTGAAGGTGAATAGTTACAGTCGCCGATGGACTTCAGCAACGCCAGGGGCAGAGCCAAGCCGCTGCCTACTGCTTAATTCTCTCCACAAGCCTCGTTTGAAGAAGGACATGTCATAGCGCTCGGGAAACACCGTGGAGGGAGCTCATTCCATAGCCAGCTGGTACGTGGCAAAAAAGACCTCTGGAAACGCACTGTCAATGAACGCAGCGGTTCCAGATAATATGGATAAGCTTTGCTCCGATGGCGGGAGATGTTCTGCCCTGGTGTACAAGCAGATAACCACTAGTCGCAGACCCTTCTGGCGAAGTATTTCGGCTATTTAGTTTGTCACTGAAGCAAAAATCCGCGGTGGTGCAGCTAAGCCGAATGGCAGACATATCATCTGAAGTAGACGACCCTGATAACTGATCCCGAGAAACGTCATTGATAGATGATAATAGGCCTGGCTTAAATCCAGTTTGACATTCCAATCTGTTATAAAACCTAGGAACTCGATGGTGGAAAAGGTGAAAAAGACTGTTTCATGTACTTGTTCAATGCCTTGAGGTTGAAAATTGTTCGATTTTTTATTGGTCTTGGGAAGTATGAAAAGAGGAAATCTGAAAGACGGTGTCGGGGGTGCGGGTTCTAAAGCTCTATTGAATTAAATTTTGGATTTTGATTGACATCAAGTTATTATTAATTTCAATATTACGTTTGGTGGATCGAGTCCAGGTGTTTCGATATAGTCTTAGACATCCGCCTGAAAATGCTGTTGAGTAATTTATTTTTATTTCCTGGTTTTCGTTGCACTTTGTACTTGTTCCCCCCTCCCCCCGTTTTTCTTGCTGAGGAATTATTTGGATAGCATCGCTCAGAATATCTGTTTTCGGCCTCTTTAGATGTATTGGAATGTGGCCTACCTCGACATGGCTTTGCATTGGCAGTACAAGCCGAGGGTTCCGGCGATGCGGGCCGGATGCGAGTAGCAGACGGTGCCGCTTTTGTAATTTATCAATACCACCAATTTTCTGTATATATGCCAAAAACAATCACAAGAAGAAGATATTTTCTCTATATCTTCCCTGATATATCTATCCTTTAATTTCTTTATGAGGTATCTACGACGTTATCGTATAACCTCGGCTCGCTTACCGAAAATTATTTGAAGGATATCGTTAGAAACTTTTATAGGCGAAATCGTTACCGAATAGCGGTTTAAACTTTTCGTAAAAGGCGGAAGTATTAAGCTGAACATTCTCTGAATTTGACCCGTCGGCAAGGTTTTGTATGGCAGCATAACGCATTCGTTCTGTGCCAAAAGAGCATTAGATAACGCAGGAAAACATTTTTTTTGAACCTCCTAATACTGCTCCGCCTTCCAAGTCGGCTAGTCAAATCTTTGCATATCTGGTTCTTTTATAGAAATGCTCAAATTTCAAAACCTACCCGCTTCTGGTAACGGACGGTCTGGTGGCAGACGTAAAAACTATTCGTCGTTGTCTATTTTCGATTGGAAGTTGAAACCAGATCAGACATTATTATTATAAGATGTTGGTATTTGTAAGTGTAAAGGCGGGACCACTGGTGCACGACCAGCAATAGCATGATTCTAAGTTAAAATATTATTCACATGACTCACCCATTATTGCGACAGTAAGTCAAACCTTTTATTCAGATCTCGAGACCAGTCACTTTTTTGAAGTTTTCTTGCTGGACCCTAGTCTTTATTTTCCGACGAACCCGAAGAAATATCCGAAGAAATCGAAGAACTATCCTCACTTAAATTTTACTTTGAAAGGCGCGATAACCTCGTCACTCATTGTAGAGCCTTGGAGGTTTTCACGAAACGGAAGATAATCATAAAACTTGTTTGAAACAAACTTTCTACTTCAAATCTCGAAAGTTGCTTATAACATTTTAAATTACTAACTCCTTAAAATATTAACGACTGCACGTGGGAAAAAACGACGCAACAATGACAAATGTGGCGGCTTGTCTTTGCTTGTTGGTTCGGTTCCAGACGTTATAGAGGGCGCTGTAGATGGGACTTAGGAAACGGAAGTAGTCAAATTTAGCGACCTGCAGTGGAAATCATACGATGTACTCTCTCATAATGGACTTCGGACGTCAAACGGAACACATAATAAGCTTTCATAACCTATCGATCATAACTTTAGCGTATCTATTCTAAAAATAATTTTATTCAAAAAGCTTGTATTACAACATTAGTAGAATGCTAGGAGACAAATAAAGACTGAAAAATTAGGTACATTAACAAATGTTCAAAAATTACAATTGTATGTCAATACCTACTAAATCGAAAAACTCAAATCACATACCTACCTACATAATATTTCTTAGAATGACTTTCATCATTCAAACTTTATTTGAAAGGTTCCTTAATATTATTTATTTCATTAAAAGTAAGTACCTGCTTTTACGGTAAATTGCAATAAACACGAAATTTTATTTCGAATAAAATTAGAGTTTTCAATTTATAGGTTTAAACGTTTCTTTGCACATATTTATCGATAATCTTTTTTTTTTTTAAATTGGTAAATTGATAAGTGAAATTATCTAATAAGCTATTTTTGAATGAATCACCAAATTTCCAAAGCCAAAGAAAACGCTTTTAGGTAAAGGTACCGTATTAGGTACATACCTATATATACAATAACATTCATAATAGTAGTAAATTATTAATAAGTTATTAAAGAAATGCTTAAAATATATTATAAATATTTCTATCATGAGCATTTTCTTTTGATTTATTAAAATATTAAAAGTAGGTATGTAGTAATGTTTTGAGAGTATGCTCAGGTCAAACAATGTTGCAATGTTTGATTAATAAGGTTTAAATTCTGATGCAACTTCCTATTATAACCGTTATCAGTCTTAAACGGTCAGTTCGTGAACTATGAATACACCGTTCTACTAAAAAAACCTTTCGGTAGGCCATTAAATCAACTAATGAAATTTTATAAAGGACTGTAGTTGCTACTTGTTATGTTATGAATCTTTCTGAAGATTAGCCCAGGAAACTAATTACATTTTTTGTAGTGACTACATCACTATAATCATATGATGAAGTAAACGAAAATTTGGCACTCGGTTTGGCTTGTTAATTTTCTTTAGTCGTGATAAGGAAACTACTGTTAAACCCATGTCATCGACTTGCTAGAATTTCTTTAATTGATCTTGTTTTGTAAAACAAACCTTAATCAGAAAATCTTATCCTTTTTTAACTACCTACTAGTACCTAGCATTAGTAGTTAAAATAGTCTTAAATGTCAAGACCACCAAAAATAAGTTTTGAACCATTTGACGATAATTTAATTTTGTGATCTTATTTTGATATCGAAAAGAAAAAGAACGGCCACACGCACTCGTACTATGCAACAACTATATCATGGAAGATCAGTAGTTGTCTTGGCACAAAAATTTGCTAAATGACGAGAAAGCAATTAAAGAGCATTAGCTAATTTAATTTGGTTGGTTCAAATATTAAGTAATATTGTCAAAATTTATTAATCAGTCATATTGTTTGAAATGTGACATAATGTATTTTCATTCTTTGAGACATTGTCGGTGTCGAGAACATTTTGTCGGGAACGCGAGTTGCGAAGATGTGTGATTTGTTTTATTTTGTTATTTACGGTGCTTTATTAACTGCTTAGTACTTATAAAAGTGTAGAAATGTGGAAAAATTAAACAAAGCCGCTGGATGTAGCTCCTTGGGATGTTCCAAAAATCCAATGAAAAGTGTCAGTACATAAGAGGTTATTTACTGAGACTTTATTACATTTCATACCTATCTCATTTCATTTAATTTCATCATTTTACTTCATATTGTTTTTCATAAAACAGAATATAAATAAGATTCGACTATAAGCTGTGATACCTTCGTGTTTCCCGTTAAAAAAACGGAACAGCTACTACTATCAATGTCAAAACTAAGCAACCTCAAAATTTGGTTTTCATACCATTTCTAACTTCATATAAACCAAAAAATCTGAATCAAATTATGTTTAGAACTATATTAAATAAATTAAATCCAGTCGAGTTAACATGCGGATTCCACACTACAGCCTGCTTGAATGAAGTTAGGCTACTTACAAGGCTTCGTGTTGTTGATAACTCTGAAATCGGAATGCGAGCCATGGCCGAAGGAAAACCTCCGAAAGTAATTTGTGTATACAACAAACAACGTAAGTAACTCAAAATAATTAATAAAAAGACTTTGAATAATAATGAAATAACAAAATTAACTATTAGGACAAATATAAAATGTAAAATTTTTAAACATCAACAAACAAAAAACAACAGTCAATTTTTAAACCTGTTTCATTTTCCGAACATTTAACTTCATCCTTGTGGACTAACCAGCAACCTACAGAAACAACAAACAACTGAAAGCTAACTAGATACATGGATATTTCTTCCAGGTGTCGGCTTTATTGGTGACAGAGTAATGGTAGCTATCAAAGGGCAAAAGAAGAAAGGCATTCTTGTAGGTCTCAAGCAAACACAAAAGGTCAAAGTACCAAAGTTCGACAGCAACAACATAGTTTTAATAGATGACAACGGAACACCTCTAGGAACCAGAATACATGTACCCATACCAACTATCCTCCGAACAATTTTGAAAGAGAAAACTCATTCTAAAGGAGCTGATTACACAAAACTACTGGCCATAGCCACCAAATTTGTTTAATTTCTAGGTACATAGTTAATAAATTAGTGTATATAGATAGCTATTTTTGTTTTTTTACACCTTGTTTCAGTATTGGAAAACAACTAGGGCCTGCACAGTTAAACCTTACTATTTTACTATCTATACATATAAATAAGATTAGTCTGTAGTATTGAAATAACTGCTTTTTACTACATGCTTAAGAATATATATACGGTACATACACCAAAATATTTTTTTTTACAATTTTTGTCTGTCTGTTTATTCCGGCTAATCTCTGGAACGGCTGGACCGATTTTGATGAGACTTTCACTAATAGGTAGCTGATAATATAAGGAGTAACTTAGGCTACTTTTTTTAGACTAGCATCGCCCCGCGGCGTCACCCTCAGTTATTGTCGTACGCGAAACATGGTGGGCTCCGCCTATCAATCAATCATAAAATTTAATGTTTCCGAAGCGAAGCGAGGGCGGATCGCTAGTAATACATAAAATGAGACAGCATAATAAAATATACAACAATCTATTGAACTGGAGCACAAATGGACGGATCATACGTGGTCACAATCCTCATTATTGAGCGAACAACAACGAAGAAGGCTTAACACAAAACAGACCTATTTCAGTTTGAAGGGTGGCTTAATCATAATACATGTGAAATTTCAACCTCTTGGTGGACAGCAGTACTAGGCAGAACTAGTATGATGAAGTTTGGAATTTGAGTAGTGTAATTCTCAACTAGTGTGGTTCAGAGACATTCTAATATTCCAGACGGCGGGCCCAAAGACGTTTTAGGGACCTACTGCAATAAATGACTCTCCTGCACTTTCACACGTCGTCCGATTTATATTGTAATGATCCAAATTATCATCCACATAATATGTTTTGACAACAAATTTTATTAAAAAAACTAGAGAAACAGACTGAGGAAGCCTAAGTTTGTCAAAGGTGTCAAATGTTGAAATGCTTGCAGTAAAATTATAATAAGGTAAGGCATTCAATTTGCGCATCCAATTTCTGCCAACTTCTTCTTCTTATGAGGCAAGTATTCCAGTTAGAATTATTCTAGATGCTAGCAATCTGGACTGTGTTGAGAAGCAATTTATTTTCTACATCTCTAGTCTTGTAATTTTTGCTGTAGCATATACATATATCATTCTCCTTGCTTAAAGGAGTTTTAAATATTTATTACTAGCACAATCCCCTGCCAAATAAGCCAGATCAGCATAATGAAATATATATAATTATGAAGAATGTTATGTGTTAAGAAATAAAGAATAGCAATCCATATAGATACTGCAGGTAGGTGAAACAGCATCTCATGTTAACTTGGAGTTATAGACTAACAGCATTGGCACTCCAAAATTATCAGCATTTTTAACAATGGAGAGCGGCAATTTTTTTTAAATAATACTTATCGTCAAAGCCTCTACTGAAGTTTACTGGGTTTAAGATTTAAAAAAAACAAAAAAATTGCGATCGAAAATTGAAATTTTATTAAAACTTATCTCCACATTCCAGTAGACTATGACGCGCTACCTACCGATGGTGACCAGCAGACGACATCGAGATTATACGCATTACACCTAGTCGTTATAACCACAAATACAAGTATAGTATCATAAATAGCATAGTTCTGAACTTACCACGTGCTTCACTTATTATTTAACTTTTTTTAAATTAAATGAAGCACGTGATTATTCTCTTTAATAAGGCTTTAGAATCATAGTATTGCTAATTTAACATTTAATGTTAAAGCTGCGAAAGATACTTAAACATACTTGTTCAAATATTCACAATATAAAATGTTAACAACGACGCACGTATGCGGACGACGTTACGCGTAAGGCAATCAACGCATCGAGTATCAATGAAATCGAGATCAGTGTTGCCATAAAATAAAAGTCCCAATAAATAAGGAAATCTAGTCGACAAATATACAGTTCACTGGTAATAAATCAATCAATACACATTATCATTGCAATGTGAAGGATTATAATTATAAATCATATACATATAAACAAAATACTAACATAATAAATCTGACTACAATTTTTCCGCCAGGCAATAAATTTGTTTAATTCAGCTTAAACTGGCAACAATGATCAAGACACTTTTCTTTCGAGTTGAAAAATTGTCTGCGATTGATATTGGGGCACACGTCAATCTCGAATATACAAAACATTTGTATAACGCACAGCGGCTGTGACTAGATACTTATGTAGATTCTCGTGCAATCAATTCTACTGTGTCGTGAGGTGCCGCCCAATAACTCAGTAAAATACATTGTGAATTAAAATTTATCTAATATTAACAATACACGACGACAAAAACTATTTACTAAAGTTAGAATTTCAACCGATCCGGAAGTTATAGAGTTTTCAAATCAATATTAATTGAACATCATCAACTCATCAATCTACAAACAACGGTTATATATTTTAAACATTCCCTTAACTACAGACAAAAACGTTCAATGATTCAACGTAAAAATAAAAATATATTTAAATAATTATTTTGTACAATTTGTTGACATACAATGATGACTAAATACAAATATTGCGATGGCTTGAATAGTGTACACAGGTTTTGGGCCATAAGTTTTGGCACCGTTGTGGAGGCCTTGAATTAACTACTAAGGGCCGTGAGGACCTGTGGAAAAGGAAGGATAAAACGATGAGGTAAATTGGGATATACAGGAAGTAGGTACGGACAAAGAAAACATTCCCACAGTTTTTTTTTTAAAGCTGGCAATCTAGTGATTGTATAAAATCCTGTGAGATCTTAATAAACTCTAGGAATGTTTTAATGATCCGTTATCATGTATTTACAAATATATTGGATTTATTTAAAATTAATTCAATTTACAACTTATGAATGAGCAATCAATCAAAATTACATAATTATAAGGAGACCGCTGTGGTAACGATTAGGCTACACGAGACAGTACACAGCATATAAACTACAATATATTTGCTAAACCGTGTAAAATATATAAAAGTGTGATTTAAATTTCATATTTTGTGCACTGGTCTTTAATGATATCAAAATTCGAGAATAATTTATGAAATACAGAACATAAAACTTAATTCAAAACCACGCTACGGATGTTCAAGTAGTAACGATGAGATGTTTATATTTACTTATAGGGCCCAGTTTCGATTTTAATATAACATTATGTACGCAGTTATTATAAATAACTTTGTATCTTCATATTAAAATATAGTCGCAGAAAATATATTACAATAAGAATTTATAAATAACATTTTTATTATTATATTTAAAATTGATGTAGATATTCTCAGAAGTGTTGAAGGCTCCATTTCCCCAATGTTAGTATCTACTGTTAGCAAGTTCTTTTCAATAATAATTTTTCATATCATTAAAAACATTACATAAATAGCCTTCCGGTAACAACATACGTCTTTCGATCAATCTACTTATTGACTTTCAGATGTCTTTTATACATTTCGTTAAGTGAAATTTTCCTGCGACTATATACGGGGTGTAGCAAAAATGTTCATATCAGAGATGGCCATTTAATTTTATTGATATTTGCGAGATACCTTACTATAATTAACTTCCTACGACTTGTCTTTCAACATACTTAGCGTTTTATAAACTATATTATGCAATTAACGAAAACGAAATGCTAATATTATTAATATGATAATTCATTTGAAATCTCCGTAATTTTCCCTAAAATAAGGAAATCCTCAAATTGGTATCCCCGCTTCTAAGACAGAATATTCTGGGTTGCCATTACCATGATGAGTTGCCAAACATGATCTGCACTTAAAGACTGTGTCACCAGTGATAGTAAGTTTTTGTCGTCTCAACATACGACCAAGCATGCAGTCCTCTTGTTAGTCACTGCCGCCCATGGACACTGACTATTCTCAGAGTACAGGCACGCCGAGGTCTACCATGAAATGCTCTAATTAAGCCATTTTTAAAGAGAGAAACGTTTCGAATATCTAAGCAGACGAGCACAGGTCACACCTCATTGACGTCAGCAGTGCCAGAATCGCCTAGCCGCTGTAGTGCAAGCAAAAATGTACCGTAGATTTTTTAAATCGTATGTCATCACTGGACTGTTTTCCTTAACAAAGGCACGTTATAAAAGACTATCCGCATACCGATGTGCACGTTGCCCAACTGGCCTCATTATTCAGCAGTTAAAGTATCAACGCCACCCTATGACTACAAGTCGAAATTTTCTTAAGGGCTTGGTTATTCTTTATTGCATTATAGGTTGCGATCACACTGTCCTTCCGATGTCGAATAAAATAAAGACTTGGATTGAACTAAGGAACCAGTAATCAGTATTTTTTGTGTATTAGTTCAGTTAGATCAGTTTATTTAGAGTATTTTTTTTATATATTCCCTACTTATTCGCTGGTAGCATTACAGGTTATTCTAGCTAGAGAGTAATCAATCCCTATTAGAAGAACTAGCGACGGCATCATAGTTTGAGAAAAATGGTAGAATTTTCTTCGGGTACCTTTTTGAAGTCAATAATTATGTGAATTTGAATCTATTCAATAAATTAGCCGACTGATTTGACAGTTTTGCTACACCCCGTCGATGCTTGAGAAATTAAATTTATTTTAATATACTTGTACTTACAAATACAAATCTACACGATATGGACATCTGGGTAAATGCAGAGTGTTTTCTGAATTTAATTACAGTACACTATAATTTTCTACTGTCGAATGCACCACCAAAAGATTTAAAAAAATAAATCAAAGCAATAAATTTACTAACTGTCAAAGGTCAAATATGTGATTTTCATATTTTTTTTATTGCAAATAAAAATAACATTAAAATGTTAAAAGTCATCAACCTCATCCATGTTACTACGCCATTATTTAAAACGTAACCACCACTCCGTGAAACATAAAAACCAAACCCAACATTACATACAGGCGCAAAGGTAATGACACAATCCCAAAAAAAAACTTAATTTGAATTTTTTACGTACTTAATTTATGTTTGTTATCAAAACCCAGAAAACATTAAGCATCACCATTGTGAAACATAATGAAACGTCTACGGATATGGACCATATGAAAAAGGAATCCATTATAAAATACTAAATAACAAACAAAATAATGATTAAACATACCGCAACAAACGAAAATATTTATATAAAAATCTAAGTTCGATTCGACTACATTAAAATTCTAAATGTTTTTAATAACTACAATAAATTCTTACATTTAAATAGAATTTAAATATTAAATGAATTAAAGATAGGGCGAACGTTGGCTGCGCGGTTCGAATACCCTTTGCTGTAACTTGTACCAGGGCGTTAAATATTTTTTAAACACGATTAGTATGAAATCTATAGCCTCTTTTAAAATTTCCATATACTTTTTTATCGACTTATAATCAATACGAGCTCCTCATTTCGTGGTATATATTTTTGTTTTCACGAATGAGTTTGGAGTAGATTACTATTTAGGATATATATATTTTTTAAAGTAAACATTTTATTTTTTAATGGCACTATTTCACAGCAACGTTTCAAGTGAGTAGACAAATAACATTTTCAAAACATTTTTTTCTTTTTTTTTATACATACCTATATTTATTGATATATGTACAAACTGGCCGGTATCCTGCATGTAATAATGAATCTATGCACAGTATCCGTTTAGCACTTTTTTTTTTTAAATGAAACCGCGCGCAGCCAACGGGAAAATTTGAATAGTGTTCTAGCTAGATCGAGAGAGATAATACGTGTGACGTTTAAACGTCAACGACCATTTTCTTATGAATGTCAGTGTTGCCAACCACATTGCAAAACTCCTCGAATGATATTTTCCCGTCCTCGTCCTTGTCGGCGAAAAGTATCGTCTTATCGACGATCTGCTGGAGCTGTGTGTCCTTTAGATTGTTGCCTACCATCATTTTGAGTACCTGAATACGTTTACAAAACATTTAATGTACATAAGTGATTGACTCGGTGCTGTGGTAGTTAGAAGTTCAGACTGGTGCGCCGAGAGTCGTGGGTTCGATCCCCACATCGAGTAAGCATTGTTTGATGAACAGGTTTATTAAACCTTTGTCCCCATAACACAAGGAATCCTAAAAAGGGGCCGAATGATCGTGCGTGATCTGTTTCCAGTTATAAGTTTTTTTTTACCCCACATAATCGGCAGTAGCTTCTAGGGGCTATTACCAATGCCAAAGGGCTATGTCCAAAGCGACACACATAAGATTCGGCGAGAATATCAGTACCATTTCTGTGGGCATACATAGTTAGCAAGGACGTAATAGCTTCACAGTTATTTACGTCAATGACTCACCAACTAAGGTCACATGTGAAACTGTAATCTTTGCACAAAAGCTGATTAATTTCGAGCGAAGCGAATGCTTTTCTCGCTCGCACATTTTTTTTTATCTCACCTGAAACAATTCGCCGTTGGATATGAACCCATCGTTGTCCATGTCGTATATGCGGAAAGCGAATCGTAATTTGGACAGTTTATCCCCTTTCACACTAAACTGAGACACGCCCTGGATGAACTCCTTGAAGTCGACCTGTAAAAAACGCACGACAACAAAATAATATCTACATCTACTATCTATAAAATACACAAAAAAAGATGTATGGTGTCGTGGGACACCGGATAGGAACGAAGTTCCGTATTATAAAAATATTAATTTTAAATTCTATTCGAGGTATAAAGAAAATAAAACTGGAGGTTTCGCAACAACCCACGGTCATTCGGTAACGTGCGAACTTATTGTGGTACACTTCATTCACGGCTGTTTGCATAAGAGTTTGTGTATTGCGCAAACGAAGGCTCTGAGATCGTGGTCAATGTATGATAAAAAAATATGTTATTTTTTGTACGTTATTACAAAGTTAAGTCGTACACTGTGTGCATTAATAATAAAAATCTTACGTTACGGATGTTTTTTCCCGGTTAGGGCACCTCTTCGAATCGTACCACACGGAAATTCGTTCCAAAAAATATGTTGACAAAAATAATGATAATCAGTAAACAGACTATTATAATCTTGTTTCCTTTGATCACGAATTACAAGCACTAAAAAACTAAGTAGCAATAAAGTCGCAATGAAAAATTTCACACATCATCACTACATACGGACGCTTAATAAAAATTCAGCTTGTATGTTGTACGCTTATAAATAAGGGTTCTGTATATTATGAATAGCCTCAAAGAAAAATAAAAGCTTTTGATATATATTCTCGTGTGTGACAATAAGACGAAACAAAGTAGATCTCGGCCAAGACTGGAATAGACCACGACAGTTTATTTACAGAATTAAACCCCGCCCAGCAGGACCGTATTCGGGAAACAAATGATCTATTTTTTATTAAAAAAACTGCTACTGCTACAGCATGGGTCTAGTTTTATCCCAATAAAATTTGTGTCTACGGACTATGGTAACCCTAATAGTTGTGAGACGGGGTGCAATAAAAAAAAATCACATCCCATAAGACATTATATAGAAGTAGTCGTGGCCCGAAGGATAAGACGTCCGATGCATTCGTGTTGAGCGACGCATCGGTGTTCGAATCCCGCAGGCGGGTACCAATTTTTCTAATGAAATACGTACTCAACAAATGTTCACGATTGACTTCCACGGTGAAGGAATAACATCGTGTAATAAAAATCAAACCCGCAAAATTATAATTTGCGTAATTACTGGTGGTAGGACCTCTTGTGAGTCCGCACGGGTAGGCACCGCCGCCCTGCCTATTCCTGCCGTGAAGCAGTAATGCGTTTCGGTTTGAAGGGTGGGGCAGCCGTTGTAACTATATTTAAGACCCTAGAACTTATATCTCAAGGTGGGTGGTGCATTTACGTTATATATGTCTATGGGCTCCAGTAACCACTTAACACCAGGTGGGTTGTGAGATCGTCCAACCATTTCAGCAATAAAAAAAACTTTTTTTTTCGGACATACAAATATGCACGGATATAATCTCGCTTCAATACTAAATACCACAATCGATAAGTTTAATTGAATGTTAGCTTCGCGATCTGGAGATCGTTAACATGAATCTACAACGCGTATTTTATTTAAAAATGTTGTCATTTTTGTCATAATGCGACGAATACTCGCGTATCAATCACATGTTGTCAAATTACGCGACTTTATCGTGGTTTTTTATCTAAATAACTTTATACGTTGAATGACTTTGTGGCAGTGATTTTAGAACACACATCACTGGGGGCAATTTAAGAAAGAATTCGATAAAGTCCTGTGAATAAATCAACGTTGCTATATTACAAGTAATTTCGTTCGGGTCGATACGGGCTTGCGATTTATTAAACGCGTCACAGAAACTCGCTTTAGTAACCTTATCTCGTGTGAGTTCACAAATTGTTCACGATTCGATGGCAGTGATGGGGACGTGAGACACGTTAGCAAATCACTATGTCTGCCTGCATAGAGGCGATACATTATATAGGTTTTTTTTACTGGTGGTAGAACCTCTTGTGAGTCCGCGCAGGTAGGTACCACCGCCCTGCCTATTTCTGCCGCGAAGCAGTAATGCGTTACGGTATGAGGGGTGGGGCAACCGTTGTAACTATACTTGAGACCTTAGAACTTATATATCTCAAGATGGGTGGCGCATTTATTTGTAGATTTCTAGCCCATAGACCACTTAAGACCAGGTGGGCTGTGAACTTGTCCACCCACATAGGCAATAAAAAAAAAGTTTTATTATGATTTTTACATGAACTAAACCATAGACACATTAACGTGACATTAATTGACCAAAGTCTCAATTGTTTTACACAACAGCTGTTCCACAATTCAATTTGGAACGCAGAAATACGACTCGAATTATGATACCAACCCGGGTGGTCTCAAAATACGCCCTAACACCAGTAACACCGGTTTTAACAACCCATATAGTTAGGAAACGAATGCACTAAGAGTAACAGCAAACAGCGGAAAACTGTGTGCTTAGTGCGAGTGTTTTAACGTTCTCGATAGCGTAAAAGTTAACTCAAATTTGTATGGAGTTGGAACGTTTACCTACGTTTGCCTCTATGGGCGCTGTTCCAACAGCATACAAAATTGAGTTAACTTTTACGCTATCGACAACGATAAAAAACTGGCACTAAGCACACTGGTGAAACGATACGGATCGAGGCCCCCGATTGCTATTAGTTTGCGCACTCAAACTTGTAAATAAATGACTGTGAATTAATAATTACATTTATTTTCTTCTTTTTTTATGACAACCCTTGCATATTTGCGACTGATAACGTAAGTACCTAGACGGGCGGTGGCGTCGTCGAACATCAAAGGCGTTTCTCAACTGTATGGATTGAATAAACCAGAAATACTTTGTTAAAATAATATCATTGCCCTAAATTTTTTCGTATTTTTTATTAGATATAGTCACGATATGTGCTGCTATTGACTGTGAAACAAGAAATAAACCAGAGACAACATAAAAAATATACAAATTGTTTTTTGTTTGGGAGATTACTTTTCAGTTTTACCAGGGCAGGTGGGCGAGCAAGGGTTCAGCCAGGAAGGGTGGGATTTGCTAACAGCTACCCGAGCGCCTCCAAAGGAGACCTAGCAACTCAAGAGTAGCTGCTTCGCGAATGAATCTACTACCGGATCGGAATCACGACCCACTGAGAAGAGCCGGCGATAAACTCAGCGGACTGATGTTTAGGTTAGCATAAGTACGGTTACCGGGGCCTTACTCTTAATAATTACTGTCTAATGCAAAGGTCGTTGAATCTGATGGATCCGTAGGGATGTGTCTACGGGCGTCGACGTTGACTAGCTCCTGCGTGATCAGGATTATAGACTTTGTAATAAGGTTCGTTTCCCTTACCTCTCCGTTCCCGTCTGCGTCGAATATATCGATGACGCGTTGGACAAGTGGATTTTGCTGCAGCTCAGGTAGAGACATGAACTCATCGATGGACAGCGCCCCGGAATTGTCCAAGTCCAGTTTCCGGAAACGCTTGCCGAGACGACGGATCTCATCCGCATCGACTGTCGCAGAATGAATCTATTATCACGATGCACCATTCCACAACATATTTTATATTAACAGCTACATTCGCCTTTTTGGGTGCACCACAAAATAAAATGATATTGAGAAAAATCCACTTCTTCCCTTTGGCCTTATCAAAACAATACTGAACCCTGACCTTAAATTATATTTTATTTATCAATATTATTTCGTTTGTGTTGATTCCCAAAATGAACGTACTATTTGTTTTTCGTGCGTTTTATTTTTTTCATCTAATCTTTTTACGATATTATATGAGTCGTCTATTATCAAAGGCGGCAATCTGTACATTTGGACAAAAATTTTTTATTGATATGTCAATACAGATTTATTTGAATATAATCGTCTCCTTCAAAGAATACGGTTCAAAACCTGCATTAAATAAAGGTTAATAGTTAACCTGTTATTTATCTAAGATGTCGTTCAGAAGAGTTTTGTGACTGCCAATGGAATACAAAGTCAATAATTCGTTTTTCTGATTTACCAATCATTGTCCAAAAGTCAGATTGCCGCCTTTGATAATAGTCGACTCATATATGCTATACAACTAAGATTCTTTTTACGATCTTATATATGCTATACAACTAAGATTTCCAAACTATGATATTTCAGGTCATTAAAATAAAGTAGTTCTAGTTTTTTTTTTGTTTAATGTCACAGAACTTTGCCTTCAGACATTCCAAAAACAAATATTTAAGAATTACGAGAAATAGGAACACATATTCAATAAATATAAAATCAATGAGACATTTAAATTCATCAAATTGTATTAGATCAATACGAAATCCAATTAGGCATACGTTTTTGAACGCGTTTCATATGAAACAATAATCAAATTAAGTCGTTTTTTTTTTGTTTTTGAGAGATCGAAGTTTCTAACGTGATGCTCGTTATCGATTTTAATCGATATGAATATTCACAACAAAATCGATTACGGTTCAATTAACGTTTCATTGTCGATTGATTAATACGTTATAGATTTTACATTAATATTTCCCTTACAATCGATTACTATTGACACAGCTGCAATTTTTTTTTTTCTCTCAATCGAAATTAAACATGTGAACCATTACAATAACATGTAAATCAGACGGTTTCCGGCCTTCATAAAGTATACCGTATCATTAACTATGTAATCCTCATCTAATAAACCCTCTAAATAACACATACATCTCATACAAAGCGTAATTCAACAAGAAAAAAAAAACACCTAATAATAATTCTATACCTACACAAACATGCATTTCACATTTTAATAAAAAAAACACACAAACACTATTGTATATATTTTTTTTGTATAGTATACTATTATCGCAAACAGCGTGATAAAGAAAAAAAAGACATATGACGTCACTCCGTTTACAGATATAACGCTAAACGCTAAAGCTAAGTAATTAAACATTATTCATATTTTACAAGCTAAATTTGTATGAACTCGGGACGAACGAGGTCTCATAAATATTCATCTCCAGTATTTCATATCCTTTTACGAGTCAGAAAGAGTGTATTATAACATTTGCATTGTAATGTGAGATTGCGCGGGCCCAATTGGTTTGAATATTAAATGTTCCAATGCTTTTTTTTTTGTTCGCATCTCTAACTCCGTGCGTCCTAGTGACCTAGTTGCCGGTCGCTCGATCGCGAAAGAAAGGAAAGGATAATCGCCAGTGTGTCTATATTATATACTAATATTATAAAAAGGAAAGATTTGTTTGTTTGTTTGTATTGAATAGGCTCCGAAACTACTGAACCGATTTGAAAAATTCTTTCACTGTTTGGAAGCTACACTATTCCCGAGTGACATAGGCTATATTCTTTTTTGAAAAAAAATCAGGGCTCCTTACTAAAACTCCAATAATGTAACCCAAGGTGTAAAAAAATTACCTAAAATATTTTATACATCGCGTGTCCTGCGAAAACTATTGATGATAGAATAAAATAATGTACTGCGACTTTGTAGAGCACATTATTATTTACAAAAAGTGTCGCGACAGCATATTATGTCTAACTATTATAGTTATGCCGCAATAAGTGTTCTTTTATTTTTAAAAATAAAACAACGTCAATATATATCGTTGAAATTTTTGTTAAAGACCCGAGCGGAGCCGAAGCGGGCCGCTAGTAGCTAAAGAAAATCGCTCTTTGAATAATGATTTGGGATACTCTAGAGAAACATTTTGGTTGGAATTCAAGAAAAAATAATTTCCGATGACCCCGATTATTTTTTTTGACACAATTTACGTTTTACTTCCACTGCAATTTTAAATCCATCCTCCGACTCGATGATCCCTAGAGGATACTGAGCGTAACTATCATAACAATATACATAATATTTTTTTAGAATCACCTATCAGAAACCCCAAAGGAATTTGAATTCAGAAATTCCAGCACCAGAGAATTTATAGGCTAATTCGTGCTTTATAACCACGCTCGGAACAGTCAAATATTTGACAAACAAATATGTCTGGCAACAAAGTTTTTAATCTCGTTAAATTTTAGCGAAACCCGTTAAACACACAATGACTTAATCGGTATTAATAGGTACAGTCGTATTTGTAACACGAAAACAAAACTGAACCGCTATGTGCCTATTGTATGAAACCGATTGTGACGTCATGACATCATTACAGTTTTTATTATTATCACAGAAGGACTAGTATAGAGACGAGATCACGAGCAGTCAAGACTAATACGCGGATGCGGAGAATTTCGAAAAAACAGACTTTTAAAATTCCATTGCTGACTTCTCGCTTAGAACAGAGCACGAATGATATAGACACAGACGAAACCAACCATGTGGATTTTCTTGAAGCACTTTTTGTAAAATTACTTTATCATTTTATTTTAATACGTTTGCTGTAATAAAATGGCAATTGTTGTCGTTTAAAAACTTCCCAATTTAACTTAGAATGAATTTTTGAAAATAACCGTGGAAATGGTGGTAGGACCTCTTGTGAGTCCGCGCGGGTAGGTACCACCACCCTGCCTATTTCTGCCGTGAAGCAGTAATGCGTTTCGGTCTGAAGGGTAGGGCAGTCGTTGTAACTATACTTGAGACCTTAGAACTTGTATCTCGAGGTAGGTGGCGCATTTACGTTGTGGATGTCTATGGGCTCCAGTAACCACTTAACACCAGGTGGGCTGTGAGCTCGTCCACCCATCTAAGCAATAAAAAAAATTGGCAACTGTAGAATTAGACCATACGGTATATTCGTTCTGTGGTCAGGAGAAAACAAAATTGAATGTTGTCGATCCCATTAAAAGTCTCGGCGACTTCGACACTAATAATTACTGCTTTGCGACAGGATTAGGTCGTTGGGTAGTATACCAACACACCTTACCACAAATAGATTATTTCTCCTCAATTCTGTCTATACCTATATTTTCGAATGAAATGCGGGTATTCAAACATCGATCATATAAACAGTAATTTTAGTTTACATTTTGATTTTAAAAGAACGAATCGTACCAAATAACCACGATCCATATGTATACGGATAGATGTAAAAGTGCACAGAGATACTTAAAAAACGGAGACAACGTTTGACAGAATATAAATGACAAATGAATCTTTATCTCAGTCACATAAGTCGTAAATTCGTTCAACATTTGTAAGAAAAATCATATATCTTAATAAAAGGCGTCTTTATCACAAACGCACCGTATGGAGAGATGATAATGCTTTTTAGACTTGTAAAGCGATAGAGACGGAATGCTCTGTGACTGATATGAACAGTTGACAATGAGATGAAGATATATGAAAAATGAAAAAACGGAGACAATTAGCCAGGAAGTTAGAATGGGAGGAATAAATAATTTTGTTTCCGTGAGTTTGCGAGATCTATATAGTATCAAATGTACAGGCAGAGTAGGTACATTAGATACTAAAGATTAGACCTTCCGATGTGACATAGAAAGGCATTTGTTTGCATTATAATAAATATAAGATGCTGGTAAATTACATAATTTTAAATAAATTAATTCCTTCCCTTTTTTTGCACCTTTTCACGGAACAGGTTAGTACCGCGACTCATCTTAGCGCAACAAACGTGCGACTGGTAGGTTAAAAAAAGGTTTTATTTTTAACCCCGATTTTGGACTGGTTTAGGTAGGACGGACCTTTTAGCCGCGTATAAGTACCTAAAAAAATGCATAGTTTGTCGTACCTACCTAGAACCTAGAAACGTATTACTGCTTCACGGCAGAAATAGGCGGGGTGGTGGTACCTACCCGTGCGGACTCACAAGAGGTCCTACTACCAGTAAAAATCCCATTACCCAAATTATAAAGTGATGTTTTTGTATTAGTATAATTTTAGCTATAAAGTTTTTTTAAATGAATTCACAGAAAGAAAGCACACTGCCTTGTATATTTACAATAGCGATTTTAATTAGCGGGTCCGGCAGACACTTGAGTCTTGACTTGCAAAAACTTAAAAAAAAGCAGCATTTACGTTGTAGACTTCTAACTGCTACGGTAACTACTTAACACCAGGTGGGCCATGAGTTCGTCCACACAAATAAGCAATAAAAAAATTATATAACAAAAGAAAAACAGACCTATCTATTCTACATTTTAATTGAAATTGACAAAAGTAGCCGTTCTCGATAAACAATGATGAAATAAGACATAAAACCTTCTTCTAATAATTTTTTTAACAATGATTTGTTACATGCGGCGTTGTTGTAAAAAAAAAATACCTCAAGAATACTCCTTTATTCCGGATGAAAAGTAACATGCCCTTTTTCGTACCCGTAACAACGTGCACGCAAAATTTTACACCGACTTAAGAACGTAACAAACAAACTTACATATTTTCGCATTTAAATATGTATATACATAATTTCGTATTTACTTTCGTCTCACAATACCGACGAAGGATTTATTCAAGTCTTTTATTACGAACATTCATGATTACGGTACAAAATTAAATGATATATTACCACGATAATAAATTAGTGAACTTTATTGCTGTAGTAATTCTGAACTATAATAACTCGTCGCTCGACTCGGTTTTGAAATATTGAAATCTACAAGCCTGTTCTCGTTGCTTCCGAGACGGATCTACTGCGGCATCTAGCGGTGAGCGAAGGGTGTATATAGTAAGTTATATTAGTAAACCTTTTTATAATGATTCAATCAATCTATAATCTATATATTAATACGTGAAGAAAAACTTTTTATTTTATTTTATTGCTTTTAGATGGGTGGACGAGCTCACAGCCCACCTGGTGTTAAGTGGTTACTGGAGCCCATAGACATCTATAACATAAATGCGCCACCCACCGTAAGATATAAGTTCTAAGGTCTCAAGTATAGTTTACAACGGCTGCCCCGCCCTTCAAACCGAAACGCATTACTGCTTCAGGGCAGAAATAGGCGGGGTGATGGTACGTATCCGTGCGGACTCAAAAGAGGTCCTACCACAAGTAATTACGCAACTTATAATTTTGCGTGTTTGATTTTTATTATTGAAGAAGGAAGATTGACTTCCACGGTGAACGAATAACGTGAACATTTGTTAAGTACGTATTTCATTAGAAAAATGGTACCCGCCTGCGGGATTCGAACACCGGTGCATCGCTAGATACGAATGTACCGGACGGACGTCTTATCCTTTGAGCCATGACGACTCCGAATATAATATGTATATTCTATGTCTCAAACCCGAATTTTTTCGAAGTCAAAACTTATTTAGCGTCCTGATTCGAAAGTCAATGAGACAAAAAAAAAGAGACAGACACATAAATTCATAAGATTTAACGTGATGACAACGTCGCGTCGATCAGGTCCGCTAGTTTTCATCATATTATTTCCGAGGTGGGCTGTACTTTACCGTTTTAGAAACGCGGGACAATTTACCTATATAAAGACGGTAAAAACGCGAGATTAGATTTAAAAAAAACTTTTTTTTTTTTTTTATATAAATAAATAAATATTTCCTAACAATCACGCCACGTTAACTGGTCCCGTGGTAAGTTCGTAAAGAACTTGTGTTACAGGTACCAGATAACGGAAATAAATGTAATATTTTTATTATACACATACATATATTTAATATACATCCATAACCCGGGAAAAGACATTTTTATATTTATCATACAAATATCCTCTCTTGGCGGGATTCGAACCCGCGACCTCCTGTGTAGTGACCATGTCACTTACCACTACACCAGACGGCCGTTAATGTCGGTTCAATGTTTTTTTTTGTTACATTATTTAAAAACGGAATATGTGTAATGCGATGAAGACCGACACAATTTATGTACATGTCATTAAAGGCACCTTTGTCTGGGATCGACTATAAATAGCATGAATACACTATAGCATTAGCTGTCAACATTGATAGCGTCATTAATATTTATATATTTATTTAGTTAAATCATTTATCGTTCGTCTTACAAGCTTATACGGGGAGTTATAATTAACTCAGATTGTTATCTTTTCTCTATCACTTGTTTTGATCGAATTGATAGAAGACATTATTTTTAAGGGATTTTATGACCTGGTAACTAAGACCTTTAAGTCATGTCTTATTTTAATTTACATTCATATTTTTATGAAAAATGATATTATGGAGTGAAATGAAGATGATTATTTTGAGACATTAAAAGACATTATTATCGTATAAGATATAGATTATTTAATAGACGGATATATGAAAATCAAAGGTACACACGGGTATCTCAGTTTGAGATTTTATAGAGAATTCGCAACTTGATAAATGTATTATAATTAACTAATTTAAATGGAGATGGCTTTTCTTTTTTCTATAGTGTCTCTTTTTGGAGGCGGTGGTTGGAGGTGATTGCAACAATGACTTTCAAAGAATGCCATACGCAAAAACTTATCAACTTTCAAATACTATTTTCATTGGTGTATGATTTGAAGACTGTCTTTACCGTTTCATAAATAAAATAACCACACAATTGACGAATTAAAATCAGTTCCGGGACAAAGAAGTTACGAGCTATTTTACGACAAATTCTATGTCCTTTTCTACATAATCGACGGTAGCCTAAAAAGCTATCCTATTTACGGCCGGTTTGGTCGATGAGCTCACGAGGCTCGACCTGGAAGGACTTGCTAACATTAGCAAGGCTTAGCAAGGGCAGTGCTTCGCTGAATCTACCACCGGATCAGAATCGTGACCCACTTGGAGGATTCGGCGAGAAACTCAGTAGACATTCTATAGCCACAATCACTTTACCCGTAAAGGACTGCGCATACATCTCCATCCCCAGTAATAACATGACACGCAGAGTTTTCCTAAAAATTTAACTTCATCAGAGAATAATAAGATATGACAACAATAAGACAAGACATGGCTTCGGCCTTACGATCAAGAACAATGAAGACGCGGCTTCGGCCTTTAAAACTATAGACCTAGACTAAAGACCTGGCTATATGGACTAAAGTCCTTTGCCTTTCCCATTAGGGATAAATTAATATCATCATCATTTAACTTCATCAACAAACAATATTGAATCATTCTAGTCAACACTGTTTTAACAAATACATCAAGACAACTAACTACCCGCTTTTATCTTTTACCGATTTACATGAAATAATAAACCCGTACTTCTTAAACAAAATCATTCGAATTCAACCAGCACAAAGAAACATATACAACATTCAAAAAGAAGAGAGTTGTCTCATTCCTTATTCATTATACGTGTACCGAGAATGTACCTACTAAATAAATGATGATAATGTGGATATGTACATCAACATCACAACAAATAAATTATCTGATAATCCTACATGAAAAATTTAACCTTTCGATTTTGTACGTATAAGAAGTGTAGGACTTGTCCGATACGAGCATACTAACTGTCTTCTGCAAAGCCATTCCGGTTTGTAGATTAGGATAGGATAGCCGATAGGATGAGATTTCAATGTAACTGATACTTTATCTCGAGGTAGGAGGCAGTATTGATGTTGTGGAGCTTATGGCTAGTGTTCACCACTTCGAATTGTTCGTCTAATAATCCAATTTTTCATCGTTACTAAATTATTTATGACGTCTTTCTAACTATATACATTTTAAGGCTTTTGTTAGTTGCACATGTGTTTATATAACGCACCTTTATGTATTTCAAGGGTAGCCTTATTTTTGTAATATTCGAGTTATAAAATGTATCCAAAAGGGGTTAATTTGTATTTCAACAAAAAAAAAACATAATGATGATTGCAGCAAGCTAGCAATTGGGAACTCCGAGACCTTTAAACAATCGATAGAATATTAATCGTTAACCAAGTTTCCGACGATGTTATTCGATTCGTTTTTAATTAATATATCTCGTTCTAGTGACCATCGATACATCGACTCACCACGCAACTTCTGTTGTTTAAACGTCGGCAAATGCGCGACCATCGACTCGTATTTCAAAATCGATATGTTGTAATCATTATTGACCCTAACTCTATTCTAGAAGACCTCGAACAATCAGCATAATTTAACTACCAAAAGAATGGACTTGAACATTTGTTTATGCGAATCTATTTCCTTAATTGGAACTAGCTTTATCCTTACTGCATATATCAATAATGTAAAATTTCAAGCAATCTAGATGGGTTGGTTAGTGGTCTATTACGGCTGTTCTAATAAACTATACTGTTAGAACAATTAATTATTGAACAAACATTTCTATGTAACATGTGTTTACGAAAGAAGTTCATGATGCACCAGTAACATCCTATAGTGAAATTAAAACCCAAAAAGTATACAGGGTGTCCCACACTTGTTATAATCGTCTCTTCTAAATGCCAAAATTTAAATGAATTATATTTCATAATTTATACATACTATATTTAGGCTTCCTTCCTACATGTGCAGTAATGGTTTTCCTCAAACTAACCTCAATATTCAAATAAAATAAAAATATCAAAAATAACAGTTGCTATTATAAGCTTTGAGAAACTTGACCAATAAAGTATTTATTTAATAATAAAATAAGTTTTCACTGTATTTATATTACCTTTAAAATTTTAAGCTAATCTTTACTAATAATTACACACAGTTAAATATAAACCACCCTTTACTTAAGATGCTAATTTTATCTCAGCCTTTTAGGCAATTCATGGAGCACCCTATATATTTGAGTCATATTATGATGTGTTTTGGGCTATCAGACGTCAGATGCTTCTGATTTGCTTATTTCTGTAGTGAAGCAATGTTTAAAAACAGAACAGGCATTATTTCATTACATAGACCTCAAATGACCAGTGTCTCAAATTGGGCAGCACTATTAAAGTTGTAATGACAATGGTAACGACTTAACATTAGACAGGGCAAAATAATGTCTGCCCAGCTTAGCCATAATAAATCTATACACACAAAGCAACACCTAACATTCGGTACAAATTGCCCAAACAAAGGATAGTACCTGTAATGATACTTTTTAATATTGCTCTTTCACTATGCTTTGTTTGTTTGCAATTTCTTTTCTGTACCCTATGCCACATAAATACACGACATATAGATGTGACATGAATGCTTTAGCGGAATGCATGAATATTTATTTATCCAGAACAATTTTTTTTTACAGAATGAAGAGAAGCAGAAAGCAATAGTATTTTTATATATATGATATAAAGCACAGATGATATAGATACAGATATACATATATTGCACGATAGATATTTAGGAATGCAATTTATGTTATTATTTTAGTTTTAGTTTTTCAGGGCATTTTTTAGTCGCAATCGATTTCTATAACCATTTCAGTTTATTTTTATTGAATACATTTTATTTTACAATCATCTATTATAATAATTTTTCTGAACTATTTCTTTTTCATTTCATTATTGAAACGAACACCAAAAATTGTTCTGGAACAATAATGCGTGTGCAATCTAACATGGAGATGGATATTATACGCGAGTGACTCTACAACACTCACAGTTTTCCACCTTAAAATCAATGCAGTTAACACGCGCTGAAACACAAACTTTCTGTTATGTCTTATTTAAATGCCCTATTACCATTTAAACTAACCATTGTTAGAATTTTCATGCATTATCTATAGTTTTTAAACTGTGATATTTTTTAATACTTTTTTTATCTCTACAATTTTATTTTATTTTCTTTATAAAGTTGAAGAAATGCAACTGTTAAGCTATGATTATATATTGTATCATATTGAAATAAAAAACGTATAGAAGAAATTAATTTAATTTATTACTTACAGTTTGAACATAGTTCCATGGGAATAGAGTTTTCGTTACCCTGAAAATGGTTACACATTTTATAAATACTTTATTTATGATTAATATAATCAATAGCGTAATAGTAAAGTGTTTTTTGTTAGTTTAAGATTTTAAACTAGTTCAAAACTTTGTTTTTGTCATCAAATTTTAAGATTCAACTTTTATAGTTCACATCTAGACTATTAAGAATTAATATATATAATGTTACTGAATATTTTGGTAGTTTACCTTTTTAGTTAATTTGCAGATCAATGATAAAAAGAATAACAAAGGAAATGAAAATTTATTTACTACCCAGAATTTTAGTATTGTGACAACCCACTGCATTTTCCATAATAGAATTAAAAACTAATTTCGAAGTGCAAACCTTTTATTCTTGTATCAATTTTCGCAGTCAAGTAGATAACCATATGACTCTAAGGTCTAAATTAAAAAAATCATATCATATAGACCGGTTTTTTTTCCAGGCATTGGGCTAAACTCTTAAAAATTTGTGACTAGCTACAGAACGTTAATCGAGTAAATAACAATGTTTTGCCACTTACCATTCTAAAGTTTTACTACACCACACTCAATCAGAGATAAATGTGCGTCTGACTGTTTGTAATCACAAACTGATTCCGATAAAATTAAATCAGAAGCAACAAAAATACCACAGCAGATTCACAGTTACCTACCATCGATGACCATCGATCTAAATTACGCACGGATTGTATTGTTGCCATGAATTGTATGAAGCTGCTCAAGGGAGGACCATTAAAATGAATTAGGTCAATATTTCATAGGTTCAATAATCAATCCAAAAAGTTCATTAGAAGTAATACTAATATATAAATTCATTTCCGTATGTTTTAATTTTATGGGTCTCGATATATATTTAGTCTATTGTAAATTCGTTAATAATAGTCAGGAGAACGTGAGTAGCGCCACCTACCTTGAGATATATTGTTTTGTACAATTGTATCAGCTACCTATAAGAAATAAGTTAAAACTAAATTTAGAGCAGAACTATCTACACAAATCTGTATTAGTTCCAAATTCAAAAGCTAGATTAGGCTAGACTCTTGAGCTTCAACTATTTTCTTCTGTTCTGCAAAAAACATTAGTAATAGTGGTAAAACAACTACGATTGCATTAAAAGAATCAGTAGCAGTGAAATGTAAAAGTTAATACACGGTTAATGTTTCAAAAAAATCATGAAATATTCAGTTCCAATAAAGTTACTAATACTTAAAGTGTATAAGCTCGTCCATGATAGTATTAGACAAATAGCGTTTTTAATCATTTAAATTGTGATGTGGCCATATTACGAGGTTTAACAGAAAAGTTAGCTAATACTTTATTCGATAAACTACTTTAGTCCACTTAAAAGAAGAACACAGCAACATAAATCATTCAATTCTCCTAGCAAAAACTAATTGCAGAAGTTGACTTTGTTCTATAAAATCATTCATTTAATTGCTCGCTTAGGAAGAAGCTAACCCACAAAATGAGCCACTGATCAGCATGGATGACATAAGACGTGCTGCTAGCATCACACAAATAAACTTCGCAGGTCAGACGATATTAAATTGTTGTCAAATATTAATTTGTGCCCAAGACATGGCCATAATAAATGTGTTTCAATCCTTCACGTCAGCTTGAAGACTTTTGAAAGATACAAAGACAGCCAGACACAGACATTCTCATTCAGCGTTTTGTTACAATGATAAAGAGCTACACAAGACTATATTCTTTAACATACGGTGTTTCTGATCGAGTGATGTATAGACTAGCTGTACGGACCGTGAGAGAGAATTAATAATATAACGTCCCGTGGTATTGGTAGTTTCATTAGCCCGAAAATAAGGACCTAAACTACAGTATGTACAGTCACTTGGAAATAGGCTTTTGGTTGCAAGGCATTTCCAATATTAGTCTAATTCTAATCTAATTAAAGAAAGAAAAAGGGATTTTTTTAATAAACTAAAAAATTGATTAACAGATAACCGTGTGTATGCAATTTTCACTTAATTTCTATTTCAGCTGTCACAGAATGTCAATGTCAAAGGGCAAAATCCTCCCTCGCCAATATTTCCTCGGCCCCCCTTCTCTTTCCGAAAACTCCAACCATGGCGGCCGGGGTAGGTGTAATTTACCTTGAAATATCTTGTTAATCCAGTCATTGATAGAAAACTTATTAATAAAACCCAATGATAATGAAAGTATTAATAATATTACGCATTTATTTTTTCAGGTACTTTACACTTATCCGGAAAACTTCCGCGCTTATAAAGCGTTGATCGCCGCACAATATTCCGGGACTGATGTGAAAGTAGCACCGAATTTCGTATTTGGCGAGACCAACAAGTCCGAAGACTTCTTGAAGAAGTTTCCTGCCGGAAAAGTGAGTTTAAACCGGCGTATTGTGCATAGTAATATTTCGGCATATGTTGAGTGTTGTGACGTGTAATATCGGTGTATATTTTAGGTGCCTGCATTCGAAAGTGCCGATGGAAAGGTGCTTCTAACTGAAAGCAATGCCATCGCTTACTACGGTGAGTTTTTTTATTTTCAAATACACCTACAAAACTAACTTAAATAAATCTAACCTAACTAACTAGAAGAATACCTAATAAACCAAAGTTAAAAAAAGATAAGGTTGTAAATACCTCTTGCGAAGTTATTTCAAATAAATTTAACTATATAATTCGTCGATGGTACAAGTATGAAAGCGTTTTTCTACTTAATCTGATTTAAAAACTCATAAAATCGACGAATCATGACTTTTCCTTGATGAAACAATACTCATAATTTCCGTTAAATATAATTATAGAGGACACTCACAAATCACTAATAATATTTAATTATTGCATAATATTTTATAATCCCAATCATACACCCTTTCACTTCAAGTAGTATCAGAAGTTAAAAGAAAAATACAACATTTAACTTGAATTAAAAAAGGAACTTTACAGTTGCCAATGAAAGTCTCCGCGGAGGAGATCTGGCTACCCAAGCCCGTGTCTGGCAGTGGGCATCATGGTCTGACAGCGAACTACTGCCTGCTTCCTGCGCTTGGGTCTTCCCTTACCTTGGTATCATGCAATTCAACAAACAGGTAATTGAAGAATTTGTGATATTAAAATATATATGTGTTAGTCTACTGATATAAGTGATTACATAAAAATATATGAATATTATCATTATTCAGAATTAAACTTTTTTTTTGCTTAGATATATGGCTCACGGCCCTACCTGATGTTAAGTGGTTATCGGACCCCATAGATATCTACAACGTAAATGCTGCCACCCACCTTGAGACATGAGTTGTAAGGTCTCACTCTTAACTGTACAACGGTTGCCCTGCCTTTCAAACCGAAACTCATTACTGCTTCAGGGCAGAAATAGGCAGGGTGGTGGTACCTACTCGTGCAGACTCACAAGACTTCCTACCATCAATAAAAATTTAGTAATATTAAACATAGGATCTTGTACGTTTTCTCTAATTTATTATATTGTCATGGTGCTTAATAAGCTACTCAATATTACAATTATAAGCCACAAACTACTGGCAACTGATATAAGGATTAAATAATTCCAGAATGTTGAACGTGCAAAGTCTGACCTACTGGCCGCCTTAAAAGTACTGGACGGACATCTTCTCACACGCACCTTCCTTGTTACCGAGAGAATCACACTTGCCGATGTCATTGTCTTCAGTACACTGCTGCATGCTTTCCAGGTGAGGATAAGGAAGTTATCCTATGAACTACTGAAAACTTTCTTTTAAGATTTGAATTGATTTTCTTCACCACTTGGAGTAAGCACAGTTAATAAAGTGATACTTCAGAGAATCATTAAACAATACATTACTAAATACATAAAAGTGTTTGTAAAGCAAATAGGAGAACAATAAAAAAGCATAAGACTAAAAAAAGCAAATTGTTATCGAAAATTAAATAGTACCTTAATAATAATAATGAATTTTTTTTTTATTGCTTAGATGGGTGGACGAGCTCACAGCCCACCTGGTGTTAAGTGGTTACTTGAGCGTATAGACAACGTAAATGCGACACCCACCTTGAGATATAAGTTCTAAGGTCTCAAGTATAGCTACACAACGGCTGCCCCACCCTTCAACCCAAAACACATTACTGCTTCACGGCAGAAATAGGCGCGGTGGTGTTACCTACCCGCGCGGACTCACATGGTCCTCCCACCAGTTTTTCAAGAAAGCAAGTCACAATCGATTGGGTTTGAATAGAATGCCATAAAAGCTATTTTACTTCAGCACGTGCTAGACCCGAGCGTCCGTTCGTCGCTGATAAACGTTCAGCGTTGGTTCCTGACCGTCGCCCACCAGCCGCAAGTGTCGGCCGTCGTCGGCTCGCTCACGCTCTGTGCGGCTCCTCCTACATACGACCCTAAAAAGTACCAGGAGTTAGCTGGTGCACAGAACAAGAAGGTACTGTAACTGTTACAGTTTTTTTATCAAAAAATATAATTTAATTATGTTTGTTCAAATTTTAATAGTAATAAGAAAGCAATTATCGAATAAGAACAGCTAAACAGCATTACATATCGTCTTTCCGCATTAAAAGTGTACAATTTCCAAAAATATTCGAAATTGAGTTAATATGCGGAATCATTTGGTATCACCAGTATTTTTCTCAAAATACCGTCAAGAGATCGTAGTTTAGTTTAACTTTTTAGTTTACCTATGTTACTACTATTAATAAAATTAATACATAATTTTAGCTTGCCTTTAAAAGGCAGATAATGTAACTGCTAAAAAATAAAAAATAAATGTTGCAAAGATGATTAATATTAAAAATATCACATGTTAAACCTTAGTAATAACCATATAACCATAAAATTAGTAAGTTTTGAGATTATACAGTTTTATTACGGGAATGCTATGCCAAGGAAATTTTGTTACTTGCAATATATACCATTAAAAATATACTTTTGAATATAGATAGAAAAAAATGTTGCTTAAACTAA
Source organism: Bombyx mori (assembly GCF_030269925.1). Classification (NCBI taxonomy): domain Eukaryota; kingdom Metazoa; phylum Arthropoda; class Insecta; order Lepidoptera; family Bombycidae; genus Bombyx; species Bombyx mori. The sequence goes on along the minus strand of NC_085124.1, from coordinate 12,666,213 downwards.
AACTTCCCAAAATTGAATTAATAGGAGGGCAAAAAAGATAAGAAGTGTGAAAAGAAAGAGCAACCCAAGAAGAAGGAGGAAGTTGTTCCTGACCTTGAAGAGGAGGAGCTTGAAAAGCCTAAGGAGTCCAAGGACCCCTTCGACTCTATGCCTAAAGGGTAAATAACTGTTATTCACTGAAATGAAAAACAATTCACAAACAAGCAAGCCCTGTTGTTTGATTGTTTAGTGAAAGTGCTTATATACCATGTGTTCTGGTTCATTTTCCAGACTGACCTTTTTTTCTGAAAGATATTTGGTATGTGCATGATCTGATTTTTTATGTATTTTTTGTACTTGAAAAAATCCCAGTTGTGGTTCTTTGAATGTTAAATGAAAGTTTTGGTTTAGTTGGTCATTCAAGAAGGAATCCGTAGTATATAATAAGGGTTTCGGTTAGCCATTAAAATAGTCAGTTCATGAAACTCACATATTGATTAGTATGTTTGCTTAGTCTTGTAATTCAGTTAATTAAAGAAATAAAAATAATAGTTGTGACTAAGAGGGAGGGAATCCCCTTCCAAAGTTTCTGAACGACACTAAAAATATTAATACAGTCAAGGTGTTAAAAATGATACCTTCATTAGAACAATTAACATTTAATAAAAGAGATATCAAACTTTGTTACATTTTTATTTCAGTACCTTCAACATGGATGATTTCAAGCGTGTCTACTCCAACGAAGACGAAGCTAAATCTATTCCTTACTTCTGGGAGAAGTTTGACCCCGAGAACTATTCCATTTGGTATGCTGAATACAAATACCCCGAGGAACTCGCTAAAGTGTTCATGAGCTGTAACCTTATTACGGGTAAGTTTTTTTTTTAATACTTATACAGGTGAATGAGCTCATTACTAGTGCATTTATGGAATAGACAGGATGGTACTACTGAATTGCATTGACACACCTCTCAGAATAATTTTATAAATTGTACGAGTTTTCTTTTATCATAGAATGTCCCTATTGATCATCAAGGGTCTATGAGGATAAAACAAGCAGAAATTGCATAGCAGCCCAGAACTTACAAGTGGACTTTTATGTTTTTACATATAATTTTCGTCTATTCACCAGGTATGTTCCAGAGGTTAGACAAAATGCGCAAACAGGCTTTCGCATCCGTCTGCCTGTTTGGTGAAGACAACAATTCCACCATCTCTGGAGTGTGGGTGTGGCGCGGAAAGGAGCTCGTGTTCCCGCTGTCGTCTGATTGGCAGGTTTGTATACAAATGACATAGTTGCAAAGTAGCATAAAAGCAACCGTGCTGACCGATACAATATATATATATATATATATATATAATGTACTAGCTGACCCTGCAAACTTCGTAGTGCCTGAACCGATATTATAAAAGACCTAAACTTCTGTATAAACTTAAAACAACAAAAGGAATCTGATGGACAGGGGACACATCAATGGAAAAATAAAATTGTTATTTTTGTTTAATTCCGAGCATTTGCATATTTATCTACTTTTTAAACCTTCTCTGGACTTTCACAAATAATTCAAGACCAAAATTAGCCAAATCTGTCCAGCTGTTCTTGAGTTTTAACGAGACTAACGAACAGCAATTCATTTAGTAGTGTAGTTTACCATTCTAAAAGCCAAAAAGTTAATAATATTCATAGGAAAACAAAATTGATTCACAAAACTTAGTTAATTGCTCTTTTAGTAAGTTTATATTTTGAGTGCAATATGTGTAATGATGAGGGGTATCTGATGAGAATTGCTGCCCTGACTAATGTTTAATGGTGTGTGTGTGCATGCAGGGTAGACAACAATAGTGCAGTTACAGTATTTTTCAACAGACATGGCTTTAGAAATAATGTCATTTGTGTGTATTGATTTTATATCGCCGGGCATTTAAAATTAACATTATTATATTCACCCCCACAAAGATTCTCATCTTAACGCCCCCACAACTGCTGTAGAGAATCCAACACTCATATAAATATTATCCTATCCATTAAGTACATGTATTTTCTACATGGATACCAAGTTTCAAGTCAATCGGATGCATGGTTTAGTAGTTATAACGGAACATCCGTAAAAACCACTGTAGATTTATATATTAGTATAGATAACAACCAATCTACAGAAACTAATGAAATAATCGTTTTACAGGTGGACTACGAGTCCTACGACTGGAAGAAACTGGATCCTTCGAGCGAGGAGACCAAGAAACTTGTCCAGGACTACTTCTCGTGGAACGGAACCGACAAAGACGGTAGAAAGTTCAACCAGGGCAAGATATTCAAGTGAATGCCGACCAACGTCCAGCCAATGTATACACATTTCATACAATAACTATAAAAAACTTTACAAAAAAGAAACATTCAAATGTAAATAGGTGGATGTTGGCAATTTTCGGAACTGTCCTCAATTTATACAATTTTTATTAAAACATCAGTAATAAATGATTTTCAATCGCCGTGTAGTGCAGTGCCGAAAACGACGCGGCGTTGCATGAAAAAATGATAATACTTGCATTTATTCAGTGTCGTTCCCGTGATCGATATCTCATCTCAACAAGTCAAATGTGTAATTAAACATGTTTTTTTTATTTATGAGTAAACGGTGGTTTTATTTCTCCTGCCTTAAAATTTATCCTTAGCTTTATTTGTTAGGAAAAGAAACGTGCCGTCCAGTAAGTGCGGAGTGTCGTGAACTGTACGCTTTATGTGTGACAAACAGCGCATTGGTTTTGTCTGTTTATTGGACAAATTGGAAATTGAAACATAAAGACAAAAAAAAATGTTTTTTGTTGTCTAGACAATACTGGGGCCAGTGCGACACGTCCTTTTTTTTTTTTCCTACCTTAGGTGAGCTCACGGGGCTCCAACCTGACGACGTTGCTAACACGAGCCCTAGCAAGATCCGTGCTTCGCAGAATCTACCACCGGATCGGCAACGCGACCCACTGAGAAGATCCGGCGAGAAACTCAGTGGGCTGTCTGAGAGTTAGTTTGCTCGTCGAGCCCTTCGTCGCAAGCGACGGGTCCGACGAGAACGGTGACCAGTGCTTGAAGTACGTAGAAGCACCGTTAGTGGATCGGGAGGATCCGCGATGACGTGTTTTGGGCGACGTCGACTGCTTTCCATTCTTTCTGCAGGATCGGGAATGCGACACGTGCTACTTCGTCGCGTTTAAACTGACAATTTATTCAGTAACTGAATTTAGAACAGTGTAATCAGGAACTTCTAAATTTGCTTCTGAATTCAGTCGACTAAATTTAACCAAGTGTAATAAGCCTTTTAAATGAATCCATATTTGACTATTCAGAAAATTGCCTTGATTACTTTAGGATGGTTACTTTTTAGGATTTTAAATTAATCCGCATAATTAATTTTCTGTGGAATTACGAAGGACGTCTATATCAACCAGTGGGGTTTTAAAAATACCAGCCAAAGAAATTTCTCTTGAAATTTCAAAACATCGATAATAAGAATAAATATACCTATATATTTTGTAGGTAACTATGTAATTAGCCTAATAATGTATAGGTAATTAAATTATGAATAAGTGCGCTGCGAGCCCCTGTGCTCGTGAAAAAAGTTTTTTTACTTGATCTAATTTGGAAATAGTGTATGATGTACATAAAGTTTAATATTACCAGTTTGAGGTTTAGAAATATTACACATACTTTTGATATTACTTGCCCATTTTTAATAAAATTGCTTTAATATTTTCTTAGTAGACTAACTTTAATTTTAAGTGTAATTTCTCATCGCTACCAATAAATGAAATAAAACACACGTTATGAAAGCAAAATTCATATTTTTTTTCTCACATATCAGACTTTTGTCTAAATCGATAGAATTTTTAAACGTTTAGGTACATTTTCTTACAGGATATTATTGCGTTACGTAAATTATTTCTATGAAACTATTCGCTAAGTAAACATGCGAAGTAACAATAGTATAGAGCAAAAGCAGTAATAATTAGTTTAGTATTAAAATGAGGAAAATAGATATGAAACCATGGTAAAGTCGAACGATTAAGAGCTATGAAGTACCATGTATCCACGTTGAGAAGTCTTAAGACTGAAAAAATATGCTCTAAATTAGAATCTTTTTTTTTTATTGCTTAAATGGGTGGACGAGCTCACAGCCCGCCTGGTATTAACCGGCTACTGGAGCCCTTAGAAATCTACAACGTAAATGCGCACACCCATTTCAAGCAAAGGTCTCAGTATAGTTACAACGGCTGCCCCACCCTTCAAACCGAAGCGCATTACTGTTTCACGGCAGATTAAGCGAGGTGGTGGTACCTACGCGTGCGGACTCACAAGAAGTCCTACCACCAGTGCAAATTATAATTTTGCGGGCTTAATTTATTAGCGATTGTAGTTAACAAAACTCACAGGTCACCTTATTTTAAGATGGGGGTTGTAACTTGTAATGATACCTGTAACTCATGTGCTAATCTTAGACATTATTTTGAAAATTAAATCAGATTAATGAAGTTCACTCGGATAATATGAACCGAAAAGTAAATATGTTTTAAAATGGATTTTATATCACGTTTATGATATGATTTTCGAACAATTTACATCAGTTATCATGGTACCTTACCATGGCTTCAGAATATAAGAAAAATCTCGAGGTACACAAGAATAAGAATAAATAAATGCATAACTTTGCGCTGTTCTTATTACATTCATACACGCCATGTCTCTATGTAAATAGATAAAATACTAATAAAATTTTGCTAAATGGCAGCATTTGAAATTTTGAGCCTTGAGAATAAAACCCCATCACAATTTATTATTTAACCTAATTCTATTTAAATATTTGATTTGTTATGTGCTTGTAACAATATGTAGTATTTTGAACATTTTAACGTCTTCGATAAAATTCAGAAGTTTAGAAATTACTCCACTTGGCAAAGGGACGAGGTTTCTATCTTAAATAGCCTATGTAGGAAATACTCTTTTATATAGACAATAGTTATCGTTGACGATATATATAAACTATTGGAACTTGATTCACAACTTTATCCTAAATAATTGATTTACAGGATTACAATTTAAAACATTCATTTAAATTGGGATCTATTTCCAACGCAACAATTTACATTTTTCAAATATAAAATTTTCCACGTAGTTTTAACATTCACTTTCCCGCTAAAACTTTTGATGTTGTCATTTGGATTTTAATTAGAGTTCCGAGAAAAATCACTAGTAGAATTAATATTCTCAGGCAAGCTGCGCAATAATGAGTAATAGCATTCCGATTTAATATTGAATACAGAAATTTTATCGAAATCGCCATGTTGCCGAAGTTGCCAGTTATTAATGTCACTAAAAATCATTGATAAAAAATTGTATTTTACCGAATCTTTTTCATTGCATTCAATATAGATTATTTATTGGTATGCTTCAGGGGACTTAGACAACGCTACATTTTACTAATTTTAATGCGTGTACAGAAAATTGGTGGGATTGACCATAAGACAACGAAAAATTACTTCGAGGGTTGAATGAGTATTTGGTTCAAGCGACATTTCTCTACGCTACATTTATCTTTGTAATTAACGGTGCGTTTTATTTGGTATTACCATCGGTTCGCTGGTGTTAACCGAACTTCAATTATGTTTACTCCATTCAAATAGATGGAGTAGTTTTTTTGTGATGGCAATTTTTCCAAATTTTAAACTTCAAATGGCTTTCCTGTAAAGTTGCAAAAATGTCGCTTAAAGCCAAATACGCTTTCACCCCCGGATTTGGTATACCTTACGTCATCCAATACAGCTGTGTACATTGTAAAAGTTTTACCACTATCCGAATGTATGTGTAGGCTCTTGGTGACGTGCAGGGTTTAGTTTTGTTTAACACGGATGGCGCCAGTGTGCTTAGTTCGAGTTTTTAACTTTCTCGATAACGTAAAAGTTAACTCAAATTTGTATGGAGTTGGAACGTTTGCCTACGTTTGCCGCTAGGTTAAAAAACTCGCACTAAGCGCAGTGAGCGCTACTTACGTTTTTATTTGTGGTTTACGGGTTCGCCATTTCGGAATTTAATAAAAACAATTTAGATTCAGCAAATAGTTATTGTTTTCAATTACGGCTCCGGGAGCGGGCCTTTTCACCATGCACGTCAAAGGATTTTGTGATATATATAGCGTATACGATTTTTTGTTGTGAAATTTGCGTAAATTTTATAATATCGTCAGATGCAGTATTCAACATATTGTACAGGTATTGAACGATCGAAACTATGAACGTCTATGGAAGTGGTCATTTCTAACAATAATCAATACGCTTTCAATTCTTTAACGTGACTGACTACCTAAACATCACAAAAATATTGGCTAATTTGAAACTAGGTACAAGTAAAGGTACGCGTCCATTGGCCCGCGCTGGATGCACCGCGCGCACGTGACGCAACAGATTTTATTTTGGTTTGTATTTTTAGATTTAGATTTTAGAATTTATTTTGCTCATAAATGCCGGCATTGCGTGCGGGCGGCACGGATAGTGGACGCAGCATTGTGTGATATCATCAGCTTTGTATGATTAATGTTTTTAAATAAAACTTTGTAAAATTAAATCCGTTGAGTGCGGTGCGGGCCAATGGACGCCTGCCTTATGGTACATAAACAATTACGTATTTCCGACACACTAAAACATTAGAAGAAAAAAAAACTGAGAAATATAAAGTACTTAAATACAATTTAAATAGGCAGAAAAAAAATGTTATTTCGTTTTTGACTTTTTTTTTCTTTTTCAGTTCATTAAAAACATCGATTTAAGATGAAAAATACCAATGTACTTTTAAGTTTTATAGAGTCTATTTAAGTAGGTAGTAGTTTAGCTGTTCCGGGCAATATCAATGTCTGAGCGATAGTTCCTTGCATGAGACTAAAAAGAAACAATATTTAGGTGAAATATTAAAAAAATAAATATCACAATATAGATAAGGAACACTGCAAGGCAGTTTTTTGACTGTGTACCTACCTATAACATTTTTTTTTACTTTACAAAACTGAATACAATAAAATTACGTTCATTCATAAAACGCACCTAACTCGGATACATTAAACATTAGAAAATGCAAAAATCCAACGCTGGCTAATAGGAGAGAGTTAGTTATAAACGATGCTATAAATAGGTATATCTAATGAACCGGGTAAATTTACATCTCAAAAATGATAACATCTCTTACGAGTCAATAGAGAGTATAATTTATAAAACATTCAATATACTTTTTGGTGCATAGGAATGCGCTGTGTTTTCATGAGCGTTCGACATCCGATCAGTGGCCGAGCATGTTGGCCGACATGTGTGAATGCGCGCCACGTTTGCGTCGTCATTGCCGTATAGATCCCGATGGAGTCTCCTGTTGATTACAGATAAATTAACCTCAAGAAATTTTGTTAGTATAATAATTAGGTATATTGACTAAAGAACTACATTTGGATTGAATTGGACTGGTCAATGTATCGAGCAAGAACTCTGAGAAAGATCTTGCCTTATTAACGTTTCCACGAAATTACACATATTTACAAAACATTCTACCTTAACTGAGATACAAATTATGACGCTTATAATAGATTTAAGGGAATTGACATTATATAAAACCAACAAATTTTTGCAGTGATTTTTGAGACACATCCCGATCTGCTAGGATACAGAAGTTTTTGTCTATCGATTCAGCTTGCAATCAACTTTGAGAACATGTATAAGTAAATATTTTACAAATTTGTAATAAGTAAATAAGTATGATATATTTTTTTCTAATATTCCCGAAATTTATCTGCAATACCAACTTTTTTCGCATTTATTCACATTTTATTATTATTATTTCATTTATATCAGATAAAATTTCACATGGAATATTTGTTGTTATTAATTTATTTATTAATTTTTCCATGTTTAGTTTTTTTTTAGTTTAATTTTAAAGTTTTAGTTAACAATTTCGGAATAATCAATTTCTGAAGTCGTCGTGGCCTAACGGATAAGACGTCCGGTGCATTTGTGTTGAGCGATGCACCGGTGTTCGAATCTCAGGCGGGTACCAATTTTTCTAATGAAATACGTACCCAACAAATGTTCACGATTGACTTCCACGGTGAAGGAATAACATCGTGTAATAAAAATGAAACCCGCAAAATTATAATTTGCGTAATTACTGGTGGTAGGACCTCTTGTGAGTCCGGGCGGGTGGGTACCACCGCCCTGCCTATTTCTGCCGTGAAGCAGTAATGCGTTTCGGTTTGAAGGGCGGGGCAGCCGTTGTAACTATACTGAGACCTTAGAACTTATATCTCAAGGTGGGTGGCGCATTTACGTTGTGGATGTCTATGGGCTCCAGTAACCACTTAACACCAGGTGGGCTGTGAGCTCGTCCACCCATCGAAGCAATAAAAAAAAAAATGTAAAATTAATGTCATAAAAGTTACATATTAAAAAATATGTCAAAATCGCCAAAAACCGAGGAAAACTGTTTATTTTGAAATAATTTAAGTAAGAAACTTACTCTATTTAAGTTTTGCTCACGATGCAAGTCGAGAACAACGTCGAACGGCGCCATCTGGAGACTCAGCCCCACCTGCGCCTCGTGGTCTACCGGGGAGGTACTGAAACATTTATATGTAACCAAGGGCGGATCCAGCTTTGGCGCCAGGAGGGGGTCACATAGTCGTGGTCAAGTCAAGAACTTATAATTTAATTTTGATAACAATAGATACAAGTAAAAATCATTATGTTCAATTAGTGGTCCACCTAAGTCCTGGAACCAGCTCGGGGGGGAGGGTGGGGGAATCATGACCTCCATGACCCTCCCACAATGACACAATGTTCCTTAAAACTATAGGACAAGACAGCATGATAACGAAAACCAATCTATTTTTTAATGTAAGTAACAATAAATCACAAGTACAAAGGAAATCACATTAAACAATTACACTACCTAATCTATTCCGATAGAGGCACCCGTCACGCGCGGACGTGCTCATCGACCACTCGATCGCCCGGCCTTTGTTCGCCCGGCTTTTGTTAGCCCGGCCATTGTTCGCGCGGCCTGTGTTCGTGGTACATCTGCCGACTAAGTGCTCTTCCTGGAAGTTTTTATTTGTATTGTTTCCTTTTGTTATTTCTGTGTTCGTGGTACATCTGCCGACAAACTGTCTTCCTGGAAGTGTTTAATTGTTTTGTTTCTTTTTGTTATTTCCGTTTTGTTGTGATTTTTCTTTGTCCTGCAGTAATCGTGCCGCATCGCCACCTGTGTTCAATAGAACCGCTCAGGTCCGAGAAGTTGGGGCCTCGCCGCAAGGCGAGTGTTTTCTAAGACCCAGGGTAGCCCCACCTGGGCACGTAGACATCATGGACGCTGTATTTGCGGAATTTCTCCGGCTTCGCTACCCAAAGCTCACTTCCGAGTTTCAGGCCTTCAAGGCCGATCACACTGCGAGCCCTCTCGTGGACTCCACCGAGCTCGCTGCTCCTGCGTCGCCTGTACCTGCGTGCAAAGCTTCTGCATCGAGCACCGCAGCCTCCGTCGTGCCTGCCGTTCCCGCGTCGCCTATACTGGCGAGTAAAACTGCTGCGTCGTCCGCCGTGGTCACCGTTCCAGCAGCGCGATCATCCGCGGCCTCCGTCGCGCCGTCCAAAACACCTACTCGTAGGTCACCTGCGCCCGCCTCCTCGTCCTCCGACTCTGACTCGGAGATGGAGGTCGACCTCGCTCCCGCCTCATCGACGGATGGATTCACCCTGGTGCAAAAGGGTAAGAAGCGTGCCGCGGAGTCTCGAGCTCCCGCGGCCGCTAAAATTAGCAAAGCCGCGAACGCGTCGCGCCCCCGCCCTCAGACTCCCGTTGCGCCTCCAGCCCGTGCCACTCCGTCGCCGCGTCCGGTGGCACAAAATAAAGCCCAGACCCCTCCCCCGGTAATCCTTCAAGAGAAGGCAGCTTGGGAACGAGTTTCCCTGGCCCTTAAGGCCAAAAATATCAATTTTACGAATGCCCGTAACCTCGCGAACGGCATTCAAATTAAGGTTCGAACATCCGACGACCATAGGGCCCTCTCTTCTTACCTCCGTAAGGAGCGTATAAGTTTCCACACATATACGCTCCAGGAGGAGCGCGAACTCCGTGCCGTTATACGTGGCATCCCTAAAGAGTTGGATGCCGAGCTCGTCAAGGCCGACCTTCTCGAACAAGGCCTACCGGTTAACTCCGTACACCGCATGCACACAGGCCGCGGAAGGGAGCCATATAATATGGTTCTCGTCGCCCTCCAGCCTACCCCCGAGGGTAAGCAAATATTCAACATCCGAACGGTCTGTAGCCTTTCCGGAATCGCAGTCGAAACCCCACACAAGAAAGGCACACCTAGCCAGTGCCATAACTGCCAATTATACGGGCATTCTTCCCGTAACTGTCACGCGCGCCCCCGATGCGTCAAGTGCTTAGGCGATCACGCCACGGCCCTATGCACTCGCGATCAAAAAACCGCGACAGAACCGCCTAGCTGCGTCCTGTGTCGAACACAGGGTCACCCCGCAAATTACCGCGGATGCCCCCGAGCCCCGAAAATAAATCGCCGCGTCGCCCGCCAAAACCGCCTCCGAGCTTCCGGCCCAGACATCAAAGCCTCGGCACCCTCTGTGTCGCAGGCTAAGCCAGCGTTCGTTCCGGCGCCGGTGCCCAGTGTCTCGGCCTGGGCGAAACCGCTGCCGTACATGAACACGGCTACAACTCCCTCCTCCGCGATTCGTCCCGCCCCCGCGACTCGTCCCTCTCCCGCGACTTGCCCTCCGACCGCGTCCGACAATCTCGCTTTAGCGATCGACTTCTTTCAGTCGATCAACTTTGAGCGCGTTAACGCTTTGGGCGACGCCATTCGCTCTGCCTCCACTGCACAACACTTTATCGCCGTTGTGCAAGAATACGCCGACGTATACGCGTCATTAAATACGTACGTCCTCCCCTCACTCCGCCGGTAATCAATGGCGTATATAAGTAGAATAAAGCCCCTATCCGTGACGATAGGATTTTTTAACGCTTACGGTCTCGCAAATCAGCGTGATCAGGTTTCTGACTTTTTGCGTGACCATCAAATTGATATATTTTTAGTGCAGGAGACCCTACTTAAGCCCGCGCGCCGTGACCCTAAAATCGCGAACTATAACATGGTCAGGAACGACAGGCTCTCTGCTCGTGGTGGTGGTACCGTCATTTACTATAGAAGAGCCCTGCATTGCGTCCCGCTCGATCCTCCCGCGCTCGCTAATATCGAAGCATCAGTGTGCCGAATCTCACTGACGGGACACGCGCCGATCGTTATCGCGTCCGTTTATCTTCCACCGGATAAGATCGTTCTAAGCAGTGATATCGAGGCGCTGCTCGGCATGGGGAGCTCTGTCATTCTGGCGGGCGACCTAAATTGTAAACACATTAGGTGGAACTCACACACCACAACCCCGAATGGCAGGCGGCTTGACGCGTTAGTCGATAATCTCGCCTTCGATATCGTCGCTCCGCTAATCCCGACTCACTACCCGCTAAATATCGCGCATCGCCCGGATATACTCGACATAGCGTTATTAAAAAACGTAACTCTGCGCTTACACTCGATCGAAGTAGTTTCAGAGTTAGATTCAGACCACCGTCCCGTCGTTATGAAGCTCGGTCGCGCTCCCGATTCCGTTCCCGTCACGAGGACTGTGGTGGATTGGCACACGCTGGGCATCAGCCTGGCTGAATCTGATCCACCATCGCTACCGTTTAGCCCGGACTCTACCCCGTCTCCTCAGGATACCGCTGAAGCCATAGACATCTTAACGTCACACATCACCTCGACATTAGATAGGTCATCGAAACAAGTTGTAGCGGAGGACTTCCTTCACCGCTTCAAATTGTCCGACGATATTAGGGAACTCCTTAGAGCTAAGAACGCCTCGATACGCGCCTACGACAGGTATCCTACCGCGGAAAATCGTATTCGAATGCGTGCCCTACAACGCGACGTAAAGTCTCGCATCGCCGAAGTCCGAGATGCCAGATGGTCTGATTTCTTAGAAGGACTCGCGCCCTCCCAAAGGTCTTACTACCGCTTAGCTCGTACTCTCAAATCGGATACGGTAATAACTATGCCCCCCCTCGTAGGCCCCTCAGGCCGACTCACGGCGTTCGATGATGACGAAAAAGCAGAGCTGCTGGCCGATACATTGCAAACCCAGTGCACGCCCAGCACTCAATCCGTGGACCCTGTGCATGTAGAATTAGTAGACAGTGAGGTAGAACGCAGAGCTTCCTTGCCACCCTCTGATGTGTTACCACCCGTCACCCCGATGGAAGTTAAAGACTTGATCAAAGACCTACGTCCTCGCAAGGCTCCCGGTTCCGACGGTATATCCAACCGCGTTATTAAACTTCTACCCGTCCAACTCATCGTGATGTTGGCATCTATTTTCAATGCCGCTATGGCGAACTGTATCTTTCCCGCGGTGTGGAAAGAAGCGGACGTTATCGGCATACATAAACCCGGTAAACCAAAAAATCATCCGACGAGCTACCGCCCGATTAGCCTCCTCATGTCTCTAGGCAAACTGTATGAGCGTCTGCTCTACAAACGCCTCAGAGACTTCGTCTCATCCAAGGGCATTCTGATCGATGAACAATTCGGATTCCGTACAAATCACTCATGCGTTCAACAGGTGCACCGCCTCACGGAGCACATTCTTGTGGGGCTTAATCGACCAAAACCGTTATACACGGGAGCTCTCTTCTTCGACGTCGCAAAAGCGTTCGACAAAGTCTGGCACAATGGTTTGATTTTCAAACTATTCAACATGGGCGTGCCGGATAGTCTCGTGCTCATCATACGGGACTTCTTGTCGAACCGCTCTTTTCGATATCGAGTCGAGGGAACCCGCTCCTCCCCACGACCTCTCACAGCTGGAGTCCCGCAAGGCTCTGTCCTCTCACCCCTCCTATTTAGCTTATTCGTTAACGATATTCCCCGGTCGCCGCCGACCCATTTAGCTTTATTCGCCGACGACACGACTGTTTACTATTCCAGTAGAAACAAGTCCCTAATCGCGAAGAAGCTTCAGAGCGCAGCCCTAGCCCTAGGACAGTGGTTCCGAAAATGGCGCATAGACATCAACCCAGCGAAAAGTACTGCGGTGCTCTTTCAGAGGGGAAGCTCCACACGGATTTCCTCCCGTATTAGGAGGAGGAATCTCACACCCCCGATTACTCTCTTTAGTCAATCCATACCCTGGGCCAGGAAGGTCAAGTACCTGGGCGTTACCCTGGATGCATCGATGACATTCCGCCCGCATATAAAATCAGTCCGTGACCGTGCCGCGTTTATTCTCGGTAGACTCTACCCCATGATTTGTAAGCGGAGTAAAATGTCCCTTCGGAACAAGGTGACACTTTACAAAACTTGCATAAGGCCCGTCATGACTTACGCGAGTGTGGTGTTCGCTCACGCGGCCCGCACGCACATAGACACCCTTCAATCTCTACAATCCCGCTTTTGCAGGTTAGCCGTCGGAGCTCCGTGGTTCGTGAGGAACGTTGACCTACACGACGACCTGGGCCTCGAATCTATACAGAAATACATGAAGTCAGCGTCGGAACGGTACTTCGATAAGGCTATGCGTCATGATAATCGCCTTATCGTAGCCGCCGCTGACTACTCCCCGAATCCTGATCATGCAGGAGCCAGTCACCGTCGACGCCCTAGACACGTCCTTACGGATCCATCAGATCCAATAACCTTCGCACTAGACGCCTTCAGCTCTAGGAGCAGGCTTAGGGACCTCGGTAACCGTACTCGTCGAACTCGACAAAGAGTTCGCCGTGCAACCTAACCCATGAATCAGCTCGCTGAGTTTCTCGCCGGATCTTCTCAGCGGGTCGCGATTCCGATCCGGTAGTAGATTCATTCGCGAAGCAGCTGCTCTTGAGCTGTTAGGTCTCCTTCGGAGGCGCTCGGGTAGCTGTTAGCAAATCCCACCCCTCCTGGCTGAGCCTTTGCTCGCCCACCTGTCCTGGTGAAACTGGAAAGGCCTCCGGGCCACCAGTAATCCTTCAATCATAAAAAAAAAAAAAAAAAAAAACTACCTAATCTACTATAACCATGGAGGATGCCCTTGAACTTTTTTATAAACATCGCTAATTTATATGTAAAAACTAGCTGACCCGGCAAACGTTGTTTTGCCATCTATAAGATTTCTAGAGAATTTCTAGTGTAGAAAAAAAAACTTATTGTAAGCGTGTAAGGTTGCGGTAAATGAGTGAAAGAGGCATGTAGCGCTGTGAATGATGAGGGAATATAAAAATAACAAAACTTCATTCAACCACATAACGCCTCATTACACCAAAAAGTAATTGCCTTAGAAATAAAAAATAAATGTTAGGGGTGGACAACCCTTATTATCACTTAGGGGTATGAAAAATAGATAGTAGCCGATTCTCAGATCACTGAACATGCGTATAAAATTTCATAAAAAGCGGTCATACCGTTTCAGAGGAGTATGGTAACTAACATTGTGACACGAGAATTTTATATTATCAAATTCAGTTGACGACTTTGCCAGTTCGGTAAGGGTGCGAGATGTTCGGGTAATTTGATTATAATAGGATATGTTATTATTGTAACTCAATAATGCATAGATATTGCCGATGTTAAGTGGTTGCGGGAATCCCCAGAAATAGAACACAGCATAAGTGGCAACACCTCCTCGGAGACGCGAGTGCAAAGTTACGATCTCATTTCTTATATACCCGTTCCCTGGCTGTCCCACGCTTCAAAATGGAACACAGGATTGTTGTGCGACAGAAAAACTCAGGCCAGTGTTATCTACTCATTAGTTATCGGTGGTAGATCGTATTTGCATCACGCATTTTTTACTTTTTACTGGTGGTAGGACCTCTTGTGAGTCCGCATGGGTAGGTACCACCACCCTGCCTATTTCAGCCGTGAAGCAGTAATGCGTTTCGGTTTGAAGGGCGGGGCAGCCGTTGTAACTATACTTGGGACCTTAGAACTGATATCTCAGATGGGTGGCGCATTTACGTTGTAGATGTCTATGGACTCCAGTAACCATTTAACACCAGGTGGGCTGTGAGCTCGTCCACCCGTCTAAGCAATAGAAAAAAAGAATCGCATTACGCATTTTTATAACTGGCGCGGATTTAATTAAATATCTTTAATAATTCAGACGGTACTCAAAAATAGCATGCGATTGTGAGCAATTTGCGAATAGCGCTTTCTCAGCAGCTACTTAGGCCAAATCGTGAGAAGTGGAGACGAATGCTTGAAGAGGTTCTTTAAGAAGCTTGAGTCGTTGGAAATTCAAAAGGCAAAAGCTCAAGTGGCCGAGATCAGATCAGCGCAAAGGCGAAAAAACATCTTAAAAATTCCATGCCTCAAAGATTTACCGCAATCATTACCATGACGGACACGGAAGAAGAAAGATTCAAATCTACACAATATTGGTACTTCATGCTGAAGGCCGAGTATTTACTTGGAAAAATGTACAAGCTAGCGGCATATGACAGATCAATAGTCTAATGGTCTCTGAATGAGCCTACAGAATCGTATGTCACGAGTTCAAATCCTCTCGGGGACTTTAATGAGTTTGTGTTTTTTAACCTACAGACACAACCCGCTGTGTTTCTGGCTAGATCTTTTCAGTGGGTCGCGTTTCCGGTCCGGCGGTAGATTCTGCGAAGCACTGCACTTGCTAGGGCTAGTGTTAGTAACGTCTCAAGTTAGAGCCCCGTGAGCTCACCTATTCGCTCGGTGACGCTAGCATAACCCTCTAAGATTACCAGCTTAGGTAGCAAAAAAAAAAGCGTTTTTTTTTTTTTTATTGCTTAGTTGGGTGGACGAGCTCGCAGCCCACCTGGTGTTAAGTGGTTACTGGAGCCCATAGACATCTATAATGTAAATGCGCCACCCACCTTGAGATACAAGTTCTAAGGTCTCAGTATAGTTACAACAGCTACCCCACCCTTCAAACCGAAACGCATTACTGCTTCACGGCAGAAATAGGCGGGGTGGTGGTACCTACCCGTACCTACCCATCCGTGGTAAGAGGTCCTACCACCAGTGATTACGCAAATTATAATTATGCGGGTTTGATTTTTATTACACGATGTTATTCCTTCACCGTGGAAGTCAACCGTGAACATTTGTTAAGTACGTATTTCATCAGAAAAATTGGTACCCGCCTGCGGGATTCGAACACCGGTGCATCGCTACATACGAATGCACCGGACGTCTTATCCTTTAGGCCACGACGACGGTATTTGAACACTAACATAGTCGCATCGATTGATACGAGCTTAACTAGCGCCTTATCTTTAAGGCCACGTTTTAAGTGTCCTGTGTGCTCAGTGCGAGCTTCTTAACGTTCTCGATAGCGTAAAAGTTAAGCTAATTTTGTATGCAGTTGGAACAGCGCCCGTAGCGGCAAACGTACGCAAAGGATCCCATTCCATACAAATCGCACCTTTAGAATTGGAGTGGCTTAACAAAAATTTATAAGAAAATGAGTTTTATACTTTGAACGATTAATAAACATGTCTTCTATCAGTTTATAAAATTAAACAGTCTCTTTTAGTCTAGAGAAAGACAAAGTACTCTTAAAGTTAAAGTATTAAAATCGAAACACTAAAAAAATTCAATTATTTAATTAGATTTTTAGCGTTTACCACAAAGCGAGAATTTTAGATTTAGTCACTAGTCAATTCTAAAGATGCGAAATATAAGTTAACTTTTACGCTATCGAGAATGTTAAAAAAACACGTGAGGCACTCGGAGACTGCCGCTGTAAAGCTATTGCATAGCATTTTTTTCAACTTATGCAATTATAAATCGTCAATAATAATTTAATATTAAAATAAGAATAAAATAAGACCACGCTATATTTATCAACATTAACAAAAGCAAAACGTGAATTGTCCCCTTCACACTCATAACTTAGACCGCGCGAGGGAGAGATGGGCAGACTTTTCATGATGTTCATGCGGCAGTGCGACGTCACGCCGCGCACTTATTCACAAACAATACACAAGCGCAACGTGTGAATGTGTTTAACGCGAGCTACATAGTAGGCGTAGTGGGGGTGTCAGGTTATTTTCGTTACGGAATTTCTTGATTCAGTCGCCGCGCTCAAGGCCCGCGATAGAAGCTATGCAATAGCTTAAAAACTCGCACTAAACACACTGAATATATACAATTGTTGATTTCTGCTCACCTAATTTCAGTTGTCTGCTGTTGGTCATGCAACAAAGGTAGTTGGTCATCGGCGCGCGCGTGTCCGTGGCACTCACAGCGGCAGTGCTCGGGCTCCACGTAGCTGAAGACGAGACCGCCCGTGGAGCCCGGCGTCTCCTCCGAAGGCGTCGTGGCCACCGCCCCGGCGGGCAGGGTCTGTATACGCTTCGGCTGCTTCCGTCGCTCGGGAACGTCCTCGAAGTCAATCCATTCTTTTGGACGTAAATCTGTTCCTATTCCATATTTATAATCGTTTATAATCGATGTGTTAGTATTGCTCCGATAGAGTAAGCATCTCGAAGCGTTCGTGACTTAACGTTTTTTTTATTATTGCTTAGATTGGTGGACGAGCTCACAGCCCACCTGGTGTTAAGTGGTTACAGGAGCTCAGAGATATCAACCCTACCTTTTAAACCGAAACGCATTACTGCTTCACGGCAGAAATAGGTAGATTGCTGGTACCTACCCGTACCCAACTTACCTTGATATGCCTTTCCGCTAGCAAGGACGATGTTTTTAATATGCGTAAGTAACGGAATCTTTGAACGTCACATCGCCACGGGATAGCTTCCAATTGACTTGAGAATTTGCACAGGCGACAAGGACTGATGATAATACAATCTTTATAAACTTCGCTCTAATAAGTATCCTGACTACGGTTAAGCAAAATGTGAAATTAATTGTTAGTTCGGTTTGCTATTAAAGCACGTTTTTGTTTTTGTTTTTGAACTACTATTATTTTGAAGATGGCTCACGTAATACGAACACGCTAAACCTTCTTATTGATGTTTTCATTTTTAGTTTTCCGTTTATGTTCAGATAGTTGATTATCGTTATTTCCCTTACTAATAATATGTCAGATTAAAATTAACTAGACGATGACGATGAGCTTTGCTCGGTTTTTTTTTGATAACGCCATCTTGTTGTGTCTTTAAAACAGTTAGTTGCCCTCAATTAAGAAAAATAGCATTATTATTCGGTAATAGATGTCGGGAAGAGTTGATTATTGAAGACAGGAATGAAACAACATTTTCTGAAAATAAATCGTAGCTAGATCGATTTATCGCCCCCGAAATCCCCTGTGTACTAAATTTTATGAAAATCGTTGGAGCCGTTTCCGAGATTCAGATTATATAGATATATATTAATATACAAGAATTGCTCGTATAAAGGTATACGATAATTACTCACCATCTCCTCCACTACGAGTTCTCGGTCGTGAAATTCTCGCGGTTGGGGCGGCTGAAACTGTTCTAGAACGACGCGGGAGTCTAATTCGTAGCTTGTCGGCCGGCGGTGGGTCGCGGGCCGGAACCGGCGGAGGAGGCGGCATCCGCGGGCGCGGGGTCGGTGGGGGCGCCGCCCGCGGTCGCTCTACTGCCGACACGTGCACTCCAGCGCGTTCCCGCACCGGTATCATGGGTAACGCGACCGGCCGCTCCATCGGTAGCGTCGTCGGTACGTAAGGCAGTTCCTCTTCAAATGACTCTTGCACTACAAGTCCGCGCCGCTCCACCTCACTACCGCCTTGTGGAGGAGCTGTTTCAGAGCTCGGCTCTGACTCTGAAGAATCGCGGGGTGCGTCAACTGCGTCATGTGGGGTCGTCACACTAGACCCGCTCGGCTTAGGTATCTCGTCACAATTTCCGTTTTCCGTCACAGGTGCAACGTCTTTCACGGTCGGCAGTCGAGTATCTTCAACGTCGTGGAAGCTCGGAAATGAGCCGGATATTTCACTTGTTACGCTCGGCGTCTTTGTTATGCTGAATTGCGTACTAAAAACTTGTTCTCGGCTACCGACATGAGTTGTGAATACGATTCGCTCTTTCCTTTTTCGGTGGCCCTCATCTATCACGTGTTTCGGATCAACCGGTGTGCTGATTTGCACTTTTTCAATGCTTTGCTCTTTTGTTAAGCTTGCTTCGGATCTGTCGGCTGCGTCTCTGTCCTCTGTGAATGATATTCCGTTCGATGTAGATACAGGAGTATCGTGTTGAGCAACGGCATCCTGAGTAAGTTCAATAGAAATGGGAGTTGAATAATCAATTTCGTAACTTTTCTCGGTGGGCGAATGTAGGGGTATTATGATACTTCCGTCGGGTAGAACTTGTCTATGAATTGGTTTGGACGGAGTTCGCGCTGGCCCCGGAACAGAGTCTGGTAAGGTACGAGCGACGGGTGCTGAAGCAGGTCTCACAGGCTCTCTGTGTACCGTTGCCTCTATTGCTTTCGGTTCAACATCCGAATTACAGCGAGCGGCACTTGAACTCGGCCTTTCGTCCGGCGGTGTTCGCAATGGAATGTGAATAATTCCGTCTCTTGTGTCTTCGTAATATTTAAGACGTTCGACAGGACGCGTGCGCTCCATTTGTAAAGAAGTAGCAAGGGGCCGCTGTTGATGTACGATCGGCGATCCCTCTCGAGAGCTAGGAGATGGAGATGCAGCGCTTCGTCTTGGGGTCCGAAATAGGGAGAGCACTGATCCACGAATCTTGCTCGCAGAGGTCGGTGTTGCTGAACGATCGCGACTTTTACTGCGTGATCGGCCGTCTGTTAAGCTTCGTTTACGTCTCAAAGCATCCGACGGAGAGTCAGGTGATGCTATTGTCTCTCGAGATTTAAAAAGTGAACAAAAAGATGATTTCCGTGATACGGGTGGTCCCACTGGTGAAGGCGTGCGGCTTTCGCGATGTGAACGACGCTGATGGGGTGCCGGGCTTGGCGGAGCCCGGCCGACCAACTCGGTCGGCCGAATAGCTCGTGAAGAACCAGCATCGACTTCTAAAATCGCCGGTTTGTAATCACCTGAAGATTTATCCGGTTCGTAACTTAGTGTCAGTTCCGTTCCAGGTTCTTCTTCATATTCATCGTCTGGTTTTAATTTTATTCTAATGATATTCTTTGATCTATTTTTACTTTTGTAAACCTCGGGTTCGGAGGGCTCGCGCCGCAGTCTGGGTCTAGCGCGCCGCTCTTCAGCTCTAGCTCTATTATTCGTTTCCTTCCGACGTTTTTCTTCCTCTGTCGGTAGAGGTGAGGTAACTGAAGCAGGTTCAGTGGATTCTATAGGTGGCTTTTCTTCGGGTACAATCACTTTAGGTGTCGTGGTGTGTGTAGCTGTGACTGTGGAAACAGACACGGTGATTGCCACTGGGGTGGAAGCTAATGAAACTGTTGCCGATGATGGTGAAGACCGAATCACTGTCTTTTCCACTGTAGCTTCGGTGCGGATTTCTCTATGGTCTCGGGCATCTACTGGTGTCGGAGGAGGAACCGTCATTTTGGCGATTTCAAGGAGATGCTCTTCGACTACAGCTGCACAAATTTCTGGATCGTTTTCAATTGGGCGAGGCCCGCAGAATGATGTTTCTAACAACATTCTGTGAGGTGAAGGTGAACGTGAAACTCCAGACACTACCGATAAGCGCGACGTGCGACTCAAGCCGGATAGGGCTGAGTGTGCTGAGCATTGAGAGCCGATGCTAGATAATCGACTGGTGCGTCCAGAAACGGCCAAGAGCGCAGCTTCCGAGCTCTGGCTGTCTTTGCGGGAATGTCGGCGCTCAACGGCAGGAGGTGGTGCACGGGGCTCTCCAGGAGCACCCTCTAGAAAAGCAAGCTCCTCAGTTGAAGACCGAAGATCTAGAGCGCCGTCTTCGCGAAAACCTAATTCAAGTTTGGCTCTTCCGTCTTCACTCCCGCCGTTTCCCGCGAACAAAGCTAATTCAGGTGAACTATCTCGCGAATCGTGGTGGCTCGAGCTAGAAGCACGAGATATATCGATACGCGGTGTGGCCGGCGTAATCAGCCCCCCTGCTGCTGGCGTGGAATGCGAACGGGCACGCTGTTCTGGAGGTGCGAGAGATTCGCCACCAGTGACTCGTGGGGAGCCTGCGGGGTCCTCTCTGATCTCGGGCAGGCGAAATGATTGCTTTGTTTCTGGACTTGACTGTAAGCGAAACGAAAATATCGATAGAAAATAAATAAGTATTCTCGTCTACGTTCTAAACACAACAAAGAGACGTAAGCAATCTATCTATCTATATATATAAAAATGAATTGCTGTTCGTTAGTCTCGCTAAAACTCGAGAGCGGCTGGACCGATTTGGCTAATTTTGGTCTTGAATTATTTGTGGAGGTCCAGAGAAGGTTCAAAAGGTTAGATAAATATGAAAATTCTCGGAATGAAATAAAAATAACAATTTTGTTTTTCCTTTGATGTGTCCCCCGTCGGACGGATTCCTTTTGTTTGTTTTAAGTATATTTTATACAAAAGTTTAGGTCTTTTATTTATCGATTCAGGCACTACGAAGTCTACCGGGTCAGCTAGTTTAAAATAAATTCGAGTACTCATAGCAAATATAATGTTAAATACTGATTAGTATAATTCATGAAACGAAAATAAATAAAGCTAGAAAGAGACAGTGAAAGATACATACTGGCGGTCTCACCTCGTCAGAGACGTCGTGGTCGAAGGAGGCGATGGGCGCTGGACCGCGGCGCGGCTGGCGCACCGGGGCGCCGCTCGCCGCCATGGGCCGCCCCTACTGCCGCATTCTGCCTCGCGCCTCTGCAACCACCACGAGTAAACCTCCACCTCACGGCCTATTCACTAGCCACATCAATCTCTAGAAATCTCCTACTCTGATACTCAATAAACCGGCCTTATGTTATGTAATTCTACACAAAACTCAAGATTAACAGCACTTACGTTGGCGATGTCACGAAGCGGTACTATCGTCCAATCTCGGGACTGAATAATAACGATGAGCCACTAACATTTATCGGGCCACAATACGGACAAGAACATCTTAGATTACATTTCGATTTAGCGATCCACGTAGCTTGAGACGAAACTTTCGGCGCCCTTATAAACACACCATTTTGACACGACGCATCGCAATCACCGAATCGAATTTCGATACACTTTTATAAAGTAACCATTATGTTATTCCGTTGCAAACGCAATTTTCTACAGTATTCGCGTGGCTTAACTGTTAAAGCTTATGCTTGGCTGACTTTGGCCAGGAACGTACCTGGTCTTCAAGGGTTCATCGCGCGTGATGTCAGATACCATCGATAACCTACGGGGCGCATGCGCTATCGGCGCGCAAGCGTGCAGGCCGCGCCCTAATTCTCACAGCTCGGGTACAAGGCAATCGAATGGTCAACTAGACCTTACAATAATCTCTATTCCAATTATCATTGGTATTTTTTAAATGATGATTTACGACCATGAACAAAAAGTGATTATTATTTCTAATTAAGCGAAACGGGCAGAGTTATGTTCCAAGATGTGTCAAAAGGGACTTCGTAATTGGAATAGAATATAAGTTTGTTTTTTTGTATAATAGTCGCGCTGTTTGCTTGAAACATAATAAGATTTGTTTAATTAATTACGCTGATTCTGTATTGACTAAATCACGCCATAAAATTTGTACAAATAACTCAAATGTCAAAGTTAAATTATAATATTAATACGTATATATGGCTCCCATAACGTCAAGATCATCTCTCGACGAGCGCATGGTCGTTTTGTAGTTAGTAATTGAGTGGTCCCGGAAGTCCAAAGACTATGATGCCCACTTTCAATGGCATTTAACTAACGGATTTTCTATCTATCTATCTAGTATTTCCCGTAAATCGCTAATAAACTATACCCTACGTATAAAATGCGAAAGAACTTAAGCAAACTTTTATCTAAACTGACGAATAATAATATTAAGTAAAAATTACTGTGAATTAAAATTGGGTAATAAGGTTTTTAAGAAATAAACAGAACTGAACTTTTAACTGGAATAAATAATAATTTAAAAAAACTAACAAAATACGCTTTTAATAAATTTTAATAAACTTGAATTAAAAATAGTGTAAGAAAAAAGGATTCTATTGTAAAAAAGCGTGGACCTAAGGACGCGGGATTGCATCATTCGCTGGGATCATATGTGGATGAGGGTCGTGTGTGCAATAACCATACTCGCATAAATTATAATATTTGATTTTTGTTTTATCATTATTATTATTATTATTTGTTTTTGTGTTTTTATTATTATTGCTTTTGTTTTAGTCCGAGATTGTAGTTATTATTTTTATTTAATTCTAGTATAAATAAAATTTTAATGAGTGTAATATGGATGCAAAATCTGAAGTAAATGTAATAAAAAAATCAAAAAAATAGCACATGCAAGTTTTGTAGTGCCAAGTAATTTTGAGGGGACAGTTTTCTACGCTTCGAGGTCACGATTGAGGACTGAGTTTGTGTGAGAACTAAAGGTCGTGTGGTTCTGGTTATCTCACTCCGGCTTATTGTTGTAGCTCTTTAAGCTCTATTTGTTCATAGCCCACTCTACTACCTAAGCCTAGAAACTAAGCTTAATAACTCTTAAGAGTATTTATTGTGCAACCAAAAAGGCCACTTTCACATCTAGGGAAGAAAGACTAACTTTTTTGGAGGAAATCGAAAAAGAAAAGGAAGAATGACAGACGACAGTGACCAAATTAGGGGAGAAGAAAAAACCTCTGGAAAAACCTCTAACCTCCAAATATGTCGTCTAGTTCATTATTTTTCCCTTTCTACACAACTAAAAATTCTATTTCATATTTTTATATCGTCGGTATTGTTCCATCTCAGAATTATTGCGGGATCGTCCAAGATACTTATAAACTTACTCATAAGCTATTTTTAAGAAAACCGATAGCTGCTTCTTGATTCGACCCTCGGTATACTTATAACAAGCGTCGTATAACATGCATCAGGTGTCGAGCCCGTGTGCTCTCATTTATCGTCATACATCCATACTTTGTATAACTTTATTTTCATATTATATTTTTGTAAGAGTGTTCGTTTATTTATCCTTCTTTCATCGTAACGAAGCAACGTATTGACATTATTCTTTTAAAACTGAAAGTAGACCTAAGTCTGTGGCACGCTACTGACATGGGCTACCGTTTATCCCGAAAAAACATTTAATTCCCACGGGAAACTACACTGACACTTACCATTGACCACATTTTGTAGTCGTCGTGGCCTAACGGATAAGACGTCCGGTGCATTCGTGTTGAGCGATGCACCCACGGAATAGTTAAATAAGGTTGGAAAGGCCTTTGCTCTAATTTTGTATTAGAACCAGTGTCGCCGTTTCATCCCCACTATTTTAATTTCTACACATACACATACTGTGATTACAAGTATTTCGCACACAACAAAAACACCCACACATAAATCTCAGGACAGATATTCGTTCGCAAACTAGCACAAAACACCCGTAGGCATACACACTCACACACGCAAAAAGGCAATAAAATGTTCATACACGCTAGTGCTTGATAAAATCGATATTCTTTGTCGACAAATTATCTGATGAATGAATGGAGAAAATGAACATGAAATAAATATTGAAAAAGAAAACTATTTTACTTTTATTAATTACAAATAGTCACTGTCCCTGGAATAAAACGTATTTGTTAAGCAGTTGGTGCTTGCTATTAATTGCGAATGAATTTTTCAAAACTAAGTGTATTCTGATTTTTTTATGGTAAAATCATTTTCAGTAAAATGTTTAGAGCAAATAGTACTCGTCTTTGTCTCCAGTTTCCTCTACCTGTCACGTCAATCCATTGTTCGCTGGCGTTAGGTTCTTTAGGAAACCTAAAATTTTTAATTAACTGCATAAGTCAAATAGCATTTTACTTAGATTTTAATACGTCTAAAACAATATAGTAAATACCCGTAAATGAGAGGTCTACATGTCCCTTTATATTATACCTTCACATTAATTCAATGATAATAATTCAATAATAATAATACATATTTATTTTACTCAAAATACGTCTCACTAAGAATATACTAGGTATCATTAATTAAATATAAAATAATGCAAAAATTATCCATGTCAAATATAAATATAGTCGAGAATTATGTCGATGATCTTATTTCACCACATGGTCACCTCACTATCGACAACTGCACCACGGCCAATCAGGGCAAACGCCGAAATTTCAAAGATTGAAGTGTAGAGAACGCAATGCATGTAGTACATTGGAAGGTGACTTGGTCATTGCGTTCATTGGGCGAGTACAGATCGCGCAATGTATGCTATTTATAACTTGCTGCAATAATATTGTTAATGTTTGGAATTTCATAATGCTCAGTATATTTTTATGTTTTAGACAAATAATATTGTAATTAAATGGTAATTTCGACTTACCGATCGAAAGATATAGCTCCTCGCTCTATACTTGAGGTCTGTTTTTTTGTTTTACAAGTTATAATTGCACAACACGGCCCTATAAAGCGGAGATCTGTTCACCAAGTAGTCCGAAGCGCACTAAACGCGGTGAATGAAAGAATCGGTCGAGTTATGTTTGTACAAACATAACTTTGGCACGCTTGCCCCGCCTACATTACCATTCCAACCTTATTTATCTATTCCGTGGATGCACCGGTGTTCGAATCCCGCAGGCGGGTACAAATTTTTCTAATGAAATACGTACTCATCAAATTGTTCACGATTGACTTCCACGGTGAAGGAATAACATCGTGTAATAAAAATGAAACCCGCAAAATTATAATTTGCGTAATTACTGGTGGTAGGACCTCTTGTGAGTCCGCGCGGGTGGGTACCACCACCCTGCCTATTTCTGCCGTGAAGCAGTAATGCGTTTCGGTTTGAAGGGTGGGGCAGCCGTTGTAACTATACTTGAGACCTTAGAACTTGTATCTCAAGGTGGGTGGCGCATTTACGTTGTGGATGTCTATGGGCTCCAGTAACCACTTAACACCAGGTGGGCTGTGAGCTCGTCCACCCATCTAAGCAATAAAAAAAAAACACGGATAGCCGCGGTAATATCTACATACTTTAATGCGTATATTAATGCAATCTGGAGTTATGTAGTGTGTAAGTATAATTTAAATGCTAAAAATGTATTATTATTGTTAATACCTTGGATGTGGCAAGTAAAATCTGATGCGGTGGCGGGTCGAAATGTGTCCCCAACGAAATGTCCACCAGTGCGTGGCAGGTCATTTTCGACCCACCAGCATAAGGGTGGATTAAAATGTTAAAACATTGCGAAAATATTCTGTATAAAATTTATCTATATAATAATACGTGAAGCAAAAACTTTCTACCCCTTTTTACGAAAATTGCGCGTATGAAATTTTTCACACTTATAGAGAATATAGAGGAGTGCAGAGTGCTATTTTTTAATTATGTATAAAAAATACATTAAATAAATGAAAAAAACACATTACACCCACTCACTACCATGTATTAGATGCATATTATATATACTCTTTTGTTTATTATAAAGTCTGTAGTCAAATTGAGAATAAATTAATATTGTTTATCTTGAATATTATTTGTCGATAGCGTAGCCTTGGTGAAATCTGTGATTATAGTCTTGACAAGAGACCCATAATAATGTTCAAACTTATAATTTTAATTATGGTCCAATTTCGACCGCTGGAGGACCACTAGTAGTATTTTTTTTTATTGATTAGATGGGTGAACGATCTCACAGCCCACCTGGTGTTAAGTGGTTATTGGAGCACATAGACATCTACAACGTAAATGCGCCACCCACCTTAAGATATAAGTTCTAAGATCTCAGTATAGTTACAACGGCCGCCCTACCCTTCAAACCGAAACGCATTGCTGCTTCACGGTAGAAATCAGAAATAGGTAGGGCGGTGGTACCTACCCGCGCGGACTCATGAGAGGTCCTACCACCAATAATAAGAGGTCCTACTGTCACTGTCGAATTTATACAAACACCTGAAATAATCGGTCCGTACCAGCGAGGGGGACATAGTTTTCTTCGTCCGCACCGTAAGTACCGCGAGGAGCCGATATGGTCCTGTTCCGAAATGAAGGTGTTCATCATCATCATTCTTTCCTATTACTCTCTGCTGGGGTGTAGGGCTCGAATCAAATCCTTCCATTTACATCGGTCTTGAGGAGTATGTTCTAGCTTCTCCCGCGTCATGACCAAGACTCCTAACTCTTGCTCCACCGAGCGACGCCAAGTTGTGAATGAAGTTGCGATGAAGGCGTCAACGAATGACAATTACATCGTAATTTTACCAGTTTTATTTGACGAAATAAAAGACTTATACGCGAACATAATTAACTTTATTTCACAACAAAATGTAGGTTCCATATACGGAATACATTGGTAGTATCGCTACCGGGTACTTTACGATGTAACAGGTTTCAAACGAGATCTAGTATCTGTTTAAATATACTTATATATATTTTTTCCTAAGCGCGTTAAAACATATTCTTTGAAATGTTTTTTTTTTTTTTAAATCAGCCACTACTCAATGCGTATAGCTTTGATGTTCGTATTTTACAAATGCTCTACTGTGTATATGATGATATTTACTACGCCAATTTGAGTAACATACTTATTCTACTTAACTCTTCGTAACAATAATACTATCAAATGTAATATTATATTGAACATGTGTTAAGTTATGGGAATACACATTGATTTTCAACGCTAAAAAGCCCTTCAACACTAATAGCGCATTTTATTAACCGTAAACACATTAACTATGCACGATTTTGTGCTATCTAAATATATGATGGTACTTTCATAGTTATATCTAAATATTGCTTAGGATTCTAAGTATACAATAACTAAACGTGTTATATATCACAAACAGATCAATCGCTTGGCCAAAGATGCCTTTAGAACCTTCCTACAACAGATCAAACAAATAATACTTTTGATTAAATTTCATAGACAAATGGATCACCAAATTACTATTATAGAATTAAAAGTATACACATCGGTTAAAATATGTGATTTAATAGCATTTTGTTAATTATATGAAATCTACAGAGTGATGGTCAATATCTCAATTTGCGTTTACCATCCACTTAAAGTTTTATAGAACTTTAATGAGCTTTCATTAACAAGTAGAAAAAAAATACATAAGAAGATCAATTATATAATTCTTATTATACTCAGAATTTTAATATTAAAAGGTATAGCTTGGACAGAATTATGTTTGTTGATATGAATTTTATTGTTTGTTGATTGAATGTACATTAAATTAATATTAAAGGCCGAATATCTGCAATCCATAGTGTGGTGTGTTTTTAATATTAGGTACATATACTAGGTAGGATTAGGTAGTATTTATTTTAATCCAATTACGGCTTTATGCAGCATAACAACGTGCGTTCATACATTTGCATTTCAATTTATCTAATACAACAACGTATGTACAGAATTTCTCTTATATTTAAACCAAATGACTAGAAATCGGTGGGTATATGTCCGAAGATTAAAAATAAAATGACGCACTTATTAAGTGTACATATTTTGATTATAAATTTACATATTATTTTTATTTAATTAATACTGAATATGGATATTTGTTTGACGATTTTTTATACATAAAGCATTTATTTCTTTTGCATCCCATATATAATATTGCTGCATAATATTATGTAATATTTAGTTTTCATTTTCCTTACATTTATGGTAGCCATATTATTTATTAAAATGTCGAATACTGAATTTTCAATATTTATAATATGTTTAATGCTATCGTGATATTTTCATTATTTGACATTTTACGTGCCGAATAAGTAATTGATTTTTGAAATACATCTTTCAATCAATAGAGAGATATTTATAGTTACATAGCCCGTGGATACGAAAGATATGTTTATACAAGAAGCTATATAAACGCACTGTTTGTGCAAAACTAGCAATTTTTTTTGGTAAAGTATTTCTTCTTTAAAACCAGTGATTAATACTAGGTATTGATATATACTATACTGGTATTCTATTAAATAAATATATAAATTATACTATGAAAATACGTATGGTGTATTGTCTATTCATAAGAAACCAAAGTTATTACAATGTACAAAAGGAACTTAGAATTAACAGTTTTTATTATATTCACGAACTTAAGGTAATCTGCGTACCAATTGTTACTCGTCATTGAAAAATGCAAATCTATGATAAAACCACAGATAATATAATATATAAATATATAGTAATACGCTAAAACCTAAAGGTATTTTAAGCTCGAGGAAGGGAGAAAGATACTTTTCTATTATCATTAATTAATATGTGTAGAAAATCTATGAATACGTCTTAGATTACTGCATTTTTTTGCATTCATTCGGAAAATAAAGATAGAATGAGTTTTTCTTTTATTTTTAATATCCTATTTGGAATATTCAGAGACACATAGGTAGATAGCTTTGTTAGTATATACCTGTTTTAATTATCTGAAGCCTTGAACGAATTGAAATGATGATTTTTAGTGTTATATACGCAATTGTGCACGTATGATCGAAATTTTACTATAGGTCTTTTTTTTGTTACATAGATGGGTGGACGAGCTCACAGCCCATCTGGTGTTAAGCGGTTACTGGAGCCCATAGACATCTGCAACGTAAATGCGCCACCCACCTTGAGATAGAAATTCTAAGGTCTCAGTAGGTATAGTTACAACGGCTGCCCCACCCTTCAAACCGATACGCATTACTGCTTTTCGGCAGAAATAGGCAGAGCGATGGTACCTACCCGTGCGGACTCATAAGAGATCCTACCGCCAGTAATTAAGGTCTATATGATTATGTAAAAAGAGATTGGAGCTATTGTGAGATTGCGTATTAGATGTTATGGAGTAGGCCAAGAGTTCGCTCATTGTATTGATACTATTTCTGTTATCAGTGGCTAGCTCCTGTGCTACTTATTGTAGAGATATTAAAGGTTATTTTTTGTCACCGGAGTCGGTTTTTTGCTGTCCTTGAGACAAAAGATCGAAGTTCAATCGTAAAATCAAATCAGAATCGGGAAATCCCGTGCTGACCGACAAACATTTCCATGAAATGTGCGAACACTTGAAGTGATAATTTTTTTTTGTCAACAAACCAAACTGATAATGACCCATATGACCGATTCGAGCTTTATTATTATTTTCCGATCATGTTTTTATTTTTAAACATTTACTTATAGTTAAATACTGCTTAAGATCACCGTTAATAAGACATGCGATTTTGAACTTTACGCTAAGGGGTCGTGGTCCGAGATTCATTGCTAATTACACAGTGCCTTAAGTCAAATTTCAATCCGAGTCGGAGTCTGAAGAGGGCGGTTGCGGCTGGGCTACGGGCGCGGGAGGCTCCGGTTCGGTTCGTTCAACGGTCGTCGCCAAGGAGTACGCCGGTGCGGCCTGACCGCTCGTACGTTCGATGCCCACTCTGTATAATTACAAAAAAAAACTGTAATGGCTGATGTATCAAATCGTATCTGCTCAGCCATAAATTAATTTAGATAAAAGATTAGGCTGTATGGTATGATACCTTCGCCTTTCCAGCTCGAAAAATGGAACTACTACTACTGTCAAACTGTCAAATCTTAATGAGCTTTTTGGCGGGAACGCCAACAGTGAGTTGTCTGAAATGCTTTAATCTGTTATTTTGTACATTACCTTCAGTTTTATAACGGTGGTTTATTAATTGTTGTAAAATTTAACTCCACTGAAGTGTCAGTAACGTGTGTAAATAAAAATTAATTTCTTTCTTATCTTCTATAAAGTATTGCTTCGTCATTTATAAATGCATTTTCATGTTATATCCATCTCTCTCATTGACACACGACTGAACTCTTGACTATATTAGTATATCCTACTCTTACGAATATCCTACTCTTCAATTGAGTAGACTACTTGTGTGAGGTTATAATAGGCTGTACTACCAGATAAAAAATATATATTTCGCAAGGTGAAAGGCTAGGTATATCGTTTAAGCGACTTTTTTGCAACTGGACTGGAGAACCATTTAGAGTTTAAAATCTGTAAAAATATCATAATGAAAAAAACTTCTTCAGCTATTTGATTGGTGTAAACTTAATTGAAGTTCAATTAAAACATCGAATTGTTTATGCGAATACCAAATGACTAGGACCATTAATTACAAAGATTGCGTATTAAGCGAATTATCGCTTAAACCAAATGGGCCTTTCTCCCCTTGATTTCATTATTTTAATAGAAAAAAATGTCCGGACGTGAACCGGCTTGGTATAAGCGTACAATATGCGTTCGAGTTAAACTGTAAAACTGTCTTCCACCAAAGAAACAAGTAATGGAGAAATACTCACGTGTACTCATGCCTTGCCAGGTACCGAACGTATTTTTCTGGTGGGTCTCCGTCGTGCTCTTGAAGCGAGACGGACCTCACGGTCACGTGGCTGACCTGCGTGGCCGGCATCGTGAACTCCACGTAGGCGAACTTGGCGAGCTCCGCGGGTATTTGGTCGTATGACGTCAGAGCCATGCGACAAACGAGATTGTGGGTTGTGTATGCACCTGTAAATATTTAAAATGTTAGTACTAAAAATCGTGAGCACACATGAACATTCGTGAGTACCCGTGAGCATAAGCGCAACATGACATTCAGAAGTGGAAACATAGTGGTGCTCTGTATTCAGGTTTAGCAGCAGGATTACGATTTGAATTCGTGTTTATGGCATCCATTTAAAAATTTCCGAAAACTTAGTTTCTGTATTAAAAAAACGTATTGATAAATTTCGAAATCAGATATAAAGTGAATGTGTCGTCGTGGCCTAAAGGATAAGACGTCCGGTGCATTCGTATCTAGCGATGCAATGGTGATCGAATCTCGCAGGCGGGTTACCAAATTTTTCTATAGAAATACGTTCGTAACAAATTATCACGATTGACTTTCACGGTGAAGGAATAACATCGTGTAATAAAAATCAAACCCGCAAAATTATAATTTGCGTAATCACTGGTGGTAGGACCTCTTGTGAGTCCGCACGGGTAGGTACCACCTTAGAACTCATATCCCAAAGTAAGTGGCGGCAAGCACGTTCCAGTTATATATGGGCTCCGGTAACCAATTAACACCAGGTGGGCCGTAAGCTCGTCCACCCATCTAAGCAAAAAAAAAAAAACAAAAAGAAAAAGACCTTTTACTGCTGACGTCGAGGATTACGGTATTATTATCGCGAGTCTTTCAATTAATTATCATCAAACTGAAGCAGCTGCCCATGAGCTCTTACATTGGCCCCGGGCAGCTGTTAGCAAATCCCACCCTTCCTGGCAGAGCCCTTGTTCGCCCACTTCGTCTGCGGAGGGACTTCGGTTCCCTCTGTATTTTGTACCTTGCATGTTCCATGGGGAGTGCTCTGAGGAATTGTTCGAGATGATACCAACGTCTCGTTTTTACCATCACACCGCCCGCCACCGGAGTAGAATTCATCCATACTACCTGGAGCCACTGCGGTCATCCACAGTGCGTTTCCAGAGGTCTTTTTTGCCACGCACCATCCGGCTATGGAATGAGCTCCCCTCCACGGTGTTTCCCGAGCGCTATGACATGTTCTTCTTCAAACGAGGCTTGTGGAGAGTATTAAGCGGTAGGCAGCGGCTTGGCTCTGCCCCTGGCATTGCTGAGATCCATGGGCGACGGTAACCACTCACCATCAGGTGGGCCGTATGCTCCTCTGCCTACAGAGGCAATAAAAAAAAAAAACTTGTCCTGGTGAAACCGGAGAAAAAACAACTATCGTTACTCGAACCTTGTCCTTCTTTGGGGAGTCTCGGCATCCTCCAGACGATAGCGCGATGCTGATGTTCGTACTTGGCTTGTCCTGACGTCACTTCTATCAGCGACTCCTGGAGGGTGTCCACGGCGCCAAGGAAACGCTCTATTCCTTTGATCTTACCAGTGCGCCTGCTCAAACATAATCCAACGGCTTTAACAAGAGTACCTTATAACACAAATGCAATGACGTAACAGTACCTAGAGAATGTAGCAACGCAAAAAAAATCCATCAAACACAATCGAATAATTTTATTGTGAATATTTATCAAGTTGCCCAGAACAAAAGCACAAATTCCCAACTCGATCGGGTAAAAGACACGCGAACGCACCCTTCTCGAACGAGAAACCCCTCATTTTATATCAGATAGGTGTAAAATAGGGGACCAAGTTCATGGCGTGGCCAGCGCTATAACAGTACCCGGCGATAAATATTGTACATCGACTTTTGGAATTGGAGACAATCGGCTAATTTCGGTTTCGGGACAACTTCCAAAATCAACAAAATGGAAAAGATAATTTTAAACAATAAGATATATGACTCGACATTAGGATCATAAAGTTGGTGTAAATCCTCAAATTAACGTTTAGGGAAGTTTCAAATTTCAATTACTTTGAATAACATCTATGGCCATAGCTATCATAAAACAAAAAAGATATTTGACATATACCCTAATGCCCTAATATACAAGTACCGAACAATAACATTCGGACCGTCGGTGCGCCGAGCAATTTCACCCATTTGGTGAAAGTTCTTGCCTTCAGCAACTCCAAAAAGCTAATTTTGTGATAATTTGTGCCCTCTTTATGATTCTGTTGTCGAGATATATGTATGTACGTCCACATTGAATACCTATGAGCAGATTTAACGGATCCATATCGAAAATGTTTCTCAACGCGGAACAGATAAATCCAGCATTCCGGTATCGGGAATCGTATGGCGACGTCTTCGCAAGGAACCTGCCCCAGCTTCCGAGACGCGAATCCCGGCACCAACACGTCAGCGCGGAGTTCCACCTGTTACCAAACATTCCTTATGAACTTTTTATTTATTTATTGCTTACATGGGTGGACGAGCTCACAGCCCACCTGGTGTTAAGTGGTGACTGAAGCCCATAGACATCTACAACGTAAATGCGCCACCCTCCTTGAAATATACGTTCTAAGGTCTCAATTATAATTACAACGGCTGCCTCCCACCCTTTAAACCGAAACGCATTACTGCTTCACGGCAGAAATAGGCAGGTTGGTAGAACCTACCCGTGCGGACTCACAAGAGGTCCTACCACCAGTAATTACGCAAATTATAATTTTGCGGCTTTGATTTTTATTACACGATGTTATTCTTTCACCGTGGAAGTCAATCGTGAACATTTTTTGAGTACGTATTTCATTAGAAAAATTGGCACCCGCCTGGGATTCGAACACCGGTGCATCGCTCAACACGAATGCACCGGACGTCTTATCCTTTAGGCCACGACGACTTATAACTCCCCTGTTCATTAGTATAGGACGGGCAGACGAGGTGCTTACACCTCGGAGAACGGTTACCGTCGATAATAGGCATTGACTGCCTCCTATCGATTCTAAACAGGGTTTGGGAAGCTAATCGATAGCATATAAGATCTGAATGCATGTAATATAATTATTTTTAACCAGCAATCTATAGTGTAGATGTGACGTAAGCCGCGTCCTAAGCGATCGTTGACCCGCGCGATTAGCTGACTTACATTGCGTAGTATAATAAGCCTTAGTTAATTACAATGTTTATGTGAACAATTCCTTTTCTTTTTATAGAAACAGTTAATAATCAAATCGCAGAAATACTTTGCGTATGTTTGTCTCTAAACGCCACAATAGCTGGATCGATTTCTACGTAGTTTTCAGGGACAAATTGAAGTTTGAACTAAGTTTAATTGTTGATCTTATTTAGGCTGCCCTCAAATGATATTCCCAAAGCACGCATGTCAATACTCCTCGTACATGACGGCGTTAACAATGTTTCTAATAAACATCACGTGCAACAGGCGTGACTCACACAAGCCGGGTGCGCCGGCCGTGTCGTTCCACTCGTGCAACAGAAGTGACTCATAAGCCAGCTGCGCCGGCTAGTATAAAAAGGCGGTGCGTGCCTTGCGAGAAACAACGATGACAAGGCAGAGTTGCTGGCCGATGCACTGCAAGAGCAGTGCACCACCAGCACTCAATACGCGGACCCCGAACACACCGAGGCAGTCGACAGGGAGGTCGAGCGCAGAGCTTCCCTGCCACCCTCGGACGCGTTACCCCCCATTACCTCTGACGAAGTTAGAGAAGTAATAGACAACCTTCAACCTAAGAAGGCACCCGGCTCCGACGGCATCCGCAACCGCGCGTTAAAACTCTTACCAGTCCAACTGATAACAATGTTGGCTACCATCTTAAATGCTGCTATGACGCACTGCATCTTTCCGGCGGTATGGAAAGAAGCAGACGTTATCGGTATACACAAGCCGGGCAAACCGAATAATGAAACCGCTAGTTACCGACCGATTAGTCTCCTCCCAGCGATAGGCAAAATTTACGAACGGCTCCTTCGGAAACGCCTCTGGGACTTCGTTACCGCGAATAAAATTCTAATAGACGAGCAGTTTGGATTCCGCGCCAAACACTCGTGCGTACAACAAGTGCACCGCCTCACGGAGCACATCTTAATAGGGCTAAATAGGCGTAAACAAATCCCGACCGGCGCCCTCTTCTTCGATGTAGCGAAGGCGTTCGACAAAGTCTGGCACAACGGTTTGATCTACAAACTGTACAACATGGGAGTGCCAGACAGACTCGTGCTCATCATACGAGACTTCTTGTCGAACCGTTCGTTTCGATATCGAGTAGAGGGAACTCGTTCTCGTCCCCGTCATCTGACTGCCGGAGTCCCGCAAGGCTCCGCACTCTCCCCGTTACTATTTAGTTTGTATATCAACGATATACCCCGGTCTCCGGAGACCCATCTAGCGCTCTTCGCCGATGACACGGCTATCTACTACTCGTGTAGGAAGATGTCGTTGCTTCATCGGCGACTCCAGACCGCAGTAACCACCATGGGACAGTGGTTCCGGAAGTGGCGAATAGACATTAACCCCACGAAAAGCACAGCGGTGCTATTCAAAAGGGGTCGCCCTCCGAATACCACTTCGAGCACCCCACTCCCCAGTAGGCGCGTAAACACCTCCGCCGTTAGCCCCATCACTCTCTTTGACCAGCCCATACCGTGGGCCCCGAAGGTCAAATACCTAGGCGTCACCCTCGACAGAGGGATGACATTCCGTCCCCACGTAAAAACGGTACGCGATCGCGCCGCGTTTATACTAGGACGACTCTACCCAATGCTTTGTAGACGAAGCAAACTGTCCCTCCGTAACAAGGTAACCCTCTACAAAACTTGCATACGCCCCGTCATGACGTATGCAAGCGTAGTGTTCGCTCACGCGGCCCGCACCAACTTGAAACCCCTTCAGGTAATACAATCCCGATTCTGCAGGATAGCCGTCGGAGCACCATGGTTCCAGAGGAACGTGGACCTCCACGATGACCTGGAGCTCGACCCCGTCAGTAAGTATCTACAGTCGGCATCGCTGCGCCACTTTGAGAAGGCGGCACGACATGAGAACCCTCTTGTCGTGGCCGCCGGAAACTACATACCCGATCCTGTAGACCGTTTGGTAAACCGTCGACGTCGCCCAAAGCACGTCATCACGGATCCTCCTGATCCACTAACGGTGCTTTTAGGCAATACAAGCACCGGTCACCGTCCTCGCCGAACCCGTCGCTTGCGACGAAGGGCTCGACGAGCGAATTAACCCACAGACACAGCCCACTGAGTTTCTCGCCGGATCTTCTCAGTGGGTCGCGCTTCCGATCCGGTGGTAGATTCTGCGAAGCACTGCTCTTGCTAGGGCGGTGTTAGCAATTCTCCGGTTTGAGCCCCGCGAGCTCACCTACACAAGCTAGGGTAAGCTGAAATAGCCTCTCAAGGCTATCAGCATAGGTAGGAAAAAAAAAAAAAAAAAAAAAAAAATGCGAGAAACATTCGTTGGACTGCGCTTGCCTGGTGCACTTACTATATCCTCGTTACGTTGTGTGATTCAGTGACTGTTGTACGTACTGGTTAAAGTTGGACAAGTGTTAAAGTGAATTGTTAAGATAACATATTGTTAATTAAATCAGGAATCAAATAGTGACATCGTTTTACTTGGTGTTCAACAAGATAATGTCTACCCTCAAGCTTACATACATTTAATAGAAAAACTTAATAAATAAATATTAGTACGATAAAAATAATATTAGACAAAAAAACATTATATCCTGATCAAACAGAATAGAAATAAGTAATTAACCCTTAGAAGTGCTTCCTACTACCTATTTATATAGACATTAATATTATTTACAGAAATTATATTAAGTAAATAAATAAATATTTACTAACAATCACGCCACGTTAACTGATCCCGTGCTAAGTTAGTAAAGAACTTGTGTTACAGGTACCAAATGTAAGATTTTTATTATACACATACATATATTTAATATACATCCATAACCCTGAGAAAGACATTTTATATTTATCATACACATATCTTCCTTTGGCGGGATTCGAACCCGTGACCCCTTTGTGTAGTGACCAAGTTACTTATCACTACACCAGACGGCCGTATGTTTAAGTGAATATTCACCCACCTTGTTACCGGTGACGCACCAAACCGCTTTCAGCTGTAGAGGCAGCTCGCGGTTCTTGGGGGGGCGCACTCTGAACCTCATCAGCTCGATGTAGCAAGCGTCCGGTGGCTTGAACCTGGTTTTGTTTATAACTCAGCGATGTTAGACACCGGCCAGTCGATCAGATGTCATTTGGTTCAACGACAGTGGACAGAATCAAGTGAAGGGCAATTCAATGAATGCCTCCCAATTTGGAATTTAGTTTTTATTTCTTATTTTTTGACTAATTAGACTTCTATAGTTACATTGGTCAAGGTTGTAACGGATTATCGTCTACACGTAAGCATCAGACGCGCAGCCAGATCAGAGGAGTAGGGCCCAGGTAATCCGTCTACCACCGACAGCGACGCTACAAGTCGTTTTCCGTAATAAAGAATTAGAGGAAGAAAAACTTTGAATTTTTTTTTTATTGCTTAGATGGGTGGACGAGCTCACAGCCCGCCTCGTTTTAAGTGGCTCCTGGAGCCCATTGACATCTACAACGTAAATGCGCCACCCACCTTGAGTTATAAGTTCTAAGGTCTCAGTATACTTACAGTTACTGCGGCCGCCCCACCCTTCAAATCGAAACGCATTACTGCTTCACGGCAGAAATAGGCGGAATAGAAATAATCACTGTCGTAATCATCATGGAGGGCGTGATGTCTCCCGAAAGGACAGTATCTAACGGCGGCTTTTAATGTACAAAGAGTTGCACTGTTTAAACTCATCACAACTCACTTGATGATTTGGCACTTGGTAAACTCCTCGGCCTGGACGCACGCATGGAACTCGGTGTCCTCCACACGGATCCACTCCTCGGTGACGACCGGTATGATGTCGTGTCTGCCGACAACCTCCTTGCCCTGACGTCGCAGATCGTTCACTCCCAGCTCAACATCAGGCATTCCTTGTGAAAGTTAAAGAGAATCGAAAAACTTCCAATCCAAGAATCCAAACTAGAATAGTCTCGAAAAAGATTCAAGAGAGCCAAAAGATCGGATTAAGTTCGTATTTTTTTTGTAGAGAGAGGTATTAGGTACTTGTGTCCTAAGCCTTGACAGTTTTAACAACGGGGGTGGCATTTGCTAACAGCTACCTAAGCGCATCCGAAGTAGAATAAACAGTTAAGGGCAGCTAGCTGCTTCGCGAACGAATCTACTATTGGATCGGAATCGCGACCCGCTGCAAATATTCGATGAGTACTCAGTGGGTATGGGTTAGGCTTCTCAGTCGAATTCTGGCGAGTTCCACGAGTATGGTTACTAGGGTCCCTAGGCCTGCCCCTACTGCTAGAGCTGCAGGCGTCTAATGAGATGAGAATGTTAATGGGGCAGGTGGCTTTGTATGAGCAAGTTCGTCTAAATAAGTCGCCCGTCGTATAACAATGAGTACGCGATGACATCCTGCTTCTATTCCGGATACACATGCCGTAAATAATTATATGCCTAACATTAGCGATGGTGGGTCTACTCGTTCGCTCGTCTTTACTGCGTCCTGCCTGTTTTCACCACAAGGTCACACGCTCCATTTCAAAAGGTGGAACCACCATTGTGAGTGAAAATTGAGACTTCAAGTAAAATAAATGACGTCATTTCCGCCATCATATCCATGTCCTGATGCCCAAACCCCAAACGGGCCTTGATTGTACCAATGTCATTTCTACGTGAAATTCTCAGGCGCTATTCTGATTGTATTAGGACAGTCGTTCCGTAAACGAAGTACGCGTAAAGAAGTTTATTGTAAAACATAAATTCGATATGAAGATAGCTATTAAACTCACCACTCAGAAATCCCAGGAAGAACAATCTCACCCGAGCGATTTGCTTGAGGACCGAACCTTCGGCGTCTTGCTCCACGTACAGTTCGTCTACAGCGGTTATTTGCACCTGAGTCGATTGAAAACGACGCTCGTGAATTACAAAATTACTGTTGATGCGGGGATCACACTCGACTTTTCGGTAAATGAGGTATGCATTGTACCGTTGGGTGAGTGAAATTGCGGATGGGCTCACGGCCCACCGTTTAAATCTTCTTTGTCGTATCACTCTTGTCAGAGCGGTCGTGGTCGTCATCCAGTGTCATTGCTGTGGGCAGATATTATGTGCCTCACGAGAAATGCGTCACTTCTTGCCTGGTTTGTGGTGAGCCTGGTGCACTCATGTAAGCAGCCGCCATCTGCCGACTTGACTTCGTCGGTCCCAGTGGCGGATTAAAGGTCCAGAGCGCCCTAGGCAATCACTTTATCGGCGCCCCTGTACCGCCCATAAATGGCCATCATAATACTATAAATTTTAACTAGTTGTTTTTGCAATTATGATAACGTTGTATCATCAAACCCTAGACCTTAGTAGTTCAGGCATTTCGTTCTTAATCGTCAATTTGTTATTTTCTTTATTTATTTAAAAATTCTGAGCTCGCGCGTCCCTTGTAACTACACGCTCCTAAGCACGTGCCTAGTTGGCCTTACGGATAATCCGCCTCTGGTCGGTCCATCGCATGGGCAACCTTCCAACAACATTAACACAGTACTGCTTCTCGGCTGACTCGCGTACACAAGACTAGCAGTTTGGTACATATAATGTTATGAAAGCCCATTGTGATCAAACACATACCTCTTCCATTTTGTATGTAAGCGCTCGATCTCTGTGCGCGTGTAGCCTGAACAGATTCTCCTCGATACAGCACGAGAACTGCTTCACATCCTCGTACGACAGCGACCCGATTTTGAAGAGTTGTGACACCTACGGAAACGTCAACAAAGATCATTTTGCACTGTCCATGTTTCGAACTTCCGAATTTAAGTAACTTTACCTAATTGTAAATTAGTAATATGGGAGGGCTGGTTGTGCACTGAATTAGTTTGTGTTAATTGCTTTAAGCGCCGAGGACTCGTCTCAAATATTGCCAGTAAGGGATCTGTAAGCTGGTAGGTCATTCAAAGTCCGGATGCTACGTGTCAAGAAAGATGGGAACTAGCTGAGCATAATGTTTCGAGTGTATGCTCCAGAGACAGATATCAGTTTCAATGTTTTTTCATTTTGTTTTACAGATTATCTTAAAATAGAATATTCTAGAATCCTACAGTAAGAGAACCGTTTCCAAGCTCGAAGGTAGGTAGGTAGGTAAGTATTAAACTTTGTTAACATTTTTTACGACACGCAATGGAACACAACCAAAAACCAATTGACGTTAGGGGTCATCGCTCTCGATCGCGTATGATACCCTAATTTTCATCGCTTTAAAGATAGGTACATGAAACAAAAACTAGGTACTCATGTTGAGCTTAGCTAAACGAGTATTATTTTTTATCCAGATATATCGATCAGGGCTTAGGATCGATTACTTAACACCCTGTATATATCTAATACCACGTTTAAGTACACGATGTTATTCATAAGGACGTATATTGAGCGTATACCTGTGGCGCGTGTTCCACCGGCAGTCCAAGCTTACGTAGATCGCTGCCAAACTCCTTAACTCCTTGATAATCGCCTTGTATAGCGTAGGCCGCGAACTGAGACAGCTTGTTGGTGATCCTCTCGGCTTTTGTGACTTGTCCGGGCCTGTGACGAGAAAAATATGATACGATTTATACTAACTAGACCTAGTTGACCCGGCAAACGTTGTTTTTCTATGTTTGTCGATGTTTATTCCCGGTGCCATTTTTTTTATTGCTTTGATGGGTGGACGAGCTCACAGCCCACCTGGTGTTAAGTGGTTACTGGAGCCCATAGACATCTACAACGTAAATGCGCCACCCACCTTAAGACATATGTTCTAAGGTCTCAGGTATAGTTACAACGGCTGTCCCACCCTTCAAACCGAAACGCATTACTGCTTCCCGGCAGAAATAAGGAGGGAGGGTGGGTACCTACCCGCGCGGACTCTCAAGAAGTCCTACCACCATTAAATCGAGTTTATCGCGAGACACATTTTGTCTTTCTGAACAATAATTTTTTTTTGGGACAAACGTGGATATGATTTCTCTTAGAACAGCTCATACTGAAAGAAAAACGATTAATGCGACAAAAATAATGTTCCATTCATTACCTGACCCCTGGCCGTTCCTTGTAGAACACGTACTGCAGTTTCACGGTGAAGATCTTCCCGTACTGGTCGTATTGTTGGGCGCCAATCTCCGAGACCGAGTAGCAAGCTTGGAGGGGTAGCTCTTGGAACGGTTCCTTGTCTCCGGCCGAGTTGAACAACTGTACTACAGGATTGTCCCCTTGGAGCGCTAGTTTCACGAAGATTTTTTTCCAGAACCTTTCGAATTGCACACAAAACTAGTTAAATCTTTGGAAAGTACATTTTTTTTAAAGTTTTTAATAGATTGTGACCGACCTTTAATGTAACTAAAACTAAAAGCTAGGCAGGTAAAAGGTAGACAGCGGCTTGGCTCTGCCTCCGGCATTGTTGAAGTCCATGGGCGACGGTAACCGCTCACAATCAGGAGGGCCGTAGAAACGTCTGCCTTCAAAGGCAATAAAAAAAAACTTTATCAAAAACCAAGGTGAACATTTTTTTTCCTACCTATTCTAGTAGCCTAGTAGGGTTATATACTAGATTCGTCGGGCGAGTAGGTGAGCTCACGGGACTCTAAACTGGGGTGACCATTAAGAGCCAATCTATAGATACATATGCTATAAAATATGGCCTAGTTCCTAACAGTTGCTTAGTCCACTGAGTTTCTCGCCGGTTCTTCTCAGTGGGTTGCGATTCCGATCCGGTAGTAGATTAAGCGAAGCACTGCTCTTGCATTGCATGCATTTGATGTGGTTAACTTATATTAACTTTATAAATGCAGGATAATTATTTATGAAAGAATGAATAAGTATGCCTAAGAAATAGCACTTTTTTAAAACCACTTTTAGGTTTTTTACAATTTACAGTGTTCGTTATTTATAAAGTATTCGAAACATTGGCAATGATATAATGGTAATAAAAAAATGCGAGATTCTTTTAGAATAGTCTTAATTATGTTTTTGACGTCCGAAAAACCGACAAAATAAGATAGTCATTTATTTATTAAACATACCCTACCCTGCTTTCTGTATTGACCCCTGACAATGTTTGTGCACAACTTCAAGATGATCAGTCCAGTAGTTAAGTTTGTAACATAACATCCATTTGAAATGTTAGTACAAAAACTTTTCTTTTTTTCTTTAATCAGCTACCTTTGTCCGGTTATCTTCTTCTTGTTCGGTTGCCGTAGTTGCATTTCCCATCCGGGTCCAGTATACTTTGTACGGGGGAAGTCCTCCAGCGGCATAGACACGTCGTCGTCAAAGAGCGGAGTCGGTGGTCCCTCGCCATCACTGCCGGAGTCTCGACGTTGTTCGTCCGCTGAACACAAGTTACAAAGAACTTTTAAATGGGTATTAAAAAAAAAATCGGTTTTATGTAAATTCGGTTTACTGACGATAGTTGAACGTGACAACGTCATAAGAAAATACTGATGGAATGGTTTCATTTTTCAATTACCGCAATTATCGTTGCTATAAACAATTGACACCACATTCACTTTTCACTGAACTTCATACTTGACGAAAACATGTAAATGTATTATTGTATAGCAGCTGTCCACGCGGATGCATCGCTCACTCAAGTAGGAGAGAGACAGATGTCAAACGTTGCCGAACGCGGAGGCCGATGGTGCCTCTTTGTCGCTCGTTGCGCGCTCTCGCTTGCACTTCAAGCCTTAAATGGAACGCCTCAATGAGTCATGTTTTTTCGTGCGTGCAGCCGGCTCCATCGAATTATAAGACGTTGTCACGTCAATAACGGTTTTTTAAATCGTATTCATGAATAAACTAACCTTGTTGAGGTTCAAATCGTTGCACTTCAAACTCGCCTTTGTCGAATGGATTCGTTCGTGGTGATTCGGGAAGAACTTGGGGCCGTGGTGGTGGAGCCAACACGGGAACCGCAGCCTCCTCGGTGCCATTGTCTGTTTCCTTCGGCCTAGTATAATA
Organism: Bombyx mori; assembly: GCF_030269925.1. Lineage (NCBI taxonomy): Eukaryota > Metazoa > Arthropoda > Insecta > Lepidoptera > Bombycidae > Bombyx > Bombyx mori. The sequence continues at coordinate 12,622,623 of NC_085124.1, read as the reverse complement.
AATTACCGATATCTTAGTAGACTATGATGGATTATTAATATAACTCATCATAGAGAAATAGAAGTTAATGAGATAAGAGATCGCGGTCTTGAAGCTAAAGTAATACGACCACTGGATTTAAAATAGCAGAACTGTGATATTACCATATTATGTGACGTGAAAGCTGACTAGACATTCACTGCTATCATGTCCATTTCTGCAACTAAGCAGTCTTGTGTTTGACCTTTGAAGGGTGGACAATTGTTGTAAAGTACAACCGAGAGTTCGACGTCATATCTTTGTGGGTGGCGGCATTCACGTTGCGACATCTATGGACCCCGCTAACGACTTTAAGCCAGTTAAGGTAAGTTCACACATTCACCTGTGCAATAAAAAGGGTTTTCTCTATTTATAGGTACTTATATTATGACATAATCACATACCTTATGAAGACAGTGAAAGTATCATCTGTAGAATCCCGTGAACCTTGGTGGTCGAGTCGTGGGGTAGCAGCAGGAGGTGGTGGTGCACCCATGCTTAAGAACGGATCGAAAGCTTCAGCCTCAAACCCTGCAGGACCAACATCTGCGGGGACTTCATCCCCCCACACATCTAAGGAACATATAATACACATTCAATATCATTGCTTGTTTTTTAAGAATCAATTCAAATCTTGGTACCTGCCACTCACCCGTGGTTTCTCGATTCGAGGCAGTAGAGTCAAATTTGGCTGAAAAAGCGTCAAAAGCATCTGAAGTAACTGGAACGGATTCCTGCATTACAGTATCTGATGTATTTCCCCAGGGCGAATCAGGTGTCTGTTGCATTTGTGAATCGAAAGCGTCCATTGCATTACCACCAAATAAATCGGCTTTGTCATTTGCGGTAGTGACTTCAGTTGTTCCGAATACGTCCGATGTTGCGACGTCCATGTCCGTTGGAATTGTTCCACCAAATGTGTCATCTTGGATAGCCTCGCCAAATATGTTATCGCAAGCTACCGGTGTAACTGATGATTCTTCCACTTTAGCATCGAACACATTTTGGGCTGTATTCGAAAACATAACATCGGAGGCCCCAAAGCTTTCGAATGGATTCATCTCGATTTCTTTTGTTGGCGCCTCTTGGAAGTCCTCATTTATCATATCTGTGAATGGTGAAGTATTCGCAGTGGCGGAGGTAGAGTTTGGTGCTGGTTCGGAACAGTCCATTGGTACGGAAGTTTCGAGTGTTGTTGAGAATATGTTAGATTCAACAGGCTCAGCCAAAGTAATGCTTTCTTTTACTTCCTCAGTCGCGAATGGTCCCGTTTCGTTTGTTGGTGCTGTAAATTCTGCTGCAGTTGGTTGCGGCATATCTACCGGAACTTCTTCGAGTATATCATCGCTCAGGAAGTCTATTTGTTTTTCTTCTTTCTTCGGTGCCGAATATAAACTAAGTATATCCTCTTTTGTTGGTTTCACAATTGGCGCTGGTATTGGCGCATCGAATAGATTAATATCATCTGTCGTCTGTGGTGGTGGGGGACGCGTAATAGGTGGTTGTGCGGGAGGTGCTGGACGCGGAGGTGGTGGACGCGCAACTGGTGGTGGTCGAGCTGGCGGTGGCCGTGATGGTTTGCTACGGCTTACATCGAATATATCCGTATTCCGAGATTCTTCCTGAAGTTCTGGCTCAGGTGTAGGACTTGGTGAGTGTATATCACGAACTGAAACGGGGCTTGGTGTTCGAGTTGGTGGAATTCTGTCTAGTAGATGAGAACTTGTAAATTCCATTTGTCCAGTGACTGTCAGAATTAGATTTTGTGTTTCAGGTGGTAAAGGATGGGAAGGGATCGTTACATCGTCATCCGGTGCTTGCATAATGTCAGTGGTCGTGGAGCCCAGATCAAGATCTGTTGGCTTAACGAGCTTATCGTGGGCGGAATGTTGATTTGGAAATATATCATCCGTGAAGTCATCAAAATGTTTGGCCTCAACGCCTGAGGGATCTGCACCAAAAATATCAACAGGGACTGTGTCACCCACTGGAGGCTCGTAGCCATCCCCGAAGTCTGAAAATGGGTTGCTAGTAGCAAATGGATTGTCTCCTGAGAATGTTGTACTCTCATTTGAATCTCCTGACATCATGAACGGATTCAGTACTTCAGTAGTGACAGGTGCGACGGGCTCGCCCATACTTAAGAAGGGGTTGTACGCCATTGTTATTGTCTGTTATCAGTTTATTTTAAAAATTCAGACTCAAGTAATTTTAGCTCTGTTTTTCCTGGGTTTAAATCTCCCGCAAAAGATGTATCGAACGGATCAAAATCCTCTTGACTTTGTCTTGTTTCTGATGGCTCGGGAGTGAGAGCTTTGACCTGAAATATATCGTCTGAAGGTTCCAGTAAATCTAACTCGCCCTTTTTTTCTTCTTCTTCACATGAAAACTCTTTGGCCAACAACTTCAACTCAGTTTTACTGGGAGCTATTACTGCAAATGAAGTATAAAACGGATCTACCTCTACTGTCTCGAGATTGCTAGAATCTCCAGGACCCGAAGGCGTTAAAACTTTAGTTTCGATTCTGCTTGAACGAGTCTTAAGTTCTTTTGTTTTCACGTTTATCTTAGACTGGTATGTTTGAGAAAACTCCGAATATCGTCGCTTTGCCTCGTAGTTAATTTTTGGTGCTAAGTCTTCATCCGAGCGAGTTCTAGTGAGTGTTTCAGAGAATGTGTCTGCTGCCTCTGCTTCTAGGTCTTCGGTAATAGAGACTTCACGAGTATAATAGGGAGTTAAAGGCTTAATTAGCTTTGGTTTTGAGTCTAAGCTTAACGGTTCCTGATCATCAACATTAAAAATGACACTTTTACTAACTGTCAAATTCTCAGGTCGAGATGCTCGTCTTTCTCCTATTTTGGGTTCGTCAGCACGTGGATCAAAGTCTGGATCACTTGGGACACGATACAACGTTGCAGAGTTTGTGCCGATAAGTTCCTGTTCGAGGATCTTTAATTCAATTTTCCCCGGTGCTGAAATTTTATCAACTATCGTCGTATCGAATGGGTCTATTTCAGCTTCATTTACGTCAACTGGGTCTAAAGGCGAATCACCTAACTGAGTTAAGTCTGTTGTACTTCCTCCTAATAAATCCCGAGAAAACCTTTCATCTTTCTCTCCAATATCATCAGAGGTAATCGATTCGCGGACACCGGAAGGATCAGTCAAGTGTATACGAACTGAGGATTTTCTCCTATTATTTAATTTAACTCTGATTTCTTCAGCTCGCGGATCGAAGTCGTCGTCGTCTTCTAAGATCGGCTCTTTTTCGATGTCTCGAAGAGAAGTCGATGGTATAACTGCATCGGCAAAGCTTGTATCAAACGGATCGTTTTGGTCACCGTACGGATCTGCGACGTCGAGCTGATCTTCGACAATACTCTCAGCAAAAACAGATTTATTTTTGTCGGCTTCGAATGCAGACCATGATTCTTGGACGACTGGTTCTAATTTAATTTCCTTTTCTTGTAGTTTTGTTACTTCAGTACTCGCTTCTAACGACTCTGCCGCTAGTAAAGTAAATTCGTCAATTTCTTCCGTGTGAGTATCTTCAGCATTTAGTTTTTCACTGTTAAGCGGGCTTTCTTGTTTCTTTTGCTGTATGAATGATGTATGTAGAGAGACACTCAGATCAATGGGAGTCGTTACTGGTATGTCTGCATCAAGATCTAAGATACTTTTTTCAACTGGGTCACTTGCAGTTACCTTGCTGATAGCAGGGGTTTCATCTGTAGTATTTTCTAAGAGTAAGTCGCCAGGTATTACTCTCTTTGGTCGTTTTGTGGTAATAGTCAGGTTATCGATACGCCCGGTTAGAACTTCAACAGCAACGCCAATGTCTAACGTTTTCTTTCCTTTAGAAGCTTTTACTTCGTGGCCTTTGATTAAAGCGTCTACGTGTGACGTATCAAATATATCATCATCTTGAAAGTCTTCTGGTGAATCAGGAACATAAGCAAGTTTTACTTCACCTCGTTCAACTGCATCTACGTATGAAGTATCAAAAATGTCGTCTTGATCCTCTTCTTCAGATTCGTCGTCAGTAACTCCGTATTCACTTTTATCTGCTTCTTCTTCTGCGACTGCTTGAACTAATTTAGGAAAATCAGCTTCCGTCACCTCAACTACAGGTCTGTTTGGTGCTGCTTTCGGTGCAGACTGCTCTTTGGCCTTCGCTGGAACTCTTTGAAAGAAAGATGTGGATTTTATACGATCTAAATCTCCTTGAGTTTTCTTAAGTACTGAGTCGACCCCTGTAGTTAAATCTTTGAATTTGGACCATTCTTCATTTTCTTTGGTTGATCCCTCACCAGTTTCAGAGTTTTGATGTTCTCTTCTGTACTTTTCAAGTTCTTCTTCGGTAAAAAGCTCCTCTTCTCCTTTGCGCTTTGACTTTTTTCCCTTTTTCTTCTTCTTAAGGCCTTTTGGTAGTTTTAGCATTATACGTTTTTTCGTCTAGATTTTTGAGTTGCTGAAACAAAATATCGTAACTAATAAAAAAAACACTCATTCGTGTATTTGCAATGTTCTAAATAGGGAGTCCATCAGGCGTTAACTAGTAAGCTGGAGCCCATAGTGATCATAAAGTGATTGCAAGCTCATCTTGAGTCACGAGGCGGAAGTCTAAGGTTAAAATAGAAAAAAAATGGACTGTCTTAGACAATGGGAACACGTGTACATATTTATAAGGGGTGTGAGTTGGTATTATCGCACATGAGTCGGGCCCAAAGCATAACTGCTCGCTTTGAGACACTAGACCTAACTCTCAATTCCACTAGGATAATTGTGCTGCTACTCTTCGTACCGGAATATAGGCATGACGGTATCAATGCTTACCGACGAGCTTACCGACTCAAGTTAACGAATTAAGTACAACCCTTGCGGATCTTAAGTTGTAAAATGGTTGAGGATGCTCACTACTACGAATGGATGATAGACAAGTAGTAGTAGCTAAAAGAAATTTAAATCACGGATATCCTTATTTATTTCCGTACATATGGTTACCGTGTAAGATTTTTTCACGTCAAAGAGAAAAATAGCATAAGGTTAAATCAAGTATTTAACAAATATCGTTTCTGAGTAAAATACTTACCGTTTCCATGATATAATAAACTAGAATTCGGTTCAAAACAAGTAACTAACTACCAAACGTACACGTTTGAAATCTAAGAAGCTCTGAACTTTATTACAGGTTTACACGTCGATAGCAGAATATAATATCATAATGAACATTTTTAGGCAGATGGGGGCGCTTTTCATTGTATTGATCGTGTTATGCGACGGGAATTGATGTAGGTTACGGCGTCTTCCTGGTAACAGGTTGCTCGAATAGTTGCAGGACACACTCACAATAAATACTATAATATATTACAATTACCAATCATTTATATAGTCTTTAAATTAAAATATCAACATATTTGCATAAATTTGATTACGAATAAAAATTAAGGGAAGAGAAAAAAAACTATAGTTTTGTACACACCAAATAAGAACGAAGGGTACACATTGAGAAAATGAGATACACAAAAGCAAGAATGAGGAAGAAATTCGAGATATTGTCGAATGGAAATGACAGTGCAAATGGGTGAGACACAAAGTGAAGGTCGGTGGTGGAGATGAGAAACGAGGCCGCGTCGTGGGCCGCGGCGGCACGGAGACACACAGCGGCTAGCTACGGGCACGTACCGGGACTCCAGCCGCCGTTACCTACAGCTAAGGGCATAGGCTACCGCGCTACGGACAAAGGGTCTCTATACCTTCATCGCAACGCGGAGACGAGGGGACAGTACGCGAGGCGAGCACTCTGCTGAAGGCGCCTGCCGGACACTGGCGGCGCGGCTCGCTCCAGAACCCACTTCCCTGATATCGATCTGCGAACAGTTCGCGCATGCTCCGACCACCCGCCTACGAGCGTCACCGCTCAATCCTCCTCAGGACATCGTGTTATGCAATACTTGAGCGGTGCGTGGGCTTAAGTATGCGCCCTTTTCCAGATATAATCGAATAATTACATGGCGTAATCGAAAATCGAAATTGAAAAATATATTTCTCAGATTTTTTTCATTTTTCTTACTGATAACTTTTTTTTGCATTGATGAGTAACCGAGCTAATATTAAATGGTTTTTTCGAGCCCATAGATATAACAACGATGGAGGTATCCTCGGAGTTTACCCCTGCCCACTCACTGATGAATCCTTTAGTCGACTTTTACGACACCCACGAAAAGAAAAGGGATGATGCTATTTTAGTCCGACACGCCATATTCGAAGCTGAGCTTAAAGTGTTAGTAAGCGGTTATTGGAGCAATTAGACACGACGACGCTGTCCACCTTAAGCCGCGATTTCGGACTCTCAAGTTATAAAAGAATGGAGTACGTTTGAAGAGACCTACACTCAGCAGTAGGTGAACACGTGTTGAAAGAAGAATTCATAACAACGGTCTTCGTGCATAAGTGCTTTGTGCTTCTAGGCAAAAGCAGAAACTCTGCATTTTCTTATTGTAAAGCTTTACGCTAATCGGTGTGAAGTGCAGGATCGTTATTTTGTCAAAAATACCTATTGTAACAGTTGACGTATGGAGGTATATATTATTTATAGAGGTAGGTATATTATTCTAAAAATTCAACTTCTTTTAACGAAATAAAAATATGAATAATACAATTTCCTGATTACGAAACAGAAGATGTTTAATTTTTTTGTTTGTCAGTATTTACTGAAACCGTTATGTGAGAATAATTTTATGATAATGAAGTTTGATGTTTAATTAAAGTTTTTATTTTTTAGGTTATATATCCTACTTTTTAATTTCATAATATGATAAACCTTTAGCACTTATACGCTAACGTCAATCTAAGAGTAGCTTTATCCAAGAAAAACTATCTTTTGAAGAAAGAAACTATCTTTTGTTTCTCTACCTAATAGTTGGTAGCTTACGGGTATATGCAAAACTACGCGCGGAGCGGTAGATGAGCTTACGGACTCAACCTGAGAGAAATGCTAACTCTAGCCCTAGCGAGGGCAGTGCTTCGCTGAATCTACCACCGTATCGAAATCGCGACCCACTGAGAAGATCCGGCAAGAAACTCAGTGACTATAACTGTCGTTAAGTAGCTACTATTTTCTAGGAACAATACATTTTTTACAAACTCTACAAACAAACATAAGCTAGTATTTTAAGTAGGTTTTAAGATTTATGTAATACCGTATTTTTCTTTTTTTTTTACTTTGGATTATATTCAATGAAGCCCTCAAAATTTATAATGCAAACGCACTATAGCCACAAGCGATATTTAATTTAAATGAGAGGCCGGTTAATGTGTATAGTATTTATTATCTATGGTGCATAATTTCTTTGAAATTTTTCGTCACCAGTGCGCTCAGTGCGAGTTGGAACAACGCCCCTAGCGGCAAATGCAAGGGCGCTGTTCCAAGTCCCCATACAAATTTGAGTTAGTTTTTTTATTTATTGCTTAGATGGTGGACGAGCTCACAGCCCATCTGGTGTTAAGTGGTTAGTGGAGCCCATATACATCTAAATCGTAAATGCGCCACCCACCTTGAGATATATGTTCTAAGGTCTCAGTATAGTTAAAAAACTCGCACTAAGCACATAGGCAAAAGTCTTAAAAAAAAAAAACTGAAATCGCGATTAGACGGTGCCGTACTAATATTGGCAGCTACTTTTAAAACTATAACTGTTTTCTTTTATCTACTTTGGTAGGCAAAGGGAACGTTCAAATTTTTATTCAAGTTGAATGTACAAGCCATAATGTATTTTAAGTGAACTGGAAGCCCAGAAGAGCAATAAATTAATGCTTGTCTTTCATGGCTCCCAATATGTATTGCTAACAGCTGATTTTACCCCCTTTTTTTTCTTGTGTCTGTTGCCCTTCTCCTACGAGGTCCCCGCGCTTAGGGGGCGCTCGGGGTATGTAGGACTGGTCCGGACCCACCTACAAACGACTCCCTTGCAGTCTTCGCCCAAGCGTCCTATCCCCTCCGAGGTCAGAACCCGGATGAGGTAAGGGGGTTACCGCGATCAACACTACAACCAGACGGTGCAGCTCACCCCAAGGACACCCGGTCGACGAAGCTTTCGAAGCGAATCGAAGGTTCCGAAACGTCAGCCGTCTCGGTACGGCATGGGCAGCTCGTCAGGCCGCCCAGACGGTGCCGCCGATACCCCGAGATACTCCGCTGGACCAGAACCAGCCTGCTAGGTCGGGATGCAGTACACCGTCAACCGGTTGCTCTTTTACCTCGAAGATATTCCTGCTTGGCAGCGCGCTAGAGTGCTGGTAATGCGCCACGCTGCCTCGACCGCCTCATGTTGCCCCGTGACCTTCACCGGGGGGGCTGATCTTTCCCATGGATTTGTTTTTTTTTGTTTCCAACAAACGTGATTACGTGGACAAACAAGATTACGTGGATACGAGGCCTTTTCAGTTTTACAGGACAAGAAGACATTCATAGAGTGTGTATTGCATGGTTTCACTTCTTACACGAAAAATCTACAGGTACAGTGCTCCAAACAGGTATGCATACGTATGCGAAAATTTATTTCAGAACATAAATTTGGAAAGTCTAATTTGCTTTGTCTGGATTAGTTTCACATAGAAACTGTTTTACTTATGTGTGTCTGATACTCCACAATTCCAGTGCACCTACACTATCCTTACTGGCACTCTTATCCAATCCAATCCCATTTTTGGCATTTATTCATCCCTAGCGTCAACTCGGATTATATCTTATAGCCCATTAGTGCTTTAAGAACAACATGGATCTCGCTGAGTATGTAAGTATTTATATCTTCGTGTTTCCTTACTATCTCAGCAGCGCATTTTGAACGGGGAGCCGAACGTCCTACGAGGTCCCCGTGCCTGGGGGGCAGACGGGGTATGTGGACTGGACGGTCCGCAGATGCTAGGAGTAGCCCGCGGGCCCAAGGGATAGAATTTATGCCCCTACCCACTAAATGACTCCCCTGCACTTTCGCACAATGGTCCGATACCTCGAGATCAAAACCCGGGTGGGGTAAGGGGATTACCGCGATTAACATTGTAACCAGACGCGCAGCTCACCCCAGGGACGCCCGGCCGACGGAGGGATCGGAGGCTCTGGACGTTGGCAGTCTATGCGCAGGTGTGCCGCTGGTGTTCCAGAATATCCTACTGACAGAACGAAGCTGTCAAGTCAAGATGCGATACACCACCAACCGGTCGCTCTTATGATGTTACTCGAACATACATACGTATGCCCAATTTTTTTTTAAGGGAATTTATGACCTGGTAACTAAACTGAGACCTTTAAGTCATGTCTTATTTTAATCTATAAGCACATTTTTATGAAAAATGATATTATGGAGTGAAATGAAATGAAGATGATTAATTTGAGACATTAATCAACTGGGATGAAATGAAATGAGTTAATATGAGATGAAATATTATTATAATCTCAGTAAAATGGTGGTCATTTAAAAAGATTTTTTCAGTGGACTTTTTGGAGGATCCCAAGAAGTTACGTCCAGCGGCTTTGTTTCATTTTCCCATATTTGTGCACTTTGACAGATATTAAACAGTTAATAAACCACCATTATTACACATTTAAATCCAAAGAAACACTAAATAGACAAAATAAAACAACTTCACTCCACGCGTTCCCGCCAAAAAGTCCCGCGTATGCCCAATTTATTTAAGAGATTTTATGACCTGGTATCTGAGACCTTTAAGTCATGTCTTATTTTAATTTATATTCATATTTTTATGAAAAATGATATTATGGAGTTAAATGAAATGAGGATGATTAATTTGAGACATTAATCAGCTGGGATGAAATTAAATGAAATGAAATGAGATGATATGGGATGAAATACAATCTCAGTAAAATGGTGGTCATTTACTAAGATTTTTTCAGTGGACTTATTGGAGGATCCCGGGAAGTTACGTCCAGCGGCTTTATTTCATTTTCCCACATTTGTGCACTTTCACAGATATTAAACAGTTAATAAACCACCATTATTACACATTTAAACCTGAAGAAACACTAAATAGACAAAATAAAACAAATCACACAACTTCACTCCTCGCGTTCCCGCCAAAAAGTCCGCGTATGCCCAAGATATTTTTTTCAAGTAGATTACAAAAAAATGTATAAAGTGACAGCTGCACGATTCTATGATTAATTTGTTTTCCGTTTTCGTCGCCTTTGAACTTTGAAGTGTGAAATAGGATTGAAACTTTTTGAAGTAAAGTTTCTACCCTATCTCTAAGTTTATCTCTTTAACTAATATCTTTAATGTGCTAATTTTTTTTTATAAAGACTTCGATTCAGTGCTGTTATTTAGATTGTTAGTCTGTGGCAAAGCTTGAGAGCAATTGTTAAAGACTCACCACATATGTGAGTGTCCTTTTGGTAAAGCAAATTATACATTATAGGGAGTATCAACCTATCAACATTTGAGCAATTTATTTTTGTACGAGATTAAGATTAATGCTTGTCCTACCTATTTTTGTACCTATTTTTTTGTAATTTAGCTGGGACTTATTTGTGCCCGCATCAAATTTGTGTGTGTGCACTAGGGATGTAAACCGGTTCGAAGAAAACCGGAGAAAAACCGGTTTTTATACATACCGACAAATACCGGTTTTTATTTAAAAATACCGGTTTTTTACGCTTTACATTCACAGTTCACACCAGTGCTACCAGATCAAATATACAAGCTACAAATATTAAAAAAACCGTGTTTCAGAACCAAATTGCCGTGCATTACATTTAAAAACTACAGTGCAATAACCACAATATGGTTGGTAGACTTTTAGCGTACGAAATGAGGACCGTGACCCAAATAACCACATATCTGCACCCAACGATCAGAAATGGCTTTCGCCTACCAGAGCACATGTTGTCTGCAAAAGAGATGGTGCATCGTGAACTGGGGAATCTTCTTGAAGAATTTTCAACTCTCGCTTTATCATCGGAACAGCCAGAAAAAACCACAAACAATTTTAAAAAGCCTGGTATTCTGGATTTTTTGCATTCGCGAAAACGGGATATTCCGAACGCCATGGCGGCCGCAGTGAATATAGTGCGAATGTATATTGAGACTGAAGCCGCCAGAGTAAACTACACCGAAATTGCTGGCACGTGCTAACATCCAGAAAGAGCAAGCTTCTGAATGACGCAGTGGACCAACTATACCTCTTACATCAAATATTTAATTTAATTAAATTTTAATCAAAAAAAAAAAGAAGCTTTTTATTATCGGATAATATATATGATCATTAAAAGCCTATATAAAATATGCTTAGCCAATTAATTGTATGAAGAAAACTCTTCGTTTGAACGTAAATTTGTTTTATTTAGTGATTATTTAGCCTTTATGGAAAAAACCTAAAAATACCTTAAAAAACCGGTTTTTTGAGAAAAAAACCGGTAATAAACCGGAGCCAGAAATTGTAATCGGTTCACATCGCTAGTGTGCACACGATAGTAAACCGGTTGGTAAAACTAAAGTCGGTGATGGATTTATTTGCTCAATAGTATTGAAAAAATCAGAAAAAAATACTATCAAGTTTCTCATAAGCTGTTGATTTTGATTTGAAAATTCATAAATACTACGTTGTGGATTATTTGTATATTGCAAATATATGACTGAAATGTCTTAGTTTTTTTTTTAATACGATATTATTAAAAATAATTTGAAGCATTATTAAATGTGTGTGTTTGGTCTTTTACATTGAATTCGCATTTAAAGAGATAGCTTTAAATAAAATTATGAAAAACTTTAAGTCGCAGAAGTGTTGAAAATAACATCCTTTTTAGCTTTATATGAAACTGTAAATATAGATCATGTTACTGTAAATGTGAAATAAAAAAAATTAAATAAAAAAAATCATAAGCACAACAGAGCGCACCCCCCTAGCGGTAAACATAATGAACTAATTTGTCAAAATAGGTTATTAACCAACTAAACATAAAATGTCGTATTGGCAATTCACGTCAGTCGGACCTCTTTTTCTTTCGCACGCTTTATACGTAAGTCAATACTCGTCCATTGACTCTTGACTAGGCTACGTCATTTATTACCTCACTATTCCGCGAGGCTACGTACCTACGTCGTAACGTCGCTTACCTACGTTTATGTTTTCTGCAAGGAAAAACCAAATTTTTTCGCATTAAGTGATTTGCATTCAAGAAAATGTTTTATATTGGTGCTCTGCGTGCGAACCAGTATAGGTGAAAATTGCGCGGCGGCACGGAGCAAACAAACGTGCGGGCCTCACGGGCAGCAGTTTGTTATCAAACAGCTAGTGGCGAGGCGCGAGGGCCATGGCGATGGCGGCGCCCGGGATCATCGTGAAGGAAGGATGGCTGCAGAAACGTGGTGAACACATCCGGAATTGGCGAGATCGGTACTTCATATTGTTCGACACGGGGGACCTGGTGGGCTTCAAGACCCAGCCGGAGCGGAACAACTACAGGGACCCTCTCAACAAGTTCACCGTACGCGACTGCCAGATCATGGCTGTGGACAAACCTCGCCCCTACACTTTTACCATACGTGGCCTGCAGTGGACCACTGTTATTGAAAGGAACTTCTCAGTTGACAACGAAAAAGAAAGGTAAGCACATGTTTAAAATTATAAACTAAATCGTATAATTGGAAATATATTATCCTTAAATTTAATAAATGCAAGAACAAAACATAAATACATTATCCTGAAGGATTGTTATGTTTTGACATTGCTCCTGTTGCTGATGTGGACTTAATAGTTTAAAAATCCAATAAATATTTATTCCACATGTGCTATTTTTGTAGCGAAATGTGACAACAAAACAATTACCTCAGAACTGATCTTAAATTTTTAAACATAGAACAAATACAAAAAGTTAAATGTAAATTACAAATGTCACAAACCAGTAAAAAAATACAGAGGATTGTGCATTTACAAAGAACTACTTACTCGATTCTCAGTGTTGTTTACTAACTGCTCATTATTTGTGTAGGTCAAGGTTGTATGAAGGTTGCACCTTTCTATAATTGTAATCATCTACTAGGGCTTGATTACCCCTCAAAATGTTTCAGAAGACAAGCAAACAAAATCAACCAGTCAAGGTTATGAGATTACTCATGATCGGGCCAATAATTCCAAATTTGAAATTAGATTACTGTGAATAGTCTGTTAAAATAAAATATAAATTCAAAATTACCACTGTTAAACAATAGCCATTGAAAAGTTTAGAATTAATATGAATTGGCAAGGAAATTAGTTGTAATAAAGGGATTTTTGTATCATCATTTCAATACATGTACATTGAGTGATTTGACCAGTACATAATAAAATATATGACCTCCCCATTAATATTTATATATGTGTGTTATAGTAATGTTTGCGTATAATTAATTGCATTTAAAATATTAGTTGTAGTCATGAAAGCTATTAAAATCTGAAACAGCAATTCGAGCAAAACTTGCAATTTAAGTTACTAAAACAAATGTTATTGTAAACTTATGACTTTTTCTGAACGTTTTGCTGCAGAAATAGGCATCTACATAAAAAAATGCCCTAAAACTAGCATAGTATTGGTTTGACAGGAAATAGGCAGTTTGATAGGAATATAATTGAGTACACTATTGTGGAATGAAAAACGGAAATAGTAGGATTATTTGTAGGCCAGAATTGAAGACCTGCATCTGCAGACAAATATTCAGACGTGCTATTATCATTAACATTCTCTGATATAAATAAATGACCAATTAATTGCATTCATTAAAGAGTAAACCACCAGCAAATTAGGAAGTAATTTATATTCTATAAATAAACGAAGAAAATAACATTCCAAATAATTGATTATGGGAGCAGAAATTGCTATTTTGTGAAGACAAAAAAGTATGCTTTAAATTGATTATTTATTCAGAAGAATTATCATAATATGTTCTCAATTTATTTAAATTTCTTAAGGAACACATTATAAAAATTAAAATAAAAGTAAAGTAAGAGTAAAAGGCTACAATTTAGTTCTGAATATAGTGTCTTGAAAAACAACCGGAAATCTTTTATTGCTTATAATGTGTTTGTTTATGATTTCATACCTTTGAATGTCATTGTTACAATGATGGTAACATAATTACATTGTTTTTGTGAATTTAGAATAGGAATCAACAAGTCAAATATTATGATTCATTTTAGAATGTTTTTGTATTATACACCTACCTATATGTTACAGTTATGTTTGAGTCTGAAATGAACAAAGGATGAATATCCCGAAAGTATTTTATTTGAATAAATTATATACATAAAATCTGATTCATATCTCCTATACCTTTTAAAGGTTGCGACTAATACAGATTAGCATATAGCCTATCTTATGGTGAGGTATCATCACTATCACAGAATAAACTAATCCCCCTCCTTTAATAACTTTCTCCTGGATTGTCAGCTTTTCAGAGAGGCCAAGTCTCTGCACAGTAATGGAGAATGGAGAATATGAGCGAGGTGCTTCTTGGTATTCCTCGAAATATTTCTGTCCGTCCATACACAGTCCATTCGGGACATAGCTCTCTTTGCCATACCAATCCAATCATTCCAAGAAAATCTCCTATAAAATTATACAGTACGGGTGGTCCAAATTTATACTGTTGCTGTGTAAAATGGTGCTGTTAATAGAATTTTATGTTATCATTGATGGGATAAATTTATTGGGAAATTTATTTAATAAAAATAAAAGGTAGAAGACTTCAAATATATGTGATTCAGAGACTACAGCTGCAGAAGACCAACCAAGAGCCTTTTGATTGATTAACAGTTACTGGAACCATCTCCATCAAAATGATTATTATAAGCACTAAATCCCTACTAAATTAAATAATTCATAAAATAAAATAATTTAAGGGAAGAAATAACTTGATTGTGTTAAAAATACCAACTAAATATATAAAAAAATTAACTACATAAATTATCTAATATATTATAATATAAATTCAATGCTTGTAAAGGCCCTGCAGATGGGGAATTTTTATACTTCACACAAAAATGTTTACTTCTTTTCTTATCTTTGCACTACCTTCACTATCATTGAAGTTATATTTAAACACTAAAGTACCTTGTTTTTTACTTTTTAATTGGTAATTTAAATGCAGTTAACTTCATTTATTTCTCAGTTTTTAGTTATTTGTGTTGTAATAATTAAAGTTGTACGATGTTCTAATTTTAATTACAGAGGAAATGAAATATTATTATTACATTTTTTTGGAGGCATTATATTAATAAAATATAATTAATAATATAATTCTATGTTGATATCCATGAAAAGGCTTAAGGTGTGTCAAACATTTGTACCTACATACAAACTCTAAAATTTTATCCTCCTTTGAAAGTTAACTAAAAAAGAAACATGATTTATTCAGAAGACTATTATTATGAGTTACCAATCATATGTAGGCGTCCATAGGTTTATGGAACTGATAGGCGCAGGAATTAGTTTGTTTATAAGTAGAAAACAATGCAAATAGAGCATATATCGTCTTCTCTTACTAATTTACTAATGACTAATTTTACAGGAGAGTGCTTTAAAAGTTTAACATTTAATGTTTTTAATAATAATCATCTTTGCAACATTAATTTTTTATTTTTTACTAGTTACACTATCTGTCTTTTAAAGTAAGATAAAATTATGTATTAATTTTGTTAATAGTAGTCAAAACATAGGTAAACTAAAAAAACAAAAATTAAAACTACGCTCTTTTGACAGTATTTATACGAAAAATACTGGTGATACCAAATGATTCCGCATATTAACTCAATTTCGAATATTTTTGGAAATTTTACACTTTTAATGCGAAAAGACGATATACTGATTAATGTTAACTTTATTATCTCCAGAGAAGAATGGGTGAAGGCCATCCGAGAAGTTGCCTCGCAACTGAGCACCGGAGGGCCCAGTTCAGCATCGATGTCCGATGCTGACGATCGCGACATGGCACAGCTCGGCACCAGCTTCCGTGACCCCCGCCGCATCGTGAGTACACCGTTCGAATCCAGAATTACATGCAGAACTTGTTCAAAATTAGAATAAATGGAGTGCAATTGGTGAGATGTCTAGTGTACTCATCGATACATATATTCGAATATTAGGATTTGTTTACGAAATACTTCCACAATTAAGGGATAATATTGAGTAAAAAATTGGTGATATGCAAAATTTGTAAGGTCGCACTAGCACCACTACTCTACCTATTTTTGCTGCGCGGTAGTCGTATGTTCCGGTTAGAAGGATCAGATAGCCGTTAAATTGCAAGTATAAAGTTGACCTGATGGCTTCGGTAACCAATCAGTATCAGATGGCCCGTGACCTATTTTATGTACTCAAAAATATTATCGAAAATACCTGGCATCTTCTGCTCTCTGCTCAACATATAATAATAAGTTGATCATAACCAATGTAAGATGACTTTTTTGAAGTTCTAATTCCAATATAAGTTTTTTAGTTTCCCGACTTCTTTCTGTAAACTTATTGATGGCATTAAATTTTTATGACTAGAATCTGACAAATAGCGGTGCTCTACTGGTTTGTTTAGTTTTTAATCCCTGAGTTACGTGCTATGACTCTTGTCTTTTTCTTTTTTCCCGCCGGGGGCCGAACCCCCTACCCGGTCCCCAGACTTAGGGGGCACTCGGGTAAGTGTGATAGATAGTCCACAGACGTTGGGAGAGGACCAAGGGATGGAATTTAGGGCCTTAAACGAACAGTTATGCCCCTGTAGGTCCCCTTTTTTGGTATACATTTCCTATGCCCTCTTGCAGGTCGAGATATATACTATACATATGAACCTACTTATCTCAAGTGTTTCCTTATTTCATACACACATAGCGCGGAGTAAATTGACCCTGAAATACGAACCGATGGACTCGTCACAATTTATATAAGCAGGTTTCGTGTTTATTATTTGACGGCTGAACCCCAAAAAGTCGGAATTCGTGACCTTTAAAGATTAGTACGATTCCAAGCAGAAACGGGTCGTATACATAAGAACATAACAAAATCGCGGTAGGTATGCATTCGTGTATTTTTGTTAGAAGGAAAATGCACGGCATGCGTCACGTCTCGGATTCTCGGAATCGTGCGTCGTACATGTAAAAAGGACTCTATTGCGGGCCCCGAGGGCACTGCACTCGCGTACTTTGAGCCCGGAGAGTCCTTTGAACTTGTTTTCACCATGGTTGTTTACATCGCTCAACGTACATACAAGTAATGTGTTCAAGGACAATTTCATACGTGCGTTATTTAAGTGGGTACGTGTTTATTTTGAATGTATTTGCTTACTACATTCACTGTGTGTACGTACACAGCAAATAAACGTAAATAAAACAAACATTTTGTTGTTGTTTGTCAATCATTGTGAGACCGCACGGGTAGGTACAACCACCCTGCCTATTTTTGCCGTGAAGCAGTAATTCGTTTCAGTTTGAAGGGTGGGGCAGCCGTTGTAACTACACTGAGACCTTAGAACTTATATCTCAAGGTGGGTGGCGCATTTATGTTGTAGATGTCTACGGGTCCAGTAACCACCTAACACCAGGTGAGCTGTGAGCTCGTCCGCCCATCTAAGGTTTATTAAAAACACTTGTACAGCTTAATCTTATACCTTTTAGAGTCGAGCATAATAGTATTTATTTTATACCAATATAAAATCAAAACAAGTACGAAACATTAAGACAAATAGTACAATAGACGGTCTTACCGCTAAGAGCGATGTCCTCCAGACAACTATCACTGGTGTACAAGAATCATCTAAGGAAAGATATTAACCGTTTATCTTTTATACATAAAATAAAGTTTTTTTCATTAATTTAGTATATCCTTTATTTATTTAAATTCATCCTCATAAAGTGAAGGCGGAACTCGTAACATTAGCTGCTAGGTAATAATAAGGCACCGTTTTATTAAGATTACTAGATTGAATTTAATGCTTCTTCGTAATTTCTAATGTTGGCAATTCGTCGGTTACAGTTTGCTCTGGTTTCTGGGTAGTGCAAAATATTCAGGTATTGGTAATATGAAAACGTCAAGTGATTCATTCAGCGTGAAGTCGGATTGCTAAGCAGACATTTTCTGGAATGTTCTTGAACTGGTTCTCCGAAATTGTTTTTTCGTGTTGACCATGAACGTTCGATCATTTGGATCGGTGGTTAGTGATCTTATCGTATTACGCATACAGGGTTCGATTCCACATCGGTGTTGGTATCTTTATTAAAGACTAGCTGTATCCGTCCGCTTCGCTGGGCATTTAAAATTAACATTATTATTTCTTACCCACACAAAGATTCTCATCATGAATGCCCCCGCAACTGGTGTAGGGAATATTAGCCTATCCATTAAGTATTCTACATGGATACCAAGTTTCAAGTCAATCGGATGCACGGTTCAGTAGTTATAACGGAACATCCGTAAAAACCACTGTAGATTTATATGTATATCAGTATAGATATAGATGCTTGTAGTTCTTGGTGTGCTTGTTGTTTCTTATGTGTATAAGACGTCACCACCCTGCCTGTATCTGCTGTGAAGCAGTAATGCTTTTCGGTTTGAAGGGGCCGTTGTACTGTAAAAAAAACAGGAAGAGGCTTGAAAGAACTGATCTTAAGCTGGCTGACAGCATTTACGTTGTCGATGTCTATGGGCCACTTTCTACTGGGTAACCACTTAACTCCGGAAAGTGAACCTGTTCATCCGTCTAAGCAGTAGACAAATACCTATCAGTCAATATAGTGTGATAAAAAAAAAGCGAACACGCTTAAAAAAACACACACACACACACAAACTGTAGACATTGTGCAAAATGTCGCAGACGAATAAGACAAATAAACATTATGTTAATCAGTCAAGTTCATTGAAATGCCAATCTCTAAATAGAAGAAAAAAATCGCTGTCCGCCTGTATCTTTCCCCGCTTAACTCTTATAAATCACGCCATCGATTTTTTTTTATGGCATACTAATTAGAAAGTGCAATAAAAGGGAAAGGTTTCTGTGTATCATTTAAAAATATTTGTAAAAAATTAGTAAACTATGAGGGTGATGTCAAGAAAACTGTGTATGCTTATATGGCTAACGCGGAACTAATGTTAAGAGAGAGCGGAAATCACGCGAGAGAAGTCGCGGGCGGAAACCTAGTGTTCGTTATAATTAACCAAAACATATGTAGGTACACAATAGGTACACGTGTTTGTTTGTGTGATGCTGTGCTTGGTAACAAATGGGTTTTAGTGTTAACTTATATGGTGATTATAATATATGCGGCGATGTTAAGTATACGTATGCTGTGTTATGTTTTATATATGCATATATGTTTTTTCCCTTGGAATTACTGGTAGTTTATTTATTTATTTATTGCTTAGGTGGGGGGACGAGCTCACAGCCCCCCTGGTGTTAAGTGGTTACTGGAGCCCATAGACATCTACAACGTAAATGCGCCTCCCACCTTGAGGTATAAGTTCTAAGGTCTCAAGTATAGATACAGCGGCTGCCCCACCCTTCAAACCGAAACGCATTACTGCTTCACGGCAGAGATAGGCGGGGTGGTGGTACCTACCCGCGCGGACTCACAAGTGGTCCTACCACCAGTAAAGTAAAGTAAGTAGAGAACGCCTTAGGCATTAAGTCCGTCCCTGTACTATTATTATTTATTTGTGCATTAAGTTAAAAATAAGTGATAAAAGTAAATTGTTTATTTTATCGAGAACGTCCAAAAAAATACGTGCAAAGAAACAAATCACGCTTACGTGTACAAAAACAAACATGTCATACATAATTCCGGGAATATATTTTATCGCTCGGTTACAATATGTAATAATAATCTTGCGAAAACAGATTAATTTCGTAAAATTTTAGTAATGCGCTTACGTAGAATGTTATTCAATCGAATATTTCTAATCGTACTCAGAAAAATGATTGTAGATTTAAGATTTGTAAGGTGAGCAGAACGAAGGAATAAATCATTTAATTTTAAACGAGGAAGATTCTGACCACGTTTTCAAGGTCAGCAGCATTCGCCATGATATCTCCAGAGTCTCTAACGACTAGATAGAAAACAAAATCATCAGCAAAAATCTTGCGACCTTGGAGTGGGGTAAGAAAAGAGAGGGAGAATCTAAATCACTGAAACTCAATTGTCCTGTTTCCAGTCACAGTTTCCACAGTTTCCAGTCACCCTCAACCACAAATGTACTCACGGCATTTTCATAAATAAGGAGAGATAATATCCGAGAGGTTATTAAAAAAATCCCCGTTTCATAAATAAGTGGTTATATTTGTTTTAATATAATTCGTCATATGAGTCGACTATTATCAAAGCCGGCAATCTGACTTTTGGAAAATTATTGGTAAATCAGAAAAACGAATTATTGACTTTGTATTCCGTTGGCAGTCACAAAACTCTTCTGAACGACATCTTAGATAAATAACAGGTTAAGTATTAACCTTTATTAATGCAGGTTTTGAAGCGTATTCTTTGAAGGAGACGATTATATTCAAATCAATCTGTATTGACATATCAATAAATTTTTTTTGTCCAAATGCACAGATTGCCACCTTTGATAATAGACGACTCATATAAGGTTCTGTAGCAAAGAATTAAAAAAAAAACGGAACCTCAGTAATTTCGCCACGTTAGACGCGATTATTTTATTAGTAGATTATTAGCAATATTCATCATGTACAAATGAAATTTGGAATGTGGTGCAATTAATAATTATCAATTCAATCGTTACACAACAGTGATTGAATTTCACAAAAACATAAATAGGGATGCCACTACATAGTTTATAAAAGTATGTGTAGGGACACACGCATACTTTCTCATGACAGTTCAACTATATTGTGTGGGAAATCCTCATAAAGAGATCGTAATTCAGTTTGATTTGAAAGAGAAATATTGAGTAGTTATTTACTTCTGCAATTTGTTTTGTTGGACGTAATTGACAATAAAATTTGATAAAATCAAGTAGGTATTCAATTTTGGTCTGTAACCGCGAACGTTTATCCTGAATACGGAACCCATCTCGTGTTTTTGACACACGCTTACCTCTCGTATTTATTTTTTTAACACTTCGTTTGCAATGTTTCTGAATTCGTCTATTGATATTAGAAAATATTCCGTGAAAACGGAGTCGCGGTTCCAACGTAGTGTGTAAGTTTAGATCGATCGATGCTTCACAATGACGAATTCGTACGTTGGCTGTTGAGCCACTTAGCGATGACTCAGATTGTTTGTATCGTTTCGTCGGCGGCTCTTACGAAATCGGACATTCCATATTTTGTCGACTATAATGGTTTTGTCTGTATTCTGACGGGCTGAGTGACGAGCGATAAGCGTTTTTGATATTGACAATGGATTTTAAAAGAACTTAGACTTGTTGTCTACTTAAAAGTTGTATATTTGAGTTTCTCACGGAAATGTTGGTAAAGTTAGTAAAAGTAACCGCAGAATAGGTGACGTTTTTCTTCAAAATGCGATTCTTAAAATGTACTCGTCAAAACTAAAACATGATAAATCAACGTAAATCTAAGCAGATAACAGCGAATGAGCTATTTTTTTTAAATAACTCGGAATTCACCTTCTACTCTCTTGTAGTAACTACATTACATCTTGTAGTAATCATAATAAAAAAAAACTCATTGGGACGTAGAATTTATATTGTAATGTAATTTTTTTATAAACTTCAAACTGAAATGCAATATAAGATGTATCTGTGCATTGGAAATAATCACTTAGGGATTGTTAGTACTTTTCGGAGATAATTAAGTAAAATGAAAATGAAAGATTTAAAATTTTATTGTTCATAATAACATAATTTCCGACCGAAAACTGTTCCATTTTTCGTATTCGCCGGAAATCAACGTTAAATCAATGAGAGTATTATTTTATTTGTTTTTCGCAAGTCATAGAAGTAATTAAAACCGCATCTGCAATTTATAGGCAGCGGCTTGGCTCTGCCCCTGTTATTGCTGAAGTCCATGGGCGATGGTAACCACTCACCATCAGGTGGGCCATACGCTTGTCTGCTTACAAGGGCAGTAAAAATATATATATATCAGAGAGATTATATTTTGAAATTTAAATAAATACCATGTGAATTGCATTCTATAATGCACAGCTAATTTGTGAAGTCGCTCTCGCTTATGATTTGAGCGTGAAATTCACTAAAACAAACATAATCAATCAGTTATGTTACGCAAATACATAAATAAACCAATGTACATATTTAGATCGCACAAATGTTAGTATTATTGGCTATATTATTTGTATAAAAAAATCGTATTAAACTTTAAATTTTGAAATTAAAGCTTAGCTCTCAAGTCATACTTTAAATTATTTTAAAACAATAAATTAATATTATTTTTAAAAGTTGATTAACTTTTTAAATGTTTTCAGTAACGCGTTGAATGTTATCCTAAAATTGAACTCAATTGACAGAATGCTTGAGAGCGACAAAGGCTGATGTTCATTTAAATAAATTCTGACGTAGTTCTTCTGATTTCATACACAGCTACATGATTATACTGTGTGCATCATTAATTAGACCAAGAGCACTTCAAATTTTGTGTCCAATAAAGTATTCTTGGCTGTAAGTAGGCAGTGACACACACACACACACACAAAAACATACACATGTTCTACCCAATCGTTCTACCAGTTTCGATTGCCCGATCATTTATTTACCAATTAAACTAATTGAAGTGTGTTAACCGTCAATCAATTTGGACGTTGTCGTGTCCACAACATATTAATAAAATGTTTGAGGCTTTCGCCAAAATATACCCTCGTACTTATATTATCTTGATTAAAAACACTTAGATTCTGAATGTGTTTCGAGTTCGTATATACTAGATATTCTAAATGGGCTGTCCCTAAAGTATTTCTAATAGATTTACTGAATTAAAAAACAAAATCGGGGCTTTGAAGTACGGTGTTATTCCAAAAAACAAAAAAACTAATAATCACCGACCTAGGGCTTATAATGCAAAAATAATGACATTGAATAGCTTATATTTAATTTAATTAAGAGAGTAAAGCATATATGTATACATATGGACTGATTTGTTCCCCCCTACTTACTTGCCTTGAGAGGCTATTTCAGCTTCGCCCTAACATGTAGGTGAGCTCACGTGGCTCAAATCGGAGTGTTGCTAACACTGGCCCTAGCAAGCGCTTCGCAGAATCTACCACTGGATCGGAAACGCGACTCATTAAGAAGATCCGGCGAGAAACTCAGGGGGCTGTGTCTATGGGTTAGCCCTTCGTCGCAAGCGACGGGTTCGAATAGGACGGTGACCGGAAATGGACCGATGATATTTAGAAGTTGAATGTCAAATATCATAAGCGAATATAGATAAACTCCGCCCGGAATTGATCCCGGGTCATACGAAGACGATAATGATCAAAGATATTAAATATACATTTTTCATTCCTTCCTTTCAGACCTTAGAAAAATTCGAATTCGTGAAGGTGCTAGGCAAGGGTACGTTTGGGAAGGTGGTTCTGAGCCGTGAGAAGGGAACGGGAAAGCTGTACGCTATGAAGATATTGAAGAAACACCTCATTATACAGAAGGATGAGGTCGCGCACACCATCACCGAGAACCGAGTGCTCAAGAAGACCAAGCATCCATTTTTGACGGTAATAATCATTTACACGAACTGTTCGATGAATAAACAACACCCTGTATATGCAAACACATACAGGGTGTAAAGAAAGTATTAAATTTCAAAGAAGTATACCACTAATTGTAGACTAAAACGTGTTCTTTTTTTTCATTATTATATAAATAGACAAAGACATCTTTAGACTTCACTTACTGTTGGATAATCGATTTTCTTTTCGTAGCTTGTTTAGTAACTCGACTCGATATAAGGCGTATCTAATTATTAGTTAAAATGTACGCAACGCCGAATCCTAACTTATGAGATTACAATCGAAGGGAATCATCGATGTTGAAATCTGCAACGAATTCATTTCAATCCCAAAACAGCGGTCTGAGAAAATGACAGTTCGATTTGTGGTTTTTGAGAGAGTGTTGGGACACTAAATATATATTACTATCGTCTTCTCGCATTAAAACTGTATAATCTTAAAACTTACTAATTTTACAGGACTGTTTTAAAGTTATACTTGGGATATTTTTAACAATTTTTTTACCAGTTACATTATCTGTCTTTTAAAGTAACCTAAAATTATGTAATAATTTTGTTAATAGTAACAAAACATAGTTAAACTAAAAAAAAAGAAACTAAATCTAAACTACGCTCTCTTATGAGAAAAGTACTGGCGATACCAAATAATTCCGCATATTAACTGAATTTGGAATATTTTTGGAAATTGTACAATTTTAATGCGAAAAGACGATATGTTTCCGTACCTGTCTACTAATCGCAATTTCTTGCGTTGCATCCATTTAAATAAGGTTCATTTTCGTTTAACAGGCTCTCCGCTATTCCTTCCAAACGGCAGACCGTGTCTGCTTCGTAATGGAATACGCTAATGGCGGTGAATTGTTCTTTCATTTGTCCCGCGAGCGTTCGTTCACCGAGGACCGCACCAGGTTCTACGGAGCCGAGATAGTATCTGCTCTCGGGTACCTCCACTCCGAGGGCATTATATATCGGGATTTGAAACTCGAGAATTTGCTGCTAGACAAAGACGGACACATCAAGATTGCAGACTTCGGACTATGCAAGGTATGTGCGGCTTTTCAGCTGATTCGGCCTAGGTGAGGGGGATATTAGTGACGTCATTTTAGCGACTATCTGTGGAACTGGCTTCTTAGCTGACTCGGCCTAGGTGGGAGGGATATTAGTGACGTCATTTTAACGATTATCTGTGGAAACGGCTTCTCAGCTGACTCGGCCTAGGTGAGAGGGATATTAGTGACGTCATTTTAGCGACTATCTGTGGAACTGGCTTCTCAGCTGACTCGGCCTAGGCGGAAGGGACACTAGTGACGTCATTATAGCGATTATCTGTGGAGACCGATACAGTACGTGTGAAAAATCTGGACCGCACTAACGACAATGTTATGTCATCTTGTTTTAGTAACAGCACTGAATTAATAGATCGACTGATGAGGCTTACTAATGGGAAACGGCAATAAACCTTCCCTAAAGCCTGTAAAATTCCATATATTTTATTGGATAGATGGCCGAGCTCATGACTCGCCTGGCGTCAACTGATGATAAGAGTCCACAGACATCACGTGACACGACGATTGTGTCATCCTTAAAATCGGAATGCATCACGGTATAAATAGGCGGCGTATTCAGACCCACACAAATTTTATGTGTTCGATTTTTTTTATTAATTTATATATTTGTAAACACACCCCACGCTCTTCGATTAGCAGCTATGTGCTTAGAATTACTTCTCGTCCCAGCCAAACGTGTATACCGACCACCAATTGTGGGTTATGCCGATATTGTGTGTTTGAATTGAATGGCTTAAAGTCACATGGTAGGTGGCGTTGCAATCGGTTTTCAAGTTTTTTTTTTTTGAAGTGAAACTTTTTTAGAATCGTGATTTTAAACTCGATGAAACGAACAAATAAATCCATAGAGACACAAGCACATAAATGTATAGGATTCAGCGAGAGAATGAGATTGAACACATTAAACGTTCTCGGTCTCCTCTTCGTGGCATCTCCACTATCATCTACTAAACATTGTTTCATATGTATGTTCCTGTGTAGTGGGATACTCAGTATATCTATATCTGTACCTTATTTATAAGTTTCACTTCTACCGTGTGTGGCTTGCACACACACACACACACACACACACACACACACACGCACGCACGCACGCACGCACGCACGCACGCACGCACGCACGCACGCACGCACGCACGCACGCACGCACGCACGCACGCACGCACGCACGCACGCACGCACGCACGCACGCACGCACGCACGCACACACACACACACACACACACACACACACACACACACACACACACAAATTTTTTTTTATAAACCAAACACGCACTTGAGACTATATCCCCTTTTTTTTTTAATAAATTTCAGGACACTAATTTCTGCATGCGGCCCGCTACTGTATTTGTTCGACTGAATTTTAACTTTTTGTCCAGGTGAATATAACGTATGGACGCACGACCAAGACGTTCTGTGGCACCCCCGAGTACCTCGCCCCTGAGGTCATAGAGGACTCCGATTATGGTCCCGCCGTAGATTGGTTAGTTGCTAACTAATTTATTTTTATCGCTTAAATGGGTGGACGAGCTCACATCCCACCTGGTGTTAAGTGGTTAGCGGAGCCCATAGACATCTACAACGTAAATGCGCCACCCACCTTGAGATATAAGTTCTAAGGTCTCAGTATAGTTACAACGCCTGGCCCACCCTTCAAACCGAAACGCATTACTGCTTCAGGGCAGAAATAGGCGAGGTGGTGGTACCTACCCGTGCAGACTCACAAGAGATCCTACGACCAGTAATTACGCTAATTATAATTTTGCTGGTTTGATTTTTATTACACGATGTTATTCCTTCACCGTGAAAGTCAATTGTGAAGATTTCTGAAGTACCTTTTTCATTATACAAATTGGTACCCTCCTGCGGGATTCGAACACCGGTGCGTCGATACGAATGCACCGGACGTGCGCGCGTCCCCTTGCGTCCTCCCGCCGGGGTTCGAGGGGGATACAATTTTATTGTCACCATTAAAATGTCTAATGAACGCGATTTTAAAAATATAATCTCATTGCAAAAGCATTCAATGTAAGCGACACATACAAAATTAAAAGTAGGTTTTTTTGGCATAAATTTACAAAATTTAATCAATTTGTCCAACCAACCAAATTGATAAAATTTAATCAATTTGTCTATAAAAAATAAAGACATGTATGACTTATTATTATTTTTATTATCTGTGTTTAGTTAGTTATACAATAATTAAATGCCTTTAATTTAACAACATATAAGTTTAAGGGCATCCGCTACAAGATGACTTACAATAGTCAACTAACTACATCAATACTAAGGAGACAGTTAACTTTAACTAATCTTAGTTAACTAAATAGTAATGTTGCGTCGATATAATATATATAATGTTGAATTCTCAGGTGGGGTACCGGTGTAGTGATGTACGAGATGGCGTGCGGCCGGCTGCCCTTCTACAACCGGGACCACGACGTGCTGTTCGGGCTCATCATCAACGAGGAGGTCTGTCCCCCCTACGGTACACACGCAGCGGGGGGCGAGCGTGGGGATAGTGGGGGCAGGGGGACTGCACGCAAGCCTCGGCGCGGGAGATTACTCGCGCCGAGTGCGGGTAGTCCTAAATAGAATGTAGTAAAGACTTAACGAATATCTTCAATATACCCGCAGTCTCGTCGCTGGTCCTCCACACTCCACTACAATTCACGTCTTGTTGTATTTCTGCCATACCCGATCATGTGAACTGAATAGTAAACAGTCGACGTCGCCCTAAACACGTCATTACGGATCCTCCCGATCCATTAACGGTGCTATTAGGTACCTCAAGCACCGGTCACCGTTCTCGCCGAACCCGTCGCTTGCGACGAAGGGCTCGCCGAGTAAATTAACCCATAGATACAGCCCACTGAGTTTCTCGCAGGATCTTCTCAGTGGGTCGCGTTTTCGATGCGGTGGTAGATTCAGTGTTAGCAACCCTCCGGTTTAAGCTCCGTAAGCTCACCTACACGTCAAAGTGAAGCTGAAATAGCCTTTCAAGGCTATCGGCATAGGTAGGGAAATAAGAAAAAAAGTATTTCTCTCTTTTAATAAATAAAATATATTATAATGGATAATTGTTTTGTTTTTCTTATCGTTTATTTGGCGAATGCGCTTCCCGTGTAATGTACTCACTGGAGCCCATAGATTACGTGAGCGCTGGCACCTGCCAAGAGACGTTAGGTTGAAATCTCAATATAGTCTTGTATAATGGTATGCGTGACGGCTTTGCGGCAGAAATTGGCAAGTTGGTAGTTTAAAAAATAGGATTTTATAATACGCCCCTGACCACCAATGAACGCCGCTGTCGGGTTATCCCCTCTCCCCCCAAGTTTTAGAGCTGAGGCAGACAGTGAGCCACCATGTGTCGCAGGTCCGGTTCCCCCGCAGCGTGTCGGCCGCGTGTCGCTCGCTGCTGGACGGGTTGCTGACCAAGGACCCTCGCGCGCGGCTGGGCGCCGGGCCGGACGACGCGCACGAGATCATGAACCACCCCTTCTTCGCGTCGATCAACTGGAACGACCTCGTGGCCAAGAAGGTAGACTTAATGTGGATACACCCTGCAATTACTTTTTTTTTATTTATTGCTTAGATGGGTGGACGAGCTCACAGCCCACCTGGTGTTAAGTGGTCACTGGAGCGCATAAACGTCCACAACGTATATGCGCCACCCACTTTGGGATATAAGTTCTAAGGTCTCAGTATAGTTACAACGGCTACAAACCGAATATCTATATAGTATAGTTACAACCCTTCAAATCGAAACTCATTACTGCTTCACGGCAGAAATAGTCGGGGCGGTGGTACCTATCCGTGCGGACTCACAAGAGGTCCTACCACCATTAAGAACTTCGTAACCTAAGACTACAGTTAGATCAATTATAGTTGAAGCAATTCAAAAATATCGGTTTGTACTCACGTCTTTATTATGACGATAATGTGTCGGAAGATTATTTATAGTAGCTTTTAGTGTACAGTATTACTGGTCGTAATAGTCCGCGCGGGTAGGTATCACCATCCCGCCTATTTCTGCCGCGAAGCAGTAATGCGTTTCGGATGAAGGGTGGGGCAGCCGTTGTAACTATAATGAGACCTTAGAACTTATATCTCAAGGTGGGTGGCGCATTTACGTTGTAGATGTCTATGCGCTCCAGTAACCACTTAACACCAGGTGGGCTGTGAGCTCGTCCACCCATCTAAGCCATAAAAAAAAAGTAATAAAATGTCGAGATATAACAATTTGTGTCTGTTTGTCAGATCCCGCCCCCGTTCAAGCCTCAAGTGGAATCCGACATCGACACCCGGTACTTCGACTCTGAGTTCACCGGGGAGAGCGTCGAGCTCACGCCGCCAGAGAATGAGAACAGCCTCGCCTTTATACAGGAGGAGAGCTTCCCTCAGTTCTCCTATCAGGTCAGTACCCGGACACTCCGGACCTGCGACCCACTTGGGACTTTTTTTTAAGGGATTTTTTGACCTGGTAACTCTTTTGAATTTAGATATCTTTGGGACTGAGAAAAGGATAAGTTTTATTTAGGACTCACTCCGTAATTCGTTGATGCACTATTAAATTTTCGCACTGGCGAGAGTTATATGTGCTGATTGATCAATAAATCACAATTTTATTGTTTTTGCACCGGCACCAATTTTTTCTTTTTTTTTTTATACACTCTTCGCGCCGTTTATACACGCGTAGTTTTTATTATAGTTTCAACAGATGGCGTGGATAGGGGATTGAGGAAGGAATAAGGAAAAGGAAGTCCCAACAGTAACTGAGACCTTTAGGTCAAGTCTTATTTTAATTTTAATGAAAACTTTTTTTTATATGAAAAATGATATTATGAAATGAAATGAGATGGTATAGGATGAAATATAATCTCAGTAAAATGGTGGTCATTTATTGAGACTTTGGAGGATTCCAAGAAGTTACGTTCAGCAGCTTTGTTTGATTTTCCCACATTTCGATGCCTCCAATGAACAAACACTACTCTAACTCAAAATTTTGAAATTTTCGTTTTTCATGCAAATCGCTTTACTATGTTAAAAGTATTACAATTAATCATTATTGATGGGGTTCGAAGCAAGAGTAAATCAGCTAGCTACACAAAAAAAAACTATAAATATATCTGCAATAATAAAGATTTTATCAACTTTTTTCGTTTAAACGCTCCTCCTGTAAATCTACGAATTTGGAGTTAGCGTAGTGTTAATTGGATTTGTGCACTTTCACAGATACCAAACAATTAATAAACCACCGTTATTAAGCGTTTAAACTTGAAGAAACACTAAATAGGCAAAATAAAACGAATCACACAACCACCAATATTTAAAAATAATAGAATTTATTGAATCAAAACTATTGAACTGCATTAAGAATATTCTCCACTGCCGATAGTGGTTCAGTTAATTTTTTAGTAAAGTTTTTAACATAAATATTACAGTATCTTGAAATGCACACCAGCTTGCTTCTACCGTCAAAACACAAACGCATTTATACCCTTTTATTTATTGTTAGTCTGTGGTCTAATCGAGAAGAGATTAATATTGTTTGTCCATAGTATTATTTGTCTATAGTGTAAAATGAAAAATTGGTGAAATTTGTGATTATGAAACCTTATAGTGTTCAACTTATTGTTTCCAATTAATTATGGTCAAACTTCGACCACTCGGCGACAACTAGCTATATTTAATACCAGCTGTACCCGTCCGCTTCGCTGAGCATTTAAAATTAACGTTATTATTTCTCACCCCCACAAAGATTCTCATCATTAACGCGCCCGCAACTGATGTAGGGAGTCCAATACTCATATAAATATTAGACTATCCATTAAGTACATGTATTTTCTACATGGATGCCAATTTTCAAGTCAATTGGATGCACGGTTCAGTAGTTATAACGGAACATCCGTAAAAACCACTGTAGATTTATATATTAGTATAGATAGAATATACATGAACTATAAATGTATTTGTTGTTCTACATTCAGTGAACATACTATAATATATTATGTTGTTCGTGATTTCAGGATATATGTTCATCAGCGCATTCAGCCCTCTCTCACATGTCGCATCACTCCGCGCTGACCGACAAACGGCACTAGCCCCCTCCACACACACACACACACCGAGCCGACGTAACACGTAATATCGACAGAATTTATAGTGCCGTAATAATATCGATAAACTAAATCTTAACTATCGATAAATATATCGACTTTTTGACGTATGCCATATTCGCTTAGAACGGAGTTTGAAAGTCACATTTTATGGAATATAGACCAAATCACCATTTACGATTGAAAACAACAACAAAAAATTTAAATCAAGTAATATGTGAAATGAAAGTCTAATATCTGAAAACGCAGCAAATAATCGAGAAGTATATTAATTACATTAAAAATCGATTTATTCAACTGTCGTAAAATATTTTAAGCCATATTGACGATAGCAAGTTATCGATAATATTACGGTTACGCATCGTGAGCCTTAATAATGACGATTACAAGAATGATGTTAATTCGAGAAAAAAGAAATCGATAGACATTTGGATATTTTTTTGTAAGTTACCATACCGTCGTCATCAATGTACATTGTAACTATTCGAAATAGTATATTGACTATAATTACGTATTGAAATTACAATCAAATTATTATTTTTATATGTTACATGTTCACTGAACATCAATAAATACATACACAAATACATATAATATAGACGAATCATTAATTCTGTTCTAAAATGAATGACATTATTGATTTGAGTTGATTGATTTGTTCCTCTCATCCGTTTAACATCATTCTCCAGCACTAAAAATGCAAAAACCCTAAAATAAAAATCATCTCGTTTATTTTACTGATCACAGGAATGTATCGAAGATTATGGAGCAACATGAATTTATCTATACACCCAAATGTAATAATCTGATACTATAGTCAGTTGAACCTTCTCTCTATAAGATCGCTTTGTAAACGTTTAGAAAAAATAACAACTTTAGTAATTCGTATTAATTTAAAACAATAATATCTTTATACTAACACGCATGTGTCATTTGGAATACTTAAGAGTCGACGCTACCGAAGGAACAGTTTTGTGTAATGTAACATAATAAAAATGCACCGTATTCTCAATAGCAGAACGCTCATTTTGTCCCGTACCTATAAAGTTGCTATATAATGTACCGGCATCCAAAATTTGCGGGCCCGTAGTGTATAGTGTGTTCTATAGTCAGAGGTCAACGGCCGGGCTAACTAGTGATGTGGCGGTGTTCACTGCTTTAAATTTAATGAAAATTATTATTTGATTTTTGTTTATCACATCATTAAATAAACGAAAAACACGTAGCACCTTTAATTTCGAACATCCAAAAGAAATAATGATAAATTAATATTGGCTCGAATTTCATACTTCCTTTAATACGAAATCGGTTACAAAGTATGCGATAAGGCGGTGAATCATCGTGTGCCGAAATCATTAGCGGCGTGTTCCCAAACTGTACTATTATGAATTAAAAAAGCTTAATCATGTATCCTCAATAAAAAAAACAAATAAAAACAAACAGACGTGAACATGTTAAATTTTATATAATTAATTACCAAGAACGAAACGCGTTATTATAGAGTGATAATAATAAACTCAATTTGTAAAATTGGATTATTTATATTTCGATTTTGGGTGAAGATTGAAACGACATTGTTTTTGAGGAAACTTCTGCTATTGAAGTTCTATAGAAACCGCATCGAGGGGTGAAATTATATTTGGTTTAAACCACATTTTTGCAACCTTACAAGAGAGCCATTTAAAGTTTAAAGTTTGGAAAAAATTGTCATTAAAAAAAAACTTTTTGAGATAGATGAATAGAGTAAACTTAGTTGAAGTTCAATGAAAAACATCGGACTGTTGATGCGAATACCAAATAAAACGCACCTTTAATTACAAAGATAATTGTCGCGTGTTAAGCGAAATGCGCTTAAACCAAATAGTCTTTCAATTCTCGTTATATTACAATACAATCGACCGTCAATGTGCGATGTGATACAGATTACGAATGTGCCCGAGTATCTTTCAATTAACAAAAATAAAAATATCGTTATTTGATGCCCATAACTATGCTATTTTAAAATACAAATAAACTAAACTAGTGCAAGTCTTCGGGAATATTGAAATTAAAATATTCAAAAAGCTTTCAGTCGATTGTAAAAATGAGGATTGTAATTAAAATAATTTCTCCATATCTTGAAAAAGTTTAAATGAAATTACAATTACCCTTGTTGCTAAGAACGTTTTTGATCCAAATACAAAAAAAAAAAATGTTACATAAAAAAAAAAAAAAACTAATCATTGAAGCAATTGTATTCTTAAGACGTTAATCACATTTTGTACATAATTTGTAAGCATTTTATTAAAGTTCGATATAGCGGTATATAATAGAAATAATGTATAAGATTGTATCGAGCGATCCTTACACATATTGTAATTCAAATATATATGTATATATATATTATATAATATGTATTTTAGAAAGTGCGATGATATCATTTAACGATAAACAAATATTGTATAATATTTAATTGCCGATCACTGCAAAAAAATACATAATGTTTCAAGGAATTCATGAAATAAATCCATAAATGCATGCAATTATTTATTGTTAATAAATATATTTTAATATTATCGTAAATGTTTATGGATAGTAAAATGTGTAGGCTTAGGGGAAAATGAAAACGGATTATGTTAATAGGCTTAGACACAATAGGGAGAAGTAGTTTAAGGAATAAAAAGAAATCGCCAACAAGACGAACTAAGTAAAGGTTTTTTTTTTGGCTCATTTTTGGTCCACTTACTTACATCTATGCCTAATACACTTGCGATTGTTCAAGTTAAACGTCTCAGTGTTGCCAGAAAAAAAATAAAAAATATATAAAAGCGAGTATAAAAATAGGAAGTGTCATACGATGTAATTTACTAGGGAAGATAAGCATTGAAAAAATTACTAGCGGCGAACGAACACTGATATTTCAGAAAGTATTTCTTGGGTTAAACGTAACGTGAGGGTAACTCCTCAGTCGTACCACGAGCCGATCCACGTAACCATAGCTGACGTAAGTTGAAGGTTTTGTAGAACAGGTAACATTGGTCGATTTTATTGTATTGCCAGAGTATACGTAATTTATTTACTGTTTTTTTTAAAAGTAATCCTTGACTTGGATTATAGTCTTTTGGCCGAATTTTTGTTTACTACTTTAGTTTATCAAAAGAGAGTCAAAGACCGGATTGAACGAAGTCTTAGTAACATGGCGGCAATTGAGTAAGATTTTGACTTTGAAGAATTCAAGAAGTCACGTATAGCGATGTTTTGTTTTATTTTCCCACACACACATTGCGCATTTAAACCGGATAAAAGTTATTAAATTAACCAAAACAGAAACGGTAAGACTTTTTCGGTCGCCTTCTGGCCAAAAAGTCCAATAATTGATTCCTTAAAGTTGTCATCGCACCCCGTGTAAGAGGTAGTTTTTTTTTTTAATAGTCTTATTTAAGGTATGTAATCATTACACATCAATAATAATCGCCGCGTCGAATACGAACGATTTGTTGGTTTGTAAACAAACAAAAAAAGAAATGATAAATATGGTGTTTTTTAACGAGGCGTGGATGGTTTTTTTTTTTACATATTTATAAATGTACTTTTATTATTTTAAATGCGTCGTTTGGTAAGTTGTTTTTTCTCATATCTGCGAACGTTTCACCTAGAACACTGCACCTTGAACGTGCACAGAAAATCGAATTAACGAATAATAAATGAAAATGTATCGCTGGAATAATATTTTGCACATTGTAACATAAGAAACTTGCAATGAACACTGAAGTCGAATGGACAAAAACATTTGCAAACCTAAGTCTCATTTAAAAGAGTTTCAGCCAGTGTCCTATTGCCCCACTGTTTGCAACATGGACGATTTTTTTTCTTTGAATTGGCAACACTGATTGTCTACTCAATACCGCGAATGTTCGTTTAAAATTCCTTCAGATAACTGTAATAAAAATTTCGATTGAATAATCGACCTTAGGCTGATTGGTTTAAATCTCGTAATCGAAGCTCGTTTCGTTGACAATGTGCGTATAATTTTGAATATTAGTGGTTTTATCTACCAGTTTTTGTTCATTCGTTCTAGAACGTTCGCAGCTATGAGTTTCGAACGACGTTTTGTCTTTTAATAATAGACTGGGTTAGTGTCGAAGTGTGACCAGCTTATCGCGGTTTTCAGTTACTAAAATGTAAGCTTTAGGGTGTCTTTATTTTATTTTTATTTTTTTTATTTGCAACGGCGGAATAAATCCTACTTTTTTAATCGTCGAAATTTTAATCAGGATTATTACATAATATGTATTCGAATTTTTTATTGATTGCGCGTGATACTTTATGAAATTTAAATTTTATTAAAAGGTTGGTCGAATTTGAAACAAATTATATAAGATCAATATTTTTAATTATCTTTATTCGTGAGTTATTCCGCCTGTTTTTAAAGAACAGTTTAATATTTTTGGGTTTTGTCTAAACTATAAAGAAAAAATTTTGGTTTGAAAATGGTCTTACAGATAGTAAGAAACAGCAACATGATAAGTATCATTATCTGTAATTTTGAATTAATATTTTCAATAATTTTTATTTCATTTCATTTATATATCATTTTCTACTCAAAGGCCGTTAACTTCGCTTGGACAGAGCGTTCATAATGATTGAATTACTCGTTATGATTCGATATTGAAGCGTTATTTTGTATAATTTCAAATAAAATTTTCATAAAAAGTCAGGCTCAGGAGTAGCGACCCATACAGCCTGAGTTCTCTTCATTTTAATAGTGATTACTGTATAATACAAAAATGATTATTGCTAAATGGATTTTGGATGGACAGATTCGATTCGTTTTCGTATTTAAGTGGTTAGTCGCAAGAGTTCATCTAGTGTATTCGCCCCGTTATATTATGTATTTCTTTTTGTATATATTAAAGTTAGGATTAAAATGATTTTGTGTTTTATTTAGCAAAAATACCTTAGCCTAGGAATTTCAGGAAACTGCTCCCTCCGTACAGAGATGGCGCTGACCTTGCTCGCCGCTTAGTCGACAAAGATATCTAAAAAGTTTTAAGACTGCTGTTGATGTGATTCATACATAGAAAGGATTTAAATATCAGAATGTAAGTTCTAAATGGCGGGGCGTCAATGGATTTCGGAGGCGCTAGAGCAGCTATTACTAAATCCCACCCCTTCTGGCTGCGTCCCTGCTTGCCCTCCAGTCCTGCTGAAACTGAAAGGCCAACGGCAATCTCTGCCTCAGAAAAAAAGGCGGCCATCCTAAAAAAAATTAATTTACGGTAACACCGCTGCTGTATAAAATAAATTTTCTGGTAAGGAAGACATTGCATCAAGATGAAGACATATATTTAGTTTTCAATACTTTATATTTTGTAGGTAATTTAAAAAAAAAAAACTTCGGAAATTGCATCGCCACTGGGCTTTAGAACGGCTGGACATTTAGGCGTGAGCATCGATTGCCTATCTTTTAAAATCACTGTATATCTAGGTATACTAATATATAAATCTACAGTGGTTTTTACGGATGTTCCGTTATAACTACTGAACCATGCATCTGATTGACTTGAAACTTGGTATCCGTGTTGAAAATACATGATTGTACTTAATGGATAGGCTAATATTTATTATATGAGTGTTGCACTCCCTAATAATAATGACAGTAAATAATAATGTTAATTTTAAATGCCCAGCGAAGCGGGCGAGTACGGCTAATCAGTGTATATACACGGATATCTGTAACAAAATAAAACAAGAAACGGTTTTCATTTCGTTATATTTTCATTTAAAAATTATGAGGAGCTGTGCCGTAGCTGGATACACATTGCACCCGAAACGTAAACTACACGATAGCGACCAAAGTAACTACGCGAGAATATCGAATATCTCGAATAAACTTTAAAAACGTTAACAATAAACGTGAATACGTTCGAAAACTGTGAAGCGCGCGACGTTCCAATTCATAACTTGAGGGACAGTGTTTTTAGTGCGAGTTTTTTAACTACTCGATCGCGTAAAAGTTAACTTAAATTTGTATGGAGTTGGACAGCTACCTTTCGTTTGCCGCTAGGGGCGCTGATCCAACTCCATACAAATTTGAGTTAACTTTTACGCGATCGAGAAGTTAAAACACTCGCATGAAGCACACTATTCGTAACTGTTCATGCAACGATGTGTTCACAAATATATTTTCGATTTTTGTTTAAAAGGGAAGCGTCCTTATTGGTACCAAATATGTTTATAAACATAGTCTCATAGATGCCTCAGCATTTCCGAACGCATTCATAAACTAGGCGCTTCTTCGGACGGTCGTATCTTATGCACGTCCTATTTTAATATAATTAATTACATTAATATTTTATACAATATGTATTGCCATTTATCAATTGTCGAACTGCGCCGTTTTAAACAGATATGTATACACGAATTCCGATAAAACGTTTCTTAATTTCGTAACGTAGGTAATAAACTTTGTATTAATCAAACAACAGATTGCGTCTTGCGATATAGGGTACAGCTAAATTTTGTATAATATAATATATAAAAACTTTCACCTTAAATTTATAGGTATAATCGACACGCACTTTTGAAGAAGCATACAAAATTAGTAGTTGTTGTTTCATTAATTATTCACTAATTAGAATTTAAGTTATAATGGCGATTCCAATAGAGGCAGAATGAAGTGAAGTTTGTGTTTGATTCTCTAAATGTGCTTCGCCCAATAAAACTAACATTCAAATTTCCTCGTATGCATTACAATCGATCGCACGTTATGTAGGTACGGTACAGGTACTCCATGTCTTTTAAAGTAGTCGACAAATATTACATAAGTGCTATAAATCTGGTTGTAGTGTGATGTCAAAAACAAATTCATAGTTAAATTTTATACAAGTTCAAATCTTGTTGAACAATCTTGATGACTTAATTCTTTGTGACGTCTAGTCTGCCTCTTATTGCTTAAAATCTTAAATATTTCTAATAAATGATTGTCACGAAGACGATTGCAGCCTACGCCAAATAAAGAAACAAAAATTACAAATGTGAATAAAAGTCGTTGTCTGAGTGAATCAATGTTGGAATGGAACTTCGAAGTCTTATAAGACAATATTACCTGATATACTACAGTATTGTAATTAAGGCATATAAAAATACTTGGTCGTTAGTTAACACTGCAGTAGATCAGCGCTTCTCAACCTTAAGGAGCTGCCTCCGAAAAAGAAATCTACGGAGCCTTTTCCTGGAAATAATTTGGCAAATATGATAATATTGAATTAAAAATCCCATAAGTAGTGCGTACAAACAAAGCCTCCACTTTAGAGTATAATTGTTATAATCATTGATACGTTATTTTAATAGAATACATCCCACTTTAATAGTTTAATAGATTAATTTAACTTTAACTAATTTAACTTTTTGCTCACAGGCGAAACCGAATAAATTGAGAAGCGCTGGTTAAATAAGTGATTATAATGAGATTATTGCTTTCCAAATGTAAAATTTTAGCTTAATACTTACATTAACAATATCATTTTTACATTTCATCATCGCTTAAATAGTTGTGTCACCGTGAACCGCATTATAATTAGGAACAGAGTTAGTTGTGTGATATTACTGATTTTAAACTTTCAAATTAATTTAAAAGTAAAATGTATCTTGACAATTCTATCAGAAACTTAACCATTCTAAACTACAACGCACATGTAATATAATATCTCATTATGTCTGAGTAATACACAAGTTATCATATAAATATGTTCATTGGATATCGGTTTTTTTTAAATGAATGAATTTGAAATCTGTTGAATACTTCAAGTCGATATATTATTATTATGTAGTATCAAACCTACAGTTCACGGTATCGATAAGCGTTATGCTGCGTGCCTACTCGTATTGTGAGCAACTACGAGTAATTAACACTAATACTATGTACATACGTTATAACCGAGCGATATCTATCGTTTTAAAGGTGTCACGAACTTTTATGTAAAAACTTTGTTCATATCTGCCTTAATAATATAATCAAATAGTTTAAATAATAGTATAGATGGCCGTGCGAAGCGTTTTCTTATTGTAAAAAGAAATATTTCAAGTTTTAATTGAATCAAAACTATCGGGCTGATCACGTGACTAAATTTGTTTAGAACGATTTGGGAAGTCACGCGGTCTTTCTTATGTATGTATTTATTGAACTACCACCTCTTAATATCGTGTGACTCGATCAAAATGTATTAGATTTAGTTATTCCAATTTATTCACGAGCTATAGTAAACAATTACAAAACAATTTCTTCAAGTGATAGACGCTTAATCAGATTCCTTTAGATGAGTTTTACAACGTGACACTAGCGGTGTTAACAACACAATTCAATTAGTTCATTTTAATACTCAAATCACGAATATTCAATATTAATGACCGTCTCCACCATCGGAACTTACATCAAGAAACGAAATGCCAGTTTCAAACATTGAAGTTGCTAGTGAACTACATCACATAAAATTGACTGGCTTTGATGTTGTTCATAAAATGAAATGTGGTCATAGTGCCGCTACGAAGGACACGATAGAAAAATTGACTTTGTGCATTTGCACTGTTTTAATCACATCAATTCAGCTTTAATAATTTCGATGCTTGTGTCACAGTTTGAGAAGCATTGTCGGTGCCGCCAATCTATACAAAGATAGGTGTGTATGTGTGTAGCCGTGGAAGAATGCGTCAGTTAAAGTTTTTTTTTTTTGAACTCGGACGTAACGTCTGATAGCGCTGAGGGGTTTTAGTGGATATAATATCACATCACCCATCGTAGGCTGCTGGTGTCGCTGTTATTTGTTACACTAGCCTCTGGAAGATGGTGTAGGCGTGTGTGTGGGCGCACAGCGCTAGTCTGGAGGAGCGCCGGGCGCCGCCGCGCGCTACACGAAGTCCCTCCGCCGCTGCGCCGCCCCGCTCGACGCTCCGCTTGACGCGCCGCTCGTGGCCCCCGGACTCGACGGGGTCTCCGTGGGAGTCGTCGGCGTCGGCGCTTGTGGGGCTGCGCCTTTACTGCGAGCCTTTCAAAACAACAGTTAAAGGTTATTAACACTTGTAATTCCTACATATTTCTGCCTCAAAGCTTTTTTGGGATAGAAACATATCAGGACGGGTAGGTGAATTGTAGTTACAAGGGGCGCGCGAGCTTAGAATTTTTAAATAAATAAAGAAAAAACATATCGACGATTAAGAACTAAATGCCTGAACTAAATGTCCTGGTCTACTAAAGTCTAGTTTGATGATACAACGTCATCGTAATTGCAAAAACAACTAGTTAAAATTTATAGTATTATGATGGCCATTTATGGGCGGTACAGGGGCGCCAATAAAGTGATTGCCTAGGGCGCTCTGGACCCTTAATCCGCCACTGCTATGTACACATATAGACTTGTTATTGTTGTCTGCAATAAAATAAATCATTTATTCCTTCATTATTGTTATTGTGGCCGTGGGATCCAGTGACTGCTTACACTAAGACGGTATTGATTTCCTCTTCGTATAATTACCTTCGAGCGTCGTTTCCTAGTGAGTGCCGCTAGGTCGGTGGGGGGCGCGCGCGGAGGGTCGGGCTCAGCCCCCGCACCGGCCGCCGCCGTCTCCGCGGGGTCGGCCCCAAGACGGGCGGCTAGCATCGTTAGCAGCTCTTCGACGCGACCCAACTGAGAAATAAATTCATAGCTAAGTTTTCAAGTCGTCGTGGCCTAAAGGATAAGACGTCCGGTGCATTCGTGTGTAGCGATGCACCGGTGTTCGAATCCCGCAGGCGGGTACCAATTTATCTAATGAAATACGCATTTAACAAATGTTCACGATTTACTTTCGCGGTGAAGGAATAACATCGTGTAGTAAAAATCAAACCGCAAAATTATAATTTGCGTAATTACTGGTGGCAGGACCTCTTGTGAGTTCGCACGGGTAGGTGCCACCACCTATTAACCCACTACCTATTTCTGCCGTGAAGCAGTAATGCGTTTCGTTTGAAAGTAATGCGTTTCGGTTTGAAGGGTAGGGCAGCCGCTGTCACTATACTGAGACTTTAGAACTTATATCTCAAGGTAGGTGACGGCATTTACGTTGTAGATGCCTATGGGCTCTAATAACCATTTAACACCAGGTGGGCTGTGAGCTCGTCCACCCATCTAAGCAATAAAAAAAAAAAAAAACACGTGTGGCACTCGGGGACCGCCGCGGTAATGGTATTGCATAGCATTTTTTATCAACTTATGCAATTTTAATTAGACAATAATAATTTAATATTAAAACAATAAAAAAATAAGACCGCGCTATATTTATAAACATTAACAAAAGCGAAACATTAACTGTCCCCTTCACACTCATAAGCTAAGCCGCGCGAGATAGAGATGGGCAGACTTTTCATGATGCGCATGCAATGCGACGTCACGCCGCGCACTTCTTCACAAACACTACACAAGCGCAACGTGTGAATACGTTGAACGCGAGCTACATGGTAGGCGGAGTGCGGGGTGCTAGGTTTTATTTTTGTTATGGAATTTCTTGATACTGTCGCCGCGCTCAAAGCCCGCGATAAAAGCTATGCAATAGCTTAAAAATAGCAATATTACAAAAAGATCATAAGATATTTTAAGCTTACTTTCTGCTGCAGCCTTTGAACTTCATTGCGCACATCGCGTCGCAGCTCCGCCAAGGCCGCGTCATGCGACACAGCGGATGGCGCTGCGGGAGCCGCCGAGGGGGCCGCCGCGGGGGCACGCTTCTCTTCTAATTCTTCCTCTATAGTGTCCTGCCTTGTCGAGCCTCCGCTCCCGCCCAATGCACCGGCTGAACGACCTTTTGCGAATGACGCCTTAACAATTGAGAAACGTAGACACAATTAAAATAACTTTTACCGTTTAATCTTGTGTTTTCTATTTTTTTTTCGTTTTTGTGATCGCGGGCGGTTATTAGCCGCCGTATATCGCACGAGGTTAATGTAATGGTAAATGTGAAAATAACACTTAATACATCTGAGTGTTGCTCGGCCATTTAACCCATAGATACAGTCCACTGAGTTTCTCGCCGAATCATACAAAATACAAAGATAATAAGAGATGCCCCACATAGGTGTCAAATGAATAAACTCCTCTAATGAAGACAGTGGTTGGTCTAAAGAGCAGAGAAAACTACCGTTAAAACAAGCGAACTTCATGATTGAGACATATAAGATACTCAAAGAGTATCAAATTGGAGGTAGGTGTAATTGTTCTTGTAAAAACTATGTAACTATATTTTATAATAAGCATTTACGAGACCATACATTGAAACTGTTGGCTACGTAACTAATTTTTTTTGTTATTGCTTAGATGGGTAGACGAGCTTCCAGCCCACCTGGTGTTAAGTGGTTACAGGAGCCCATAGACATCCACAAGGTAAATGCGCCACCCACCTTGAGATATAAGTTCTAAGGTCTCAAGTATAGTTACAACGGCTGCCCCACCCTTCAAACCGAAATGCATTACTGCTTCACGGCAGAAATAGGCGGGGTGGTGGTACCTACCCGCACGGACTCACAAGAGGTCCTACCACCAGTAATTACGCAAATTATGATTTTGAGGGTTTCATTTTTATTAAACAATGTTATTCCTTCACCGTGGAAATCAATCGTGAACATTTGTTGAGTACGTATTTCATTAGAAATAATTGGTACCCGCTTGGGATTCGAACACCGGTGCATCGGTCAACACGAATGCACCGGACGTCTTATCCGTTAAGCCGCGACGACTTCTAAAACTGAAGAATAAAACGATATTCGATAAGTCACCTTAATGGATAGAGTGGAGATGGGCGCAGGAGTGGCAGTCGTGGTCTCCGTGATGGCGGGCGGCGTGGGTCGGTCACGGGTGCTCAGACTGCGGGCGAAGGCGCTCCGCGGCGGTTCCCCGGAGGGCGCGTCCAGCGACCCGCCCGCCAGCAGCCGCCCCCACTTCCCACGAGCGGCCGTCGTCGTTGTGGTCGTCGATGCGGAAGTCGCTTGTGTGGCTTCACCGCGCTCTGCGTCAGTGGGTTGAGCCGCGGTCGTGGCGAGGGCGGGGGTCGCGCGAGCGGGGGCGGGAGCGGGTGCGGCCGCGACGCTCCTCTCACGGCGGAAGCGAGAGAATATCTTGCGGACGAGATGGTCTTGTGCTTGTTCGAGTTGAGGTTCCCGCTTCCGTCTCTCCATTAGCTCTCGCTCGCGACGGACGTCTGCTACCTAAAATGTTAAATAAATAAATGAACGAAATGCTTCTAACAGCCTCTGTGCCTAATACCTTTTACTGTGTAGGTAGGACCTCTTCTGAGACCACCACCCCGCCTATTTCTGCTGTGAAGTAGTAATGCGTTTCGGCTTGAAGGGTGGGGTAGCCGTTGGAGACCTTAGAACTTATATCTCAAGGTGAGTGGCGCATTTACGTTGTAGATGTCTATGGGCTCCGGTAACCACTTAACACCAGGTGGCTGTGAGCCCGTCCACCCTGCTAAGCAATAAAAAAAACCATGACTCTTAAGAACTTTAATGAGAAATAGCAAAGTTCAATTGCGTGTTCATAATATTCAGGAAGGAAGGAAAGGAAGGAAGGAATTCATTATGGTGTTTTAATACGAATTTGAATTATCCAATACCTTGCGAAATATTAGTCGATGTCTTAAATTATAAGTGAGGGTTAGATTTCTGGCGAAACTGTTCGCGAACGCTTGATAAAAGTCCAGGACTTCCAGCAGACGGTCTCGCTTGATGGTGTGCAGGTCGCAGTACGTGAGCGCCCTAACGTTCGCGGCCGACTGACCGACGGCACTGTCCTTCCAGAACGAATCTCCGAAGACGTCTCCTTTACCTAATTCCATAATTTTATTAATATGTATAATTTTATTAATTATACACTATATATCTAAAAGAAAGTCGTTTTAGTTACACTATTTATAACTCAAGAACGGCTGAACTGGTTTGAGAGGTAGCTTAGAACTAGGAGAAAGACATAGAACACTTTTTATCACGTTCCCGTGGGACGTGACATAAAACGTGGTATAACAAAACGCAACTGATATGGAATAAGAAAACGCAACTGACGGCTAAACGTAATGTAGTCTATGGTTAATTATAGTAGAATTTTGAAGTTGATCAGTTGATGTGTACGTTTTTAATTTACATTAATTATCCAAATAAAATT
Source organism: Bombyx mori (assembly GCF_030269925.1). Taxonomy (NCBI): domain Eukaryota; kingdom Metazoa; phylum Arthropoda; class Insecta; order Lepidoptera; family Bombycidae; genus Bombyx; species Bombyx mori. The sequence goes on along the minus strand of NC_085124.1, from coordinate 12,578,559 downwards.
AAAAGTCTGGTCATTTATTGTCTCTAAAGCGGAACAAAGTTCACGGGGTCAGATAGTAAATAAATAAAAAAAAACCTTTTATTTCATACAAGTGACATAAAAACAAAAATTAACGCAATATGATCTATGCTATTAATTAAATAATCTATATATTTGTTGAATAATATTAGGTATTATTTCCCACTTGCACCCTTCCTCGGGTAAAGGCATCCTCCAAGGATAGCCAATCTTCTCTAGATTGAGCAATTTTAACTCAGTTTGTAGTTGCTACTTTCTTTAATTAGTAGATTCTAAACATAATATGGTCTTCCCCTCTTTCTTTTTCTTAGTGGGCCCGTCCATATTGTTACTTTTTTTCCATTTTTTTGGCCACTTATTAAGCATAGTAGGTGATAGGTACCTAAAGCGACTTACATAGAGCACCACGTTTTTTGGATTGGTAGCCATCTTTAAAAACAAATGAAAGAGATATAATAAGATTATTCAGGCTTATGATATATTACCCTCTGCAAAATCAATTTAAACTTTAACAGACAAATTTATCTCTATTAGCAATTAATGTTACACAAATGCTTTATTTTATTTATTTACAAAATTATAATTGGCGTAATTACTGTTTAAATGGCGTCTTGTAAGCTCAAACTGGTAGATACCACAGCCAAGCCCATTTCTGGTGCGTAGCAGTTATACTTTCCAGCTTGAGGATATGTCATGTTCACAATAAAGAAGTTATATCCTCACAACATGCTCTATTACCACAAGCATATTGTGTATCATGAATGTATGAATGAAATTCAGATCATATAACTAAAATATTCCTTTTTTTTTCTCTCCTATATATGCTGATAGCCTTGAGAGGCTATTTCAGCTTCACCCTAGCATGTAGGTGAGCTCACGGGGCTCAAGCCTGAAGTGTTGCTAACACTGGTCCTAGCAAGAGCAGTGTTTCGCAGAATATACCACCGGATAGGAAACGCGACCCACTGAGAAGATCCGGCGAGAAACTCAGTGGGCTGTGTCTATGGGTGAATTCGCTCTTCGAGACCTTCGAGACGGTGGACGGTGACCGGAAATATTCCCACATACTCACCCAATATAGCGACAACTTCATCGTCCTGTATTACTTCTAGACTGCCGGTAACGATGAAACACAACGAATCTATGGACTCTCCCGTGTGGTACAGCAGGTCTCCGGGCGCGGAGTGCGACATTTGGAAGTGCATCGCGAGGGCTCGCAGACAGCCGTCGGATGCCAGTCTGAACGCCGGGTGCTCGTTGAAGACTTTCCGGTTCAAGTGGACGCAGATATCGGCCTTCATGTCTTTCGGACAGTAATTTAGCACCTGTTAAAGTTTTGTGAGTTTTACTTTTTTTTCCTACCTATGCTGATAGCCTTGAGAGGCAATATCAGCTTCTCCTTGACGTGTAGGTGACTCGCAGAATCTACCGCCGGATCGGAAACGCGACCCACTGTTAAGATCCGGCGAGAAACTCAGTGGGCTTGAGTTTTACGATGACTCCCTTGAGAAGCGGTTCTGATTTTAAGCGCATTTAAAAAAACGTGATAAGTAAACATCATAAATAATTTAAAGACAATTAAAAATTAGTGATTAAACCGTAAAAATAGTTTTATATCTACGACTCGCGATATTTGATAATGAAAATACTATATTTTTTTATTGAACTGCCAACCCTTACTCCGACCGAAACCTTACCTTATCCGTGTCGATGCCCTTAGTCATGGCCCAAGTGGAAACCACGTAGTCCATGACTCTTTCGCTTAAAGCTTTAGGCACCTCGTGTAGTTTCATGAACTCTCTAACGTTGTTCAGCATGTCGTGATACTTCGCCGTTGCTGATGTCATTTGTTGGATGATTGTCGTGACGTGGCCAAATATAGTCGCGTACAGCAGAGCTGCCAACAGACAAAACCGAACGATACCGCCACAGTTGCGACGATAACAGTAATTTTGGTTAAATTTAGTAATAAACAAAATTTGTATCGAAATTGTACGTACAATGAATATGTTTACTTTCAATCATAACGTTATGGGCGCGTTGGAAACGTTAACCGATCCATCAACTGTAAAATTTGGAACTTTTCAAGACAAAAGTTTTTAAGAGCAGATTTTCAATAGCAAATCTGACGATTTCTTGCAACTGACCGATGGTGGTAGTGCAGGGTTTGGATATTTTTTACTGGTGGTAGGACCTCTTGTGAGTCCGCATGGCTAGGTACCACCATCCTGCCTATTTCGACTGTGAAGCAGTAATGCGTTTCGGTTTGAAGGGTGGGGCAGCCGTCGTAACTATACCGAGACCTTAGAACTTAATCTCAAGGTGGGTGGCGCATTTTCGCTGTAGATGTCTATGGGCTCCAGTAACCACTTAGCACTTAGTGGGCTGTGAGCTCGTCCAACCATCTAACAAATAAGAAAAAAAAATCTTTTCAACTCCACTCGTCTTGATGGATGTCATGAAAGTGCGTAATGAATTTAATGAATTTTTGACCACATAAGTGACGCGTCAGAACGCTTCGTGGGCCTGCACATATGAAGGTAGGAAACGAGGAATCGGATCGAAGAGTTAAAATATTAAAATACGGATTAAAAAACCAAAAGAGACACGAACAAAATGCGGGTAGGAAGAGGTATGCTGTAGTCGCGCTGTATTTGTGCAAAGTACACGTCACACGGTGCGACAAGAGCGAAAATAACTAGCGTAGTTATAGTCCCCGGCACGTAACTTGGCAAGAGTCGCGTTAGATGCGCAGAAGTCGTTTTTTAGGTCTATTTGGTTGTCAAGCGGGACGCGGGGAAAGACGTAGCACCGTTCCGAGCGCGCGATTGGTGAGTCAGTCGACCCTCCCCTCCCGCACCGCGTCCACGTTCCGTTCGCTCCCGATTACAAATGCGTCTACTAAAGTTGTAGGTACCCTTTGTTTATATTGAGTTTTTGTTACGAGTTGTTATTATTGTTTTAAATTTGTTTGCAATGCCAGGACCAAATACCAATGACCATATGGTCGATTCAGTCACTGAGCGTTTTATTATTTACCGAGTGACGACAGCGACTCTTCGTTATGTCGAGGATGAGGAGCCAACTCCTTCCACCAACTCAGGTGCTACCATAAATTTAATCCAAGGGGTAGCGCTATTAGAAAATGATAGTGACGACGGCGACACATAATTTTTAATATTAAGTATATTTCTGTAAATAAACTTCTTAACTTTTAATTGTATTTTATTTATAACACCTAATACACTTCGCGAATTCCTCTCTTTTCTTTAACTTTCTTCTAAACACAAAGGCTTAAAAATAAACTAAGGCAAATAAAAAATTCAATAAAATAAAATTAAATTATATGCGGGCAATAAAAGTGACCATTTTTTTGTTGCAATATGCACTATGCGCGACATTACTCTCACTACACCAAAACCTTGCCAACTTAAATGCCGGTTACTATACTGGTGAGAACGTAACACGACTTGGGAGGGGATGGGCGCGGCTCACCGTGCAGCGTGGCAGTGGGGACTGCCCGGGGAGTCGCGCACGTGCTCCGGCTAATAACAGAAGAGTTCCGGCACCTGCCACGATCATCATGCAGATGGTGAAGATCTTCTCGTTATCGGTCTCGGCGGCGACATTGCCGAAGCCCACGGAGGTCATGCAGGTCATGGTGAAGTACAGCGCCGTCACGTACATGGTCTTGCGCGAGGGCCCGTTAACTAGCTCGGGCCCGTCAGACTCGTTGGACCAGACGTAGGAATATGGGGACTGGGTCACGTTGGCCAGTTTCCATAACCATGAGTATTGGAGGCCGGAGTCGGCGTCCGAGCGGCCGATGCTGTACCAGACGCAGGCCAACCAGTGCGCCACCAGCATGTAGAAGCAGAGCAGAAGGATCAGCATCGCCGCCCCATACTCAAGGTATCGATCTAGCTTACGAACTACACGACCCAGCCGGAGTAATCTCACGACTTTGAGCGCACTAAACAGACTTCCGATTCCCTGTTGACATAAAAAAAAACTATGTGAGTATCTTGCTTGACTGGTGGTAGGACCTCTTGTGAGTTTACTGGTGGTAGGACCTCTTGTGAGTTTACTAGTGGTAGGACCTCTTGTGAGCTTACTGGGGGTAGGACCTCTTGTGAGTTTACTGGTGGTAGGACCTCTTGTGAGTTTACTAGTTGTAGGACCTCTTATGAGTCCGCACGGGTAGATACCACCACCCTGCCTATTTCTGCCGTGAAGCAGTAATGCGTTTCGGTTTGAAAGGCGCGGCAGCCGTTTTAACTATACTGAGACCTTGGAACTTATATCTCAAGGTGGGTGGCGCATTTACGCTGTGGATGTCTATGGGCTCCGGTAACCATTTAACATCAGGTGGGCTGTGAGCTCGTCCATCCATCTAAGCAATAAAAAAAATAAAAAATTAAAAATGCCCTGTATCAGAAGCGAAAGAAACCAAAAGTTAATTCACATGAACGGTACAATTAAAACACTATAACGGCTTAATCTCACGATTGCTAACAAATCTGATCGGAGCACCACTTGCCGCGCACAATAGAAACTAAACCATGCTTATTGTTGCTTCTTGTTGACTATGTGGTATAACTATACGAATGAAAAACCCGCACTTATGAAAAGTTCGTCATTTCTCGTATTGTATCGTGTAACAAAAACCTTTCCCAAAAAGTATTGCACGACTCTGTAAAGTCTCTACTTTCGATGAAAAAGACGAGGGCATTTATACGCAATGAGGAAAAAACAAACAAATTATTATAATTTTACATGAGATTAAAGTAGATGGTAATTCACGCAATATTACAATTACGCGGAATAAAACCTTAGTCATACATTACCAAAAACTGGACAGTACACGTAGCGAAAGGAACGAAATTTTAAAACAAAAAACTAGTAATGCCAGATTAAACCGAAACGCTAATCTAATTGTGTGCTCACGGCTTACGAAAAAACTTACATCTTCGTCGTGATCGAAGGCATTGAACACATCATACGGCAGGCAGGAGAGCAAGTCTATGAGGAACCACGACTTGAAGTAATTCTTCCTTATAACCTTTGGATCACTGACAACTTCTCCGCCGGGACCCACGAAGGTCGTGTGAAAATTCAGCACTATATCGATGAAAAACACCACGTCCACAATGGAGTCTATCACAAGGAGGGACACGTCTTCGCTCGTTTTGTTCTTGAAGGCCACGTTGTAGGGCACCATGATGGCTGTGTAGAAGGTCAAGCAGAGGATAATCCAGTCCCAGATGGCTTTAAACGCGCAGTAGTGGAGTAGGATATGGGGCGGCGTCTTCGGTGCTTCTTGTCTGTATTGCGGCAAAACGTCCCCCGATAAGGACATCACCTGTTCGAACCAAAGAGCTTTTCAACAGATGTAACATGAAAGGGAGAAGAACTAAAACATACAGTCTTCTATTTCGAATATTCGCAGCAAACACATTAAGCGAAACTTCACAACATCGAGGATATCTCTCATAATTTAAGTCCCAGATTGAGTGTCTTATAATATTAATATACCAGGAAGTTATTCTCTTACCGACCCCGTGGAACTTGACGTGTATTTTTGTATTCAAAAGTTATTATAACGCGGAGTAATGAAGTTACCTTGCGGGGCCCATCCCTTTCAAAATGCATGACATAAGTTTTAGTATTCTGTTTGGTGATGCAAAATTTTCTACAAGAAAACACTCTCGGATGACAATAATAGATGATTGTAGTAGTAATAATATTTACAGTGTGGCAGTTCCCCGATGGAGGCTGGTGTGATTTATTTGAAGTGTTATGCTTTCTGAAATTGTGTCAAAATACGGTGAATTTAAAACAGTTTCAGCGTGTAAGTGCATTCCAAGAAGAAGAAACATAGAAGTAACTTATATACAAGAATATAATATAGGTTTGCGAGATTCTCTCAGTTTACAAAGTATTATAATCACCGTGTGACGATTGACAAAATCTCTACGTAAAAATCGACTGTTTGTGATCCAGTTAATTTTATTTAGGTTTCGTTGTAAATTACGAAAGAACCTCCTTTGTGTGCATCGTAATCTGAAGTTTTAGATGTCCCTTACCATATTAATGTACATGCCTACATACTCAAAATGTTCATATGGCTCTTCATTTATAAATTACGTGATAATGAAACTCTTCACGTATGACACGACGCGACGTCATGACATCATCAAGGAATACCTGATTAACAACTTCCTCATGTTAAATTATCTATATAATTACAAACTTTTGATTGGAGGCTTCTCTGACATTGTTTTTGCCGATTTTCTTCATCGCTTATCCAAACAAAACAGTTTACGGTACACACACGTCTACAATCTGCATCTATTTAATGGGAGCACCATTAAATAGATGCAGTTTAAAAGGAGCAAGGCATACGTTTCACACTCGACTAAAAACAATTCTGCTCGAAAGAACTTTCGGGACAGAATGGAATGACGGCCGAGTTTGATCCGTAGTACTTGCATTAGAGTAAAGTGTAATAAAGAAGAGCGTGCGTGTTTACATGTGGTGCGTTGGTACTGACATGCGCCAGGTGACTCTGTCGCTGCGGCTCCTTGAGGGCCGGCAGCGCGGAGACCAGCACCGACCTAGACCTTGTAACGCTGCGGGCTAACTTCGCGAATTTCGACAGACCTGCAGAAAATTGCACTGTAAACAGTCAAGATTTAGTTTATCAGTCTGTTTTGCTGACAGTGTATCAACTGGTAGAAAAGAATTAAATTGTTTTTGTTTATCATTCTGTTTTGCTGACAGTGTATCAACTGGTAGAAAAGAATTAAATTGTTTTTGTTTATCATTCTGTTTTGCTGACAGTGTATCAACTGGTAGATAAGAATTAAATTGTTTTTGTTTATCATTCTGTTTTGCTGACAGTGTATCAACTGGTAGATAAGAATTTTTATACCACAATTTTTTTTTTATACCACAAATACTTGGCATCAATGTCGTTATTATATATTTGTTTATTGCAATTAGTACCTTCAAAAATGTATGTAAGCATGGGTCAAACTTTTCGGGTGCGTAAAGCCGAGTTTTTCAACAAATATATCCCGCTTCTGAAACGCTTTTATTCTTTTCTTTTATTGCCCTTGTAGACGAGCGCACGACCCACCTGATGGTGAGTGGTTACCGTCGCCCATAGACTTCAGCAATGCCAGGGGCAGAGCCAAGCCGCTGCCTACCGCTATATTCAAGCAAATAAAATTGAACACCAGGATTTATTTCGAAACACCTTGAGTTTCTCTTCTGTTCTATCATCGTCATATTAAAACTAATAGTAGTCACCATTTGTGACGATAAACAGACAGTTTTTAAATTTCCCCATAGTAATCTTTTAAAATATTATGACATTATAGGCGCAATGTATTTGTACAAGCTTGGCTTGGCTTCTAAATGAAATTCTAGCATCGGTTTTAGAACCAGACTTGGTGTAATAGAGTAATATGTAATCTCGCCTCCTTTGGGGTCGTCTGCATCGATAGGTTGCTTCAGGGCAGTGATGTCTCTGAAGGTGAGCAGGAAGAGTACGACCAGCTCCCTCTCGTTCCGTATCGGGGCCACGTGAACGAGCAGCCATAGTGGTGTTCCTGGAAACGTTGGCAGATTTCACTGATCTTGGTATAAATGGCACAGACTCCCGAAATATTATGTGAATTTAAATTATTGTTAGTGTTGGGACTTCATTTTTCTTATTCCTTCCTCAATCCCCTATCCACCCCGTCTGTTGACACTACAAGAAAAACTGCGCTTGCAAAAACGGCGCGAAGAGTGTGTGTAAAAAAAAACTAAAACACGGTGCCGGTGCAAAAACGATAAAATTGTGATTTGTTGATCAATCAGCGCATATAATTCTCGCCAGTGAGAAAATAGAATAGTACGAGCTACAGAGTCCTAAAACTTAATCTTTTCCCAGTCCCAAACATATCTAAATTCAAAACAGTTAAAGCAAAATAAAAAATATTTTCAGTCAGTCATACTGACGCCTGATATATTCATAGCTACATACATTCATGCCTTGGTTCAAGCTTATAACAGATACTTGGTAATTTTTCATGTAATTATGGATTTGACATTTGTTGACCTCTTCCACTATGAAGGAACACATCTGGTAAACAAAAGTGAAAATCGCATATTTTTTGGGTACTTATGGAATATAATTTCGATCTCATGAGTCAAGGTCAAGGTGGCTATCGGATTCATGAGGGCGAGAGGTTCATCCATCGGTGACGTTTAATATTTCTGAAAATATTTCATCGTTAATAACGCTAAAGTAATTAATTTAACTAGAGGTCCCGCAGTAGTCGAAATTCGACTATAATTAATTGGAATTGTAAGTTTGTATACTATTATGATTGTATTTTATACTTAATCACAAATTTCGCCAAGACTACACTATAAAAAATATTAACAAAGACAATCAATATTTAATCTATTCTCAATTTGACAACAGACGTCAAGAACAAAAGTTTGACAATAAATAGTATGCATGCGTGTGTGCGTCAAATGTAATGTTTTCTTTATTGATTTAATGTATCTTTTATGCATTATTTAAAAAAAATATTAGCATTGTGCACTTCTTCTCTATATTCACTATAAGTGTGGAAAATTTCATACTCCTCCGTCCGCGCAATTTTCGTAAAAAGGGATACAAAGTTTTTGCTTCACGTATTAATATATAGATAAATAACTATTAATATTTTTCAGTCTTTGCGAAAATTACTACAAAACTCAGATTTCTTTAATGTAAATCAGATTTCTTTAATTCTAGTTGATTCATAAAATGTTATAAAAATGAATATCAGTTTGATTAGTATTATTTTACTTAAATAAGTAGTGATATGATGTCAAATAGGTAAAAGTAAACAGTAATTGTGCTTGGAACGCCGACGGACTTCTATAGAAGCGTATTTCCATAAAAGTCGAAAGCATATTAAATTCGAGGCCACGGGGCGTTGGGTGTAAACCAAGTTACATAAACATTGAATAGAGATCGGAATTCCGTTATAGTTACGCTTCATTTCCTAACGAAACAAGTGGTTTTAGGTCTTGGTTTAGGCCAAATAGTCCTAACTGCATCACACTTAGGAGCCAGAATAAATAAGTATACCATAAATCTTTCTATTTCGGAGACGGTATCTGCATTTTTGAAGGCCGTGTCTTGCTTGAAGACTGTTCTTTAACCACTCATCGCATGGTAGGACCTCTTGTGAGTCCGTGCGGATAGGTTCCACCACCGTGCCTATTTCTGCCGTGAAGCAGTAATGCGTTTCGGTTTGAAGGGTGGGGCAGCTGTTGTAATTATACTGAGACCTTAGAACTTATATCTCAAGGTGGGTGGCGCATTTACGTTGTAGATGTCTATGGGCTCCAGTAACCACTTAACACCAGGTGGGCTGTGTGGCGGGTAGCCATCATACAACGCAAGATAATTGACAGATGCCTGAATCTCACTTACGACACTTTCAAGATAAAGCGCATATATACAAGTTCCGAAAAACAACATTTGGACCGTCGGTCTACCGAGCACTATCATCCGCTTGGTGGAAGATCTTCCCTTTGTCGTAAGTCCCAAACTGGCGACCTTCGACGGAACAACTGCAGCCTTCATCATCAGCGCATCAAGAACTTCGGCTACCACGATTGCTGCATTCTTGCAGATAAAAACAAAGTCATCAACAGTCGTCCCACAGCAAGCCAGCATCGCAGCCTCAACAGGACCATCGCAGCCGACTCATCGCGCTTCCTGGTCTTACGGCACGCAACTTCACTGCCTCATCACGCCGCTACAGTTCATCGCAGCCCACGACCGGTTCATCAACGCTTGGGGTCACACATCTCCGGCGTGGCAGCTCGGCATCACATGGACTACGCACGACACGCACGCAACATTCAAGCTCAGTCTCGACTCACCGCAGACTTCGAGCAGCACTGGCAACAATCACGCAGCATTCAGCTCAGCCTCGACTCACCGCAGGCTTCGAGCAGCACTGGCCCTTGCATAGCTTGCATCTCAGCACGGACAACGCTAACTAAAAATGACACGACCTCCAGTCTCGGAGGGGAGTGATGTGGCGGGTAGCCATCATACAGCGCATGATAATTGACAGATGCCTGAATCTCGCTTACGACACTTTCAAGATAAAGCGCATATATAGAAGTTCCAAACAACAACATTCGGACCGTCGGTCTACCGAGCAATATCACCCGCTCGGTGGAATATATTCCCTTTGTCGTTAAGCCTCCCAAAGGCTGTGAGCTCGTCCACCCATTTAAGCAATAAAAAAAAACTGTTCTCAACGTGTCTCTTAGGCAGTCTTTAGTGCTTCATTTATAGGCGTGCCCGTGAATGATCAGCTCTGACCAATGTGTAGATGTTCGACCACGCGGTATTTTCCCGTCGACATAACTTATTATCCACTTTATGATCCTAATACTAAAGTCATATAAATTTTTCCAAGAGGGAACACTTTTTTTTATTGCCCGTACAGGCAGATCAGCATTCGGCCCACCTGATGGTAAGAGGTTATCGTCGCTCATGGACGCCAGCAATACCAGGGGCAGAGTGAATCCGCTGCTTACCAACGCATAGGGAATATCTTCAGTATTTAGGATCATTAACAACCAGATCACTGATGCTATTCAATAAAAATGACTTGACAATGACAATAAAAATGAGTCATTAAGTGTAGTTTTATATATCGACATATGTAGCAAGCGTTGATGTTTTTGAGGTCTAAAAGCATTTGTACTTTTCAGCAAGTTCGTCCTGGTTCAATTTCGATATTTAGGTTTGGCAGGCAATCCTAATGCCTCTCTCTAAGCTCTATTTTCTATTTGATCTACTACTACTGAGCTGGCGCTATGACCCCGAAGTGGGTCTTGGCCTCCGACAATAAGCTTTGTCATCCATCCCGGCGCTGCGCAACAACTTTCCAGTCCGACACTTTGAGTTCACGTAAATTTCCTTCCACAGCCTCAGACCAGCGGTACTTGGGCCTCCCTACGGGGCGGCGTCCCTCCGGTGCACCCGCGTACACCAGTTTCACCCGTTTTCTATCTGATCTGCACTTTATAAATTGTATAGTTAAAATGCGTATTACACTTTGAAAGATAGATATCGGTAATGATTCTTCATGAATCCTGGCACGCGGATACCCTCAATCGCAAAAGGACGTGACGCACGTTTCCAATCAGCCAAGACACGACCCAGACAGGAAACCTCGCAAGCAAAATCGCAACATTTCCCTAACACGATGTATCCGTAGCCTGGAAGTCTGTGCTAAAAATATCCACATCCGGACGTATGTTCTGGAAATTAACGTATTACCCGGCCTTCACACGGACCTTAATGGTCGTAGCAAATGAAATGTTTTGTTGAAACCGGAAGCGCGGTTCGTCCCGTTTATTTACGGAAACGAAAATGTTAATGACCCTTTTCCCTGAAAAGTACACGGTTATTTTTGGATGTACTGCGGCGAAAGGCCGGAAGCAAGGAGTTTACGTCATGTTAGATAATGCGATCGTGTAATTTGTAACAATGTGTACGGTTTTTTAGCAAAAGTTAGCAATAATTGATGGAAGTTTGGACTAGATTTTAGTTAGCAACGGTACGAACACAGTAAGGCTGGTGGTTGTAGCTAAATATAGCTAAATGTTAATCTCGGACTTTTTTAGAGAAGTTTAATTTTATCGATATTTAATTGTACACAAATTTAAAAGGTAATAAAATAAATTGATTCCACAACAATTCAAATACCAAAATCGAATTAAGATATAAAATTGGACTTAACAAAATATAATAAAAAAAAAAGAGAACAAAAATATCTGTTATAAATAATAAATACATTAAAAATAGATATAGATATATCTATATCTGTTATATCTATATCTATATCTGTTATAAAATATGACACAAACATACTTAAAATGAGAATGTTTACAAATACATTTTAATACATGGGTGAACATTTTTCTATACGGAGCGGAGACCTGGACCCTTAAAGCGGCTGATCGCAAACGCGTGGATGCTTTTGAGATGTGGTGCTGGAGAAGAATGCTCCGGATACCTTGGACAGCGAAGAGAAGCAATCTGTCTATCTTAGACCAACTGCAGATCAAGACTAGACTATCCACACTCTGCCTTCGCCGCGCACTCGAGTACTTGGAGAGACTATTCGTGACAGGGAAGATCGAGGGAAGAGACCGCGCGGGCGCAGTCCGACAGTGGTTCGACCAAATCCGCACCACACTAGAGATTCCATTCCACGACGCCCTTCATGCGGCCAATGATCGGAGGCGCTGGCGGGACATCACAAGGAGCAAAATCCTGTCGACATATTATGGTCACGACCCTCAGCAGTCAGGAAACGACGCGAGGAGAAGGAATAATGTTAAAAGAATTTACTAACAAAATATTTGTATTAAATTAATGTGCTGATTTTTAAATAATAACTAGAAATTATAAAATATATTAAGATATAATCTACATACGTTCTATATATAAATTAATACCACCACTTTGAAAATATAATTGTAATTATGTACCTTTACGTCCGTGAAAAGAACTTTGGCCTAGTGGTGGAACTAAAACAAGCACAGTTGTTTCAAGGTTTTTGAATCACACCCGGGTTGCTTTTTACAGTAATTGTAGAATAGGAGGGTGGGGGGTGGTGGGTGGGTAATGTCTATTTTATTGTGGACTGCACGCGCCTCCCTTCCGACCTTCAAGCGACGTCCGTGGCATAGGAAAATTATTTTCGACTTGTATTTCTGTAACATCAGACTGCAATGTTTATGTTAATTAGGACTGTCTGGTACGTTTTTTTCTTCCACAGTAATCGCGGAAGATATTCATTTGTATATATTTGAAATAATCGAATCCTACCTTCAAGATTTGAGCCCTGGAGTGTTCGCATTAATCAAAATGGACTCCTACAGCACACGGGTATTATTATAATATTACAATTGTATCATGCTGCCAATATTATGGTCGACTAATACTGCGCTAATGATCAGAATTAAAATTGTTTTCGTTCGTTTATCACATATATATATAAATGAATCCCTATTTCCCTTGGTCACGACATCACGCGCGAACAGCAGGACCGATTGCGCTAATTCTTTTTTTGTTGTGTTTCTTACTTCCAGGAGAAGGTTCTTAAGAAAGAAAAAAATAAGAAAATTTCGTAGAAAATTAAGAAAGTTATAAAAACTTAATCACCATATGAAATTTTCTAATGTAACCTTACGGCGTTTGACATAACATTGAGAAAGCGTGCTGCAAATATCCTCAAAGAGGATGTAAAAAAAAACAGAATTTCACAGTTCACGGCAAACCGTTGCTATTGGGCCAATAAACGTGGTGTGCCAATATTGCAAGGCATTTAAGTATAAAAATGAAGCTCCTGGATCTGTGGGAGCGGTCAAGTCAAATTGACTCAATTGCACCGCCACCGGAGTCACTAAATTCATGGGTTTGGAAATGGGATATTCATTGGAAATGAACCAGATTCTAAACATTTTTGACTCATATCCAGCAATACAATAATTCCTTTAAAATTACGTCATTAGCAGATACAAAAGTTAAAATTATGCTAACTTTCAAGGTAAGTAAGTATATTGAACTTTTACCAACACCTGTCTGTTGCAAAATACGTTGGCGGGCTTCAATTGAAATGGTGTATCAAATGAAAGGGCGTAAAGTATTTTTGTAGCTTACGAATTTCCAGAAGCAGCCGGAGGTGACTAGGCAATAGATAGGGGATACTTTGTCAGTACTTTAAAGTATTTTGAGAGCCACGTGGTAGAACCTAATGGTAGTACTACAAACAATCCGTTATAAAATATCCTATATTACATTTTTTATTTTTTATTGCTTAGATCGGTGGACGAGCTCACAGCCCACCTGGTGTTAAGTGGTTACTGGAGCCCATAGACATCTACAACGTAAATGCGCCACACACCTTGAGATATAAGTTCTAAGGTCTCAGTATAGTTACAACGGTTGCCCCACCCTTCAAACCGAAACGTATTACTGCTTCACGTCAGAAATAGGCAGGGCGGTGGTACCCACCCGCGCGGACTCACAAGAGGTCCTACCACCAGACGCAAATTATAATTAAAAGTCAATAAAATCAAGAATAAGTGACAGCCTCCGAAGCGAAGCGAGAGCGGGTCGCTAGTTGCTTATATACCGATCTATGATCCAAGAAGATAAATGTAAGAAAAAGCTCAGACTTTTGACTAACTTAAAGTTCGCGAGTTGTTTAAGTTTTAAGCTTAGTAAAATTTTTCGTTATGTTCAATTCGATTTTCTCTATAATTGTACGTGCGTTTTTTTAACTTAAAGTATCTTCCTCTTGTGGTCGTGTCCGTGTAATTACTTAATTCAATTATTAAAGTTTGTATTTGATTAGCGCCGTGTTGCCAGCGTTAAAAAAGACCGAGCGCCGGCCGTGTCCTCTCGCGGGAAACAACGCCATTGTAATTGGATTTATTGTGTACGGTACTTGTTCACGGGAATAGTGTTTTTGACAGAATGCGAGAGCTCGAATTAAACGTTTATTTTTATTGAGAGAGAAATAAGGAATAATAATAATGAATTTATTGTACACAAAAAAAGCAACGCGAAACATTAAATACAAAAAATAAATATTCTCGTCCAGACAACCATCAGGTGGACAAGATATATATAAAAATATAAATATATATATACACATACACACACACATACATATATATGCACATACATATAACTAGTCCGGCTATAAATACTGTTACATAAAAGCTTTTGTTTTTTTCAACTTTTTAATTATTTTGAATTTGGAAGACGTATATTATGTTAAAAACATTTTTCGATTTGCGCCAAGAGCGCCGAGAGCCGAGTTTTACAAGTCTATCTCTTTGGAATGTAGTTATTGAGTAATTAAGTAAACTATAGGAATCTCATTGTTTGCCTTAACTAATAAGAAGTCACATGGCAAGGAGACGCTAAAACATAATAATATTTTTTTAAAACAAAATTTATTTATTTGTATACGGATCGCCAGCGTTATTTACGTTATCAGCAATCTCAGAATATATCAGATGAAGACGGACTATGAAAAATAAAAGCTGAAAACAAGAGACGGAGCTTGAGGTTCAATGACCTATTGCCTGGATGGTTATCTACCGTAATTTTGCCGATTTCTGTTGTTTTGATGTGAAAGGTAGCTCAGTCGTAATACAAATGCGAATTCGAGCCCACGTCTCTGTTATTTATATATATTTTTTATGAAGGAATGATTACTGGTGACCCTTAGGCCATTTCAGTTTCACTAAGAAAAGTGGGCGAGCAAGGGCTCAGCCAAGAGGGGTGGGATTTGCTAACAGCTACCATGACTAGTTGCTTCACGAATGGATTTACTACCGGATCGGAATCGCGACCCGCTGAGAAGAATCGGCGAGAAACTCAGCGGGCTGATGTTTAGGTTAGGTTGCACGTCGAACTCTTTGCCGATTTCGACGAGTACGGTTACCGGGGTCCCTAAGCCTGCTCCTAACGTTAGAGCTGAAGGCGTCTAATGCAAGAGTTATTGGATCTGATGGATCCGTAAGGACGTGTCTAGGGCATCGACAATGACTGGCTCCTGCGTGATCAGGATTCAGGGAGTAGTCAGCGGCGGCAACGATAAGATCTCTGTCATCTCTAATCACTAGGTACATACCAAGCAGGTTATGTAGCGTGATCGTTATTTTATCGAGTAGTTTTCATATTAGGTCCCCTAAATGTATATATACAGTAGAATTAACATAAGTAATTAACAAACGGAAAGAAAAATATGTCTCCTTCAAGCGCGTCTAAGGTTACAGACTGTTTAGTTCCATTAGCCTTGTGTGGGCGGCTCTTAATCCTAACAATCGATAAATTACTATTCCAACTGAACTTAATGATGAATACTGTATGTATTTACATGTATTTTATTTATTTTATGTATTTTACTTCGCTTGCTCAAACAAATCGAAGGCTGTTTTATTTAGGATTTCGTTAAAGACGTGTTAGTTAAGGATAAAAAAACATTATTGTTGGTAGTGGTATTAATGCGTATTGTGAGTCCGCTAATGTTGGTAGCATCTTGCCAATCTTTGCCGCAAAGAAAATGTGCGTTCTGTTTTGACATGCTACATAAAATAATTGAGTATACCTACCTATATAACCACACCTTCAGAACCTATAAAAGAGATTGCTTGTAGAAGTAGACAATCTCTTGTGGTATAGGACTAAGACGATCCAGATGTTGATTGTCTGAGTAATTTTATTGTCTCACGAGCAAAAAAGTCCTCGAGCAACTTAAAATTAAAACATTTTGAAAAGTATACCGATCAATGATGTCAATGCTCTCATCTACTTTACAAGCTCTTCAGGTGGGAAGGGGACAAAGCATCCCTTCTCAATCCCCATCAAAACTTTTTTACCCATAGAACCTATTCTGGTCTAAATTTTTACAGTACAGCGCCTGCCCTTGCCTTCAGATCGAAACGCATTACTGCTTCACGGCAGACATAGGTAGGGTGGTGGTACCTATCGGTGCGGACTCACAAGACGTCCTAAGACCAGTAAATTAGCGTTCAATTTATCTTTAAATCAGTTAAATTTAATTGGTAAAAACAATTAGCTTCGTATTTACTCTTAAGATTTAGAGGAATCTTTTGAGAAAAGGAATCATAATAGTATGTACATGTATTTGTAGGTAGTAGTAGTACTTACTGTTCTTCTTGTACAGTAGTATCTCAAACTGATCCGCCAGGTGGTGGTCCAGAGCTCGGTCGATTCGCTCTATAGCTTCTTTTTCCGTTAGCTCGCCGTACATCCACGTGCATCTGAACGAAACAAGGTTTAAAGATCAAAGCGTTATATTCATAAATAAACAGTTTAAAAAAACTAAAAAAATACGCTTTTATAGAAAATCCAACTAAAAAATAGAAAATAAATTTTAATAAATTTGAATTGAAAATAGTGTAAGAAAAAAATGATTTTATTGTAAAAAAACGTGGGGTGCTTTTCAGGATATTATCAAAATAATCCTTCTTGTCATATATATTCATAAAAAAATTATAACTACTGATACCATGCACCCCACGGTTTCTGAGAGAGTTTGTCAATACTGGCCCTAGCAAGAGCAGTGTTTCGCAGAGTTTACCAGCGGAATTGCAATGAAGATAATCTGGTAGTCACCTGCAGGACTTTTGCATGACCTCGGCCCGATTGTAGCCGCTCATCTTGCAGAAGGTTTCGTTGCAGTACACGATCGGATAGTCCACGATCTGCGCGTTCGCCAGCAGGAAGCTGCTGTCTGCTGTAAATAAGCAACCGCTTCAAAAGCCGCATCATTCGTTTTTTTTTAATTGCTTAGATGGGTCGAAGAGCTCATAGCCCACCTGGTGTTAAGCGGTTACTGGAGCCCATAGACATCTACAACGTAAATACGCCACCCACCTTGAGATATAAGGTCTAATAAGTATAGTTACAACGGCTGCCCCACCCTTCAAACCGAAACCGATTACTGCTTCACGGCAGAAATAGGCAAGGTGATAGTACCTGCCCGTGCGGACTCACAAGAGGTCCTACCACCAGTAGTTACGCATAATTTGCGGGTTGATTTTTATTACACGATGTTATTCCTTCACCGTGGAAGTCAATCGTGAACATATAAGTACGTATTTCATTAGAAAAATTAGTGCGTCTTATACTTTAGGCCACGACGACTACATAAGTCAGATAATTCGATTTTAAGGGAATTCTTTGCGCGTTTTTGGTAATGAAACTCCTTCGAGCATTATTGCAATGTTGTCCGTTTCCAACCGTAAACATCTAGATTTACTAAATTTGCTGTTGTGGGTGTTACCGTGTTCCCGGTTCAGGTCCCGTCCTAACCACATACCAATATTCCTTTATGAGAATGTGTTAATTTTTGCCTCAATGGCGTCCCTGACACGAGAACTTAGCCGGCTACTCGTTACTTTTAACATCGGAATTTTCACGTTCGATCCATCGAGGAGTGTAGGGTTTTTACGTATACTTCTCGGTCAGAGTTACAGTCACCAAGCTGCATGCGGTGTTTGGTAGAGACTAATACTTCGACATAATGATTATGATCTTCTAGCGCTGTTGGTATTTTTTTTATTGCCTTTGTAGGCAGACGAGCATACGGCTCACCTAATGGTGAGTGGTTACCGTCGCCCATGGACTTCAGCAATGCTAGGGGCAGAGCCAAGCCGCTGCCCACCGCTTAATACTCTCCACAAACCTCGTTTGAAGAAGGACATGTCATAGCGCTCGGGAAACACCGTGGAGGGGAGCTCATTCCATAGCCGGATGGTACGTGGCAAAAAAGACCTCTGGAAACGCACTGTGGATGATCGCAGTGGCTCCAGGTAGTATGGATGAACTCTACTCCGGTGGCGGGCGGTGCGATGGTAAAAACGAGATGCCGGTATCATCTCGAACAATTCCTCAAAGCACTCCCCATCGAACATACGGTGGCATAGCCGTTTAATTTCGTTTTTAATACTATGCCAACATCAAAGGAGTATTTATATTTTTCGTACTCCAACTCTTGGATGAGTTAAACTTGAATTTTATTAGGATACCGATCCATGCATTCGTAATGCAGTCATAAAAACGAAATATTTAAAGGGCCGACTGCCGGCTCGCCTTAGGAATTCAGGGCGAGAAAAATGTCTGCCCCCGAGTAGGGTCTAATCAATTTATTCATGAAATTACTGTAATTGTATTCTTGAGTTTAAGTTTTCAGGAACGTCCTACAGTTATTTTAGAAGAGTCCAGTTTCTGCTCGTGATACAGGTCTTTGCTAGGCTACGAATGACCAGCGCACTGTAGACCGGTGTTTCCCAACGTGGCATCCACACCCCACAAGGGGCCAATTTCATAATTAAGGGGGGGGGGAGGGTTTGTCAATCGCACAAAATTAATATATAAAATCTGTATTAAAATTATTTAGAAATTGAATTTGAATTTTTTATATATATTTTGAAATATTACTTACTGTATTTTAATAACAATTCCATAGTGATTCCTACCTAAAACTTATAATTTATGTTTCTTAAGTGAACAAATCAAATTTTTAATGTTAAAAATTATGTATGGGGTGGGCGCATCAACAGTTTAGAAATGTTACAGTGGGGCATGGTACAAAAAAGGTTGGGAAACACTGCTGTGGACGATGCTGACTGTTCCTTTATATTCAAGGGTGTTAATAGATTTAATAAGTAGAGAGAGAGGCCACTTGTCGTCTAGTAGGTCTAGTAGCAAAAACGTCTAAAAGCCGACTGTCGCGGGAAACATTTCGAGGGGTGAAAGGTCTTTTCGCTTAAGATTAGATATTTTTGAAACTTTACAAAAGAGCCATTTAAAGCTTAAAAGGGGTTCGTGGAATGGGATGGGATGGGATCCCAGCTGAAGACGTTTTTTTAACATGTTATTTTTAGGGTGGGATCCCATTACATGTTATTTTTTTCCCATCCCATCCTATTCTACGAAGCCCTTCATGCGGCCAATGATCGGAGAAAGATTGAAAATTGGTAAAAAAATATTATGTTAAATAAACGTCTTCAGCTATTTGAATAGTGTAAAAATAATTGAAGTTCAATTAAAACTATCGAATTGTTGATGCTAACAGCAATTAAAAGGGGTTGATGCTAACAGCAATTAATAGGGACCTTTAATTACAATGTCGTGTATTAAGCGAAATGTGGCTTAGGCAAACAACCTTTCACCGCTCGATTTCATGATTTGTAATTAAATGTTTGGTCAGGCTTTCAAAAATCTGCTACCAGAGAATCCTCACCTACTACGGTCACATTGCCCGCCGATAGCCGAATAACTTAGAATGAGTGATTGTGACGGACAAGGTGGTAGGAAAGAGACCACGCGCCTGATCACCTAGTCGCTGGTGTGACCAAATAACCACCCTAACTGGGCTGCCAGTCGCAACTACTCTACGAGAAACTGAGGAATGGAAGAGGTGGAAACAGATCACGAGACAGGCCATAGTTAAGTTTCAAGGACACGACCTTCAGTAATGAAGAAAGCGATGAAGAAGAAGAATTAAATCTATATAGTAATATTATAAAGCTGAAGACTTTGTTTGTTTGAACGCGCTAATCTCAGGAACTACTGGTCCGATTTGAGAAGTTCTTTCAGTGTTAGATAGCCCATTTATCGAGGGAGGCTATAGGCTATATAACATTACGCTAAAACCAATACGAGCGGAGCACTAATAACCTCCTCTTTTGAAGTCGGCTAAAAAGCATGATTTTGGTACTACAAATAGCTCCTTAACATTCTATTATGCAAAAATATACTTACTTCTACGTAAATGAAGTCGCGGGTATATTTTTTTTATTTTTTTATTGCTTAGATTTGTGGACGAGCTCACAGTCAACCTAGTGTTAAGTGGTTACTGGAGCCCATAGACATCTACAAGGCAAATGCGCCACACACCTTGATATATAAGTTCTAAGGTCTCAGTATAATTTAGCGTTATACCAAACCTATTTCTGCCGTGAAGCAGTAATGCGTTTCGGTTTGAATGGCGGGGCAGCCGTTGTAACTATACTGAGACCTTAAAACTGATATCTCAAGGTGGGTGGCGCATTTACGTCGTAGATGTCTATGGGCTCCAGTAACCACTTAGCACCAGGTGGGCTGTGAGCTCGTCCACTCATCTAAGCTATAAAAAAAAAGTAACTATTCCACGCGGACGAAGTCGCGGACAAAAGCTAGTGTTTTATCAAAGGGATGATGAGTGTGTACTGACGCTGCGATGAGGAGCGGCGGATGATGTTCTCGAGGAAGGTGTTCTGCGGGGCCACCAGCCCCCGGCGGCCGCCCGGCATGCCGCTGCCTCACCGCCCACCTCACATGCCTCACCGAACACACGCACACCATCTGCATAAAACATTATCACTATATTAACATGTAAAGTAATGTATAGAGTAAGTTTTTTATAGATACCGAATTCGGTAGCCGGATTTTTTTTAATTTATTTAACTTAGGTTTTTTTCCTACCTAAGCTGATAGCCTTGAGAGGCTATTTCAGCGTAACCTTAACTAATAGGTGAGCTCACAGGGCTCAAACCTGACGACGTTGCTAACACGAACCCTAGCAAAAGCCGTGCTTCGCAGAATCTACCACCGGATCGAAAACGCGACCCACTGAGAAGATCCGACGAGAAACTCAGTGGGCTGTGTCTGTGGATTAATTTATTCGTCGAGCACTTCGTCGCAAGCGACGGATTCGACGAAGACGATGATCGGTGCTTGAGGTTACCTATGCCTAAAATTGTCAAACATATATTGATATTAACATGTAAACATCCCGAATGTATCTAAAGTAAGTCTTTTATAGATACCGAATTCGGTACCTGGATATTTTTTAAATTTATGTACCTATGTCTGAAATTGTCAAACACATATTCTGATATTACCATGTAATGTACCACGTAATGTAATCCCGAATGTATATAAAGTAAATCTTTTCTAGATAGCGAATAGTCGAAATTTATTTTTATTGTTGCTGAAAACTGTCAAACACATGTTCTGATATTAACATGTAAGCATCCCGAATGTATGTACCTAAAGTAAGTCTTTTATAGATAGCAAATTCGGCACCCCTTTTTTTTTGGTCAGGAGAAAATCGCCGGAAGTCCTCCCCTGGGGATGGAGGGCGGGGCATATCGGGGTCGAACTGACTAAAACCTCCTGTCGCTCAACAACCCACGTCCGAACCTCGCATGAGACAGAACTATTTATGCTGAAAATTGTCAAACATATATTCTGGACACATGTTATATCTGTTTATTGGTTAGTTTGTCGAAGCTGAAACGGCTGACCCAATTCTGAATAATAATTGATCCGGAATAGAAAACAGATACATTATAATTTGCGTAATTACTGGTAGTAAATGCGTCTTGTGAGCAATACTACCTTGCCTATTTTCGTAGCGAAGCAGTAATGCATTTGAAAGTATCCATTATAGCACGGGGTCTGGTTCCTAAATTCCAAATTGTAGCCATGGTGTGGTTTAATATAATAATTGAGTCACGTTGTTTGTATATTTTAGAAATACAGACCTAAAATTTTCGAACCATCGATGAGAAGTATTACTGTAAAATTATCGCGCCTTTAAAATTGAAGTGGCCTAAAAATATCAAGATTTTTTTAAATTTAATTTTAATTAAATTAAAAATGAAATTCAATAAATTTAGTTAGAAAAGAATAAGGTACATTTTCCGTCATTTTTGAATCAAGCGCATACCTTAAGCTTAAGGCTTTAAGGACTAAAGTAATAAAATCAAAACTGAAAAATTACAATTCTTCAATTACTTTTATGGCGTTTACGAAAAAACAAGTATTTTGGATTAAGTAACTTCAATTCTGAAGGTGCCTTATAATAATTCAACAACCCTATGCATGTAGCAACCCTATAAATGTTCTGTTGATGAAAACAAAAAAAAACAATGAAAAAAATAGCTTTGTCTCATTTTTGTTTTGTTTGGGGTTAGCTCGAGAATGATACCGTTCGATTCACGCTAGTTTAAATCAGTGATATAATTTGACTTAGCTATTACAGGGTTTTCCAGAATTCCTTAAAATAAAATCATTTTCAAATAGTAAAATTTGGTACTTCTCATATACATAGTTATATCTACGATTTTAAATAATTCGTTGGAAGTAACATATGGTCTGTATTTGACGTTTATCAAATCAAGTGGCCTTCAAGGAGAAGATTTTTTTTTGTTTCTTTGTGGAAGTCGCAAGACCATTAGCTACCATTATTACCTACCATATATACCATATATAGCATTTTTTTTTTATTGAATTGTAGATCAAAAACAAAAATAATCAATCTGTAAAATACTTTATTATCACTATCGATTACTAAATCTACATCATTATCATCATCGTCATCATCAGCCCAGTTATCCACTGCTGATCTAGCTCTCTGTCACATCTTCGTTGTCTTCATATTATTAATATATTTACTGTGAACGTTTGTATGTTTGTCAATTACGAAAAAAGTAGATTAGCGCATTTGGATGAGATTTTGCACAAAGATTGTTCATAACCCGCATTAACAGATAGGATACTGTTATCATGGTACTTGACTTGATCCGGATAGCACCAGATTTTATGTACCAAAGGTTTTAAAAATCGACTAATTTATGGATCAGAGTGACATAAGCCGTCCATAGAGGTAGCCCGCTGAGTTTCTCACCGGATCTTCTCAGAGGGTCGCGATTCCGATCCGGTGGTAGATTCGATGTACTGTTCTTGCTGGAGCAGATGTTAGCAAATTCTTCCATGCTGATCAATCTATACTAATATATAAATCTACAGTGGTTTTTACGGATGTTCCGTTATAACTACTGAACCGTGCATCCGATTGACTTGAAACTTGGTATCCATGTAAAAAATGCATGTACTTAATGGATAGGCTAATATTTATATGAGTGTTGGACCCCCTACACCAGTTGCGGGGGCGTTAATGATGAGAATCTTTGTCGGGGTGAGAAATAATAATGTTAATTTTAAATGGCCAGCGAAGCGGACGGGTACAGCTAGTTATTTATAAAGGGAAAATGAAACCTGTAGGCTTAGTGCGAGTTTCAAAAATCGAATCGAATGACTCGCATCGAGTGTACGCTCTTCACGGTGAAACGTGCGGAGCTTTGAGTGCGAGTTACTCGATTTGCAGGACGTTTATTCATCTTGAGAAGCAATAATTTTTTCTTTTATATTGGTAGCACGCAAGGTTTTTTTTAAGGCGTTTAATTGAAATGCCAAGCTTTCTAACGATATTTATAATTAGTCGGGTAATGGGTAATGTACCTGTGCTTAGTGCGAGTTTTTTTTAATTACTCCATCGATGTTAATGTTATGTTTAATTTGTGTGAGGTTGTATCAGTGCCACCTAGTGGTAAGCTTATGAATCTCATTTTGTGGGAGAGAGAAGGTTTGTTTATGTTGCTGTCTCATGTATCGAATAGCTTTACTGAAGTGAGGCTCTCGATTATTGTATGTGCGAGTGCGAGTTGCAAATTAATGGATTTTGAGAGTATTTCTTCACTTTCAAGCAAGTTAAGTAGTCACTAAAAATTTTGCCGTGAAACCAATACAATATCAAGATTTTTTCTTTCGTTTTTAATAATAATGTTGTTTTTTAAGGTTTTATCTATTCTAATGGTTTATACACATATATTTTTTCGGTTAGAAAATTTTATAGGCGTCTAGCTAGTTGTAAATACATATTTATTCTTTGCTTTTTCATTTAATTCTTATTAAATCATTGCTTTTTTTTAAAGAGTTGTTTGATGAGAGAGAGAGTGAGATAGAGTTGTTTTTTTTATTGCTTAGATGGATGGACGAGCTCACAGCCCACCTGATGTTAAGTGGTTACTGGAGCCCATAGACATCTACAACGTAAATGCGCCACCCACCTCGAGATATAAGTTCTAAGGTGTCAGTATAGTTACAACGGCTACCCCACCCTTCGAACCGAAACGCATTACTGCTTCACGGCGGAAATAGGCGTGGTGGTGGTACCTACCCGTGTGGACTCCCAAGAGGTCCTACCACCAGTGAAAGAGTATTCTTTATTGTACACAAAATGAATAAATATTGTGAAACATTTTTCCTTCGTCTTATCGCTAAGAGTGATCTCTTCCAGACAACCATTAGATGGGCAAGAATAATTTCGAAATGAATTGCACACTGTGTACCTATCTATTATAGAAATATATACACACGCGCACACACACACACACACACACGCGCGCGCAATATGCATATTTACAGGTACATACGTACAGATTTATATTTATAAATTATATAGAAATTTGAACAATGTAATAATGATTTTGCTTCTTTACACATTTATAAATAAGGATGGCATCCATCCATCGTAATAATTTTAGTATATTTGGGCCACCTAATGAAGATCATCAACACTATTACCGTAAATACAATGTAAATGATTAAACCTATGTAAAACATAATTTCTTTAATTAAAAAAAGCTGAAATAATTACCTATTCCAAGATTAATTATGTTAAGTATGTCTAAATATGTAATTACAATTAAATAAATTCTATAATAAACTTCTAATTCTAATATTTCTATTAAAGTTACTAAAAAAATATGTTTATGCTGGGCAGTTTTCGTGTATTTTAAAGGTTACGCCATTACGGCAAAGTTTGTTTACGAAATTGCACCCTTAGAATGGAAGTGGTATAACTAAAAAAATTAAGATTAGTTTTATATTTCAAAACACTTATGTATTATTATTAAGAACCTACATTTTAAGTAGGTAATACGTGAAGCAAAAATGTTGTACTCCTTTTTACGAAAATTGCGCGGACGGAGAAGTATGAAATTTCCCACACTTATAGAGAATATAGAGAAGTAGTGCAGATTGCTAATTTTTTTTTAATTGTGCATAAGCAATAAAAAAATAAACTAAATGAATAAAAAAACCTTACACACATTACCATGTATTCGACACACACACACATGCATTTATACTTTTTTTGTTTATTGATTTATCAATCTGTGGTCAAATTGAGAATAGATTAATATTTTTTGTCTTTAATATTATTTTTCTATAATGTAGCCTTGGCGACATAGAGCAATGATTATTATAGAAATGATGATAATAGAAAGGTGACAATAGAACTATAATAATGTTCAAACTTAAAATTTAAATAAATTATGGTCAAATTTCGACCACTGGACTACCATTAGTAGATAATAATAAAATCATTTATTGCCTTTCACACAGATTTAGATTATTACAGGCAGCCTACAAGGAAACAACAAAAAAACAAAACACTATTATATCATTTCTGGCAAGCAGCTCAACATTTGCACTTGTATATTATTAATAGGAATTTTATTAAGAATATTGACAATTTATGAGGAATTTGTCAAGTACGGATTAGTTATAGATATATGTAGTTACATATTGTAAATTAAATTAGTTTTATAAGTGCAATAAAAAATAATTTAAATGATAAAATGATAAAGCCATACCTTTTTCCAATGTGACGATTAGAGGATATCCTGTTATTCTTTTCTATATTATTCTATCAGCTTATAAAATTAAACAGTCTCTTTTAGTCTAGAAAAGGACAAAGTACTCTTTCTGTCTTTTTCAAATAAAATGGCATGCCTTAAAGTGTTTAAACCGAAAAACTAAAAAAATACAATTATTGTGTTACAATATTGAAGTTTACCAGAAACTAAGAATTTTGGGTTGAGCCACTTTAATTCTAAAGGTACAAAATAGTATTGAACACGTGACATTACCCGAATAATTTTGAAAGTAGTCGGTTCCCATTAAAATGCTGTTAAAATGCGTTGTATTTCATTTAGACGGTCTAATGCCAAAACATCACGTGCTACCAATATACGAGAAATAATATTATTGCTGCTCTCGGTGAATAAACGCCCTGCGAAGCGAGTAGCATATCTCAACCATGGAGTTAATAAGTACATCTCAACTCACACTCACAATTCTTCATTTTTCACCGTATAGAACGTAAACTCGATTTGATTTTGATTTATTCATTTACAATTGAACAACTAGGAAAAAAAGATGAAAAGACATTTTGGAGGGACCGCGAGGAGCTAAATTGTGTGAATTGTTTTATTTTGTCTATTTAATGTTTCTTAGTTAATGCGTATTTAATATTTCTTCGTGTATAAGTGTAATTTTGAGACCGTCCTGGCCTAAAGGTTAAGGCGTCCGGTGTATTCGTATCTTGCAATGCACCGGTGTTCTAATCCCGCCGGCGGGTATCAATTTTTCTAATGAAATACGTACTTATCAAATGTTTACGATTGACTTTCACTGTAAAGGAATAGCATCATGTAATAAAAATCAAACCCGCAAAATTAATTTTTGTAATTACTGGTGGTAGGACGTCTTGTGAGTCCGCACGGGTGGGTACCACCACCCTGCCTATTTTTGCCGTGAAGCAGTAATGCGTTTCGGTTTGAAGGGCGGGACAACCGTTGTAACTATACTGAGACCTTAGAACTAATATCTCAAGGTGGGAGGCGGCATTTGCGTTGTAGATGTCTATGGGCTCCGGTAACCACTTAAGATTAGGTGGGCCGGGAGCTCGTCCACCCATCTATGCAATAACAAAGTAACGTGGGTTTATTAACTGTTTAGTATCTGTGAAAGTGCGAAAATTTAAAAAAATTAAACAAAACCGCTGGACGTAGCCTCTCGAAGTCTTCGAAAAGGTCCACTGAAAAAAATCTCAGTATATAATCAGCATTTTGCAGAGATTATATTTTATCCCATATTATCTGATCTCATTTCATTTCATTCCATGCCAATTGATTAATGCTTCAAATTAATCAAATCCATTTCATTCCATATTATCATTTTTCATAAAAAAAGATTAGGCTTTATGGCATGATACTTTTGCCTCTCTAGTTGGAAAAATAGAACTACTAAAGAAATACTCGATCGAAACGTTAAAACCCACTAATTTGTAACACGCACTCGCACAAATGTCATTCGTGGTACTCATTTCGGTAAAATTACTCGGTTACGAGATCACAACGTTAATATGAACTCGCACTCACAAAATAACACCGGGTACGTTTGCCGCTAGGGGCGCTGTTCCAATTGCATACAAATTTGAGCAAACTGGCTCGCTATCGAGAGCGTTACAAAACTCGCACTAAGCACACTGATCAAACTGCACGGCGCGTCTTAAAACCACATTTAGCAACTTGCATGATAAATTGTTTACATTTAAACAAAACATTGTGAATTGAACCTGCAAACAATGTAGGTACCCTTCGAGTAAAAATTATTAGTTTAATTTGCATATTTACGTGAGTAAAGTCTATTATCGTTGGGAAATTACATTCGCGTGTGCCGTAGAAGATTGACAGATTGTTCCAATTTACGTTTTAATTATTTTGATTTTTTTTCCCAAAGGAGACTCGCCCAAGGAGAGTTGAGACCAAAATCTTGACATTAATTGGGACAATTTTTTTAATTGCTTAGATGGGTAGACGAGCTCACAGCCGACCTGGGGTGAAGTGGTTACTGGAGCCCATAGACATCTACAACGTAAATGCGCCACCCACCTTGGGATATAAGCTCTAAGGTCTCAAGTATAGTTACAGCGGCTGCCCCACCTTTCAAACCGAAACGCATTACTGCTTCGCGGCAGAAATAGGCAGGACGGTGGTACCTACCCGGACGGACTCACAAGAGGTCCTACCACCAGTAATTACGCAAATTATAATTTTGCGGGTTTCACTTTTATTACACGATGCTATTCCTTCACCGTGGAAGTCAATCGTGAACATTTGATGAGTACGTATTTCATTAGAAAAATTGGTACCCGCCTGGGATTCGAACACCGATGCATCGCTCAACACGAATGAACCGGATGTCTTATCCTTTAGGCCACGACGACTTCAAAATTTCTTAAATGCTCTCGATTTTGAAATATACGCTTTGACCGAGAAAGTTTTATGTGCGGCGCGTTATAGAGTTGCTTCATTTGAAGATGGATTCATCTATCTTATTACCTTAACCCAGTCTATTCATCACTTAATATGAAGTTACAAGTATGCGACTCAGACAGCATTGAGCTACGAATTCTATTATTGTGATCTCTCACTCATAACTTTTACTTTGGTTTACTAATGTCTATGATCTTCTGCAGGGGAAGAAGTTCGTGAAGCTAAATAGTAAACTTCAACGGTGATGCAGTGAATGGGGATGCATCCATCTGAGTAAGGGAAAATGAACACTAATAAAAAGATATAGTTAAGACGAGTGTTCCTCACGTTATGACATGTTATTAAAAAAGCTAAGTTTTGTTTGAAAAGTAAAACATACCATGGACCGGACTAGTTGAAGAAGAAGCCATGGCGACCACTCACCATCAGACCGACCTACGCTGCTACTGCTTACGAACGCAATAAAAAAGTTAAATATTCCTATATATTTATATATTTATTTTATAGTTATAAATAATGGTGTCATTAATAAAATATCAGAACCTACTAGCTTACGTTGCTACACGGGATAGCGTCTCACGTAATATACATATTACACACACACACGCACCCGTACACACACACGTACGTACTATATTCTTACAGATCGCTCTTCCAGGTTAACTTACTTTACCTGGTGACCTAGCACTGAACCACTGACTTTTGTAACACAGGTTTTCCTAGCATAAAAGTCAGGGAATATTGTTATTGTATACCTCATAAAAAGCCATGTCTATTATTATACTAGTTTTAAGAATTCTTGTACGTGTTTGTATTTTAAGAGGCTTGAATAAATATTGTTATAAAAATATTATATTATTATTTACAAACCGAAATAAATTTAAATAACACGCAATGTACTGTGTTACTCATTCGTTAGAATTTTCCCTATCTCTCAGCAGCGCTTTGGTAAATTATCTCAGAGCGGGATCGAATACGCGTTTCATTGCGTAATTCAATGATTAGATGAAAAGTCCCGTTACGAGTTTATTAAAGGTTCGTTCAAATATGTGTCGAAGTGTCAGACTCTCTTTGTAGGCAGAAAACTCACGTATTGAGGTCACGTTGACTCACCTACTTAGATTTTATGCTAGATATCATACGGATCGATAGAAATGGTATTACTCATTATTATCATCATTGAAATATTTACTGAAATGTACAAATATAGAAGGTGTGCTAAATAACACAAAATTATGTTCATTGAGAGCTTTTTTTGTTGATAAACGGTAGAGGTAGGGTTGTCCAAAATTATCTTATAATACTATATAATCTATCGTAAGTTTTACTACAAATAATTCAGACTAATCTCGCGAGCTGAAACTCAGTTTCTGATGATGATGCTACCAGTTCAATGGCTTCCCAGCTCATTCTCCACGGTGATAATCATATCAATACGAAGGCAGCTTATTATAAAAACATAACTAAATATTTGTGTAAATACAAATATTCAAGATGTAACGTGTGCATTTCAAGATTTGACATTGTTTATTAGAAAATATTTCACTTATCAATAAATCACGGCCCAAGTAAATTAACACTTGCAATGGTTTTTTTTTGCACGTCCGTTGATTATGTTCGTATATTTTCACGAGACTTAAAGAGAAATAGTCGAATTCTGAATTATTTACCTTCGTACCGGAATATGTGACGACTTGGCGGCCGAAACAGCCACGTCGGTACCTACCTACCGAATATCCATTTTACTTAGGAAAATTAATAATTTTTGAGTTTTTTTCATTTTTACAACATGACGTTATTTTATTATTTGTTTTTATCGTTAAAGTCGGTCGTGTACGTGTTAAGATCACGGGATTTGAAAGCCGACGTAATCTCATCACTTGATAAGGGTACGAGCATCTCATGTATATTCCAATGCGACGTTTTTATTGCTTTGGTGGGTGGATGAACTCGCGGTTCACCTGGTGTTAAGTGGTTATCGGCCCACATAGACATCTACAACGTAAGTGCCGCCACCTTGAGACATGAGTTATAATGTCTCCGTATTGACAGTACGGATAAAGGAGTTTGTTTTGTATGTATGATTCACTAGTAGTCTTAGGGACTATACCAGCTAAGCATTACTAGGTGAGCTTATAGGGTTCAATCTGAGAGCTTGTCAACACTGGCAACGTAAGCGCCGCCATCCAACTCGTGACATGAGTTCTAAGGTCGCAAAATCGAAACGCATTAAGTATGTACTGTTTCACGGCAAAAATAGATAGACTTAATACTTCCTGTAAATCTTGGTGTGGGTATACGACAATGAGAAGATCTTCCACCGAGCAGATGTAATTGCTCGGTAGGCCAAAGTCCGATTAATTTTTTTCACGATTGAAGCTTTACTGGTGGCCCGGGGGCCTTTCCAGTTTCACCCGTGCAGGTGGGCGAGCAAACGCTCAGCCAGGAGGGGCGGGATTAGCTAACAGCTGCCCGAGCGCCTCCGAAAGTCCGAATGTTGTTCTTCGGAACTTGTATATATGCAAGCTTATCTTGAAAATGTCGTAAGCGAGACTAAAACATCTGTCTAATATCTTGCTACCCACCACATGTTTATTTGATAAATCATAAAGGCCGTTAAACATACCGTATTTTATAAAGATCAAATCTTCGGGTTTCATTGTGCTTTCCAATTTAAGCGAAATTAAAGTTAAAGTTATTAGGGAAACATTGTGATGACTTCGCAATGTCTTCGTTTACGAGCTGAATATTTTAGTATATTTGGGTAAGGGTTCAATGTATTCCGGCGTAGATTAGAAAAGGGCCAGTGATGGTTGCGGCGTCAAAGAGAAACACTTTTCGTTTATTGACCGAGATTCTCACCAAAAGACGGCAAGGGCGATAAATTTTATTTTACAAGTCGGAACATTAAATTTTTAGTACATGTCATTGATAGAAGGATGTAGGGCGCGAAAATCTTGAAACAAAACAGTACAAACATCGACCTCATGTCTCAAGGCTTGATGTGCATGGAATTTGAGAACTACTTATTAGGTAAGGGGAGGAAACCTTTGATGAATTCAATTTTTATACTGAAACTTGTAATTAGTGATCTCTCTTTATAATTGTTCATTATATATAATTGAGTCCGTCCTAAGTACGTGGCAACACTTCGCTCATTCGCAGTAGGTAGGAAATTTTCGAATTCAAGACGAACAACGTATATCCGGTCCGCTATATATTTCATTAATTAAGAAAAGAGACTAATTATTGACTACCATGCTGTCACTTATTTTGATAATAAACAAAACGGAATATCGATTTTAATCAGCTTCAAAGTGAAGCAAGACGTCACTTGGCTACTGAGATTACTGCTAAAAGCAATCGCAATCAATTTGTGCATTTGTTCATCAGTGTGCTTAGTCCGAATTTTTTAACGTTCTCGATAGCGTAAAAGTTAACTCAAATCTGCATGCAGTTGGAACAGCGCCCCTAGCGGCAAATGTAGGTAAACGTAAACACCATACAAATTTGAGTTAACTTTTACGTTATCGAGAACGTTAAAAAACTCTCACTAAGCACACAGATCGTAAACGGTTGCCGCTGTTTGTGGAGAAAAATAATGCCACTAGCCACCATGTTTTATTTTTATTTTTTATTGCTTAGATGGGTGGACGAGCTCACAGCCCACCTGGTGTTAAGTGGTTACTGGAGCCCATGGACATCTACAACGTAAATGCGCCACCCACCTTGAGATATAAGTTCTAAGATCTCAGTATAATTACAACGGCTGCCCCACTCTTCAAACCGAAACGCATTACTGCTTCACGGCAGAAATAGGCAGGGCGGTGGTACCTACCCGCGCGGACTCACAAGAGGTCCTACCACCAGTAATGTTACCAAGGACTTTGCTTCAACACTCCTAAAGGACTTTGCAGTGCTCTATATACTGTGGTCACTCCTTCCGGACGGTACGTGGTATAATGACTATGTCATGAAATGCAATAAGTATCAACGAAGCGTTTTCCAGTAGTAGGAATCAAGCTGGGCCTTTTTAGTACGATAAAATGTCATAAATAAATCAAGGAAAAACAATTCATCTTAGCATTCATACCCGGAGGGGCAGAGACGAGTTACATAAGAAAACTGTGCAATAATTACAAACAATAGAATGGTTTATTATCATTTATCATAGCTGCTATCCGCACAATGTCCCGTGCTGCACGTAAAATTTGTTTTGATTAAAATGTATCAAGAAGCCAGAGTAATGAAAAAGTGAAAATAACAGTTGCTGTGATATGTTGAGCTTGGTGGGTTACGAGGCGTTGTTTTCATTTACTACTTCTGAATTATGGAGGGATTTACCCCCACTGAGTTTCTCGCCAGATCTTCTCAGTGCGTCGCGATACCAATCCGGTGGTAGATTCAGCGAAGCAATGCTAGGGCTAATATTAACAATTCTCTCAGGTTGAGCCCATGAGCTCATCTACCGGTCCGTGTGAAGTTGGCATAGCCCCTTAGGCTACCAACGATTAAGTAGGTAAAACATTATGGAAGGAACTATTCTGACCCTGAGTAGGATAGGTTCCCAATCGCTACAGTATTGCGTGGCTTGAATAAATTGACAGAACATACCTATTATTTTAAGCACCTGAAGGGAAAGTACTGAAGTTTCACTCGAAAGTACTCGAAATATATTTATTTTTTTATTGCTTAGATCGGTGGACGAGCTCACAGCCCACCTGGTGTTAGTTGGTTACTGAAGGACCGATGGGCCAGTAACTTGAGTTTAGCGAAGAAGTTCTTCTTTGGTGCCCAAGCCAAGGGATTAAATATTGGAGAACAAATTGCAACATTATATTTTATTGCACATCCATTCTTAGTTTCCTTAGTAGATGGAGTATGTACTCCTAGCTGTCTCCGCATGAGCAAAAACCGATGAAGTCAACGATTGCGTATTTAAATAGCATTATACTATTTGCCTATTATAGTCTACGTTGTCTAATGTAAAAAGTAATGTTTGTATATTTTTTTTTTATATTTTTTTTTCGGGCTCGCGCATCTTGTATCCTATTGAGTTGTGGCCGTACAAATGTATAGTATTTGTAAACAAAAAGAACAATGAAACAAAAAAAATATTAAAACTACCGTTACTGTTTATTCTCGATTTTATCTAAAGTGGTCGATGTTCACTTTGTGGTACAATATGCGCGGTATCCACCGCAAAAAAAAACATTTTTACAACAACAAAGTTCTTATATTTTAAACTGACACAGCTTCGCCCTTAGTGTTGTATTGATTCGTGAACCATACGTAAATATGTAGGTTTAAAACAAACAAAAAAAAACTACTAATTAAAAACCAAAAAATAATCTAAGGTATAGCGAGGATATTAGGCTAACGTAATAAAATTATGTGTGTTTGAAATTATGATGTGTGAAAATTTCAAGTTAATTGGACGTTTGAAGTCGGTGGAATTGGCATTAAAAGTATCGACTGTATAGATATTAGTTTTTTTTTTGTATTGCTTATATGTGTGTACGAGCTCACAGCCCACCTGGTGTTAAGTGGTTACTGGAGCCCATAGACATCTACAACGTAAATGCGCCACCCTCCTTGAGATATAAGTTCTAAGGTCTCAAGTATAGTTACAACGGCTGCCCCACCCTTCAAACCGAAACGCACGGCAGAAATAGGCGGGGCGGTGGTACCCACCCGTGCGAACTCACAAGAGGTCCTACCACCAGTAAAAAAAGATATATAAATAAAGACGGGTCAAGCAAATTAAAGGGTGATGATAAATAAAGGATGAGGTATATTATACCTATGAAAAAGGTTAAAATATATTTCAATGTACATATTTGTTTGTACATGCGCCATGATATGTCCTTCTTTAAACGAGGCTTGTGAAGAGTAACGGTAGGCAGCGGCTTGGCTCTGCCCTTAGCATTGCTGAAGTCCATGGGCGACGGTTACCACTCACCATCAGGTCGGCCGTATGCTCGTCTGCTTACAAGGGCAATAAAAAAAATGCAATTGTCGGATCCCGGTTTTTGATAAAGTACAATACTAAAGAGTAATAGGTAAATTAGCACCCAAGTCGTTTCAACAAATGTAGTACCTATTTCTAGACATAATCACATTGGAATATGATTGGAATTTACTAGTATGCATTTAATATTGAATAAGTAAAAACCCCAATATTTGTATTTGCGTGATTTGAGTTAAATTTGAAATATTAGAAAGCAAAAAATAAGAAATGTTTCCTTTTATGGTTTATATCCTTATTTAGAGGTCAGGTTTACAGAATAAATATTTTGTTCACATGAGAAAAATAGACTGGAGAAAACAACGTTAACAGAAAATGCTTTTCTTCTAGAAACTTCTTTTAGGAAAAGTCCGGATGATAATATTAAGAAGAATGCAAAGTGTCAATTTTTTATTTACATTTTCTATATTCAATAATTTATATACAGCCCGAATAGTATCTTTCTTTTTTCTTGGACATTATATGGATGGTTACTTTTTATTTTTGCCTCAAATTTAATGTAATTTAAAAAAAAACTGTCACTAACACAAACAAAAGATCCCATAAAGTCCTTAGTGAAAGAATATTAAGATCATATAGGCTTTGAATATTAGTATCTAAGAATCGATGCGTCCTAATAAATTGTTTTTGCACACATATATTACTTTTAAGTAGCTTAATATTAAAGATTTACTAACACGGTTATTTTCCTAGTATTTTTGTCGGAGTATGCCGTAACACCATAATTTTAGCTGTTCATTACCGCATTTGCAATAAATTCAGATCCGCTTTTGTTGTACGGAATTCAATGTATATTACGCATTGTTACTAAACCAAATTACAATAGTGACAAATTAAAAAAAAAATCTTCCTTCTTAACAAAATTGGATTCAAGTCGTGTCTGCTGAATGTTAATTTGTTATTCAAAACGCTAATAATCTAGCATTACGTTTCGTTCCTAGTTCTTACGTACCTACGCACTGATCCGTGCATTGAAGTGTTTTTCACGGTGTTTTCGTTTTGTTTCCGCTCAACTCTGGTCACTCAGTACCGGTCACTCATGAAAAGGGGGTCATTTTCTTGTTTCCGTGGTGTGTCGGTTTTTTATGGGGGGGTGAGCGATTGGTCGCGGTTGGTTCGCGGCGCCACTGACGGAATTGACGGCTTCGACGCAGCGACTCGGCTCTGACGCGCCTGCGCGATCCCCTACCGATTGAAGGAACGCAACTTAGGGACACTCACGGACACAGTGTACGGAAATACAAATGTATCACGTTCGTAAATAAATTACGCTGCAAACTTTAATCAACGTTTTTTTACGCTCCTCCCAAAGTTTTCGAATTCGTTTACGAGTAAAAGGAGATTTTCTTGTATTCTCCCAAACAATGAGGGTAGTTTTTTAATGAAATAAAATCCAATCAGTTTAATAAGATAACAGACTTAACAAGCGTTGTTCTTTTCTAAATTGAAACCCCTAAATGTAAGTCGTGTACTGTGGTCACAGATCGGCGTCTTGGTGACGTAATACGGCGACCACCAGTCTGTGGCCCACTGTCGGCAGACGACGGGTCGCCGGCCTCTGACATGTCACATTTCGACTCTGTGACTGTAAACTATATCGAAGATTTGCTGTGTCAACGTTGGTCAGCAACGTCATTGGTTGATTGACGTACACGCCGTGCTGCACCATAAGGCAACATGATAAATCGTTCCCTTGATTGGCCCTTCGGTCGAAAATATTAAGAGCCGTTTATCGGGAATCACTAGTTTTACTATCATATTTTATGAGTCACTGAATACGGCCAATAAGTACCTAGTCGTTTTTTTTTGCGTTATAAAAACGCAAATTCATGAAGACGTTAGGTGTTTTTATAGGAATCGAACTTCGATTTTATGTCTTTGCGATTTGTAAGTTTACAACTGTGCGAAGTATGTTTACCAATACTGTTTTATGAGTTCACCTGTAAACACAAGAAGCGGTTACTATGAAACATATATCTGTTAGATTATACCTACACGCTTCACCTCAATTTGCCTTCGCATTGTAGGTACTTATTATGTGATTTGCGTTGTCGCATTATAATAATAAATCTACTGTCATGTATTTTACTTTTTTGAAGTAAGCTAAGAACTAAAAACGAGTTCTTAAATATCCAGGTTAAATCTGAGAATTTCTAAAATTTTAATTTTTAACCCTTGAAGTCGTCGTAGCCTAACGGATAAGACGTTCTAGAGTAAGATCCCAGGGCCCCCAGATGTCACGTATTTTCTGACGAACGAAATGTGGTCGATTCCGTAGTGTTAGTATGTACAAAGAACGCTACCTGCTACCTTGCTTAGACGGCCAAATTTCAGGTATCATGTACTCAAGGTACATAAAATCATGACCTGCTTCATTTATTTGCCGGTTCGCGGGTGATGGTACCTACCCGTGCGGGTTTACAAGACGCCCTGCCACCAGTATCTGCAACATTACTTTCATAGACCTCTATAGTTCTGATTGATTTGAAAATTGGCACACTTATCAAGGACTGATGACAGTACAATAATTTTCTAACTTCGCTGTAACAGCTTGACCGGTATGAACAGGATAAAAAAAAGAAATTCTTTGTTAGTTCGGTTTACTATTAAAGCTCTAGTGTTTTTTTAAGTTTTTAAATTGAAACATGTAAATTCAAATATCCTTACTTCCTTCCTTTTAAATAAGTATTTATCATATCATTCACACATCCAAAAGTGAATGGAATAAAAAATACAACATTAACTAGAAATTCCAAGCATCGGTCACCGTTTTCGTCGAATGCGAAGACGAGTTCAAAGTGCAACTTAACCCAAAGGCACAACTGACTGAACTTCTCGTCCTCAGTGGGTTCTGATTCCGAACTGGTTTCGGATTCAGTCAAGCACCGCTCTTGTTAGGGCAGATGTTAGGAAGCCTCCGGAGGGAGTTAACACTGAAGTGCCACCACTGCAGTGACAGTAACGAGGACACGTCCTCGTTGCGAAGATAGGATCAGACTTGTCGCTTCCGATCGTCGTGGCTACGATGCTCGGCAGCGACGAGTCCGGGCAGGCGATGCTCTACTTCTGCGAGTCCCCCATCTTGCAGAAGGAGGCGGCGGAACGGGAGAGGGAGAGCTCTTCTTCGCTTTGAGCGCCGTGCCACCGCTGCCGAGCCGGGGGGCGGAGGAGGGCGTTCGTCCAGCTCCGGCCCCTATGAGGAAGCAGTCTCCTCCCAATTATGGTCGAGTGGCGACCTGAGAGGGTTGAGGCTGTGCCGCGCGCTACCGTTGCTCTAGCGCTGCGAGTCATTGGCTGCAATGCGTCATGCGGTCCGCATTGCCGTCGTCACGGTCTTCGAAAATACTATGGAAGAGCAGCCCGGCTGAAGGTGTATCGCGTACCGATCCGGCAGGCTGGTTCCCAGTGGGATATCCTGGGACACCAGTAGGTTCATAAAAGTGGTAAACTACATTATTTTAACCACATCTCAACTGAGTTTAAAAAACAGTGTTAATCATAATGAGTTATCGGAGCTTTATAAGGCCGTTAAAATGTTAGTCTCTGTGCTCGCCGGATCTTCTCAGTGGGTCGCGTTTCCGATCCGGTGGTAGATTCTGCGAAGCACGGCTCTTGCTAGGGTTCGTGTTAGCAACGTCGTCAGGTTTGAGCCTCGTGACCTCACTTATTAGTTAAGGTTCCGCTGATATAGCCTCTCAAGGCTATCAGCTAAGGTAAAAAAAAAAGTCTCTGTTGTGGTCCGATAACAGGTTATAAGGAAAACTTTTTTTTTTCATTTATTTCAAAAATAGACATTCTATTCGCAATTCTGTACAGTTAAACGATTGAAGCTTCGACATTGTTTTAAAATTGTTATTCATTTCGGATGTGATCGCATCTCCGACCCAGGCGACGGGGTAATGCAAAGCCGCCGTTACCCGAAGCATGTCTTGTTGGATCCCCCGGATTCACTCTCGCTGCTATAGACTTTTTAAGCACAGGTCACCATTCGTACGACAAGCGAACTAACCCATAGATAGCGAATAAGCATGGAA
This sequence comes from Bombyx mori, assembly GCF_030269925.1. NCBI lineage: Eukaryota > Metazoa > Arthropoda > Insecta > Lepidoptera > Bombycidae > Bombyx > Bombyx mori. The sequence goes on along the minus strand of NC_085124.1, from coordinate 12,539,895 downwards.
TAAAAACGTAATCGAATCATAAAACATATTTTTTCCTACCTATTCTAGTAACCTCGAGGGGTTATTCTAGATTCACCGAACTAGTAGGTGAGCTCAAGGGGCTCAAACCGGGAGTGTTGCTAACACTGACCCAAGCAAGTGGAGTGCTTCGCAGAATCTAGCACCGGATCGGAAACGCGACCCACTGAGAAAATCCGGCAAGAAACTCAGTGGGCTGTGTCTTTAGGTTAATTTACTCGTCGAGCCCTTCGTCGCAAGCGACGGGTACGGCGAGAACGGTGACCGGAATCATCAATAAGAGTATACCGTCTTATCGACTAGCTCTTGGACGCTTCTACTAGCTGCAACTTCTTTAAATTAGCTAAATAATAATACTATTATCTAAATTAAATAAAACACATTTAATTTTTATAAAACACTTCATTAATTCACCTTAATTCTATGAACAGACTTCATCAACATTTTATTGTCAAATCCACATCTCAAACTAATAGAAACATTTGCTTTCTATATACAAATTGACATCGCTTGAATTTTTTTGTTTGTTTATAAAATCACATTGAAAACCGATTCAGAATGTTTATATTCGGAGCCTCCATCCTTCTCTTTTTGTGCCCATCATCGTGGAGTGTTAGGCCTTATTAGCAGAGGTCTGTTTGCGACGGGACGTTTGGCGACGATGACGCGGCGATACCTCCTGGCAACTCCGCCCCGCACCCTCACGACGGCGGACTCACTTGACTTCACCTCTGTACATAAATAGACACGATAAAAATCGTTTTTTTCTCCGCGTCACGTAACGTTCGTAACGCTGTAATAACGTAGTTTAAACGTAAAATCAAGTCATTTGTGAAATTATTCATTAAATCGATGAACCAGGCAAAATTGTGTGAATCTAAAAACACTTTTTAGTATCGATATTATATTTTGACGACGATACGATGTTGCATCGGCTAAATTTGCCGCAATGATTTCAAATTCAAAATTATCGCATGAATTTTATGGACTCGGAAAAGATAATTGGGCCTTTGCAAAAAAATAATTCCGAATTACTATTTTGTACAAAAAGCGTTAACAAACCTAACGTCTTTAAAATCGATTACAGATTTATATCGATACTCAGATAATTAAATTGACATTTATCAAACGGTAGTTCTAGTATTTTTTTTTTTTTATGATTGAAGGATTACTGTTGGCCCCGAGGCCTTTCCAGTTTCACCAGGACAGGTGGGCGAGCAAAGGCTCAGCCAGGAGGGGTGGGATTTGCTAACAGCTACCCGAGCGCCTCCGAAGGAGACCTAACAGCTCAAGAGCAGCTGCTTCGCGAATGAATCTACTACCGGATCGGAATCGCGACCCGCTGAGAAGATCCGGCGAGAAACTCAGCGAGCTGATTCATGGGTTAGGTTGCACGGCGAACTCTTTGTCGAGTTCGACGAGTACGGTTACCGGGCTCTAATGCAAAGGTTATTGGATCTGATGGATCCGTAAGGACGTGTAGTAGTTCTAGTATTAGGTTGACTATAGCTTTCCGTGTGCCTTCTTGGAGGAAACGCGAGGAGTGAAGTTGCATAATTTGTTTTATTTTGTCTATTTAATGTTCTCATCTCATCTCATACATCCTCTCCATTAATTTCGTTTCATGATATGTTTCATATTAATAAACTTTATTTAATTTCACTTCATATTATATATCTCATATATAAAATTAAAATAAGATTTACCTAAAGGTCTTAGTTACCAGATCATAAAATCACTTAAAAAAAAGCTTTGCGTGTCAATATCAGTAACAGCTACCTGTTGTCGATTGAGAGTGGGTGTCGTCGTCGGCAAAGACGATCGGCATCTGCATGATGTCGGCGGCGGTGGGGGCGGCGCGGCGCGGGACGAGGGGCGGGACGGGGGCGGCGAGGGGTGCCGAGCCGGCAGGGGTGGAAGGGGGAGTCGGGGGGGTCAGCGCGCTGCGGGACACCACGCGGCCGTCTGTCACATTACACATGCACGTGTCAATTCCAATCCCTTTCTCAAAATATTTAGACTGGGTGTTAGGAGACCGCTTCCGAAACCGAAGACAGACGATAGTAAGCAAAGTAAACTTTGGGGAGCGTGGTATCAGCACTGCGCCGGTAACGCCGCGCCCGAGAGTTCGTTAATCCGAGCATCAGCTGTTTTTGATTTTGTGTTTCATTGCTGTTTTTTTTTTAGTAAAGTAATGTATTTTTTATAAAACTATCATATCATTTAGCTGTAATAACATGTCGGAGCGTAAATAATGCTAATAAAACGTTTTAAAAATAAGATTTTTTGTAAATCTGGATATATTTTTTCCGCCCCATCATCAAAGGTGTCATTAATACGATTGTCTGTCTTCGTTTTTGGAAGCTCTTAACACTGTTATATTTAATATCGCTTGCTCAATGCGTTCTGTAAAATGTATCGAGATACTTCGGAAGCATGTGGAACTATAGCTTATGTTTAGTAGAGCTCACTGCTAGAATTCAATTATCAGTTTATCACTGCAGTAGTAGTGGATGATGATCAAAGAAGATCTTGGGGTCCGATCAGCACGCGCCATGTTATCATGTTACTCTATTGTGTGTTGACGATATCGAGAAGAGCATGGATTCTAGTATTGAATACTTGAATACTTACTACAAAGATCTTCAAAATTGGCTATATATAATAAAAAAAAAAAAGTGTTTCTACATCAAGACATGCCTTTTTCCGCAGTGCAATTTCACTTTATTTATCTCGTAAATTAAATATTTTATCAAAAGTTACCTAGTGTAATTCTGTCAATACATGGACTAAACTGTACTGGACTGTCTGGTAGGCAGCGGCTTGGCTCTGCCCCTGGCATTGCTGAAGTCCATGGGCGACGGTAACCACTCACCATCAGGTGGGCCGTATGCCCGTCTGCCTACAAAGGCAATAAAAAAAAAAAAAAAAAAAAAAAAAACTTGGAAACATCTCTAGTCAACAAGTCGTTCCAAAACTATTATAATCTCACAGTTTTGTTTTTCAAAGCTGGTAGCACTCTATTAAAATGGCAATAAACTTACCTATAATTTCTATTGAACGAGTGTTGCTGTAACAAAAATAAAATTGCGAAAAATATAAACTATATGATTTAGATTAGAGCATCTAACTTGACAATAAGCCCTATCACTAGAGTGTAGGACTCATATCTTTTTTGTGAAAATATATCTAATATATATAAGCTTGTCTTCTTGATAGTACGAGCTAGGATGTGGCAGAAATCGCTGTTTTAATATATTTGGAATAGTTTCTTTTATCTCTGGACCTTGTTGATAATATGATACAAACTCAAAATTTATCAATTTTGGAGTTTTATTTCTATTATTAATTATTCCCTCATCGATATAGTCGTGTTCCTGAATATTCGTAAAATGCTTATTTTTTCAAATTATAACATCATTTTAATAGCTGCGGGATTTGAACAACTTCAGGCCAGAGGTTCCCAAACTTATTTTGTCTACTGTCCACTTTGAGAACAAATTATTTTTTAGCGTCCCCATTTTTTCACCTACCTACTCAAAAACCACTATAGCGAGAGCTCAGTCGGTGTCTAGGAGTCCTCCTAGATGAAATTACAAATCGCCTCCCAAGCCTCTACACAACGCCCCCATTTTTTTTCTGGCTCTCTTACCGTGTCCCTCTATGCCTGCAGCGCCAAGGGGACGTTATCGCCCACTTTAGGAAAGGCTGCTTTTGCCCAACGACATGCAAAATGTCAATGGAAAAAATGTCCACTTTGGTTGTTATTGTAGTTACCTGTGTACGGTCGTACGAAGAGTTGCTGAGGACGAAGTGGTGGGAAGATGGGCGTATTCATCGTCATCCATCTCAATACCTGTTAATGAATGTCTGAATGAAGGTGGAAAGAAAGCAGCGGTTTTATAATTGAAGAATTGAGTTTTTTTTCCCTTCTACATATTATTATGACGATAGCCTTGAGAGGCTATATCAACGGTACCCTAGCGTGTAGGTGAGCTCTCGGGGCTCAAACTGGAGTGTTGCTAACACTGACTCTAGCAAGAGCAGTGCTTCGCAGAATCTACCACCGGATCGGAAACGCGACCCACTGAGAAGATCCGGCGAGAAAATCAGTGAGCTAGATAATAATGAGTGGATAAAGGGTTTATGTACCATTTTACCGTTTTAAGATTTCTGAACTTATAAACCATATTGGACCTTAAAACTCCAGGTTTAAAGGCTATTTTTAGAAATTGCATATGATGAAGGAGTTATGTAGGAAGAAAAAGTACAAGTAGCAAAGGTTTGTTGCCCGTTTTCTCAAAATTAGCAAATTGTATCATATCTCCTTCCTCTACTCATGTCTTCAATTGCTAGCTTCAATAGACTACGAACTGATATATGCTCTGATTTCTTTAAATCAAAGCCCGTTTATTTTGTGACCAACTTTAAAACCGCGAAACCTTGCCAGCGTACAAAAACAAAGCTACGTACGAACGCAGAGAGTCGTAACCAATGGTGAACTTGCTTACGTTAAGACAATTAGCGGAAATTAAATTAAAATAATCGATAGCTCGCACTAATCTTATGTAATAAATAATTTTATGACCTATGATTATGTTATAATGGCAAAAATTAGTAACCTCAAAGTAGCGTATATTTAGGGTTGCCATTTCTGAAATTTTTAGCGTTTTCGTCTTATAATTGTCTCAGTTTTCGATAGCTTTGGATTAAGTATTGACTAATAAATAATTAGGTAACAATGTTAAAGTCTTACCACGTTTCATTCGATGTTTTTCGCGGACCGGCTCCTCTTGTGCAGTTTCAATCGTTTCCGACATCCACCGCGCGCACTCTTCCTGCAATATATAAAAACAAATCCACTGAGTTTCTCGCCGGATCTTCTCAGTGGGTCGCGATTCCGATCCGGTGGTAGATTCTACGAAGCACGGCTCTTGCTAGGGCTAGTGTTAGCTAATTCAGGTTGAGCCCGTAAGCTCACCTACCCGTCCAGTGTGCTTAGTGCGAGTTTTTTAACGTTCTCGATAGCGTAAAAGTTAACCCAATTTTGTATGCAGTTGGAACAGCGCCCCTAGCGGCAAACGTAGGCAAACGATCCCATTCCATACAAATATGAGCTAGCTTTTACGCTATCGAGAAAGTAAAAAAAACTAGCACTAAGCACGCTGGCTTAGCTGGAATAACCTGATAAGCTACCAGCGAATAGTTTAGGGAAAACAAAAACACAAAAAAAATGATGCCGTTCAGGCGTGGAACAAACGAAATGTTCAAAAGTATTATATCTATTTCGTTTCCTCGCAGGCTAAATCTATATATTAATACGTGAAGCAAAAACTTTGTATCCCTTCTTAAGAAAATTGCGCGGACGGAGGAATATGAAATTTTCCACACTTATAGAGAATATAGAGAAGAAGTCCACAATGCTAATATTTTTTTTAAATAATGCATAGAAGATACATTAAATCAATAAAGAAAACATTACACAGGCTACATACCATGTGTTTGACGCACACATGCATGCATACTATTTATTGTCAAACTTTTGTTCTTGACGTCTGTTGTCAAATTGAGAATAGAATATGGTTTGTCTTTGTTAATATTTTTTATAGTGTAGTCTTGGCGAAATTTGTGATTACAGAAGTATAAAATACAATCATAATAGTGTACAAACTTACAATTCCAATTAATTATAGTCGAATTTCGAGTACTGCGGGACCTCTAGTCTTATATAAGTATCTCTCGTTTTAGTGTCGCATTTTCGCTCGTTCGTACTGCATCTGCTATTTGCAGGCATAATGCCGTATCTACTTCTTGTTGAAATTGTTGTTATTCGCATCGAGTGTATGGAATTCACGGTGTTATACATCTAGGATCGGATCGGAATTGGAACCCATTGTGAAGACTCGGCGGAAGACTTAGCGAGCGAATGTCTACGGGCTAAGTGTCTCGTAGAACTCTTCCGGAAGAACTCACTGCTACTGATAGTGTAGTGCTAGAAGCTTCTTGGAAGGTATATCAGGACTGCCCACCCGGTGTTAAGTGGTTACCGTAACCTATAGACATCTACAACGTAAATGCCGCCAGCCACCTCGAGACATGAGCTGTAAGGTCTCAATTTTAACAGTACAACGGCTGCCTTACCCTTCAAACCGAAACGCATTACTGCTTTACGGCAGAAATAGGCAGGGTGGTGGCACCTACTCGTGCGGACTCGTAATACATACCGCAATGGCCGCGTCGAGCGCCCGCTGGTGCAGCTTGTACTTGGCGCGGCGCGGCGCCGGCAGCCGCAGACTGCGCCCCGCCCCCCGCACCTCCACCGCGCGCCGCCCCGCCCGCGCACACACCGCGCGCACCACCGCCCGCGCGCCCCCGCACACCACCAGCATCGGCACGCGCACCTGGGACATGCCCGTGACGTCACACAGTCGAACGCGATAAAACTGACTACGTTTTAATACGCTTTTATTATTATAGCTTCAGACGTATATGTATGTTAGTAAGGGAATCTTTAAACATGATTTTGACCCCCTTCAAAACGTCGGATTACTCGAAATTTTGGTATAGATAGGTACTTATTAAGGACCGACGACAAAACAAAATCACAAAAAAAATATTGAAAAAAAGTATTGAAAAAATTGAAATTCACTTAAAAAATGATAAATAAAAATAGAAAATAAATTTTAATAAATTTGAATTTAAAACATGATGTCTGTATTTGAATTTAAAACGTGATGTAAGATAAAATGATTTTATTGTAAAAGCGTGGGGTGCATGGTATCAGTAGTTACACATATTTTATGAACAGATATCAGTAGAAGGGTTATTTTGATAATATCCTGAAAAGCGTATTTTGTTAGTTTTTTTAAACTATTATTTATTTGCTTGAATGGGCAAAAAAACCTCACGACTTTCCGAGTTCATAAACACCAGAACTGAAGCGTAGGTATACCTTGATACATGATATGGAAATTTAAATTGGTATAATGTCTCCTTCAAACAGAGACAAATTGGTTGTTTTCACTCTTGGTAGCTTGCAACGGACTATGCGGCAAAAAAATGACATAATAACTTAAATTATATGCCGTACCTCATGCAGCGGGTCTTCAGGATTGTCGCGTGAGCCCTCTGCGGTGATAAGCATAGGCGCCAGTAACAACAGTCCACGCAGCCGCATACCTCCCGATCCCGTCGCTAGAGCCACGCAGGCGGCCGCTCCCGCACTCGAGCCCCCCAGAAACACGGGCCGGTCCCCCGCCGCCGACATTACCTCGCTTAGTGCAGACCGCGCGGCGCTTACTGCCGCAGCGCACCACGCATCCGGGGCCGACACCGGCGCGGTCAGTGGCAGCACGCGGGTGTGCACCAGTGCCGCCAGCCGTCGCGTCCATCGGTCCGACCCCACCCACGCGAGCCAGGGACCGGGGCCCGGACCCAGCGCCGGCCCAATACCAGTGAGTGGTCGCCCTTGTCCGGCCGCTCGGGCCGCTCCCAGCCGCTCGGCAAGCTTCGGGGCCGCCCGGCGAAATTCCTCTATTACCTCATCATACTGCCGCCGCTGCGACCGCGGCAAGTGTGCCAGTATAGCGGCGTGTAGCCAAGGGGGGGCTCGTCCCGCCGGCGATACCGGAGTAGCCCACAGTGGAGCGAAAGCAACCCGTAATTTTCTAGCCGCCGTTCTCGCTGCCTCTCGACGGGAATTACCCGCAAGGCTTGCGAGCCGTAGTTCGCGAAGTATTTCAATGGCACATTCTGCGAGACCGGCGTGAGCGGGGGTCGGGGCAAGGGCAATGATGCCTGCTTCCCAATCATCCTCCACAGCAGGATCTTGTTCATCCAAATTCTCATCACAAGGATCATCCGGTAATTCTGGTAGCACAGGATCTAAACGTTCCACATCTAGTTCATCTTCAACACGGGATGTCAATGATGCGAGTAGTACACGAGATTCTGTTACTGCTTGTGGAATCGTGCCTCGTGCTCGTGCATAGGAATGCTCCATCCATACCCCTGTTCGAATTTCCTGCCCAAGTGCATCAAATTTTATTTACAGAAAATGAATACAATCGTATGCAAATACTCGTATTAACTTTTATCTATAACAATGAAACTTACATTTGGGTCACTAAGGGTGTGAACATATTCAACGAATCTTTCATGCAATGCAGCTGCCTCTTCGCGAGAATCCATCACCTGTAAATTATAAAATAAGATTTTGTATTGGTAATACAATAATTTGAACAGGGATAATTAGACCAGAGTACACTCTGCATACATTTTGTTGTTTCAAAATGAGTGTTTACTTATATTTACTTTCACAATTTATAATAATTAGGGATTATAATACTAAATCAAATAACCAAACATTCATTTATGTTTGTACCATTAATATAGAATTGAGACGTTTACCGCAAGTTTCAAAGTTCATGGTGGAGCTTAAATTGTGATATATGGACTACTGTACCTATTTAACACTAAATGAGCCCTGAGCTCATTTAGGTATTATAATAGCCTAAAAGTTATAAAATTTGGGTTATGCTGCAAACATTAATATTGCCCGTGATTAATAACCATACATCATGAGTTTTAAAAATGGTGGCATTTAAAATAAAGACATAGTTATGTAGTGATCTTTGTTCACTGTTTGAAGCAATCACTCTAAAAAACCTTCCAATTTACAATGTTTTAAAAATGTAGATTTTAATTTTAATTAATTTTGTGGTTTGTGTTACCATGAAGATAATGAATATATTTTGCTACCAAATCATCCAGTCATAGTCCATTCACTCATCATCTTTACCAGTTTATAAAAAATATAGTTACATTACTTGTCAATGCTCAGTAAGCTGATAGTCCAAATGCTGTTGTTTGTAAATTTGATGTTCAATGCAAAAAAAAAAACAGAAATAACATAGCACATAAAATAAAGAAAACTACACACTTATAATTGACTTTTAGTGTGTTTTATGCTTAGGGTACAAATTGAATTAAAAGAAATAAATAAACAAAAGCTTTATGGATATAATATTAACAACACTAATAAGGATTTTGCTTCTGAGATTTTATGTTTGTTAGTTCTGGTGGAACACTGTAATTTTGTAGGTTATTGCTTTTCCAATTTTTTTACATCAATATAAACAACTAAATAAAAAGTAATAAATAATAATAATTGTTTGGTATCACTACTTAAATACATTCATCATTACATTCCATCAATGTGAGTTTTAAATTAATCATTGTATATTTAATAATTGAATTCACTCAAAGATATTCTTTAAAGAAGCACAACAGGTTCTTTTTCATTTTTTTATTTCAAGAGCATAATACTATGATACACATGATCATAAATGGTCACTATTCCCAAAGTTTTACATTACTATCAACTTCTTTCACATTTGGACAAATTCTTTCCTGATTTGACCATCTAAGTTCTTATTCAAGTTACATATCTCTTCTACTTCCTCATAACTCAAATATAGTGGGCACAACCCTTGAGTTCATTTTGGATTCTACGTTACTAATCAATGATCTCCTATGTAGTCATTTATCATTCTAGTTACATGATACTTGTATCTCCTATGTAGTCATTTATCATTCTAGTTACATGATACTTGTATTTCTTTTCAACACGTTCTAACGACCACAACACACCTTGTTTACGATTACAGCACATCGTAATCAAAGGGTAGGTTTTAAGATATTTACCTCTAGTGGGGAATCAGCGGTGCTGAACCTTTGGTGGTTCGACGTTATCGTAGCCATGAGTTCTAATTGTGAATGAAAGTCATCAGTTCTCAATACCTCAGGTTCGGTGAAGCTAGCATAGCCCCTAGAGGTTACTAGCAGTAAGTAGGCAAACAGTCTTCAATAGAACCGATGAAATTAAAGAACTCAGGTATGTACGGTGTATTTTTTATGTTATTCTTTGCTTTTCTAATTAATTGTCTGCAAGCTGAAATAATATAACAATTGCGTGTAGACAACGTAAAAATGTAAATAAACAAACAATAATTACATATAAAAATATTTCACATACGAAATAATACGAATAACATTCATTTTAATATTGAAAAGTGATATGTAGTGAAAAATGAAAATATTTTTTCACAAATGAAGAGCGATTGACATTGACAGTTCATTTTGACATTCAGTTTAGAAATGCGATCTGAAATTGTAGAATCGAAGAGCTGAATACTTTTTTGTAATGAATCGACATCCCTAGTAGGAGTGGGTGATATAAATCGTATATAGATTCAATATCTATATATTGCAGCAATATCGTTGAATCCGATATCGCCCCGCACGAAATCTATATATCGATATCAGCCGATACACGATATTGCTCGATGTGATGCGCATCGGCATATCGTACCGATTCGTGAATCGAAATCTATATTTCGATATCAGCCGAGACACGATATTGCTCGATGTGATGCGCATCGGCATATCGTACCGATTCGTGAATATCAGCAATATTCGTTTGGTTCGTATCGAATCGGCCAGAGTGAGTGAGCGCACGATAGGGATATCATGTGATGAATGAAACAGAAACAGGCATTATCCATACAATTATAAACCTTATATTTAAGTCCATATGTCTGTAGATTATTCTTAGCGTATCAGCAGGAAACAATTAAGGAAATAAGTTTCAACTTTCGACCCTAACTTGAATGCAGTATAGCCTATTTGCATCGTTGAATTTAATTTCACGCGCTTTGACCTTGAACTAGAATTTTTGGAAAAGTGTTTATAAATACTTAAAAGTTTTTTGTGTTTGATTTTTATAGTACACATTTTTCTATTTTTAGTTGAATCCAAATAATTGAGTTTATTTCTTGTGTTTGTATTAAACTTTTGAAATCTACACTCTTTTGGTATATTTTGTAATTTTAAATTAAGACACAAAATACTAAAAACTGAAAATAATGTAGCCAGTCCTTCGGCTGGTCGTAGGACCGTCGAGGCGATTCGCCCTATTCTTGTGGATTGGGTGAATCGTGACAGAGGACGCCTCACTTTCCGGCTCACGCAGGTGCTCACTGGGCATGGTTGCTTCGGTGAGTTCCTGCACCGGATCGGAGCCGAGCCGACGGCAGAGTGCTACCATTGTGGTTGCGACTTGGACACGGCGGAGCACACGCTCGTTGCCTGCCCCGCATGGGAGGGGTGGCGCCGTGTCCTCGTCGCAAAAATAGGAAACGACTTGTCGTTGCCGAGTGTTGTGGCATCGATGCTCGGCAGCGACGAGTCGTGGAAGGCGATGCTCGACTTCTGCGAGTGCACCATCTCGCAGAAGGAGGCGGCGGGGCGCGTGAGAGACGCACAAGCCCGCCGCCGTCGAGCGGGGGCCAGGGAGGCGGATCTCGCCCTAGCCCTGGCCCTCTAAGTGTTTCGGGTCCCCCTCATATGTCGGTCTGGGGCCCGGCGAAGGGGGCCTAAGAAGACGACGTGCAAGCTGCTCTGCACGCGTTTTACGCAAGAGCATCCGGGTGATGGAAGGCCGGCTATCCTCAACCCACGCTGGTTCTGACCCAGCGGGGTATTCCGTAGGATAGACCATTCTAACCGGCGCCATCTAGGCGGGCTTCGGATAGCCTGCCGACCGAGAGGGCTGGTGGTCGTGGCGCCGACGACCGCCAGTCCGGCGTCCCGAGGGGGAGGGTGATGGGAGAGATGTGCTCCGCACTAAACGCTTCACTCTCCTCCCCTTGCCTTTCATGAGTTCTGTCTCATGCGAGGGTTGGACGTTGGTTGTTGAGCGACAGGAGGTTTTAGTCGGTTCGACTCCGACATGCCCCACCCTCCATCCCCAGTGGAGGGTGGGAGTCCGGCGATTTCCTCCTGACAAAAAAAAAAAAAAAAAAAAAAAAAAAAGCCAGTCCTAAGCCTGGTAAAAGCATGAAGGAAAGTTTTTTTGATATTTTTATTTTCATGTTCTTTTTATTACTTTAAGATCATATTATAAATTGATATCAGAAAACCAACCGTATAAGGTTGACTTAAATCTATATCTACTACGATATTATATCAGCGTATCGTTTCAAATCTCAAATATCATGAATCGAGAAAATCTACTAGCATCCATCAATATATAGATTCAATATCCGATATTGATCCTCGATATATAGATACGATTCGATACGCGGCAAAACCGATATTACCCACTCCTAATCCCTAGGTTTTGAATTTTACCATTACTTTGACTTTAACAAAACTTCCGAGAGCTTTGGTGTATTTTTTATGGTCACGATAGCTTGTATATAAATTTTAAAGAAATGCATTTAATTTTATTGATTTACTATGAACTATGATATACTACTACTATTTTTGCTATCTCTTCACATCTTGTCAGCAGGTCGCGATTTCTACTCGTCGATAGATGCACTCGCGTATTAACCTGTTTCCTCTTTAGAAGGCGTTTTAGGCAATATTTGCAGAGCGTCCTTTCTGGCTCGCCTATCCGTTCTGGTGACGTTAAAAACATTTCCAAACAAGTAGCAATTTTTCCATTATAAAGATACGATAAAAACAAAATAAGCAACATCCGATTGTCTGAAGAATTTTCTAATTTGTATGTGACAAATTAGGAGGAGATTTCGTGTTTTGTAATATAAAATATGAATGAACTGTGAGGGCCGTGACGCGTTACTCATTCGCGCGTAAACCGATTCAGGTGATTGGCTTAAAGATAGACATAGGATGTTCTTTTTTAGTGCAATTTTTATGTTATTTTAAATATACAGTCAAACCTGGGTAAGTGAGAACTGGATAAGTAAGAAAACTCTATAAGTGAGAGTAATAGCAAGGACCCGTCATTTTAAGCTCCCAAAACCTCTATTAGCGAGAAACAGAAACCTCTGTAAGAGAGAGTCGTTTTTTCCTCATGGACCTCCGTAAGTGAGACTGCTACCTATCTATATCTCTATAAGCGACAGCCGAGCTTTATTTATTTATTTTTATATTATTTAGGAGGAACAAATGACAAAACAAATTACAAATTTAACATCTGCTATTTTATGACACCTTTTTAACTTTCGTGGAACTTCTTATCATTGTTTTTGTATTGTTTTCTCGTGAATATTGAACCTATTCTATTTCGTAGAACTAAATAACGTTATTTTATCGTATTCTTTTATCGCATTATTTTCGAATGGACACGTGTGCCTGTGTATCGTCCTGTTTGTCGGACTTACTCAGTTTATCGTTAATCAATTGCGAAGGAAAGTTCTGCTCTGCATCATGTAAAAACGGAAAATTAAAGTACTGTCATTAAAGTCATAAACTTAAAATAGTGAATGCATTTGAATGCGGAAAATCGCGAATCGAAATTCAGAGGGAGCATTAGCGAGAAACTCGGGTTAGTGAGAAACCTCTATAAGCGAGAATGAGATTGTGCTCCCTTGAACTCTCGCTTATCCAGGTTTGACTGTATAGGTTTTAATCAGATTTTTTATGATTTTTGTTCTGCTTGTATCAGTAGATGGCGTTGTTGTCGATTTAGATCACGCATGGTTTTCTTAGGGTGATTTAGTTAATTTAAAAGTGTTTTAAATAAAGTTTCACCCCACTGTCTTTCTTGCTGGATCTTCTAAATGAGTTGCATTTCCGATCCGATGGTAGATTTAGTGAAGCAGTAGATACCCTTGCTGGGACTAGTGTTAGCAAATTCGTCAGGTTGAACCCCGTGAGCTCACCTAACATTCCGATTTCCGGTGAATATGAAATAGTCCCTTGTGGCCACCAGCGATTAGGTAGGAAAAAGTAAGAAGTATATCGATGTTTTGATGTTGTGACCTTGCAGTTTAAACTTATAACATGCATCTCTGTTACATTTCATAGGCTTCAGAGATGTATATATATTTTTTTCCACAAGGTTATAATAATAATAAAATAATGCTATGAAATATGAAACTAAAATTTCAATTTCGCGTAATAAACACTTTTCTAGTGCTTGATGGGTGGACGAGCTCACGGCCCACCTGGTGTTAAGTGGTTACCGGAGCCACCTTGAGATATGAGTTTTAAGATACAACAGTTGCCCTACCCCGTAAACCGAAACGCATTACTTTTTTTTTATTGCTTAGATGGGTGGACGAGCTCACAGCCCTCCTGGTGTTAAGTGTTTTTTTATTATTGCCTTTGTAGGCAGATGAGCATACGGCCCACCTGATGGTAAGTGGTCACCGTCCCTCATGGACGTCAGCAATGCCAGGGGCAAAGCCAAGCCGCTGCCTACCTACCATAAAGTACTCTCCGCAAGCCTCGTTTGAAGAAGTAGCGCTCGGAAAACACCGTGGAGGGGAGTTCATTTCAGAGCCGGATGGTACGTGGCAAAAAAGATCTTTGGAAACGCACTGTCGATGAACGCAGCGGTTCCAGATAATATGGATGAACTCTGCTCCGATGGCGGGAGGTGCGATGATAAAAAGGAGATGAGGGAATCATCTCGAATAATTCCTCAGAGCATTCCCCATGGACCATACGGTATAAAACACAGAGAGGTTACTGGAGCCCTTAGACATCTACAACGTAAATGCGCCACCCACCTTGAGATGTATCTTCTAAGGTCTCTGTATAGTTACAACGGCTGCCCCACCCTTCAAACCGAAACGCATTACTGCTTCTCGGTAGAAATAGGCAGGGTGGTGGTTTGTGAACACGATTGATTCGTGAGTAGAGAACGGTAAATCTGGACTTCAACGTATTGAATCAACAGATTGAATACGAAATCGCTTCGTCAGTAGACAATTTAACAGCTACGATATCCTGTAAATCGGAAAGTTGGCCTGGTTCGCGGCAGAAATAAGAATCGATTCCGCATAATCCGGGTCGGTTGCGGTAAAAATCAAATCCATATTAGGTATATTATACTCATAAATTATTTTAAGATGTCTTCGTGAGTCACGAGCGTGATAGCACATAATACTTTTGCGGCTTCATTCGGACGATAAGAATATTACGGTAACCTTCGTCCGTGACCACGATTAATTTTAAAAATAATCACGGTTGATTAATATTTTCTTCGATTCTCACGAGTCTTAGACACTATTAAAACTAGTGTTGCGTTTTAACTTCGAGTTGAGCGTTTCCGATCCGATAATAGATTAATTCGCGAAGCAGTTACTCTTAAGTTTTTAGGTCTCCTTTGGAGGCGCTCGGGCAGCCGTTAGCGAATCCCGCTCCTGCTGGCTGAGCCTTTACTCGCCCATCTGTCCTGGTAAACTGGAAAGGCCTCAGTCATAAAAAAAAGCGTTTCTTACTGTCATCATTTTATTTTTAACCTTTCGAATTATCGTTTAACGAGTCCGTGTCGTCGTGACGCCGTCTCGATTAAATCGTAAAAGAAGTTTTGATTATGGACGATCAACTATACCAGAAGTTTAACTTCGTTGTAGGGTTACGAGCTGAGTAGTGTTACAAAGTTGGGGCGTGAAAGGTACCTACGACGTATGGTGTTTAAAGGGATGCAACTAATAAAATACGAATCTAAAATATGCTCACGATTGACTTCAACGGTAAAGGAATAACATCGTGTAACAAAAATCAAACCCGCAAACTTATAATTTGCGTAATTACCGGTGGTAGGACCACTTGTGAGTCCACGCGGGTAGGTACCACCACCCTGCCTATTTCTACCGAGAAGCAGTAATGCGTTTCGGTTTGAAGGGTGGGGCAGCCGTTGTAACTATACTGAGACCTTAGAACATATTATATCTCAAGATGGGTGGCGCATTTACATCGTAGATGTCTATGAGCTCCAGTAACCAGATAGCACCAGGTGGGCTGTGAGCTCGTCCACCCATCTAAGCAATAAAAAAAACTTTTATTTCATTTTGGAAGGATCTCTTATTACTTTAATTTTAATTTTAATGGCAATCACTACTAGATTAAACACATTCTTTAAGATAAGTACTATGTAGAAATAAAACAAAAATTAATATTAAAAATAATTTCTTATTTAATTAATAAAATAAATTAAATCAACAATTTGGTGGCAAGATAGCTTCTAGAGACGGAGTGAAATTAACACGACCCACTCCCAACTCTTTCATAAGGAACTCTATCTATAGTCTACTTAATTGACATCCAATGGCACTGTCTACCGTTGCACTAACTTTAAAAAAAAAAACTTTACAATTTAAAACAACAGATACCTATTAGGTTCTCTATGGTTCTTTGTCTTTTATAATTTAAATTCTTCTCTCGTTTCGTTTCTACTTGTTCGAAAATGCTATCACGAAATTTTATTTGTCTGTTTCATTACATTATTTAAATTGTAGCTCATTATCTGTGATTCACATAATTTTATCAATAACAGTAACACTGAATAAATTTAAAACAATAATTACAAAATTATCAAAAAGGAAATTATTTGAAATTATAAATTTTGGTAACGAAACAGCTGTCTCAACATGCCGAGTTTTGGTTTATGTGAAATAAAAATACACATTGTACATAGTAAAATTAGCTGATTTTCATTTGATTTCACTTTGTCAGGTCAACACTAACAATTTTAAAAAACAGCTTTATAATTTATATCCGAAAATTCCCCTATTGTATACTAAAGTGTAGTGATGTCACAATTTTGGACTATTTTTCTTATACCTTTAAACGAGCAATTCTTGTATATATATATATATAATCTGAATCTCGGAAACGGCTCCAACGATTTTCATAAAATTTAGTATACAGGGGATTTCGGGGGCGATAAATCGATCTAGCTACGATTCATTTTCAGAAAAGTTGTTTTATTCGTGTTTTCAATAATCAACTTTATCGATAATCAACTTTATGACTCTTCCCGACGTCTATTGGCGAATAATAATACTATTTTTACTGCTTTAAAGACACAACAAGATGGCGTTATAAAAAAAAAAAAAAAAACGAGCAAAGCTCGGTCATCCTCTATTCAATTTTCACACGGCAAGCTTAATTAACATTTTCGTTAATTCGATATGACGACAAGTGCCACTAGATACGCGGATGTCAATAACTATAATAAATTTCTAATCTAGTCGATGTTGTTTTCAATATCACATTTAAATTGAGGACAGCAATCTGGAAAGGGCTTGCTAAGATCTATGTCAGTAATGAAACACTTGGATTCGTCGCTGGAGTCAATTGTACCGCATCTGTAAAAAAAAAAAATTGGTTATGCTATTACATTATTATTTTTATTATATTTTACTTTTATTATTCGATTAGGAACAAAAAGGTTCGAAAATCAGAATGATTCAAATCAAATCAAAAAACAGTTCGGAATTCGAAACGGTTCTACTAAATAAAGTCCATGGTAGTTTCTGTAAATTTACACCATTTTATTGAGAAGTTATTTTATCTAATTAAACACCTACATATGCGCCGGTTTGTCTTGTCTCATTTAACAAATAAAATGTAAAATCCAATTATTTTGATTATATTTAATTAGATTTCATAATTAATTTCATTTCTTATAAATTCTTGTTAAAAAAGATTTGTCTGTATAATCTTTTTTAACAAGAATTTATAAGAATAAGGTCACATTTCATTTACCTGTTTAATGGACGAATCACATAAATATATATGTTAAAAATAATTGAACAAAATCGATCGACATCTGCTACAAACATCTGGAACTTGATTTTTTTTTATTTCTATTTTTTCTAAGGCAGTTCAATCTCTCAATTATATTATTTATGTGGGCCACAAGAACCCCTAATTTTTCTCAGATCTTGAATAAAAAGTTTGATAGGCACATGTTCCCTTCTATTATATTTGAGAGATTAAAAACAGAATTTTAGCTCGTCAGGTTTAAGCCCCGTGAGCTCACCTACATGTTAGGGTGAAGCTGAAATAGCCCCTCAAGGCTATAAGCACAGTATAAAAAAAAATATATAGAAAAAAACACTTACGAAGAATAGTCCATCATCCTTTTCCCGCATGATATCTCGTAACAATGTCCAATGGGTGCTACAGTTTTTCCAAATGCTATGACGTCATCAATTTCCTTAACGTAACATCCCTCTTTGTGGGCTGCAACAAGGAATTTTGACCTTAATGACAATTAATTATAAATTTTACTATCTAAATGCCTTCGCCGAAAACGTTGTGTTATTCATATAATAATTCACAGAATATTGATAATAATTCACTATTATACATATTATTATATAAACACACATTTAAGATAATAATTCACAGAATATCGTGTGCGGTGTGCGAAATTGTATACCAAAGTACAATGTTCAATAATTATTTTATTTATTTGTGAAAAAATTAAGCGCAGGAAATACGTATTGACAGCTTACAAAATAACACTGTTGAATAAATGACCCCGTTGAAGTTAATTTGAGACTTTTCCCTTCCTTAGCATACTCATATTTTTTTCCTACAATACTAAATGTAGGCTTCAAGAAGGCTCGAAGGACCAAAATGTAGGGTGCGGTGTGAGTTTGTTAGTTAAAGATAATGTTGCTTAAAAGTGTTTATTGTTAAAATATAGAGAAAATAATTAAATGTTAATGTTATGAATGCACCCGGGTGACGCGGTTGTTGATCGTGCACTGACGATTTGTGGAAATGAAGTTAACGCGTCACGCGAATTATGCTGACAAAGGTATTCGGTAATATATCACCGAACACTAAATAAAAGAAGAATGCCGGTAATCGGAGGTGTTTGAACTTTTATATCTGCATAATTAACACTTCCGTCATCTACTTGCAAATAGTTAATCGTGACGTGAGAAAACATTTTTACGCAAATCGGAATAACATTTTTGTCTTAATTACCTTTGAGGCACAATTTAGATTATTGTTCAATTCAATTAATACAATATAAATTTATATAAACTTCAGTGTGGGCATCCCAATATTTTGTTTCTTTCAATGCGGTAATACAATTTTTGTCAATTTGAATGATGAATCAAACAATAAACACGAAATAAAACCTATGTCTATAACATATTTTAAATTAGAAAACCTTATTATTTTTCGTAAATACTATTTTATTATCCTATTTTGACTATCTATTTAATGGAATATTAGTAGTCCATAATCTGTAGTCAAACTAATAATTTAAATTAAAAAAATCTATTTATAGAATTATAATTGGGTGTTTTAAAGTCAACAGCGAATATTTCTATGTGAAACAGTTTCTTGAATTCCGGTTTGTTTTAATTTTGAAGCGTATGGTGGTTATCACTAGATCAGTGACGCATGAATATTATTTAAATGACGAAGACGCGAAATGAACTTTGTTTAAATAATTGCTTTGTTTATAGGTATTAGGCCGTTAGGCGTAGGTGTAGGGTATTAGGGCCGTATGCCCGTCTGCCTACAAAGGCAATAAAAAAAAAAAAAAAAAAAATTAAATTATTTCCGGGATATAAAGGATGCGTGATATATCCGCCTTAAGAGGTCAATGATTGACGTAACTTACGCTAGCATGGCTAATTATGTTAAGGTGTAAATTGATGGACTGTACAATCAATAAAAACAATTAAAGTAATATCTTTGTAACGAAGCTATAAACACTTCAGTTAAGAAGTAAGATCTATAAAAAAATTATTGTACGAAATTTAAGGAATAAAAGTGTATTGCGATCACGAAAAGAGGAAAGAAAATATTACGAATTAATAGCGTTTGAAAACGGCCTATATCTTACAGGACACAATGTGTGCTCATTCGAGAAAAATAATTTATTGGTTCTTTGTATTTTAAATTTATGCATATAATATAAAGTAATGGTAACCCTGTTCCGTATTTATTGCTTCCTATAAAAACCTGCTAACACACCACCCTGCCTATTTCTGCCCTAAAGCAGTAATGCGTTTCGGTTTGAAGGGTGGGGCAGCCGTTGTAGCTATACTGAGACTTTAGAACTTCTAACTCAAGGTGGATGGCGCATTTACGTTGTAGATGTCTATGGGCTCCAACGACCATTTAGCACCAGGTGGGCTGTGAGCTTGTCCACCTATGTATGCAATAAAAAAAAAA
Organism: Bombyx mori; assembly: GCF_030269925.1. Lineage (NCBI taxonomy): Eukaryota > Metazoa > Arthropoda > Insecta > Lepidoptera > Bombycidae > Bombyx > Bombyx mori. The sequence goes on along the minus strand of NC_085124.1, from coordinate 12,519,903 downwards.
TGTGTGCGTGTACTAGTGTACACACGTAAGAAGTGAAACTTCTTTATGGCCTTATTTTTCGAAAAATGATCTACATGCAACTTTCTAGAAATTGGTTAAATAAAGTTAAATTAGATAAAGTTTAAACAAAAGGATTTTATTATCATAGACATGAATACAAAAAAGTTAAATTAGATAAAGTTTAAACAAAAGGATTTTATTATCATAGACATGAATACAAAACAGATGGCGCGTAACGGAAAAAAGTGACGCGTAACCGAAAAATGTGACGGTAAATTTTTTTCCAACGCCGATAAGGAAGTTTCACTTCAATTACTAGCCTAATTATTTATACATATTATTATTTTACACTATATTATTTTTATATTATTTTTAGACTTGTTAATGTAGAATACATTATATATGAGATATAAATTAATTTCAATTAAATTGAGATTCTTTGAGAATTGAGAATCTTAGATATACCTAGTAGATGTTCTAAAAATATCAAAGGTTTCTTTTTATTATTACAAGTGAGGTGCTATTATTTAATCGAATGGAAATCTTTGGCATTTGATGATCCGCAACATACACCTTATAGGTATTAAAACCTCAATTTATTCTTTAAATAAACTTTGTGAGACTAATCAAAAGTAATTAATAAGCAGTCTTTTTTATTCGGTATCTTAAGGATGTAATAAAAATGTCGTCGAAATATTTTCTTGTAGGTATTCGTTAGTTTAATTCGTTCCAGAAATGGCTTTCGTTCGAAAAATTAAAATGGCGTTGATACGTAAACACGTTATAAACAAAAATAAATTCGTGGAATCGTTCGATTTAATCTAGAACAAAACGAGTCGATGAAGATATTTGCAGTCTATAAACATACATTTATATAATTATAGAATCTATATTATTTATCTAAATTCCTTAGTAACTGACCGAGAAGGTGTGCTGTTTTGTTACAGATGTAATTTCCTCTTTGGGAATCTTTGAAAAGATCTCTGGCAGAGATCAAACTCTTTTCCAACAGAAAGACAATCTTAAAATGATGTCGCGGAATACCGCCTGCATATCGACGCTTGAAAGGCTTGAAAGGTTATTTGCCTATCATTTATGCATAAAGCAGTTATTGTCGCTTAGTCACGTTTGCCTTTCAAGCGTCGATATCATGTTAAATGTCTTTACGAGCTAAACTGTTTTTAATTATGTACATATTATTGGCACAAGTGTTTGTAGCTTTTTTGTTATGTATTTACAATTAAAGTCCACCGATCTGTGTACATTTAAATTGTTTTTTTTTTGTATATTTTGTATCGTAAAATAATAAAATGCCGACGAGTTTTTTTCTATTGCCGATCATTTAAAACATTTCATGAATATCTGTATACTGTACAAATATATCAACAATATTAACATAATTTATTATTATTAATATGAAATCAATAAGAGATAATTTTATAATCTTGTATATGTATGTTTGTATATCTTGAAACACGTTTCCGTTCGGGGCCTTGACCCAAAGTCTTTGGCGAGTTTCACAAACAGCACACGGCGTGTAATTTGATCTTTACATTCAAAGTAATTTATGTTTTATATCTAGGTACGTATGGCATCTACTTGAGTAGCTATCTATGCGCTTAGTGCGAGTTTTTTAACGTTCTCGATAGCGTAAAAGTTAACTCAAATTTGTATGGATTTGAAACGTTTGCCTACGTTTGCCGCTAGGAGCGCTGTTCCAACTTTTTTTTTATTGCTTAGATGGGTGGAAGAGCTGGCCACCTGGAGACAGCCCACCTGGTGTTAAGTGATCACTCGAGCCCATAGAAATCTACAACGTAAATGCGCCTTAAATTTGAGTTAACTTTTACGCGATCGAGAACGTTAAAAAACTCGCACTAAGCACACTGTTGTTGTAATTATGCAAAGCAGATTTTCACAGCACTAATGTGAAAGACGCCGTGCCTTGAGGCTTGAGGCCAAAGTCTCATTTACATTAAATATTTTGGAAAACAGCATCTTTACTTGCAAATTATTCCAGGGAGAAATAGGCAGGATAATAAATACCTACTATAAGTCTTGGTCGTGACTACGTAAATAAATGAATTCTTTATTAATGATTACGTTAAAGTTTTCCTTCATTTAAATTGAAGTTATAAGGGCCCTTACGCACAGCAAAGTGTGTAAGAAGTATTTACGATACAATGTTATTCCTTTGGGAAAGTCCTCATATTAGAAACTAGCTCGGGGGAATTCCAATTGCAATAAAATTTAGATCTTATGTCATATAAGAGATGGCTTCATATCACAATAAGGGATCAAATAACTGTCTTAAATCTAACAAAAAAAAACACGCTTTAACAGTAAACCTTACTTTAAGAGTTAAGCCGCCGAATAAGCCGAATTTAAGATATCTCATTTTGATTTAGACTAAAACTGACGTAATTTGTGCAAAAGCTGTATCGAGCACATGCACTATCGGTAAACTCTAGATCGATAAAATAGACTTAAAAATTAAAAACCAACTAGGAATTCAAAAGTTCAAAGTTATATAATTCTAGTCACTAAATCAATTTTATGTTTATGCTAATTCATAAATTGTTTTTAGGTATGTACACATATATTTGTATAAAAAAAAAATTTATGCACATGCAGATTTTCGAATATATCATTTCTACATTAATAAATCACATTTTTGGCGGCTAGCAAAGAAGTATGGTTATGTTTTATTATGGCAACACTCACCTAAATGTTCAGGTTTTTTCGGTAACCGACCTATCCAAGTCGCCGCATTCGCCACACAGATAACGAAACCCAAAACAACTAATCTTGAGAACATTTTCTGATAAATTTAAAAACACGTTTTTAATATTAAGTATTTTTTTTTTTAAAATATAGTCCGTACTCCTTGGAGCTTTGAAACTCGACTGATACTAAATTCGTCGGAGCGCCTGTTTATATCTACAAAGCGGCTGTCGATACACGAGCGACTTTCGTCTCGTTAATCGTCGGTTGGTGACAGTAATAAATCTATATATTAATACGTGAAGCAAAAACTTTGTATCCTTTTTTACGAAAATTGCGCAGACGGAGGAGTATGAAATTTTCCACACTTATAAAGAAAACAGAGAAGAAGTGCACAATGCTAATATTTTTTTTTAAATAATGCATAAAAGATACTTTAAATCAATAAAGAAAACAGCACACACACTACATACCATGTATTTGACGCACACACGCATGCATACTATTTATTGTCAAACTTTTGTTCTTGACGTCTGTGGTCAAACTGAGAATAGATTAAATATTGTTTGTCTTTATTAATATTTTTTAATAGTGTAGCCTTGGCAAAATTCGTGATTATAGAAGTATAAAATACAACCAAAATAGTGTACAAACTTACAATTCCAATTAATTATAACCGAATTTTGACTACTGCGGGACCTCTAGTTACTTTAAATACTTCATATGTGTCAAACATACATATTAGTTTAAAATATACTTGAATATGATAGATACACTCCTAATTTCTAAAGAATATTTTATTTCATCCAAACTAGATGCGTGAACAACGAAATTTTTAAACAAACAGACGGTCCGTTTCAGCCGCAGCAAGCTAAGATTTTTCATCTGTATCATGGTTGATGATATGATTTTTTATCTGTGCCACGAGCACACATATAAAAGCGGGAACAGAAGACCTCAAATAACAAATGTCTTTAGCAAAGACATTAAATCCGAGCACATGTCCGGACCCAGTGGTGTAGAAGTGGCCAAAAACTTACCAATGGGACGGATAAACAGACTGTAGCCTTAACTTGTTTTTTTTATATGAAACGGCAATTGTTCGAGGAATCGGATATTATTCTATCAAATTATCTTGAGTTGAGATTCTAAGTTAATACAAAGTGTTGGTCAACCCTACAAAATGAAAGACGAACTTGACGGTACCTATGCGGCTAACGGTCCGAACTTTAGGAGTCTAATTTAAACCTATCCAGTTTGTTACATCCGTCGAGTGGACTGGTATCAACAAGGATATAATACTTGATTAAATTAAAATTCATCGAACGCTAACGGTGCCTCATAAAAAGTGAATATTTGCTGGATATATGTACATGTATTGTAAAGTCGCGACATCACGGCGCGCCGCGTCTAGTCGTCGCCACAGTCGTCGCAGTGTGGGCGGCCTAACCAAGGACGCCACATCGGAATGTACGGGTATTTTAGTGATTCATCATTTTCAACGTAAACAAAACTTTTTTTCATGTATCAAGATCCGTGTGTCTTGTGAATTCGGTCTCTCGTCTTATTATTTATCTGTGGTATTATAAAAGTCACTAAATTTAGTATTAATATATCCATTAGTTAAATAGGCAAACACGAATCATTCGAATACTTTTTGCTCGTCTGTTGATCAATCGATTTTCTAATTGGTTTTTGTTTAGTATGTATTAACGAAATATGGCATTATCATTAGATACCTATACATAGTTTTTTTTTTTTCAAATAGTAGATACGTAAAATGAATCGAAGTTTTTAGGCGTTAGTGATAATGGTCCAATTTATAATAATAATAATAATAGCAACTGGAAACAAATCGCGCACGGTTATCCTGCCCGAAATAAGGATTCCAGTTTTATGGGTAGCAGAGAATGATATATATATATATACTTTTATACGTTTAAATGTATACATAATATATTTTTACTGGTGGTCTTGTGAGTCCGGACGGCTAGGTACCACCTATTTCTGCCGTGAAGCAGTAATGCGTTTCGGTTTGAAGGGTGGGGCAGCCGTTGTAACTAACTATATTTGAGATCTTAGAACTTATATCTCAAGATGGGTGGCGGATTTACGTTGTAGATGTCTATGGGATCCAGTAACCACTTAACAGCAAGTGGGCTGTGAGTTCGTCCACCCATCTAGGCAATAAAAAAACGGGCCCAGCCGTAAGGGGTGAGATTTGCTGCCCGAATTAGACCCTCGCGACTACTACCGGTTCGGAATCGCGATCTTCTGAGAAGATCCGGCGGGAAACTCAACAGGCTGAGCTACAAATATTAAGCTGAACCATCCTTTCTCTCCTATCTTTTTATTTGAAGCCGACCGTCGACACAAGAGACAGTAAGCAGTGCTTTTGTAAAATATGACTGCTGCAATCTACTTAGAGAGGCATGGGCGAAGTCCTTATTATATTGTATACCAGATATTAGCTAATATAACAGTTACTCTACTCGGATTAAATAAGGTAGGCAGCGGCTTGGCTCTGCCCCTGGCATTGCTGAAGTCCATGGGCGACGGTAACCACTCACCATCAGGTGGGCCGTATGCTCGTCTGCCTACATGGGTAATAAAAAAAAAAGGTGGATAGCAGCTTAGCACCAGAAAATGTACGGTGTTGCTATCCACCACTACGCGACTGCGATACGTCCTATTCAATGTGGTAATATATCGATGTATTCAATATTCATTTATGTTTACACAGTTCTGTTTTATTTGAGCATACGTCATCTATTGTTAGTGTTGTGATTTCGTTTCTGCCACAATTAATAGTGCCTTTACGGCATTACCGCGTCTTTGTTTTTTAGTTCGTAATTTCTGGTGTTACGCAAAGGACTTTGGACAGCTTTCATCTAATATCTAACGCTAAACTCGCATACCTACAAGCTCCGAGTAATGACACTTGTTTTGTTGTGTAGATTTCGTCATTTAGATATATTATGTCCCCTATATAGGTCGAAGTAAAGTCGTTAAAAAGCGAGATAAAAAGAAGTTACAAATCTGTAGTGGCTGTCATCATTCTTATAATTTTTTGTGAGATGTTTGTGCGTATATTTAATTACTTTAATCTGGGAAAACCGATGTTTTTATTTAAACAAAAGTGGGCGTAATATATGTAGAGAAAGTTATTTCGATAGTGACATTTTGCTTTACCACAGTCTATAGACACCAAATTGTAAGATGCCGCCCCCAAATTTGATATAATAATATGATGTGGAAGTTTCAATTTTGTGGTTTGCATAACAGCTGTCCATTACTCAAAGAGGAACGCATGACCGCTTTGGGGTAGGATATTGTGAAGTGATGGTACCTATCCGTATGGTCCCATGGTGCGCGCCATCATTAGCAATTGCCTATGCAAATTTACACGTTTTGCGGATTTTCTATAATATTTTGTAAACAACTACAACTACAGTCAGTGAGGTATTTTAAGTTTTATTTTATTTTCCCATCTAAGCTGATGGTCTTGAGAGATCATATCAGCGTCACTGGGCGAGTGGGTGAGTTCGCGGGGCTCAAACCTAAAGTTGTTGCTAACACGAACGCTAGCAAGGGCCGCGCTTTGCAGAATCTACAACCGGACCGGAAACGCGACCAGCTGAGAAGATTCGGCGAAAAACTCAGTGGGCTGTGTCTGTGCGTTAATTCACTCGCCGAGCCCTTCGTCGCAAGCGACGGGTTTGACGAGAACGATGACCGGTGCTTGGGGTAGGTACCTAAAAGCACTGTTAGTGGATCGGGAGGATCTGAGATGACGTGTTTTAGGCTTTTAAGATTAAGCGCCCTGGGCCTACAAGGTTTGCCGTGCTTTAAACTATGAAATGAAACTTAAAGTTTAATTTACAAAATAAAATTCTCCTGTGTTTTGTCAGGACTGATAATTATGGTAATGAATGAAAATATTAACATATCAAAGTCTATGAATCTTACAAATGAGTTTTTCTTACAAAGTAATGTTTTTTTTTTTAAGTTCGAAGCTCATAAAATCAAAACCAAACTGAGAGCGAGGTGGAGCGACTTGCAACCAGCCGTCCCGGACCATGGTCTTTTGATCCAAGGATAAACACACCCGTGACTGCAGTCTCGTTTTAGGTTACAAACTCCTCGAATCCTGATCACGCAGGAGCAAGTCACCGTCGTCGCCCTAGACACGTCCTTATGGATCCATCAGATCCAATAACCCTTGCATGAGATACCTTCAGCTCTAACACTAGGAGCAGACTTAGGAATCCCGGTAACTGTACTCGTCGAACTCGACAAAGAGTTCGACGTGCAACCTAACCCTTGTATCAGTCCGCTGAGTTTCTCGCCGGATCTTCTCAGCGGGTCGCGGTTCCGATTCGGTAGTAGATTCATTCGCGAAGCTGCTACTCTTGAGTTGTTATGTCTTCTTCGGAGGCGCTCGGGCAGCTGTTAGCAAATCCCACTCCTCCTGGCCGAGCCTTGCTCGCCCACCTGTCCTGGTGAAATTGGAAAGGCCTCCGGGCCACCAGTAATACTTCAATCATAAAGAAAAGCTTACAAATATCGGTGTTAATAATGACGGCATTGCCATAGTAGTACTTTACACAATTTCAACGTAACTCGCATTTGTCAATATGGACAGAAAGAAAAATGGGCTTTTATCACTTAACGTTTTATCGCTGTAACAAAAAAGGTTTGATTTCGTTACCGGATTTTCCGTATGACGTCTTCAACAAAATTTTTCAATCGATTTTAATGTACATACCTACATATGTGTCATGTTTTCGTTGGTTCCGATCGTGGTAGCGTCGTCTTTATGACGTCAATGAATCTTTAATTCTTAATACAAAATTTATTGAAATTTAAAACATTGAGATTCTGTCAGAAATTGATATAGATGTCTATATCTATTGTGAAAACTAGTTTTATTAATGTCGAGAAGTTTGAAGATAGTCTTTTCTTTTTAAACTAATGTTCACCAATTGATTAGTCAGTGACATATTAAGATTTTAATTAAATTTATTTATTATTTAGATCTTCTTTTTTGTTTTGTTATTGAAATTTCGAATTAAAAAAGCTGGCTGCTTCGAAAGGCGAAGCCTAGACGATACGTTTGACTCCACACCATCCAATGATACATTCCCGTCCTATATCAACTGAAAGACTAGATCGAGAAGTTTGTTGTTAAATTTAGGCATACTCCTTCCACTTTTGATGTCTCTCTTCTCTCTTTGTTCCGAGCGTGCCTTTGCAATTGCTGTAAAAAAGTTTGCTTAAATGATCGTCGACGTTGATTCTAACGTTAAGTACCCACTTCCTACTACTACTTCAGCTTGAAGGGAATTGTGCAGGATCTTTTAGAACACGACTAGTGAAAAAAAAGAAGAAAAAAAAAACCCTCACAGGCGGACGCATCACGATCCTCAGCAATGAGCGATCGACTGAAGAAGGAGGAGGAGGCGTGTTTCTCGACGAATATGTTATTCCTGATTCGATCACGTGTCAAACTCCATACGTATATTACATACATACCGGTTTGTATCTTTCAGGAAATGAAATGGCGCTCACACGTTTATCGATACGCTGATATTATTTGTAGCATTGAACTGCTCATAAATTGATAGCTAATTAATACAAATTGACCGTATTATTAACGGTTGCTAATGACGTTGACGAGCTTCGTTGTCTGTTATTAAAAAAAGACCTATAAACATTTGAAACGACCTCATGTAACAAACGCGAGTTGCCTCACTTGTAATTTGTTCTTGAAACATTTCAAAAAGTTAACTCGACTTTCACCTCGTATTATCTCAATCGCATATTTTTCTTGTTAAAAACAAACAACAACGGGTTAATGCAATAATAATTGTAAATAGACATGCCTTAACAAAAACCGACTTCAAATAGAAAAAAAAAAGATATTCCAAAACAAATTAATATACACAAAAAAACAATAATCATCGAAATCGGTTGGCGTGATTTTGAGTTATTGAGTTATTTCATCTATTTGTCGCGCACGTACTTAATGCAAATTTAAGACTTATATGGTTTTCTCATGAATACCATTATCAGAACTGGACTAAATTGAAATCGGACTACACGAGAAGCGTCAGCTTTCTAGTAAAAAAAGAATCATCAAAATCGATTCACCCAGTCAAAACTTATGAGGTAACAAACATAAAAAAAAACACACACACATACTTGTTGACGTGACATTTGAAATTATCATTTCGGTAAATGGGATGTCCCTTTAACGCCGAACCAGACAGTAACAGTTTTTACATAATTACTAGCTGACCCGGCAAACGTTGTTTTGCCATATATAAGATTTCTAGGGAATTTCTAGTGTAGATAAAAAAAACAACTTATTGTAAGTGTGTAAGGATGTGGTAGATGAGTGAAAGAGGCATGTAGCGCTGTGAACGATGAAGGAATATAAAAATAACAATACCTCATTCAACCAAATAATGTCTCATTATAACAAAAAAAAAATTGTCCAAAAAATAAAAAGTAAATCTTAGGGGTGGACAACCCTTATCACTTAAGGGTATGAAAAATAGATAGTAGCCGATTCTCAGGCTTACTGATTATGCATAAAAAAATCATGAGAATCGGTCAAGCGGTTTCGGAGGAGTATGGGAACGAACATTGTGACACGAGAATTTTATATATTAGATGACGAGAATGCACAAAATTAATCATAGACAATCGTCAATATTCGTCTAGATCAGTACTCGACAACCTTGTCAACCATAAGAGTCAAATATAGATAACGCACAATTGAAATTTATTGAAAGAGCCATTTTTTTTTTAAATATGTAAAGAAAGTTATTCTTTTCTTTAATTTGAATTATGTCACGCATGCGCTGTCGACATGTGCCGGAACGTCCGCGCATGTGCTGTAAAGTCTTGAGAAGCCTTGACAGACAAATATTATGTCATTGTGTAAAATTTTATAAAAAATAATTTCTATTTAGATAGTTACAAGATTATAAAATAAACTTTAAATGTCGTTTCTTTGTTCTTTCGGAGCAACACATTGAAGTTTTATTTTAATAAACATATAATACATATAAATAAAACAACATACCTAATAATCTTTAAAGCTCATTATTCATTTTTAAAGCCATGTGTTTCACAAAATGAAATGTTTACTTCGTCTTTTACAATGCAAGATATTAAGTAATACGCCCGAACTAAATATCTCGTGGAAGAGCCGTAGCCAAGGACTCTGATGGAGAGGACTAGATGAATTGAATTTAATAGTGATCGGTGCGATGTCCTGCTTGTAAATAAAAAACGTTCCGATGGAATAACTTGAATCAACAAAAGGTTTTACTAACCAGAGATTTTAATGAAGACTCGAATTTCATTGAAGATGTTGCAAACGTAATTTTGTTTTTTATATAAATATTGTAGCCGTTGTACATAAACTGAGACCTTAGAACTTATATCTCAAGGTGGGTGGCGCATTTACATTGTAGATGTCTATGGGCTCCAGTAACCACTTAAGACCAGGTGGGCTGTGAGCTTGTCCAACCATCTAAGCAATAAAAAAAATCATATAAATATTTTGTAAGTATAAGCTAACCTAGAATTTGATTATTAAGCACGATTCATTGATGTATCATTGTGGTTCGTTGATGGATTAAATAAACTTGTTGATTCCTTCGTTAATTCATGTGATCAAACGCGTTTTCATTGAATATGTGTTTTTAAATAAACCGAGAATTTAATGGGCTTAATAGGTATGATGTATCTATTTGTTGATTGACACAGCATAATAATATGCTGTGAGCTTAAATGAATATAGAACTCTAATTTGACTCTTAACATTTTATAGGTCATTAGTGAAACCAGGCTAAGCTCAGCTAGGAATTTCGCTAAATATATGAAAAGCGCCTATATGCTTGAGGATGTTACGATAAGAACAAACTCCCAAAAATATCGATTGTACTTGTTTTTGTTTTGTAATTAGAGAAAAACAGTATTAATTAGACCACAGATTCATTGTGATAATTCAGCGGTTAGTATGGCAGGAGATTCTGGCGAAAAACTCCTCGATGCCGTCAACCTTAGCGTGTATAATTCTTCAACGATGAGAGACCTCGGGATCTTCTGTGGCAATCGTCAACGGCGCCGAATCCACCTCGTCTGTGTAGGTGGCCGTCCGACCTTCGCATAATTGTTCATAGAAGTTATAACGGAATTCTTGATTGACTAAAACTCATCGAAATTCGGCTCAATACAAAAAAAAAAAACGCGTTTTCGATAGTTTTTTTTTTTAAATTAATACATAACCAATTCATGCGTATTCGAATTCATTAGTAACACACACACATTGATTCCTTTAGGTATGCAAAATTCTTTGAATCTTGTTTTCCTTCATTAGTAACTATTGTCGCATGAATCGTGGCGTCACCATAAATTACATTGACTTTTTTTTACTGCAAACAACGGATATATTGAAATAAAAAAAATAACTACATACACATCTTTTGTTCTCTTACTCAATTAAACACACTTAATGGGGCCATTTAAAAATTGAAAACTGTTAATATCGCTTGTCTGTCGCGATAACTTTGAAAGAATTACGTTGTAAGAAATATTATATTTTTTTGAAGTGAAACTTCTAACGCGACTTCCAAGCAAGGTTGCGTTAAACGTTTAACGCTACCATGGAATAGAAAGAGACAGAGCGAGAGTGAATGCGTGGCACTCGAACGCATCCGCATAGCACACCTGCTACAGGCCAGCGCGAGCGTTAGCAACGAGTAGCGTCCAATATGTTAAGGAAGTATTTAAAAAAAATATAGTACATATGTATTATATATTTATATAAAATTAATTTTGAAGATTTCGCATCTTTTGTACACAGCATGCCCTATTACAAGAGCAATCTCATTTAAGGATGAAAAATGAAGAAAACCACAATAATACACATCGAAAAAGAAGTTTCACTTCATTCACGCGCGCGGGTTCAACGGCCTTGCGTGAACGCGGGGGGCGCTGCCAGCTTCCTCTCTATATTTACGGTATTATGAAATGTGAATTCTCCAAAATGACACTTATCAAATACTTTTTTTTTTTTCATTCGGTTACTTCCAAAAGAGTTTTGTTATAAAGTAAAAGTTCACGTAAGTTATGAACTTAGATAAATACCACTATCAGGCCTGTTTCTGCCGCGAAGCAGTCATGCGTTCCAGCTTCAAGTATGAAACAGGAGTTGTACAATACTGACGCCATTACTACTAAATGCGAATATAATTCCATTACTACTAAATCCACTACTACTAAATGCCAATATAAATCCATGTATTGTTTTGTATCTTGTAATATGTTTATATTATTATATGTAATGTTTACTGTATGCACTAGGTTTATTTATTTATTTAGGTTTGTGTTCCTAATTCTTCTTTCCTTTTGCGGGCCTACTGGAAGAGATTTCAACATGAAATCAGTATTGCCCTTGTACTCTGTATCCTTATTGTCGTGTGTGGCGGGTAGCCATCATACAACGCAAGATAATTGACAGATGCCTGAATCTCGCTTACGACATTTCCAAGATAAAGTGCATATATACAAGTTCCGACCAACAACATTCGGACCGTCGGTCTACCGAGCAAATCTCACCCGCTCGGTGGAAGATCTTTCCTTTCGTCGTATATTCCTACAAACTGGTGACACCGACGTGATATGAACACGCAACCTTCTGATTCATCATCAGCGCATCAAAAAAATACTTCGGCTACCACAATCCCCGCATTCTCGCAGATAAAAGCAAGTCACCAACAGTCGTCCCGCAGCAAGCCAGCATCGCAGCCTCAACAGGACCATCGCAGCCGACTCACCGCGCTTCCTGGCCCTACGGCACGCACCTACACTGCCTCATCGCGCAGCATTCAAGCTCAGTCTCGACTCACCGCAGACTTCGAGCAGCACTGGCGACAATCACGCAGCATTCAAGCTCAGTTGCGACTCACCGCAAACTTCGAGCAGCACTGGCACTTGCAAGCTAATCTCAGCACGGACAACGATAACTAAAATGACACGACCTCCAGTCTCGGAGGGGAGTGATGTGGCGGGTAGCCATCATACAACGCAAGATAATTGACAGATGCCTGAATCTCGCTTACGACATTTCCAAGATAAAGTGCATATATACAAGTTCCGACCAACAACATTCGGACCGTCGGTCTACCGAGCAAATCTCACCCGCTCGGTGGAAGATCTTTCCTTTCGTCGTATATTCCTACATCGTGTTTCTTCTAACAGCTGTGTGTACAAAATATATTAAATAAATAAATATAATAGAAGAATCTTCGATCCTCCACCAATGAAATGTGTTTACTGAATAAATTTTAATATTGCTGTTTTACAACGCGTTATTGCGTATTTTATCATTGATCTGCTACAATGAAGAAAACAACATTAATTTATCTTCCTTAGTTGAGTTACGGGTCAATGATGTTGTTGACTCTTATCTGTTACTTACTACATTTGCTCTCATTTACATTTAGGAACTATCAAGATATTATTTTATTAGGTACTAGCTGACCTGGCAAACTTCATAGTGCCTCAATCGATAAATTAAAGACCTAAGCTTTTGTATAAAATAAACTTGAAACAAACAAAAGGAATCCGACGGACGGGGGACACATCAAAGGCAAAATAAAATTGTTATTTTTATTTAATTCCAAGCATTTTCATATTTATCTACCTTTTAAACCTTCTCTGGACTTTCACAGATAATTCAAGACCAAAATTAGCCAAATCGGTATAGCCGTTCTCGAGTTTTAGCGGGACTAACGAACAGCAATTCATTTATATATATATATATATATATATATATATATATATATATATATATATATATATATATATATATATATATATATATATATATACAGTCAAACCTGGATAAGTGAGAACTGGATAAGTAAGAAAACTCTATAAGTGAGAGTAATAGCAAGGACTCGTTATTTTAAGCTCCCAAAACCTCTATTAGCGAGAAACAGAAACCTCTGTAAGAGAGAGTCGTTTTTTCCTCATGGACCTCCGTAAGTGAGACTGCTACCTATCTATACCTCTATAAGCGACAGCCGAGCTTTATTTATTTATTTATATTATTTAGGAGGAACAAATGACAAAACAAATTACAAATTTAACATCTGCTATTTTATGACTCATTTTTAACTTTCGTGGAACTTCCTATCATTGTTTTTGTATTGTTTTCTCGTGAATATTGAACCTATTCTATTTCGTGGAACTAAATAACGTTGTTATTTTATCGTATTCTTTTATCGCATTATTTTCGAATGGACACGTGTGCCTGTGTACCGTCCTGTTTGTCGGACTTACTCAGTTTATCGTTAATCAATTGCGAAGGAAAGTTCTGTTCTGCATCATGTAAAAACGGAAAATTAAAGTACTGTCATTAAAGTCATAAACTAAAGCCTTCGTCAAACAGAACGCGTACTTAGCGCCGCGTACTTAACGTCGCGCTCTTTCATGTCACACCAATTGACTAGATGAGCCTAACGCTCCTTGACGTAACACATTCGCCAAATCATAGTGCCTTTCGATAACAGTGTGAAAATTTAAAAGTATTAAGAAATCGAGTGATTCAGATGTGGCATTGTATAAGCATGGGTATTTTCTAACTATTTATATTTTTTTTCGGGCATTATCTAGTATTTTAATACACATTCACTCGGACGCTAAAATAAAATTTGTAAAAAATTACAACGCCTGACGTCAAAGCGTCCTAACGCCGCGACAGAGCGCTGCGTACTTATAGAGCTGGGGCTCTGTTTGACGGTATGTTACCATAGTAATACAACACATCCCGGCGTCATAGCGCGGCGTCAGTTTAGCGCTCTAAAGCGCTAATTACGTGTTCTGTTTGACGAAGGCTTTAAAATAGTGAATGCATTTGAATGCGGAAAATCGCGAATCGAAATTCAGAGGGAGCATTAGCGAGAAACTCGGGTTAGTGAGAAACCTCTATAAGCGAGAATGAGATTGTGCTCCCTTGAACTCTCGCTTATCCAGGTTTGACTGTATATATATATACAGATCTTTGGTTTTTGCGCGTAGACATTATTAAAAATATCATTATTACCATTGCATTATTGTGAGACCTTAGAACTTATATCTGAAGGTGGATGGCGCATTTAGGTTGTAAATGTCTATGGGCTCCAGTAACCACTTAACACCAGGTGGGCTGTGAGCTCGTCGACCCAAAGTGTCGAATACTTTACATTTTTTCCCCTGCCTATTCGCGGATAGCTTAAATAGCTATTCCAGCTATGCTTAGACGATTAGATCAGCTCACGGGCTCAACCTGAGAGAATTTGCTAACACTTTTACTAGTCCCTACCATCTTGTGAGTCCGCACGCATAGGTTCCACCACCCTGCTTATTTCAACCGTGAAGCAGTAATGCGTTTCTGTTTGAAGGGTGGGGCAGCCGTTGTAACTATACTGAGACCTTAGAACTCATATCTCAAGGTGGGTGGCGGCATTTACGTTGTCTTGTCTACACGTTCCAGTAACAACTTAACACCAGGTCGGCCGTCAGCTAATTCACCCATCTACGCATAAAATAAGAATGGAAACATCATATCAATAAATAAGCTTGCAGTCGATAAAGTATTCAATACTAAATGAACACTCGCTCAGGACTACGCACAGCTTGAGGAATTTAGGCGTCAGTGATAATGGTACAATTTGTAATTATATAATAATAATAGCAACTAGAAACAAATCGCGCACGGTTATCCTGCCCGAAATTAGGATTCCAGTTTTATGGTTTTTTTTCCTACCTAAGCTGATAGCCTTGAGAGGCTATATCAGCGTAATTTTAACTAGTAGGTGAGCTCGCGGGGCCAAACCTGACGACGTTGCTAACACGAATCCTAGCAAGAGCCGTGTTTCGCAGAATCTACCACCGGATCAGAAACGCGACCCACTGAGAAAATTCGGCAAGAAACTCAGTGGGCTGTGCTTGTGGTACCTAAAAGCACCGTTAATGGATCGGGAGGATCCGTAATGACGTGTCAATTTTGTTGAGCGAAGGACTTGTTTTTATAGCGCCAAAAGCAATTACAGTTCTATCAGTAGCAACACGATTTAGTACGTGTCGTGGAATCATTCAAAGAATCGCAGGTCACGCTATTACAATATAAGATCCTATTATGTAATAATAAAGCAGAAACAACGATAGCCATGTGGAATTCGATAAATATTGTAATGAACGTCTGAGAATTCGTTTAGAATAAAGTTTTCACTGAAGATTAATTGCGCTCACATTACGAAATACAAAAAAGCAGACGGCATTAGCATTATGGAATTTAAAATGTGCGAAATTGATTAAGTTGTCAGTAGTAAATGTGGCTACGTTCTTAAATATATTTGTTTAATATATTTGTATGTGGTTATATAATTACGGTTATACGGTTATATAGCTATGGGCGATACAAAAGTTAAAATAAAAAAGTATTTATACTGGATCAAGTCTGAACTAGCGATTCTTCTACAAATACATTTTTGAGTTAAGCAGTTTAATTTTTTACTGGTGGTAGGACCTCTTGTGAGTCCGCGCGGGTGGGTACTACCGCCCTGCCTATTTCTGCCGTGAAGCAGTAATGCGTTTCGGTCTGAAGGGTAGGGTAGCCGTTGTAACTATACTGAGATCTTAGAACTTATATCTCAAGGTGGGTGACGCATTTACGTTGTAGATGTCCATGGGCTCCAGTAACCACTTAACAAGAGGTGGGCTGTGAGCTTGTCCATCAATGTAAGCAATAAAAAAAAAGAGCGGAACCCGCGCGGACTCACAAGAGGTCCTACCACTAGTTATTACACAAATTATAATTTTGCGGGTTTGATTTTTATTACACGATGTTATTCCTTCACCGTGGAAATCAATCATGCACATTTGTTTACATATTTCATTAGAAAAATTGGTACCCGCCTGCGAGATTCGAACACCGGTGCATCGCTACATACGAATGCACCCGACGTCTTATCCTTTAGGCCACGACGACTTCGACTCGCAAATGTTTTGAACAATTCGTAACATAAGTGTTGATTTTTGTGAAACTAAATAATATTATATTGTATTGACTGCGTAATATTTAACGTTTAATTATTGATGATTCTGAATTATTTTCAACTTAAATAAACCTTATCGATACCAGTTTATCACGCAAGGTGACTTTTTGTTCGATAAACCATTTCATTACTTGCTCTGAGGACGCAAAAGCGCTAACCTCTACAAAACTTGTTCTTGGAAACTTCAAATGCCTATCTATTAAAGTGCATTCAAATTCTTTATAATTGTATCCTTATAAAGAAATATTATTTTGATTCATTCGCTTTTTCCCTACCTAAGCTGATGATAGCCTGGAGAGGCTATTTCAGCGTAATCTTAACTAGGAGGTAAGCTCACGGGGCTCAAACCGGAGAGATGCTAACACTGACCCTAGCAAGAGCAGTGCTTCGCAGAATCTACCACCGGATCGGAAACGCGACCCACTGAGAAGATCTAGCAAGAAACTCAGTGGACTGTGTCTGTGGGTTAATTCGTCGTCCTTCGTCGCAAGCGACGGGCTCGACGAGGACGGTGACCGGTGCTTGTGGTACCTAAAAGCATCCTTAATGGATCAGGACATTCGCGAAGTAGCTGCTCTTGAGTTGTTAGGCCTCGCAGCTTGCACGATTGGGTAGCTGTTAGCAGATCCCACCCCTTCTGACTGAGCGCCTACTTGTCCTGTTGAAAGTAGCAAGTTCTCCGGGCTACCAGTAATCCCTCAAACATAACAAAAGTGTTCCTTTGACGTCTGAATCTCTTCCCGAATGTATCTGTCTAAATTCCCACTTATCGAAGTTGATCAGAAAAAGAACACCGATGCTAGATATGCTAATATTGTCGGAGTGTTGATATTGTAACATAAATACGAGGATGAACTTTTACTAGCAAATTTTCATAAATTCATTGAGTATGCTATTTTTAAATGTCTGATTTGATTATGATCTCTTAATAACACGGTGTTAATTAAATTTGTTTTTTTTTTTTTGTTTTTTTTTTTATTGCTTAGATGGGTGGACGAGCTCACAGCCCACCTGATGTTAAGTGGTTACTGGAGCCCATAGACATCTACAACGTAGACGCGCCACCCACCTTGAGATACAAGTTCTAAAGTCTCAGTATAGTTACAACGGCTACCCCACCCTTCAAACCGAAACGCATTACTGCTTCACGGCAGAAATAAGCAGGGCGGTGGTACCTATCCGCGCGGACTCACAAGAGGTCCTACCACCAGTAATTACGCAAATTATAATTTTGCGGGTTTGATTTTTATTACACGATGTTATTCCTTCACCGTGGAAGTCAATCGTGAACATTTGTTGAGTACATATTTCATTAGAAAAATTGGTACCCGCCTGCGGGATTCGAACACCGGTGCATCGCTTCAACACGAATGCACCGGACGTCTTATCCTTTAGGCCACGACGACTATAAACTCATATGCGTCTTTCGTGTAGATTAGAAACAGTCTAATGAAAACGAAGTTTTCATTTTAAAATGGTAATCCTTTGCTTTATTTTTATTCTAGTCGAAATACTATTATGAAATATTATTTTTCTTCTTACCCTCATCTTACATTATGTGAGGTCAGCCAACATATCCTCTTATCATCCTTTATAGGGATTTGCTATGAGTTTTGCGACCAGACGCCTGACTGACTTCAGCCCTTCTTGGGCTCTAAGATGCTATATCTCCACATATCTATTGCAACGAACTATAGTGAGAGGGATTTTTCTGTTGCTTCTTTTGGCGTTTCTTTTACTTCATCCGCTTTTCGATCTATGATTTGCATTTATTATAAACATTTACACAAATATTTAGATTATCATTTAACAAAAGATAAAAATATTTACACTTATTCTTTAAAATACTCGCACGAAATACGAATTAGTGAGTGAATATAATTTATATTGTCTTTTCTTTGTTTGTTGTTATGTGTTCTTAAGAAGACGCTTAAGATGGATTGCTTGAAAAAAGACGCATATATTCAGACAAAGACTGTTTCAAAGCGAATTTTCAAATAAAGCAGACTAATTAGTAACCAAAGCATGCTGTTTCGACTTTATGAACGATTCTCATACACCGCGCACGTATTTTTTCATACCAAAATGAAGTGACGGTATCTAAAGCACATTAACATTTCAATCAATTAATTTTATTGATTATAATTATTATGATAGGTCCTCTTCGATTTTTAGCTATAAAAACTACATCCGCATATTCATTATGTATTTAAAACATTTCAATACAGATATGTTTTCGAAGTTTGCTCCGTTTATTGCAGAGAAAAATTTTAATTGCGCTCAAGAAATTCCTTCGTGTTTTCGGCGGAGCAATAAATTTGATTTATAGCGGGTTTCCCCAGTTCTCGTAGAGCAATTTATAAAAACAGCATTCCATAAGAATTTCTTGTTGGAGTGAAAAAAAACCGAAGTTATTTGTTTTTGTATGAACTTTTAATTTTTTTTGTTGCTTAGATGGGTGGACGAGCTCACAGGTCACCTGGTGTTAACTAGTGATCACTGGAGCCCATCCACTTCGATAAAGCGGCACGACACGAGAACCCTCTCATCGTGGCTGCCGGTAACTACATTCCCGATCCTGCGGACAGAATGGAAAGCAGTCGACGTCGCCCAAAGCACGTCATCTCGGATCCTCCCGATCCACTAACGGTGCTTTTAGGTACTTCAAGCACCGGTCACCGTTCTCGTCGAACCCGTCGCTTGCGACGAAGGGCTCGACGAGTAAATTAACTCTCAGACACAGCCCACTGAGTTTCTCGCCGGATCTTCTCAGTGGGTCGCGTTTCCGATCCGGTGGTAGATTCTGCGAAGCACGACTCTTGCTAGGGTTCGTGTTAGCATCGTCATCAGGTTTGAGCCCCGTGAGCTCACCTACTAGCCACGGTTACGCTGAAATAGCCTCTCAAGGCTATCAGCTTAGGCAGGAAAAAAAAAAAAAAAGGAGCCAATAGACATCTACAGCGAAAATGAGCCACCCACCTTGAGATATAATTTCTAAGATCTCAAGTATAGTTACGACGGTTGCCCCACCCTTCAAACCAAAACTCATTACTGCTTCATGGCAGAAATAGGCAGGATGGTGGTACCTACCCGCGCAGATTCACAAGAGGTCCTACCACCAGTAATTACGCAAATTATAATTTTACGGGTTGGATTCTTATTACACGATGTTATTCCTTCACCGTGGAAGTCAATTGTAAACATTTGTTGAGTACGTATTTCATTAGAGAAATTGGTACCAGCCTGGGATTCGAGCACCCGTGCATCGCTCAATACAAATGCACCGGACGTCTTATCCTTTAGGCTACGACGACTTAAGCTGATAGTAATAATATAGAAACGTAATTTTGTAGACGATAACACGAGATTAGAGCACAGAAACAACAATAGGGCATTACCGTCAATATTGACAAATGAGGTCTGTCAAGTGTATACATGATGCAGATAATAATAGTCTCAAGTGTTATGATGTTATTGCTGACAAAACAGTTAAGATCCATTCTCCCGTGCTACTTATGTAACCGATTATCTTTTTTATTTATTTATTAGCCATTTTAACGAGCTTTATTGTTATCAATAATGACAAATTAGAAATAATTATTTTTCTCTCCAGAACATTAATAACCTAGAAAAATAAGGTGGAATAAAAATAAATGTGAAGTAGTTTAAAACGAAAAAACATGTTCAAATTAGTATTTTTTGTCAACGACTAAGAATTAATTTCATTTTTTTAATCATTCTGTTACTGATCAGGATATTTCAGGAGCGAAGTTAAAAATTATTTTAAATTAGGTGTTATAAAGAGAATCGAAGATCGAGGTAATGAAAAGAATGCGATAAATTATGCTGGGATAGATCTGGACTACATTTGAGTTTTATCTAAATCTAAATATCGACGAATCTCGAAATAAATAACTTAAATAAGTTCAAGAGATCCAAAGAACTGATACAAATTACATAATGCCAAAAACATGCCTAGCACAGCATCAACGATGTCTCATTTAAATATTATCTGTATCTTACATTAGAATTTAGCATTATGTATGTATATCTAAACCCGTTTAATTTTGTTACAGTTCTCAGAATGTTACGCAATATGATATTTGAATAATAACCTAGAAGACAATAACACACGAGGAATTCCAACAAAAACAACTGAGAGCTATAAAAATGGCGCCTAAATGCCTAATTAGATGACAGTAAAAGTAATATGGCGTTTTTAAAGACAAATATTAATAAAAGTCAACATTATATCGTTTATATTCATATGAATTGTATTCAAATGTATTATGGAATAAATGGAATTTGGCGACACTGCTTGTTTTGGACGATTTTTAACTACCTGTTGAATAAATTTGAAATAAATCGTCTGTGAATATCGCTTTGTAATATAATAAAATAAATAGAGTCCGGCGCCTGCATGTCAATGCTTATGGAAATTAGATGTATTAAAATTTTAAAATAGAACGTTGCGGTCGCGTGATAGTTCTGGATAAAATGTATCGAATTTGTTTTTTTTGTAAACACTACAATAATTTAAATAATTTTAGCATTTTCTTGAACAATTTTTGTATTTTTCTTACTGGATGGTGTTTTTGTGATAACATTTTCGTTCTAAAGTTATTACTCAATAATTAAACCCAGTTTTTAGATAAAATCTAATTTAAATCTTCGAGATCACATTCACAAAAATGTAGTCTGAATTGGGATAAATAGATAACCATTTTGTTTAATTCAGGTCGTCTGCCAAAAAAATAAGCAAGATGGTTACCGTCAATCTTAAATCGAGTATGAAATTGATTAGAAGTGACATTTGTAAACGTATTTAGATTTAGAATTCAAATATTTTGAAATAGTAAATATTTCCTCATATTTATCCAACGTCAATATTTTTATTTTTAAGAAGGATATTCATTTGTAACGTATATTTTTTTATTACCAACGACATACACTTACCAAACCGGGTCTGGCCTATATAATAAAAAATGTGATAGGCGGTAGCGAAGATTATTTTCGGGTTTGAATACAAAAAGTATAAGCCAAATGAAAGTCAACCTTAATCAAAAGTAAGGTCAAATAAAAATTAATTGAAACATGAAATGTTAGCAGGTTTTGAAAGATTAGCGATAGTTAAATTTGTTTGCATGACAATAATTAAATATATTATCTAATAGGGGTTAAAGTATAAAATTGCCGATTTGTACTGAAAAATTACAATTTTTTTTTCATTTAACTTATTTATTTAATCAAAATATCTACTATTATTAACTATACATTGCTGCCATGTAATAGGAAGGTCATTTATGCCTTTGCCATAGAAATCTGGTGATAGATTCTACAAACTATGTGAAAGCATTTTGTAGTGCCTCCTGGGAAAAACATTTTTTATCACGTAGAAAATTGTCCAAATCACAAAAAAAAATGGTAGTCCGTTGGAGCTAGGTCTGGCGAATACGGAGGGTGACGAATGATTTCTAATTGCAGTTCCTGTAGAGTTAAAACGGTTTCTCGTGCTGTATGAGGTCTCGCGTTATCATGGAGTAATAATGGTGAAGATCGATTCATTACTCAGGGCTGTTTCACTGCAAGTTTTGCTGTCATTGTTCGAAGTTCAGCACAGTAGTAATCTGCCGTTATTGCTTGACCAGATCGGAGAAAGCTATAGTGAATAACACCATGCTGAGACCATCAAACAGTTACCATTACCTTTTTATTGGTAAGCTTTGTTCCTCATTCTGAACACGGATCGTGTACTTTGTTGACGACAATGTCTTCTATCATTTTCTACTAGAAGTTCTAATATAAGAAAAGTGTATAACGAGTATCTACGCTAGAAGTGTACAAGCGTCAATGTCTACAAACTGTTAATAGCACCACCTTTGAGTTAAGGACATTAGTTATATTGTGCATATTTCTTTCTTTTCTTTTGTTATTGCTTAGAAGGATAGTTCCACCTGGCGTTAAATGGTTACCAGAGCCCATAGACATCTACAACGTAAATGCCGCCACCCACATTGAGATAGGAGTTCTAAAGTCTCAGTATAGTTGCAACAGCTGCCCCACCCCTCAAACCGAAATGCATTACTGCTTCATGGCACAAATAGGCAGGGTGGTGGTGCCTACCCATGCGGACTCAAGATGTCCTACACACCAGTAATTACGCAATTATAATTTTGCGGGTTTGATTTTTATTACATGATGTTATTCCTTTACCGTGGAAGTCAATCGTGAAAATTTGTTAAGCACGTATTTCACTAGAATTTTTTTTATTCGGATTCGAACACGGTTGCATCGAAACGAATGCATGGGACGTCTTATACTTTAGGCCACGACGACTTCAAAGCAGTTCAAAGCAACTACAACATCCCCTTCGGACGGTAGGATAAAGATTCATTCAAAAACATCCCGTCGCAGACCACTTCTACTGATGGCAACCATAGAGTTTACAGTCGTTAAAGTTTGATTTAAAAACAAATCGTTCCACGCATCGTTGCCAAAAAAGTTTTATTAAGAATTTAATTTTTATGCTGGTGCTAGGACCTCTTGTGAGTCCGCGCGGGTAGGTACCACCATCCCGCCTATTTCTGCCGTGAAGCATTAATGCGTCTCGGTTTGAAGGGTGGGGCAGTCGTTGTAACTAAACTTGAGATCTTGGAACTTATATCTCAAGGTAGGTGGCGCGTTTACGTTGTGGATTCCTGTGGGCCCCAGTAACCACTTAGCGCCAGGTGGTCTGTGGATTCGTCCACCCATCTAAGCAATAAAAAAAAATTAGCCATAGTTACGTCTATGTGATTTAGTATCAATATAGCATTTAACATTTTCATTCTTCTTCACCATTATTTGTTACACGAATTTTCAATCAATATCGTATAATTTAGAGATTAAAATTTGTTGGTTTCTAATTTTAGACACGAAAAATTGTTTGTGTTTCGAACACGACCTCGGAGTTAACTTTGTGATTGACTAATCTTAAATGTAATTTTTTATATAGACAAAAATAAAATCTGGCAAAATAATATAGTCATTAGCAATTTTTCAGGACGCTCGGACCCCAAAGACGTCATCAGTGTGTTTAGTGTGAGTTAACGTAAAAGTTAATGCTTTGTATGGAATTGTAACGTTTGCCTAAGTTTGCCGCTAGGAGCGCTGTTCCAACTGCATTCAAATTTGAGTTAACTTATACGCGATCGAGAACGTTAAAAAACTCGCACTAAACATACAAGTAAATGGTTAATATAACTAATCACGGATAAAAGAGTTATACATATGATACATATATAATCGCTGGTAAAATAGGTTACCTTTAATTCTATTGCAGTGCACGAAGCAAAGCCACGGGCGGGAAACTAGCTGTTAATAAATAAATTATATTTTTGCATAACAATAGCTGTTTTTAAAATTGTCAGAACTTACCCCGGGACTTTATTACGATTTGGACTTTCACAAAAATAAAAACAGATGGGTACGTATTTTGAGGAAATTCCAAAATTTCTGATCCAAAAGACCTATCGTCTAATAATAATGTGTAAAAAACAAAAAATATAAAGAAAAAATTAAACAGTCTCCACGTTGGTTCGTATTTTAAACCTGAGTTTTCTGTGCCGAATCATTTTCCGGTCTCGTGTTATTACTAATCTCGTTATATCTACCTATTTCATTAACATATTTAAATGTTTCCTTGTTTATAATAATATTACGTACGAAAATATATTTTGATCGGTACTAAAAATGATTATTTCGCTAGAAAAAATATGAGATTTAACAAAAAAAAATAATAATGGCAATCATTGGCGCCAAGCGAAAATGACTTGTTTTCCAAATACCAGCAATCTATAATTATGTGTGAAGAGGTCGTTCGGAAAAAAAATTAGATATCTGTAACTATATAACGACAATATATGAATATTTCGGCAGTTGCACGATGTTGTTTACACATTTAATTACAAAAATGTAATACATTTAATTTGTATTTGCGGCTGTGATCAGAATTATATGTGACCCGATATTTCCTTATATGCTCCAGTAGCCTCTTAACACCAAGTGAACCGTGAACTCATTTATCCATATCTTCTTCTTCTATATCTTAATGTATATAAAAATGAATTGCTGTTCGTTAGTCTCGCTAAAACTCGAGAACGGCTGGATCGATTTGGTTAGTTTTGATCTTGAATTATTCGTGGAAGTCCAGAGAGGGTTTAAAAGGTGAAGAAATATAAAAAAGCTCGGAATTATATAGAAACAAACAATTTTGTTTTTCCTTTGATGTGTCCCCTTGATGTGTCTTTTATTTATCGATTAGGGCACTACGAAGTCTGCCGGGTCAGCTAGTAAACAATAAAAAAAGTCCGGTCTACTCATCCACATCCACAAGAGACGATAACGCATGAATACTTTTTCAATTCAATCATCATAGCTTTTTGTTTCTATAATGAGATTCGTTTAATGTCCGGTGTTTGAAAAAGTATTATCAAAGAATCTTAGACCGAAATAAGTTTGATTTTGCATAATGTGCTTATAAGTGCTTGGTTTTTATTGGATATCACATGACATGTTTATTATTAAGCAGCCGCCCTTGAGTTGTTAGGTCTCCTTCAGAGGCGTTCGGGCAGCTGTTAGCAAATCCCACCCCTCCTGGCTGAGCCTTTGGTCGCCCACCTGTCCTGGTGAAACTGGAAAGACCTCCGGGCCACCAGTAATACCTACTTGTTTAAAAAAATATATGTTATTAAAAAATGTTTGCTAATCAATGCGATAAATCACCGCAACACATCAATTAGAAAGCGCTAAATCGATTTTGAGGTAATTGTTGAGTTTTCCGCGTGCAAATCGAATCGAAGTAAATGAAAAATGTGTTATTTAACATAAAAATGTGTTAATATTTTTAATTTACCTTTTATATACCTAGTGTACTTCTCTCCGGCCTCTCAATACTAGTTTTATTCCTTGCTCCGTGTATCTCAATGCGTCCGATGCCCTAAACACGTCATTACGGATCCTCCCGATCCATTGATGCTGCTTTTAGGTACCTCAAGCACCGGCCACCGTCCTCGCCGAACCGAGGGTTCGGCGAGTAAATTAACTCACAGACACAGCCCACTGAGTTTCTCGCGCCGGATCTTCTCTGCGATTCTGATCCGGTGGTAGACTTTGCGAAGCACTGCTCTTGCTAGGCCCAGTGCTAGCAACACTCTCGATTTGAGTTCACCTACACGTCAAGGAGAAGCTGAAATAGCCTCTCGAGGTTATCAGCATAGACAGGAAAAAGAAAGTGGGCTGTATCCAGGTTAGGTTCCGTGTCGAAATTTGAAGTCGTCGTGGCCTAACGGATAAGACGTCCGGTGCTTTCGTGTTGAGTGATACACCGGTGTTCGAATCTCAGGCGGGTACCAATTTTTCTAATGAAATACGTACTTAACAATCGGTCAATATTGACTTCCACGGTGAAGGAATAACATCGTGTAATAAAAATGAAACCCGCAAAATTATAATTTGCGTAATTATTGGTGGTAAGACCTCTTGTGAGTTCGCGCGGGTGGGTACCACCACCCCGCCTATTTCTGCCGTGAAACAGTAATGCGTTTCGGTTTGAAGGGTGGGGCAGCCGTTGTACTATACTCGAGACCTTAGAACTTATATCTCAGGGTGGGTGGCGCATTTACGTTGTGGATGTCTATGGAAGCCACTTCACACCAGGTGGGCTGTGAGCTCGTCCACCTATCTGAATTCTCCCAGAAGCACCAAGAGTCGATAGCGCACAATATTTTTCTTCATCAGGGAAGCAGTTCTTGAAGTTGAATACTTGAAGTACATAATTAAAAATAGGAATGCGTCTGAAAATGACAATGACATGATTACATGACTCGATATGAGTACACCGGGGGTTCTATTATATTACGTCCTGAATGTACGCCTTTAAGTTTACCTGTGCCTAATGTTAGATTAGGTTCGAGATGATACCGGCATCTCGTTTTTACCATCGCACCGCCCGCCACCGGAGTAGAGTTCATCCATACTACCTGGAGCCACTGCGGTCATCCACAGTGCGTTTCCAGAGGTCTTTTTTGCCACGTACCATCCGGCTATGGAATGAGCTCCCCTGCACGGTGTTTCCCGAGCGCTATGACATGTCCTTCTTCAAACGAGGCTTGTGGAGAGTATTAAACGGTAGGCAGCGGCTTGGCTCTGCCCCTGGCATTGCTGAAGTCCATGGGCGACGGTAACCACTCACCATCAGGTGGGCCGTATGCTCGTCTGCCTACAAGGCAATAAAAAAAATAAAAAAAAAAAAGGTACTGCAGGTCATGGCTATCTTTTCTCGCAATGTGATCAAAAAATACTTAATTCCCAACGAAGACTGACAATAGATAATGTAATTTTCATACTCAATTCTTTTAGTTTATACAGAAATTTTTACGTTAAGGATAACTAGATTCTAATCCAGACAGGGTTTTTCCGGATATTCTCAGAACGTTTCTTTTAATAGCGAGAATTATGATTGTTTACAATTTGAATTTATATCTTAAACCAGACTTATCCTCATATCTCGCTTAAATGGCGATTTTATATTAAATTGCTCTATATTAGTTGATGAATAAACAGCATAATTATTACTTGATTAACATAACTAATTGCCAACATCCATCTCACAAAATGAGTCTTAAAACTCAATAATATTGTGTAACAGCTATTCTACCCTTCAAATCGGAAGTAATAGGTACCTATGCTGTGATAATGGTACCATAGATTATAACACTTAATATATTCGAAATGGTACCGTAGGTACATGACTCTACACGCCGCGCTAAATAAATTAATTTAATTATTTAATCAATTTTTTTAAATATTTGTATTATTATTTAACCAATTAATATTATTAAGTTAGGGATTTTCATAAATTACTCGAATGTTTTTGATACGTTTCTCCTTGTAAAACATCTGCCTGCGGGATTTTTATACTGGCATATTCATATTCTGGGCAGGCCATGCGTCTTTCTGAGGCAATATCGACTCAGAACACGTTAATGTTTAAAACGAAGCGTGTTTAAGGTAATGTGTCACACGAACGTAAAAAAATGTATCTACTAATTAGTTATAAATTTGTATATAATATTGAGTTAGCGAGAATTAGAAAAAGAAATTATGAGCTGTTCTTTTTTTTTTATACTCGTGTTTCCCCTGACATTGTCAGAGCTCTTATTTAGGTTTATGTAGATTTGTTTCCATATTTATGAAGTCTACTTAGAGTTTTGATTTTAAAATATTATTTTCCAAAGCTACATACTTCCCAAATAGAAGTTTATTAAGGTGCACAATTTTTTAATACAACAGTTCCCCATGCTTACCAGGCCATATTATTTCTAATACGGTGGAAGCATGGGTCAGGCTTCCTTATTACGTTTTATTGTGTGTTCGGCTATTTTCGTTGTATACTTCAACAGAATGTACCTTTCCTGTTTTTCTCGCATAATGTGGCTTATGCTGTTAAGGCTCAGCCCCATCTGTAGCTCCTGTTCCAACTCGCACCTCTCGGCCGCAAAAACAGGGCATTCCAGAAGTATGTGAGGGACAGACTCAATCGCGCTGGGCTCGCAGATGCACGATGGGCTCCGCTTACACTTAAATCGGTGCAAGTATTCGGAGAACCCACCGTGCCCTGTTAGTACTTGTGTTATTACCCCCCGTGGCTTTATTTTGCGCACGATTTGGTATGCATCTCCAGCGTCTGGGAAAAACATTTTTGTAACCCCGCGGTTTCTCCGCTTTCATACCTCCGGTTCCACTCAGCCAGCGACTCCAAACGGATCTGTCGCCTGACGAATGAAACCGGGCAGAGGTCATAATCCGGCTTCGTTTTCCTTTTTAGAGCCGCTTCTTTGGCCAGGTGATCGGCGCGCTCATTCCCTTCCAGTCCAGCGTGTGCCTTTATCCAGAACAAGGATATATCTTTGCCCTGGGATAAAGCCATGGCGAGGTTCGCTCTGGCTTCCACTGCTAAGGCATGGAGGGCACTCTGGTTCGTGACTGTCTGTAGTGCGGCATTTGAGTCACTATAGATGCCAAAAGTTCTCTCCCTGCGCCGCAGTATCTGCCTGGTGGCTACGCATATTGCCAGGAGTTCCGCCTAGTAGACAGTACAGCAAGAAGGCAGACTAAGTTTCGAGGACTTGATCTCGGCCTCCCTATCCCAAAGGGAGAGTGCCGCTCCGACTTTGCCCTCGATTCTGCTGCCTGTTGTGGGTTTCCACATGTGACTGGTCCACCAAGCTCACGAACTCCATGGTCATATGCTGCGCCGGGTGCGGCGTGTCTGCTAACGCCACCACCCGTTCCACCTCACGGCCGGCCAGCGATGTCACCCCCTTCTTCATCTCGTACAGTGCGGCTGCTTCCTGTATTTATTATGAGCTGTTCATATACTAAGTTAAACATAAGCGAAACTTTCTTTTAGCACTTTGAATTTGGGCATTATCAGCCCGTATGTTAAGGCTGTGGAATCTAACCCATAAAACATCCACTCCACCGTCCGACCCCCGCTGAGATAGACATCGGAAATCCTAGATCCTAGACCTGGGGAACCGGTCTTGAGTCGGCTTAATTGTTGGATCACTTCCTCATGTTTACTTCCACTGTCGCATAATTAAAAACAATGCATAAATTTGCGATTATGATTTTATTGCTAGTGGTAGGACTTGTTTTGAGCCCTCAGAAGCTTGTAGCGTCCTTTTTAATACGCTTTTATTAGCTTCAGACCTATACTAACATTAGTATGCAACGGAATCTTTGAACATGATTTTGACCCCCTTCAAAACGTCGGATCAACTCGAAATTTGGTATACTTATTAAGGACCGATGATAATTCAATTTTTTTTTAAAAATATTAAAAAATTGAAATTTAACTAAAAAATTAAAAATAAATAATAGGTAGTTTAAAAAACTAAAAAATACGCTTTTATAGAAAGTCAAACTAAAAAATAGGAAATAAATTTTAATAAATTTGAATTGTAAATAGTTTAGCATATAAAAGCGTGGGGTGCATAGTATCAGTAGTTATAAATATTTTATGAACAGATATGAGTAGAAGGGTTATTTTGATAATATCCTGAAAAGCATTTTTAACCTATAATTTTTTTTTTCTTACCTAAGCTGATGGTCTTGAGAGATCATTTCAGCGTAGCCTTAACTAGTAGGTGAGCTCACGGGGCTCAAACCTGACGACGTTGCTAACACTAACCCTAGCAAGAGCAGCGTTTCGCAGAATCTACCACCGGATCGGAAATGCTACCTACTGAGAAGATCCGGCGAGAAACTCTGTGAGCTGTGTCTGTGGGTTAATTTACTCGCCGAGCCCTTCGTCGCAAGCGACGGATTCGACGAGAACGAGGACCGGCTGTAACGTCTTATGTACTTATATCACAATATAGTCATAGATTCCGCTTTGAACTGTAAAACAGTATCTAAGCTTATAACTGAAACTTTAGCGCCATATTCCAAGGTGAACAGAGGACTTTACTTTGTCTATGAGCGGTGAATGGTTAACACCAGATGGACCGTATATACCTCCTCAAAGACATCCACAGGGCCCTGAAACTGCGATACTTTAAGACAAATAATTCGTTTGCATGGAAACTAGCGACATCTTGTTGCGGATGCCCCTAAACTTGTATGTTGTTAAAGATAAGGCATTTAATTATTGTAATAACTAAACAAAAAAATAATAAATCATACAACTCTATTTTTTATAGACAAATTGAGTAAATTTTATCAATTTGTGGTTTCTGACAATTTACAAAATCCTTCATTTAAAATAAAATATAGGTTAGGTAAATTGCTACTGCCATCTACAGGAGCAAAGATAAACTAATCGAAACAAATCCATCTAGTGGCCGACGCCCGTAAACATTTTTGTTGAGTGCTTGAGTTGCATAACTATAATTAATTTATGTGTATGATCTATAAACATCCACTTCAATAAGAGTTACGCCTGATTCAATTTCATTGAGTTATTATTTATTAATATATTGCTATTTAATTTGCACAGGCGGTAACCTTGTTTTAAATTGCTCTTCTTGTACATAACTCCGAGTATGGTGGCAAGCTCAGTCTTCTCGTGGTATATATACGATTAAATCCCACAGTCCTATTTCTTTCGCGACGTCCTGCATTTCAGTTGGAAACTAGGAAAACCAGCACGAATATCTTCTCGACACTTTTGTAATAAATCACAGAATTGTCTTTCTAATCTACCTATATTTTGACACATTAAACGTGTTTTGCAAAAGTATCCAAAAATTAATGGAGTGCTGGTAATTCTCAACAAAGTTCCAAAGAAAATATATGATTGAACCAGAATAGATAAAGGTTTGTAAGCATCTTAAGAATAAAACAATTATTCTCGATCGTGAGGTGTGGAATTTTAGGAGAATTTTTTAGCGGGAACGCCCGCCAAAGATGTTTTAACTATTTATGGCCTTTAAGAATTCAGGTAACCCGAACTTGATTAAAAGATTTTCGGCCTACTTTCGCACATATTTAATTTATTTGGACGGAAAAAATTTATTAAATAGTCAATGATTTTGGATTAACCCTTTGTCAAAATTATGACAACCAATGCGAGAGAGAGAGAGAAGTTTTTATTTTTAGTTTAAAATTCGACTGCTTTCAAATTCGACTTGTAAATATAAATTACTGTTGCCGAAATTAATGCAAAATTTGAATTTGTCGCCACTTTTGTAGTTAATTATTGGCAACTCTGAAAAAAGGATAATTGGAGAGTTTAGGGTTTGTAAAAATGCTGATGCATTATACATGTTACGATAAAACAAAGTATTTTTATTATTAAACAATAATTAAATAGTAAAAAAGATTTCGGCCAAAATCATTTTCACTTTTAATGGCTTCCGATTTTCCCTTTGACGGATTTGTTAATCGTCTTATTGGCCGTGTTTATGGTTCGGATAACCCACATGATATCACAAGCATAATAAATGCACCCACATTGTCACTGTTTGGTGCGTATTGGGCTGGAGGCTCCATCATCCGTAGCACTGGCTGGTCAAGCTACTGCTTGATATCCCGAGATGATAACGCAGTTCTTTCTGCCGAACTTAGATGCTGTTAATGTGGCCAATATGGTTTAAATAAGACGTCGCCAAAAGCCATACAATCGGTGACACAATTCAATTACTGCACGAAACATTTTCAGACCTCTTGTGAGACCGCACGGGTAGGTACCACCACCCCACTTATTTTTGCCGTGAAGCAGTAATGCGTTTCGGTTTGAAAGGTGGGGCAGCTGTTGTAACTATAGTGAGACCTTAGAACTTATATCTCAAGGTGTGTGGCGCATTTACGTTGTAGATGTCTATGGGTTCCAGTAACCACTTAACACCAGGTGGGCTGTGAGCTCGTCCACACATCAAGGCAATAAAAAAAAAGTTGTCTTCGTGCTCTTTCGTTTCAGCGATTAGATTTGACCCCCTAAATGCTGTGATTACCACCATTCCTCACCAGATTTCTTCTAATGCCGTTTTTGAAATCAAAAGTCCATTTCATCAAGCTCCCGATCACGTACAAGAGGAAATTAAGCGCTGTATCAACGAAATTCAATCACAATTATCCAAAAAAAACGGTCTTGAAAAATCGCGCCAAAAGAGTGTGTACGTATCAGCAAAGCCGTGACGGCCATTTTCCAGATGTGTTATTCCAAAAGCAACCTTATCCAACCTACTTTATACTAAAATAATAGTCTAAAGATTGAAAACCGTGCTTTCAACTTAATAAAAAACGTGCGTTAATTTTGGGTCGCCCTTTATTTTTTAAAGATAATATATATAAACTTAAAATATAAAACTACATCAAAGTCAACAATATTGTTCCTTCAAGACTTTCCTCAGTATTTTCCCTGATGGATTTTTTGGTATACTGTCAACGAACGTAACGCTTTTTAATCTTTTAAAAGCGGCCACTTTCTCACTAACATAATCTAGAATGAGTTTTTCGTCCACTTTAGAATCCTTGTTGAGAACCACGAAAGCCCTGGGAGACTCTCCCGTGATTGGATCTGGTACTCCTACAACGGCCGCGTCGTACACGTCAGCATGCTCTTTGAGGACTGCTTCTAACTCAGCAGGAGCGACCTGGTAACCTTTCACCTGAGATTTAAAAAGGGTGTTTAGTATGTTTATGCAAAACATAATCGGGTCATAGAGCATAGTTTCTAATATATGATATATAACAGCCGTAGTTATAATAGTACTGTTGTTGAAATTATACTCCCCTAACTACGTTGAAATATAGGATTCACGTCCATATGCATTGGGTCTCTTAAATAATTGATGGAGAGCTTAGATTGGCCGCTTCTGTCAATTGACGTTAATATGAATACTGTCACCTTAAATGATGAGATTGAAGTTGAGACCTCAATCATATTGCGTAAAAGCCGTTCTACCTTTCAAATCTTAATTTATGGCCACTTCGTTAGAAATAGTCGAATTCTTGGTACTTATACATGCTGGGTCATAACATTGCCTAACACGAGTTTTATTTACGCGAATTTATTAAATTTTGCGACTGTGATGGCATTTTTTAGATGGATGTTATTCGTGGCAATATATATCCACCACTTTGGCCTGAAGTCGGACAACATGAAGCTTCGCGTCAAAGAGATTATCACAACCTTCCGTGTAGAGCTACTTAAGACATTTTGGATAAGCGAGAAGAGAATTATGAGGCTAGATATGAAATTAGGGCACTAAGTAAGAAAAGCGTTTAGTGGTAGGAAGCGACTTGGCTGTGACGGCATTACTGATATCCACGAGCGACGATGACTACTTGCCACCAGGTCGACATCAATGCGCCATTTCGAAAAAGTGGCACGATACGAATACCCTCTTGTCATGGCCGCCACTACATTCCACGACGAAATTCCACGACATTCCTCACGAAACTACATTCCCGATCCACACGATTCCGCACGGGTTGATACCACCACCCTGCTTAATTCTGCTGTGAAGCTGTAATGCGTTTCGGTTTGAAGGTCGGGGCAACCGTTGTACTGCTAAAACTGAGGCTCTTGTTTTGGTCGA
This sequence comes from Bombyx mori, assembly GCF_030269925.1. NCBI lineage: Eukaryota > Metazoa > Arthropoda > Insecta > Lepidoptera > Bombycidae > Bombyx > Bombyx mori. The sequence goes on along the minus strand of NC_085124.1, from coordinate 12,485,972 downwards.
CGTCGCCCTAAACACGTCATTTCGGATCCTCTCGATCCAATAACGGTATTTAGGTACCCCAAGCATGGTCACCGTTTTTGTCGAACCCGTCGCTTGTGACGAAGGCCTCGGCGAGTAAACGCACAGACACAGCCCACTGAGTTTCTCTCCGGATTTTCTCAGCGTATCGCGATTCTGATCCGGTGGTAGATTCTGCGAAGCATTGCTCTTGCTAGGGCTAGTGTTAGCAACGTCGTTAGCTTAGAGCCCCGTGAGCTCACGTACTCCTTCGGTGAATCTAGCATGACCCCTCGAGGTCACCAGAACAGGAAAAAAAACACCTGGTGGACCCTGTGCTCATCTGCCTACAAAAGCACTAAAAACCTGAACTACTATCGACAAATGATGGAATTTAATTGTCTACGTATCGTTAGACAAATATATTACCTTAATAAGTTCCTTGAGTCTGTCGACAATGGTAACAATGCCGTCTTTGTTAATGCGGGCGAGGTCTCCGCTCCGGTACCAGCGTCCGTCAACAAACACCTCCTCGTTTGCTTTTGGATTGTCTTTGTACCCTCGCATGACGTTCGGGCCCTTAATGGGCAGCTCGCCGACCTGTTGATAAATCAATTAAATTGTAGAATGTAGAATTGGGACCGCGGCGCATAAAATAAAACTATTCCATTGTTGCATTTTTATAGCACTTTTCCAAAATCATCTTTATATAATTCAAATTTAACTCACACCTTCTTACGTTAAGTTCATTCAACCGTCTTCGCCATCTTGCTTTTCTCTGTCATTATCTTTCTCCCTTTCTTACCATTTTCTCTCACTCACATCTTAACGCTCCGTTCGACACTGTTTTCATACGTTCCGTTCTTACTAATCCTACATTGTTAGTGTAAAATGAATTTAGGAATTTCAAACGAAAACGAACCTTAATTAATACCTACTACTTTTAAGGTTTAATTTCGCGGTTTTTTTATTGTCCACTAGCTGACCCGGCAGACTTCGTAGTGCCTCAATCGATAAATAAAAGACCTAAGCTTTTGTATAAAATAAACTTAAAACAAACAAAAGGTACACATCAATGATAAAACAAAATTGTTATTTTTATTTACTTCCGAGCAATTTCATATTTTGCATTTTAAACCTTCTCTGGACTTCCACAAATAATTCAAGACCAAAATTAGTCAAATCGGTCCAGCCGCTCTCGAGTTTTAGCGAGACTAACGAACAGCAATCCATTTTTATATATATAGATGGATAATATGTTATTTCTGACATTTCGAATACTTTACCATTTTTATTTATGTCGTGAAAACCAAAGAAGGAAACTACCAAAAACAAAAAAAATTAAGAAGACATTTTAATTTAACGTTAAGCCACGACTTGGGTCTACCTATGGCATTGCTGACGTCCACAGCGACGGTAACGACTTACCATCAGGTGGTTCATATGCTCATCTGCCTACACGGGCATTAAGAAAAAGGTTGTGGGTTGTTTACAATGCCCATCGTACGACGCGAACTCAATAATAATTTTAATCTATCTTTACGTGAAACATATCGTCTTCTCGCATTAAAACTGTATAATCTCAAAAATTACTAATTTTACAAGAAAGTGTTTTAAAGGTTTAACATGTGATATTTTTAATACTACTCATCTTTGCAAGTTTAATTTTTTATTTTTTACCAGTTACATTATCTGTCTTTTAAAGTAAGATAAAATTATATATTAATTTCGTAGTAGTCAAAACATAATTAACTAAAAAAAAAAAAACTAAAACTAAACCACTCTTTTTGACAGTATTTATGAGAAAAATACTGGTGATACCAAATGATTCCGCATATTAGTTCAATTTCGAATATTTTTGGAAATTGTGCACTTTTAATGCGAAAAGACGATATGAGCTTTTCTTTTTAATACCTTTGTAAGCAAATTAGCATATGGCCCACCTGATGGTAAGTGGTCACCGTCGCTCATGGACGTCAGCAATGCCAGGGGCAGAGCCAAGTCGCTGCCTACCATTAAATGTAAATCTTTTGACAACGGCATTGATGTGAAGTCGAACTTCAATTCGGCTTGTTAAGGTGTTTTATACCTCATCCGGGCCTAAATTCTTCATGTCTGCATCGACGACTCTGAGCTGAACATTCGGCACAGCACAACCCACATCAGAGTAGTTTCTCTCGAAGTCTCTCGATCCTAACGTCACCAGGGGACTGGCTTCAGTCATTCCATAGGCTTGGTTGAACTGGATATCGGGCTGGAACCGACAGACAAAGGATATAATTAATCTATTTCGCCGGTAAGATAACCTCGTCCTATCAGATGTCTTATTAATTTGTTCGTGATTGTCTCCACAGTTTTTAACCTAGAATTATTTACAAATTAAATACTAAGCGAACACAAAAATTTTAAGACGCCCAACTTTTATCATAAAACATTGAATTTATGGATTCTATAGAAACACTGTCAGAAAAAACACATTTATTAGTGAATTTTTGAACTCTTAAAAATTCGAATAATGTGATTAGGTATTTATCAAACTAAGCAATAAAACAATGGAAAGATAAGTATGAAGCTAAAGGAAAAATGATGACTTAGTTACATGACACTGTAATATAGACAAGCAAATGTATGAATAATAATAATAGCTGGGAACACGCATTAATAATAACTGGGAAATGTTTGAATGATGTTCTCAAGATGTTTACCCGCGCTTTCTCTAAAAATTTGTGGATATCTGCTTCAGGTAGTGGCGCGGCGCCCGAAGTTACCACTTTCAAATGCTTTAAATGATCCCTCGTAGCTGCAGGATGCGCGCCGAGGAACAAAACTGAAAAGCATTAAGTTTTGAGGCAAGTGCGATATTGATTTTTGGGATCTTAGATCTTAGAGTTAGAATTAATTAGTGTTGCCCTTAAAATACCAGAAATAATTGTTCAGGTTTAGATAACCTCTTTTTTATTAAAATTTCTTCCCCACTTATTCGCTGGTAGCCTGAGGGGCTGGGTAGGTGAGCTCACGGACTCAACCTGAGAGAATTTGCTAACACTAGCCCTAGCAAGAGCAGTGTTTCGCAGAATCTACGACCGGATCGGAAACGCGACCCACTGAGAAGATCCAGCGAGAAACTCAGTGGATTGTGTTTAAAGGAGCTGGCTTCATAAATATTGGTATTTTAATGGATCTTTTCACAAAATATCTGCTCGGAAATCTGTCCTACCTGAGTAGCTAAAAATTACCCTGCAATACAAACAAAAAAAATCACAGAAATCAGTATAAAAATCGTGCTTCCGAACTTAAGGATATGTCTTTGATTACGATAAGAAAGTTGAAAATTTTGTATTATTGATGGTACGACCTCATGTGAGTCCGCACGGGTAGGTACCACCGCCCTGCCTATTTCTACCGTGAAGCAGTAACGCGTTTCGGTTTGAAGGGTGAGGCAGCCGTTGTAACCATACTGAGACCCGAGAACTTATATCTCAAGGTTGGTGGCGCATTTACGTTATAGATGTCTATGGGCTCCAGTAACCATTAAACACCAGGTGGGCTGTGAGCTCGTCCACCCATCTAAGCAATAAAAAAAATTACTGCATGTTTCAAGTAGATACACAATTGCTTCTTCTTCTCAGTCGTGTCACTCTTGACAGAGTGGTCGTGATCGTCATGTAGTGTTGGAAGGGTAGTAGTGTAGTAGTAGTGGCGGTATAACCATAATCCTGGCCAGTGGTCAGAAGAGGCTTCAGAGGCCATGGCGTTCAAATAACCTCAAAAAGTCTGGTGCAGAAGGCAAGGGGAAACCACTGCAACTAATTTCCCAAGAAAATCGTCATGGAAGTAAACATTATAGATACACAATAGACGACGCATTATCGCTGTGGTTATTAAAAAATTTAAACTCTGACAAATATTGTGTATCTAATCATAACGGTCAGTATCGTTTGGGAATATAATCAATATTACTAGTAGGTGGAGCAAGGTACATCAATTCCATCGGGTGTTTCAGCAGCGCATCCAGAAAGGTCCGTGGTTGGAAACTCGGAAGTGTTACCAGTTTCAATCCGACCGATAGCTTGTGCATCATCACAACCGAAAGGCCGTAAGTGTGGAACAACGGTAGGAGGCCCAGCGTCGAATCCTGGTTTGTTTCTAGAAAGGAAAACAAAAGATAGGGAATTATCAGTTTACGCTTAAACGTGTCGATCACCAATCTACATTTGCCTCTAGTAACTATGCAATTTTCAACGAATACTAATATCCCATTTCCACCAATCCCTCGTCAAAAATGACTAATTAAACTAATTCGGATGGTATTTTCGTGCCGCGCTAATGTTTTGAAATAAGTTTGAAATTGATAATATTGTTTTTATTTTTTTATTTTTTTTATTGCTTAGATGGGTAGACGAGTTCACAGCCCACCTGGTGTTAAGTGGTTACTGGAGCCCATGGAACATCTACAACGTAAATGCGCCACCCACCTTGAGATATAAGTTCTAAGATCTCAGTATAGTTACAACGGCTGCCCCACCCTTCAAACCGAAACGCATGACTGCTTCACGGCAGAAATAGGCAGGGCGGTGGTACCTACCCGCGCTGACTCACAAGAGGTCCTACCACCAGCAAGTTGTTACATTTGGGCTAATATTAAACTTGTTTAATTTAAATCAATTACCGCATAAATTCATTTTTAAGTAGTACACGAGTGATGAGATTGCGGGAACGAGACTGCGAGCCTACGAATAAATCTGCGAGCACAACTTTCTTTGTTAGCGAGAACAAATGAAACAAGAATCTTGTATGCTGTTAGATATAAGTCTTCGTGGCCTAAAGGTTAAGACGTCCGGTGCATTCGTATCTAGCGATGCACCGGTGTTCGAATCCCGCAGACGGGTACCAATTTTTCTAATGAAATACGTACTTAACAAATGTTCACGATTGACTTCCACGGTGAAAGAATAACATCGTGTAATAAAAATCAAACCCGCTAAATTATAATTTGCGTAATTACTGGTGGTATGACTTCTTGTGAGTCCGCACGAGTAGGTACCACCACCCCGCCTATTTCCGCCCTGAAGCAGTAATGCGTTTCGGTTTGAAGGGCGGGGTAGCCGTTGTAACTATACTGAGACCTTAGAACTTATATCTCAAGGTGGGTGGCGGATTTACGTTGTAGATGTCTATGAGCTCCAGTAAAACATACTAGCCGTACTCGCCCGCTTCGCTGGACATTTAAAATAAGCATTATTATTTATTGTCATTATTATTAGGGAGTCCAACGGTCATATAAATATTAGCTTATCCATTAAGTACATGTATTTTCTACATGGATACCAAGTTTCAAGTCAATCGGATGCATGGTTGCGTAGCTATAACGGAACATCCATAAAAATCACTGTAGATTTATATATATGTATAGATTAATCTCTTTTCTGCACAAATTCAATAGTACTTTAATGATAATTTAACAGCATACCCGCAACTGACCTGTCGTATATTCATATTGCCTCAATTCGGTGTCCTGTTGCGAAAAATTAGCAACTTTATTGGTGTGCGTTAATTCAACTGCCTTAGGGAGTCCGGTCGTGCCACTTGAATAAACCATAAAAGCGATATCATCCGACACCCTTTTAACCTCCTTTAGAATTTCAAAATCAATGTGCTTATCCTCTGTCAGTTCTTTAAATGATATCGTCCCTTCTGGCTGTTGACTGTCGATATTCACAGCAATGATTTTCAGATCCTTCTTTGATAGTTCTAAAGATTTTTTGACGTTGGGAACCAAATCTGGCAGGGTTATCACAATCTTAGCGCCCGATGTGTCCAGCTGTCGTTGTATTTCGTCTAGAATTCGAAGTAGTTATTATAAAAAAAAGGGTGCGTGTACTTATGTACGCGCGTAAGAAGTTATACTTTACTTTTTTTTTTAATATTAAATAATGAATAATAAATATTTAACGTTAATAATTTAATAATATTTAGTATGAATTATATTAAATAATAATTTTGTCATTTATATTACTAAAAAATGAATGCTAATAACACTTTTTTTACGAGTGTAGGTACATAGGTACATTCGCGAAAGTTCACCTGCGGCTATATTCAGACTCGCCAGGTTACGTCGGTCGTATTGTAATGAGCAATTTAGTGGGCAACTTCATTCTGTTAATTTTGTGTCACGGTGCGCGCGCATCGTAAAATTTCACTCTCATCAATTTTTCATAACGCGCCTAAAGAAATATAACTTCAAAAACAATGTATATTTTTTCATACTTCTTTTTATTTTATTAATTATTAGCGAAACGGACATGTAAAAATTATAATGTTATATGATGTTTAAAAACTAAAAACTCCGATTTAAATAGCAAACCGAAGCAATTGTTGTATTTATTGTTTTTTTTTAGGTCCTTAATGCGTGTGCCAGTCTTAAAATCGCAGTAAATATCTTTCAAAGATTCAGTTAAATACAAACAAATATACAAAACTATTTATTGAGAATAATAAAAGTGTATTAAAATAAGAAGACGAATAAATTATCATGTCAAGACAGAGTAAGTAATTAATTTTCTCCCACTTTTAATTCTTATCACCATAAATATGATATGTATTTCTGATGACTTAAACAATAACAGCTTAATTATACAACCATTAAGATGATTTGATAATAAGGTTGGAATTTTGATTGTTTGTGTTTTAACGGTAGGCGATGTCGCAGGCCATCAGATTTTAAATGGTTACTCTAAGCCCACAGTAACAGCTACAATTCCGTCACCTATGTTGTACCATAAAGTCAGTCTCAATACCAGTAATTACGGAAACTTATTCCCAAACAAAAAAATTAAATACTCATTTTGTCTACACTAGGCCATCGCACTCATATATGAAGTGGTGCGCAGTTACCATTTCCTTCGTGCGGAGTCGGCAGGTTGCTTCATCAGCCAGGTTCCTTCCAGCAAGCAAATTTAACTTATTAAGACTCTTAAATACTTTCATGAATTTCTAACTAACAGTGCTCGAATGCTGTGTTTGACGAAGTTATTTCTGTCTAGCTCAGTGATGGGCAAAGTACGGCCCGCGGAAGTGTTTAATCCGGCCCACCGAGAGTCCATCCATCCTAAATACTCTAGTCAACATTTTGGCGCGTAAAATAAAATCTGACGTTTATAATTGAAAATCTTCGAATTTTGAATGAAAGCTGCAATCCGCCATCAAACTTGCCATCATTATTAGTATCTCGGCAGTCCGTCACAGGTATTAGTTTATTTATTGAAAAATAATCATTCCTTTCACCTATCTATCACACGCCTCACGTCTCACACGCCTAACAAGGCGTAAAAGTAAAAGGTAATATTTTGTTTATTAAAAAGGTTTAATACAAAATGCATTTTTTCTATAATTCTGGCTCTGCTCTAGAATTTCTTAAACTTTGTGGCCCGCCATTACAAATGTTTGCCCACCACTGGTCTAGCTCAATACGGCCAATCAACAATTGTCAATTTGTGTAACTAATACCTGGTTCAATTGAAAATATACTCACATGGCGTGTAAATTGGGTTTATAGTTGTGACTATACCCCCAGCCGCTAGTACGCCAAACACGGACACAGGATACTCTGGAACGTTCGGTAGAAGTATTGCGATGACGTCACCGTCTCTTAATTTGAATTTCTTTCGCAGATTAGCACCAAGAGTACGCGAACATTTGTAAAGTTCTTCAAAAGTGTAGGCGCGGTTTGTAACGCCACATACCTGTACGATCAGATTTGAAGCTGTATAAACACAACAAATAGATCGTACAATCACACTTAACGATGACTCTTTACTGGTGGTAGTCTTGTGAGTCCGCATGATTAGGTACCACCACCCTGCTTAATTCTGCTGTGAAGCTGTAATGCGTTTCGGTTTGAAGGTCAGGGCAGCCGTTGTACTGTTAAAACTGAGGCCTTTTAGCTCTTGTTTTGAAGTGGGTGGCAGCATTTACGTTATAGATGTCTATGGACTCCAGTAACCACTTTACGTCCATCAAGTGGGCCGAGAGCTCGTCCACCAATGTAAGCAATAAAAAAAAACATGCATAATGTTATTCTTTCATAGTGGAATTCGTTCATAAGCACGTCTTAAATTAGTTCGCATTTATTTAGAAAAAAAACCTAATGACGCTCACAACAATCTTAACTCTTTAGTTTTCATTATATTAGTAAAGTTTAGGTCCAATCGTCAAAGACATCGACATCGGCATATTGGACACGACACAGCCGAACTTGTAATGTTATTTAAAATGAATGACATTGTTTCTTGTTTCGATTGTTTGGATCGTGTTCAATTATTTGCTACTGGTATTAAAATTAAATGGCCATCAAGAGATAATTGTAGACAAAATTATTTATCACATCGTAAGAAGACGCTGCCATGCTTTGCTTTCGTGAAATGTGTGATATACAGTATCAATTATTTAAGGTATTTCGTATTTTGATAGTATTTTCCGAAATTACCAAGAACTAAACCTGTCAAATTTCGAATCGGTCGAATAAGCTCCGCATGAACGCTTGTGGTGCATTATGAAGCAAAGCAAAACAAACGTGGTGGTGGGACTGGTGATAGGACCTCTTGGGAGTCCGCACGGATAGGTACCACCACCCCGCCTATTTCCATCGTGAAGCAGTAATGCGTTTCGATTCAAAGGGTAGGGTAGCCGTTGTAACTATACTGAGACCTTAGAACTTATATCTCGAGATGGGTGGCGCATTTGCGTTGTAGATGTCTATGGGCTCCAGTAACCACTTAACATCAGGTGGGCTGTGAGCTCGTCCTTACAACTAAACAATAAAAAAAAAAGGACATACATTATATAAATTAGGTGTAGTGTGGTTGAATTGAAGATACTGTAAGCGTTGTTTTGTGAAGCGCGGAACCAATCTCCAACAATGCTCTAGTCGAAATGGCGCTCAGAGAATTTGAAGTTTTCAACGTATAAAGCGTTCCACTAAATGCAAATTATGCAAATAATTAGTTTAACTACTGTTATTATAACGAAACTCCTTTTTTTTAATTTCCGTCTCTCTAGTCGTTTTAGGTAATCTTCGAAATGGCTGTATACTGTCGCATGCCTGATGTAATAAGAAGTGATTTGTATACTTTTATTTTAGAAAAATATTTAAAATTTCCACGTCGAAAAAAAAAGCCATCAAATCGTGAACAAAGTCAAATTCAGAAAGGGAATGTTTCTTTTTTTTATAATTATTTTACGGTGTTGATGAATAAGTCGATGACTGACTACACAATGTAGGGCTTTAAGCTTCATTAACCAATACAATATACAAATAATGTAATATAACAATAACAATAGACAACGAACTTTAGACGCTTATTTAAATTTAGAATCGGAAAATTAAAATAATCATTTTCTCTTCATTGATCTTATCTTAACGTAATATATTACACTTGTATGATGCGGTAAAAGATAATTGTTAGGGAACCGACTAAAATTCCCTTTTCCTAATCCACGCCATCTATCGGCATAATGAAGAAATGTAACGCGCCTCCTAGCGGGCGAAGAAAAGAACTAGAGTCGACGTTTTCGAACCGCGCGCGCGCCAAATTAAAAAGGTCTTTTAATTCAAAAATACCGTAAAATGGGGCGATTAGGGACAAATTCCAACTTTATGAGCAATTTTAAGGTAGTTGTTGATGTATATAATGCTATATCAGGATCAAAATGATTGAGTCTTGGGGGCATCTTTGTTGTCTAATTTAAAATTATGCAACTAGCATTCCAGTTTAAGCAAAAAACGCAAAAAAAGGTGTAATCCCTATTTACCCGAAAATTGCGGTTAATTGGGACGAAATGAGAAATTTGCTAGGGCTGGCACTACTTTTATTTTTATATATAGTTTTAATTTATTTATTTATTTAGTTGCACCAACAAAGTGATCATCAATAAAAAAAATTGAAAAACTGACAAAAGTACATGGCAGACATCACCTCAATTATAGGTGCAATCGACAGTGCTGATATTTCTATCTGGGTTAAGAGATTAGGTGTGTCGGTTATTCCATGGATTAATCATATGAATACCCCCACTCTGAACAAATATTAAATATTTTATTATGTATTACTTAGACATTTTTGTCCACCTTGAGATTTCATTGATCTTGTTACATGTCTCTGCAAAATCGACTTACTTATATTAAATTGCTTATCTATTTCAACTAAAGACTTATTCCCAATTTCGCTTCGAATAAACCAGATTTTTACCAACAAATTTAAAAAATATTGTTATAACTACATAGACAACCCTACAAACCTGTACCTATTTATACTTAGGTCGTTTCCATTTCACGTATTCTCATCCCAATTGACCCCTTTTTCGTTATTATTTGTACCTAAGACGTCCCCAATATCCCCAAAAACAACAGATTTTTACATGTATTTTTATTTAATCAAATACATTAAAACCAATAACAACTGAGACTTACCTTTAATATATATGCTGGTTCAAACACTAAATAACGTTTATAAATCATAGTCGTCTTCTATTATTATCAAATAAATAAAAGAGAGCAAAGTTTCTAGCACTAAAATAATTACCACCACAGGAAGTTAATTTGAAACGCGATTTTTTATAAGTTAGCAGCTATTATCATGCATATTCAGAGTTGTTTTGTGAACTTTCAACATTCTACTATTAAACTACAAAAAATTGAAGATTTTGCAACGAATTTATAACTTATATTGAGCGTCGAAAGATTTTCCCGGTTTTTTCCCGATTCGCCTGTCAATCCCTAATCGCCCCATTTTACCGGTACTGTTTTTCGCAAACTTTGCGATTCAACTTGTGCGTGTGTCCGTGTATTAAAAACTCCAGCATCCAGAGCAGTGCCCCGGGGACAGAAGACCACAAAATATAGAAAGCAATCATTTGTGAGTACCTTCCCCTTTTTAGTCGGTTTAGTTTCTGGGAATTTAAATTTAACTCAACAAACTTGTTTACACAACAATAATAAACAAATTTCAAGACGTTTATCGAATCTTTTATTTTTATTTTTTTATTGCTTAGATGGGTGGACGAGCTCACAGCCCACCTGGTGTTAAGTGGTTACTGGAGCCCATAAACATCCACAACGTAAATGCGCCACCCACCTTGAGATATAAGTTCTAAGGTCTCAAGGTTAGTTACAACGGCTGCCCCACCCTTCAAACCGAAACGCATTACTGCTTCGCGGCAGAAATGGGCAGGGTGGTGGCACCTACCCGTGCGGACTCACAAGAGGTCTTACCATTCAATTACTCGCTACAATTTTGTGGGTGGCGCATTTACGTCGTAGATGTCTATGGGCTCCAGTAACCACTTAACACCAAGTGGGCTGTGAGCTCGTCTACCCATCTAGCAATAAAAAAATTAAAATTACAATGGCACAAGCAAAGTCTTCGTTTTCACAAAAAAAAAAGGTAAAAATATTCTCATTACAATAACTCATACCTTTGTGTGTTGTGTAATTCATATTTTCCTATATAAATAATTCATAACATAATAAAAACTTATCTATTTGATAAAACAAGATTACAATTTAATTGTGTCGGTACCTATCGTAATAGTATAGAGGCTCAATTTAGGCATTTTAGAGAAAGATAAAAAAAAATCAATATTCATTTTCATTATCCATTTTACACACAACTAGCGGCCCGCTCCGGCTCCGCTCGGGTCTTTAACAAAAATTTCAACGATATTGGACGTTGTTATATTTTTTAAAATAAAAGAACACTTATTACAGCATATCTATAATAGTTAGACATATTATTATGCTGTCGCGACATTTTTTATAAATAATAATGTGTTTTTCAAAGTCGTAGTTATTTTATTCTATCATTAATAGTTTTCGCAGGGCACGCGATGTAAAGAATATTTTAGGTAATTTTTTTACACTTTGGGTTACATTATTGGAGTCTAAGTAAGGATCCCTAATTTTTTCAAAAAATATTATAAGCCTACTTATGTCACTCGGGAAGAGTGGAGCTTCCAAACAATGAATGAATTTTTCAAATAGGTTCAGTAGCTTCGGAGCCTATTCAATACAAACAAACAGATCTTTCCTCTTTATAATATTAGTATAGAAGTATAGATTTATTATTAGCCGGGAACAAGTCACGCACGGTCTTCCGACTCCAATTACGGTTCCCTGTACTATGGAAACCACTGACAGAAATCTATACTAATATTAGAAAGCTGAAGAGTTTGTTTGTTTGAACGCGCTAATCTTAGGTACTACTGGTCCGATTTGTCCGAAAAATTATTTCAGTGTTAGATAGCCCATTTATCGAGGAAGGCTATATAGCATCACGCTAAGACCAATGCAAGGGGAGCACCAATAAAGAATGTTTCAAATCGGTTTTTTCTCCTTTTGAGAACTTCCACTGCGTGCGCTGCGGAAATGGTTAAAGTTCAGTTAAAAGTTAGTTAAAAATTATGTATGGCAGAATCATTCCCCTTTAAAAGATCTAAAAAAAAGTCCGCGACAGCATATGTTTATAGGCTGGCTCACTCTAATCTTTTTTATGCTAACCGAATTTGTTCTAAAATAAAGCATTGTCTGTGAAGATGTTTTTATAAATATGATATTAATCCTTATCCCAGTAAATACATTATTCATTACAAGTATTTAATTTTAAAGCAATTTGCCCTCACTTCACTTCACAAATCACTTCAAGATAGGCTTTGAAAATCATAGATTTTTCTGGATTTCTCCAGGATCTCATCATCAGATCGGGAAGTCTACCCTATCGAACAAAAAAAGAAAAAAGAATTATCAGAATCGGTTCGTGCATTCTCGAGAAATCGGTGAACATACATAGATATAAAAATGGTGGTGGATTTAGTTATTGCGTCACAAAAACTCGAAAGAAGTATAACTCGATAGCAAAATAATCTAGACCGGAATACCACCTTAACTCATGTGCCGCGTTTTTCAATGATCACCGATTTATAAAGAATCAAATTAAAGCTTTATTCCGTAGTGGTAGGACGTCTTGTTGGCTTGCACGGGTACCTACCGCCACCCTACCTGCTTCTGACATGAAACAGTAATGCGTTTCGATTTGAAGGGTAGGACAGCCGTTGCATTATACTATAAGTCTGTACTAATATCTCAAGATGCGTGGCGGTATTTACGTTTTCAATGTCTACAGCCTGCGATAACCACTTAACATCAGGTTAACAACAGACTAATGCTATACAAAGCACAGGTATGGCCTCGCGTGGAGTACTGCTCCCACCTCTAGGCCGGGGTTCCCAAATACCAGCTTCTTCCATTTGACTCCATACGGAAGAGGGCGGTTCGGATTGTCGATAATCCCATTCTCACGGATCGTTTGGAACCTCTGGGTCTGCGGAGGGACTTCGGCTCCCTCTGTATTTTGTACTGTATGTTCTATGGGGAGTGCTCTGAGGAATTGTTCGAGATGATACCATCATCTCGTTTTTACCATCGCACCGCCCGCCACCGGAGTAGAGTTCATCCATACTACCTGAAGCCGCTGCATTCATCCACAGTGCGTTTCCAGAGATCTTTTTTGCGACGTACCATTCTGCTTTGGAATGAGCTCCCCTCCACGGTGTTTTCCGAGCGTTATGACATGTCCTCCTTCAAACGAGGCTTTTGGAGAGTATTAAGCGGTAGGCAGCGGCTTGGCTCTGCCCCAGGCATTGCTGAAGTCCATGAGCGACGATAGCCACTCACCATCAGGTGAGCCGTATGCTCGTCTGCTTACAAGGGCAATAAAAAAAGGTGGGCAGTGAGCTCGTCTATTCATCTTAACAATAAAATAATGTAAATGTGTGTATGTATGGGTCATACACAAAAAGGGTAAAAAAAGTGTTATAGCAATGTATCATCTAAAAGAGCAAATTGGCGAATATTTGAAAGAATTTAAATCGTAAAGGTACTATATTACTACTCATTTTAATCGTATCTTGTAAAATATTACATTTCATAAATTTATTTTGATGGCGTTAAACATCAAAAAATCTCTTCCTGTGGACTGTTACAAGACGAAGGTATAATGTTTGAGCCATGTTTAAAAATAGTTAAAGTACCCTATATATTAAAATTATTTACTTGTAACACAAACAATATAATAAAGATGATAATATTGAGAATAACAAAAATATATCGTTACTATCTGTATACAATAAATCCAATAAACTTATGGTTACATGAAATGGAGTCTTTTCTGTGGACGTGATAAAACGACATTAAATTTTAATTTATTCGACCGCATTAAGTTTTTTTTTTTTAACTGTTGGCATCACTAAATAGTGGCCATTCTGGCGTTTGATATTTTGTTGTTTCGATTCCAGTGCGAGTGAAAATATATTTTTTATTCCAAAACACACATAAACGTAAAAGATCAAGTGTTCTTTCCTGTTCCAATTATAGACATGTAAATATTATCTATAAAAATGTATATTTATTGTTTTTATATGAGCATTTAGTACAAGTAAATGAAAAGCATGTTGCTTGATTTCTAACCTTAAAGGTAATTTCTTTACGCAAGAGTTTTTATAATACATCTTTTCTGTGGACATCTTTCCTGTGGTCCCGATGTCCACCGAAAAGACTATGTCCACAGAAAATGTGTAAGAAACATACCTTAGTAGGTCTAAGTAGAGAAAGTAGTAATTAGAAAAATAGTTGAACCGAGGGCCTACTCCTTTTTTAAAGTTGGTTAGAAAGAGGTTTGATTTTGGCAACATTTGATATTCTAAGTTAGAGCCTCAAACTTTTTAGTACATTTTATATTCGCAATAAAAAAAATTATAAATCTAATCAATGTAAATAGAGGAAACGAAAACATTTTTTTTATTTTTATTGATTTCGTTCAGGGGGTTCAACCCTTGGGTCGTGGGTTGGTCCTTATCTTGCTTCGTTTTAGTTCATGCTGATTCAGACGATTCTGATAGTTCTCTGGAAATATTTTGAAATAATCAAAGTCCTTAAATTTCATTACATTGCATATTAAAATTCATTAGCTATTTAAAGAATTATATAAGAGTAATGTACCATGGCTGTAAAATTATTATCATTCGAAATTTTGTTTTGTTTCATAAGTCCACCGAAGGGATTTTCCTTTTTGTAGACATTATTATTTTATTTTTTATTTTCCAATTAATGTGATTACTTTGACATTTTATTTGCGTTTCGGTATTCGTTTATATCAGTGGCTACATGTGTTTGATTATGTTGTCTTAATATATTTTAGCTTACGCTGCATCACAGCTTTTCATCTCTCTTGTAGACTAAATCGTCTCTTCTGTGGTCCGCAAAAATATAAAAATTGCGATTATGCCAGATTAAGACATATTGATCTCGGTTACAGTGATTAAAAGATTGATAATCAATAGCTAAATAATAAATAGTTTGTTTCACACTGATTCTGAGATATTTTTTTGCTGCACTTTTTAATTCTTTATTTGTGTATGACCCGTATATATGTAGTCTGACATAAAATAATTAAATTTAAAATTGAATGCAATTTTATTTTATTAGACGTCCGCACGTAACATTTTCATTATACTTGTGCATTTCATAAAAAATGTTTAAAGCATCGCACCGTGTTATAAAATTCATAATTCAATTTAAAGGCTTAATTATTATTTGGTAAGTCGTCTAGTTATTATTGTATGGGAACAACATTTCTTGGGGACTCATAATTTGTCCTTCCTAGTAGATTCGTCAAGTAGATTGTTCGTATTGTTGTTGTCTCTAATAAACTCTGTCAATCCATTAAGCAGCATGTAATCCTATCTGAATTCTACTCAGTACGAATTAAAAAAAATATAATAAAATGTATTAAAAATAATTACCACAGCTGTTTTCGTTGCCCATTTATCCAGATTTCTAAACACATACTCGTATATTGTAGTATCGGGCACTTCTATATCCCGATAGGGAGAATACACCACATTATCGGGAGTCCATACATTTTTTCTGGCAACACAGAAACTACGACGAATAATTTTAGAGAACATCTCTTTAATGTATTTTTTTCTATCACAAGCTATCGCACTAAACAAGTTTTACACACAAGAAACACTTGTTTTATTAGAGTTTTACTACAGCTACGTTCTAGAGTCTAGACTACAGCTACCTACGTCCAAAATATCATCAATTTATATCTAATATATTTTTTTCGATAACTAAAGACGTGTTCGAAGCAACGCGCGTCGCTGTTGTATGCATAGGTCTCATACGATATGCACTAACTACGTCATACCCTGATGTTTTAGCGTATTCAAGTTCAATAACATTTTAAACACTCATTATATAACATTGCGGTTATATCAGCGGTTGTGTCGTTAATCGACAATTTAATATTCACTGGCAATTTAATATTTCGATTTAATTCACGCATTGGATATTCTGTTTTAGTTTTATCATTGTTTTGTTTTCTATTTTTATCGTATCGATTAAATTCATTAGCAATTTAATATTTCGATATAATTCACGTATTGGATATTCTGTTTCGGTTTTATTGTTGTTTTTTTTTTTTTGTCTATTTTTAGCGTAGATGCGAAATTAACTGATTTTAGTTTTTTTTTTTTCATGTGACTCCCAACTAAAATTCATCAGTGGCCGCTAAACAAGATAAAAACCGGTCTAACATAGCAGATAAAGGGGATGTTTTGGATCTGCCTGTTTAAATATGATATGTATATTCGCAGTTTAATGCGAATTTCTTGATAAAAATTTTTTTTATTTGTGTATTTGGAATTGAAAATGTTTTTTTATTTATTGCTTAGATGGGTGGACGAGCTCACAGCCCACCTGGTGTTAAGTGGTTACTGGAGCCCATGACATCCACAACGTAAATGCGCCACCCACCTTGAGATATAAGTTCTAAGGTCTCAAGTAAGTTACAACGGCTGCCCCACCCTTCAAACCGAAACGCATTACTGCTTCACGGCAGAAATAGGCAGGGTGGCGGTACCTACCCGCGCGGACTCACAAAAGGTCCTACCACCAGTAAAAATGTATCGCTGGTTGCGGTGAGACATTCGCAAAACCCGTCGTGTCAAGAATGAATGTTTTCTGCTACGGGGTTTTAACTCAGATGAACAATTAAAGCCTCTTGATTTACTAGTCGAAGCCTTTAGCTATCAAACTTACAATTGGCACACTCGGAATACACCGATGATCGTTTGGAACAAGCCATCTTACGTAATAACCTCGGACATGTCTACACATTTATTGTTCTTTTTTTTCTAGTAGTTGTGTTTTTTTGCGACTCGGAATGGTAACGGAAGGCAGCGGCTTGGCCTTGCCCCTTGACATTGCTGAAGTCCATGGGCGACGGTAACCACTCACCATCAGGTGGGCCGTATAATCGACTTCCTACAAGGCCAATAAAAAAAAAGTCTGGTTATTATAATCACCGTAATTCAAGAACTCGTTGGAAGATTATTTTAGCTTACAGTGTAGTAGTTTTAAAGAAAAATAATATTATATAATAAATAAAAAATATATTTTAATTAATTATTATTTTTTAAAATAAAAACATGAAACAAAACTGTAATTATGTAAATATAATATCTGTTTCATTCGTGTAATCAGATTATAAAGATAAACAGTTGCTTAACAACGCACAACATTTTCAAGTTTTTTTAATGATTATATTGATAAAGAGTAAAATATCAACTAGTAAAAAAATAATCATGTATTTCTCAATGATCTTAACGATGGTGTCTTCGACAAAACCCTGTGAGAGGGACAGAGAGAGAGTATTATTTATTGTACACCAACAAAAGACACAATGCGAAACATTAAATACAAAAAAAAGTACAATTGGCAGTCTTATCGCTAAGAGCGATCTCTTCCAGACAACCATCAGGTGGAAAAGAATCGTTTGGAAACTAATTAATTACACGCGGTGTATCAATCAATTGAAATCTTAATAGAGATCTTGACTCGAAAGTTCTTTGTATAAACCAGTCTTTTAAAATGTGTGGAAATTTTAATTAAAAGCCAATGCTTCAATATGATTAATATTACAATATATGTATTACAGAAAAATATTTATTGATAGTTGGCACAGTTAGTTGGCACAATATACAAACATAATCGAAAAATTTTTAGGTCTTAAAGTATTCGATGTGCCGGATATCATACATAAGAGATTAAACTATAATATATTAGTAGCTATAATAACAATCGTCCTCGCCGGAAATTTTCAAGTCCAGATTGAAATCGCACTACTTTGCTCCTATGATATAACTGTATAAGTTCCTACTTCTTTTGTATTTTATCTTGTATATTTTTAGTATTTATTTGTATTTAATCGTACGTAAGTTTATCTTATATTGTATTTATTTTTCACATGTGTATTTAAGTATATATTTTTATGTAAGTTTATTAAGATATAGCACCGTCCAGTTAACTTATTCCTCTCCCTGCAAGGTTGCCTGGAAGAGATCGCTTTCAGCGATAAGGCCGCCGATTTATATACCGACTTTTGTTTTATTACTTTACTGTGTACATATTAAGGTGTTATATAAATAAAGAGTTATTATTATTATTATTATATCTTGATTCGCGAAAACCGAAGATAATACTAGATATTTAAATAACAATGAAACGAGAACCTCCTCCTTTGATTATTCAAAGTCGATTAAAATTTACATCGTTTGTAAGAAACCATCGCGCCCGCCAATAGTAATGTACGTGGTACGCAGCTAACGCAAATTTTCTTTACTAACATGCACTTTTCTTCTTAGTGCGAGTTATTTAAAGTTCTCGATAGCGTAAAAGTCAACCGAAAGTATGCAGTTGAAACAGCGCCCCTAGCGGCAAACATAGGCAAACTCCATACTTGTGTTAACTTTTACTCTAGCGAGAACGTTAAAAACTCGCACTAATCACACAGAAACTTTATTTTTATATCTGATTGAGGAGTAAATGACACAAACAACAACAATACCATTCTAAAACTTTAAAGGCCACTTTACAAACGGCCGTCTGGTGTAGTGGTAAGTGACATGGTCACTATACAAGGGGGTCGTGGGTTCGAATCCCGCCAAGGGAAAATATTTGTATGATAAATATAAAAATGTCTTTTCCAGGGTTATGGACGTATATTAAATATGTGTATGTATATAATAAAAATCTTACATTTATTTCCGTTATCTGGTACCTGTCACACAAGTTCTTTACGAACTTAGCACGGGACCAGTTAACGTGGCGTGATTGTTAGTAAAATATTTATTATTTATTATTTATTACAAAGCTTCCAAAAGTTATCTTTCACGAAATTAACAATCCTGTCTCATCCTGTACACATGTTATAATATATTTATTTATCGTACAAATATATTTTATATTAAAAATAGTAATTTGATCTGCTTTTGTTAGCCATTTAGTCTTCAAGCGCGATTCCTCTTCTCCACCACCACCAACCACCATCGATCATTTGGAATATTATGAATTATTCGTACATCATTAATTTCCCTGAAGGTCACCCTCGATTCATTTTCGTATAAAAAAAAAACCATTACACGCTGCATCAACCAATTCTTCGCCTAGCAGCAATATTGCTCCTTCAGAACCTTCCTCAGTATCTTCCCCGAAGGACTTTTAGGGATGCTATCTACAAACTTAAAGTCTTCTATTCTCTTGTAAGCCGCTACCCGCTCTCGGACGTAGTCTTTCAGTTCTTCAGAGTTATCGTTGAACCCTGGTTTTAGGGATATAAATGCTTTCGGGGTCTCCCCTTTGGTTGGATGCGGGACGCCTATGACCGCAGCGTCGTTGACGGACGGATGAGAACGAAGGACGGCCTCCAACTCGGCTGGTGGCACTTGGAATCCTTTGACCTAGGAATGTGAGTCCAATTTTAGACAGCGTTTTGAGACGATGTTTGCTAAGCCGTGAATGGGATCCAAGTGGGACCAAATAGGATCGATTTTTTTTATATATACCTATTGGCTAGTAGCCTAAGAGGCTATTGCAGCTACACGCGGACGCGTAGGTGAGCTCACGGGCATAACCTGAGAGAATTTGCTAGCACTTCCCCCTAGCAAAAGCAGTGCTTCTCAAAATCTACCACCGGATCGGAAACGCGACCCACTGAGAAGATCCAGCGAGAAACCCAGTGAGCTAGGATCGTAACCTTTTTAAATACGACATAGTTTATTGCTTGCACGGGAGAAAATAAGTTTGGGTATGGTCATATGGGAGTTTGCATTATGACAATTTAATTCGTTGTACGGAGGGGAGGTATCGAACAGAATTGTATTTAAAAAATTAAATAATTGCTAATGGAGGAGTCATCTAAAGGTAAATGGAAACTATACCTATTTCTGGATAGTTGGTCTCTGTCCGATTTACTTGGTTTTAAGTGGTTACTGGAGTTCATAGACATCTACAACGTAAATGCCGCTGCCCACCTTGGGACATGAGTTCTAAGGTCTCAGTATAGTTACAACCGCTGCCCCATCCTTCAAACTGAAACGCATTACTGCTTCACGGCAGAAATAGGCAGGGTGGTGGTACCCACCCGTGCGGACTCACAAGACGTCCTACCACCAATTGGAATCGCCTTTTTATCGAGTAATTAAGCCTGTACATTTATCTCGTCAATTAAAAAAGGTAGGCGTTATCATTAGCGTATGCTATCATCGCTATATAATCAGCACCCACCACCCAACTCGAGATACAGATTGCATTTTATTTGTTTTGAAGAATGTCTATCCCATCCATAGAACTGGAATCCATAGTGTCATCTACTCGTTTTGTAAAAATAAAAATACACAGCGGCATTTACAGTGCGGTCGTGAGTCTGTCTGTGTGATGACAAGAAATACCTTGATAAGTTCCTTGAGTCGATCAGCGATGGTCAGCGTTCCCTCCTCGTCCACGTGTCCCAGGTCTCCGGTCCTGAACCAGCCGTCCGCGGTGAACACCTCCTCGTTGGCTCGCGGGTTATTCTTGTATCCTCGCATCACTTGCGGGCCGTGCACCAGGATCTCGCCAGTCTGGGATGCAAAATAAAGTAATCTCATTATCACCGACATTTACAAAGTCCAATACATTTTGATATTAATTGAAGACATGAGTGGATGAAGGTGCTAAGTGCCTATAAACCACATTAGACCTCAAAATTCCACTTTTAAAGGCTGTTTTTAGAAATGGGATGAAGGAGCTATGTCCGAAGAAAAAGTACAAGTAACCAAATTTTGTTGCCAGTTTTCTCAAAATTAACAAATTGTATCATATCCCCTTCATACACTTATGTCTTCAATTTTGATTAGTTTTAGAATACGCGTTAGACATTATAGCAAAAAATTGGGGCTAAAAGACTAAAGTCCAGGTTAAAGTCCATATTAGAAATCTTTCATCTGGCGGTAAAGTGTCTTACGCGTCTACACGGGTGAGTGCCGCTCTGCCTATTTCTGCCTTGAAGCATTAATGCGTTGCCATTGGGAGGATGGCACGACTGTTATACTTTACATTATTGAGTCTTACTTAAATTAGGAAGTCGTCGTGGCCTAAAGGATAAGACGTCCGGTGCATTCGTGTTGAGCGATGCACCGGTGTTCGAATCTCAGGCGGGTACCAATTTTTCTAATGAAATACGTACTCAACAATTAATGTTCACATCGTGTAATAAAAATCAAACCCGAAAAATTATAATTTGCGTAATTACTGGTGGTAGGATGTCTTGTAACCTGCCTATATCAGCCGTGAAGCAGTAATGCGTTTCGGTTTGAAGGGTGGGCAGCCGTTCTAACTATACTTGAGACCTTAGAACTTATATCTCAAGGTGGGTGGCGTATTTACGTTATAGATGTCTATGAGCTCCAGTAACCACTTAACACCAGGTGGGCTGTGAGCTCGTCCACCCATCTAAGCAATAAAATAAAATAAATCTCAAGTTGGTTGGGGACTTTCACGTTATGATGTCTATTGGTTCAGATAACTACTTAAAACCAGATGGACCGTGAACTCCACAAATCTCCTTCTCTCGCTATGAGTTATGTAAAATTTCTTGTGACCCTTATAATAGTTGCACCAAAAATTTATCACAATCAAATGATTAGTTTAAAAACTTACAGAGGACAAAATATATGAGATGTACCTATGTATGTACATTCGGACAAATATTTAATATATGCATGTAGATCAGGGGCTCCCAAACTTATTTTGTCTACTGTCCACTTTGAGAATAAATTATATTTTAGCGCTCCCATTTTTTCACCAACATAATAACTACTATAGCGAGAGGTCAGTCGGTGTCTAAGAGTCCTCCTAGATGAAATTACAAAAACCTACCAAGCCTCTACACAACGCCCCCATTTTTTTCTGGGTCTCTTACCGCCCTCCTTTAGGATTGCAGCACCCACAAGGGGGCGTTATCGCCCACTTTGGGAAAGGCTGATACAGAGAGATAGAAGACTAGAAGTGACATTTTGAGGTTTTCGAGTTAGAATGTTGAAAAAAAATGTTGCATCGTGAAATTATTGTCTCGTCTAGAAATCACCTGATTAGGCCCGATATTATTGAGGTCGTTGTCGACGATCCTGAGCCGAGTGCTGGGTATGGGAGGTCCAGTCGCATCGTAGTTCTTCTTGCAGCCTTTAGGAGTCAATGAGATCGTAGGCGATGTTTCCGTCAACCCGTACCCTTGACGGAAATCAATTTTTTTCTGAAATAAAAAGTGTATTCGTTACTGTACTGTATATTAAAGTGAAACTTTTATTACATCCTCTCAAACTTTTTCGTATGTGTGTTGCATGTCGCGTGACGGTCGGCCGCGGAGTAGGGGTAAAGTGAAAGGCGCTCGTCAGCGCAGCTAAGGTCAATATGGCGGCGCCTATAGTTCGCAGCAGCTGACCGTGTAGTGTATAGACTACTCATCTATATTACTCGTTTGTGCCAGTACCCCACGCTATTTTGTTTGTTTTTGTCAGTGTTTAATGTAAATGCTGTTTGTCAGAATTAAATGTCTATCATGTGAAAAAAAGTTTCATTTTTACCACACAATCCTTTTTTTTAAGTGAGCATTATAAGTAGATAATGGTTATATGGCACCACTTGGTTAAGTATTACACTACCTAAAAAACGCCATTAAACTTGAGACATGAGATTAGAATATTATATTATTATAACGGTTGTCCCGTCCTTGTCACTGGAACGAGTGTCGGTATGCAGTTGGAACAGCGCCCCTAGCGGCAAACGTAGGCAAACGTTCCGGCTCCATACAAATTTGAGTTAACTTTTACGCTATCGAGAACGTTAAAAAACTCGCACTAAGCACACAGAAGTCTTACGTTAGCTTTCTCAAAGAATCTGTGAGTGTCGGAGGCGGAGAGAGGCGCGGCGCCCGACACCAACACCTCGATGTACCGAAGAGACTTCTCCGTGGCTGCCGGGTGCGATGCCATCAGAAACACTGAGAAAACGACCTTATTACAATGAAGGTATGCTGTCAATTATTAAAGCTTAATGAAATGCAGATTATCCATGTACTAAATGCAGACTAACCATGTTGTTTTTGACAGTTGAAAGCAATGTAGACTTTATGACGGGAACGCGAGGAGTGAAGTTGTGTGATTTGTTTTATTTTGTCTATTTAGTGTTTCATCAGGTTTAAAATGTGTAATAACGGTGGTTTATTAACTGTTTAGAATCTGTGAAAGTGCACAATTGTGGGAAAATGAAACAAATTGAATTGAACAAACAATGAAGTCGTCGTGGCCTAAGGGATAGGACGTCCGGTGCATTCGTGTTGAGCGATGCACCCGGTGTTCGAATCTCAGGCGGGTACCAATTTTTCTAATGAAATACGTACTCAACAAATGTTCACGATTGACTTCCACGGTGAAGGAATAACATCGTGTAATAAAAATCAAACCCGCAAAATTATAATTTGCGTAATTACTGGTGGTAGGACCTCTTGTGAGTCCGCACGGGTAGGTACCACCGCCCCACCTATTTCTGCCGTGAAGCAGTAATGCGTTTCGGTTTGAAGGGTGGGGCAGCCGTTGTGACAATACTGAGACCTTAGAACTATATCTCAAGGTGTGTGGCGCATTTACGTTGTAGATGTCTATGGGCTCCAGTAACCACTTAATACAAGGTGGGCTGTGAGCTCGTCCACACATATAAGCAATAAAAAAAAAAAAGAACAAAGCCGGTGGACGTAGCTCCTCAGGATCCTCCAATAAATCCACTGAAAAAGTCACAGTAAATGACCACCTTTTACTGAGATTATATTTCATCACATATCATCTCATTTGTAAATTTAATTCGTTTTTAATCATATATGTTATGTCGCGAATAGTTTCCTTCGTTTTTTATTATTCATAAACGGTAAATAATTAAAACGGCGAATTATAAAAAAAATTATGACTTGACGCTGGCTAATGCACAAACCGTGCCGGAGCTAAAAAATAAAGAAGAAGAAGAAGAAGAAAGCAATATAGCAGCGCGCTTGCTCATTGTATGGTCCACATATCTGCTTATTTCTACTGATTGTTAACAACGCATGCAAAGCCTAAATGTCAGTCAAATTTCATGAATAATGATGCTTCGAAAATTGAAAGCGCCCAATAGCAGCAAATTAATATTTTCTTATATGTTTGGTTACGGTAAACACATAGAATGAAATACGTACTCAACAAATGTTCACGATTGACTTCCACGGTGAAGGAATAACATCGTGTAATAAAAATGAAACCCGCAAAATTATAATTTGCGTAATTACTGGTGGTAGGACCTCTTATGAGTCCGCACGGGTAGGTACCACCGCCCCGCCTATTTCTGCCGTGAAGCAGTAATGCGTTTCGGTTTGAAGGGTGGGGCAGCCGTTGTGACTATACTGAGACCTTAGAACTATATCTCAAGGTGTGTGGCGCATTTACGTTGTAGATGTCTATGGGCTCCAGTAACCACTTAACATCAGGTGGGCTGTGAGCTCGTCCACACATCTAAGCAATAAAAAAAAAATAAAAAAAGACACACAACACAAACACACTCAGGCATCTAATAGCTAATTCGCTAATCCTTTATTCTGATCAGGAATATAATTTATACTACACTCAGAGAATACTAAGATGCAAGCGAAGAGACTTTTTTTTTGTTATTGCTTAGATAGGTGTACGAGCTCACGGCCACCTACTTTAAAATATGAGTTCTAAGGTCACAGTTTTACCGTATAACAACTGCCCCACCGTTCAAACCGAAACACATTATTGCTTCAAAAAAGATAAAGGCAGAGTGGTAAGCTCCCGTCACAAGACGTCCTACTACCAGAAGATTTCTACCACAATTTAAAAAAAATGTCAACATACAAGCTTCATCTCCTGTCTCCGATGTTTAAAACTAGCACAAAGAAAATGTGACTTACTTAACGGAGGAGCAACAAACAACAGATTGGTTTTGTAGCCTTCGATTGCTTTGAAGTAGTCTTCAGGAGTGAACTTCTTGACGGTCACCAATTTCGCTCCTTGGGCCATCTTGTGGAACATCAGCACTGATGCCGAGTAGATGTGGAACAGAGGTAGAACGACCAGCACCTTGTCCTGATGTGTTTCTGGAGATCAAGAAACATGAGTGCTTAGTTTTGGTATATTAATTATTTTCCGACTAAGCCACTGGGCAACGGAGTGAGACACTCCAAAAAACTATAGAATGAGCTCCCCTCCACGGTGTTTCCCGAGCGCTATAACATGTCCTTCTTCAAACGAGGCTTGTGGAGAGTATAAAACGGTAGGCAGCAGCTTGGCTCTGCCCCTGGCATTGCTGAAGTCCATGGGCGACGGTAACCACTCACCATCAGGTGGGCCGTATGTTCGTCTGCCTACAATTGCCAGCGATATTTTTAACTATTGTACTATAAGGTCTGGAAAATATACTCCTATTAATATACTATTTTCTCCTTCCATACTCTTCTATCATATACCATTTCTTCACTCACTCGTCTCTTACACATATCGTCTTTCACGCAATCCATCCATTTCTTCTTAGGTCTACCTCTTCCTCTATATCCTTCCACATTCATAGTTAACACTCTCTTACCAACCTCATTTTCATTTCGTCTCATCACATGTCCATACCATTCCAAACGCGTACTTCTCAGCTTCTCGGTCACAGGTACCACTTTCAGACTTTCTCTAACATATTAATTCCGTATTCTATCCATTCTCGTTGCTCCACACATCCATCGTAACATTCGCATCTCTGCTGCATGCAATCGCCTAATATACTAAAATATACTAAGAATATCTATACTAATAATGTCTATACGTATATTTTTTGCTTCGAATTTTTTTTTTTTTTTTTTTTTATTGCCCTTGTAGGCAGACGAGCATACGGCCCACCTGATGGTGAGTGGTTACCGTTGCCCATGGACTTCAGCAATGCCAGGGGCAGAGCCAAGCCGCTGCCTACCGCATTCATTCATAATTCATTCAATAAATTTATTTTAGGATACACCTTGTAGTTCTAAATACATTTATAATATCACTAGCGTCCCGCCCTCGCTTCGCTTCGGGGACTTAAATTTATTATTGATTTTATTAAATTTTCTTTTATACAAATCTCAACCTGGGAAAGTGATGTAATATAGGATATAGTATAGCGAATTGTTTGTAGTACCACCATGAGGATCCAATAGCAAAGATTTGTTGTAAATGTTCAATTCAGTTTTTTTACATCCCCTTTGACGATATTTGCAGCACGCATTCTGTCAACGTTTTGTCATAACCATAAGGTTCATTAGAAAAATTAATATGGTAATTAAGATTTCCTATTTTTTTTAATTTTGCGCGCAATTACATTAATATTTTTTTTTTACAAGAACCTTTAGTCTAACAATAATAAACACAACAAAAATATATATATAACTTGTTGACGGCGTTCTGAATTTATGCGTATACATACATTACACAGATTCATTTTTTTATAGATGGTTTACGTTATATACACTTGGTTAAACAGAAGGCGGTGAGGAATAATAAATTAAGTTTACATTAGTAATTGGCTTGCGATGCAAATATTGATCATTCAAACGGCCAAAGTATCACAAAACGCTTTGTAATTTATTTGTATGATTTGAAGATGATAAATATACTTTAGGAAAGGGCTGGTGAATGTCACTTCTCTGTTAAATAAATCGATGTTAGTCGATTCTAGCTTCTATCATTTCGATATCGATTGATAAATTTTGTAACTGATATACTACGATGATGAGACGCAGCCCTGTCCATCGACAACTACGACTACTCCGCCAAGAGTAGGTATATTTTTTTTATTTTTTTTTATTGCCCTTGTAGGCAGACGAGCATACGGCCCACCTGATGGTGAGTGGTTACCGTCGCCCATGGACTTCAGTAATGTCAGGGGCAGAGCCAAGCCGCTGCCTACCGCTTAATACTCTCCACAAGCCTCGTTTGAAGAAGGACATGTCATAGCGCTCGGGAAACACCGTGGAGGGGAGCTCATTCCATAGCCGGACATCTGACTAGGAAGACGAAGAAGAATATTATTACGTAATCTCGTTGACAATAAAACTATTATTTTAGTAATAATACCTAGCCGTTGTGTTGACGGAACTGCGAAAAGTGTACATATTTGTGAAAGCAAATTCTTATATTTACTTTCATAGTATCCACTGAGCTTGTTATTTGTTTTTCTATTATTTTTTTATAACTGTATTTTCCGGGCGTTTACAATTGCTTTTGTCAATTTCAGGTCCATAAAATACCACTGGATTTGAAGTTCCATTGGTACGTAAAATCGCGAACCAATGAACATATTGTCATATTCATTGTAGCAGATTTACGCGATATTTCATTTATCACATAGGAGTTTAAATTAGTATTAAATAATTACTGATCGTAACCCAGAAATTTAAATGAACTATAAATATGGAGACTGAACTAATTAAATGCCAACCGTGAATGATAACGGGCACATAAGGCAGTACTATCTGTCACGGACAGAGTTCCGTGCACCCACCGCTATAGGGGCAGTACTAATCGTCACAGACAATGTTCCACATCCAGAGGCGGATTATCCGTAAGGCAAACTAGGCACGTGCCTAGGGGCGTGTAGCTACAAGGGGCGCGCGAGCTCAGAATTTTTGAATAAATAAAGAAAATAACATATTATGAACTATATGCTGATCTATAATGTAAATCTATAATAGATTATATTGCACAAGCATCGATATACTTGTATTATGCAATATTGCGGGGTTATTTGTATTTCATTCGCGCATTAGCGTAAATACAAGGGTCCTGGTCTAATAAAGTCTAGGGTTTGATGATACAGCGTCATCGTAATTGCAAAAACAACTAGTTAAAATTTATAGTATTATGATGGCCATTTATGGCCGGTACAGGGGCGCCGATAAAGTGATTGCCTAGGGCGCTCTGGACCTTTAATCCGCCACTGTCCACATCCAATACTGTGCGGTATTGACTGCCGAAAGACAGTGGTCCGTACACCAAGACGCATCCGCTCAAATGCGTTCAGAGCTTCTTTTTTTTCCCTACCTATACTGATAGCCTTGAGAAGCTATGCCAGCGTAACCGAGCGAGTAGGTGAGCTCTCGCGGCTCTAGCCTTGGGGCGTTGCTAACATTAGCCCCAGCAAGAGCAGTGCTTCGCAGAATCTACCACCGGAAGGAAATGCGACTTACTAAGAAGATCCGGCGAGAAACTCATTAAGATGTGTCTATAGGTTAGAAGTAGCACAACCCTGTTTATTCCCACCACCAAGACGTTAGGAAACTTCGAATTCATATCTCTAAGTAGTTGATGGCATTCATATATATTAGCGCCGTACCGTGAGATCGTAGATTTTTCCACATAAAAAGTACAGTATTCCAAGTTATGAATAATAAAAAAGTAGTGGCAGATGGACAAAGTTAAAATAATAACAAATATAAAATCAACTCCGAAGTAAGTCCGTAGCACCGTCCAAGGCAATTACAACACTTCTGAAATGCCATAGTCAACCCTCATCCTACGAAAAGCTGCACCATCAAGCCCATGACTCACACGTGATTTCCTCGCATCTTCGTCAGAACCTAATCTAAAATGCTACCAGAGTTGCACGTGTGCCAGTTATAAAAACTACTCAAAAATGGAAAATAAAAAAAAACAAAAAGAGGTTAAATCATAGTCAACTGGTCTCTGAAACTATCATTCCTTGTACTATGATATAAAGACAAACATGCATAATAATATGATTCTATGCAACATAATAAAATTTCTAGAATTGAAACCTGCAGACAAAGAGCAAACAAACGTCAAACAACTGTTTTTACAGTCGAGGTAACGCTAATCGCTTAGCAATCCGATAGTCGCTAGTAATTGAAAAAAGTCATTAGTAGTGTCTAATAATAATGTCTCATAGTGGACGGAAGAAGACCACGACATAGAGGCCCGACACGTTGGGCTGACCAGATCTGCACTACTCTTGACACCATTTGATTTTTTCCTACCAATGCTGATAGCCTTGAGAGGCTACGCCAGCGTAATGGAGCGAGTAGGTGAGCTCTCCGGGCTCTAGCCTTGGGGCGTAGCTAACATTAGCCCCAGCAAGAGCAGTGCTTCGCAGAATCTACCACCGGAAGGAAATGCGACCTACTAAGAAGATCCGGCGAGAAACTCAGTAGGCTGTGTCTATGGGTTAATTTACTTGTAGAGCCCTTCGTCGCAAGCGACGGGTTCGACGAGGACGGTGACCGGTGCTTGTGGTACCTAAAAGCACAGTTTATGGATCGGGAGAATGCGTAATGACGTGTTTTGGGCGACTCGACATCAGCGACTCGGCGGCAGATAGGACCAAATGTCGTAGAATGATCCAGACTTTTTTTTTTTTTTTTATTGCCCTTGTAGGCAGACGAGCATACGGCCCACCTGATGGTGAGTGGTTACCGTCGCCCATGGACTTCAGCAATGCCAGGGGCAGAGCCAACCCGCTGCCTACCGCAAAAGCTCTACTAAGCTACTAAGCTCTTGTTGCGAGGAGGTGGTTACGACCCTCATTATTGACAAAACCGAAGCGAGAAGAAGAAGAAAGTATCTAATGTAATGTTATCTACGCTTAAAATTTCAACGCAATCTCGTCGAACCTGGTAAATGCTCGTAAACACACGGACAGATAAAACTTACCAGTTGTCTCATTATGGCACGCGATCAACGGTTCATTAACCTGTTCACAATTTGCAATCAAATTCCTGTGAGTAAGTTCGACGCCTTTTGGAAGGCCGGTTGTTCCACTCGAGTACGGAAGGAAGCAGACGTCGCTTGCACTCCTCCTGACCTCCCTCAAACAGGATTTGTCCACGTGTACGTCTTCCGTCAAATCGTTGAAGAGTACTGTTCCTTCCTGTGTCACCTCTCCATTTGTTTTTATGGTTATGATTGGAAGATCTATTTTGGCCATCTTACAAGCCTCCTTTATAATGGCCACTGTCTCCGGCAATGTAACCACGATTTTGGCTTCGGATAATACAAGTTGCCTTTGGACTTCATCTGAAAATTTGTATGGGATTTTGTCGAGTTAAATCAAGGATTTTTCTCATTCATACTTTGATGATATCCAGACTCGCTGAACTTGAAGCTCTGTAATTGTGGAAGCGACCAATAGAGCCTTCGACTTCATGTCGGATGATGGCGGGTTTATAGACTTCAATGATCACTCCACACTAGGCAGCCTATGAAACCATCAGAGCTGTAAAGCCAAAGACTACAAATCTTTGCCTTTGAGGATCATGCTTATATTATTTTCGTGAAATAATCAGAACGAACAAGGATGAGCAGAATATTTGCTGTCGAATAATTTAAAATATAATCAGATATATTAAATTACTCGTTTTTTTTGTTGTTTACGGAGCTGGAAGTAACTTACGCGCTGTATAAATCGGGTTTATAGATGTTATAATGCCTCCAGCTTCTAATATTCCCATGGTCACAAGGGGAAAATCTGGGATGTTTGGTAGCATCACAGCCACGACGTCTCCATCGCGGACTTGGAACTTCCTTCTAAGGTTTGCTGCGAACGTGTTAGAAAGTTTGAAACCTTGCTCGTATGTGTACCCACGGCCTGTGGTGGCGCAGACCTGAAATCAAGTGAATGGTTATCATAATTTTATTCGCACAGAAGCACACCGCTTTCCTTATATCAATCGGTAAGGCGGGCTTCGGATAGCCTGCCGACCGAAAGGGCTGGTGGTCGTGGCGCCGACGTCCGCCGGTCCGGCGTCTTGAGGGAGAGGGTGATGGGAGAGATGTGCTCCGCACTAAACGATTCACTTTCCCCATTTTGCTTTTTCATGAGCTTTGTCTCATGCGAGGTTCGGCCGTGGATTGTTGAGCGACAGAAGGTTTTAGTCAGTTCAACTCCGTCATGCCCCGTCCTCAGCGAAGGGAGGAAGATCGGCGATTTCCTCCTGACCAAAAAAAATATATCAATCGGTAAGTATTGTGAGTATGGTCTAAGTATTAACTGATCTATATCTATACTAATATTATAAAGAGGAAAGATTTGTTTGTTTGTTTGTTTCGAATAGGCTCCGAAACTACTGGACCGATTTGAAAAATTATTTTTCCATTAGAAGCCGACATTGTCCCTGATGAACATAGGCTACTTTTTTTTCATTTTTTTTATTTTATTTTTTTGGTTTCATGTGTGTTTTAATGTTTCCGAAGCGAAGCGAGGGCGGGTCGCTAGTTTTAACTAAATAGGGATAGTCGCTGCTGTGTGTTTCATTTCTGTAATTGGGATACGTATTCATGATCCATTCGGTATTGAGCTAAGTATGTGAATGCCGAAAATCTTGACACATGAGGTCGAGGTCTTTACTGCATAGCAACTGCCAAATACTTCATACCAGAATGAATGTTTAGTCTGGTACTAGAGGTAGCATTAGGGTATGCTGCTGCCTATTCCCTGGTTTTTACTCACTATTAATTCACGACAACGGTGCTGTTCTAAGACCAAGTCTTAGAGTCAATCTTTAGACCAGAATACGATTCGATGTATGTACCTTCGACAGCAATATTAATTATCGCATTATAGTTAATATTCATCAAAGTTATAATGATCGGAACGGCCTTCATAAGAATGTCTTCATAAGAGAAGCAAAAACAATTCATGTTTATTAAATTCTGTTTTTACAGTAACTGATTAAGTAATTACTGTGTGATGATTCAAATTCCTATTAGTTCAATGCAATCGTGACTTACAGTTTCACATCGTGAATCGTACAGGACTCATTACAAAATTGCAATAGGGTTGTATAATCTGACGCGGTCACAACGGAAAACCAATTTTACCAATTTTTCTAATGAAATACGTACTTAACAAATGCTCACGATTAACTTCCACGGTGAAGGAATAACATTGTGTAATAAAAATCAAACCCGCAAAATTATAATTTCCGTAATTATTGTGAGTCCGCACGGGTAGGTACCACCACCCCGCCTATTTCTGCCGTGAAGCTGTAATGTGTTTCGGTTTGAAGGGTGGGGCAGTCGTTGTACTATAAAAACTGAGATCTTAGAACGCATGTCTTAAGGTAGATAGCCGCATTTACTTTGTATATGTTTATTGGCTCCCGTAACCACTTAACATCAGGTGGGCCGTGAGCTCGTCCACCATCCTAAGCAATAGAAAAAAAATACGGCTACTTTTAAATAATTGCAACATGTTTGAAGGATCTGCAGTGAACAGATCACCTTAGTAGTTTCTCATCGATTTCAATTGCTATGTTTTTTTTTATTGTAGTTCATGACTCACACTGACGGATCACGGGACCTAAATCCGTTTCGCAGTTGCGTTAAACCTTTTATGTCATATTAATTGAAATTTTTATGTCATATTAATTGAAATTTTATTTGTATTTGTATTGTGGAGTAAATAAATGCAATTATTATTATTATTATCTAATCTTTGGCGATCGCCGGTTTCACCAACCACGTTGGGGGGCGCTTGAAGAAGAAGATCCCTTTATTGATCGCCTAAATCTCTATATATAAAAATGAATTGCTGTTCGTTAGTCTCGCTAAAACTCGAGAACGGTAGGGACCGATTTGGCTAATTTTGGTCTTGAATTATTCGTGGAAGTCCCGGGAAGGTTTAAAAGGTGAGAAAATATAAAAAAACCTCGGAATTATATAAAAACAAACAATTTAGTTTTTCCTTTGATGTGTCTTTTATTTATCGATTGAGGCACTACGAAGTCTGCCGGGTCATCTATTATAAATTACATACCGCCATAGTCCTCTCGGGCCATCTCTCCAAGTTCTTCCATACATATTCGTATAGCGTACTGTTAGGTATTTCCACGTCTCTATACGGAGAACTTATCACATTATCAGCACTCCAAACGCTTTGCTTACGAATTAACTTCGAACTTTGAACCCATCTTTTTATGAAATTCTTCGACAACATTCTCCAGACTTTGTTCCTATGATAAATAAATAAACATATTATCAAAAGATAAAATTCTTATCTGTTATTTTAATATGATCCTTACGCTTAACGAAAATATGGAGCGCGTCTTCAAAGTCAGAATTAATATGTTACTGCAAACGACAGTTTCTTATATAACTAAAAGATAATAGGAACAGTGAAACAATAACGCGAACACATTTGCCTTTTTAATTATTTTCATTGTTTCATTATTCAGTCGTATCACTTTCAAAACGTTTAACACAACGTTAAAACAAAACGTTAATTCAGAAATGAATGACTCATGCAGAATTTACACGAAATGCGTTAACAATAATAATAATGTATTTTCGCTTACTTTGTGCCTTAGTGTAAATCCTACAAAATTTACATAAGCTAAACATTAATCTAAAATTGCAACTAAGCTACCGTTAATTACACTGTCATAATGACTTAAATCTACCATCATAACAATAACAAATGAATGAAGTTGTCTCATTAACTGGTTGATCGAAAGTATTATAAAGAATGCAAAGGTTAAGTAAGCCCTTTGGAACCAGTCATACGAGAATGCATCTTAATATACCCACTTAACTAATACAAAATAGAAATATACAGATTACTCGATACTCGACTGCTCCACTATTCAATTACGAATGAAATTGAATGAATAAAGTAAGTATTAGCCAAATACTCGAACGAAAGAAATGATAGTGAAACGGCAAAAATACCAACCTCAGATCACGTCAAGCAAATAACAGACAGTTTCCAAACAATTTAATTTTTGATGCACTACTTGAAACAGTTATAAAACACATATAAGATTAAAATGATACAATATTGTAACAAAAAGTAAATATTGTTATCACGACGAGCCGTGCGACTCACTCCGTTTCAATCTTAGCACTAAACAAACCACAACAAAAAACAGTGTACTACTATGAATGCGTGCGATATATTTTTGTCGACCGTCTCGCACGATATCACATTTATTCAACAACAACAAAGTACAATACGACCGACGTAACTTGGCGAGTCCGAACTTCGCGCAGAAGGCTGCGCACAAACGTTTTTAGGAACCAAATGGTGGTATGAGCAACGTGCGCGGGGCGGAGGTCTAGGCTAGGGATTGACTCTATGTAAACACAATCGTCCCTTTATTCAATCAAATATCACAATCGATTTTTATCGGTTTGGAATTTATTGATTTTTGTTTATATGAAATAATGAATGAAATAGATTTACAAACATATTGAATGTTGTCGTTAGTAAACGAGACTTCATCTTTAATAAAAAAAAAAACTAATAACACTTTATTTTCTTGGTTGAAAGACATGATTTAGTTGAATATCAGTTATTTATCAACAACTACTACAATAGGGACTGTTCGTGAATATTTTAAACCTCCTATAAAATGGAATATAAATATATATTTTTATATAAATTTTAATCAATTTGAAAAAAAATGGATTGTAGTAGGTGTATGGACGCTTCGGCATACTTAACAGAAGTATTTAAAAAAAACCAAACAAGTATTAAATGTTACTTTTATTCGTTAGCTATAAGAATGAACTGAACAAACATTAGATGAATTTAGGTAAACATTCGGTTATGTTAGTAGTATTTACTTGATTTAATCAGAAGCCGGTTCCGCGGCAAGCTTGGGTGCTTTAAAATGTGAATTGTGGTTTTTAAGGTACTAGATGATGACCATCTTGTTGTGCCTTTAAACAGTTAGTTACTCTCAATTAAGAAAAATAGTATTATTATTCGCCAATAGATGTCGGGAAGAGTTGATTATTGAAAACACGAATAAAACAACATTTTCTGAAAATAAATCGTAGCTAGATTGATTTATCGCCCCCGAAATCCCCTGTAGGTATACTAAATTTTATATACGTTGGAGCAGTTTCCGAGATTCAGATTATATACATATATATTAATATACAAAAATTGCTCTTTTAAAGGTATAAGATAAGATATTATTATGTACATAGCCTTGACATTTATTTTATGTTTGAGGTCACCGAGTTTCGAATACGGCACTTGGCAATTCTCGTTGATGGAAAACGTATTGCACCGCATTCGTAATTGAATTAGGGTTACTACTATTATCAGATATAATGTTTTGTATATTGCCGAATTTGAATGTTGAATTTTTGTATATTTTGCCGAAAACAACAAACAGGCGAAAGTAGCGTGAGGTGACTCCGGTTACCGTTCTCGTCGAACCCGTCGCTTGCGATGAAGGGGTCGGCGTGAAAATTAACCCATAGACACAGCCCACTGAGTCACCGGATCTTCTCAGTGGGTCGCGTTTCCGATCCGTTGGTAGATTCTACGAAGCACTGCTCTTACTAGGGCTAGTGCTAGCAACGTTCTCAGGCTAGACCCCCAGGAGCTCACCTACTCCCTCGGTTACACTAGTATAGCCTCTAAAGACTACCATCAGCTTAGTTAGGATTTTTTTTTCTGAGGTGGTTTTAGTATAAGACAGTAACGACTGCACAGATAACAAAATAGGTCTAAAATCAGACGAATACACACATTTTTTAACTCGTGGAGTGAATTGTCCAGGGATCTAATGAATCCCATAGACATCATGATGGGAGTACCACCACCCACCTTTAGAGACGGGTCGGACATCTGTATTTTTTTAGGAATTGCTCTTTAGTGTTTTTTTTTTCTATTTACCTGCAACTAATATCCACAAAAAATACTATGTTGTTTTGATATTTATTTATTAATTAAACATGTGGATAAACATTAATCAATAGTCTATTAAATTTTTTACAAGATTATTGAAGACATCTGTTTCATTACATGGTTGTGCCTGGAGAAAATTTGCGTCTATTGATACTTACTATTGATCTAAAACGACAATATGACCTTGGTATGCTGGTGACGAGTGATGGTTGCGTTTAAAAAGAACTCCTGATGTAGCAACAAAGATAAAAATATATATTTAACAATCGTACTTGATATTGTGGACTAAAGGCGTCTCTTGCCCATGTAAATAGTGCCTGCATAATTATGTTGATACCTCCATGACCCGACGTTAGCAAAATTGTACTTAAATCTTATTAATAAAAGCTAGAAAGAAAGGGAAAAAAATATAGCGCCTGTGTGTAATCATTACCCTAGTGCCCTCTGGTAAGCGCGCTGTCAAAACGGAATAGGCACAAATGTAACGGTTTTATTGAAAGTGCCGAAGCTAGCGCCTCCGATCCGGTAGTAGATTCACTCTTCAGTTGTTAGGTCTCCTCCGGAGCCGTAACTGGCAACGTTTACATAATCCTACGACTCCTGGTTAAGCCTTATATCACCTGTCCTGAAAAGGACTTCGGGCCAGTTATCCTTGAATCATAAAAAAAAGCAGGCGCCCCGACTGAGTATGATATATTCGTATACAACAAATAGCCCGCAATATTTTCGCCTCTGTTACGGACAACCCTAGAGACGAAATGGCGTTTACACACGAAGTTAGCAACAAACTGAAGCCGTTACACTCCAGATTAACTACGACACTGTGGTTTGAAGTTATCAGCGTATTTTTATATGTTGTATGCATAGAGTTACTGTAGGTACTTATTAACTCCATGGTTGTATGAATGTTACTTTATGGATTGCGAATGAAAA
The DNA here is from genome assembly GCF_030269925.1 of Bombyx mori. NCBI lineage: Eukaryota > Metazoa > Arthropoda > Insecta > Lepidoptera > Bombycidae > Bombyx > Bombyx mori. The sequence continues at coordinate 12,448,888 of NC_085124.1, read as the reverse complement.
TTTTATATTTATAATCAAGGATAGCGAGTTAATGACACCCAAGCTGTTGTGTTGTGAAGCGGCATAATTGGCGTGACGTCATATTTGTTTGTTATTGTCTGACCGGTAAAGGGTAAAAGTAATATGCATACATAAGTATATGTGAGTATAATAATAAGTTGTTCCCTCACAACAAATGACTGTAGAATGTGGTAGTTGTGGTACCTATTTAGACATTTTGAACGTCTTAACACAATGATATAAGGGCGGTCATAAGACGGCATTGTAATTAGATTCATTGTGGGAGTGACACGTAATACATACGTTTGGTTAAATCTAAATTATATACGTTTAATAATTATTTTAAGGTACGTATATTAGTGTTCATAGATAAAAAACGGTGGTATATGATGACAAACGAACAATTTTTTTTCCAGATTTCATCTGCGCTACATACAATGGATAGATAAAACAGACAATGTACTGGGTGGTACCAATAGATAATACACATACCTAATAGGCTACATAAATAGATAGATATAAAAGACAATGTATTGGGCGGTATCCATAGATAATACACATACATATTATGTTATATCGGAGCCATTGTACATTGTACCTGAAAAAAAAAAGTCCTTGAACTTTCGCGTGTCATATGTATAATTAAAACTTTAATTTACTTTTAAATTTGGCGTTTGCTATTGTCATTATAATTCGACAGGTGAAAGGCTATTTGATTTAAACGACATTTCGCTTAAAACGCGACATTTATTTTTGTAATTAAAGGTGCATTTTATTTTGTATTAGCATCAACAGTTCGATGTTTTTAATTGAACTTCAATTAAGTTTACCCAATTCAAATACCTAAAGAAGTTTCTTTTAAATGATATATTTTCCAAATTTAACAAATTTGAAAAGTCTCTCTTGTAAAGTTGCAAAAATGTCGCTTAAACCATTTTCTGCCATAGCCTTTGACATGTCGATATTATTATAATTGATCTCGAACCATTAAGGGATTGGTTATTCGTCGATATTTGAATATTGTGTTGACCATCGTATATACTATATACGATGCATATATATGAAGTCGTCGTGGCCTAACGGATAAGACGTCCGGTGCATTCGTGTTGAGCGATGCACCGATGTTCGAATCTCAGGCGGGTACCAATTTTTCTAATGAAATACGTACTCAACAAATGTTCACGATTGACTTCCACGGTGAAGGAATAACATCGTGTAATAAAAATGAAACCCGCAAAATTATAATTTGCGTAATTACTGGTGGTAGGACCTCTTGTGAGTCCGCGCGGATAGGTACCACCACTCTGCCTATTTTTGCCGTGAAGCAGTAATGCGTTTCGGTTTGAAGGGTGGGGCAGCCGTTGTAACTATACTTGAGACCTTAGAACTTATATCTCAAGGTGGGCGGCGCATTTACGTTGCAGATGTCTATGGGCTCCAGTAACCACTTAACACCAGGTGGGCTGTGAGATCGTCGACCCATCAAAGCAATAAAAAATAATACAAATATTAAATTTCGAGCTCATCTCTAAGTGCAATGTACGTTGTTACGCCTGTTCTCAGAAAGTACACAACACCAAGTAAACATTTAGAGCAATAACTTTATTACCAATCGTTTTTTTGGTTATTTTTTAATTGTACTTTTTTTTATTGCTTATATGGGTGAACGAGCTGTTCTTGTAGGTAGTTGAGCGTACGGCCCACCTGATGGTGAGTGGTTACCGTCTATCATGGACGCCAGCAAAGCCAGGGGCAGAGCCAAGCCGCTGCCAAAAATCATTTGTATACATTTCACTGTATCATCCATAGACTTTTATAGCTACTCCTAACCGGGTGACTCTTGTTTTCATATCATCATCATTATCATTCTTTCCTGCTGGGGTGTAGGGCTCGAATCAAATCCTTCCACTTGCATCGGCCTTGGGAAGTCTGTTCTAGCTCCTCCCACGTCATGCCCAAGACCCCCAACTCCTGCTCGACCGAGCAACGCCTAGCTGTTCTGGGGCGGCCTCTCTTCCTTTTGACAGAAACTTTCCAGGCTTTTTTTCATATACGACAATAAAATTCCCTACTATTCTGACTTAAAATAGAGGGGAGTGGGTCCAAATTAACGCCTTCTATCGGCTGTGACCTCAGCTTTAGCGAGAGACAGTCTCACATAACTCCACTTACCTACACGGTGCTGGCATCTCGTAGAATTTCCAGGGACCCCTACCAAAAAAGAACAAGGGAGGACGGATTTGGAATTGGCGGGGGATTAGTGTCGATGAGATTGTTTAAAAAAACAAACATCCTGTAAGATTTTGTTGTTGTTGCTGGTAATGCAATTGCACTTTTAACTCAAGGTGGGTGGCACATTTACGTTGTGGATGTCTATGGGCTCCAGTAACCATTTAACACCAGGTGGGCTGTGAGCTCATCTACCCATCTAAGCATTAAAAAAAAAAAGAATGAATGCTCATACCCGATACTTTGGACCGAATAGTAAACAGTCGACGTCGCTCTAAACACGTCATTACGGATCCTCCCGATCCATTAACGGTGCTTTTAGGTACCTCAAGCACCACTCAGCGTGCTCGTCGAACCCGTCGCTTGCGACGAAGGGCTCGACGAGTAAATTAACTCATATACACAGCTCACTAAGTTTCTGCACTGCTCTTGCTAGGGCCAGTGTTAGCAACACTCCCGGTTAGAGCCTTGTGACATACGTACACGTCAAAGAGAAGCTGAAATAGCCACTCATAGGTAGGAAAAAAATGAATGCTTACATTGGTTTTGTCTTGTTAACAAAATTTTATTGAAAAAAAACTGTAGCTGTTCTTTTATTTATGGCATAGCACACTTTTATTTAAAGCTTTCATTTATTTATTGAGAAGTGATTTTTTTCAGTACGGAACCACCAACGCAACTGGTCAATTGCATTTGCAGTGAACTCCGACGAGTCCGGCCCCCGCCCTCTCCCCCGCGCGCAGATGGTTTTTTTTATTGCCCTTGTAGGCAGACGAGCACACGACCCACCTGATGGCGAGTGGTTACCGTCGCCCATGTACTTCACCAAGCCGCTGCGTACCGCTTAATACTCTCCACAAGCCTCGTTTGAAGAAGGAAATGTCAAAGCGCTCGGGAAACACCGTGGAGGGGAGCTCATTCAATAGCCAGATGGTACGTGGCAAAAAAGACCTCTGGAAACGCACTGTGGATGATCGCAGTGGCTCCAGGTAGTATGGATGAACTTTACTCCGATGGCGGGAGGTGCGATGGTAAAAACGAGATGACGGTGTCATCTCGAACAATTTCTCAGAGCACTACCCATGGAACTTACGGTACAAAATATAGAGGGAACCGAAGTCCCTCCGCAGACCCAGAGGTTCCAGGCGATCCGTGAGAATGGGATTATCGACAATCCGAACGGCCCTCTTCTGTATGAAGTCAAATGGAAGAAGCTGGTATTTGGGAGCTCCGGCCCAGAGATGGGAGCAGTACTCCACGCGAGGCCGGACTTGTGCTTTATAAAGCAAAAGTCTTTGTCCAGGCGTGAAGTACCGCTTCGCTCTGTTAAGGACTCCCAGCAGTCGGACGTTATCCTTTTGAACAAAAGCCAATCCCGCAAATTATAAAAATCTAAAGTGTAGACTGAAATTTATTTCAACCCGTAAATCTCAAACGAACTTTTTTATAGAAATATTTATTTATACTCCAGAAAATAGCGTAAATATTTATGAATGGGCGGTAAAAAATTAAAGAGCCTCCAATTAAATTTTATTTTCAGATTTTACTTCGATTATCTAGAACATTCCGAACTCTGTACCTACTGTGGGTATGAGGATATCTTTAAAAATAAAACAGGTAACAGAAACAAATGCGTTTATTTCTTGAACATTTTAAATGTTGTCAAGTAAATCATTTCTAAAGTATAAAATCATTTAAAATACACGCAAGTAAAACAAAATAAATGCACCACAAATACCTAAATTTAAATTTCAAATACAAAAATACTATGAAATTTTAATTTTATTTAAAATTTTATAATAAAAAATTAATTAAATCTAAACCTAATCCAACAATAATAAGATTTAAAAAAAAACAATCAATAACTTATACATAGATAACTTAATTTAATTTGGCCAAATAAAAACAATTGGACGGAAACCTGTTTGACATTACCCTCACCATAACTTTTTTCTGTAAAATACAGAGTAGAGACGACTCATCCCATACTTTAGAATGGTTCTCTTATTTAAAAAAACAAATGGCTTATATATCTTCAATATCAGAGACTCAATCTCATCACGTCACATCTTTTTTTTAGTTTATTGCTTAGACAAGTGGACGAGCTCACAGTTCACTTGGAGTTAAGTGGTTACTGGAGCCCATAGATCTACGACGTGAATACCGCCACCCACTTCGAGATATGAGTTCTAAGATCTCAGTATAGTTACAACGGCTGCTCTACTCTTCAAACCAAAACGCATTACTGCTTCACGGCAGAAATAGGCAGGGCGGTGGTACCTACCCGCGCGGACTCACAAGACGTCCTACCACCAGTATAAAATCTTGGACATTTCCCCTAATACGACGGTATTGTTTGCGATCTACGCATACATCTTCTTCAAGTCCTTCCTCAGTATCTTCCCGGAGGCTGTCTTTGGTATAGCATCAACAAAAGCCACCTCCTCTATCTGCTTGTACACGGCCACTTTGCTAGCAACGTGGGCTTGTAGCTCTTTCTCCGAAATGTCGTGACCGTTTTTACGAATGACGAACGCTTTAGGCGTTTCACCGTAGAACTCATGTGGGACTCCTATGACGGCGGCGTCGGCCACGGCCGGGTGAGAGCGGAGGAGACTCTCCAGCTCGGCGGGGGCTACCTGCATACCCTTCACCTGCAAGTTTTGTAGTACCAGAATATCATCAGTGACAGTTTTTTTTAAATCTTTTGAAATTTTAATAACATTCCGCTGTACTGTTTGTTCACTGGGGTTCAAATGGTCTCACCATTTTATTTATTCCTCCTCTAAATTAATTGGGATATTTTTTTAGATTCTTTATTTTTTATTGCTTATATGTGTGGACGAACTCACAATTCAGATGGTTTTTTTATTGCACTTGTAGGCAGACGAGCACACGGACCACCTGATGGTGAGTCGTTACCGTCGCCCGTGGACTTCAGCAATGCCAGAGGCAGAGCCAAGCCGCTGCCTACCGTAAAACCATTGAAAACTTTTTATTGCTTAGGTTAGTGGACGTGCTCACGACCCACCTGATGTTAAGTGGTTACCGAACCGCATAGACATCTACAACTCCAGAGTTCGTCCACCCGACTAAGCAATAAAAAAAAAACTTCTATCCGTACTAATATGCCTTTTTAGGGTTCCGGTCCTTAAATAAAAAAAAAAAAATCGTTATAAGGTCGCTTTGTTGTCAGCCTGTCCGAAACTAAAGACCGTTTTTCTTAGGAACGCGGGTAGTCGTACGTTTTTGAAATTAATTTTACCTTAATGAGTTCCTTTATTCGATCGGTGATGAACAGACCAACGCCCGGCTTATAATATCCGAGATCACCGGTCTTGAAATATCCGTCTTCCGTGATTGTATCCTTAGTCGCAGCAGGGTTCTTGTGATATCCCTTCATCACTGTAGGACTCTTCATGTACATTTCGCCTTGCTGAAACGGGAGTTTAAAATGAAAACTTCAATTTGAATTGCGGTTGGAACAACAGCTTCACGGGAGCAATAGGTAATATTCTGAATACGATCTCGGATCTGTTAATATGAAAATTATCAGAAAGAAAAACAAGGAGGTAAAAAGATAAGAAGTAATTGTTGTGGCTATCATAAATACCGACATAAGCCCTAACGACATTTAAAAGATAAGCCTACATGTCTAAAAGTTCCGAATAACAAAATTTTGAACGTTTTAGTTAACCAAATAACAACATTATTCCCTCTGTCTCTAGATCCTTATAAATCTCAAGGCAATGGCAAGCAAGACATCACACATTTCATCTATTTAATTTAATTAAACTAATAAAGAGCATATCCGAGATAACTGATTTGGTTAATTTGTGATACAAATACCCACTACTTTATGAAAACCGATTTTCACCATTCATCGAAAAACTATCGGTTTATAGACTCTCCTGTATTAAGTAGTGACTATTCTTATAACTTAAACTTAATATTTGCTGCATACACAAAGAGCCATCAATTTCGATTTTTAAAACCTCTGCGTTTTCGACGCTCCAAAATAATATAGTATAGCTCGTTATTTTGCAGATTCGTTGGCCTACCACCGATCCTGTTCGCAAATGCGTCACTTTAGAATTGTGACAATTTTTACATCCTAAGTCAGAGTTTAACAATTTAACTTCAATATTTATTTATTATATAACTAGCTGACCCGGTAGACTTCGTTGTGCCTCAATCGATAAATAAAAGACCTAAACTTTTGTATAAAATAAACATAAAACAAACAAAAGGAATCCGTCCGACGTCAAAGGAAAAACAAAATTGTTATTTTTATTTAATTCCGAGCATATTCATATTTATCTACCTTTTAAACCTTCTCTGGACTTCCACAAATAATTCAAGACTAAAATTAGCCAAATTGGTCCAGCCGTTCTCGAGTTTTAGCGAGACTAACGAACAGCAATGCATTTTTATATATATAGAAGATAGAAGAAGAAGAAGATGACACAGAGCATGCTGATATAACACGTTATCAGCCAGCGTAAATGTCGAATAGCGTAGTCAATTCTGTAGTTCGATGAATCTTTGAAAACTTATGTAATTTTGGGATTGGCTTATAGAAAATTCCTTTAGTTCTAGTTAAGAAGGAATGTGGTGGACATGTTTTATTGGCGGATAGTGTAGTGATTACACGGAAGCCTGCAGTAGAAAACCACATTATACAATACAATAGCTAGCCATTTAGATGCTTGTAAAATAATCATTAGGTGCCTTATTTAAAATAGATCAAAAATCCATTATCTAACATAGGAACATTCAATGGGCAATATCATTGTTGTTCTTATGTTCTAACTCTACAAAGTGATACTTTTAAAATGTCAAATCTCTTATGGATCACGATATTTTGTCTTCTTCTGCACTTAGTCACAATGGATTTTCCTGGAACGAGTTCGGACCCAAATAAATATGTAAGTTTGATGAATGATAATCGAATACTGGCTTACTAGCGGTAGGACCTCTTGTGGGTCCGCACGGGTAGGTACCACAGCCCTGCCTATTTCTGCCGTGAAGCAGTAATGCGTTTCGGTTTGAAGGATGGGGCAGCCGTTGTAACTATACCTGAGACCTTAGAACTTATATCTCAAGGTGGGTGGCACATTTACGTTATAGATGTCTATGGGCTCTCCAGTAACCATTTAACGTCAGGTGGGCTGTGAGCTCGTCCACCCATCTAAGTAATGAAAAACAAAAATTGTAGCTCAATAACTTAAAGGCCGATGTTAATTTTGTTGCTTCTCCGAAAGTTTTGGACTCATAGTTAAAATTACTGGAGCTGTTTCGAAATCCAGATGCTCGATCCCCGTCAAAACTTTAAAAGCTATTCCCATATATTTATCAACGAAATAGTATGTTTGTTGACAATACACGTCGTTGACTATACACGTTGATATATTATATTTATTAAATTTGGAATCATGATATAGGATCTTGATCTCTTAGATCTAGAACTGTAACAGGTAATCGTGTGAAATTAATTTTATTTTATTCATCGGATCTCAGCCTCTAAAACTATATACATATATTATTAAAAAGGTTTTGAATATTCATCGAAATCTTTGTCAAAAAAAATATGTAACAAGTATCGCAATACGTTAGATTTCCTTGAAACTTCATTCGAAAGCTTAAATCATTGATAGCTGACATTAATACTTACAAAAAAAATATTTGAAAAATAGACCGCCTTCCACCATTTTTTACAACTTCGTGGGTGGTGTTCTTACGTGTAGCTTCTGTTTGCGCACGTTTAAGAACAAGATAGGCTACTGTAGCCATATTAGAGCGCATGAGAGGCGCGGACATTAGCTTTTAAGTTATTAAACGGAAAATTTTGGTCGCCGTGGCTTTTATTTTTTTATTTTTTATTGCTTAGATTTGTGGACGAGCTCACAGCCCACCTGGTGTTAAGTGGTTACTGGAGCCCATAGACATCTACAACGTAAATGCGCCACACACCTTGAGATATAGTTCTAAGATCTCAGTATAGTCACAACGGCTGCCCCACCCTTCAAACCGAAACGCATTACTGCTTCACGGCAGAAATAGGCGGGGCGGTGGTACCTACCCGTGCGGACTCACAAGAGGTCCTACCACCAAACCGGTGGAAACCGGCTTGGAACCATGATGATCGAAGTTCAGCTAATTTCGTAAGAAGTACTTCAGTTTAAAAAAACACAACGTACGCAGCTACCCAACTATATATCAAAAAGTCCTGTGCGTATTTTTAGATAGTAATTTTATGCTCTCTATTGCATCAGGGTCCTTATATCGTGCAATTGAAAAATTACGAGCCGTGTCGAGGATCGAAATCAAAGAACTTGACCTCTCAAAACGTGAAGATTATATCAGATAACAATATCTGCAAGTTGTTTATTAACGTCACTTGTTTTGTTGCGACGCGTATCAACGAGGTAAGATTATCTATATTACATTGGAATTAGAATGCCTATATATTTTGGCTTAGCCTTATCTTAATCTAATGCTTTAGTTCTGCAAACAGTTGAGAAAAATCGGTCGTATAAACCAATCTATAAGTGGGGGCTTAATTAATTGACCTTGTAATCTATAAAAGCGATTCACTGAAGTCCTTTTTACTAGCATTTGTGGGTAGGAAGGTTAAAACTCCATCTGGTTTTAAGCGACTAATTATAGCCACAGATGACATAATATGAATAACCCTGCTCATCTTTTTTTTTTTTTTTTTTTTTTTTATTGCTTAGATGGGTGGACGAGCTCACAGCCCACCTGGTGTTAAGTGGTTACTGGAGCCCATAGACATCCACAACGTAAATGCGCCACCCACCTTGAGATACAAGTTCTAAGGTCTCAAGTATAGTTACAACGGCTGCCCCACCCTTCAAACCGAAACGCATTACTGCTTCACGGCAGAAATAGGCAGGGTGGTGGTACCCACCCGCGCGGACTCACAAGAGGTCCTACCACCAGTAATAAGAGTAGAGAATCGTAAGAGAAGAGGTAGAAGTATCAGTTGCATCAGAACAATTTGAACCTTTCCCAATCTTAACTCCCGCTCTTAATCCACCCAATCCTATCTCAAGGGTTAAGTGGGTTAATAAGAAAATGATTAATTATAGTGACCGCGGCGAGGATACCATTGCTGTACCCTCTGGTAAGATCTAAAAATAAATAAATGAAGAAATAACCGTGTTCCCATTTTAACCACTTTGAATGTACAGGATTATGGATTTGGCACCATTAAAAGCACACGGTCTAAAACGGGTTAATCAATCTAAATTCTGTAGGCAGGATAGTGGGAACACCCTACTTCTTGAATCCTGTCTAAACTTTAAAAGTTAAGCAATACCTTTAGTAAAATTATTGTACAAGTTAAGGTGCATCGTCCCAAAATTATCACCGAACTTTTCAAATTAGTAGTAGCGGTCTTCGAGTTTAATTATTTTAAATGAAAATCATTACAATTCGCATTCATAGTGCCTTAATTTATACAGATAAAGATACAGGTATACCTCGTGAAAAATGATCAGGGCAAAAAGAATTTAGTGTGGAACTTTAAATTGGACAATCCCTGTCAGCACTTCGCGTTCGGCGACATACTGCAGAACAGTTTTGGAGCAACGAATTGTTATTTAAAAAAAGTGAGTGCATGATAATCATGATATCATGAAGCTCTATGGATAATTTACCTAGTCAGGTCATAAATTCTGTCACATGTTTAATGTAAAATAATTGAAACAAGTTTATTCATTATGTAACCATTCATATATCAAAATGAACTTAACAAAACATAGATTCTTATGAAACTAAAGTTTATTCAAAATGACCTCCGCGATTTTGAATACAGGCCTTCAATCTGCGCGGCCAGTCGTCTATCGCAGCACAAACGAGGTCCATGTCAATATCGGCGGCTGCCTTAATCAAGGATGTCTTGAGTGACTCCAAATTGGGATGAGGCTTTGAGCACGCCTTTTCCTCCAAGTGTTGCCATATCTTGTAATCTAACGGATTCAAATCTGGACTGGAGGAGGGCCAGTCTTCGTGCCAGATGAAGTCGATTTCACGCGCCGCCAGCCAGTCTTGTGTGCTCTTCGCTCTATGAGCTGGCGCCAAATCTTGTTGGAATACCCAGTGCCTGTTATTGAACATGGTATGAGAAACAGGTTCCACAAGGTTCGTCAGGACTGTATTTTGATACACAACTGCATTCGTTTTTACACCTTTCTCACAAAAATGTACCTGTGTTAAGCCCCAATAAGAAACTCCCAACCATAGCGAGGATGGAAAATTACCTCGTTGGACACGCGGAATACGGTTGCTCACTTCTTCACTACTGTGTGCGTACACCTTATCATTTTGTTTGTTGTAGCTCTCTTGTACGGTAAAAAGCCCTAAGTCTTCATTTAACACCCTTTTCACCGTGGTTCTGCTTAACCCCTTCTGAAGGGCCAACAGTTTCTGCTTACGTTTGGGATTTCCTTGAATTCGCGCCTTCACAGCTTTTATCACTGCTGGAGTCCTAACAGACCGAGGGCGACCACTTCTTGACCTGTCATCTACACTAGAGTCTTCATTGTATCGTTTGATGGTACGATAAACGAATCTTTTGGTTATATTCAAAATTTTCAGTATGTTAAAAATTTGAATTGGCGCGTAACCGCAACGATGCAACGCAATAAGTGCAACACGGTCTTCTTTAAGCGTCTACTCCATATTTAAAAATGAGTAAAATTCTAAAAGTATACATTTTTATTTTCATGAACAATTCGAAATTCGAATTCAATAAACTTTTTTGTGGCCAGCATTCTAAAAGAAAAGTTTTTACTGTGTGACAATACTTATGACCTGACTAGGTATATTAGGAACAATCTTAGTTTTCTGCAATTTACGATTTTATGACGGATCACTAACTTCATCCGAGATACTTTAAATGAAGTCCCTATTACTAAGGCCAGTAGGTATTTCAACGGTGTAAGAGGTTAAGAGGCAATGATGCCGAGTAGTTTCGGATAATAAATTGTAGGTACCTATTATGTTCCAACTCGTTTGTTTTTTTAAGGTCCTAAGGCCCAGCGGTTGGCCAGAGGACTTAACTTATATCTGACTTAGGATATACCTCGATCGGTCTTGGGCTAGCTGCTTTACTTTGGCCCATTAGCTTCATCTCTGCTACCACAGTGCACTACCAAGTCTGCTTGGGATAGCCTACTTTCCACTTGCACTGGGGATCCACTAAAGCTTGCCTCGGGATGAATGTGGTCTTTATTGAGACTATGGCCTATTCATCTCCGTTTGGGACGCATGAACTCACTTGTCAATTGTCATCTCTCAACACGCCTCCCACAGGCGTCCGTTGAAGATCTTCTCAGGCCATACGCTCACATATCTAGTACTTACGATACGTATACAGATACGTGCGATATCTTACGATATGAAATGATTTCTATTTATACACTGGATGTTACTTGCTTTACGATATTCAATTCTATAATATTACTAGCTGACCCGGCAAACATTGTTTTGCCATATATAAGATTTCTAGGGAATTTCTAGTGTAGAAAAAAAAACTAACTTATTGTAAGTGTGTAAGGATGTGGTAGATGAGTGAAAGAGGTATATAGTGCTGTGAACGATGAGGGAATATATAATAAAAATAACAAAACCTCATTCAACCACATAATACCTCATTTTACAGTCACACATACATACACACATACATACATACATACACATAATTAATAAAAGAATACATGTTTTTCAGGAAAACTATCACAGCGCCATAAACCTCAAGGAGATGATAGATAAATTTTTTGGAAACTCCTTTTTTTACGGCGAATTCCAAGTTAAGACGATGTTTTTGGCTCGCGAAGGGAACTTGGGCTGTTTCAGCTTACAATACGAATTCAAAAAGAAAGAAAATTAAAATGTTTTTTATGCTACTATCTATTATAAATTTGTTTAAATGTTAAATGTGTGTAAATTCTTTATCCAACCGTCCTTAAGTGAACTGAACGAAGAATTGTTTTGAATGCACTTTCAGACACCGAATCGAAACTGTTAAATATTTAATCGAAGTGATTTCTATTGAATTGTGTAATTTATAATCTAAATATGCTATCCAATTAACGAATAAAATTAACACTTGCTCCATTGTACGAATCATTTCAGCAGCGAATCCTAAGAAAGAAGAAGAAAGTGGTTCGATTTTTTCCTGATTATTAAATGATTACCGGAACGTATTATTAATATTATTTATACACGATATTTATCTTTGTAATTAAAGATGCGTTTATTTATTACTAGCATCAACAGTTCGATGTTTTTAACCTAACTTCAATTAAGTTTACCGCATTAAAACAGTTGAACAAGTTTGTTTGCTAAGATATTTTTTCCAAATTTTAAACTTTAAACGGCTTCGCTGTAAAGTTGTGAAAAAATGTCGCTCATAACAGTCTTTCGCCCCTCGATATGATTACTTATGTTTTAAAATTGCTAATTACTAATATAACTACACTAATGTAACTTTGTGCCAAGTGTCAAGTCAATCGGATGCATGGTTCAGTAGTTATAATGGAACATCCGTAAAAACCAATGCAAATTTATATATTAGTATAGATTCATGTGAACTCACTTCGCCGATCGGTATAGGTTCACCAGTTACAGGGTCAGCGAATTTCAGCTTGAAATTGACCATGGGCATTCCACACGCAGAGTAGTCTACATTAGTGGAGCCTTTGAAGGTCGACGTGCCCAGTGACGTTGTTTCTGTAGCTCCGAAACCTTGATTGAATTCGATGTTTTTCTGGAATTTTAAAAGAAAACATTGAGAAAACATAAGCTTAATGCAATCTATACTTAGTCTGGCCATAAATACTGTTACAATTAAAAATAAACAAAATATTACATTTGAATTTGGAATCTGTAATTTTTATATGATTGCTCATTGAGTTTTCTCATTTTGGCGCCAATACATTGTACAATAATTTTGCGATATTAAAATGGAGTGGGGTGATAAAGAGAACCGAATCGCTGTGATTGCATTACACAAAGTAGGTACGGAGCCAAATGCAATTTTTAAACCTCTCCATACGCTTGGTATTAGTAAAATGTTTGTGTACCGGGCTATTAATAGGTGCAATGAGACCTCCTCTGTTTTTGACAGAAAAAGATCTGGCAGTCCACGTAGTGTTCGTACGAAAAACGTGGTCAAAGCAGTCAAGCAGAATTCGAAGAAATCCTGTCCGAAAGCAAAAGATTTTATCTCGGGTGATGAAGATAGCACCTAGAACCATGTCGCGTATTTTAAAAGATGACTTAGGACTTGCAGCCTATAAGAGACGTACTGGTCATTTCTTAACTGATAATTTAAAAGAGAATAGGGTGGTAAAATCGAAACAACTACTGAAGCGGTACGCAAAGGGAGATCATAGAAATTTTTTGTTTCCGTATGAGAAAATTTTGACAATTGAGCAACATTTTAACAAACAAAATGACAGTATTTATGCTCAACGCTCTAAGGAAGCTTCCCAATTAGTCGACAGAGTGCAACGTGGGCACTATCCGACTTCAGTGATGGTTTGGTGGGGTTTTAGCTATCAAGGAGTGATTGAGCCATACTTTTGTGAAAAAGGTATCAAAACATCGGCACAAGTGTATCAAGATACCATTCTTGAGAAGGTAGTGAAGCCCTTTAACAGCACCATGTTTAATAATCAAGAATGGTCCTTCCAGCAAGACTCGGCGCCAGGTCATAAAGCTCGGTCTACGCAGTCTTGGTTAGAAACGAACGTTTCGGACTTCATCAGAGCTGAAGACTGGCCGTCGTCTAGTCCCGATCTTAATCCGCTGGATTATGATTTATGGTCAGTTTTAGAGAGTACGGCTTGCTCTAAATGCCATGATAATTTGGAGTCCCTAAAACAATCCGTACGATTGGCAGTGAAAATTATTCCCATGGAAAGAGTGCGTGCTGCTATTGATAACTTGCCTCAAAGTTTAAAGGGCTGTATTGCAGCCAATGGAGACCACTTCCAATAAGCTTTTTATACTTTAAATTGTTTTTTAATTATGTATTAGACTAACACACTCTAAAAGTAATATATGTTATTTGCAATAGATTTTTTTTATTTTTAATTGATCAGTATTTATGGCCAGACTAAGTATATATAAAAATGAAGTGCTGTTTGTTAGTCTCGCTAAAACTCGAGAACGTCCTCTACCGATTTGGCTAATTTTGGTCGTGAAATTAAATAGAAAATAACAATTTTTTTTCTCTTTGATGTGTCCCCCGTCGGACGGATTCCTTTTGTTTGTTTTAAATTTATTTTATACAAAAGTTTAGGTCTTTTATTTATTGATTGAGGCCCTACGAAGTTGCCGGGTCAGCTAGTTTAATTTAATTCACTAGCAAGAACACAAGAGAACACAGAAGCTGAAGCTTATTACCGGTAGTAGGACCTCTTGTGAGTCCGCACGGGTAGGTACCACCACCCTGCCTATTTCTGCCGTGAAGCAGTAATGTGTTTCGGTTTGAAGGGTGGGGCAGCCGTTGTAACTATACTGAGACCTCAGAACTCATATTTCAAGGTAGGTGTCGGCACTTACGCTGTAGATATCTATGGGCTCAGGTAACCACTTAACATCGGGTGGGCCGTGAGCTCGTCCATCAACCGAAGCAATAAAAAAAGCTTTTAATGTTTTAATTAGCTTTATGTGTGATTAATCGATTAGCGAAGTGTTTTAAATAAACAAAAATAATCCATTCGGAATTTCAAAAAAACAACATGAATGTTGAAAAGAGATCCACAAAAATTACAATTATTGGTCAAATTGGAACATTGATACATTTTTTGATGACTAAATTTTATGAAATTATTCAGTCCATAAATATAGGTGAGTTAGTTTTGAGATTAAATAAATTAATTTAGTTCAAAGCAATAAAAAAAAAAAAAAAATCATGGCAATAAGCACAAATATAATTTAGACTGGTTACGCATTAAATCTGGCAATACTCACTTTACTCTTTTCCAATATGGCGTCGACATCTGAAGCCGCCAACGGCGCGGCCCCACAGATTATATTACGAACGCTGCGGAAATGTTCTGCCTGTACATCTGGATGTTTACCCAACAATATCGCTGAAAACAAATTAGTAAGTCTTTGATTCTAAGACAGAGGTAACCATACGATTTACCTAAATTAGTTAAAGTTAACCTATCTTTGTTTCCTTAGTGTTAAAATTATTGGTTAACTATTAGAAGTATAATACATTGGCGGTATTTATGAGAATTCATAAATAGGAGACACGCGCTTTTCTGCTATAAATACGAGTGGCCATTATCGCAACATATCGCACGTCACTTCAGATCCTCCTGATCCACTATCGGTGTTTTTAGGTATTCCAAGCACCGGTCACCGTTCTCGTCGAACCTGTCGAATGCGACGAAGGGCTCGACGAGTAAATTAACTCATAGACACGGCCCACTGAGTTTCTCGCTGAATCTTCTCAGTAGGTCACGATACCGATCAGATGGTAGATTTAGCGCGGCACTGCCCTCGCTAGTGTAAGCAAATTGACCAGGTTCAGCTCAGTGAGTTCACCTAAATGCTAAGTGAAGTTAGTATAAATCCTTGAGGCTACTAATGTGGGTAAGCAAAACAAGGAACCATTCATTCTGGCTTGAGCAGCCAAAAGTTGGTAATGCTGACGTCATGATTTTAAAAAACAACATGGCGTCAGTAGCGGCGCCTTATATAATGTAGATGTAGCAATGAAAATTTAAAGCAATTCATAGCGCAGTGGTACAAAAAATAATACCTGTATATAATTACATCTGTAAAGGCAGTGAGCTAGAGTTAAACTACTCACCTACAGGAGGCACTATGTATAGTAAACTAACATCTTGGTTCTTCAGTACATCGAAAAAGAGATTCGCCGAAAACTTTGACATTGTGACCAATTTGCAGCCTTTGGACAAATGCCCCATTAGACTTATCACGAGGCCATATATGTGAATGAAAGGGAGGATACATGGAACAATGTCTTGATTGGATAATCCTGAAAATTTGAGGTTAATGATTAGATTTTGGTCTATTAATCTTAGATGGTAATCCGTGTAGTTCTAATAATAGGTTGGGGAAAAAGTTTCTTCGAATTTTTTAAGAAAATTCTCAAGATTTTTTAATATAGTTTTGCACTTTTACCTTTTTTGTAGTAAAATTTTAAAATAAATCGAATTTCTTCATTAGATTCACTCATCTTGACAGTATGAAAAATAAATAAAAATCACACATTTTCCTAATTTGAATTTGGAATTATCTTTTTTTAAATTTAAACCCTTAATGATACCAAAACCAGCCTGATACAAATAGTATATCCAAACAGATTTTATTACATGTTGATACGTATAGTACGAGGCGGCACTGAAAATTTCGGGAATTAACGAAGTGACACAACATTACTTAAAAATAAACATACATTATTTAAAAATGTATTTATTGCTTTTTGAAGTATTCTCCGCGAAATTTGACACATTTTTCCATACGATGAAACTAATCATTGAAGCGACCATTCCATTCGGAAGTTGGGGTCTCCAAAATGGCCGTTTTGTAGGCGTCCACAGCTTCTTCAGGTGATGAAAATCTCTGTCCACGCAATTTATTCTTTATTTTAGGGAAAGTATAGAAATCATTAGGGCTTAGGTCGGGGCTGTACGGCGGATGGTCTAATAATTCTATGTTTTCTTGCTCTAAAAACTCTTTTGTTCTGTGCGCGGTGTGAGAACTCGCATTGTCGTGATGGAGGATGATGCGGCGGTTGCAGTTCTCTTTACGGAGTTCAGAAACGACCTGTGGCAAACAAATGCTAGCATACCATTCTGCATTAACCGTTCTTTGTCCCTCAAGAGGAATAGTCGTAACATGGCCGGTTTTGGAGACAAACGTGGCCACCATTTTTTTTGCAACACTCCGTGAACGAACAATTTTTGTTATATATCCAGGATTCGTCACCTAATACAATGTTGTATACAGCATTTGAGGATCCTGCGTGGAATCTTTCGAAAGTTCTGACGCACCAAGTAACGCGAGCAGTTTTTTGCTCTTCACAGAGCGAATGCGGTATCCATCGGGAAAACAACTTTTTTACACCGAATTGTTCATGCAAGATTATTTGTATTTGACTCATGCCAATGTCTAAAGTTGCCTGAATTTCGCGGTATGTCACATGTCGATCTTCCTCAATCAGCTTACGCACAGCATCAACGTTTTCTTGGGCGACTGCAGTTTTTGGACGACCTTGACGGGGATCATCACTGAGCTTGACACGTCCGTCCACGTTGAAACTCAGCAAACCAGCGATAAATTATGGTTTTGGATGGGGCTTCATCACCAAATGCAGAAATCGTCCGGTCAACACACTGTTTTTGTGTTAAACCACTTCGAAAGTCATAATAAATCATCGCTCTTGAATTTTCTCGAGTCAATTCCATTTTCTCAACGACTAAACAAGTTTGACAAAACCTCGTGACAAGACCGAGAATCTTTTTTTAAATAAATAAATGGTATTCGATTTTTAAAACCAAGGAGTTTTCAATTAAAAAGATTTTAATATGACAGGACAGTGGAAATATTCCATTCCCGATACTTTTAGTGCAGCCTAGTATAATCCGAAAAGACTTTTTCCCCAACCTATTATTAAAAGCTGGATAATTTCTAATATTTATTTTAGTAAATTCTAATAAAGATAAAATTCTCAAAAACTGCGCAAGCTGCCAAGGAAAAAAACAAACACCATATTCACAAGAAAAATTACAGGACTATCGTCCGGTATTGGCAAACTGTTACATTATTCTGAAGTAGATGTTCATGATTGACTTCCACGGTGAAGGAATAATCGTGTAATAAAAATCAAACCTGCAAAATTATAATTTGCGTAATTACTGGTGGTAGGACCGCTTGGGAGTCCGCACGGGTAGGTACCACCGCCCTGCCTATTTCTGCCGTGAAGCAGTAATGCGTTTCGGTTTGAAGGGTGGGGCAGCCGTTGTAACTAGACTTGAGACCTTGGAACTTATATCTCGAGGTGGGTGGCGCATTTACGTTCTTTATGTCTATGGGCTCCAGTAACCACTTAACACCAGGTGGACTGTGAGCTCGTCGAACCATATAAGCAATAAAAAAAAATAAAAAAAATATGCAACTCACCTGTCGCCAACTGAGGAAAACAGTTTTCTTTCATATGCATACAGACCATTCCTGCAATAAGGTTCCTATATGTGATCTCTACACCTTTAGGCATACCCGTAGTTCCACTAGAAAAAGGTATGCACGCAACATCGTCGTCACTCTTTTCGATTTTGTCTAAAACACCGTTATCTATCTCGGCTTTTTCAGCTAATTCGGAATATCTGATTGTGCCGCTAGGTATCGGTGAGCTTTGATCGTCGATCAGGACTATTTTGGCATCGCTTTTAGCGAATTTCAAAGCTTTCCTCACGTTGTCGTAGCATTCGGCAGCCGTGATGAACAGTTTCGGTTCAGTTATTGCCACTTGATGACCGATGTCCGCTGTAAGAGGTAAAATTATTTATAAATGTCCATTAGTATTAGAGATTGTTGAATTTTAATTTGATGGACTGCTTTTAGCGAATATTATCCCACAGACGATAAAATAAGACAAATAAATGTCCGTCAGTATTAGAGATTGTTGAATTTTAATTTGATGGACTGCTTTTAGCGAATATAATCGCACAGACGATAAAATAAGACAAAAACAACATTTTTGTCCATTGTTCTCTATGTGAGAACCTTCTAGAGAAATAAATAAAATATAAGTTTTACATTTCGCAATTACTATGATAAGTAAAATAGTGTATCTCATTATTCAAATACAATTCAAAGATATTTTGAACAAATAACATTTAAATATAGCAACACTTTAAAATTAAATTTCTCTTAAATCTGGATTTCTTAAAAATCCCTATTTACTTGCATTACCTAATGCAAAACATACCATCCTTACATCTTTCAAAGCAATCTAAAAGGTGATAAGATATTATTCGCTGCAAATAAACTGTTAGGTGTAATAATTATCAATACCGCCTTTTATGACTAACACGATACCGATAACATTTACTATGAAAAACACATTGATACAAAGTAAAAAGATAAGTAAATACCAAGTTCTCTTATTTGTCATCAAATATGTATGTAATTACTAAAAGTCGTGGTAGAACTGTAACTTTGAAATTTTTTCTCCATAAATTACATAATATGACATGCTAATATTTGACTTTGCGTATCCCGTTGTGTTTCTTGCCGGATCTTCTCAGCGGGTCGCGATTACGATCCGGTAGTAGATTCACTCGCGAAGCAGCTGCTCTTGAGTTGTTAGGTCTCCTTTGGAGACACTCGGGTAGTTGTTAGCAAAACCCACCCCTCCTGGCTGAGCCCTTGCTTGCCCACCTGTCCTAGTGAAACTGGAAAGGCCACCAGTAATCCTTCAATCCCATAAAAAAATATTTGCGTATTTTAGTAAGTACTATTTGCTTGGAACAAACAAAACAACATGTATATAAATAAAATTTTGTTTAATTTCTTATATACCTACATTAAGTAAAAAGAGTGTCGGAAATGGATAATTTGTTTACGGTTCCAAATTGTTTTTTGTTGTGTGTTTTTTTTTGTTTGTTAGTTTGGCACAACTGTGTTCCGTTTTGCCGCCGAGTTTGAGTTGCATCTGTTATTTATATTAAACCCTGTAGATTGGATCATGTGCACCATATACCTGCCACCATAAGCCCTGGGCACCTGAAAAATGCACTGCAGGCGAGACTAGGTTAATATGAGATATGTGCTGATAAAACAATTTGTGGTAATTATCGGGGTTTAATTGTGTCGATCCTATTTACCCCGTGCCGTTCCCATTTCCCCCGCGGGACGATCCCAATTACCCCATATGGTATCGGGTAAAAAGGAACGCTATTGTTTTTTTAGTTTATTAATATTTTTAATGAAACGTTGATTGGAGATTTTTTTGTTATCAATAAGTAGATAGGTAAGCAAAGCTTACGTTTCAATGAAAGTTGATTATGTTTATGACTTTTTTCTATTAGTTTTGAACATTTGAAGTTAAGTGTTCCCAATTCCCCCACTTTCCCCTACTGTTCTTAGTTATATGATGTATAGTGTGTACTGCGAATGTTATACTGGATAAAAAAATCGAACATAGAGTTTGTCTGACACTAAAAAGGCTTAGTGTGAATAGACTCTATCAAAATTTCCCACTGAGTTTCTCGCCGGATCTTCTCAGTGGGTCGCGTTTCCGATCCGGTGGTAGATTCTGCGAAGCACTGCTCTTGCTAGGGTCAGTGTTAGCCACACTACGGTTTGAGCCCTGTGAGTTTACCTACACACGTTAGGGCGAAGCTAAAATAGCCTCTCAAGGTTATCAGCATAGGTAGGGAAAAAAAATCAAAATCACAGGCTTAGGAGTGGTGGTACAGAGCCTTCAAAAGCGATCGACATAGGATGGAAGATTTGCCTTGCTCTGATAGGCCACCAATGTTTGCAACTAAAGCTAACATCGAAAAGTGAAGGAAATAGTAACTGAAAATCCTCATTAAAATTTGAGAGAGATAGCCGTTGAACTTTTATGTCTCACAAGTCGAACCATAGTATTAAATAACCACTTTGGTATGAAACATATTGACGGTCGGCTAGTCCCAAAAGACCTGATGTTTCTCCAAAAATTCAACCGCATAAGAGTGGCTGAGGACATGAGTAGTACGTGTCAATCCAGACCGAACATTCACAAAACGCATTGTTACTGATAAGAAGACGCGGCCACGAGTTTGCAATGCAAACTTTTTTTTTTAATGATTGGAAGATTACTGGTGGCCCGGAGGCCTTTCCAGTTTCACCTGGACAGGTGGACGAGCAAAGGCTCAGCCATGAGAGGTGAGATTTGCTAACAGCTGTCCGAGCGCCTGCGAAGGAGACCTAACAACTCAAGAGCAACTGGGTTAGGTTGCACGTCGACCTCTTTGTCGAGCTCGATGAGTACTATTGAGTACGGTTACCGGGGTGCCTAAGCCTGCTCCTAGTGCTAGAGCTGAAGGCGTCTAATGCAAAGGTTATTGGGTCTGATGGATGCGTAAGGACGTGTAACATGCAAACCAGTTAGCAACAGTCAGTGACAGTTCGGAGAGACGCCTTCCAACTGAACTGAAACCGAAAAAAACACGCCAAAGTCGATCAAAAGTCAAAGTAATGTTGACTGTTTTTCTTCGATTATCGCGGTGTTGTAGGTACATTCGGAATTTTTGCGGTAAGGTCAAACACTAAGTAAAGAATATTATATTTGAGCGTTATGTGGCGTAAAAGAGTGCAAATTCGATGAAAAAGGGCAGACTTGTGGAAAGAAAATTCTTGGAGTTCGCACAACGATAACGCGTCTTCGCGAATGGTCGTCATCGTGAACGAACTTTTGACCAAAAGCTCAACAAATACCATCGAGCAGCCGCCTTATTTAGTAGTCTTCTTTTTTTTGCTAAACTAAAATTTCCACGTGTTCGTGACACCGGTTTTCATTCGGCAGGAGAGATAAAAGAGAATTCGCTGCGAGACGTGAACTCAATTCCGGGAAAACCGCTTAAAAAAAGTTTTGATAATAGGATTATTATTTGGCGTTTGTGTGTTGTTTCTGAAGGCAGCAGAAGAAGGAAGCATACTTTGAAGGTAATAAAACAAATTTGGATGAATAACATTTTGTGTATTATTGACCTTTTTCTGGTATTCTCTTGACAGAATAGAATTTCAATAGATTGTGTGATGAACTCACGGTCCACAGACCAACAAGACTACCACCACTTACCTTAATAATAAGATCGAAATCTTAACTATATTGGACAGCGGCTGTTCCACTCTTCTGATCGAGGCGAGTGACTGCATGGTGGCAGAATTAGGCAGGTTACGGTCTTACAAGATTCCCTACCATCACCAATAACTAAAACTTGGGATTTGTTTGAGTTTTATCATTATTAGATATTACATTATTATTACTTTGTGGAAGTTGTTCGTGAATACGTCAAGTGAGTAGTTCAAATATTCGTTCAAATACGCCGAGTGTGTTTCTATGATGAATACTGATGGTAGGTACCATCACCCTGCCTATTTCTGCCGTGAAGCAGTAATGCGTTTCGGTTTGCAGGGTGGGGCAGCCGTTGTAACTATACTTGAGACCTTAGAACTTATAAGGTGAGTGGAGCATTTACAGTTGTAGATGTCTATGGGTTTCAGTAAAAAAAGGTTGTATAAATGTGATAGGAGATAAAGTTCTCAGGGGTTCGTTCTTTGCAAAAAGTTTCATTACCGCTCCCGACACAATATGAGGTCGTGAAGGAGAAACGAAACTGGAAACTGCGCTTACAAGCAGAAAGCAATATAGTTGTAATTTTTTTATTGTCTTGTAGGCAGGCAGACGAGCACACGGCCCACCTGATGGTGATTGGTTACTGTCGCCCATGGACTTCAGCAATGCCAGGGGCAGAGCCAACCTGCTGCCTACCGTTTTTGCAACATTTGCAATTTAATATAAATACTCCTTAGTTATTTTACAAACTGATTATCGACAGTCAATTCAAGTGATTTAAATACTAGCCTGCGCGGTTAGTTATAACAACACTTAACCAGCCCGCAACTATGTATTTACGCAGTAGTTAAAACTCCATAATGTAATCGAGTCTAAACAAACGTTTAATGAAAATTAATGTACCGAATGTTCTTTTTAAATACACTCCATTATTAAAAGTGTTCTTATTTAAACACTAAAGTAATTTATGGTATAATTTTAAAGTAATTTATGGTATAATTTTAACGTACCTACTTATATACAGTTGAATACAAAGAGACCGAGACCTATGATATCATAAAATTCGTAATCTTTACCACATACAACGAAAAGTGACGAATATTACCGTATGCTCGTGAAAATCTTTTAATACGCTGTAATCTGTAGATCAAAGTGCAGAAAAAAATTTTTTTTTTTGGCTAGTTTAGATAATGATGATATAGATCAGCCTTTCCCAGCGCATGGAACTACGCCCCTACGCCGCCTCTTTCCTTAATCATCGCCGTAAAACTCGTGATCACCCTTCTTACCGAATTACCAGTAACCTAGAAACTTCTGGTTTTGGTAACATCTGTCCTACCAAGGGCAGTGCTTCGCTCACTCTACCACCGGATTGAAATCGCGAAGCACTGAGAATTGGCATTGATTATCTAAAATATTATATTAGAGTGATAATTAAAATACAAGACTAAATATCATCACGTAGCATTCATTCTACGAAATTTTTTCATACAAGTAAATGAAATACACTAATCATGCAAAATTGCATAATTTTTACATTTATGTTTGTGTTCTTATCTTATTTATTTTCCTGACATAGTAAGAGTTACAAGTCGCCATCGAAAGTAAGAAGTAAGAATATAATCAACATTGATTGATTGACTCATCAATTAAATATGCATTATAATATAATAACTTACAGCACTAATGGTCAGGTCGTGATAAAATATCAATGGAACCACAAGAGAATTAAAAAATCATCAATATCGATAAACTTAGAACAAAGTTTTGAGGTAGCACACGCATGAAAGAATACAGACAAATTGAGAACCTTCTCCTTGTTTTCGGATGCATTGCTATAAAAAAAAATACATGGAAACGAGACATTCCCCGATTAAGCATGGTAATACAATATTCGGCTGAGGGCCACCCCAGCTCTAATAACAGACTATTAAACTTTTCATGAGATTTATCGATACATCTGTTATAGAGCACAGACATCATTTACCACGATATATTGGACAATTTTTACAAGAATATCCACTAAAATGTTTTGCAGCGAGTACTGTTGGACCCATGATGATAGATCTTGGCTACTTACTGTTGGTTACCCGTAACTCTGTAGTGGTTCAAAACGGCCAAATGCGTGCTGATCTAACACCTTAGCAAGAATTCAAGAGCTCACCTTCCTTGTAAAGAGGATTGACAGTTGTCAGTATACACCCAGCCTGCATTGTCCCGAAAGCAACGACAGGAAACTCGGGACAGTTCGGAAGCATTACCGCGACCACATCGCCTTGATTTAACTTCAACTTCTTCAGCAGGGAAGTGGCAAATGCTGATGTGTTTCTCTGAAGCTGTGTGTATGTGTACGTCTTCTTTGTTTCCGAACTTTCCTGGAATTGTTAGTTCTAGTTAAATTTCTTTTTTGTAATTAGCTGGGTAGATGAGAATACATCATCTTATGATGAGTGACCGCCGTGACTCATGGACCAAATGCGACAGAGGTCATCGAGCCCTTGTCTGCAGCTGCTTGACTGTGTATTTACACGATAGAGGAGGACAAATTGATAAAATAGATCTGTCCAACGACATTGCGCGCCATGTGGCGTGATGATTCAACATTATTCAGACAGTATGGCCGGTGCACGAATTGATAGCAAAAAGTTTAGACCTAACCTTTTCGTTTTCCAGGTCCGGCCATTAAGCAGGCTGAATGCAGGTAACATTGGAGGTGGGCTGTTAGCTCGTCCACACAGCTAAGCAATAAAAAAAAAAAAAAGATAGCTTGTGGACCAAAAAAGTGGACCAAGGTGGTCACGACCCTCAGTAATAAGGAAGCGACAAAGAAGAAATACACGTATATTATTTTAAAAGACCGTTAATTTTCTCTATATGTAGCTGAGCGGTTGACATCACCGCGTATGCCAAAAACGCAGAGTATGTAGGCACAAATTCAAAGACAAAACCCTGAATAGAAACTTGACTTCGTACAAAAACAGTGTAAAAATTATCACAAATAAAGCGGCTCTGTTTTTATCGTCTATTAGAGAAATTAGGTTTTAGACCTTCAATAGAGTACATGTTGATTCTCTTTGTTTGCCAGTTAGCGCATGAATAAATAGGTCGATCAAATTTTTTAAATAACAAACACTGTGCTACTCTCACTTTCGATAGAAAACAGTCAATGAACTTGTTTTGGGTCGAAACAGTGAATAAAAAAATTGTTTAAGTATAATTGTTCTAGATCATTTAATTAGAAAACGTTCAACTCGATTAGTCTCTGAGATAACAGAAGGCATACGTGGCTTGTTATTGTAACTATACTGAGACCTTAGAACGTATATCTCAAGGTGGGTGGCGCATTTACGTTGTAGATGTCTGTAGGCTCCTGTAACCACTTAGCACTAGGTGGGCTCGTTCAGCCATCAAAAGCAATAAATAAAAAATTGGCTTATTGTCTCGTGTAGGCGATCATATTATTTTTTCCCTACCTATATTAGATCGCTCTTAGCGATAAGACCGCCAATTGTACTTTTTTGTTTTTAATGTATCGCACTGTTAATTGTTTTTTGGTGTACAATAAAGAATACTCTCTCTCTCTCTCTCTCTCTCTCTATTTTCTAGTAGTCTAAGGTGCTATTTCAGTTACACGCGGATGGGTAGGTGAGCTCACGGGGTCAACCTGAATGAATTTGCTATCACTAGCCCTAGAAAGAGCAGTGCTTTGTGCAGAATCTAGTACCCGGATCGGGATCGCGACCCACTGAGAGAATCCGGCGAGAAAATAAGTGGTCTGTGTCTATGGAATTGAACCTAATCTAGTACCAGACTCGAGACGGATTCTCGGTCGGAGTTAGTATTTTTATTTTCTACCTTATTTCACCAAGAACTAAGCTGATATGATCTAAATCGCTATTTTGTCAAACTATTAGTTTAGTAATCTGTGCTATTAGGTAATATTTTTTCAAAGAAAATATTATTTTTTGTTGGGTCAGTATAAAATTCTGAAATTTGGTAGAACTGTCAAAAAATGCAAAAAGAAATGTATTTTTGGACAAAACTACAATTAAAAAGAAACATCCAGATTCGTTTTAGTTAGATAATTAGCCAAAAAATCATTGGTTTAAATTTGGACCATTACCATAATTAAGGGAAACCCTGTATATATGTATGTGTGTATATTGCACACGGTTCTGCATTATTCTTCCACTGCGCAATCACGTGTCTCTGTCTTGGAGCAGCATCGCCGTTAGACTAATGCAACAGAGTTTTCTCTGTTTGAATAAAATTTTCATTTATTTCTTGTAACAAAAGATATTGATTGTTTAGACTTACAGGTCAAGCTACGAGGCCAGTAGCTGAAGGTCATTGAAACATAGCGTCGTTCTAAAGTCCATGGCAGTGATTTCCATTCGGAGAATATTAGATTGTTTTAGTGTAGAAACAGATACGAAGATACAATACGTTTTTTGTCTCATGTCTCAAAATCAGGGACGATGTAACACCAGGATTAAATGCTTATCTATCCTTCTACAATAATAATAAAATCGACTTCTCTGTTTGTTGCTGTACTGTCTGTTATATATTACAAAAGCCTTTTAACAGTTAACTTCGTATAACAATTCCACAATCAAACCGTGAGGATGAAATTTCGAAGGTCAGCCACAGATACTGAATGCCAATGACCTCAGTGATAGTCGATTACGAAAAAAATAGCCTACGTTAGGCATACATAAAGTTTATTATGTCTTAGTGTGTATAGAATTCAGCAGTAAGACCCATATTTTTGTTCGTTCTTGTAATATACCAATGAGGGAGTCCGTATCGAGTTCCTTCTGTATTTCGCGGGAAAATCGTGTTTTGGATTACTCGTAATTAACACCACAGTTGAGACAATAGGAGTTTTATTGTTGCAGCGGCTTACACAGTTTTAAGTTGTACCATTATTTTTTCGTCCCATGTCCTTTTTAAATTTTCGGCGGTAAAAAGGTCCCGTGTCACAGACTATCTTCTTTTTCCCACCTCTCGTGCGTTCCGGCTTACGCATCATAAAAAGGTGCGTTCATAAACGCCACACCAACTTATCTGATTCTGTCCATCGGGATATGTTTGTTGTTGTTATCAAAATTGTATTAAGTAGCTACTAGGAGTCACTTTGAGACATTAAATCAAAGTCTTCTGCCTTCAAACTGAATTGCGCTACTACTGCACGCCAGTAATACAATGTTTTTTCCCCTACCTATTGGCTGATAGCCTAAAAGGCTATTCCAGCTACTCCCAGACGGGTAGGTGAGACTACGGGCTCAACTTGAGAGAATTTGCTAACATTAGCCCTAGCAAGAGTAGTGATCCGCAGAAACTACCACCGGATCGAAATCGCGACCCACTGAGAAGATCCGGCGAGAAACTCAGTGGGCTGGGTCTATGGGTTAGTTCGCTCGTCGAGTTCGACGAGGACGGTGACCGGTGCTTGAGAGGCCTAAAGCACCGACAGGACATGTTTCGGACGCTGGTGGCTTTGCGTTGCCCCGTCGCGGTCGCATTAGTAGAATGGTGGTACAGGCTAGCGATCCGCTCTACCAGTACACATATACACAGTGGATGAAGTAGGCAGGGCAATAGCTCCGACCGACCGATAACTACGTCAACACTTATTCCTTATGCCTTATCTATTTACCTTCAATGCACCAAGCGACTTTTATGACGCACGCATAATAATGAAAATTGTGATAGATCTAATTAATTTGTGTATTTGTTAGCGTTATATTTGTGTTCTTGTTGATTTTGATATATTCTTATTATTATTAGCTAGCTTGATTATCTCGTTTTTTTTTGTAAGCAGAATATTGTATAAATTATTTTCTGTTATTATAATCATTATTGTAAATCGACGATTTTTTGTTGCTTATAAGACTATGGTGAATGGTGTATTTTAGATTTGTAGTAGGAAAAGACCTCGGGGGCGCAGCCCAATAAGTTGGTCCGACCAGATCCGCACCGCTCTTGATTCCACGTTTCACAACGCCCTCCACACCGCCAGAAACAAGAATGGATGGAGAAAGATCGTGCGTGCGAAGGTCATACAAAAGGGTGGTCACGACTCTCAGCAATGAGGAATACGACGCAAGGAGGAGATTTGTAGTATAAAAAAACTTCAACAACAAACAGCAGTTAATTAACTATTTTGCTGCGGATCCTGGTTCAAAACTGATAGAATTTGGACGCAAAAATATACAAATTTTAAGTATCATAATTGCTTAAGGTAATGTTGTCAAAAAATATTGTTTTATAAAAGAAATAACTAAGTTTTATGCATGACAAAAACAGATACATAAAAAAACCGTGATTTTTAGTCAGGACTAACCATAATTAATATAAACGTCTTAAACATGGCCCCTTTTCTAGATTTCCAAAGTACAAAAAACAGCCATTGTTAAGTTAATCTCACAAGGTTTTATTCGTAGAATTTTTTTTTTAAAAAACGCCCCTATTTTATTATATTATATTATATTATATTAATATTTTAATAATTATTTTCAAAAATAATTGAATTCGCATTTAAGTTTCTTGGCTCACATAATGTATGTATAATTATTGAATTAAGACAGTTTGTTCGACTCTGGGTTTAGAGTTTCCCCTTCTCAGATAAGTGCTAATTTCTTATCTCTTGTAATTTGGGGTTATTCCAGTTTGGGAGGCACTGTTTATTCTAGTTTTATCTTGTAATCTTTAGCTGGTATTTCGATTTTGTAGTAGTCGGCGCCGCTATTGAGAACTTGTTGTCAAATTGTAGACTTGTTTATCCGGTTATTCTTGACATAATATAAAATAGCGGTCTGTGAATGTTAGTTTTAATAAAATATATAAACCATATATAAAATAAATAACATATAAAAGTATATCTAACTCTTTATTCCATTAACATTGTTTTGTATTTGTAATCACAGCGTAAAATGTAGTTATAGTTTTTTTACTTTATTGTGAACTAATTAAATTTTACCAACTTCCTGTTATTAAGATAACAAAAAAACAGAAACTTGCTCATATTTGTAACAAGCGTTCCTTCTCAGGCCACATTGTGATTGGTTAAGATAATTATATATTTCCCCGAAAATTTAGAAATGAAGTATGAAATTCAATATTTATATTCTTGTATTCCTCACAGTCCACCCGTGTGCTTAGTACGAGTTTTTTAACGTTCTCGAAAGCGTAAAAGTTAACTCAATTTTAAAGGCAGTTGGAACAGCGCCCCTAGCGTAAACGTAGGCAAACGTTCCGACTCCATACAAATTTGAGTTAACTTTTACGTTACCGAGAGCGTTAAAAACTCGCACTGAGCACAATTATGTGAAGCGCTTATCGGAACAACAGATATCATTTTTTTTTCCTACCTAAGCAAAACAGCGTGGGGTGCATGGTATCAATAGTTATAAAATATTTTATGAACAGATATGAGTAGAAGGGTTATTTTCATAATATCCTGAAAAGCACCCGATGCTTTTTTTTACAATAAAACCTTTTTTTCCTTACACTATTTTTAATTCAAATTTATTAAAATTTATATTCTATTTTTTAGTTGGATATTCTATAAAAGCGTATTTTTGTTTTTTTTAAACTATTATTTATTTCTCTATTTTTATATGTAGTGTTGAAAGCTTACGGCTGTCTTTATAGGGCTTGTACCGAGCTCAGAGGTTTCACCGACTAAAATTTGTAAAATACGAGATTTCTCCTCTTTAACAAACTGTTTTGTTATTGGTACAATGAATTTGTGTTCATTAAAATTCGCTCGGCTACTGAGGCGAGACGATACGATTAAAATGAATTTAAAAACATACTTTCGCTGAACTCTACGCGTTTTTACGTCCTGTTAGCTTCTCTGTCTCTCATTAAGACGAACTTTAGATAAGGACAAACAATCCGTCTAGGATACTTTGCGGGATCTAATAGAATCAGAATCCGACAAACTAAGAGTAAGCGCATATTATTAAAGTTTAATCTATATATGTGAATAAACCAAGGTCTTATTCTTCAATAATTAAGTAACTTGTCTCTATCGTGAATATTTCTAGTCTACGATCGTTTACTGAGGCGATTATTTTTAATCGAGAATCAATTAAAATAACATTTATTTTATATCAACACGTTTGTTTTAGCACATAAGGCATCGGAATAGGAAAGATACTGCTTTTAAATTACTTTAAAGAAGTTACGGAACACTTACGATGGCAATTAGATTTTTGTAACTTCCCGATTCTTTCCACAAATAGTCGATGAATCTTGTCTGCGGCAAAACTATATCGGGAATCGGTGACGAAACAATAAATTTGTCACAATCCCTAAACGCAGAACTTAAGCACAGTCTCCTTTGAAAGTTTACAATTTTTAGTTTACGTATTAAAAGTTTTCGCGCCATATTTGATGAGGACATCGTGAAAGCGACCGAATCTCACGAAGGTTGAGGAGCGACTAATGTTATGAGCATAGATAATTAATACACTTAAATAAAGTGAAACGACTTTTTTCAAGGCACCGCTAATCTTGGCATCGCTGATGGAGGTTTCGCGTTAACCCGAGTTTCTAGCTTAAGGAGGTACAGAAATCGTTATCATAACTCATTGATGTTAAATAAATAATACATTAAACATGCAGTGGTTAAATGTATACGTATAATATGTATTCATTAATAAAAATAATACATATACTCGTAATTACAGTCGAGAAAAAGGAAAAATCTTTTTTTTCCGTTTTTATATTTTCTACATGCTTTTTTAGTTCGTAACGCACACTGCCGCTGGTGGTGGGCACTTCGGTGCCATGGTATACCGCCACAGTAGCAACATTTATAAAACTAAGGATGAATATTTAAAAAAACCCTAATATTAAAAGAAAAAAAGACATGCCCGCTGAGTTTCTTGTCAGTTCTTCTCAGGACGGAGGCTAGTTTTTGTGAATTGGCGGTAGTTCTTTTTGACGTTCAACAACTATGTACTTTCATTTATGTTGAATTTTTTTTTTATTTGGCTTGATTTGATTTAAATTAGCAAAGATTTTAGCACACTGAGTTTCTCGCTGGGTCTTCTCAGTGGATCGCGTTTCCGATCCGGTGATAGATTCTGCGAAGCACTGCCCTCACTAGGCCAGTGTTAGTAACACTCCGGTTTAAGCCGCGTGAGCCTACCTACACGTCAAGGAGAAGCTGAAATAGCCTCTCAAGGCTAGTTAAGCATAGATGGGG
Organism: Bombyx mori; assembly: GCF_030269925.1. Lineage (NCBI taxonomy): Eukaryota > Metazoa > Arthropoda > Insecta > Lepidoptera > Bombycidae > Bombyx > Bombyx mori. The sequence continues at coordinate 12,417,575 of NC_085124.1, read as the reverse complement.
AAATAAAAAGTGCGCAAAGATGATGTACCTACAAGTACTTAAGTTCCACGAAATTTTAGAAAATATACATGGTACAGCTGCTATTTATTGCGAAATTCAGAGTTATTAAATAATATGTAGTAAACGTAAATAAATAGAGACCACAAGTGTTCAAACAGGCACGACACGATTAGAGTGATAAATAAGCAGCAGTCATAGTTATACATAGAAGCCCAATAAAAAATATATGGGCAAATATATGGGAATCCAGGACCCTCTCATTTAGAAGCTTCTATTTCTCATTTAAAGAGATTTTAGAGGCTAAATTGACGGAAACAGGCAAATACTGCCACTTAAAGAGCTCTTGCTTACCCAAAGCTCTTTGAGTCGGGTCGCACACGGCTGTAATACGGGAAAAATACGTAGGGTGGTAGAAACCGTGACAGAAACATAACTTTTTCTCTACCTAATCGTTGGTAGCGTAAGGGACTATTCCAACTACGCGCAGATTGGTGGGTGGGCTTAAGGGCTCAACCTGAGAATTGATCCTAGCAAGAGCAGTGCTTCGTGGAATCTACCACCGGATCGAAATCGGGACCCACTGAGAAGATCCGGCGAGAAACTCATTAGGTTTGCAACGTAACAATAATATTCTGCTTTCTTCACAGATTAAGATTAAGTAAGATTTAAAATGCTTTAGTAGCGCCTGAGACTAAGGTTTGTTCAGTAGTGTTGGTTAGTCCTTTTTTTTTTTTTTCGGGCCGAGGGCCGAACCTCCTACGAGGTCCCCGGGCCTAGGGGGCGCGCGGGGTATGTGAGACTCAACGATCTGCAGGTGTTGAGAGCAGACCGCGGGCCCAAGGAATTTAGGGCCTACCCACTAAACGACTCCCCTGCACTCTTACACCCGGCGTCCGATCTCCGTCCGGAGTCAAAACCCGGTCAGAGTAGGGGGGTTCCCGCGGTCAACACTACAACCAGACACGCGGCGCCACCCCGAGAACGCCCGACCGACGGGTCGTCGAGGCCATAGTCGACGACCAACGACGTCAGTCTCCGCAGTGTTGGTTAGTCCTTGAGCTAAGGAATATATCTAGTAACAACGACAAAAACAATCAATGTTAACAAATTGTTATTTGTTTACCTTTGACTTTAACCCCAACCCGACATGCAGATTTAAATTATTGCTCTCTAGTTAAAGCAGCTAACAAAAAATGTACATTAAAATGTAATTTTAACTTTACGAGGTAGGTATGTTATCTCTTGAAAGCAAAAAAACCTCACAATGATATCGTAAAAAAGTATTTTTTGTTGGTAAAATAAATTTATGTTATTCTTTTTTTATTTTTTTTATTTCATTTACTTCAGATTTTGCATCCATATTACACTCATTAACATTTAATTTATACTAGAATTAAATAATTAATATATAAATAAATAATAAAAATTTAATTATGTGGTATTTCGTTGCAAAGATGCAAAATTAGTTTTGGATCAATGGGTAAAACCGATCACAGTTGGTAATGAGCAGAGAATTATTTTATTTTTATTGCTTGGATGGAGGAGCTCACGGCCCGCCTGGTGTTAAGTGGTTACCAGAGCCCATAGACACCTACGACGTGAATGCCGCCACAAACCTCGAGAGATGAGTTCCAAAATCACAGTTTTTAAAGTAAAACGGCTACCCCACCCTTTAAAATGTCCTACTACCATTAACAATTAATAATAAGAAAATAAATTGCGGACTTAACTAGTTTTAAGAAACTATTAAACATACATATTCTTTAAATTATATATGTTTTTTTTTAAATTAATTAAATAGTTATCGCATTTCAAGGTCTTTGTTATTCACAGCATCGATGAGTGTCTTAAAAGTGTTGAAATTCGTGACAATAAATTAGAAGTGTTTTGAGCATAGATTATACACTAACACCCGTATCTTTAGTCGTTTACACGAGCCTAACTCGACTCGACTCAACCTCCGACGCGCGTTTTGGTATGATTAGTCGTAAAAATAAACTCCACTCAAACGTCCTTGGAAAAATTTCCTAACCGGAGTGAAGTAAGCGAACTGTCAAGTCAAGGTACGTCGCGACGTACCTTGACGTTCCTCAAGGCTGGTTTTCTATCAATGTCCAACTAGTATGTGGATCGCAAATGGAAATATATGATATTGTTGTGCAATGGCCTGGATCTGTGCATGATTCCCGCGTATTTTGATAATTTAAGTTTGATAATATTTATTAATAAAGTAAATAGTTCGAGGTTAGACATTTGAAACTCTTTATTTTATTTACCTACATAAGTCATATTTTGCTTACTACCTGATAAATAAAGTCAATGCGATTATAAGTTTTATTTATATAATAATATTATTTATATAATAATAAACTGGTGGTTGTGGAAAAGCACTTCAACAACACGATGCAACCAAAATCACACAAAAGCGGCGAATAAAAATACAAAGCCAGATCCGAAATCTAAATAATAATAGGTTAGAAAATAAATAATACACTTTCAGATTTACCGCACGCACACATATTTACTAATAACACAGCAACCAAAACATCAAACAAGTTCATCTAGTGTCAAACAGACAGCGGCAGCTTGACTTTGACATTAAACAATGACCATAGACTACAGAACTCTATGGGTTTGATGCTAGCTTGATAAAATTTTCATCATTATTACCTCACTCGAGGACAGTTGAGGAATATTGAAATGGTCGACTAAAAATACTAAACTCGAGTAAGTTTGGAGGGAATTCTCGAGCATCATCGGATGAGTTAAGAGTGGAGGACTATTTTACGAATCGTCTAAAGATACGGGCATTAATATATTCGGTTTTGAGGTTAACCATTAAAATTATGATCATAACCAAAACTGACATTTGAGTTTTACACTGATATATAAAAATATAAGCTAAAGTATCCGTTTGAATAAAGCCAATCATGACGTCCGTCAATTTAGGACAAGTGAAGGCTAATTGTTTAAAAATTGGCAATCAAAGACTCGTTTTTATTTAAAGTTTTTCTGTAATTAGGGAGTCTATTCCTCGTAATTGATTTCCAATCAAAGAAATAAAAAAAAAAAACTTCTTATTACTTACTCGATATCATTCCTTCATAGTGGAAGGTGCTCTTGAGCGTTTGTTAAAAGCGTGCTTCATTGGAAAGATCGATACCTTCCAGAGAGAATTTATGGCATAAGCACATTGCTTAATACAATTATGTCGTGTGGCTTTCTTTCCCTTTAGGCCACAATGAACTTTGTTGAATATTATTATTGGCCGTCTGTTCCAAACTTTACCAGAATAATTTAATAAATCTAAATAACTGGAAAAGAATCACGCATAGTCATCCGGTCCCAAATTAGGATTCCCTGTGTTATGGGTACCAGAGACTGACATACACACTTATATAACTTTAAATATATACATATTTAGGTATTAAACACCCAGACAAGGAGCAAGCAAACAGGGGCGCTAGCTACTGTACCACCGAGTCAGTCAGTTAGGCAATCGATATATTGACGATGGTCATTAATTATTGGTACGTCTATTGAAAGTGTAAAGTATTCCTTTCTTAAAATCTAAATCATGTTTACTTGAAGATGAAAAAATAAAATATCACTCCACGAACTTCATACATAGCACAGGAAAAGGTCAATGTAAATAAAAAACAATTGTTATGTATTCTTTTAATATTTATAAAACTTAAAAAAAAAACTTAACAATATTGGTCCCAACAGTTATATAATGCAATCAGTTTCATTCATAAAACCTGTTAATAAACCGATTTTCTTATAATTTTATCAGACTAGTTATAATATTGCAAATGATTTAAGTAACAAGGCACATGGTTTATTACACATATACACAGACAGCAGCGAGTGATTTTTTCATACTGGCAGCTCCGATTTTCAAGTTTTTAAGATTTTTATGCGGGCAACACTAAATGGGATTGACATGAGCCATACCACGCGACTCTATGTCAATCCTATGCATTTATTTAGTTCTGTACAACCGTTAAATCCAGTACTGTTGTCTGATCTCTCTGGTAAGCTATATATCGATATTCGGATAATCGGAATTTATATATCGAGGGGTGAAAGATAATTTGGTAATGAGGTAAGATAATTTTGGTATTAGTATGTGTAGTATGTGTGGTAGTAGTATAGTACATATAAGTCATATATTTTGTAATAATAGAGGAGTATTAAACCGACACTCGTGTAGGAGGCTTAAACGACGAAAGGGAAGAACTTCCACCGAGCGGGTGATGTTTGCTCGGTAGACCGACGGCCCGAATGTTGTTGTTCGGAACTTGTATATATGCAAGCTTATCTTGAAAATGTCGTAAGCGAGATTCAGGCATCTGTCTTATCTTGCGTTGTATGATGGCTACCCGCCACACTCGGACAAGAGAGTTGTTTTCATTCGAACAAGAGACTCCCTTCATGTTGGTTTAATACTAATTTTCTTATTACAAATTACATGACTTATATATACTACACTATAAGTGTCAAGAACTCTGTTATACGGATTCCTCTTTCTTCTAAAAGGAAGAGATCTTTTTTAAAAAGATTTTAATAATGAAATAGACATATAAAGATTTACGACGACAATGACAGCAACCGTGCTGTGTGGAATTAGGAATAGGACTGACTGGATAGGGAGGGGATTGTTCTCTAATAAAGGATCATAAGTGCTGATGCTATTCGGGAAAAATGATGATGGAAGCAAAGCTAGGAACCAGAGGGTATCATAATAATTCGATGTTTTTAATTTAACTTCAATTAAGTTTACCCCATTCAAAGAGCTGAGCAAGTTTTTGTGGTTACGTTATCTTTTCCAAAATTTAACCTTTAAATGGCTCTCATGTAGTAAAGGTGCAAAGATGTCGCTTAAACTAACTAGGCTTTCACCCCACGACATGTTGATTAAACACGAGCTTTTTCTATTACTTAAAAAAACAATTTTTCCATCGAGTTTTTTATTTTTTTATTTTATCGTGTCAGGACTCACTAAAATTACCATCAATCGGCCTTCGATTACGCAAAATATTTTCAATACACCCTGTGACCGAATAGCTTCCCGCATTCATTGACTATAATAATTCGATATTATAAAAACAAGTCAAAACATTTCTTTTGTTTCATGTCTTTGCACTAGCTTTGGTGTTACCAATAATAAAAAAAAAATTGAACAAAATAGTTTTATTTAATTCAAAAGAAAAGATTGCGCTTTTTTTCAACAGATTTCTTTCTTTTTTGTTCGTTTAACATCTATTGATGAGTGGCAGTTTTCATAAAATAAAAAAAAAGGCAAAAGAAATATTATTCATTAATAAAACGAATCTAAATATGCATATAGTGGTTTCAGTGATTTTGACCGAATTCCAACCAGTGGATGAACGCTAGTAATAGTTAGAATAAATCAAATGTAAAATATCAGTTTAATATCATGGAAAAACATTTCAATATAATCTGCAAATTTGTAATTTTTTTTTTGTTGATTACAAAGTCCTTACCCTATCTAGGGGTGTAAGGCTCCCCTCGATATGTGTGTTTGTAAAAAAATATCAATATAAAAATATGTTACATTGAGTATTACATACGCAATTTAACACAATATTCAGCCGACAAAAAAATCATATAAAAATATATTTAATACCAAATACTTAACATTGACTTAAGACCATAGTAATCATAATGGCGTAAAAAAATTAACCAATTTATACATATAACTCTGAAACACAATTATTAATCTTATGATAACTTTTAAAAACTATAATTATGTATATAAAATGATTATTATTAACATCTTATTAATAATATTATGTCATAGAGTTTCACATATCGTCCTTTCGCATTAAAAGTGTACAATTTCCAAAAATATTCGAAATTGAGTTAATATGCAGAATCATTTGGTATCGCCAGTATTTTTTTCATAAATACTGTCAAAAGAGCATAGTTTAGTTTTAGTTTTTTTTTTAGTTTACCTATCTTTTACTACTATTAACAAATTTAATACATAATTTTATCTTACTTTAAAAGACAGATAAATAAGGTAACTTGTAAAAAAAAAAAGTATTGCAAAGATGATTAATATTAAAAATATCACATGTTAAACCTTTAAAACACTCTCCTGTAAAATTAGTAAGTTTTGAGATTATACAGTTTTAATGCGAGAAGACGATAATAATATGTCTTCAGCTATGGAAACTGAAAACTTTGTGAACTTCTTTTTCTCTATTTAAAGACCTAAAGCTTATTATAATACAAAGGAAGACAAGGCAGACAGTCATAAGGGAGTTTTTGTTGAGCACGCGGGAACCCAGCAAGATCCTAACAATATTTTTCTTTCAGCTGCTTCCTTAGGATCTTACCTGCCGAATTCTTGGGTATTTCTTCCACGAACTGGACTTCCTTGATCTTCTTGAAGACGGCCACTTTACTGTTGACGTACTCTAACAACTCATCAGCGTCGAGGGTCTGACCCTGTTGAGGGACTATAAAGGCCTTCGGTACTTCCCCTGTTACGGGGTCCGGTATGCCCAGGACCGCGCAGTCTAGAACCTTGGAGTGCGTTCTGATGACGGTCTCCAATTCAGCAGGCGGTACTTGGAAACCTTTGACCTGTATAAAGTAATTATTAATTGAAGACATGAATGGATGAAGGGGTTAAATACCATTTTTAAGATTTATGAATTTTTAGGTGTCATGTGCCTTAATAGACCTTAAAACTCCTTATTTAAAGGCTATTTTTATAAATTGCATGTGATGAAGGAGTTATGTACGAAAAAAAGTACAAGCAACAAAAGTTTGTTGTCCGTTTTCTCAAAATGAACAAATTGTATCATAACGATATGCAATTAACTAATTTCATGAAAGCTTCAGGGTAGCTGCGTTATCTTTTTTTTTATTGCCCTTATAGGCAGATGAGCATACGGCCGACCTGATGGTGAGTGGTTACAGTCGCCCATGGACTTCAGCAATGCCAGGGGCAGAGCCAAGCCGCCGCCTGCCGTTGAGTACTCTCCACAAGCCTCGTTGTGTGACTTGTTAGACAAAATGATACATACCTTGATGAGTTCCTTCAGTCTATCCGTGACGTACAGATATTTGTTCTCGTCGTACTTCCCAATGTCTCCGGTTTTGTACCAGCCATCCTCCGTCATGACCTCCCTGGTGGACTTTTCGTCTAGATAATAACCGGACATCAGGTTTGGGCCGCGACACCAGATCTCGCCTTCCTGCGGATAAAAAAAAGCTACATTTTAGTAAATTGCAAGGTTCTAGAACATGCGCGCCACCTGTCCTACGTCTATGGTAGTGTTACGCCAATAACGCCATCTATCGTCGAATAGCAGAAACGAATATCAAAAGAACTAGTAAAATCGAGAACGCTCGAGAAGTGTAACGCCATCTACTATCAATTTTCGGAAACACATATCGAAACGACTGGTCTCGCCATGAATGTTCTCGATAATTGTAGATTTCGTGTCGACTATTAAAGCATTGCAGAGATGACACGAAGGCAGTTAGTAATCGGATCTACTTGAAGCGAAACAGCGAGCGGATCACTTGAAGCGAAGCGGAAGAAGTGAATTACGAATTGTAAATGGATCTAAGTGGGGAAGTTTTATTTATCCCGAACCTCAGCGCGTAACAGTACTATAACAAAAGCCTTCACTGGTATGCAAACGATGGCTTTACGAAGTTAATCAGATTAACCACAACTTCGATTACGAACAAATAAGGATACCATCTATAATCGTTATTTATACTAGGTTCAAAGTGACGATCAAAATTCGACCATAATTACTGATAGCTCAAGGTTTACATTTGATTTATGTATTTACTTTTGATATGGACAATTTGGAGAAGAATTTTGAAGCAGTTGCTCTTGAGTTCTCAGGTCTCCTCCGGAAGCGTTCGTGCAGCTGTTTACTGGTGGTAGGACCTCTTGTGAGTCCGCGCGGGTAGGTTCCACCACCCTGTCTATTTCTGCCGTGAAGCAGTAACGCGTTTCGGTTTGAAGGGTGGTGCAGCCGTTGTAACTATACTTGAGTCCTTAGAACTTATATCTCAAGGTGGATGGCGCATTGGCGTTGTAGATAACCACTTAACACCAGGTGGGCTGTGATATCGTCCATCCATCTAAGCTATAAAAAAAGGCTAATCCCACCCCTTCTGACAGAGCCTTTGCTCGCCGTCCTGGTGAAACTGGAAAGGCCTCCGCGCCTCCAGTAAGCCTTGAATAAATAAATAAAAAAGAATATTAACTATTGATGTGTGAGCCCTACCTGCCCCGCGCCCAATGCTTCCTGCGTGTTGACGTCAGCTACCTTGACCTCGCAGCTGCCTAGCACGTGTCCAACGGCCGCGTGGTTCGTGTCATCATTCCTACCGACAGTGACGGCTCCATTGGTCTCGGTCAGGCCGTAACCTTGCCGGAATATTATGTTTTTCTGGAAGTAAACAATATCGAGTGGTTGAAAGTCTATTTGGTTTGAGCGACATTTTTGCAAATTAACAGGAGAGGAGACATTTACAAATCTATACATATAAATAAAATTGAAGTGTCTTTTGAAATAACCGCTTTTTACTACATGTGTATGAATATATATACGGTACATAAAACCAAATAATATTTTTTACAATTTTTGTCTGTCTGTCTGTTTGTTTGTTCCGGCTAATCTCTGGAACGGCTGGACCGATTTTGACGAGACTTTCACTGACAGGTAGCTGATGATATAAGGAGTAAATTACTTACTTACTTTTTAAGACTAGCTTTGCCCCGCGGCGTCACCCGCGGTACGACAATAACCGCGGGTAGCATAGCTAGTACTAAATAAAATGCACCTTTAATTATTACAACGATAAATGACCTTTCACCTCTCGATAGACTAATTTGGCGATCGTAATAACGGGTCTCCGATACGACGTGTGTACTCGTCATAATACGATTGGTTGTGGTCGTGGTAGTGGTGTGTTTGTTTGGTGGTGGTATATTCAGCGAAACACTGCTCTGGCTAGGGCTAGTGTTAGCTAGTTCTCTCAGGTTGAGCCAGTGAGCTCACCTACCCGTCCGGACGTAGCTGGAATACTGGAATAGCCTCTTAGGCTACCAGGGAATAGGTAGGGAAAAGAAAAAAATAACATTTCAAGAGTTTTCTGTAGCGGGAAGCGCCATAGTGCCAACATAACAACAACAAAAAACCTAAATGACGTGAGGACGCTTATCTAACACGATGAGGTCATTAAAACTACACCACGTGTAAAAAATAAACATTATTTGATAATGTCATTCAATTTACTGCATACAATCGATTATGCGGCGAATGATTAATATTAGAAATATGGTTTTGATATGGGTAAGCCCAAGAAAAACAATAAAACTTTAAATGACTTATTCGTAGATGCGGGTAGGTCGGAAAACAATTGCCACTTTATATCGGATCTCGATACATACTTTCCGCTAATGAAACTCTTTTTGATTTAAATAATTACTCTTGAAATTAATTACGGTGACACATTACACGACCTCCAGAGGCACAGAGATTGATGTGAACAGCCTACGATACGCATCTCAAAATGTTGTTATATATTATAAATAAATCATGTCGTTTCTCACAATACAAAAGTATTACAAAGTGTTTCGGAACAAAACAAAACTCACTATGATCATTGCATGTGCCAAGGGGTGGAGCCAAATGAGAAATAAATTTAAAATCGCCGTGGCCTGAAGGATAAGACGGCCGTTATCGACCGATAGGCATATGTCGATGTTCGAAACCCGCAGGCAAGTGCCGATTTTCCTGACAAAATACAAACGGATGACTTCCACGATGAAGCAATAGGATCTCTTAATCAAAATCAAAAAAGCAAATATTGTAATTCGCATAATTCCGACACGGGCAGCTACCAAAACCCCACTTGTTTCTACAGTGAAGAGATATAGATAGCGGTATGGTTTGAAGGGTGCACAACCGTTATACGATATAATTTAGACCTCATGCCTCAAAGTGGGCGGCGGAAAACACGTTACGTCTATCCATGAGCTCCGTTAACACTTAACACAAAACCTTGACCAACCGGCCGTGAGCTGTATGCTTAGTCCGAGTTTTCTAACGTTCTCGATAGCGTAAACGTTAACTCAATTTTGTATGGAGTTGTGGCGGTAGCCATCACAGAACTCAAGATATTTGACAGATACCTGAATCTTGCTTACGACATTTTCAAGATAAGCTCGCATATATACAAGTTCCGAACAACAACATTCTGACCGTCGGTCTACCGAGCAATATCAATATCGCTTGGTGGAAGATCTTCCCTTTGTCGTAAGCCCCAAAGAGTTAAAACGTTTACCTGCGTTTGCCGCTAGGGGCGCTGTTTCAACTGCATACAAATTTGAGTTAACATTTACGCTATAAAGAACGTTAGAAAACTCGCACTAAGCACACTGGTTCACCCGCCCATGTAAGGTGTGGCCAGTTTAAGAAAGATAAAGATAGTTTAAGATACCAAAAAAAAATCCTAACGTACCCCTTGCTCCCAAGGTCGATACTAGTTTTAATATAGTTCTCGCCTAAGCTAATAAAAATAAACATTATCATCAATCGACGAGCGATACAGAGCTACAAGTACAACAAGACTTTGGACCTTTCATAATTCGATAAGATATAATAAATTGTTATATTATCATCAATACGGGCGCAACGTTATTAAGATAAACTCAAGTGCGAGGGGTCGTCCTATCTGGACAGCGTGTCCGGATAATAACGTAATCGATGCCTACTATGATAAAAAGAAAACTTTGATCCCGAGAGTTTTTCATATTAATTGATTAATATAACGGACATTGTCGTGTCCAAATTTCATCGAACACTAACCCAACTCATTGGTTTTATGGCGATTCTTGGTGAGCATAGTAATTCCAGTAGGACCAGCCCTATTTTTTTTATTTATTTAATTTACTTCAGATTTTACATCCATATTACACGTCTTAATTACATTGCATTAACATTTCATTTATACTAAAATTAAATAAAAATAATAACTAATCTCGGACTAAAACAAAAACAATAATAATAATAATAAAAAACAAAAAATCAAATAATAATAATAATAAAACAAAAACTCTAAATTAACATGAAAACTACCTTAACCTAAAGGCTGGTTTGGATCCAGAGTGCTCAAAATGAGAGGGTGAGACGTTAGGGTTGACAAAAGCGGCTTATTCATTTTCTGTCATCTTGACAAACAGATAACATTTCATAAGTTTCAGTACAGGCCAATCAGTCAATTTCTTAGATGATACGTCCCAGGTCGGTCGATTGGGATAAATGATATCACAGTACACCTGCGACTTTTATAGCTTTATTATTGTACTGTTCTCTCGTATGCTAGTGAGCATGCACGGTTAACTATCATAATATTTTTTTTTATTGCTTAGACGAGCTCACAACCCACCTGGTGTTGAGCGGTTACTGGAGCCCATAGACATCTACAACGGTGGTGGTACATACCCGCGCGGACTCACAAGAGGTCCTACCACCAGTAATTGCGCAAATTATAATTTTGCGGATTTGATTTTTATTAAAACACGATGTTATTCCTTCACCGTGGAAGTCAATCGAGAACATTTGTTGAGTACGTATTTCATTAGAAAACCCGCCTGAGATTCGAACATTCTTATCCTTTAGGCTTAAACACTTATAAACTAAATAAGGGCTTCGACCTCATGTCCCAAGCCACACCAATGTAGTTATCACCATGAACTCCTGTAATCTCTTGACCACAGCCGTCTACATTTGAAGTAAAAAGATACAAAACATTATTCATTTTGTTTCTATTATTTCATTATCGTCTGCCAACTTAATTGCTCAATGATAAAAAGAAATCGTTACGTTCGTTTTGTTTTGTCTCCTCACGAAAATTAGCTTTAATTATAAACTTACTATCAACATTTTGAATTTTAATATCGTTTATAATACATTGAATGCATTGTATGTACGTTATAATCGAAATTATTAATTCAAGGTTTTCTTGTAAGCTTTAATTGTAAATGATAAGAGATAGAGTAAGACAGTAAGGGAATGGTGGCCAAAATTAAATCGTGGATGTGTCGGAAGACCTATGGCCCGATGGACCGATGACATAGTCAGGACGAAGGGGTGGAAAAAAGGGGAGACCTATACCCAGCAGTGGGTATTAAAGGGCTGAAGATTAAGGAAAAAAATATTGTTAGCTTATAAGAAAACGATGTCAGATGGCCCTCAAACGATAACACAGAAAAGTACAAAATTTGAAATTTCAGTCAGTGCATACTTCATACGATATTTTGACTGTACTATCCGTGCCCTTTAAGGGAAGGCTGTAAATTTCAACGTTACCATTTAGTTAACTAAGATTAGTTACAGTTAACTGTTTCCATAATGTTAGGCGTGTAAACAAAAATTGTCAACGACGCTGACGTCATCATTTTAACAACACCATGGATCTAGCCTATCCGTCATAGACAATCAAAAATCAAAGGACGCTGCCTTTGCTTTACATTGCCTGTTCACGAAATACAATACTTACAACAAATTGTTTTTTTAATGAATAACTTTATAGACAGTAAGTAATTCATTGCGGTTTCCACTTCGATAACTGAACCCAACTGAATATTTTCATTTTATTTTTATTCTTTTTTTTATTGCCCTTGTCGGCAGACGAGCATACGGCCCACGTGGTGGTGAGTGGTTACCGTCGCCCATGGCCTTCAGCAATGCCAGGGACAGAGCCAAGCCGCTGCCTACCGTTAAGTACTCCTCACCAGCCTCGTTTGAAGAAGGATATGTCATATTCGAAACTGTTTTGGAGAAATTCGGGTGATTTATCAACGTTTGACGGTAGTTGAATGATTAGAACTCACGTTCTTTTCCAATACAGCCGCAGCATCCGCGGCCGAGAGCGGAGCGGCTCCGCTGATCATGCCCTTGACGGCGGCCAGATGTTCAGGTTTAACCGCCGGATGCTTACCCAGGAATACCACTGCCGAAAATAAACATACTACAGTTCTCAGTTTACGTTTGATTTTGGAACAGATCTTAATTATAATCCAACGACTGTTGAATATGCGAATACTTCTCAATATTCCATTGAATGTAAATGATGATAGGGTATACTGTGAGGACGACGGAAGAAGTTACCGTCCTCTGAACATCGAAGCACTCACGTTTTAGTTAAGTTAATGCAAATAGGTTGCAAATCGGTAGGCAGCGGCTTGGCTCTGCCCATGGCATTGCTGAAGTCCAGGGGCGACGGTAACCACTCACCATCCATTCTGGTTAGAGGGATAAATTTAACAATCAAGCGTATTTTATACGGTAAATCATTTTAGTTTTCGTAGCTTAGTTTTTGTTTTAATTGCTTAGGTGTGTGGACGAGCTCACGGCCCATCTGGTGTTAAGTGGTTACTGGAGCCCATAGACATCTACAACGCAAATGCTGCCACCCACCTTGAAGTTGAGTTCTAAGGTCTCAGTATAGTTACAACGGCTGCCCCGCCCTTCAAACCGAAACGCATTACTACTTTACGGCAGAAATAGGCGGGGTGGTTGTACCTACCCGTGCGAACTCACAAGAGGTTTTACCATCAGTTGTTTAAGCCAGTATCGTTTGCTGTTTGAATGGCGGTAAAAGCGCTTTAGTAACGTGAGACTTAATCGATCAGCTCCTACTATTACAAAATCCCTCCTATTTAATACCAACATATCCCCTAATACCTAATTCGAGCCGGTATATTATGAAGGTTACGATAAACATACCAAACATCACGTACATTTCGCACTTACATTGTAGATTAAGCAACGTCGTTCACAATACGGCGTCTATGAACTCCGCAAACAACTTAGAATCATTATCGTGAACTGTTCTGGTGTAATAAAGCAACACTGCAGGCATTACAAGTCAAGTCACGTAATGAGAGACGTGCCCACGAATACCATTGGTAACACATAATAGCCATTGTTAACGAAAAATGATTGTGTTGAATCTGTTCGCCTAACTACCACCCTGCACCACTAAATGGCCCCCATAGACACAGCCCACTGAGTTTCTCACTGTATCTTCTCAGTGGATCGCGTTTCCGATTCGGTGGTAAATTCTGCGAAGCACTGTTCTCGCTAGGGCTAGTGTTAGCAACACTCCCGATTTGAACTCCGTGAGCTCACCTACACGTCAAGCAGTGATGGGCAAAAAGTAATCAGATTAATAATTACAAATTACAGTTACATTGTAATTGGTAATTGAGATACTTTGTAACAGGTTACTTAAGTAACTGATTACAGTGAGTACTTATTGTAATCAGTTATAAAGTAATTCCATTATAAGTTAATCTAATTACTTTAACTGTAACAGATTACTTATGTATTTGAAACAAATTACTTATAATTACTGATAATTGATCACATAATTATTCTGTTATGTTATGTTAGGAAACCTAACAAAAAATGTCCTACTAATAACTTTTTTGACAAACGCAAAAATGAAACACATTTAATATACTTTTTTTATAATCTTTTATCATTTAACGTTCTTTTTTTTAAATTAATCATTGGCAGATTAAATTAAACAACATTATTTTGCTGATTTATAATTTAAATTACTTTTTTTTTTTTATTGCCCTTGTAGGCAGACGAGCATACGGCCCACCTGATGGTGAGTGTTTACCGTCGCCCATGGACTTCAGCAATGCCAGGGGCAGAGCCAAGCCGCTGCCTACCGCACTTGACCTTACTTTTAATATCTCTTTTTTCAAACATTTCGACTGACAGACGGTTGGTTGGCTTTCGGACAATTAATCATAGTAGCGTACGAAAACAAAAAAAAGTCGAAAAGTAATAAGCAAAGTCGTCCCCCACTCCGCACACCTTCCTTTCTAGTTCACTATGAAGTGAGCCTTACCTATTTATTTTTATTGAAGTACATAAAACCTACCTATCTAAAAATCGATGTATCATATATATAAATATGTGTTTTTATTACAAGTGTTATATTCAAAGTAATTACGATTTACGATGTAATTGATTACTATGTAATTAGGTTAGATTGTAATTTAGTTATATTGCAATTAAATACATTGTATTCAATTAATTTCACATCCAAAGTAATTCTAATTACAATGTAATTGATTACTATATAATCAGATTACATTATAATTAAATTATTTTGTAGTTTAATTACTAATTAGATTACAAAAGTAACTAGTTACGCCCATCACTGACGTCAAGGAGAAGCTGAAATAGCCTCTTAAGACTATCAGTATAAGTAAGGAAAAAATAAAATGACGCAAGATATTTGACAGATGCCTGCCTTTCCCTTAGTTTGAAGGCTTAAACGGCAAAGAGATTATCTTCCACCGAGCGGGTGATGTTTGCTCGGTAGACCGACGGTCCGACTGTTGTTGTTCGGAACTTGTATATATGCAAGCTTATCTTGAAAATGTCGTAAGCGAGATTCAGGCATCTGTCAAATATCTTGCGTTGTATGATGGCTACCCGCCACAGTCCATAAGGTCATCTGTCTACAACGCTAATAATAAAAGCAAAGCTAGAACATACATTTTCTCAACAGTTTTAACTATGATAAATGCTGTGTAATTTATCTTACCCATCGGCGGAACAATGAAGAGCACTTCCGCCTTGTACTTCACGATGGTCTGCAGGAAAAGATCCGGTTTGAAATACGGCATCGTGACTAATTTCACGCCCTGCGCCATTTGGTTCATCATTAGGGAATTGAAACCGAATATGTGGAAAAACGGCAAGATCGCTGGCAACACTGACTGGTGTGTTGCTGCAAATAAAAAAGTTACGTCGCATGACTAACTTCCGTTTTCAATTTGAATTTATACAGTAAATAAATTCGCCTTAAAATACAACCACCTCTATCGTCGTCGAAGCGATCTATCTACAAATAGCACCTTTAGAATTATAAAGACCCAACTCGAAAAATGTGTTTTTTGGCAAACATCGATTAAACTTCGTAACGGAAGGGGACGGAGTGAAAGAGACCGATGGATAGCTTTGTCCCTTTACTTCTGGTCATCTGATTACTAAGAGTAGCTGAAAAGGGTCGTTCTAGGTCCGTTTTTTTAATTAAAGACGTAATCCGAAAAACTTCGAAATGGGACTCTATAATTCTGCGTGGTATAAAGTTGCGAAATACTTCACTACATGTGTTGAAAACTTTACCGAAAAGAACTTAATATTTCTAAGACGACAATACTAAAAACCATATTGTACATTTTTCATTGCAACATTTTTCATTGCACGCAATGTACAACATACAAAAAATGAAAATTAAAGTCGAAAAAATCTAAGCATTGACATTAAATTATGATCCTGCAAAAAAACAACTACATAAACTTTGCTTTGGTTTGTCTTAGGAATAATAATTTCTTACCGGGTGCTAAATACGTTAAAATGTTATACAACAAACATAAATTGGGTTCTAAAGACAAAGAACACTAAAGATTTATCTATTAGTGAACATATCTATTAGTGAATGTGGATGCAGTTACGGATGTCGCGTAAGATACAAATATTTCTACAAATTACAATTACAGTTCTACGACCGATTTAAATATATATATGTATATCTAAAGAAAATCTACAGATAATACTGAAAACTACACAAGTCTATACATAAAAGCGATTTTTGTAAAGAACATTATGCAGAGATTTATTCAAACGACTTGGACGCTACGTCATTATGTACCTTATTTAAAACATTTACGCCATTTTTAAATGTTACTTTGTTTGAAACCCAAACCATGAGTTTCTTGCCCACTCTTCTGTAGTGAAACTGCATTTTCTGTAAAGAGCTTATTTGAATAAAACTTTTTTCGATTTTAAAGCTCGTCAAGAATTATTAGTATACTTAAAATCGTCCCTATTGCCAATATAATTGTATAGAATTTTAACACAATTTCAAAAACAAATGAGCGAAGGCATTGAAAACGAAAAAACAAAGCCACTAATATGCATATTTATAATTGAAATTATAATATCAATTAGTATAATTAATTGAATCATTCAGTTTACTTGTTAAATGAATACAAAAACGATTTTTAATTTATTAAATGTTATTGTCAATTTATCTTTTATATTAATTAATTAATTTTATTAAAACAAATGAAAGACAATACGAATAATGCTTGTGTCTAGAATTATTTGCGTGAAAATTTTAAAATTTATTTTAATTTCGATTGTACGTATGTAAATTTATTTAAATAATAACGTGAAAATTCTTTAGTCGCATCACAATGTGTTATTATCTATAGGTTTGTTTCAAACATAAACTAGAAATAAAATATAAAACATAAAGTTCCGCTATTATTGTGTTTGAAAAAAAAAGAATGTGTATTTTAAGCCGCGCAGTCGCCATACGTTTGTTTTTTGTTTTTATTGCCCTTGTAGGCAGACGAGCATACGGCCCACCTGATGGTGAATGGTTACCGTCGCCCATGGACTTCAGCAATGCCAGGGGCAGAGCCAGGCCGCTGCCTACCGGATGTTTGTATGATGGACCAGCCATTACATAATTGAGATTACGACGGTGGACCTCATGACGCGAGACGAGTGGGTCTGCGTGGTCACCTTCTTCGAGCGAAGCTAGCGACCGTCACACTAGTCAAATTTGACGTTCAATTAAATGGAATTGCTGAAGTCCATGGGCGACGGTAGCCACTCACCATCAGTTAGGCCGCATGCTCGTCTACCTACAAGAGCAATAAAAAAAGTGCTTCGATGGAGATGAACACAACAATCCGATTAAAGATGTGGATCATGGGCGCCTAAAGATTACGATAAACCAAACTGCACTATAAAAAAATATTTTTATACAAACTCCTAAATGAATACATAGTATATCTAATCTCAACACTGCACCGTTAAACGTAGCATATTATATTTCAAAATCAGTCGAAACTTAACATTTTTAACCTATAAAAAGTTTTTAAGCACGTAAGCCAAAGACTTACCGGTGGTCTCTTCTATCACAACAATCTCCGGGTCTATTATCATTTGGTTCAAGGCGACAACGCCTCCGTGATCGAGAACCACGGCCTTGGGGAAGCCCGTGGTTCCACTGGAGAACGGCAGGATCGCGACGTCTTTGGGACCCCTCTGAACGGACTTCAAACAGTCAATGTCGACGTTGAAGTCTTCGGCTAGTTCGGCGAATTTTATCGCGCCCTCGGGCAGACCCTCGTTGTCGACTAGTATTATAGGCACGTTGACTTTCAACTCGTCCAGTGCCTGTTTTATGTTCGCGTACGATATTTTGGAACTGACGATAGCTTTACAATCGATCAACTCCAATTGTCGTTTTAATTCATCTACAAAAGAAAATTATGTTTAATATTTCAATTTTGACATGCTGTGTTGGTGTCGAGAACATTGTGAAAGAATCAGTCTTTTCTTTAATAAATAATATAGTTTAAAAAAACTAAAAAAAATACGCTTTTATAGAAAATCCAACTAAATAATAGAAAATAAATTTTAATAAATTTGAATTAATAATAATGTAAGAAAAAAATCTTTTATTGTAAAAAAAGTATGGGGTGCTTTTCAGGATATTATCAAAATAACCCTTCTACTCATATCTTTCATAAAATATTTATAACTACTGATATTTTCTATTTTTTAGTTGGATTTTTTATAAAAGCGTATTTTTTTAGTTTTTTAAACTATTACATATTTATTTTTCATTTTTTAGCAAAAAAAATTTTTTCCGTTATTTTTTTTAATATTGAAATGGCATCAGTCCGTAATAAGTATAATATACAAATATATAAATTTCGAGTTAATTCAACGTTTTGAGGGGGTCAAAATCATGTTCAAAGATTCCGTTACTAACATACATACGTCTGAAGCTAATAAAAGCGTATTAAAAAGGCCTTATGCGTTTCAATTTCGATGGCAACTGAAGCCGTTAATGGGATATGCAATAATGCGATGTCTATTCTCAATTTTACGAGAATAAAAAGTATTGTGTCGACAATTTTATTTCCTTCAAATATTACTTTGATTAATTCTTCTAAGATCTTATAGGTCATTTTAGAATCGCCCGTAACTAGGATGCCCATAATATCTGATTTAGTTAATCATAATTTTCTCGCAATTTTTTGTCGTTTACAATATACTATTTATTCGCGTACATTGCCTTTTATCGTTCACTAAGCCAGTCGTGAAGACACTAATATGCACGATTTTTTTACTTACGAGACGTGTAAACTGGGTTCATCATGCTGGCAACACAGCCAGCCTGCAATATGCCCAGCAATGTACAGGGATATTCTGGTAAATTCGGCAAGATAACCGCCACTTTGTCGTCATTCTTCAGTTTCAGTTTCGATCGTAAGGACGCTGCGAATGTTACCGACATCCTGTGCGTTTGGGCGTAAGTGTACCCGTGACCGGTCAGCGCGCATACCTGGGAAGAATCAAATGGGTCTCACAGCATTTCGTGTGTCAAGTCATAGTACTTGATTCAGTTTAATAAATATTTATCGCGAAATGAAGCAATGAGTTCTTTGTTCGTACTTAATCGGTAACTATAGCCCAATGACATAATATGAATGCCACCGCCTATTTTAAGATGTTAAATTAAAATCTATACATTTAGAATGACTCAAATTATTCAACCGAAAATTCACGATTGCTTGCTTATCATAATAGACAAGAAGGTATCAAAACATTCTATTATCATGATTTTATCATGTTAGTTTTTACTAGAGACGTGGGGACACCTTGAGAATTATCTTAGGACTACACTTTACACCATAATGGTTTTTTTTTTCGTATTTCCTTCCTTTCCATACAGTGTGGATAAGAAAAAACGTATCTACTAAGGGTACTTTCAAATGCTAGAATAATACATCCAACTAAGCTATGTAGCATTGTCTAGTAAATTCAATAAATTCTCACGTTACGAAACTGGGACGATTTTTTTTTTCTTGTTTGTAAGACTATATGTCTCTTACGATACATTCGAGTGTTATTATAGTTAAGAACTACGAGTCTACACACTTTTATATATTTAGCATAAATGGACAGATCAAAACATTTGCCTATTGTATATTGCCGAAGTTCACAAAACGCATGCTTGCCGAATACATAGACTAAACCGACTGACTTGTGTTGGCTCACAACGTAGGGTCATCAGTTCCGCAAAAATTTATGCGAATTTATAATTTTACTCTGGCGTGATTGCGAACAACAATAATCTTAGTACCAGTATTAGGTGATCCAAAGTTGGACCAAAGGTGAACCAAAGTTATCGACATTTTTTTTATTTATTGATTATACGGGTGGACGAGCTCACAGCCCACCTGGTGTTAAGTGGTTACTGGAGCCCATAGTTAAGTACGTATTTCATTGGAAAAATTGATACACGCCTGCGGGAGTAGAACAACGTTGCATCGCTAGATAGGAATGCACCGGACGTCTTATCCTTTAGGCCACGACGAACGATAAGCTGAAGTGACAATGGACTAGACATATTAGCCGTATAACCGATAACCGTTGGGGTAAACGTGTTCTTGGATGGATAACGCGAATTGGCAAACGTAGTACAGGACGCCCTCAGGCTCGGTGGAGTGACGATCTATGCAGGGTGGCCCGCAAAAGCTGGATGAGAGAAGCCAAGGATCGTGCTGAATGATCTTAGGATTTTCGAATTTGACGAGTCCTAAGCATAATTAAAACTGTCCGTTACCCCCCTCGACCGGGTATCCGTAAATGGATTCCCCAGCGTTAAAAAAAAAAGGCATAATTTAAACTACTTTTACGCTTTAATGACGCTTTTTTAGTTGTCAATGTTTTCTGTACTAACATCTGGAATCTTGCTATTGTGAAGACGAAAACCTTACGTTCCACTATTAGTTGGTTTTGTGTAAAAAATATTAATAATTAAAGGTCTAGATTTTTTTAAACAGAAGCCTTATTATTAAAATATATGAATTCAATCTTGAACAGTCTAATGTTAATTTAATTATTAAAATCTTAATGATATTCGATTTGATTACAGCAAACTTTTACAGTTTAACCTCATTCAAAACGCATTCAAAATTTATAAAAAAAATTAATAAAAGTCTACGTTTATCTGGACACAGTATGAATGAACTAGCAGCAATTTAATAGTTTGGTGATTTCAGGTTTCATCTTGATTACCCAGAAGAATCCCAATTTTTAGTAATCATAAGTATCCTGGTAGTTAATAATCATAAGTACTGAATAATAATTTAATTGGCAAAAACTAAAGGATTTTTTTTATAATTCATGTATGCACACAAAGTTTAGAAAAAAAGAGCAGTACAATTTCAAAACATTGTATTCGTCAGTAGCACGCGTGTCTTTAGTGAATTGTCTTATCTTCACTTAGCCTTATCGGCTTAAATAATGAAGCCTGAAGTACCGAAAATATTAGCCTGATAAAATTCACTTAAAAATGGACTGTTACTGATGGCTAAAAAATGTATTATTTTCCGTACCTAATCGTTGGTAGCATAAGGGGGGCTATTCCAACTTCGCGCGGACTGGTAGGTGAGTTCACGGGCTCAACCTGAGAGAATTGCTAACACTAGCCCTAGCATGAGCAGTGCTTCGCTGAATCTACTACCGGATCAGAATCGCGACTCACTAAGAAGATCCGGCGAGAAACTCAGTAGGTTGTGTCTATGGGCTAGTTAGCACGCCGAACTCTTCTGACTCTTCTGACGAGTTCGACGAGAACGGTGACCGGTGATTGAGGTACCTAAAAGCACCGAGAGTGGATCCTGGGGAACCGACAAGACATGTTTTGGGTGACGGCGGCTTTGCTTTGTCCCGTCGCCTGGGTCGGATATGTAAAAATGTAAATATTTAATTCCACTGTATTGTGCTGGTGTGCACAGTGGTCAAAGGCGGTGATAGAGGGAGCGCCTTTCTATTTGGTTGCCCAGCTGTGACCGGGATTAACTATCCCCATCACCCGAATACTAGTCCCACTCTTTCCTCTCATATAAACTACTAGGCTGCACTAAATGTATCGGGAATGGAATATTTCCACTGTTCCTGTCATATTAAAATCTTTTTAATTGAAAACTCCTTGGTTTTAAAAATCGAATACCATTTATTTATTTAAAAAAAGATTCTCGGTCTTGTCACGAGGTTTTGTCAAACTTGTTTAGTCGTTGAGAAAATGGAATTGACTCGAGAAAATTCAAGAGCGATGATTTATTATGACTTTCGAAGTGGTTTAACACAAAAACAGTGTGTTGACCGGATGATTTCTGCATTTGGTGATGAAGCCCCATCCAAAACCACAATTTATCGCTGGTTTGCTGAGTTTCAACGTGGACGTGTCAAGCTCAGTGATGATCCCCGTCAAGGTCGTCCAAAAACTGCAGTCACCCAAGAAAACGTTGATGCTGTGCGTAAGCTGATTGAGGAAGATCGACATGTGACATACCGCGAAATTCAGGCAACTTTAGACATTGGCATGAGTCAAATACAAATAATCTTGCATGAACAATTAGGTGTAAAAAAGTTGTTTTCCCGATGGATACCGCATTCGCTCTGTGAAGAGCAAAAAGCGGCTCGCGTTACTTGGTGCGTCAGAACTCTCGAAAGATTCCACGCAGGATCCTCAAATGCTGTATACAACATTGTATCAGGTGACGAATCCTGGATATACGCGTACGAACCCGAAACAAAAAACCAGTCACGAGTTTGGGTGTTAGAAAATGAGTTAAAGCCAACAAAAATTGTTCGTTCACGGAGTGTTGCAAAAAAAATGGTGGCCACGTTTGTCTCCAAAACCGGCCATGTTACGACTATTCCTCTTGAGGGACAAAGAACGGTTAATGCAGAATGGTATGCTAGCATTTGTTTGACACAGGTCGTTTCTGAACTCCATAAAGAGAACTGCAACCGCCGCATCATCCTCCATCACGACAATGCGAGTTCTCACACCGCGCACAGAACAAAAGAGTTTTTAGAGCAAGAAAACATAGAATTATTAGACCATCCGCCGTACAGCCCCGACCTAAGCCCTAATGATTTCTATAGTTTCCCTAAAATAAAGAATAAATTGCGTGGACAGAGATTTTCATCACCTGAAGAAGCTGTGGACGCCTACAAAACGGCCATTTTGGAGACCCCAACTTCCGAATGGAATGGTTGCTTCAATGATTGGTTCCATCGTATGGAAAAATGTGTCAAATTTCGCGGAGAATACTTCGAAAAGCAATAAATACATTTTTAAATAGTAATGTTGTGTCACTTCGTGAATTCCCGAAATTTTCAGTGCCGCCCTCTTAGTTTACACACATTTTACACTCTCTGCCAAATATCACTTTGCCCTCCTGCCTGCTTCGGTTGAGTTCTGTCTAATACATGATTAGATCGCGGGTTGTAGAGCGAAAGATATATTTTAAACGGTTCAGCTACCACCTCCAACTCAATGATTTTCTATTGAACCAACAAATTTATTGAAGTGCAAAGGCCTTCAAAAAAGAACTTGAACCAAAGTCCACTTTTTTTCTTCAATTAAAAAACAAGGCAGCAGTAATTAAAAACACAGCTCTTGCAGAATCAAAGTTATTTAACCACAGTAGTGTATTGCAGTAAGCAGAATGAAGAACCAATAAACTAATGTGTAAATTTTCTGTAGCAAAACGTCCCCTGGAGTTCCAAGCTAGACATTTTTTTTATTTTTTTTGCTTAGATGGATGGACGAGCTCACAGCCCACCTGGTGTTAAGTGGTTACTGGAGCCCATAGACATCTACAACGTAAATGCGCCACCCACCTTGAGATATAAGTTCTAACGTCTCAAGTTACAACGGCTGCCACACCCTTCCAACCAAAACGCATTACTGTTTCACGGCAGAAATAGGCAGGGTGCTGGTACCTACCCACGCGGACTCAGAAGAGGTCCTACCACCAGTAAGAAGACAGATTGTATACCAAGCTCTCTAGCTAGGCATTGAATTAACAGTCTATGGACATTGAATGCTAACACCCACCTTGAATCACCACGTTTAAGTCACAATTAAAATGTGTAAAAACTGTTACCAGCTTTTAAGCTGGAACAAACGACTAGTTGACAGCAGAAAAATGCAGAATCTTTAAATCTACCCACAAGGACCCACAATATTTTAACCCAGTTTTTTTTATTGTATCTGTATTCATTACAATATTTACTTATCCATCTAATTGAAGTTATGAAAACAACTCAAACAATTGCAACGATATACTTTTTAAAAGATTGCACCACAGAAATTAGTTTGGTAATTAACTGAAATAAAATGCTTTTTGTATAGCTTCTATTTGGTTATTAGTGTTTCCAAACCCATCTATTTTTAATAAAACTTGATAAATTTCTAAACAAAATATTAATTTTAACTCAAGATAATACACAAATACTTGGTATTTATGTCTTCAGGTTGATTTAAGATGAGCATGTAAATGTAGCAACGGAATGTGAATTAGTATTCCTTCATAATATAAGTATTGTTATATACTTACTGTAGCAGTCTTGTCGGGCCATCTATCCAAATTTTGCCAAACAAAATCATTGATAGTCATATTTGTCACAGGAATATCCTTGTAGACAGATGTCAGAATGTTTTTTTCTACTGTTTTTTGCCTTATACTTGATGTTGCAGTTGCATACTTGTGTGTCTTCAACAATTGTTGTGCAGTACGTCTCAATGTATTCGACATTTTGATCTACAAATAATATTCATATATTTGCAGGCTTTAGGTGAGGGGAGCTTAATGTTAATAGTCTGTCGGTTTGAGCCCTCAATCTTGTGTCTCAAGGTGAGCATTGTCATGCACATTGTGACGTTGACTGAGTTTGATAGTGTCATATCTTCAAGTGGGCAATGAACTCATATTATCTAATAAATAGTTTTAAATGCTATTGGTCAACTGTGTTGACACATCAAATCAATATTAGAATGTGTAATTTTTTTATTTCTTTATTAATAGTTATGATTGGACAATCTACTTCCTAAAGATACCGAAATTATTATTAATTACAAATTAAACAAAATCAAGTAAATTTACAGTTGCATTCTTAAACAATTTACTTGTGACATTTACAGACAAGGCTCACAGACTTTAAAAATTAGTAACTAATATACGTGAATGTAAATTTTAAAAACATTTAACTAAGCCGCTATGCAGGTTTTAT
This sequence comes from Bombyx mori, assembly GCF_030269925.1. Lineage (NCBI taxonomy): Eukaryota > Metazoa > Arthropoda > Insecta > Lepidoptera > Bombycidae > Bombyx > Bombyx mori. The sequence continues at coordinate 12,392,355 of NC_085124.1, read as the reverse complement.
TATTTAGAACACAAATAAATTAACATACAGTGTACAATGATAACGAATTATTACTTATTGTAAGAAAAATTATCAGCTAATTATGTAAATTAAATTGCATAAGGTAAATAAAGTTACAAAGGTTTTAATATAAAATTCACTGTCGTTATCGTATAGAAGTTCGTGCATAATGTATTGAAGATACATAATATTTATCGAAGAAATAAGACTATGCACGCTCTATTGTTAATGATTTAATCAACTTACCTTACGTCTCCGTTACACGACTGAGATAGAATAAAAACTTTAGTAAACAATGGTTTAACACTGTTAGTTCTGCCGCCGCTATTTATTAACAGATTCTTAAGTTCACAAATTTTTAATATAAATCTTAACGGTGCTTAATGTAGTAATAAGTGACACGCCTTTTTGTATATTTTTTTTAATTTTACGAAATAATGCGTTGAACTTTTGCGCCCTTGGACTTTGATATCAAACATCGAACTTTCACTTGTTTTGTTTTCAACTTGTAAGTGCCCTAAATGTATTATCTATGGTGCCTAGCATAGCTATGACCATAGAGTTACTATTCTAACTGGAGTGCTTACTTCGTTTGACATAAAAACTAAAAATATACTTTATCCCTATGGCTTAAAGTTTATTTTTAAATAGCAAAAGATGTAAGGAAAAACGGTCTGAAAAGAGAATGATTATTAAGTGGTGGTGTCCCTCTCGCACATTTTACAAACAAAAAGCAGTGTTGCTAGCTTAGAGGATTTTCCACAAAATCTCGTAATTTGGACCGCTGTCTTAGTTATCAAAAATGGCTTTTAGTGGTTAGTGGATTTTTTAGTAGCTTGGGCGTTGTTGAAAATTATCGAAAAGGTTAAAATCAATCTACTTTACAGCATTTTAAACATTTTATGACAATAATATATCTAAATACTTATTATTTAAGCGATGTGACTTAAACTTAACTAGAAAATGTTGCGACAATTTAGAATTTCCATCAACGTCAAAAATTAAATTGGTTCAAAAGAAACGTACAAAGTCATGGTGAAATTAGTTTCTGATGATGACAATTTATTAAAATAAATTATATAAGAAGTATTGATTATATGACATATTATATTGATTTTTAATAGAACATCATATATTAATAAAGCTCATTAACAAAAAAAAATATTGTTCTATATTAATAAAAACTCTGTTTAATGGAAAATTTAATGGTAGGTACGTAGATTTCTGATGGTTTTCATGTTGAATTTGATGGGAAGCCAGATTAATTGTTGGCATCACCGAAAAAAAGCTATGAATGGATTAAAAGAAAAATGGCGTCTATTTACGTTTGTAGTTCGAAGTTAAAAGGGCACTGATACAGCTTGTGGCTTGTTTTTTTTCGAAAATCGTGAAAGTTTCCGTGTAATTATGGTGAACACTTATATTGTAAGTGGTTTTAAGCGAGAATCCTCTCCAGTTTGTGGAATATCCTTCCATATGTCAGATTCATTGATAAATTTTTACTAGTGTGAGCATATATTTTTAAAATGTGAGATATTTTTTCTCATTATAATATTATATAATATAACCAATATTTTGTAAATAGAGATCAAGTACTATGTGTATTGCGTTATGTGTATTGACTTGTCATTTAAGAGTTATTTAATTGTCTACATATAACAAATAAATGAATTTCAGTTCATTTCATTTTATTACCCATTGTGTTTTATTTCTTAAAATATAACTAGTAGACTTAATATATACGTGTCATGAAAATAGCACAGAAGTAAAAATACAAGCAATTTTAAATCAATTGAAGATGTGAATGTAGGAAAAGAGCACCCGATACGCGCAGACCATGTGTGTTGTGTCTCACTCAGTGTGTCAAATATTAATTTGCACGGCCCACTTAGCCAGTACATTAAAGTAGGAATTGCGTAATTAAGTTCAACATAATATTTAAGTCGCGGTTGAGTATTCGGACGTTAAACATGAGTTTGAAGAAGTTTAAGTAATAGAACTGAGGTAATGATGTTTGTAACAAAACTCAGTGCTAGATTTTCGACATCGCAGCAATTTCCAAAAAAAAGCGTCGAAAAAAAGTCACCATGACGACGAAGCAATGTTTAAAATTGAATTTACATAAATAAACTGTTGCAAGCACGTGTTTTGTATTTACATAGGACTACACAGAATTACTTAAGGTAAATTCAAAACTGATGGATGCGTATAATTTTGTCCTATAAATAAATTTTATATGGTCACCACATTAGACAAGGACACCGCGACCAAAAAGTATTCTCTTTCGAGACCGATTTCTCGGCATTAGACAGCACTCCAGTTGTAGGTACTTATTAACTCCATGGCTATGACATAATTAAACAGGTGCCAGTGCTGCCAGATGACCGTGTGAATTTCCCCCCAAACTTTTTTCGAAAACCCCCTAAATATAGGCTTTTTGAAGAAAAAAAACCCCAAATCAATTTTTACTTATTTTAAAGAAGAAATAAAAAACCAAAAGGATTCTTTTATTTTTTAATCAAGCTGCCCCTATAACTTCAACCATCTCTAAACAATTATTACAATCATATTCACTTTTGTTATTATTATATAGAGCATACATACACGTTATCGAAGTTAAAGATATTTAACATGTCCGATGTGGGAACAAAATTTATGCATCTATTTGGCAGTGAAAATCGAATCCTGAGAACCGCTTTGGCAGTTTCTATTGCCATTTGGTTGCATAATTTTTTCTATATAATATTGACTTGTGAATAGTATAGTAGACTATAAAATTATTCTAATAGTAATTGCGAATTGTGTTTGTGGATGAATTATTGATACTCAAAAAACCTCCGAACTTTTTCCCCCCGAATGTCCCCCAAAAGAATCTTTCCCCCCCCCCCAAGGTCGAAAAACCTCCCGAATTTGCAGGGACTCCACCCATCTGGCAACTGTGACAGATGCCAACAAATTTTGTTCGAGTAGAATTTGATTTTTCTTACAGGAAAGGCGAAAGCATTATACAGCCTAATCTTTTTTATCGGGGTGAAATTAAATTAAACACGTGAGATGAGACACGAAAGATAATATTTATAAAATAAAAAAAGACAGTTTTTCTGAAGTCCTACTTCTTTTGGCCTTAGTTTGATCCACACATATATCAGGTAGGTAGTTAGGTACTTACCTACCTAAAAACTAAACACTGCTAGTCGTATTGTAAAACTCTATTGTCCCTGATACATGACCATTCACCCCAAAACAAAAAAGAATCAGATCAAGCTAGTTTTTTTATGTATAATTTCCATAGAACTATATAAATTATGACATCGTATATCAAAATTTACACCTCCGGAATCATTTTAATCTCAATTTTATTGGTATTACCCCAAGGAAAACCGTTGCCAATTTGTGTTGAAATAAGAAAGTGTCCCGACTCCCCGCAATCTACCGTGTACCTACTTAATGATTGCGTGTGTGTATTGCGTGGTAATTCTGAATTGTCACGAACTTTACTTTAGAAGCATTGAAGAACTGCAATAACCACGATAATCCCTACAAAGCACAAATGTAAGAGCTTTAGATATAATTTTTCAAGGTTGCCGGTTTAGATTCGTTCCGAAGGAACTAACCTAATTGATCCACTTCCAATGTTGTTGTACACTGCTAATTCTAACGCTAGCAGTGTACAACAGCAGTTTAAGCACAAATAACCAGTTACCAAATGAGTTTGTCTGTGGATCTTCCCAACAGAAATACCGATTTGATGGTGGATCTGAGAGTGATAAATACACTCAGGAAGCAACTGCCTTTGAGCTGTTAAGCCCTTCGATCAATAATACTACTAGATTCGCGATAAGCGCTTCAAAAACGGCCCGAAAAATAAGACCACAAATAAATTTGTGGTCTTATTTCAAATTAGTATGGTCCAATCATAGCCAACACTAAGACGTCAAACCGCTGCACTGCGCGTTCAAAAACGGAGTAAAAAACCACCGTAACACCAAGGTTTTGGAAGGAATATTTTTTTTTGGTAAGTTTATATTATTAAGTGAATTTCATAAAATAATAAACAGAATTATATAGTAAATAAAATTCAATTTACGAATATTGTAATTGTTTGGCCAATGTTTGCAACAAGGCACCAACTATTGTAACAAACATCACCTATTCTTGAACAGGGAATGCATAGAGTAGTTTTGTTATTTTATAATGTTATTTTTGTTTGTAGATTTCCTAGTAGCCCCTTTTCACTGTGCACAATAGATATATATTGTCGCGAAAGAAGGAGGATAAGAAATATAGAACCCTTATAAAAATTCTAGAATTGTTCAATGGTGGTGGCAAATCAATGCAAAAAAGTATTATAAAAACTTTATATGTATGTGTAAATATTTTAAACGTATATGCTGAAAAGGATTTGTTTTCTGGGGGAAACGAACACAGCCATAAAATAAGCCTAAATTAAACTGATTATAGAAAAATTCTTTAATATAAGATTACATTATATTTGTAAAAAAGAAACCGCTCATATAAAAATGACTTCTAAAAAACAGCTTTATAACAAGCTGAATCTGTTTAAAGGTAATTAAACAAAAAAAAAATTGTTTTAATTACTTCTGTATAAAGAATACGTGGAAAACGTTGTTGTTCCCTTGTTTCCTTTCTTTTTTTTTACTTTATTCAATTTTATTATTTATTACCTATTTGTTGTAATAGCGGCAATGTAAAATATTATCTACAACTTTTTTGAATCGGTCAAAAATAGTTGCGACCATACAAAACAAACCTAAAACAAATATATTCTGCAACTCTACGTCTTTCAATACTTACTGTGTTCTGAGCATTGAAATGTAATACCAAGAACTACATCTAGTTCCACAATACAATAAGCACGAAATTTTAAACAAATATTTTTAACCTTATTGATTAGTCTTTATGTATCACTTTAGAATAAATATTTTTGTACTGATGACTTTTTATGTTCAAGTGACATTTTAAATTTATGCCACAATATTCTTTCTCTGACGAAAGGACCTAAATAAATATATTTTGCAATGGTAATTAAACTTTATGTTTAAGCATTAAGGTTTATAATAAACTGAAGTCGTTAACATTATTAACCTTTTTTCTAAGAAATGAAGATGTTTTCGGGTCTGAAAACGTGGCCACTCGAGCGTCTTATTTTTGTTCCTGATCCCTAATCTAGTAGTATTATTGATCGAAGGTTAAGCCTCTAAAAACTCCAGTGAATTTGCTGTGTGAAGCACAACTTGTAATTTAATTTCATTGGTTTTAATAGTATGTACTTTTTTGTACTGTATATTATAAATTTTTAATTTCATAGGGCGTCTTGTAATTCCGCACGAGTGGGCTCCATTATACCACCGCTCTGCCAGTTATGACGTGAATGCGTTCTATTTTTAGGAGTTGGGACAATGCCTACTACGATTAGACAGCTTAGACTTAACCTAAAGAATTTCCCTCCGTCACACACAGTCTTATAATTGCATTCAATCTTGAAACTTCAATAAATTGCATCGTGGTATATTGTATCTACCTTTTTATATTCATCTGTCTTCACGTAATTTATAATCTAAGTGATGCAAAAATTCACACCCATTACATAAAACAAACAAAAAATGTTAAAATGATTTTTTGGTGTCAGGTACATTGTGTTTACGAGCTGGGGCTCAGACTCAGCCATTTCCACCGAAATACGAATTAAAACTCAATTTAATTACTACGACACTTAAGGCTCACTATTGAGCTTCACCATCACGATACTCTTCGCTTCCGATTAACTGTTCCTTGCTTCGCTAAGGATTTAAGTGTCTTCGCGTTGCCAAGGTTACGCTTTTAGTCGTATCGATTATTTCTATAAGCTTCCAGAACTTTCCCGATACAATTAGTTGATTCGACATTCTTTTTTGCTGTTTGACGACAAATGGCATTACTCGGAACGGTATAACAATATAATAATGTCCTATTAGAGTGTACTTAAATTAATTCTACACGAATTCGTTGATAATATTCAGCTCATGTCAGGTACCATCATCTTCTCTATTTGGGCACCGAAGCAGATTATTGGTCTGCTTTGCATGAAGATGTTTGTGATAAAATACAAGCCTTCCATATTGTTTCAAGATGGTTGGCGGAAAGTATGTTGTGATGGCCAGAGCTTTTGGTAGCACTTGTAACTAATGTAAATAGCCTTCAACGGCAGTAAGTAGTTGATCTTAATTGGAAAATTAGAAAATATTTTTTTTTATTACTTAGGTCGGTGAACGAGCTCACGGCCCACCTGATGTTAAGTGGAAGCCCATAGACATCTATAACGTAAATGTCAACACCCACTTTGAGATAAGTTCTAAGATCTCAATTTTTACAGTATAACTGAATTATTAGTTATTAAAATAAGGAGATAATACAACTACAGATGAAAGATACGAAAGTTGATGGATAGAGCGGATCTCATATACCCATTACTTCTAAGCTTAAAAACAATTTAAAAAAACACCAGAAGTTTTTTCGAAAATATGTTTTATTATTAAAGAAAAAAAGTTTAATGAAAAGAATACAATATACAAAACAAAAATTGAGACATCTGCCGAGATTATGTTCACCTAAATGTTATAAAAGAAATATATTTTCAAAATGAAATAGATGGAAAAATATGGTTTTTTTTGTAACCTAGCATTTTACAAATTATTAATTTGATATTACGTTACAAAACAGGTTCACAAGGCATGAGGTTTTTTTTTAAACACCACTCTTAATTTATAGATTAAGACGGAAAAATAATCTTGAATAAAACATGAATTTATAATTATGAAAATAAAGATTTTAAATTTTTCGCTTAGAAAGTTTCGAAGCGATTATTTAGTTCGGTGTCACTTTTATGTAAATAAGAGGACAAGGTTCCGGCCTAGTTGATAGCTGATACCGGAACCCCTGGCCCCTTAAACAAGTCTTAGTTGCGAATATCCTACAGTTCAAACTGCGATCCATCGAGGAAGAATGAATCCGAATAATTTTTAATAGTAATATAGGAACTATACTACATGTGAAATTACTTTCGCAGCGCTATGAGAACGCAAGCATTGTAGATGACAGTGACGTTATTGACATCAGTGACAGTTCCGTGCGTTTTTGCGGCAAAATTTCAAAACTTTTAAACAATTTATATTTATGTATATTACCTAGATATATGTATAAAAATGTGTTTAATAATCAAATCTTTGTCGAATTTATTTATTGTTCTCTTCAAAATACTGTTTGGCATAGCACAAGTGTAGCATGTATTCGCTGACTAAAAGAGTTGTGCCAAAATTGCAGTATTCCTTTACAATCTACGTATCGAAATGTAAACGAATGCTTTTGAAAGCCCCTAAGCTAATGGCTTGAACTTTAAACAAATTTTAAATTAATAAGGTGTGTTAATTTATGTACCTATCTAAAATTAAATAATCGAACTTTTTTTACAATTCTATATGGATTATTTTATCAATGGATCGGCAAAACATGAACATGAAAAGTAATTAAATGCTATTTTTTTAAAACTTATTTTAATTTTCAAAATTATTGATTATGAGAAGAAAAAACAACCAATGTAGAATAACATTGACTAGTAAGCTAAAATATTTTTGGCAACGTTCTACAAAAAGCCAAACAATTAATAGATCAGTGTGATCTCTTATACGCTAAAGTGTTCCATGTAATATGAATTAAAGAATTCTAATTTTGAAGTTGCCAGCAACTCTACCTTGAAAATACGAACGAAAAGTATATAATGTATCCAAATGTAATATGTACAAACTAATCAGTGTCAATTTTTAGGTTTAAAATAAATTCTTTTAAAAACTAAACGATTGATTCAAACTTAGTTTTAAATTTTTTTAAAAGTAATTGTGTTTCACTAACTTACCCAATAACTGTTTTGGAAACCCTTGATTGAAAAAGAAAAAATCAAAACATGTAATTTTTCAAGGACGTAGATATACTATTTTTACGAAGACTGACGGACAATTTACATATTTATTACATTTTCTAAATAGAACAAAAAAAATAACTAGTAAGGTGGATGAATGAGATTTAACTTGTTTTTCTTACCTTACACTGGCAGTCGCAAGCAGTTAAACAGGCGACCGTCGCCATCTTTGATATTAGGTTTACCGTGAGCGCCCGTGGACATAATACAAATTATTAAGACATTTGTAAACTGAAAATATGATAGCAGATCCAACCGATAATTTATTGTAATGGCACGGCGTGTTTTTCAGAACGTCGATAACAAGCAAAACTAACATTAATAACATACTTATTTTAGCTTGGTATGTTTATTTGTATATAATCCAATCTTTGCACTTCATTGAAACAGGATTCACGACCTTTGGTTGACATGAAAGTTTGCATCAAGGACCGATGACTTATAAAATATAAAATAATTTTATAACTTCACTCTAACAGGATTAAAAAAACAGAAATTTTTTGTTCCATTTGCTATTTTAGCCGGCTTATTTAGTTTTTAACTATTAAAAATATTGAAATTCTTATGAATATTAATTATAAGAATTTCATGGCCTGTACTTAGGCGTAGGACAAAAAGACAATTTCGTTGAACATTTTCATTTTACGTTTTTTTTTCTTACTTTTGTAGGCATTACGATGATCTATCGATACTATCGACTTAAAATTTTGATGACGAATTTGGATAGAACATAGTAGTTTAATCAAAATATGCAAGCGATCAGCTGACTTGCATCTAATGTATTATTCCGATTTATTTTCACGGCCTTGTTTGGTCCAACTTTGAATTTCGATTCAATGAACAATGGAAGTAATTTTTGTGGTATGTGTTGCTCCACTGAAACAAAAAATACAAAATGTTAGATTTTTTATAAAATTTTCGCGTTTATTTTTATTATTTGTGTAGTGTTTAGTTATGTTTTAAATACGTCTGTCATTAATTTTATTAATAATGCCATTCGTCAATCATATTATCATATGAGAGGATATTGTTTTTTTTTTGCCTAGTTAGGAGCTCGCTTACACCCTTTACCGGACGTGTAAGCGAGCTCCTAACTAGCCCTAGCAAGACGTGAATCGCAGAATCTACCATCGGATCGCAATCGCGACCCATTGAGAAGATCCGGCGACAAAACTCACCGGGCTGTGTCCGTGAGTTAATTTCCACGATGAACTGTTAATTTACCAAAATTCAAAAGTTCCATACCATTTCATACCATGTAGTCGTCGTGGCCTAAAGGATAAGACGTCCGGTGCATTCGTGTTGAGCGATGCACCGGTGTTCGAATCCCGCAGGCGGGTACCAATTTTTCTAATGAAATACGTACTCAACAAATGTTCACGATTGACTTCCATGGTGAAGGAATAACATCGTGTAATAAAAATCAAACCCGAAAAATTATAATTTGCGTAATTACTGGTGGTAGGACCTCTTGTGAGTCCGCGCGGGTACTACCCCGCCTATTTTTGCCGTGAAGCAATAATGCGTTTCGGTTTGAAGGGTGGGGCAGCCGTTGTAACTATACTGAGACCTTAGAACTGATATTTCAAGGTGGGTGGCGGCATTTACGTTGTAGATGTCCACGGTCTCCGGTAACCACTCAACACCAGGTGGGCCGTGAGCTCGTCCATGCATCTGAGCAATAAAAATAAAATTTCGAGGAGGGGAAAAAACTCACATCCATTTACTGGAGATTTCCGATTTCCACCTCAAACAACCTTTTACCGCCTTTCAGGAACTTCTCGGAATCTTTGCCGTGCTTGTTTATGTATTCCTCGAGTCGGATCAGCCACTGCGCCCAGTGCTCCCTCAGCTTGTCGGTGGACAGGTGGAAGACGTCCGCCTTCGAGCCGTCCGTGTACGCTATGACGAGCAGCGCGTCGCGGACCTTCATGTGCTTGTAGTTGAGGTCGTTGCAGACCGCACCGAAGTAAGCGGCCAGCTGTACCGGGTTGTCGTAGGTCAGGGCTATCGACTTCCTCGGCTTATCAGACTTCTTCCACTCGATTAAAGTCGGTTTGTCTCTGGAAATTCGAAATTTTAATTTATTTAATGCACGATTACAGATTCATATTTTGTCTTTGACGTTTCCATGAACGAGTGCCGGTCACTGTCCTCGTCGAAGGGCTCGACAAGTGAATTAACCCATAGACACAGCCCACTGAGTTTCTCGCCGGATCTTCTCAGTGGGTCGCGTTTCCGATCCGGTGGTAGATTTTGCGAAGCACTGTTCTCGCTAGGGTCAGTGTTAGCAACACTCCCGGTTAGAGCCCCGTGAGCTCACCTACACGTCAAGGAGAACCTGAAAAGGCCTCTCAAGGCTATCAGCATAGGGAAAAAATGAATGAGTGGAGTTCGGATATAGACATCGGTAATGTCAGGGGAAGACCGCATCGATCCTTTCTATTAAATACTCCTTAAGTGCTTTAGTTTGTTTTTATTCCGCTAGGTACGTACGTACGCAGGTCTCGTAATCGAAGCCCATAGGCATCACAAAGTGAATTTCTCCCTAAGCCTTGAGACGCGAGAACATAAAAACTCAAAAATAAAACAAATTTATAAAAAAAATTATACAAACTCCATTTAGTTTTATATTTATATACAAGTAATCAAATTTTCACGGAATAGCGTTAACGCGCTGAGTATTTCACTGTAGCCATTTTAACGAAAACTACAACTTCCTAAACAAAACATTACTTTTGTTACATTCCACCAAGCTTTTTGTTTTGTTTCTCGTCGATCATTCAATATTAAAATATTATTGTTAACCATGAAAAATAAATTGGGGTGGATCGTGATAATAACGTACAGAAATTGCAATAAACCAATCCAGATTATAATTTTCCTATTATTTACATCAGATAACTTTATCCTATTTATCTATATCAATTTGACGTTCAGCAGTTACCGGAATGCTTTGATAGAAAAACACTGCCCACCTTTAGAAGCGAGACTCGTTTAGCTACTCTATCACGACCCTTCGAGTTCACTAGAATAGGTAGAAAAAAAAGAAGCGACAAAGACATTAAGGCGTTCGGGTTCAATGACCAACAACGGTCAATGACAAACAACTGTTTATTTTCTTTCTATAATGCTTCATACATTTTAATTGAGTCAATTTCAAAGCATTATTCATACAAAGCAAATTAATTATGTAGGCTTCATGATTTTTTTTTCAACTATAAATATGTAGGTATATATAAGCCAGTAGTACACTTGCGATAACCTTGAGACTTTCCTTGACATTACAATTCGGTTATTCCGAATCTGTAATGTCAGCGACTGATTATTTTGAGCGATAGCCAAACAGAGATATAATATAATAAATAGAACAAAAAAATATTTTATTTCGCATTTTCTTCCAGGTACAAATTAAACCGTAGTGTTTTGGACATTACTATGTTTTTTTTTCTCCTACCTACGCCGAAAGTTCGGTTTTCCTCCCGCTGTACAGGAAAGAAAGTCTAACTTTTCCTCCCGCTGTATAGGGAAGAAAGTCTAAATTTTCCTCCCTGGGTATTGGCATGTGCGCATTCGCGTTATTGTCTACGTCTGCTCTCACGCACCTAAAATTCTCCGCCATTGTTGTGGTCGGGTAATTTGTAATATTGTGTTTAGTCTAAAAGTGAAATAAACAAAAGGCAATAAGATTTAATAGTGAAGTATTAAACAAAGATGAGTTCATCAGACAGTTCTTATTCAATTAGTAGTAGTTTATGGCCTGGTAGGAGAAAAAATATGTACTATTTTATCATTCCCTACGTATTCGCTGATAGCCAAGGGACTATTCCACGGGTAGTTGAGCTCACGGGCTCAACTTGCGAGAATTTGTCAACACTAGCCCTGGCAAGAGCAGTCCTTCGCACCGGATCAGACTCGAGACACATTGAGAAGATCCAGCGAGAAACTCCGGGACCCGTGTCCATGGGTAAGTTACTTATGTTTTTTGTTATTACGTACTAAAATTATATAAATTTCTATATATTCGACTCTATTCTATAAATTTCCAGTGACACCGGGTAGAAGCGGCCCGAGTCCAGACAGTACTGGAATCATTTCATCTATTCCCTCATCATTGTCCGTTTTATTGTCGTGTGCAAATTGGTAAATTGGCGGTACGATTCAATTTTATATATCAGCTCAGGGTCGCTCAATTCAATCCAGTCAATTATTTATCTGTTTGAGACGTACTTTCAAATTGATGAACGACGCTTTCCGTAATCATTATAAAGATTGACGGAATTGCCGCATTTCTTTCGAGTTTTTTTTAAGGGATTTTATAACCTGGTAACTAAGACCTTTACGTCATGTCTTATTTTAATTTATATTCTTATTTTTATGAAAGAAAAATGTGAGACATTAATCAACTGGGATGAAATTATATGAAATGAGATGGGATGAAATATAATCTCAGTAAAATGGTGGTCATTTACTGATATTTTTTCAGTGGACTTTTTGGAGGATCCCGAGAAGTTACATCCAGCGGCTTTGTTTATTTTCCCACATTTGTGCACTTTGACAGATATTAAACAGTTAATAAACCACCGTTATTACACATTTAAACCTGAAGAAACACTAAATAGACAAAATAAAATAAATCACACAACTTCACTCCTCACGTTCCCGCCAAAAAGTCCTTTCTTTCGAGTCTATTATTAAAATAAGACCACCGTCAACGCAATAAATTAAAGATGAGTGCTTGTTTCCACTAACATCATCCAGCTTTCATAAATCAATAAAATTGATGGTCCCTTTCTCGAGTACTGAGAAATCCATGTCGATTAGACTTTATTAGATGAACAAAACGGACATATCACTACTATTATGTTTTCGACAATTTTAGGCCTATTACACTACCACAAACTATGAATGTACAAGAAACGATAAGAAATACGAGAACCAATAAAACATTATGTATTCAACAGTTCAATGACATGTGGATATCAAAGTGATAGTGTGAACCGGAGTGAAGTAAAGAAGTGGCAGGCGCTTCTCAACCTAAAGTATTCCACCTAATTTTTACGTAATTTACTGACAGAAATTAAATTTTTTGTGGCCGTGAAAATCGTTTCAGGATACAGTAATCAGCACGAGTGGTGAGCTCTGACCTTGACATGCGCAGAAGTACATTATTGGGTCTGTTTGGGGGCACGAGGCAAGAACTAGGTGGCGCCGGCCATATCGATTACGTGATTGGATCGTCCCGCGTCGCGTCACAAACCGTCAGTTGTGATTCGTTCCTTGTGTTGTGCAGCAAACTACACTTTCGTGCGATTTTATTAGCCACAAATTTTGCATCATCCTCATTTATTCTTCCAGACACTAACTTCTTATGAATAGCATACTATGAATAAATTTACATTTAGCAACACAAGTATATACATATATTATTTAATACTTTTTAGTAAACGCTGAGGGATGAATTGACTTATCGGAAGTCGGATATAAATAAGGTTATTTCTGACTATAATACGAGCGAAACCCCGGACAAAACCGTTATAAAATTACTAATCCATTTTTAAATCCCAAATTGAACGAACTTAATATAATTATAAAAAAGGTAATAAAGAAGTGATCCATTTAATTTTACCCTAAGTGTACGATGCGCAGACGACCCCCTCTTTTATCGATAGTTCACGACTCGTGCCTCCTGGTATAGTTATTAATTTTTTTTTAGTCTTCCGTTGCTTTATCAAGGCGAGTTGCATTTGTTTTTTTGTTTCGAAACTATATATTAATATGATTCATTTGTATTATCATGTTACGATCACCAATATCACAAGGTCATAGGAATACGTTATGGCACTTTGAATGATCTATTAGTAACTATTTATGTGTATTATTTTTTTTATTTTTTTTTATTCTTTATTAGAGCCATACACCTATTAGGTTAAGTCGGCTTATGTGTATTTATAGTTAAAATCTAGATATTAGAAATTCTGCAGCTATATTCAACGTCAACGCAATGTTTTGTTTATCGTATAGATTATGACGAATATTTATCACGTATACGCATAGATAATGGTTGAACAAGAATGTTGCTTTGGGGGCGGGGCCCCACACATAAATTGCTTGGTGGGCTGTTCTACAATTGACATAATTTTCCTCCTGCAACTGTTATTTATGTGTTTAACCTTTAAATAATAATGAATAGTCATTATTTTGGTTATGCATATTTGCAATACTTTCCAAATGTTTTACGCTTCAAATAAAATACCTAAATATTATGTGTTCTTTTTATTATAGTTTATGATTTTCTTGAGGTCATACTTCATAAAGCTGTAAAGAAACTGAGATGTTGAATATCTGGCTTGTGTCTCCAATCTTCAGTTTTAAAGTTAGTTTTTTAACTGATTTTAAAACAATCACTGGGTTAACTTAATGTTATCATCTACATCAAGCAGGTAAAAGGAAAATTTTTAAATTTCGTTTTCCTCATTTTATGAACTATAGGGGGATAATCAGTTTATTGCAAAAATAAATAATAAAAACCAGGTACATAGCGATCATCTGCCACAAAAATAGAATCATAAACATACTTATTTCTTTATATATATAAATATTTAGATATTACACACACAGACAAAAAGCAAATAAACTTGTCAAAAGTTGTAATTGAACACACAGCCCTCAGCCCAGCAGTCAGGGGACTAACTTCTGTGCTACAAACTCAGTGAACAATTGAAAAGAAATTACAATGTGATTACGATTAATAATTTAAAGCAAAGGCTTCGATGTACATGTTTTCAATTTATTTGGTGAACAATGTTAGAACTACTGGTTGCAATTAAAAAAAAAAGAACTTACTCATAATCAGCAATGGCATCAAAAATTCCCCTATACTTCAGTACGGGGTGTACAACATTCGATTCTATGGCTTTTGGAGAAGATATACTTTTCAACACATCTGCTACAGACACCCATACACCCTCCACTTCCTTCTCTATACGAAGCTGGCTACGAGGTTGAGTGAAGTAATCCTTTAAAGTGTTGTGAAACTTGGTACCGACTGCCATTTGAGCTGAAACAGTTAAAATAATTTAATTATATTTTGAAACAGAAGACGAATTTCAATTACAAACAAAAAAATGCAATGCAAGTGGAAATCTTTGTGCTATATTATTTTCCAGATGGTTTGGACAGTCACATAAACGAATACTTAAAAAAATATATTATACAATAAAATTTGAAACTTAAAATTGGTCAGATATTAAAATTATTATATGCGTGACAAAATGTAAAAATATTACTAGATTACATTATTTTTATATTAAAGAGCTTCGTGATTGTAATGTTGTGAACAGAACTATGAGCTATCAACTGTTTAATTATTGTTTATGTCACCCAAATACTGAGAGAACATATTAAGATGGCAAGCGTGCCAGAATATGAATAGATTGCACAAGTACCTTTAAATTGCTTGGTTTAATGAGAGCTCAAATTCAATGAGGGTTGTTAAAAATGATTTTCTGTTCATTCAATTAAATTTTATTTTCATTAAGTAATTCATCCATTTTGTAATAATAAAATAATACTTTAACAGATTGCATGTTTTTGGGGTGTGTTATTTAAATCTGGTGGTAGAACCTCTTGTGAGTCTGCAAGGGTAGGTACCACACCTGCAGGCCTATTTCTGCTGTAAAGCAGTAATGCATTTCAGTTTAGGGGTAGGGCAGCCATTTTGTTGTATATAACATTATTTATGATATTTTTGTTGCCCTTTTTATTTATAGTTTTTCAATAAATAATGTACATAACATTACAACTAGAACATCTCACAGATACATGTCTAAGTCTATTAGCAAGTTTTATTTTTAACATGTCAACAATCAATGTAAATCATCCACACAGCAACCGGTAGCTGCACCAACTATTTGTTTGGCTTCATTATGCAGATATTTATAAAAGAAGATCAAATCAGTGCCAAGCTACAAATGATGATAATATTTGAACTTTGATTGTTATTGTTTTTGTGTTTATATATATTTTGTACCAATATGTTTAAATTTTATTATGCAATTTTGTTCATTTCCATAATAGACTAACAGGTCACCTAATAAAAAATGATTTTGTCACTCATAGGAATTTGGAATCTCGTCATAATCGTTTTGAAAAGATGAACCATATGGTTAAAGATATTTGGAAGTTGCAGTTCACAGATTGCAGAATTTTTTAGGTGTTCAAATGGGGGCATACAATCATGTTTTATTTTTATTAATGACTAGCTGTACCCGTCCGCTTCGCTGGGCATTTAAACTTAACATTATTATTTTTCACCCCCACAAAGATTCTCATCATTAACGCCCCCGCAACGGGTGTAGGGAGTCCAACACTCATGTAAATATTAGCCTATCCATTAAGTACATGTATTTTCTACATGGATATCAAGTTTCAAGTCAATCAGATGCACGGTTCAGTAGTTATAACGGAACATCTGTAAAAACCGCTGTAGATTTATATATAGTATAGATTTGAAATTTATAAAAAAACAAAGTTAAGAGCAATATGAATCATACATGTGGTATAAAATTATGTCTTTAACATTGTTGAGTTTTTTATTTATTCTGCACAAGTCAGTATCATGATCCTGCCTACTCCTGCTATTTTCTATTAAAGCTTCACCTTATTGTGTACTTTAGTCTTATGAAATTTGTGTGAAATGTAAAATATAAAATAAAACTCATGTAAAAAGGTCCAAATAATGTTGATCATTTTTTAACCAAATCATTATTGTTGTTTGTATACTTTTTTTAATAAAAACTTGTTTTGTGATAGTTGCTACAAAATTAGTTGTAATATTCACTTAACAATAAAAGTTTCACTTACCTTGGTAAAATCTATTAAATTCTTCAACTCCCATTTCGGCAATCCTCTCTTGTTTCCACTTCTCCAAAGCCAACCTAGACTCTTCAGTCATTGTTTTATTTAATATTAGTGTCACCGATGGGTATTGTTCAGCATAATCATTTCTGTGGTGTTTTATCTGCAAGATTTTATCTTCACTGGGATATCCAGGTTGCGCTGGTGAACTTTTGGCTGTACCACATACTACAGATGTTTTTAAGCCACGTATAGCTGTGTTATTTAAAAGAACTCCAAAAATATTCAAACAGTGCCTTGTATTTTGCCACATTTTGTTATTTAATCCTTGAATCACTGTACTGTGTGCAAACGGTCGAATCACAGCATTATTAATGACAAATTTCACCGTATTTTCTTTAGTCGTTCTGTTGTTTTGTTGCGTAGTATTTTTAGCTGTAACACAAGCGATAATGAATGCGTGTGGGCAATGCGGCGCCGAACCGTAACTGTCATAGGATTTA
The DNA here is from genome assembly GCF_030269925.1 of Bombyx mori. Classification (NCBI taxonomy): domain Eukaryota; kingdom Metazoa; phylum Arthropoda; class Insecta; order Lepidoptera; family Bombycidae; genus Bombyx; species Bombyx mori. Next base: position 12,375,021 of record NC_085124.1, on the reverse strand, counting down.
ATTGGCAAGATATCGAATTCATCGAAAGTTGTCAATGTAAGCAACCATTAGGACGGCCAGCAACAATTACTTGGCCATTGAGTGTATGGAAAGTAGTTGTCACAAGGTTAAAATTTAAAAAACGCAACGAATACCTTCTTTTTGAATTCGCTGTTTCTTTTGCTTGCTAGTTTCTAATAACGGACCGAATAATTCCTTATTTTCTTTATTGTACAATTTAATTTTTTCTGCCGGTTTCAGTACAGAAGTGGGCTGTACCACTTTGTTTCTGACAAATTCTTTACTTTTACATTCGAATGATATAATCTGGCCGATTTTGTTAATTGGTCGAAACATTACGACATAATGTATATTTTATTGCTTTAATATATTACTAAACAGATAAGTACATACGGACAGCAATGTGTAATTTGATTGGTGACTTCTTATGCTTTTTACTTCTCTCAGTTTTATCATTAATTCTTCGTCGGTTTTTTTTTCGCTGTCAATTGTCACTTTTATTAAATGTCAATAATGTCTGTTGACAGTGGTTGACAGTTAACAGCCAACTTTGACAATAGAAGGAGTTTTGAAAATACGGGTCTGTGCTCTACAAAAAGTTTGGATAGTGGAATAAAACTATCCTAATCTCAATTTTATTTGCACTAATTGATAGTATTTAATTATTTATAGCACTTTTATGAACTTAACTACGATATCGTTAGATAAAACTTACTTAAAACTAATCAGAATCATCGTTGTGAATACAATCACTGCAGAATAGTACGACATGTTCAGGTCAAATAAACTTTTTTGCAACCATAACATGTATGGGTTGTTTTGCAGTGTTTTTTTCGCAGGACATGCCTACAATCTCTTATGAGTATTGGGTCTCTTAGCTGGAGACTCCTCCGAATCTTCACTAACAAATAATCCTATTTTTTTCGCATTTCTTGAGGCAAACGTGTCACATTCTGGCGGACTCTCAGATGCTCACTCACAGGGGCAAGGCCTAGTTTCTTCAGATATTGACATCGCTTTTAGTTCCACTCATTATTGATTCCATGTATGTATGTAAGTCCGTTGATAGCAAACATGTTCAAAAAGGCGTAGAAAACTCAAAGATTAGGTTTTTGAATTGCGACACACGTCATATTATTATGTAGCGTACAACTCATCAGCCATATCCACTCCATATTTTATTGAATTCTAGTACGTATTGATTTCCGACTTTTGCTTTTCTCCAGTTGAATTATCAATACTGTTGTTATGGTGCAGACTTGACATCAGTAGACTCCTGATCCGAGGACATGACATCCGAGTCATCTGCTTCAAGAATTGATGAAATACGTTCTCGTCCTCCTTCCTCTCGATCCATTTTTTTTCGATATATTAATAAAAAGATAGCAAAATAGTAAGAAACGATAGTTCAAACATAAAATGTAAAATAACAACACATAAAACAATGAAAAAACATACAAGCCATATTGGAAACAATGGCGCAAAACTGTTACACCGAGTACGGGGATGGGACATATTTACCCTTTTTTAACTTTGGTCACAGTTAGCTCCAAGCACGATCGCAGCATAACTATATAATTGAAAACAATGCTTAGAGGAAGTCATAAATTTCAGCTATTGAGAGGTACGGCATCGTCACTTGCGTAATTACGAATCTGTAAGCTAACAAAAACGTCTCGGGTCATTTTGACCCAACCCCCATGACGCCGGGTTAAAATAATGGCTGATAGCATTGGTTTGGTGGATTTACGTAATTAAAATGTGGAGTAAATTTAGGGAAGAACGGAATAGTTTGTAAATTGTATACTTGAGTATTAATAATTATGAACTTGTATATTTTTAGTTTAAGGTTAGGAGATGAATAATAATTGGGGTGGTACGCTGGTTCATGCTGTTTTTGGTTTAGGATCGGCGTATTAAATATAAATTGTTTGAATTTTATTACACTTACTGTGCGTTTTTGCAGCGTTTGTAGCGATTTTGTATTATTAAATTATGTTCTTCTTCAAAGGAGATTAGAAAAGCTGTTTCAAGGGGTAAGGTCCCTGACATTGCTTTAAGTCCACACACGACGACTTTATTTATTTACTTTTATAGTGAGGGGTAGATCTCAGGGGTATTTAAAACTATGGGTTAGTCACCAATATCGAATTTCGAATTTTAATCTTCCTTTATCACAAACAATTTTCAATTTTAAACAATAAATACATTTAGACGCGGGCGCACGCTATTCACACTCAAAACGGAAGCGCCCGGAACATAGATTATACACTGTTGAAAAGATCGACATAGATGCTAACTATGTATAGCGAGCGGGCATACGGCCGCGAGAGTGACGTACCGGTCGGTTTGCTACATACTCCCCCTCTAGTCCGGGAGGACGCCCTCGCTCCTGGACTAGCATCTCATTACTACTGGGCTGAGGGACAGGCGCAAGACCAACCATACCACCAGCTGCGGGAGAAAGACGTGGAGCTTCAGCACATGGTTCAGCATGCCGTGTCGTCATATGCCCTGGAACTCGAGAATCTGTTTTAACATTATTTGGGGGACGACCACGTTTCTTTTTAGGCATCACCGACCGCGGAAGAGCATCACTCTGATTCTCACGGTATAGAGTGAGATCGTTCACATGATATTTCCCTAAAACTTCATCAGGTTTGTCAACATGCGCGACGTGGTAAGTAGTAGGGCTGACCTTTTTAACGATGCGATACGGACCATCGCGTTTTGGAACAAACTTAGAAGTAAGGCCATTAGCGCTCTTACTGAGGACATGTGATTTGATAAGAACCATGTCACCTTCGTTGAATGTTTCAATGGGCCGTCTCGAACGATCAGCATACCCTTTAGCTTTATCTTGAAGTGTCTCTACACGTTCGCGCACCGCTGAAAAGGAGTTAACAAATTTCCTGAGATAGGGAGTTATTTGGGGAACAAAGTTATCTTTGTCTAGAACAGCACGAAGGTCATGGGCGACTTCTGTGGGGGACCTCATCTCTCTGCCAAATGACAAGTAAGCAGGTGACATACCTGTGGTGCGACATTTAGCGTTATTAAGAGCGAACCGAATCACTGGTAACATGTTTGGCCAGGAAGTGTGGTCACATTCCACGAGTTGTGCTAATAAAGGCTTAAGATCTCTGTTTTTACGTTCGGCGGGGTTTGCTTCTGGGTGATAGAGAGGGATAAGGTTTTGCTTTATCCCCAGGATGGACATGCATTGACGCATGACTGCCGAAATAAATTGTACGCCATTATCAGAAACTAGTCGGCGTGGAAGACCAAATCTCATAAAATACTCCTCTATGAGGACATGTGCACACGCCTCAGCAGTAGCTTCCTTCAATGGGAAAAGTTCTGTCCACCTCGTAGCAGTATCTTCTATTAGCAAGATCCAACGCTCCCCCTGTTTTCCAGGTGGCAACGGGCCGAAAAGATCAACTGCCAAGACCTCGTTGCGCTGGTTCATCACCGGCGTCTGCAATAGACCTGGAGGCTTGGTATTAGCAGCCTTATAGCGTTGACAATGGATACATGCCTTTACATAGTCGGTTATGATTCTTCTCATTCCTGTGAAGTAGAACAGACGTGAGACTTGTTGGTAAGTCCGGTCAATTCCTGCATGTCCAGCGGTAGGGACATCGTGAAGCTCTTTGAGAACGTCGGTCACTTGATGGGCAGGAATGACTAATTGTGGGGCCTCGGCATCAGAATCCGGATTAAGTCGATATAAAACACCTTGTTCCATTAGAAATCCTCTTTCTGACCATCTTTTAGCAGCAAGTTCATCCACTCCTTCCAGTTCTGTGACGATCTTCTGTATTTCCGGATCAGTCAACTGGTCTTGACGTAACTGGGTAGGTGACTTGGTGGGCAGGTCGCAAATGACAGAACAGATGCCGCAGTTATTTTGTGTTTCGTTGGAACAGATCGGTCTACTTAACGTGTCAGCGACAACGTTAGCTTTTCCTGGGGTGTACTCGAATCTGATGTCAAATTCTTGGAGTTTAAGCGCCCAACGGACCAACCTACCAGCAGGAGACTTTAAAGAAAGCAACCAACGCAAGGGTTGGTGGTCACTGCCTATAATAATTGGTTGGCCGTCGAGGTATGGCCTGAAACGCTCCACGGCCCAGACTACAGCAAGCGCTTCCCGTTCTGTAGTAGAGTAGTTGCGCTCCGCTGCGGTGAGTAGGCGGCTAGCATACTCGATAGGTCTTTCGTCCTTGCCTTCCCCTTGAGCTAAAACTGCGCCAAGTGCATAGTTGCTCGCATCGGTACGCAGTACTAAGGGTTGTTTAAAATTCGCTTGAACAAGTACGGGCGCCGTGGTCAGCAGACGCTTCAATTCTTTGAATGCCTGTGTTTGTTCAGGTCCCCAGCTCCATGTGTAATTCTTCTTGGTCAGTCGAGTAAGCGGTTCTGCTATCTTTGAAAAGTTTGGAATAAACTTCCTGAACCAAGAGCATGTTTGGAGAAAAGTTCTTAAATGTTTTAGGTTAGATGGTTCCAGCATATTAAGGACAGCACTGACCTTCTCAGGGTCAGGAGACACACCGTCTGGAGTGATGACGTGGCCCAGATAACGGACCCTTTCTTTGGCAAAAGTGCACTTCTCTCTGTTTACGTGAAGTTTAAATTCAGACAAACGTCCAAAAACAGCTTCCAGGTCTTGTAGGTGTTGCTGGAATCCTTCTGAAATAATTAACAAATCGTCTAGATAAGCAAGTACTGTAACATCCTTCAAAGCAGCACAGGAGCGTAGACGATCAATAAGCCTTTGGAAAGTCGCCGGCGCATTCTTCAAGCCGAACGGCATTCTTTTAAAACGGTAAGTGCCTAGGGGGCAGACAAAAGCTGTTTTGTCTCTGTCTGCTTCTCGGACCATAACTTGCCAATATGAAGAACGAAGGTCTATTGTGGTCATGTAACAATTCTTCTTCGTACTCTGGAGAAGATCATCAATGCGTGGGAGTGGGTAAGTATCCGATTTGGTTACTTCATTTAAGCGCCTGTAATCCACGCAGAATCTTACATTACCATTGGACTTCGGTATCATCAATGCAGGAGAGCACCAGGCGGATTCGCACTCTTCAATGATGTCATCTGCCAGCATCTTCTCTATTTCATTCTTCATCGTCTCCTTCTTGGAAGGGTTAAGGCGATAGGGCGGCACAGCTATCGGGGGGTGATCTCCGGTGTCTATGCAATGTTCTATGAATGGTGTCGGACCTCCCCCTGCTGTAAAAATACTTTCATGCCGAATAAGGAACTCAGACAATGCTTGGCGCTCAGCTGATTGCAAATGCATGCCTTCATCATCCCGAAGCATGTTAGTAGAAGCTATGCACACACCACGAGACATAGGTTCAAAAAGTAATTTATAATGCACCTTAGCATCAGTACTAAAATACCATTCATGACGATGAAAATCAATAATAACTTTGGCAGCATTAATAAAATCAATACCCAATAGAGTTTCATTATCATTAGAATCAGGGAAGATTATAAATGGAATGTTAATCACTATGTGTTCTAACCTCACTGGTAATATGGTTGTCAATACATCCATATTCCGAACATGCCCATCAGCAAGTTTGACTCGCCTAGTGGAGGGAGTAAGAGGGTGACCCTTATGCAGAAGGAGAGCATACAGCGTGTGACCAGCAATACAATGCTTAGCTGCTGTATCTATAAGTGCAGTACCCTGTTTACCGAGAACTTGAATTTTGAAAATAGGCCGTAAATGCAAATACCTATCATCACTCTCACGGTCGTACACGGACGCTACAACACTTCCCTCACATGTACAATAATTAAAATTCAAACAATTATCAATTTCCACATAGTGGGGCCCCACGTTGGGCGCCAGATATAGTGAGGGGTAGATCTCAGGGGTATTTAAAACTATGGGTTAGTCACCAATATCGAATTTCGAATTTTAATCTTCCTTTATCACAAACAATTTTCAATTTTAAACAATAAATACATTTAGACGCGGGCGCACGCTATTCACACTCAAAACGGAAGCGCCCGGAACATAGATTATACACTGTTGAAAAGATTGACATAGATGCTAACTATGTATAGCGAGCGGGCATACGGCCGCGAGAGTGACGTACCGGTCGGTTTGCTACATACTCCCCCTCTAGTCCTGGAGGACGCCCTCGCTCCTGGACTAGCATCTCATTACTACTGGGCTGAGGGACAGGCGCAAGACCAACCATACCACCAGCTGCGGGAGAAAGACGTGGAGCTTCAGCACATGGTTCAGCATGCCGTGTCGTCATATGCCCTGGAACTCGAGAATCTGTTTTAACATTATTTGGGGGACGACCACGTTTCTTTTTAGGCATCACCGGCCGCGGAAGAGCATCACTCTGATTCTCACGGTATAGAGTGAGATCGTTCACATGATATTTCCCTAAAACTTCATCAGGTTTGTCAACATGCGCGACGTGGTAAGTAGTAGGGCTGACCTTTTTAACGATGCGATACGGACCATCGCGTTTTGGAACAAACTTAGAAGTAAGGCCTTTAGCGCTCTTACTGAGGACGTGTGATTTGATGAGAACCATGTCACCTTCGTTGAATGTTTCAATGGGCCGTCTCGAACGATCAGCATACCCTTTAGCTTTATCTTGAAGCGTCTCTACACGTTCGCGCACCGCTGAAAAGGAGTTAACAAATTTCCTGAGATAGGGAGTTATTTGGGGAACAAAGTTATCTTTGTCTAGAACAGCACGAAGGTCATGAGTGACTTCTGTGGGGGACCTCATCTCTCTGCCAAATGACAAGTAAGCAGGTGACATACCTGTGGTGCGACATTTAGCGTTATTAAGAGCGAACCGAATCACTGGTAACATGTTTGGCCAGGAAGTGTGGTCACATTCCACGAGTTGTGCTAATAAAGTCTTAAGATCTCTGTTTTTACGTTCGGCGGGGTTTGCTTCTGGGTGATAGAGAGGGATAAGGTTTTGCTTTATCCCCAGGATGGACATGCATTGACGCATGACTGCCGAAATAAATTGTACGCCATTATCAGAAACTAGTCGGCGTGGAAGACCAAATCTCATAAAATACTCCTCTATGAGGACATGTGCACACGCCTCAGCAGTAGCTTCCTTCAATGGGAAAAGTTCTGTCCACCTCGTAGCAGTATCTTCTATTAGCAAGATCCAACGCTCCCCCTGTTTTCCAGGTGGCAACGGGCCGAAAAGATCAACTGCCAAGACCTCGTTGCGCTGGTTCATCACCGGCGTCTGCAATAGACCTGGAGGCTTGGTATTAGCAGCCTTATAGCGTTGACAATGGATACATGCCTTTACATAGTCGGTTATGATTCTTCTTATTCCTGTGAAGTAGAACAGACGTGAGACTTGTTGGTAAGTCCGGTCAATTCCTGCATGTGCAGCGGTAGGAGCATCGTGAAGCTCTTTGAGAATGTCGGTTACTTGATGGGCAGGAATGACTAATTGTGGAGCCTCGGCATCAGAATCCGGATTAAGTCGATATAAAACACCTTGTTCCATTAGAAATCCTCTTTCTGACCATCTTTTAGCAGCAAGTTCATCCACTCCTTCCAGTTCTGTGACGATCTTCTGTATTTCCGGATCAGTCAACTGGTCTTGACGTAACTGGGTAGGTGACTTGGTGGGCAGGTCGCAAATGACAGAACAGATGCCGCAGTTATTTTGTGTTTCGTTGGAACAGATCGGTCTACTTAACGTGTCAGCGACAACGTTAGCTTTTCCTGGGGTGTACTCGAATCTGATGTCAAATTCTTGGAGTTTAAGCGCCCAACGGACCAACATACCAGCAGGAGACTTTAAAGAAAGCAACCAACGCAAGGGTTGGTGGTCACTGCCTATAATAATTGGTTGGCCGTCGAGGTATGGCCTGAAACGCTCCACGGCCCAGACTACAGCAAGCGCTTCCCGTTCTGTAGTAGAGTAGTTGCGCTCCGCTGCGGTGAGTAGACGGCTAGCATACTCGATAGGTCTTTCGTCCTTGCCTTCCCCTTGAGCTAAAACTGCGCCAAGTGCATAGTTGCTCGCATCGGTACGCAGTACTAAGGGTTGTTTAAAATTCGCTTGAACAAGTACGGGCGCCGTGGTCAGCAGACGCTTCAATTCTTTGAATGCCTGTGTTTGTTCAGGTCCCCAGCTCCATGTGTAATTCTTCTTGGTCAGTCGAGTAAGCGGTTCTGCTATCTTTGAAAAGTTTGGAATAAACTTCCTGAACCAAGAGCATGTTTGGAGAAAAGTTCTTAAATGTTTTAGGTTAGATGGTTCCAGCATATTAAGGACAGCACTGACCTTCTCGGGGTCAGGAGACACACCGTCTGGAGTGATGACGTGGCCCAGATAACGGACCCTTTCTTTGGCAAAAGTGCACTTCTCTCTGTTTACGTGAAGTTTAAATTCAGACAAACGTCCAAAAACAGCTTCCAGATCTTGTAGGTGTTGCTGGAATCCTTCTGAAATAATTAACAAATCGTCTAGATAAGCAAGTACTGTAACATCCTTCAAAGCAGCACAGGAGCGTAGACGATCAATAAGCCTTTGGAAAGTCGCCGGCGCATTCTTCAAGCCGAACGGCATTCTTTTAAAACGGTAAGTGCCTAGGGGGCAGACAAAAGCTGTTTTGTCTCTGTCTGCTTCTCGGACCATAACTTGCCAATATGAAGAACGAAGGTCTATTGTGGTCATGTAACAATTCTTCTTTGTATTCTGGAGAAGATCATCAATGCGTGGGAGTGGGTAAGTATCCGATTTGGTTACTTCATTTAAGCGCCTGTAATCCACGCAGAATCTTACATTACCATTGGACTTCGGTATCATCAATGCAGGAGAGCACCAGGCGGATTCGCACTCTTCAATGATGTCATCTGCCAGCATCTTCTCTATTTCATTCTTCATCGTCTCCTTCTTGGAAGGGTTAAGGCGATAGGGCGGCACAGCTATCGGGGGGTGATCTCCGGTGTCTATGCAATGTTCTATGAATGGTGTCGGACCTCCCCCTGCTGTAAAAATACTTTCATGCCGAATAAGGAACTCAGACAATGCTTGGCGCTCAGCTGATTGCAAGTGCATGCCTTCATCATCCCGAAGCATGTTAGCAGAAGCTATGCACACACCACGAGACATAGGTTCAAAAAGTAATTTATAATGCACCTTAGCATCAGTACTAAAATACCATTCATGACGATGAAAATCAATAATAACTTTGGCAGCATTAATAAAATCAATACCCAGTAAAGTTTCATTATCATTAGAATCAGGGAAGATTATAAATGGAATATCAATCACTATGTGTTCTAACCTCACTGGTAATATGGTTGTCAATACATCCATATTCCGAACATGCCCATCAGCAAGTTTGACTCGCCTAGTGGAGGGAGTAAGAGGGTGACCTTTATGCAGAAGGAGAGCATACAGCGTGTGACCAGCAATACAATGCTTAGCTGCTGTATCTATAAGTGCAGTACCCTGTTTACCGAGAACTTGAATTTTGAAAATAGGCCGTAAATGCAAATACCTATCATCACTCTCACGGTCGTACACGGACGCTACAACACTTCCCTCACATGTACAATAATTAAAATTCAAACAATTATCAATTTCCACACATTCGTTAATTTTTCCAAAATTACACTTACTGCCTTTTGTGTCACAGTCATGGTTAGTTGAAAATTTTAAATTATTACAATTTGGTTCAATTATTTGATTATAAGGTAAAATTGAGTTCTTACATTTAGGTCTAGTTCCCTGGTTATAACAAATATTTAAATTTTTACACTTTGTCCGAACATCCTGATTATATAAAACATGAGAATCACAAAAGGTTGGCATCTCATTATTACTAGTGCAATTACAGTTAATATTCTTTGACACAGAATCATTACAGGCATGAAAATAAGATTTTCTGGAAGTAGGGCCTCTATTAATGGTAGCATAATTAATATTTGCATCCCGGTTACAAAAATTTTGACATTCAAAATTACTCAGAAAATTATTTTTGTCATGCTGCTTAACATCATACATTGCATTCTGAACAGGTAAATTAGAACTAATTGTGTTAGTATTATTAACATTACACTGAACACTATAAAACGCATTATTGTCATTTTGCACACCCTCGGAAAAGTTAGATTGACTTTGCTCACCTCGGTTGTTTAACTTACGGCACTGTTCCCGTGCATGTCCAAACCGTTTGCAGTAGGAGCACACTGGACGCTGTTTCTTCGTGGTCACGAATTGCTCTGCAGAACCTGGCACAGCAACGGCAGGCGTGGCAACGCTAGGCTGGGCGACAGCGACAGGCACAGCGGTGGCGGGCACGACGGCCGCGGCGGAGTTTGGAAAGCGCGCGCGCGGCGCCGGCGCACTCGCACGAGCGGCGCACGGTTCAGGCCGACTCGCAGCCGGGGCCGGCTGGGCACGGATCGAACGCACACCACTAGTGGACGACACTGGTCTCGATTGAGTCTCCTCTATCGAATCTTCTATATTCCGAGCATGGTTTAATAATGAATTGAAAGATGTGATTTCTTCACGGCGCAATCTTGTGCGTATTCTATTATGAAGCAACCCGTATATCATATCAAGTTGTACTTTTTCAGTAATATCATCCCGCGGTAGCTTTGCCATAAGCGCACGAATACGAGCAACAAACTTGTCTGTGTTTTCGTTATCCTGCGGGGAAGCAAATATTTCCAAATATATTCTATGTGGTGGAAGGCGGGTGCCATATGCATATATTAAATTTTCTTTGGCTTCGTTCCAAGTGGAGATGTGATGCTTTAATCCTAGCCACCACGTAGCTGCGTCAGCAGACAAAAGCATGGCTAGGCCTCGTATGATGTTAGCGTCAGATACTTGAACGCATTCTGTATAACTTTCAATTGCATCTATAAAGGCCTCAACAGATTCACCAGGTGCACCGCTGAAAGAAGCTCTGCAACGCGCCAAGGTACCATCTACGTTCACTGGGGGCATCGGCGGAGGTGCCGGAGTCGACGATCTTTGTTCCATCACGTACGACATAATGTTCTTAAATGTTTCGGCCTGCGAACGTTGCAGCGAGGCCATCAACGCTGAAACATCATCCAGGTTGAACGTAGAATTGTTGCTACGTGATTCGGCGTGGGGGCGATCATGGGGGCTATCATGCTCCTCGTGATTTTCGTTGGCATTTGCATCTGCAGCAGGAATAGCGTCGTCTTCGCGACGTTGCTGGCGATCTTGATTTCTAGTTAAAGGCATTCTTTACAATTAAGCACCAACAGCATACAATAGTTAGCAAATTTTCACAAAAGCGTGCGCGCCATTTTGTTAGTCCAAGCAAGAAAAAAATTAGGAAACGTTGGGCAGCCAGATATAGTGAGGGGTAGATCTCAGGGGTATTTAAAACTATGGGTTAGTCACCAATATCGAACTTCGAATTTTAATCTTCCTTTATCACAAACAATTTTCAATTTTAAACAATAATTACATTTAGACGCGGGCGCACGCTATTCACACTCAAAACGGAAGCGCCCGGAACATAGATTATACACTGTTACAAGATTGACATAGATACTAACTATGTATAGCGAGCGGGCATACGGCCGCGAGAGTGACGTACCGGTCGGTTTGCTATATCGGACAAAGTGTAAAAATTTAAATATTTGTTATAACCAGGGAACTAGACCTAAATGTAAGAACTCAATTTTACCTTATAATCAAATAATTGAACCAAATTGTAATAATTTAAAATTTTCAACTAACCATGACTGTGACACAAAAGGCAGTAAGTGTAATTTTGGAAAAATTAACGAATGTGTGGAAATTGATAATTGTTTGAATTTTAATTATTGTACATGTGAGGGAAGTGTTGTAGCGTCCGTGTACGACCGTGAGAGTGATGATAGGTATTTGCATTTACGACCTATTTTCAAAATTCAAGTTCTCGGTAAACAGGGTACTGCACTTATAGATACAGCAGCTAAGCATTGTATTGCTGGTCACACGCTGTATGCTCTCCTTCTGCATAAAGGTCACCCTCTTACTCCCTCCACTAGGCGAGTCAAACTTGCTGATGGGCATGTTCGGAATATGGATGTATTGACAACCATATTACCAGTGAGGTTAGAACACATAGTGATTGATATTCCATTTATAATCTTCCCTGATTCTAATGATAATGAAACTTTACTGGGTATTGATTTTATTAATGCTGCCAAAGTTATTATTGATTTTCATCGTCATGAATGGTATTTTAGTACTGATGCAAAGGTGCATTATAAATTACTTTTTGAACCTATGTCTCGTAGTGTGTGCATAGCTTCTGCTAACATGCTTCGGGATGATGAAGGCATGCACTTGCAATCAGCTGAGCGCCAAGCATTGTCTGAGTTCCTTATTCGGCATGAAAGTATTTTTACAGCAGGGGGAGGTCCGACACCATTCATAGAACATTGCATAGACACCGGAGATCACCCCCCGATAGCTGTGCCACCCTATCGCCTTAACCCTTCCAAGAAGGAGACGATGAAGAATGAAATAGAGAAGATGCTGGCAGATGACATCATTGAAGAGTGCGAATCCGCCTGGTGCTCTCCTGCATTGATGATACCGAAGTCCAATGGTAATGTAAGATTCTGCGTGGATTACAGGCGCTTAAATGAAGTAACCAAATCGGATACTTACCCACTCCCACGCATTGATGATCTTCTCCAGAGTACGAAGAAGAATTGTTACATGACCACAATAGACCTTCGTTCTTCATATTGGCAAGTTATGGTCCGAGAAGCAGACAGAGACAAAACAGCTTTTGTCTGCCCCCTAGGCACTTACCGTTTTAAAAGAATGCCGTTCGGCTTGAAGAATGCGCCGGCGACTTTCCAAAGGCTTATTGATCGCCTACGCTCCTGTGCTGCTTTGAAGGATGTTACAGTACTTGCTTATCTAGACGATTTGTTAATTATTTCAGAAGGATTCCAGCAACACCTACAAGATCTGGAAGCTGTTTTTGGACGTTTGTCTGAATTTAAACTTCACGTAAACAGAGAGAAGTGCACTTTTGCCAAAGAAAGGGTCCGTTATCTGGGCCACGTCATCACTCCAGACGGTGTGTCTCCTGACCCTGAGAAGGTCAGTGCTACTATTCACACTCAAAACGGAAGCGCCCGGAACATAGATTATACACTGTTGAAAAGATCGACATAGATGCTAACTATGTATAGCGAGCGGGCATACGGCCGCGAGAGTGACGTACCGGTCGGTTTGCTACACTTTTTATATGATTGAAGTATTACTGATGGCCTTGAGGCCTTTCCAGTTTCACCAGGACAGGTGGGCGAGCAAAGGTGAGCCAGGAGGGGTGGGATTTGCTAACAGCTGCCCGAGCGCCTCCGAAGGAGACCTAACAACTCCAGAGCAGCTGCTTCGCGAATAAATCTACTGCCGGATCGGAATCGCGACCCGCTCAGAAGATCCGGCGAGAAACTCAACGGACTGATGTATGAGTTAGGTTGTTGCACGTTGAACTTTGTCGAGTTCGACGAGTACGGTTACCGGGGTCCCTAAGCCTGCTCCTAGTATTAGGGGTTAAAAGAATGAAATTGCTGAATTTTACTAAAAAATTTAAATAAAAAATAAATAAATAAATGCAATAAAAAAAATATTTTTTCATTTAACATAGGTAATGATTTATTTAATCAAAATATCTACTATTAATATCTATAGATTGCTGCCATCTAATAGGATGGTCATTTATGCCTTTGCGGTAGAACTCTGGTGATCTACATTCTACAAACTGTGTAAAAGCATTTTGTACTGCCTCTTGGGAAGAAATTTTTTATCACGTAGAAATTTGTCCAAATTACGAAAAAAATGGTAGTCGGTTGGAGCAAGGTCTGGCGAATACGAAGGGTGACGAATGGTTTCTAATTGCAGCTCCTGTAGAGTTAAAACGGTTTCTCGTGCTGCGTGAGGTCTCGCGTTATCATGGAGCATTAATGGTGAAGATCGATTCATGAGTCGGGGCTGTTTCACTGCAAGTTTTGCTATTGTTGTTCGGAGTTCGGCACATTAAACATCTACCGTTATTGCTTGACCAGATCAGCACCATGCTGAGACCACCAAACAGTTTACCTTTTTATTAGTAAGCTTTGTTTTAGGACACTGCTGCGGCGTTTGACCTGGGGTCAGCCATTGCAACGGCCACGATAAGGCGGTTATCATGACGCATCGCCTTAACAAACGACGGTAATCTGTTAACCAGTAGTAAGTAGTACCTTTTAAAATAAACACAGAGTAAAGTATTACATATAAAAAGCGACTTAATATTATGATAAAACGATGGAAGTAATTTTTGTGTAGTTACAGTTTATTAAGATATCCATTCCTCATCAGCTAATACAACCATGCATGTCATTGCGATGAAACTTGGTACAGTTGTTATTGATAATTCAGAGTAAGGTTATGTTCTTAATCATTACCCCTGAAGGCAGACGAGCATACGGCCCACTTAATGGTGAGTGGTTATCGTCGCTCGTGGACGTCAGCAATGCCTACCGTTAAATGTTATGATACCATCAAAATATATGCAAACAGTGTGCTGATTGCGAATTTTTTAACGTTCTCGATAGCGTAAAAGTTAACTCAAATTTGTATGCAGTTGGAACAGCGCCCCTAGCGGCAAACGTTCCAACTCCATTCAAATTTGTGTTAACTATTACGCTATAGAAAACGTTAAAAACTCGCACTAAGCATCAGAGCCTAATTGGATTTCACTAAATTGATCTATTCCAATAATAGTTTAAAATTATTACCTGTAGTTTCTTATTAACAGTTAATGTAGCACCACAAAAACGATACAGCTTATATTAAGACTAATTGTATCGGTCATGATGAATTTTGAAAAAGTAATACGACCCTGGTTCTTGATCACCATCTCGCCTGACAAGCCTCCATTGGTAGCTAATAAAGACATTCGGATACTCCCGTTAGGTATCCATTCCATTAAGAATATCGTTATGAAGGAAGGCATTAATTCGCGATGACCCACTTAATTGGGGCGGGCTATTTAATAATTTGGGAATGACCTTCGTAGTATTTTGTTTCGCGTGCCAAAGATCGCACGGATCAAAATAGAACTACCTAGATAGTCCAGAATGATAATTATTGGAATATATTGTGATCATCACGTTTTAACATCCACGCCTAATTCATATTGTTGAGCAAAAGTTTTTTTTGTAAGTTGCTTTATCTAGTATTTAATACAAATACCTTATAGTACACTCCTGGCTGAGTTTTTTTTTTATTCCTTAGATGGGTGGACGAGCTCACAGCCCACCTGGTGTTATGTGGTTACTGGAGCCCATAGACATCTACAACGTGAATGCGCCACCCACCTTGAGATAGTTCTAAGGTCTGAAGTATAGTTACAACGGCTGCCCCACCCTTCAAACCGAAACGTATTACTGCTTCACGGCAGAAATAGGCAGGGTGGTTGTACCTACCCGCACGGACTCTCAAGAGGTCCTACCACCAGTAATAACTGTAAAAGTAATTAAAGTGTTATAGTAGCTCTTTTTAATTAGGTCTATAACTTGAACTTAGACAAAGAAAATGTTAAAGAAGTTTTCACGTCATAAATGTAATTGTATGTAAACTGATCATAATAATATGAATTTTATGCACAAACATTGTCAATAAAATTAATTAAGAAAATATAATAGTACCTAAGTCTTTTAGATAATATTAAAAAGACGGAAATTAAGTATTCCGTTGCCACAAAAAATTACTAAAATAAATCTCCAAGCTGCGAGAGCCGGACATTTTAATTAAAATTCCACTCTCGCGGTGTGTGCCCTGGACGATTTAATTTTTAAAATACCATTTACCGTCTTATCGCGGCCCGGACAAACTTTCATTACGTTTCAGCGAAGTAATTACTTACTTGTTTCTCTTAATTAAATAAGAGCTCCAGTTTTGAATAAACTCTACACTTTCTTGCTTTCAAAACTGTTTCAATTTACGTAAATTCATATTTCGTGTGTTTTGGTTATGTGCAACTGATACATTTTTAAAACGCTTTTCTCTAAAACTTTTTAAACGTGAAACCAGACTCCTATAGAACTTGGCAGGTTTTATCCGCACAACGCACGCAAACAAAACGATACAAATAGTAAAAGAAAACCTCTCCGTTTTTCCCTATCTAGCAGCTGTAAACAAGCTAGGGATACAGAAATCCCTCAACGCTGTCCAACGAAGATTCGCGCAAAAACTGTGCAAGGCATATCGTACCGTCTCCCTGAACTCAGCTCTGGCGTTGGCTGGGATACTGCCTCTCGACCTTCGCATCCGCGAAGCAGCTTCATTGTATGAAGCAAAAAGAGGGGTAGCGCAGCCGATGCTTCGGGGCAGGGAGGTGGAACGAATGAACTCGGCACTGACATCTCCGCATCCTGCCGAGCGCATGGAGCTGGAGATACAATGCCTGGTGGACCAGGAACATGTAGACTTAAACAGCGATTTTGATTTACGCATTTACACCGACGGCAGTAAGATTGAGGGTAAGGTCGGCGCTGCGCTATCCTTATGGGAAGGCGCGGCAGAGACCAAAGCCCTCAAGCTTACTTTGTCGCCGGTTTGTACCGTATACCAGGCGGAGCTTCTAGCTCTTTGTAGAGCAACACACGAGGCTGCTGAACACAGGGCAAAAAGTATTGGAATTTATTCTGACTCTTTGTCGGCGCTTCAAACAACAGCAAATTGGAACGCCCTCCATCCCCTGGCTGTCGAAGCACGAGAGAACCTGCGGAAGGCTTTGCTTCGGAGCAAACGTATAAGTTTGTTCTGGACCAAGGCCCACGCAGGATTAGAGGGAAATGAACGCGCCGACAAACTCGTCAAAGAATCCGCGTTGCGATCAAAAAGAAGACCTGACTATGACCGGTGCCCAGTTTCCTTCGTCAAGCGGAGCATAAGGATGCGATCGCTTGACGAATGGAACCATAGGTACAGAGGAGGTGAAACAGCCGGAGTAACAAAAATCTTCTTCCCTGATGCGCTGACGGCGTACAGGGTTATCAAGAAGGTAAATATTGATGGGGTGACGACGCAAATGCTCACAGGGCATGGTGGCTTCTCTGAGTTCTTGCATCGTTTCAAGTGCAGAGAGAATCCATCATGCATCTGTGAGCCCGGAAAACCAGAATCAGTACCCCACCTTCTACTGGAATGCCCGGTGTACGCTCGGGAACGCTTAGAGCTGGAAATTAGGCTAGGCAAAGAAATCTCGTTACAAAATATATGTTATATAATGGAAGACAGGGAGAGAGACATATTCCTAGATTACGGTAGGCAAATCTGTAGAAAAACAATAAATAGAAATAAGTAGAAAACCTGACTATGAGGGCCAAATATATTAAGTATACTAGCGACCCGCCCTCGCTTCGCTTCGGAAACATTAAAACACACATGAAACAAAAAAAAAAAAAAATTTTTTTTTTTTTTAAAAAGTAGCCTATGTTCATCAGGGACAATGTCGGCTTCTAATGGAAAAATAATTTTTCAAATCAGTCCAGTAGTTTCGGAGCCTATTCGAAACAAACAAACAAACAAACAAATCTTTCCTCTTTATAATATTAGTATAGATTATGACTACATAGTATTAAGACTAACAAACTAGGGGTATAATAGATGTGTAAGTAAATAATGTAGTAAATAAAAAATTGTAACTTAAAAATTGTAGATAAGATTTAAATATTCGTATATAAGCAATAAAAAGTAAGAACATAGATAGTAAGAAAGTACAGTGTAAGAAATTAGAAGTGTAATTGTGTTAGCTTGTATAGAAAATAGTGCTCGTTAGTAGTAAATAATAAACTAGCCCCACCTGTAGATCATAGAAAAGAAGGATGAAATAAAAGTATTAAGAATGAAGTGTTGAAGTGTGAATGAACACTTGGAACGAAAGAATGAAAGTATAAAAGGTCTCTGCCGTGGTCTGTGACCACTATGACGGAGGGTATGGTAGAAAACAGGTCCAATACCCTGTGAAGGCGGGTGCCTGTCTTACATAAAAAAAAAAAAATAAAAAAAAAGAGGGGCTAAGCTAAGTACGGTATGGTGAGTGAGCTCACGGACCTCAACTTGGGAGAACTTGCTAGCACTACTAGCCCTAGCAAGAGTAGTGCTTCGCTGAATCTATCCGAATCAAAATCGCAACCCAGATCTGGCGAGATATTCGGTGGATCGTGTCTATGGGTTCGGTTGCAGTTGATGTCTTCAGATGCCTACGTAATGGATCGATTTTGAGATTTTCGTGAAGATCTACATTCTTCATATACCACGGTGCTCCGACGAGTGTCCTGCAGAAATGGAATTGGTAGATCTGGAGAGTGTCGTGGGTGCCGCTCGGGTTGTTGAATGAACATTACACTTGCATAACAAGTAAAAAGGCAACAGATTTTAATCTTTTTTAATTTCGACTTGGCGATAGCTTATGTCAATCCCATAGCTTTGTGCATAAGCTTTAATGTTAGTATATAATAATATGAGTTATCTAGCCCTTGAGCAATACCAGGGATACAACCTATCTGTTTCGTACTGCTAAGAGACAGCTCCTATACAAAAAAGTTTAATTCTTCAAAATTTAATTCAAACTGAGTTGTTTGTTCAAATTCACTATAATTTGTTGTAAATAATACACAATGCTAAAATTGTCTTAGGTTATTGCTAGTTGTAGACTTTAAATGAATTGTTTCCACCGTTCTCATTTTGTTATAGGTAAGTTACTCACTGGTGGTAGGACCTCTTGTGAGTCCGTGCGGGTAGGTACCACCTCCCCGCCTATTTGTGCCGTGAAGCAGTAATGCGTTTCGGTTTGAAGGGTGGGGCAGCCGTTGTAACTTTACTGACACCTTATAATTTATGTCTCAAGGTGGGTGGCAAATTTACGTCGTAGATGTCTACGGGCTCTAGTAACCACTTAACACCAGGTGGGCTGTGAGCTCGTTCACCCATTTAAGAAAAAATAATTATTATGTAGTGTCTTTATCTTAGAAGACGTTCTTGAACACATATGAGGTACTTAATCATATAGAGAATGTGGTGTTTAGTTGCGGTTAGATCGGAATGCGACATTGTCGTGTTCCAAGTACCTCCAACGCTGTACTTATCTGTCGCCGCATTGCATATTCAAACTTTAGTCACACTGAGTTCGTGTCACGTTCGTCCTCTCCAGCGAATTCCCTGGAATTTCATGGCGACTCAATTAAAACTTTCGTTCGGTTAAAACTAAAGTCAATTTCGCTTGGATGTCGGATTCGCTTCTTAGTTTCGTGTTCACAGCGAATTCGGGATTCCTTGTTTTACTTCAGCTATTTTACGGATCCGTGTATGTTCATATATGAACCCCTGTTTTAGATTTGTTGAAGAAGATTTGTAGCATAAATAATAGGAATAATCAAATATTTTTCAATTTCACGGTTGAGACCGGTGCAGTTTGAATAGATAATGCATGTTAGCGCCTACGAAGTTATAAGGAGCAATGTTGAAATTTTTATTTATGTTTACCTACACCAGTGATTCTCAACCTTTTTTTTTGTTGCAGCACATATTTAATGATTTCAAAATTTGGCGGCAAACAAAGAAAAAGATAAAAATTATTTACTTACTACAACACATATAGTTTATGACAAAAAAATTTAAATATACGAAATAAACTAATATATACTACAATAACTAAACGTTTATTAAGGGATTAATTACAAGCTAATAATAAAAATATTTTTAATGCGAAATTTGAGCTTGATGTTTTTTGATAATTTCATTTATATTTGGTCGTAAAAATGACAATGCTACTCTCATATCGTCTTCTACATTTAACAATCTTGATCTTTTTTTAGTTTTAATGTTGGCTAATGCTGAAAATCCGAATTCACACAAATAAGATGTCGAAAATTGTAATAATATGTTTTAAGCTTTTTTGACTATCATTGGATAATCGCATCTGATGTTAATCCAAAATGAATTAATTGATTCTTCTGAATGTTTTAAAACTAAATCTCGATTATTTTAAAGCAAAATGAGTTCTTCCTCTTCATTCAAAGTTAAGTCAAATACAGAAGTATCCGTTATGAGAAATGGATTACGAACCCAATCAAATGTGATCTAATAGAAGGTGATTTAATAATATTAACATTATTATATATTTGCAAAATTTGGCGGCACACTTTTGTAATTTGGCGGCACACAAAAGTGCCGCGGCACAGTGGTTGAGAATCACTGACCTACACCATTCACACTTCATTAAAAATTCCCGTGCCAAGCTAACTTGTTCGCAACATAAAAATTAAGAAAAAACCTGTATAAAGGAAATACAAGCTCAAAATCGATTTGGAAGTTTTATTCAAGAAACCCAAGCATCCAACAATGCATTCATACCCAAAGCGAAGCTGGGCGTAGCGATATTTGAAGCATTCTTTGTCACATATTTTAAATTTCTCCAATCAGGGATTGTGGAGTCTTGGATTACAGGAAGGTCAATTGGTAGTTTCCAAAGGGAATCCCAGTTGAACTTCGGTCGAAGGCGCGTGGCCGCGACCCGAGGTACCCAGTCTCAAGGTGACCAGGATAGGGACATGCTGGATGCTCAGGTCGTACCGCATCTCGTGTGTAATTTGCAATTTCAAAATCCAATAGATCGTTACATAAGCAATGTAAATATTATGGCCAAGCCATTGATAAGTCATTATCAATCTATACATATAACGGGTGTCTCAGAGTGTTTTTCGTTTTTAGATGCTAAATAAAAAACAACAATATTTATTAAAACTCGTTTTATTTCTTGTTAAATAAAAGAGCAGTTTTTGAAGTTTATTTATGAAAATACAACCGTTTGCAAATGCGCACCATTCACTTGTTCACACTCATTTAACCTGGAGCTAACATTTTCAATCACTCGCTGGAGCATCGCTAGTGGAATAAGAGTTGACTTCTTCCGTAATTCTTTGCTTCACAAAACATTCAAGTTGGGTGGCAATGGATTGTAAGCTTTACTTTTTAGGTAGCCACATAGGAAAAATCAGCTGGCGTTAAATCAAGGCTCTTCGGTGACCAGTTGATGTCTCCTCGGCGACTTATCACTCTTCCAGGGAATAAGTCTTGAAGAGCAGCTAATGAGTCATTTGTAACATGAGAAGTGGCTTCATCTTGCTGGAAAAAGGTGTTGCGGTTTTAGCCATACTGGTTTTGCATTTCCGTAGCCAAAAAAGTCCGGATCATATGGCAGTATCGAGTAGTCAATTCAAAAACGAAAAACATTCTGAAACACCCTATATAAGTATATAAACGCAGCATGCATGATGCAGCGGCATCCTTATCTAACCTTTGAGAAGTGCCGCCCCAATGTTATAATGATGTTTATTCATTGTATTACGGAGAACGAACAATTAAATTAAGATCTACACGGTTTTTTTAATAATAATAATGCCCAGACATTAGAAACAAAATATTGGTATTGATCACGTAAAGAAAATTATTTGTGTGCCATGCTTAACAACACATCATTTTTCCTAAGAAGAACATAAGACAATTAGCTTGTAAAACAAATTACTTGAACAATGGCTTTTAGCATATGATGTAATCATTTTACTTGGAATAACCAAAACTATTTGCATCCATGTTCATGTTTACTGAGTAAATTTCCATGAATATGTATTGTATTTTGTACATATGTAATGAACTAGTAGCTTGAATTAAATGAATCAACAGTTTTAACGTTTATAAAAAATAAAAAAAATTCTAGTCTACCGCATGTAAGATTGAGGAATTGTTCGAAATGATACCACTGTCTCGTTTTTACCATCGCACCGCCCGCCACCAGAGTAGAGTTCATCCATACTACCTGGAGCTACTGGGGTCATCCACAGTGCGTTTCCAGAGGTATTTTTTGCCACGTACCATCCGGCTATGGAATGAGCTCCACGGTGTTACCGAGCGCTATGACATGTCCTTCTTCAAACGAGGCTTGTGGAGAGTATTAAGCGGTAGGCAGCGGCATATCTCTGCCCCTGGCATTGCTGAAGTCCATGGGTGACGGCAACCCCTAACCATGAGGTGGACCATATGCTCGTCTGCCTACAAGGGCAATAAAAAAATAAATAAAAAAAAAACCTGTGGAAACCACTTCATTCTAGAACCGGTCATTTTCAATCGAAATACAGCTTCGCGTTTTGATTTAAGCTATTGTACTGCAATTACGAAAAATTAACGACAATCTTGCTGAAGATATGTAAGAAGATCAGAACTTCTCATGAACGCTATGACTTGTAACTGCACAACTTTTAACGGGAGCGACTTGACTGTGCCTCTTGGCATTACCAGTATACATCAGCGACGATGACACCTCATCGATTAGATGGACCGCATGGTCGTATTCCATTGAAAGGCAATGAAAACAGTACTAAATGTCCATATGACCTTAGAACTTATATCTCAAGGGGGGTGGCGCATTTACCTTGTAGATGTCTATGGCCTCCAGTAACCACTTAACACCAGGTGGGCTGTGAGCTTGACCACACACCAATAAAAAATTTTTTTTGCCGCAATATTTTTTTTTTTTTTGTCGTGAATTGTTATGCCAATAAGGGTCAAGTGGCCATGATTGGTAAAAAAAAACTGAAGTCTCAACTCAAAAGTAGTGTAAAGTACTGTAAAGTAAAATGGTCTAAGACCTAGGCCGCAGTTAAAACTCTGACTTTGTACAAACGCTGCGCATCCAGTTCATGCTGATTCCTGGTACAAGGTCTCGTATACATGTCAGTTTGGTATCTGTCTATGCGCACAAAAACTACCAAAAAAAAAGAAATCGGTCAACGAGCACTACTGTAACCGCACCGACACTTCTCTCGCAGCAACCTTACGCACAACACCTATGTACCTGTATATTGTCACGGCCGTTATTTCAAATATAATTTGGAAGGAAAAATAAAACATTCATTTCGTTTGTACACCACTGCTTGCCTCCTCTTCCTCGCCAACAGTATCCTTTATTGTTCGCAGTGCTAGTGGATAGAGGTAGTTTTTTCTAAGAGAAGCCAGTAAGATTATGGTTTTATGAAGTGCTAAAGTAGCCGTAGTGATTGATAAATTAAAGAGCGGACGGTTAGCGTGGTATGGACGTGTGATGCGTAGAGAGAAGATGCATGTGACTAGGAGATGTATGGAAGTGGTAGTGCAAGGTAAAGGGGGACGAGGTCGACCGAAGAAGACATGGATGGAGTGTGTGAATGACGATATGAGAGAAAGAAGAGCGTGTGTTGAGATGACGGCAGATAGAGGAAGATGGAATAGAAAAATTCGCTGTGCCGACCCCGCCTAGTGGGATAAGGTGGAGACAAAGAAGAAGAATCATCGCCTTGCCAAGTATGCGGCGTATGCGCTTTGTTGTGATTCGTTGTTACGTAGACTTTATGAGGTCCACGTATTTCTTATTTTCTTGACTCGATTACTCGCTGCCAATATATATATATATTTATTGCATAGATGGTTGGACGAGCTCACAGCCCACCTGGTGTTAAGTGGTTACTGGAGCCCATAGACATCTACAACGTAAACGCGCCACCCACCTTGAGATATAAGTTCTAAGTTCTCAGTATAGTTACAAGGGCTACCTCACCCTTCAAACCGAAACGCGTTACTGCTTCACGGTAGAAATAGGCAGGGTGGTGGTACCTACTCGTGCGGACTCACAAGAGGTCCTACCACCAGGTCAGATAATTATGCAATATTTTCTAATTAAAAAAACACAATAAACTGATTCGAAGTAACGTAAATATCGAGACTGCTCGTGGACACACATTTAAACGGGTTAACTGTTGGTTAATAAACTATGAGTGCTTCGTCATAGATTACAGTTTACATGAGGTTTTTCTGTAATTGCCTACGCAAGCTGATGAGAGATTTATTCTAGTAAGTACTTTAGCTGTAGAGATGAAATTTGCAGTATTTTCTCGTGTGCTCAATGTTTTTGGCAGACAGTCTGTAATACATTCTTGATATTATTATGATAGGTATGAATGGATGCCGATGTTACAATTCTAGATCTATGAATCTCTGGGTCAGTGGAAAATTTCGGCGCTTTTTTTTCAGTGCATTCTACGGGTTGTTCAAATGAGCAAGGAAGTGAATGAGTGAAGAGATCAGCTGATTCGGGATAAATAAAAATTCTACTGAAGTATGTACAAATTAAAACTGTAATAACATTTACTTACAGAGCACTTTATAATTATTAATTCCCTTCTTCCCCTTCGCTTAAGGTGATCCGTTCGCTGTTTCGCTTTTATAGTCGACTAGCGACCCGCCCTCGCTTCGCTTCGGAAACATTAAAACACACATGAAAGCAAAAAAAAATAATTAAATTTTTTAAAAAAAAAGTAGCCTGTGTTCATCAGGGACAATGTCGGCTTCTAATGGAAAAAGAATTTTTCAAATCGGTCCAGTAGTTTCGGAGCCTATTCGAAACAAACAAACAAACAAATCTTTCCTCTTTATAATATTAGTATAGATAGTACATCACCACAATTATCGAGAGCGTTCTTGACAGGTCAAGTAGCTTCGATATGTATTTCCGTTATCTGACAATAGATGGCGATTGACTTTTCAAGCGTTCTCGATTTTACTGGTTCCTTTGATATTCGCTTCCGCCATTCGACGACAGATGGCATTGATATTACCGGCGTAACACTAATATCTAGAAATTTACCATCGATCCAACACGATTATTCCCAACGAGACTTCTTAAACAAGGTTTGAAAATATTCCTCAATGGTAGACCGCAGTTATTCTGTCTTTTTATTATTGCTAATATGCATGAGTGACAGTAATATAACAAGTCACCATTAACTCGATCGTGCCTAAAACTGCGACAAGATTAAAAAGGGTCATGTGTGCTGTAATCAAAGAAACGGCACATTTACTGAAACCTATTCTATGAGTTCTAAGAAAATGTTGTAAATGACGGTTAAAATTAAACTTTTGCGTAACATTGCGCACTGAATTCCAGCTTGTGGGAAACAGATGTAGATTGTATACGAATGGAAGTCAAGGTTTCACAAAACAGGAAGCATAGTACTCTGTATACAATGTGACGATTGAATCTATGTTTCGTTGGAAATATTGCTCCTTAATTTGTAAAACTTGTATTTATTTTTTTGCTGTAAACGAGCCGGCAAAGTTCATGGGTCATCCGGTGTTAATGGTTAGCCGTAGATAAGTAGATAGATACAGTAGATTACTGGTGGTAGGACCTCTTGTGAGTCCGCAAGGGTAGGTACCACCACCCTGCCTATTTCCGCCGTAAAGCAGTAATGCGGTTTGAAGGGTAGGGCAGCCGTTGTAACTATATTGAAATCTTAAAAAGCTCATATCTCAAGGTGGGTGGCCGTATTTACGTTGTAGATGTCTATGGGCTCCGGTAACCACTTAACTCCAGGTGGGCTGTGAGCTCGTTTACCCATCTATGCAATAAAAAAATAAAAGATAGATAGCCCGTAGAAATCTTTAAAAAACTTTTTCGACAAGCCCTTTGAGACATGAAATTGAAGTTTTAACATTTGTCTAAGCTTTTTTAATTGCAAGGCAATTACTGCTTAATTAATATGCAGACTTTGATGACCCGTCACGTCCAGAATGCAACAATATGTGTTCTTCCAGACGAAGCTCAAGGTCACAATACTTCGGAATTTTTATTACTTATCTCTATATGAGAAAAAAAAAGCAAGTGTCGGACTGAATGTACAAAATTATTTTCAATACAACGCAGAATCATTCACGTTAACGTAATGTCGGAGAAGTGAAATATCTATATATTAATACGTGAAGCAAAAACTTTGTATCGCTTTTTACGAAAATTGCGCGGACGGAAGAATATGAAATTTTCCACACTTATCTATACTAATATTATAAAGAGGAAAGATTTGTTTGTTTGTTTGTATTGAATAGGCTTCGAAACTACTGAACCGATTTGAAAAATTCTTTCACTGTTTGGAAGCTATACTTATTCCCAAGTGACATAGGCTATAATATTTTTTGAAAAAAATTAGGGATCCTTACTAAAACTCCAATAATGTAACCCAAGGTGTAAAAAAATGACCGAAAATATTCTTTACATCGCATGCCCTGCGAAAACTATTGATAATATTACTTGATTAAACTATTGATTGAAAATAATGTACTACGACTTTGTAGAACACATTATTATTTACAAAAATTGTCGCGGCGGCATAACATGTACAACCATTATAATTATGCCGCAATAAGTGTTCTTTTATTTTTAAAAATAAAACAACTTCAAATATCGTTGAAATTTTGATTAAAGACCCGAGCGGAGCCGGAGCGGGCCGCTTGTAGAGAATATAGAGAAGAAGTGCACAATGCAAATATTTTTTAAAATAATGCAAAAAAGATACATTAAATCAATAAAGAAAACATTACACACACTACATACCATGTATTTGACGTACACACGTATGCATATTATTTATTGTCAAACTTTGGTTCTTGACGTCTGTTGTCAAATTGAGAATAGATTAAACATTGTTTGTTTTTGTAAAAAATTTTTATAGTGTAGTCTTCGCGAAATTTGTGATTATAGAAGTATAAAATACAATCGTAATAGTGTACAAACTTACAATTCCAATTAATTATAGTCGAATTTCGACTACTGCGGGACCTCTAGTTAGTTTAAATTCACACCTAAATTATTTACAGTCGTCGGTGCAGTCTTGTCGACATTAATAGGTCAACGTTGTGGCACAGTGAAGCAGGTCAAACACGGGTCGAGCAGACTTCCAAGTCGGGAACAACACTTTAGCGTATGCCCTTACCTCATTTACAACATTTTTAATGTACTCTGGTATTTATACCTAAAACAATAGTATTCAACGGCTTATTCATTCATTCGGTCGCTTTCTTAATACTGCGAAATGTATAAATATCAATGTAGCTTCGTGACAGACGGTTAGATAATCTATATATATATAAATATACTATATTAATACGTGAAGCAAAAACTTTGTATCCCTTTTTACGAAAATTGCGCCGGCGGAGGAGTATGAAATTTCCCATACTTATAGATAGTATAGAGAAGAAGTGCAGAATACTAATTTTTTTTTAAATTATGCTTAAATAACACACTTCAATGTAGCTGAAGTTTTTGTATATAATTGTTATTGCGATCATACATTGCGTGTGAATGATTACAGGGAAAACTTTTGGATATTGAAGTTGTAACTACAGCTAGCGGCTGTATTTAGCATAATAGAGTTCATGATCTCATAGTATAATGGTTAAGCGTCTGATTTAAGTTTTTGACTTGACAACGTCTTATAATTCGATGGAGCCGGCTGCGCGCACGAAAAAACATGACTCGTGCGGCGTTACCTCGCTCTGAGGCGTTCCATTTAAGGCTTGAAGTGCAAGCGAGAGCGCGCAACGAGCGACATCTGTCTCTCTCCTACTTGAGTGAGCGATGCATCCGCGTGGACAGCTGCTATACAATAATACATTTACATGTTTTCGTCAAGTATGAAGTTCAGTGAAAAGTGAATGTGGTGTCAATTGACCATACAAAATATCTATCAAACAAATAAAATTAAAATTTTCTTTTGAAAAATGAAACCATTCCATCAGTATTTTCTTATCACGTTGTCACGTTCAACTATCGTCAGTAAACCGACTTTACAGACAACCGATTTTTTTTCTTTAAACAATCTTCATTGAATTGGAGCGCGTCATCACTGTAAATGCACACTTAACCTACAGTTCATCATGTTTACGATCGTATACGACGTTCGTTTGATTGAGCTCGGGTTTTAATTAGCACTCGATGGTCGACCCAATAATTGTACAATTTTATGGCCCGTTTTAAGTTACGTTACTGAGAGACACACTATTTTTCTTTCCTATTTTCTTTCCATTTTTCCTCGTTCCTATTTTACATTGTGAAAATGAAAGCGGTGACTCTTTTTTATTATTTTTTTATTGCTTAGATGGGCGGACGAGCTCACAGCCCACCTGGTGCTAAGTGGTTACTGGAGCCCATAGACATCTACAACGTAAATGCCCCACCCACCTTGAGATATAATTTCTAAGGTCTCAATATAGTTACAACAGCTGCCCCACCCTTCAAACCGAAACGCATTATTGCTTCACGGCAGAAATAGGCAGAAATAGTACTTGGGTGTTCTAATTATGGCCATGACGGATACCTGTGTCGCGTAGCGTAAGTGTGTGGGGCGACGATGATGATAAAGCGTTGACATTTGACATTTAACGAATTTAGTAAATGAAATAATGATTTTGTTATTTCTGTGAATATATTATCGGCGGCACGGCGCATTGTAACCTCGCAGAGGTTTGCACCACCATCTATGCCAATTTTTTCCGCTAAAAAATCCAGCACTGCAACATGAAAGGGTGTTAAATAAATAAATTTTCGACCTTATAACCCAGAGACACAAACCATTGAGTTTCTCTCCGGATCTTCTCAGTGTGCCGCGATACCGATCCGGTGGTAGATTCTGCGAAGCACTGCTCTTGCTAGGGGTAGTGTTAGCAAAAATCTCTCAGGTCCCAGGACGTGAGCTCACCTACCAGTCAAGGCGAAACTGGAATATCCTCTTAGTCTACCAGCGAAAAGATAGGTTGAAATAAAATAGAAACCATCTGAACGTGACAAACTCTTTCTGATATATTTTAAGCAAAATACTAAATATACAAAGGTCTAACTCTAATAGAAGATCTCGGAAGATTCCGGAATAGCCTGGCAATAGGAAAACATATTTTTAATTTTTTTTATTTCTTAGGTAGGTGGGCGAGCTCACAGCCCACCTGGTGTTAAGTGGTTACTGGAGCTCATAGACATCTACAACATAAATGCGTTACCCACCTTGAGATTTAAGTTCTAAGGTCTCAGTATAGTTACAACGGCTGCCCCACCCTTCAAATCGAAACGAATTACTGCTTCACGGCAGAAACAGGCAGGGTGGTGGTACCTACCCGCGCAGACTCACAAGAGTTCCTACCACCAGTAATTACGCAAATTATAATTTTTGGGGGTTTGATTTTTATTACACGATGTTATTCCTTCACCGTGGAAGTCAATCGTGAACATTCGTCAAGTACGTATTTCATTAAAAAAATTGGTACCCGCCTGCGGAATTCGCACACCGGTGCATCGCTCAACACGAATGCACCGGGCGTCTTATCCTTTAGGCCGCTTCGACTGCGCGTCACTCACGTTATGATGTCCATGGTCTCCGATAACCAATTAACACCAATTGGACCGTGAGCTCGTTCGTCCGTCTACGCAATAATAATAAAACAATTGAAAACGTAAATTTCAAAGCGGCTTTAGACACTAAACAAAGACAACCAGTGCGTGGGCCATGTAGTCTCTACTGTATACAAGTGATAACTGTCATCGCCGCGAACGATGGTATGTGTCAATGACGTCACCACCCTGTGTCGTAAAGAAGGCTACTCGTGATCATGTCGATTGCATCATCCTTATTAGACGCAAACAGTGTGGGAATTCAGAATTCAAACTTCTTCTTTTTTAAGTATGGCAATCGGCTTCTTCAGACGTAATCGTTGCCAGAGTCGAGTTTAGAAAAATCGTTAATTAATAGATATTAAATTCATCCGTATTCTGTTAAATGAAAATGAAATGTAACAAAATGAAGTTAAGTTGATTAATTTGAGACTAATCAATTACATACAATGAAATTAAATTTCAGTAAAATGTGTTTATTTACAGAAACTTTGGGGTGACGAGACAAGGGTGATCGCTTAACGTGGGCCGTGAGCTCGTCCATCCATCATAATAATAAAAAAAGAAGTGTGGTGTCGTGGGACACCGGATAGGAACGAAGATCCTTATTATAAAAATATTAATTTTAAGTTCTATTCGAAGTATAAAGAAAATAATTATTCGGGTATACATTTTTTATTATGATTTTTTTATTGATAAAAATAAATAAAAAGTACTTTACAAAGTTATAAGCTTTATTTTATTCACAATGATTTATTAAAAATATATAGTTATATTATAATATACAAAGAAACAGTTAAATGAATATTAAAAAATGTGAGCCGTCACGGGACGCCTGGCAGATGTGAAACATCGACATTATTTTGTAAAAGTAATATGCAGAAAAGAACAGATTGTGATAGGAACTAAATGTCTTATTGATAAAATAAAATACCGTACACACTACTGCATATAGACTGTATATATATACCATCATATAGCATGCGTCGCCACGGCATGCGTCGCCACGCCAGAAATCGGTTTTACGTGCGGCTATAGATGTTTCACATCAATAAATCAAGCCTAATTATGTTCTATCATAGAAAACCGTCATCACGTAGACTATAGATTAAACACTGTAAAGCCATCATACTAAGACTATACATCTATATATTAATACGTGAAGCAAAAACTTTGTATCCCTTTTTACGAAAATTGCGCGGACGGAGGAGTATGAAATTTTCCACACTTATAGAGAATATAGAGAAGAAGTGCACAATGCTAATATTTTTTTGAAATAATGCATAAAAGATACATTAAATCAATAAAGAAAACATTACACACACTACATACCATGTATTTGACGCACACACGCATGCATACTATTTATTGTCAAACTTTTGTTCTTGACGTCTGTGGTCAAATTGACAATAGATTAAATATTGTTTGTCTTTATTAATATTTTTTTATAGTATAGCCTTGGCGAAATTTGTGATTATAGAAGTATAAAGTACAATCATAATAGTGTATAAACTTACAATTCCTATTAACTCCTAAAAATTATAGTCGAATTTCGACTACTGCGGGACCTGTAGTAAATAAAAAATGTGTGCGTGTACTAGTGTACACACGTAAGAAGTGAAACTTATTTATGGCCTTATTTTTCGAAAAATGATCTACATGCAACTTTCTAGAAATTGGTTAAATAAAGTTAAATTAGATAAAGTTTAAACAAAAGGATTTTATTATCATAGACATGAATACAAAAAAGTTAAATTAGATAAAGTTTAAACAAAAGGATTTTATTATCATAGACATGAATACAAAACAGATGGCGCGTAA
This sequence comes from Bombyx mori, assembly GCF_030269925.1. Lineage (NCBI taxonomy): Eukaryota > Metazoa > Arthropoda > Insecta > Lepidoptera > Bombycidae > Bombyx > Bombyx mori. Next base: position 12,343,866 of record NC_085124.1, on the reverse strand, counting down.
CGGAAAAATGTGACGCGTAACCGAAAAACGTGACGGTAAATTTTTTTCCAACGCCGATAAGGAAGTTTCACTTCAATAAAAATCTTACGTTACGGACGTTTTTTCCCGATTAGGGTACCCCTCCGCGTCGTCCCATAAGGAACTTTTTACCAATAAACCACTGTTATTACACATAATTTAAACTTGAAGAAACAGCAAATTTACAAAATAAAACAATTCACTAAGCTTCGTTCTCCGCTTTTCCGCCAAAAAGTCAATTTAACCTAGGTGTGTGGCTTCATTTGCATTGTAGATGTCTATGGGCTCCGGTAACCACTTAACACCAGGTGGGCCGTGAGCTCGTCCACCTATTTAAGCAATAAAAAAATACGTATTCACGGGTGACCTCCACTATGTTCGAATAAAAACGATTTTAATAAGAAAAAAATACATTAGGTATATATGAAGCAGTAATGTGTTTCGGTTTAAAGGGTGGGGTAGCCTTTGTAAGTAATAATGAGACCTTAGAACTTATATCTCAAGGTGGGTGGCGGCATTTACGTTGTAGATGTCTATGGGCTCCAGTAACCTCTTAAAGCTAGGTGGGCTGTGAGATTGTCCAACCATCTAAGCAATAAAAAAATATATAAAAAAAATTGCGTAAATATGCAATACTGTTAAGATTTAATTTTCGGACACATGTAATTTATGGTTAAAACTATATGACGTGGACAAGGTAGGTAAATAAAGAAAAAAAAAAAAAGGTAAATCTAATAAAACGCATAAAGCTCGTTAATGTATTAGTCTACAAAAAGACGGCTCTGTGAACAAAAAAAAATAGACAATACTATACACCTATAGTATTCTTAACAATAGATTATGTAACATTTAACGAACAGCCACCCACATCAACACGACCTATTGGTAAATAAAACTTCGTCAAACATTACGCAGTACAACGCAAGCGTAAATAAAACCATAAAAGTGCACGCTAAAAGTGCGTCTGTTTATTTTACTTACAAAAGAAAACGATTGATGTATGTTCAAGAAAGGGGAAGCTCTCGGTTTTATTAACACAATGAAGTGTTACAAAAAATGTAGCGAGCACCTACCCGAAGACCGAAATTGGATTGAATCCGAAAATATACTGATGCTATGTATGCTTATGTGCAAGGAATAAAGTTGCTTTTTCTGTAGCTCTTTCTTCGATAATTGATTTCGTAACGTTTGAAATTGATAAAGAAGTATACAATGCTCCTTATGTTGCTAACAAAGTTATAATTATAATCAATGATTAAAGATTTATCATTGTTGACCTTCTTCAAGACTCGTTTGAAGAGGGACATATCATGCACTTAAGAAATACCGTGGAGAAAATTTAAGTTCAAGCCGGGTGACGCGTGCCAGAAAGATCTCGGTAAAAATACCGTGGATATATGCAATGGTGCTACTTACTATGGATGAGTTCTGTTAAAAAGCAGACAATAGGATCATCTTGAACATACGGAATAAAACACATAGAGAAGCGTAGAAGCTCTGTAGACCCTTAAGTACCAAGCGAGCCATAAGAATGGAATTTTCAGAATTTCAAGATTAATAAGGAAACTTAAGCTTCACGTGAGCGTTTATCTCTCGTCAATATGTGTACTTAAACTAACTAGGTGGTGTAGAACAGGACTTCAAAAGAATGGGTGTCAAAACTGGAAAGAGAAAGCTCATGGTTATATGAGTGTGGAGAGACCTACATGTTTGGAGAGGTAGACTGGGTTAGGGTAAAGTAAGGGTAGCTCTGGGCTGTAAGGCTTAATATGAAAATGATGATAAACGGACTTTGGATATTCCTAAATAAAATTTGTGTATTGTGTAAGATCTGACGTGAAATATTGTTAAAAAAAGAACATTCATCAAAAGAACCCCAAAGGTGTTTATGTAAACAATCTTTGACAGTGAGATTTATTTACTCTCAAAAATCTAGCAAAAGTAGTCCAAGATAGGAATGGCAAGCGGATAATTGGGACGAATGAAAATTTCTTTGTTTTCTTCTCTCTCTCTCTTCTTTTTTTTTGTGTTCTTTGAAATTGGTGTTGGGGGCCGAAATTGTTTTCTTAAGCCACTGCAGTGATTAGTAATCAACTAGACGCATGTACGAACATATTTAAATAATTCAGTAAATGCTATATCGATTTTTGTTGCTTAAGTCAAACATTATTCTGTGTCTGCAACTATAAGCAAAATGACAAATAGTAACGGGGCTTTTAGGCACCACAAGCACTGGTCACCGTCCTCGTCGAACCCGTTGTTTGCGACGAAGGGCTCGACGAGTGAATGAACCCACAGACACATACCACTCAGTTTCTCGTCAGATCTTCTCAGTGGGTCGCGTTTCCGATCCGGTGGTGGATTCTGCGAAGCACTGCTCTTGCTAGGGTCAGTGTTAGCAACACTCCGGTTTGAGCCCCGTGAGCTCACCTACACACGTTAGGGTGAAGCTGAAATAGCCTCTCATGGCGATCAGCATAGGTAGGGAAAAAAGAACCGCTCTTTAAGTATAACGGCGTTTCCGTGTGGAGAGTTATAATACACCGCGAAATATTAGTGTTTCAATCAAGTGCTCTCTCCTCGAGATGTCTAGATATCAATCAAGAGCTTATTGGTAAAATAGTAGAGATAAATTTCTTTCTAACGTGACATACCTACATTTATATATGTGTACATAAATCTCGTATTATGTCTTCCTTCAAAGGAGACTCTAAGGAAAATTTCTAGCCGTTGCTTACCAATGATAATATATAAGCAACGACGTGTGTCAAAGGAATGCATATAAACATATCGCTTAATTAATGAGTTACGACGTAAGCGGAACATATTAATAAGCCTCGTAACGTTTCAATAGTATTCATGGATGCGTTTAATTGGTGCATGACAATTCTGGGAGCAGAATTATTACAGCCATTAATGTAAGGCTTAAATGATGGTAAAGGTTAGATTTATTTATGAATTCCGTGGTATGATGCTGCCTATTACATAAATATGCATCGTTTTTGTTCAATTTTTTATTGAAGCAGATGGTTTCCAAAATTAAAGACACTACAATTTGAGGCATGCTCATGATTTAGTAATTATTAGGTATATATTTTGCAATGCGTCAATGGCATGGAAAATATCTGATATAATAATATGATGTCCGGTTTTCACTACCGTTACACTTCTTTACTCAGCATACTTAGAGTACTAGACGTATTCTTATTTTCTAAAATTAAAACTTCAATTTAAGGCGATTGCATCCTGATTTGCTAATAAATGACCAAGAAATGTTGATTTAATATAAAACTGCAAGCTATATCATATTACGATGTCCAGACGCTGCGATGTAATCCTAATAGACTAGCCTGTAATTTTTTAGGACATAAATATTTACGCAAAAAGTCTACAGTAGAGATCCAGGAATACGGCAATAAAACATCTATCTATTAATTATAATGCTCTCAAATTTGACTGTGTAGTTTCTAAGTTTACTGGTGGTAGAACTTCTTGCGAGTCCTCACGGGTAGGTACCACCACCCCGCCTATTTCTACCGTGAAGCAGTAATGCGTTTCGGTTTGAAGAGTGGGGTAGCCGTTGTAACTATACTGAGACCTCAGAACTAATATCTCAAGGTGGGTGGCGCATTTACATCGTATATGTCTATGGACTCCAGTAACCACTTAACATCAGGTGGATTGTGAGCTCGTCCACCCATCTAAGCAATAAAAAAATAAAAAAAGCGGTTACAAAGTTTAGATATCAATTTTTTTCTTTGGCTTGTACCAAAGAAATCAAATCAAGGCTGTATTCTTCACAAATCAAAACCGTATTATTCGCAAATCAAAATGTATTCTCCGTTCGATCTGGAAGGGCCAATTTTAGAGATTTATATTGACAAATGAAACCCTAGCCTTGTAGAGCAAATGGTTAGTCGTAATGAATCAACTTGCACAATACTTGGAATAAAATAAAACGAGCAATTAATCCCAATGCTGTATTTAGGTCATGAGATGAAATATTTAGGGTGATAGGTTATCGGGTTTTGAGGTTGCCTATAATGAAATAGGTTAACGTATTAATTCTAGTTGCAATCATTGTCGGCTAAGCGCATTAGAGACTATGATGGTAATAATTTTACCGCTTTGAATCTACTCTATAGTAAACTTCGTTTTTTTTTTGCTATACCTTTTTGCACCAAGACGCGAACGCGGTTATCGAAGGTCATAGATATCAACGTGGATGCTGCCACCCAGGTTGATATATTAGGTTGAAGTTTGTTGTTTTGTTCAAGGTCCCCTATATCTTCCAAGCCTGATTGCTTGACTGCTCCGCGGTAGAAATACGCAATAATTATGTTACTTATGCTGTTTCTCACGTTTAATTGTTTGCAATCCCATTCGCACTGATAAGAGAGGTGTTAGTGCAGTTTAAGAACAAGATAGGCTACCATAGCCATATTAGAGATACCCATATTAAAGCTAAGTCCGCGCATGAGAGGCGCGGACTTAGCTTTTAAGTTATTGAACTGAAATTTTGGTCGCCGTTGCCGAAACCGGCTTGGAACCATGATGATGATGATGATGATGATGATGTTAGTGCAGATTGCCGAAGACTATATAGAAGACTAGCTTTTGCCCGCGACTCCGTCCGCATGGAATAGTTACTTTGGCATAACGCTAAATTTTACCCTCACTTCATTTACGTAGAAAGTAAAAACATTTCTAAATTATTATAGAATGTTAAGGAGCTATTTAAACCCCTATTTTGAAATTATTGGTGCTTCACTTGTATTGGCTTTACCGTGATGTTATATATAGCCTTCCGCAATAAATGAGTTATCTAACACTGAAATAATTTTTGAAATCGGACCAGTAGTTCCTGTGATTACCACGTTCAAACAAACAAACTCTTCAGATTTATAATATTAGTATAGACGGAGCGAAGTGGTAGGAATCAGCACGTTTCCTACCGACAGGAAATAAAAAAAATAAAATTAAAGTAAATCTATATTTTAATACGTGAAGCAAAAACTTTGTATCCCTTTTTACGAAAATTGAGCGGACGGAGGAGTATGAAATTTTCCACACTTATAGAGATTATAGAGAAGAAGTGCACAATGCTAATATTTTTTTTAAATAACGCATAAAAGATACATTAACTCAATAAAGAAAACATTACACACACTACCATGTATTTGACACAGCACGCATGCATACTATTTGTTTATTGCATTGAAGTATATTGTCAAACTTTTCTTTGCAATCTGTCAGTTATAGTCTGTCAAATTGAGAATTGATTAAATATTGTTTTCTCTTTATTAATATTTGTATTAGTGTAGTCTTGACGAAATCTGTGATTAAAAAGAATTAGAATAGCCCTTGACAATAGAATCATAATACAAACTTTTAATTTCCATTAGTTATAGTCGAATTTCGACTACCAGGGGACCTCTAGTGTTATTAAATTGCCCTAGTTAATAATTAGGCAGCTTACAAACGTATCGTATGAGATTCATTCGCTAACAATTTGTAGTTAACGCGAGTACAAAACAAATATTAAACGTTCACACGGTTGTTTACAAGCTAGTTACTATTGTTTGTTAAACAAATATTTTCACTAATTACGTCTACTGGTTAGATGTAATACGAGTTACTAAGTAAATTTGGGCGGGTGGTTGTTTAGCGTTTATTATTGACGGCATCGGATGATGGGACTATAGACTGAACAGTCACTGTGACATATTATTATGTCTATTGTGACTTTCTTCTTACACTTATCCTGCATTATGTGGGGTTGGCGTAGCACGGCGGGGTGGCGCCGCGTGTCTGGTTGTAGTGTTGACCGCGGGAATCCCCCTACTCTGACGGGTTTTGACGCCGGACGGAGATCGGACGTCGGGTGTAAGAGTGCAGGGGAGTCGTTTTGTGGGTGGGCCCTAAAACTCCTTGGGCCCGCGGTCTGCTCTCAACACCTGCAGACCGTTGAGTCTCACATACCCCGCGCGCCCCCTAGGCGCCGGGACCTCGTAGGAGGTTCGGACAGGGCACGAAAAAAAAAATATGTCAAAGTGGTTGGTAAAGACTGGATGAAAAAGGCAAGAACCGAAGAGAATGGGGTGGATTCGAAGAGACCTACACTCAGCATTGGATGGACACGGGTTGAAGAATAAGTGCTCTTATCATGCTGTATAGGGATAGATTGTAGATGTCTATGGGCTCCAGTAACCACTTAACACCAGATGGGCTGTGAGCTCGTCAATCCATCTAAGCAATAAAAAATAAAAATTACATGAGCTTAAAGACCGGCTATCTTCCTGTCATGAACTATCTTTGGGTTATATCTCCAGTTGTATTGCAACATGCCATATGGTGGAACTTCTATTGTTTCTTCTTTTGGTATCTCTTATACTTTATCCGTTTTTAGTTCTATGATTTGAATTTCACTATTACGAGTATAAGCATTTACACTAAAATTTACATTTTCAAATGCCAATAATTGTCTATCGTGACTCCAAAGTATTGAATATGTTTTACAGAGTCTTAACGATCAAAAAACCAGATGACTTTCTTTGAGCACATATTTTGGAGACCTTTAGCGTAGAGAATCTGCCTTCCGAAGAATATAACTGAGGTAAGAATTGGGGGATCCCTAGCTTGAGGTCATTCATTGTGACATTTAACTTTTTTGACAATCTGTTCTCTGATTGATCAACGCTCTTTCGATCTTTCCTGCAAAATAACTTACTTTGATAGTGAGCTCGCTAAATCAAAAGATTGTTTTAGGGGAATGAAGTTAATTTACGCAAATGGCTTTTAACTCGAGCCTATTACGAGCCTCCCGGGATGAGGGTGGACGAGGCTGCCCCCCCTGGGAACCATTTAACTGTACTTGTTAACGATCGGCTTCACTGTTACTGATGCTTCTCATTTACATTAACTGCATTTAGAATTCAATTGATCTAAATAATCAGCTACAATAGGCATTCAGTTTTATGGAAACGATAATTAAGTTATTCGTTATTAAAAGCATATAAAATCGGAGCAGTTTTTTATTTTTGGTGGATTGGAAAGTGGATTTTCAAAACTTTTTCAAGAGAAGTTTGGCCTTCTTGCTCTTTTTTTTCCTACCTAAGCTAATAGCCTTGTGAGGCTATTTCAGCGCAACCTTAACTAGTAGGTGAGCTCACGGGGCTTAAACCGGAGTGATGCTAACACTGACCCTAGCAAGAGTGGTGTTTCGTATAATCTACCACCGGATCGGAAACGCGACCCACTGAGAAGATCCAGCGAGAAACTCAGTGGGCATTCTTGGTCCACAGGTGGTCGTTATAATAAAGAAGCATCCAATGATCCAATGATGAAGTTTGATTAAGCCGGATTTGGGGTAAATGGGGTAAATTGGCATATGGGGTAACATATCGGTGGAAAGGATCGAGGTGAATGTCCACCTGCCATACGGGCTCCTGCGTGAGGATGGCATTGATTTGCACAAAACAACAGTATTTGTAAATACTTTCTTAGACCCATCTTGGATACGCCATGGTGCTGTAGTGTTTTCAATTACAATAGCAAATACCATCCGACATACATAAAAAATGGACCGAGGAACGGAGACAGAGTATTATTGTTTAATTTTATAAAAATAGGTAGACTAGTTAAAAATATTATTATAATTTTTTTAAATCATTTGGAGGCGTAAATAACACAGTTGATGCGTCCACGAAATTGCAGAAACATTTAATACGGGTATGTTACGAATTGTAATAAAACAGAAATGTCTTAACGTAATCCAGTTCAGTATCGCGTTCTTGCTACACTATTCAGTTTATCTGTTTAGTGTACCGTGAGATTCTGGGATCTACTTGTAAGCTTAACAAAGTAAGCACCTGATAACTTGATAATGTTGATTCATGCGTTTTATTTGGTATTATGTATTTGTGCCTAGAACGATTTTATGATTTATTTGGCTTCTGCGATTGTACGTAGGTAAGGAAATTGAAATAATATTGATACAGTTCAAATACATTTTATACAATGTTACATTGTGAACGTTTTTAGGGTTGGCGAAAATCGCAAATATTAAGCTTCCTTAACTGTTAAAATTTCGGTATCTTTAAGTTGCCATTGCTAAGGTTGTGGTATTACTTCATTCGATAAAGGTATAACGACCCTGGTAATCGAACTCATCGAACTCCTCAAAAAGTTAGACTTGAAACCTAATCCATACATCAGCAAGCTTAGTTTCTCACCGGATCTTCTCAGAGGGTCTCCCTGCCCTCGAACTGCTAGGTCTCCTTCCTAGGCGGTCGGGAAGCTATTAGCAAATCCCACCTTTCTTGGCTATGTCCGTGCTCGCCCATATGTCCTGGCGAAACTGGAAAGGCCTCCGGGCTATCAGTAATATCTCCTTCAACATAAAAACGTTGGGGTATTATAGGAAGCCAATGGAGTGAGGTATACTCATTGTCCAACCTTTTATTATGCGTATTTTTCTTACTGCTGGTAAATATTGTAGAACATTAGTGGGTTTCTTCGGTGCAATTTCACATAAGCTGCTTGCCCTTTGAGCGTTGACATTTCGAAGAAAATTCAGCTCGAAGCCCAAAAAAAGTCGTGTTCACACCGTTAAAGGAAGTACTACAATATTTCCACTTAACCTAATAATCGTTTTCCAATACATTCGATAACAATTTTCCAATACAGTCGAAGCTTCAATCAGCTTGGAACTATGGACGTAAAATTAATTTTTAGCAGAAATTGATTTAAATTAATTAAATTTATTTACTATTTTCAATCTATCCTACTCAGCCTTTAAAAATTATAGTGGTACGAAGTCCGTTTTGAAACTGATTGACTGGATTTTTTTTCCGTGAAAAACATTATTTGTGTCTGACAAAACATTAGAATCAGAAAGAAGACTTCGACCGTCCTTAATATGCTCAAATCTCTCGCAGATCAAGTTTTCTATGAACAAAGTATTTTATTACCAATTCCGAAATCTTACGTGACATCGACAGTGCTAAGGAAGCGACAGACTTTGGACTTGTGAATCATTTTATAGTAACGTCAGAACGTGCTTATCAAATATGATTTGTGCATGATTTACTGTATAAGTTAATTTGAGTATATAGTGAATTGATTGCGCCAGTCTAGGCGCGTCGACACCTCCGCCTCCGCCATTCGCCCAATCACGATGTACGACCAGCCCATACCGTGGGCCCCGAAGGTCAAATATTTAGGCGTCACCCTTGACAGAAGGATGACATTCCGCCCCCCATATAAAGACGGTACGCGACCATGCCGCCTTCATACTAAGACGTCTCTACCCGATGATATGGAGGCGAAGTAAAATGTCCCTTAGAAATAAGGTGACACTCTACAAAACTTGCATACGCCCATGACCTCTGCAAGTGTAGTGTTCGCTCACGCGGCCCGCACTCGCTTAAAATCATACCGAATCATTCAATCCCGTTTTTGCAGGATAGCCGTCGGAGCCCCGCGGTTCGTCAGAAACGTCGACCTCCATGACGACCTGGACTTAGAGTCCATCAGTAAGTATCTGCAGTCGGCGTCGATGCGCCACTTCGATAAAGCGGCACGACACGAGAACCCTCTCATCGTGGCCGCCAGTAACTACGTTCCCGATCCTGCGGAAAAAATGGAAAGCAGTCGACGTCGCCCAAAACACGTCATCTCGGATCCTCCTGATCCACTAACGGTGCTTTTAGGTACTTCAAGCACCGGTCACCGTTCTCGTCGAACCCGTCGCTTGCGACGAAGGACTCGACGAGTAAATTAACCCTCAGACACAGCCCACTGAGTTTCTCGCCGGATCTTCTCAGTGGGTCGCGTTTCCGATCCGGTGGTAGATTCTGCGAAGCACGGCTCTTGCTAGGATTCGTATTAGCAACGTCGTCAGGTTTGAGCCCCGTGAGCTCACCTACTAGTTAAGGTTACGCTGGAATGGCCTCTTAAGGCTACCAGCTTAGGTAGGAAAACAAAAATGCGCCAGTCGAAATGTGGATAGTACCTTGTAAAGCCCCTTTTATTGATTCTTTTTAAGGGATTTTATGACCTGGTAACTAATACCTTTAGGTCATGTCTTATTTTAATTTATATTCTTATTTTTATGAAAAATGATAATATGGAATGAAATTAAATGAAGATGATTAATTTGAGACATTAATCAACTGGATGAAATGGTCGTAGTTTACTGAGATTTTTTCAGTGAACTTTTTGGAGGATCCCGAGAAGTTACGTTCAGCGGCTTTGTTTTGTTTTCCCACATTTGTGCATTTACACAGATATGAAACAGTTAATAAGTCACCGTTATTGCACATTAAAACCTGCAGAAACACTAAATAAACAAAATAGAAAACAAATCTCACAACTTCACTCCTCACGTTCCCGCCAAAAAGTCCCCCTTTTATTGACAGCAGTTGTTAGCAAAGAGTAGAAGTTCAGTATCGAAGCCCCTTGCGCTGGTTCGGAGACAAAGTTATTGGTGCTATGTTTTTGTTAATTTTCTATGCACAAAGGTTTGTATACCATTTTGAATCTTCGGCACCAAAGCGTGTAAGTAGTCTGTGTGTCAAGACTGAGTGATCCAGGTATGATTAATTTTCCTGTAGAAAGCTGGTTTTGTTTTCGACATCAAAGACAAATTTGACCAGTGTATCTTTAAAGATATTGTCAAAATTAGTAGAATTTTTAAGCTATTGCATAGCTTCTATCGCGGGCCTTGAGCGCGGCGACTGAATCAAGAAATTCCGTAACGAAAAAAACCTGACACCCTCACTACGCCTACTATGTAACTCGCGTTCAACACATTCACACGTTGCGCTGGTGTAGTGTTTGTGAATAAGCGCGCGGCGTGACGTCACACTGCATGAGCATCATGAAAAGTCTGCCCATCTCTCTCTCACGCGGTCTAGCTTATGAGTGTGAAGGGGACAGTTAATGTTTTGCTTTTGTTAATGTTTATAAATATAGCGTGGTTTTATTTTGATTATTGTTTTAATATTAAATTATTATTGTCTAATTCTAATTGCATAAGTTGATAAAAAATGCTTTGCAATAGCTTTACCGCGGCAGTCCCCGAGTGCCACACGTCTTCTTTTTCCCTTTTCAACCTTTCAATGTTTGTGTTAAACAGAAAATCGCATTTTGATTAAGCGTTACAAATGACTATTATTATACTTCTTTTATTTTCTCGGCACACAATCCTACTTGCGATTTACTAGAAAACGTGTGAACTTTTATGAACTCGTGCACCCGATGCCAGTACTATATTATAGGGTTGCCATTTAAAATAATAATTTATTTATTTTTATACAAAACCTGTGACTATTGCTGTGCATTTTTGAGAACAACGACCCGAACGCTCTTTTTGGTAATCTGTGTTTAATGCCCTTGCTTTAAATTAACGGATTTAAAAAAAAAAAAATTTAAGCTATTTCGTATCTTTGTTATTTATATACTTTGAGCTCTTAATCTATTGATGTTTTAATTTTTTTTATCGTCGATGTCGACAGCCGAAAATACGGCCCAGTGTGGTAAGTAGTCACAGCTCCGTCGACGGAGATGTACGGTTGATGTATTTAATATTATGGTCTTCGAGGAGGAGCTCACAGCCCACCTGGTCTTAAGTGGTTACTGGAGCCCATAGACATCTACGACGTAAATGCGCCACCCACCTTGAGATATAAGTTCTAAGGTGTCAACTATATTTACAACGGCTGCCCCACCCTTCAAACCGAAACGTATTCACGGCAGAAATAGGCGGGGTGGTGGTACCTACCCGCTCGGACTCACAAGAGGTCCTACCACCAGTAAATAATTGTCTGCAATGTTTTTTTTACCTTTTTATTTAATATGTGGTTATTTTGAAATGTAAATTAATGCTAATTGTTTCGCACAGCCCTGCGGATAGTGTAGGTGTGAGCTTTCGTGTCTATGATGAGTCACTGTCTTGATTTCGTCTTCGTTTATATCGGCAACGCGCTTACAATTGTTTAACGTATTTCCATCTCCAAATCTATTCTTAAAGTACAATCATTTATCAAACAGAAACTAGGTTGATTTCGTTTGATTAATATATAATTTGCTTCGGTTTACGAGGTACGTGTACATAGTTCAAACTGCCTAGCTATATAATATGTGGACAACTAATATGTTATTCATCGACATAAACATTTTTTTTAATTGCTTAGATGGGTGAATGAGCTCACAGCCCACCTGGCGTTAAGTGGTTACTGGAGCCATAGACATCTACAACGTAAATGTGCCACCCATCTTGTAAGGTCTCAAGTATAGTTACAACGGCTGCCCCACCCTTCAAACCGGAACGCATTAATGCTTCACGCTAGAAATAGGCAGGGTGGTGGTACCTACCCGTGCGGACTCACAAGTGGCCCTACCACCAGTAAACATATTGTGCTAACATTAGAAGATATAAATCTAAGTAAATGATAAACTGAAAAAAAAAAGAAAAGAGCGTGATCCAGATACATAATATTGTATATTCGTTACGACTATAAATATACACTTCTGCCTACGTCATTTACCGTAAATGATTTTATGACGAATATAACACGTTACCATAACATTACAAGATAATTTTTAACGTTCACGCCAACACGGCTTAAAGGTAGTAAATGTCTCATGAGTAATACATAATGCTTAAACTAAATAAATCTGTCCTCAAAAATGTAACTTATCTAGTGTATCTTATGGCTGTCCAGTGTCTTCTATGCGTGCCATCAAAGGTTACTAGGAGCTTGACGCTTTCAGCTCTAAGACTAGAAGCAGGCTTAGGGACTCCGGTAGCCGTACTCGTCGAACTCGACAAAGAGGTCGACGTGCAACCTAACCCATGAATCAGTCCGCTGAGTTTTTCGCCGGATCTTCTCAGCGGGTCCCGATTCCGATCCGGTAGTAGATTCATACTCGAAGCAGCTGCTCTTGAGTTGTTAGGTCTCCTTCGGAGGCGCTCGGGCAGCTGTTAGCAAATCCCACCCCTCCTGGATGAGCCTTTGCTCTCCCACCTGTCCTGGTGAAACTGGAAAGGCGTCCATTCCAATAGTAATCCTTCAATGATAAAAAAAAAATAGGAGCTTCAGAAGAGAATGGGTAGTCGCATATCCGAATATTATATCCGACCTCATGTTTCAAGATGGGCTGTGCCATTCACATTTGGATGCCTGCGACAAATCAAGTAAGAGCTATTCTATCCTAAGAACATGATTGAACAGTTATTTTTATTGAGTAAATAGGCAGACAAACTCACGCACTCTCGGTGGCCAATCGACTTTTAGAAATAGGCTTTTATGAAAATAGATGACGGGTTCATTTCGAAAATTTTCTGAGAACACTACACCTGGAACATATATCACAGAACACAAATCCGAAATCCCTCGCTGACCCAGAGATTCTAATGTCCATTATTTATCACTTAATATGCTTTCTATAAAAAAAAGATGCTTAATTTTGTACGAAAGTGATCACAATGGCGTCAATCATTAATCTATTAATACTCTTTATGCTACTTACCCGGTCGCGCGAACCTGGAATAGCCTTACGTAGTAACTATTTATTAATCTGTGCCCTTACACTACCAGGAATACGTAGGGGACTTTTTGGCGGGAACGCGAGGAGTGATTCACTGAAGTTGTGTGATTTGTTTTATTTTGTCTAATTAGTGTTTATTCAGGTTTAAATGTGTAATAAAAGTGGTTTATTAACTATTTAGTATCTGTGAAAGTGCACAAATGTGGGAAAATGAAACAAAGCCGCTGAACGTAACTTCTCGGGGATCTTGCAAAAAGTCCACTGAAAAAGTCTCAGTAAATGACCACCATTTTACTGTGATTATACTTCATCCTCATCTCATCTCATTTCGTTTCATTTCGTTTTCATTTCACTTCATGCCATGTTTCATAATAATCAACATCATTTCATTTCATAATATCATTTTTCATATAAAAAAGTTGTCATTAAAATTAAAATAAGACTTGACCTAAGGACTTAGTTACCAGGTCATAAAATCCCTTAAAAAAAAGGAATACGTAGGAAGAAAAAAAAACTATACGATGAACCACTACTTGAATTATATATTATCTGAACACGAAATTCAGTTCTTTAGAATAGAAGAATTATTATCGCCCTTCCCTACCGCCCCATTAACACCAAATTTCGTTAAAACAGTTCAGATTTTACGCGCGATTTCACCCCTTAAAGGCCGAAACGCAGCGATTAAACCTCACCTCGGAATCGGCAGTTCCCTACCTGGTCCCGATTTATATTCCGCTATTCAGAGCGTAACGAATCGACTATGGGTACTTTCCGATATCAAATTTCCCTTCCGATGAATTTCGCATATTTTCATTTGGATTCCGCGAGAACGAAACGAGAATGACGGATGGTCCGAGATTGTATTTACTCGTTTCGCATGTAAATGTTTTGTCCAAATGGGAAATCGAAAAAAAAAAAAAAAATCTTTAGCTTTACCCTGACGGAACGTGATTGTATAAATTGCGTCGATTTTGTAAAAAAAAAAGACTTGCGAATTTTCATTTTTTCGAAATAAATTGGATGGACGTTTGTATAATGTTTTTTTTTGTTTTCATAATTAAAATAATTCTAGTGTTCCGTTCATAATTTCTATCACAAAACGCAATCGAATGAATGTTTTTCGAACGCATCGATAATTTAAATTCAAAATCAGAAAACCAAATGTCCAACAATAATTATTTTAGTAAATATACTTTTACGTTTTAAATTATTTAATGAATATCTCTAAGCATTTTTATGTTCCATTAATCATTTTATGCATTATTTATAAGGCTACATGACATGGATCACGCCAACATTTGCAATTTAAAACAAAGCAAGCAATGGTACAACATCGTCTGTACTTGTTGTTCTTTTTAAGCTATTGCATAGCTTTTATCGCGGGCCTTGAGCGCAGCGACCGAATCATGAAATTCTGTAACGAAAAAAACCTAACACCCCTCACTCCGCCTACCATGTAGCTCGCGTTCAACACATTCTCTCTCGCGCGGTCTAGCTTAAGAGTGTGAAGGGGACAGTTAAGGTTTTGCTTTTATCAATGTTTAATATAGCGTGGTCTTCTTTTATTAAAAAAAAAAAAGAAAATTATATTTATGGCTAATAGACAAGGCTTATTATAGTGTGCAAGAATTTTTAAATGATAAGTGTTGTACATAATAAAATATTAGAATAAGAAGTGATAGAATGTAAAAATAGATATATTTAGTAAATTTTGTGTTATAATTAATATAAAAATAAATTAAATTTTCGCATGCCTAAACAGGCGAAATATATGAAGCTATGTCCTATATCTTGTAAACTATATTTCTGGCGAATAAAGATTTTCTTTCTTTCTTTCTTATTATTTTAATATTAAATTATCATTGTCTAATTATAATTGCATAAGTTGATAAAAAATGCTATTCAATAGCTTTACCGCGGCAGTTCCCGAGTGCCGCACGTTTTTTATTATTATTGCATAGTTGGGTGGACGAGCTCACAGCCCACCTGGTGTTAAGTGGTTACCGGAGCCCATAGACATCTACAACGTAAATGCCGCCACCCACCTTGAGATATGAGTTCTAAGGTCTAAGTATAGTTACAACGGCTGCCCCACCCTTCAAACCGAAACGCATTATTGCTTTACGGCAGAAATAGGCAGGGTGGTGGTACCTACCCGTACGGACTCACAAGACGTCCTACGTTCTAAGCCCAGCCTAACGCTGTAATTATTATTTTGAATAATACGTTTATTTCTTTATTAACATCAGTGACAGGGTGCATTTATACAGCAAATCACCGCCATCTTATCTACCTTTATCACATACGATTTGGTTTGATGGGTGAAAATATTAAATATGAGTCTCTTTGAAGGATTAAAAAAAAATGCTTTTCGTGAATTTTACACTTCGGCCGAACGCCTCAACGTAGGTTTAATAGACTTTGCTAACCACTCGAGCGAGAATCGGTTCGCTCGTCAACAATAAAAATATCGTACAATAAATAGCCTAATGCTCATGAAAATCTAAGAAAACGACAATAAAATGAATTTCAAGACCCTTACGTTCCCGATACGTCAAATTCCAGTCACGTTCAATGTCCGAATGTTTAAACTACCACAAATCGAAATCGTGATTCGGGAGGATTAAAAGGATAACCGTCTGTTTGCGTAGATTTGCTTCTTCGATGTGAATTTTAACGCACTAGTGGTCGCCCGGTTTTTTTTTTTTTGTTTTTTTTTTTTTTTTCCACAGGAGAAAATCGCCGGATCCCCACCCGCGCGGTAGGTGGGGTATGTGGGAGTTGAACCTCACTAAAAACTCCTGCCGCTCACAACCGGCGCCCTACCTCGGACCGGGCCGGAGCCCAGTCGGGGCTATTGAGACGGCGGGACAGGGTTGACGCAGAGCACATTACATCCATCCCACCGTCCGGGCGTCCCAGTGGTCGCCCGGTAGTCGAAATTCGGCTATAAAATTAATTGAAATTATAAGTTCGTACATTATTAGGGTTCTGTTGTCAAAGACTATTTATTATACTTCTATAATCACAGATTTTGCTAAGATTACACTTTAGACAAATATTAAATAAAGACGAACAGTATTATATTCTCAAGTTGACCACAAACTATAAGCAACACATGCATGCGTGTGTGTGTCAAATACATGGTAGTGTGGGTAATGTTTTTTTTATTGATTGAATGTATTATTTATGATTAATTCTAAAAAATATTAACATTCTGCACTCCTTCTCGATATTCTCTATAAGTGTGGGAATTTTCCAACTCCTCCGTCCACGCAATTTTTGTAAAATGGGATACAAAGTTTGTGCTTCACGTATTAATATATAGATAACAATTTTGCTTGTTTGAATCGGAGGCAAGATTAAATCGCTGTTTTTATTGACGTCACGAAAACAAAAATCCGCATTTAATGCGTAATCCGTATTAAGATTAAGTCGAATTTGTTTCCTTAAGCCCGCCCGCTTTTATTGATTCGTCATAGATTTTGTAGGTATGAATATTATATACTCAAATTCAACTTTAGAATTGTAGAAAACATTTGGTATGACTTAAGATATATGTCGGATGTGTAAATTAACTTCTACTACCAGTGCTAATGCCAAAAAGAGATATTACTGAACAAAAAAAAAATGTGTGGTGTGACATCGGATAGGAATGAAGTTCCTTATTATAAAAATATTAATTTTAAGTTCTATTCGAGGTATAAAGAAAATAAAACTGAAGGTTTCGCAACAACCCACGGGCATTCGGTAACGTGCGAACTTATTGTGGTACACTTCATTCACCGTTGCTTGCATTAGAATTAGTGTATTGCGCAAACGAACGCTCTGAGATCGTGGTCAATGAATGATAATAAAAATATGTTATTTTTTGTACGTTATTACAAAGTTAAGTCGTACACTGTATGCATTACTAATACAAATCTTACGTTACGGACGTTTTTTCCCGGTTAGGGTACCCCTCCGCATCGTCCCATAAGGAAGTTCGTTCCAAACATATTTTTTGGGTAAGCGGAATTAGTCCGAATTCCGCCGACGGGTAGAGAAAGATCTTTCAATGTGCGCAGGTTTATTAATTTCATGCTCCACGTACCTAGGCAGGGCATTTCGAAGTTGAACGTTTGGTTAGCACCAGCATTAGTTGGAAGATGCAGCAGCTCACCCAGTTCACTTGTTCGCAGTTCATCCAGACCTGCAGGACTTGACGAGCTGGTTCAAAAGCTTGAAATGTAGAAATATATTACATCTTTCCTACATTTTAGTGATGGTAGGACGTCTTGTGAATACGCACGAGTAAGTACCCCGCCTATTTCTGCCGTGAAGCAGTAACGGGTTTCGGTTTGACGGGTGGGGCAACCGTTGTACTATACTGAGACTTTAGAACTCACATCTCAAGGTGGGTGGCGGTATTTACGTTGTACATGTCTATGAGCTCCGGTAACCACATAACACCAGGTGGGCCGTGAGCTCATCCATCCAACTAAGCAATAAAAATAAATAAATAAAAAACAACCGCAATATCAAGATGTGACACATGCTATATTCACAGTTTTACGTTGTTAAAATTTTAGTGGCAACAAATGTTAGTGATTTATGTGCTTTAAGCTTTAGTTGCGATCGTTCATTTCGACAGTGGAATCCTTACTCTGTCTAATCCGACCGCAGATCAGCGATTTTTTTTGATGTGAAACATCTATAGCCGCACGTAAAACCGATTTATGGCGTGGCGACGCATGCCGTGGCGACGCGTCGCCATGCGCAATCGACTATGCGATTCTCTCCCACTCGATCCGGCGCTAAGCGATCTCTCTCGCAACACTGAGCTCGGATACATATACAGTCAAAACCGTTTACTGCGACATCGTTTAATACAACATGCCGGTTATAATAACCTAGAACAAAGGTCCCGGCTGAATGCCATATGACCGCCTTATTAAAAATATTGCTTTCTACGACATTGGTCATAAAACGACCACATTTATCTAATATTTCGGAGAATTAGATCTGTTAGAACGACCGCCTAAGCTGTATTGTAAACAATTTGAATAGGTATCCACATTTGTCTTCAATGGCTATTAAAATCAGGAAAGAAAACAATAGGATTTAGTTTTCTAATTCTTAGAAACAAAACACGTGCATGCGGTAGAGTCAAAACCCGCTTTTTCATATCTCTTCAGTTAGTTTGTTACTTATCTATACACAAGACGCACCAAAACTATGTGGAGTTATTCGTGAAACTTTCAAAATGTCGCAAAGAAAAAGAAAACTAATTAATATTGAAGAAAAATCGCGTATTATGTAAATATATTTTTCCTATAATTCCCTATCGATTTATTTGTACTTGCACGATACACATTAAACATCACCGGTTGTTACGACTATCGGTTTTTACGACTGAATATGAGCGGTCCCTTAGATGTCGTTATAACAGATTTTGACTGTAGTGTATACTCCGTAGTGTATACAGTGTTGTTTACTACAGTACACATAACCTGTGTTTTACTTGAAAACAAATTATTTTTTCGTAATATTTTATTTTATCATTATGACATATGTATTTAGTTCCTATCACAATCTGTTCTTTTCTGCATATTACTTTTACAAAATAATGTCGATGTTTCACATCTGCCAGGTGTCCCGTGACGGCTCACATTTTTTTTGTCTTTCAAGCGATTTCACTTCTCAAAGATTACTTTGTCAACCTACCGTGTCGTGAGCGCTTGCAAGTACACTTTACGAGTCTTTCGGGATTAGATGATGGTTCGGACATAAAAGCGAGAACAATGCATCTCACATTGATGCCTTTTGTAACGACTAAGATTATTCTCACGTAGCTCTTTGCCTTGAAAAATTTACGTACATAAGTCCTTATATTATGTAGATGTCGAGGTATTGTGAAATTCTTGTTCTAGTTTCGTTCTTTTTTAGAACGATTTGAATTCTATTTTGAAAAAATGAAAAATCTAAGTAGTTTTTCTTCGTTAAATAACTGATTCGCGTGTTTATATTAAATACATGCTTCATCATCTCAGCCTCTCCACTGTCCACTGCTGAACATAGGTCTCTCCAAGTGATCTCCAGTGCGGATGGTCCGTTGCCACCTGTATCCAACGTGACCCAACGATTCTTACTAGGTCGTCTGTCCATCTCGTAGGTGGCTGTCCCACATTGCGCTTGCCAGTACGTGGTCTCTACTCGAGGATCCTTCTGCCCCATGGGCCGTCCGATCTTCGCGCTATGTGGCCTGTCCTCTGTCACTTCAGCGTGCTAATCTTAAGGGCTATGTCAGTAACTTTGGTTCTTCTATGGATCTCCTCATTTTTACATACATGTATAATGCATGTTTTAATAACAGTAAATGCTCATAAATGTTGTTGCTGTTGTCATTCAAACAAGACAAAGACTTCTTTTGTTCAGAAACATTTCTAGGTAGCTACAAAATCATCGAGATTATTATTTCAAGTTTTATCTCCACAAACGACTATTTTGTCGTGTGATATTATAATGAAATATGTATGTATATATATTTTAACTTCCCCTTATATTATCTACCGAAGAGTCCCTTTGTCTTTTTGAAACGTAAATAATTTTTATTTTATTTATTTTATTTATTTATTTATGTACACACAGAAAACAAGACACAGTACAGAGTAATAGGAAAATTATGTACAAAGGCACTGCTTATTTCTTTGAGAAATCTTTTACTTAAATGTCCTTGTGTAGAAAGCACTACATACTGACGGAACCTACCGGAACACGACTTATTCTCAGGTTGATAATAAAATGTGCATTTGAGAGAGAGATTGAGATCTGAGATTTGAGATTGAAAAAAAAAAAATCACACGGCTTTCTATATTATGTTTGTTGGATAAGTTAATAAATTTGAATAACCGGTAAATCCTTTTGCCGAACAAGTTATTGCGTTGATTTCACTTCGGCGGATCTAATCCAATTGGGTTCTCGCCTCACGGGATTTATTGTCGGGATATCAGCAAACGTGACTTACTTCATAAGATTAATATGTTGCGAGGGTGATCCAGAAGACGTTACGGAGAATTTTTATATCCGTATTAATCTGTGTACAACAAAAGTAACAATCAGAAAATACAACACCTTGAGGTTTTATTATAAAATTGTGTAGAATGGTATGATGCGGTACGTTAAAAACATACACGGATATTTTGTACTAGCTGTTGTTACATCCATCTTTTGGCACATCGTTAAGCGGTAGGCAGCGGCTTGGCTCTGCTCCTGGCATTGCTGAAGTCCATGGGCGATGGTAACCACTCACCATCAGGTGGGCCGTATGTTAGTCTGCCTACAAGGGCAATAAAAAAAAATGCGTCAATGCGAAACATATCTTACTGAGGTTCTCGCCGAATCTTCGCAGTGGGTCGTGATTCCGATTCAAGCGTATATTTAACGAAGCTCTACTCTTTCTAAGCCAGAGTGAATCCTGTGGATTCGCCTATCGGTCACAGTAAAAACAGAATAGTCCCTCGGTAGATAGTTAGGCGAAAAAAAAGCGAAATAGCAAGTAGGTACGTTGGCGTGAAGTAATCGCGGACTACGAGTTCGTGGTAAATAAAAAAAATTACAACTTTGTGGACTTTATAAGATCTTGCAATGAAACTTTCACCCTCTACTGATTATTAAATATCGTGGCCTAAAGTTATAATATATGCCTGGTATACTTGTATTAAAGGATAAAAATATTCTAGCGTTCTAATATACAGGGTGGCCCATAAGTCCTTTGAAAAGTAAAATTTGAATAAAACGAACAGGGCGCGCGTGAGCGGTGCAGGGGAAGCGGGGGGAGTAACTTCGGTTTCTGGGAATTTAGTCGCGATGGAGCGTTTTACCGGAGCGGACCGTGCGTTTTGTGTGCGCGAGTTTTATAAAAACGACAATTCGGCAACCGTTGCGCGGCGTAAATTTCGAGAACACAAAGGTTTACACAACTTTGACGACACTCCAACTCTTCAAACGATTAAGAACTGGGTTGCTAAGTTCGAGGAGACCGGTTCGACGTTAGATAAACCGCGGTTGGGTCGCCCAAGGACGTCACGTACGGAACAAAACATAGACACAGTGACACAGTCTATTCGCGAAAATCCGACACAGTCAACTCGTAAGCGCGATATGTGGCTATGATCGAAGAGTTTTTCATACCAGAATTGCAAAACTTTTCAGGCTTTAATGCCAGGACGTGGTTTCAACAGGATGGGGCCACTTCTCACACCTCTAACACTGCTATGCCCGTTATCCGTCAACTTTTTCCTGGCAAAGTTATCTCTAAGAGAGGAGACATTTCCTGGCCTCCACGTAGTCCAGATCTGACCCCGATGGATTTTTTTTTGTGGGGCTACCTTAAGGCTAAAGTATACGATACAAACCCGCGGTCAATTGAGACCCTAAAAGAAAACATCCGCAGAGAAATGACAAGCATTTCAGCAGTGACGTGCCGCGCAGTCATCGACAATTTTAGACGTCGTTTGCAAGAGTGCCGTGATCGCAACGGATTACATTTAGGAGATGTTATTTTCAAAAAATAATTCCCGTTTTTTAAGCTTTTTATGTAAATAAAAATTTAATTCATAATGTAATTAGTTTTATTTTAATAAATTTTTTTTCATATCAAAGGACTTATGGGCCACCCTGTATTATATAAACTTTATATACCTAGTCTTGCCATAAATACTGAGACAAAGGAAAAAAAAACTGTTGCAAATAACATTTATTACTTTTACAGTGTGTTAGTTTAATACATAAATATAAAACAATTTAAAGCATAAAAAGCTTATTCGAAGTGGTCTCCATTGCCTGCAATACAGTCCTTTAAACGTTGAGGCCAGCTATCAATAGAAGCACGCACTCTTTCCATGGGAAAACTTTTCACTGCCAATCGTACGGATTGTTTTAGGGACTCCAAATTATTATGGCGTTTAGAGCAAGCCGTATTCTTTAAAACTGACTATAAATCATAATCCAGCGGATTAAGATCGGGACTAGACGACGGCCAGTCTTCAGCTCTGATGAAGTCCGAAACGTTCGTTTCCAACCAAGACTGCGTAGACCGAGCTTTATGACCTGGCGCCGAGTCTTGCTGGAAGGACCATTCTTGATTATTAAACATGGTGCTGTTAAAGGGCTTCACTACCTTCTCAAGAATGGTATCTTGATACACTTGTGCCGATGTTTTGATACCTTTTTCACAAAAGTATGGCTCAATCACTCCTTCATAGCTTATACCCCACCAAACTATCACTGAAGTCGGATAGTGCCCACGTTGCACTCTGTCGACTAATTGGGAAGCTTCCTTAGAGCTTTGAGCATAAATACGGTCATTTCGTTTGTTAAAATGTTGCTCTATTGTAAAAAAATTCTCATCCGTAAACAAAAATTTTCTATGACCTCCCTTTGCGTATTGCTTCAGTAGTTGTTTCAATTTTACCATCCTATTCTCTTTTAAATTATCAGTTAAGAAATGACCAGTACGTCTCTTATAGGCTGCAAGTCCTAAGTCATCTTTTAAAATACGAGACATGGTTCTAGGTGCTATCTTCATCTCCCGAGATAAAATCTTTTGCTTTCGGACAGGATTTCTTCGAATTCTTTCCCTTACTGCTTTGACCACCTTTTTCGTACGAAAAGGGTGGTCAAAGTAGTCGTCGTGGCCTAACGGATAAGACGTCCGGTGTATTCGTGTTGAAGCGATGCACCGGTGTTCGAATCCCGCAGGCGGGTACCAATTTTTCTAATGAAATACGTACTCAACAAATGTTGACGATTGACTTCCACGGTGAAGGAATAACATCGTGTAATAAAAATGAAACCCGCAAAATTATAATTTGCGTAATTACTGGTGGTAGGACCTCTTGTGAGTCCGCGCGGGTGGGTACCACCACCCTGCCTATTTCTGCCGTGAAGCAGTAACGCGTTTCGGTTTGAAGGGTGGGGCAGCCGTTGTAACTATACTTGAGACCTTAGAACTTGTATCTCAAGGTGGGTGGCGCATTTACGTTGTGGATGTCTATGGGCTCCAGTAACCACTTAACACCAGGTGGGCTGTGAGCTCGTCCACCCATCTAAGCAATAAAAAAAAAAAAAAAAGAACACTACGTGGACGGCCAGATCTTTTTCTGTCACAAACAGAGGAGGTCTCATTGCACCTATTAATAGCCCGGTACACAAACATTTTACTAATACCAAGCGTATGGAGAGTTTTAAAAATTGCATTTGGCTCCATACCTACTTTGTGTAATGCAATCACAGCGATTCGGTTCTCTTTATCACCCCACTCCATTTTAATATCGCAAAATATTGTACAATGTATTGGCGCCAAAATGAGTAAACTCAATGAGCAATCATATAAAAATGACAGATTACAAATTCAAATGTAATAATTGTAACAGTATTTATGGCCAGACTAAGTATATGGTATAAATTTTTTCAAGAAACTATGGACTTGATACATAGTCACATTTTCGCGATGAAGGAATGTACTGAAATGTAATGTACTGGAATGTCATGAATGAACAGTGTATTAAAAATTCAATCAAATCCAGTTAAATTGACTAATTTGCCTGATTACTTTTTTTTGGGTCATATAAATAAACCCGTATAGATAATTATCATCGTTTTGTTCTTTTCTGCCGCAAAGCAGTTATTAACTTTAATTTCGAAAGGCGAAAAGTCTTATTTCACAATATTTGAAATTAATTTCTCATAGTGGATGGCGTTATTAACATTCTGGCGTCTAGAGGTTCCGATAACAGCATAAAGCCAGTTGGTCTATGAGCTCGTTCACACGCCTATGCATCAAAACAAAGAGTCACCAACATGGATGGACCTTAGCGATACTGGAGAACAGCAGTCCTGTTGCCAAAGAACTTAGAGACAGATTTAATCTCAATTGAATTGGTACGGATTCTGCTCGAACAGATCGCTTTGTGGCAGAGATGGACAGGATACACATCCAGTCTTGCACTGTGTCCTAACACCAGTACCTAGAGACTGGGGATTACGAACTTGAGAGCTACATTTGGATATTTGACAATCTTCTACTACAGGGTGCTAATAAATAATAGGGACGTGGTAACAAGAGTTTGAGGGTATCAAATACGGTATAATTAATACACGAATATACCAATATTATGTCACTTGGAGACAAAAATATCCTCTGAACTGAAGTTTTATTGTTTGCGAATAAATTAATATAACGACAGTCAAAACTATTAATTTATGCCAATATAAATTTAAAAGGATTACGGAGAATGGAAATCGGACAACCCTAAACCCGATGTCGTAAAGTTTCAGTGTCACAACCCTTTGAGAAAAGATTTATTTAAATCCGTTCGACCGTTTTCGTATTTTGAGGTGGGCGAAGGGGTGGGGCCTGGCCCTCCCAGGTCAGACGTTCTCAAGTTTTCCAATATTGTCCCTCGTCCTTCAAAAAGTTTCACCTGAATTCACCTGACTTATTTAATATTCATCTCTCCCTCGTCAGTTCCCCTGAATCTTTATACAAATTAATTTCGGAGAAATAGTTTGCAACGGGTAGCTTTATTTCTCTTATTTTTATATTACATATTTAAGACAAGTCAAATATGGGAAGAAAGTAATATAAGTTTTCTGGGAAACGGGGATGATGGTACATTGGTACTAATCTTGGCGCATATTATGTTTTGTCTCTTTCTAACGTGTTTGAAGAGCGACTGTCAATGCAAAAGACAAATAATGGTTTGTCTTCTATTACAGCAGGTTTATTCCTTTTTTTAATACGCTTTTATTAGCTTCATGCCTATGTATGTTTGTAGCTGAATCTTTGAACATGATTTTGACCCCTTTCAAAACGTCGGATTAACTCCTTAGGCCTTTCCAGTTTCACCAGGACAGGAACGCGAGCAAGCGCTCTGCCAGGAGGGGTGAAATTTGCTAACAGCTACCCGAGTGCCTCTAAAAGAGACCTAACAACTCAAGAGTAGCTGCGTTGCGAATGAATCTACTGCCGGATCGGAAACCGCTGAGAAAATCCGGCGAGAAACTTAGCGGGCTGATGCTTAGGTTAGGTTGCACGTCCAACTCTTTGCCGAGCTCGATGAGTACGGTTACTGGAGTCCCCAGGCCTACTCCTAGTGTTAGAGCTGAAGGCGTCCAATGAAGGGTTATTGGATCTGATGGACGCGTAAGGACGTGTCTAGGGCGTCGATGGTTACTGGCTCCTGCGTGATCAGTAGATCAGTAAGTAGTAGTAATCAGCGGCGGCAATGATAAAGCGACTATCATGACGATTAAATACTATTAGTACTCACACGAGTGAGGCGGCTGTATTCACTTTGGGCTATCTATGGGCTTCGTGAGGTAGCGCGCCCATCTAAAGCAATAAAAAGGTCATATTACCACTGTTTCTCCCGTATCTAATCTTAGCAAAATATTAATTTTTTTTTAATGTTTTAATAGATAGTCGAATATTAGTAAATGCATATCGATTTCACCTATAGGTCAATGTTTAACACGGCTGAACAACTGCCTATCGCTTAGAACTTTTTTGAAACCTCAAAAGACTTCTCGTAGCGCTCAGGAAACACGGTGGAAGGGAATTCTATATGGAACGAGATGAGATGTGGTAAAATAATCTCATATAATTAACTCGTAACTGCCACTAATTGTTACCGCTCGCAAAATTCAATTGGCGGTCAGTGAAACATCAAAAATCAAATTACAAAATAATCGGTTGTATTTAAAAACCATATTTTGTAGTAAACGGCAGATTTGCGCTACTTAAGCCTGCCTTTGAAGCCTTTGTTGAAACTTTAAAAATACTGCGGACAAAATGAAATTCTGAAAATTCTAACAAAACTACCTGGGTGGCTCTCCGAACTATCACCGACAGTAAGTTATCCAATATGAGCTGGACATTGTGTAAAAATACGAAAGTTTTAAATGAAATCCTCTGTGACAACGTTGTGGCCGCACGAATAGGGTGACCAAGCTGTGGTTTGCTATAATAAAATGTCGGTAATTCGAAAGGATTTAGAATTTTTTTCATTGGTGGTAGAACCTCTTCACTAGTAGTAGGACCTCTTGTGAGTCCGCACGGGTAGGTACCACAACACTGACTGTTTCTGCTGTGAAGCAGTAATGCGTTATGATGAACCCCACCACGGTGTTTCCCGAGTTCTGTGACATGTCCTACTTCAAAGGATGCTTGCGGAGTGTACTCTATGGTAGGCAGAGACTTGGCTGTGCTCCTGGCATTGCTGATGTCCATGAGTGACGTTAACCATTTACAGGTGGGCCGTAAGCTCGTCTACCTCCAAAGGCAATTAAAAAAATTACACAACACGAAAAGGTTGATAATTGTCTTCTTTATTTAAAATAAACATAATTATTAATAAAGACTGCCGTCGTCTACGTTATCAAATTGGTTCACATATCGATCAAATATCAAATATGATCTAATGTGAGCACTCATGAGTTTTTAACTATCTCTCACAAAACTGTGACCATAGGGTTTGAATATGTCCGAGTCATATCCCCGTGGTCGATCGTAAATTCGCAGAAACATCATATTTCATTTCCTTGAAAATTATGTGGCCCCTAATATTGTCGAGATACCTGAGGACAAGTTCCGACGCGACTTTCATAGTTTTAAAACATCTAACAAGATAACAATAGTTCGTCGTCAGCTACAAAGGACCGATCTAGAACAATCAAAGATAATTAATAGCAAAAACCGGTAAGTGGATTCTAAATTAAAAATACCTAGTTATCTAAAAAAACGAAAAATAATAACTAATAAAATAAATATAACTTAAAGGTTAATAAACGTACTCCTGCCAGGAGATTTAGGTTCTAAACAAAAATGTATTTATTCTTTAAAAAATATATATATATTACCTTCCTTTGGCATAATAATAAAAGAATATTATTGAGAAGCTCTTGAAAATTTTTTGTTGTCGGTGTAAAACAATCGCGCGGGCGCGGACAATGCTATAAATCTTTCATATAAAAGTGTATTTCCCATAAAACTGCTATTTTTACAGTTCCGCTTTATGAGTTATTAGACTTGCGTTCGGTGTTTTATTATTTTAAGCCCTTAATATCGGATATTTTGCCATCTGATTTCAGGCGTGGGTATTTTGAATTGTTTTATTTTCATCTGAATAGTAATGCTACTTTTAATTTGTCTAGGTTTTGGACATTTAAAGATGTTCATGATTACGGACGACAGTAAACTGTATCATATCATTTAAGAAATTTGCAATTATTTTTATGAAATACAATTGAACGTTTACATACAATTTTCATGCAATATAATTGTAACTCGGAGTTACAACTGTCTGAAAAGATAAAAAACATGATAAGTAAAAAGAGAAAGAACGTAATTCAGACATACAATGTTTGTCACTGTAGCTCCAGTGACTTGACTAGGAATTGTTTTTCACGTAAGTCATGAAAAGCCATGAAAACAACTTTTTTTTTTATAATCTTAAAGTACTTACATGACAATAGTGCACATTAAAAACATAGGATAATAACACTTTCAAAGATTGTAGAGTGAAACCTTGAATAGCTATGATATTTGGAATTTTCATTTTACTCTCACAAAAAATCTCAAAAAATTAGTTACAATTTTATTGCATGGAGGTGTCGATATCATATCATAACTCTTGAGTACAAAAAGCCTCTCGATACCCTTTCAGTCCCGAAATAGATGAGGGATTAAAAACGATTGGCAACGTAACCCGGCCTGATAAAGATTAACCTCTGACAGAGCATCGCCCAAGGCTGGAGGCTACCCCGAAATAATTTAGCATATTCTATACATCCAGTAATCTTACTTGACAAGCTATAAATCATCACGGCTCACCGAAATATTTAAGACAGACTTTCTCGGCCATAATATTGATATTTCAAACGGAAATTATTATCGTCGCAACGCGTTCATCTACGCGGATAGATATTTTTGGTAAAATGAAAACGTGACGATATTAGATGTCGATCATTGGTGATTAATAATGTCAGGTCGTGATTTCTCAATGCGTTCTTCTATATGGTTCCCTCACTGCTGAGCTTTACTGGTGATAGGACTTTTACTCTATTGTGACTCCGCACGAGTAGGTACCACCGCCCTGCCTATTTTTGCCGTGAAGCAGCAATGCGTTTCGGATTGAAGGGCGGGGCAGCCGTTGTAACTATACTGAGACCTTAGAACTTATATTTCAAGGTGGGCGGCGCATTTACGTTGTAGATGTCTATGGGCTCCAGTAACCACTTAACATCACGTGGGCTGTGAGATCGTCCACCCAACTAAGCAATAAAAAAAAAGTTCGCGACCACATGTGACGTTCCTCCACTATTTTCGATCATGGGTGGCATGGACCGCATAGTACAGACTTCCACAAAGTGCTTCTACTAGATCTGACCATCTGGCTAGTATTCTGCCCACGGCACGCTTGTCCTCTATGCGACCCGCAATTATGAGCTTCTCTAATCCATGTCTGGGAGATCCGAAGAAGCTCTTAACACGTTCCCGGCAGATGGAAGAGAGCCCTTTTCGGATGTTTAGCTGTCTTAGAATGGACTCGTTAGTTCTCATGGCGGTCCACGGTACAATGCGTTGCTGGTAGTTATTTGCGCTATCCGCAATGTAATTTATAGAGCTATTCACACGCGGAGTCAGTTTATTCTTGTCTTGTCTTCAAGCTTATCTGCTTGCAATGACAATGAAAAGTTCCCTATTTCCATAAATGTGACCTTTATATTATACACTAGCGACCCGCCCTCGCTTCGCTTCGGAAATATTAAAACACACATGAAACCAAAAAAATATACCTATAATAATTTTTTTTTAAAAAAAAGTAGCCTATGTTCATCAGGGACAATGTCGGCTTCTAATGGAAAAATATTTTTTCAAATCGGTCCAGTAGTTTCGGAGCCTATTCGAAACAAACAAACAAACAAATCTTTCCTCTTTATAATATTAGTATAGATACATACATAATAAAAAAAGAACGTAACAAACAAACAAAAAATGTAATCTTTCCTCTTCTTATATTAATGGTTCACTATTTTTACTTCCATACAATTTTCATCCGTCTCTTTTCCCAGAACATCCCATCCCACCCTTTACAACCGTTCTTTCGCCTTAAAAAGTTTCTTAGGATCTAGACTATCTGTGTACCGAATTTCATTTAAATCGGTTCAAAGTTCTGGCGTGAAAGCGCGACAAACAGACAGAGTTATAATATGTATTAAGTATGGATTGAATTACGTAATTCGCGTAGGCAAGATCGCCGAACCAGTTTGTTTGTATTTACGTCATTTTAATAATAACGCTCCATAATCAAATAATTCCTCAATAATGTATTATTAATAGTACACCGCAACATGTATCTTTATCTTTTCCGGAATTTCTGTTAATGAAACGGTTGTCTGGAAGAAATCGCTTTTAGCGATAAGACCGCCTATTGTACAAAGGTATCTATCTGCTTGTTGACTGTTTTTTAATGTTAATTGTATTTTGGTGTACTCCCTAATTTTTTGGGTCTCTTTATTTGTTAAAGCAAGGCATTAAGTTCAAACCACTGTGACAGATATCACCATCTTCCTTATTCCCCTGGTTTCAGTGTTCATACAGTTATTGTACAAATGCCATCTAAATTTTTAACCCAACGTAAGCAACAGTGATTATTTTTAATGTCTAACTGTAGTCGCATAGATTTTTTTATTGCGTATCTCAATGAAGGCGGCCCGTTTATTGAAAAACTGTTATTAAAATATATAGCGTCATAAGATCCGTAAGCTTCAGTCTAATATATTGTAAGAGAGCATCAGAAAAGTATATACATAGTATAGCTTAGACGTCTATCATGAGAACAAAGAGACAATTGTCAAACGATGACACACATTGAGTTTTTTCGGTGTGTATAAGTTGAAACTAACCCCACCTAAACATATTTTGTAATGTGTAAACATCAAACAGACAATGAGACGCCGCTGGAGTGGAATTCGTAATAACTTATTTAAAATCAGCAGCCGAATCGCAGTGAGAATTTTTAATACAAAAACATTTGGTACACTCAATGTTGCAACGGACGTGTTTATTTTGATTTGTTTCTAAATATATTACAATTAATGATTAATGGATGAGTTTTTCCCATTCCGCATTACGCGTTCGTATCGGGAAGATGTCTTAAATTAAAACTTTTACAAAACTATTATTTTTAAGCTATTGCATAGATTTTATCGCGGGCTTTGAGCGCGGCGACTGAATCACGAAATTCCGTAACGAAAATAACCTGACACCCCCACTACGCCTACTATGTAGCTCGCGTTCAACACATTCACACGTTGCGCTTGTGTAGTGTTTGTTAATAAGCGCGTGGCGTGAGGTCACACTGCATGCGCATCATGAAAAGTCTGCCCATCTCTCTCTCGCGCGGTCTAGCTTATGAGTGTGAAGGGGACAGTTAATGTTTAATATAGCGTGGTCTTGTTTTATTATTGTTTTAATATTAAATTATCATTGTCTAATTATAATTGCAAAGTTGATAAAAAATGCTATGCAATAGCTTTACTACGGCAGTTTCCGAGTGCCACACGTTTTTTATCTATTTAAAGAAAAACATGATTAAAAACTACTTGTAATTTTAGTTTAATTTCGCATTTATTATTTTATATTGTACCGCTACTATTATGAATATTTCCAATGTTACGAATAATTTACAGTTTTTATGATTTCACGGACCATGACAGATTTATGTCTACGACTCGACTTTAAAATACAGTACACAGAAAAGACAGTTAGGTAATGACAATAGTCTTCCTTGTTTCTAAGCGGCTTTTAGTAGCTTCACTTCGACGATAACTACTATTTACAACTAGTTTTGTTTAAACGGTTTTTTTATAAACGGTATAACTATTGAAAGAGGAGAAAAAACTCTGTTTATCAACAGGAAATGTAGCCATTGACGGACTTTGTTTAATTATTTATAGTTTTTCTTTTTTTTTTGTATATAGTCGGAGTTTTAAAAGAAAATGGAATTATTTAAAATTTATAATATCAACTTTGCGGTGTGAGTGGTTATGTTCGAATTTTAATAATTCGGCGAGTACTAAATAAGCTTTGCGCGTTTAATTTTTCCACGCTAGAGCCCTTTTACAGTTTTATGGATATGAGAAACACAACTCTTTCTCTTTTGTCACGGAGTAAAACGCCAAATATATTTACCATAGATAATAATTCCGTCCGGAAATCCAGTTCCGTACAGTTCTCGTGGTCACCGATCACTAAACTAACGAGATAATCGAATCGAGTTTATTCCCTTAATAATCACGCGGTCAACGTGGAGAGCTAATCTACAGCATGGCATACAAATAGGCATTGCGTAGAGTCACAAGGGCCTACCGTAATAAAACCCTTCTGTTCAATTCACTTGGAAGTTCTAATATGAAATGCTAAATTTTATTCTCCTCGCACCTTGCCAGAAGACAAGTTTTAATATAACTAATGTTTTAAACGAATTAAGACAGAATTTTCCACGGTTCGTATTCGCAAAATTTTCGCGTATTTCGTGTAGCAATTGTTCCAATTACTCGGTGAGCACGTTTGTAATATTCCGATGTGTGTTCATAGAAACTAACTTTAATAATATCGAATTATGATCTGTTTTTGCGTGTTTGGACTTTTTATTTACTTATTTTTTATTGCTTAGATAGCTGGACGAGCTCACAGCCCACCTGGTGTTAAGTGGTTACTGGAGCCCATAGACATCTACAACGTAAATGCGCCACCCACCTTGCGATATAAGTTCTAAGGTCTCAAGTATAGTTAAAACGGCTGCCCCGCCCTTCAAACCGAAACGCATTACTGCTTCACGGCAGAAATAGGCAGGGTGATGGTACCCACCCGCGCGGACTCACAAGAGGTCCTACCACCAGTAAGTAAGTTTTCTCACCATCTTTTAAGTTTTAATGTAGATGATTATTTCTTTATTATTTATAATTAGCTGTTTTCGCTGCTGTTTCAAATGTTTTAGCCTATGATAAATAGGTTTCAGCAAATCAGCGTTATGCCTGTTTCGACCGTAAACCAGACATAGGTTGCGGATTGAAAAGTGAGTTAGCAGTTAAATTGTACAATATAATTGAGACAAAGACCTCATGGCTCAAAGTGCTGAGTGCTGTGTATGGGCTCCGGTAAACACTTAACATCAGGTGGGCTACGAGTTAATCAAATATACTAGTGTAATATTAGTTATCAGGTGAGCTAATCTTCTTTTCCTCCACCTTATCCCACTAGGTGGAGTCGGCACAGCTAATTTCTCTCTTCCATTCTCTTCTATCAGCCATCATCTCAACACTCACTCTTCTCTCATATCATCATTCACACACTCCATCCATGTCTTCTTTGGTCGATCTCTTCCTTTTCTACCTTGCACTACCATACATCACCTAGTCCTAGTGAGCTAATATCGGCATATAATCCAAATGCGTCCGAGACTATTTAAGCTAGTTGGAACTAAAAATGTGTTTCTATAGACAACAAATGGTTGTGTAAGATGAAAGAAAAACCGGCCAAGGTTGAGCTCCCGTGTATAATTCGCTTAGATTCACGAGAAAACAAACTTTTGTGTTCCGAACCGGTTTATTGATGTATGTATTCAGACGTAATCGTTTCAGCTTTTTTCTAATTTTAACATTTTATATAACAAATGAAATTTTTACAAACTATTCTTTATTTTACACATAGTTAATACAATACAATAATTACGAAAGTTTATAAAATGGCGAGCTTAACTCAACAATTGAGTTATCTACCAGCTAACCGTTCTTAAAGTGGGAGAGCTTTACATAAGTGGATAGAAGAGTACAATCTAATCAATTTACTTATCGATACAATACATAATAACAATAATAATAATAATAAAAACACTAACACATAATATATCAGACTATATACATGCACAATTACACACATAAATAACATAAACATACACATACACGTACATACAATTTTACTTTTAAATGCTACCCGATAAGTAGGCGATGAGTCTGGCCATGTTTCTGGCGTTATTGGTGCCTATGGGCAACGGCATCCTTTTACATCTGGTGGGCCAACTGCTCAACCGTCTACGATTGTGGTTAGAGATAACAATAGTATTTTTTTTTATGGCTTAGATGGGTGGACGAGCTCACAGCCCACCCGGTGCAAAGCGGCTACTGGAACCCATAGACATCCACAACGTAAATGCGCCACCCACCTTGAGATATAAGTTCTAAGGTCTCAAGTATGCCCCATCTTTCAAACCGAAACACATTACTGCTTCACGGTAGAAATAGGCAGGGTGGTGGTACCCACCCGCGCGGACTCATAAGGTAGGACCTCCTACCACCAGTTATTACGCAAATTATGATTACATTTACAAAATTTACGAAATAATCCAATGATCTTTGAATGACTATTCAAGTACGGTCAAGTACATCAGCTTCGGAGTTCTTCTTCTTCGTGATCTTATTCCACAATATTGTCAGCATCTCCACTTATCATGCTACATAGGAATTTCTTAAGGGTATTACGACCGGCCGCCTTCCAGATATCAGCCCTGCTTGTTTAATGTCTCCACATTTTAAGCCCATTGCAACGTGCCATTGGGAGAAACCTTCTTTGTTTCTTTTAGTTCATGCGTATTTTGTTCAATGATTTTCATTTTAGTATCATAAATATTTACACTAAAATTTAGCTTTTCAAATACCAAGAAAAAATTATCCTTTTTTTAATTAATCGCTAGGAGTCTTGAGGAGTTAGTCCAGCTTCACAGGGCTGGGAAAAATCTCATTTTATTTATTTACATGTAACTGGGAACTGTAAAATAAATTACCAAACTCATTTTTCATCTGTCGGACATTCCCTAACAGCTCAACATTCCCGACATATACATGCAGTCTCGTTAGGATTAATTTAATACTCAAGAACATTTTCAAGGTGATAATATAACATAGAATCAGAAGTGATAATATATGTTCAGCTGTTTATGCATGCACTGTTCAATATTAAATAAGGATGTGTGTGAATCACCGTGAATCGAGTTACGTGATGGATTATTGGTCCTAAAATAACTGTCATATGACATGTCATCGCATGACGCATAATTCAAATTGTTTTGATGCGCTTCTCACAGTTTTTCAACCATTTATTGTTGTGACCACGAATCGTTAGAGTTAGCGAGAACGTAGTGACATCATAGCCGGTATTCATTACCATTATGTGATAATTTGACGTAGGTATATTTGGACTGTAGGTAGGAGTATATATAGATAGATAGAATATAGATCCCCTGTATATACCCGAAAACAAAGTCACGAAGACACGCGATAGACATTGAAGCCGTAGTCTACAGCTCCTCATCGATGATTTTTAACACTCGTGCAGTGCTCGTGAAGGGAATGGGGGAATCTGAAAAGGTTCGGTAGGAAATCGGTATCGGTAGGAATCTTACTAGGCATACATTTTAGTAGTTGGAGGTAAAATTGTTGTATTTACTACCCTCATTGCGGTCTGCTGTGAGCCCCCAGGGTTGATATCACTCTCCTGCCCATTTCAGCGCTTTGAAAACTGATAGTTTTTTTTTTTCAATACATTTGAGATTTCGATGGTTTCTGGTAACCACTTCACATGAGTTGGGCAACGAGCTCTCTTATCCATTCTTTAAATATAAAAAATAAGTTTCTGACCTCATTATAACCTCGAAATCTACATGGTAACACGCAAACCAACTGATACAAAAACCCATAAAATAATTTACCCACAAACAATTTTAGCGGCTGCTACGTTCGAACTTTGTTTATATTGTTGCCGAGGTCAAAGGGCTACAAAAATAACAAATAAACTAGCGTTAGATGTGCAACGCGAACGGATGGTAACCATACACAATGCACGATATTTAATATTTTCAAACAACCGGCCTATATTATGAAATCTATATATATAAAAATGAATTGCTGTTCGTTAGTCTCGCTAAAACTCGAGAACGGCTGGACCGATTTGGCTAATTTTGGTCTTTGTGGCGAGGCTTGGGGGAAGCCTATGTCCAGCAGTGGACGTTCATGGGCTGATAGGATAGGTCTTGAATTATTTGTCGAAGTCCAGAGAAGGTTTAAAAGGTAGATAAATATGAAAATTTCGGAATTAAATAAAGTTTAGGTCTTTTATTTATCGATTGAGGCACTACGAAGTCTGTCGAGTCAGCTATATAGTATAAAACAAAGTCGCTTTCTCTGTCCCTATATCCCTATGTATGCTTAAATCTTTAAGACTACGCAACGGATTTTGATGCGGTTTTTTTTAATAGATAAAGTGATTGAAGAGGAAGGTTTATATGTATAATAACATCCATTAAATAGTGGAGAAATCAATAATAAATTACAGTGTCCGAAGCGAGGGCGGGTCGCTAGTTATGAAATAAAACGGAGTTTAAGTTTCAGCTTCTACAGTACAACGGCTTCTCTATCCTTCAAGCCGAAACGCAAATTGCTTCAGGGCAAAAATATGCAGGGCTGTGATAACTAGCCGTGCTGACTGACAAACCCTACCACCAGTAAATATGCAAATAATTTGTGATAATGTGTTTTTTATACGATGTTGTTCCTTCACCGTGGAAGCCAGTAATGAACATTTACAAAAAAAATAATTGTATATGATTATATACGTATATACTCGTATATTAAGTACGTATGAGTATTTCTTTTGAAAAATTTGTACCTGGAATTTAAACAGCGTGACAGTCGCATTGCTTGATACGAATGCACTGGGCATCTTATTCTTTAAGTAATGACGACTTCATTTTCTATTTAATTTATATATTTCACAATTTGAATGTTTCGAATATTTCAGTTTACGTAAGTAGTCCAGGACGTTTTTTTTTTTTTTTTAAAGTAGCATCTATCACCTCTGATATGTGACACTTATGTATTAATCGGGATGAAATGAAATAAAAACAACTTTGAAATTTTTCATTACAACGTTGCTTATGTTAAATTCAGACTAGATGTATTCCAACTAGTTCTAGAACTGTCTGATATCTTAAGATTCATTTTATGTTTTAGATTATATCTTTTGCATTAAAAAACTGATATTTTACTGTAGTAAAATATACGAATACTGTAGTAAAATATTAGTATCTGAAGAATTGAAAACATATTTATTTTTTCGTAGCCTATTAATTTATAAATTTTTTGAATATTACACGAAAACGTAAATCGAATGTGGACAACGAAACTAAAATAAGAAGACCCTACATTAGCTCATTACTAATGTTATTCTACATAAAAAATTTAATAAGGTTGAGTGCACAGAGGATCCGTCTTCGTAGCCATTTCATTTGGCCGTGTAAGCGTTTTTGTTATCAACTGTAATATATTGTCTGGTCTTATTATTGTGAGCGTATGTGATGAAGAAGTCTCGCTGAAGATTGTACCAGATGATTTAGTGACCGTCCAACAAATAAATGCTTCGCGGTAAACTAACTGTCTTACCACTGTCTGGCTGACGGCCGCAAACCACAACTTTAAGGGATTTTAATGCTTAAAAATTATAGTGTTGCCAATCGTAATTCCGATCTTTTTTCCTGTGACGTCATGGTGTGACAATAAAGACATAAAACACGACGTATGTAAATATTAACGGTAGCGGCTGTAAAGTCCTCTGATGTGCGAAAACGGGGTCAGCTATTGTAATAAAAATCTTCAAAATATGATGTCACTACTCAGAAGTCTATTGCGTTGTGCAACATTAATCATTCGCGTGAATAGAACAGAAAATGGCGTTATGTAAACTAGGGAGTGCTCTGAGGAATTATTCGAGACTAGCTGACCCGGCAGACTTCGTAGTGCCTCAATCGATAAATAAAAGACATATCAAGGGGACACATCAAAGGAAAAACAAAATTGTTTGTTATTATATAATTCCGAGCATTTTCTTAATTATCTACCTTTTAAACCTTCTCTGGATTTCCACAAATAATTCAAGACCATAATTAGCCAAATCGGTCCAGCCGTTCTCGAGTTTTAGTGAGACTAACGAACAGCAATTCATTTTTATATATTACTAGCTGACCCGGCCGACTTCGTAGTGCCTCAATCGATAAATAAAAGACATATCAAGGGGACACATCAAAGGAAAAACAAAATTGTTTGTTATTATATAATTCCGAGCTTTTTTATATTTTTTCACCTTTTAAGCCTTCCCTGAACTTCCACGAATAATTCAAAATTAAAATTAGCCAAATCGGTCCAGCCGTTCTCGAGTTTTAGCGAGACTAACGAACAGCAATTCATTTTTATATATATATAGAGAAGATGTTCCTCCATCTCTTGTTTACTATTGCACTTTCCACCACCGGACCGAAGTATGCTATCTGAAACCGCTACGTTCATTCGCAGTACGTTTCCAGAGCTTCGAGAGCTTTTGGTTTTCAACTGAAAAAAAAAAGAAATAGACACAGAGTAGAGAAGATGGTAATTTTATTGTGCCTATTTAAATATCATATCATATCATAGGTACCGATATCATCTAAATAAATAAAAATGAATTGCTGTTCGTTAGTCTCGGTAAAACTCGAGAACGGCTGGACCGATTTGGCTCATTTTGGTCTTGAATTATTTGTGGTAGTCGAGAGAAGGTTTAAAAGGTAGATAAATATGAAAATGCTCGAAATTAGATAAAAATAACAATTTTGTTTTTCCTTTGATGTGTCCGCCGACGCACTGATTCTTTTTGTTTGTTTTAAGTTTATTTTATACAAAAGTTTAGGTTTTTTATTTATCGATTGAGGCACTACGGAGTCTGCCGGGTCAGCTAGTCGTGTAATAAAAATCAAAACCTGTAAAATTATAATTTGCGTAATTACTGGTGGTAGGACCTTTTATGAGTCCGCACGGGTAGATACCACCGCCCTGCCTATTACTGCCCTGAAGCAGTAATGCGTTTCAGTTTGTAGGGTGGGGTAGCCGCTGTTACTATAATCTTAGAACATAAATGTCAAGGTGGATGGCGCATTTTCGCTGTAGATAACTATGGGCTCCAGTAACCACTTAACATCCGGTGGGCTGTGAGCTCGTCCACCCATCTAAGCAATAAAAATATATATATAATATATATATATATATATATATAATACTGTGTAATCTCACCAATACAGACAAATGAAAATTACATGAAAATTTGCAATAAAATTCTAAAAAGCAATTCAGTTCCAGATCTTACTAACGTTGATTATTGTAATACACATCTAGTTGATATAGTTATCTTTAATTTAATTCTCAAGTGTGAGTTAGGTCTATAACCGCTCATAAACTGAAGTATGCCAAGGAGGCGATAAACAAAACGGTGACTGTACCTATAGTTTGGACTTTTAGACGAACGATTGTGAATATTGCAGCTGTGTGAGTTCGACGTTATATAAAAACAATACATTTAAGATTCTCATCGGTTCTCTGCGGAGCGAAAATCAATGGATGTCGTCTTGTATTAGAAACTAAAATATATTTTTCCCAATGAAATACGTACTAAAATGTTCACGATTGACTTTCGCGGTGAAGGAATAACGTCGTGTAAAAATAAAAATTTAACCCGCAAATTTATAATTTGCGTAATTAGTGGTGGTAGGACGTCTTGTGAGTCCGCACGAGTTGGTACCACCACCCTGCCGATTACTGTCGTTAAGCAGTAATGCGTTTCGGTTTGAAGGGTAGGGCAGCCGTTGTACTGTGAAAACTGAGACCTTTGAACTCATATCTCCTCCCTCCGTGCGTCGTATTCCTCAGTTCTGAGGGTCGTGACCTTTACTAAGCACTTTTGTTAGGACTATGTTCCTCCATTCACTTCTGTCCTCCGCGCAGTGGATAGCGACATTCATGCTGGATTCCAAAGTCGTCTTAATCTGATCGGACCAACGCATGGGATCACGCCCCCTAGGCCTCTTTCTTTCTACTTTGCCGGTGATGAGAAGTCTAACGACTTACGTGACGGTATTTATGTTGTAGTTGTGGACTCTGGTAACCGC
The DNA here is from genome assembly GCF_030269925.1 of Bombyx mori. NCBI lineage: Eukaryota > Metazoa > Arthropoda > Insecta > Lepidoptera > Bombycidae > Bombyx > Bombyx mori. The sequence continues at coordinate 12,304,222 of NC_085124.1, read as the reverse complement.
TTCACATCAGGTGGGTCAAGAGCTCGTCCATCCATCTAAGCAATAAAAATAAAATAAAAAAACCAATGCTTAAACGCAATGTGTTTTATGCTTCTGCTGTTACAGAAGTCGATAGGCAAGTGAATGTCGCTACCTACTTTGAGATAGTCGAATTCTCAATTTTATTCTAAAGTAGCTTTATTTTTTATTCCGTAACAAATAGCTACACCGCACACATACGTGAGTACGAATTTTACACAACTCGTTTTTTTCCTTTTTCTGTATTTTTTTCCTGTTTTGCTCATGTCGTAATTTTCTGGTTGATTTCCCGTTCTGATTGTACCTACGGAAACCTAAGAGAGAATTTTTAAGAAAGCAGTAGATTTGTACATTGTTTTTTTTTTTTCAAAAAATATCTAAAGGTAAGCAAATTTGTACTAAAAACTTTTTAATAAATTAGAATATTTTGATCGGATTAATAAGGTAGTTTTTTTTTTTTTTTTTTTTTTATTGCTTAGATGTGTGGACGAGCTCACAGCCCACCTAGTGTTAAGTGGTTACTGGAGCCCATAGACATCTACAACGTAAATGCGCCACCCATCTTGAGATTGAAGTGAAGAGTTTGAAGTCGTCGTGGCCTAACGGATAAGACGTTCGGTGCATTCGTGTTGAGCGATGCACCGGTGTTCGAATCCCGCAGGCGGGTACCAATTTTTCCAATGAAATACGTACTCAACAAATGTTCACGATTGATTTCCACGGTGAAGGAATAACATCGTGTAATAAAAATGAAACCCGCAAAATTATAATTTGCGTAATTACTGGTGGTAGGACCTCTTGTGAGTCCGCACGGGTAGGTACCATCACCCTGCCTATTTCTGCCGTGAAGCAGTAATGCGTTTCGGTTTGAAGGGTGGGGCAGCCGTTGTCACTATAATGGAGACCTTAGAACTTATATCTCAAGGTGGGTGGCGCATTTACGTTGTAGATGTCTATGGGCTCCAGTAACCACTTAACACCAGGTGGGCTGTGAGCTCGTCCACTCAACTAAGCAATAAAAAAAAAAAAAAAAGATATAAGTTCTAAGGTCTCAAGTATAGTTACAACGGCTGCTCCAGCCTTCAATGCGAAACACATTACTGCTTTACGGCAGAAATAGGCAGGGCGGTGGTACCTGCCCGTGCGGACTCACAAGAGGTCCTACCACAGTAAAAAGCTTTTTATTCGCAGGGTATATATTCCGTAAACATGCCACGAATACAGAAAACGTGAATATTGTATGGTAGTATGATAATTTACACATAATAATATGGTATTACAAGGTATACGTTCTTAGATGATAAAATAAAAAAAACAATTACATAAAAATGACTTTAATTGAAGTTTTGGACCACATACTTTAGGCGTAGTTGTAATAAGGTTTATTTTAATTTTTATTAGTCCACTTATAGGATATTCGGTTCGATACACTACATATTAGAATCCTTTTTACCCATACGTAAGTACCGATGTACCGATCAGATCTGTGAATAAAGAAATCTTTACCTGCGAATATAGGAATTGAGACGCATTATTTAAATCAGCAAATTGTGAAAACGCGAATGAAAGAAGCGCGAATAAGGAGTTTTTACTATACTATATCACCACTACCCGCGGGAAGATACTCTTGCCCTTCTTGTTAGTGTCATGTTATTTTATTTACCTGCTACTAATTGCACTAACTTTATAAACGCACTGGCTAATTGATTGATATTTAGATAAATTTTCACGCATTATGCATTTAAGGGATTTTCATGAAACATCAGAATGTTTATTAATAGTAGTTATATAGTCAGAATAGTTCATGAGCTAAAATATAGTGTAATGAAAATACGAAAGAACGAAGGCATGCGAGTAGTTTCAAGAATGTTTTTATTACATTTAGCGATAGTCCCAGCGGAGTGTGACCTTTTCTCACCTAACTATTTGCTGGTAGCGTAAGGGGCCATTCCAGCTACGGTCAGACGGATAGGTGAGCTTACGGGCTGAATCTGAGAGAATTTGCTAATACTAGCCGAGCAGGGCTTTCAGAACCTACCTCTTATTATTATTATTATTATTATTTTTCCTACCTAAGCTGAGAGCCTTGAGAGGCTATTTCAGCATAACCTTAACTAGTAGCTAAGCTCACGGGGCTCCAGCCTGACGATGTTGCTAACACGAACCTTAGCAAGAGCCGTGATTCGCAGAATGTATGACCGGATCGGAAACGCGACCCACTGAGAAGATACGGTGAGAAACTCAGTGGGCTGTGTCTGTGGGTTAATTTACTTTCCGAGCCTTTCGTTGCAAGCGACGGGTTCGACGAGAACGATGACCGGTGCTTGAGGTACCTCAAAGCACCGTTAGTTGATCGGGAGGATCCGAAATGACGTGTTTTGGGCAGAATCTACCACCGGATCGGAATCGCGACCCACTGAGAAGATCCGACAAGAAACTCAGTGTGCTAGAGCTAAGAAGTAAGACCAGAGCATCTTACCTATCTTACCTTCAATTGTGAAGCTGTATTCTGGAACTATGGTAAAGTCATTAACTTTTGTTATAACTCTAAAGTCCTATTTTAATAAATAGCGTCTTTAATTTTGTAGCCATAAATGTAAGGAAATCTGACCTTTATTTACAGTTCCCACATTAATTTTCATGTCACAGAAATCATAAAATTAATCGTGACATCAATATTCATAGGCGCGTTTCTTATTTCGAAAAGTCATATGTGATTGTCTTTCCATTGTGTTTACGCTGTATGGCTGGTTCAGTTACGGCTTTTTAGTGTTGAAGCTTTGAAAGTGAACGATAATGTGTTCTGTGAAATTGATGAAACGAAATTTATTGTTCATTGACAATATGACATATTTGGAGATGTATTTAAATGGTCAACGATGTCACGTCTGACCATCTCTGGCTTAGATTAGTTTGTTGTACTACATTTTAACATCGGTTGTCCAATGCTTAACGGTTTTAATATGTGCTCATGTTTTTGGTTACATTTTAAATTTTAATAAAATCGTGGCTGGCCAAAGGACATTGATTAAATTGGACATGGACCTTTGTAGCGATTATTGGAACACGGAATTCTAAAGTACCAGTCAATTTGAGAGTTTTGAAAATAGTTTGTTGAATCTTTACATTGTCCTTTCATGAGTAGATGGAGTTTAAAGCTCTGACAGCAAATCTTACAACAACAGGACCATTTCTGACCAAAGTGGTCTTGGCCTACATGTCTTATGGGCGGTGTGAAGGCGAAAAATCAGGAGTCTTATGGGTGGAGTGAGGGTGTTAGCTAGTACCTGATGACAGTGAATCGTAAATTCACCAAATATACTAATTACGTATCGAATTTATAACAATAGTACATATTAGTGATGCTTTGGCAATGTTCATGACATCTTAACTACGGTCAATGATCTTGTTGACATTTACGAATGAACAGAAACGGGCTTGTCGTATATTGTATGTATCTAAAGCATTATTAAAATTTGAGTATTAATCCAACGTACTGTGAAAGCTGTCAATTAACTGTTATAGGATAGGGCGTATTACAAAGCCCAATGGATAGGTACAATCTGCAGCGACGCAGCCACGCGCTCTGATTTATTGGGTGGGGTAGCCGTTATATAATGGAAACTGACATTCACATTGTGTCTTTGGACTCCAATGACCTATGAATATAGTGTTTTCGAAGCTAGCCACAGCTATTTTACTAAGTTAAATATGAATAATTTTTGTGTTCTGTTTTAATTCATGAATAATTAATAAAACACAAATGCGGGTAGATGCCCCATCATTCTCCCGAGACCGTAGTTCCCATTCAGCCTTTATTCAGCTTAATAATGCTATCAATCTAAAGAACACAACTTTTTCTTCTTGATTTACTTTAAGTTTAATTACTGTCTTCATTTCTGAAGGAATCCGTCTAAAATACAAAAAACTTATTTCCCTAAACTCTTAATGGTATCGAATAACAAAAAGATTCACGTTGTTTCTATTCTGGCGTCCGCTCGTCAATCATAGTTTACCGATCGCTCTATAAGGGTTATGTTGCAGTCAAGATTTGAGGCGTTAAAATGTGAATAAACACAAGGGCAAGTTTTTTTATATTGCTTAGATGGCTGAACTAGCTCACGGCCCACCTGGTGTTAGGTGGTTACTGAGGTTCATAGACATCAACAACGCAAATGCCGCCATCCATCTTGAGATATGAGCTCTAAGATCTCCGTTTTCACAATACAACGGCTGCCCCACCCTTCAAAGCGAAACGCATTACTGCTCCACGGCAGAAATAGGCAGAGTGGTGGTACGTGTCCATGCGGACTTACAAAAACTCATAAAAATTTTCATGGAAGGGACACAAATTCAAATTCAAATTCAAAATCATTTATTTCAACTTAGATGTCAGTATGACACATTTGTTGAATGTCAAAATCCAAATAACAATGTTAACTCTACTCTAACACTACACTCTAAAAAAATAAATAATAATAATGAAAAATGAAAAGGCCAAGGAGCGAGTGCCTCATTCCCACGTAGTGCCATCTAGTAAATAATCCTTAACTTTATAATATGCCTTGTTGCAACGTTCCTTGACAGTTTTCTTAAATCAATGAACAGGTAGTAATTGAATATTTAGTGGGATCTTGTTGAAAAGTTGTACACCCAGCCCCCTAAAAGAGTTGCTTATTTTCTTAATTCTAGCCGCCGGCAACATGAAAACCTATTCAGATACAGGAGGCAACATGAGCGAAACGTTTTAAAAGGCCTCATGCATTGAATTAGTCCATTAAAGTAAACAAAAAAAATACAGTCTTGTCATTTTAATAAATTCATATTTAGTCAGCCTGCAATGTAATGTGTATACATCCCGGTAGTGCTTGGTGGTTGTTAAGAACTGTGCAGCTTATTGCTCAAAAACAAAAAGTGTAAGTAAACATTTCTAAAACACCCTATTTACACACTTGAAATGCAAGTATCAGCTAAAATACATTAAAATTTATAGTTCAGCATTTCGTGTACAATAGACTTTATTTGTCGCATAGGTCGCAGGTGTTCCGCACTTCAGACGTTTGTCGCAAAACTTACAACAGTTCTAACTTGTCAAGTGACGGAGGGATATTCGTGAAAACTGTCTTACTATATTTCTTGTTTCGTGTGCCGTAATAAATAGGCCAATATTAAGAAACGATATGGAATTACAACTTTCAAATTATAATATTACAAAAATAAGTATAATATATAAAACTACACATAAATAATCTTTGGTACAGTCTCAAATCTTCGCAGTTTTTGGTCATGTATGCTCCTATCGGGTGGTTATTAAGCGACTTGTGATCCGGGGAAAGGTTGAGGGTACCAGGCCACGAGAAAGATTGCCTATGAGGTGAGGACTGACCAGATAAAAGCGGCAGTAAATTGCTTATCATCACTATACGAAGGCACGAGGAGGCGACCATCAGAAAAGAGTGGCGGAGTAGTGTCACTAAAGTAATGAACACGACCGCTCCGTCAAGAGTGATACCGAAAAAGAAGAAGGAGTTATGTAGAAGACGCAGGGAGGAGGAGGAGGACCGCTTTTTTCAACGAATCCCTATGACTTTTCTATTTTCTATTTACACCAGCAAGAACTAGATTTAGATTTTTATTTTAGGCCTACCAGGGCCAAACGAAACCGCAATTATTACAATTACCGGTTGAGTTTGAATAGCAGTGGGAAATTAGCCAAAACCAATTTCGCTCCGACATTAAAGATTTGCGAGAGCAATCAGATATTTTGCATTTTTCTAATTCTAAACTTATACCAGCTACTAATCGTACAAATAATGTAATTTGCTGTACAGTTCTATGTATAAAAATATTATTATTATTATTTACTATGAATGAGGGACTACTAGTTGTCCGGGGGCCTTTCCAGTTTCACCAGGACATGTGGGCGAGCAATGGCTCAGCCAGGAGGCGTGGGATTTACTAACAGTTGCCCGAGCGCCTCCCAAGGAGACCTAACAACTCAAGAGCAGCTGCTTCGCGAATGAATCTTCTACTGGATCGGAACCGAAAATTATTATTCGCGTCATAACGAACATGTAAAATCGAATTTTGTACATAAGGTAAGATTAACACCTAAGATTAGCCCGAGTGCTAAATATAACTAGTCAGGTCATAAGTATTGTCACACAGTAAAAACTTTTCTTTTAGAATGCTGGCCACAAAAAAGTTTATTGAATTCGAATTTCGAATTGTTCATGAAAATAAAAATGTATACTTTTAGAATTTTACTCATTTTTAAATATGGAGTGGACGCTTAAAAAGACCGTGTTGCAGTTATTGCGTTGCATCGTTGCGGTTACGCGCCAATTCAAATTTTTAACATACTGAAAAATTTGAATATAACCAAAAGATTCGTTTATCGTACCATCAAACGATACAATGAAGACTCTAGTGTAGATGACAGGTCAAGAAGTGGTCGCCCTCGGTCTGTTAGGACTCCAGCAGTGATAAAAGCTGTGAAGGCGCGAATTCAAAGAAATCCCAAACGTAAGCAGAAACTGTTGGCCCTTCAGATGGGGTTAAGCAGAACCACGGTGAAAAGGGTGTTAAATGAAGACTTAAGGCTTCGGGCATATCGAAGAAAAACAGGACATCGTTTGAATGCTCGTCTAATGGACCTGAGACTGAAGAGATGCCGCGCTTTGTTGAAACGGTACGCGGGAAAAAAATATCGGGAAATTCTTTTTTCGGATGAAAAAATTTTTACCGTAGAAGAGAGCTACAACAAACAAAATGATAAGGTGTACGCACACAGTAGTGAAGAAGCGAGCAACCGTATTCCGCGTGTCCAACGAGGTCATTTTCCATCCTCGCTCATGGTATGGTTGGGAGTTTTTTATTGGGGCTTAACAGAGGTACATTTTTGTGAGAAAGGTGTAAAAACGAATGCAGTTGTGTATCAAAATACAGTCCTGACGAACTTTGTGGAACCTGTTTCTCATACTATGTTCAATAACAGGCACTGGGTATTCCAACAAGATTCGGCGCCAGCTCATAGAGCGAAGAGCACACAAGAATGGCTGGCGGCGCGTGAATTCGACTTCATCCGGCACGAAGACTGGCCCTCCTCCAGTCCAGATTTGAATCCGTTAGATTACAAGATATGGCAACACTTGGAGGAAAAGGCGTGCTCAAAGCCTCATCCCAATTTGGAGTCACTCAAGACATCCTTGATTAAGGCAGCCGCCGATATTGACATGGACCTCGTTCGTGCTGCGATAGACGACTGGCCGGGCAGATTGAAGGCCTGTATTCAAAATCACGGAGGTCATTTTGAATAAACTTTAGTGTCATAAGAATCTATGTTTTGTTAAGTTCATTTTGGTATATGAACGGTTACATCATGAATAAACTTGTTTCAATTCTTTTACATTAAACATGTAACAGAATTTATGACCTGACTAGGTACATATATTGTATTTTGGTGATTTACTGACTGACATTATCATACTAATAGCTAACAAGAAAAGTTACTGACTAAGAGGCACAGCGGAGAGCGAGATTTCAAAGGTGACTTCGAGCACAGAGGAAAATGAAGGATAATTTCATTTACGGAAGGTTAGATCGACTACATTATAGAATACTCTTCGTGAAACATAGACATATTTACTACAAAGCTTAAAAAAATTAAAACAAGGGAGTTAAGGGAGATCCTTAACTCTTTTTTTTATTGCTTAGATGGGTGGTCGAGCTCACAGCCCACCTAGTGTTAAGTGGTTACTAGAGCCCATAGACATCTACAACGTAAATGCGCCACCCACCTTGAGATATAAGTTCTAAGGTCTCAAGTATAGTTACGCACGGATATTCAAATTTTTGCCAATGCGAAGGTGATTCAAGTTTTACTATAATTATGTAGGTTTCGATGCCTATTGCAAGTTATAGCCTAGATATAGCCTATAAGCAAAACAATCTATAACAGATTTAAAATTGTTGATTGGAAATCAAAATTGTACTCCACACGGAGTACGGAGAAATAATTTAAATTTATAGTTAACAAAATTGTCAACACAAGACTGAGTTATTCAAATTGTGTCCATTGAAATTACGAATGGCTTAATTAATTATAGTTAAGACAAATGTAGAGTGCAAAGGGTGTATGTAATTTTTTGTCAATAAACTGCTAAATGAATTTGCGAAATTTTATCACTTTAATCATCAGAATTTAAATATAGAGATGCAAAATCCAAATTCATTATGTTGCGCCAACGGAAGCAAGCCGAACAAGATACCGTTTCGACTGGAATTTCAAATTAATTACAGCGAGAGTTCGAAGGTATCCTAAAATTTTCTTTTCGAAGAAAATTAATTTGTTCTCTTTTATTTACGAAGGTGATATAAATTAGGTTATTTGGCGTGTTGATCCTTTCATCTCGTTTTAAATATGGCATCACCCGGCATCGGAACAGAGTTCATTCACAATGCGATTCCAGACCTTTTTTGTCATTACGGATCCTCCCGATCCATTAACGGTGCTTTTAGGTACCACAAGCACCGGTCACCGTCCTCGTCGAACCCGTCGCTTGCAACGAATGCATAGACACAGCCCACTGAGTTTCTCGCCGGATCTTCTCAGTGGGTCGCGTTTCCGATCCGGTGGTAGATTCTGCGAAGCACTGCTCTTGCTAGGGTCAGTGTTAGCATCATTCCGGTTTGAGCCCCTTGAGATCACCTACTAGTTAAGGTTACGCTGAAATAGCCTCTCAAGACTATCAGCTTAGGTAGGAAAAAAAAAACCTTCTTTTGCCATGCAACAACCAGTTTTGAAATAATATCTCCTCCGCCTTATTGCCTAGCGCGGTAGAGTTTCCTCCTTTAAAACAAAAATTTGAGGAGATTCCTCAATTGTGGTCCCGGCATAGCTGATGTCTATAAACTACGGTGACTACTTATAATAAAGGGAGGGGCTAAAAGTTCGCGAGCCTCTCGTGGAAATAAGTAAAAAAGGATGCCACTATATAATCTCAAACGTTAATTGAATACTGAACCTTGATTTTTATTGATTGCTTGATTCAATACTCAATATTGTCGCCCACAGAAATAGCCACAGCATACCTGTAACGAGTACTAATAAAAAAACATAATATTAAAAATTATACATCTAAAAATTCTCATTATAAACATTCGTTTTTTTACACAGCAACATCCGATTCCATTGTTGTGATCGTATTTGTGGAAATGTATACCTAGCTGCTACATAGAATCCTAATTTTAGATATTCCCGTTCATCCACATTAGTTGCTTTGTATTCAAGGCTGACATCTTAGTCAGAAAGTTTATCTTTATATTCAGATAGGAGCAGTTTTATATTATGATGATTCAAATATCAAATTTTATTTTTCCACGGATTAATGGGCGTTGAATTTTAATTAATTAATAATAAGGTTTTCTTTTGTTTACGAGTTTTGAGGCGAATCGTAGGGTTTGTTTTTCTTCAAACTATGGATTTTTCTTTGATTTCTGCGCGTTTCTATTTATAAATAATTTTACGGTTTAAATTTTGTAAATTTAATAAAGTTTACTGAGTACTAGATTCTCAAATTTCGATGAATAATTAATAAGTCGTCATTGCTGACGCGAGCGACGTCCAAGAACAACGGTAACCATTCACCATTAGGTGAGCCGTGTTCTCATCTGCCTAAAAGGGCAATAAAAAACACACTACAATTCTACACAAAATTTAACGATTTTCACATTGCATTAATTTCAGATATTTCAGCGCTATTACCGTGATTAATGTTCAAAAAATGTGACAAAATCCTCAGAACTTGGAAAAAGTAATAGTTGTAGGTCACGTGGAAGGAAAGAGAAGTCGAGGAAGATTGCCAACCAGGTGGACGGACATTGTCAAGGAGGCCACAAACACCAGCGTCCCGGGCGCCATTAAGCAGGCCGAATGCAGGCAACATTGGAGGAAGCTGGTGCAAAAACTGGACCAAGGTGGTCACGACCCGCAGTAATAAGGAAACGACAAAGAAGAAGAAGATTAATGTTATGTTAGAGGTAGACAGATTAGTCTACCCTCTTCTTAAATTTTTTTTTTTTTCATACCACTGAAACTAGATATCTCGCCCCGAAAGTATAACATACACTTACATACGTCTTTCAAAATTTATGTCTCAAGATGAGTGACGCCATTGACATTGTGGCGGTGTCCAATGGCTACCGTAAACGTGCGACAGCCGATGAGTTCTAGGCTCGTATATTATCAATTCTTGTAACAGAAAAGCTATTAGTATAGCTTTGTTTTTGGACACCATGCACAATAGTACATGCAAACTCAGTTATAGGTATAGAATAGGAAACCACAGAAACAAGTCACTGAGTTTCTCGCCGGATCTTCTCAGTGGGTCGCGATTCCGATCCGGTGATAGATTCTGCGAAGCACTGCTCTTGTGATAGCACTAGTGATAGGAAACTCTATCAGGCTGAGCCCCGTGGGCTCTCCTCTCAGCCCGTAGGAGCTGGAAGATCCCACGGAGTCCACCAAAGATTAAGTTGAAAAAAAAAAGAACTCTGTACTGTCAGTCTGTACTGTATTTAGTGCTGGCGGTCAAATGAAAGACTCGACTTTTTTTTTCGTAAACAAAACACATATGCGTTTCCTGTGCAAGCTTTTGGAGTGTAGAATTTGCATTCTGTACATAGCTCGCAAAAAAATTAGTAGGTAATCCGCGCGTCTAGCAGTCTGATTAAACGGGGATGGGTATATTAGTTCATCCGATACGATAATCGGAACACCAAGATATGACCGATCCATTAACGGTGCTTTTAGGTACCATAAGCACCGGTCACCGTCCTCGTCGAACCCGTAGCTTGGGACGAAGGGCTCGAGAAGCGAATTAACCCATAGACACAGCCCATTACGTTTCTCGCCGGATCTTCTCAGTGGGTCGCGTTTCCGATCCGGTGGTAGATTCTGCGGAGCACGGCTCTTGCTAGGGTCAGTGTTAGCAACACTCCGGTTTGAGACCGGTGAGCTCACCTACATGTTAGTGCGAAGCTGAAATAGCCTCTCAAGGCTATCAGCATAGGTAGGCAAAAAAAAAAAGATATGCTTAAATATGAACACGAATGTTATCGATTTCTACGAATTAGAATTCCTTACAACCTGGGAATATTCGGATAGCTCGTGATAGCTATGTTGTGTAATTATGCCACATGAAACTTATTATAGCCATGTATTTTGAGATGATAAGGCTTATAATGAAGAATGTGTAGTTTGTATACCACTTTCTTTAACAAATGTTTTCGGAAAATTGCGACACATCTACCGGTAAAATAATACTTGATTGAATAAATACTCAATAAAATGATATAGCTTTATTCTCACTGGTGGTAGGACCTCTTGGGGGTCCGCACGGGTAGGTACCACCACCCCGCCTATTTCCGCCGTGAAGCAGTAATGCGTTTCGGTTCGAAGGGTGGGGTAGCCGTTGTAACTATACTGAGACCTTAGAACTTGTATCTCGAGGTGGGTGGCGCATTTACGTTTGTAGATGTCTATGGGCTCCAGTAACCACTTAACACTAGGTGGGCTGTGAGCTCGTCCACCCATCTAAGCAATAATAATAAAAAAAAGCTTCCTATGAAATTGGTAGCAAGTAAATCGTATCAATTAAATAAATAAAATAAAACAGGCGTTTCAAAACGCGTAGTTTACGTCTCAATCGGAACAGTTTTGAGGTCGTACGAGTATCAGTCGTACATTATAAATGAGTACAATAGTTGTTGCATTCTGAATGATGTCATGCCACACCAATTTAGAAATCGAGCTTATATTGGCGAGGCACTGGCCTATATTGTCACGAATTCACATGTGCTCATGACGCAATTGTTTCCAAACAGCTTCGAACTGAAATATTGTAAAATTGTATTGATAAAGTGCTCTGCAAAATACAATTATAGCATAAAAATAAAACTGACTTTGTCAAAAAAACACAATGAGCTTATTAGATATTCGTGGGTTTCGGTACCGGCATTTTAGGTACATATTTATACTTATTATTAAGTATTACATATTATTTAAGCTGTGCCTAAAGAATACCGATACGGATATTTTATTATTTTATATTTTTTTATTTTTTCAATTATTGGTTAACATAGAGCAAACCCTACGAGAAAACATCAAAAATGATTTGCTTTGCCCTTGTAGGCAGACGAGCATACGGCCCACCTGATGGTGAGTGATTATCGTCGCCCACGGACGTCACCAATGCCAGGGACAGAGCCAAGCCACTGCTTACCGTAGGCAAGCTGCTGCCTAGAGATGTCGATTCATCGATTGTAATCGTATCGAAGCAAAGCAACCGAAACTGGGTAAAAATCCCGCAGATAGGTACTGAATTTTTCTAAGTAATTATATTGCTAGCATATACTGACGGTAATCTTCCACGATGAAGGAATAATAAAGCGTCCAAGCTCCAAGCTACGATTCAGTCCTGTTATAAAGATACTTGGGTATCTGGTATTCTCTTCAGTTCTTGCGAGACATTTTCCTTTAGCAAGATAGTGCACGGTAGTTAGGTACTCGTAGCAGACTCAGGTTTCGATGTTACAATATTTTAAAATGGACGAAGATCACCTCGGTCGTCTGCGACCACGAAAACTGTAAAGAATTTCGAATAGAAACGTCGGAAACAATTTAAAAACAGTAAAAAAAACATATGTATTTAATCGTAAAACTAGTTTCAATTACCTTTGGGTGTTTATCTAACTCGTCGATTCTGGGTGACTCGGAATTATGCTAATGCCACATTTTTCGGCTCTAACAACCCCTAACAAAACAATAATGTTCATTAATTTCCTCGACTATTTATTTATAAACAATTAAGTTAATGGATGCTGTTTGAAGCGCCATCTCCAAATTAATTTCTTTAAATAAACTTTGATGCTTCTCATGAAACCGCCAGATGAACTGTTCGACGTTTTAAATAATTAATCTCACAAGTGAGAGGCTCAGTAGTAAAAGGGCTTAAGTGCTACAGTTAAACTTGTAACGTCTTATCTCTTGTCTCAATAATAATAATAAAGTAGTGACGTAGCTGCGACCGGCGATTGTGTTTGTCGATAGAGGGAGAATCTTTTAGGTGTTGCATAAGTATTTAAGTTTTTTTTTAAGTGAAACTTGTTTAGGCGCATGAGGGTAAAATTTTTAAAGAACGTCACGCAGGTATGCAACAGAAGTGAATCAAACTACTATTGAAATTAAGTACGGTACTTGTCAAATGACAGTAGTAGTAGTATTTTTGTATTTTTCCAACTGGAAAGGCAAATGTATCATACCATACAGCCTATAATTTTATAAGTTTTTTGTGAAAAATGTTAATAGGAATTGAAATGAAATGAAAAGAATTTGGAACATTAATCAAATAGCATGAAATTTAATTAGTCAATTCAATTGGCAAAATATTAATCATTTACAATTTAGAAATTTTTAACATAATGTGACTGTCAACACTGAGGTTTGAGATTGACATTTGACAGACTTGGCGGGAACATATCTTTCTTTTTCCCTTCTTCTAAGTCTCGGAAATCTAAAGTTTTAGATTTGTATAAATATAAGCAAGACTTAGAAATTAGTTCGCCAAAAAAGTTTCACTTCTGACATGTGTACTTTGTACAGCTACAAGCGTCGTCTTAATAAGTAACATATAGGTCCACGGTTGATATAAATGTGTAACTGTTTCAAATAATCTGTTTCTGTTCATTTTTCAAATAAGATGTTGAGAACACTCTTTTTTATAAAACTATTACAGAAGTATAAAAAGTCTCAAGCATGAAATTTAAGGTAAGAAAAGAATTGACCACCGTACGTGTAGCTTGCCCATAAATTTTACAGGTGATAGCGTACACTTATTTCTACTGGAAATGAGCATTCCACTTCTAACTCATATTTCGCACGAGCCGCGGCATTTACGCTGTGATATTTATCGACTTAGGAACAACCCTCGGCAGCAGGCGGACAAACCAAACATATTTTATATCGAATTTTCTAATGTGCAAAACTTTTCATTTTAATTGAATGTAAAATTCCTAATTGAAATTTTATCGATACAAAACTATGCCATCACTAAATTATTGCTTTGGAAGCGAACACGGTGAACGTTTTTGTGGCAAAGGGGTGACGACCTCACAACAAGGGCTGTTGTTTTTAAATAGATAAAATTAAATGAATAGTTATAAATTATTACGGTATCTGTTGTCCCTTAGCTTATCGTTTATTATTTTATTTTATTTTTATTTACCACATTGGATTAGGTCTGCAAAGCGAATCCATTCGTAATTATATGAAGACAGCATCAAAACGTTATTTCGCACGACGATAAACTCCCATTTAAGGGAGTATCCCAGTAATTATCGATAAATACCACCAATAGCTATGCTTAATCAATTATTGTTCGTTTCATTTTGGGCTGCTTTTTTTATTGTTTAACTGGCTGTACGAGCTCACAGCCCACCTGATGGTGAGTGGTTACCATCACCCATGGACTTCAGCAATGCCAGGGGCAGAGCCAAGCCGCTGCCTACCGCTTAATACTCTCCACAAGCCTCATTTGAAGAAGGACATGTCATAGCGCTCGGAAAACACCGTGGAGTGGAGCTCATTCCATAGCCGTATGGTACGTGGCAAAAAAGATATATGGAAACGCACTGTGGATGACCGCAGTGGCTCCAGGTAGTATGGATGAATTCTACTCCGGTGGCGGGCGGTGCGATGGTAAAAACGAGATGACGGTATCATCTCAAACAATTCCTCAGAGCACTCCCCATGGAACATACGGTACAAAATACAGAGGGAACCGAAGTCCCTCCGCAGACCCAGAGGTTCCACGACGATCCCTGATGTTAAGTGGCTACCGGAGCCCATAGACATTTACAACGTAAATGCTGCCACCTGCCTTGAGATAATAGTTCTAAGGTCTCAATTTTTACAGTAAAACAACGGCTGCCCCACCCTTCAAACCGAAACGCATTACTGCTTCACGGCAGAAACAGGCAGGTAAGAAGCATATTAGTAGGCTACGAGTACTTCTACTTACCAGTACTAATAAAAATGTATTTACATAACGTTAACATAAACATCACCATAAAACAATGGAACAGATGTGCTAATGAAAAAGCACTGTGACATTCAAGGGTACATATTTTTAGCGACGTGCCGAAGTTTGTTTTTAGTTTAAATTAGCGGCCCGTTCCGGCTCCGCTCAAGTCTTTAACAAAAAAATTCAACAATATTTGACGTTGTTTTATTTTTTTAAATAAAAGAACACTTCTTGCGGCATAACTACAATAGTTAGACATAATATACTGTCGGGACACTTTTTGTAATTAATAATGTGTTCTACAAAGTCGCAGTACATAATTATTTTTTTTTATACGGCCCACCTGATGGTAAATGGTCACCGTCGCTCATGGAGGTCAGCAATGCCAGGAGCAGAGCCAAGCCGCTGCCTAAAATTTTATTCTATCATCAATAGTTTTCGCAGGGCACGCGATGTAAAGAATATTTTAGGTAATTTTTTTACACCTTGGGTTACATTATTTGAGTTTTCGTAAAGATCCCTAATTTTTTTCAATAAAAAGATTATAGCCCTATGTCACTCGGGAATAGTGTAGCTTCCAAATAGTGAAAGAATTTTTCAAATCGGTTCAGTAGTTTCGGAGCCTATTCAATACAAAAAAACAAACAAATCTTTCCTCTTTATAATATTAAGTATAGATAAGTATAGATAACCTTATAACAGTAACAAAATTTTACAGCTACCAGAAAAAAATGATAATGAAATATATATGATATTCACGAGGCCACGGCCTATAGGTGATTATTGAAGCCCACAAAGACAGAAGATTCAATTGGAATTAAAAAGGGGTGCCCCATCATTCACATCTGAACTCTCTCTTTAGATATTCACGTCAGAAATAGACAGGCAGTGACACCCACTCGTGCGTGCTCGCAATGCGTTCTATGTATTATCAATAATTAATTTGTTACGCGAATTTCACTTGTGGGTTTGATTTTTAAACGATAGTGGAAGTCTCTCGTGAGCACATGTTAAATAATAAAAATGCCTCAGGATTATCAAGTCTGTTATAAATATATATCACTCGATATGATTTTACTGGTGGTAGGACCTCTTATGAGTCCGCACGGGTAGGTACCACCACCCCGCCTATTTCTGCCGTGGAGCAGTAATGCGTTTCCGCTTGAAGGGTGGGGCAGCCGTTTTAACTATACTGAGACCTTAGAACTTATATCTCAAGGTAGGTGGTGCATTTACGTTGTAGATGTCTATGGGCTCCGGTAACCACTTAACAACAGGTGGGCTATGAACTCGTCCACCCATATAAGCAATAAAAAAAAAAATAAAAAAAAATATGAGTACGACCGTCTTACTAATTAGTTGACGAATGCTTCAAAACTATGGCTCTCTCGGAAACAATTTGACCGAACCGTAATTTTTTGACCGTTTAACTTATTTTATCACATGTGTTCGCCTCATTCCTTTAAGTAATTCATGATGCAGCTCAGTAAGTTACATGAGCAACTTAAAACAATTAAGCATTATTATTATGGGAGCTTGTTATGTGAGAAATGCTTATGCGGGTGTCGATTTAGTGGCTCCATTCACTACAATCAGTCATAATTAATTTCATTCGAAAAGTTTGTTAAGGGTAAAGAGATATAAAAACAAAAAAGAACTCAGTTCTTTTTTGCTATTTCTATTTGAGTTTGTACTAAGTAATGATTAAACAACAAATAAAGAGTCAGTATAAAATAATGAAAAGATTCAACGATACAACAATAAAAACGAATAAAATTGGTATTCAGATTAATTTCTGGAGTGTGTGTAGTGAAATACCTATAAATATAACAACACTATTTTATTATTAATATATAAAATATGATTACTATTTTCTAAAAATTGACAGTAAGTTGAATCCATAGAAATTCGTTCGGTTTCCTAGGTGATTGGAAAGTACCTAAAAATTCACTGGAAAAAGATGTCGATTTTTGGTAACATTTTTCATTGTTACATTTTTTTCAGTTTAACACCTCAGCCCACAAATAAAAGATACGATAAGGAACACCGTTCCAAAATGCTTAAAACACATTTGAATACAAAATGAAATTGCTTATTCTTCTCATTTTTGTTCACGATCACTTTTAGCAGCTATTTTTGGTGTTTTTAGTTAATGTTAATTACGTAACTAAATTGATTTGACGAATTTCTGTTTCTCTGATTTCTGTTGATACAAACTTAAAATATTTATTGTGTTAATAAACAAACAAAAATTATAAGCTATTGACTTGTCCACCGATCAGTTTCCAATCTATTCACTGTTTTTACTGTATTAATGTGGCTTCTTCTTCTTTGTCGCTTCCTCATTACTGAGGGTCGTGACCACCTTGGTCCAGTTTTTGCACCAGCTTCCTCCAATGTTGGCTGCATTCGGCCTGCTTAATGGCACCCGGGACGCTGGTGTTTGTGGCCTCCTTGATAATATCCGTCCACCTGGTTGGCAATCTTCCTCGACTTCTCTTTCCTTCCACGTGACCTTAATTAACTGGCGTAGCTTAACGTAGCTTCATTAACTGATATTAATAATATCGACTATTCGAGTCCAGTCGCAGTGAAAAAAGGATTTATTGTTTGTAAAATAAATCAGTGGAAAGGGTTTCACGATACAATTAATCACTCATTAGATAGCCTTTAAAAATTTCAAAAACCCTAACGTGTAAACCCATTCGTCATTGTTAAAACAATGTTAGAGGCCTGTTTAAATATTAAAACGGCGTTTAGTAATGGAGTTAACGTGTTTAAAAACATTTAGGAGAACGTAAAGGTTTTTTTTTAACTTTTAATTTTTTATTTGTACTCACATAAGGCGTATTTGCGTAATCAAGGAGAGCTCTCTGACGACTATCAAACTTCCTTAAGGGAAAGGAACATGATTATGTTCTATATGAATGATAATCCGGTCTATAGAAGATACCGACTACTGATTTCCCAATTTTTTATTATTTTCTTTTTCCCTATCTATAGTCCGGTAGCCTAAGGGTCTATTCTAAGTTCGTGCAGGTGGGTAAGTTTAACGTTTTTAAAAAAATTTAGGAGAACGTAAAGGTTTTTGGAACGAAGTTCTTTTTGGGACGATGCGGAGAGGTACACTAACCGGGAAAAAACGTCCGTAACGTAAGATTTTTATAAGTAATGCACACAGTGTACGACTTAACTTTGCAATAGCGTACAAAAATTTTATTTTTTTTATCATTAAAAAATGTATAGGTACCCGCATAATTATTTTCTTTATACCTCGAATAGAACTTAAAATTAATATTTTTATAATAAGGAACTTCGTTCCTGTCCGGTGTCCCACGACACCACACATCTTTTTTTAAATTTATATTTCCCTATCTATTGTCCGATGGGTCTATTCTAAGTTCGTGCGGATGAGTAAGTGAGAGGACGGGTAGGTGAGTTTTCCAATACATGTCCACTGAAGTACATGTACTATTCTGATTTGTATATCTCAGAAAATCTCTTGCGTAATATCTGCTACGACTTTACTTTATAGTCTTTAAAGCAAACACCCGTTTGATGCGTTTGTTAACGATCACCGTTGTTTACGGACATGCTAATAGTCAAGGTACTGGTTACTGATGAGAACTCAAACTTTGGTTAAAAATCATTTTTAGCACTTACGAAGCACTGTGGAATTCATCTAATAATCGTTTATCTAAAATGTCACTTCTTCGACTTCATCGAAATAATAGGAAATAATCTATAGGTGCTTTTTTATTTATTGCTTAGATGGATGGACGAGCTCACAGCCCACCTGATGTTAAGTGGTTACTGGAGCCCATAGACATCTACAACGTAAATGCGCCACCCATCTTGAGATATAAGTTCTAAGGTCTCAGTATAGTTACAACGGCTACCCTATCCTTCGAACCGAAACCCATTATTGCTTCACGGCGGAAATAGGCGGGGTGGTGGCTACCCGTGCGGACTCCCAAGAGGTCCTACCACCAGTGAAATAAATGATCTTTAAGTATTGACGTTTGTTTAAAGGCGTGATAAAAAGACTCAGAAAAACAAGTCGAGTGCATTGAAATGAAACTCAAAACATTTGACTGTACAATTTTCTTATGATTATTTACAATATTCAAGTATTCTTGTTTTGTAAATCACAATTTTCCACTTCATTTTAAAATGTCGTGTTTCGTACTAAATTTTGTTACACAAAGTGTGTTTATTGGGTCGTTAACTTCCAAATAATCCAATGTTCACACCGCACTATATTTTTGTATAATGGCTCGTGCAGTTTGTTGGCTCAAAATTGTACTTACTGTAAAGGAACGACTTTGCTATGGTTGTTTTGAAAACAGTAAGCGAAGTCAAAACAAAGTTTTTGTACAGCATAGCAGATATTTACAATTGCTTGAAATACTTCAGGATTAATGAAAAATAATTAACTTTTGGCTACATAATATTGCACACAAAATGTATTTTAAACAAGTAATGAGCAAACGTAACGGTAGTAACGGTAAAACCCAGATTCATTCCGCCATGAAGAGAAGAATCCAAAATTTCCTATCCACAACACCAGTTTATTTGGTCAACAAGAATCAAAATAATGAATCGATTTTTTAAAAGTCCTTTATTAGTAACGCAACCACCGCCAATGCTACAAACAATATCAAAATTCTAATCAATAAAATGCAAATCGTGAGCAAATAAAAGCCCATTAGAAAAAAATAAACATGGTAGTAATTTTTTAGATTTTAGGTCCTCTAGATCAAAGGTTTGTTCGAAGCCTATCTTGGTTTCCACACACGGCCAAGTGCGTTCGGCCTGTTAAACCCGCCAAAAATGGATCTGAAAGAGCAGCTTTCCATCATTGAGTTCCTATTTAACACAACTCGGCCTAGAAAGAGAACACTTTGTCTTCAAATGCCACTACGACAGTCCCAAAATCGATATTGAGGCTATTCTCATTCTCCACTCGGGCAGAAGCTCTTTATTTCAAAATTCTTTTTTTTTTTGCTTAGCTGGGTGGTCGATCTCACAGCCCACCTGGTGTTAAGTGGTTACTGGAGCCCATAGACATCTACAACGTAAATGCGCCACCCACCTTGACATATAAGTTCTAAGGTCTCAGTATAGTTACAACGGCTGCACCACCCTTCAAACCGAAACCCATTACTGCTTCATGGCAGAAATAGGCAGCGCGGTGGTACCTATCCGCGCGGACTCACAAGAGGTCCTACCACCAGTAGAGATTCTATTTATCTATCTATTCTATCTATCTATCTATTCTATCTATCTATTCTATCTATCTATTCTATCTATCTATTCTATCTATCTATTCTATCTATCTATTCTATCTATCTATTCTATCTATCTATTCTATCTATCTATTCTATCTATCTATTCTATCTATCTATCAATTCTATCACTCGATCCAAAAAGAAACTGCAAACCCAAATATAAATTTAATGTAACAAATTTTTCTTCGTTCATCCATTATTCCTTCTTGAATAAATTAATACTTTTAATTTCTTTTAAAGTCGGGTAGAGATATTCTAAGTTTGGACGCGAAGGAACACAATTGAGTAGGTGGAGCCATCACAAAAGTTGTGATTATTTAAAACAATCCTCGGCTTAAGTTATGATTTGAAACGAAGACATTCTTTGAATGATACCGAAACATTGAAATGTTTTGAGGAAATTAATGATTTTAATCTGTTAACAAAATTTAGCTTTGGTATTTCGTTGGATTTTTATGTTTAAAGCTAGCGACCTGCCGCGGCTTCGCACGGGTATTGTATTTGTGCACAATAAATTACAACAATAAACAATAACGACATTATGTGTGTATTATTTATAAAAATAATTCCTAAGCATTTTTTAAGGAAATATTGAATTGCGTATTTATTCCTTTCAAAGTAAGGAACTTCCTGTATACAGTTGCTTTAACTCCTAAGAGGTGATATTTCCAAAAATCCCTCCTTAGTGGATGCTTACAGCATAAAAGGTATGAAGTGCCCAAACTTGAAGTTTATAGCCCCAGAAGCTTAGGATCGTGATTATGATGAATCCATCAGCATGAGTAATGATTTATGTATAGTTAAAAGTTCATTGTAATTTGCTGTGGCCACTGTAAATCCAAATTCATCCAAAAGCCCATGACCATTCCGCATATTTCCGTTTGGAAGCTGTTAAGTCTTCCTGTTCGAAGGGTGGGACACTTAAGAAATATATGACTTCGACCTCATGTGTCCAGGTATGACATCTTTGAGGTACTAAGCCCCAATCATTTTAAATTACGAATAATTTATCATCTCGAACATTATCCATCATCTTTCACGCTTTAGGGATATCCCTTAAATAAAACTTTCCAAGTAGTTATAAATTTTTTAGTGTTATACCTATGGCTAAAAGCGTTGCTCTTAAAGTCCACCAGTTATGGGTTGGTGTTGATGGTTAAGTTAGTAAGTAAGCACGTCAAGAGTGAAGATTCTGTCACTTAATTTTTGTTTATAATGGTTAATAATATGAACTAGACGTCCGCAGTAGTTGAAATTCGACTGTTATTAATTGGAATTGTAAGTTTGTACACTATTATGGTTGTATTTTATACTTCTATAATCACAAATTTCGCGAAGACTACACTATAAAAAATATTTACAAAGACAAACAATGTTTAATCTATTCTCAATTTGACAACAGACGTCAAGAACCAAAGTTTGACAATAAATAATATGCATGCGTGTGTACGTCAAATACATGGTATGTAGTGTGTGTAATGTTTTCTTTATTCATTTATTGTATCTTTTATGCATTATTTAAAAAAAAAATTAGCATTGTGCACTTCTTCTCTATATTCTCTATAAGTGTGGAAAACTTCATATTCCTCCGTCCGCGCAACTTTCGTAAAAAGAGATACAAAGTTTTTGCTTCACTTATTAATATATAGATATAAATGAATGAATAATCTAATAACCTATAGCATGGTTCAACTCTAACACGAAAAGAAAAAAATCTCCAAAACCCTTTTATAACACGCTACTTCTTCAACACGATAACGAGATTTTTGTTTAACATTATTTCGAAAATTACATTATGGACTATGAACACACAATATAATATGAGAGTTAACAAAATGTTACTGCTTATTTTTCTATATAATAGGTTAAAATTTTTAACATACCTAGTTATAGCCTATTAAACCATAGTTGAAATGTTTCATTCAGAATAAAAACTCTCTTTTTTATACTCGTGTAGGGACATGAATATTTGTCCGATATTAAAATCGAACTCACGACCCTCAGCGCAGTAACCAGGTGCGATAACTACTATCATCAGTCAAGTTTTTGTACGTTATTAGCTTTTTTGTAAAAGGATATAATAGGCACTGTGTCCTAGTATAAAGCGCCTATGCTTATGTTGAGATACCGCAGGAAGGTATGTTTTTTCTTACATTGTATAATAAAAAAATCACATGTTACATAAGTGGCGGCATTACGCTCTTAATTCTATCGCGAAGCAGTTATGTATACGAAATTTTATTAACTGAGCAATATGATTCGAGGTATAATTTATGGACTTCTATCTTTTGTTTTGTAGTATGTGGTCTTCTATGATGGCTTAACATTATGGCTTAACCTATAATTGAGGTGACATCTGCCACGAACTTTTGTCAATTTGTCAATGCTTTGTATTGATGATCACTTTGTTGGTGCAACTTAATAAATAAATAAATAAAACATCAGGTCACGTTCACCAACCTAGTTCTAATAAAAAACTATGATCAAACTGATCTGCTATTTTATGTTTTCGGTCTAGGCGAAAGCTGAAATATGAAGCAAAACAAACTTCAAAAGAAAGAAAGAAACAAAAAAGTCCTTTGGTACCTTGCAATGGACATATGGAGACACACCCAGATAGATAACCCAAGTTGGGTTGCGGTCTGGCAGGCGGCTGGTCGTAAAGCTCATCCCAAATACCTATGAAGCAAGATAAGAGGATATGCTGCAATTACCCCACAGAATATGGGATTAGGACAAGAAGAAGAAAAACGTCCAGGTGAGAGCTGATTTAAGACAACTTTTTCTGAAATAAAAATGCACGAAACGCGATTCCTATTTGTTGATTTGTTGACACTGTCAATATCACGGTTAAATGTTATACGATTTAATTTTCATTTCGCTAGGCAGCGGCCTGGCTTGCCCCTGGTATTGCTGAAGTCCATGGGCGACGGTAACCACTCAGCAACAGGTGGGCCATATGCTCGTCTGCCTACAAGGGCAATAAAAAAATTACACGGAATAATTCGGCAAAATGACCCACCGATATAACCTACGGAGTTTCTCGCCGGATCTTCTCAGTAGGTCGCGATTCCGATCTGATCGTGTAGATTCAGCAAAAAGCTACTCTTATTAGGGGTGACGCAAAGTCTCTTAGAATGAGTCTCGTCAGCTCGCGTACCCACCCGGCACAACCAAAAGCACAAGGCTCCTGCTAAGAAGATAGGATAAAAAAATAACCATTTTAAGGGACATTTCGTAGTATTCATGCTGGCACTACCAAGCAAGTAAAACATTACGAGCAAAATCAATTATGTTCATAACTTGTAAGGGGCTGAAGGTGACCGTTACGCCGTCTGTCTGAACTAAGAGCCCAGTTTTACTACTGCTATCAGGAAAGTCAATAAAGAAGACATGTTCCACTGAAATATGGGGTGACCATGTTGTGTCCTAAATATATTGGACGTTTTCCTAACTTTAGAGTCAAAGGTGCGAATTTAGTTTTAACAAAATAAAATATTAAGTACACTATTGGAATAGAAAGGCAATCCGGTGATATCATTGCGAAACATTCTCTTTTAAGAAGGGCATCGTTAAAAAATTTTTAAGATTAAACTAACTAACTCACTACAACTTTCTTGTTTATCGTATGACTCAAACAAAAATTTTAACTGTTAGTTTTTATATCTCATAGTTTTAATGTTTTGAATTATTGCAAATTATCAAATACTTTCGCGTTGAATGAATCAAATTTCATTTATTTTACGTATAATTTAAACTCATAAGTACGGATATTGGCCACTGAGTTTCTCGTCGGATCTTCTCAGTGGGTTGCGTTTCTGATTTGGTGGCAGATTCTGCAAAGCACTGCTCTTGCTAGGGCCAGTGCTAGCAATACCTCCGGTTTGAGCCCCGAGAGCTCAACCACACGCCAGGGTAACGCTGATATAACCTTTCAAGTCTATCAACATAGGTAGGGGAAAAAACGGATAGTCACCCTATCGTGCACTTAGAAAGACCACGTATCCGTTTAATATTAGGTACATTCTTTATGTTGGTCTTGCGTTTGATGGGCTCACGTCCGGCTTCATTCTACGATTGACGACTACGTTCTAGAGAGCAGAATTGTGGGACCAACTGTTTTTTTTTAAATGTTGATAATTTTCCGAGGTTGAAATTTTGATAATTTTACAAGGTAATTTTTTATGGATGTTATGTGAGTGAATGTAGGAAAGACATGATCAAAGGCAAGTCGTCCTAGTAATTTTATTATTACTAGGAAAATTAAAGTCGTCGTGGTCTAAATGATAAGACGCTCGGTGTAAGCATTTCCAGCGATGCGATTATGCCGATGTTCAGACACCGCACGCTGCTACCAATTTTTAATCATGCTCACGTAATAATACCAAATCAAATCCGCAAAAAAAAATATTTTTTTTTTTTTTTTTTTTTCCTACCTAAGCTGATAGCCCTAGCGGCTATGTCAGCGTAACCCTAACTTTAGTAGGTGAGCTCACGGGGCTCAAACCTGATGATGTTGCTAACACGAACCCTAGCAAGAGCCGTGCTTCGCAGAATCTACCACCGGATCGGAAACGCGACCCACTGAGAAGATCCGGCGAGAAACTCAGTGGGCTGTGTCTGAGAGTTAATTTACTCGTCGAGCCCTTCGTCGCAAGCGACGGGTTCGACGAGAACGGTGACCGGTGCTTGAAGTACCTAAAAGCACCGTTAGTGGATCAGGAGGATCCGAGATGACGTGTTTTGGGCGACGTCGACTGCTTTCCATTCTGTCCGCAGGATCGGGAATGAATATAATTTTCGTATAGCTAAAC
Source organism: Bombyx mori (assembly GCF_030269925.1). Classification (NCBI taxonomy): domain Eukaryota; kingdom Metazoa; phylum Arthropoda; class Insecta; order Lepidoptera; family Bombycidae; genus Bombyx; species Bombyx mori. Next base: position 12,279,016 of record NC_085124.1, on the reverse strand, counting down.
TATATATACCATTGCGGCATAGATCGCAAGTCTTAAGGCGGTGGGATTCGCAATTTGCTGTTATTCGTGATTTAGTTCACCCCTAAAACAATAAAAAATCACCATAAACCATGCCATTTACTTTATATATTTATGAATCATATATTGTTCGATCAGACACCCAGTATTCGTTCTAGTCATGCTAAATTTTACTAATATTTTATGCGACATATAACATGGATACCAACGAATTGATCGTGTATGCCATACCAACTAATATATTATGCGCTTTGTGAGCCCGCACATGTATGAGCCAATAAGTTGCCTATTACTGTCGTATATCGAATTTCGACGTTATAATGCTTATAAGCTCCCTATATTAAGTAGTTGAAGGCCCATCTCTATTTACTAAAGCAATAAAAAAACCTCTGCAGACCTTTAAAAATACATATTATTATATACATAATAGACATAGTACTTAACGGTGGGCAGCAGGTTCGCTCTACCCCTGGCATTGCTGACGTCCATGGGCGACGGTAACCACTCACCATCAGGTGGGTCGTGTGCTCGTTTGCCTACGAGGGCAAGAAAAAAAAAATCGTCATAAAATACGTTTTAGAGGAATAACTAATTTTCTATACTCCAAAATACAGATATGCTTTGTAAAGAAAATTGGCAACATTGGCACCAATTAATCCAGCGAATACCGAACTATAAACCGTTAATCATATCATTTGACGCCTAAATTATTTCGCTAAATTATTCCTAAAATTATTTCGCATTGCAAATTTACACCTACGGTAGTGGAAGTTGCATCTTAACTGTGAGAACCTAGTCTTAATTGAATCTAAAACGTGTGGGCTACGGTAGGATAGCCTTCGAAACTGAATAGAATAGGCAAGATTATGATTTATTGTTTTTAAAGTATTTAAATAATATCGCAGACAAAGGCAGGGCTCACCTGTTAATTATAACTCGTTGTTTTTGTGATTAGTGATCCTGTGTAGTATATTTTTTTTTATTTTATTGCTTTTGTGGGTGAACGATCCTAGAAACGAAAGATCCTTCAAGCAGGAAGGCATGACTACTGCGCAAATGAGATAAGCGAGATGAAACCATAAAGTAATATTAGATAAAAAAAAATTGCTTAGATGGGTGAACGAGCTCACAGCCTACCTAGTGTTAAGTGGTTAGTCGAGCCCATAGACATCTACAACGTAAATGCGCCACCCACCTTGAGATATAAGTTCTAAGGTCTCAGTATAGTTAAAACGACTGCCCCACCCTTCAACCCGAAATTTGGGGGGATGGTGTTACCTACCCGTGCGGACTCACAAGAGGTCTTACCACCAGTAAAACCACCGGTATGTATAAAGCTTGCGTAATCCAAGGAAATTCTGCAAAGGTGTATGTGTGTATTTCATGATTTTTTGTCTCAAATCAGTCTAGCTCTTCAGTAGCTGAGAACGGTAGTAATGCGTAATAATGTTACAATTTTTATATACTCAAAATACCAACCGCTTCTTTCGCAACCGCATGCACCGACCTGTAACTGAGAAAACATTTAGTGTGAGATTAATCTAAGCGCTACTTGTTATGTTCACGTGGTTGTCTGTGTTGTAATGTTGGTAGCCCATATAAAAATAAATGAAACATAATTTGGCCTTCCGCCTATTACTTACGTGTTGCGTATTGCTGTTGATCCAGAAGCACTGGTGGTAGGATCTCTTGCGAGACCGCGCGGATGGGTACCACTACCCTGCCTATTTCTGCCGTGAAGCAGTAATGCGTTTCGGTTTGAAGGGCGGGGCAGCCGTTGTAACTATACTCGATACCTTAGAACTTGTATCTCAGGATGGGTGGCGCATTTACGTTGTAGATGTCTATGGGCTCCAATAACCACTTAGCACCAGGTGGGCTGTGAGCTCGTCCACCCATCTATACAATAAAAAAATAAATATAATAAAAAAATGGGATTCATATTAATCTATTCTATATTTAAAAATAGGTATGTTTCCTAGTTGGTGCTTTTGTTACTTTTTAATTAATGAATTAATTTTAACAAACGAATCAAGAAATTTTCAATCATTGGTTTAGAGCAAACGCTACCAACAAATATCTATAAAGGTTTTTTTTGCCTTTGTAGGCAGACCAGTGTACGACCCAACTGACGGTGAGTGGTTACTCTAGCCCATGAACGTCAACAATGCCAGAGGCAAAGCCAACCTGCTGCCTAAAGTGAATGAATTCTAACAAACTTACTCACCATACAGACGTTGTCCAATCGAAACATAAGTAGTTTTATTTTATGATCGATCTCTGAATCGTTCCGTTTCCGGGAAAGTTTTTCTTTTTTTTTTTTCATAACCTAAAAACTTAACGTGGAATATTACGGACTTCAATTACGGAATTGTCACATCGGTCCAGCCAGTTCTTAGTGTTTACAGACAAAGTATATTTTTATTTTACATGATGATTCACTGTGTTTGTTTAATCATTCTTCTAAATCCAATAGTGTAATTATTTGTTGAAAATGTTTTTTCTAGGTAGAACATTGTCGTTCGAAGCTGGAAATATCATTTCATACTTCAGTAACTAGTGAGTTTAATCTGTGCTTTAGTTCAAGTAAGGCCGCGAAGGCGCGTAGACGTGTTTCCTTGGCGGACATAGCGAATTCGAAGAATGTGTCTCGTTCGAAATTTGAATAGTGCAATGATGTTGTAGTGACTCTCTAGACTGTTGTTTTTAAACAAAAAATTGGAACTGTCATTTTTAATGTGAGTAAATACTTTTTTCTAAATATTTGTTTTAAAAATAATAATGATTTAACACACTTATTTTTTTTGGAAAATGTTGCATAATTAAAATAGTAAGTAAATGTAGTAAATAATATAAATATATTGTATTGCATAATGTTAGATTGAATTTTTTGTTAGATAATCATTGAATTAAATACTTTTTTTGTTTTCGACTGTAACTCAAGCTATAGGTTATCAAATTAAATGATATAGTTGTTACTCATTTAATTGAAAAATGTATATTTGTATGTCCATACTTTTTTTTTCTATAAGAACAAATAATAAACAAAATAACTTTGGGAATTGTCTGAAACGAGTTGTTCATCTCGTTTTTAGTATCGTGCTGCTCGCTACCGGAGTTTCTATATGTTACTAGCTGACCCGGCAAACATTGTTTTGCCATTTATAAGATTTCTAGGGAAGTTCTAGTGTACAAAAAAAAAAACTAACTTATTGTAAGTGTGTAAGGATGTGGTAAATGAGTGAAAGAGGTATGTAGTGCTGTGAACGATGAGGGAATATATAATAAAAATAACAAAACCTCATTCAACCATATAATACCTCAAAATAACAAAAAAAAGTCCAAATAAAAAAAAAATGTTAGGGGTGGACAACCCTAATCACTTAGGGGTATGAAAAATAGATAGTAGCCGATTCTCAGGCTTACTGAATATGCATAAAAAAATTCATGAGAATCGGTCAAGCGGTTTCGGAGGAGTATGGGAACGAACATTGTGACACGAGAATTTTATATATTAGATTATAATTCAACCACATTGTCTAGAACCACTGCGTTCATCCACAGTGCGTTTTCAGAGGTCATCCTTGCCGACTCCCCCGGGCCATGACTACGTTTGCCGGTCATCTTAGCAATAAAAAAAAAACATAAATATAGTATGTGAAATTTGGTAACATCATTCATTTCTGCAGCGATGCAATGTCGCCTTGCGGCTTGAGGCCTTTGCCTCGTGTCAGTGATATGTAAATAATTTTTTTTGATGCTGCATTACACCCTACACTGGTGGTAGGACCTCTTGTGAGTCCGCGCGGGTGGGTACCACCACCCTGCCTATTTCTGCCGTGAAGTACTAATGCGTTTCGGTTCGAACGGTGCGGCAGCCGTTTTAACTATACTTGAGACCTTAGAACTTGTATCTCAAGGTGGGTGGCACATTTACGTTGTAGATGTCTATGGGCTCCAGTAACCACTTAACATCAGGTGGGCTGTGAGCTCGTCCACCCATCTAAGCAATAAAAAAAAATTTAAAAAAAACCCTCTATTACATGGCCCACTAGATGTAAAGTGAATACCTGACCGACCGCCATAACGGGAGCATGAACATTTTAAAATACTACTTCTATAAGCCTCATTTAGCTGATTGGCGTGACTCCCTCATTGTGGAAAACGGTCATCAGGAATCACAGCGTTAGTCAAATGTCATAGCAATTGAAAAGAAACGTAGGAAATAACAGGAATTTTCGTCTCCAAGTAGATATCGGCATGTCATGAGGCTTATCAGCTCTGATATCCGTTCGTCAGTAGCGGGATCACGAGCACTTATGCACATCCATAATTAAAACATGTGAAGTGAAGCAGGGTGTCATAGCAATTATTAGACGATCGCCTCTGAATCGGTTTGCAATTTTTTTGTAATATTTAATGCTTTAAAAAATCAAAACTCAATTCTACAAAATGACATTTCAAAATTAGTTAAAAAGCGCGCCAAATACAGTACCTAACAAAAAGTTTTCATTTAATAAAACTGTTCGACAATCAAAAATCAATTTGACAGATATAGAAATGTCAAAACATAAATCTCTGTTACGTAAAGGAAGCTCACCTAAACGTCCCTAAGGTTTCAAGGCAAATGCATTCTAATCGATTCATTATACAGCCCCGAGAGGCTGTCAGGGAATCGATATGGGCCCGACGTAAATCTTACTTCCAGGAGTATACCTAAACTTACGAGCTATGACGCTTGCTTTCGTATGTGTAAACTAAATCGATTTGGAAGATCGCAATGCGGCATACGATTTTTCAAACTATTATTATTAAACATTTTAATCATTTTTCCGTCTTATTTTCGATTTGATTTTATTTTTTTGTTTAAGGTATAATTCAAATAAGGCGTTTATTTATCAATTACACATAATTATTTTAAAATACACTGGTCTTAAAATAAGAGCATCTTAACGATTCTGGCTTAAGGAACAACCGTTCCATTCTTGAATTCGATTTTTTTTCTAACTTCATAATAATTGGGGATAGTCGACGAACCGCGGCGTTCTAGTTATAGTGTTTACTGGCTCTAGTAGTAGCCACTTTTCACTGAGCTCTTTAAATAGAAACATGCAACAAAAATAACCCAATATACAAAGAAAGAGGCAGTGGAAAAACCAGGCTATGTATCTTTTTTTAATACCCTCTCCTTGTCAGAAGGAAGTCGTAGAAGTTTGACATTTTTATGTTTTTATATTTTTTACGGGTGGTAGGACCTCTTGTGAGTCCGCACGGGTAGGTACCACCACCCTGCCTATTTCTGCTGTGAAGCATTAATGCGTTTCGGTTTGAAGAGTGGGGCAGCCGTTGTAACTATACTTGAGACCTTAGAAATTATATCTCAAGGTGGGTGGCGCATTTACGTCGTAGATGTCTATGGGCTCCAGTAACCACTTAACACCAGGTGGGCTGTGAGCTCGTCCATCCATCTAAGCAATAAATAAAAAAAGTTTTACTTAAAATAAGACGAAGTCATGTGATTCACCCATTTACTAAGTAGGATCCAAAGATGCCCTTTTCAATCCATGCAACCGAGAACCCTTTCATCAATGCGCTATCAGCTCAAACGTTCGACATTAGTTCTGCTACGGTTGCATTAATTTTTTTTTATTGCTTAGATGGGCAGATAGTTAAGTGGTTACCGGAGCCCATAGACATCTACAACGTAAATGCCGCCGCCCACCTTGAGATATAAGTTCTAAGATCTGTTTTTACAATACAACGGCTGCCCCACCCTTCTACTCAAAACGCTTTACTGATTTATGGCAGAAATAGGCAAGGTGGTGGTGGTACCTACCCGTGCGGACTAAGAAGACGTCCTACCACCAGTAGTACGCAACTTATAATATTGCGGGTTTGATTTTTATTACATGCTTCTTTCACCGTGGAAGTCAATCGTGAACATTTGTTAAGTACTTATTTCATTAGATAAATTGGTACTTGGCTGTGGGATTCGAACACCGTTGCATCGCTAGACTACTGTAAAGTTTTTGTTTCGTTCAGGTAAAGAAGCAAGCCCTTTTAGTTGACTAAGCGACTTAAACGTAGATTTCAAAGATTATGTATTCGAAATACATACCATAGATTAAGACGGTTCTGGTAAACTAGGTTTGATGAGCGTTTGGAATCTCTGCCTCTACTAGACTGTTTCCAGCTGTGCTTAATTCTTCACAGGGAATTCCCTTAGAAATCATTTGAGGTTACCCTACCACCACCTTTATATTCCGTTTCATCTAAGGTACACTTCAAAAAAGAAATATATTCAGACTGTCGGTTTACCGAGCCATTAAGCCCGCTCGCTGGAAGATCTTGCCATTTTCCCCTATTTTTAAATACTTCTCGAACACCAATACACTTGGTGTATATAAACAAATGTACGTTGTAAGCTTCAAGCAGCCGTGAGCCGCAATATTCTGTGTCGTGATTGGCTCCCTGTCAGGGTTGTCAGTTAATTGACAAGCAAATGCAATTAAGGACTAAGAGACGAAACATTATTAATTTACGTCATCCCCTATTTTGTTCGGTAGCTTTCATATTAGAGCTTAATGCTGTCATATATTGGAGTGACTCAATATTTGCACTTAGCTCTTAGGATTGTTAATAGTTTCGTTATATACGTATTTGTAACTAAAATAATCTTACTAACAATTTTTTTACTATTATATTAGTATTTTACTGGTGGTAGGACCTGTTGTGAGTCTGCGCGGGTAGGTACCACCGCCCTGCCTATTTCTGCCGTGAAGCAGTAATGCGTTTCGGTTTGAAGGGCGGGGCAACCGTTGTAACTTTACGTGAGACTTTAGAGCTTGTATCTCAAGGTGGGTGGCGCATTTACGTTGTAAATTTCTATGGGCTTCAGTAACCACTTAATACCAGGTGCGCTGTGAGCACGTCCACCCATCTAATTTATAAAAAAAAAACCAAGTGACTAATTAACTAATAACGTTGTATTATAAATTGTGGTAAGTGCGCCCCAGTGTACTCATCTATTTCATATGTAATTATTGTTTTCGCTCAAAAGATGTCTACAAGAAAAAGTTCTTTTTATCAATAAGATCGCCTATTGCGTTCTGAAATTCAATGATTTTCAGAATCTTTGTACTACGTTTGATGGCAATTGAAATATCCCGCTTTGTCTTTCAGATGTTTTCAATATTCTCAATAATGACATTTTAATACAATCGTCAATGTGTCAGTAAAACGATTAAAAAAAAACAAATAAATAGGGTTTTATATTTAAATTTATCAGATTTATAGTATATTCATTGCACGTAGTGTCGGAGCGATGTACTTTCTATGACAAACAATAAGTGGAATAGCATGTGCTAGCGTCACTCGTTCTTATCGTATTTCGGGGCAATGTTCCTTTAGTACAATAAATTCTTGTGTCTTTATCTCTGCTTCTAAAGCGTACATTGTTAATATAATATTACTAGCTGTACCCGTCCGCTTCGCTGGGCATTTAAAATTAACATTATTATTTCTCACCCCTACAAAAATTCTCATCATTAACGCCCCCGCAACTGGTGTAGGCAGTCCAACACTCATATAAATATTAGCCTATCCGTTAAGTACATGTATTTTCTACATGAATACCAAGTTTCAAGTCAATCGGATGAACGGTTCAGTAGTTATAACGGAACATCCATAAAAACCACTGTAGTTTTGTATATTAGTATAGATTAACGCACTATTTCTATCGCGAAGCTGTCGTTTTGATGTTCGTTATATCAATGCACTTGAGACTTCGTACGCTTATTGCGTTAGGGATATTGGATTGGTATCGTCGAATACCAGGTCGGTACGAGCTTATCAGCTCGTTATGTACGTCTGTAAGAACAAATACGCCCAGACTCTCGATTCCCGAATATCTGGCACTGACCCGAATTGAATCCGAACAAAAGACGATGCGAATCCTCAAAGCTATTCTTTCAATAAGGAAAGTAAAGCCTTTGGTCTTTCGGCGGCACGTTGAGGCTTGAGAAGTGATCAATTCAATACCTTATTAACAGATAACGTTCTGCAACAACTCTGACTACTCACATAATATGTTCGCCCTCTTTCTTTTCAAAAACTTTATTTTCTCTAATTATCTAGGTAATTCAATTGTGGCGTATTCACACAGCTGGTTATTGCAAGCCAGATGGCTTCCGCAAATAACGTCTACGCGACTTTCCTGCATAATTGTGAAAAGTTGGCACGAAGAATGGCACTCATCACATGTGGGCTGTTTAATAATATTTGTACTACCACTGCTATTGTACTAATACTGGTGGTAGACCTCTTATGAGACCGCACGGGTAGGTACCACCACCCTGCCTATTTCTGCCGTGAAGCAGTAATGCGTTTCGGTTTGAAGGGTGGGGCATCCGTTGTAACTATACTAAGACCTTAGAACTTATATCTGAAGATAGTTGGCGCAGTTACGTTGTATATGTCTATGGGCTCCAGTAACCACTAAACACCAGGTGGGCTGTGAGCTCATCCACCCATCTAAGCAATAAATAATAATAATAATAATACTGTATATATACTCTGTCTACAAAAGAAACAAAATGACTCAGCATTGAGTAAATATCAATTTAGTTTTTTTCCTGGATTGAGAATGTGAAGCACAACTGACTATTCACCCTATAACAACGTCAAATTTACTAACGATCCTTGTATTTTCTTCTAAATCTTTAGTTTTTTTACTATAACTTTAATAATAATTAATAATTATAAATATGTAGATGAATAAGTTATTGCACTTTTTTTGTTCGGGCACGGGTTCTAGCTTCATGCGAGGGGTCCGCGCCTAAGGGACGCATGGGGTATGTGGGACTTGACGATCTGTAGATGTTGGGAGTAGACCGCGGGCCCAAGGATATTTTAGAGCCCTACCCTTTCCTTGCACTCTGTCATCTTACGTCCCTCCGCTCAGGGTCAGAACCCGGGCTAAACAGGGGGTCCCGCGGTCAACACTACAACGTCTACAACCAGAATCGTGGCGTCACCCGGAGGACCCTTGACTGACGGATCGTCGACGACCAACGACGCCGCTCTCCGGGATACGGCGGCCCGTCAGGCCGTCTCCGTCTGTGCCGCTGGTGTTCCGGGATATCCAACTGAGTCAGAACCACCTGCCGGTCGGAACGCGATACGCGGGTTGCTCGTCCGTCGTAGGTCAGTTGAGAATAACTTATGACCCGGCCCAAGTCTGCGGTTCCATACCGGCCTCTTGTAGTGTTTTTAAATTTTAGTCAAATTATTTTTATTAAAGCAGTTACGCGTGTCTTACAATTATTATATTTCTTTTTGACTGCCTTCACAAGGCTTACTTCCTCACTTTCTAAGTTTCAACAGGTACATCTGATACTATAAATTCACCAAAATCAGAACAGCCTTCATGCGTGATAACTTTCTGTAAAAAATTTACTATAAGCGAATTTTCATTGAACTACAAAAATCTAAGCACGACAAGAAATCTAACTCGCCAATGGTTTGCCAGCTCTAACCCAAAATATTGTCTAAATTCTGTAAGATATAAAAAAAAATCTAGATTTATGAAAGTCGGTATCCTTGTACAAAAATAGTTGGTACAGCTCGAAATGTAAGCAAACAGATTTTAGATCGTCTACGTCCTGTGGCGTGGGAGGACCTGTTTTATCATTTCGTTAGCAACAGAATTAGCGACCATTATTACAAACTTCTAATATATATATTTTATTAGAACTTATTCAAACAATAAATTAATTGTTCCACAAGCAATGTCCCTAACCTAGAATTTTCCTTCTGTACTATCATGGGCGTCGGAACCTCACATGGCAACAATAACAGCAAAAGTGCTTATTGACCCAGACCATATAAAATGAGGTCAGGGTCGATTCCCGTTCGGATTCTTGGAGAAAGTTATTTTGCTTTCGGATATACCTACTATTTTTTGTCTCTGTCTCTGTCTAGCAGATACTAAGAAGTTAAGGTCCGTTAAATGAGGAAATCGATCGATTAGTTCACATGTAAGACAATATTTTTTTATTGCTTACACGGGTGGACCGGCTCACAGCCCACCTGGTGTTAAGTGGTTACTGGAACCCATAGACATCTACAACATAAATGCGCCACCCACCTTGAGATATAAGTTCTAAGGTCTCAGTATAGTTACAACAGCTGCTCCGCTCTTCAAACCGAAAAGCATTACTGCTTCATGGCAGAAATAGGCGGGGTGGTGGTACCTACCCGTGCGGACTCACAAGACGTCCTACCACCATTAATAGCATCGAGTATATCTAGTAGTAATAACTACAAGTATATCTCAAAACACTCCAAGACCCAACGCACCTATCGGGCCATTGTGCATTATTGAATAAAGTGGACTGTAGTAACCACTTAATGAATGAAGTGGGCCTTGGTATTGTTAAGTGGTTATGTATTCTTTTAAAGCAATAATAAAACTGAGCTAATATCGGTAGCTATCGTAGAGCACCCCCGTCACTCTCTTTGGCCAGCCCTTACCGTGGGCCTCGAAGATCAAATACCTAGGCGTCACCCTCGACAGAGTGATGACATCCCGTCCCCACCTTTCAACAGTACGCGACCGTGCCGCCTTCATATTAGGACTTTACTATGGACCCTATACTTTGTAAACGAAGCAAATTGTCCCTTCAAAATAAGGTGACTCTCTACAAAGCTTGCTTACGCCCCGTCATGACGTATGCAAGCATAGTGTTCGCTCAAGCGGGCCGCACCAACTTAAAGCCCCTTCAGGTAATTCAATCCCGATTCTTCAGAATAGCCGTCGGAGCACCATGGTTCCTGAGAAACGTGGATCTCCACGATGTTCTGGAGCTCGACTCTGACAGTAAGTATCTACAGTCGGCATCATTGCGCCATTTCGAGAAGGCGGCACGACATGAGAACCCTCTTGTCGTGGCCTCTGGAAACTACATACCCGATCCTGTAGACCGAATGGTAAACAGTCGACGTCGCCCAAAGCACGTCATTATGGATCCTCCCGATCCATTAACGGTGCTTTTAGGCACCACAAGTACCGGCCACCGTCCGTCGCTTGCGACGAAGGGCTCGACGAGTGAATTAACCCACAGACACAGCCCACTGAGTTTCTCGCCGGATGTTCTCAGTGGGTCGCGTTTCCGATCCGGTGGTAGATTCTGCGAAGCACTGCTCTTGCTAGGGTCAGTGTTAGCATCTCTCCGGTTTGAGCCCCGTGAGCTCACCTACACACGTTAGGGTGAAGCTGAAATAGCCTCTCAAGGCTATCAGCATAGTTAGGAAAAAATTATCGTAGAACACAAGGTATTGGACAGATGCCTGAATCTCGCTAGCGAAATTTTCATGATATTTTGCATATATAAAAGTTCCGAACAATAACGTTGAGACCATCTAGGGCTACCGACCAATTTCAACTGCTCGATGAACTGTAAACTCTAAATTCGAATATTGATTAGGCAAATTTTATAAAAATGTACACAAAAACTTTATTTTTGTAATATATTACACAGAATTGCAAAAAAAAAAAAACTCGCATTATACCTAGGAATATCTCAGATAGAACAACCTCTTTATTCTATTAAATTTTCAGGTTAACCACACACATCTGCGTACATTACCAAGTGGCCACGGCCGTTTCGGTGAAAACTTAGCCTAGAAACATTGTATTAAAGCTTTCAAAATAGCAAAGTTAAGGGCAACTTGTACCTTATTCCCTAAACTTCACGCCGAGATGGCAAGCAAAATGTTTTGTCATTCCCTTAACCCAATTAACTGTACAAAGAAGATGTAAGCGTATGACTTATTAAATAAATATTAATTGGGGTAATGTGTATTTAGAGACAATATTTTGGTAAGCCAAGCGGAGATACGTAGGAATATCAGAAATATTTATTAATCTTTTGCTATAGATAGTCTTATTCGTACTGGTGGTAGGACCTCTTGTGAGTCCGCGCGGGTAGGTACCACCGCCCCGCTTATTTCTGCCGTGAAGCAGTAATGCGTTTCGGTTTGAAAGGTGGGGCAGCCGTTGTAACTATACTGAGACCTTAGAACTTATTTCAAGGTGGGTGGCGCATTTATGCTGTGGATGTCTATGTGCTCCAGTAACCAATTAACACCAGGTGGGCTGTGAGCTCGTCCACCCGTCTAAGCAATAAAAAAAAATTAAAAAAATTCACTCCTAAATTCCGTAACGGTGGACCTAAAAAAGCCAGGAAGAATGTGACTGTCTCTGCCTGAAATGTAAGCTTAACGAGAGGTCGAATGCTCTGGTCGGACGAGATAGAATACGCTCTACCCTCGACAGATTAGTCCAAGGTGGCGCATCCACGCAGTCGAGGATAGAGTGAGCTGACGCAAGATAGTCCAAGAGAAAATAAATCAGAGAGGCCACGACCGACAGCATCGAGGATTATCGATGACGTAATATATTGGATACATTTAAGATAAGTGTTCAGAATACAGTTTTTTAAATGACTAACATAATAAGCTTTTGGGTTACGTCATTTTTTTTGCTTAAATAGAAGAATGAGCTTTATAGTCATCACAATATTGATGTCGCTATCTACATTGAGACATTAGTCCAGGTCGCAATTGAATCGGATAACCGCTCTTCAGACGGCAAAATCATATTACTTCGGGTATAGACATAAGCAGGAAAATCAATTGGCTGCCAAAGTAACTATACTTGAACTATAACTATACTTGAGACCTTATTTTTATTTGATTGCTTAGATGGGTGGACGAGCTCACAGCCCACCTGGTGTTAAATGGTTACTGGAGCCCATAGACATCTACGACTGTAAGTGCGCCACCCACCTTGAGATATAAGTTCTAAGGTCTCAGTATAGTTACAACGGCTGCCCCACCCTTCAAACCGAAACGCATTACTGCTTTATGGCAGAAATAGGCGGGGCGGTGATACCTACTCGTGCGGACTCACAAGAGATCCTACCACCAGTAAAACTTATATCTCAAGGTGCATGCCGCATTTACGTCGTAGATGTCTATGGCCTCCAGTAACCAGTACCCGAAGCAATAGGATTTTGCTATCTGAAGGGCAGTTATCCGATTCAATTGCAACCTGGACTAATGTCTCAATGTAGATAGCGGCATCAACATTGTGATGACTATAAAGCTCATTCTTCTAATTAAGCAAAAAAAAATGACGTAACCCAAAAGTTTATTATGTCAGTCATTTAAAAAAGCTGTATTCTTAAATCGTATTAAAAAAATTTTTTAAGTGCTAGATACCCACCGTTGGGTCACAGGAGACTCTTGAGCCACATTAGTCTGTTTCAACTATCTATAAAATTATATTCATATCATTTTCTATTCTCTTCCACTGAACTCGATTCACATCAATCACGGTTGTTACATTATAAAACTCGTTCGCGTTGTTCAAGACGCTGCAATGTTTGTGTAACCTGAATAGGCGCGATTTTCGTAAGTGATGATTCAGTGATTCTCTCTACAACGTTCCGTTACAATAATCGATGCTAAAAAGGAATTTTATCCTTGGCTCGTTCACTGGTGGTAGGACCTCTTGTGAGTCCGCACGGGTAGGTACCGCCCGCCTATTTCTACCGTGAAGCAGTAATGCGTTTCGGTTCGGTTTTTTGTTTATGTTCTACGTCCAGTTTCGATCTGAATCACACAGAGCTATGCAGTTCCGGATTCAATTCTTTTCTACCCAGATTTACTGATGGTAGGGACCTCTTGTGAGTCCCCACGGGTAGGTACCACCACCCCGCCTATTACCCCCTACCTTAGAACTTATATCTATGTCTATAGGCTCCAGTAATCACTTAACACCAGGTGGGCTGTGAGCTCGTCCGCACATTTAAACAATTAAAAAAAAGGATTATGAAAAAAATATATCTGCGTCTAGCCATTCACGTGATAAATATTCTCCGATATATAAATTAAATCAATTGACTTTTGCTAACGCAGGAGTCAGCATAAACGCTACACGTGCTTTATGAATTAGCATTGCCTGTACAATGCTTACTGATCAAATTTGAGTACTCGTATATCTGAGAAGAGGTAACACCGATAAAATTAGTACAATTATATAAGTAGCAAAAATCAGCAGCCGGTTAATTATTAGTACCTCAAATAATAGACATTTATTGTGTGTTTAGTTTTTTCTGTGACAACAAAGATCAAATGGATAAGACCTAGTAATACTCTCCATTCGTTCTTCCATATCGTAGTCGTTTCATTCCTTTCTATAGAATGAAAAGCAGTCGACGTCGCCCAAAACACGTCATCTCGGATCCTCCCGATCCACTGACAGTGCTTTTAGGTACTTCAAGCACCGGTCACCGTTCTCGTCGAACCCGTCGCTTGCGACGAAGGGCTCGACGAGTAAATTAACTCTCAGACACAGCCCACTGAGTTTCTCGCCGGATCTTCTCAGTGGGTCGCGTTTCCGATCCGGTGGTAGATTCTGCGAAGCACGGCTCTTGCTAGGGTTCGTGTTAGCATCGTCGTCAGGTTTGAGCCCCGTGAGCTCACCTACTAGTTACGGTTACGCTGGAATAGCCGCTCCAGGCTACCAGCTTAGGTAGGAAAAAAAAAATCCTTTCTATATAGCACCTTTCTTCACAAGGGTGATTACTTTGCAATAATTTCTTAGGTATCTAAATTGTGATATAAAATTCTACGTCCTATGAGACCACACGGCCTTATTTCTTCCACTAAACAATGATCCAGGTCTTAAGAGTAGAAACAAGGCTGTCTTTCTCAAGCTATTAAGACCTTATCCCCGTATCTCAAGGTTTTTGGCTAATCTTATGTTGTATTGTTCATAAGTTCCCCGAATTTATATTATTTAAAATAAACCACAAATTTTAATTATAATTCCAATGTCGTTATAGGAAGCCGTCAGAAAACCAACCATTCATCATCATCATCATCATCAGCCTTTATCTGCCCACTGCTGGACATAGGCCTTCCCCAATGCCTTCCACATAATGCGACCATTCGACGATTGTCAATTGAACACGGTAGCTTCTACATAATAACAACGTTTTCACACATATTATGTCGTTAAAATAGTAGGCCCATTACTCATATGTGTTCACGGAGTCGCAGATGTCTTTTACGATGTAATTTTGTGTTAATCTAGAAAATATATCCGTGCGCTAAACGGTTTTTAACTGTAGTTTATATAATTTTCGGCAATTATTAAACTTACGGGTCAAATTTGTAGCTTGTGATCTGGTAAGCGAATACAAGGTATTTAATTACTTTATTCATTTTAATGTAAAAAAAAACGAATTTGCTCTAATTCATTGCCAGTCAAAATATTAAAATTAAAATTGAATGAATTAGATATTTTTAATACCACGTATTCGGCATATATTGATATTCCGATATTTCAGCTGTTACAAAAGCAAAGATGATCCTTTTGAATGAAATCATAGAATCAAAAAAAAATTTGTGAAAGAAACACCAAAAGAAAGGACTGAAAGCTCTTTCCCTATAGCACGTTGTAATGGTTATAATACTGTAGATTTACTCAAGGAAGGTTGACACCGGGAAAGCGACCGATCGTAAAATTCATGTCAAATTCCTATGCCTATGCTCATCTTATCATAAAAGAGCTGCGCCAACCCGACATAACGCAGGATAAGATCAAGAAAAAGAAGAAGTAAGCGTCATGATGACGGGTACGTGAAGATACTTTTTTCAGGTTATCTTTTACTAGATTATAAGATTTTACTAGGTTTGATTTACGTAATTCAACTCACTTGGTATAATCTGTTCAGGTCAGTCAATAACCATGCAACGGTAAGAATCTGTCAAAGTTTCTAAAAAAAATATGCAAAGTTTGATCTATAAATTCGCAACTTTGTGCTCCATAATGCAAAACCATAGGCTAAGCTGTGGTCACCAGACTCCCAAGCTTCCGCAAATCCAGTAAAGAGCTTTAAAACCCATGATATAAAAGAGAATCCAATAAAAAGGGCAGATGTTTTAACAGTCGCCTTGTTCGCACCGAATGGCGTGCTTACAATACCTAAGGGAGCATACTTTTAGGATCAGAATTTCCGCAAAAAGAGAAAATTAGGGAAAGCGTTGCAAAAAGTTGCTTTTAACTTGACAAATTAGCGAACGAAATAAACGTAAAGCTTTTTAGGTAGGTTTGTTTATTCATGAAAAAAAAAATTGTTTCCGCGTTTGTTTGTACGTAATTTGTGCACTTGCAGACGGTTTGTTCGAGTGATATGAAACTTTCCAATGAAAGTTTTTGTTACAGTAGTACCACCAACGTAAGATGGTGTAGTGTGCAGCTCGCCTAACCTTATATTTGTAACTGCACACGCTAAATTATGACAGTATTACACGAATTGTCGACTTGAACAGTTCTCTTTTATTTTGCCTACGTCACTCCAACACATGGCGACCCTGCCAGGATCGCAACGTACGTGAAATTTTTCAACAAAACGATGTATTTTACAGATTTAAAACGGATTGTGGCCATCCACTAATTATTATTACTGGTGGTAGGACGTCTTGTGAGTCCGCACGGGTAGGAACCACCACCCTGCCTATTTTGCCGTGAAGCAGTAATGCGTTTCGATTTGTAGGGCGGGGCAGCCGTTGTGCTGTAAAAACTGAGACTTCTGAACTCATATCTCAAGGTAGGTGGCGGCATTTACGTCGTAGATGTCTATGGGCTCCGGCCACCAATCAACACTAGGTGGGCCGTGAGCTCGTTCAACAATCTAAGGAATAAAAATATATATTCAACACGTACCATTAACAACCAGAAAAATAAGTATGGAATCTAGATGAAATCCGATATGAAGGATTACAGAATTCTTATACCGATGGAATTAAGACATTCTAACTCAAGATCTGGTGTTCCGGTTATCTCTGCTGCGAAGTAGTCATGCCTTCCTGCTTGAATTCATCATTTCTTCGACCTCATATCTCAATGTGTGTATGTATACGTTGTGACATCTATGGGCTCCGATAGCCGCTTAACACCACATGGGCCGTGAGATGGTTCGCCTATCTAAAAAAAAAATTAAAAAGCTTGTTATAATTAAAACTAATTTTATTGCTTACGGACACGGGCAGTCGTGTAAAAGTAATCTTAATTATGTCTACGATTTGCAAAAACTGAATTAAATATTACCTGGTCAATAAATCATTGCGTTACAAACAAAACAAAAATGAACCCAAAACCTTCTGTGTTAAAATGCTATTTTCGACAATGACGCCACAAAGCCCGTCATATTTACCACTAAACGACCACAAGGTTGACCACGCGTGACCACCCATGTTTAATTTCTTCATCGGTGACGGAATATTTATTGTTAACAATACGTTTAGATTATTCAAATCGGGCACTTGCTTTACAGTGGGCGTATGTTTTATTACCTCGTTCGCATATTAGAGTTCCGCTGCAGAAACGACGTTAACATAAAAACTTTTGGTAGGTATACGGCCATATTGATGAATATCGCATGTTAGTGTAACCTTTAGATGAGTTCAAGACTAGTGCACACAAGGAATTTTTCAAAATTATGTTTTTTTTATTACTTTTAATTATTATTTTTATCTTTTTTTATTGCTAATATGGGTGGACGAGCTCATAGGCCACCTGGTATTAAGTGGTTACTGGAGCCCATAGACATCTACAACGTAAATGCGCCACCCACCTTGAGATATAAGTTCTAAGGTATCATGTATAGTTATCTATCTAAGGTATCGTTAGTTAGTTATTTTTCATCTCTATCTTAATTTTATTAAATTAGACATGCTCGACACGATACTCTGATTCTAAACTGTTCGTAGTACGGTAATTCATTAGCGTGGGCGATCCACTGAGTTTTTGTCGCGATTCCGATCCGGTGGTAGTTTCTGCGAAGCACTGATCTTGGTAGGGTTAGTTGGCAAATTCCCTGAGGTTGAGCTCGTCGGCCGTCTGGGCGTAGCTGGAATGGACCCTTAGGCTATCAGCGAATCAGGTTTTTGAAAAGAAATACGAAACGAAAGCTACGCTATTGTTACGCTATTATTACAACATTCCCTTAACGCATCCATAGCAGCATACTTCTTTTCTCTAGTGCCTTCTACGGACTTCGATAATCGGTTAGCATGCGGGCCGCACGCTGGACTTCCCATTTAATTCCAATATACGGAACCCGTTCTAAAGCGTTCGTCCATGACCGGATTTAGTGAACGATATAGTTGATCTCAATAAAATTAATTCATTGTAGGCTTAACGCTGCCAAATTTATATGTAAACAAAGTGCTGTGAAAACTGATTACTAACAGTATATTCATTTTTGTAATCTCACTCTGGGTAACTGTTGGTGTTGGATGTTACTGTTGTTTATCACATTTTCACGGAATATTTATTAATTTCATGATTGCTTTTTTTTCGTATTTTCAGCTGAAGCTCTTTGTTTGATGTTTTATTGTCTTAGTTTTGTAGATTTCTATCAAAAAAAAATTATTTTATTAATTTAGTTTCTTAGGTCTTGTAGTTTTGTTACCTTCCACCTCACTGAGAGGAAAGTTAGATTATTTTTCTTTTGCTTAGATGGGTGGACGAGCTCACAGCCCACCTGGTGTTAAGTGGTTACTGGAGCCCATAGACATCCACAACGTAAATGCGTCACCCACCCTGAGATAGAAGTTGTAAGGTCTCAAGTACAGTTACAACGGCTGCCCCACCCTTCAAACCAAAACGCATTACTGCTTCACGGCAGAAATAGGTAGGGTGGAGGTACCCACCCGCGCGGACTCACAAGAGGTCCTACCACCAGTAAAAAATTATTTTATTTTTTATTAACTTCGTTCCGAAATCTAAGACAAATTAGTCTATGCGTTTGGTCATACTTGGTCTCTATAGATCCGCGCAAAATAGAAGTGAACGAGGTGGGAGTGATTAGATCTTTACTAGGTAAACTGGAATTTCGTTAAAGGATTTTTGACCCACATCCCTGTATATCCACATACGTGTAGGAAAATTACCTTCTTTCGAATATCTATTTTGCAGCAACACAACAAATTCAAATTATTTAATATCTTCAACTTATAAATATGTAGCTACAAATTTGGAATATCCATTTAAACAAAAATACATGCTTGTATTTGGAGAAACAGTTAAATAATAACAATATTTAACAGCATTATAGATGCATCGCACCTAGTGACAGCTCATAAAAAAACTATATAACAAGTACCTATCAACGAAAAACTACAACTAAATATCTCTTTTATAAGAAACACAAAAAAAAAATTCAAACAGAATCCTAGAAAATATTTAAGTCATAACACACGCATGGACCGCTATCTGACTCAGTATTTCTTGGATGTTAATTTCATTAACATTATTTTTAACGAGTGATTCAAAGTTTGATTACGGTTCGTATGGTTGAGTTCATCGGCCTAGTCGTCTCACAATCAATCTTATAACAACAAACATTTATGTGTTTACATTGCAGCGTAATGTCGGCGATGTAATTCTTAAAATATACTCGTATATTCGAAATAACCATTTATTGACGGCGGATTCGGGTTTAGATATTATTGAACGCCACTGACGATAAAAACTCAACAGACAGACTCATTATTGAAATACGGTGAAATGGTAAAATTTATGGAATTTTACTGGTGGTAGGACCTCTTGTGAGTCCGCACGGGTAGGTACCACCGCCCCGCCTATTTCTGCCGTGAAGCAATAATGCGTTTCGGTTTGAAGGGTGGGGCAGCCGTTGTAACTATACTGAGACCTTAGAACTTATATCTCAAGGTGGGTGGCGCATTTACGTTGTAGATGTCTATGGGCTCCAGTAACCACTTAATATCAGGTGGGCTGTGAGCTCGTTCAAGCATCTAAGCAATAAAAAAAAATATTCATGTACTTAGTAACAGTAGCTTTGGTCTCCAAAACTGGACATCCTGGGTCCGTTAGCGTCTGCCTCCATGGTATGACTTCGATGATTCCCAGGCCACCTGATATGTAGTGGTTGTTTGAAAATCGAACTTTGTCAGAAGCCCATAAACTCTATTATTTTTCAAGGTCCTTCTATCTCCGTTTATCGTAATGATAAGTTATTAAAGAAATCAAATAGCTTTTCGGAAACCCAGGACAAAATGCATTAGTTTGTTTCATAACAATATTAACATTTCGATAAATAAAGACCTATTAGCCTATCCATTAAGTACATGCACGGTTCAGTAGTTATAACGGAACATCCGTAAAAATCACTGTAGATTAATATATTAGTATAGATTTAGTGTAATCACTAATTATGAAATACAGAAGCATGTCTTCACTGAATGTTCATAAGTATGTTATGTTGTATTTTATGTTGTATGTAACTAATCGTCAAATGAACATCGATGTGGGCCGCACCGAACCCCATAAACGAACCCATTAAACGTGTTCCGATTACGAAATTTGAAAAATAGCTTGGAATGCTCACGACTCGCCTGCAAGCTAAATACTGAAACGTATTATTTGTAGAAGTTGAATTAAAAAAAAAAAACATTTAAAAATGAATATTTTTTTTTTCAAACATTGAGTGTATACAATTTACTTAAAAACTTATTTTACTCTCTTGTTGTTTTTATGCATACGAGTAAGCTAAGCACTGAAACGTATTAATTGTGGAGTTTTTAATAATAATAACAATAAAACATCTGAAAAATTAATATTTTATTTCGTTTTTCAAACATTAAGTGTATACAATTTATTTATAAACTTTTTATTACTCTCCTGTTGTTTTTATACATACGAGTTAGATCTATCCGGCGTTAAGTGGTACCTAGAGACCGTAGACAAAGTGAGTGCCCTTAACCTCAGCCTGCAAGTTAACTGAAAAACAAAACCAATACCTGAATCTGTAATCAATTTACGATTCTTAATCGTCAATAAATGGATGTGTGGAGTGACAAGAATTGACAAGATAAAGAATGATATCACAGGAAGTGTAAAAGTAGCCCCGGTAATCAACAAATTAAAAAGGGGACGGTTTGCGTTGTATGGATATGTGATGCGTAGAGAGAAGATGCATTTGACTAAGAGATGTATGGAAATGGTTGTGCAAGGTAGAGGGGAAAGAAATCGACCGAAGAAGGCATGGATGGATGTGTTAATGACGATATGAGAGAGAGAGGAGTGAGTGTTGAGATGACGGCTGATAGAAGAGAATGAAAGAGAAAAATTAGCTGTACCGATCGCACCGAGTGGGATACGATGGAGGAAAGAAAAAGAAGAAGCGGTAGGCAGCGGCTTGACTCTGCCCTTGGCATTGCTGAAGTCCATGGGTGACGGTAACCACTCACCATCAGGTGGGCCGTATGCTCGTCTGCCTACAAAGGCAATAAATAAAAAAAAAGAATCGTTAATTAAAAAAAAACTATTTTGTTACTTTAATCATTCATTGAAATGAGCATGATACTGTTTTATTCAATAGAAATATAAATAGCTTACACTGACTTATATTTCTTTATTTAAATCGAGTCAAAATTCTAAACTATGGAAATACAATGTTAAACATCGTTTAGTTATTCCCTTTGCTGTTACATCGCCATTATCATAAAGCTGCCGCAAATTACCGACGGCCTTCTCCTATAATAATCGACATGAATATATTTCGTATATTCAAAACCATAATGCCGGATGTGAAACTTTTAAAATGGAATAAATCTTCAAAATAGGTATGTTTTTTTTTTAATTGCTTAGATGGATAGACGAGCTCACAGCCCACCTGGTCTTAAGTGGTTGCTGGAGCCCGTAGACAACTACAACGTAAATGCGCCACCCACCTTGAGATTTAAGTTCTAAGGGTCTCAGTATAGTTACAACGGCTGCCCCACCCTTCAAACCGAAACGCATTACTGCTTCACGGCAGAAATAGGCAGGGTGGTGGTACCTACCCGCGAGGACTCACAAGAGGTCCTACCACCTGGAATTACGCAAATTATAATTTTGCGGGTTTGATTTTTATTACACGATGTTATTCTTTTACCGTGGAAGTCAATCATGAACATTTGTTGTGTACGTATTTCATTAGAAAAATTGGTACCCGCCTGAGATTCGAACATCGGTGCATCGCTCAACACGAATGCACCGGACGTCTTATCGCTTAGGCCACGACGACTTCAATCGACGACGTCTCCACGTCACAATGTTAGTAAATTGCTGATAGGCTGCCAATTGCTGACTTCTATTACTGATATTAGGGTATTTCAAGCCTACATTAGTAGGTACTACTATTCATCTTATTTCTGAATGGAGCTATTCTTTCATAATGGATTGAGAGGTTCACATTCCTTAACTATATAATCTTGTAAGTGTACTAGTAAGTCTTGTAAGTCTAGTAGGAGCTTAGCAGTGAAACAACGGTAAAATTATATTAACTCTCATACTTTGATAGCCAGAGAGAATGCTAACTATGAATTTGGAAGGATATAGAGGAAGAGGTAGACCTAAGAAGAAATGGATGGATTGCGTGAAAGACGATATGGGTAAGAGGGGAGTGGTTTGGTTAGTGGGTTGGTTCTGATCTATAACGCGTCCTTCTTTAACCAAAGTCTTCAAGTCCTGAACAGGCGGGCAGCTACTGTCTGTACTCTTGGCATCACTAATATCCATGAGCTACAGTATGTCGACACAGACACTATCAAATACCATCCAATGATATCGGTAAGCATTTAATCACACACCAACGTATAGCTTTCTAAAAACACTTAAAATAATACAGACGAATGACTTCATCGACCAAAAACCAAATATTTACAGTATTTTGCAGCACACCTATGCACAAATTTGGCGTTGATAATGTCACAGCTTGACCGGTTGATAACTAGTAAATGTAGTTCGAGGCTGAATGACATTATCTGCCTAAACAATTAGGAGCGCTATTAATATAATCAAATCAACGAGACATCCGGTAAATACAGGTCTCCTCTTCCCCATCTCTTTGGGAAAGACCTAAGGGAGTGCATATAGAATCCCTTCTTTATTTCGCCTGGTCGTGTTTTATGTAATTAACACCACAGTTGAAACAATATGAATTTTATTGATATAGCGGCATAAAGTAATTACATTAAATCAGTTACTTAACACATTATAAATTATTTTTATGTTTTTCATATTTGGCGGTAAAAAGGTCTAGTGTCACAGACTATATTCTTTTTTTCACATCTCGTGCGTTCCGGCTTACGCATAATAAAACGCCACAGACCAGTTGAAGGGCGTGCCTGCGAGATTTACTATATCGACTGTCTCCACTTCAGTAAGCCTTTTTTGCTTGAACGAACATAAGCTTTAAGCTCTTCGCGTTCTCTATTATTTCCATTTGATTATACTGTTGAGTATTCGACATTCACTGTTTTGCAGCGCTCTATTGTTTCTGGTTCATCCGGCTAGACTGAATCCTGATAGAGATATTAAACTTAAACTTTTTATACCGTTTATTTTTTTACTATGGAAACGTGTCTTCTTCAATTCGGAGAACTATTTAAAATACATATAGATGAATGTATCCAACATTAATGTATGAAGTAGGATACTGTTATATTTCAATTAATTGGAAACCGCTCCTCACTTATATCAAACAAACAAATTCTGATACAGTTATACTTTTAACTATATGTGAACTAATTCACGGCTCATTTTTATTTTTTATTTATTGCTTTGATGGGTGGACGAGCTCACAGCCCACCTGGTGTTAAGTGGTTAACCGGAGCACATAGAAATTTATAACGCAAATGTGCTACTCATCTTGAAATATAAGTTCTAAGGTCTCAGTATAATTACAAAGACTGCCCCACCCTTCAAGCTGAAACGCATTACTGCTTCACTGCAAAAATAGGTAGGGCGGTGGTACCTACCCGTGCGGACTCACAAGAGATCTGAGCACCAGTAATTAAGCAAATTATAATTTTGCGGGTTTCATTTATATTACACGATGCTATTCCTAAGCCGTGGAAGTCAATCGTGAACATTTGTTAAGTAAGTATTTCATTAAAAAAATTGGTACCCGGCTGCGGGATTCGAACACCGTTGCATCACTAGTTACGAATGCACCGGACGTCTTATCCTTGATGTTAATTGATTACGAGAGCTAATAGACATTACATTAAAAATCAATTGTCTTATATAACAGCCCCACTCTTTGAGCTGAATCCTATTATTACTTAGTTCCAGAAATTAGCAGAACCAGAATAAGATCTACCCACGTAGGCTTTTAATACATTTTTAATTTAAATATGCTCATGAAATTTTTACGCCCACGAAACATTTTCTATAATCCTCTTTTGAATGAACATAACTAAAAACGTAATTGATATTAGCAAAATTACGGATAAATCCTCTTTGTTGTTAAATTTAATTATAAAATCAATTACTTCAATAGATAAACGAAAACGCTTCATTAATCATTATTCTGAAAGTAAAATAGAAGTTGAAATTCTTTGCATTACAGTTTTGAAGTTATACTTCTTTAGGCGCGTTACGAAAAATTGATGAGAGTGAAATTTTACGATGCGCGCGCACCGTGACACAAAATTAACAGAATGAAGCTGCCCACTAAATCGCTCATTACAATACGACCGACGTAACTTGGCGAGTCTGAATATAGCCGCAGGTGAACTTTCAGAACCGTACCAAGAATTATCGAATTTATACGATGTCAAGAAAAGGGATGTCCAATATGCGTGTTTGAGGATGTTGTTTAATCGATTTTTTTTCAAATTGTTTAAAATATAAATAAATAAAAAAGAAATAAATTTAATAAAAATAAAGTATAACTTCTTACGCGCGTACATAAGTACACGCAGCCTTTTTTTATTTCTACAAAAATACCTTAAATGTTGAGCGGTTCATCTTTTGGGCTAGTCTTCTAGAGTTGAGAGTACGAAAAAAAACCATAAGCATTACGTAAAATCCCTTATCAGTCGTTTAAAAATAAGTTACACCTACTGTACAGTACCCAGCGATAAATATTGCACATCGACCTCTGGAAAGAGACAATCAGCTAATTTCGGCTTCGTATAGCGTTATCTCTGTCACACGAAACGCTAACAGTACCGCACACTCCTGCTAATGAGCCAAAGAAGACTGACAAACGTCACATTGCTAATATGCGACAGAGACAACGCTCTACGTAACCGAAAATAGCCGATTTTCTCTTTCCAAAGATGTATGTGCAATATTTATCGACGGGTACTGTACTAATTTATGAATACTATTAGGTCGCAATGATTCTAAATATAAGATTATTAACCTGCCATTTATCTGCATTTTCAGATGTCAACCAACATGAACTTCTGGAGGGTGATCGCAGTCATGTGCGTTGCAACTGCTTTTGTCCAGTCTAAATCAACGCACCATCAGAAAAGGGCCACCCGCCCTAACATCTGTGATCTAGTGTACAATAACACACTGGACGTTCGATGTTACTGCACCAAAGACAATCAAAATCCGAAGATATTTAAAAGCGCTGATTGCTTCCTGTTCGCTGAACACGTAAAGCCAGAAGATGACACCTGGACAGCCTTTGACTACCTTAAAGACGTGACCAAACTAACTTTTACAAAGAACAATATCACCATGAAATATATACCGACTGAGGCGTTGAAATACACAAAATCGGTACTCAACTTAGACATTAAATATGGTAATATAGAGAAAGTTGGAGCATACGCTTTTGCTAATCTAAGCGCTGTTCAAGAAATAACTTTAAGGGGCAATCAAATTAAAATATTAGAAGTAAACGCCTTCGCAGATCACAAAGACCTCGCTATACTTGGCTTGGACACGAACGCGATAGTGGAAATAAACAGAGACGTGTTTGTCAATTTACCCTCATTAGAAAAACTTTATTTAACAAACAATAAGATTACGACGCTACACGACAGAGCGTTTGTGCATTTAAACAATTTAAAAGAAATCGAGATCGATAGAAATAATATATTCAGTTTGAATAGCGAAACATTTTCTGGATTAAAGAAATTGCAGAAATTAGATCTTAGCAGCAATAGTTTAGAGGTTATTGGCGATAATACATTCCTTCCGCTAGTGAATTTAAGGTCTTTGAATTTGGACGGAAATAAGATTCAGATGCTAGACAACAAAGCATTCTTTGGTCTATCGAGCTTGCAATCACTCTCTTTAGCGCACAATAATATTGTGGATATAGACAATTTAAAAGTATTTGAAGGTCTAAAGAGTCTCATATCGCTAAATTTGAGAGGAAATAAAATAAAAATACTAAAAGCTGAAGTTATGGCTCCTATTTTGACCAATTTCTATGGTGGTATCAGCACTCTGGACGTTGACGGTAAGATCATCAGATTGTTTTTGTCAATTACTAGCGACGTTTTTTTTTTAGTACACTATGTAGTATTTAAGTACAATTACTATATTATACTAATTGATTAAAAGTTTCTTGAAGTAACAACGCGACTTAGTTATTGGATTCAAAGTATATAATTTTTTTTGTATTTCTTTTCAGCGTCTGTTTTAGGGATCTCCTGTGATTTGTCTTTTACTGCAGACCTGTTTCATTAATTAACGTATCTCATTTTTCAGACAACAACTTCCCGTGTAGCTGCCAGTTGGATTGGTTCACGTCGTTAATGAATAAGACACAAAACGAAAATTTGAAACTTGCGCTCAACAACCTAAAATGCCAACCAGATGCTGCTCTAAGAGAAGCTTGGTCTAAGACCGAGGAGATAGAGAAGAATACCACGCAGACCACGGAAGACGAAGAGACCCAATTCCAGAATCCCGAATACGAATATTACGATAATACTCAACTTGACGGAAAATTCTTTTACGTTGACGTCAGAGATTTATTGAATTGCACTAAAGGTACGAAAACAAAAAGTGAAATTACTACTACAACCAGAAAAAGTCCAACCGCTGCTGACATCAAAGCACCGAGTTCTTACACCACCACGACTGTGAAACCGGAGTTAAATAAAGAACTCACAACGAAACCTGATCAAAAATTGACAACGAAATATTTTACCACCGAAACGAGCGTCACGCAAGGGCACACAACTGCAAAAATGGCTGCAGCTGTAGCAAAGCCCCCTGAAAATCACGTTGTTACTCCAGACGCTACCTCAGTTGAAGCTAAACCTGATAAAATTAAAGCTCATCGCAGTATCCAAGAGAAAGAGACCCCAGATTATTTGAAATCCGGTGCGAACATAAATTTAGGCTGTGTAATGCTTTTAACTGTAATATTGTATTTAATTCACTAAATGTAATGTAGTTATTATTTTACGTAAAAATCTCACAGTCATTAAATTAATAAATAGTTTAAGTTAAATTTTGTTGTTGATTTATTTAGTTTAAGGTTTATATTTAGAATTAAGTTCCAACATCGGCATAAAGCTTCATATTTAATAATTTATGTTTTAATATTATTATTTACTGGTGGTACGGCGTTATAAGCCCGTACGGGTAGATACCGCTATCCGGCCGATCCTTGCTGTATTCATATCAAGTGGTATGAATGATAATACAAAGTACAGATGAGAATACCAAAGTTTTTGGTAAAATGTGTTTACCACTTGTTCACGAATCGCTTCCACGACTAACGAAGATAGTGAAATAAGCCCAAATCTGCCAATAGCTGAGGTGAGCCCTGCCGACTTCAATTCTGATTTGCAGTCTGGTTTGAAAGGATATGGCAGTCCTTATTCAACATAAGAAGATGCCATCATTATCATTTTTTGTTTGCATAGGCCAGTGGGCGTAAGCTTTGTTAACCAAAATATAGATAACAAGTAATTGAAATTTATTCAAAGAGCCATCTTTTTAAAACATTTTTAAAGCATTGTGTTTCAAAAATGATTATTCGCCTCGTATAAGACAAGATATTAAGTAAGATTCCGTATCTGAACTTAACATTTCGCGGAAGACCTGTAGCCGAGGAGTCAAATCTGTAAGCGGCTCGTGACCCCTGGTTGCTGACCACTATCTTAAGCTCGTGAGCGACCTCACCTTCTACCAGATTTTAAGTGGTTACTGGGACCCATCTGACAACATCATCATGGACTTTTGAACCATCTATGTCTCAATCGTATAGTTGGTCATCAAATTATTGTCGGCTTGATTAATATTACACGATGTTATTATTTCACTGTGGAAGTAGTTCGCGAATATATTTTATTAATTACGTATTTCATTAGGAAAGTTGGCACTTGCTCTGCAGGATTCCGACACCGGCTCAGTCGTATCTCTCGATACGAGTACACCAAGCGTCTTATACGAAGACGACTATAAATTGTGTATGTAAAATGTGTGTATGTCACATTTACTATTTATCATTAGGTGGTGCGCGCGCTCATGAGTTTAGTATCAGAAAAAAGCCTAAATAATCAGAGGTGCCAAAGAAAACGTCTTTGATCGTTAAATATGGTAACCTACAAATCGGTTGGCTATTATGAAATCAACTAATGGGTCTACTTATGATTATATGTAAGCTATCATAGAATATTAATTGTAAAACAAACCTAGATTTTTTCGAATTTTTTTGAAAAGGCAGGTTATAAAACGCCCCTCTGATGGTGAGTAGTCGTCGATGTTCATGGACATCAGCAAGGCTTAGAAGTCGGACAAGTCATAAATGTCACCTCTTAAAACACACACACATAGCTTGTATAACTCAGCAAGGTTGCCCACTGAGTTTCTCACCGGATCTTCGCAGTGGGTCACGTTTCCGATCCGGTAGTAGATTCTGCGAAGCACTACTCTTACTAGGGCTAGTGTTAGCAACGCCTCCTGGCTGGAGCCCCGAGAGCTCACCTACACGTTAGGGTTACGCTGACATAGACTCTTAAGCAAGGCTACCGACTTAGGTAGGATTAAAAAAATAGTAAGATGTTTTTTTTAATTGTCAGTTTAGGCAAAATGAACATGCCCTTATTTGGCCGCTAAGCCACTTGCTAGCCTGATTGGCTGGGCTCGTAGTACTAGCAATAGAGCTGCTGAGGTTGCTAAGTACTTAATGAAAATATCATACAGTCGCTTGATCGCCAATTACGGACGAAAGCAATTATCAAAATAAAGACCAAGTTAAAATATAATAACAGTACCGACCACGTGGTAATGTTACATGCAAAAAGCAGAACGATTTTGAGTTTGCATTTTTTTTACTACACTGCCACCTTCTAGCTAAATTTGTGAAGTTTAACTTTTATAACACTGTCATCTAGCGGCATTTTGAGAAAACAGCATGACAGTCACAATTGGATCTCAAGCGATTTTGAATGTAGTTCATAGATGGCGCTATATTAGTCAAAATAAAATGCGGTAAAAATTTTGTTGTAATCCAATACGTCTGTGACATAAGGGCTAAAGTGACTATGTTTATTACGCTTTCATGTCATAACGTGTTGTCAGGGATACTGGAAAGGGAACAAGAAAACAATGAAAACAATTTCAAGAGGAAAATAATATTACCTTACTTATTCCTCAGATTATTTTATTATAACTTTTTTTTACGCATTTTTTCTGCTATTTTTCCCGCCCTATTCTCTGGTCGTCTAAGAAGATATTCCAGCTACGCCCAGAGTAGGTGGCTCCCGGGCGCAACCTGAGAAAATTTGCTAACCCTAGACCTAGTCAGAGCAGTACTTCGCTGAATCTACCATCGGATTGGAATCGCGACCGACTCAGAAGATCCCGCGGGAAACTCAGTGGGTTTACCAAGGACGAATATTGTATTCCCTCCTTTATAATCTACAATATCTAGCAGCGATTATTACCTCTTTCAAACGTAGCCTTGAAATTTACTCAACACATCCTTACGGATCAATGACATCCAATAACTCTTGCATTAGACGTCTTCAGCTCTAACATTCAGAGCAGGCTTAGGGATTCTGGTAACCGTATTCGTCGAACTTGACAAAGTGTTCGACGTGCAACCTAATCCATACATCAGCCCGCTGAGTTCGGAGATCCGGTACCTAGTCGAAGCAAATCCCATTATCATGACTGAGCCAATACTCGCCCACCTGTCTTGGTGAAACTGGAAAGGCCTCCGGGCCACCAGTAATCTTTCTTTTACAATAAAAAAACTTACCAATACTATATGTGTGTTTTACTAGCACTAGAACATAATATAGTCCGAATAGTTTTAAAATATCGGCGAAATCGTATAACTTTGACGTATGTAAATTAATTCGCGAGCTTCTTAGGTAAAAAAAAAAATTCTTAATAATTTCGAGTGTTGCCCAGTGAAGGAGATTTTTTACAACTCTGAATATTGAATTTGAGTCGAGGATGTTTCGAGATAAACTAAACTTTCAGCGTAATCGAATTCCATAAATCTAATATTAATATAACGTGAAGCAAAAACTGTGTATCCCTTTTTACGAAAATTGCGCAGACGGAGGAGTATGAAATTTCCCACACTTATAGAGAACACAGAGAAGGTGTGCAGAATGTTAATATTTTTTTTTATTATGCATAAAAAATACATTAAATCAATAAAAAAAACATTACACACACTACCGTGTATTTGACACACACACGAATGCATACTATTTGTTTATTGTCAAACTTTTCTTATTGCTTATAGTCTGTGGTCAAATTGAGAATAGAGTAATATTTTTTATCTTTATTGTATAAAGTGTAGTCTTGGCGAAATCTGTGATTATAGAAGTATCTTTATAGAATCATAATAGTGTACAAAACTTATAATATCAATTAATTATAGTCGAATTTCGACTACCAGGGGACCACCAGTTTACTTAAATACGTTTACAACAATCAATCTAATATGTGTGCGTTTTATTGGTAGAGAAATGTTTATGACCACAATTTAAAATTCACGCTACCATTAATGAGGTTTTCGCTAATGCAAATTATTTGAATTCAATTTCGAGTTAACTTAAGTTTTACTGGACTTTTTGTACATAATTAAATAATCTTGGGAAAGCGCTCCCTTCATTTAATTAACCCTCCGAGGTCCCGTTAACCTTCCAGGAATATTAAAAAATTAGTTCGGAACGGGCGTCACCACGCCGCGTCCAAAGAAAAAAAAGTTAATTAAATATCTTATTTTCTTATCTAAGGGCCTCTTACACTTTATAGTTGCGGGTGTTTCACCCCAAAATTAAAAGTCAGCGGCTATTAACGTCACAGATATTTAAAAAAAAAAAAGATTTATAGAGAAGCATTTTACGATTTATTCTTTCACTGGCGCCATTTTCAGCGCATTACATTGGCTTCAAACTTCAAAGAAGTCGATGCTCGGGAATTTTTAAACGAACCCATCATTTTTATTTAAGTTAGCCTTCATGGGTGCTCTTATTGTCTATTTATGGCGAGACCGCCGCTATATTATACAAATTGAGTCTCAGACCTCATGTATCAAGGCCGGTGACGGAATTCACATAGATATTTTAGGATTTAGTTTTCATTTCGTTCACTCGTGTATGAAACAAAAAACCAATGATTCAGATAAGCAGTTTTACCACTCACTCTAACCGGCGCCATCTAGGCGGACTTCGGATAGTACAGTGCTGACCGAGAGGGCTGGTGGTCGTGGCACCGACGACAGCCAGTCCGGCGTCCCGAGGGTTATGGGAGAGATGTGCTCCGCACTAAATACTTCACTTTCCCCCCTTTGCCTTATCATGAGAGTTCTGTCTCATGCGAGGTTTGGACGTTGGTTGTTGAGCGACAGGAGGTTTTAATTGGTTCAACTCCGACATACTCCGTCCGTCGTCCCCAGTGGAGGGCAGAAGTTCGGCATTTCCCTCCTGACCAAAAAAAAAATAAGCCGTTTTACCAATGAACCCTATCGCAACCTAGAGTTGCTTTAGTGAAATACTGTTACTCTCTATCCCACTGAGTTTCTCGCCGAATCTTCTCAGTGGATCCGGTTCCGGCGGGGTGGTAGATTCTGCCAAGCACTGCTCTACCTAGGCGTAGTATTAGCCAAATATCTCAAGCTCAGCCTGTGAGCTCACCTACTCTTCGAGGCGTAGCTGAAATATCTCTCTAGGCTACCACTGAATAGGTATGGAAAAACTAGTAAGCGGTTACCGTCTACCACTACCGCATGCAATATTAGGGATACAACCGTCTACAAAATATGTCGACAGGATTATTTTTCTTAACCGAACAATATCTCATCAACTTATCTGATTATAATATAATACTATACATATATATTTCGATGTTATTGAACTCCATTACTATTCCTCGGCCATTGCAGGGATGCGTTGATTCAACTTAAATTTAGCGCAGTCTTTTTAAAGTTTTTCAAAAGTCGAATTATATATATAATGATCTTTTATTTAATTATATGTCTTAATCAGTAGGGCCAATATACGTTTTGTTTTTAAGTATAAATTTCGGCTTATAAACGGCTTTTTCGTCCCTTTTTGTCACGGACTCATTCTCACAGCGTCAGCAGATAATGGAAACGGCAAATTAAAACTCACATTAATTACGTCCGTTCTAGGTAAAATTGCTTTCAAAATCAACCTAGAATTTTCGATTTAGGAAAAATTCGACGCCATTATAAATACAAATAATATCTAGTAAATTCTAGTAAATTCTAAATACAAATAACGCACACGCGATATGCCCGCTGTATCGTCGGAGGGAAATTGAAAACGATTGAATAAAATTAGGGATTTGACCGAGGGCCGTAAATCGTTTCGACCGTGCCAAACTGTAGCTGTAACTGAAATATTTGGACGTCTAACATCCGATATTATATGAACGAGTTTTATTTATGAAATTTATGGAATTAAATCAACATTGACGTTTCAATCCGACGACCGTCTGGTGTAGTGGTAAGTGACATGGTCACTACACAAGGGGGTCGCGGGTTCGAATCCCGCCAAGGGAAGATATTTGTATGATAAATATAAATGTATTTTCCAGGGTTATGGATGTATATTAAATTTATGTATGTGTATAATAAAAATCTTACATTTATTTCCGTTATCTGGTACCTGTAACACAAGTTCTTTACGAACTTATCATGGGACCAGTTAATGTGGCGTGATTGTTTTATATAAAAAAAAAAACCAGTCCAATTGCAGTGCCCTATAAGTACCTACACGTTAACAAAATCGGCGACATCAATTAACTTCATAAAAAGAGATTTTCCAAAATAATCAGCTAGCCTACGGCGGTAAGAGGGAAGTCATTGTAAGAAGAACGTAATAATATAAACATAATTTGGTGAATATTCAGAAAGACAAACATGGTGTGGGTCATGATAAATTGTAGAGCGTTCTTAATAATAAGCAATATGATAGTTACCATAGATAGTTACCAAATCGAAAACGATGTTTTGCCTTTTTATTTTGTCATGATAACATACTGATATCTCGCCATAGTTAAGATTATTCAATATTTTTAGATATTAAGATATCGTGAATATTACTAATATGAAATGCAGTGTAATTAAATGAAAAAAGGAAGCCATCTGACTACGTCGAAAATTTGGTACTACTGCCCCACCTCCCCGGTCGGAGACCTAAAGGTTGACCCAAGACAAGGTGGAAGGATGTAGTGCTGAAGGACAAAAGGGAATGCAATGTTGCTGACGAGAATCTCGAAGACAGAGCGAAGTGGAGGAGTAAAGTAAGGAAAGCTGACTAAATAGCTGGGAAGAGAGAGAGAGAGAGTGTGTAATTAAATGAAATAAAGTGAATTGAAGTGATATAAAGGGAAGCATTGAATTTTTTTTTTATTTTTTTTTTCTTAGATGGAGTTAGTCGTTACTGGAGCCCGTAGACATCCACAATGTAAATGCCGCCACCCGCCTTGACATATGAGTCCTAAGGTCTCTATATGTATAGTTATAACGGCTGCCCCACCCTTCAAACCGAAACGAATTATTGTTTATTGTTTCACGGCAGAAATAAATTTAACAATGCCGTACATTGTTGAGTTTTAAATTTTCTCTAAATTTCATCATAATGTATACATAAATAGCGGTTGCCTATAGAGTGTGCGAGTCGCGTAAACACAAATGACGTCACATTTTTAAACTCCTGATACTGTTCTATCATATCTCATTACCCGTTAACTACAACTCGAAAACATGTATGGAGACATTTGTACGAAATTAAGACACGAGGAAAACACAATGGAACACAAACGCTTGAAGTCACTTCCGGCACATAAAAGAATGAAATTCACACACAGTCATAACTGACAATACGATTTCTCCATTTACAATCTCGAGGAAAATGTACTCAGAAAAAGAAAACCGATTCTTGACTTTATTCCGCTGATAATAAGAATACAAAATCTTCACATGGTCATAAAAATGTTCGCAGAAAAAAATGAATGGTTTTTATGAGGTCATTAAGTTCCATTTATTGTCGCTTAGTTA
Source organism: Bombyx mori (assembly GCF_030269925.1). Lineage (NCBI taxonomy): Eukaryota > Metazoa > Arthropoda > Insecta > Lepidoptera > Bombycidae > Bombyx > Bombyx mori. The sequence continues at coordinate 12,244,601 of NC_085124.1, read as the reverse complement.
AAGACATAACATGGTTTGTTACGGTATATAATGAAGGTTTCGAGAGGAAATTGTCTCTAGAATTTGATTTTATTTACTTTGGAATAGCTCGCCTCAAGGCTTCGATGCGGCCTACAAAATGAGAGATTGCGTTTAGTAGAAATATCAAAGAATATTGCAACTTCATTTTGCAAAAAAAAAAACTGCCTCTTTATACTATGGTATAATATATTAATATAGACTAGTGGTCCTGCAGTAGTCGAAATTCAACTTTAATCAATTGAAATTCTATGTTTAAACATTATTATGGTTCTATTGTCAAATACTATTATACTTATATAATATAATCACAGATTTCGCCAAAACTACACAAAACTAATAAAGACAAACAATATTCATCTATTTTCAATTTGACCACAGACTTTAAACACTAACAAAAGTTTGACAATTGACAATAAAAAAAAATATATGTATGTGTTGTGTCAAATACATGGTAGTGTGTGTAATGTTTTCTTTATTGATTTAATGTATTTTTTATGCATAATTAAAAAATATATTAACATTCTGCACACCTTCTCTGTATTCTCTATAAGTGTGGAAAATTTTATACTCCTCCATCTACGCAATTTTCGTAAAAAGGGATACAAAGTTTTTGCTTCACGTATTAATATAATAATATAGATAATCATTAAAATTTAATCATGTCATATGTTTTTTTTTAAAACGTGAATACAATAATTCGAATATAAATACGCAAGCCGATTTCTCCACTGTCAGCTTTATAGGGCGATACAGTGATTATTTCGTTACTGGGGTCTGATGTGAGAATCATCGCATATTGGAAAACAAAATGGTTTTTTTATTTAGATATTTTTACTAGTAGAACGTCGGATAAAGAACCAAAGCTATTGTTATTTGTTTATAGATTATAAACCGATCCTAATTAGTATTAAAGATTGCTGCAGCCCATATACATCATAACATGAAAGTTCGCCTCCATCTTCAGACTTGAAAAGCATCATGATACGTAATTTTTTAAGGGTGTGGTCTCAAAAATCAAAATCAAAAATTTTTTTTATTCAAAATAAATGAAAGTACATAGTTGTTGAACGTCAAAAGAACTACCGCCAATTCACAAAAACTAGCCTCCGTCCTGAGAAGAACTGGCAAGAAACTCAGCGGGCATGTCTTTTTTTTTTTTAAATATTCGATATATTCTTTTTTAATATTAGATTTTTCTCTCGGCTGGTTATTCGGCCGATGGGGCTTTGGCCGGGCTATCTCGGACTCCAACACTACTACCGACTAAGCCACATCGATCACTCTCTCTCAACGTCCGATCCCCGGCCGTCAAACAAAACAATATTGGTCCGCTTGCATCAAATTGGCAAAATAATAAACCTTGTAGTGGCTGCCTCAAGAACCGAATGACTGCAACCGCGACGAGCACGATAATATTTGCTTTGCGTTGCTTAATAGACACAGAAACGAACGGATCTTGAATCGCATTGTCCCTTGTGAAGAAAAATAGATTCTTTTAGGTAATTGTAAGCACCAGACCACGTGGAAAGTCGCCCGTGCGATGGACCGATTAAGTCAAGTCCGTAGTTGGCGGTTGAGTGTACGAGGCTCACCACAAAACGGGAGAGGCGATTGCTCGTGAGGCGCATAACATCTGCCCACAGCAATGATATCGAATGACAACCGCGACCGATCTAACAAAAGAGATACGATAAAAAAGTAGCGGTTATCATGTTGGTGATTGGTTGAAATCCTGGACCAGCATCTAGGCGATGTCCCAAACGACAACTTACCCATAAAAAGTCATAGTCACTGTTTGGTGGTCTAGTGCCGGTATAATTTAACACAGCTTCTTATCAATTGCCACCAGCATTACTACGAAGTATGTACCGTGAGGACCTCAACATAATGACGCAGAAGCTAGCGAAAATCCGGCCATCTCTGGTTACTCGCTCACCCTCGCTGCTCCTGCAAGACTACGCTCATCTTCACACAACACAACAGACGGTCTTTAAGTTACAAGAATAGGGTTGCAAATTTGGCGTCATCCACCGTACTCACTATACCTTGCGCCGACAGACTTCGCCTTTTTCCAAAGTTTGGACAACTTCTTGGCAGGGAAAACTTCATTACACAAGAGGCAGTACAAAATGCCTTTGATGAGTTTGTTGGCTACCGTACATCTGACTTCTTCAAGAAGGACATTGATTACAGCTGCGCTGGCCGAGGTGCATCTATACCATGGGTGCATATTTTAATTAGTAGAAATAAAAAATATTTATAAAAAAAATAACAAACAACACCGGTGCATCGCTAAATACCAATGCACCGGACGTCTTATCCTTCAGGCCACGACGACGACAAACCAAAGCTTGAGACGCACCATATCTCCTTACGAGAATAAAGTATTATCAGGTAAATCCTTCATGCACGAATCTGCAAATTCTTTAACTAATATTTTTCAAAATACCAATACCTAAATCGTTCTTCTTTAAGAGTCTTATTTCAGACAACCTAAGCACGGCATCGTTGACTTTATGATTTAATGTAAACCTATATATTTGCCCTCAAACGGTGAACTACCGACAAGGGAATACACAACGGAGTCTTTACAATTTGCAAGTCGAAACAGCGAGCGGGCTTTGAATATTTTGCGATTGCCGATTTGACTTTAAAATAAGATGCAGCCGCTTATCAAGGAAGCCCCTGCCGACTAATATTTCGCTTGTTTACCGAAGAGTCATCCGAGTAACAGCCTATCTTTCACTAATTTGATTAAAACCGAGAGCACACTGCCGCAGATTGTCGCAGCATCGATAATTACTTTATGCTGTGTTTTCGTAAGGTGAAAATTTGGGTTCGAACGGAAATAGCGTACCTGGGTATTAAGGTCCGTTTGCGAATTCGGTTATTAGATAATTAAATTTTAGAAATGTTTTAGAATTGTTTAAGTGTTTGGTTGCTTATTGTTGCTTAGGGGGTTTGTTCGCTATGAACGAATTTAGGTTGTGTATTAAGTTAAAGAAACCGCCCGTCATACAGCCTGGCCGATTTGTATGTATTTTACTGACTTTTGTTATTTCTGTGACCACGTGTTCGAATGTTTTTTCATATATACGCTAGCCTATCCGTCGTTACCGTAAAATGGTGAGAATCGGGACACCTATTAAGTTCGACATTGATTTTTATCATTTTTGTTTTGTAGTTATAGTAATAAAACGGAGATCATAATGGTTGCGGTAGTTTAAATTTTCATTTATATATTACATTACAACATCGCTAAAGAATTATCATAAAAAGTTATTGAAGGGTGGGGCCCAAATTCTGCCGTGAAGCAGTAATGCGTTTCGGTTTGAAGGGTGGGTACACCTTTGCAGTATTTTCTTTGGATTTCACGAGCTTTATGCATACTGGTGCTTTTAGTGATGGTAGGACCTCTTGTGAGTCCGCACGGGTAGGTACCACCGCCCCGCCTATTTCTGCCGTGAAGCAGTAACGCGTTTCGGTTTGAAGGGTGGGGCAGCCATTGTAACTATACTTGAGACCTTAGAACTTGTATCTCAAGGTGGGTGGCGCATTTACATTGTGTATGTCTATAGGCCCCAGTAACCACTTAATACCAGGTGGGCTGTGAGCTCGTCCACCCATCTAAGCTATAAAAAAAAAAGTTACAAAAACTCACTTGTTCCTATTCACCCAAACGATGGGGTGAATCGGATTACGTATGGGGACAATAGTTTTTCGATAGGGCTGGCACTATTTAGTTGTTAAGTAGGTACCTAACTTTAGGTAATTAACTTTTTAACATATTTAATGAGTTACAAAGCTTTGATGACTAAATTAAACTATTTAATATTCTTAAACACCAAATAAAAGTCATTTTCAGTTCAACAAAGTTAAATCTCTAAGGACCCGACAAAAGTATTGTGACATCCCAGATTTTTCCCTATTCTACTAGTCTAGTCCCTATTCTCCCAATCTAGTGTATATGATAGTTTGCAAACATAATCGTAATTACTGGTCCACGCAGATTAGACTTTTATTTTTCTAGAATAGCAAAGACGCTCATAGAACACCTGGACTTTGACCTCGACTCTCAAGGCGGTAAAAGCATTCAAGTTATGATGCCTATGGGCTCCTGTAACCATATAACACCAGGTAGACCATTAACTCAACCCCAATCGACTACAATAAAAAACATAGCTAGTTCATTTAAAATAACACCAACTGAGAAAGTGTAAAAATCCTCTTAATTTGAAGCATCTTCACGAATTTCTTACAAATAATTAGACTCATCTCGCAAATTTTATCACGAGAGGAGGCTATCTAAATTATCAATGTGTTGTTGTAAAAAACACTTTATCCCTCTACGAATAAGGATCGCTATTGCAATAAAGCCGTTAGGGTCAGAAGATTCCGTGCTCGGAATACTAGTAGGATTAAAGATTTGACTTTGAAATTAAGGAGATAAAGTGAGTACATCTTGAACATTGAATTTCAATAAGATATCGCTCGGAGCGTGTTATTTTTGAAAATGGACATCGGCTCTAACCTACGCCGCCATGTTTGATGGCTAACAGATAAAACTCTCGGGATTTGCATTTTAATGAAGTTTATTTATAATTAAGGTCGAGTTTATCGGGTTAAGGTTCCAATTGATTCCTACTTCATGTATAATTCTTCCAAAAAATTAATCGGGCACGAATGACTACTAGTTGCCGCTTCGATTTTATCTGTTCTCCTCTTGTAGCCATTTCTGGTAGTGTTTGCAAGAGTGCGTAAGAGTCGGAGTGGTAGTGCGTATTGTGTATATAAAGATTCAACTATCATGCTAGTTTTTTACGTCAAGGACTCATACATCTCTAGGTGTTTGTATGTTTGTGACTGACTCCTTTAGACGCGATTTTGACCCACTTTAAACGGCCAGATTTCATTCAAACTTTGTAGATTTATCCAGGACCGATGACAATACACTAATTTGATAAGATTATTCCATTATTCAATTTGCAAATTAAGATTTTTGGCAATTTATATAATTTTTATCTATAGTCGATAAGGCAGGAATCGATGTTAAAGTAAGTACTTAATAGTTTTAAAAATACGCTCTTATAGAAAATTTTACTAAAAAATGAAAAATAAATAATAGTTTAAAAACTAAAAAACACGTTTTTTTACAATAAAATATATTTTACACTATTTTCAATTTAAATTTATTAAAACTTATTTTCTAAATTTTATATAAAGTGTGTTTTTTTGGTTTTTTAAACTATTATTTTTTGTTCACTTTTAGAGCCACCATTCCAAGGGTATGGAATGATAATATTGTTTTATCTGAAAATCTTCTGAAACATCAAATCTTACTTCCCGTTTACTCATTAAGCATTCGGAAATTCAACAGTCTCTCGGTTGAAATCATTAGAGTATAATTTCTCATTACATCCGAGCGATCATGAATTAATTACACGCCATTTTCGAATTAAAGACGAGCCGAGACCGTTGGGCCCGCGAGACCATAATTCTACCTTACTATTCAGTGCTTATGAATCACATTAATATATTAATCACCTGAGTCGTAAAGGGAAAACTTGAAATTTTGTCTGTACAATTCTGACGGTATAAAAAAATCTTCTTTTCTTCATTTAAATCTTACGAAATTAGCGGAAAATCTTTTGCTTGTAAACTAGAAATATTTTATCGTTTCGCCCCGGGGATATTGTTAGATGTCCGGCCAGTATCTCCATCTTTCTCTTATGCGAATATTGGAAGAGGAATAAACAATTCGCCGTTTTAAGTATTTTGTGGTACAAAATTCGTACGCAATTCATTCTGGTATAGGCCTATTGCTATTTTGGATTGCCATTATTGTCATTATTGTGCTGCCTAACGCTAACGTTAAGCTGAAGAAAAGCATGTCACATTCGATGTTGCTCCTGAGCTGGTATTAATATTAAAAGTTATACAAGAATCTAGACGTCACCTATTGATCAAATTTCGACCTTAATCGGACGTTTCATGGTAACATATAGTACGTATTAGATTTTCTCTCTTATTATGTTATAGAATTTTTATTTTGGAAAACTAACAAATTATTGAATTTTTTTTATAACACTAAACCTTGTAATTTTTAATTAATTTATTAGGCACACAATACACATCACAAGCTAAAAAAATACATAAAAAGACATGTAAAAAGAAACAAAATCTGGCTTGCAACATAGGCTATGTGCGCACGACAAAACAAGACAAAGTGCTGAATTTATACACAACGTTCCTTACAACTATACGATAAAACAACACGATAACGAAAACTAATCTAAGTTATAATGTAAGGAAATAATTTATTAATAATTTGGTAGTAAGCAATAAAAGAAAAGAAAACCGTGTGACCAATCAAAGAGAAAAAGTACTGAATTGCTTTGGGTATACCAATATATATAACTAGTCAGGTCATAAGTATTGTCACACAGTAAAAACTTTTATTTTAGAATGCTGGCCACAAAAAAGTTTATTGAATTCGAATTTCGAATTGTTTATGAAAATAAAAATGTATACTTTTAGAATTTTACTCATTTTTAAATATGGAGTGGACGCTTAAAGAAGACCGTGTTGCAGTAATTCGTTGCATCGTTGCGGTTACGCCGGTTACGGTATAACCAAAAGATTCGTATATCGTACCATCAAACGATACAATGAAAACTCTAGTGTAGATGACAGGTCAAGAAGTGGTCGCCCTCGGTCTGTTAGGACTCCAGCAGTGATAAAAGCTGTGAAGGCGCGAATTCAAAGAAATCCCAAACGTAAGCAGAAACTGTTGGCCGTTCAGATGGGGTTAAGCAGAACCACGGTGAAAAGGGTGTTAAATGAAGACTTAGGGCTTCCGGCATATCGAAGAAAAACAGGACATCGTTTGAATGCTCGTCTAATGGACCTGAGACTGAAGAGATGCCGCGCTTTGTTGAAGCGGTACGCGGGAAAAAAATATCGGGAAATTCTTTTTTCGGATAAAAAAATTTTTACCGTAGAAGAGAGCTACAACAAACAAAATGATAAGGTGTACGCACACAGTAGTGAAGAAGCGAGCAACCGTATTCCGCGTGTACAACGAGGTCATTTTCCATCCTCGCTCATGGTATGGTTGGGAGTTTCTTATTGGGGCTTAACAGAGGTACATTTTTGTGAGAAAGGTGTAAAAACGAATGCAGTTGTGTATCAAAATACAGTCCTGACGAACCTTGTGGAACCTATTTCTCATACCATGTTCAATAACAGGCACTGGGTATTCCAATAAGATTCGGCGCCAGCTCATAGAGCGAAGAGCACACAAGACTGGCTGGCGGCGCGTGAAATCGACTTAATCCGGCACGAAGACTGGCCCTCCTCCAGTCCAGATTTGAATCCGTTACATTACAAGATATGGCAACACTTGGAGGAAAAGGCGTGCTCAAAGCCTCATCCCAATTTGGAGTCACACAAGACGTCCTTGATTAAGGCAGCCGCCGATATTGACATGGACCTCGTTCGTGCTGCGATAGACGACTGGCCGCGCAGATTGAAGGCCTGTATTCAAAATCACGGAGGTCATTTTGAATAAACTTTAGTGTCATAAGAATCTATGTTTTGTTAAGTTCATTTTGGTATATGAATGGTTACATAATGAATAAACTTGTTTCAGTTATTTTACATTAAACATGTGACAGAATTTATGACCTGACTAGGTATATATGGATAATCGAAATGGACAAAACTATTAAAGATAAACGGACTTAAAACTCGAAATAATGTTAATAAGTCCAGACGGGTAGCTAACGCTGTCCTTGCTGCTTTTGCCGAGAAAGCAGTTATAGGATACGCTTTCAAGGATACAGCAACCTTTAAGTATTACAATTATAATTTTCTTTTCACGGCTAATTGAGATATCTATAGCTTTCGGTGAACACTTAAAATTAGATGTAACTATTATTGTGGATTTGTCAAAAAAAGAAGTGTGGTGCCGTGGGACACCGGATAGGAATGAAGTTCCTTATCATAAAAATATTAATTTTAAGTTCTATTCGAGGTATAAAGAAAATAAAACTGGAGGCTTCGCAACAACCCACGGTACGGTCATTCAGTAACGTGCGAACTTAAAGTGGTACACTTCATTCACGGTTGTTTGCATAAGAGTTCGTGTATTGCGCAAACGAACGCTCTGAGATCGTGGTCAATGAATGATAAAAAATATGTTATTTTTTGTACGTTATTACAGTATTATGTTATATATATTAAGTTAGTATATATTAAGTATATATTAAGTTAAGTCGTACACTGTGTACTAATAAAAATCTTACGTTACGGACGTTTTTTCCCGGTTAGGGTACCCCTCTACATCGTCCCATAAGAAACTTTGTTCCAAAAAAACTATAATCTTCAATTAAATTTTATAGGTTTGTTACTACGAATGTATTTGATCCAGAATGGGCACCAGTATAGTTAGGACAGATCTTAATAATCAAACATGAAATCAAAAGTATCAAGATTAATTAAAAAAAAACAGACACCGATAAAGAAGTTAAGATACTAACTAAATTGTGGCCATACATCCCAATCTCAATCTATTAGAAGTCGTTAAATGTGTTAGGAAAGCGAGAAGTAGTTGTTAGTGTCCAGAAGGCCTCTTCAATACATTCGTGTAAGTGGCCCGTAACTCCTCCGGCAATATCCGGTTCCAGACCGGAAAAAACCGGATTAAAAAAGGTTACATTAATGGGTGGCGCAGTGAAAAGTGATGCAATTACCGTGAAATTGATTCTCTATCTTTTATTCTTTGATGCATTGATTGGATCTACGGTTTCTATATCCGGTCCTTTGTCGTTATTATTGAGGTCGATATTGTTTTCCTTTTATTGATATTTCGACAGGTTTTTGTTTTTATTTGCGCGGGAAACTGTGAAATATTTTTGTGTAGAAAAATTGAAGCATTTTCGCAAGTAATGTATTTAGATGGCAAAAAAAAACCGAACGTAAAACAGTAATTTATAATATCTCGACAAACTAAAGTTTGAGAAGTATGTAAATAAATAATATTGAAAAATGAGACCGTAAAATTCTTTTATAAGTGAAAGAACTCTGAGCTGAAACTGTGAACATTGAATTTTAGGTGGTAAAAAGTCTACGTCAATATTACTTGCAGTAGAAGGCAATAAATACATATTTTTTGCTCAAAAAAAGTTGACTTTGTGTCTGAAACGTATAAGAGCTATTTTACAATAAAAATAAGCATTAACATAAGATGCGCGAGTTTTTACTTTTTAGTTACAAACGTTTTCCCCATTTCTGTCACTTTTATATCCTTTTCTTGACTAATTAATTAAATTAAGAATAATCCAGTATAATCACGACAAATGTTCTATTTTATCTATTGGTTTTAGCAATTGCAATATATGTAGTTCCATTCACATTTATTACGGGGAATCCCTCAGACACAGCTCACTGAGTTTCTCGCCGGATCTTCTCAGTGGGTTGCGTGTTCGATTTGATGGTAGATTCTGCGAAGCACGGCTGTTGCTAGGGTTCGTATTAGCAACGTCGTCAGGTTCGAGCCCCGTGAGCTCACCTACTAGTTAAGGTTACGCTGAAATAGCCTCTCAAGGCTCTCAGCTAGGTAGAAAAAATAATAAAAAAATCAGGCAATGAGAATAGGGTACTTAGTACCTATGGGCTTTGAATTCGCTTAGTATCAGTTACACTGGAAATTTATCTGCCCAATTACTTCAAAAAAAAAAACCAGAAAATACATATATTTTCTCTGACACGCCTGTCTTTTTAGAGCCTGCATTTTAAAAGATAAACCTCACTAAGTTTTTCTCTCGAGCACCGTATATTTTCCAGATAGTCTAGACTTGCACTAAATTACGTCGCAAAGAGCGAAAAACATTTAAATATTGCATTAAAATATGTCTCAAATTATTTTATCTCACTATTTATAACATTTATGGAATATAACTCTATAATAATTCGAATAGAGGATCTTCACAATCACCTGCCATTAAGATGTGAGCCATTGGAAGATAAGATGTCAATAAACTCGGACGTTTTATTAAAGTTCAAAATCAGTTTATTTCAACAAATCGTACTAAAATTCGTTCTATCCAATTCAGATCTAACAATAAAGTTATTAAATTACCGATTAATCGGGGTACAAAATAGCCAATGTTTCAGATCTATAAATAAAATTATAAAATTATCGAATGATCAGCGTACAAAATACCCATTTTTAGCTTTTACCGTAGCTACTTATCTTTTGAAAGCAAATTAAGAGTATTTCAAAGTAATTGTTTCAATCCTTTTTATGTCTTTACTGTCTGAACCAATTTCGTAGTAATACTTCTTTGATTTGATTGATATATTTTATGTGATGCTATATTAAATAAAATATATTGAATTTTTTAAAAATATACAAATATCTAGGATTTACTTTTTAAATGGAAATTTATTTGTTTGGTTGGGATTAAATTCTGTACAATTGCGTTTGGCTACTCATCTCCCCTCTGTAGTTTTTTTCATTTGAATTATTGAATTAAAGGCTCAGAAAAAATATGAAAGTAGCGAACATGAATAAATAAACGCCAGATGTGTTAAATGAAACATACTTATAAATATAGGCATAAGAGTCATATTCGTTATAGTATTTTTGGTGCATTATTTAAAAAAAAAATACTAAAATGAATATTTCTTCACTACGAAGTTCATAATGAGCGTCAGATTTAAGATCATACTTACTATTATACCACCAGTAATTAGAAGTGACGTCAGTGTATAAAATGTCGTCGGAATCACGTGACCCGTTACAGGGAACTGGTCGAGCCTCAGGGTAACCCTCTTTGACCGGGCTTTTATTTATTAATTTTTTATTGCTTAGATGGGTGGATGAGCTCACAGCCCACACCTGGTGTTAAGTGGTTACTGGAGCCCATAGACATCTACAACGTAAACGCGCCACCCACATTGAGATATATAAGTTCTAAGATCTCAGTATGGTTATAACGGCTGCCCTACCCTTCAAACCGAAACGCATTACTGCTTCACGACAGAAATAGGCAGGGCGATGGTACCTACTCGCGTGGACTCACAAGAGGTCCTACCACCAGTAAGCTTGAACTCTCTTCCTTTGTGGCAGAGGTAATGGTTTGTGCTGCTAATTTGTTGATGGATGATGGTCGAGATAAGGTAATGGTGAGATGAGTTGATGATGAAATTGGTTTTAAGAACGAATAAAAGTTAGGTTCTGGAGGCTTGTTTTTCCAATGGTAACCAGGCTAAGCCAGTCCCTCCACCGTAGGCTTTGGATCTTAATATAAAATAGATCATCTTCGTTAGATTATATAGCACTTAAATTTATAAGCCTTAGATATATAACCTTGAGATATTAGTTCTAAGGTCTCAGTATAGTTACAGCGGCTGCCCCACCCTTCAAATCGAAACGCATTACTGGTTCGCGGCAGAAATAGGCGGGGTGGTGGTACCTACCCGTGCGGACTCACAAGAGGTCCTACCACCAGTAAGCTTGAGCTCCCTGCCTTCGTGGCAGAGGTAATGTTTTGTGCTGCTAATTTTTTGCTGATGCTCGAGAGGACGTAATAGTAAGTAAGATCAGGTGATGACGAAATTGGTTTTAAGAACCAATAAAAGTTAGGTTCTGGAGGCTTGTTTTTCCAATGGTAACCAGGTTAAGCCAGTCCCTCCACTGCAGGCTCTGGTTCTTGTTTCCTCAGGCTTCGGATCTTAATATAAAATAGATCATCTTCGTTAGATTATATAAGTGTACTAGCGACCCGCCCTCGCTTCGCTTCGGAAACTGTAATTTATTATTGATTTCTTCACTATTTAATGGATGTTATTATACATATTAACCTTCCTCTTCAATCATTCTATCTATTAAAAGAAACCGTATCAAAATCCGTTGCGAAGTTTTAAAGATTTAAGCTTAAATAGGGACAGACAGATATAGGGACAGAGAAAGCGGCTTTGTTTTACACTATGTAGTGATTAATCAGTTTGTATTTCAATTATATTCTACAATCACACCTTCGGAGCTCATTCAGAGGCGGAATCGTAAAATTCAATTTGGCAACTTTCTGTTTGGTGCTCCACGGGGAGGCCACTGCGTTGTAAACAGCTTTACTACGAACTAGACGCCGAGTTTTAATGGCCGGATTTTTCAGTCTGATTAAATTTTTTTTTTTGAGTAGCGAAGTTGCTCCGTTTTTTCTAATTTAATAGTTTTATTTTGCAGGATGTAGTGTATAGTATTATATAATGTAGGGTGGAATTCGTTCTAGTAGGTGTTCGTAATTTAAATTCAAATATTTTGCAGTCTTGCCGTGGCCTCCACAATAACGCGCCTAGGGTACTAGTATCGAGCGATGCGACCAGGCCGATGTTTAAGTCCGGCAGGCTAATGCCCATTTTCTTAATAAAATTGGACGAAAAAAAAAAAAATTACGTAATTACATATTATTATACAACTGACTGATTCTGTATTTTTTTTTTTTCGATTAGCCAAGTTGCTCCGTGTTTCCTCATTTAATAGTTTTGTTTTGCAGGATGTAGTGTAATGTAAGGTGGAATTCGTTCTAGTAGGTATTAGTAATTTAAATTCAAATATTTTTCAGTCTTGCCGTGGCCTCCACGATAACGCGCCTAGGGTACTAGTATCGAGCGATGCGACCAGGCCGATGTTTAAGTCCGGCAGGCTGATGCCCATTTTCTTAATAAAATTTAACAGAAAAAAAAGAACTTAATTACATAAACAGCTGACTGATTCTGTAATGGAATATTTAGCGACTAGCTGTACTCGGACGTACAGATTGTCAATATCACAATAATTTTCGATATGTAATGTAATAATCGCTTCATTGGATTAAATAAAGCAGCACCAGCGTAAGTTAATGAAAATATGTGTTCCCCACAAGGCTCGTAAGCTTCAATAAAATATGTGAGGAAACAAAAAAATTACCTACCCGTTAACAGCGTTTCTTAGAATTTTAATATTCATAATCCTGATTCTTGATCGTGAACGCTTAATACTGTTTTCAACTTGAGCAATAAAAAAAAAACGTCAGGTGCGATCCTGAAAATGCGAGCACTTAAACAAATTTTACTTCAGCGCCTTTAAGAGAACTCGCGACGGATGGTCGCAGGAACATGCCGTATAAATTCGTAGAAGGGTCGTGTTTTATTTAAAAATTTGATAATAGCTTGAGTTTTGCTTTCGCATAGGCCTTCCCCAAATCCTGCCATAAGTTCCGGTCCACGTAGAGCCTGCAACGGCTTTTATGTCGTCTACCCACCTTTGGAACGGTCGTCTTTTTAATCTTTTCCCCTCTCGAGGGTACCATTCAGTTACTAATTTAGCCCATTTTTCTGTTTTGCTTCTTATTAAATGACCTATCCATTTCCATTTTAATTTTTTAATTGTGATCATTGTAATTGATACATCCTTTATTTTTGTTTTCATACGGATATCTTTTAATTTTATTTTATCCTTTCTTTTAGCATTTAACATGCTTCTCTCCATATTATGTTGGCAGGTCTGCAGTTTTTTGATGTTCTTCTGAGTTAAAGTGAAAGCAAAACAATCTTAGCCAATGTCAAACGCAAAGAAAAAAAATTAATAGTATGTACCTAAATATGAATTAAGGCTTCTTTATCTTTATCTAATAGCTTGAGTTCTGCCTTGTCTGAGCAACCGAGGACTCTGGTCGCTTCAATTCCAAGATACCTCGCTCGATATGACCTCAATTCGTAGGCGGAACTCCGGCGATTTCGTCCTGACCCAAAAAAGGACGCGTTTAATTTGGAAATCTCTTACATTTCGGACATACAGTAAATCAAGTTCCATTAAAACATGGACTTGCCCTTTCTTCTAATTGACCGGGCATTTTATTCCGTGAAATCATTTACCTGCAATAAGGCTTCTGTTAAATATAAAGATACAGTTGACATTCATAAGGGTCAAGTGAACTAATTTGCCTTCTATAGAAACAAAAAACGCTCTCAAAACTTTGCTCGTAAGGTAATTCAAAACCATTCAACTCTATAGCCTTTTTTTATTGCCCTTGTAGTCATATGAACATATGGCCCACTTGGTAGTGAGTGGTTACCGTCGCCCATGGACTTCAGCAATGCCAGGGGCCGAGCCAGGCCGCTGCCTACCGCTTAATACTCTCCACAAGCCTCGCTTGAAGAAGGACATGTGCGCTCGGGAAACATCGTGGAGGGAAGCTCATTCCAAAGTCGGATGGTGGTACGTGGCAAAAAATATCTCTGGAAACGCATTGTGGATGACCGCAGTGGCTTTAGGTAGTATGGATGAACTCTACTCCGGTGGCGGGCGGTACGATGGTATATTCTGAGCCATCCACATCTTAATAATTAGTAAATATTGATGAATTATTGGTGATAGCCATTAGATGAGAATACGAAATTAGTATGCTACGTACATTTTTTGTGCTGATGACAATAGGTTTTTCAGAATTATTAACTTTCCAAGAATTAAAACTACTTTTACGATGAAGTTTCGAGCTTTTTATTGTCAAATGTCATTTGTTGTCATTGTATAATTATAATATATAATATCATATAACTGCAAAAAATTTCCAATAGACACAGCCCACTGAGTTTCGCGCCGGATCTTCTCAGTGGGTCGCGATTCCGATCCGTTGGTAGATTCTGTGACGTACTGCTCTTTTTAGGGTTAGTATTAGCAAGTTCTCTTAGGTTGAGCCCGTGAGCTTACCTACCCGTCCAGGCATAGCTGGAATAGCCCCTTATGCAGCAAATAGGTAGAAAAAAAGGAAAATTTTCAAATGTCGACGAAATGACCCGTTAGTGACACACCGTGACCACGGAAACTGTTAAGTATTTGAAGATTTCGAAATATTATATAACAATAATATGATGAGTGTTTAAAAAAAACCCGAAATTAAACCGTAAAACTAGTTTTAATATTGACTACGAGTCGCGAATACCGAAGAAAATACTATATTTGCCTTGAATCTCATTAAAAAAATATTTAATACGTAATTCTAAAGAATGATCAGCTCTGTGGTATGAACGGACTAAAAATTTTATTATGACTTCAGAACGGGCATCTTCGTCTTTGGAATTTAAGATCGAAAAAATTAAATGTCAGAGTCGACTTTCGGAATACCGGTTCTTTTAAAGCTCAATTTTTCTTGTGGAATCCGGTTATTGCTCGTTTAAAAGTGTTTAAGAAAAGAAAAACATATTATATACATTGTGTGTACTTATCACTGGAAATGCGGGATTCACAAACCGTTATTGCTGTGAGTCAAATGTGGGTGCTTTTTCACCCCTACCTATTCGGTCGTAGCCTAAGGGGCTATTCCAGCCTCACGCAGACGAGTAGTTAAGCTCATGGACTCAACCTGAGAGAATTTGCTAACACTAGCCCTAGCAAGAGCAGTGTTTCGCAGAGTCTACCACCGGATCGAAATCACGACCCACTGAGAAGATCCGTCGAGAAACTCAGTGGGTGGTGCGTACTTTTTTTTGTTTTTTTTTTTTATTATTGCTTAGATGGATGGACGAGCTCACAGCCCACCTGGTGTTAAGTGGTTACTGGAGCCCATAGACATCTACAACGTAAATGTGCCACCCACCTTAAGATATAAGTTCTAAGGTCTCAGTATAGTTACAACGGCTACCCCACCCTTCGAACCGAAACGCATTACTGCTTCATGGCGGAAATAGGCGGGGTGGTGATACCTACCCGTGCGGACTCCCAAGAGGTCCTACCACCAGTGATACCTATACCTATATATACCTATATATACCTAAGCTGATAGGATTGAGAGGCTATTTCAGCGTAACCTTAACTAGTAGGTGAGTTCCCGGTGCTCAAACCTGATGACGTTGCTAACACGAAACCTAGCAAGAGTCGTGCTTCACAGAATCTACCATCGGATCGGAATCGCGACTCACTGAGAAAGTCCAGCGAGAAACTCATTGGGCTGTGTCTATGGGTCAATTTACTCGTCGAGCCTTTCGTCGCAAGCGACGGGTTCGACGAGAACGATGACCGGTGCTTGAGGTTCCTAAAAGCACCGTTAGTGGATCGGGAGGATCCGAAACGACGTGTTTTGGGCGACATCGACTGCCTTCCATTCTGTCCGCAGGATAGGGAATGGGTGCGTAGTGTAATGCGGTCAAACGCTCTGACTGATTCACTCACTCTATCACCCACATTCAACAATGATTACTCGCATGTTTTTACTATCATTATTCTATCGCTTATTAGTTTATATCAAAGTTACATACGTGCTATAATCTCCCTAACGTATAACTTCTTCATATACTTCAAGACCATAATTGGTTTAGCTTATTTTGGGTCTTAACATTTCAGTTCTCTCTACGTCATATCAACGTTCCTATTCACGTGAATAGAACGGCCTTGCTATTCACGTCGCTTCCAAAAACACCGTTTCCCAGAATTTTTTTCCTCGTTATTTATTATAAATGGTGGTGGGTATTTTCGACGGTTTTATCTGAGCTATAGTCGGTTAACTGACTCCGATTAAGAGCATTGTAAATACGGACGCGCATACGTTACGGGGTACGGATCATTCACTCGACCGCGCCACTCTGTCGCTGTTCCGCATCAATCTAACTGACGGAACGTTTTGTTTGAATTCGGGAAACCGGTCGAGAATTCACTATTATGTATATGCGAATTTCAAAATGAGAATCTATTCAATAGACGAACTGTGACGTCAAAAATAAGGTACGGTATACAGCGGTTTGGCTCTGCCCCTGGTATTGCTGATGTCCATGGGCGACAGTAACCACTCAACATCAGGTGGGCCGTATGCTCGTATACTTACAAAGGCAATAAAAAAACCTAAGAACAAAACTGGTAATTTTTTTAATGCTTAGCTTGGTGGACGAGCTCACAGCCCACTTGATGTTAAGTGGTTACTGGAGCCCATAGACATCTGCAACGTAAATGCCAAGCCCCACCTACCCACCGCCACTACCACCACCCACGCATTACTGCTTCAGAGCAGAAATAGGCAGGGTGGCGGTACCTACCCGTGCGGACACACAAGAGGTCCTACCCCCAGTAAAAAGTCTAGTAATAACAAAAAAAATACCCAGCTGATATTTCATTAGAAGCAATGACTATTTCATCGGACACTTTTTTACTGGTGGTAGGACCTCTTGTGAGTCCGCACGGGTAGGTACCACCACCCTGCCTATTTCTGCCGTGAAGCAGTAATGCGTTTCGGTTTGAAGGGTGGGGCAGCCGTTGTAACTATAATTGAGACCTTAGAACTTATATCTCAAGGTGGGTGGCGCATTTACTTTGTAGATGTCTATGGGCTCCAGTAACCACTTAACATCAGGTGGGCTGTGAGCTCGTCCACTCATCTAAGCAATAAAAAAAAAAAAAAAAAAAAAACACTAAATTCAAAAGATTAAGAAAAATATATCGATGAACCAACACAATAAAAGATGGGTGGTGTCGTGGGACATCGGATAGGATCGAAGTTTCTTATTATAATAATATAAATGTTCGCGACGGACATAGATAGTTGTAAAAATAGAATAGAAAATGTCCGTAAATAGATAGTATGTTAGAATAGAAATAGTTAAACGTAGAAATAAGTAAATCTTGTAAATATATTTTGTTTGAAAATAAAGATTGGTCCTCGTGGTCTTTAATTTGGCGTAGGAACGCAGGAGCGAGTCCAGCCAGCAGTGCATCACCCCTGCCTCATTAGGTAGGGAGATTCAGCACGGGCAGAGGGGTTTCCCCGAGGCCCGCTCCGTGCCCCCGCAAAAGGATACGACGACCCTCCGTCTCTTCTCTGCAAATTCAGTTCGAGACAGCGAGCCGACGAGTCAAGACCTCTCCGGAAGAAGAGGAGAGAACCAACCGACAAGAAGAGACTCGCTCCTACGCCCTGCGCCGGTCAAGCCACGAGGACCGTGTGAACGCCATACTGAAGCCTTCGTTATTTTCCTCGAACTAATCCCAGCACCCGTTCCGCGACAGCCACTGCGGCAATACTCGAGCTGCCACGTTTCAACACGTAAGAAGTCTAAAAATCACACGTGGTGGCCGAAATCTGAGCGGTGGCCGTCCGGAATAATAAATTTTAAGTTCTATTCGAGGTATAATGAAAATAATCATTCGGGTATACATTTTCTATTATGATTTTTGTATTGATAAAAAAAAAAACTTTACAAAGTTATCAACTTTATTTTATTCACAA
The DNA here is from genome assembly GCF_030269925.1 of Bombyx mori. Taxonomy (NCBI): domain Eukaryota; kingdom Metazoa; phylum Arthropoda; class Insecta; order Lepidoptera; family Bombycidae; genus Bombyx; species Bombyx mori. The sequence continues at coordinate 12,226,323 of NC_085124.1, read as the reverse complement.
TTATTTATAAAAAAGATATAATAATAATATACAAAGAAACAGCTATTTATATGAATGATAATAATAACCGTCATCACGTAGACTATACATTAGACACTGTATAGCCATCATACTAAGACTATACATAAATAATAAAAATATTACGTTACGGACGTTCTTTCCCGGTTAGTGTACCCCTCCGCTTCGTTCCATAAGGAAATTCGTTCCAAAAAAAAAAAAAACATTACCGAAGCTGAAAATCTTATTTATTTACAAACTGAATTGAAATTTTACGACAGTCTTGAAGTCGAAAATTACGATGGTCTGTTCTTTGCGCGCCGAGCGTCGATTCCTATCTAGTTTACGAGTATCGAAGATCAATGCTTAGAAGTTTAGCTTTATGAACGTATTAGCATTAGGATTGTAAAAGGATCTTTCTTGTGATGAAGCAGGATCGAGAGGGCGCGGTGTTTTTTAAAACATTATTATTATTATTATTTTATTGCTTAAATGGGTGGACGAGCTCACAGCCCACCTAGTGTTAAGTGGTTACTGCGTTAATGCGCTCCGCATAGACTTTTACAACGTAAATGCGCCACCCATATTGAGATATAAGTTCTAAGGTCTTTACAACGGCTGCCCCACTCTTCAAGCCGAAAAACATTACTGCTTCACAGCAGAAATAGGCGGGGTGGTGGTACCTATCCTTGCGGACTCACAAGAGGTCCTACCACCAGTAACAGTCCCACCAGTGTTAAAATTTATTTATGTGTATACAGTTAATAGACTGAATTTTGAACGTTTAAGCATATCGTTTTTCTACTTAACATTACTATCTTACTTACCACTCTGAAAACTTAGAAAGATATTTGTGTTACTAGCTTGCATCCAGTAAACCAAAAATAAGAAAATATTAGATATGTAAAAAAAATTTGGAGTTATCCTCCATAACCAATATAAAATTATATTGAATACCGCCCCATCCCAAGACTTTGTTTATGTACTAATCTACCCATTGATTACAGTAATAAGTAAAAAAGTATCTGAATTCCGATAAGCTACTACCAACCAATTACCGATTACTACCAACCAGTTTGGTACACCCATCCAGATAGAACAATTTAAAAAAAGAATATAGGCTTAACTCGATTCTCGTTTCAAAATCGAATGTAATTTGCGTCTATCGCTATCCCGATACGATAATCTCACAACAATGTACCCTTTTATTCAATAAAATATATAAATAAACATAATAAAATCCAACGCCGGCGCGTAGTTGCGAAGCAATGATAGTACAGCTTTCGGTGGACGTAAACTTTATTTTGTTTGCGATTTCTTTCGGGTTATTTTGTCTGCTCGAATGCGATAAAATAGCGGGCGAAATGTTTATTTTGGTTCGGGTACTTGTTTATTTTTCGGTGTACGTACTCACGCGGTTGTCGTTTTTCTGGGCTTAACGATTGAGTTTGGGTCAATACCGTTTGGTTGTCAAGTAACTTCAAACGTTCAGAGTTAAAGATATGTTTTATGTATTTACTAGCGACCCGCCCTCCCTTTGCTTTGGAAACTGTTACTTATTATTGATTTCTCCACTATTTAATGGATGTTATCATACATATAAACCTTCCTTTTCAATCACTCTATCTATTATAAGAAAACCGCATCAAAATCCGTTGCGTAGTTTTAAAGATTTAAGCATACATAGGGACAGACAGATATAGGGACAGAGAAAGCGACTTTGTTTTATACTATGTAGTGATGTTGATGTTTCCAAGCCGTTTTGGTTTTGACAATTTTGTGATTAAGAATATTAATTTTATACGTGTAAACGTATTTCGTGTTCTACAATTTTCGTGGTCGTTAACTAGTGAATTGTTTAAACAAGTAGTAGTACTGTAAGAGATTATTTTTAATGCCATAAAGGTTCAGACAGATTCTCTTGGTGAGTAACTGTCATAGAGATATGGATATGCATTAGTTCCAATAAAACTTTTCGTTTTGAATAGCCCGTCATTTTAATAATTTTCATGGGTGAAGCTGTCACTACTTGACAGATGACAATAATTAAAAGCCATTGATAGTCATAGTATATACTAATACGTCTGGCCATAAAAACTGTTACAAAAAAAAACAAAAAAAAATCTATGGCAAATAACATTTATTACTTTAACAGTGTGTTAGTAGTTTAATACATAAATATAAAACAATTAAAGGTATAAAAAGCTTATTCGAAGTGGTCTCCATTGGCTGCAATACAGTCCTTTAAACGTTGAGGCCAGTTATCAATAGAAGCACGCACTCTTTCCATGGGAAAATTTTTCACTGCCAATCGTACGGATTGTTTTAGGGACTCCAAATTATCATGGCGTTTGGAGCAAGCCGTACTCTCTAAAACTGACCATAAATCATAATCTAGTGGATTAAGATCGGGACTCGACGACGGCCAGACTTCAGCTCTGATGAAGTCCGAAACGTTCGTTTCCAACCAAGACTGCGTAGACCGAGCTTTATGACCTGTCGCCGAGTCTTGCTGGAAGGACCATTCTTGATTATTGAACATGGTGTTGTTAAGGGGCTTCACTACCTTCTCAAGAATGGTATCTTAATACACTTGTGCCGATGTTTTGATACGTTTTTCACAAAAAGTATGGCCCAGTCACTCCTTCATAGCTAATACCCCACCAAACCATCACTGAAGTCGGATAGTGCCCACGTTGCACTCTGTCGACTAATTAGGAAGATTCCTTAAAGCTTTGAGCATAAATACGGTCATTTTGTTTGTTAAAATGTTGCTCAGTTGTAAAAAATTTCTCATCCGTAAACAAAATTTTTCTATGACCTCCCTTTACGTACCGCTGCAGTAGTTGTTTCGATTTTACCACCCCATTCTCTTTTAAATGATCAGTTAAGAAATGACCAGTACGTCTCTTATAGGCTGCAAGTCCTAAGTCATCTTTTAAAATACGTGACATGGTTCTAGGTGCTATCTTCATCTCCCGAGATAAAATCTTTTGCTTTCGGACAGGATTTCTTCGAAATCTTTCCCTTACTGCTTTGACAACCTTTTTCGTACGAACACTACGTGGACGGCCAGATCTTTTTCTGTCACAAACAGAGGAGGTCTCATTGCATCTATTAATAGCCCGGTACACAAACATTTTCCTAATACCAAGCGTATGGAGAGTTTTAAAAATTGCATTTGGCTCCATACCTACTTTGTGTAATGCAATCACAGTGATTCGGTTCTCTTTATCACCCCATTCCATTTTAATATCGCAAAATATTGTACAATGTATTGGCGCCAAAATGAGAAAACTCAATGAGCAATCATATAAAAATGACAGATTCCAAATTCAAATGTAATATTTTGTTTATTTTTAATTGTAACAGTATTTATGGCCAGACTAAGTATATAAATCTACAGTGGTTTTTATGAATGTTCCATTATAACTACCGAACCGTGCATCCGATTGACTTGAAACTTGGTATCCATGTATATAAGTTTATATATTTTATATTATATAATATTTATATTTATATAAGTATTGGACTCCCTACACCAGTTGTTAATTATGAGAATCTTTGTGGGAGTGAGAAATAATAACGTTAATTTGAAATGCCCAGCGAAGCGGACGGGTACAGCTATGATTAATAAAAATAGAACATGATTAAAATATAAATAGAAACATGTATAGAATAAGAATAGAAACATAATGTCGAATTTTATAATATATTTGTACAATCGGAAGTAAATACATCAATAATTCTAAGAATCAGAACACCGTCTTATTACTTTATTTTTCATTGCATGCTTATTCCCAATATATTTTACACGAAGCAAGGCTTTAAGGCAGCGGCTTGGCTCTGCCCCTGGCATTGCTGACGTCCATGAGCGACAGTGACCACTTACCATCAGGTGGGCTGTACGCCCGTCTGCCTACAATGGCAATAACAAAAAAAGCAAACAATACACAAAATTCGGAATATTAACAAAGCAAACTGTCGCTACGCAATCAGAAAAAAAAAGCGGAAGATTTCTCAATATTTAAGTATTTCCTTCGGCTAATAATAATGAATCGGTAGTCCGTGTTTACCGATTACCGTAAATCTGTCGAGGGTTCTCTGTAGAATCGCCCGCTTGGATAAAGTTAATGCATAAATTCTTTTATTAGCTATTCTCGTGAATTTCTATTAAAAATTCAAAAAATCTCTGATTTTATTTATTGCTTCGACCGGTTCATAGGCTCAAGGTCCGCCCGGTGTTAAACGATCACCGGAAAAATAGATATCACAATGTGAGTTCCACTATCCACCTTGAGACATTAGGCTTTTTTTTTCCTACCTATTCTAGTAACCTCTAGGGGTTATTCTAGATTCGCCGAATTACTAGGTGAGCTCACGGGGCTCACACTTAATAAAGTTGCTAACACGAACTTTAGCAAGAGCCGTGCTTCCCAGAATCTACCACCGGATCGGAAACGCGACCCACTGAAAAGATCCGGCGAGAAACTCAGTAGGCTGTGTCCGTGGGTTCGACGAGAACGATGATCGTGATATTAGGCCTAAACCTTAATTGTTTAGTATAAAGGCTATTTATATGCATTTAACACATATTGGCTTTCACAATAAAGAAACAATAATGAATTACAAAAAAAAACCAAACCCGCAAAATTTTTATACCTAGTCAGGTCATAAATTCTGTCACATGTTTAATGTAAAATAATTGAAACAAGTTTATTCATTATGTAACCATTCATATACCAAAATGAACTTAACAAAACATAGATTCTTATGACACTAAAGTTTATTCAAAATGACCTCCGTGATTTTGAATACAGGCCTTCAATCTGCGCGGCAAGTCGTCTATCGCAGCACGCACGAGGTCCATGTCAATATCGGCGGCTGCCTTAATCAAGGATGTCTTGAGTGACTCCAAATTGGGATGAGGCTTTGAGCACGCCTTTTCCTCCAAGTGTTGCCATATCTTGTAATCTAACGGATTCAAATCTGGACTGGAGGAGGGCCAGTCTTCGTGCCGGATGAAGTCGACTTCACGCGCCGCCAGCCAGTCTTGTGTGCTCTTCGCTCTATGAGCTGGCGCCGAATCTTGTTGGAATACCCAGTGCCTGTTATTGAACGTGGTATGAGAAACAGGTTCTACAAGGTTCGTCAGGACTGTATTTTGATACACAACTGCATTCGTTTTTACACCTTTCTCACAAAAATGTACCTCTGTTAAGCCCCAATAAGAAACTCCCAACCATACCATGAGCGAGGATGGAAAATGACCTCGTTGGACACGCGGAATAAGGTTGCTCGCTTCTTCATTACTGTGTGCGTACACCTTATCATTTTGTTTGTTGTAGCTCTCTTCTACGGTAAAAATTTTTTCATCCGAAAAAAGAATTTCCCGATATTTTTTTCCGGCGTACCGCTTCAACAAAGCGCGGCATCTCTTCAGTCTCAGGTCCATTAGACGAGCATTCAAACGATGTCCTGTTTTTCTTCGATATGCCCGAAGCCCTAAGTCTTCATTTAACACCCTTTTCACCGTGGTTCTGCTTAACCCCATCTGAAAGGCCAACAGTTTCTGCTTACGTTTGGGATTTCTTTGAATTCGCGCCTTCACAGCTTTTATCACTGCTGGAGTCCTAACAGACCGAGGGCGACCACTTCTTGACCTGTCATCTACACTAGAGTCTTCATTGTATCGTTTGATGGTACGATAAACGAATCTTTTGGTTGTATTCAAATTTTTCAGTATGTAAAAAATTTGAATTGGCGCGTAACCGCAACGATGCAACGCAATAACTGCAACACGGTCTTCTTTAAGCGTCCACTCCATATTTAAAAATGAGTAAAATTCTAAAAGTATACATTTTTATTTTCATGAACAATTCGAAATTCGAATTCAATAAACTTTTTTGTGGCCAGCATTCTAAAAGAAAAGTTTTTACTGTGTGACAATACTTATGACCTGACTAGTTATTTACGTTATTCCTATATGCTGTTTAGCGGATCCAAAGCACGGGTAAATACCACTATTTTGTCTATTTCAACCGTGATACACTCATGCGTGCCCATTTCAAGAGTGAGATAAATATATTCCGCAAATTGCATGAATATACCAGAAGATACTTAGCAGTTCTTAATTGGGGCGGATGAAATAATTATTCTTGGTCACGTTCCTCGTACCTGGGGTCACACAGGAATACTTAAGGGTATCAAATTTAAAGGAATTAAATTTTTTCATTCAAATTTTAGAGGAAATATGTTTGTTTGTGCTTGTGTATATATTTATGTTGTTTGGACATGAAATAATGGGCTCCATAAAAATCCGTGGTATATACATATCAGGGAATTGTTTTTTAGAAAAATTCAACGAATAGTCTTTTTTTGAGAGTCTTAGACAAAATTAAAACTGCATTTACCGTTTAATCTTGTGTTCCTTTTTTAGCTTGAAATTCATTTAAATACCATATACGACTAGATACGTAATGAAGATGTTACAGCAGATTGAATATTCTTTGCCAAAAATCCCTCTCAGAAGGCTGGGAATGCGTGATTTTTTCCACTAAATAGCTGAACGTCCAGCATTGTGTTAAAGGTTTACCCGAGCCTATAGCAACGCAACGTAAATGCAGTCACTCACCCCGGGGCACGAGTGCATCATGGCAGAAATAGGCCGTCTTAGAGGTGACGCCGCCGTGCCGGTCTGTTTGTAGTGTTGACCATACTCTGCACGGGTCTCGGGCGAAGATAGGACGTTGGGTGAGAGAGTGCAAGGGAAATTGTGAGTAGAGCCCTAAAAACATCGTTGGGCCCAACATCTGCAGAAAGTCAAACCCACAAACCCCGCACGCTCCCTAGACCCAAAAAACTCACATGAGGATCGAAAACAAAATACAAAAAAACCTACCCGTGCTTACGATATTGCAGTGATTAATGCAAGAGAAAAACAAACGAATATTCGATGTAGAGTTTCAAATAACATTTTTCACGTACACACTAAAAGACCACTCGACAACGCAACAAACTGAATCCACTCAAACAAAACTGTAAGCCCGAAATCGGTTTCAGAGCGGAACTAGGTACTAAAGTGGAGCGCATCAGTTTTGAAGTTTCGGAAAAATTCCGGCATTAACAGAATGTAGGTCCCGATGACGTTTCACTGTACAATTTCAAACTAAAGTTTTCCATTACTGAAATTTTTGAAACGCTGCCAATGGTTGGATGTCGACGAATTCCGTAATGGGGTTAAATACAGGGTGCATACACCCGAAAATAAAGGAAGATTGTTAAAACGCGATAAAAAAAGATGGTGCTCGTGCAACTTGGTGCACGTTTAAGAAGTGAAAATTCTTTTGCGGAGTGTAGCATGGTGGTCTTCTTCATTTTTCATCCTTAAATCAAATTTCTCTTGAAATAGGGAACGCTGTGTACAAGAGAAACGACCTAACTCGATATTTTGTCCTTTCCCTCTCTCCACAATCGTGTGGTTCGTGAGACGCTCTGTCTATTTTCTCACTCTCGCTCTTCCTGAATTGTATCTTTTCTCTCTAGCCGTAACGAATCTGTCGCGAGTTAGATTTTACTCTCAACGCGCCTAAAAAGTTTCACTCCAAAATATATATGATGACAATATTAATGCTTCTAGTTCTAACACTAGCTATAGCCGTAGCATAGATGACCGTGCTCGTCGCGTTTAGACATTGGGCCGCTGAGTTTCTCACCGAGTCTTCTTAGCGGGTCGCGATTCCCATTTTAGTAGTAGATGCAATTTCGTAGCAGCTCCCTCTAAATCTGTTAGGCCTTCTACAGGAACAATTCTTCCATCCCTCCTGGCTGACCTCACGTTTGCTCAGTCTCACGCCCTATCCTGGGGAAGCAAGAGGTCTTCGAGCCACCACAAACATTACTACCAAAAAAAATCTCCAAAAGTTATTTAGAAGCACAAATATTTATTTAATATTTGCTCGTAGTTAATGTATACCTTTTCCTTTGAATACATTTTCCCTAAACGATGATTTTTCACTATGTAGTATATTAAATTTAGAAAATATTGCTAGATTATAGTTGATTTTTCATCGAAGATGCATCATAATACGAAGAACATCAATAAATTACACATAAATATCAAATAAATATAATGGAAATAAGAATTAAAAAAATTCGAAGTTAAAAAAGTTAAAATCAGAGATGCTGCTTAGCTAATATATTTCAGTATCCATGCCCGTTGCTCGACATAAGCGGATTCCCGTGACCTTTTGAATCGTCTATCCCCCTCAAAAGAGGCCTGCCCACGCTGCGCTTTCCGGTATGCAGTCACCCTTCGGAATATTCGGATAATTCAGAAATTTTCGGTCCCAGCGGCCATATCTTCTATGAGCAATGCCTACTGCACTGCCAGTTGAAGCTTGCTATGTCAGCTATGTCAGTTTTTTTTCCACAGGAGAAAATTGCCGGATGTGGGAGTTGAACCTCACTAAAAACTCCTGCCGCTACAGCTGGAGCTCTACCCCAGACCGGGCCGGAGCCCAGTCGGGGCTATTAAGACGGCGGGACAGGGTTAACGCAGAGCATTTTACATTCATTCCGCCGTCCCACAGACGCCGGACCACGACTCGAGCACGGACCGCCAAGAATGGGCCTTCCGTGCCCGCAGCTCACTTTCGGGGAGACGCGCCACGCCCAGAGCACGAAGCTCGCTGCGCCACCGATAATCGGAAGCGAGCAACTCCGCCTCCAGCTCCCATGGCGGCGTCCCCGCCAACAAACACGCTGGCTCGAAGGAGACGGTGCGATATCCGCGGATGACCCTGATGGCAACGGTACGCTGCGGCCGGCGCAGGAACCGAGCCATAGCCCATACAGGCGCGCTGTACAGGGCCATCGATCGCACTATCCCCGCGTAGAGGCGGCACACAACCTGATCCGGCTCCCCAATATGCGGGAGCAGTCGGCTCAAAGAACCGGCTGTACTCATTAATTGGGGGACCAGCTCCGCAAAGTGAACACGAAAAGTCCACCGGCTGTCCAACCGAGCTATGTCAGTTACCTTCATTCTTCTGCGATTTGGTAAGAAAACTCCGAGCATAGCCCTATCCATTTTCTATGGTGACTTTGAGCATTCTGATAAGGTTCATTGAATTTAATGTCAAGGAATAAGTTTAGCTTATATATATATATATATAGGCAAACATATTAAGCTTTCAGAGCTTACTAAACATAATTAATGACTTAGCTCTCGAGCAATGCGAAACGATGCTATAATTCTATTCGGGCTTTTAAACTCGTTTACAGTTCCTCGAATACCATATAAAGATAAGAAGTTTTAATAAATATAAAAAAAAATCTGTTCCTATCTGTTCATCGATCTAGGGCATCGCAATTGTAGATTCTTTGTTTTACTACTGAACTTGTATCTTATTATAATAATATGCTTATTTAAATATTCGATAATGTACATTAATGCTTATTGGTGATGACAAACTTTAATCGTCCGAGGGGGTAGCTTGTGGTAAGTTCGATGATAAAAGATAAAAAAAAAGAACGGAGAATCTCACTGTATTTTTATTATCATGATGGGACGTTTTTTTAATACGCTTTTATTAGCTTCAGATATTAAGTTTGTAACGGAATCTTTCAACATGATTTTGACCCCTTCAAAATGTCAGATTAACTCGAAATTTGGTATACTTATTAAGGACCGATGACAATTCAATATTTAAAAAAAAAATTAAAAATTTTAAATTCAACTAAAAAATGAAAAATAAATAAAACTTTAAAAAAACTAACAAAATACGCTTTTATAGAAAATCCAACTAAAAAATAGAAAATAAATTTTAATTAAAAATATAGTGTAAGAGAAAAATGATTTTATTGTAAAAAAAGCGTGGGGTGCATAGTATCAGTAGTTATAAATATTTTGTGAACAGATATGAGTAGAAGGGTTATTTTGATAATATCCTGAAAAGCACCCCACGCTTTTTTTACAATAAAATCATTTTTCGTACACTATTTTTTAATTCAAATTTATTAAATTTTATTTGTACCTTGGTCAACAAAAAAAGTTCATTTCTAAACAGAAATCGTTGGTTTGTGATGCCTTTTTGAAATGGTCAATCTTGGTACACGAAGTCAAAGTCTTCACTGCACTAGATCACTGAATACTTTGCAATAAAATGTATACTACCACCTGATTCTAACCAAGCCGATCTTCCTCCAGAACGCGCAATTTTCTAACAGCGTGAATAATATATTTCAATATGCTTACAATACAAAAGCTGACGAACAATATAATATGACTGAATCATTCTTCGAATGAAGCAATTTCATAACTTTATTTCCCTTTGTCGGGGACATAAAAACACTCTTAAAGTAGGTAATGAAGAGACATACTATTTCTCATAATGCGAAATATTCACTTGTTGTTCTCTCACGGAGCTCAACGCTGTTTGTTAGGTACACAAATACTAATATGTACAGAAGACCTGGCGTTAAAAGTATTCACATTAGTCTAGAGTTTGAGGAGACAAGCTGTCAACACCGTCTGTAAGTAAATCCCGCTGTGTAGTCGTATCGAATAACACGGATTTTTTAGCCTAAGTACATATAATAGCAATTGGTTAGTACGACATAATAACATGGTTAGTAGTTTTTGTCGATTTTGGATTTGACCCAGCCAAACTGGTGTGGACTCTATTCAAACTCTAGAGAATAAAAACGTATCAGCAAAATGACATGTCTTCTCGTAAAGGTGGTGTTCAATTCGAAGCCTGCAAAACTAGGGTTCATAACCTAAGACCAAATATTAAAGTTGTAATTAAATGTATTTGTGTGTATTTAAATGTATTACTAGCGCGTATTTTACATGCTTTTTGCATGGAGTCTTGGTTTTTTTTCTCATATGCCAAGAAATCTGGTCATAGTCCGTGGAACACTTCTTCATAAAATCGCTACTTCATAAAATGAAGTTTTCTGTTCTTACCATTTTATTTACATACTAGCGGCCCGCTCCGGCTCCGCTCGGGTCTTTAACAAAAAATCCAACGTTATTTGACGTTGTTTTATTTTTTTATATAAAAGAACACTTATTGCGGCATAACTACTATAGCTAGACATAATATGCTATCGCGGCACTTTTTGTAATTAAAAATGTGTTCTACAAAGTCGTAGTACATTATTTTATTCTATCATCAATAGTTTTCGCAGGACACGCGATGTAAATAATATTTTAGGTAATTTTTTTACACCTTGGCTTACATTATTAGAGTTTTAGTAAAGATCTCTAATTTTTTTCAAAAAAGTTTATAGCCTAGTGTAGCTTCCAAACAGTGAAAGAATTTTTCAAATCGGTTCAGTAGTTTCGGAGCCTATTCAATACAAACAAATCTTTCCTCTTTATAATATTAGTATAGATTAGTATGGATAAAAATAAGAGGAAGCTCGTCTCATGAGCGGTATTGTGTCCATAGATACGAGCTCGATGCCACAACTGAAACGTACAGTCCTATTGAATTCATACAAAATATTTATACCCTTTATGGTTTTTTATTTATTAATTTCGACAATTAAAACCTAAACCATCTGTACGTACGCTCCATCGTTGTACCGAAAGTAATCTTTTCACGGGAGTGTCGACTGAAAACTTTTCAATCGGATTTAACTTCGTTTCTTATCTAATCGCTAAGTTCTGTCAAAATTTGGAACGCTCCCGAAAACTCCATCGGAAGTTCGTTCTATCGAGACGTTTTGGTGGAAAAAACGATCCGCAAACCAACTCTAAGTGATCTTGATACTTTGAATGCGTAAATTCGGAGGACGCTTTCCGCGATAATTAATTGAGGCTTATGATTTATATTAAATCGAAACGGAGATTATGAGATTCTGGTTTGATTACATTCTGTAGTAGTGAATTAAAAGTTTGTATACAGCAAAATTTCGTTTGAGTGATTTCTTTTCTATAGAACCTTTATTATTGCTGTGGGAATGCATCATTTATATCCCACCGGCGTTGCTTCCGTCGGTGCATTCCACTTTTTCTTATATATACAAACAACAAAAAAAACGGCATTCCACTTTTTTTCATATATATAAAAACAAACAAATAAACGGCCCTTGTCTTAGATTCTACTATAATAAGCTGATGCAGAGGTGAAGATTGGCCAATTAACTTGTTGCCATGTAGCATTCGAATAAAAAATAGCGCACAATACAAAAATACAAATTCTGAGTTCAAGAAATTAAATAAATAAAAAGAAATACAAATGCAATGACCTAAAACGGAAACCTGATGTTCGTAATAGACTCTAAAGAAGGATCTGAGATTTGTAATTATTATTTTTCTTAAATTGACGTACTTTATTTACGTACTAGCGACCCGCCCTAGCTTCGCTTCGGAAACTATATTTTATTATTGACTTCTCCACTATTTAATGGATGTTATTATACATATAAACCTTCCTCTTCAATCACTCTATCTATTAAAAAAAACCGCATCAAAATCCGTTGCGTAGTTTGAAAGATTTAAGCATACGTAGGCACAGACAGATATAGGGACAGAGAAATCGACTTTGTTTTATACTATGTAGTGAAGCTATTGAATTTACGATAATGACTAATTGATTACGATTGAGGTTTAAGCGTTGTCAATATTTTAGGGAAAGTTTCAGGCTTTCATATAATATGATCACCGACGCGCGAATTAATTCAAACAACATTGAATTTACATATAAGTCAGGATATTTAGAGAAAAGCGTTTCTCCTGACTGAGCCCTTGCTCGCCCACTTGTCCTGGTGAAACTGGAAAGGCTCCCGGACGACCAGTAATCCGTCTAACAAAAAAAAAGAAATGCTTAGCTACATTTTGGTACTATTATATTCCAAAATATAAAAAAAGTAGATGAAATCGTTAAAAAAATTGAACAAACTAAATTATAAGCCGATATTTTTATTGGTATCTCAACTATACTTTTTTATTGCTTAGATGGGTGGGCAGGCTCACAGTCCGGTGTTAAGTGGTCACCGGAGCCCATAGACATCTACAGCGTAAATACTGCCATTCACCTTGAGACAAGAGCTCTAAGGTCTCAGTTGTAACAGTACAACGGCTGCCCCACCAAACCGAATCGCATTACTGCTTCACGGCAGAAATAGGCAGGGCAGTGGTATCTATCTATCCGTGGGGATTCGCAACACACCTTACCAACAATACACGCCCTACCACCACATTTAATCTAAATTTCATATCATAAAGTTAAAAATAAAATAAAACTCACGCAAATTTAAAGTAACTTAATACAAATCTAATACAAATTATACCAACTAATTATTAAGATTAATTTCGAGCAAATACATTCTCAGACAAAGTCTACTCGAAATCGTGGTTAATAATTATTTCTAATACACTAATTAAATTATTACAAGGCATTAATTTGATAAGGTTATGCCCTGTAGCTATTTTACCAAAGCGAAAGCCTAAAGTGAATTTTCTAGACATGTGGGTCGATGGCATTAGATAGATGAGGCTCAAATAATATGTATTTGTAATGCCTGTATTGGATTCAAGTTGATGTGGTCTATTCACTACAATGAGCAATGCGCTTATGATAACCTATCATGTGGTACTGGTGGTAGGACCTCTTGTGAGTCCGCGCGGGTAGGTACCACCACCTTGCCTATTTCTGCCTTGAAGCAGTAATGCGTTTCGGTCTGAAGGGTGGGGCAGCCGTTGTAACTATACTGAGATCTTAGAACTTATATCTCAAGGTGGGTGGCGCATTTACGTTGTAGATGTCCATGGGCTCCAGTAACCACTTAACACCACGTGGCCTGTGAGCTCGTCCACCCATCTAAGCAATAAAAAAAAAGGTAAGCTATCTTTTCCATCGATTGCAATAAAAAAATCGTTATTATCCTAATATTCACTTGAATCCTCCGTCTTCGGAGCATAGTTAATCAATAATATTTGGAACGGCTGCGATTATCGACAATCCGTTTACAGAGATATCTTTTGTCACGTGTCATCTGGCTCTGGAATAACTCCCCTCAACCGCATTTTGCGAACATTAAGACATGTTGTTACGTCGTAACAAAATTCTAAGATATAAAATTAATACAAAAAATTATTAGATACAAACAAACAACATATTTTAGTTGTTACAATGAATGAAAACCGCGCGCTTTAACTAGTGATAGTAATCGTTGGTACCGGAAATCAAATTCTTTCTGGAACATCCGTAACAATGTCCTTCTTAAAGTGAGGTTTGCGGAGAGTAGGCAACGACTCGGCAGTCCAGTTAACATTGCTGAGGTCCATGAGCGATTACAAACACTCATCATCAGGTATGCTCGTCCGTATACAAAGGCAATAAATAAAAAACACCTTTCACTAAAAGACTACCTCGATAGTAGTCTGTGTAATTTCTTAAAATAATTAATTCTGTTGAAACAAGAATTAATATTTAATGAATTCATACTAATTTTAGATTTCGGGAGATTAAAATAAAAGTCACGATTTATTCTTTAGCAACGAAACTTTATCTTAATCGGTTTGGTCGAATTTAGGAATGTGGGCGTAAAGTTAAGAGTTTTGTTACCCGTCGCCGCTTTTCAATGTTTTCACACGAAGAATTGAAATTTATTTTCAAATACTCATTTAAAAGCTTCACTTAATGACGTCATTGGCGTTATCGGTGCCAGAGAAAAATAAGATATCGTACGCTAAGGGTTAAGTCCGGTGCACTCATGTTGAGCGATGCGACTTTTCTACTGGTTTTTAGTTAATTCGGCGAAAAATACCAAATTTACAAAGGAAATAATTACACAATCCCCATCTTCGAATTACTTCTCAGATGATTGAACAAGAATTGTTTATTATAAATTTAATAACGGCCGTCTGGTGTAGTGGTAAGTGACATGGTCACTACACTAGGGGGTCGCGGGTTCGATATTATATGATAAATATAAATGTCTTTTCCAGGGTTATGGATGTATATTAAATATATGTATGTGAATAATAAAAATCTTACATTTATTTCCGTTATCTGGTACCTGTAACACAAGTTCTTTACGAACTTATCACGGGACCAGTTAACGTGGCGTGATTGTTAGTAAATATTTATTTATTATTTATTTATTAATGCACACAAATTTGGTATACTTTCGTAATTATTTGTATTGTATTTTTTTTATGATTTAAATATTACTGGTGGCCCGGAGGCCTTTCCAGTTTCACCAGGACAGGTGGGCGAGCAAAGGCTCGGCCAGGAGGGGTGGGATTTGCTAACAACTGCCCGAGCGCTTCCGAAGGAGACCTAACAACTCAAGAGCAACTGCTCCGCGAATGAGGTTAGTATTATTAGTATGATATAATGAGTTAGTATTATATTACTTATTAATACTCACAGGTACCATACTCGTTTGGTTCATGCGCCATATGCTTCGATTTGAAGGGTTGATCAATCGTTAGACAGTACGATTGTGACTAGTATATTACTAGTGCCATCTGAATAAAATTTTTTTTTTTTTTTTTTCTTCTTTTTTTTTTGGTCAGGAGGAAATCGCCGGACTTCCGCCCTCCACTGGGGACGGTGGGCAGAGCATGTCGGAGTCGAACCGACTAAAACCTCCTGTCGCTCAACAACCAACGTCCAAACCTCACATGAGACAGAACTCATGAAAAGGCAAAGGGGGGAAAGTGAAGTGTTTAGTGCGGAGCACATCTCTCCCATCGTTCCCCCTCGGGACGCCGGACTGGCGGTCGTCGGCGCCACGACCACCAGCCCTCTCGGTCGGCAGGCTATCCGGAGCCCGCCTAGATGGCGCCGGTTAGAGTGAGCTATCCTACGGAATACCCCGCTGGGTCAGAACCAGCGTGGGTCGAGGATAGCCGGCCTTCCATCACCCGGATGCTCTTGCGTAAAACGCGTGAAGAGCAGCTTGCACGACGTCTTCTTAGGTCCCCCTCGCCGGTCCCCAGACCGACATATGAGGGGGACCCGAAACACTTAGAGGGCCAGGGCTTGGGCGAGATCCGCCTCCCTGGCCCCCGCTCGACGGCGGCGGGCTTGCGCGTCTCTAACGTGCCCCGCCGCCTCCTTCTGCGAGTGCCATCTGACTTAACTGGTATTTGAGTTTTCCACCTATTGAGAACAAATATTTAACAACGAAAATGTCAAGACACGTCTCTAGCTTTGTAAAATTCAAATCTGCTAACTTGTCAAAATCTTCCAAAACTTTCATCCAAAACGTATTTTATTTGAGCATATCTTTTAGTTGTAAAATTATGTTTACTAAGAAAGTTTAGAATAATGTAGGGCTGTTAATAGAAGATAAGGGGCTCTTTTGTGTTTTAATTTCAAATAATATGTAATGTTTGCTTGGATTACTAAATTTGTCTACGCTGCTATTATGCAAAAGTGAATAATCTTTACTTGAAAAGTCACAGCTATATTCAAATGCATTACTATAGCATAGTATAACACTATAGCATATTTTAGCAATACACTTAATTTTTACTGGTTTTAAGACGTCTTGTGAGTCCGCGCGGGTAGGTACCACCACCCCACCTATTCATGTCTTGAAGCAGTAATGCGTTTCAGTTTGAATGGTGGGGCAACCGTTGTACTGTTAAAACTGAGACCTTACAACACATGTCTCGAGGTGGGTGGCGGCATTTACATTGTAGATGTTTATGGGCTCCGGTAGCCGCTTAACACCAGGTGGGCCGTGAGAACCTCTTGTGAGTCCGCATGGGCAGGTACCGCCAATCTGCCTATTTCTGCCGTGAAGCAGTAATGCGTTTCGGTTTGAAGGGTGGGGCAGCCGTTGTAATTATACTGAGACCTTAGAACTTATATCTCAAGGTGGGTGGCATCATTTACGTTGTATATGTTTACTGGCTCTGGTAACCGCTTAAGACCAGGTGGGCCGTCGTCCACCAAACTAAGAAATAAGAAAAAAAAAACAACATTTTAGTTATTTTAAAACGTCACATTAACAGCGCGATGCTGCTGACGGGTTTTCAATACACAACGTACTAGAATTTACAACATAAATATCCGTCAATTTACTGACGTCGGCGTCTGCTTTTGTTAAGGTTCAGCGGAACGGACGTGTGCCTTAAGTTGTAAGAGGGACCGAGAGAGAGAGAGAGAGAATACACTTTATTGCACACCAAAACACAATTTACAATGAAAAAACAATCATAAAAGCAGATACATTTGTACAATAGGCGGTCTTATCGCTAAAAGCGATCTCTTCCAGACAACCGTTTAATTTACAGAAATTCTGGAAAATATAAAAATATAGCAGGTATATTACGGTGTACTATAGATAATACATTATTATAGAAAATATATACATACAATAAACAAAATATACACCGTTTACATATAAAAATTATAATAATGATCACATATAATCCTATACCAAATGCGGTATATTTGTATGGTGAATAATTTACATATTTTTTTACAGTCGAAGCGCATGCGCACCGCAATGCCCAATGCCAAATGCGCAATGTCCCTACCAGGAGTCTGTACAGTTCATATATCCACCGAAGTGTTAAAGATATTACATTATTTCTGTTGTATACAGACAGGAGTGGAATGAGAGAAGCCGAGGATCGTTTTCGGTGACCTGCAAATGGAGAGGTCTAAGTTCAGCAATGAACTACTATATGAACTGGTTGGTGATGATGATGAGACAGACAATAATACCGCCCACGTCGGATGATCACCGTCGGTAATGGACGAAGCGATTGCTGTGGGAAAAGCATATGACTATTAGAGTATTACAAACCGCTTTTTCTTTTACTTTAGTCCACAACGAGCGGTGAACCTTCAGTTCCCCCCCCACGACATTTTCCCCGACAATGCCCTGCCTTTAGGGAAATATTTTATCTTCCTTCATAAAGAAAACCAACAATGGTGAACTGATGTATTTACGAAATAAATGTCAAACCATCACTCAATTTTACGCGTTAAAATTTTGCGCTTTTTGAAGTATTTATTTACCTTTGCTTATATCTTATTATACCTTTAAACGAGCAATTCTTGTATACATACATATATAATCTGAATCTCGGAAACGGCTCCGACGATTTTCATAAAATTTAGTATACAGGGGATTTCGGGGGCGATAAATCGATCTAGCTACGATTTATTTTCAGAAAATGTTGTTTTATTCGTGTTTTCAATAATCAACTCTTCCCGACATCTATTGGCGGATAATAATACTATTTTTCTTAATTGAGGGCGACTAACCGCTTTAAAGACACAACAAGATGGCGTTATCAAAAAAAAAAAACGAGCTAAGCTCGGTCATCATCTAGTTTATATTTATCTATAATAAATTTGTAAAATTACGAACAGATAACCCGAATTTGAAGATTTCTTTTGAAAATGAATAATTCCAAAAACATTTTTTGGATAACACTTATTCCTCAATCTCTCCGATCAGCCCTCTGGCTTACGTGGAAAGCCGGTATAATGCTGAAGGAATCAGAATTCGGAAAAATCTGGTTAGGTACCACCAGCCCACTTATTTCAGCCGCTAAGCATTTTCGTTGGAAGGTTAAGTTAGCAGTTGTTCTGGTGCAAATATCGCAAGATGGTATCCATATTAAGCGAGAAATAGTTTACCTATATTTAAGCACTAGCTTTTGCCCGCGACTCCGTCCTCGTGGAATAGTTACTTTGGCATAACACTAAATTTTACTCCCACTTCATTTAGGTAGGAAGTGAAAATATTTTTGAATTATAGAATGCTATGGAGCTATTTAAGCCCCTATTTTGAAACATTCTTTATTGGTGCTCCACTTGTATTGGTGCGACCGTGATGTTATATAGCCTTCCTCAATAAATCTAATCTATCTAAGGCTATCTAACACCGAAAGAAAATTTTCAAATCGGACCAGTAGTTCCTGAAATTAGTGCATTCAAACAAACAAACTCTTCAGCTTTATAATATAATAATATAGTATAGATTCCCAAAAACTACCAATCTACTTACTTACATGTCCATTGCCTTAAAACCACAGTTCTGATATTCCTTGAAATTCTCGGGTACTCGCTCACGTCTGTCCGAGCCTGCAAAAACCGTAAGCCTCCATTACAAATACAAACAGTAACATTAGGAATACACAAATCAACGCATTCCGAACATTAAAGCTTTGAGGTGCGATAATCTTCGCCAACCCTTCAGAGTCAAAACAACACAAAAGGCACCCGTTCGCTTCGGCATTCGCTATCTAAATTGGACAATTAGGGCCCTTTTGTTATTTAATTGTTCGTCTGTCCGGAACAAAGCCACTTTCCGCTGCAAAATCATAAATAATTGCTGGCTTAATGAAGTAAACGAGCTTTTAGGTCACAGCATAAAAAAAACAAACCTTAATTTCTATGCGTTATAAATTATAGCTATTTATATTTTATGTGGCCTAAAACCACTTAAACTGTTGATTGATTGAAAGGACCTTAAAACAAATACCCACTCGAAATTTAATTAATTGGTATTTTAGGGACAAAAATATTTATTTTTTCACTACTCTGAAGCAAAGGCCGTTTTTTGTGCCATCAATGAATAACATAATATATTGTTTTAATACATCGTATTGCTAGTTATTTTAGTACGAAACTAAAACAAAGAGCTAGTAGTCTAGTAATGTAATAATATTTATATTTATGGGAAAATTTAAATCACGAATTACAATTTGGATCTCTCTACACCAGGAATGCTCTTAGCCTGTCCTTGGCTACATGGAAATAGTCCCTTTGAGCTTGGTCGAACATCTTCAAAGTATTCACCGAAGCTGAAAGCCTCAAGACTATGGTTAAGGCATAATTACACTAACTGCCATTGTGCGAAAAATCAATCCAAGATCGACACGTCTAGACAGACGTTGTCTTGTCTTGATTATCTTGTGAGTAAGTCACTTGAATTGTTTTTAAATTTTACAACAATTTTGACAATTAAAACGAAAATTTAGTGTTATTGGAACGAAGTTCCTTATGGGACGATGCGGAGGGGTACCCTAACCGGGAAAAAACGTCCGTAACGTAAGATTTTTAATATTTATGTATAGTCTTAGTATGATGGCTATACAGTGTCTAATGTACATCATGGACGCTGTATTTGCGGAATTTCTCCGGCTTCGCTACCCAAAGCTCACTTCCGAGTTTCAGGCCTTCAAGGCCGATCACACTGCGAGCCCTCTCGTGGACTCCACCGAGCTCACTGCTCCTGCGTCGCCTGTACCTGCGTGCAAAGCTTCTGCATCGAGCACCGCAGCCTCCGTCGTGCCTGCTGTTCCCGCGTCGCCTATACTGGCGAGTAAAACTGCTGCGTCGTCCGCCGTGGTCACCGTTCCAGCAGCGCGATCATCCGTGGCCTCCGTCGCGCCGTCCAAAACACCTACTCGTAGGTCACCTGCGCCCGCCTCCTCGTTCTCCGACTCTGACTCGGAGATGGAGGTCGACCTCGCTCCCGCCTCATCGACGGATGGATTCACCCTGGTGCAAAAGGGTAAGAAGCGTGCCGCGGAGTCTCGAGCTCCCGCGGCCGCTAAAATTAGCAAAGCCGCGAACGCGTCGCGCCCCCGCCCTCAGACTCCCGTTGCGCCTCCAGCCCATGCCACTCCGTCGCCGCGTCCGGTGGCACAAAATAAAGCCCAGACCCCTCCCCCGGTAATCCTTCAAGAGAAGGCAGCTTGGGAACGAGTTTCCCTGGCCCTTAAGGCCAAAAATATCAATTTTACGAATGCCCGTAACCTCGCGAACGGCATTCAAATTAAGGTTCGAACATCCGACGACCATAGGGCCCTCTCTTCTTACCTCCGTAAGGAGCGTATAAGTTTCCACACATATACGCTCCAGGAGGAGCGCGAACTCCGTGCCGTTATACGTGGCATCCCTAAAGAGTTGGATGCCGAGCTCGTCAAGGCCGACCTTTTCGAACAAGGCCTACCGGTTAACTCCGTACACCGCATGCACACAGGCCGCGGAAGGGAGCCATATAATATGGTTCTCGTCGCCCTCCAGCCTACCCCCGAGGGTAAGCAAATATTCAACATCCGAACGGTCTGTAGCCTTTCCGGAATCGCAGTCGAAACCCCACACAAGAAAAGCACACCTAGCCAGTGCCATAACTGCCAATTATACGGGCATTCTTCCCGTAACTGTCACGCGCGCCCCCGATGCGTCAAGTGCTTAGGCGATCACGCCACGGCCCTATGCACTCGCGATCAAAAAACCGCGACAGAACCGCCTAGCTGCGTCCTGTGTCGAACACAGGGTCACCCCGCAAATTACCGCGGATGCCCCCGAGCCCCGAAAATAAATCGCCGCGTCGCCCGCCAAAACCGCCTCCGAGCTTCCGGCCCAGACATCAAAGCCTCGGCACCCTCTGTGTCGCAGGCTAAGCCAGCGTTCGTTCCGGCGCCGGTGCCCAGTGTCTCGGCCTGGGCGAAACCGCTGCCGTACATGAACACGGCTACAACTCCCTCCTCCGCGATTCGTCCCGCCCCCGCGACTCGTCCCTCTCCCGCGACTTGCCCTCCGACCGCGTCCGAAAATCTCGCTTTAGCGATCGACTTCTTTCAGTCGATCAACTTTGAGCGCGTTAACGCTTTGGGCGACGCCATTCGCTCTGCCTCCACTGCACAACACTTTATCGCCGTTGTGCAAGAATACGCCGACGTATACGCGTCATTAAATACGTACGTCCTCCCCTCACTCCGCCGGTAATCAATGGCGTATATAAGAAGAATAAAGCCCCTATCCGTAACGATAGGATTTTTTAACGCTTACGGTCTCGCAAATCAGCGTGATCAGGTTTCTGACTTTTTGCGTGACCATCAAATTGATATCTTTTTAGTGCAGGAGACCCTACTTAAGCCCGCGCGCCGTGACCCTAAAATCGCGAACTATAACATGGTCAGGAACGACAGGCTCTCTGCTCGTGGTGGTGGTACCGTCATTTACTATAGAAGAGCCCTGCATTGCGTCCCACTCGATCCTCCCGCGCTCGCTAATATCGAAGCATCAGTGTGCCGAATCTCACTGACGGGACACGCGCCGATCGTTATCGCGTCCGTTTATCTTCCACCGGATAAGATCGTTCTAAGCAGTGATATCGAGGCGCTGCTCGGCATGGGGAGCTCTGTCATTCTGGCGGGCGACCTAAATTGTAAACACATTAGGTGGAACTCACACACCACAACCCCGAATGGCAGGCGGCTTGACGCGTTAGTCGATAGTCTCTCGCCTTCGATATCGTCGCTCCGCTAATCCCGACTCACTACCCGCTAAATATCGCGCATCGCCCGGATATACTCGACATAGCGTTATTAAAAAACGTAACTCTGCGCTTACACTCGATCGAAGTAGTTTCAGAGTTAGATTCAGACCACCGTCCCGTCGTTATGAAGCTCGGTCGCGCTTCCGATTCCGTTCCCGTCACGAGGACTGTGGTGGATTGGCACACGCTGGGCATCAGCCTGGCTGAATCTGATCCACCATCGCTACCGTTTAGCCCGGACTCTACCCCGTCTCCTCAGGATACCGCTGAAGCCATAGACATCTTAACGTCACACATCACCTCGACATTAGATAGGTCATCGAAACAAGTTGTAGCGGAGGACTTCCTTCACCGCTTCAAATTGTCCGACGATATTAGGGAACTCCTTAGAGCTAAGAACGCCTCGATACGCGCCTACGACAGGTATCCTACCGCGGAAAATCGTATTCGAATGCGTGCCCTACAACGCGACGTAAAGTCTCGCATCGCCGAAGTCCGAGATGCCAGATGGTCTGATTTCTTAGAAGGACTCGCGCCCTCCCAAAGGTCTTACTACCGCTTAGCTCGTACTCTCAAATCGGATACGGTAGTAACTATGCCCCCCTCGTAGGCCCCTCAGGCCGACTCACGGCGTTCGATGATGACGAAAAAGCAGAGCTGCTGGCCGATACATTGCAAACCCAGTGCACGCCCAGCACTCATTCCGTGGACCCTGTGCATGTAGAATTAGTAGACAGTGAGGAAGAACGCAGAGCCTCCTTGCCACCCTCTGATGTGTTACCACCCGTCACCCCGATGGAAGTTAAAGACTTGATCAAAGACCTACGTCCTCGCAAGGCTCCCGGTTCCGACGGTATATCCAACCGCGTTATTAAACTTCTACCCGTCCAACTCATCGTGATGTTGGCATCTATTTTCAATGCCGCTATGGCGAACTGTATCTTTCCCGCGGTGTGGAAAGAAGCGGACGTTATCGGCATACATAAACCCGGTAAACCAAAAAATCATCCGACGAGCTACCGCCCGATTAGCCTCCTCATGTCTCTAGGCAAACTGTATGAGCGTCTGCTCTACAAACGCCTCAGAGACTTCGTCTCATCCAAGGGCATTCTCATCGATGAACAATTCGGATTCCGTACAAATCACTCATGCGTTCAACAGGTGCACCGCCTCACGGAGCACATTCTTGTGGGGCTTAATCGACCAAAACCGTTATACACGGGAGCTCTCTTCTTCGACGTCGCAAAAGCGTTCGACAAAGTCTGGCACAACGGTTTGATTTTCAAACTATTCAACATGGGTGTGCCGGATAGTCTCGTGCTCATCATACGGGACTTCTTGTCGAACCGCTCTTTTCGATATCGAGTCGAGGGAACCCGCTCCTCCCCACGACCTCTCACAGCTGGAGTCCCGCAAGGCTCTGTCCTCTCACCCCTCCTATTTAGCTTATTCGTTAACGATATTCCCCGGTCGCCGCCGACCCATTTAGCTTTATTCGCCGACGACACGACTGTTTACTATTCCAGTAGAAACAAGTCCCTAATCGCGAAGAAGCTTCAGAGCGCAGCCCTAGCCCTAGGACAGTGGTTCCGAAAATGGCGCATAGACATCAACCCAGCAAAAAGTACTGCGGTGCTCTTTCAGAGGGGAAGCTCCGCACGGATTTCCTCCCGTATTAGGAGGAGGAATCTCACACCCCCGATTACTCTCTTTAGTCAATCCATACCCTGGGCCAGGAAGGTCAAGTACCTGGGCGTTACCCTGGATGCATCGATGACATTCCGCCCGCATATAAAATCAGTCCGTGACCGTGCCGCGTTTATTCTCGGTAGACTCTACCCCATGATTTGTAAGCGGAGTAAAATGTCCCTTCGGAACAAGGTGACACTTTACAAAACTTGCATAAGGCCCGTCATGACATAGACACCCTTCAATCTCTACAATCCCGCTTTTGCAGGTTAGCCGTCGGAGCTCCGTGGTTCGTGAGGAACGTTGACCTACACGACGACCTGGGCCTCGAATCTATACAGAAATACATGAAGTCAGCGTCGGAACGGTACTTCGATAAGCTATGCGTCATGATAATCGCCTTATCGTAGCCGCCGCTGACTACTCCCCGAATCCTGATCATGCAGGAGCCAGTCACCGTCGACGCCCTAGACACGTCCTTACGGATCCATCAGATCCAATAACCTTCGCACTAGACGCCTTCAGCTCTAGGAGCAGGCTTAGGGACCTCGGTAACCGTACTCGTCGAACTCGACAAAGAGTTCGCCGTGCAACCTAACCCATGAATCAGCTCGCTGAGTTTCTCGCCGGATCTTCTCAGCGGGTCGCGATTCCGATCCGGTAGTAGATTCATTCGCGAAGCAGCTGCTCTTGAGCTGTTAGGTCTCCTTCGGAGGCGCTCGGGTAGCTGTTAGCAAATCCCACCCCTCCTGGCTGAGCCTTTGCTCGCCCACCTGTCCTGGTGAAACTGGAAAGGCCTCCGGGCCACCAGTAATCCTTCAATCATAAAAAAAAAAAAAAAAAAAGTGTCTAATGTATAGGCTACGTGATGACGGTTATTATTATTTCTATGATAGAATATAATTAGGCTTCATTATTATTATTAATATAAATAGCTGTTTCTTTGTATATTTTTATTATATATTTTTTTATAAATCATTGTGAATAAAATAAAGTTGCTAACTTTGTAAAGTTTTTTTTTTATTTTTATCAATAAAAATATCATAATAAAAAATGTATACCCGAATAATTATTTTCTTTATACCTCGAATAGAACTTAAATTTTATTTTATTTTTATATTAGACAGATTAGTCACTATAATCGACCGATAATCAATATATTAAATAATTTATTGTTTAAATTAAACCAAAATAGTGTAGTGTTCCAAAAGAGATTGGTTGTATAGAACTATATTGCCGTTGTCACTATACTGAGACCTTAGAACTTATATCTCAAGGTAGGTGACGCATTTACGTTGTAGGTGTCTATGGGCTTCAGCAACCACTTAACACCAGGTGGGCTGTAAGCTTATTCACCCAACTAAGCAACAAAAAAAATTTTTTTTTTCAACGGTACCTTTTCCCTAGTGGTACTTTTGATCCCGATTAATACTGACAGATTTGTCAACTCCAAGACTTTTATCAAAGATTTATTACGTCTCCTTTGACATCGAAATAAAAAGAAGACGTAAAAAAAAAACGTTGGCGAAATAATATAGCGAGACTCAGAAGCCCTCCCCTTACCGCCGACATGACAACCTGAAAATTATGATAATGAGAAAAGTAAGCAACACGAACGTGGCCCCAAGTTTCGCCATAAATTATTAATATTCCGAGTCGGGCACTGCATTTGTTTCGCCGGCGAAAAAAAAATCTATTTATTAATATCACGATTGTGTAGGCCGCGGGTCGTCGGTAAACTCCCCAAAAATTAAATAATTTCTAAACGAATTCAGGGTCGCGTCTGCATCGACCTTAACACCGTTCAAGTACATTTTTTCTAGCTTACCCAAATTTATTTACAAGTGCCTCTTGGGAATTTGTGAGATTGATTTCTTTACTACTAGTTCTTTACTACAGGCTTTAAAATTCAGTGATCCTGTGGACGGAACAAATGATTTTTTGAGATGGTAGACTTTGATAAGTCCATCTTAGAAGTCATTATTGAAAACTTCAATCTTTTGGCTTTATCGTAGTGAGAATACCCTTTTTATTAGTAGTTACCGCAACCCGCAGACATCAACAACGTAAATGGTCCAATCACCTTAAGACATGACTTTTAAATCCCAGTTTTACAGTACAACGACTGCTTCAATCTTCATACTGAAACACATAACTGTTTCAAGACAGAAATACACAGCATAATTGGTGATTACCCGTTCGGACTTACAATATATCTCACGAACATAAAATCGCAATATATTCTAGAACATGTGGTTAAAAGGCCAGTCAATCTTAGATTACGCAAAAAGATCCCAAGATAATCTCCTTTGAAGATATTTCTGAGAAACACTGTTGAATTTTTTGATCGACAGGAAAAAAAAAATAGTCCTTTTCCCACCCCTGAAAGTGGGGAAATTGCATCTTCCCATCCTTAACAAATGTTCCGACAAATTTAAGACAGAGTCAAAAGTTGTTTTTATTGCACTGACCTTGTTGCTACTAAAGCCGGCTACAGTAATTATTTAACATCTGTAGTCAGCTAGTTTGTCCATCTACAACACTAAGCAATTCAAATTAGAAGCGTCCTAATAAAAAATATTAAAAATATCTATTTTGCGTGTACGAAGTACATGCTATTTTCCAATTAAAAAAGAAAACAACCCCAGTTCGTAACTGCTAAAGAACAATTACCTCTACAATCTATTAAACATACAGATTACAATAATTACAACGCTCAATTTAAAAGTAGAAGTTTGTATAAATCCAAGGTAACGCAATATACCGTGCTACGAATATATTACTATTAAAATATTCGTCTACACCGGTACACATAAGATTAATAGGGCTCTAGGGCGTAATGTTGGTCTATTAGAAAACGCCTACAAGTTCGTAATACTAAAAAGTCTGGGAGGTATAACTTATTTACTAATCGTTAAGTTACACGATGGTTATCTTGCTCTGTTCCTAAGCAGTTATGCTTTTTAATTCGAACAATAGGACATTCGCAATTAAATATCCTCCAGATTTCCATTCGATGGTGTGACATCATCTGTTTTTACTCAGGGTACTAAACGCGAGGACTAATTTAAATTTGGTCCCCTTGTCACGAACCACACGCTTAATTAATTTCATCTCAGGCGATCATGACAAGTACGAATGTAGAATTTTCAGTCTCTGTGAGCGAGCGTAGGAATTTTATGTATTTTTGTAATATATTTATATATTTTACTACAGTGATGGCTAATGATATTTGTGCTGTGCATCCACATTAGAACTATTCGCCTTCAGTACTATTCTATCTCGTTCTCTCGCATGATAATTCCTATTATGTATGTTTGTGTTAGTGTCCCTTTTTTCGTTTCATGTAGTTTCAAACCATAAAGATGCTAAATAAGTTTTCGCTTCATTATAAGTAAAAATTATTTTAGGGTCGGTAGCGATTTAAATAACCTCTTTTACCCCAAATCTGAAGTTTATAATAAAAGAGGTGTAGCCATTTATTTCTGTTTGGAACATATTGATTATAAAATTTTATTATAAAATAGCACAGTGGTGTACAGGAAATATCAAAGTAATGTTAAGTCATAACCATATTATTATCTACTTTTTGCAGAAAAAACGCGTTAAACCCAGGTTTTACATGCAGATTTCTGCTCCAAGACTATAATTATAATAGGTAAAGTTTGAGCATAAGGCCTAATTGATAGTGAGTAATTACTACCTCTCGTGGCCGTCAGCAATGCCAGGGTACAGCCAAGTCGCTGCCTACCACTAAGTACTCTCCGCAAATCTTATATTATATAATCATGAATTGCTGTTCGTTAGTCTCGCTAAAACTCGAGAACAGCTAGACCGATTTGGTTAATTTTGGTCTTGAATTATTTGTGGAAGTCCAGAGAAGATTTCAAAGATAGATAAATATGAAAATACTCGGAATTAAATAAAAATAACAATTTTGATTTTCTTTTGATGTGTCTTCCGTCGGACGGATTCCTTTTGTTTGTTATAAGTTTTTTTATACAAAAGTTTGGTATTTTATGTAACGACTGAGGCATTACGAAGTCTGCCGGGTCAGCTAGTCTTGTATAAAGAAAGACATGTCATAGTACTCAGGGAGCATCGTGAAAGGGAATTTATTCCAATACCAGATGGTACGTAATTAACAAAGCATCTCTATTATACAATGAATCTTCGATCTTATATCTCAAGGTGGTGTTCACGTTGTAATGTCTACGGACTTCGAAAAATACTTGACATTTAAGAGCTTATCTATTATCATATTCTACGAAAAACATACTATTCTCAACACTGAACAAGAAGCACTAAACAAAGCGAGCATTTAAGTTTAAAATTATGATAAAACTTTTTAAGTTTCCTTGAAAAAAATACAATCCTTAATTTGCCTAAATCGAATAGCTTAGGGCTAATCGTAAACTCTTCCAACATTAAACAAAGACTTAAGTGCGAAAATGGTGTAAAATTGTTTTTATTTTTACTTTTTCGGTTTGATATTTTCGCTAATGTAATTGGCTTTGCTTGCTAAGGGCAGAAATAAAGTTAATTGGATACAATTAAAAAACGCCGCGGTATAAAAATATGAGGATCTAAATTATGCTGGATGTGCCTCAAAATGAAATCTTCCGGATTAATGGACTACCTTATGGCATTTGACAGGCTTTATCGACTGAAGATCTATGGACGCGGGACCAGCTACAGGTACAAGATAGGGTTGAATTATGCGCTTTAGATAATGCATGGTATTTTGATTCATAAATTAATAGTAATTAGGGAACATTATTGTTTACTAAAAATATAACATAAGACAGGGTGAATTGGAGGCAATTTGTGAGGGCCCTATGTACCAAAGGGGTACTCCAGGATTACTACAAAGAATACCACAATAAGCGGATCTTATCGTGAAAATGCTTCTTTTCTCAAGCTTAGTGGGACAAAGAAGAATTACTTAAAAAAATATGGCTACAATTCACACATAGAAATATTCAAAAGTATTCTATATATAAAGCCCTCGTAAATTAAATCCTATATTTGTATGTATTTATTTCTTACGACTTTCAAATCTCAAGGATGGTTTAGGGTAACTAATAATTTCACATTTAACGACAGAACCAGTCCAAAAGCGGTTATAGAATCACCAGACACAATCAGAACATTCGGACTTTGTATATCAAAAACCGTATAAAATTGATATACGGTATTGACCCACACCGAAAATTAATCGATTCGGAAAACAAAACGATAAAAACAGTTATGAAGACGGACGCGATACAAATTCATTTCCAGTCAAATCATAAATCCGTGTTAATAAAATTCAGAGTTTACGCTCAGCCTGTCTGCGATGTAGTTACGCCCACGATGCCTACGGAGCCATACTTTAAAACTACAGCACCTAATTAGGGGCACTCGGACAAAATTAAAACATAAACTTGGGTTTATTTACTAATTTCATATCAAAATTCTACAAAGGCTATTGTTATCTATTGAGCGATCAAAGCTCAAATACAGTCGGGTAATTTCCTTTGTCGGGTACCATAGCACCGACCCCGCCCTATAATATTGGATCCTGACAGATTTTCGGAATATCATTCATTGCCTTTGAGGTTTTACAAGGATGACAAAAGTTTTCATGTTTTTTATTCTATTAATAAGTTAGTATTTAAATTCGCTTTGCTCGAAATTAATCCGTAAAAGAAGTTTTAGTTATAGTAATGTTACGCCGGTAAGACTAACGCCATCTATCGCCGAATATCAAAGGATCTAGTAGCACCTAGAACGCTCGAGAAGTACAACGCTATCTATTGTCAGATAGCGGAAACACAATACTAGAAATGTGTGGAATATTCTCGATAATTCTAGGGATGTGGTATTGGCTATAAAAGCGTTGCAGAGATGGCACACAATCAGTCAATAATCGGAACTACTCGAAGCGAAACAGCGAACGGATCACCTGAAGCGAAGCGGAAGAAACGGATTGAGAATTTTAAAGTATTTGTGAAGTATATTAAGTGTTCTAAGTGTTGAATACAGTTTATAGTTGTACTTTGCTGGAATTTTATTTATCCCGAACCCCAGCGCGTAACAGTAATAAGTAAAAATAAATATAAAATGTCTTTTAGGGTGTTTCATATTTTGCATGTAGCTTTTCGATGATAGGACGACCTGTGAGCTCCCACAGGAAGGTACCGCCATTCTGCCGTGAAGCAGTAATTCGTTTCGTTTTGAAGAGTGGGGCAGCCGTCGTAATGTAGAATTGTGGCTTCGAATTCACATCAGAAAGTTGGTGGCGGCATTTTAGTTGTTGATTTCTTTTGGCTCCGTTAACCACTAAGCACCAGGTGAGCCATGAGTTCGTCCACCCGCATAAGCAATAAATAAACAAATGATGATTAACAGCCACTGATGCGCAATGACATCAGTGATACCAGGAACGTAGGTGATTCCCTGCATAGTGTTTAAGACTTCTAAGACCTTGTTGCAAACAAAAAAGTGTTTTTTATTAGAAGCTTCCACAATATTATATAAAATTTGATACATTTGGACTCTGTTAATTAGTTAACTGTGAGCATGTGTATATTTGCAAAAAATCGCTCCGCAGTTGGCTTGAAATAAAAATATATGCTTTGTTCGATCGCTTCGCATCGCGTTGTAGTAGACCTCGCATTGTAGTAAGGCCTCGCGTTGTAGTGGGTCACGCGTTGTAGTAGGTCTCGGGTTGTAGTAGGTCTCGCGTTGTAGTAGGTGTCCCGTTGTAGTAGATCTCGCGTTGTAGTAGGTCTCGCGTTGTAGTTGGTCTAGCGTTATAGTAGGCATCGCGTTGTAGTGGGTCATGCGTTATAGTGGGTCTCGTGTTGTAGTGGTTCTCGGGTTATAGTAGGTCTCGCGTTGTAGTAGACCTCGCGTTGTAGTGGGCCTCGCGTTGTAGTAGATCTCGCGTTGACGTAGTCTCGGGTTGTATTGGGTCTCGCGTTGTAGTGGGCCTCACGTTGCAGTAGGTCTCGCGTTGTAGTGGGCCTCACCCTGTAATAGGTCTCGCGTTGTAGTAGGTATCGCGTAATAGTGGGCCTCGCGTTGTAGTAGGTCTCGCGTTGACGTAGTCTCGGGTTGTATTGGGTCTCGCGTTGTAGTGGGCCTCACGTTGCAGTAGGTCTCGCGTTGTAGTGGGCCTCACCCTGTAATAGGTCTCGCGTTGTAGTTTTTTTCGCGCTGTAATTTTAGGGCCTTCTTTAATTCGATCGATTGTTCGATCCGAACCCAGCGCCCTCGTGGCAGCCTAGGGCTCCGGAAAGCAGCACGAGGTGTCCTTCGAGCACGTGCCGCGATCCGCGGCGCCGTAGACAAAGATATTATCTAATCACTCACCGGAACCAATGATCTCGTCGACTCACGCCATAAGCAAATATAGACAGATTGGTTTCGAACATTATTATTAGATCTTCATTTGATTGGGGAAGAGGCAAAACTAACCGATGACGCCATAGGGAATGCTAAGACGGATAGTCCTAGGAATATAAATATCAAATTTTTAAAAATGCATTTTTATAACTAAATTCGCTTAACAGTAGGTACACAAATAATACAAACTCTGGAAAATACTTTATAGCAAACAATGTAACTGAATGTAACGTTAAAAATACCAGAGCGAGCCTTTTCAAAGCTGTTGTGATCTAATGGATAAGACACCGGGTGTATTGGTATCAAACGATAATATCTATATATATTAAGCCTGGGTTAGAAATTTCCAGACAATCATCAATTTTCCATTCAATAACATTTATCACACACGTAATTAGTTGTGGTGGGTTTTATTGTGCTTGCGCTGCTATCTTGTCTGTTTCGGTGTTATAGCAGCCACGAGTTTCACTTTGAATCCGGTTAGGCATTAAACAATAATATTGAAACTTTAACCTAATGGCGTAAGGCAGTTTGCGTCACGATATCTGTAGACTTCGGTAACGACTTAAGATAAGTAGCCAGTGAGTTTTTTCAGCTATCTAATGGATTAAAACAAAACATTACATGGTATAAAGATGACGCTATTAATTTTTTCGAATTAAGGATCTTTTACGAAATGTTTTGTAATTGGAAAACCGTGCTACACTAATATGAATTTTTGGCATTATTTTTTAATATAATAATGGTAATTGGGTAACGACGCACAGTCTGGCCTGGTATTCACTGTGCTATGGAAACCAGAGACCGATATACCTACTTAAACATGTTTAAATATATAGATGAGAAAGACAGAAATAAATTTGTATGCAAAAGTCAAAACTCTCCGCCAACCCTGATTCATCATCAGCTAGTTTGCTTAATGTAAAACGCAAAAATGTTTACCTTTCAATTTATTGGTAAATCGAGAGGATATTACAATACTTTGACTACGTTTACTTTATGAAATTTCCGATCCAATATTTGTGCGGTCAGACTTCGATCAGCGAAATTTAATTTCGATTTTAAAATGAGTTAAGTTTTTGTTGTATTTATGGGGTAGATGTCGAAAACACTTTCTGGACTTTTTTTTTATTGCTTAGATGGATTGTCGAAATCACGAACTGATCACTGAAGTTCATAGACGTGGACGCTACCTGTCTTCTTGAGACATGAGGTCCAAGTCTCAATGATATTTCATAGTGGCAGCGCCCTTTAAATCGAAAACTGCAACTATTTGTAACACTGTCCTAGATTATCATTGGGACTATCTTATTTGATAAAAGTAAATTTAGACAGTTAGACATACAAATTGAAGACTGCATAAGGTTAAAACTACTTTGAGGCTGCTTTGAGACATGAGGTCAAAGTTTGAGGTGGAACGCATTGTTGTTTTACGGCCGAAATACGCCTAATGGTAATTAGACAATCCATTTATCGCAACACTACTCGTATATTCGAATAACGTAAGCTTAGTCCCCAAAATTGTGGAGTGGAATTAAAAACGACCTTTCACGAAATCGGCTAACAACAAATCAATATATATGATAAAATATCGGACCCAGTGTACAGACACAATGAAGAAAAGTAAATAGACAAGTAATAAAACATAGAACAGTAATTTGAAGTCGTCGTGGCCTAACGGATAAGACGTCCGGTGTATTCGTGTTGAGCGATGCACCGGTGTTCGAATCTCAGGGGGGTACCAATTTTTGTAATGAAATACGTACTCAACAGATGTTCACGATTGACTTCCACGGTGAAGGAATAACATTGCGTAATAAAAATGAAACCCGCAAAATTATAATTTGCGTAATTACTGGTGGTAGGACCTCTTGTGAGTCCGCACGGGTAGGTACCACCACCCTGCCTATTTCTGCCGTGAAGCAGTAATGCGTTTCGGTTTGAAGGGCGGGGCAGCCGTTGTAACTATAATTGAGACCTTAGAACTTATATCTCAAGATGGGTGGCGCATTTACGTTGTAGATGTCTATGGGCTCCAGTAACCACTTAACACCAGGTGGGCTGTGAGCTCGTCCACTCATCTAAGCAATAAAAAAAAAATTGTATAAAAATAAATTCTCTGTTTGTTTGTTCAGTACATCTACCAAGCCGCTGAATAGATTATCGTATGATTTTACGGGTACAAATGGACCGATATCTATTCGTAAGTCATTTAAAGAAGCTATTGCCATTAAAAGATTTTTGGATTTCACTTTTATATCTCTTAGATGATAGGAATTATACAGGCGGTAATGTGTGTAGTAATTTGTAACTTAACTTACTTGGGCCGTCTGTTATGATTTCATGCTCAAACCACGGAACCTATTTTAACGAAACTCGATATGGCAAAAGTGACAGTGAAAGTTTTACTGGTGGTAGGACCTCTTGTGAGTCCGCACGGTGGGTACCACCTATTCCTGCCGTGAAGCAGTAATGTGTTTCGGTTTGAAGGGTGGGGCAGCCGTTGTAACTATACTGAGACCTTAGAACTTATATCTCAAGGTGGGTGGCGCATTTACGTTGTAGATGTCTATAGGCTCCAGTAACCACTTAACACCAGGTGAGCTGTGAGCTCGTCCACCAAACTAAGCAATAAAAAAAAACGTGACTTGAGACAGAATTTAGGCTGCCATTGTACTGCTACCCACACGATATAAAGCGTAGTCCACGCAAGCCAAGCTGAGGGTGGATGTGTACTAATATATTTTCTACTAGCAGCCCGCTCCGGCTTCGCGCGAGTCTTTAACAAAAAATGTAGGTAATTTTCTTACACCTTGGGTTACATTATTGGAGTCTTAGTAAGGATCCCTAATTTTTTTCAAAAAAGATTTTCGCCTATGTCACTCTGGGATAGTGTAGTTTCCAAACAGTGAAAGAATTTTTCAAATCGGTTCAGTAGTTTCGGAGCCTATTCAATACAAACAAACAAACAAATCTTTCCTCTTTATAATATTAGTATAGATATAGATTGAAAGCCAAAAAAAAGTATGAGAAATAAAATATTTTTCTTAATATAACATTCAGGATACGAGCCGATGAAAAAGTAATGGATTGGTCTTAGTTCGGTAAAGTTACCGTCCGTTATTAAGATTGAAAGCTTCGCCAATATCGTTATAACTTACCGCCGAATTCTTTTATAGTCTCGTGTATATGTACACTTAACAATAAGTATTATAATATGTTTTTACGTATCCGTAACTTGTGTTACGTACTTATTAAATGATTATTTTGGTAAGTTAAGTATTAATGTTATTATTAAATCGTAGATATAACGGTCGTATTCACAACTGGCGTTATCCAGTCGATTCGGTTGAATTAAATCAAAAATTTTTGAAAAGTTACGCGATTTACATTCCGAGGCATTCTTTATTTAACATTTATTAAATAAACAAATTTGTAATCTAGAAATTTAAGTAAAGAACCTAAGAATTAGTTACAACCCGTAAAGTTTTAAATTTTTATTTTTTATATTCTTATAATACTAACTTTTCCCGCGTTTTCACTTGCACCAAAGTTACTTTTTGTCTAGTTGACAGTGTGTATCTAAAATTTCACATTGGGAGCTTACAAAACATTTTACTTGTGATATGACGTCATTTTGGATCGTAGGTGCTATTATTCAGCCGTGAGGCATTTCCGTCGTATATTGCCAGATGGGACAGCCATCGCCCAATCGCATTCCTGTCCTCCTGTAGTTGGGCGAGATGTAGCCTGTAAACAATTAATCCACTTTAATCATAAAAATACCGAGGACTAACTAATAAATAAAATCCGAAATATTTTTACATAATGAGCAACACTTAATCGTAATTTCAAAAGCAATCTGTTAAGCAAATCGCACACAACAAGAGAAGGGTAAAATTCCGGACAGATCTGGCCTGAGGGGAAATCAAGTGATCCACGCCACGACGGGCCACGCTTCATTGAGTGTAACCCTCTACATAGGCCATAGTGAATCAGTAACTAAGTACGTTTAGTATGGAAAGGTTGTGAGCCTTAACGTATTTAATACGCTTTTATTAGTTTCAGACGTTTGTATATTTGTAACGGAAACTTTGAATATGATTTTGACCCCCTTCAAAACGTCTGATTAACTCGAAATTTGGTATACTTATTAAGGAACGATGATAATTCAATATTTAAAAAAAAAATAAAAAAAATTGAACCACCGCCGCGGTGGGTACCACCGCCTTACCTATTTCTGCCGTGAAGCAGTAATGCGTTTCGGTTTGAAGGGTGGGGCAGCCGTTGTAACTATACTGAGACCTTAGAACTTATATCTCAAGGTGGGTGGCGCATTTACGTTGTAGATGTCCATGGGCTCCAGTAACCACTTAACACCAGGTGGGTTATGAGCTCGTCCACCCAAATAAGCAATAGAAAAAAAGGATAAGGTAAATGATGAAGAATCCATATAAAAATTACATTCTGATCGGCTCTTCTTTGAAATATGGCGATTATATACGGCAGATTATATAGGCGATACCTGCATGAAAATATCATCATATTTGTACTTAATAGAGGTTTGGTAAAGTGATATCTACCTAAACATGATTAAGCATACATGTGCTCAATTTGCCAGTAATAAAAGTCGCGAATTTGCTTACACTAAATTACAGAGAATTATGGCTGCTTAATGAAAACTACTCATATGGTATAATTTCGCATTTTTATTGCCATTATTTTATATTAACTGCGCCAGACGTTCATGCCCACTAAAGCTATAAAGTATTCGAGATGTTGGAAATTATATAACGACAATAAAAAAATTGTGATTAAACCGTAAAATTAGTTTTAATTATATCTAGAGCCCACCAAAGCTGTAAAAAATACTGTAGCTATTACTGATTAGATTTTTTAGCGAAGACTCGCAGAAGAGCATCCTACTTTTTTTTTTTATTGCTTGGATGGGTGGATGAACTCACAGCCCACCTGGTGTTAATTGGTTACTGGAGCCCATACACATCACGCAAATGCGCTACCCACCTTGAGATATAAGTTCTA
Organism: Bombyx mori; assembly: GCF_030269925.1. Lineage (NCBI taxonomy): Eukaryota > Metazoa > Arthropoda > Insecta > Lepidoptera > Bombycidae > Bombyx > Bombyx mori. The sequence continues at coordinate 12,189,918 of NC_085124.1, read as the reverse complement.
AGGTCTCAAGTATAGTTACAACGGCTGCCCCACCCTTCAAACCGAAACGCATTACTGCTTTACGGCAGAAGTAGGCAAGGTGGTGGTACCCACCCGCGCGGACTCACAACAGGTCCTACCACCAGTTTAAAATATACTTGACTAAACATACTTGACTAGCTGAAAGATTTTTGCGCTATAACAAGCGGGCGGGCTGTCTAATGCGATCCATTGTTAAGTATTACCGCGGCGTTTCACGTAATAGCGTAATTTAAGTTGGTATGTACCTACCGTCTCAGAAAATAGCCCACGAAATTGCACCTTAAAACGTTACGAATACAGAATATTTTATCGATTAATTAAATAAAGAATAGTTTACTTACAAACTATTAGGTGATCTTAAAGTTTGTGGCGGGTAGCCATCATACAAAGCAAGATAATTGACAGATGCCTGAATCTCGCTTACGACATTTTCAAGATAAAGCGCATATATACAAGTTCCGAACAACAACATTCGGACATTCTCGCTCACGACTCGGTCGTGCGCGGACGTGCTTTCCGATCCGTGGCCCGCTTGCGAGCTACGTCTCTGAACTCACAGTTGTGCTCGACAGTTTAGTGACCGTGAATACATTCTCGTTTACGACTCGGTTGTGTGTGAACGTGCCTTCCAATCCGTTGGTCGCTTGCGACCTACGCATCGGAATACACATTTGTGCGTGATAGTGTTGTGACCGTGAATACCCACCTCATACCAACTGTCTTTTTCAAGGCAACCAATCGCTACGATCAGGCTTCCTGTGGCACTCACAGGCTAGCGATTTCCTAACCCTTCCCAAAACAACAGTCTTTTTCAAGACTAGACCCCCGCTCGCGATTCTGCCTGCTGTAGCACTATACAGCCCGAGCGGGTTCCTTTCCTTTTCCCCGCCGATTGCCGTTTTCACGGCATAGGCATTCCCCCCCCCCTGCTCCTTGCTGTCCTGCAGCACAGGGGGGTTACAAATCCTATCCGGGGCCTCGCCTTTCGGCGAGTTCAACAAAAGTCCCGGGGCCGCCCCCCCCGGGCAAGAAGACCGAAGAATGGAGCAAGAAGACGTTAGTGATATTGTCGGGTTCCTCCGGGATAGGTACCCGTCAATTAGGGCCGAGTACCTAGAGTTTAGGGCCGCCCGTGGCAATCCCTCCCCCCCCGCGTCCGTCGCCGCGTATCTCAAACGTGCCTCGGAGGCACGCCGCGCGCCCCCCGCCGCCGCGTTAAGTTCGAGCGCACGTTCCGACGATGCGACTCACGAAGCGCCTAGCGCTACCCCCACCCCCGCGCCCGCGTCGACTACGTCATCGCGCGTCTCGTCCGTCGCGACCTCGATCATTTCGAGTTCAGGCTCCGATACCGAATCGGAGATGGATTTCGAATCCGCGTCAAGCCCTCAGCCTGGAACTTCGGATGGGTTCCAAACCGTAACGCGCGGTAAAAAGCGTACTCGCGCCATGGAGTCCCGGAGCTCCACGACGAAGCAGACAAAATCCGCGACCGCCTCCCGCCCGCAGGTAGTCGTGACACCGGAGTCGGACTCCGCTCGCCGCGTAACCCCGCCGCCGCGTCCCAAGCCCGCGCCCGCTCCTAAAGCAGCTGCCCCGCCCCCGCTGATTCTCCAGGAAAAAACTGCGTGGAACCGCGTTTCCCAGGCCCTTCAGGCAAATAAAATCAACTACACCCATGCGCGTAACGTCGCGCATGGGATTCAGATCAAGGTCGCAACGCCGGGCGACCATAGGGCCCTCTCAGCATACCTCCGAAAGGAGAACATAGGTTTCCACACCTATGCTCTTCAGGAGGACCGCGAGCTCCGTGTAGTAATACGCGGAGTACCGAAAGAGCTAGACATAGACTACGTTAAGGAGGACCTGATCGCTCAGGCACTCCCTATAGTTAGTGTGCATCGGATGCACAGCGGGCGGGGCAAGCAGCCCTACAACATGATACTCGTCGCGTTGGAGCCAACCCCGGAGGCCAACAAAAAGATCTCATGCCTCTCGACAGTCTGCGGCCTATCCGGGGTCTCCATCGAAGCCCCCCATAAACGTGGCACTCCCGGGCAGTGCTACAGATGTCAGCTTTACGGCCACTCGGCTCGTAATTGCCACGCGCGCCCCCGCTGCGTAAAGTGCCTCGGCGACCACGCCACACTAGATTGCTCGCGTGTTAGGGAAACCGCGACCGAACCTCCAAGCTGTGTCCTATGCCTTAAGCAAGGGCACCCCGCGAACTACCGTGGATGTCCTAGGGCTCCGCGAAAACGTCCGACCCACCTAGCCCCCCGAACCGTCGGCCCAAAGACTTCGGCGCCTTCAGTGCCGAAACCCGCCTTCGTGCCGGCTGCAGTTCCCACGGTGTCGGCGTGGAAAAAACCGCTGCCGTATACGAAGGCGGGAACGGAAACCGCACCCCCGCCCCCGCTCGTGACACGCCCCGCGCCCCAGCCCCTGCTCGCACCTCGCCCCGCGCCCGCGTTCCGTCCCCCTCAACCCTCTGCCGTCAACGACTTCGCGCTCGTGCGTGACTTCGTCACCGCAGTCAACTTCGACCGTCTGCGATCGTTCGCAGACGCGATACGTAGGTCGGTAACCCCCGAACAGCGGCTCGCGGCTGCTTTCGATCACATGGACGTCTACGAGTCCGTGTCGCGTACGTTATAAAATCTTTACCGATAATCAATGGCGCAAAAAGGTAGAGAAAAACCGTATTCCCTTACGTTAGCATTATATAATGCTAACGGACTCGCGCGGCAACGCGATCAAATTTTTGAATTCCTCCGCGATAATCTTGTAGATATTCTATTAGTGCAGGAAACCTGTCTGAAGCCCTCGCGTCGCGACCCGAAAGTCGCGAACTACGTCATGGTTAGGAATGACAGACTCACCGCCTCCAAAGGCGGGACTGCCATTTACTATAGACGGGCCCTGCACGTTGTCCCTCTCGATACTCCCTCGCTCTTACATATCGAGGCGTCAGTGTGCCGTATCTCGCTGACGGGACACCAGCCGATCGTCATCACATCCGTTTATCTCCCCCCGGACAAGCCCCTTCTGAGCAGTGACATCGAGTCACTGTTCGGCATGGGAGACTCTGTCATCCTGGCAGGCGATCTAAATTGCCACCACACTAGGTGGAACTGCCATCGTACAAACGTCAACGGTAGGCGTCTCGACGCGTTTATAGACGACCTCACCTTTGAAATAGTCGGTCCCCCAACTCCAACATCGCGCTCCGTCCGAGCACTATAGACCTGGCATTGCTTAGGAACGTAACTCTGCGCTTACGTTCCATCGAAGCAATGTCAGAGCTCGACTCAGACCACCGACGTGTCGTTATGCAGCTCGGTCGCCCTCACAACCCAGTCACTGTTACGAGGACCATGGTGGATTGGAATAAGCTGGGCACGTGCCTAGCCGACGCCGCTCCGCCAATCCTCCCTTACGGCCCGGATTCGAATCCATCCCCCGAGGACACCGTCGAATCCATAAACATCATTACCGATCACATCTCTTCCGCGATCATTAGATCTTCTAAAGAAGTCGATGTGGAGGACAGCTTCCACCGCATCAGACTGTCCCCCGATCTTAGGAATCTCTTAAGAGTTAGGAACGCGGCAATCCGGGCCTACGATCGTCTTCCCACGCATTCAAACCGGATTCAGATGCGTCGTCTACAACGCGAAGTCCACTCCCGCTTAAGCGACGCGCGTAACGATAATTGGCATAGTTATTTAGAACAACTCGCGCCCTCCCACCAAGCATACTGGCGACTAGCTAGGACTCTCAAATCCGAAACTACCGCTACTATGCCTCCCCTCTTACGCCCTTCAGGCCAACCACCGGCATTCGATGACGATGACAAGGCTGAGCTGCTGGCCGATGCACTGCAAGAGCAGTGCACCACCAGCACTCAACACGCGGACCCCGAACACACCGAGTTAGTCGACAGGGAGGTCGAGCGCAGAGCTTCCCTGCCGCCCTCGGACACGTTACCCCCCATTACCGCTGACGAAGTTAGAGACGCGATCCACAACCTCCAACCTAGGAAGGCACCAGGCTCCGACGGCATCCACAACCGCGCGCTAAAATTTTTGCCAGTCCAACTGATAGCAATGTTGGCTACAATTTTAAATGCCGCTATGACGCACTGCATCTTTCCCGCGGTGTGGAAAGAAGCGGACGTTATCGGTATACATAAGCCGGGCAAACCGAGAAACGAAACTTCTAGTTACCGTCCGATTAGTCTCCTCTCGACGATAGGAAAAATTTACGAACGTCTCCTTAGAAAACGCCTCTGGGATTTTGTTACCGCGAACAAAATTCTCATAGAAGAACAGTTCGGATTCCGCTCAAAACACTCGTGCGTACAACAAGTGCACCGCCTCACGGAGCACATTCTGATAGGGCTAAATAGGCGTAAACAAATCCCGACCGGCGCCCTCTTCTTCGACATCGCGAAGGCGTTCGACAAAGTCTGGCACAACGGTTTAATTTACAAACTGTACAACATGGGAGTGCCAGACAGACTCGTGCTCATCATACGAGACTTCTTGTCGAACCGTTCGTTTCGATATCGAGTAGAGGGAACTCGTTCTCGTCCCCGTCAACTGACTGCCGGAGTCCCGCAAGGCTCCGCGCTCTCCCCGTTATTATTTAGTTTGTATATCAATGATATACCCCGGTCTCCGGAGACCCATCTAGCGCTCTTCGCCGATGACACGGCTATCTACTACTCGTGTAGGAAGATGTCGCTGCTTCATCGGCGACTCCAGATCGCAGTAGCCACCATGGGACAGTGGTTCCGGAAGTGGCGAATAGACATTAACCCCACGAAAAGCGCAGCGGTGCTCTTCAAAAGGGGTCGCCCTCCGAACATCACTTCGAGCATCCCACTCCGTAGTAGGCGCGCAAACACCTCCGCCGTTAGTCCCATCACTCTCTTTGGCCAGCCCATACCGTGGGTCTCGAAGGTCAAATATCTAGGCGTCAACCTCGACAGAGGGATGACATTCCGTCCCCATATAAAAACGGTACGCGACCGCGCCGCGTTTATTCTAGGACGACTCTATCCAATGCTTTGTAGTCGAAGCAAACTGTCCCTCCGCAATAAGGTAACTCTACAAAACTTGTATACGCCCCGTCATGACGTATGCAAGCGTAGTGTTCGCTCACGCAGCCCGCACCCACTTGAAATCCCTTCAGGTTATTCAATCACGATTCTGCAGGATAGCCGTCGGAGCGCCTTGGTTCCTTAGGAATGTGGATCTCCACGACGACCTGGAGCTCGACTCTTTTAGTAAGTATCTACAGTCGGCATCGCTGCGCCATTTTGAGAAGGCGGCACGACATGAGAACCCTCTCATCGTAGCCGCTGGAAATTACATACCCGACCCAGTAGACCGAATGGTAAACCGTCGACGTCGCCCAAAGCACGTCATTACGGATCCTCCTGATCCATTAACGGTGCTTTTAGGCACCACAAGCACCGGTCACCGTCCTCGTCGAACCCGTCGCTTGCGACGAAGGGCTCGACGAGCGAACTAACCCATAGACACAGCCCACTGAGTTTCTCGCCGGATCTTCTCAGTGGGTCGCGTTTCCGATCCGGTGGTAGATTCTGCGAAGCACTGCTCTTGCTAGGGTTAGTGTTAGCAACTCTCCGGTTGAGCCCCGCGAGCTCACCTACTAACGTTAGGGTGAAGCTGAAATAGCCTCTCAAGGCTATCAGCATAGGTAGGAAAAAAAAAAAAAAAAAAAACATTCGGACCGTCGGTCTACCGAGTAATATCACCCGCTCGGTGGAAGATCTTCCTTTCGTCGTATATCCCCAAAAAGTTAATCATCTATATATTAATACGTGAAGCAAAAACTTTGTATCCCTTTTTACGAAAATTGCGCGGACGGAGGAGTATGAAATTTCCCATACTTATAGAGAATATAGAGAAGAAGTGCAGAATGCTAAAAAATTTTAAAGTTATGCATTAAAAATACATTAAATCCATAAAGAAAACATTACACACACTAACGTGTATTTGATACAACACATACGTATAAATATACTGTTTGTAAATTGTCAATTGTGAAACTTTTGTTATTCTTTAAAGTCTGTGATCAAATTGAGAATAGATTAGTATTGTTTGTCTTTAATATTATTTGTCTATAGTGCAGTCTCTCAAATATTAAGTGTATAATCTATGGTGCAGTCTTGGCGAAATCTGTGATTATAGAAGTATAATAGTCTTTGACAATAGAACCCAATAGAATGTTCAAACTTATAATGTCAATTAATTATAGTCGAATTTCGACTACTGCGGAGTAGTTTTCGTAAATTGATTTGTCGGGGATTAAGAATCATAGCTCTTTTCTCTTCACACCAATTTGGACGAGGAGTATTTTGGGTATATAACAGCATGCTTCTAATTCTGCCAAAAAGGGGTTCTATGTTGCAGTTTTGAGACTAACCGCTATCACAATAAAATTGAAACTTCGATCTCATGTCCTGGATAAGGCGGCGGCATCCACGCCTTAACTCTGTCAGTACGCGGGCTCGTTCTCCGTATCCATTAATGAAAAAGCTATAAGGGTAAATGGCCAAAGTTAACCTCGCCTTAAGAGCACTAAATTATTTTAACGCTAGTGAAATTCAAAACTGCGGCTTTCCACTAGAAAGTCAGGTTGTGTAAAATCAAATCTAATGTCGATCCTCAATTTCATTCCTATATTCCATTACAATACGTAACACTAGAATCTCGAAATTATCCAACGTGTAATGACAGTGTCCAATCTGATAAGGGTTAACCCCGCGGCCAATCTGAAAGGAATTCCAGTTAATATGTAAGCTATTCCGAGATCCAAACCCGTCTTCCACTGAGCGACCTACGACCCTTATATGAAGGCCAGAAACCATTGTGTGGAATACATTACCAGTCCAAAAGCTACCTTCGTTTTATGCTCACGTACGAAGCCATCGATGTATGTGACGTAACGGATTTGTTCAGTAGTGATTTGCAATTAAAACCATGTGAGGTTTGCGGTTAGCAACGCTTCAATAGTCAGATAGATTTGCAATATTCGTAATGGAAACTTTGATGGGAATTCGGAGAAGGGTCAGAGAACCATTCATTTACGACCCGACATCGTTAAATGACAGCAGACCGACTACTTAATTACACTATTAAAACTAAAACCTACTATTCGTTGGAAAAATTAGATATTATATTGAAAAAAATATATCGAAAAGTTTTCAAACAATGTTGCAATAAAATAATACACAACAACATATCTCTCTAATGATTATTAGATGAGAGAAGTAGCTCACATCCTACCTAGTATTAAGATATAGCCCATTGAAATCACAATATGAATTCGTCTGTCAAAGACCAGTTTTCTGACGGTCTATCTCTTGGTAGGCCGTATTGGTAGATACCACAACCCTGCTTATTTCTTTCGCGAAACGGTTTGAACAGTTTTGCAATTTGAAGGATGGTAACAGTCGTTAAGCTGTACATTTAAGACAATAATATCACAATCAACAACGCCAAAATAAGCCATAAAAGTAACTAGACGATGACCGAGCCTTGCTCGGTTTTTTTTTTGATAACGCCATCTTGTTGTGTCTTTAAAGCGGTTAGTTGCTCTCAATTAAGAAAAATAGTATTATTATTCGCCAATAGATGTCGGGAAGAGTTGATTATTGAAAACACGAATAAAACAACATTTTCTGAAAATAAATCGTAGCTAGATCGATTTATCGCCCCCGAAATCCCCTGTATACAAAATTTTATGAAAATCGTTGGAGCCGTTTCCGAGATTCAGATTATATATATAATATGTACATAATAAGTATATACAAGAATTGCTCGTTTAAAGGTATAAGATTTTAGTTATGCTTACGAATCGCGAAAACCGAAGAAAGAACTAAATAAAGGCTAATCTCATTTTTAGTATAGATGTTAACGGAAATGTATGTAATCCGTCATTGTATACAATTCCTAGGAAATGTATGTAATTCCTAAAATCGCACGGAAATGTGTGAAATAAATTATATTATACTTACACATTACACATTTCCTAGGAAATCTATACATTTCCTAAATAGCAATCGGAAATGTAAAACATTTAAGATATTGGTGGGTACGCGGGGACAGCGGGACGAGTCTTGCACTACGGTCAGTTGCCAACTTGCAATCCACTGGAACCGACCAGGGATTTAAGAAGTGCCTTTGCAAGAAAAACTGTGCTACTTCAAGATGTCTGTGTTTTAAAAATAAAGTATTATGTACTTCCAAATGCCATTCGAGCTTACCCTGCAAAAATAAATAGCTATATGAACTGACAAAGTATTATCATATAAAGATTTACTTTTATACTTTGACATTTATAATTATTTAATTATCAGACTGATTACTTGCCAAATGAAAATTTGATTTTATAAGAATAAATATAAGTTTATTTTGTGATACGATAAAAGTTAATAGATAGTTGATTTTAGAAGTTTTAATTATTAAGATAATCTGAATATATTATTATTATTTTACGGTATGACTGTTACCCGATTGTCTCAATAAGTGTTATATTAAAAAAATATTATTAACAACGTGTTTTATTACAGAAAGCATTTACTTTATACATTTCCTAATACGATATTGGAATTATATACAATTCCGAGGAAATTTATACATTTCCTAGGATATCTATGCATTAAATAGTTTTTCAAACAATATTTTATACATTTCCTAAATAGTATCGGAATTGTACACATTTCCTAGGATTTGTATACAATTCCTTGATTTCATACATTTCCGGTAACATAGATATCGAAATAGTTCAAATTTCACAATTCTGGGCCTTTAGGTTAATAATACCCAGCTAAATGTCCAGTTATGGTCTTTTAATTGGAAAACTGTCGGGAAACGTTTGTACGGAGCACTTCGTCGGAATTGGATGTACCGAGCAATTCTGTTTGTACAATATTACATTTTGCTTTGGTACATAAAGATATTATAACGAGATTTGTATTCGGATCCGTGTTTTTTAATTTATTTTTTTGTTGTTGTAATTGTCTGGTTTTTTTTCCTAAGGATTCCAGCTACTCATGGACTGATAGGTGAGCTCACGGGCTCAACCTGAGAGAGCTTGCTAGCACAGGCCCTAGACAGAGCAGTGCTATGTAGAATCTACATCGAATGATCGAAATGGCGATCCACTCAGAAGGTCTGGCAAGAAACCTAGCGGGCTAATGCTATGGGCTAACTGTCACATGCCGATGCATTCGTGAAGCAGCAGCTGCTAAATCTCCTTCGGAGACGCTAGGAGGCATGGTAATACTTTGCAAATAAATTCAATCGGCCTCAGTTTTATACATTGTCTGATTTCATCTCATAGACTACATTGTAAGTGAAAACTTCAATTTGATTACTTTACAAATTTTACATCGTAATCAGTAAGTACATTTATAAAGATACAGTTAGTTGAAAATATGTGATCGGCTTTAATAAGTTTTTTTTTACGAAACGAAACGCATTACTGCTTCACGGCAGAAATAGGCAGGGCGGTGGTACCTACCCGTGCGGATTCATAAGAAGTCCTACCACCAGTCAGTTAATACTGATCTCCGAAAATTTCAGTATCTTAGTCTATGAAAACGTTTTCAATACAAACAAGTCTTCACGGATGCTTTTAAATAGTCACGATCTTATCACTGATTCGGAATTTAGTTCCGTCAGAATCGGGAATAAAAGATCTTCGTTCAAAATGATTTCTGATCGAATGACTGTATAAGACCAACTTATTTAATTTCGTTCGTCTTTTAAACTCAGAATAAAAAAAACACCTAATTACTTCAAACTTAAAGAGTTTGTTGTATACTAAAACGCTCTACTGATCTTTTGAATAAGTTTCTCATTTCATCAATGCTTCCGCCACAATGTGACATGTTTCATTGCAATGAAATTGAAATGTGTCCGTATTATATTAAGTTGAAAAAAAAAAGTATGACAAAGTTGAGACTCTATTCAAATAAACTGTTTAATAATTCAATTAATTTTATTTATTCTAATTAAGTCAGTCAATTCGATTTATCAACAACGCAAACCGCGATACGATTTCTTTGATAGCTAATTTGAATGTAAAATTTTCTGAAGAAAAAAAAAATTGTATAACTTATAAGCAACTTTTTTTTTAAATTTCGACTTTAAACAATATTGTTTTCCCGATGCCAAGAATTTACATTTTTTTTTTAATTATGAAGAATCTATTTTGTTAATTTACGTTAATTTATTTTATTTCGAGCTTCGAACTCAGAATTCTATTTCATTTCACAAGCTAAGTGGTGGCGTCCATTGTGATAAATAAGAGCTCCCCTCCATCAATACGTTCCCATGTTCAATTAAAATATAGTTTTTTATTTTTTTATTGCTTAGATGGTTGGACGAGCTCACAGCCCACCTGGTGTTAAGTGGTTACTGGAGCCCATAGACATCACGCAAATGCGCCACCGACCTTGAGATATAAGTTCTAAGGTCTCAAGTATAGTTACAACGGCTGCCCCACCCTTCAAACCGAAACGCATTACTGCTTTACGGCATAAATAGACAGGGTGGTAGTACCTACCCGCGCGAACTCACAAGAGGTCCTACTACCAGTAAAAGTACCAGAACCAGTAAGTATATTAATATAATTATATCTGGCTTATGATCATTCTATTAGTCAGCTCTATAGCGATTCAGATTCCAATAAAAAGTCTCAAACCTCATACCTCACGCCTCATGCCTCAAGCGGACTTAATTTAATGATGTCTCCTAGCTCTGATAAACACCAGATGCGTAATTTGTCGCATTTATTATTGCGTGCTAAGTAAATATTGAATTAAATCACCAGTTTCTTTCAACATTAAACCCACTAATGACCTGAAGGCACGTACAAAGGTCACCGACGTAGAACCAAATAACTATTACTACCTTCAAACAATGTTATTTCACGCACTAAGCAAATAGAATTAACCTTATTATCTAGACAATTCGTTTATGCTGGTTTTGTTGAGAGACCTCGTCTTAAGCCTTGAGTGAATTATAGCCTCGTGTATTTTGATTAAAGTGGGTGTTATCCACAATTATGTTTTATATAATTGTGTATAAATTTTGTAATATGTCACAAATGTCTCGATAAAAACATCAGAAAAACGGTAAATTTGCCATCAGATTTTATAGCAAGCATTTAGCAAGTATATGTTTGTATTTTTATTTAACATTCGATCCACCGATCCACCTTATGTTTGGCGGTGACCGTTGCTATACAAAGCCTAATCGTTGCCAATGCCTTTCGGTTTGAAGGGTGGAGTAGCCGTTGTAACTATACTTGAGACCTTAGAAACTTGTATCTCAAGGTGGGTGGCGCATTTACGCTGTGGATGTTTATGGGCTCCAGTAACCACTTAACACCAGGTGGGCTGTGAGCTCGTCCAAACATGTAAGCAATAAAAAAAAAATTAAAAAAAAGCTCGCTAAGTACTTCCTCTAAACCTCGTTTAAATAAAGAAATGTTATAGTGCTGAGAAAACAAAGCGGAGAGAAGTTCAGTCCAAAGCCGAATGGTATGTGGCAGAAAAGATTTCTGGAAATACGCACTGTGAATAAACTTTACTCCAGCGACGGGGGATGTGATAGTAAAGACGAAATGATCCAATCATCCTAATCAATTCATCAGACCATTCCCCATTGTATCGAGCTATCAACTATGACCATACTAAGTGGAAGCAGTGTGTATTACGAACATTCACAGCCTATCTTTTTTTTTTGTTGCCCTTGTAGGCAGACGAGCATACGGCCCACCTGATCGTGAGCGGTTACCGTCGCCCATGGACTTCAGCAATGCCAGGGGCAGAGCCAAGCCGCTACCTACCGCTATATCATATTTATGTTATGATGCAATTATGCCTTCTGTTTTAATGAGTCATTATACAATACAGTTCAGACTTCGGCCCATACCTCAAGGTAATATTAACGTTGCGACGTTTACTGGCTCCATTAACTACTTACGATCACTTACGGTGCGATCTCATCCATCTATCAAATAAATGAATAAAAATGAGCCAACATTAATTTAAAGAAATCAGCCGATTCAGCCCTTAAAAATAATAATGGAATCGGCACGACTTCTATGCTTGGATTTTTATATTTAGAACCACTCAAAACGAGCTTTTCTATAGTCAGTATAATTGTCATTCAACAATCAGTCCCGCGATCCTGCGAAACGTATTTCTCTAATAGAACCAAATTTAAAACCTCGTCGGCATATTTAAGAGCCTGCGAAACCAAGGGTCATTGAGTTTTTGATGAGCCAAACTAGTAACGAAGATCAAACGATAAATGAAGCGACATCCCGAGAACGATTACTTTGTATAAAGACATGTTAAGATAAGATAAGATAAGCCTTTATTAACAATCTCATTTAAGTTACATTTTTAATACACTTATTATCTAGTTTTATTATTCGACACCGGTTTCTTGATCGTCTTGCTGTACAGCATAGGCCTTTTTTTTTTTTTTTTTACGCTGGGGAATCCATTTACGGATACCCGGTCGAGAGGGGTAATAGACCGGGTTATGTCGGACTCCGGCGCCTCCAGAGAAGAAGAGGGAGAAGAGGAAGACCAAAGTCCTCCTCTTCTTCCAATTCCTACCGGGAGACTACGCCTTGAGAAAGGCGCGCGAGGCGCTGCGCGGCGTCTACCACGCAGGACCCGCCCCGCAAAACCGACTACCGACTAAACCCCATCGAGCTCCACCACTCCGACTTCACGAAACCTACGGTACCGCACAATGCGCGCCGCAGGCTCGCCGTCGCCGGTACCCATCCTGTACAGCATAGGCCTCCCCAAGGGTTCTCCATAAAATTCTATCCTGCGTTTTTCTCATCCAAGTCGTTCCTTTTTTGATGTCATCTTCTCATCTACGTTACTGTCTTCCTCTATTTCGCTTTTTATATCTTGGACACCATTCTATCACTCCTTTGGCCCATTTTTCTGTTTTATCTCGAATTAAATGTCCAGCTCATTTCCATTTCAGTTGTTGTATTTGGTATTTTATATCTATGATTTTTGTTTGTTTTCTTATTTTTGTTAACCGTATTTTATCTTTTAATTTCATGTTTAACATACTTCTTTCCATTCGGTGTTGACAAATTTCTAAAGATTTTATGTTCTTATTTGTCAATCCCCATGTAAAGACATGTTGCCTTAATTAAATTAAATGAAAGATGAGTGAGAAATTAATGTTCATTGAAATTATGCGCTAGAAAAGTGGTGGGAGTAAAACAAAATTGAAAGAATTTTATTTAATAGACTTATTTTGATGGCCTAATTGGCTTAATGGTAAATTAAATACATGGAAAGTTAAGTGTCAAGACAAGTTTCTGATAAAATGAATCATTTATTTTGATGAAACTGTGGATCAAGGTAAAGCATTAATATTATATGTAATGTACGAAGGATAAAAAAATCCGTTATAAATATATATTGTTATGACCATAAAAAAAAATTCATGATCATCAAAAAATTTAAGGATTTTTAATATTATATGACCATGGTATTTTCTGGAATTTTTGCGAACCGCATCAGCTTTTTGGTTATCCGCGTGTGGTTTTAGAAATTCCAACGTGTTTGAAAGATTTTTCACCTACTAAAATAATTAGTTATGTGCTCTGATGTTCTCTTGATGGGAAATAAATATGGAAATACCGGCTGAAACCACCATGAGGCTTCAGATCGCAGTCACGGTGACTGTTCTACTATTCAAACTGGAACTCATAACTGGCTTACCACAGAAATAAGCAAAATGATGTTCCCTAAGCGTTATATCTAAAACCAATAAACCACTAGTCACTTTGATCTCGAAAACATAGATAAATAAATATCTTCTCCTCTACTTTCAACAACATTCAAAATTGCAAAACTACTCATCAACATCAAATCATTTGACGCTTAAGCTTTCGAGAACTCCCACGTAAACAGCTTTGATTACATATCATTATTTCCACACGCAAGCCAAATAATCTAAGTCAAGTTAATATAAGTAATTTAACGTCTGCATGTACTCCACATATCTCCGTTATAAAGTTACCGCTTGATCTGTAAAGGTGTGCGGGAAGCCTTAGACGAAAATTAAACAATGTTAGGCGGGACAAAGCAAGTGGAGTGCTGAGCCCTCGAGTGTCGAGACTGCCTTTGTTCTGTACGCTGTTGGTGATGTTTCTTTTATTGCTGTGACAAGTCACAGAAGGCGAGCGTTTTTGTTTTGTTTTACATTTATTTACGCGTTTTCTGCTATATTTACGTCACTAGTGGGTATGTGTTTGATTGCGCGAATGTACTGGTTTTTTATTAAATTTTCACCTGCATCTTGCTTAGCGAGTGTAGTTTTGATGACAACAAAATAATGAGGCACCTTTGGGCTGGGCCGATGTAGAACCTGGATGAAACAGAATTGCTAGTAAAGATTTAAAATAATAAGCCTAGATTGAATTCTTTCGATTTTCGAACAGCCTTTTAGTTTAACTGTCATACTATATTAATGTTCTGGAGTGGAGACCGCGAACCGGCAAATGTAGTGTAGGACGCCCTCCTGCTAGATGGAGCGACGACCTGCGCAAGGCAGCTGGCAGTAACTGGATGCGTAGAACCGAAGATCGGGTTCAGTGGCGAGCTTTGGGGGAGGCCTATGTCCAGCAGTGGACTGCCGCAGGCTGATGATGACTATATTAAAAGAACAGATATAATTATGCATGATGATTATTAAAACTGTTAAGTAATCGAATCTTAGAAATTTTGTTAAATGAACAAAGAATGAGTAATTCTAGCGAAAAACTCCAATAAAAAAACGTTAAGAATGTGGTTAAGAAAAAAATCGGCAAAGGTAAGTTATTCCATCGACCGGGTAAAATTGCTCGGTAGACCGATGCGATTGTCCAAATCATTGAATTTTTAAACTTATCCTGAAAACATCATTAAGGTGATTCAGACATATGTCAAACAACTTCTGTCTTACGTTAGTAACGCTAATTTAATGGCTTTGACCGTTCATTTATACACAAGAGATTTAATATGAAATTGAAAACGTTTCAAAAATAAATCAGAATTATTTTCTCATATTTTTTTATCTCTGAATAATCATCGAAATTTCGATTCCAACTACAATAATTAAGTTGATATGGAGTAAAACAAAACCGAGTCAATGAGAGCTCGTCGACACAATATCGCTAGCCTCTTGCAGTTCGTACTCCAAACATTCACGTGGAGAGACCCAGGAAGCAGTGTCTCTTTAAAACAACCACACAAGATCCCTTTTGTACCGGCACGACGCTCCGTGACGTCACTCTGCGCGCACTTAATTATACTCCGCGAGTATATTGGCCGCATGATGGATTCAATTAAAAATCTGATAACGCGACCTGAATAAGGGTAGACGTATTTCTTGAATTTTATGAGATAAAAATGAGATACCAAACACGTCGATCTAAAAAGGCATATTTATTTAGTTTGATAATTATAATTTTGTGACATTTAGATTGAATTACTAGAGGACCTTAAATCATGATTAATTTGTTCCGTTAATAAGAAAATAAAGTTAGCACTTCGCCATCTTCCTTCCACAGGAGCATTACTATAGTAAAGTTTTCCGCTCAGAAATACTCCCAATGTTTGTCTTAGGTAGGAAAACAGTGAGTCAAATGATACGGCTCCAAGATTTCCAGGAAAGAAATCTAAATAAGAATCAAAAAAATGAATGCATCCTAAAGAGCAAAAAGAAGCTCCCGAATGATGTGTCGGTAGTTTTCACTTTTTGTATTCCCAAGAAAATTATGACAAACTTCCACAAAAGCCACCCAAGCTCTTTTTTCTGCTTTGCTCAACTTCGAATCAAAAGCTTCTTCTTTCATTAGCTCACGTATCTGCGGACTTACAAAAATTCCTTCTTTCAATTTTGCGTCACTGATTCGAGGAAATTTTGTTTTTAGATATTGAAATTATTGATTGATATTGATTTTAGGTACAGTTTTTCTTGAGTCCCTTATGAGTAACTTTATGTGAAGTGGTGGCAGAAAAATTTTCTCACTTGACACTAAAGGTTTCTGAAACACATTTTTAAGCCTAGGAGTTAAACTTTTTCTTAGTGGCCAAGTTTTTATTCTGTAATGTTTTTTCTTTTGCGCGACTGTCCCACTCACAAAGAAAACAGCGAAACTTTGTGTATCCTCCTTGTAATCCAGTGAGTATAGCGACAACTTTTAAATCAGCATAAATATTCCATAAGTATTTTGAATTCGATACTTTGTAGAAATAAAAAAAAACATATCAAAAAATCTGGACGTGATGGAAAAAATCAGCCAACGGGGATAATAGATTCAGAACATGTGAATCGTCAGATTTTTGACAAAAAATGTTAGAGGAGTATTTCATTGCATACCTTTGTAATGATCGAGATCGATAATAACCAATAATAAATGAATATAATAAACTAACTTTTAATCAATTAATGTATGTTTATTCAAATAATGTTACTATACTTGAGACCTTAGAACTTGTATCTCAAGTTGGTGGCGCATTTACGTTGTAGATGTCTATGGGCTCCAGTAACCACTTAACACCAGGTGGGCTGTGAGCTCGTCCTCGTGTTTTTTTTTATTGCTTAGATGGGTAAGCAATAAAAAAAAAGAGGAAAAAGAAATTTATGTTCAAATTATATTTTTTTGTATGCATGTTCAATTCTCTAGAAAAGGTTTATTCAGAATAGCTTTATTATTATTATTAATAATCGAGAGTAAAGGAAGTAGGTAGTAAGAATGTTTGGGATTCCCGAAGGTCGGAGCTATGGATTGCAGCCTCGAAATAAAGTAGGTAGGTAGATGTATTTACTGGGCGATGTCTTCAAAGACGGTAGCACATCAGACCGCCCGACTCTGCACTGCACGCATCGACTGTCTGCAGTATACATTACGTACTGAGTGAGACCCTCGTATTCAGGGGGGTGACAAGCCGATATTTCCCGCAACAAAACAGATAGTAAGGAAGTTAAATCCAATTTATCGAGCTGTAGTTGGAACGTTCTGGAAACTTTTGCAAAGTTTAATGTAAGAAGTTCGTTTTTTTGATTACCGAGAATATTCCGGCAACAGCCGCTGATTTAGTCAGTGAGTTAGTTGTGAGCACTGAGTTTGATGTGATCGCGCTTCTGTTTACAGTTGAAATAGTTAATATTTTAATGTTTTTAACTGCTTAGATAAGTGGACGAGCTCACGGCCCATCTGATATTAAGTGATCACCCGAGCTCATCAACAACGAAAATGCCATGTGTCTTATTATTTAGAGTAGAACGGCTGCCCAGCCCTCCGTACCAGAACGCATTACTGCTTCATGACAAAAATATATAGGGAGGTACCACCAGCAATTATGCAAAATAAAATGTTTACAGGTTTGATTTGTTATTCCTTATGTTATCCCTTTACCGTTGAAGTAATTCGTGAACAATTGCCAAATACGTATTTCATCAGGAAAATTAGAGAGTATGGAAACTTATAACCATGCTGATCTGTTTTCAAAAGCAAATCTTTCATGAACAGTAATTTTATCTTTACCTTCAATTACTAACCGAATAGACTTCGTGCTCCTCCTAATTCCTATCTTAAGGAATTTAGTGAGAGAATACGCTTCGAGACATTCACAATAAAGCTGTTTTTTTCGTATGGCAGCGAGTTCGATGCAATCGAGATTTGCATCCTGATTTCTGAAGATGCCACGTAAATACCAAGTTAGCTAAAACAACTAATTCAATTGGAAAATTGAATCGTTTTTAACTGCGTCATAAAAATATATATATATATATATATAAATGCAGATATGAATGCAGATTCATGTATATATACATAAATTACATAAGCAATAAACACACACACACACACACACACACACACACACAGCGAAATAAGATTGTTTAACGAAATTTATTCCTTACAAAATATAATCTTATTAACTAATTGCTTTGCCGCCTCGCATAATGTTAATACTATTTGCCTAACAAATAGATGACTCAGCTTAACTTAATTATATTATGTTGTAACTAGATTTTCGTGTGAGGGAGAACGACCGGCTATCAAAAACATGTCAAGGTCGCTATAAATAATAGAATAATTAATGTGGATTTTGTACAAAAAATAATTGAGTGATGTATTTAGGTGTGCTCTGTTCTTGAAAACATATCAATACATTAAACTCAGATTAATGTAGATTGCTGGAAAATCGATACCTTTAGGCTCTTAAAGCACCAATCACCGTGCTCGTCAAACTCGTCGATTATGACAAAAAGCTCGATGAGTGAACTAACCCACAGACAGAGCCCACTGAGTTTCTCGCCGGTTCTTCTCAGTGGGTCGCGTTTTCGATCCGGTGGTAGATTCTGTGAAGCACTGCTCTTGCTAGGGCTAATGTTAGAAAATTCTCTCAGGTTGAACCCGTGAGCTCACCTATACGTCCTTGTATAGCTGAAAATCCTTTACACTACCAGCAAATAGGTAGGAGAAAAATCGCTCAAAGCAATGTATTCGTAAAAACCGTGAGACAAAAAAAGGTAGTTATGAAAAAAGGATGGGGAGACAAATTACAGGGTATTGTACTTAAAAAAATGAAATGCAAATAGATTCAAACTATTCTTCTTCTTTTTCTTCAACTGAGGCGGGGTTGGCACAGCTAATTTTTCTCTTCCATTCTCTTCTATCAGTTGTCAGCTCAACACTCACTCCTCTCTCTCTCTCTCTCATATCGTCATTCACACCCTCCATCCATGTCTTCTTCGGTCAACCTCTTCCCCCTCTACCTTGCACTACCATTTCCATACATCTCCTAGTCAAATGCATCTTTTCTCTACGCATCACATGTCCATCAACTGGCCATACCATGCTAACTGTCCACTCCCTATTTTGTAAATTACCGGGGCTACTTTAACTCTTCCTCTGATATACTCATAGATCCAAACTCTTATAGGGACATAATATATTATTTGCTAAGTATACTATGTTAATTATAGATTACTACAATATGTGTAGTAGGATCCTACATGTACAGTACGCTTACATTGTTATTAAACGGTGTATTAAAATGGTCGCGTAACCATATGAAGTGCATGGACAACACTACATAATTTGGAGTGAATCATTAAGGCTTTAAAATATGTGTTCTATAATATATGGCACAAATTTTAGGATATTTGCCGCCATTTGTACGCGCTACCGACTGAGCTTAAATTATCTTTCACATAACCATTTTTTTTTCATCTAGAGCGAAGTGTAATTGACAAATAAAAAAAAAACTTTATGTATTTATTGTTGGCAAAAAGTTGTTTCAAAGCAGCGTCTGTAGAAACTACAAATATACAATTTAGATTAAGCATTCCAACGAAAAAATTACCATTTTAACACCGCTATAGATTTGACCTATCTTGTATTCTGTTGAAACTTATCTATAGGTATCATTTATATACAAGCATATCTAGTTGTTCCGGGCTATGTATAATTAATTATGTGTAGAAAAAAAACATAGGACTTCACCAGTGCCCTCAACGAGCAATAGATAGCGCATTAGTATTAAGCAAATTTCTTTTTAATATACCTCCGACAGTAATAGCTTATTGAAGAAACGTACTCGGCTTTCTAAATTAACTTATGTACGTGTTCTATGCATTGATAGACCAGGCTAGCACTGTTGTGACGCGCGAAATGTCAACAAATGTGTTCTAATATGGCACGACAGTCACAGCAAAGCTTAACCGATTTTAGTTAGTGGCTTACAGAAAATAAACTCATTGCGAGATGTCTTCGGAATTTAAAACGAAGTGCAACCACAAACCTAGAGTCGCCGGTCTTAATTAAATACGAATTTAATTAAGGAAACTACACGTAAAATTTTAAGCTTACCAGGTATCCTAGTAAATTTTCAAATTGCATTATAAATTTCGCGGCGAAGCAGCGTGCTTCCGTACCGCTTTAAAAAAATTCATTTAAATTTTGTTACATAACTTTGGAATGTAAATTTAAATGAACTAACATCAAAGTACTTATAATAGATAGATATGCTCAGATCGTCTTCCTTGAGTTAAATTGCGAATGCACTCGGTAGACATAATTTTTTTTTATTGCCTTTGTACACAGACGAGCATACGGCCCACCTGTTGGTGAGTGGTAACCGTCGTCCATGGACTTCAGCAATGCCAGGGGCAGAGCCAAGCCGCTGCCTACCGCTTAAAACTCTCCACAAGCCTCGTTTGAAGAAGGACATGTCATAGCCCTCGGGAAACACCGTGGAGGGGAGCTCATTCCATAGCCGGATGGTACGTGGCAAAATAGACCTCTGGAAACGCACTGTGGATGACCGCAGTGGCTCCAGGTAGTATGGATCAACTCTACTCCGGTAGCGGGTGGTGCGATGGTTAAAACGAGATGCTGGTATCATCTCGAACAATTCCTCCAACACCAATGCTCAACAGAAAGTCGAAGGCCCAATTAAAACAATGGCTCTTCTGCCATTTACACTTCCCTACCTAATCTTCGTACTGACAATTATTAACACGTGATCTCTAACGAAATGATACTTTCGTGAGAGCCCAAATGCAAACGGAACATTTTTTTTACAACGGATCAAGTCATTTTTGCCCGGAAGCCGAATGCCCTGTTCAAATTATTTTCAACGCGTTAGAAGCTGATTCGGGATTTGCCAATTGTTTAAGACAAACTCCCACTTTAATCTCGTGAACAAATAAGCCGCGTAATACAAATGAGCCATTTGCTGAAGTAGAATAAATTAGAACGGTAGGTAATTTCTTCAGTAGCAAAGTAATTGAATCTAAGGCCTTTCTTACCTATTTTGAATTTTAATCTCAAAATTCTAGCACCACCCATGTAGAACTGCTTATATAAACATTATGTTATACACATTGTGTTGAATATTCGTGTATATATTTTCACGTTATTTTGATAGAACTGTAAACACGAAGATGCGTGTGCATCTTTCGCATATACCTAGTCTTGCCATAAATACTGAGACAAAAGAAGAAAAAATTATTTATATTGCAGATAACATTTATTACTTTTACACTGTGTTAGTTTAATACATAAACAACAATTTAAAGTATAAAAAGCTTATTCGAAGTGGTCTACATTGGCTGCAATACAGTCCTTTAAACTATTGGCGCCAAAATGAGAAAACTCAATGAGCAATCATATAAAAATTACAGATTCCAAATTCAAATGTAATATTTTGTTTATTTTTAATTGTAACAGTATTTATGGCCAGACTAAGTATATATTTGGGATTACGTCGAAAGTAGATTTATACGTGATGGTAACACCAAAAGCTATATTGACTTATCTATGCTAGCTAAGGTAGCTTGGTTTGAAAAGATCTGCTTTTATTAAGTTAGGTTAGCCCGCACCACTGAGGTACCACTGCCCTGCTTATTTCTGCTGCGAAGCAGTAATGTGTTCTATTTTGTAGAGTAATAAAGGGCGTTATATTATACCGCAAAGACTTAGACGATATTTCAAACTCAACGGTGAAATTCACGTTGATTTATTAATGGCCTCGAATGGCAACTTAACTTCAGATGAGTAGTGAGATCCGACTATTAAAAAAAGATAATGTCATTGTTTATTTATTTAGATACCACCACGTGGCATGTTACATTAATCATATTTCCAATATGTCGATGAACGATTGGCAACGAAAAGCTTGGACCGATACCTTTAGAAGCTTTCGCTATCCGGCTGGATTAAGTGGCCGGTACAAAAAACGGTTGTGATACGGCGTGTAAAGTGAGGTTTATCTAGAGCCGCAGCAACCGGTGAATTGTTGTTATTATAAGCTCTTTATTTATTGCTTAAATTGTAATTAGTATTATATGTTAAATGATAGATTTTAAGAAATATATTGTTTTTATTATTAACAAAATATTGGTACCACTACAATGAACACGCAAATAAAGTTTTTAAGTAATATTTTTTTTTATGATTTTATTCTGCGTTTTTTATTGTCATTCAAGACTTCCAATCGAAGAAAGTAAGTTTTAATTATTTCTGAAGGGACAAATCACGGAAGTCAAGAAGGTCAACGAATTCAGAAACAAACCTGCTTTACACATAACCAGACCCTTTCCTTTTTAATACGCTTTTATTAGCTTCAGACGTATGTATGTTAGTATGTAACGAAATTTTTGAACATGATTTTGACCCCCTTCAAAACGTCGGATTTACTAGAAATTTGGCATACTTAATAAGGACCGATGACAATTCAATATTTAAAAAGAAAAAATTTAAAGTCAACTAAAAATGAAAAATAAATAATAGTTTAAAAAAACTAAAACGCTTTTTTTACAATAAAATCATTTTTTCTTACACTATTTTTAATTCAATTTTGTGAATCGATCTACACCATTATTACTCCATGATAACGCGAGACCAGAAACGGTTTTAATTCTACAGGAACTGCAATTAGAAACCATTCATCACCCTCCGTATTCGCCAGACCTTGCTCCAACGGACTACAATTTTTTCGTGATTTCGACAATTTTCTACGTGATAAAAAGTGTTCTTCCCAGGAGGCAGAACAATGCTTTCACACAGCTTGCAGAATCTAGATCACCAGAGTTCTATCGCAAAGGCATAAGATAACTTTCTATTAGATGGCAGCAATGTGTAGATAATAATGGTAGATATTTTGATTAAATAAAGATGTTAAATGAAAATGAAAACGAATATCAAATTTTCAGTACCAATCGGCAATTCCATACTTTAAACCCCTAATATATGAGAAACTGTAGTATTAAAAATAATGAGTAAATGTTTTACGAATCAAATTCAAATATGCATATCGACGCTTGAAAGGCAAACATGACTAAGCGACAATGCGTGAACTTTACAGTAGACTAATTTAAAGTTGAAATAACTGAAAAAAAAATCTATTTTAACGAATCTAGCTGTAGGATTGAAATGATTTTAATAGACCTAGAAATATATATTTTTTGCGCATCGAATACGGTTATTGCCTATCATTTATGTACAAAGCAGTTATTGTCGCTTAGTCACTTTGCCTTTCAAGCGTCGATATGCTTGTACAAGGGTGTGATGATGATTGAATGTTACTCAAATATACGCACAGTACGTATGATTACTGTACGAAACATCTTGAATGAGGCCATAAAGTAGAAGGGTGTCTGATAAAAAGTCTTCTTAATGTACGCTATCAGTGGTATTGGGGAATATATTTATATTTGTTTTTGTATTATGTAAACTCGCGAGTGTCTTAAAAAAATTGTAATACTAATATGTTAACACTAATCATAATATACTGGTACCTATTTCTACCATAGCGGACAGATAACGGTATAAGACAAGTATTACTCAGAATACACAAAACAAATCTTAGATTAATTGGTAATAAAAATTCTTGAAGTTAGATGTGCAAAGGCAATAAGATGATGATACGTGCATTTTCAATGCAAAAGTTCAAAATGGGTCATTTGACCCGCTATAGTATGTTAGTATTAATCTTGAATCGTAAACATTTTATTACGCTATTCCATAAAAAAATAATATTACGCAATAGATATTAACAATATTTAAACGTCCCAGGTGACTTGAAAGTTAATTACGTTGTAATAATTTAACATTGCCATAAAAATGATCACCTGAATGAGAGAATCTAATTTTTATTGCTCTTATGAGCAGGCAAATATATGGTACCGGTTGAGTGATTACCGTCGTTCATAGAAATCAGCAATGCCAGGGGATAAACCAAGCCACTGCCTACGATGAGTACAGTTTAAGTCTGGTTTGAAGAAGGATGACAGAGCGTTCTCTAATCCGTAAATAACTGGAATAGTCCCTTAGGTTACCAGTGATTAAGGTGCCTGTCCACCGGAGCGGAGCGAGGCAGCGGAGCGGAGAAATGGAGAAATATTAATCACTATTGGTTCAATCATTTTCAAAATCATTTCAAAATGATTTTGTGCAATCTTATTGTTTCAATCATTTTCAAAATGATTTTGTGCAATCTTATTGGTTAATATTTCTCCGTTTCTTCGCTCCACTGCCTCACTCCGCTCCAGTGTATAGGTAGCCTTAGGTGAGGAAAAAAATAACGCTCGAGAAACACTGGAGGGGAGTTAATTCTAGAGCCGGACGATAAGTGACAGAAAATATCTCTGGAAACGTACTGTGGATGAACGCAGCGCAGTATGAATGATGTATTCTATTTACTTCAAATTGTCTATTTAAATTATTCACCGTGAGCTCCATTTGTCCTCTGTTACTTATATGTGGTGCGACAAGGAGCTCGGCGCTCGGCTTACGGGAATGATTAGTTAGAAGTAAATACATGTAAGGATTTGACCTCATTCTCTTGGACTTTGAGAATTACCACGTTCAGAGGATTAGGTGTCGCGCTCCGAACGTGAAACCGAACCTCGCACCCCCGGAGACCCCCGTTCAGTACTTCGTATTCCCGCACTAATTACCGTAATTATTTAATTAGCATAGAATTAATTAGGGCTGATTTCGTTTTCACGACGCCATCACGGAACGGTGGGCACTATTCAACGACTATGTTTCCATGCGATGTTTTAATTGTGTAGACAAACGTGTGAGGTGTGAGTATGTTGTTTTTAAAACGATCTCATTAGCTGTGTATATATTTTAAGATTGTTTGTACGTCGAAAGACTTCGTTTGACAATTTAGACACGAATTACAATACGATAATTTTATACCTTCACTTTAATTGGCTGACCAATATTAACGGGATACAAAAAAATTTAGATGAAATTAATTGTTAGTTTGGTTTGCTTTTTGAGCGTGTTTTTAGATATTAAACTAAATCTTCTATCTGCCCACGAACGGAAATAGGCCTCCCCCAAGCCTCACCACAATGATCAGTCCTACGCTGCTTGCATCCAACGGATCCCCGTGAACTTCAAATCAGTCCATCTTGTGGGAGGCCTACCCACGCCACGTCTTTCTGATTTTAAGCTACATACACAATTCTATTCGATAGTATCAATGTACCAATATATTTATTCGTGAAATCAAATCTCCCATAAGTCTCAACTGAGCTAAGTTGTGACCGAAGATTTTTTTGTATAGGCAGACGATTTTAACAATGTCAGAGGCACAGCCAAGACGTTGCCTACCTTTGTAATTTATAGTCAATAGATTTTTTTATATTTGAACCTGCGTTCTTCTGAAAACGTCATTATTCAACCTGAGATGGACTGTCTGTCTGGTTTCTTACGTCCAAAAAAAATGACTGCTCCGTGGCAGACATAAACATCTTCTTCTTCGCTGTCCTCCACATAGTTCTGACTTTTTACACTCTTCATTCACTATTCAGTCTATTCTTCTATGGAATGCGCTCCCACTCAAAATAAGGTCGGCCACTACACGTGAAGCGTTTAAGACGAAGGTTCGAGAACTGTTTCTCAGAGAGTTAGCAGAGTCATTTAATTGATAATATTTGTTTATATATGTTTTTATATGTATATATTTATGATACGTATATGTATATATTTATGTATATCTATATATTTATGTATATGTATTTATTTAAGTACGAGTATTTGTATCTATAAATATTATGTATGTTATATATACACATATTATTATGTTTCAATAATATCACCTTCACACTACACCTACCAAGCTTCATCTCTGCACTCCCCTAAGGTAGACTGTTAGAGAATGCCTATGGCATTAAGTCCGCCTTTATACTTTATAGTATAAGAAGTTTATTTATTTATTTATTTATTTATTTAATACAAGGAGAACCAACAGCCAACTAACAAAGTATAATAATATAACAAATAATAGAAACAAAAAGCCAATTAAAGGTTCTCACCAATATAAACAAATTAAAAACACTAGAGAAACAAAAGCATAGAAACAAAAAAAATATATTAAAAACAATCAGCAAGCAAGAAACAACATAAGGAATGGAGGAAAACACCAGACTAATTTAAATGTACACTTATGTATAAATGTCACAAATTAATTAAAAACTGTTGTGCTACACATCACCGGCACATGACCCCGCACCCTCTGCCCCCTCATCGCCCACGAAAAATCGGGCACTAAGCTGACGTCCAAGTCCTGTGATAGAGGAATAAAATGGGTCAATATCTAAGAACCTGCCAAGTCTGTTGAGGTCACCACCAACACGTAAAAAGAATGAGTTTTGCCTATAGTTATAAATAAATAAATAAACAAGAGGGTAGTTTTTTTTTATGATTGAAAGATTACTGGTTGCCCGAAGGCCTTTCCAGTTTCATCAGGACAGGTGGGCGAGCAAAGGCTCAGCCAGGAGGGATTGGGATTTGCTAACAACTGCCCGAGCGCCTCCGAAGGAGACCTAACAACTCAAGAGCAATTGCTTCGCGAATGAATTTACTACCGGATCGAAATCGCAACCCGCTGAGAAGATCCGGCGAGAAACTCAGCGGGCTGATGCATGGGTTAGGTTGCACGTCGACCTCTTTGTCGAGTTCGACGAGTACGGTTACCGGGGTCCCTAAGCCTGCTCCTAGTATTAGAGTTGGAGGCGTCTAATGCAAAGGTTATTGGATCTGATGGATCCGTAAGGACGCATCTAGGGCGTCGACGGTGACTAGCTCCTGCATGATCAGGATTCGGGAAGTAGTCAGCGGCGGCAACGATAAGGCGATTATCATGACGCATATAGTCTTATCGAAGTACCGTTCCGACGCTGACTTCATGTATTTTCGAATTGATTCGAGGCCCAGGTCGTCTTGTAGGTCAGCGTTCCTCACGAACCACCGAGCCCCGACAGCTAACCTGCAAAAGCGGGATTGTAGGGATTGGAGGGTGTCTATGTATGTGCGAGCCGCGTGAGCGAACACCACACTCGCGTAAGTCATGACGGGCCTTATGCAAGTTTTGTAAAGTGTCACCTTGTTCCGAAGGGACATTTTACTCCGCTTACAGATCATGGGGTAGAGTCTGCCGAGAATAAATGTGGCACGATCGCGGACTGTTTTTATATGCGGGCGGAATGTCATGGATTCATCCATGGTGACTCCCAGGTACTTTATCTTCCTGGCCCAGGGTATAGGTAGGCCGAAGAGGGTGACTGAGAGAGGGTAGTATCTATCCGTGTGAGCTTATAGTACTCCTTACCATCAGTAATTACGCTTTATAAATATAACGGGACTAGCTGACCCGGCAAACGTTGTTTTGCCATATAAAATATTTCTAGGAAAGATAAATAACCTAGATACCGACTGCAGCGCCATCTTCCGGGCTGATTTGTGAATTTGAAGCATCAAGGGTGCCACCCATACGCATATAAAAGAAATTATTCAAATCGGTCCAGCCGTTTAGGAGTTCAGTGACAAACACACGCACTGAAGAAATACATTTATAAAGACTAGAGGTCCCGCAGTAGTCGAAATTCGTCTATAATTTATTGGAATGTAAGTTTGTACACTATTATGATTGTATTTTATACTTCTATAATCACAAATTTCGCCAAGACTACACTATAAAAAATATTAACAAAGACAAATCATATTCTATTCTCAATTTGACAACAGACGTCAAGAACAAAAGTTTGACAATAAATAGTATGCATGCGTGTGTGCGTCAAATACATGGTATGTAGTATGTGTAATGTTTTCTTTATTGATTTAATGTATCTTTTATGCATTATTTTAAAAAAAAAATTGCATTGTGCACTTCTTCTCTATATTCTCTATAAGTGTGGAAAATTTCATACTCCTCCGTCCGCGCAATTTTCGTAAAAAGGGATACAAAGTTTTTGCTTCACGTATTAATATATAGATACCAGCTGACCCGGCAGACTTCGTAGTGCCTCAAAAAAGACCTAAACTTCAGTACTTTATAATACTTGAACAAGAACAAAAGACTAAATTAGATTGAATAAATTTAATATAAATCTATAAATATACATTTTAAAATAATGAAATTAGAAAATTCACCAGAATACACATCTAACTAAGCACAGAACTCTTCCCACCATCACTCCCACAAACTTGAAATACTAAGAAGTAATATTTCAAAAGGCGCCTCTTGTCAAAGAAAGCATAAACTCTTTTACACGAAATATACGACAACAAAGCGAAAAATAATTTAATTTAACTTGAAATACTCGATGCAAAATTTTAGTAAATCATCCAATGTGTTTTTTGTACTACAATAGTTCTGTGATTGTGAGAATAACGAGAAATGGACTTCGAACAGTTTCGGAATAACGTATTGTTTTGCGCATGTATATACCGCGGTGCAACAGATAATATTCCTGAAATGCCTCAAATTCAGTCGGTTTGGAGGCTTCGTGGAAACAAGACGCGCCCTCGAGGCCTCGTGGGGAAGTTTCCTTTGCCCGTCAGTGTTACGGAAAAAACTAATCTCGGAATTTTCTTGCAGTGATTATTTTGTTCATCATCTTGTTTCTTATAAGGTACGTATTTTTATGTATTATTTAATAATTTGCAAACAATAATATACATTTAGGTATATTTATTTTAACTAAATTGTTAATTTCTAAACCTAAGCAAATACTTTTAAAATAAATAACTGAATTAGATAAGTAAAATCTGTTTTTAATCCGTTGATATGCCAACTTTTTTTTGGTATAGTTAGTCGGCATAAAAATGATAATATAAACATACATATTTTCTACATTTATTTCTAAATATTTTCAGCATGTATTTTTTTTAATATGAAAAAATATTAATTATCTAATTAAAAAAAAATCGAATTATATTTGTACCAACACAGTTACGATTCCATCTTTCCATCTTGAAGTGGCACAGACTAGATACAGCGCGGTTTCATCCATCTAAATTGAGATCCTAATTGAGTGCCTTCAATTAAAGCCTTTGAATTGAAAAACATTTGATTCCAATGAGTATGTACTTTGTTATTAGTCTTACCTTCCCCCCTACTGTTGAAAATGTCAGTTTTAAGATTTTGTCTGAAATAAAATGTCGTAGTTAATGTGTCGTATTGTGTGTTGTTTAAATGGCACTTACTTATATAAGTTTGGGAAATTCAATACTAACTTACATTTAGGTTAAATTCAAATTGAAATATTTTACGAAGAAAAAAGAGCAAGCATTAAAATACATAATTAATTATATACTTTTTTTGGTTCAAAGCGTCTGTTCGTGACTGCGAATTAGATAGGAAGTATTCTAGTTTATGTGAAAAGTGAGCGACATGGTTCGCGCTGTGTTATCTAAGGACTTTGGTAAATACCCAAAAAGAAATGAGCATTAAATTCTTACTTACAAACCTAGAGTGATTAATTAATAATAAAAAATAAATTCATTTAGAAAAAATAATATAATATAAAGACGATTAGGAGGGAGTGCTCTGAGGAATTGTTCGAGATAATACCGGCATCTCGTTTTTACCATCGCACCGCCCGCCACCGGCGTAGAGTTCATCCATAATACCTGGAGCCACTGCGGTCATCCACAGTGCGTTTCCAGAGGACTTTTTTGCCACGTACCATCCGGCTATGGTATGAGCTCCCCTCCACGGTTTTTCCCGAGCGCTATGACATGTCCTTCTTCAAACGAGGCTTGTGGAGAGTATTAAACGGTAGGCAGCGGCTTGGCTCTGCCCCTGGCATTGCTGAAGTCCATGGGCGACGGTAACCACTCACTTCTACTGGTGGTAGGACCTGTTGTGAGTCCGCATGGGTAGGTACCACCGCCCCGCCTATTTCTGCCGTGAAGCAATAATGCGTTTCGGTTTGAAGGGTGGGGCAGCCGTTGTAACTATACTGAGACCTTAGAACTTATGTCTCAAGGTGGGTGGCGCATTTACGTTGTAGATGTCTATGGGCTCCAGTAACTACTCAACACCAGGTGGGCTGTGACCTCGTCCACCCACTTAAGAAAAAAAAAAACCATCAGGTGGGCCGTATGCTCGTCTGCCTACATGGGGCAATAAAAAAATATATATTTATTCGTCAGTAATTTAAATGATTTTTTTTCTATAAACACGCTCATCTACCTGTCATTGTTGTATCTGCCTCTCGCGCGATATATCAGAGGTCCATTAGCAAGAACATTGTTCCAACAATACTTGAACATTTCATTTATTATTGTTCCTATTTATTATTGTTGTTTGACAGCATATATATTTTTAATTAAAAGCTCGAAAACCCTAATTAGTGCATTGCATCAAGTGTTGGCAAACTTAACCTTTCCATTGTCAAGCTTTTATTGAGTTTAACATTATTGAAAACATTATTAATCTATTCACAACAGTAATAACACTTTTCAGAAGATAAATTGCACGGGTTACGTAAAATTATCTACACCAAATTGGGTTTTCACATTTGATAGGTATAAAAGAAAGTAATTCAGATTTGGAATCTGTGATAGAGAAAAGTGTTTAAATCAAAGACTTAAACCGCACACACAATAAAAAATCTTATACCGATCTTACTAACCGATGATTACTAAGCATATCGAATTTTACTGCTAGAAGAATGTTACAGGAAGCCAGTATCTAACAAAGTTGTGACATCACAATGATAATGGCCGATACGTGACGTCAAAGTCTTAAGACTATTGGTAGAACTCATTGATGTTCCCCTGCAAAATAAATATCGTAAATTTTTATTTTTTTTATTGCTTAGATGGGTGGACGAGCTCACAGCCCACCTGGTGTTAAGTGGTTACTGGAGCCCATAGACATCTACAACGTAAATGCGCCACCCACCTCGAGATGTAAGTTCTAAGGTCTCAGTATAGTTACAACGGCTGCCCCACCCTTCGAACCGAAACGCATTACTGCTTCACGGCGGAAATAACACGAGTGTGGTTTATGACTGTTTTAATATTGGCATTTTCTGACAAGTTGTCTACAAGTTGATTAAGATTTCATTTTGGAGTATTGGAAAGCTTTCATTCTTTCGCATTATTCGCCGTACACTATGACTTATCATACATCTTTCTTTCAACGAGGTTTAAGCAATTTTTTATTTACTAGCGACCCGCCCTCGCTTCGCTTCGGAAACTGTAATTTATTATTGATTTCTCCACTATTTAATGGATATTATTATACATATAAACCTTCCTCTTCAATCAATCTATCTAGTAAAAAAAACCGAATCAAAATCCGTTGCGTAGTTTTAAAGATTTAAGCATACATAGGGATATAGGGACAGAGAAAGCGACTTTGGTTTATAGTATGTAGCGATTTAGGCAAATGATACGATTGTACTAATAATATTATAGAGGTTCACGGACCGCTGTCATAAGTTCTTATCAAGATTTCAAATTCATCTGCTATTATGTAGAAGATAACAATCAATGTTTGTTGGTTCGTATTTCATGGCCTGCCACATTGTTCAAATCTTTTTAAATTATTACTTGTTTTATACACTAGCTTTTGGCCGCGTCTTCGTCCGCGTGGAATAGCTACTTTGGCATACCGCTAAATTTTACCCGCCTCTTCATTTACGTAGAAAGTGAAAATATTTTTGAGTAATGGAATGTTAAAGCTATTTATGGTACCAAAATTACGCTTTTTAATCGACTTCAAAAGAGAAGGCTATCAATTCGACCACCATTTTTTATCTATGTATGTTCACCGATTTCTCGAGAATGCTTGAACCGATTCTGATAATTCTCTTTTCTGTTTTTTGTTCGAAAGGGTAGACTTCCCGAATTGTCCTATAATCATTAAGACCTTATGATGGGACCCGATGTGCTCCGCTTGTATTGATCTTAGCGTGATGTTATATAACCTATAGTCTTCCTCAATAAATGAGCTATCTGACACTGAAAGATTTTTTCAAATCGGAGCAGTAGTTCCTGAGATTAGTGCGTTCAAACAAACAAACAAACAAACTCTTCAGTTTTATAATATTAGTTATTATACCTAGTCTTGCCATAAATACTGAGACAAAGGAAAAAAAATCTATTGCAAATAGCATTTATTACTTTGTGTGTTAGTTTAATACATAAATATAAAACAATTTAAAGTACAAAAAGCTTATTCGAAGTGGTCTCCATTGGCTGCAATACAGTACTTTAAACGTTGAGGCCAGTTATCAATAGAAGCACGCACTCTTTCCATGGGAAAATTTTTCACTGCCAATCGTACGGATTGTTTTAGGGACTCCAAATTATCATGGCGTTTAGAGCAAGCCGTACTCTCTAAAACTGAACATAAATCATAATCATAAATGATAAGTATATATACGTTAAAATTTTATGCATGGTACCCATCAACGTATATCAACGATAATTTGCGCGTGAGTTATCTATCTAAAAGAGTGGACAGTGAATGACTTCTAAAATAAATAAAAAGTTGGCTAGGTCCAGAACTTCAAAGTATATATTTTATTGTTTTAGTAGCCAAATCGTCATAGAAAGTGGTCAATGGTGTATATGGGCACTAGCAACGCTAGGAGCACCGCTGTGCCGCTGCCTACCATAAAGTACTCTTCTTAAGCCTCATTTAATGTCGTAGCGCTCCGGGAGGGAGGGAGGAGGAGGGAGTCCTATTCAGAGTTTCAACTTGCGTGAAAGGAAAGATCGCATTGTAATAATCCGCGTGTCGCATTATACACTAATGAATATATAAATCTGACTAAAAACTGTGTCAAGGTGACGAGAATGTCAAATAAATATGTATGTTTTATATTGTCGATATGTTCCGAACAAAATTTATGAAATGACCGCCGCGCTCTATACCTCTGGATATAATGTTTGGGCCAACGACAGTCTACATTATCTGCCGGGTTGAGAACTTTTTTCGGAATAGTTCTAAGACCAAACCCCTTATTTGGCATGAATAAGTGGACTTAAGGGCTCAGCCAGGAGGGGTGGGTGGATTTGCTAACAGCCCGAACGGCTCTGAAGGAGACCTAACAAGGGCAGCCTCAAAGATAATTGCTTCGCTAGTGTATCTACTACCGGTTCAGAATATCAACTCGCTGCGTAGATCTGAAGAAAATCTCAGCGGACTGAAGTTGACGATGTTTGACTGCTGCGCGCTTTTTTATACATTTATGAATAAATTTAAGACCAAGATCGTCATAAAAATATTCCTCACGTACGACGCTGCAACAGCTCTCACCTACCACCAGCTACGAAGGCAAATTTTACTCCGCTTACAGATTATAAAATAGGCCGAGAAAATACGCAGAAAGGTCACGGAAGGAGTTTTCATGGATATATCCTGATAAACACATACTTGACCTTCCTTTTCCGGGTTATTGATGGGCCTAAGATCAGGGGGACTGAGGTTTCTTCGCCTGATGCGGAAGGTGTTCCTCATCGAGATCATCCTTCGGAAAACCGCGGCTGTACTCTTCGCAAGCTGATGTTCACCTCTTATATTATTTGCAAACTATTCTTGACAATACCCTGAACGCGATTCAAATATCTTTTCTTCAGCGGGTGCGACAAAGTAACAATTTTTATTTATCAGTCATATTTTATATATTACTGAAATTCAACAAGAATTTGCTACATTTCATTCAGAGTAACATTCATGTTTTCCAACTAGTAAATATCCAGTCATAAAATTTACCGTCTTTAGATCTGAATGGAACATGAAAGATTAAATCATTTATATTTACAAACCACAAGTACTATTTATATAATAATACTAGCTGACCCGGCAAACATTGTTTTGCCTTATATAAGATTTCTAGGGAATTTCTAGTGTAGAAAAAAAACTAACTTATTGTAAGTGTGTAAGGATGTGGTAAATGAGTGAAAGAGGTATGTAGTGCTGTGAACGATGAGGGAATATATAATAAAAATAACAAAACCTCATTCAACCACATAATACCTCATTATAACAAAAAAAAATGTCCAAATAAAAAAAAATATGTTAGGGGTGGACAGCCCTAATCACTTAGGGGTATGAAAAATAGATAGTAGCCGATTCTCAGGCTTACTGAATATGCATAAAAAATTTCATGAGAATCGGTCGAGCGGTTTCGGAGGAGTATGGGAACGAACATTGTGACACGAGAATTTTATATATTAGATTATTAACTTATAAAAACACTATATTTCTTGATTCACAAAAAAACTCATAGGATAAATAAATACAAGTATAGAACCTTTTGTGTAATTTGTTACACTTAAATTTTAATATCTCTTAAGAGGATTTAGCTCCGGGCAAATGTTACGGCCTATTCAGTCGCCACACAATTCTATGAATAAAACTCTATTCTTTTGTATACTCATGATTTATATAAAAGATTATTTTATTGCCGTGCCTTATAAAATTAAATGTATTATAGTATGTATTTTATTTTTACTTTATATATAATATAAAAAACATGATACACTCCGCAATAAAATTTTATTTGTTTAACTATCTGTTAATAATATATAAACATTAGCTCAGTGTTTCTAAACTAATAATTTAATTAATCAACAATATTAGACCATAGATGACAAGGGCAGCTATGCATATTTGATTTACTGATTAGGGTTTCTAGCAATCAATCTAGCACGCACTTTTTATACCAAACATTCTACTTCAGCTATGCACATATTACTGGTGGTATTGGTGGTAGGACCTGTTGTGAGTCCGCGCGGGTAGGTACCACCGCCCTGCTTATTTCTGCCGTGAAGTAGTAATGCGTTTCGGTTTGAAGGGTGGGGCAGCCGTTGTAACTATATTTGAGACCTTAGAACTTATATCTCAAGTTGGGTGGCGCATTTACGTTGTATATGTCTATAGGCTCAAGTAACCACTTAACATCATGTGGGCTGTGAGCTCATCCATCCATCTAAGCAATAAAAAAAACATATGTATAATATAAAATTTGTTGACTGTATCGTGAATTTAAGGATTACAGTACTAAATTCCTGAAAGAAATATAAACATCTCTCCCCTGAGATTAATCACAAAGACTGTTTTCATAACAAATCTTCACTTTGACATTTTGAAAAGTATTCGAGAAATCAAAAGGGAAATCCGAAATAGAAATGGCGGACGACGGTAAAACGAATGCTCCCAAGCGCATAATCTTTATACAAAAGATTATCGCCGTAGCAAAACATGTTTATTGCTGAGAAAGTAGCGTCAAAAGAACATTTCAGACTTCGCCTGTTCATTATATAGATTCGAGACCAACAAATGCGTTCCTAGTCAAATTCGGTCTGTCAATAAATAAACCGGCGATCAAATTAGACTGAGGATCAACAAGTCCCGTGTGGATTCTAGCAACAAAAAAAAAGCCGGGAATCCTGAATTCTTCCCTGGGGCGTCGTAAACGTCTTTTACTGTGGAAAAATCGAGTTAAAATTTGTTTAGCGATTGATGGAGATGTCGGCCACAAACAGAAGGGGGATTAGGTACGAACAGATCCGTAGCGTAAAAGAGTAATTGAGTTAAATTCACGAATACAACAAACATTCGAATGACCTGTTTACGATTTGGGAAAGATGTTACTTAACACTTTTCGTGTCGCGCTAAGTAATTGGTTACTTTGTTACTTTATTTACTTATCTTTTGTCGGCGTAAATGAATTTACACACGAACCTCGTCTCGTGTTCCGTCAAAAATAGGGGGCATTAGGTTTTTTTTTTTTATTGCTTAGATGGGTGGACGAGCTCACAGCCCACCTGGTGTTAAGTGGTTACTGGAGCCCATAGACATCTACAACGTAAATGCGCCACCCACCTTGAGATATGACATGTTCTTCTTCAAACGAGGCTTGTGGAGAGTATTAAGCGGTAGGCAGCGGCTTGGCTCTGCCCCTGGCATTGCTGAAGTCCATGGGCGACGGTAACCACTCACCATCAGGTGGGCCGTATGCTTGTCTGCCTACAAGGGCAATAAAAAAAAAAAAGAGTTCTAAGGTCTCAGTATAGTTACAACGGCTACCCCACCCTTCAAACCGAAACGCATTACTGCTTCACGGCAGAAATAGGCAGGGCGGTGGTATCTACCCGTGCGGACTCACAATAGGTCCTACCACCAGTGATTACGCAAATTATAATTTTGCGGGTTTGATTTTTATTACACGATATTATTCCTTCACCGTGGAAGTCAATCGTGAACATTTATTAAGTACGTATTTCATTAGAAAAATTGGTACCCGCCTGCGGGATTCGAACACCGGTACATCGCAACAACGAATGCACCGGACGTCTTATCCATTAGGCCACGACGACTTAGACGAGGTAGAAAAATATAATGAGGATACTATTAGCATGAATCTTCAAGGGGCAGAAGTTGCATGCCGGTATCTTCTGATAGTTGGATAGATAATACAAAGTAAATTCGACTCGTGTTAAGACGTATATTTCAAAAAGGCATCTAAATCGTGTGGTGGGTCGTATCGTGAAACCACACTCATGAAAATTATTCTTTTATCCATCCATGTCGCCAATGGAGCGGTAATGCCAATTTAAAGGAGGGAGTAGGGTATAGAGAGATATAAAGTAGATGTATAGGAACGGTGTAGAGCAGGACCTCAAAGCTATCGGTGTCAAGAACTGGAAGGAGAAAGTTTTAAGCAGAGCAGTCTGGAGAGACATACTAGATCAGGCTAAGGCCCACCCCGAGCTGTAAAGCCTAAAATGATGATGATGATGATAAGTAGGGTAGCCAGGGTAGGTACTTTACAAACCTATTGATAATTCAACGTTATTGTACGAAATTTTACAAAACAGAAAAACCCAATTTTATCTTTTTTTTTATTGCTTCGATGGGTGGGCGAGCTCACAGCCCACCTGGTGTTAAGTGGTTACTGGAGCCCATGGACATCTACAACGTAAATGCGCCACCCACCTTGAGATATAAGTTCTAAGATCTCAGTATAGTTACAACGGCTGTCCCACCCTTCAAACCGAAACGCATTACTGCTTCACGGCTGAAAGTTTTATTTCATAAAAATATGTTTGCGTATATGTATTGCAACATATGTTACGTACACGTTTTTTTTCCTTATTTCGTAAATTAATGAAATTTGAGTTGACACGATACATACATAATACCTCTTATATGTGTAAATTGGTTTTTCGGCAACGCAAAACGTGTTCCCGGGACGCGGTTTCGTAAAAGCGTTCGACAATATACACTTGTAAAAACCCGAAAATCACTTGAGACGCGACTTATTAAATTTAGGTTAGGAACCCAAAACTCGTTTGGTGAGTGACATCAAAATGTTAATTGATTGTTAACAAGATTGGAGGCGTTGTTAATGCTTCGAAATTTCGTACGCCACGTTATAATTTACGTGAATCATTATTAGCGTTTAGGCCACTTTCAATGAAATGAATTCAATGTCGTTTTAATATTTTAGACCTAAGTTGGTATTTAAAATGTTGGTAGTCTTTGCTAAAGCGAAAAGGTACTTCAGGCTTGGACAAAGGGGTCCTGCGCGCTATGATATATCCTTTTTCAAAACAGGTTTGTGAAGAGTAGTGATGCGCAAAATGTATCACTGAGCTGAAAATATAGATACATATCATTTCGCCCTAAACATAAATATCACTCATTTAGCTCTCTATCTCATTTAAATCACTAGTTCGGTTCAATTGATTTCTTTTCAGTTCAGTTTTTTCATTTCAGTTCATTTTTCATTTCAGTTCAATCTAATTCAATTGATTGGTCTCTCAATTAATTCATTTCTTCGTCTTGATCATTAAGCTCATTTATTATATCACTCACTTTGTATTTTTTGGAATATTCTTGGAATATTTACAATAGTCAGTTCAGTTTGTAACTGTTGGTTCACTCAGCAATTCAAGATACATGTCGTGAGACAAATGAGTTAGTGATCTAGTGAGGTAGAACTGAGTTACTGATACATTTGGAGGTAGTGATACATTATATTGGTGTGAGTGATATATAGCTTTTATATCACTCATTCAAGAGCTACACATCTTTAGTGGATAGTACTCAGCGGTGAGCAGCGGCTTGGCTGTGCCCCTGGAATTCCTGACGTCCATGAACGACCACCATTCACCAGATGGAACGAGTGATCGTTTGCATACTAATGCTATAAAGTATATAATAAAGGTTGGGGAAAAAGTCTTTTCCCATTATAGTATGTAAGAACTTGTAATAAAATCTCTTTGGCTATACTATTAGTATCTGGCTGGTTTTGCTATCATTAAAAGTTTAAATTGTAAAGAAGACAATTCCAAATTCAAATTAGGAAAATGTGTGATTTTTATCTATTTTTCGTACTGTGAAGATGAGTGAATCTAATGAAGAAATTCGATACATTTTATACTTTTAGTACAAAAAAATTTGCGATGTTTATGGACCTATTTTTTTTTGCTTAGATGTGTGGATGAGCTCACATCCCACCTGGTGTTAAGTGGTTACTGGAGCCCATATACATCTACAACGTAAATGCGCCACACACCTTGAGATATAAGTTCTAAGGTCTCAGTATAGTTACAACGGCTACCCCACCCTTCAAACCGAAACGCATTACTGTTTCACGGCAGAAATAGGCAGGGCGGTGATACCCACCCGTGCGGACTCACAAGAGGTCCTACCACCAGTAATTACGCAAATTATAATTTTGCGGGTTTGATTTTTATTACACGATGTTATTCCTTCACCGTGGAAGTCAATCGTGAACATTTGTTAAGTACGTATTTCATTAGGAAAATTGGTACCCGCCTGCGGGATTCGAACATCGCTGCATTGTTAGATACGAATGCACTGGACGTCTTATCCTTTAGGCCACGACGACTTCAAAGACTAGTGCAGTGTCTGTAAGAGTAGCACAAATTTGGTTTAAGCGTTTTCAATCTGGAAATTTTGCACATTTAGAAGCTGCCCGTGAGCATTTATGAACTGACCCTGACGAACACATACATGGATTTCAGAAAAATATGCGAGATATAACTTTTAAACTGTTTTTATTGCTCAGTGCCGTATTGAAGTCCTTATTTTAATATATTATAGCTTGTGAATTTGTTATACTATTTATATATTATCGACGGAAAGTACAAATTATTCGAAAATCAGAAATTTAAGAAAAGAAATGCGGAAATCGGACAAGTGAATAATCGGTTTATCAGTATACATAATATGTATATATATATCCTTCTTCAAACGAGGCTTGTGGAGAGTATTAAGCGGTAGGCAGCGGCTTGGCTCTGCCCTTGGCATTGCTGAAGTCCATGGGCGACGGTAACCACTCACCATCAGGTGGGCTGTATGCTCGTCTGCCTACCAAGGCAATAAAAAAAAAATAAAAAAATATAATTATGTAGTAATAGTAAAAATAAGTATCACATAAGCGTTAATCATATTCGCGGCACGCATAGTATTAAGCTGTCTTTTCCGGTCAACGAACTAATTAACGTAAAGCTGGGAATAAGGCACAAACTCTTGCATTGCAACCTTATTGACTTAGCAAATCAAGGTTGTTTTCCGGTTATGTTGATAATTTTCTCCTTACTTTAATAGTACTGTAGAGATATACGACAAAGGGAAGATCTTCCACCGAGCGGATGATATTGCTCGGTAGACCGACGGTCCGAATGTTATTGTCCGGAACTTGTATATAAGCGCTTTATCTTAAAAATGTCGTAAGCGAGATTCAGGCATCTGTCAATTATCTTGCGTTGTATGTTGGCTACCCGCCACAGTACCCTTTATTTATTTATTAATAATTAAAAAATAAATAAACTCGTCATTTGCTCCATTTCATTTATCGCTACGAAAAAAGCTCCGACCTTATACAACGAGGATCCTGCCGCAATATGATAAACCCCGTAATAACGCATTATGGAGCAGAAATTAAATTTAATTTCAATCAACATTGGACCCCGAAGTTAAATGTGATCGAGTGAACTTTGTGTCGGAAATACAGTAACATTTATTAACACTTCGAACGCTGCATAACAATTATGATTTAATGTGGATTAAAGTTTATCATATTGGTTGAGTTTTAAATTACTTTTATGGTAATAAGTACTTGGTGTGGCGTGATGCATCTTGTTTGCGATTGGAAAATGGTCCTAATTACGTTATCTGATGCACACGTGGTACGGATATTTCAGCCGTGCGTCGAAGTTGTGACACACTGTCTGAATGTGGTAGGAGCTACTAGTGGTAGGGCCTCTTATGAGTCCGCACGGGTAGGTACCACCACTCTGCCTATTCGCTTCGGTTTGAAGGGTGGGACAGCCGTTGTAACTATACTGAGTGAGTGGCGCATGTACGTTTTAGATGTCTATGGGCTCCAGTAACCACTTAACACCAGGTGGGCTGTGAGCTCGTCCACTCATCTAAGCAATAAAAAAAAAAAAAAAAAACCCATCTAAGCAATAAATAAAAAATGTGAGAATACAAACTCATTTCTCACCTAATGTTCTCCAAGTCGGTAGGATTCCGTAATTTCTCAGCGGCGAATAGAAGGCGGACACTTCACAGCATTATAGACAGTTCTGGTATGGTGCGATAGTGGTGTAAAAATCGGTTTCAATTTAGATCTATATTGCGTGTTGCGCGTAAAATAGCGGAAAAGCATATGAAGATACGTTCCTGAGTTCCTTGAAATTCAAAATCACATTTTGGTGATGCATTGTTTAAATTCTTATGCCTTCAAAGAGGTTTCACTGGATCCCGAAGAGACGACGTCACATGCGTCTAAACTTTAAATTCAAAACTGTGTTGATCTTACCAAGGCACTCATCCAGTACTACTTGTATTTGGCAATATCAATAGTACTATTATTATAAAAACAGTTACAAAAAAGTGTCCGCATCACAATGGACTTACTGTATGTTTTATGATTATATCTTTATCCAACTGCCCCGAATTTTTTGTAATATGGTAATGTCGGTCAATTTATAGTTTTCCTTATAGCACGCTCTGTAGCAGTCTACATTGTCTGTCTATGTTGCTTTTTTTTACTATTGCCCGTGTAAGAAGACGAGCATACATACGGCTGATGGTGAGTGGTTACCGTCGCCCATGGACTTCAGCAATGCCAGGGGCAGAGCCAAGCCGCTGCCTACCGCTCAGTAGCAATCTGAACATTTGAGGGATAGCTAGATTTGACTTTTTAATTTTTGTTGATATTTCGCCTGAGATTCTGAAACGTTAAGGCCCATTCAAAAATTTATAAATATTTTATCACCTAAATGACGTTCATAATGGCGTTCCACATTAAAAAATAAAAATTTACTAATACACGGACCCCAGCATTATTTTAATGCCAAGTGAGTAATGAAATGGTTTGTCCACTATCGCTTAAAAAATTCCCGTTGAATTATGTAACGAAAGCGTTTAAATAATCACGTGTGCGATTTATAGAAATGACCTCAGAAGCTTGAAGCTATTAATAGCTTTTAGATTTAATGAAAAACTTTAACTGAACTTTGTACTGAGATTTTTTTTTTATTTCCCTTTTAGGCAGACGAGCATACGGCCCACCTAATGGTGAGTGGTTACCGTCGCCCATGAACTTCAGCAATGCCAGGGGCTGAGCCAAGCCGCTGCCTACCGCTTAATACTCTCCACAAGCCTCGTTTGAAGAAGGACATGTCATAGCGCTCGGGAAACACCGTGGAGGGGAGCTCGTTCCATAGCCGGATGGTACGTGGCAAAAAAGATCTCTGGAAACGCACTGTGGATGACCGCAGTGGCTCCAGGTAGTATGGATGAACTCCACTCCGGTGGCGGGCGGTGCGATGGTAAAAACGAGAATTTATTATATGCACTCAATAAATTGAAATAAAACCGGTACATGCTACATAAGATCTGTTTATTGGTATTCAATATTCACGAGAAACTGCAACACAACACAACAAAAATCACTATGAGCTCACAGAGATTTCAAACCAACTAACACAGGATATAACAAATCCTAAAATCATCTCTCGACGAACACTCATAACATTTCCTTCGGCATTATCGTAAACTATTTTCTCAGCCTTTGGAACGATTTTCAT
This sequence comes from Bombyx mori, assembly GCF_030269925.1. Lineage (NCBI taxonomy): Eukaryota > Metazoa > Arthropoda > Insecta > Lepidoptera > Bombycidae > Bombyx > Bombyx mori. Next base: position 12,147,912 of record NC_085124.1, on the reverse strand, counting down.
TTCACGCTTCACCGCTCCATTTAACACAGCGGCAGCGTTTGGGCGTCCATTGAAAGTTGCTGACCCTAAACCGTCGTAGAAGACCTTAAGCTTAAAATTTGTTGTATCCTCTTGTAGTCATTAATCTTGAACGCAATTGTGTCTAATTCCCGCTACTTCCTTTGGCGTAATAAATCACCTAAGTACACATTTAACTGAGCCGACGATTCTCAAATTACGGGGTCACCTATTTCGAGATTCGTGCTAATGTGACTTTCGTTATTAAATTAGAGTTATTGCGAATGTGGTGAAATCACGCGTGCCTCTTGTGAAAATTCGTGGAAGTATTTGACTAGATGCGTCTTTTGCAAGACTTTTTGTGGCACATTTTAAATATTAGGTATATCGGCGTAACATTACCATTTAGTTAACTAAGATTAGTTAAAGTTAATTACTCTTTTAATGTTGACATTGTTGCTTAACCATTTTAAGTCCAACGCGTGTAAACAATTGTTTAAGACGTATTCAAGAGAATTAATGACTAAACTACCGCCATTTTTCTATTGTAAATACGAATGATTAATGTCGCCTGATCTTCTCAGTGGGTCGCGTTTTAGATTCACTGGTAGATTTTGAGAAGCACTGTTCTTGCTATTATAGGGCTAGTGTTAGCAACGCCTCCTGGTTTGAGTCCGGAGCGCTCACCTGCACCTTAAGGTTACGTTTACAAAGCCTCTCAAGGCTATCAGCTTAGATAGGAAAATAACCGCATACTTTCGGCTCGAGAAACCGAGAGGGGTGAAGCTATTTGTTGTTATTGTTGTACACTTAAAACGCAATAAATGGAATTCATTGGAAAAGTGAGTCTTAATAACTGTCACTATAAAAATCAATGATAACAATGAAGATAATCATTCAATCATTTTTAACAACAACGTGGCGCTACTCGCTTCGTCATGTACTCGTACATACATAGTATACATGCATATGTATATGATATTCATGGTGGGCTATATCTTGGAAATTTTAGATTGCGAATGATACTGGCGACGGTTGCATTTCAGCATCCGTTTTATTTGTTTACTGATAGTGGCAATTTATTTAGTATTGGGTAGGGTATTGAAAGCCCGTACATCGTATCCATGTGGGTTTTTAACACCCACCTGCCTGTTTTTACCGCGAAGCAGTTATTTATACCGGATTAGAAATATAATCGCGTTTTGTTTTAATTAAAATACAAAATATGATTTTTAGTGTCATTTCGTTAGGTAACTACTTTTTTTAATTTATTTTTTATTGCTTAGATGGGTTGACGAGCTCACAGCCCACCTTGTGTTAAGTGGTTATTGGAGCCCATAGACATCTACAACGTAAATGCGCCACCCACCTTGAGATATAAGTTGTAAGGTCTCAGTATAGTTACAACGGCTGCCGCACCCTTCAAACCGAAACGCATTACTGCTTCACGGCAGAAATAGGCAGGGCGGTGGTACCTACCCGCGCGGACTCACAACAGGTCCTACCACCAGTAATTACGCAAATTATAATTTTGCGGGTTTCACTTTTATTACACGATGTTATTCCTTCACCGTGGAAGTCAATCGTGAACATTTGTTGAGTACGTATTTCATTAGAAAAATTGGTACCCGCCTGCGGGATTCGTACACCATTGCATCGCTTCAACACGAATGCACCGGACGTCTTATCTTATAGGCCACGACGACTTCAGTTATATAATATGTATAACATTAGGTTATTCGACAAAAAGATTATTGCTCAATAAATGTATGCCTCAATCGTTTTAGTCGCAATCTTTGTTACAAGAATGTACCAATGAAAATACTTTAAATATATATTATGTATTTGCACACGTTTGAAGTACAAACAGTATATCCTTACACAGAAGTGAGTCGGTACAAAGGCAGGTTTAATATAATCGTTCCTTTGTTTTATATGTACTAGTGTTTGTTCACCGCTCGATAGTCTCAAAGAACGTTTTACTGTTCTTCATACATTTCAGGTATGTTACTCAATCTTTTACCGTAGCTTGAACTTTATCCATATCAAAAGTGTTTTAACGATTTCATAAGCGTCATCGTACCTTATTTTGTAGCCGGGGCTCGTGTCATTTGAGCGACATCATATTATGATTATTTTTAAATTTTATCATAAATATTCATGTTCAAAAATAGATTTATAAACGAATTCCAAAAATTAATATTAATCATTATTTTCTAAATAACAATCAAACCCACAAAATTATAATTTGCGTAATAACTGGTGGTAGGACGTCTTGTGAGTCCGCGCAGGTAGGTACAAACACCCTGCCTATTTCTGCCGTGAAGCAGTAATGCGTTTCGGTTTGAAAGGTGGGGCAGCCGTTGTAACTATACTTGAGACCTTAGAACTTATATCTCAAGGTGGGTGGCGCATTTACGTCGTAGATGTCCATGGGCTCCAGTAACTACTTAACACCAGGTGGGCTGTGAGCTCGTCCACCCATTAAAGCAATAAAAAAAAAGATTAAGTTGCTCATCGACTGGTAATTGGTGCTTGAAATGTTTAAAAGCCCTCCGAGTGAATCGAGAGAAAAGAACTAGTAACGTCATCTGGGTCAATAGTTTTCGGCATCTACCGATGATTGGATTATCGTGATGTGCTTCCTTCTCGAAGAAGCGTTCTTAAGCTGTCTTACTTTAAGAAATACTCACGAATTCTTCGATTCATTCTTCTGTGACTAGCCCACTGAGTTTCTCGCCGGGTCTTCTCAGTGGGTCGCGTTTCCGATCCGGTGGTAGATTCTGCGAAGCACTGCTCTTGCTACAGTTAATGTTAGCAACACTCCGGTTTGAGCCCCGTGAGCTTACCTACACACGCTAGGGTGAAGCTGAAATAGCCTCTCAATCGGCTATCGGCATAGGTAGGAAAAAAATATCTGTGACTTCGATGATTTGATTCCCGACAAATGAGAACGGAATGTTCTCTCATATAAGTTTTCGGTAGCTTTTCTTCATGATAGCTTCGTCCGTATTTCAATAATAAAATCTTTAATTTTCCCAAAAAGCTTAAATAAACGTAGCCACCCTTATTACTCTGATAAACAGATACACTCCTGTTACACTTTAAAATAAAGACATTTATCAATCCATTTGTGTATTTGTTTTCTCATGTTCTATGTGGTCGCTTGTTTATTATATTTATGGGTTTATTCACTTAAAATTTGTTCACTTATTGTCTTTAGGGAAAAAAAATCCCATAACACCATTCATACACGACCGTAAGCACGCATGTTATAATAATTTTTAGTGTGCTAATAAAAAAATATGAGTGGATGAACTCATAGATCTTACCTCGTTTTCCGTGTATATTGGGGCCTATAGAAATCATAAAACAAACGCAGCGAAGTGTCAACTTTACGACAACAACAACTATCTTATTCCACTTCTGTCTTATACAAACGGAAACTCAAGAGTCCTAACTTCAATCGTAAATGAAAATCTAATTAACTTGATCCTTTCCTCAACACAAACAATCTACATAAGAACTCACATTAAATCAAGTAGGGGACTTGTAAAGTTTGAAAGCCGCAGTGTTACAAATACACACACGAATTCTCAAGTTTTAAAAGGGAATTAGAAATACAAACTCGTTTAAATTTAGTAGCGAATGGATGATTTTATTTAAGCATAGTTTCAACTTAAAGGTCCAAGTATGTTATCTGGGTAAGATTGTGTTCTTACATTCTTTTCTGGCTGCTATGCGCCGGAGATTTCAAAACCCACAGGCATTTTCTATTGAATTTATGGGCTTTTTTTTTGACGCGTCTTAAATAGTTATCAGAGCCTATTCTGGAAAAATCTTGAAACAACTTTAAAACATTATATGAAATATAGCACGTCTTTGTAATATTTCGATATGGCAATCCTGCCATGCCGATTGGAATTCAAATATAGTTCGCTAGGATATATAGAATAGGATAAGATAGGAATAAGATTACTTTGTCAAGTCTTATAGGTTTACAGTAACTTTTACTGGTGGAAGGACATCTTGTAAGTTCGCGCGGGTAGGTACCACCGCCCTGCCTATTTCTGACGTGAAGCAGTAATGCGTTTCGGTCTGAAGGGTGGGGCAGCCGTTGTAACTATACTGAGATCTTAGACCTTATACCTCAAGGTGGATAGCGCATTTACGTTGTAGATGTCTATAGGCTCCAGTAACCATTTAACACCAGGTAGGCTGTGAGCTCCTCCACCCATCTAAGCAATAAAAAAATAAAAAAGTAAGCATACGTTCCATTTTGAAGGGCAGAAAAATAGTTGTAATTCACCAATGTAATTCAAATTTTTCTCAATCCCACGTCACGAGATGGGGAGTGTCAATCGCTTTATAGTATTTTTAAGCCATTTAATAACAGCTGACGACTCTAAGCTGATAAAAAAATTAAGTTTTACTAAATTTCCTTAACTAGAGGACTGAAAGGGAGGCATAATTATAAAGTTTGTGAGTCACCGTGTGACACCCACGCGATGTCCCCTTTGTTAGGAACAATTGTTAAGCCACTATTATGATAACGACACATGTGAAAGGGGCTTCGTACCGGATTAGTTGGGTTTGATTGATAAAATTACAGAGAATTGACAAAATTTCACAAATTGATAAATGTGATTTAATTTTAGCTCAAAGCAATTCATTATGTATTCCAAATTTAGTCTAACTACTGAAAATATGCAAAGTTTCCGTTGAAAATGCTTTGCAAAAAGTTGAAAATTATTTTCACAAATTCCAAATTAAATTGAATAAAATTTAATTTTATAATTGAAATTATCATAATCACAAATGTTACAACGCTGTTAATGTTTGGTCTGCATCTTTTGCGTAACAATGGAGCAAGTGATGAAAATTATAATTTGAAAAGAGAATCTATAATTTTTAAATTTTCGTGGCTTAAAGGATAAGACGCCTGGTTTATTCATATCAAGCGATGCAACTGTACCGATGTTCGAATCCCGCAAGCAGGTACCAAGATTTCTAATGTATTATTATACGTACTTAACAAATGCCTACGAAAGGCTCCAACGACGTAAGAATAACATCGTGTTTTTTTAAATCAAACCCACATAACATATAATTAGGTTAAATACTGGTGATTGGGCGTTTTGTTAGCCCGCACGGGTAGACACCACCATCACCCTATCTATTTCTGCCATGAATTAGTAATGCGTTTCGATTTGAAGGTCGAGGCAGCCGTTGTACTATTATATAAAACTGAGACATAGAACTGAATTCTCAAGGAGGGAGCCCACCTAAGTGATAAAAACAATGCAGTATCGCACGTACGCAGCTCGCATTCCAAAAATATCAAGGTCTTCATAATTTACGTGCAGTGAAACCGTGGGACAGAAATTCTTTCTTATCGTTCAGTAATAAATGTAACAAGAACATTTTAATACCACTAGACGATGACCGGTTATTTTTTTTTTTTTGATAACGCCATCTTTTTTGTCTTTAAAGCGGTTATTTGCCTTCAATTAAGAAAAATAGTATTATTATTAGCCAATAGATGTCGGGAAGAGTAAAGTTGATTATCGATAAAGTTGATTATTGAATAAAACAACATTTTCTGAAAATAAATCGTAGCTAGATCGATTTATCGCCCCCGAAATCTCCTGTATACTAAATTTAATCTCCTGTATACTAAATTTTATGAAAATCGTTGGAGCCGTTTCCGAGTCGTTTAAGGTATAAGATATCCAGATAATCAACTTACATTATTCTCAACGTTATTTCTCATTTCGCAAAAATACGCACACAGGAGGCTTTTTGACACTAACCAGATCTTCTTACAGAGTCTCATATGGCAAGTATAATGCGAATATCTATCAAGTTGACATATAACATTGGTGAACGTAAAGCTCTTCCTACTTTGGAGCCATTACCTATTAATGTCGAGCAAAGCAACAGGGATCCAAAGGCCTTTTGCCTAGAGACCACGTAATATGTAAATTAGACCCGGCACATTAAATATTTACTTAACTGCGCACTCTATGTACTTGTACGCGTCCTAAGAATTTACGCCCAGGCGTTCTTAAGTGTCCATTTAGTTAAGGTCGATTTGGCTTTAGTTGAGGAGGCGGAGTTAGATGTTTTGATGTTTCCATTGATAACTTAGTATATAATAAAGCACGACTTTTTAAGCGAAAAATTGGTCCACCAAAGATGGTGGAAGTGATTTGTGTTCTTGAGATGCAAAGAACCTCGTTCCAAGCTTTAACTAGTTAGGATCTGAAAATTTTACTTGCAGTATGTACTTTCTATTTCCAAAATAATCTCTGATTTATCACATATCTGTCGCCTATTTCTCAACATTTTAAGGATGAAGACAAAGATTAAATAGACTAAAATGACTAAATAAATAACTACCATATTAAACAGCAAAGTCAAAGTCTCAGGATGAAACATACCACCCTGAAACATACTGTGGAAGTTTAAATTTCATTAGGATAGAAGGTGTCTAAAGTTGTGTGTGAAGGTGTCCAATCTAACCCTTTAAAAGCAGGCACTTTCGTAATTGAAGTTGAGATTAAACATTCGACGTTAAATTGCTTTAAGATAGGATTTCTTATCTTGTTAGCGTGAGGAATATACAAGCCAACAAGAAAAAGTACGCCTAAAACCAACCCTATTGCTACAGTCCCGAGAAAATACTCAAATGACACTGAGCTCAAAAGTGTCGTACTGAATCATAGACTCGAACGTAGATAGATAGATACATAGATACATAGATGCGATCAATTTTTTATTGCTTTAAATAATAAGAAAATTGTATTTGCGGGATGATCGCTTATTTGCGGGATAAAGACAAATTGTGATCACGTACAATAAGGAAATGTTTTCTCACTGGCGAATTCAATACTAGACGCTTGACAGTGACGGGTTCTAGAAGACAACGATTGCTGAAAAAGAAGACTAAGCATCACAAAATTGTAACATTTTCTCTGTTATCGTTTCCGTTCACTGCTATCACAGAGCTAGGGAAAGAATCAGGATTTCGCCTGGCTCCCGCCCTGTTGTTTTAATTGTAGCACTGTTTCAGTCAGTCTATTCGAACTTTGGACTGGTAAGAGAGGACCACAAAGACAATTCGATTTCGCTCTGCACACTGTGGTTATGATGGGTGACCAAATTGTTGTATTGGCTAACAACCGCTATCTACCACCCTTGACTTTCATGGGAAATGTACCAGGTAGTGAATTAACGTTTCACAGGTCGCCTCGATGAGATTATCGTGAGTTCATCTCTTGTAGGTCGCCATGATAGTCAAAATCAAGAGGGGAGTCCCTGCGCTATCCCAGATCTCAGGATCGCTTCCCAGCCAGATTGTGTGGTACCATCCAGCCCATTAAAATTAAGAACCTAATCTAACATTTACATATTTTCCCAGTCCTGTTTTCCGCAGAACTGGCTAACATGATTCACACTCGTAAACATGAACCCTCACATAATTCTCACGTCACAAATCTTACTTACCCTCATTTCTGAAGCCCACTTGTTCAGGTATAAACTGGACAGATCGTATTTATTTTATTTCATTTTTACAACACCGTCAACGGGATTACCTGAGACGTAGCCTAGATTGTAAGTACCGAGGCGAGCACTGGCTGACTAATAATTTGACTTTATGTTGGAAACCTTATTTTTTGAGTGCTAGATACGAAAATTCTCAAACTCAAAAAATAAAAAGAAGTTTTTTTGTGGTGTATGATGGAGAAACTCATGCCCAATTCATTCAAATGCATTTCCGTAGCTCATATGATCTCGATTATATTGTATAACGACTGTCGCACCCTTTGAACCTGAATGTATTTATTGCTTTGCGACAGAATTCGGTAAAATAGTGGTGCCCATCTCTGGGGGCCCATTGTATGCTTCACCACGAGTAAATGCCGGTTTATAATCGCAATACTGTGGCATAATATTCAAAGAACTCCTATAGTTAATTTTCACACCACCCACGTAATGGGGCAATGATGGGGCAGTGTTATACTACAATACACCTCAATACAATGATACATATTAGGTTTCGATTGAGATTTTCGCTATACGATATGAAAGTGTTTTTTATATTTTTTTGTGGCTCGCAGAAAACTCCTGACACCTGGTAACATACATATATGGAAATTGAACCAAGTAAAACCTGCTTGCTCAAGGTAGGTAATGTAGGTTAAAGAACTCAAATTTTAATTTTATAATTGACTAGCCGTACCCGTCCGCTTCGCTGGGCGTTTAAAATTAACATTATTATTTCTCACCCCCACAAAGATTCTCATCATTAACGCTCCCGCAACTGGTGTAGGGAGTCCAACACTCATATAAATATTAGCCTATCCATTAAGTACATGTGTTTTCTACATGGATACCAAGTTTCAAGTCAATCGGATGCATGGTTCAGTAGTTATAACGGAACATCCATAAAAACCACTGTAGATTTATATATTAGTACTAGCTGACCCGGCAGACTTCGTAGTGCCTTAATCGATATATAAAAGAGCTAAACTTTTGTATAAAATAAACTTAAAACAAACAAAAGGAATCCGTCCGACAGGGGACACATCAAAGGAAAAACAAAATTGTTATTTTTATTTATTTCCCAGCATATTTATCGACCTTTTAAACCTTCTCTGGTCTTACACAAATAATTCAAGACCAAAATTAGCCAATTCGGTTTAGCGAGACTAACGAACAGCAATTCATTTTTATATATATATATATAGATAGACTAGTGAATTCATGCCGTGCTCTTACTGTAGCTACCGCCTAATGTATGACCTTCAAAACATTTTATAACTCCCACACTAAACACGGTAAGTTATTGTAGCTCTGATAAAAAACTTACACGAAGTGTCACCAACAACTATAAAAGAATCAACTCGAAAAAACGACAATGATAAGCATAAAACACAAACAAACCACAAGAAAGATTCAATTTAAAGAATTACTTTGTACACGCTAACGAATTTACTAGGAAAACTGCTACTATCACTGAAGTCTTGGTTTTGATGTTACTGACAATTAAGTATTCGACCTTATATTTCAAGGTCAGGGTTAACGAGGTTCAGTAGTCATTCTTTAGGAGGTTCAAAGTAGTCTGATAGTCTGATAAAATTAGACTTTTTACTTTATTATTGTAAAATCAAAGTTTAAAAGTAAAAAGTCATGAAGAAAATTTTTTTTTAAGAACTTTTATAAACGTATAAAGGAGAAAAAATCCTTGAAAGAAACCACCTAAATATATTTTTAGATCTTAACGTTATTCATTATTTCTAGATTTTTCTACTAAAACATTTATTGAGATATAAGGTATATGAAATATTATAGATGTATGTATGTATTTCACAAAATATCTGACAATTAGAATTGCAATCATGCTTAATTTCAATGGCTGTACATTTTACTGATAATAATTAGCTTATTCAATTTGTAATTAGCGGTGTGGTAATGGAGTACGCGAGTATGGCTTCTGGTAATAATTAATGGGAATAGTGGTAATAATAATTAAATTACGTGAAATCAGAAATGCTTCGCCCAAATTAAGCTATGCTGGACCACATGCTTAACCACAATTGCCTGGTCGATCTGCGGCCTATCTAAGCTTAAAGCTAAGTAATTAAAGTATTAAATATATTACATTAATACTATAAATCAATTAAATAAAGTTACAATTAAAATATGTTTATTTTTATAAAAATAAATAAACTCTGCTCGACTAACAACAAAGACATTTTTTTAATTCTCCCTAATTTTTCTGTTTTTTTTTTCGACTCGTCTAGACTGGAATCCGTCTACACAATGAGGTCTATATTTTAGCAAAAACAAAACAAAATGAAATATGGTCCCATTCTTGTGACTTTGCCATATTCAAGGCACCTCGAATGTCACCTGAGGGTTCAGTCGCTCGACGTTTGTGATCTCATGTTTTTGTCCAAGTTCCCGGGGAGGTATTAGCGACGGTAATGCGTGTTCATATTCGATCCTGCCTATTTCTGCAGCAAATTATTCCTGTATCTGAAGGGTACGATAGCCGTACTGGATGCGACTAATGATACTGATGTGACATCCACCTCATGACATCAGACGGTAGCGGCGTTTTCTTTGTGATCTCCTCGAATTCCGGCAACCTTTTAGCATTACTTAGGAAATCCCAAAAAGCGAATGCATTTCAGCATGAGCCTATTACTGTATTATTCATCGAAAAAAATAACACCCAGTAAAACGGACCGTAATTTTTAATATCCTGCCGAGAAATTTGCGTTCAATTAACCTTAAAGCAAAAAAGCACTTTTCACGCTAATCTAATCAATAGCGGTAACTAGAAATCTGGAAAAATCTTTTTGCAGTAAATTCCTGAGTAAAGTTTGAAGAAAAGTAGTTCAGACAGGAAGGAGTATCTAAAGAATGGGTACCTAACCCAAGGATTTCTTTTTTTCTGTATGTCTGTTTGTTCGCGCACGTCTCAGGAACGAATAAGCGGACATTCGTTTAAATTTTCGTGCTAGAAGGAGATTAAATTGTTTCAGTGAAATCGAATGTTGCAAAAAGTAGCCGTTTTTCAAAAATTGTTGGAATTCACTATTGTACTGTTGAATGTTAGAAATTATATGGCATAAAATATTAGATCTTTTTAATCTTTCCGCCTTTACAGAATTGCCTTTTTATGAACAGAATGTTTTTTTTTTTTATTGCTTAGATAGGTGGACGAGTTCACAGTCCACCTGGTGTTAAGTGGTTACTGGAGCCCATAGAGATCTACGACGCAAATGTGCCACCCACCTTGAGATATAAGTTCTAGGATCTCAGTATAGTCACAACGGCTGCCCCACCCTTCAAACCGAAACGCATTACTGCTTCGAGTGTGACTCATTTTCTTTATAAATGTTCTGTTATTTGTAACAAAGTTTTTGAGGGATCACTGTTGGCCTAGAGGCCTTTCCAGTTTCACTAGGACAGGACACTAGGAGGGCGAGCAAAGGTTCAGCGAGGACGGGTGCGATTTGCTAACAACTACCCAAGCGCCTTCAAAGGAGACATAACAACTCAATAGTAGTTGCTTCGCGAATGAAACAATCAAAGTATGCATCCATGGTATCTATGCATCTCGTCTAGTGCAGTTATAATTTTCTAATGCAAGCAGCTTTCAACACCAACAGAGCAATAATCCAGAGAACTCAAAAAAAAGTTAGCTTTTCACTACATAGTATAAAACAAAGTCGCTTTCTCCGTCCCTATATCCCTGTGAATGCTTAAACCTTTAAAACTACGCAGCGGATTTTGATGTGTTTTTTTTTAGTAGATAAAGTGATTGAAGGGGATGGTTTATATGTATAATAACATCCATTAAACAGTGGAGAAATCAATAATAAACTACAGTTTCCGAAGCGAAGCGAGGGCGGGTCGCTAGTAAACTATAAATAAAATTATACTATGCTATGTTTTGATATTGTCTACAATGAGAAAATAAGTCTACAAAAGTACTCCGTAAAGGTCATGACCCCTAGCACTGCAAGCTGATACAAGGACGAGGACCTGTATGTGGGTGGGCTTCCTCAAGGTTGTTCACAATGACCATTGCTGCCGTGTTCGCAGTTAACATCAGATGTGTCCAATAACCTTTGCATTAGACGCCTTCAGCTCTAACACTAGGAGCAGGCTTAGGGACCTCGGTAACCGTACTCGTCGAACTCGACAAAGAGTTCGCCGTGCAACCTAACCCATGAATCAGCTCGGTGAGTTTCTCGCCGGATCTTCTCAGCGGGTCGTGATTCCGATCCGGTAGTAGATTCATTCGCGAAGCAGCTACTCTTGAGCTGTTAAGTCTCCTTCGGAGGCGCTCGGGCAGCTGTTAGCAAATCCCACCCCTCCTGGCTGAGCCCTTGCTCGCCCACCTGTCCTGGTGAAACTGGATAGGCCTTCGGGCCACCAGTAATCTCTCAATCATATAAAAAAAGTTAACATCAGACATACAATCTGATGTCCTCTTTGCGGGAGAATTTTCCCTGCATTTCCAGCAGCGTCGCCACTCAAAAAATGTTTTAGCTCTAGCGACCTTCTGTTCTATGCGTGATATACTTTGCCTGCGCTATTAAATGCCTCACCATATATAAAAATCGATTGTACCTTTAATTTATGTTCAATAGTGTCGAACACAATGAAATTTAAAATCAACAGGTGTTGCCATGAAAAAGCGACTCCCAGTCTACCGCATTAGGCTCCTGAAGGCAAGCGTATTTCAGATTTGGATGACCCGTTCACCGCTAAAGAGAAATTTAATAAGCTCAGCGCATTCAAACATTCTAGAGAAAGCTCGTTCGTAAAGTTTAATTGACGTAAAATTGAGCTTCCGAATGTAAACAGGGAATTATCCAGAAAACACTCCGGCTTTGTTTTGGTTAAAATCTTAATAAATTCTGTTTTTAAGTTTGCCAGTTCATAACCAATAATGTCTTAAATACGTAACTGTATTTGTTATGTATTGCTTAGGTAAATGGGGATGCTGGCAACAATGTTTATTTCTTAAAATTTGACAGCTGTTACATATGATGTATTTGGGGGTTGCCAACATTACAAAAGCACGAGTTAGTTATAATTATAACTAACTTATAATTATAGCTAATTCGTATCGTAGCTTTAATAAACAGTGTCCTATATTTAACTGTTATTAGAAATACGGTATCTGAAGGTGATTTTTTAATAAAAATTCTAAGTTACATATTTTTGCGACCTTTCTAAAATTGATATTTCGTTTATGTAAACCATAAAGCAAATTCATAATAAATGCTAGACTCTCATAACGCAAATTCCAACTCAATGCTTCTACTAGTGTTGGATGCTTGGGTTTCTTGAATAAAACTTCCAAATCGATCTGGAGCTTGTATTTTCTTTATACAGGCTATTTCTTAATTTTTACGTTGCGAACAAGTTAGCTTGGCACGGCGATTTTTAATGAAGTGTGTAGGTAATGAATGGTGTAGGTAAACATAAATAAAAATTTCAATATTGCTCCTTATAATTTCGTAGGCGTTAACAACTAGCCATTAGGTATTTGGCATAATTAAATCTACAAAAACAGATGCTACATTACTATTTATAAGCGGGCACTTTGGTTGTGCCCCTAGCATTCTTAACATCCATGAGCGACGGTAACCATTCACCATCAGGTGGGCCGTATGCTCGCCTACCTACAAGTGCTACAATAAACTGGTGGTGGGACCTCTTGTGAGTCCGCACTGGTAGGTACCACCACCCCGCTTGTTTTTGCCGTGAAGCAGTAATGCGTTTCGGTTTGAAGGGTAGAGCAGCCGTTGTAACTATACTTGAGATCTTAGAACTCACATCTCAAGGTGGGTGGCGGCATTTACGTTGTAGATGTCTATGGGCTCCAGTAACAACTTAACACCAGGTGGGCTGTCAGCTTATCCACCAATCTAAGCAATAAAAAAAACGTGCATTAAAAACATTCATCAAAAACAATATGATTGAACAATATGCTGTTGAAATTAAAAAAAATGCATATTACATTTTTTTTAATTAACAGTCGCCTAGCTAACACAAAGAAAAGTCGACGCTTGTATTACGAGTACAAGTAGTGAAAAGTAAAGCTAAAAAAGCGAAATGGGCACGCCCTCCTGTTATTAAATGCAGGCTTTGATACTCTGCAGGCTTTCATCCTTTACCGAAAACAAAACAAAGAAAATAATGATTTTCTATTTTCACGAGAGAAAGCAACAAAAGCATTCAGATAAACGATATCTCAGGCCCTAACTAGTAAAGTTTGATATCATTACGGCGAATGAAATTTCAAGAAACAAAAAAGTTAGGTCGTAACTTCACAAAATTTGTTTTTAGAATTAGAATATTTTCAAACGAATGATATTCATTATAAATGCAAAGAGGTAAGTTATTTTGTGTTTTACGAAAATTATGAATTTTGCTATTATTACTTTTTTACTTATTATCTGCTACGTTACACGCCAGAAGGCATTTTCATATGTATCAGAAGGTATTTTTGAAATGTGAGTTTTGTTTTATTACGCAATATTATTACTTCATCGGCGGAAGTCATTAAGTACATGTTTTATTAGAAACTAGCTGACCCAGCATACTTCGTTGTGCCTCAATCGATAAATAAAATACCTAAACTTTTGTATAAAATAAACTTAAAACAAACAAAAGGAATGCGTCCGACGGAGGACAGATCAAAGGAAAAACAAAATTGTTATTTCTGTTTAATTCCGAGCATTTTCATATTTACCCACCTTTTAAACGTTCTCTAGACTTCCACAAATAATTCAAGACCAAAATTAGCCAAATCGGTCCAGCCGTTCTCGAGTTTTAGCGAGACTAACGAACAGCAATTAATTTTTATATATAGAGAATAAATTAAATACCAGTGTTTTGCATCGATCTTTACAAGTACAACTCTCATCTTATCCTTTTGACCAAGATGACTTTAATTTATGTAATTACTATCATCGTAACATACAAAAAGGTTACGTCACGCTAAATTGCCCATCGTTATAATTCCTTTAAGAACCGAAGTTCTATTGAGTGAACCTCTAGGGTCCTCGAGTAATTATTCCTCCTGACCCGTAAATCTCTAATTACCAGTTTAAGATGTACGTCTGGGTCTCTCAATGACAAATCAGTTAAGTTATTTTAGTTTACATATGTATGCGATATAAAAACATTCAAATGAGTCGTCTATTATCAAAGGTGGCAATCTGTGCATTTGGACAAAAAAATGTTATTGATATGTCCATACAGATTGATTTGAATATAATCGTCTCCTTCAAAGAATACGGTTCAAAACCTGCATCAAATAAAGGTTAATACTTAACCTGTTATTTATCTAAGATGTCGTTCAGAAGAGTTTTGTGACTGCCAATGGAATACAAAGTCAATAATTCGTTTTTCTGATTTACCAATAATTGTCCAAAAGTCACATTGCCGGCTTTGATAATAGTCGACTCAAATAATAAAATAAAGTAAGCAAATACTAAATTAAACATGTAAATACATACACTTGAATTAAAAATTAATTATTCGTATTCAAATAAAATTTCGTTGCGTTGCTTCGATCAATAATAGTATTATTGATCGAAGTTGCGTTGTTTGTTTATTAATTTCCTTTTGTTGTTTAACTTAACAAATTTAATTAAAATCCAAGACAGCTACTGGAACAGTGACAACGATGTATATTCCTTTAATATGCCTATTTCTGCCGTGAAGCAGTAATGCGTTTCGGTTTGAAGGGTGGGGCAGCCGTTGTAACTATACGTGAGACCTTAGAACTTATATCTCAAGGTGGGTGGCGCATTTACGTTGTGGATGTCTATGGGCTCCAGTAACCACTTAACACCAGGTGGGCTGTGAGCTCGTCCACCCGTCTAAGCAAAAAGTAAAAATAAAAAATTGACATGTACCATTGACATGTTTCAAGGTTCGCAGCACCGTATCTATCCAGATGTATAGTTATTAGTTTGTATTAGATTAGCCTGGAAAGTTCTTTATTGCTTTAAAGTTAATTGAACATAAATTTCAACAATAACAAATGTTTATAAAGAACATGAGTTTATATTTCTGTTTACAAAAAGTCAATTCTGTAAAGGCGGGAAGACAAAAAATACCCAATATTATTTTATGCCATGTAATTTCTAACATTCAACAATACTATAGTGGATTCCAACAATTTTTGAAAAACCGCTACCTTTCTGCAACATCCGATTTTGCTGAAACAATTTAATCTTCTTCTAGCACTAAAATCTAAACGAAAATCCGCTTATTAGTTCCAGAGACGTACAAGAACAAACAGACAAACAGAAAAAAAAAATCGTTGGGTTAGATACCCATTCTTTAAATACTCCTTCCTGTTTGAACCACTTTTCCTCAAATTTATTCAGGAATTTACTGCAAAAAGGCTTTTCCAGATTTATAGTTACCGCTATTGATTAGATTAGCGTGAAAACTGCTTTTATGCTTTAAGGTTAATTGAACACGAATTTCTCGGCAGGATATTAAAAATTACAGTGCATTTTATTGGGATATTTTTTTTCGATAAAGAATACAATAATAGGCTAATTGCTTACGCTCATGCAGAAATGCATTAGTTTTTTAAGATTGCATAAGTAATGCTAAAAGGTTACTGCAGGAGATCATAAAGAAAATGCCGCCACCGTCTGATACCATGAGGTGGATGTCACATCAGTATCATCAATCGCATCAGTACGGTTATCCTACCCTTCAGACTGGAACACAGAAAAGATTTGCCGCAGGCTTATGTAAGATCGAATACGAACACGCATTACCGTCGCTAATACCTCCCCGGGAACTTGGACAAAAACATGAGATCACAAACGTTGAGCGACTGAACCCTCAACTGGCATTCGAGGTACCCTGAATATGGCAAAGTCACAAGCATGTATTTAATGGGACCATATTTCATTTTGTTTTGTTTTTATTAAATTATAGACCTCATTGTGTAGACGGATTCCAGTCTAGACGAGTCGAATAAAACAGAAAAATTAGGTATCGAGGTGTGCTGGATATTGCAAGGTCGCGAGTATGAATTCAATAACATCATAATAAGAACTATTTTCTTTAATTTTGTAAAAAGAGACCTCTTTGTCCAAACGAATTTATTTTATTAATTTTGCGTTATATTAAATTTATTAATGGAAAATAACTATTAAAATAATCATAAATATTTTGTATTTAGTGAGCAATTCTACCGTATTCTTAAATTTTATAATATTTGTGATTAGGGAGAGCGTCATGCGTTGACTTTAGAAAAAAAAAGTATTATTTCTATTCGTCGTACATATTTGTTGATTCCATTTTTTTTATAGAGAGTGTTTGCTGACGACCCATGGGCCTCAATAGTTTCATGGGTCCAGAGCCTAGTAACCAAATTGATTTGGCCTATGGTTAAAATTCGATTCCAATCAAAGTCAGCAACCCTTCGAACCGAAACAAACACGAAAATCGATTTAACAAATTATTATATTCGTACAAATAGTCCCCCAAACTTTTATCCTCACTACCATCCTGCATAGAAACGCTACTCTCAGCTCCACTCAAATTTCCCAGCTAAGCTTAATGGACACTTGGCGTATACCGTTAGTAGGTAAATTTTATTCGGTAATTCTCTGAGTACACTTGTATAAGCTACGAGTTAGCTAACATGGTTAAACATGTGGTCAAGCAAGGCTAATGTGTGGCTATATTGTTTGTTACTCTTAGTATAAGCCGGCTTAATGTGGTCGAAGTGTTTTTGGTTTCACGTAATTCAGTTATCCAATAATAGTACGACCATTCAGAGTTTATCAAATTAAAAAAAAAAACAGTAGCTAACACGATCTTTAAATGCCGGCGAGTGACATCGTAGTCATCCGTGTCTGAAAGCAGCTTAAATTTTTTCAACTAATTTTGTCAACAAGTTTTTCTGAGCTCAACAGCCAACGCGTCTGTGGATTAAAATAACAACATCAGCTGAATCCTCGTTTGAATATCTTGTGCCATAAAATGCAACTCCACAACGAAGGTCAGATGACAAGTTAATTGTTGCATAAGCTCGAAGAATCTCGAGTCGCATACTTAAATATTAATTATACACAACATTATCATTTAGATTCCGTGATCTGAAAACTCCTCGAACCATAATTATCATTTCTACGCACTTGGCTTTATGAAAAGCTCAGCCTTCGCAAAACAAGACCAAGTAAGTACTTACTTGTCAGCTTATCATAAACAGGGTGCTGAAACAACCTTGAAACAGTCATTGAAATGGATACATAATGATAGGTCTGGTTGGCTTTCACGGAATTCACCGCTCTTGAGAATTCAGTCTGATTATTCAAAACGTAACTAGAATATCATTAAGTCTCTGTTGGTGGCGTTATTAAGAGATGTTGTGATATTCACAGATTTCGGTGCTAAGCTTACCGAACACTAACGTTTAATTTTTTTTATTGCTTAGATGGGTGGACGAGCTCACAGCCCACCTGGTGTTAAGTGGTTACTGGAACCCATAGACATCTACAACGTAAATGCGCCACCCACCTCGAGATATAAGTTCTAAGGTCTCAGTATAGTTACAACGGATTTATCTTAGGACAAAACTACTCTATTACCAAACATAGCAGAAAATGTAAATTATCTATAAAATAGACTATGAAATACAAAAACATATAACATATGAGCTGAATAAACTGAATAAAAAATGATCAAGCAATGAAAGAAATCCGTATTACTCCAAATAGAAACATTTTTGATGACTTCAAATTTAAGACTCATAAGTTTTTTCTTTGTTGGTTTTATAGCAATAAGTATCTTCTAAAAAGATACTCTTTGGATTTGAGCATTTCTGGTTACAAAGGTAAGTGGTTTTTACGAACAATCGTTTTGCCAAAGTGAGTATTTTAACTTACGACTAAGCACCCTCCGAACATAAAGTACCAAAGAGTCATTATAATGTGTTTGAACAAATTCAAGTCATTTTTTTATTTTTATTTGCGTAGATGGGTGGACGAGCTCACAACCCACCTGATGTTAAGTGGTTACTGGAGCCCATAATCATCTACAACGTAAATGCGCCACCCACCTCGAGATATAAGTTCTAAGGTCTCAAGTATAGTTACAACGGCTGCCCCACCCTTCAGTCTTAAATTTTTGACGTTTTGGTGGAGCCCAATGTAAGGATTTATAACTCATCTGCTATAAAACTCTTTGACTACGCCTCCCCTAATTCTAATACGCCATAGAAAGCTCTGATCGATTGGACTGTAAAAAGATTACAACAATTAAAATTATTACGGATTAAACCATATGAGAACAACTCTTTGACTACGCGTCTACTAATTGTAATACGCCATAGAACGCTCTAATCGACTGGACTGTAAAAAGGTTACAACAATTAATATTCTTACGGATTAGACCATATACACCAGGACCAGATATACGGATATACGGATTAGACCAGAGAACAACTCTTTGACTTGGCTTCTACTAATTCTAATACGCCATAGAACGCTCTGATCGACTGGACAGTAAAAAGGTTACAACAATTAAAATTCTTACGGATTAGACTATATGAGAACAACTCTTTGACTTGGCTTCTACTAATTCTAATATGCCATAGAACGCTCTGATCGACTGGACTGTAAAAAGGTTACAACAATCAAAATTCTTACGGATTAGACTATAATATGAGAACAACTCTTTGACTTGGCTTCTACTAATTCTAATACGCCATAGAACGCTCTAATCGACTGAACTGTAAAAAGGTTGCAACAATTAAAATTCTTACGGATTAGACTATATGAGAACAACTCTTTGACTTGGCTTCTACTAATTCTAATATGCCATAGAACGCTCTGATCGACTGGACTGTAAAAAGGTTACAACAATTAAAATTCTTACGGATTAGCTCATATGAGAACAAACAGGCGGTCTAATGTAACCAGTTCGCTTGGCGAAGTTAGCCGTGTGTGAGGCCAGCTGTGGGAAGTAATGTATTTAACCGAACAGCAACGACGTGAATAATGCATAGAGTGGTTGAGTTGAGCTAAGAGCTGGTTAGGAGTAGTACAAGCTACAGGGGAAGTTACAGCAAATGTTTCTCTGATAGAGGCCCTTGAAAATCAAACAGACGTTATGTTAAATCTTCTGTGGTGTAACGTGACCATGACGACCAATTTAAAAACATGCTTTAATGGATAAAGATTATAGAGCGTGCGGTATTTTATCAAACACAAACAGACCTTTGATTTTGGAGAGGCGGCCAAAGGTTATACTAACAATATTGTTGAGACTAAGACATTTAATAATTACTTTAAAATTAGGAAATTCTTCCTCAATGTGTGTTGGGGAATCACTTGTTTAAGATTAGTGAGCTTTTATGATTAGTAATTTTATACCTTTAAACGAGCAAATCTTGTATATTAATATATAATATATATAATCTGAATCTCGGAAACGGCTCCAACGATTTTCATAAAATTTAGTATACAGGGGATTTCGGGGGCGATAAATCGATCTAGCTACGATTTATTTTCAGAAAATATTGTTTTATTCATGTTTTCAATAATCAACTCTTCCCGCCATCTATTGGCGAATAATAATACAACAACTAGCTGCTTTTAAAGACACAATAAGATGGCGTTATCAAAAAATCATCATCTAGTGTAATATTAGTAAGCGATGTGTTTTATTTTCTTTCTTTTTTTCAGTGGTTGAATTGAACATACAATCTGAAGTTTAACACCACGTTTTAATAAAGTCAACAATAATATAGTTATTAACGCTTTTATTCTTTTTTTTTTTTTTTTTATTGCTTCGATGGGTGGACGAGCTCACAGCCCACCTGGTGTTAAGTGGTTACTGGAGCCCATAGACATCTACAACGTAAATGCGCCACCCACCTTGAGATATAAGTTCTAAGGTCTCAAGTATAGTTACAACGGCTGCCCTACCCTTCAAACCGAAACGCATTACTGCTTCACGGCAGAAATAGGCAGGGTGGTGGTACCCATCCGCGCGGACTCACAAGAGGTCCTACCACCAGTAATTACGCAAATTATAATTTTGCGGGTTTGATTTTTATTACACGATGTTATTCCTTCACCGTGAAAATCAATCGTAAACAATTGTTGAGTACGTATTTCATTAGAAAAATTGGTACCCGCCTGAGATTCGAACACCGGTGCATCGCTCAACACGAATACATCGGACGTCTTATCCGTTAGGCCACGACGACTTCTTAAGCTTATTCTTCTCTTATCTTATCTCTTATTCTTCTGTTTGCCTTGTCCATAAATATTCTTTTGTTCTTTTAAAATTTTTAAATATGCAGAGAGTTATAAATTTAGATGACTTATTTAAAAAAAATCGTATCTACTGATACGCTTTGATGTCTATTCACGAATTAAATTCACAGCAATAAAATTTTTAAACATACTACTTATGCTCTGAAATTACGGTTCTAATATTAAGGATTGTAAATTCAATGGCTAATGTTTTAAGATCTAATCAAAATAATTCTAATGGCAGAGGCGCTGATACATTACAATGCATTAGTAATGTTTTTCCACTTTTTGATGTCATCGCTAACTTAATAAGTTTGCATGCTCATAATAGTATTGAATGGAAGTTTTTGAATTTACATCTAAAGTTCTAGATTTTTCTTTAAAAAAGAAACGAATATTGAAAAGTTTTTTTTTGCTTTCGTATAGAAAAATAAACAAGTTCAATCGAAGTTTTTCGTTTTCAATTCTCGTTCCAAATTAGCTAATCTTGACCTCGTTCGTTTCGGATTCGATTTCTGATTTTTGTTTGAAATCAGTATTAACCTACTTACGACTAGTAACCTGCCGTTGTATGGTAATAAGGTTTTCATTCTTAAGCATAGTGTTTTCATTTTTTTTATTGCTTTAATTGATGAACAAGCTCACAGCCCACCCGGTGTTAAGTGGTTACTGGAACCTATAGGCATCTACAACGTAAATGCGCCACCCACCTTGAGATATAAGTTCTAAGGTCTCAGTATGGTTACAACGGCCGCCCCGCCCTTCAAACCGAAACGCATTACTGCTTCACGGCAGAAATAGGCGAGGTGGTGGTACCTACCCGTGCGGACTCACAAGAAGTCCTACCACCAGTAATTACGCAAATTATAATTTTGCGGGTTTGATTTTTATTACACGATGTTATTCCTTCACCGTGGAAGTCAATCGTGAACATTTGTTAAGTTCCCTATTTCATTAAAAAAATTGGTATCCGCCTGCGGGATTCGAACACCGTTGCATCACTTGATGTATTCACTAGGTGCATTCGGCACCGGACGTCTTATCCTTCAGGCCACGACGACTTCACACGGGTAGCTTGCGGTGCTTATGGTCCTATGCAAGTCAAGTCGAGTTCCTCCCATTTGAGAAAGTCGACCGATTCGAGAGTGTGCTTTTATCTACTTTGTTTAAACTTTTCAATAAAACAATTTCCTAGAAATTAAAAAACTATATTAATTCTATGGATAATAGTTTCATTTAAATATTATTATAATGCTCTATTATAATTATGATCCTGCAAGCTATCAAAAGATGTTCCGACACATCTGTTTATTATTTCATTCTGACGCTTCTTTACAACTGGGGCGGCAGAACGTATTTTCGCATATTATGTTAGATATGACATTCACATTGCAGTGGGCTTTTAGTTCTGCTGTCCATCCACTACCAAAATCAGAATTTCCCTTTGTTAAATACATAAAAATAAAAAGTAAATTTAATTGCATTAAAGTTATTGTTTTATGTATGTTTATTTATATGTATTTTTCATTTTATTTAAGCTTTTAAGACTTTTATTTAAGACTTTTTTTTTAAGCTTAGTTTAACAGTTATACTCTAATACCTTTAATATTGTACACCATTCCCCTCTTATACATCGTATTTCTCTCTGCTAATGGTTTGCTAGAAGAAAACTCATGAATGACTTAAGCTCGCCTTTGTACATAGTATTTAGACATTCTTTAAATCTGTTTTTATTGTATTTACTTTTTGTGTGCAATAAGTATAAATAAATAAATAAGTATAAATAAGTAAATTAAAATTATTCTACCACCGCTATATCTTTTCCATTACACCAGAGCCCGACATTTCTGCAGCCCGAGCTAGACATCTGCTGAATCGTCCCGCCGGAGATAAACCGTTAAATGACACCAGAGCTGAGCCTTCTCAGTGCCTTATTACGCAGCCTGACGCTCTGCATCATTGTCGCCTCGCCTAATATAATTCAAGGATAATGTTTAAGCACGACTCATAATGACTCGTAGTTGTGAAAGCTAAAATATTTGGTTCTAATTAATCAAAGGGCGTGAAATTTAAAAAAGTTGCAACCGAGTTTCTTGAGCGATGTACTTGAGTTCGGACTTCAGATAAACAGATTCAAATTATACAATACTAATGGCAGAATGGATTCAGGGCGCACGAGTTTGGTAGCATCGTCTGGTCTTTATCAGTCAATTCAATACAATGGACAATGTCACCCTGTGTCTGAAGATTGGAGACAGTCACGCTGGAGTATCTATAATTCTAGATTAGAACACTAGATAACATAAAGACGTCTCCTTCGATAAAAAATAACAAAATATGAATACTGCAGCAATATAGAGCATTTTGATGAAATATTTTTCTCAGACTTAATTTATTCTAGAAATTTAGAGACAGCCTTCAATATTGGATAAATTGTACCACTTCAACTGTAGCGTTTGCAGAAATTATCTTCAGATCGTGAACGAGGTGCGAGCTTAACAACCTAAAGCGTTGGTTCGCACGCGAACCAGCTCAAATTGAAACAAAAAAAAGCTCTCAGCGTTAGATAGAAAGCTTAACTGAAACTTACAGTGCCGATTGGCACGCGAGCAACACAAAGTTGACTAGACATACATTTTGTAGCAACAAACTTGTTTGACACGATTCCTGGTGCTACATTTTGACTTAGCGTTACAAAACTTGCCGATCGAGCGGGTATAAATCGAAAACACTATAATGTAAATTAACGTCCGTGACGTGATCGGTAAAACGCTCAGTATTATTTGTCAAATGCTTTGGTCTGGAGACCAATGAAAACACTATCTATACTTATCTATATATTAATACGTGAAGCAAAAACTTTGTATCCCTTTTTACGAAAATTGCGCGGACGGAGGAGTATGAAATTTTCGACACTTATAGAGAATATAGAGAAGAAGTGCACAATACTAATATTTTTTTTAAATCATGCATAAAAGAGACGTTAAATTAATAAAGAAAACATTACACACACTACATGCCATGTATTTGACGCACACACACATGCATACTATTTATTGTCAAACTTTTGTTCTTGACGTCCGTTGTCAAATTGAGAATAGATTAAATATTGTTTGTCTTTGTTAATATTATTTATAGTGTAGTCTTGGCGAAATTTGTGATTATAGAAGTATAAAATACAATCATAATAGTGTACAAACTTACAATCCCAATTAATTATAGTCGAATTTCGACTACTGCGTGACCTCTAGTTAATATTATAAAGGTGAAGAGTTCGTTTGGTTGAACGCACTAACCTCAGGAACTACTGGTCCGATTTGAAAAATTCATACAGTGTTATATAGCCTATTTATTGAGGAAAGCTATAAGCTATATAACATCACGTTAAGACCAATACAAAAGCAAAGCACCAATAAAGAATGTTCAAAATCGGGGATTTTTACTCCGAATTGATAACCCTCTCTTTTGAAGTCGGTTAAAAAGCGTGATTTTGGTTACTTAAATAACACCTTAACACTCTTTTGTTCAAAAATATTTTCACTTTGTACATTGATATATAAAAACCCTACATCAATGACTTTCTATGTAAATGAAGTCGCGACTAAAATTTAGCGTTATGCCAAAGTAACTATACCACACGGACGAAGTCGCGGGCAAAAGCTAGTCGTGGAATAAAAACGAAACTCATAACACTGGGTCATGTCACCTGACATATCAAGCCTTGAGGCGTAAGGTTTAAAACTGGATTGTTTAATAGCCGTCTCATCCTGAAAATCGAAACACATCATAAAATCTCTAAAGAACTATGTAGGTATATGGAAGTTTACTTTCCTGTTTATCTTACTTAAGACTTGTCTCCTGCATTTCATCAGATCCATTCCCTTTGACTAAGATGAATTCGATGGCTCATCCTCACCGTAATTTAAGGTACATAAATCGAAAAAATTCAAGACATTAAGAAAAACGCAAAACTGAACTGAAACATTTCACGAGCCAAGGTCCAAGGCACAAAGAAGCCAAAATAATCCATTATTCGTTGAAAAGACTGAAATGATGGATTGTTTTCCTTTTATCAAGTTGAAGTAGTGAGCCCTGCTAATGGATACCTTTTTACATTTATTATATTAAAATATTTAGCTTGTTGCCTCAACATCGGAGGGTCTGCATTCTCAAAGCTTATGCAGATTAAAAATACCTCTATGATGTATGTATTTTGTATGACATTCCGAGGATCCAGTAACTTATACGTAGCATGTGCTGACGCAGTGTCAGTGAATAATAAACTGATCGTCATTCATTGTCCGCATAGATCTATAAATATATCTTTATTAGTGACTAGCTGACCCGGCAGACTTCGTAGTGCCTTAATATCGATTAATAAAAAACCTAAATTTTTGTATAAAATACACTTAAAACAAACAAAAGCAATCCGTCCGACGGGGGACACATCAAAGGAAAAACAAAATTGTTATTTTTATGTAATTCCGAGCATTTTCATATTTATCTACCTTTTAAACCTTTTCTGGACTACCACAAATAATTAAAGACCAAAATTAGCCAAATTGGTAGTATTTAGTTTAGTTATTAGTTTTTGTTTCGCTATCAATAATTCTTTTTGAGTCACGTTTCATGTCTGTAGCTACAAATATACTCGTACTAATATTTTTCAATTATTGTACAAAGAGCTTTACAGCTGTACCTATCTTCTCTTTGACAATGTTGACATTAAATACAAACAGTTTTATATAAATGTCTGAAACAATATTTCGTTTATACGAAGACGGAGTGACTTAACAGCGAACTCAAAGAGACTTTTTGTTTATATTTACGAATAATTATACCAAGTCTAGATGATTTTATTATTTCTGTAGATAGAAAAATATGTTCTTGCTGGCTGTCTATAGACTGAATTTTCAACGGCAAAAACTTCTGGCATGACATACATGCCGAATCATTACCGAACCTGTCGCCGTCGCCTTAAACAAGTCATTACGGATCCTCCCGATCCATAAACGTTGCTTTTAAGTACCACAGGCACCGATCACCGTCCTCGTCGAACCCGTCGCTTGCGACGAAGGGCTCGACGAGTGAATTAAGCCATAGACACTGCCCACTGAGTTTCTCGCCGGATCTTCTCAGTGGGTCGCGTTTCCGATCTGGTGGTAGATTCTGCGAAGCACTGCTCTTGCTAGGGCCAGTGTTAGCAACACACTCGGTTTGAGCCCCATGAGCTCACCTAGACGTTAAGGAGAAGCTGATATAGCCTCTCAAGGCTATCAGCATAGGTAGGAAAACAAAATTACCGAACCACTAAAGTTAAAAATATAACTCCTCATAACTTTCACATTTCAGAACGAGGCGAGTTCATATGTGACGTCACACGTGCTTAAGTAACAACGCTTATACTAAAAGCAAAGACAAGCTCTCTCACGGAATAATTTATCGGCAAGTCGCTGGCACGTGCCGCCGTTATCGATACATTACCGATAACTTTAACAGCGTTCGCCATTAATTCATTAATGTTTCGCGACTCGAGTTCCGAATTGTTTCGCTTCATTATATTAAATTCATTATAATAAAATATCTTTGTCAGTATTAAGATATGAATTTTGATTCTTCTTCTTCTTCTTTGTCGTTTCCTCATTACTGAGGGTCGTGACCACCTTGGTCCAGTTTTTGCACCAGCTTCCTCCAATGCTGCCTGCATTCGGCCTACTTAATGGCGCCCGGGACACTGGTATTGATTATTATTTTATAATTGATTATATAATAATTTTGATAATTATTTTTAAATCGTCTTTATTATGACATTCCAATATTTTTGATATAATTATCTGAAGACCTTTTGTAACTTAACTTTCTCACTAATACTTTTTTGTTCCATAATAGGGTAAACGTGATTCTAAATGGTTACCGAAATAACACAACGTGACATAGATAACACAACGTGAATATTGTCACCCACCTCGAAACATAAGGCCAAAGTTTCACTTAAATTCCGACTGATGACAATAGATCCCTCTTCCCACTGTCTACGGCAGCGATTCCCAAACTATTTCGGGAAGAGTCTTCTCGTCCGAAATTAACTGAAACCTCAGACCTCCTTAATCAAATTGCTTTAAAAATCCTATCTCTAGCTTTACGCTCCTGATTTTCAATTATTGCTTAATAATTTAAAACTTTTCGGTTATTATGCGGTGGTTAAGTTATCGTAAATGTAAATGGCAGAAATAGACGCCTTTGGGAATCTCTGATTAAAAAAAAGCATCTCAACTAACTTAACAGAAATTGTTATGCGTCCCATAATTAGAATGTTTTTTTTATTATTATTTTATTACTTACTAGTATACTAACACAATACGCAGTACACAGTATTACTTTTATTAAATCATTTGTATCAATAATAAGTTGAAAATAATAAAATCATATAACTATTACAACATATGAAATGGGAATAACAATCATATTATCGTTATCTCTCTCGCACCCGCACTAGTGGTTACGTCATACACCACCATTTTAGCTGCAGTTATTTTTTTTTTACCGTGTTAATTTTAAATTGATTTCTACTAACGATATTAGATGGAGAGCTTGATGATAAAAGCAAAAGAGTGAGTCAACTTGCATCAACTTCAGATGGCTAAGAAGTACTGATTACGTCAGCAATGTTTGAGAACATCGATAAAATTAACGATGCTCTCAACATCACTAGTGTTATAGTCGCTCGTTTATTTGAGGAACACGGTCACGTGCGTCGTTGCGGTATTCAATGCTCCCGTGTAATGAAGAGTTAAAGCAGTCCACAGACTTATGACGAATTATTGTTTCGCACATTATGCACAGATAAGTTTTGTCCTATACCGAGATACCCAATACCTAGACTGAGTATGTACTCTATGTATGACTATACATATAGTGCATCAATAAGGAGAACAAAAGCTAAATAAATAAGAACGCTCTTTAAACTCCTCTTGATCTACAATCTGCAAAGCCAAGACTTTATGGAGTGGAGTTTGATGACATTGATTGAATAAAAGTGAAGGAACTGAAGACGAAATGAGTGAAGGAAATGAGTTCTGTGTGCTCAACTCAATTTTGTATGCAGTTCGAACAGCGCCCCTAGCGGCAAACGTAGGCAGACGATCCCATTCCATACAAATATGAGTTAACTTCTACGCTATCGAGAACGTTAAAAAACTCGTACTAAGCACATTGATTTCGGATATTATAGAGGTAAAATTAGAATGATTGTCTTCGAAAACGACCTAAGTGATCTAGTAATTTGATCTAATTTGAACATAATTTCCAGCATATATAATCGAGAGTTACCTACACTATTAACGCAATCTTTGTTCATCATGAATGAATGATTTTTTTTCATTTATAGATACGGATTTTTATATGTTTAATGTTTCATAATTATTAACCACCATCAAAGCCACAAATATATTAGTGTGTGACATTTAACCAAAAAATAAATAGTAAAAAAGATTAGGCATTCCTTCTCAAAATTCATCGCTAATTTGTTTTATAACAATAAAATTCGTCAATAGGTACTGAACCAAAATAATTATGAAATCGCTTAGTGAAAATGTACTGAACTTTTCTGTTCTTATTAATACATAGTTTGGATATAATGTATAGATTGTATATATATATTTGTAGTCCGTTATACCAGACGCTGATAAAAATCTCCGAACATCGAAACTTTTGTAAGCAATAAATTGAGTTCGGTTATACGCGAAACATATCTGAACGCAAAACTTTGTAATGGTCCGAAGAATATTTTTCCTTACCCAAGACCAACTAGTTTAATATTTGATCCGGTTTGTGTATTATGGAGAGAAAAAAAAAACGGAATTACGACCGAAGTTTGATAGATGGTAAAAAATATATAGAAACTAGATTAATATTATGAATGGATAATTACAGCCTTTGACTCTTTCTCCTGAATAAACACTGAATGTTATTATCATATTAATACTCTAATTTACACAATCTACGTTCGCTTTATTTTTCTTGTTAATTTTTTTTTCTATAGCGTTAAAAGGCAAACGAGTTACCCCACTAAGTTTTAAGTGGTTACCGGAGATCATAAGCATCATCTCTTGGCATTCCAACGCCGTCATCCACCTCGAGACGTGAGTTCGAAGTCTCAATCGTATAACAATTGTTTCACCCTTTATTGCGTTGTGATGAATAAAAGTGGACTGTATTATTAGTTTAATATTTTTATTGGTTTATAAGTGACAAAGAATTTAAAATTAATGAATATAAGAAATATGAAATAGATGTGTCACCCTTGGCGGCTCGAAGGACCATATGTTGCGTTGCGGTGAATGAGAGTGGACTGTATTATTAGTTTGATATTTTTATTGTTTCATAAGTGGCAAAGAATTTAAAATTAATGAATATAAGAAATATTAAATAGATGTGTCGCCCTTGGCGGTTGGAAATGAAAAGGGGTAAAGCGTGATAGCGGACGTCGCTCGTTGACACTTTTGACGTTCCAAATTCAAACACCCTTCAAACTGAACCATATGATTGCTCTTGAAATAGGAAGTATGATGGTACTCACCGTTCGGCTTAGATAGTGAATTCTGCAAATTAATAGATCTTGAGTGTACAATTTTTATCACATTATGTTATTCCGTCATTGTAGAGGTCGTCCGTGAAGATAGGCGCAAAAGCAACCCCTAAGAAAAAGAACAGGAAACAGGTTGGAGAGGAATGACGTCATTAAAGTCATCATGATACACACTCTGACCCGACTGGCATTGTTGCTCCTACATTCGAACCATAAAAAACATGAATATAATATCAAAGATATATCAAAATATTAACATCGATAGATCAAAACTGACCAACTAAAACAGTATTGATGTGGGCTTAATAAATTAATTATATTACGTTTACATTAGTGAACTTATTATCATGCAGATTTCCCCTAATGGCGTTGTCTCTTATATAATATATAGAACACACCAAAGCTTCTGAATCTAGGTATATGCGAAAGATGCACACGCATCTTCGTGTTTACAGTTCTATCAAAATAACGTGAAAAAATATACACGAATATTCACTTCTCTCTCTGTTATTATAATTGACGTCGTGATATATGACTGACAAGAGACTATTTTCGTGCTTTTATCCTACAAGATTGTGCCTGTGTGAACTTAAGTACTTTTGAAAGCTTTTTCACATACAAAGATTAATATTTAGTCTTAACATAAAATTATTACAACGATTTTTTTTTTCGATTCCACAATAAACTATTATAGTATTCGTTAGTTTATTTAATAATAATCTAAATATATTAAAGCGTATGTTTGTTTGAATATAATAATATTTTCCCTGTAGACTCCTACACAATTGTAGCGATTTCGATGATTTTTTTGGAAATCTTCCTTCCTAAATTTGCTTAAGGGGTGATTCTTTGAAATTCCAAATCCAAGATCGGTCAGCAAGGTGGACGTTTTAGCCTAGTAGCATATTGTATTAACTTTAAAAAAATTTTTTAATCTCAAACAAAATTATCTCCTTGAATACAATCCTTTAAACGTTGTAATCAGTTCTCGATTGGAAAACGCACATTCTCCATGGGAAAAATAGTTAATACCAATCTTATGATATGCTTTATAATAACATTTAGAGTATATTTTGAAATGCTCTAAATAAAACCATATATCATAATCGAATCGATTAAAACTAGGACCAGACGACAACTATTCCAGCTCCTATGAAATCAGAAACAATTATTTCCAGTCACGCGTAATTTTTTCGACATCCATAACCAGGTCATAATTTTGATGGGCCGACGTTGGTATCTTTTTCAGAAAAATGTAACTTAGTCACTGCTTTATAGCCAATCTCTTATCAAGCCACAACTAAAACCGGATAATTCCACATGTTAAACATACCCCTTAAATCAAACAATATAAATAAATTGAAGAGTAAGCAGTCCCTAACGTATAGTCTTTACGTAACATAATTTATTATTCCATTCAATGAAAGTGATGTCTTGGCTGCGGAACCACGTCTTATCTATATTTATTCTCATGGCCAGAATGGTTAACTGATCGAATTATATGTGGGCCTTCTAGCCAGACTGTGTTTGTTATTGTCACAATGACGACACTCCATTGTAAAATGTTTCCTGAGATTTTTTCCTTCTTGGATGTAATCTGTCTGCCTTTTTTCAAACTAGATTCAACCGCACACTAAGTATTGCTAAAGACCATGCCTGGTATTGATAAGGACCATGAGATCAAATGGGACATATATTCGTTTGCCCTCTAAGACAATAAATAACTTAATTTAGCTCGCCAGCCCGAATGTTTTTATTTGGAACTTGTATATATGCAAGTGTATCTTGAAAATGTCGTAAGCGAAATTCAGGCATCTCTCAAATATTTTGTGTTGTATGATGACTACCGCCACATCTGTATTCGTTAAAATAATCATTCTATAACGTCATCAGCATCTATGTTACCAACCTTTTCATTTTACATTATAAATAACTGAAGCTAAGTGGTATCAGCAGTTATAGCTACAGGAAAAGAGTACACAAGCTCCCCTTCCCCTAACTACACCGTTAATAGGACAGAAGGGGTCTTAATTCCCCAAAACAGCCTCGCATAAAATATTCAATCGTTAGGAATTTAGAAAACTATACCAAACTGCGCTAGTGGACAAAACAGGCAAAATTAAGCCGAAGAAATGAGGTTTAGATAATAAGGGACAGGTTCTGCGACTAAAATAATAAAGTAAAGCAAAGCGGGGTCGCAGAACTGCCCGACCCATAAAATGTACCGTAACAGCACTTTGTAGTAGGAATCTTCTAAATTAAAATTTGAATTTTCAAAATTTGAAGACATTCTTAACAAAGATAAAATCCATTAGTTACGTTTTCCACAAATATACTTTGGAGTAATTTTTAAGCCTTCTGATCCGGGTTTTCTAAACGGCCTACTGGGACGACCCTCTACTTCACCTCGATAAACCAAAACACCTACATTCCAATCACAACATTATTTAAGAGCAACGCGTAACTAGTTTGAACTACGTACTTTTTTTTGTGTCCTTCATCCATAGGGCCGGTCACCGTCCTCGTCGAAACCGTCGCTTGCGACGAAGGGCTCGTAGAGCGAATTAACCCATAGACACAGCCCACTGAGTTTCTCGCCGGATCTTCTCAGTGGGTCGCGTTTCCGATCCGGTGGTAGATTCTGCGGAGCACTGCTCTTGCTAGGGTCAGTGTTAGCAACTCTCCGGTTTGAACCTCATGAGCTCACCTACGAACGTTAGGATGAAGCTGAAATAGCCTCTCAAATCTATCAGCATAGGTAGGGAAAAAAAAACATCCATAGGACAACTAAAGGGAAGCCCTAAAAGCTAAATCCTTTGTATGAAAGTATGAAAACTGATTGTGGAAATAATAGGGTATGAAATAAAATGGAATTAAATAACGTGACATTAGACAATAGCGTAGATGTTGGATGAGATGAAATGAAATAATAAGCTCTCAGTAAAAGGGTGAGAATTTACTGAATATTCTATGGATTTTCTGAAGAGCCTACTTTGCTTTGTTTGTTGAACCAATTTGTTTTGTAATAAAGTAATTCACATGCCTTGTAATTCACATTCACTTCGTGCTTCGCCTATAAATATCCCATTAAAAGATGCGTCTTACTATAGTGATACTACCTATAGACAATATTTCTATTATTGTCTATAGACAGTGATAAAATCACCTCAACGATGTATGAAAAGTATAATTGGAAAGTAACAAGGTCAAATCTGATCTTCGACCTTCGAAATTTAAAGCATAATATTTTTTTAAGTTTCTTAAAAACAGGCTTACAATGTCCAAGTTGTTGAAAACCATGAAATCACAAAAACATCAAATTAAGGTTGCCGTTTCTAGACCAGACAAACCTTACTCAAATGAAATAGCTGATGTAGCAATATTTAAAGCTTAGTTCGCACTGTGTTTACAGAATCAGGCCGAACATTTCAAGTACAAATTACTAACTCAGCTCACAATCTGCGACAAACGCCGATCGTTACATAGGAATATCGAATTTCTGCTTTTTCATCACTAGAAAATTTTCTTGAGTAAAGACTCGGGTGTTCTTATACGTAATATTCGATGCAGAGCCTTTGAGTTGAGTGAGTCTTTATTGTTCTAATGTTTTCCCAGGCGGCAGTAGAAAATGCTTTCACACAGTTTGTAGGATCTAGATCACCAGAGTTCTATCGCAAAGGCATAAATGACCTTCCTATTAGATGGCAGCAATGTATAGATAATAATGGTAGATATTTTGATTAAATCTATATAAGTATGCTAGGTAAATGAAAAAAAAACTAATTTCAATTTTTTAGTACGAATCGGCAATTTCATACTTTAACCTCTTTCATGTTATTTTAGTTCATACAGAAAGCTCCAATAATGGTATACAGCAAATTGTTACATTGAAATAAAATGAAATAGTCCCGTAGTAGGATTCACGAAAAAGTTCTTCAAATAATTTTTTAAACTAATAAGATTCAAAATAATTTCTACATTATGCAGAGACTATTTGTATCGATTGTGATCACATCTATCGATTGAGCTTTAAACCATTATCGAAATCAGATCACAAATCTCTGAGCGCCGATAATAACAGAAATATTGTCCAATAAACAGTAGGGGATAAGTTTTAATACGTTTTCGGAAGTCTGACATGTTATTCGTATTTATAGCAGGAGTGTGGTCAGGAATAAATGGGTTAAGTGGATTTTGCTATCTTATTAATGTTATTTTGAACAATCACATCTCTAATCACATTAAAGGGTATTTCGAGTGTGGCCAGTATTAAATTAGTTTAGAATATATATTATTATTATTATTATATATATACATATATATATATTTTATTTTACATATTCCATTCCATTTTTGGGAATAAAAAATATTATTTTATTGC
This sequence comes from Bombyx mori, assembly GCF_030269925.1. Taxonomy (NCBI): domain Eukaryota; kingdom Metazoa; phylum Arthropoda; class Insecta; order Lepidoptera; family Bombycidae; genus Bombyx; species Bombyx mori. The sequence continues at coordinate 12,114,110 of NC_085124.1, read as the reverse complement.
ATGTAATGGTTTTATTTACTAGTAACTCAATTGTCCTTGGAAGTCGGAAGTGGGTCGGCCACATGTGCCGTCGCACTGACAATCGGTGGGGTACAACAGTACTGGAGGGAGGACCTCGCACTGGACGTCGTAACGTGGGCTGACAGCCAACGAGGTGACCGATGACCTGTCCAAAGTAGCTTATAGGGACTGTATGAAAAAGGCAAGAGACCGAAGAGAATAGGGTGCATTCGAAAAGACCTACACTCAGCATTGGGTGGACACGGGTTGAAGAAGAGAGACAATTGTCGTCATAAGAGTTGTAGAAAGGACTCACATTGATTGAACACATTGAGTGATTTTTGGAAGATTTTCGAGACTTTACTAGCTAATGGATGGGGGGATACAAGAATATTTCAGCTAAAAAAGTTGAACCTTTCAAAATATACAAACATAAAACTACATCTACGTAATCTTAACAGGAAAACTTTGTGACTTTACGAAATACGAACTAGCTAGGATCAAATGCTTTAATTGTGAGAAGTAAGAAAACATTGCTCAGATAAGTATTTGCTTAGCTTAATGCAATTTTTTACCAAAGACCGCAGAGCTGCAGGGCTGATGCTGAAGTCAGCTTCTCGAATTTTAATAGTATCTCATATTATTAGTATCTGCGAATTTCTACTAACCAGCTTATGAGCCAGAAATCGATGCCACAAGTGATGAATACGTCTTGGAGCATGCTGGTTATTACTAATCCTTATTTTTCCTTTCACTAAACTAATGACCTCGATTTTCGTATAAACACTTTAGTCTTTAAGCATATAATTAAACTATCGCAGAAAGGATAGTCGTTTGCGATATTATATTATTATGTATTTTATATAGAAATATTTTTAAGGAATAAACTTACATACATATGAAAATACAAAAATTCTATAATATACAGTTAAACTACTATGACTTTGTCTGTCTGCAAATCTTGGAAAGCAGTTGATGGATTGAGCTGCTTTTATTGTCGTTATTCGAAAATCTTCCCGAATTTTGATGCCAGATACACATCTGATAACGCCCAATGATCACAGAAAATGGCAATCCGTTCTATAGTTTCGTTACACCCTAAATGCGGTCCTGCATTTGCGTTGATGTGGGTGAATCTGATGCTCCGACAGGTCGACAGTACATCCGTACGTCCCGAGAGGTCAGTATTGTCTGCCCGAAACGTTTCACAAAAAAATATTACCTGTCGGATTATTTAGTTCACGTACCAGAACCGGAAAATTTGCTTTCAAAAGAACTTTCGGGGCACGACTCGCATTCGGTTTTATTGGACGGTTCATTTCGGACATGATGACAGACCGCTTCAAATAAGGCCTGCATTATTTTAACTATGTACCGCCTTTGTCCAAACTTTATAGCCTAGTTTACAAGCCACGATAATTCGTGTATATTTGATGGCGCGGTGTGTTGTGAGGAGTGCTTATTTTAACAGGACAGGTATCACGTTTATGACGACAGGCTAGGTCATTGGTAAATTGGGGAACTTGGCCATTAACGAAGTTTGGAGTATCTTAGCGAATGATCGATCTCCGAGTTTTGGGTCCAATTGTTCGGTTTTCGACACCCATAATACAGTTACAAATTTAGTATAGGATCCTTCAATGTATATCAAATTAGTGGCTAACTGAATGGTTTTCTGCACGTCTAAAGATCTTGTCTGGTTATATCGTGAAGCAGGCATTAATTCCGGTCTGAAGGTGGAAGACCTTTTTTCTAGACAAATGCTTCACTGTGTTATCGCACTAACGCTAGCAAAGCAAAGCAATAGTCGTAATTGTTGAGGTCGGTCTGATCCGGTGGTACATGCGCTCGTATAGCAACGGGCTTTTAATAGGTCTATTTCAAGGGCACTTGGGTAATTTTTAGCCAACCCTCTCACCCTGACTAATTAATTGGAAAAGGTTTCCGTGCCAACCGCAATTCCACCATCCCAAAAAAATTAAGGCTGCTAAGAACCATATTCATTGTGACCCCTTGCAGAAGTACATGAAAACGCTGAATCGGTAGAGCGTTTCGATTTTACAAGAAAATGTACAAAAATCACATTTGATATATGATAATGTTAAGATAACACGAAGAGTCCCGGAGCGTTATAATCTATCATATGAGCGTTTTCTTGCCCACCCATGCCCAACGTTTGTCTTTAATAAGGTTTTCGGATGGAAAATCATTTGTATAACTTTATTACTGTGTTCTTCCATTTGGTTTATGGCCTCCGGGTACAAACTAGTTTTTACCTAAATTAAAGTATACATATCAATTCGTGGCTAAGGTTGTTCGATTTTGATCGAATAGGTCGGCACATTTTTTATTTTTGCTATTCTACAGTTGAAAATTGAACTTGCCAAAAATATCATCTACTTTGTTTGGACTTCCATCCTCGATTTTTATTAATTTATTTTATTGATAATCAAATAACAAAAATTCGTGTTATAAGCAAACAATCAAATGAAACAAACTATCAGATAGTCAGTATAATATATGTACTACTATAATAATGTTACGCCGGTTAGAGTAACGCCATCTATCCCCGAATAGCAGAGAAGAATATCAAAAGATCTAGTGAGATCAAGAACGTTCGAAAACTACAACGCCATCTGTTGTCAAATGGCGGGAACGCATATCGAAAATACTCGACTTGCGAGGAATGTTCCCGATAATTCTAGGGATGTCGTATCGTCTATAAAAGCGTTGCAGAGATAGCACGAAGTCAGTTAGTAATCGAAACTACTCGAAGCGAAACATCGAATGAATAACCTGAAGCGAAGCGGAAGAAACGAATTAAGAATTTTAAAGTGCTCGTTAATAATAAGTTTCTAAGGGTTAATACAGTCTTAATTTACACTTTGGTATAATTTTTATTTGTCCCAAACCCCAGCGCGTAATTTTGATTTGTTTTTTTAAATGCATTTTTTAGCCTTTATACGTAAATATTAATGAACAAGCTATTCAAAATCGATTTCAGGGTACCGCTGATAAAAATTAAACTGCAAGTTCATAACCATAAAAAGCTTTAACGAAAACACTGCAACGGCTTTAAAAATAGTTTCAACTATGAAACTCCAAGCTTAACTTTTAATCCGCCAGCCGAAGTTTGTCCTAAAAGTTACTTTATAGTTTTATACACGGAGCAGGCTGCAAATCTGGTGAGTTCGTTATAGCACTAATAAATACTGGACGTTATAACTTTGTACTATCTGTTGATACGGAAATATTTCGGCTAATCTTTATGACTCCTTCAGATTTTTCTTGAAGAAATGGACAAAACTCACCATGTGCTATTACAGCGCTTTTGTGCGATAACAATTTATTTCCTAATTTTTATTGGTACATGGTACAAAAGGGTAATGGTATAATAAATACTCAGAGAACGCTACCGACTATTCTCCTGTGAATCCCTTTGACGACTTTTACGACACGCACTGGAAGAGATGGGGTGATGCTATTTTAGGCCACGCCACAGTCATTGTAATTGCAAAGTAATGCTTTATTATTAAGATGTTAAATGGTAGCCTTTTTACGTTTTATCATGTTCGGATATTTGTACCACTATTGATTTAACGTCGTCTACAATCTAGATAGACCAAAAAAACAGCTTGAATGTAATGATAAAGTTTCATTTAAAGGTGTAAAGAGGGTTCGAACAAAACAGGGTTTTTTGGCGATTAAGATATCAAAGCGGCATTACACATCGAAGGAGTAAATTAGTACCAAATTTTCCCTGAACAATCATAAAATATCAGAGTAAAACACAATAATGTAAGAAAAAAACGCCGAGTAGAAATAATATATATATATATAAATAAATATATAAATATTTACTAACAATCACGCCACGTTAACTGGTCCCGTGATAAGTTCGTAAAGAACTTGTGTTACAGGTACCAGATAACGGAAATAAATATAAGATTTTTATTATACACATACATATATTTAATACACATCCATAACCCTGGAAATACATTTATATTTATCATACAAATATCTTCCCTTGGCGGGATTCGAACCCGCGACCCCCTTGTGTAGTGACCATGTCACTTACCACTACACCAGACGGCCGTTAAAACTAAAAGCCGTTAAAATGAACTAAATTTAGTGAATTTTTTTTATTTCAAGTCATATTAACATTTATATTACGGCTCATGTAAACGGATACAAAACATTTCGGTTAATTAGGTTAAAACTAATTAATGGAGGCTAATTTTTAAGCATTTCGTGACTCGAATATGTGTGAAAATGTACGCTTACGAATATTTATGAGGGTCATACATCAGAAGGGTGGAAAAACAGACTTCTGGGGTTAAACTCCGAAAAATATTACACTAGATAAAAATGTTTTCATAATTATTTTTTTAGATCAAGGTAATCTTTTATTTTTTGGTCACGTAGAGCAATTAATCCTTAGAATGTTTTATTGTAGACCGCTTCTACTTAAATTAATGTTAAAACAGTACACATTTATTTTTCTTTGTAAGCTAAAGAAATCAAACAAAGGCACTAAAAAATAATACCATTTGTAGTAATAAAACATAGAAAAGCTGTTAAAATAACGACTATTAAGCTACCAGCCACGATATTTTTATCGTTCACCAAGAATAACGTCAAAAGAATCATTAGAGCTTGAAAAATGGTTGTGATAGTTTGCTGAAAACTTCAGACATTAAGTAGATCTTTTATATAGTGAACTTTAGCATCTTGTCTATTCCACTTTGACTTTTGTGAATAGTTCGGGGCGAAGCTGTCACGCAACTGCGGGACGCCCTCGAAATATCTATTTTCACGCTAACAAATTGGACAAGTTTGAAATAATTACGTGTCATGTCCAACTTACAAGACATTGAGACACCTGTCAAGCCACGATGCCTTCGAAATTAAGGTCCACCGAAGTATTACAATAGCAATCTCAAAATGCGAAAATACTAAATGTTCTTCCACACAAATATTACGACTGTGTATATGAATTTAGACTTACTCGGTTTTGTTTCTTTGTTGCAGGTATAAATTTAAGAAATAATGGAACAAGTCACCAAGTACCTGATCATCATAGCTTCCGTGATGACTGTTAAGCTTACTGTTACCGAAAGTAAGAATGATACCAAGCCCAGAATAGATAGAAGGTACTTTCACGTGCCCATGTTTGTTAACATCTGTGATATAGAAGACCGCAGATCCAAAGTGCATTGCTACTGCGATAACAACAAACCTAAAATGGCCACTCGAGCCGACTGCTGGGTGTTTGGAGGCGGAATAACTGAAGATGATCCAATATGGCCTAATTTTTCCTCACAAAGCGAATTGGAGCATCTTATCTTCAACGCTAGATCTGATGACGCTCTCACCTTTATTCCAGCGAAAGCCATTGTCAGATTAGATAAACTAAAACATGTAACCATACAGTTCGGTACTATCAAACGTATTCCACCGTACGCTTTCACAAATTCATCAACATTACGACAGATTGTATTGAAATCAACGAAGATAACGAAACTCGAGAAGCACGCTTTCTCGCGGCTGATGATGCTGTCAAACCTGAGTTTGGATGACAATCAAATAGAGGAATTGAAACGAGAATCGTTCTACAACCTACCGAATTTACACATACTCCACTTGTCGAACAATAACATTAGTTTGATACACGAAGGCTGCTTCAAACACCTGAACAACTTAATAGAATTAAGACTAGATTACAACTACATATCAGTAGTGACGCGGGAGATGTTCGAGGGACTGGAAAACCTCTCGAAATTGAACTTGAGACACAATAAGTTAACGATGATCGGAAATTTGGCGTTCACTGAACTGTGGGGCCTGAAAGAGCTGATGCTCGATAACAATGCTATAGAATACATATCGGAGAGAGCTTTTGGCGGTCTGGCTCAATTGAGAAAATTGTGGCTATCGGGGAATAGGTTGACGACATTTTACGAGGACGCTCTCGAAGATATGCGGAGTCTGGTAGTGTTGGATTTAAGAAATAATCTGTTGGAAACGATATCTTACGAGGCGATTCGACCACTGGTCGAGAATGTTAAATCAAGTTCGGCTGCAGTCTACTTAGAGGGTGAGTTGCAATACTCAAACTATAACTTATAACGTTCGTTTATACCGCTCAATATTTAATTGTGTATTACTCATTATTTTCATTGTTTATACGTAGATAGATAGATAGACCTTACTTCTTACAGTTTATTATGACTTAAGGAGAATGAAACCATTTTAATATAAACCATTGACTGGTGGTAGGACCTCTTGTGAGTCTGCACGGGTGGGTACCACCACCCCGCCTACTTCTGCCGTGAAGCAGTAATGTGTTTCATTATACAGGGTGAGGCAGCCGTTGTAACTATACTATAGAACTTATATCACAAGGTGGGTGACACATTTACGTTGTAGATGTCTATGGGCTTCAGTAACCACTTAATATCAGGTGGGCTGTGAGTTCGTCCCCATCTAAGGAATAAAAAAAAACAATGTTTTGGACAAATATCTGGTAATAGACATGATTTGAATTCGTACAATTCTATATCCTGATAAAAATTAACATGAAGCAAAATTGTGTTCGAGTTTGAAGGGTGGACATTTTTGCCAAGGAAATTAATCTTTGAATGACGTCTCCAGGTTGCAGTAACAGCATACACTAACTTCATAGTATCATATGAGACCTAAATTAGTGTACAGTTTTACCTAGACCGATTTCTAGAAGCAAAATTATTTAAAAGGTCTTTTTGTGAATTTGAAGTCTTATCTAAATACTTCCGTGAGCTGATTTTCTAAAAGAGTCTAAAATTTTTTTTCTAAATAGAACAAGATCAAAAACTCGAACTAAAACATATTTGTGAATGCTTAACTACCTCTAATTACAAAAGTTAAAATAGAATTAGAACGCTTTAGGTAAGCACTACAATTAAAATATTTTTTGTTTCAAAAAGAAATTAAGTTTGCGGACTTTGAGTTAAATTGCCGGCGCTTTTCTAGAGACATCTCTTTATACAATGCCCACGCGTTATAGCTACTAATTGGAACAGTCGAAGTGGATAGTCTACCATGGTCGCTGTTAGAACCTTTAGTCCCTTTTCCGTATCGTTCGATCTTCCGTTGGATAGCTAGAAGTGTAGGTCCCTTTTGTATTTTTTCGTGAATTTATTTAACAAGCATTTGCTGACGAACATAATTGTCCAATTAATACGCAAACGCGTTGTTAATTGGGCTGGTACGTCAACCAAGAGCAACTAAAGAACTGCCTCTACTAAGATACCACACCCGTTCTCCAAAAAAACCTTCAGAGAGAGAGAGAGAGAGAACGAAAATTCTTCTGGTTTCTAATCAAGCACTAAGATCAGAATTATTGACCATCCGAATGGCCTCTTTCTCTGTGAAGTCATAGAGAAGTAGCTATTACTTAGAAGCGCCGGCCCAAAGATTGGAAAAGTTCTGCGCGCTAGGCGGAACCTGTGCTTTGTACAGAATAAGTTGTTGTCCGGGCGTCATGTTACCCTTTTCGTCGAAACCTCAATATACTGTTCACGTAATGTTCCAGAATATGTTACGTAATAGTGTATGGCTTATGTTCAGTTTAGCTTAAGTGATTTTAATATATAATCTTTGCATAGTTCGAAGTCGTTGTGGCCTAAAGGATAAGACGTTCGGAGCATTCGTATGTAGCGATGCACCGGTGTTCGAATCCCGCAGGCGGGTCTCATGAAATACGTACTCAACAAATGTTCACGATTGACTTCCACGGTGAAGGAATAACATCGTGTAATAAAAATCAAACCCGCAAAATTATAATTTGCATAATCACTGGTGGTAGGACCTCTTGGGAGTCCGCACGGGTAGGTACCACCGCCCCGTCTATTTCTACCGTGAAGCAGTAACGCGTTTCGGTTCGAAAGGTGGGGTAGCCGTTGTAACTATACTGAGATCTTAGAACTTATATCTCGAGGTGGGTGGCGCATTTACGTTGTAGATGTCTATGGGCTCCAGTAACCACTTAACACCAGGTGGGCTGTGAGCTCGTCCATCCATGTAAGCAATAAAAAAAAAACTCTTAAACTAACATTGCGATAACATCGTCGAGCTTAGTTCAAAAAAGTCATAAACGAACTCCTGAACATTGAATTTTTATTGTTGTCTACAACAAGGTCCCGTCTACCGACAGATGCATGAAATGGTTAAATAAATCTATAGAGTTTTCAACGTTATTGCCGTACCTTAAGATATGAGGTATAATTCTCATTTACTAGTGATGCCCTGCTAGTCGAAATTCGACTATAATTAATTGAAATTATAAATTTGTACACTATTATGATTCTATTGTTACAGACTATTTATACTTCTATAATCACAAATTTCGCCAATACTACAAATATAGACAAATATTAACAAACAATATTCAATATATATTCTCAATTTGACCACAGACTTTAAGCTATAGCAAAAGTTTGACAATAAACAAAGAGCATATGTGCGCGCGTGTGTGTGTGTGTGTCAAATATGTGGTAGAGTGTGTAATGTTTTTTTTTATCGATTTAATGTATTTATAATGCATAATTTACAAAAAAATATTAGCAATCTGGACTCCTTCTCTATATTCTCTATAAGTGTGGAAAATTTCATACTCCTCCGTCCCCGCAATTTTCGTAAAAAAAGGTACAAAGTTTTTACTTCACGTATTAATATATAGATTATGTAATTGGCGTGAACTTCTCTTCAGACTGTAACGCGTGATGTCTACGCGACCGAAATTATCAAATCATAGTATCTCACTTTGCAAACTCACAATGTGTCCTATCACGAGTAATAACGCAAATTAATTAATTTTGAGGGCTTTAATAAGATACACGAATCTTTTATCGTATTTCTTATTAGTGTAAGTGTTGTAGCTAAATGCGTGTTCTTTAGAAAATTCCAGAAAAATAATCAAGGTGAATTTATATTTAAAAAAATCCCCACCGATATTATTAAAAGAAATGGCAATCAACACCTATTCATGTATAAACCTAAATAATTTGGCAAATACACAACAATTTTGGCTGCGCTTTCAAACGTTTGACTTTAAATCTGAAATAACAAAAGCATTCACCCACATCCGGCCCATTTAGAATGAACTATTACAGGGAGAGCCAATTCGCTTACATTACTCAAGGCAAATACGATCAGTGGGAATATTGGCAATGGCTATTGTTAGTCCTGATCCAAACACATTTCATTTAATGACTACTGTTATTAGTAATTGTTATCTGACAGAGCAAAACTATGTGAATATTTCCGGAAAAACATACTTATATAATAAACCAAACACGGAATTTTATGTAAATATATTACGGTCATATTATTCGTAATTTAAATCAATTAACTGACAGCAATAGAATCAATGACTCGATCCAACCTATTTTTGTAAAAATAAGACTGTAGCCTCATGTTAAATACGCTGTATCACCCTGTTGATAGTCTTTTTTGAAAATAATCAAAAGTCATTGCGCTCTAAAGAAAAAAAAACGCGCAATTTACCAGCAAGCAATGCGGCTACATTGATAAGTTACCGGATACCAATAACTGTAATGAAATACGTACATAACGTGTGTCCTCACGAAAAACTTCCACGGTCAAGGAAAAAAGTCGTGTAGTAAAAACTCAATCTGAAAAAAAATTAAATTTCCATTATTACCGGTGGTAGAGCCTATTACTGCCACGAGGTAGTCTTTCGCAATTTCATGTGGTCAGCTTATAAGTTGCTCATCTACTAATGCTACTCTTTTAGATCAATCAATAGCAGATTTCATTCTAGAAGCTTTTTTGCTCGTGAATAAACAACGGTTTGCTGGTGCCCCTAAGCGATGGTGATCATTCACTGTTAGGTGAACATATGCTTTTCTTCCTATAATGACAATAGAAAAATGACTCAAATGAAAGACAATAATAAATCTAAGCTCATTTATGTATGTATGTATGTATCTTTTTACTGGTTGTAGGACCTCTTGTGAGTCCGCTCGGATAGGTTCCACCACTCTGGCTATTTCTGCCGTGAAGCAGTAATGAGTTTCGGTTTGAAGGGCGGGGCAGCCATTGTGACTATACTTGAGACCTTAGAACTTATATTTCAAGGTGGGTGGCGTATTTCCGATGTGGATGTCTATGGGCTCCAGTAACCACTTAACAAAAGGTGGGCTGTGAGCTCGTCCACCCATCTAAGCAATGAAAAAAAAACAAAAAAAAAACGATGAGATTTCTTGTTGCCGGGATTTAATGAAACAAAAAAGCGTCCTATTTTATTTTATCTTTTATCCGTTCTTCCTTCCGCGTCCTCTGTTTCCAGCGCATCAATACTTTACAAATAAAGTGGATCGATTTACTGAGTTTTATAGTTTCTTTCCTGTAATAAAACGGATTCAATTTGCACCCTACAAAGATACTATGACGTATGGGGGATTTATGGGTAATGGAGGGATCAATGTTGCTATAAATTTCTCTGTCAGTGACAAAAAATCAATGTGAACGGTCTTTTTGATCCGTTCGGAGAGGATTGTCGACGTGATATTATTTGCCTTTTGCGTTTTGCTTTGTGACAAGATTTTAAATCCGCAATCCGTAGCTACATTGAGAATAGGAAATCATACAGATCAACATGTGATTGTGTGACGCAAATTGCCTTATTTAACTAAAAATTCATTGACTCTATAACGTTTTATTTAAATTTACAATTAACAACATTCTAGAAGCATTGAAGATTATAGTATAAAAATTATTTTCTACTTACGTGCAGGAAACAATTTTTCGGCCTTCGTGACTTTAGTACCGGCTCCTCTAGACACGATATCTTAAGACATTTTGCACCTTCGTGAATTTATATATGTTAAAACAAGTTAGATTGGGTAAGTTTAATGAAGTTACATTCAAATCTATCTTCTATCTATATATGAGTCGACTATTATCAAAGCCGGCAATGTGACTTTTGGACAATTATTGGTAAATCAGAAAAACAAATTATTGACTTTGTATTCCATTGACAGTCACAAAACTCTTCTGAACGACATCTTAGATAAATAACAGGTTAAGTTAATACTTTATTTAATGCAGGTTTTGAACCGTATTCTTTGAAGGAGACGATTATATTCAAATCAATCTGTATTGACATATCAATAACATTTTTTTGTCCAAATGCACAGATTTCCACCTTTGATAATAGAGGACTCATATATAAAAATGAATTGCTGTTCGTTAGTCTCGCTAAAACTCGAGAGCGGCTGGACCGATTTGGCTAATTTTGGTCTTGAATTATTTATGGAAGTCCAGGGAAAGTTTAAAAGGTTAATAATAATAAATTGATAAAGGATAAATTTAAAATGCTCGGAATTAAATAAAAAGAACAATTTAGTTTATCCTTTGATGTGTCCCCCGTCGGACAGATTCCTTGTGTTTGTTTTAAGTTTATTTTATACACAAGTTTAGGTTTTTTATTTATCGATTGAGGCACTATAAAGTCTGCCGAGTTAGCTAATTAATAACAAAACTTATGTGTATATCAATTCTAAAAAACATGTGATTATTGTTATGAAAGTTCACGCGCATACTCGTATAAAATAGTATGTATGAACGCGTTTGCTAATCTTTTCCCTTCACTTTCCCTTTTTATTTGCCTCACTAAAACGATCTGTCGAATTAACAAGGAATCGCACTGATAATGAATCCTTTTTTTTGTGAACACAAATGTTTGTGTATCCCTGAAGCACAATAAAGCCGGTAAGCCAATCTATGTAGAAAGGCGTGGTGGTAGCGTGTCTTTAATCATAATTTTACTTTGAATATCAAATGGAATTAAATTGACGATATTAGATAATTTAATCATCATTTTAATCAATTACAAAGTATGTACAAGCTATTACCTAAATAGTTCCGTGAGCTACAGTCTACAGTTGATCCTTTTAACGCTTGGGAATAGGCTTACCGATACCCGATCGAGGGAGGTAATAGACCAGGTTATGTCGGACTCCGGCGCCTCCAGAGAAGAAGAGGGAGAAGAGTAAGACTGAGGTATCTTCTTCTAATTTCTTCTAAAAGACTACGCCTCAAGAAGCACTGCGTGTCGTGGGCTACGCAAGACCCACCCCGCAATTCAGACTATCGACTAAGCCCCATCGCCTTCGCCGATACCCATTCTGATAATAGGACAAAATTTCATCTCCGGGAAGATCCCGCAAGACGTCGTTTTATTTTATGATTGAAGGATTACTAGTGGCCCGGAGACCTTTCCAGTTTCACCAGAACAGATGGGCGAGCAAAGGCTCAGCCAGGAGGGGGGCTCAGCTAGCAGCTGCCCGAGCGCCTCCGAAGGAGACCTAACAACTCAAGAGCAATTGCTTCGCGAATGAATCTACTACCGGATCGGAATCGGAATTGGAATCGCAGGACGTCATCTAAGGAGACACACCGTGAGCGGCATATAAGAGCCACCTTGCGACCGCCTCACCACTGGACCGACATCCGTCTGCCCCTACGGGAGCTGAACGGGGCCTTCGCGCCTGCGCCGTTTACTTCGCTTTCTTCACTGAGGAGCCGAGAGGGATCTCACTCTCTTTTGCGTTCCTCAGCCTCACGGGGCGCATGACCAGGTCGCAAAACCTATCGTAGCCTCCCAGGAACTCTGGTCTTCTAACATGCGGGCGACTAAGAAAGAAGAGAACTCGAGAACTAGCCGCGAGTGATCTCAACGCGGTGACACTTCAAGCGTGTGCTGAGCGTCATCGTCCAAATGCCCGCACTGGTGGCAGCCCGGATGCGGCTCTCTCTTGCAGACCTTCCATAGGTAACTCCCGAACCAGCCGTGTCCCGAGAGGACGTGCGTGAGGTGGAAGGAGAACACGCAGTGAGTTGATCCTACTTGGATCGTTTGGTTTACACATCGACAGCATTGAAAATAGGTAGAACAAAAAAAGAATCACTAAATTTACTAGTTTATGTGATATAAACCACGATTGCGTGGGACAACCCTATAAATATCTAACCTTTTATACGAATACTAAACAAAATGGATCTTAATATACATCTACAACATTTTATGGAGGCTCTTCGATTTTCTCATTTTATTATACCACTCCATGGAATTACGCTAAGGAATATAAGGAAGTTACCTTTCTTCTATTTATTACGCCACCTACTATTGGAACAGTTTATCTGTGTTACCAGGAACCATTGTGCTCATTGACAAAGCATTTTCAGAGGTCGTAGCTAATTAATTATCTGGCTCTGGAACTGACCCCCCTTCCCCAATGCTCACCGAACGCTACGACCTCCCCTTCAAACGAGGTTTAAAAAGGTCTTTGAGCAGTAGCGACTAACGGCTTAACTATGCCCCTCCCATAGCCACAGCCCACTGAGTTTCTCGCCGGGTTTTCTCGGAGAGTCGCGTTTCGGACCCGGTGGTAGATTCTGCGAAAACCTGCCATTGCTAGAGTTAGTGTTAGCAACGCCCCCAGGTTAGAGCCCTGAGAGCTCATCTACTTGTTAGACCATGCTGGCTTAGCCTCTCAGGGCTACTTCCCTGGCTTAGGAATGCTGTGATGTCGTCGTGGCCTAAAGGATAAGACGTCCGTGAGCGATGCACCGGTGTTCGAATCTGAGGCGGATACCAATTTTTCTAATGAAATACGTACTCAACAAATGTTCACGTTTGACTTCCACGGTGAAGGAATAACATCGTGTAATAAAAATCAAACCCGCAAATTTATAACTTGCGTAATTACTGGTGGCGGTAGGACCTGTTGTGAATTTGCGCGGGTAGGTATCACCACCCCGCCTATTTCTGCCGTGAAGCAGTAATGCGTTTCGGTTTGAAGGGTGGGGCAGCCATTGTAACTATACTTGAGACCTTAGAACTTATATCTCAAGGTGGGTGGGCGTATTTACGTTATAGATGTCTATGGGCACCAGTAACAACTTAACAACAGGTGGGCTATGAGCTCGTCCACTCATCTAAGCAATAAAAAAGGAAGAAAAAAAAAGCTATGCCCCAAAAATTACTGACGTGTAATGAATACCTTAGGTCTCTTTAAAACAAGCTATTTTCGTGAAATCATTTAGATTGTAAAGAAAGTTTTTTCTTAAGTAAACAGCAAGTTTATCGTAGAGATTACTTCAATTTCAAATTTTATTTTTGCAAAAGAAAATTGTAATTATTAAATAAATAGCGTTCGTTCGTCAGTGACGGTGATTCTGCATTAAAAAATAAATAAATAAAAGCGTCTCGTAAACAAAGTCAGTTTCAAAAAAAATTGAGTTAATCTGAATAAAACCACTTAAATAAAGCTCTACATGACACGAAAAGCTGAAAAAACAAAGCTTGAACAGAATATTTGTACCCTTGTTACGCGTTGTCAATACTGGAACCCTTTTCGGGCGAAGCGCCGATGAATTTTCGCAAACCTCCGAAATCAAACTGGCCGAATCTGTGACCATCTTGCTTCACCTCTGAACCATAAATTAGTGGTCCTCTGACAGACTATCCATTACGTTCAAGAAAGCTGGGTCGTTCCACGTAATCATGCATAGTATCAAACTAAACGAATGAATCTAGTTACGTCCTGACATGTAAAATGAATGTTTTAGATAATAAATTTTAAATGTCTCAGATGAAGGTAAAAATATTTAAGCTTTTCCATTAAATTTGCTGTCAAGGTAGCTTTTTTTTACGCAAGATGAGCAGTCGGGCTCACGGGTCACGCCAATGCTAATAATGAACATTTTCTCAGAATAATATGCTTATCAGAACGCAAGACTGATTGCAGTAAAAATATATCGGAAGTTGTTAATATACCCCGAAGTACTCATCGAACCGTGGTTCCATTGCGCATACCGGCACTTTGCAATTGAGTACATACTACGCTTGGTATACTTAACTTCGCTTTGCTTGAAAATGTAAGCGCATCAACCCCTTACAACCACACCATCCAGGAATGAGTGACGTCACTAACATAATTTCACGACGGCCGTGGTACGGGAGAATAGCTACTAACACTAAAGCGCACGACGAACCAAGCCGGCCAAAACGGCCGTCTGGTGTAGTGATGGTCACTACACAAGGGGGTCGCGGGTTCGAATCCCGCCAAGGGAAGATATTTGTATAATAAATATAAATGTTTTTTCCAGGGTTATGGATGTCTATTAAATATATGTATGTGTATAATAAAAATCTTACATTTATATCCGTTATCTGGTACCTGTAACACAAGTTCTTTACGAACTTATCACAGGACTAGTTAACGTGGCGTGATTGTTAGTAAATATTTATATTTATAAAGTTTAAAAGCCATGGTCTTAAGCGTAGGTAAATGCGAGAAATGGACAAAAGAACCCAAGCAGCTAAGCCGTTTTCAGACTACGCTATAATATAATAGCACATAGTATGTAGCTCATAGCACAACAATATCGTACAGTATACATTGTTATGGACACGTGCACACTGTACAGTACTGTATATTATTGGCTAAGTATAGGCTGCTAAGTATAGCAGCCTATATAAGTTAATAAGGCTATAAGACGTTCATATCTGAAATACTTTTAGGGGAATTACATGTGGAATGGCTCACAGTAATGGTGCTAAACTTTAGAGAGAGCAATAGAAGAATTTATATTACAAAAATATGGTGAAGACTTGATATATTTGATCTATCGTGGACCGACTTTGGAGAAATTGCAGTGGTAGTTTGAGAAGGCCAAGTTCTAGGTCACAATTAATAGCAGCACAGACCGTAGCCTGCGGCCCTGTTAGTACCGGACACAAGTAATTCAACGTGTGCAGTTAAATGTGATTAGAGCGTGGAGTGATCTTTGTGTGCTAGCTTTTTTTTTCTTTACAGCCCACCTGGTGTTAAGTGGTTACTGGAGCCCATAGAGATTTACAACGTAAATGCGCCACCCACCTTGAGATATCAGTTCTAAGGTCTCAAGTATACTTACAATGGCTGCTCCACCCTTCAAACCGAAACGCATTACTGCTTCACGGCAGAAATAGGCAGGGTGATGGTACCTACCCGCGCGGACTCACAAGAAGTCCTACCACCAGCTCCAATAAAAACTAGATTAAGTGCGAAGGACTTTTATTTCTTGATGTAAAACACGTGCACGTACAACCAGAATTTTTCGTGCAACTGCAACTAACTGTGTTGCCATACTTATTATTGTGTTCCCAGATTTAAAAACCATCTTAAAAAAAATTATGTTTAGGGTTGCCCTAAACAAAATGAAAACAACTGCAAATAATTTATACTTCGTTGCATAGGTAAATAGAATCGCAGCTATTTATCAATCAAAGTACAAAGAGCCTTCACAGAAATATGAAGCGTATTCAATCAATCATACTAAGTATTACCCTGCAAGTAGAAAGGTATTTGAACGATGCTAATAAATACTTTCACGTCATTGATATGTAAATTCGTTTTTGTCCAACTCAAATCTAAAGAGGGAGTCGTGTGAGATGGATTTGTTAAGCTGTACCAGCTATTGCATGTGCAAATTGGAAAATGCATGTGCTAAAATATATGGGGCACGTGTGATATGATTTTGATATTTCAACGTATATAGCATAGCAGATGTTTGAAGTCGTCGTGGCCTAACGGATAAGACGTCCGGTGCATTCGTGTTGAGCGATACACCGGTGTTCGAATCTCAGGCAGGTACCAATTTTTCTAATGAAATACGTACTCAACAAATCTTCACGATTGACTTCCACGGTGAAGGAATAACATCGTGTAATAAAAATGAAACCCGCAAAATTATAATTTGCGTAATTACTGGTAGTAGGACCTCTTGTGAGTCCGCGCGGGTGGGTACCACCACCCTGCCTATTTCTGCCGTGAAGCAGTAATGCGTTTCGGTTTGAACGGTGGGGCAGCCGTTGTAACTATACTCGAAACCTTAGAACTTATATCTCAAGGTGGGTGGCGCATTTACGTTGTAGATGTCTATGGGCTCCAGTAACCACTTAACATCAGGTGGGCTGTGAGCTCGTCCACCCATCTAAGCAATAAAAAAAAAAAGATGTATTCATATTAGCAGTTTATCGAAATTTAGGTAATAAAAAAATTTCCATATAAGTTCCGTAGTCCAATTCAAGATGGTGCAGTATATAAATGTTTGCGTTAGTGCTATTATTCAGAAAATAATCAGAAAAATACGTTTGTCTAAGTTAAACGCAGCCCACGTTTTCATAGTATATTTTCCCTATTGTTTATATTCCCCTTAGTTCTATTATAGGTACGATCGTGACTGTACCGTCATTCGTAGGCGGTCGTGATCACTCTGAATTTAATGGACTACAATTTCGTCTTTGGCGTTGCCCTTGGTCATCTATGAAATGTACTAATAACGCTGCTACTAAGATGTTATAAATATGAAATCTACATATTCTCCATCGATCGAAATTAATAATTTCCGATTAATAAATCTAAAATATAAAAATTCATTTAAACTGAAAAATAAAATTAACAATCAGAGCCGCAAGGAAACATATAATTACAAAACTATTTCCTACGAAACATATTCCCATGGAAAACAAGATAAGACTATCATCATATTAATATAAAGAAACAACATGGTCATAAGAAATAACGATCTAAAAGTTTTTCTAATAACCCAACGCTACCTTTATGAAAACACATGAATTGAACAATAACATTTTGAATACGTAGTAATGTTAGACCGGAATTCACATGTCAGGGGAGGCTCTGAAGCCGAAGACATTTCAGCAAATTCGATATTGTACAAACAATGGCCTAACGATGTGTGCAAAGCCCTCGGCTCCGTCAAGGATCCCGAGTCGGTTGCAAACGACGCTAATATGTCGATAAACTCGATATTCCGGTACTCGATACGTATAATAATCGGTTTATATCTCGCGCACATTGCCGATAAATCACGTGTTCGGTACGCTACGACTGCACCTATATTTTGTTGAGGAGACCGATAAAATTCCCCTCCCTCATTCTCGTCGAGGAGTAGCCGTTTTTATTTCCACATGCCTACGCTGTTTGTAACGCGTTTTGTTTCCTACACAATACTCATTTGATTATTCACGACTGTTACGCGCGTTGTTCTGAAAAATTGTACTTTCATCGAGTCGCGTTTGTCTCGCTTTTTGCAATATGTTACAAGTCTATATTGTTTTTTTTTTTTTTTGTTTGCGTTTGCTGTAATTTCTTTGTTGTTGGAAACGTTTTGCGTTTTTTGTATACATAACACAATACAATAAAACGAATTCTGTATATAGAATGCACATTCCATAATTTAAAATGTTGAATAAAAGGTTTAGTGTCATATAGTGATATCCAATACTTCAGACAATAAAATACCTAACTGCCTTTCCTGTATTTAATATAAATACGAATTTCTTGACAATATTAAATTAAAAGTATTATACTTAAATAAATACGAAAACAACATCCAAAGTCCTTAATATCTCTATTTAAATTTATATTTTAAACAATATTATTTATAATACTGTGTAAGATTGAATTATTTCTTCTGAAGACGTATTTCTTTACACACATAATATTTACTATTTTAATAGACAAAAGAAATTTGTTCAAAACATAAAAACTATAAAAATATGTAGATTATACATAGCCAAGTGGCAACGAATTAAGAGGAACAAAAACCGCGAAACTAATTGAATCACTTGAAAAACGGTAAGCTTCCATAAAACTTCACCAATCGAGTGAACATAAAATTAAAGCTTGGAAATTAGATAATTTAATTACAGCGTTCCCGGCTAATTCAATTTATTACGAACGGTATTGCAGTTGAATATTTCCGTTCAACCCTACACAGAAAACGCGATGAGCGATATCAGATAATATTAATTTTCTCCTTATATTAAATAAGTGAATTAGACCCCTCGAAACTTGTGTTTGACAGAGTGCGCTTCCAAGGAATAAATTTATTCGAACTAAAGGACGCCCGTGACCTGAAATTTTCTTGAAACTTATATAAAGGCAAGCCTCAATTACGTTTTAACAAGAACTAGAGGTCCACAGTAGTCGAAATTCGACTATAATTAATTGGAATTGTAAGTTTGTACACATACTATAATCACAAATTTCGCTGAGGCTACACTATAAAAATATATTAATAAAGACAAACAATATTTAATCTATTCTCAATTTAACCACAGACGTCAAGAACAAAAGTTTGACAGTAAATAGTATGTATGTGTGTGTGCGTCAAATACATGGTATGTGGTGTTAGTAATGTTTTCTTTATTGATTTAATGTATCTTTTATGCATTATTTTAAAAAAATATTAGCATTGTGCGCTTCTTCTCTATATTCTCTATAAGTGTGGAAAATTTCATACTCCTCCGTCCGCGCAATTTTTGTAAAAAGGGATACAAAGTTTTTGCGTCACGTATTAATATATAGATTCCGTTAGAATTTAAATTTTTTTTTTATTTTTTTATTGCTTAGGTGGATGGACGAGCTCACAGCCCACCTGGTGTTAAGTGGTTACTGGAGCCCATAGACATCTACAACGTAAATGCGCCACCCACCTCGAGATATAAGTTCTAAGGTCTCAGTATAGTTACAACGGCTACCCCACCCTTCGAACCGAAACGCATTACTGCTTCACGGCGGAAATAGGCGGGGTGGTGGTACCTACCCGTGCGGACTCACAAGAGGTCCTACCACCAGTGATTACGCAAATTATAATTTTGCGGGTTTGGTTTTTATTACACGATGTTATTCCTTCACCGTGGAAGTCAATCGTGAACATTTGTTGAGTACGTATTTCATTAGAAAAATTGGTACCCGCTTGCGGGATTCGAACGCCGGTGCATCGCTACATACGAATGCACCGGACGTCTTATCCTTTAGGCCACGACGAATGCTCTTATTAATAATGTTCTCTGCCCTAACTCTGGTTTACTACAATGAGGAGTCTTAAAATGAGATAAATTGGACAGTCGCGGACGAAATTGAGAAATAGATAATTAGAAGATAAATAAGTTAGTCTAGACTAACTAATTGGGTGTACCAATCGGAGTGAAATGAAATGAAAACAAAAGACGACTATTTTCGTATTCTATCCGTTTTCATTGATGTAGAAATATGGGCACTTGAGCCTGCAATTTATTAGCGTGTAGCTTATCTTAAGATATACAGCGTTTTTTTAAATAATAACTTATTACTCTTCCGGACCGATTTGACTACGGGAAAGAATAACTATTATTGGTATTAACCTGGTAATTAAGTAGTTACTGGAGCCCATCTATAACGTAAATGCGCCACCCACCTTGAGATATAAGTTCTAAGGTCTCAAGAATAGTTACAACGGCTGCCCCACCCTTTAAGCCGAAACGCATTACTGCTTCACGGCAGAAATAGACGGTGTCGTAGTACCTACCCGTGCGGACCCAGAAGAGGTCCTACCACCAGTAAATAGGAATAAATCCTTAAATTTTTTTAAACTATAAACGAAAACATTGTTTTTATTTATCCATTTATTTATTTCGGGTCACCTAATCATAAATAAAACAAAAGAACGTAGATAAGTATGAGCGTGGTGTTAAAAATTTAAAATTACATAGCGAAATTGTATTCAGAAACTTATTATGGATTCAGCGGTGAACCCGCTAGCGCAAACCAGACTGTGACGTAGGAAGCATGATTTACAGCCAACCTGGACTTAAATTATAGCTTATTGAATGTAACACCAAATATTTCTTATAATATTACGTCAAATATTTAATATCTGCCACTAACATGAGAGTTTAGTTTAGTTTAGTTTAGTCTTAGTATTTTTTTTTCCTTTGTTACATTCTTTTCTTTGTAACGTAACATTATTATTTTTTAGATACGATATCTCCCTATGTCATGGTAACCGGAAACACACATATCAAAGAGGAATAAATATAGCTAATCTCCGAATGTTGACTATTAGCAATAAAGATCACTCGATCGATAACTTAAGCTGCTTATTCAAAATGTGTTGTTACACAATTGTGTTCTTCATATATATTTTTTATTTTTTTTTATTGCTTTGTTGGGTGGACGAGCTCACAGCCCACCTGGGGTTAAGTACAACGTAAATGCACCACCTACCTTGAGATATATGTTCTAAGATCTCAGTATTACAACGGCTGCCCCACCCTTCAAACCGAAACGCATTACTGCTTCACGGCAGAAATAGTCAGGGTGGTGGTACCTACCCGTGCGAACTCACAGAGGTCCTACCACCAGTTTAGACAAGCTAAAGGCATATCTGTTGTGAAACACTACCCATCGTGAGTTGAAAGTATCATTTGTTTTCTAAACGGGTTTCTAAAAGTTAGCGGAATCGTCATGAACTTATTGAGATGAAGTTATTTGTTAAGTAAATTTATTAATATATTCCTCTTAATACTGTATAATCTATTATATGTATGCATGTGTGTATATATGTATGTATATGTATATGTGATTTTGTATATATGTATATATATACTTTTTTTGTATGTATTATTAACTTAATATAAATTTCATTGCACCTACCACTATTTACTCTGCACTACCTTTGGTTGACTGGTAGAGAATGCCTTAGGCATTAAGTTCGCCAATGTAAATTCTACATGAAGTGTAATAAATAAAATAAATAAATAAACGGGGACTGCGCTTTCCGTTCGGAGCTGATGAAAGCTTTCGAATTATCCTACAAGTTTTGGGTATTTGATTTTGTTACATAATGTTATTTACTGTGCTAGCCGTTCATTGAACGTAATAGGTAGGTCCCGAAGAACTGAATACGCCACTCGATATCTTTTGTCTTCCCGTTCATTTTAGTCCGACTTTAACCGACTTTGTTTATTGAGATACTTTAAATTCACTGAAAAATTTATTCTCCTTCAATAATAATAATAATAAATATTTACTAACAATCACGCCACGTTAACTGGTCCCGTGCTAAGTTCGTAAAGAACTTGTGTTACAGGTACAAGATAACGGAAATAAATGTAAGATTTTTATTATACACTTACATATATTTAATATACCTGGAAAAGATATTTTTATATTTATCATACAGATATCTTCCTTTGGCGGGATTCGAACCCGCGACCCAAGACCTTCACTGTCCCACTAGGTGAGGTCGGCACAGCGAATTTTTCTATTCCATTCTCTTCTATCAGACGTTACACTCACTCCTCTTTCTCTCATATCGTAATTCACACACTCCATCCATGCCTTCTTCCCCCCCTACCATTTCCATACATCTCCTAGTCACGTGCATCTCCCCTCTACGCATCACATGTCCATACCACGCTATCCGAAACTGAAAATTTATTGAATTTAAATTCCACAAACGAACGATAACGTAATAGAACATTTTACTACTAAATCTATTATCAATACATTTAGTCACCAGTTATAGCTAATGGTGTGGATATTGTAAGCGCAACCAACCCTCCTATTTCTGCCCCAAAGCTGTCACCAATCAAGTTCTAGCTTGAGGGGTGAGATAGCCGTTTTGCATAACAAATGGGACTCTGTCCTCATCTTTCAAGGTGGGTTAACACTTAATATCAGAGAGCCTTGAGCTCGTTCATCCATTCGAAAAACGACCTGATGCTTTGTTGCATTTTAAAATAATACTTTTCCCTTTAAAACACATCTGCTTTACCAATTATACTGTTAAAATTAATGTTACATGTTATCGGCTTACTTAATGCAATCTTTTAATTACAGTCACATTGTAGGTAAATATGCCTTTAAATTTCGACTTTTTTATTAACGGAGCGAGGAAAAATTTAACTTTGCCGCGTTATTATGAAAATCATTTTCGACAAACCCAATCAAACTAAACTTAGTGGAAAATTCACTGAATCGATCGACTCGATCAATATAAAAATAAATTAACTCCGATTAGAGAAATATCCTTAATTCCGCACAGCGGCGGTCTGGTTTGCGCAGAATAAGTGTCCAGTACGTGCCAAGTTCGGATAAACGCCATTTTTCTTAGTTCACGCCAGCTCCAACTATCTCCCCGCGGCAGGTTGCGCTGCTGGCTACTCTCTGATAATCCCGACGCCGCGCGAATGCAAATAAAATGGATCAGCACTGTGTGATATCGCATGAACGTGCCCGCCATACTTAAGCATTACACTTTACCGTTATTGTTCGTGCAATCAAAACAATTACCGCCTGCTTTTTGGAACGAAGTTTCTTATGGGACGATGCGGAGGGGTACCCTAACCGGGAAAAAACGTCCGTAACGTAAGATTTTTATTAGTAATTAGTACACTGTGCTACGACTTAACTTTGTAATAACGTACAAATTAGTAATGCACACAGTGTACGACTTAACTTTGTAATAACGTACAAAAAATAACATATTTTTTTATCCTTCATTGACCACGATCTCAGAGCGTTCGTTTGCGCAATACACTAACTCTTATGCAAACAGCTGTGAATGAAGTGTACCACAATAAGTTCGCGCGTTACTGAATGACCGTGGGTTGTTGCGAAACCTCCAGTTTTATTTTCTTTATACCTCGAATAGAACTTAAAATTAATATTTTTATAATAAGGAACTTCGTTTCTATCCGGTGTCCCACGACACCACACATCTTTTTTTTTTTGCTTAGATGGGTGAACGAGCTCATAGCTCATCTGGTGTTAAGTGGTCACTGGAGCCCATAGACATCTACAACGTAAATGCGCCACCCACCTTGAGATATAAGTTCTAAGGTCTCAGTATAGTTACAACGGCTACCCTACCCTTCAAACCGAAACGCATTGCTGCTTCACGGCAGAAATAGGCGGGGTGGTGGTACCTACCCGTGCAGACTTATAAGAGGTCCTACTACTACACTTTTCATGACTGCATAACAATTATACTTTAGTTTTATTAACAACAAAACAATAGAGCGTTACAAATCAGAGGGGCATTGTAAGGAAACAACTATAAAAGCGTAATGTTTAGCGCTTTTGAATTGTAAGGCTCGCGTTCGAAAAAAAAAAAAAAACGTAAACCAAAACACGCAATCTAATTATTGTTCTAATTTCAGGTAATCCGCTCGACTGTAATTGCCGGTTGTCCTGGATATACGTTTTACGTAACGAGACCCAGGAGAGCACTCTACGACACGCCCTCGAAAAAGTCTCGTGTATCCAGGATCCAGAGAGCGATAGACATCTCAACGACCACGTCGAAGCGACTAACGCTAAAGATAACGTCTTGGCCGATGAGAATTACGATTATTATGACAGAAACGACGACTACGGCCAAAGGAATAAATTTAAAACGAATAATGCCGTCAAATTGTTAGATATTCCATTAGATACGTTGCCGTGCCCTAAAGATTTGTTGCAGTCGGTAGAGGAATCGTACGGACATCCCGTGCAAAATGAGATAAGGCTTAAGGCATTCTCTGGCGGCAGCTTTCTCTACCATCGTTCGCTCTTGATCGCATTACCGCTATTGTTTCTCTAAAAACTTTGATATAAATGATAGTATTTGTGATATTAGATTTAAAATAAAATAAAAACGTGTAAATACCTATCGCTAACTCAAATATTAAATCGGAAAATTTTATCATTGAATCTAATATATAAAATTCTCGTGTCACAATGTTCGTTCCCATACTCCTCCGAAACCGCTTGACCGATACTCAAATCAATGAAATTTGTATGCATATTCAGTAAGCCTGAGAATCGGCTACTATCATATTTTTCATACCCCTAAGTGATTAGGGTTGTCCACCCCTAACATTTTTTTTTTTATTCGGACACGTTTTTGTTATGATGAGGTATTATGTGGTTGAATGAGGTTTTGTTATTTTTATTATATATTCCCTCATCGTTCACAGCACTACATACCTCTTTCACTCATTTACCACATCCTTACACACTTACAATAAGTTAGTTTTTTTTCTACACTAGAAATTCCCTAGAAATCTTATATATGGCAAAACAATGTTTGCCGGGTCAGCTAGTAATAATCTAAAACTGAATCGATGTTTGTTGTGAATATATTGTTTAAGGATAAATTGAATTTATAAAGATAAATTGTATGTAATGGAAAATCCTCTGTAGATTAAGTGAATGCGTTATTCGGGAGACATTTCGAATGAGAGGCTCCTAAAGCCGGCCGGCTTAAAAATTATCTAGGACGCTTCGGGAAATTTTCCCAGTTGACTTTTCCGCTTCGTAAGATAAAATCTTTCAGGTAATTTTTTTTTCTGCTTTAATTAAATGTCGATGCTAAAAATCAAGGTTCGTATGTAAACAATTTTATCCGTGTAATTATTTTTCCACCAGTCCCCAATCTATTTTCGAAAGCTTTTAAGCAAACTTTGATCTCAATTCAAGATCAGTTTACTCTCTAATAACCTACTTAATATTTCTTATTAGTAACTTTTTTGAATAAACTATTAGAAAAAGAAATTAGACATTTATTTACTCAAATTAGAAATAAATACAGTATAATATAGTAAAAAGTTGTGGCAGACTAAATTTTACGAAATATCTTTTTCAACGAAGGAAAAAGGTTTGCTTTGAAACTAAATCAACATAATATTTGAACGTGCAATGTGAGCGAATAGTATTGTCACAAAAAGCTTAAATGCTTAATGCACGTGTATTAAGTTTACTGTGAGATTTTAGTAAAATTGATACTTTCGCGAAATTACATTAAACCTCTTAAAAATACGAATATTTACTAAGATCATCGGTTATTTGGTAGTTGGTAAGATAAGATGTCTGACGAAGGACGATCCGCTCATACATAGAAATGTAGGCTATGAACATTGTTAATGACAAAAGCCGCTTATAGCCGCTGTGCAGGTATGCAAGCAAATGAAAAAATATGTGATTGGTTTACCATGGGATATAAGCATCGCATTTTTTTTTATTGCTTAGATGGGTCGACGAGCTCACAGCCCACCTGGTGTTAAGTGGTTACTGGAGCCCATAGACATCTACAACGTAAATGCGCCACCCCCCTTGAGATATAAGTTCTAAAGTCTCAGTTACAACGGCTGCTCTACCCTTCATTCCGAAACGCATCACTGCTTCACGGCAGAAATAGGCAGGGCAGCGGTACCTACCCGCGCGGACTCACAAGAGGTCCTACCACCAGTAAGGCCAGCATGTAAAGTGTTTCCTTTTTCGCTTATTGTTTTCGAAGGGAAACTGGTAAGACATGCAGAAGTGGACGCAATTTAGAGTTAAATGTTTGTTAGAATCGTGCCACATTCGGACACATATGAGAGATAATAAAGACATGTTATAGAGAGAATGCGGAGAATATTGCGGATTTGGTTTTTATTACACGATGTTATTCCTTCACCGTGGAAGTCAATCGTGAACATTTGTTGAGTACGTATTTCATTAGAAAAATTGGTACCCGCCTGCGGGATTCGAACACCGGTGCATCGCTACATGCGAATGCATCGAACGTCTTATCCTTTAGGCCACGACGATAACATATAGGGAGAGCTATAATGTGTTGACAAATCAAGGAAGTGGAGCAAAATACACGACGTAATCAGAACGATATAAATCCAGTTAAAATACTGACAATGTCAACTCACATACAATAATAGTCGAATAAACTACGGGTACCACAGTTCTGATATTGTCGCAGATCATACCAGAAATTCAACCTCATGTTTCAAGGCGGCATTTTCTTCGAATATTACCATCCGAAGTGATTAATTACCTCTCTCACGCAAACTTTGCTTACTTATGACCAAATGTGCCGTCTTTTCGTCTCGAATTCACGATTTTATCTTTCAAAGTTTTTTTTATTGCCTTTGCAGGCAGGCGGCCCACCCGATGGTAAGCGGTTACCGTCGCTCATGGACATCAGCAAAGCCAGGGGCAGAGCCAAGCCGCTGCCTACAAAGTACCAGGTTGACATATAGGTATGGAGTTCTATTTGAATTCATTCCACTCTCTGTTGTCAATCGTTACAAATAAAATACTCGTGTATGAATATAGCGTGGTATGGACACATGGGGCGTAGAGAGAAGATGCATGTGACTAGGAGATGTATGGAAATGGTAATGCAAGGTAGAGGGGGAAGAGGTCGACCGAAGAAGACATGGATGGAGTGTGTGAATGACGATGTGAGAAAGAGAGGAGTGAGTTTTGAGATGACGCCTGTAAGAAGAGAATGGAAGAGAAAAATTAGCTGTGCCGACCCCACCTAGTGGAAAAGGTGGAGAAAAAAAAGAAGAGATGAATATTGATTCAACAGGTTTTATATTATTTTCGGTTGATGTAGGTAAGTATGATAGGCAGTGCGCATTGTCTACTAACTACTGACAAATTGAATGTCTTTACCCGCTTTGAGACACGTTTTTACTGGTGGTAGGACGTATTGTGAATCCGCACGGGTAGGTAGCACCACCCTGCCTATTTCTGCCGTGAAGCAGTAACGCATTTCGGTTTAAAGGGTGGGGCAGCCGTTGTAACTATACTTGAGACCTTAGAACGTATATCTCAAGGTGGGTGGCGCATTTACGTTGTAGATGTATATGGGCTTCAGTAACCACTTCACACCAGGTGGGCTGTGAGCGCGTCCACCCATCTAAGTAAAAAACAATTTAAAAAAACTCGTGTCAGTCTCGATATTACTGTTATACCATCTAAGGATCAAATCTTGTATTAATTGCCTACTGATTGAATCCCGACAGAAATAAGCAGAATGTTGGTACCTACACGTGCGGACTCAAAATACGCCCTAATATACATATATTAATTGATTACCTTCCTTCGGTATTTGAAACGAGGCGCAACAAGTCCAAAAGTATCAACGGAATACCATTTTCTTATCTGTCTTTCTATTCACATATAATAAATAAAAGATAAAAAAAGTCGAAACTCTCAAATTGTTTCCAAAGGTCCCCTATGTCGAACAAAAAAGAGGGAATAAGAAATGATTTCTGACGGACATTTCACGTCCAGCATGTACATAATTAATGAGAAATGAGCTCCATCAAAACTTTGTTCCATAGCAAACAAAAGTTTTCAGTTGGGAAAACGTCATTTTCGCTACAAATCTTTTATTTATTCATAGTACCGCTGAAGGTCGCTTAGGAAAGAACTTATTTTTAATTATTTTTCGGCCCACATTGTGGTCTTGTGGGGCTAATCAAAAACTATGGTGCCATATTAGGCTGCTACAACAAAAAACGTAAATATAATTTTTTGTACGACAATTTCCCGCTGAACAACAAAATATAATGCATAAACATGTGGTGGAAAAACAAATACATAATCGTTTTGTTACTCAGAGAGACAGCGTCTTTGTTTTGTTCGAGATTTACAGCGCATCGGTTAATAATTGCCGGAGCATATCAACGTAACGACGTGAAGTCAAAATCTCAAAATATTAAATTATCCGGTGATAGTTTTTTTTAAGCTATTGCATAGATTTTATCGCGGGCCTTGAGCGCGGCTTGAGAGCGGAATCGTGAAATTCCGTAACGAAAAAAACCTTCCACCCCTCAGTACGCCTACTATGTAGCTCGCGTTCAACACATTCACACGTTGCGCTTGTGTAGTTTTAAAAATTTATTTTTTTATTTTTTTAAATTAAGAAGTCTAAACACCGATTTATGTACTATCAAAATATATGATATAATTTCGTGGGTAACACAACGATACCGCGATTCAGCTTTTGCGTCAAGCACCATTTATCAGCGACAAACGCAATTGTAAAATAGAAAATTATATTACATTACAATGCGTTGGGCGTGCCATTTTCTATCGCTTAGTCGAAGAATTTTATTACTACTCCTACTACTCCTTCAGTGATTGGAGTGGCATTAAAAATAAACTAGCTAAACCGTTGATTCTGGGCGAATGAGAGTTAGAACTAGCACCCAAAGGCGTATCTCTATCCCATGTAGCGCCCTCTAGTGAGTGCGCGGTCAAAATGGAATACTCACAATATAGCAGATTCATTGAAAGTTAGCCCACTGAGTTTCTCGCCGGATCTTATTTTATTTTTTATTGTTGTTTTAATATTAAATTATTATTGTCGATTTATAATTGCATAAGTTGATAAAAAATGCTATGCAATAGCTTTACCGTGGCAGTCTCCGAGTGCCACACGTCTTTTTTTCTACCTATACTGATAGCTATATCATCTTCCCCTTGACGTGTAGGTGAGCTCACGGGGCTCAAACCGGGTGTGTTACTAACACTGGCCCTAGCAAGAGCAGTGCTTCGCAGAATCTACGACCGGATCGGAAACGCGACCCGGTGGTAGATTCAGCGAAGCACTGCTCTTGTCAGGCTGCTAGTGTTAGCAAGTTTTCGGTTGAGCCCCGTGAGCTCAATCCGATCGAGTGTAGGGAAAAAAACGTTTCTCCCGCTTGTCTCAGAGTTAATTACTCCCTTTTTAGGCTTCGAAGACAGCTTGACGAGGCTCAGCTTTGCATAAAAAAATAAAAAAACAGCGCACATCGTTAACCGTTAAAAGAGGCAACGCTTAACCCGGATCAGCAAAATAAAACAGATTACCTTCTCTCTGCTTTCGACAAAAATTTTTTTATACCAAATTAAAAGTATAAAATTGTTTCGACATATCCTTACCATATCCGTATTGACATGAATAATATATGTGCATTCGTATGTATATATGTAAATATTAATTGAGATTAATAATAAACGTTGATCATAGTTTTCCGCGTACACATTAAGTGAAAGGAGAAAAGAACAAAATGTTGTAGTAATTATATTATTAATTAAATGTAATTAAAATATCTAGTATATTAGTTGTTTGAAAAAGTTAAACATAACGTTTTATATAATAATTAAGATTGTAATTATATCGTTGAATAAATGTTTATGTAAATTTATTGCATCGCTGTTAAATGTATTAATTTTAATGATACTAAGTTGTGTATAGTCATTCGTTCTGTTGTAATAAATATTTCTATATGTGAGGTGTTTTTTTGTTTTATTGACCTCAAGATGCAGCCAATCCTACAGCCCAATTAGTAACCAGACTAGGAATAATAGCCCACAATACAATGTTATCACCTTAAGCTCTTATGTCGAACTTAAAAATGAAATGCTTGAAACTTAAAAATTAGAAATTATTACCACTTTACGAATATCTTTTGCATCGACTTTTGTTTATGTTGATCTTTGATTTAGCACATAAATTTGCCTGTTAATACAATTTTAGATGCTATAGCACATTGTGGACCTACACGAGTGATTACCGCTATCCCGTTTCTGCCGCAAAGCAATCATGAATCAATTCCGCCTTGAAGGGGGGTGGGCGGTACAGCCATTAAAACTACAAGTGAGATTAAGATCTCGTATCTCAAAGAGGGTAGCGGCATCGACGTTGCAATATAGATGCAGGGCCCTGAAACTGCGAAATATTTTATATATAAGACAAATATTTTTTTTGTATGGAAACTAGCGACATCTTGTAGCGGATGCCCCTAAGTTAATATGCTGTTAAAGTTGAGGCTTTTGATTATTGTATAACTAAATACAGAAAATGAAAAGGAATAAATCATGCAAGTCTTTATTTGCTATAGACAAATTGATTAAATTATAATATTAGTAATATGCTCACGCCCTACCTGCATTGATTATTTACTGCAGCTCATAGACACCAACAGGTAAATGCCCACTTTTATGCATAAGCTCCAAATCTCAATTCAATACAACGGCTGCCCCATCCTTCAAACCGAAGCTTACTAAGCTCATGAGATTCGCGTCCAGTGCTTCTTCTAATTTAAAATTTTAATCATAGTAAAAGAATCAAGTACCGTTACGACCCTTAATATTTCTTGTTTTTAAACTAAAAATAAATAAGATTTTGACTTATTAATTTCTTTTTCTTCCTTTTCTTTCAAACTACGCCTAATTAATAGAAGACCTCAAGAGTAGGATAGTCTTAAATTTATACGGCTTAGCCTCGTAGTCGGGTAATGTTAATGAGACGCCGACCCATAGACACAGCCCACTGAGTTTCTCGGCCGATCTTCTCAGGCAGTCGCGTTTCCGATGCGGTGGTAGGTTCTGCGAAGCACTGCTCTTGCTAGAGCTAGTGCTAGCAACACTCCCGGTTTGAGCCCCGTGAGCTCACCTACACGTCAAGGAGAAGCTGAAAGAAGCTGAAGAAACACGATCAGTCAAGTTACTAAAGTATGTTCGGATTATAATGATTACAATTAAAACGCAACGTGCTATCGACAGCCCGACAATTCCGAGACTGACTGTGTGTAGCGTTGCTGTTGCTGTAATATAACTTATACAATATACTCGTACATTGGTTAGTAATATGAGTACATGTGTAGTCCCTACAGAACTATTGCCAGATGAATGTATTTACATTACAAAGCTAGTCACAATAATATTAATGTTATCGCAGTTGAACACAACCCCTGGAATTCTAGTACACATCCGTCTTTCTCACAATTAGCAAGTATCATTCGTTCCGGATACAATAATGCGGAGAATGTTAATATCCCACTGCGGATTATCCGGACTGGGGGAGCGGATTTCCGTTACAGGCCCGGTTCTCTCCTCACTAATTATAGTCAAAGACTCAGCTCCGATGACGTAACGATATCACACGGACAAGTCGTTTCGTTTGGGAGTTCTTTTTTTTTTTCAAGAAACCGCTTCCTCGAGATTGGACGAAGACGAAAATCGTTAACCGTCCAGATTGAGTTCGGAATTGTCCGATCAAGTTACATTGTTATCCTCAAGGTGAAGTTCTGGAAAGATGACGAAATCGACAATGCAGCATTGAAGAGAGATTCCGGTTTATTATAGAAAACGCGACTAGGAGGAAAAGTTCGTCAATTTTAATCTTGTACGTTTGATGTTCCGATATAATAACGGGATTTTTTTTTGTTTTATAAGTTTCTTCATTATCTAAGGATTTTGTTGTGTTTTCTTTTCTTGACTTTCGGTTTGTTTAGGACTACGGAGTACAGCAAAGCTGTAACAATTAATGGCAGCCTTTACAAGGGACACCCACTTAGTTTACTTTAATTTAACAATTATTCCACAAAGCATTTCCAAGAACACTTTTGATATCGTTCATCGAAGCGTATCGAACAAAATCAATAAGATCGTAACAAATATTAAATACCTACAAAAGAAACAATTTGGAAGGTTCGAAATTTTGCACAAAATTGTCTAAATAAATTGAAGGATCCATTAATGAAGTGAAAAGTAAAAATAGCTTCCACGATGAAACAAATCTTAACCAAAACAAGAACAAAACTAAAAACAACACATTAGAGATTCGTGTCTCGCCTCCAATTAGAGCTGGGAACTAAAAGTATCCGGTACAACTTGGCTTCATATTAATAAGTAAAACGGGGCAGTTTCGTGACCGCCCTCGTTTTGTATCTATTGATTTTGTTCAACAGATTTAATGAAATTTTGAAATATTCTTCATGTTATACAACGCAACGAATTATTTGTGGGACGTATTGTGAGCTTACACTGTTCGATTAGGTATTATAACCCTGCCTATTTTTACCAGAAGCTAAGCATTACAACATTATTATCATTATTAAGTTCTGATAACAGTGATACGACAAAGGAAAATGGTGCATTACGGTTTGTAGGGTGGATATACAAGACAATTGAATTTGCTTCATATGGGTGATGGTACATGATGCCTATGGACTCCGATAAATGCTCACACTACCAGATGAGTCACTCGTTGATTTAATAGAAAATAGGCACCTGCTTCATCCAAAGATATCTAGAATTAGAAAATGATTTGCAGTTATCTGAGAGCTGCTATAAGCTATAAGAGCTGCTTCTTCTTGTGCTTTACGTTGGGTTATATCTCCAGTAATATATCCATTGGAAGTGCCTTAGCGTACTATGATTTGAATTTTATTGTTATCATCAACATTCACACTAAAATATATGTGGCAGTAGCTATCAAAGAACACAAGATAATTGACAGATGCCTGAATCTCGCTTACGACATTTTCAAGATAAGCTTACACATAGTCAAGTAGGTATAATATCTTGAAAATGTCTTATAATACCTTATTGTGTTATACCTTCACGTATAGATTTTCAAACACCAAAAAGAAAATCACCACTTTATATTCGTTAGTTTCATAAGATTTGCAGATACAAGATCTACTACTGTTCACCGAAACTGGTTTTTGGCTAAATTGGTTTTTGGCAATTTAAAATGAAATTAAAAACGTTAGTTTTATTATTCACACGCTGTGAAGTCTAGGACGGAGCTCGATTCCGTGACTGTTAGCACTTTGTGTCGCGACTCGCTCTGTCTGACGCGTGCTGTTTATCTACAACGTGATATCTATGAAATTGTCGAAAGACTTCCGATAAGATAAATTAACAAGTCTCAGCTTCCAAGGTTGAACGAAATCGATAAAATATATAAGTAAGCATTGTTTTGGGCCAAACTAAACATAAATATAGGTTTGAAATGTGGTATAGCTATTATCTTCTGGTATAGCTATTATATACTTCTATACTAATATTATAAAGAGGAAAGATTTGTTTGTGTTTGTTATGGAATAGGCTCCG
The DNA here is from genome assembly GCF_030269925.1 of Bombyx mori. Classification (NCBI taxonomy): domain Eukaryota; kingdom Metazoa; phylum Arthropoda; class Insecta; order Lepidoptera; family Bombycidae; genus Bombyx; species Bombyx mori. The sequence goes on along the minus strand of NC_085124.1, from coordinate 12,080,541 downwards.
AAACTACTGAACCGATTTGAAAAATTCTTTCACTGTTTGGAAGCTACACTATTCGCAGGTGACATAGACTATAATATTTTTTGAAAAAAATTGAGGATCTTTGACTAAAACTCCAATAATGTAAGCGAAGGTGTAAAAAAATTACCTAAAATATTCTTTATATCAGGTGCCCTGCGAAAACTATTGATGATAGAATAAAATAATGTACTACGACTTTTTAGAACACATTATTAATTACAAAAAGTGTCGGGACAGCATATATCTAACTATTGTAGTTATGCCGCAACAAGTGTTCTGTTATTTAAAAAAATAAAACAACGTCAAATATTGTTGAAATTTTTGTTAAAGACCCGACCGGAGCCGGTGCGAACCGCTAGTGATTTATAATTTTGAATTATGTCTCACGTCTCAAGGTGAGTAGTGGCATTTAGATTGTGGTATCAATGAACTCCCTCAGAAGTGTTTTTTGGGTCTATTCATGAAGAGGGTAGGTTTCAAAGATTCAGGTCTTCTGTTTATGGAACAAGTCTCTTGATATCGTAGCCTTTGGGCTAGCTGTCTTTCAGGACATATGACTTTAACTAAAACCTTCTTCAAACAGCACTATTTATGCCGGCAACAATTGAATTTAAGTCTTTACAGAGACATATAAATTACAGTTTGAAGATTTTAAGCTCTAAGTAAATTAGAAAAATCTACATATAATATTTTTAATTTGGACAATAACTTCAACATTTGGGGCCACAATAATAGTGTATACAGAACGGAAATATTTTATTCAGACAAGCCTATTATATCGTTTGAAATAAGAATAAACATTTTTTGTAACGGTACACTTTACTATTGTGCCAGTTACATATTTCAAGACATAAAACCTTTTTTGTATTGTTATTCTCACAAATAAAGATAAAAGCAAAATTACCGTTTTTTTTTTCTTTTTTAATTATTTCACTAAATATGTTTAAGCCATTAAAAATAGGTGGCGTGATAGTATTTGTCTGTCTGGGCCTCAATACCTAGTGAAACCCAGTGAAAAATACAATGAGTTATCGTGATATTGAGTCAGTGTTCATTTGATATACATTTACTACCACTTTAACTATTTTAAGCCACAATCCGGTGGAGTACGTAGGTATTCGTTCATTATTCTGAGACCATAGACATAAAATAAAAAAATTACAGATATATTGTTTACAAATCAATTTAATTAATTATTCTGGAATATTCGACACAGCAACACTAACCAAACGTACAATTTCGAATACCGCCACACGTAACCTATATTTTAGTTAATTATGAGGATTTGTTTAGTTGTGATCGTATCGAGGCCGTGGAAAGGAAATGCGACTAACAGGAAAATGTTGCTTTTTTTTTGTGCAAATAGAACCTCAGGTGAATATTAATTAAAAGTTATCGTCGGCGGTTGGCACATTAATTATTACGGCTTTGTTTTAATTTTTAATTCCGTGACAAGAAACTAATTATATTAAACTTAATTAAAACTACTCTTACGGCTTAATCTCGCATTTCTTACTTACCGTATTGGCTCTATATTAATTCCGATTTTTGAATATTTTACAGTTTTCGACTGTCCGCGACGATGAAAACGCGAGATTAAACTGTAAAAATATATCTACGAAAATCGATTAAAATACGGTATCATACTTATTAATATGGGCTTTTTGTTTCAAACTTCCTTGCAAATTCCCACTAATAAATCTTATACTATATATAATAAAATTTGATCTGAGTTACAGTTTTACAGTCGGCTGTCTGATGCCAGCTTTTTTGGAAACGTAAGTCCAGTAATTGTTTAGCCCAGCACCATTCTACTTAACTATCTGATACAAAAATCTACACTGTACTGCTTTTGAAAGTAATTTGAAGTCGGACTTTCTCAGTGAGCGCTCGAGCGTTCCCTTGGACGTGTTTAGCAGAATGGTACGGCTACCGAACTTAAATGTGTACAGTGCCCGGCGATAAATATCGCACATCGACCTTTCAAAAGAGACAATCGGCTAATTTCGGCTTAGTGGAGCGCTATCTCTGTCACACACTACCTGTGTGATATATTTAAGTCGTTAATATATAGTAGAACTAGATAATTCGATACAGAGGAAGATGGCGGGATAGCATCACAAGGACAGCGGGACAAGCTGGATACAAGTGCCCCAAAATAGGGATCATTGGTTTTCTTTAAAGACCATCACCCGAGGAAGGGTTCTCGTAAATACATATAAAAATAAAATATTACATTTAATTTTTTGCTAGCGTTTGTTTCTCTTTTGCGTTCCCGAGGACGTGTTTAGCAGATTGGTACGGCTACCGAACTTAAATGTGTACTGTGCCCGGCGATAAATATCGCACATCGACCTTTCGAAAGAGACAGTCGGCTAATTTCAGCTTAGTGGAGCGCTGTCTCTATCGCACACTACCGTCGTGATATTTTTAAGTCGTTGTTTAAGTGGGGTAATTAATATCTAGTAGAACTAGATAAATCGATACAGTGGAAGATGGCAGGATAACATCACAAGATCAGCGGGCCCAGCTAGATACAAGTGCCCAAAAATAGGGATCATTGGTTTTCTTAAAAGACCATCACCCGAGGAGGGGTCACCTTCATCACCTTCTTGTAAATAGATATAAAATTTAAATATTACATTTAATTTTTTGCTAGCAACTTTTTTGCTGCTAGCTACATTAAATAATAAGAAGATTTAGCATAGGCAGTGAGAAGATAGTATGCTTCCTAAACTGCTATTACTATTATTATTTAGCAATAAATACCCAGTCAGGTCATAAGTATTGTCACACAGTAAAAACTTTTCTTTTAGAATGCTGGCCACAAAAAAGTTTATTGAATTCGAATTTCGAATTGTTCATGAAAATAAAAATGTATACTTTTAGAATTTTCACTCATTTTTAAATATGGAGTGGACGCTTAAAGAAGACCGTGTTGCAGTTATTGCGTTGCATCGTTGCGGTTACGCGCCAATTCAAATTTTTAACATACTGAAAATTTTGAATATAACCAAAAGATTCGTTTATCGTACCATGAAACGATACAATGACGACTCTAGTGTAGATGACAGGTCAAGAAGTGGTCGCCCTCGCTCTGTTACGACTCCAGCAGTGATAAAAGCTGTGAAGGCGCGAATTCAAAGAAATCCCAAACGTAAGCAGAAACTATTGGCCCTTCAGATGGGGTTAAGCAGAACCACGGTGAAAAGGGTGTTAAATGAAGACTTAGGGCTTCGGACATATCGAAGAAAAACAGGACATCGTTTGAATGCTCGTCTAATGGACCTGAGACTGAAGAGATGCCGCGCTTTGTTGAAGCGGTACGCGAGAAAAAAATATCGGGAAATTCTTTTTTCGGATGAAAAAACTTTTACCGTAGAAGAGAGCTATTACAAACAAAATGATAATGTGTACGCACACAGTAGTGAAGTAGCGAGCAACCGTATTCCGCGTGTCCAACGAGGTCATTTTCCATCCTCGCTCATGGTATGGTTGGGAGTTTCTTATTGGGGCTTAACAGAGATACATTTTTGTGAGAAAGGTGTAAAAACGAATGCAGTTGTATATCAAAATACAGTCCTGACGAACCTTGTGGAACCTGTTTCTCATACCATGTTCAATAACAGGCACTGGGTATTCCAACAAGATTCGGCGCCAGCTCATAGAGCGAAGAGCACACAAGACTGGCTGGCGGCGCGTGAAATCGACTTCATCCGGCGCGAAGACTGGCCCTCCTCCAGTCCAGATTTGAATCCGTTAGATTAAAAGATATGGCAACACTTGAAGGAAAAGGCGTGCTCAAAGCCTCATCCCAATTTGGAGTCACTCAAGACATCCTTGATTAAGGCAGCCGCCGATATTGACATGGACCTCGTTCGTGCTGCAATAGACGACTGGCCGCGCAGATTGAAGGCCTGTATTCAAAATCACGGAGGTCATTTTGAATAAACTTTAGTGTCATAAGAATCTATGTTTTGTTAAGTTCATTTTGGTATATGAATGGTTACATAATGAATAAACTTGTTTCAATTATTTTACATTAAACATGTGACAGAATTTATGACCTGACTAGGTATAAAGGTTTTTTACTTTTGTCTATCAATTATTTTTTATACTTCATGTTTATATTTATGAAAAGCCGAAAACATATATGGAGGGGATTATAATTTAGCTATCGTCCATATTAAAAGCTCCCAGGGGTACATATTTACCGTAATAGTGCGTCCTTTCCTGTAGGATAGGATAACCATATTCATACTCAACGTCGGCGGCAGCATTGGTATGTATATTATATTGACATAGTTGTCTATGGACGTAACCAATTCAGGTAGGCCATGTCTTACGTTGTGGTAATTGAGCGTGGATTATATTTGAATATGCAATTTCGAAAAGGGCACATCTCTGAAAATGTAAAATTTTTAAGAAATGAAAAAAAAATATTATTTTCTAAAGCAGTGTAAAATTTAATATATTCACTTTTTAGATATATTTTAGTGTTAATTAGCAATTGAAAATTACTGGAATTATTATAAAATGGGTATAGGTAAGGGTCAACATTACATGTATATGAAAAAACGTATTTGACAAAATATGCGACATGTGCCCTTTTCGAAATTGCATATTTATTTATTGTTTATATTTATTGTACCCTTATATGAAAAAGTAAAGACCTAACATAAGAGAAATATAAAATTAATGCGTTGCTCTTAGCGGCTGGATTTGAAAGAGAATTAGTGTCATGGCGGTCGTCGCTCACTGTAATTCTGACGATCAGAAATCACGATGGACCACCTCAAAAAATATCACACAAAGAACAAACATCAATCAAACATCACTGAGTTTGTTTTGATTACGTTATTCGTTATCGATATTACAAATCTCGATTCACAAGTACGAATTGATCGTATTCATTGAAATCGCATAAGCGTATCGGAACGGATAATATTTAGATCTCAATGGGCGTTACAGGGAGGGTCACCTTCGGTTACATTTCTAATCAGGGTCCGCTGAGATTATTGCTACGTACTCCGGGGAACCTTCGTAAATTTTCCACGGGACTGTAACCCTAAAATATTTACGTAGACGCGTTTAGATAATGTTCGTGATTATACGTATATCGATTGTACGTATTTTGAATTTTGTGTTCGCATTCGATAATACGGTAGCACTAATTCATACATTCTAATAATCGTAATTAGTATGGTATTGTCATCGAACCTCACTCGTAGAGTAACTTAATCAAAACTGATTCTGATTAATTTCACGTTTGTCATTTTAATGACATATGTATATTCCAACGTTTGGAAAACTATTTTTTTTTTGTGTAAAAATATTTCTAAAAATAAAATGTAGTCCAAATAATTAACTATTATAATACATAATTAACTATTATTCTTCAATGATGTATTTTTGCCGCAAATCTAAATAACAAATGCAAAATTTATTGTTGCTTCGATCTGCGGGAGAGCTTATGGCTCAACTGGTATTAAGTGCTTCGTGCGGTCATTAGGATTACAACCGTGAATGAAGTCTCAATTATTTTAATTGCCTACGACCTACCTACCTACCTAACAGACCTACACTGATTGGTTGGCCTTGGGTTGAAGAAGTCGTTACATAGCAAAAAGAGATATTCAGATACTTCCGTTGTACCATAGTAAATACACATAAATTAGTTATAGATAAGCAACTCAAGCTCTCAATGTTTACGGGCGTCGGCCACTAGATGGCTTCGCTTCGATTAGTTTCTCATTGCTCTTGTAGATGGCAGTAATATATTACCTATCCTATATTTTATTTTTAATGAAGAATTTTGTAAATTTTCGATAACAAATAAAGACTTGTATGATTTATTAATTTTTTTATTTTCTGTGTTTCGTTATGCAATTATTAAATGCCTTAACTTTAACAACATGTATGTTTAGGGGCATCCGCTACAAGATGTCGCTAGTTTCCATACAAAAATATTTGTCTTAAAGTATCACAGTTTCAGACCTCTGCATTGTACTACAATATCGTTGCAAACATAATTTACCCTTCAAGTTCAATTACGTAACATAAAAAAAAAACTAAACTACCTCTAAAATTTTTAAAAGAAATCTTGAATCTTCTGTGTTTTTTTAAAACAAAATTAATGTTAAAGTTTATGCAAATGGAGCAAAGTATCAAGAGCCTTAAAATTTAATAAGACTTCGATAGTATTTTTCTCGGAAAAATGAAGCAATATCCTGAACACACAAATTATATTAGATATTACTAAGCGACCCCTTGTCTTTTAATTTATTATAACTATTTAGGTCTCTCCAAAAAAAGGTATAGTTTACTAGCTATACCTAAAATAGCTTTATTAAGTTTGGCAGAAATGTAGAGGTCTCTTGAAGTTTTAAGTACAAATACATCACATTCATCTCAACTTGATAACCAGTATATAATTTGAAACATTCGATTTTAGTCTCAACTACATTGTAGCTATAGTAGAATAGCTATAGTAGGGTACTGCTTAGTACCTGGTGGGCCATGAGATAGCTTGTTTTATCTACAGTAATGAAGATGGAGCAATTGGAGTGAGACTTTTGAGAACTTAAAGCTCGAAAATTTTGAAAGGATTTCAAACCATAAAATCTCTGACTCTCTTCCTTTACCGAAAATCTCGTATTTAATAATACGAGACAGATTTTCGGTACCCTAATGGGTAGAAAGTGCGAATTTTCCGAAAATGATGATAAATAATTCTAGATTAGGATTTTCAGTAATCGTATCACACTGTATAAACAAATAAATATTAAAGTTGCAGCTAGAGAAATCGGGTGCTTTAGGTGTAAATAAGCAAAACCTTTTCAACGCTCGACGAAATATCTTGATCCTGTACGAACGTGAAAATCGAATAAAATCTCTATCAGGACCGAAAATACGTTCCAATTTCAGAAACACGAATGGAGTCGGATATTCTATGTTTCCGGTACACGGCGGTTCGTCTAAGTGCGAGAGCGATAAATGCAATTCAGAATTGCTTTTCGTCCTATTCGCACATATTTACTCATAGATAGCCGTGAGGAAGACAGAAGATTTGTTTTTCATTTGCTGTTTTGATCTCGAGCTTCATAATAGACGGTTCATAATCGAAGAGGACTCCAGCTGTGCGAGAATCTATAACTAAAATAAATGAAAGGTCAAACGAAATGAGAGCGGGATGGTTATTGATTTTTTTTTTTTGCTGTAGTTGGATGATGAACCAGCCGAACCACCTGGTGTTAAGGTTATTGCAGTTCATAGACATATCAACGTGAGTACCTCCACCCGACCAAGACATGAGTTCTAAATTCCATTTCTATAGTATATTATATTATATTTATTTATATATTTACATAACATTTTATTATGTCTTTAGTTATACACAACGGTGTGTATTTAGTATCACCATTTTGATATTTGATTTTAGGATTCCTCTGCACAAATAGCTTGCTAATTTCCTTCTTTGCAAATACTTCCCAATCCACTGCGGCCAAAGGATAGCAAAATTGGCGCCCACTTATTCATCAGTAGATATTCTCTTCTCGCACGATTTTTTACCACCACCCTGCCTAATTGTTTCTAATTGTTTAATAATGATTAATATTAATTATAGATTTTGATTTGAAGGATAGAACTGCTATTACAACAATAGAGACTTAACGTTACGAGGTTCAGGTAACAAGTATCAGGTCAGGTTAGATAGATAGAGAGAGAGAGAGAATTACGCGCGATGTATCATCCAGTAAAATTTGTATATACATATTTAGATATACATACATACATACACACATACATGCATATAATATGCACATGCAAATACACATGCAAAATTATTTCAAACAAATATCACCAATAATAATTTGAACACAAGGTTGATAATTTATTTTTCATATGGGTTTGAAGGTCAACTAGAAAAAATCCCGCAAGCTCATCCCATCGACGAAGTGGAATTTTCATTAAAATAATCCAAGATTTTCCTTTTAGTTTCCTTCCTTGTCGTGGTCTAGATGAAATCGAACTAGGCAAATTGCAATCATTGATATGGACCACGTTTGACAATATTCGAAATTGTATTACCTTTGAGTGTTGCAATGTCTGTTTATTAAATTTATTTGGGAAGATTTGCTGCTATGATTTAGGTGAAGAATCCATTAATAACTTAACAGCAATTCTTTGAGAAGTTACTGGTGGCCCGGAGGCCTTTCCAGTTTTACCAGGGAAGGTGGGGGGTGCTGATAAGGTAACCTACTGATTGCTTCACGAATCTATCCTTACTATTTGTCCAGCGAAGTTATGAAACTTCCAAAAATGTTTTTTTTTTTGTTGAATTTCAAGCAAAATTGATTTATAATAAGTAATAGCAATTAAGTGAAACAGTTATTCAAAATACCCAAATTTATTTTATGAGAGACGCTGAACATAATATTAAATTCGGCAAACATTATGGAATTGCTGGTAACCCCATCTAATACTCCCTATATAATGTCTAATTTAGTACTAAGTTAACGCGAGTAACACCTGCGCCTAGCACAAATACAAATTTTGTATCAAAGCATAATCCTGCCAATTTGCAACGTCAGATTAATGTGAACTTTCCTCTTGATGTTGGATCAGTTCCAATTTGGCTGAACATTCGGCAATTTGGATACTTTGCTTTAGGTTTTTATCAAACAAATTTATGCACACTAAGCCGTCCTTGTTTATGGGACATTTGCATTTATGGTTAAAGGTGTATTTGTTATTTGTAGTCGTAAATGACCAAAACGTATAAAAAAGTCGTCATCTAAAGGAAGAAAGCTTCTGCTGTATCTACTCATGACCAAAACGACCCAAGCGACTATACCAATATACATACAAGTCCGGTAAGCAGGTACCAATTTGTTTAAGAAAATGCATTGCCACAATACAATACATACAACTTGCGCAAACCGCTATATTACACTGTTTACACATTAACTAATAGTCAAAAAGACACGTGTGGCACTCGGGAACTGCCGCGGTCATAGCATTTTTATCAACTTATGCAATTATAATTAGACAATAATAATTTCATCTTAAAACAATAATAAAATAAGACCACGCTATATATATAAATATTAACAAAAGCAAAACATTAACTGTCCCCTCCACACTCATAAGCTAGACCGCGCGAGAGAGAGGTGGGCAGACTTTTCATGATGTGCATGCAGTGCGACGTCACGCCGCGCGCTTATTCACAAACACTACACAAGCGCAACGTGTGAATTTGGTGATCGCGAACTACATGGTAGACGGAGTGGGGGGTGCTAGGTTTTATTTTCGTTACGAAATTTCTTGATTCTGTCGGATAAAAGCTATGCAATAGCTTAATAAAACCCGTAACCCTTGAATATAATCCAAGTTTAGACTATAAACTAAATTACCATAACGAACAAATAGTTATATTAGTTCTCAACGCCTCACTTCACAAAGTACGATAAGAAATCTAATCTAAAGATTATTAACATCTTCACGAGTTTCATAAGTACTTGCCACACCTCCCCTCTAGACTGTAACTAACTAACTTCTATAAATCGATGCTTAACGACAAAAAACTTACGATGGGCGGCCATTTGCGAGGCGGCTCCAGATCCATTAATATCTTCTTATCATTCAGTTCCCTCAAACATTATCATCGCTTCTCACAATTTCTCAGCGTTCAATTTATCTTGAAGCCGCTCAAAATCCGACTGGCGAAAGGCCAACGGAGTCGAGATTTCGTGGTAAAAAATTAGTGAGTCTAAAAAAACTGTTTTTGAGTTTTAAAATCCTAGTCCTATTTTAGTGCATGCTTAATCCAGAAATAAACAACTTGACTCCTGTAACAAAATCTGTTTTATTAAAGTCAAGTGTTTACAGCATGTTCTTCGATTTTCGCGAATAATATTACTTAACTTTAAAACTAATGTTGTCTACGAATTAGAAAATTAAACTACCCTAAATTCTTGGGCTTAGACTTTTTTATTGCTTAGATGAGTGGACGAGCTCACGGCACATCTGCTAGTAAATGTTTACTGGAGCCCATAGACATCAACAATAAATGCCGCCATCCACCTTGAAAGTTTGAAGTCTCAGATGTGGTATACAACAACTGCCCCATTCATCAATTCAAAACGCATTACTGCTTCACGGCAGAAATAAGCAGGGTAGATTGTATCTACCCGACTCACAAGACGCCCTAGCACCAGTGCTTATTATAATTTTTGCAGGTTTGGTTTTTAGTCTACATCGAAGTAGGTCATGAGCCTGTGTTAGAATTTCATTTGCTTCACGGCAGAAATAGGCAGGGTGGTTGTACCTACCCGTGCGGACTCACAAGACACCCTATTACTAATAATCATGCCAATTAGAACAAGACGCCCTATCACCAGTGCTAATTATAATTTTTGCAAGTTTGATTTTTAGTCCACGTGTAAGGCTTTCGTGCATATGTGTTAGTACATATTTAATTAAAAAATTGATACCTGTTTGGACTGGGTGAGTTACTACTATATCAAAAATGTCAACACAAGTACATATAAGCCTGTTCTTGATCTGTCTTCGCTCGCCGTTGTATTGTGAATATAATTCAAGTGGTCAAATTCTTATGACATACACTTATTTACTTTTGCTTCGCTTAATTAATAATACCAATATTATTTTTCCGAAATTTGCGCTAAATTACATCGATTACAAATAATATCATTGAATAATTTTGTACACCTCAACTTATGTTCTAGCGTAGTTCTTATTTAGCTCAACCTTTGAATATTGTTTTACTAACCAACAAATAGCAAAAGATCATCAATATCTATTCCATAACTGATCAAGCACTAAATCAATCATTCATTACGACTCGGTCAATATATTTTATAATAAACCTTCATTTAGGGAGCACTACCAGCAAATTGCATCTAAGACTAATCAACTGCTTGACTTTGTTTTACTAGCCTATTTTGCATTTGTGGGATTCTTAACGACAAAGGGAAGATCTTCCACCGAGCGGGTGATATTGCTCGGTAGACCGACGAACGAAATGCTATTGTTCGGTACTTGTATATATGCAAGCTTATCTTGAAAATGTCGTAAGCGAGATTCAGGCATCTGTCAAATATCTTGCATTTGCACGATGGCTACCCGCCAAACATCCCTCAGAGTTTGTTCGAATGTGGTAGTCCAATATGGTCCACGAATAGCATTTCAATCAAAGCATCGTCGATGCCACCACATGCTACACCTACACTGTAGCATATCGCTTCGGTATCTAAATTTAGTGGTCATAAATGAAGCCAAAGTTTTGTCGTCAATAACTTTTTCTTCTGGTCCCGGTGCCACACTTCCTACAAGATCCTTGCACCTAAGAGACGCGCGGGGTATATGAGACTGGACAATACGCAGGTGTTGAGAGCAGACCTCACGCCGAAGGGATTGTCCTAGTTAATTGAGAAATACATTTTTTTTCTAATTTTAAGTAACTAGAATGTTACGATGGCATATTTTATTATCGAATCGAATAGTGGTCGTAGTCTAAAGGATAAGATGCCCGGTGCATTCGTATCTAGCGACGCAACGGTGTTGGAATCCCGCAGGCGGGTACCAATTTTTCTAATGAAATACGTACTTAACAAATTTAATGTTCACGATTAACTTCCACGGTGAAAGAATACATCGTCTAATAAAATCAGACCCGCAAATTTATAATTTGCATAATTACTGGTGGTAGGAGGACCTCTTGTGAGTCCGCGCGGGTGGGTACCACCACCCGGCCTATTTCTGCCGTGAAGCAGTAATGCGTTTCGGCTTGAAGGGTGGGGCAGCCGTTGTAACTATATTGAGACCTTAGAACTTATATCTCAAGATGGGTGGTGCATTTACGTCATAAATGTCTATGGGCTCCAGTAACCACCTAACACCAACTGGGCTGTGAGCTTGCCCATCCATCTAAGCAATTAAAAAAAAAACAGAAAAAAAATATTTGCCTTTTTTTCATTTTTCGTTCACATCAAATTAATCCGTTGAAATCCTCAAAGGCATCTTCGGTTTTTTTTTTTATCGTTATTGCTATATCTGTAATATTTAGGTACTACGTTAATTTTTATTTTTCCATCTGCTCTGTTATCGTTTCGTTTGCCGTAATTAATTAAATTGGAAACTTAGTATTAGTTTTCGGCTTGAACATTCGTCGTTTTTTCATAGTTTAAATAGATACTTACTGGAATTTAGACGATATAATTGCTTCATCATCTTACTCTCTCTTTAAGACATGTTAAGTACGTATTTGTATGTTTGTCGCTTTGCTCAAGGTCCCGAGCAGACCTGACAGTGCACTGTGGCAACGAAGATGAAGACAATCGGGCTAAACTGGCCCAAAATAAAGCGCATAGCCCAAGACGAATCGCAATAGCGAAATACTGTTGAAGCACTTTGCCCCACCTGAGGATCTTAGGTCCTTAAACAAACAAAAGAACAACAACAAAATAACATGAGAGCGCTTGTCTAATGATTATAACTAGTGGCCCCGCAGTAGTCGAAATTCGACTTTAATCAATTCAAATTTTATGTTTAAACATTATTATGGTTCTATTGTCAAATACTATTATACTTATTTAATGCTGGAGTCATGGTCCAGATGGCTGGCTGATCCTTCGGCTGGTCGTAGGACCGTCGAGGCGATTCGCCCGGTCCTTGTGGATTGGGTGAATCGTGACAGAGGACGCCTCACTTTCCGGCTCACGCAGGTGCTCACTGGGCATGGTTGTTTCGGTGAGTTCCTGCACCGGATCACAGCCGAGCCGACGGCAGAGTGCCACCATTGTGGTTGCGACTTGGACACGGCAGAGCATACGCTCGTCGCCTGCCCCGCATGGGAGGGGTGGCGCCGTGTCCTCGTCGCAAAAATAGGAACCGACTTGTCGTTGCCGAGTGTTGTGGCATCGATGCTCGGCGACGACGAGTCGTGGAAGGCGATGCTCGACTTTTGCGAGTGCACCATCTTGCAGAAGGAGGCGGCGGGGCGCGTGAGAGACGCACAATCCCGCCGCCGTCGAGCGGGGGCCAGGGAGGCGGATCTCGCCCAAGCCCTGGCCCTCTAAGTGTTTCGGGTCCCCCTCACATGTCGGTCTGGGGACCGGCGAGGGGGGCCTAAGAAGACGACGTGCAAGCTGCTCTGCACGCGTTTTACGCAAGAGCATCCGGGTGATGGAAGGCCGGCTATCCTCGACCCACGCTGGTTCTGGCCCAGCGGGGTATTCCGTAGGATAGACCATTCTAACCGGCGCCATCTAGGCGGGCTTCGGACAGTCTGCCGACCGAGAGGGCTGGTGGTCGTGGCGCCGACGACCGCCAGTCCGGCGTCCCGAGGGGGAGGGTGATGGGAGAGATGTGCTCCGCACTAAACGCTTCACTTTCCCCCCTTTGCCTTGTCATGAGTTCTGTCTCATGCGAGGTTTGGACGTTGGTTGTTGAGCGACAGGAGGTTTTAGTCAGTTCGACTCTGACATACCCCGCCCAGTATCCCCAGAAAAGGGCGAAAGTCCGGAGATTTCCTGCAGACAAAAAAAAAAAAAAAAAAATATTTATTTAATATACTGACAGATTTCGCCAAAACTACACTATACATAAATAATAATAAAGACTAACAATATTTATCTATTCTCAATTTGACCACAGACTTTAAACACTAACAAAAGTTTGACAACAATAAACAAAGAGTATGTTTATATACATATATGTGTTGTGTCAAATACATGGTAGTGTGTGTAATGTTTTCTTTGTTGATTTAATGTAACTTTCATGCATTATTTTAAAAAAATATTAGCATTGTGCTCTTCTTCTCTATACTGCTCTAGAAGTGTGGAAATTTTCATACTCCTCCATCCGCGAATTTTTCGTTAAAAGGGATACAAAGTTTTTCCTTCAGGTAGTAATATATAGATATAAAAACGTATCTAAAAATCAACAAACTGCCAAATCAAATAAATAATGAATTCCAAGAGGCTTCCGACGTTACAATAACTCCTGAATAACTGAATTCTAAATAGTTATTCCGATGAAAACATTTCATGGAATTTTCGTGTATTAGTAGTTGATATTTAATTCAGTGAAACCTTACTCAAACGAATCAATAAGCACTTTGAGATTTTAAGTATATTAATATTTTACAAAACAAAGTTCAGATTTAGTCGAAAAGAAGTATTTAAATAGTTATACTGATTACTTTTCGCTTTGATCAGATTATAGTATGGCAATTGAGAATTTGCAAAAAAGTGGTTTTGGATTTTGGTAAATTTTATAAATCGAAACTTCGAACGTACGTCCCAGAAAATAGCCTGTCCTTAACACTATAGTAACATTTTAATGTAAAAATTGGATTAGCAACGCAAAAACATTCGCACTACGTAGGAAAATCCAGAAATTAACGCATAAAATTCTTCTCAAGGTAACTTTACGAAATTTTGCTCTTTAATGTATGGTAATTCGTGTGCCTTTTAGGCCGAACTAAATGGGCCTCAAGGGGGAAAATCCCGTAAAATGTAGCATAAATAAACCGCGCTCTATTCTCGCGCCCCATCGAGCTGCTTGCTTACAGAATTTTAAAAAAAAAACTCTTAATGTTATTTCCTTTTGAGTTGCTTCGACGTAACGAAATGGAAATTAATTTATTTACTCCATTAAATTCAATTCAGTGAGTGGACAAATCACTTTTGGCCCTTCTAGTTGTATTTTCCGCAGAATTTGACAGATGGGCTTTGAGCGTTGGCTCATTTCCTGTTTCGTAAACGTTGAGGAAAGTGGTTTTTAAGAGAATATTTCGCGGTGATTCTTATATTTAATTTCAGTTACAGAATTATAGTACCGATTTATAGAATTGTGCAAATCAAATATTATACCATGTGTGTTGGTTGTTAAAGCTCCTGTTTTTAGACAAATTTAATGCTTATTATAGTATTCTTTTTTCTTTTTCTTTTTTCTTAATAAATAAATATTTACTAACAATCACGCCACGTTAACTGGTCCCATGATAAGTTCGTAAAGAACTTGTGTTACAGGTACCAGATAACGGAAATAAATGTAAGGTTTTTATTATACACGTACATATATTTAATATACATCCATAACCCTGGAAAAGACATTTATATTTATCATATAAATATCTTCCCTTGGCGGGATTCGAACCCGCGACCCCCTTATGTAGTGACCATGTCACTTACCACTACACCAGACGGGCGTTAAATGATTGACTGTTAGAATTCATTATTAGGCACATATCCCTGAAAATAAACCGTTTTATTTTAAAAACGACTTCACGCCCCCCTTGAGGCTTAGTGGTTAGTGGAGCCCATAGACATAAAGAACGACAATGTCACCACCTTAAGACATGAACTGAGATTCAATACATTGGCGACTTATTTCTGATTTGAAACAAATATAAATGTGTAATAATGTAAGGTCTTCATGTAATGTTATATATAGTTTTTTTTTTTGTTTTTTTTTTATATAATGAACCGCTTTTTTTTCAATGCATCCAGCCGGTACCTGTAATTGTGTTAGCATTTAGTGTGAAATCAATATATATGATACCTGTAATGTTCTGTGCTGATGTATAACATGTTGGTACCCAATAAATAAAATAAAAATAAAATAAAATAAAAAAATAAGATTAAATAAAAAAATACGAAATTGATGCATACATAGTTCTGAAATTTATTTTTAAATCCAATGTGAAAATTAATAAGAAAAACAAAAGTTGGCAGAATGTAAAATAATCAAATCGAAAGTTGAAGAAATATGACATAGGATTTTATGGTTCTAATTCGAGATTCTTCTGATAATAACTGAAAGGCCTACTCTCTAATTCTGTTATAATCATCAACAGTCATCTATTTGGTTCATGAAACAGTATTAAAAGAGTACGGAAATAAATTAATTTTAACAGAAAATAAGTCCGTTCTATCCAAAATAAAATGGGCATATTAATTTAGTCGAAGTAAATTGAATAAGTATTATTAAGCTCGGCTTAAAAACGACTGGTGAGATATTAATAAAATTCAAGTGTGACCACATCAAAAGCACTTAAGTTAAAGCTTAAGCTTTCAAATAAATAAATAAACTTCAACATCGGTTCACCTAGAATAAAGTTGTGTTGTAACACACACATAAAAAATACAGTCGAATTGAGAACCTCTTGCTTTTTTTATTTTTTTTATTGCTAAATGGGTGGACGAGCTCACAGCCCACCTGGAGTTAAGTGGTTACTGGAGCCCATAGACATCTACAAAGTAAACGCGCCACCCACCTTGAGATATAAGTTCTAAGGTCTCAAGTATATTTACAACGGCTGCCCCACCCTTCAAACCGAAACGCATTACTGCTTCACGGCAGAAATGGCAGTTAATAATTACCACGACCATCAGATAGACTAAGTACTAAACGTTTTTTAAGGATATCAGTTATTCCAAGGGCATAATCGAAGTGCTGGCTACCGCTCAATCTGGAGACTGGATTTTCCCAGTCAGATTTGATACCATAGATTAATTGAGGCTAAAGACGAAATAGTATTCGTATATTTACGTTTTACCTTAATTATTTAATTCTAGGCGATGCGACACCACAATCTTTTGTAGTTATTTAAATGCGGAGACATTTAAATGGTGTTTAATTGTAAGGTTAGATTTTATAATTTATTATTTATTTATTTATGTACACACAAAAAAGAAGACATAGTACAGAGAAATAGGAAAATTATGTACAAAGGCACTGCTTATTTCTTTAAGAAATCTCTTCCAGCAGACCTGCGAGAGGATTATGAGAATAATAATTAAAAGTGATGAGTGTGTGTAGAACAGCTAAAATAACAAATACAACATGAGAATTATAGTAATGCACATACACATAGCAAATGTTGTTAAACTTGAATACAAAATATTATAAGAAACACAGTATATACGAAGAGTATAGAACAATGATCATGTTTTATATAGTTTAAGTTCACTGTTTGTCTTGCTAATAAAATAAAATGAAATGAGATGAAATGAGATAAAATGAGATGATGAAATGAGATGAAATGAGATGAAATGAGATGAAATGAGATGAATTGAGATGAAATGAGATGAAATGAGATGAAATGAGATGAAATGAGATGAAATGAGATGAAATGAGATGAAATGAGATGAAATGAGATGAAATGAGATGAAATGAGATGAAATGAGATGAAATGAGATGAAATGAGATGAAATGAGATGAAATGAGATGAAATGAGATGAAATGAGATGAAATGAGATGAAATGAGATGAAATGAGATGAAATGAGATGAAATGAGATGAAATGAGATGAAATGAGATGAAATGAGATGAAATGAGATGAAATGAGATGAAATGAGATGAAATGAGATGAAATGAGATGAAATGAGATGAAATGAGATGAAATGAGATGAAATGAGATGAAATGAGATGAAATGAGATGAAATGAGATGAAATGAGATGAAATGAGATGAAATGAGATGAAATGAGATGAAATGAGATGAAATGAGATGAAATGAGATGAAATGAGATGAAATGAGATGAAATGAGATGAAATGAGATGAAATGAGATGAAATGAGATGAAATGAGATGAAATGAGATGAAATGAGATGAAATGAGATGAAATGAGATGAAATGAGATGAAATGAGATGAAATGAGATGAAATGAGATGAAATGAGATGAAATGAGATGAAATGAGATGAAATGAGATGAAATGAGATGAAATGAGATGAAATGAGATGAAATGAGATGAAATGAAATGAAATGTAGTATCACTCTTGTCAGAGCGGTCGTGGTCGTCATCCAGTATCATTGCTGTGGGCAGATGTTATGCGCCTCACGAGTAATCGCCATTATTAGTATTATCATTAATTTATCAAAAGTAACGGTAATTTAGCCTGCATAAATCTATAGACGTAAATAATTTCTATCACGTTAACAACAGTCTACACTCTTGGGCAACTTAACACGTACTTAGTAAGCATAATTGTTTGAAAGCCTCCGAGACGTGCGACTGACGTATAAGATTGATAGATCGGATCTCCAGATATAAATTCGCTGGAAATAACTTCGATGGGTGAAAGGGGATTTGATTTAAGTGATATTTCGCTTAATACGCGACATTTAAGTTCCGTGATCCACACCGAGCTGTAGACCAACCACATTTATTTTGATTTCTATAGAACATTAAAATGAAATAAAATGAACAAAACAGAGAAACATTTAAACTGTTTCAAGGCCATGACCACGACCCTCAGTAATGAGGAAACCGACGCAAGGAGGAGGAGGAGAACATTAATTTCCCTCTTTTAATTTTTTATTTTTATTGTTTTTTTTTTGTAAGTTTGTATATGCAGTTTTTTGTTTTCTTTGTCTTAATTTAATATTGGTTAACGATATTTTTATCTTAAGCACAAACGCTCTTTAGCAAGATGTGTTCACACCCAAAAGGGTGAATTCTATAATGTATTATTTTAGGTAAATAAGTTCAATGTTTATGTGTGCAGATTTCATCCAGTTGTGTGAAACTAATAAAAAAAAAATTATCTTTGTAATTAAAGATACGTTTTATTTGGTACTAGCGAACCGCCCTCGCTTCGCTTCGGAAACATTAAATGTTATTATTGATAGCTGAGTCCCGCGATGTTACCTGCGACTATTGTTGTACCGCGGGTGACGCCGCGGGGCGAAGCTAGTCTAAAAAAAAGTAGCCTAAGTTACTCATCAGCTACCTATCAGTGAAAGCCTCGTCAAAATCGGTCCAGCCGTTCCAGAGATTAGCCAGAACAAACAGACAAACAGACAGACAGACAGACTGACAGACAGACAAAAATTGTAAAAAATGTTATTTTGGTGTATGTACCGTATATATATTCATATGCATGTAGTAAAAGCGGTTTTTTCAATATTACAAACAGACACTCCAATTTTATTTATATGTCTAGATGTATAGATTAGCATCAACAGTTCGATGTGTTTAATTGATTTTCAATTAAGTTTGCTTCATTCAAATAGCTGAGGAAGTTTTTTAATGATATATTTTCCAGTTTCAAACATTAAATGGCTCTCCTGAAAAGTTGAAAAAAATCGGTTGTCTGTAAAATCGGTTTACTGACGATAGTTGAACGTGACAACGTCATAAGACAATACTGATGGAATGGTTTCATTTTTCAACTATCGCAATTATCGTTGATATAAACAATTAGCACCACATTCACTTGTCACTGAACTTCATACTTGACGAAAACATGTAAATGTATTATTGTATAGCAGTTATCCACGTAGATGCATCGCTCACTCAAGTAGGAGAGAGACAGATGTCAAACGTTGCCGAACGCGGAGGCCGATGGTGCCTCTTTGTCGCTCGTTGCGCGCTCTCGCTTGCACTTCAAGCCTTAAATGGAACGCCTCAATGAGTCATGTTTTTTCGTGCGTGCAGCCGGCTCCATCGAATTATAAGACGTTGTCACGTCAAAAATTTCGTTTAATCCAAATATCCTATCACCTCTCGACTTGATTTAACAAGCTAACGAGCTCCACGTGCTATGCTAATGAATGCGATAAGTTTAAAAAGCAATTAAAATGTCGATATTTTACTGAAATATTGCCAAATCGGTGTACGTAAAAACAAGATACAGTTAATAATTCTATTGTTTCGATAATTTGTGTCCTTGTGATAACTTTCTGAAAGATATCGTTTTAAGTATGAAATCGTCCTTCATACTTTTACAATACATACTATTTTTTACACACACTATTATTTAATTAACTGGTGGTAGGAGCTTTGGTGAGTCCACGCGGGTAGATACCACCACCCTGCCTATTTCTGCCGTGAAGCAGTAATGCGTTTCGGTTTGAAGGGTAGGGTAGCCGTTGTAACTATACTGAGACCTTAAAACTTATATCTCAAAGTAGGTAGCGCGTTTACGTTATAGATGTCTATGGGCTATGAGATCGTCTACCCATCTAAACAATAAAAAAAAAATTAATAACGACGTAACTGATTTGTCATTTATGAAAAGCTGTGCTCTGCATTTGCGTTATAAAGTCTATTGTGTGTGCCTTAAAACAAAAAATTCGGCGTATGTAGGTGACATCTATAAAAACTTTAGGTCCCTGTAAGAGAATTCTCGAAGCTTACCAAATTAATCTTCGTACAGATCGAGACAATGGAGACTTAGCAACGTAGTACAGGACTCCTGCCGACATAATTCTATGCTTACAAAAGATTTATACGTTCTGAATTGAAGTTGTGGTCGAAAATTTATTAACTCCAACTTTCCTAATGAACTGGCTTGTTTTTAAAATCTAACATCGGCTTGTGCTCGAACTAGTCCGTCCGAGTTTGGCTTTATTAATAAAGTTTCGGTTCTTGATTTTGCGATACAAGAAGAGAAGGGTTCGTTGTTATGATCAAGAAACATGACAATGTGGAAATGTAATGAGATTTAAATTTCTCTATTGCTTACAGCCTCAATTCTACTGTAAGCTGGTAAATCCCTCAAACCGGAACGTAATTTTTTTTATTGCTTATACTGATGGACGAACTCACAGCCCACCTGGTTTTTAGTGGTTACTGGAGCCCATAGACATGTACATCGTAAATACGCCACCCACCTTGAGATATAAGTTCTAAGGTCTCAATATAGTTACAACGGCTGCCCCATGTTTCAAACCGAAACGCATTACTGCTTCACGGCAGAAATAGGCAGGATAGGGGTACCTAACCGTGCGGACTCACAAGAGGTCCTACGATCAGTAATTACGCATCATAACATGCTGATTATGTTGATACCCCTACTGGTACAGTACGCCCAATCACCCAGCTAGTGCGGAAATTTATAAATTTCACTATTGCGATTTTAAGTACACGATATTATTTCATTCTCTTGTGGATACGTACGATACTGTAATACAATTTAGCGGGATTTTAAATGTCGAATAGTTCCGATCTTCTATATTAATTACCATGTCTTTCAATCTAGCTTAAAGCTGTTTGTAAGACAGAAAACAAAATGAAAACGAACAGCAATAAAAAATAATTGACAACCTCCTTAATCACGATTAAAATATCATTAATATACGCCCAAATTTTTTGTTATTCAGATAAGATTTTTTTCGAATTCCAACAAACTTTTTAAATCTCTCGTCAATATTTACCGGGCTCTTTGTACAGAATACAAAAGGCGGAGGCGGCATCCGAGCGTTACAGCGGTATAATTTCGGTTAACCTTTTGATCGCTTGTGACGTGCCAAATCAGGGCCTCCATCCCGAAATCAGCGAACGTACCGTTTATCATAATATTGCTCGAGTCGGCATAAAATCTTAGTTGATGAGGTAGTATGTATTAGAAAGCGCTCAAACTATATTCAGTTTAATTATGTTTCGTGGAAATGGTTTCGTTTCGGCTACGGAATTGCTACGCCGCTACGCTGCTACGGCGCTACGCAAATATCAAAACATGACTATATTTATAATAGAAACCCTGTTTTTTTTTATATTTAAAGATTTGGCAAAATCAATGCCAAAGGCGTTGGAGCCAAAAACTTTATGAAAAAAAAAAGAAACACGTGTGGCACTCGGAGACTGCCGCGGTAAAGCTATTGCATAGCATTTTTTATCAACTTATGCAATTATAAATCGACAATAATAATTTAATATTAAAACAACAATAAAATAAGACCACGCTATATTTATAAATATTAACAAAAGCAAAACATTAACTGTCCTCTTCACACTCATAACTAGACCGCGCGAAAAGTCTGCCCATCTCTCGATGGGCAGACTTTTCATGATGTGCATGCGGCAGTGCGACGTCACGCCGCGCGCTTATTCACAAACACTACACAAGCACAACGTGTGAATGTTTTGAACGCGAGCTACATAGTAGGCGTAGTGGGGGTGTCAGGCTATTTTCGTTTCGGAATTTCTTGATTCAGTCGCCGCGCTCAAGGCTATGCAATAGCTTAAAAAACTAAAGATATTTTTAGTTTGACGTACCTTGCTATTACTCTATTTTTATTTCCGTTGCAAATTTCATTTGCAAGAAAACCGCTCATCAATGACATCGCGATCAGCGAGTATCCTTAATGATCATATATGAGCTCGCAAGGCTTTGTAGAGCTCATGGACTTGAACTTAGTTTGATGCGTGGAAAACATTTTAGTGAATACAATGAATACGACTGCTTGTATTATCATCTCAAAAAGTCATCGTCGCCTAAAGTATTCGATATATTCGTATGGATGCTATCAAATTCTGCTAAAAATACGAAAACGAATTCACGATCTACTTCTACGACAAAGCACATATCAAAACTGAAACTAACAAATATTATTAATTTGTGTAACTACTGATTGTAGGCCGTATTTTGAGTACATATGCGAATGTAATTACAAACATCTTAATATATCTACCGAGAAATAGTTATACATTCCGGAAGATTTGACAAGCAATATTGATCGTAACTGAACTTCGAATTCGTGTTTAATGTTATCACCCCCCGCCGCTAAGGTAATAGAGTGGCATTATCTTTAGGCTCCAGTAAACGCTTTACACTAGGTGGGACATAAGCTTGTCTGCATGGAGAGTTATATCAAAACAACCATAAAAACACAAAAAAAATCTCTCTTAAGCATTTAAAGTCAGAGTAACTCGAATGAAACATCACATGTTTTTTTTTTTGCTTATGTGTTTTTTTTTTTGGTCAGGTGGAAATCGCCGGACTTCCGCCCTTCACTGGGGATGGAGGGCGGGGCATGTCGGAGTCGAACCGACTAAAACCTCCTGTCTCTCAACAACCAACGTCCAAACCTCGCATGAGACAAAACTCATGAAAAGGCAAAGGGGGGAAAGTGAAGCGTTTAGTGCGGAGCACATCTCTCCCATCACCCTCCCCCTTGCTTATGTGGGTGGACTCAAGACTTCAAACCACTATTTATTACGCAAATTGTATTTTTTCGGGTTTAATTTTTATTATACCATATTAAACCTTCACTGTGGAAGTCAATCGCGACCAATTGTTAGATACGTATTTCATTAGAATCATGTTAGAGAATACAAGAATGCTCTCAAAACAAATTAAGGGACGAGCTCATTTTGGGTCTTCGTAGAATTATTGACACAAGCGCGAGTTTAAAGGTCGCGTTCAAGTGGTTATACCTACTAGAATATTAAAATAGACTTTAAGAATAAAACGGCCTAAGGAAATTTTAAAGACGCTTAATTTCGCCGTAGCCAAATTTATACCTCCTTGAAACTTAAGATAGAAGTCTTATAACTAACAATTACGTTCGAATAAGTTGGGGAAATATAAATATGGGAACAAGGTAATAGGCAAAATTTGATCGTTATCAAAGATAGTGTGATGAAGGAGAACAGCCGGTAGACTTTCTGATCCAGCGGATATCCCGTGGGGTGCATTTGCCGCGGTAGTGATGTCGGCAACCCTCGATCCGGCATCATGTGTCGGTGGGATAGAAAAGAGACCCTCCCCAAATATAGGAGCAGGCAGGCAGGCATAGGTAGGCTGCAGCTTGGCTCTGCCCCTGGTATTGCTGAAGTCCAGGGGCGACGGTAACCACTCACCATCAAGCGGGCCGTATGCTCGTCTGCCTACAAGGGCAATAAAAATACTTTGGTCCTCCTCTGCCTTGGTTGAACTTTTGTTATTCTAAGTTTGGACGCGGGTTGTAAAGCGACATGTGGTTTTCAAATTATGCTAAAGATAAAACCTTAAAGTTTGTTTCGCGAAACTCCCTTTTCTTTAAAGATCATTTTTAACACGTTGACTGCCGTAGGTCACCGGTGTCCTACATGGCGCACTGAAGTAATTATGTCGATTTCTCTCTACGATCTTCTTACTAAGGTGCCAAAATTTCTAGTAGATTCTGGGAAAGATGAATCTGAGAATAAATATATTTCTAAGTGATCTAAAAGACTTACACATTAACATACAAAAGAAGGCGAAGTTTGGTAATCCAGACGCTTAGTAACAGAAATCGACACAATTACTTCAGTGCGCCGCGTAGGGCACCGGTGACCTACGTGGCAGTCATGTGTTAAATGCAATAAGTATATTGAGTAACATCTAATTTGAAATAAATAATATGAAAAGTCATAAAATAACTGACAAACCCGTCTTATTGTAGTAGTATTTTCTCCTCCACGATTTTAATGAAGGCGTTCAAAGCTCATCTTAGCTCGTCAGGCAAACGTTAGTCGTAAACACTATTCGCAAGACTGAAAATAAAAAACTGCCCTTCAAAATTGTGTGTGGGGGCTTAGGACTGTTACTGGTGGTAGGACCTCTTGTGAGTCCGCGCGGGTAGGTACCACCACCCTGCCTATTTCAGCCGTGAAGCAGTAATGCGTTTCGGTTTGAAAGGTGGGGCAGCCGTTGTAACTATACTGAGACCTTAGAACTTATCTCAAGGTGGGTGGCGCATTTACGTTGTAGATGTCTATGGGCTCCAGTAACCACTTAACACCAGGTGGGCTGTGAGCTCGTCCACCCATCTAAGCAATAAATAAATAAAAAATAAAAAGCCGTTTTGTTTTGTCAGTAAATTTTCTTTTCTTTTTTTTTTTTTTATCGCTGTGGAATCCATTTACGGATACCCGGTCGAGGGGGGTAACGGACCGGGTTATGTCGGACTCCGGCGTCAGAAGAGAAGGGCCGAGGTCCTTCACCTCCCCCAATTTCTCACAGGAGACTACGCCTTGAAAAAGGCGCGCGAAGCACTTGCCCCGCAGAACGACTACCGACTAAACCCCATCGAGCTCCACCACACCGACTACACGAAACTTACGGTACCGCGATGCGCGCCGAAAGTCTCGCCTTAGGCGGTACCCGTACTAATGTTAAGACGGGATTTCATCCCCGGGAAAATCTCGTAGAACCTCGTCTCGGGAGACACACCGTGAGCGGCGCACAGGAGCCACCTTGCACCGCTTCACCACCGGACCAACAGTCGAGTGCCGAGCGCCCCCGCACCCGGCACTCGATAGTCCCTACGAGGGCTGAGCGGCGGCCTCTCGCACGCGCCGTCCACCCCGCCTTCTGCGCTGAGGAGCCGAAGAGGGATCCCGTTCCCTTTCGCGCTCCTCAGCCTCACGAAGCGCCATGACTAAGTCACAGAACCCAGCCATGGCCTCCCACGAACTCCGGTCCTCTACCATACGGGCGACGATAGCCCGCAAAGAGAGGTCCTGCCCCAACACCGCAACGAGGTTTCGCCGCGGGTGCTCCCACCGTGGGCACGCTTCTAGCGCGTGCTGAGCGTCATCGTTCGGGTGCCCGCACTGGTGGCAGCCCGGATGTGGCTCCCTTCCGCAGACTCTCCACAGATACCTCCCGAAGCATCCATGCCCTGTCAGTAAATTATCCTAGAAACATTTTATGTAGTACACACAATTAATTAATATCTACATTTGTATTGATAAACATTTAGTAACTTATTTAGTAGGATACAAAAATAACAGACTATTTAGATTAGAATTTAATGATCATTGTCTAAGACTGAGCATTAACCAATTTGTTATTTAGACATTCAGTAGATAAGTGCGTGGCCAAAAATATGGAGTGGAGTGCTCACGATAACTATAAAGACAGACTCCTTTAGGCTGACTGGAATGATCACTCAAAAGAAGAAAACAATTTTAATATTTGAAGATTGCCGAGCTAAGTTAAGCCTATTAGTGTTAAGTAATTATTTTTACTAAATAATCCAAATTTTTTTGATCCATTTCAAAGAACATTTTTTACGATCACCGCCATTTTTTCGCTAAGTGGCTTTGCTTTATATCTATTGCTAAATCTTAAAAACAAATGCTTACGAACTTGATTCATAATAAATAAATATTTAAAATATTATCTACGACAAGCACATTTGTACGAGCAAGAGACAAGTAAACATGTAAACAAGTTACTTAGTGGATCGATCTAATACTTCTGCTAATGACACTACTGACGAGCGGCCGTACGAGGTCTTCATCAGATGGACCCTGGAAAAAAAACCTGGTGGAAAAGCAAGCTTACAAGCTGTGTCATACATACATCATAGCATACAAGATATTTGACAGACGCCTGAATCTCGCTTACGACATTTTCCTTGATAATCTTACTTAAATAAAAAAGATGTTTAGTGCAGTGAGACACCGGATAGGAACGAAGTTCCTTATTATAAAAATATTAATTTTAAGTTCTATTCGAGGTATAAATATTAAGTATTTGTTCTTACTAACTTATTTTTAAGAAATTACTGTTACTAACATTTATATGGATTATTATCTAAAATAAAGAATTTAATAATAATAATAAAGAAAATAAAGCTGGAGCTTTCGCAACAACCCATGGTCATTCGATAACGTGCGAACTTATTGTGGTACACTTCATTCACGGTTGCTTGCATAACAGTTAGTGTATTGCGCAAACGAACGCTTTGAGATCGTGGTCAATGAATGATAAAAAATATGTTATTTTTTGTACGTTATTACAAAGTTAAGTCGTATAGTGTGCATTACTAATAAAACTCTTACATTATTGGACGTTTTTTTCCGGTTAGGGTACCCTTCCGCATAGTCCCATAAGGAACTTCGTTCCAAAATTCCGAACAACGTTTGGACCGTCGGTCTGCCGAGCAAATACACTCGCTCCGCAGAAGATCTTACCTTTATCGTTAAGCCCCTAACACGCTTTACTCAGACGCATCAAAGTCACCTCTCTTAGGCCGAAATAAACACGACTATCCGCGCAAACACAATCCGACCGTTATAAACATACAAATCGCGACGGAGCCAACGAAAGTTGCAAGCACATCATAAATCTCGTCGATTTTACGGATTTCCGAATTTTGATGTTCGATTAAGCGTGAACAAACGATGCTTGGGCGAGCGAAAAACTTACAACAATGGCCCGTTTCCTGAAGCCGAACTCCTTCGCTGTAAACCTTAAATATTATACAATGTTGTGTACCTACTCCGACCGTACTTTTGTATATTTTGTTGAAAGGGCCCCTGCTATACTTTTACGCTGATGTCATTGATAAGTCTTTGTTGCTGCTGTTATTAAATGAACGTTTTGAACCATTCGTTTTGTTATTCAAGAGAGTTTGTAAATTGCGATGCTTGAAGAGGTCATTGAATATAAGCGGATTTCGAACTGAAATAAGTTATGACAATGATATATGTTCATACTGTACGCACCCAAAGTTTTTAAATTGATACCACAATTTTTAACATACCTACTATTTTTTGCAATTAAAGCAGGTATGGTAATGGTAGCTACTTCAATAGCAACATTGCTTAGATCCAAAAAAAATAGTTAAAAACCCTAACTTTATCTGTAATCTTAATTAAATCAAAACCAAATGCTGTCAATAAGATACGATGAATATTATAATACATATACTGTAAAAACATTGTCGTTCAGTAAATACCTAATTTGTATTTATAATTCAAAGGAAAAGATACATTAAACATACAAGAATTAAACATGTAGAAAAACTAACCTATACTAACAACTCCATTGACCAGGACACGGCGGAGCATACGCTCGCTGTCTGCCCCGCATGAGAGGTGCAGCGCCGTGTCCTGGTCGCAAAGATAGGACCGGTTTTGTCGCTGCCTGGCGTCTTGGCGTCGATGCTTGGCGGCGATGAGTCCTGGAAGGCTACGCTCGACTTCTGCGAGTGCACCATCTCGCAGAAGGAGGCGGTGGAGCGAGTGAGGCAAAACTCTCCTCACTACGCAGAAACCCGCCGCCGCCGAGCAGGGGGTCGGGACCGGGGTCGTATCCGTGACCTGGCCCCCTGGATTTTCTCTTGTAAAAAAAAAAAGTTACAGCTCCATAACATATTTATTATATAATCATTGCAATGTAACGATAAGAAAAAAAAAAGAAGAGAGATAAACCCGTAGAAATAAATTAATGAAAAAACTGGTCAAACTTCTAATGTCACGAATTTCAATATACTATTGCATGAAATAAACACATTTACATATGAAAAAACTATACACCAGTAAATATAGACATACATGGATAATCATATATATACTTCAAACTTAGCTATTTATTTAAACAAACATAACACAATAATTCTAAAGAACAACGTAAAGAAATGAACATTATTAATTTTTCACTTTTTAATATAATATATTATAGAGTATACGAAATAAGACAGAAACAACAGGATAGAATAGATTATGAAACTTTGAACAATGTATAATGCAAATACCTATACATATAAGTTTCGCTCACGCTACGCCAGGCGAACGAGTTTATTTCGCGTAATTCATTCTTTGATAAACGAAGAGTCACAACTTTAGTACGAAAGATCAAATCCTTTAATTGACTTACTTTTGTTTCGAAATATCTTTATGTGTAAAGATAACAGCTATCGGTTTGGAGTACCGAAAAAAAGATGCCAAAACTGATTATTAGTATTTGGCAAATTTAACAAAAACTAGAGGTCCCGCAGTAGTCGAAATTCGACTATAATTAATTGGAATTTGTAAGTTTGTACACTATTATGATTGTATCTTATACTTCTATAATCACAAATTTCGCCAAGACTACACTATAAAAAAATATTAATAAAGACAAACAATATTTAATCTATTCTCAATTTGACCACAGACGTCAAGAACAAAAGTTTGACAATAAATAAATAGTATGCATGCGTGTGTGCGTCAAATACATGGTATGTAGTGTGTGTAGTGTTTTCTTTATTGATTTAATGTATCTTTTATGCATTATTTAAAAAAAAAACTTTGCATTGTGCACTTCTTCTCTATATTCTCTATAAGTGTAGAAAATTTCATACTCCTCCGTCCGCGCAATTTTCGTAAAAAGGGATACAAAGTTTTTGCTTCACGTATTAATATATAGATAAAGAATGCCTAGACTAATTATTACCCATTGCAAGTTCGTACTACACCTACTACTAGTAATAACTACGAGTGATATTCCTAATATACACGTTCTTAATTCTATTGCGTGTCTGTACCAATGAATTCAATCAGTGAAGTCGGAGACTTTTTGGCGGGAACGCGAAGAGTGAAGTTCTGTGATTTGTTTTATTTTGTCTATTTAGTGTTTCTTCAGGTTTAAATGTGTAATAAAGGTGGTTTATTAACTGTTTAATATCTGTGAAAGTGCACAAATGTGGGAAAATGAAATAAAGCCACTGGACGTAACTTCTCGGGATCCTCCAAAAAGTCTAAAGAAAAAATCTCAGTAAATGACCACCATTTTACTGAGATTAAATTTCATCCCATATCATCTCATTTCATTTAATTTCATGCCAGTTCATTAATGTCTCAAGTTAATCATCTTCATTTCATTTCATTTCACTCCATATTATCATTTTTCATAAAAATAAGATTATAGGTAAATTAAAATAATACATGACTTAGTTACCAGGTCACAAAATCTCTTTTCCAAAAAATCAGTGAGGTCGCGTACGAATCTACTTTTCTAACATCACCGACGTAATAAGCAGTGGCTTTCAGAAGCCGTATCGAAGCAAAAATGTCTCTGTAATATTTTCATCTCAGACGCACTCCCGAGACATTGTTCATGTGTGCACAACGTGATGGAACTCACAAATGCCAGTTCTAAAGAGGCTTAAGTCTGTAATCCCCAGAGCCCGAGTCAACTAAAATGAACAAACTAAATTGAAAAAGCTTGTAATAATCAAACATGATACACGTATATAGCTTTTATATTATTAGAAGGAAATTCGAGACAAACATTATTATACTTATTATTATGTTTATTAACCGACTTCAAAAAAGGAGGAGGTTCTCAATTCGACTGTATGTTTTTTTTTTTATGTTCGTTACCTCATAACTTTGGACTGGGTGAATCGATTTTGATGATTCTTTTTTTATTCGAAAGCTGACGCTTCCCGTGTGGTTCCATTACAATTTAGTCCAGTTCTGATAATGGTATCTATGAGAAAACCATATAAGTCTTAAATTTAATTTAAAAACAGTTAATAAACCAGCTTTATTACACATTTAAACCTGAAGAAACACTAAATAGACAAAATAAAACAAATCACACAACCTCACTCCTCCCTTTCCCGCCAAAAAGTCGCACGTATCTCCTACGAATAAATAATAATATTTATTATGAGATACGCTACGAATAAATAATAATATTTATTCGTAGCGTATCTCATATAAATGTTAAAATAACACAACTAGTCGTCAAATAGCTTACGTAAATCAACATTTGCTTCATAAGAAAATAGTAGTAGCTCAAGGAGTATTTAATTAAGCACTTAACAAACCGTTTATTCTGTTCTAAATTAAAATTGTACGCTGGCAAATAGTTTTATCGTGCAATTTTTTTTTAATAATGTCCATGTAATATTTTGTCCATTGGGAGGATTATGCCAGTAGTCACCACGCTTGGCAGGCGGGTTGGTGACCGCAGTACTATGCCATTTCTTCAGGGTATGCTGCTGCCCATGTCCTGATGTGTTTTATTTAGAGACATAGCTGGTTATGGATGGTTATACCGCCATCGGTCGGTCGCCAGGGCCTTGTCTGTTAGCTAGCAGGATGCACCACGGGCAGGTAAGGTTGGCTATTGAGCAGCTGTGATTTCATTGCCACCCCTTACACCCCCCTTGAACTCAGCAATCCCGCAATGCTTAAAGACAACAGTTTTCAACGCTTGTGTGCTGCCGGTCATGACATATGGCGCTGAAACGTGGACATTGACCGTAGGTTTGGTCCGTAAGTTCAAAGTCGCTCAGCGTGCGACGAGGATGGTGACCGGTGCTTGTGGTACCTAAAAGACCGTTAATGGATCAGGAGGATCCGAAGTAACGTGAGCGAGTATGCCTGAATTCAAATCTTGCAGATACATTTTCATTTTTCTATAGTCATGCGTACCTACCGGGCATGGCGATGGTAAAAAAAATCCAGTCTATACCATACGATCAAAGGATGACTTGGATAGACTTTTTCGCGCATCTACTACTTGCCCGGAAATCACCAACGCGACTGCTGACCAGGTCTAATCATATTATAATTTATCAAAACATTATATATACTATTGGAATATCTCACGCTTTCAAAAATGCTGTGCTGTACATTCGAACTCTCTTCAAAACCCTCGTAATATATACATACAACGTGGCCGAATTTAAATTTACCTATAACGTCACACATAATTCATTTAGTCAACATGACTTCCTTAGAAGTAATAAATGACATTGACAATTCTTTTAACATAAAGTGCCACAAAATCGATAAAGCTGAAGAGTGCGCGAATGTTTTATGCCCCTTTAACTTTAAAATACTTAGTCTAAATATTAGGAGTTTGCAATGTAATTTTGACGGTCTTCTAGTTTTACTGAAAAGGCTTAACACGTCTTACGATACCATAGTATTAACTGAATGTTGGATCAAAGAAGGCTCAGTTATAGGTCAACTGGATGGCTATACGTCACATTGCTCTACTAAATATATTAACCAATCCGGTGGTGTAGTCATATACGTTAAAGACACATGGAGAGCCGTAGTCAGTGAACCCGAGCTCATGGACGCAAACTGCTTACTAGTGAACATTCCAAATGTCCTACAGTTATTGGGAATCTATCGCTCCCCCTCGTTTCGAAACAGAGACGCCTTTATAAATTCACTTTCTGATGTAATCACTCATATGGCTAGTTCTCAATGCTCAATCATAGCTGGAGATATGAATATCAACATTAACGATAGTGATAGTTGTTCTGAATATCTAAACCTGTTGGCTCAGTCTGGATATAGGTCAGCAATCGACATCCCTACGAGGAACAATGCTATACTTGATCATATATTCGTAAAGACTCGTGTTCAGTGTGAGTCCATCGTTTGTTTGTCGTCCGTAACGGACCACTATCCTGTAATGATCGGATTTGCGAAAAAACATCAGCCTTCCCAGAAACGCCTCAAACACCTTATTAAACTTGACTATGACTCTATCGAATCAGAACTGAAAACAACAAACTGGTCTACAATTCTAGAATCATCCTGTCCCACAGACGCGGCAAATTCCTTTATGTCTATCCTGACCACTGTCATAAAGAAATGCTCCAAACGGGTGAGTACTAGTCGCTCACAAGCCAATATGACGCCCTCAAAGCCGTGGATGACACCAGGTTTAATCAGATGCTCGGTTCATAGAGACAAATTACATTTAGACGCAAGAAACTGTCCCAAGGACGATCCCAAAATCACAGCCTACAAACGCTACAGAAATTTTTACCGACACCTTCTCCGCAAACTTAAAAATGAGTACGATCAAGACCAGTTAATATCTAATCAGAATAACCCTAAAAGGCTCTGGGAAACTATTAAACGCATTACCCATTGTTCGAAACAAAAAAGCAATACCTTTGACTTATGCAACATATCTTCCACGGTTAAGGACTCGCTGAATTACTGCAACAGCTACTACACCTCTGTGGGCCAAAATCTAGCCAACAATATTCTCTCAAAAACAAACGAATCTCAGAATTCCCTCGCTACCCAAAGCAACAATTCATTATCCCCATCACAATCTCTATTTTTCCACCCTACAAATACTGATGAAGTAGAAAAGTTAATCTCACAACTAGATACCAAAAGCGCTCCAGGATTAGACAAAATCGGAAATTACCTCATAAAACGTATTAAAACCCTTATTTTAACCCCATTGACTAGAATATTCAACCTGAGTCTCTCACCGGGCATTTTTCCGGAAACCTGGAAAGAAGCTTTGGTTATCCCTATCCACAAAGGAGGCAATTCCGATCATCCAAAAAACTACAGGCCCATATCCCTACTCACTTCATTTTCTAAGCTTCTTGAAAAAATCGTAAACAAACAATTAACAGCATTCTTGGAATCTAATCGCCTAATCTCAGAGCAGCAATATGGCTTTCGCCAGCACAAATCAACCGAGCAAGCAGTCTGCCTTCTCACTAACTCTGTTTGTAAATATATCGAGGAGGGCAGATGCTGCCTGGGTGTCTTTCTTGATCTAGCAAAAGCTTTCGATACCGTTTCAGTTCCCATCCTTCTGCGCAAATTAGAAAACACTGGAATTAGAGGACTTTGCCTTAATTGGTTCTCAAGTTACCTCACAGGTAGAAGACAATGTATAAAGGTAGGAGACCACATCAGTGACTTTTCTACGGTTTCCTTCGGAGTGTCCCAGGGTAGCATTCTTGGACCTACACTATTTCTGGTATACTTGAACAGTCTGTCACATATTAAAATAGACAATGCGAACATAATTAATTACGCTGACGATACTGTCATAGTTTTCCACGAGTCCTCCTGGGAAAGGCTCCAAACTACAACACAAAAAGGCCTTCAAGTAGTTGCTGACTGGTTAAATAAAAATTTACTGACTATAAATCCATCAAAAACAAATTACATCTGCTTTCACAAAACAGTTAAATCAGCCCCACCTCCAAACTTATCTCTAGCGATACATTCTTGCCAAAAAAACAATTTCCTTACACCAATTCTTCCATGTGATTGTCCGGAAATACTTAAAGTTAGTTCTACTAAATACTTAGGCATCACTATCGATGAAAAACTTACATTTAAAGAGCATATAGGCTCTACTACTTCTAAAGTCCGGAAATTAATTTTCTCCTTTAAGTTGCTCCGAGACGTAGCAAGTATAAACATATTGAAATCCATCTACGTCGCCCTATGCCAATCCATACTCTCATACTGCATCCTGGCCTGGGGCGGAGCAGCCACTTCTCATCTAATTACCCTTGAAAGAGCTCAGAGAGCAGTATTGAAAACTATTTTAAAGAAACAATTTAGGTATCCCACAGACACTCTCTTCAAAGAATTTGGGGTCCTGAGCGTGAGAAGAATATTTATCCTTAGGGCAGCCCTTGATTACCACAGAGAAGTTCCTAAAATTACCAACATCAAAGTTCTTGCTACAAAACGCACTCCTATAATCCCGACGCCCTCAGTTAGGACGGCTTTTGCTCGTCGTTTTAGCTCCTACATGAAACCTTACTTATATAACAGACTCAATAAAAAATACAAAATTCTTAACCTAAATTATGAAGAAGTTAAAAGAAAGTTAATAAAAGAACTGCTTAATTGGTCCTACTCTTTTTCGGAGGACTTTCTGAAATGCATTAAGTAACCCTAAACACGTACTTATGGTAAAAATCATTACACCTGTTCCTTTTCTTTTTATATATATGTGTATGTGTATATATGTATATGTGTGTGTGTGTATATATATATGTATAATATTTCGCTTAACTATTTTGATTTACTTGTATATTCAGCACCGTTATTACTAGTTTTAAGATACTCCTGTAAAAAAAACTCTCCACGAGACAGGCAGTGCCTAGTGTGGAGAGTTTTTAGCAAACTGTTATGTGTAAATGTATCATGGTTAATAAATAAATTATTATTATTATTATTATTATTATGTTTTCACAGATTATTTCTATAATGGAGAAACAACACCGTGTAATAAAAATGAAACCCGCAGAATTTTATTTACCTTACTAGCTGACCCGGCAGACTTCGTAGTGCCTTAATCGATAAATAAAATACCTAAATTTTTGTATAAAATAAACTTAAAACAAACAAAAGGAATCCGTCCGACGGGGGACACATCAAAGCGAAAACAAAATTGTTATTTATATTTAATTCCGAGCATTTTCATATTTATCCACCTTTTAAACCTTCTCTGGACTTCCACAAGTAATTCAAGACCAAAATTAGTCAAATCGATCCAGCCGTTCTCGAGTTTTAGCGAGACTAACGAACAGGAATTCATTTTTATATACCTATAGAGATAACTCGTATTTAGACGTATCGTAAACCCAAACGGGAAATACCACAATCTTACCTATTATGAAACAGCTGAGCGATCTATCCTGAATGGCTTGACAACAAAATGGTAGCACATTGTGATGTCCATTGACTCCAGTAACCACATAACACCGAGTGAGTTGTGAGCTCATCCAGCTATCAAAATTGATAATAAATGTTGTTATTATTATTATTCTTGCTATTATGTATCTTTATTTCAGTAAAGAAATTATAGATTTTGTAAGTAAATATTACTTCTATACTATCTATATCTATACTAATATTATAAAGAGGAAAGATTTGTTTGTTTGTTTGTTTCGAATAGGCTCCGAAACTACTGGACCGATTTGAAAAATTCTTTTTCCATTAGAAGCCGACATTGTCCCTGATGAACATAGGCTACTTTTTAAAAAAAAAAAAATATTTTATTTTTTTGGTTTCATGTGTGTTTTAATGTTTCCGAAGCGAAGCGAGGGCGGGTCGCTAGTATAATGGGTCGCTAGTATAATATATGTTAACTTAAAAACCTAGCACTAACTATTTGACTACGTATTACAATTTTTTTCCCAATAAATTATAATGTTATAGACTAGATAGATAGAAAAATATAGGTATTGAATTCGCAAACATTGATCTTACTTATTCTTCTGTTCTGTTTGAGGACTCACCAGAAAATCGGCGACAACATCTAATACCTGTGAAAGAGTCTATAATTGGAACGGCAACAATGGGATGTATCATTAGGGAGTCGAAAAGGTTTCCCGATGCGAATATCAAACTGAATTTTTGTAGGAGTTTGATCTTGTCATAAAAAATGTCTCACTGGAATCTATTTTTAACGGCTTGTGGTAAAATCAATGGAGTTACGCGGGCAATGTATGCATGGTATGTATTTTTTTTATGGCTTAGATGGGTGTACGAACTCACAGCCCACCTGGTCACCTGTACATATGTGATTATGTAATTTTCTACCATTGTTCTTTCCATTCCTTCTCCTCGATTCCTAAAACAATTTTAATATTATAGTAATCAAACTTGTTGTTTATTTATTTTCAATTCTTTTTATTTAAATTGGCATAAACAGCTATCAAATTCCTTTCAATTCTTGCTATTTAAATTGGCATAAACAGTTATCACAGTCCATAGGCCACGATGCCGCAAGAAAGCCATGAAGCTTGAAAATTTTGCTTTAGTCTCCCACGACTCAAAAATCGTAATAGAGGGAGTAGGAGTCGAAGAAATTTGGTCTCACCATTTCAAGGTAGGTGCAGCGACGTGGCTGTGCCCCTAGTAGTAATTTCTATGAACAACGGTATCTTCCATCGGCAGCTTCATACACCTTTGCCTATGAAGGCGTTAAGAGAACTGAAGGTAGCGTAGGAGGGGACTATGATTGCATGCTTGGGTTTTTTGATTGATAGCTAGACAGACTGTGATCAGATGTGATCGGAAGTCACAAAAATTAAGTTACTTAGAAATACTGAATTTATTACTGACGGTAGGACCTCTAGTGAGTCCACGCGGGTAGGTACCACCACCCTGCCTATTTCTGCCGTGAAGCAGTAATACATTTCGGTTTGAAGGCTGGGGCAGCCGTTGTAACTATACTGAGACCTTAGAACTTATATCTCAAGGTGGGTGGCGCATTTACGTTGTAGATGTCTATGGGCTCCAGTAACCACTTAACACCAGGTGAGCTGTGAGCTCGTCCACCCTACTAAGCAATAAAAAAAATACTAAAACCGATTATCCACATGAAACTGTACCATAGTTTCTAATAATAATAACCACTAGTTAGCATTGACTTTAAGTGCCATTTCAGTCTAATTCAAGGAGACTTGAATACGTTAAGCCGTCTATTATTATATCGTGGCCCTTGAATACAAACTTTAGATTAGTTAGTTAGGTTTTGGTTCATTTTAATATATTCCATTATGATTCTGTATTTTTTTTTACCTTGTTGTGTCAAATTCTTGATTCGGACCTTACAATTAGCGGAAAGTGCATATCTTCCCGCTAATTGAATCTACGATATGCATGATCCAACGAAAATAAAATCTCGTGTCTGTATCAAACAGAGGAACAACATTTAACATAAAGCAATTTGTGCAAACGGAAAACTTCTCGCGCTGCATTTAATTAAAACGAGTTGAATTCTTGAGCTCTCTCTCTCTCTGTGAAGGGCGCAACTAGACAACTGGAGCTCTAGCGAGATCGTTTAAATAATTGAGAATGAAAAAAAAAACGGTTGTTTGTAAAGGCGGCTTACTGACGATAGTTGAACGTGACAACGTCATAAGAAAATACTGAATGGTTTCATTTTTCAAAAGAAAATTTAAATTTTATTTGTTTGATATATATTTATGTAAGTGTATTATTGTAAAGCAGCTGTCCACGTGGATGCATCGCTCACTCAAGTAGGAGAGAGACAGATGTCGAACGCTGCCGAACGCGGAGGCCGATTGTGCCTCTTTGTCGCTTGTTGCGCGCTCTCGCTTGCACTTCAAGCCTTAAATGTAACACCTCAGAGCGAGGTAACGCCGCATGAGTCATGTTTTTTCGTGCGTGCAGCCGGCTCCATCGAATTATAAGACGTTGTTACGTCAAAAGGACCAAACAAAGAATAACATTTCGTTGTAAATAGATTAGTAATGTATGTTCTTCAAGATATTTTAATTAAGATGAATTGATTTCTGATGAAATTTCACTTGTGCACGATTAGTTATATTATGTATATTGTAGTTTTTATTAAAATACAATATTTACACTCGTTATACGCATTTACTTCTCATTCCGATAGAGGCACCCGTCACGTGTGGACGTGCTCATCGTCCACTCGATCGCCCGGTCTTTGTTCGCCCGGCTTTTGTTAGCCCGGCCATTGTTCGCGCGGCCTGTGTTCGTGATACATCTGCCGACCAAGTGTGTTTCCTGGAAGCTTTTATTTGTTTTGTTTTAGTTATTTTTGTGTTCGTGGAACATTTGCCGACAAAGTGGTTTCCTGCAAGTATTTATTTGTTTTGTTTCTTTTCGTAATTTCTGTTTTGTTGTGCTTTTTCTTTGTCCTGTAGTAATCGCGCCGCATTGCCACCTGTGTTCAATAGAACCGCTCAGGTCCGAGAAGTTGGGGCCTCGCCGCAAGGCGAGTGTTTTCAAGACCCGGGGCCGCCCCACCTGGGTACTCAGCGATCATGGACGCTGTATTCGCGGAATTCCTCCGACTTCGCCACCCACAGCTCGCCTCGGAGTTTCTGGCCTTCAAGGCCAATCACACTGCGAGCCCTCTCGAGGACTCCGCCGCGCTCGCTGCTCCTGCGTCGCCTGTACCTGCGTGCAGAGCTTCTGCATTGAGCACCGCAGCCTCTGTCGTGCCTGCCGCTCCCGTGTCGCCTATACTGGCGAGAAAAGCTGCTGCGTCGTCCGCCGTGACCATCGTTTCAGCTGAGCGATCATCCGCGGCCTCCGTCGCGCCCTCTAAAACACCTACACTTGCTCGTAGGTCGCCTGCACCCGCCTCCTCGTGCTCCGACTCTGACTCGGACATGGAGGTCGACCTCGCCCCCGCCTCATCGACGGATGGATTCACCCTGGTACAGAAGGGTAAGAAGCGTGCCGCGGAGTCTCGAGCTCCCGCGGCCGCTAAAATTAGCAAAGCCGTGAACGCGTCGCGCCCCCGCCCTCAGACTCCCGTTGCGCCCCCAGCCCGTGCCACTCCGTCGCCGCGTCCGGTGGCACAAAATAAAACCCAGACCCCTCCCCCGGTTATCCTTCAGGAGAAGGCAGCTTGGGATCGAGTTTGCCTAGCCCTTAAGGCCAAAAATATAAATTTCACGAATGCCCGTAACCTCGCGTACGGCATTCAAATTAAGGTTCAAACACCCGACGACCATAGGGCCCTCTCTTCTTACCTCCGTAAGGAGCGTATAAGTTTCCATACGTATACGCTCCAGGAGGAGCGCGAACTCCGCGTTGTAATACGCGGAATCCCTAAAGAGTTAGATGTAGAGCTCGTAAAAGCCGACCTGTTAGAACAAGGCCTACCAGTGAATTCTGTGCACCGTATGCACACCGGTCGCGGTAGGGAGCCATATAATATGGTTCTAGTCGCTCTCCAGCCTACCCCCGAGGGTAAGAAAATCTTTAACACACAGACCGTCTGTAGGCTCTCTGGTATCGCTGTCGAAGCCCCCCATAAAAAAGGCACTCCTAGCCAGTGCCATAACTGTCAATTGTACGGGCACTCTTCCCGTAACTGTCACGCGCGCCCCCGATGTGTTAAGTGTTTGGGCGATCACGCCACGGCCCTCTGCGCTCGCGACCAAAAAACCGCGACGGAACCGCCTAGCTGCGTCCTGTGTCGAACACAGGGTCACCCCGCGAATTACCGTGGTTGCCCCCGAGCCCCTAAAATAAATCGCCGCGTCGCCCGCCAAAACCGCCTTCGAGCTTCCGGCCCAGACATCAAAGCCTCGGCACCCTCTGCGTCGCAGGCTAAGCCAGCGTTCGTTCCGGCGGCGGTGCCCAGTGTCTCGGCCTGGGCAAAACCGCTGCCGTACACGAACACGGCTACAACTCCCTCCTCCGCGATTCGTCCCGCCCCCGCGACTCGTCCCTCTCCCGCGACTTGCCCTCCGACCGCGTCCGAAAATCTCGCTTTAGCGATCGACTTCTTTCAGTCGATCAACTTTGAGCGCGTTAACGCTTTGGGCGACGCCATTCGCGCTGCCTCCACTGCACAACACTTTATCGCCGTTGTGCAGGAATACGCCGACGTATACGCGTCATTAAATACGTACGTCCTCCCCTCACTCCGCCGGTAATCAATGGCGTATATAAGTAGAATAAAGCCCCTATCCGTAACGATAGGATTTTTTAACGCTTACGGTCTCGCAAATCAACGTGATCAGGTTTCTAACTTTTTGCGTGACCATCAAATTGATATCTTTTTAGTGCAGGAGACCCTACTTAAGCCCGCGCGCCGTGACCCTAAAATCGCGAACTATAACATGGTCAGGAACGACAGGCTCTCTGCCCGTGGTGGTGGTACCGTCATTTACTATAGAAGAGCCCTGCATTGCGTCCCGCTCGATCCTCCCGCGCTCGCTAATATCGAAGCATCAGTGTGCCGAATCTCACTGACGGGACACGCGCCGATCGTTATCGCGTCCGTTTATCTTCCACCGGATAAGATCGTTCTAAGCAGTGATATCGAGGCGCTGCTCGGTATGGGGAGCTCTGTCATTCTGGCGGGCGACCTAAATTGTAAACACATCAGGTGGAACTCACACACCACAACCCCGAATGGCAGGCGGCTTGACGCGTTAGTCGATGATCTCGCCTTCGATATCGTCGCTCCGCTAACCCCGACTCACTACCCGCTAAATATCGCGCATCGCCCGGATATACTCGACATAGCGTTATTAAAAAACGTAACTCTGCGCTTACACTCGATTGAAGTAGTTTCAGAGTTAGATTCAGACCACCGTCCCGTCGTTATGAGGCTCGGTCGCGCTCCCGATTCCGTTCCCGTCACGAGGACTGTGGTGGATTGGCACACGCTGGGCATCAGCCTGGCTGAATCTGATCCACCATCGCTCCCGTTTAACCCGGACTCTACCCCGTCTCCTCAGGATACCGCTGAAGCCATAGACATCTTAACATCACACATCACCTCGACATTAGATAGGTCATCGAAACAAGTTGTAGCGGAGGATTTCCTTCACCGCTTCAAATTGTCCGACGATATTAGGGAACTCCTTAGAGCTAAGAACGCCTCGATACGCGCCTACGACAGGTATCCTACCGCGGAAAATCGTATTCGAATGCGTGCCCTACAACGCGACGTAAAGTCTCGCATCGCCGAAGTCCGAGATGCCAGATGGTCTGATTTCTTAGAAGGACTCGCGCCCTCCCAAAGGTCTTACTACCGCTTAGCTCGTACTCTCAAATCGGATACGGTAGTAACTATGCCCCCCCTCGTAGGCCCCTCAGGCCGACTCGCGGCGTTCGATGATGACGAAAAAGCAGAGCTACTGGCCGAAACATTGCAAACCCAGTGCACGCCCAGCACTCAATCCGTGGACCCTGTTCATGTAGAATTAGTAGACAGTGAGGTAGAACGCAGAGCCTCCTTGCCACCCTCGGATGCGTTACCACCCGTCACCCCGATGGAAGTTAAAGACTTGATCAAAGACCTACGTCCTCGCAAGGCTCCCGGTTCCGACGGTATATCTAACCGCGTTATTAAACTTCTACCCGTCCAACTCATCGTGATGTTGGCATCTATTTTCAATGCCGCTATGGCGAACTGTATCTTTCCCGCGGTGTGGAAAGAAGCGGACGTTATCGGCATACATAAACCCGGTAAACCAAAAAATCATCCGACGAGCTACCGCCCGATTAGCCTCCTCATGTCTCTAGGCAAACTGTATGAGCGTCTGCTCTACAAGCGCCTCAGAGATTTCGTCTCATCCAAGGGCATTCTCATCGATGAACAATTCGGATTTCGTACAAATCACTCATGCGTTCAACAGGTGCACCGCCTCACGGAGCACATTCTTGTGGGGCTTAATCGACCAAAACCGTTATACACGGGAGCTCTCTTCTTCGACGTCGCAAAAGCGTTCGACAAAGTCTGGCACAATGGTTTGATTTTCAAACTATTCAACATGGGCGTGCCGGATAGTCTCGTGCTCATCATACGGGACTTCTTGTCGAACCGCTCTTTTCGATATCGAGTCGAGGGAACCCGCTCCTCCCCACGACCTCTCACAGCTGGAGTCCCGCAAGGCTCTGTCCTCTCACCCCTCCTATTTAGCTTATTCGTCAACGATATTCCCCGGTCGCCGCCGACCCATTTAGCTTTATTCGCCGACGACACGACTGTTTACTATTCTAGTAGAAATAAGTCCCTAATCGCGAAGAAGCTTCAGAGCGCAGCCCTAGCCCTAGGACAGTGGTTCCGAAAATGGCGCATAGACATCAACCCAGCGAAAAGTACTGCGGTGCTATTTCAGAGGGGAAGCTCCACACGGATTTCCTCCCGGATTAGGAGGAGGAATCTCACACCCCCGATTACTCTCTTTAGACAACCCATACCCTGGGCCAGGAAGGTCAAGTACCTGGGCGTTACCCTGGATGCATCGATGACATTCCGCCCGCATATAAAATCAGTCCGTGACCGTGCCGCGTTTATTCTCGGTAGACTCTACCCCATGATCTGTAAGCGGAGTAAAATGTCCCTTCGGAACAAGGTGACACTTTACAAAACTTGCATAAGGCCCGTCATGACTTACGCGAGTGTGGTGTTCGCTCACGCGGCCCGCACACACATAGACACCCTCCAATCCCTACAATCCCGCTTTTGCAGGTTAGCTGTCGGGGCTCCGTGGTTCGTGAGGAACGTTGACCTACACGACGACCTGGGCCTCGAATCAATTCGGAAATACATGAAGTCAGCGTCGGAACGATACTTCGATAAGGCTATGCGTCATGATAATCGCCTTATCGTTGCCGCCGCTGACTACTCCCCGAATCCTGATCATGCAGGAGCCAGTCACCGTCGACGCCCTAGACACGTCCTTACGGATCCATCAGATCCAATAACCTTTGCATTAGATGCCTTCAGCTCTAATACTAGGGGCAGGCTTAGGGACCCCGGTAACCGTACTCGTCGAACTCGACAAAGAGGTCGACG
Source organism: Bombyx mori (assembly GCF_030269925.1). Lineage (NCBI taxonomy): Eukaryota > Metazoa > Arthropoda > Insecta > Lepidoptera > Bombycidae > Bombyx > Bombyx mori. The sequence goes on along the minus strand of NC_085124.1, from coordinate 12,037,953 downwards.
TGCAACCTAACCCATGCATCAGACCGCTGAGTTTCTCGCCGGATCTTCTCAGCGGGTCGCGATTCCGATCCGGTAGTAGATTCATTCGCGAAACAATTGCTCTTGAGTTGTTAGGTCTCCTTCGGAGGCGCTCGGGCAGTTGTTAGCAAATCCCACCCCTCTTGGCTGAACCTTTGCTCGCCCACCTGTCCTGGTGAAACTGGAAAGGCCTTCGGGCCACCAGTAAACTTTCAATCATAAAAAAAAAAAAAAAAAAAAAAAAAAAAAAAAAAAAAAAAAAAAAAAACAAAAAAAAAAAAAAAAAAAAAAAACAAAAAAAAAAAAAAAAAAAAAGCATTTACTTCTCATAATAACTTTAACGGCCGTCTGGTGTAGCGGTAAGTGACATGGTCACTACACAAGGGGGTCGCGGGTTCGAATCCCGCCAAGGGAAGATATTTGTATGATAAAAATAAATTTCTTTTCCAGGGTTATGGATGTATATTAAATATATGTATGTGTATAATAAAAATCTTATATTTATTTCCGTTATCTGGTACCTGTAACACAAGTTCTTTACGAACTTATCACGGGACCGATTAACGTGGCGTGATTGTTAGTAAATATTTATTATTTATTTATTTATTTATAATGATAATGGATGGCTCTTTGTTCTAAATAGAGCAGAAGTTCGGAAGATCGAAATTTCAGTCTTTGTTTTTTTTATTGCTTAGATGGGGTGGGGTAAATGCGCCACCACCTTGAGATATAAGTTCTAAGGTCTCAGTATAGTTACAACGGCTGCCCCACCCTTCAAACCGAAACGCATTACTGCTTCATGGCAGAAATAGGCAGGGTGGTGGTACCTACCCGCGCGGACTCTCAAGAGGTCCTACCACCAGTAACCACCAGGTCTTTGTTCAATAAGGCTATTCGTTCCTGAAACAATTAATTCGAATCTAAAAATCTGCCTAAAATAACAACGGTAATCCTAACAATGAATTCTGTTTATTACGATTGCCGTTTGTTTGTTCGTGAAAGTTATTGTAGTCTAGTCGCCCGGAAATTCGAAACACAATATGCTTGTAAATTACTCATGTTTATCCGATCATCGAACTTCGACCATTGTCACTGATACCTCAAAATTTTATTAAATTCCTTTGTTTTAAAAAAAATGTTGTACAAAATGTTTTACATATCAATATATATGTCAGAGGAAGCAATGAGTCGAGTTGATTCTTGTTTACATGCTTAATGTTTATTATTATTAGTTTTACGTTGTAATTACTTTTATAATTCCTAATTCTATTTTATCTTGTTTGTTACGTTTTTCTATAACTTTAAAACCTTTCATAAAAATAAACTGTAATAAAAGGTCCCATAACTGTAAATCACGTAGGCAGCGACCAATCAGAGCAGAGCGTCTTGTCTCGAGCGTGGTCGAGGCGCCATCTTCACTTTGGAGAAAGCTTGTATTGTGGTGTGACGCATTTTGTATTTTGTGAGCATAAAAACGTATCGAGTTGGATCGTTGGATAATTTGGATATAGTTAAAGTGAGATTGGTGCACCGAACTCGCTGCTCGGTCTAAACTGTTGTATTCCTACAATATTACCGTGGAATAACAAAATATTGTATAAACTGAATTAAACTACTGATAAAACGGCATCCATTGTGTTTTGTGCTCGCACTTTAACCCCATGACGCCCACTAAGCCCGCAGCCACTAATGGCGATATCGACGAGGAGAGCCTTTTCCCCGACATCAGAAGTGGGATCAGTGCAGGCACAAAACGTGAACGAACAAACGACGGCAAATGATGGGTGGCGTGCGTTATTTGAAGCACAACAAACCAGCATGAAGCTACTCGTGGAGGCTTTGACTAAATCACCGAATCTTGAGGATAAAAACATCACGCTGCCTAAGTTTCAACCGGATGATGCAAACACTGACGCCCGGGCCTGGCTGGCCACGGCGGACATTTGCTTATCGGATCGTGAGATACAGGGAAGTAAATTAATTCTCATTCTTAGTAAGGCTATGAAAGGGTCGGCTGCAATATGGTTTTCTCAAATAGTTTTTCCTAATATAAAATGGGTAGAATTTAAGGAAATTTTTATTTCTCGATTTGTTACGTTAGAAACATGTGCAGCGACGTTATTGAAGATGCTTACTGGTAAACCACAAGAAGGTGAATGTCTTGCTGCATATGCAAGCCGTTTATTTACCTTACTCATGTCACGATGGAGTAATTTACAAAAGGAAGAAATGGTGGTGTCTTTAATACTTGCACACATGGGACAAATTGAGCCACGGTTACAACGCAATATTTTTGCGGAAGAAATAACAACCCGCTGTAAAATGCAACGCGAACTAATGGCTTTTTCTTATCGCAAACGGAGCTACCAAGAGATGACAAAAGCCGTTGCAAGCAATACGCACGATAACAAACTTCCTAAATTAAGTTCTGGTTCCACAAAATGTTACGCTTGTGGAAAGCTTGGCCATAAATCTAATGAATGTTTCAGTCGATCGCATGAAAAACAGCAAACAACTCCGATCTTCGAACACCCTGACACAGCTGAGGGTAAGCGTGCCCCTGTGACTTGCTATAAGTGTGGTGTTGAAGGTCATGTGGCATCGCGGTGCTCAAAAACATGGTCAGTTGCAAGTAATAGTGCACAACCCACCGTCGCACCCAGCGTCGTGAAGCGAGTGAACGTGTGTGGTATGAAGCCTGTCACCGGGATAATTACACAATCTGGTGAGCAGTTCTCATTTTGTTTTGATTCTGGTGCTGACTGTTCCTTAATTAAAGAGAGCGTCTCTCGTAAGCTTGTCGGTACATTACAGCACGCTATTGCTACATTGTGTAACATGTAACTCACAAATTTGGATAGGATGGCGAGGTGGCCATAGGATGGCGTGGTGGCCATAGGATGGCGTGGTGGCCATAGGATGGCGAGGTGGCCATAGGATGGCGAGGTGGCCATAGGATGGCGAGGTGGCCATAGGATGGCGAGGTGGCCATAGGATGGCGAGGTGGCCATAGGATGGCGAGGTGGCCATAGGATGGCGAGGTGGCCATAGGATGGCGAGGTGGCCATAGGATGGCGAGGTGGCCATAGGATGGCGAGGTGGCAATTTTATTGCTATTAGTCTGTTAACGGCGAAGTGGCTGCTTAGATACTATGGAATTAATTTAGAATGTAGCGTGGAATCTATTAGGATTCAGATCAGAATACGAAACGGAAATGGAGTTATTGCATAAAGGATCAAATGTAAGGATCCTATAATGTCCTGGGTCAGGAGTGGCCGAGACGTACAAAAATAGTTTCTTTTTTTGCAGATAGCGATGATGCACGGCCTTCAACATCACACGAGGACGTGTGATATGTCAGGACGGCCGTGTCAGAGGAAGCAATGAGTCGAGTTGATTCTTGTTTACATGCTTAATGTTTATTATTATTAGTTTTACGTTGTAATTACTTTTATAATTCCTAATTCTATTTTATCTTGTTTGTTACGTTTTTCTATAACTTTAAAACCTTTCATAAAAATAAACTGTAATAAAAGGTCCCATAACTGTAAATCACGTAGGCAGCGACCAATCAGAGCAGAGCGTCTTGTCTCGAGCGTGGTCGAGGCGCCATCTTCACTTTGGAGAAAGCTTGTATTGTGGTGTGACGCATTTTGTATTTTGTGAGCATAAAAACGTATCGAGTTGGATCGTTGGATAATTTGGATATAGTTAAAGTGAGATTGGTGCACCGAACTCGCTGCTCGGTCTAAACTGTTGTATTCCTACAATATTACCGTGGAATAACAAAATATTGTATAAACTGAATTAAACTACTGATAAAACGGCATCCATTGTGTTTTGTGCTCGCACTTTAACCCCATGACGCCCACTAAGCCCGCAGCCACTAATGGCGATATCGACGAGGAGAGCCTTTTCCCCGACATATATATATACGTGAAGCAAAAACTTTGAACCCCTTTTCATGAAAATTGCGGAGACGATGGAGTATGAAATTTCTCACACTTATAGAGAATGTAGAGGAGTGCAGAATGCTAATACTTTTTTGGCGTGACAACGTCTTATAATTCGATGGAGCCAGCTGCATACACGAAAAAACTTGAAGTGCAAGCGAGAGCGCGCAACGAGCGACAAAGAGGCACAATCGGCCTCCGCTTTCGGCAGCGCTCGACATCTGTCTCCCTCCTACTTGATTGAGCGATGCATCCGTGTGGACAGCTGCTATACAATAATGCACACGTCCTTACGGATCCATCAGATCCAATAACTCTTGCATTAGATACCTTCAGCTCTAACACTAGGAGCAGGCTGAGGAACCCCGGTAACCGTACTCGTCGAACTCGACAAAGAGGGCGACGTGCAGCCTAACCCATGCATCAGCCCGCTGAGTTTCTCGCCGGATCTTCTCAGTGGGTCGCGATTCCGATCCGGTAGTAGATTCATTCGCGAAGCAACTGCTCTTGAGTTGTTAGGTCTCCTTCGGAGGCGCTCGGGCAGTTGTTAGCAAATCCCACGCCTCCTGGCTGAGCCTTTGCTCGCCCACCTGTCCTGGTGAAGCTGGAAAGGCCTCCGGGCCACCAGTAATCTCTCAATCATAAAAAAAAAAAAAAACAATACTTCATTTACATGTTTTCGTCAAGTATGAAGTTCAGTGAAAAGTGAATGTGGTGTCAATTGTCCATACAAAATATCTATCAAAATCTAAAAAAATAAAATTAAAATTTTGTTTTAAAAAATGAAACCATTCCAACAGTATTTTCTTATGACGTTGTCTCGTTTATCTATCGTCAGTAAACCGACTTTACAGACAACCGATTTTTTTAATTATGCATAAAAAATTAATTGAATTAATAAACAACATTACACACACTACCGCGTATTTGACACACAAAAATATGTACACTCTTTGTTTATTGTCAACCTTTTGTTATTGCTTAAAGTCTGTGGTCAAATTAAGAATAGGTTAATATTGTTTATCTTTATTAATATTTGTCTATAGTGTAGTCTTGGCGAAATCTGTGATTATAGAAGTATAATTATAGTCATTGACAATAGAACCGTAATAATGTTCAAACTTATAATTTCAATTAATTCTAGTCGAATTTAGACTACTGGAGCACTACTAGTTTAGATAAAACTACAACTAAACAAAAGAAAATCCGTTGAAAAATAAAGAAGAAAACGGTACTTAAGTATTATATCTTTAAAAGCGCGCGTCTTTCTCTTTTTATTTTTTCAATATAGCTAAAGCTTAAGAGTCTGTACGCTTGTGACGTCTCCTTTGTGAGACCTATTAAAACCTCCACGAAGCCATAAATTTCTGTCAACCTTTTCTTTTCGCACTTTTCTTTAACATAAAGTATAACTACATATGAGTTATACCATTATTATTAATACCGCGACAATTAAAAATACAAGAAAGCATTAACACAATTAAAAATACATTTCTATTATCATTGTATTATTTTTGTTTTCTAAAAAGGCGATATTTAACCGTAAAAGCAAGTTTTAGTTGAGTATATAAGGAAATCCAAAGAAAAAATTATATTACAGTACAAAACATTATAATTGTTGATTTCCCACCGTCAAAACGCCCTTAGGCAGCGGCTTGGCTCTGCCCCTGGCATTGCTGAAGTCCATGGGCGACGGTAACCACTCACCATCAGGTGGGCCGTATGCTCGTCTGCCTACAAGGGCAATAAAAAAAAAAAAAAAAAAAAAAAAAAAATAGAGGAACCGGCCGTAGCAATACAAGGATTTGCAGGCCACTGGTGCATCGCAGATATATGTATGTATATATTTAGTTATTAAGCTATCCTATATTTTAGAGAGAGAGAGAGAGTATTCTTTATTGTACACCAAAAAACAAATAAACAGTGCGATACATTAAAAACAAAAAAATACAATTGGCGGTCTTATCGCTAAGAGCGATCTCTTCCAGACAACCATAGGTGGACAAGAATCATTTGGAAACGAACTACGCGCGGTGTACCATTCCAGTGAAATACATATACATATATGTACACATACATATACACATACATATCTCCGTAAATATACATACAATTAATACAAAGTATTATAATATAATAATAATTATTAAAATTTAAAAAAAAATCTGAAGCTATTGCCTATCGTCTGCGCTAAGCATCTTACATTGTAATTACTTCTTCATGCTTCCGTGCCTACACTATTTATATTCTCTGATTATTCAAGATGGATTAAACCCCTTTTTTTCTATTTCGTTTTTTCTTTCTATTTAGATGATAATTTTACGTTAAAAAATTTACTTTCCAATCATAGGTGAATTCAAATGCAAACAGAACAATCATACCAATCACTCTGTGTCACAACTGACACAACCTCTGCTCCTAATCGAATAAGTGTAATGCGAGCGAGTGCCTATTTGCGTTGCCGTTTATAGGTGGTAACGACTTGCCCTCATCGAATATTTACAAATTAGGGTTCAACATCCCACAGTATGCTTTTATAGACACACTGCCCACTCCACGATCTATCTGGACATAGTAATCACTGGAGCCCTTAAAGCACACAATAGGACTGACTTTAAATCAAAGTCTAATTTGTATTATTTAAAGTATGTGTATGTATGTTTATTTACCTTAAATTATTGACGGTAGAAGTAGCCAGAATGATATTAGACCAGCGTAGGCTATAATATCTACGGAGGGGGGGGAGTTAATTTCAGAGTTACAAGCATGGTAGTAAAAGTAAAAAATAATGGGAAGTAAAAAACAATTTTGCTCTAGCGGCAATTGGTGCTATTGTAAAAAAGAGATGTAACCAATTTCGCTATGCTCTCCATCTATTCGGCACTCATGGCTGCTTCAAGGTGGTAATGAGCATGACAGTGGTACCTAACTGCGTAAGCTCACAATACGACCCACCACCACTCATTTATAAATGTACCACTTAAAATAGTTTTGGCCTATAACACGTATTTCATTAATAGGCGGAAATATATAAAAACCTCTGATCTAAATTTAATGCAATCAAAACGAAATACATGAAAATTCCATTATCTTGTCCAGTTTAATTCGAAATCTGTTGGACATTTGCATATTTCATTGGTTTTATCTTGATCTTTTTAACACTCGCTTCTAATTTTCGTCGATTTGAAGCATCAGAAGTTTGTGTAATGCTATTGACAGTTATGATATTTTGGTACTGGTGGCTCGAAAACATTTCCAGCTTTACCAGGACAGATGGGGACGAACCGGGGCCAGGAGTACGATTTGGCAGTAGCTGCTCGAGTGCCTCCAATGGATACCTAACAGCTCAAGGACAGCTGGTTCATCAGTGCATTTGTTACCATATCGGAAGCGCGATTCGCTAAGATCCGGCGAGAAACTAAGCTGGCTGATTCGATGTGAAACCAGGTCTATAGGCCACAAGAGCTGCCCCATTCTTCACACTGAAACACAGTACTGCTGCACGACAAATTATAATTTTTGGGGGTGTTTTTATTTTTATTACACGATGTTATTCTTTAACAGTGAAAGTCATTCATGAACATTTCATATAAGTTTTATACAATTAGACAAACGTGCACCTACCTGCGGGATTCGAACACCGGCACATTCGCATCGCTCGGTACGAATGCATCGGGCGTATTATCCTTGAGCCTATGACCTTTTATGACCACATTAAGAAATCAGGCCCAGGACATGAAATTTTCCACATCCTTATTGATTCATCTAATCCACATACACTTTTGTTAGATGCTTGTAGCTGCAACACTTGGATCAAACATAAGCACACAGTTAACAAACTCGTATTCATCAAACTCGACGAACAGTTAGATGTGAAACTTGGTCTGTAGATGGGGCAACTGTAATACGGTAAGCTGAAACGAAGCTCTAAAAAGATGAATAGGATGTAATTTTATTGCAGCAACAAAAATTTAATTTTTTTATTGAGGGTGTCTCTTAAGGAGATTCGTAGGACTATTTCGCGAAATAGAATACAATCATATGTAGTTTGCATTTCACGTTGTTTTTGACCAGCTTTAAATTCTTTGAAAACTCCAATAGATAACTTTGATTTTAATTTTTGATCGTATTTTACAGAAAATCTTGCTGTGTGTTTGTCTGGCGATTTTTATTTCTTTTAACATGAGTTTTATTTATTTAGGAAACACTCTTAGATATTTTTCAGATAATTAGTAAAAAACAAAATGAAAATTTAGTAATGGAGGTCTCAGCGATTATTGTCGAACTTCGATTACTGGACGAACACTAGTCAAAGTAATTTTAGTAGGTGTTTGCGTGTAGCCCTAATAATTTCATCTCAGACAAGTAGATAGATAATTTAATGCCATTTGCATCGTTTCTGTAGTTATTTGTAAATCTTTTGCTATTTGTAAATTTTTATTGACTCCAGTTTCCAGGTCTGAATTTTTTAATTTTACTTCTGACCCGGTGAAATCCTTTTATCATATTTTTTTATTATATCCATAGCCAGTCAAGGACTGGGCCCGTCTGAAGATTGAGTGGTTACCTATGCTCATTAACATCAGATGCGCGAGGCACAGCTAGACAAGATCTTCCCTTCGCGGCGATTTCGAGAAGCTACGAAAAGTTCCTTCTCAAAACAGTACTTAAAGATTGAAGACCACGGTTGGCAGTGGCTTGGCCGTGTCCACGCTAATGCTTCTCGCTTTACAAACACCCAAAACCTCATATAAGTTTAGTAAATCACGACCAAAGCCAACATCTGGACTTATTATGGCGTCACCGACACGTCTGTCGTATCTGTCTTGATATGTCAAAACTCATGCTACGCACTTAATTCATCAATAGGCTCTTCTTACTATTGCATTATTAACTTTATGTCTGTGGTATAAGGCGCAAGTCAAACTTTAATTAGTTTCATGAGCCGAACGAATATGTTTGTCAAATTCATTTTGTGTGGGGTGCCAAGAAAAACTTGGGATATTCTTGACTTGCAGATTTAGAATGTTTTTAATAACTGTTGTCCTGCTGGAAATAAATGCAATTATCTGTGTTTTTACGTTTATAATTAATTAATGGTTGTACGATTAAACTTAATGCTATACATAATGATAAATAAATAAATAACTGGGACCAAATCACGTATGGTCATCCGGCCCCATATTGGGAGTCCCTATGTTATGGGTACTAAAGACTGACATACTTAAATACATTTAAAGATATATAGATAAGAAACACCCAGATAAACAGCAAAAAAAACCTATTCATCACACGACTGTTTGCCTGATCTGGGAATCGAACCTACGACCCTCGGCGCAACAGTAAGGGGGGCCAACTGTTTGAAAACTTTCCCCCTAAAGCAATTTCAAAAACCACTAAATTCAAAACAAAAATCCCCAAAAAAAACACTAAATTCAAAACAAAACTCCCCAAAGACGGAAACAATAGTTATTTAGTATTTTTAAGTATTTTTCTTTAATTTCATCACATTATGAAAGTGTTATTTTTGTTGATGTACGTAGAATTTTTTTTAAAAATACAAATAAAATTTTATCCCTAAAAATATCCCCCAAAAATTTTACCCCCTAAAAAAATCCCTGTATAGATTTTTCCCCCTAAATTTGGGGGGGAAACCCCGGAGTTGGCATCACTGTGCTAACTCTTGTACCACCTAATCAGTCTGTAGCAAATTTAATATAGAGTACATTTTATTTTATGCATTTGGTGTATTATGGGTTCTCACCATCTAGAGTTAAATGATTACTAGAATGCACAAACACCAAAAATAAAACCTTACTTAGTAAACAAATTTTATAACATAAATAACTAATTTAATTTCCGATAGCTGATACCGATAATGCAATGCTGTGTATGATGCACAGTATTCGACCGTTACATTCCAGTAACTAAACATATTTGAGACTCAAAACAAGCTATTATCCTTAGTCACGTACTTTGATTCTAAAGGCTATTCCTTCGATATCATCTCAGTAGTGGCTTGATATTTTTAAACTATTATTTTGGCTATCGACTTTTGGCCGAACCGAGCATTGTGATTTGAAAAATCAGAGAACCGTAGTCAAAGGCAATTTCAACCTTATCTAAAAGAACTTTAAGTTTACTACTGTCTTGTTTGCAATCCAAGCCGACAGGCTAAATCGTTGCTTTTTTTGTACTAGTAATACTTGATATTGAAGGCCACCATTACATTTTTGAACGCAGAATATTTCAAAAAACTTATTAGTTGTAATTCAAAGCCAAAATCTGAGCGATTACTTTCTAATATATTTAAGTCTTCGTTTATGTAAAAAAAATAAAGGAGTTGAGTCACCATGCAAAGGTTGAAATTAAATATGTTTATTATATGAATGTGTTTTTTTAAAATACGTACATATATCCAATCCAATAGAGCTGACGATCTTTAAGACTCAGATAGACGTACACAAAATAGCTTTCAACTTATTAAGCTTATGTTCGAACTTAATATTTTTTACTTTGTGTAAGTACATATTATTATATTCGACATTTGAAAATGGAAAGTTAATCAAATATTGAAGAATCGTATGCGTGTTTTGAATCCTGTCTAATAACCTTTGAGACATGTTGAGGTTGCTTTGAAGAATGGGGGGATTTATTTGTAACGATGATATTTTTTATTTTATTACTGGTATCACCAAGGCCTTTTAAGTCTTACCAGGACAGGTGGGCGAGCAAAGGCTTAGCAAGGAGGGATGGGATTTGCTAACTAAGCGTCTGAGCGCATCCATAGGAGACCTAATTACTCAAGAGCAACTGCTTCGCGAATGAATCTAACTGATGATATATTACTTACTGCCACGAAAGTACGATGAAGTCCATTTTCAAGGATAAAAGTCCTGGCGCAAATGGAATTGAGACTCAATTGGAATTACCATCCAAGCTTGTGACTTAATTCCGATAACCACCTAACATTAAATAGGGCGAGATTTCGTCTATCCATAAAATAAAATAAAATTAAATATGTCTCTAGTTTATTGACACTAGATGTGAAACCTACATAATTGTTAGATTTTATTCTCTCATCGGCTTAAATCGTATGGGCTATATTTGTTGTTCAAATAAAAAAAATTCCACGAAATAATAAATAAATAAAATAAATAAATATGTACTAACAGTAACGCCACGTTAACTGGTCCCGTGATAAGTTCGTAAAGAACTTTTGTTACAGGTACCAGATAACGGAAATAAATATAAGATTTTTATTATACACATACACATGTTTAATATACATCCATAACCCTGGAAAAGACATTTATATTTGTCATACAAATATCTTCCCTTGGCGGGATTCGAACCCGCGACCCCCTTGTGTAGTGACCATGTCACTTACCACTACACCAGACGGCCGAAATAGACAATATTTATGTTTTTTTTCGAGGAGAACTTTTAACTAACTAAACTTTTCGTCATGGTCACCTTACATTCGGGGTGGGTACAATATTATGTTAACTTTGAGGAATTTATGTGACAAGCGTAGTAACGGGTGGTGTTACGAATTAATTACTGCGTTCAAAGGTTGCGGTTAATTAAACAGGTAATGTGACCTCCGGGTCGGAGCACGTGAAAAGCCGGTACGGTCGGGTTTATAACCGGGAATGCATTAGCATACTATTTTTCGCTTATAACGCTTAGATTGACGAACGTCAAAATTTTCACACGATATATTTTTTTATAGCTTAGATAGGTGCACGAGCTCACAGCCCACTTGGTGTTAAGTGGTTACCGGAGCTCATAGACATCTACAACGTAAAGGCGCCACCCACCTTGAGATATAAGTTCTAAGGTCTCAGTATAGTTACAACGGTTGCCCCGTCCTTTAAAACGAAACGCATTACTGCTTCTCGCCAGAAATAGGCGGGGTGGTGGTACCTACCCGCGCGGACTCACAAGACATCCTACCACTAGTAAATATGCGAAACTGTAAATTATTGAAAATAACAAGGATGTAGAACGCGGCGCTAATTCGCTCGCTGCGTGTCCTAAAGGACACCTTTGGGTGTATCTGACCGCTTATATGTTAATATATTTATGCGGTCACATACACCCAAAGTCAACCCTATTTCAGCACCTTCAGAGATCAAATCAGACAAAAGACACTCACTCACTCTGCACGTAAATATATTATTAAATTTTACAAAATTATTTTTCTGAAGAAAAAATATCCTTTTTGCAAAGAATAAATCACAAATATGTCCAACTTGCTTGAAGCAAAACAATTTGTTAGTAAAATACTTCAGATCATGAGACTTAGCCGACGTCAATCCAAAAAAGAGTTTCTCAATTCGGGGCAAACTCATTTTCATTTTTTTTAATCTTCTCCACGAGTCCCGTACTGTTTAAAAAGTAAGTAGTATTATGTATTAACAATTTAACGACATTAGAATTGTAGTTCTCACGTATCAATACGATTTGGATCTGCGCCAAGAAAACTTTTCTACGTGCATATTCTGATTAAATTCATACTAAGCTTATATAAAACTTATCGATAGACATGTAGAATAGGGATCGCAGCGCATAAAATAAAACCTCCACTGTTCCAAAATCTTCTGTTATTATAATAATTTAAAAATTAATTAACACTTTTATTATGTATGTACGCCTTGCTCATTTTTTAACCGTCATCGCCATCTTCTTTTTTCTCTGTCATTCTGTCTGTCATTCTCTTCTGTCTTGTTTTCCGTTTTCTCTCACTCACATCTTAACGCTCCGTTCCACACTCTTTTCATACGTTCTGTTCTTACCAATCCTACATTCATATGTATGTACTTTCGTTCTCTCTGTGTTTCGTTTCCACCGTATATTCCATAGGGAATGCTCTGAATTATTGTTCAATACAATCCCATCATTGCACCACGGCGTAGAGCCGCGTAGAGGCGTAAAGTCGGTGTTTCTATTGATTGTTTCCTAAGATATTTATTACCACCGACTGTGAAATAAAGTAGTAGTCAGTGCTGTGATATCTATCGCTGCAGGCTAGGTTTGTAACAGGCCACAACACTAGTTGTTAACTGTAGGGTAATGTTCACATCCATGAGCATCCGTGACCACTCGCATTAAGATAGGACGTATGCTCTGCCTACAAAGTCTTTAGAAGATGTCTTTAAATGTTTGTCAATGAAAAAATTCTTACACGACTATGTTTAATGGGTTCTCAACATTATTTCTATAATTTAGTGTCAAAATATCTTGAACTTATTAAATGTAAAAATCGTGATAAAAAACCTGTCTAATATTAGTATGTAAGTGTAGAAAACTACAAAATATTAAAACAAAACAAAATTCTAACACCCAGATAATAATCTATCATTTATATATTTTTTTAAAACTACTAAACTGTACGTATGAGCTATACAAACAATACCACGTACAAAACCAGTCATGTAACAGCACTAAATAATGAAACTAATCTCATAAAACCTATTGAATATCACATTACAGAACTGTGAGCGTTAACGCTTTTCATTAAAGGCGATAAACGCTTGCACGTCGCCGACATTGCAGAGGTCGAAGGGTTACTTAAGTTTAAGTTTTCACGAAACTTTACTCGCACGGTTTTCTGTGCGGTTTGCTGATTAAATTTGATATGAAGAGTAAAGACGTCGCCTAGATTTTCTGTAGACAGCTGTTCTTAATATTCGTATATTTTTATGAAAATTCAGTTGATTTAGTAAGTTAAGCTTACTACTATATGTTTTGATCAATGAATGTTAGATGGGTTTTTTTTTGAAGCAGTAACCTTCTATGTAAATGGTTATTGGAACGAAGTTCCTTATGGGACGATGCGGAGGGGTATCCTAACCGGGAAAAAACGTCCGTAACGTAAGATTTTTATTATTTATGTATAGTCTTAGTGTGATGGCTATACAGTCTCTAATGAATAGTAGTCTACGTGATGACGGTTTTCTATGACAGAACATAATTAAGCTTAATTATTATTATTCATACCAATAGCTGTTTCTTTGTATATTATTATTATATATTTTTTTATAAATCATTGTGAATAAAATAAAGTTGATAACTTTGTAAAGTAGTTTTTCTATTTTTATCAATAAAAAATAAATAAAAAATGTATACCCGAATAAATATTTTCTTTACACCTCGGATAGAACTTACAATTAATATTTTAATAATAAGGAACTTCGTTCCTCTCCGGTGTCCCACACCACACGTCTTTTTTTTATTTAATTTTATTCTAGTTCCAGATCAAAGAGAGCTCCGCTCACGTGTGCTATCGTAAATATTCAACTTGATACCATCTCCAAGAGTTTTTTTGGGATTACTATTCAGATATACCTTTGTGTGTAGCCAACCAGAAATCGCCATTATTTACGTCGAATGTTAGCAAATAAAAGCAATTAGTCAATAAATAAAAAATGAGTATTTGTATAAACCTAGAAGTCAGAGCGGTATTTCTTTCATATCATACTGTGAATTCCCACGTTGAGAAATAAGTCGAAGCCTCAAGCTTACAACGACTGTCGCACTCTTCAAACCCTTGCGCGTGACTGTTTCCCGGTGAGAACATTTAGGTTGGTGCTACCCTAACCACGTCAGCTTACAATGCACCTTACTACTGTAGGGGAATTATACCCCGCCCCGCTTAGCTTACTATGCATTTATAGTAATGAGCAACATACATAAGTCAGTCAGTGGTTAACGTGCAGCGATCCACCGCGGTCGCTGACGCGAATAAACATGTGATTATACGTAGTGTTTTATTGACCGCTCCGATGAGGTTTCCGGAGGACAACACGCAACGGACAATCAACATAACTCACACACTCCGTCCACCTTCTCCCTAAAAACCTCACACTACCAATAAAATCTTGAGGCTTGACTTGTGCTTTCAACAAAAGTGGTCAAGGTAGTGTCTACGAAACTTCACGAACGAAGCTAAGACTCTCAGTAGGCAGTAACAAGACTCTTTATCTCCTTTTACGCTAACACATTTATTTGAACGACAACCAACTAAGATTTCAGATTAATCTCTGAAATTATCTACAGTACTATATTCTTCTAATAATGCTAATAGGTTAAAAGCCTTAACGATTTAAGATCCTTTTAAGTGCCATCCAGCTGAAACATCTAGAAATTCTAGTTACAAAACTCCGAAATCGAAGTCAAAAACGACTTTAATAAACCCTTTCGGAATGGCAATTAGTTTTGATGAGAATCGTTGTTAGAAAATAATGGAAATTAGATTGATTTAATTTTAACTATCCATATGCTTAATAGTATTAAAGTTCTGTTTAATACACAAAAATTTGACTAACGAACTTTATATGAACTTATTCTAATTCACTATTTTAATGAATTATTGAGATTTTTTTGACCTGGTTGATTTTAAGGTACATATATTTAAAAAAATCGATCTATTAAATTCAAGGTGTTGTCCGCAAATCCCTGAAAAAAAATAATGGAAAAGAAAACAGACAGAGGAGGTTGTAGTGATAGCTATTATAGATCAAAGGGTATTTGACAGATGCCTGAATCGCTCTAACGCCATATTCAAGATAAGTTTCAAGATATATTCCAGATTTTTCCCTACCTATTCGCTGAAGTCCGGTGATTTCCTCATGACGAAAAAAAAGCAACATTTAATGTATGATTTGAACCTAGCAATTTCACCCTCTCGGTGGAAAATATTCCCTTTGTGTATTCTATTTTTTCCGTACCTCCAATCGGTAAAAGATTATTATTTTTCTATTGTGATATATTTAGTAGATACGCTCATCTACACGTAGCATATTAATGTTAAGCAATCACCATCGGTCTGCCGTCGGTCGAATGTTGCATGTAAAAGACGAAATAAAAAGATAAGATGTAAGAAGTTGCAAGGATTAGGGTTGTGCTCTATCGAAATGATACGATTCTATTGTATAATATCTATAATATTATATTACGAGTACAGAAACAATCTATATAATAATATATAAAAATTAATTGCTGTTCGTTAGTCTCACTAAAACTCGAGAACGGCTGGACCGATTTAGCTAATTTTGGTCTTGAATTATTTGTGAAAGTCCAGAGAAGGTCTAAAAGGTAAATAAATTTAATAATGCTCGGAATTAAATAACAATTTAGTTTTTCCTTTGATGTATCCCCCGGACGGATTCTTTTTGTTTGTTTTAAGTTTATTTTATACAAAAGTTTAGGTCTTTTATTTATCGATTGAGGCTCACCGAAGTCTGCCGGGTCAGCTAGCAGTTAAAAAATAAGGAATGGACATGCTTTATAACGATCGTAGTTAAGTGTTGCAAAACGTAATGAGTACTAATTCTCTTGTGTATAAACGACACTGACTCATCTTTACTGTCGCAATTTTACCAGGTTAATATGCCTTGAGCAATGTTTGATCTCGTGAAATTCTTTTTTAAGCTAACTTCATAAAGAGCTATAAACTTTAAATACTTGAACACACCTCAGAATTGAATGCCAAAAAAATAGAAAGAGGAAATGCAGATCAAGAAAAAGTTCAATATAATATGAAATTTTAAAGAATGACTGTGGTTAATCCACCTTTGAATAATAAATAAACATAAATATTACATATATTAATACGTGAAGCAAAAACTTTGTACCCCTTTTTACGAAAATTGCGCTGACGGAGGAGTACAAAATTTCCCACACTTATAGAGAATACAGAGAAGAAGTGCAGAATGCTAATATTATTGTAAAATTATGCATTAAAAATACATTTAATCAATAAAAAAAACGTTACACACACTACCATGTATTTGACACACAAACATATACTCTTTGTTTATTGTCAAACTTTTGTTATGTCTGTAATCAAATTGAGAATAGATTAATTTTCTTTATCTTTAATATTACGAGCATTTGTCTATAGCGTAGTCTTGGCGAAATCTGTGACTAGAAATATAAGTCTTTGACAATAGAACCATAATAATATCTAAACTTATAATTTTAATTAATTATAGTCGAATTTCGACTACTGCGGGAACCCTAGTATTACATTAATATTGCCACTTCACTATATATTTTTTTTTCGTGTGACTTATTTGAAATACGAGCATCCAAAACGCCAAACACATTGGACGTGCCACAGCAATTTTCCGTACGCCGCGTAACGCGGAGGCTGACAAATTGTCACCCGACAGAACAGTATTGCACGGGAACGAAGAACTATTTCATTTGTCCGGCTTATGGCTCGTAAGCCTGCGTAATAGTTGGGTTATAAACGATGTCTCTTCTGCTCGTCACTCCGCTCTTTGGGAACTTGGACACGTAGAAACGTGAATAACTCTCTTATCGAAAATGTAATTTTGGAGTAATGCTTGGTGAGTATTTTGGGTTTTTTAGTTGCTTGATGACGTCTCCTCAGAATTCCGTGGACCGCGCCCCGTACCAACATTTCGATCTCGAAAGAGCTCAACATCAAGGAGAGACTATCGTCAACAGTCCAAATACGAATCCTCAAGTTCTTCGGGCACATAACTCGTAATGAGGACTCCATTGAGCGGTTGGTGGTGCAAGGGAAAGTCGAGGGCAAAAGATCTCGCGGACGATCTCCAACACGATGGACCGACCTCATAAAATCTGTAACTCACTCCAACATAAGCGATTGCTCTCACTCTGCGAAACACCGTGCCACATGGCGTCGCATCGCGAGATCATCGGTATCGCAGGATCCGACTGATGCATGACCACGACCACTCTGTCAAAAGTGTACGAATAGGAAGAAAGGAAGAGTTGCTTGTTAGGGCCATTATGGGCAGCTAAGATTACTGCCATTATCAAATTTGTACAACTAATTTACGACAAATATTTACTTTCTACTAATGTATGTACATTGACCGTCTTTAAATAAACACAAAAGAAATGAGGGCGAGATAATTATATGATTGACATAAAAAATATAGATATTATATATAAATAATATAATGTGTAAGCTTTCTGACCGATGTCACTTATGTCCGAACTTTAAAAAAAAATTAGTAATTACTAACTAGAGTATTACAATTTTATTAAAATATTACAAAATTGGCGGAGATTTTTTATTTTATTTGTCATTTTAATGAGATACTTAAGTTAGATTTTAATAGAACCAAAGCCTGAAAATTATAAAATATACTTAAATGTATCTTGTTCGTAGAAGAATGAAGCTTTCCTTGAATTTCTATAGCACCGTAGCACTAGTGCTACGCCGTAGAGACTACGACTACTATTTTGTAAATAGGATATAAATTATCATTGGTATTATAAAAGCTGTATTATCAAAATAAATTAGCAATGGTTAATTTATTTTCTACCTCAACTCCATAATATTATAAATAAATAAAGTCAAATGATTTTAAAACAAAATTAAATAAAGAAATTATTGTTTTGCCGATAAAATTAACTGAAATAATTTGGACTCGAACATTATTTAACAAAACAAAACAGAAAATCTGTGGAATACAAACTCTGAACTGTCGTTACAGATAAGTTCGATTCACACGTGCGAGAATTATGCGGAAAGGGTCCGAATAGAAGCGTGAAAATGTCGCGCGAAATTACGCACGGATGCGGCTTTCCTGGCAGGTGCGTAGGACCTACTTAAATACCTGTGATGGATTCACAGTCTGTCAACTAAGGCCACAATCGGGTCACATGAAGCGTACTCGTACTGGGTATATAAGTAACTCGCGATCCGCCCTTGCTTCGCTTCGGCAATTGATTATTATTGATCTTATTAAATTTTCTTTTATACAAATCTAGTCCTGAAGAACGTAAAACAAAAATACTCATTTTTTCACTTCATATTCATGGTTCACTGTTTTGGTGATAATAGCTTACACATTAAAAATAGATATAAGCTGTCACGTGCTTTTTTTGTAGATTCCATTTTACATTTTATATTTACTGCATATATGTAACTGCAACGGTTTGTGTGACGCACGCCGGAACACTTCGCAGATGGCAGACTTTTTGTCCTACTTACTTGATCTTTATGAATTACAGCCTATGTGCTATTCAGATGTGTAAGCTGTATTATTGTAAAGTTTCATCAAAATAGTCCAGTAGTTTTTGCGTGAAAGAGTAATAAACATAACCATACATTCTTACAAACTTTTGGATAGTCCAATAAGCCCAGATATTAATTATATGACATTGGTCCTATTGTTAATGGTATCCATATATTTGTTGTGGCGTTGTGTGGTAAAATCAAAATATAACAGTTTGTTCCTAATGTACCGAAATCGTATTCTAAGACCAACGAAAACATAAAAAATTCAAGTATAGGGTTCGGCGAATGCTGTTGGAAAAGTTAGCGGAATCGTCATGAACTTATTAAGATGAAGTTATTTGTTAAGGAAATTTATTAATATATTCCTTTTAATACTGTATAAACTATTATATGTATGTGTGTATATATGTATGTATGTATATGTGATTTTGTATATATGTAGATATACTTTTTTTGTATGTATTCGTAACCTAATATAAATTTCATTGCACCTACCACTATTAACTCTGCACTACCTTTGGTTGACTGGTAGAGAATGCCTTAGGCATTAAATCCGCCAATGTAAATTTTACATGAAGTGTGAATATTTAATTTAGTTTCACCACCCCTCAAAATTTCATTAGATCGATAAATGTAGTCGATTATAAGTGCGGCTGAAATAATTATTATCCCAGACCACATCTAGCCCGTGCGCGCCAAAAATAGTTCGTTGAGTTTCAGCCAATGGAACCCAATAATTGAGTGATGCCGGCCCAGTTGCGAACAACCATTAGTGAGGTTAGCCCGTTTGACTGTCATTCAATCTTTGTATTCATGAGCGCTTCGCTGCTAAATTGTGTTTGGAAATAAGCGAACGAATATATCTGTCGCCCTTTTAAAAAAATATGCTCTACGGAACTCTAATTCTAAGTTCATTATAAATTGTATATACATATGTTTGGTGGGTAGAAATTTGGGTAATATTTGAAACTGATCACGCACTGTGTTAATGAATGAATAAATAAAACACTGCCAACAAAAAAATCCCAATTTTTTTGCCTTTGAATTATATAATAGGCTAAGCTTTTTACTGCTGATATGACGTGTTGTGAGTCCGCGTGGGTAGGTACCACCACCCTGCCTATTTTCTGCCGTGAAGCAGTAATGCGTTTTGGTTTGAAGGGCGGGGCAGCCGTTGTACTGTTAGAAGTAAAACCTTAGAACTCATGTCTCAAGGTGCGTGGCGGCATTTACGTTGTAGACGTCTATGGGTCTCGGTAACCACTTAACACCAGGTGGTCCGTGAGCTCGTCCACCCATCCAAGCAATAAAAAATAACCTTGTGGTGAGTGGTCACTGTCGCTCATATAATAAATATCAACAATCGCTGTCGCTTGTAGAGAACTGTCCTCAAATCCCTTTTGAACTAGAAATGTTGTTGTCCATGAACGCATGCTCAGAAAAGTCATGTTAACTTATTTGCGGCTTATTACTGAGTATTTATTTTTAATTTAACTCATACTAATTATTGATTTTCTATGACCTCCCTTTGCGTACCGCTTCAGTAGTTGCTTCGATTTTACCACCCTATTCTCTTTTAAATTAAACATGCTTAGTCAGAAAGTACAATACTTACTTTCAGCTGCAAGCGTCGTCATAAGTGACATGAGTATGAGTACATTATTGATTTAGTCTAAACTCAAAGCTATTAAATACACAAAATAATATATTACACGCACATTTGGCTTGATAATTTTGAACTTGAGCCAATGTGTTAGTCACGTTAGTCACAGCATTAGGAATAACGCCCAATAAAACATTACGGTACCGAATCGACGCGTCTTACATAACTGGCTCGACCTTCAATTCGACGACCAATACTTAGCTGCCTTATTCATTACAGAATTTAGCTGCGTAATTTTAAAACAAATCATTTCAGAGTTCTAAATAGGTTCAAATACAATTTAAACCTCCCGAGTTTAAGACTAAATAACAGCTTAATAACACGACTCAATTTCAAGTTACTGACATTAGTATAGACGCGGTAGTGTAATCACCAGATTATTACAGACGAGTACCTATCCTGCCGGTTCCAACTGCGAAACAATTAATCCGGCCCCGTATTCAAGGGAAACATATCTGCTGTGCCATTAGTGACATTAACCTTGTTTCTCAAGTGGTATTTATGTAATCTATACATTAATAAGTGAAGCAAAAACTTTGTACCCCTTTTTACGAAAATTGCGCGGACGGAGGAGTATGAAATTTCCCACACTTATATAGAATATAGAAGAAGGATATAGAGAAGGAGTGCAGAATGATAAATTTTGCATAAAAAATACATGACATCAATAAATAAAAACATTACACACACTATAATGTATTTGACTTACAGAGACACGCATGAATACTATTTGCTTATTGTCAAACTTTTCTTATTGCTTATAGTCTGTGCTCAAATTGAGAATAGATTAAATATCGTTTGTTTTTATCAATATTTGTCTAAAGTGCAGTCTTGGCGAAATCTGTGATTATAGAAGTAATAAATAGTCTTTGATAATAGAATCATAATAATTTACAAACTTATAATCCCCATTATCGAAGTTCAACTATTAGGGGATCACTAGTATTATAAAATATTTTAACTTTAAGCATTACTTTGACACATACCCACAATTTAAAAAAAAAGTTGAATTAAAGTCACTTTTACTATTTAATCTCGCGTCTATTATTGTCATTATATGATTATTTCCGACATTTTTAATACTTTACAGTTTTCTTGATAAATTAAGGTGTTTGTTAAATGTAAGTCGATATTGAACACTAACTACCGTCTATTTTTCTATATAAATTATTCCTATAATTTTACGTTTCGCTTCACGCAGAAGAAACTGATAGCTTTTTTTTTTGAAGTTATATTTCTTTAGGCGCGTTATGAAAAATTGATGATGAGAGGGAAATTTTACGATGCGCGTGCACCGTGACACAAAATTAACAGAATGAAGCTGCCCACTAAATCGCTCATTACAATACGACCGACGTAGCTTGGCGAGTCTGAATATAGCCGCATGTGAACTTTCCGAACCGTACCGAGAATTACCGAATTTATACGATGTCAACAAAAGGGATGTCCAATATGCGTGTTTGAGGATGTTGCTTAATCGATTTTTTTTCAAATTGATTAAAATTTAAATAAAAATAAAAAGAAATAAATTTAATAAAAATAAAGTATAACTTCTTACGCGCGTACATAAGTACACGCACTCTTTTTTTTATACGATTGGCGGAAACCGAAGAACACATTCAAAAGTTTGCTTATAACAGAGCCACGTCTGCTTAGTGGCAGCAAGCGTTAATTAATTAATGGCAATTGATAATTATCTAATAGCTTCGGCTAATTATTGTGGGTTGGGTTAAATAGATGCGGAACGTATTATCGGTTTCAATGTTTGGATTAAATTTAACGTAGAAATCAATATCTCCGATTTGATTTCTCAACTGTCAGCTATAGTTATTCATAAGACAGAATCGGAAACAGTTGAAGAAATAATTATAAGTTATATTACGAAAATACAAAATTTTTTCTTAATTTTTTTTATTGCTTAGATGGTTGGACGAGTTCACAGCCTACCTGGTGTTAAGTGGTTACTGGAGCCCATAGACATCCACAACGTAAATGCGCCACCCACCTTGAGATATAAGTTCTAAGGTCTCAGTATAGTTACAACGCCACCCCGGCTGCCCCACCCTTCAAACCGAAATGCATTACTGCTTCACGGCAGAAATAGGCAGGGTGGTGGTACCCACCCGCGCGGACTCACTAGAGGTCCTACCACCAGTAATTACGCAAATTAAAAATTTGCGGGTTTCATTTTTATTATACGATGTTATTCCTTCACCGTGGAAGTCAATCGTGAACATTTGTTGAGTACGAATTTTTTTTTTTTTTTTATTGCCCTTGTAGGCAGACGAGCATACGGCCCACCTGATGGTGAGTGGTTACCGTCGCCCATGGACTTCAGCAATGCCAGGGGCAGAGCCAAGCCGCTGCCTACATATTTCATTAGAAATTACGTATTTCATTAGAAAAATTGGTACCCGCCTGAGATTCGAACATCGGTGCATCGCTCAACACGAATGCACCGGAAGTCTTATCCGTTAGGCCACAACGACTTCAAAATGTATGAGTGATCAATAAGGTTACAAGGTTAATAAATTCAATTGTGTGAGTGATCAATAAGGTTACAATTTACTTAATGAATGGCGTTTATCTTCCTGTGATATTAAAAAAAAACTGTTCCAAGATAGTCTACCGCTAAAGTTTAAGTTTCATTAATAATTCATTTTTCGCAAAAAACAAATACTTAATTACGTATCCTAACTGTAAATTGCAAGCCGCATCCTTTCAGTATATTAGATCGTTTTAACGCATTTAGATCCGCAATTAGTTTTTAAAGTAAGCAACGGCATTTAGCTCTCGTAAAACGCCATCCCGTAGTGTTTATTAAGTAAATTTTTTTATTGCTTAGTTTTGTAGTCCAACTCACGGTCTACCTGATGTTACGTGGTTACCAGAGCCCATAGATCTCTACAACGTAAATACTGCCACCTATCTTGAGATATGAGTTCTAGGGTCTCAGCTGTAACAGTACAACGGCTGCCCCACCCTTCAAACCGAAACGCATTACTGCTTCACGGCAGAAATAGGCAAGGAGGTTGTACTTACCCATGCAGACTCACAAGAACCAGTAATAGTGCGTTGTTATGTCTGTTAACTTGCTGTTAAGCTTTGCCTCTGAAATCGTAGTGTAAATATTTCTCCAAACCCAATCACGTTCACGAAAGTTAAAACACTATTTAAGTTGACTGTTTGAAGCATCAACTGAATCGCTGTTCTATAGCCATTTCTGAACATGAGTCGTCGTTACATTCGCTAAGCTTTTGAACCCAATCCAAACAATAACATTATAGGTACCGCGTACCCTTAATATATAGTACTCAAACCATATCTTTAATCCTTTACCTAGTCGGATAATAACAAGAAAAGAAATTTTCTACTAGAATTGCTTGGGTATTAGTTATCACGTAATAAAATAACATCACATTAATTCTGTAATTTGTCCTGTATTTGTTCTGTAAGTCGTCGTGGCCTAAAGGATAAGACGTCCGGTGTATTCGTATCTAACGATGCAATGGTGTTCGAATCCCATAGGCGGGTACCAATTTTTCTAATGAAATACGTACTCAACAAATGTTCACGATTGACTTCCACGGTGAAGGAATAGCATCGTGTAATAAAAATTTAACCCCCAAAACTATAATTGCGTAATTACTGGTGGTAGGACCACTTGTGAGTCCGCACGGGTAGGTACCACCACCCTGCCTATTTCTACCGTGAAGCAGTAATGCCTTTCGGTTTGAAGGGTGGGGCAGCCGCTGTAACTATACTGAGACCTTAGAACTTATATCTCAAGGTGGGTGGCGCATTTACGTTGTAGATGTCTATGGGCTCCATTAACCACTTAATACCAGGTGGGCTGTGAGCTCTTCAACTCATCTAACCAATTCTTCTCAATCGTGTCGCTCTTGACAGAGTGGTCGTGATCGTCATGTAGTGTTGGAAGGGGCAGACTTGATGCGTCTCACGATGTCGCGCCATCTCTCCCTGCTCCATCTAACCAATAAAATAAAATAAATTATCAATTAGTAAAACCTTTCCGTGTTATTATTGTTATCAGTACATATTAATTTTCCTAAATTTGAACAGAAAGGAATAATAACTGTAACGTATTTTATTTGTTTTCCTTATTGCCGGAAAGTTTCCGGAAGCCATTACTTACGATAAAATAGACTACTCACTGATGTTTGTTTCCTGGTTCTATTTATACTATTATTGAAGTTATACTTCTTTATGCGCGTTATGAAAAATTGATGAGGGTGAAATTTTACGATGCGCGCGCACCGTGACACAAAATTAACAGAAATGAAGTTGCCCACAAGTGCTCCAATACAATTGAGGTTAACTGTCCGTATGTATTATTCAGTAATAATATAAATGACAAAATTATTATTTAATATAATTCATACTAAATATTATTAAATTATTTACGTTAAATATTTATTATTAATTATTTAATATTAAAAAAAAAAAGAAATAAATTTAATAAAAATAAAGTATAACTTCTTACGCGCGTAGATAAGTACACGCACCCTTTTTTTATAGATGTCCAATGTCAAAGTAGCTCACAGCCCACCTGGTGGTAATTAGTTACTGATGCCTACACATATCTTTGACATATGAGGTTGCAATCTCTATTGCGTTGTGGCCAGTGTATTGGCTGGAAGAGGCAAGTCGGGGTTCGTGTGTCTCTCAAACCACCAAAAAAGTATGTTCTATTATCTAAGTTAATCTACATTAAAGATTTTTTACTGGTGGTAGGAACTCTCGTGAGTCCGCGCGGGTAGGTAACACCACCCTGCCTATTTATGCCGTGGAGCAGTAATGCGTTTCGGTTTGAATGGTGGGGCAGCCATTGTAACTATATTTGAGACCTTAGAAGGTGGGTGGCGCATTTACGTCGTAAATTTCTATGGGCTCCAGTAACCACTTAACACCAGGTGGGCTGTGAGCTCGTCCACCCATCAAAGCAATAAAAAAAAACTATTTTTCCACCTTTCCCAAAAACTATCCACTGTAATAAATCAACGAGACAAGGTTAAAACCTTTGTATCAAAATCCGTTTGAAAATCACACAAATTATAAACATCGACTCAATTCGGATAGAATCCAGCAAACCATTAATGTACGGAATAGGGTTACCAAGTTTTATAAAAAGAAATAAATACGTTTAAATATTTTCCGATGCACAAACACAGTGCATGCAACATTCAAGAAAATTCCGCACATGTAAATTTACATGACAAGCTTCGGTCGTGGCATAGTTGCAACGTTTAAAATAGGAATTAAATTTTCAATGGAAATTTCATTTCAACATGTCGAGTTTGAGTGATGTCGGAATAATTACTGGATACCGTGAACACTTTCAGAGAAGACAAACATTTTCATTTTTGTTTTAAATTTCAGATTGAACGATCATCATAAATATAGCTTTTGAATTGAATTAGGCAGCGGCTTGGCTTAGGCAGCGGCTTGGCTCTGCCCCTGGCATTGCTGAAGTCCATGGGCGACGGTAACCACTCACCATCAGGTGGGCCGTATGCACGTCTGCCTACAAAGGCAATAAAAAAAAATAAAAAATAAAAAATTCAATTTGATTTTTATTTTCTAGTGACATTTAAATTAAATCTTACATCTATTTTTTATAGAATTTCCATGTAACTAATAGCAGAGTAATTGACAACCCAAGGTTAAGTGTAATTAGTCGCCTAATAAAAATTTATAATAACTAAATTAAACTAAACTAAAATATACTCCAACCTTTTTTAACCAATTGACCCCGTGATAAACAACCAGTCACTAGCCACTTCCTTACCAACGAGATGATTTAAAATGGAAATAGGATCAAAAGAAATGCTTTGGAAAAATATTTGTTTTAAATTTCACAGTATAAGTTTTAAATATTTTTCTATTAAACAATTAAAAATAATAAATGTAAATTGGTTAAGAAAGTAATTAAAACGTTGAATTACGTTAAATTTTTGTAGAAAGCTTTATTGGATAATTTCAAAAGTTATTACGAAATTATGTTGAGCTAAAATTAAAGTAATGTACAAAGAAATTAATAAGAAGTGGGAGCAACATGCGTGTTTCTCGAGAAAATTTAATGCCGACACCCTCTTCGAAACAAGATTTGGAAGTTTCAACTGTATCACCCAGAAATTATATGAAAATTTATATATTCAGCACGTTTCATATTTAATATACGATATTATTAGAACGAAGTTCCTTATGGAACGATGCGGAGGGGAACCGTAACCGGGAAAACACGTCCGTAACGTTAGATTTTTTCTATTTAGTTTGTTATCAACAGATGTCGCTGCACGCAAATTCAACAATTCCTGAATCGCGGTGACGAGATGTTACACGGTTGATAGACGTTCTCGTATTTCTCTTGCTATATCATACTTACCTGGCGTAGGAGATACCGGTTATCATGCCGGCGGTTCCCCCAGGGCGAGGTTGCTTCATTGCACTACGGAGCAGTTGACCCTTGCGATTATCTTTATTTTGATCAATAAAAAAATAACATTAAACAAATGTTTACCCGAATAATTATTTTCTTTATACCTCGAATAGAACTTAAAATTAATATTTTTAAAATAAGGAACTTCGTTCCTATCAGGCGTCCCACGACACCACACATCTGTTTTTTAAGTCCGTTCGTACGTGTCATTACGGGTCCACTTGCATTTAGATAAGTATACATTTTCTATCTTTATATTTTCTATTTTTTAATATCTGCCCGTATTTAATACTCACTAAAAGCATTTTTCATTACGTTTTCAATCGCTCAACCAATAAAAACTAAACTAAAAGCACATTTAAACCAACATGGCAACCATTATTTAGACAGAAGTGATAATTAATCAAAGTCGCTACTCACATACACTCTTCATTTGTGGCGCATTCCTTCAGGCGTATATAATTAATAGTAGTATTGATTTATTAAGAAAATAAATGGGCTGGGAAGAATTGTATCGAAAATCGCCTATTGTTGTACTTACAGCTATTTATTCTATCTGTTAATATTGTTCACTAGAGGAATTGTCTCC
This sequence comes from Bombyx mori, assembly GCF_030269925.1. Lineage (NCBI taxonomy): Eukaryota > Metazoa > Arthropoda > Insecta > Lepidoptera > Bombycidae > Bombyx > Bombyx mori. Next base: position 12,010,238 of record NC_085124.1, on the reverse strand, counting down.
GATAGCGAGAATTCGATTTTGAAGTTGTCCGGGCCTAAGCAGTAAAGGTACCGGTGCACTCGTATCAAACGAGATGATTGTGCTAGATCTCAGAATTTGAAACACGTTCGTTTATTTCCAAAGAAATGCATTGTTAACACCTCTTCACGGATTTCCACAATGAACAAATACGAACACGCAAAAAGAAACTTAAAAATTTTCTTTTTTGATATTTGGATTATTGATTGGACATGAATAGGTATTCACAGCCCTACCTGTTTTTCCTCTAAAGCAATTATTCGTGCCGACTTAGAGTTTTCAGCGGCACTTGCTTTTTTTTGTATACCTATGGGTAGCAAAGCTCTTATCCCAATCTTTGCTAATAAGAATGTTTTTATTATTTTAAACCCACACTGGAGAGAGCGCTTTGTGAGAAAAATATAGCACCAGTAAAAAAAATACAACAAAAAGTATAATAGAAACACAATAGCATAAGTGGGATGAGATTTTATACTTTCAATGAGAACAATAAATCAGGCTGAGCGGTGGCAAGCCGACTGAAATAAAACGAATATAGCTTCAAAAGAAAACTTCACGAAGAAAGCAACCCGAAAATGAAATGTTCATACATATATCGTGCGTTGTAAGGTAAATGCGAAATGTATTATTTAATCCGTTAATTACTAGTGACACTGGTGCTTTTTGGTACCACAAGCACTAGTCACCGTCCTCTTCAAACCCTTCGCTTGCGACGAAGAGCTCGATGAGCGAATTAACCCACAGACACAACCCACTGAGTTTCTTGCCGGATCTTGCCAGTGTTAGATTCTGCGAATTTAAACCGTATCCTCTCAAGGACCGCAGGTATAATTTTTGGCTCTTATTGGTTCCGATTACAATTAAAACAATGGTGTTAAATAAAATAAATAAAAATATTACATAATATATGTATCTATAGTTTTGTAATTTTTTCTATTTTGAAATTTATTTCTAAATGTGAATTTGGTCGCTTTAAAACGGTTTTCGAATACAATGTCTCCATAATGCTTGCTTTCATACTTTCATAAGGAAATTACCCGGAAGCCGAAACACGATCCAAACATTTATTTTGTTACGAGAATTCTTTAGAATTTTCCATGCGGCGCTGAAGTTTTTTCAATTCCATATTAAAGGCTATATATTTTCGATTTCACAAATGCTGGCATAAAGTCAAATAATTTGAAGCTGTTTAAGCTGGTCAGGGTTAACTTAACGAGCGCAAAATGCAGAATTTGATCTTTGCAGAATAAAAACACTCTCATCATCGTCATCAGCCCACAGACGTCCACTGCTGGACATTTGTAAGTCTCCTCCAAGGTTCGCCACCATTAGTAGTCCTGCGAGCCCATATGCAGCATTTCCTGTGACCTTTAGCAGGCCCTTGGTCTACCCCGTGGGATAAATATGAAATGAAATGAAAACACACAAGAAAATGGTTACAGAACATTAGTTAGATTTATGTATCTCTGTATATCGCTTATGCACTACGCTTTTGTATGGGATGTATATATTGTTGTATTTGTAATTTAATATAACTTTCATTGCACCTACCACTGTTTACTATGCACTACCTTTGGTTGATTGGTAGAGAATGCCTTAGGCATTAAGCCCGCCAATGTAAATTTTACATGAAATGCAATAAATATATAAATAAATAAATAAACTCCGCAAAGAAGTCATCATCCTATCATTATATCTACAGATAGCCGTTTTACCACTGCAATTAAATCTTCAACCGCATGACTCAAGAGTCAAGACGAGTGGCGGCATTACGTGGTGACTTCACTGGTGGTAGGACCTCTTGTGAGTCCGCACGGGTAGGTACCACCTCCCTGCTTATTTCAGCCGTGAAGCAGTAATGCGTTTCGGTTTGAACGGTGGGGCAGCCGTTGTGACTACACTGAGACCTTAGAATTTATATCTCAAGGTGCGTGGCGCATTTACGATGTAGGTGTCTATGGGCTCCAGTAACCACTTAACACCAGGTGGGCTGTGAGCTCGTCCACTCATCTAAGCAATAAAAAATAAAAAATAAAAACTCCAGTGAGTACTTATAATCAGTAAGCCGGTGAGAACGTCTCTGTCTACAAATTGAATCGAGGCCATAACAATCTACGCAACGAAAACACATTGTGTGTTACAATTTTGATGCACAATTGAAAGAGGTAACAGAATGTTTATAGAGTCAACAAAAATACCGTGTTTACTCTCGTGTTTAATTCAAAGGAACTGTATTTAAATGCGGTCCTAAATAAACACGTGGTTCGTGGTCACCGGAAAACATTATTTTTGACTTTGTAAAGGCCGTTGTCGGTGCGAGAGTAACTCCGGTTTGAAGTGACATAGTACATACAAAAAATCTTGTATTGTAACAATAGTTTCTTTGATATTCTTATGACTAGAGGTCCCGCAGTAGTCGAAATTCGACTATAATTAATTGGAATTTGTAAGTTTGTACACTATTATGAATGTATTTTATACTTCTATAATTACAAATTTCGCCAAGACTACATTATAAAAAATATTAACAAAGACATACAATATTTAATCTATTCTCAATTTGACAACAGACGTCAAGAACAAAAGTTTGACAATAAATAGTATGCATGCGTGTGTGCGTCAAATAGATGGTATGTAGTGTGTGTAATGTTTTCTTTATTGAATAAATGTATCCTTTATGCATTATTTAAAAAAAAAATTAGCATTGTGCACTCCTTCTCTATATTCTCTATAAGTGTGAAAAATTTCATACTCCTCCGACCTCGCAATTTTCGTAAAAAGGGATACAAAGTTTTTGCTTCACGTATTAATATATAGATTATCCTAATCAGTAAGATGTAATGTTTTCTTGATTGGTGTCTTTGATGTGATACAGTTATTAGCACGGCGTATCGGTACAATTGAATGGTATGCCGTGACAGCAAACGTCATAGGGATATGAAGAAGGGTTTCTTCGCCACCGCTCTCAACACCTAAGTGTGTGCGTGCGCATACCAGAGACTTCGTTGATTATCCGCGTGAATTACGTACTGCTGATTTAATTGTATTGTAGACATACTTTGTATTATTATAATTTTTTTTGTGTTTTGCTTTATTTGTATTAGTTTTTTTATTAGTATTTTTAGTAGTATTTTAATGTTCCACATCTAAGGAAAGTTATCAGGCGGCCGATTTAAATTTTGGCTAATAACGAAAAAATAATAAATTGATATCCATCGATGGATAATTTATTTTAACACAAAATTTAAAATGAAAATGTTATGGCGCATAGCAAAGGCTCATTCCAGATTCTAACGCTGGATGCCAATCAATTATCTTTGGAAACGAACTGGTTTCTATGGAATTTATTCTCTAGTTTATACTCAAATATCTTTTTAGTCTTTCTATCTATTCCGGTTCGATCGAGAGATGGTAAAAGGAGCTTTTGTGTCATCTTAAGCAGTTTCTAAATCCAAAAAAATTGCAGAATTCAATCCTTTGAAAAAAAAAACGTAATTTCGTTACGTAAAATAGTGACTGAGTGTACCAGGCTCTTCACAAACCGGGAGAAGAGGCGATTGCTCATGAGGCACATAGCTGTTGCGCACAGCAATGATACTGACTGACGACCACGACCGCACTGACAAGAGTGATACGACGTACCAAGAAGAACAGTCTGACTACCTTAATAATAATATTTACATAAATGATGGGCTTGAGGATTACCATAAATAAATACATTTTAATCATACTTCGATAGAGCTAGGTATTAATTTTACGTCTATGTTTATGATACTATAATTCAAATAAAATTATCCTAACTGTTTTTTTTAACTATAGTGTAGAGATGATATTGTTACGCCTGTAAAAGTAACGCCATCTATCGCCGAATAGTCGAACGAATACTGAAAGATCTAGTAGCATCTAGAACGCTCGAGAAGTGCAACGCCATCTATTGTCGGATAGCGGAAACACACAATACTCGAGCTTTGTAGAATATTCTCGACGATTCTAGGGATTTCGTCTCGACTATAAAAGCGTTGCAGAGATGGCACGCAGTCAGTCAGTAATAGGAACTACTCGATGCGAAACAGCGAACGGATCACCTGAAGCGAAGCGGAAGAAGCGAATTGAGAATTTTAAAGTGTTTTAAGTGCTAATACAGTGTTAACTTGTAATTCGGTAGAATTTTATTTATCTCGAACCCCAGCGCGTAACAATATGTAGCATGTTGTGCGACGTTAGGAAACCACATAATATGCAAGCATTCGGAAAAATAAAAAAAACGAAAAAAACCACGAAACACAATCGGCTTATTGTCTCTTCACAATCTTTAGAATTCAGTTACTATACCCCGCATATATTTCCTGCGTAATATGTTATTAGTATGTTATTTCTCTCACGTACATTCGAACCTGGAATGAGCACTCCTCCGCGGCGTTTCCTGATCGTTATGACACGTCTTTTGGCGAGGCTTAAGGCGCTGCTTAAACGCTGTTCAAGAGCTTTGTACTCACCGAGCCTGAATTAAAGTTCACAGTCGAATCTCAGGTTTTCCGTATCTAGTATTACGAGTAATATGCAGATTTTTATTGAAAAATATCAAATGTACACAGAATTAGAAAAAAAAAACGAAATTTTTGAAATTGTTCCGTGGGTAGTTAGACAGCGCTTTAAAGATAGTACATGCTTTCCATAATAGATATAATACATTTAATAAAAGGTATAAGATAATACTTTATATTTAAAGGAAAGTCTTTCATATTATTATTTCTTACTAGTAAATTTTAGAGAAGAAGAAGAAGAAGGGTCGTCGTACCCCCTTTCGGGGGCACGGAACGGGCCTCGGGGCAAACCCCACTGCCCGGAACGAAGCTCCCTGCCACACAGGGCAGGGGTGAAGTGTTGCAAGACGGGATTAGGGGGGCTGTTCGTATGCGCGTTCGGCGCACTCCACATCGACAAAAATATATACATAAACATAATACGATGGGCTTGATTTTAAGCGACGGCTTGATGCCCGCGGAGGAGTCACCCCGGCGCCTGCTGCTGTCCTCTGCTTGTTTTTTTTTTTTTTTTTTTTTTTTTTTTTTCCTAACTACTAACTATAACTAACTAAAACTAAACTACAATACTAACTATTAACTACTACTATTTACAATATATACAAAGCGGGACAACAGTCAGCACCGTGGGGCCCGCCACCGGCCCCATGCCGCGGCCCCACCTCTACAAGTCAGAGGGGGAGCCGCGGCACTAGTTTGGCGCTCACCCGCTAAGGGCTCCCCAGAAGGGGAAGACCGTCGCGGGGAGGGACCGACGTAAATCACTCCCCTTAAGGAGGAGTGCTCCACCCAAACGGGCGGTAGAAATGGGTCCCCATAGGGGGGCACCCCAACAGTGTGGGGGGAGATGAAGAGTGTGGACAGCTCAGTCCCATGGGGGCACTCATTATGAGCACTCCCATATCACTCCGGTTAAGCCGACTATCTTACCATAGCGCCTGACCATCAGGTGGTCTGGCGTGCAAGGGAGCTATATTGTGAAGATGCTCGTGGGGTCCACCGTCAGCCCGCTCGTACATATTACGAGCTAGCCTCCGAATGAACTCCTCGAGCGACTCCACATCTAGATCCCGGGCGATTACGTCATTTCTGACGTAACGCCCTGCTCCGACTATCGTGCGAAGAGCCAGATTCTGCTGGGCCTGTAACTTCACCCGCATGATCTGCGGGATGAGGTGATACCAGGCCGCAGCTGCGTACGTGATACGGGAACGGACATACGTCTTGTAAATGCCGAGTCTAGTCCTGGTCGGCAACCTGGAGGCCAACACCGGCCGGAGGAGAAACCTCGCATAGCGGGCGGCCGCCAACGCCGACTTGGCGTGGGCGGTCATCCTCAAACTCCGGTCGATATTGACTCCCAGGTATCGGACACTGGGCCTAAACTCGACATTGACTCCACGGAGACTGAGCTGTCCTGGGACGGCTCTTGTGCGGACCGGACCGAAGAGGATAGCCGCGGTCTTCCCCACGTTGACCGCGACCCTCCATCGGTCCAGCCACTGGGGCAGTAGGTCCAACAGCCTCTGCATCCTCGAAATGGCCGCAGAGGGGAAATTAGAGGACGAGAAGTAGGCGCTGTCGTCGGCAAACAGCGCCAACTTCACGTCGGCTTCCCACGCTTGGAGGTTGCCCTCAAGCGTGGGAATGTCGTTGGTGTAGAGAGCGTAGAGGACTGGTGCCAGAACGCTTCCCTGTGGAACTCCGGCCGTGACTGGGCGCACCGACGACTTTGCGCCCTCGACCGCGACAAGGAAGGATCTTCCCTCCAGGTACGACCCCAGCAGTCGCACATAGGCGTGCTGGAGGTCCGTGTTCTGCAACAGCTTGTAGATCAGTCCCGCATGCCAGACACGGTCGAAGGCCTTCTCGATATCGAGAAAGACTGCGGCCGTGTACTGGCGCGCGTTGGACCGATCCGCCAAGTGGTGCATAACGCGGACCAATTGCAGCGTTGTCGAGTGACCGCTGCGAAACCCGAATTGCTCGGGTCTGAGAAGGATGTGCGGCGACACCCTTCTCAGCAGCAGCCGCTCGAACAACTTGCCCATATGCGACAGCAGAGTGATCGGACGATAACTGGAGGGATTTCTCCTATCCTTGCCGGGTTTGGGCAGGGCAATAACCTTGCCCAATTTCCAAGTTCCCGGGAAGTGTCCTGTGGACAGAATGGAATTGAACAGTCGTGTCATGAATGACACGACCGTTTCGGGGAAGTGGAAAAATGCGAGGGAGGGAATACCGTCCTCGCCCGGCGCCTTGCGCCTCTTCATCCGCTTGATGGAGAGGCGCAATTCACTGGGAGTGATGAAATCACCATCTCCCAACGGTGGCACCGGGGAGGAGAGTAGGCTTGCTACGCTGTAAATTTTAGTCGCGGTCTATTGTGATTTATACTGGTGGTAGTACCTCTTGTGAGTCCGTGCGGGTAAGTACCACCACCCTGCCTATTTCTACCGTGAAGCAGTAATGCGTTTCGGTTTGAAGGGTGGGACAGCCGTTGTAACTCTACTTGAGACCTTAGAACTTATATCTCAAGGTAGGTGGCACATTTACGTTGTAGATGTCTATGGGCTCCAGTAACCACTTAACACCAGGTGGGCTGTGAGCTCGTCCACCCATCTAAGCAATAAAAAATAAATAAATAAATTATAGCTAATTGTGCGAAAAGAATAAATTTTGAGAAACTACTCGCACGCCACCTGTCGTACGCTGATGGTAATCTAACAGAGATCTTCCTTGCCAAGTGTACTAAGTTTTATTACAATCCTATAAATGGCTTAGCAAAGAATCAAGGATCAAGGATAATACATTTAAACGCCCATATATAATAAATAGAAAAAGAGAAATTAAGTAACTCTAGTATCAATGATAAAGATTGACATAATTTATCGCCTATCAGATAGGCCAATATTCCGCCTGTCTCGGCTAATAAAAAAAGGCAATAAAACGTGTTATTTTAACAATAGCATTACGTAAGCCGACACGGTCGTGTTGCAATTTGCCGCATCAATGCCTTGACGATTCACGATTTCGAAATTACACTACGTTCGGGAATGTTCGGGTAAGGCCTCGCTCGTAATGGTAAGCTGCACATTTCAGATATTATTAGTTTGACCCGTGCCCCATCAAGAGGCTAGTTCGATTTGAATTTAGCAATAATATTGTATGGTTTTACTAATTAGAGCAGCGCCGTCTAGTGTCGATTAGGTTAGCTTAGTTGGAACGTCGGAAACGGAAATGCATTACCAACCTTAAGGCATAAGATTGAAGTTTGATATTATCGTAGCAACAAATACGGTACACAGCACAACTATTTTACAGAACAGTTGACTTCTTCACGTGATACACACAAGTACCACTCTGTACGCTCTTTTTCTTTATAGTGTGTATATTTAATATTATGTGCCTGAGCTCAGTAGTTAGTGACTCCTTAACTCTGGAGCAGAGGGTCCTGGGTATTATTCTTCGAGTAAGAATTCCTGAGACGAATAGAAAGTGTTAGATAGATTTTTTATATTATTTTATTGTTTTTATTTTTTCGAGTTATTCAAACTTAAAGTACCTGAAGTTTTGTGGGATTTATGCTACACACATACACACACAAAGAGCAACATTCGTACTTCTGATAATGTCGTATGACTGGAATAGAAAAAAAAACTCTTTCCATTACTGCGATTGCCGCCTTTAGTGTGAACGAATTCCGCCAATGCGGAAAAAATCCACGTAATCTTAACTGGCGAATGCTCCCGACTTCTTTTCTGATATTAAATGCGCGTTACATTAATAAAATTTAAGTTTTTATTTTATTTTCATTTGGACATTCATTTTCATATGGAGAAGTAAGGTCACTGCCCGCTTTTGGATTGAGTGGCTGCCGAAGCCTACTTTGCATCACGAGACCTATATCTAAATTGCTGCCCCACTCTTAATAAAATATTTAAATAAGATCAAATAAGATCTTTAAATAATAATCTTTAAATAAGAACGGGTTATTTCTTGGCAACAAAAACCGCCAGAATTCTAATACCCGTATGGACTAACAATTATTCCCCTGCTGGTTTACTTATTATAAATTTAGTTGTAAACAAAGTTATTTAACGATTTGCTATACCCATGATCACGGCGCTTTCAACAAAAGAATAACAGAAAATGAATAAAAGTCAAAATCGTGGTAAAAACCTGTTAAATAATAGTATGTGGAATGTAAAAAGCCCCGTAAGTTTTTTAGTTAAGCCAATCGACAAATAATTCAGGAATAACTTATTTTGTGAGAGTCCTACAAAAACTAGTAGAAGATACACAAGACATGCGTAAAGTTTTCGAATACTAAGCACAAAAATACGCAATTTTTTTGTTTGGTTTTAATTTATTATACGTATACGCGGGCTATCCATATTTTATGTCCCACGGGATCGACGGTACTTGACATTCGGCGTATCCACATTTTATTATGTTTGAAAACCGTAACGTCACAGGTACAAAGTCCCTATGTGGGTAAGTGTTCTCGTTTGAAAATTTCTCTCTATATTTCGGGAATTGTATTCCCCACCATCTAACGAAACGCTATTTGCCCCGAAACATTGCGTATACCAATTCCAACTCTACGGACTGAACTACGTAATATTCTAACAACATGTAGGCTTCATGAAGTAATTGGATGGTCCTGAACTGTACTAATATCATTTGTGTGAAATTCGCTTCGCCCCGCTTTGATATCCTACACTCAAAATAACGAAAGTAAGGTTCATCTAATATTTCAACAGAACGTTGTTTGTCTTGTACAAAAAAACCTATTTTAAAAAATTGAAATGATTTTCAAACTTGTATGTATGTATTGAAATATCAAAGTAATTTAATTAAATAATGCAACAGTCAAGCCATTTTATAACAGAAACAGCGCCCTAACCCTTGTATGGTATCCAACAGAAGCTTGCAATGGTAGCGGCAAGGAATTGAAAAATTAAAAATTCAAACTGAAACAAATACTTTCATACTCGATTTAGGAAATTACTTCGTTTAACAATTACAATTTATGAGGAGTTCGAAATTTTTGGAATGGTAACCCCATGAGGAATTCCTGCAGGAATTATGTGCTTTTCGTATCTATTTTTTTTTCTCTCTCCCATAAAGTATTGAGTCACGGCGTGTGTATAAGGAGAATGTCACCTCATTTTGTTAAATTGAATTTTATTTAGGCTTTATTGAAATAGATGTGCGTCTGATTTCCTACTCACTTTGAGTGAATTTCAGCTTTATGATGACGTAATAAGAATGAATATTTCACATTACTTCTGAAATTTGTAATGTTCTTGTAATTAAGTATTGTAACACACTCATTCTTAAGGAGCCAACAAGTTTGTTACTCATCAAAATAAATCAAAGTACATAGTTTCTCTCCGTAAATCTAAAGGTTTCACACAAACCATCAGATTAAAGATAAAACTATGATTACTTTGTGAAGAGCACATAAAATAAACGAGTGCCTTTATTTTTTGCCGTCTATTTTAACGGCGTAAAATAAAACGGTAAATAAAACGGCATAAAAGGCTATTTATTGGCTGTAAGTTGAAATTTAAAGACTATAAATTGTTTGAGATGATAGCATCATCTCGTTTTTACTGTCGCACCGCCCGCCACCGGAGTAGAGTTCATCCATACTACCTGGAGCTACTGCATTCATTCACAGTGCGCTTCCAGAGATCTTTTTTACCACGTACCATCCGGCTATGGAATGAGCTCCCATCCACGATGTTCCCCGAGCGCTATGACATATCCTTCTTCCGCAATAAGCAGTATAGTAATACCTACCCGCTTACCAATACAATACTTTGGCCCCTCACCATTACAAATGTTCACGATTGACTTCCACGATGAAGGAATAATATCGTTTAATAAAAATGAAACCCACAAAATTATAATTTGCATAATAACTGGTAGGTACCACCACCCTACCTATTTCTGTCATGAAGCAGTAATGCGTTTGAAGGGTGGGGCAGCCGTTGTACTGTAAAAATTGATACCTTAGAACTTATATCTCAAGGTAGGTAGTAACATTTACGTTGTAGATGTCTATGGGCTTTGGTAGCCATCAGGTGGACCACAAGCTCGTTCACCCACCTTAACGATAAAATATAAAAATAAAACATACTGAAAATGTGCAAAAAAAGTCGAAATCACATCATAAGGATCCATACAAATCGATAGACTCCTTAATTCACATTCAAATCCGGTTCCGATAGGACATGCTTCGATTAAAACACAAATAGAGGTTTTCTTGTCTCGACACGTACAGCATGAGTCGGCAATACCCTTTACGAATACACACATACATGAAAACCTACGCAAATGTCAATGTATTCGCACTAGTGTTGTCAGTGAGAGAAGAAGATTTTCCCCTTTTCTTGACATAACTTCAATTGGTTGGTCACCTTCATCTTCACTTTTGATGAAATTTTTACAAAATTTACCTCTAAATGAACGAAATGAAAGCGGGTGGAACAACAACAACAACAACACACATGTACTAATATGTTTAAACCTAAAATACCTTTATTATTTATACATTGAAATCAAGTAACCGATTCTTTTTCATTCTATCATTCCCTTTCCACTGCCCGTAATTCTGTAATATCTTCTATCCTGAAAGAAACATAAAATACTCTAATAAAGTAATCTTCCAAATTTTATATAGTGAAAACTATAATTTCATAAAATGATATACGTGCCGTCAATTTTTTAAAGTAAAAATAAAATAAAATAAAAATATTTATTTTTATTAATAAACCTATTTTGTGTCTTCTGTGATAATGTTTCAAACTCTGACAACACTAGAATATAGGGTGAGGTTTGCGTTGATATATTTACTTGTCTTACTGAATACGATAGTGTTGTGAATTCTTTTGTGTTCGCGTTCTATAGGGTAAATTGCTAACAGGGTATCCCTTGAAAGGGCTGAAAGGTTTAATGAAAGACAAAATTAGGTTATAACCCACAATGGTTCCAATACAGCGTTTTGAGGAATATTTTTTTTTTAATATTTAAAACTGGAATTCTAGTGTATTCAATTTAAATTTAATTGAAACAGAATTTTATTTGCTTATTTCTTTGAATTTAAACTAGGCTATGTTTTCTTGATCATAGACAAGGCTTAGAGTTAAATAGTAATGGTATTTAAACTTTTTTCAATGTCGTTCTCATTTCGAAAGCTTTAAAAAGATTATCGTTAAAGATAAAGCGTAATTAAAACACCTTTACGGTTTAAGCTCGCTTTTATTATTTACGTTTCATTATTTATAACATCTCAAATATTTCTTAGTTTTCATGGTCGCAGACGACTAAGGTGTTATTCTAAGTAATTTAAATTTTGAACTGACTACCGTCTAATTCTCAATAAAAAACGTTTCTTGACAATTACCGTTCTTTTCATACAGAATGAACTACTAATGTCTTGAGGTGGTAGATTTTATGACTTGGGTTTTTTTATCTTCGCGAGAAGAAGAACCCAGATGCTTGATAAACTGTAAAAGTAATATTTATTAGTTGAGCTTATCTATGCATCGGTCTTGACCATGCATCGGTCCACCTCATTGGTTGTCTGACCACATTACAACTACCAGTACGAGGCCTCTACTCCAGTACTTTTGTGCCCCACCGACTGACTGCCAGACTTGTCGATTTGCAAGAGACCGAAAAGACTACAACGGCCATCACTGAAGTAGATTTCATCCATACTACCTGGAGCCACTGCGGTCATCCACAGTACATTTTCAGAGATCTTTTTTGCCACCGGCTCTGGAATGAGCTCCCCTCCAAGGTGTTCCCGAGCGCTATGACATATCCTTCTTCAAACGAGGCTTTTGGAGTTTACTTAACGGTAGGCAGCGGCTTGGCCCTACCCCTGGCATTGCTGAAGTCCATGGCCGACGGTAACCACTCACCAGGTGGGCCGTACGCTCGTCTGCCTACAAGGGCAATAAAAAAAAAATGGAGTGCATATTCAGAGACTTCTCACCATTGGGTGGACACAGGTTGAGCAAGAATATCTAAAACTCGCGGAAACCCAAGAAAATGTCAAAATTACCTTGTAAAAGTAATTGCCTTGAAATGAACACTTTGAACTACATTAATACCCAGTATTTAAACTTATTTGTCGATGTTAATAAAACCCTCAATTAAAATTAGGAGCAGTTCGAATTCTCACTGCGAAACGTATTCTGCACCTTAAAATTGTACGAAGAACAGTTAAAGAGTTAAGTTTAAATTAGTTAAAAACTGAGTTGAACCGTTGAGTTTAACAGAAGCTCGGTCATAGGCTCTGAATCTTTATTCCGTAGCCCCTCCTCGGAATTCACAAATTTAATTGATATACCATTACTGTTCGTTTTTGGGCTTTAAATTTTGGAATCTCCTGTCAACTTTCCAAATGTAATGCTTGGAAAATCGAGTCGTGAAATCATCAGTAGCTGCTGGTAGGTCCGTATTTATTAAAACTGTATAATTCAATAAAAGTAGATAAAAATAATCAAAATATAGAAAAGTTGAAACAAAAGTATATTAGCGTATTTTAAAAAAAATCTAGGCCTTTTGTTGCCCTCTTATATTACCCGCTGTGTAAAATATAAATAGTTACATTATCTCTTGCTCGTTGACTCAGATTTAAATCTCATCGATTTTAAATATTATTTTTGACTTCGTAGGCCCCCACAGCATCTATATCGAAACCTTCCGTCAACATTTCGAACCGCTGGACTAGATTATCGAGGCGCATTCGTATTTCCAATTTGTCTAAAGCTACTGCCCGATGTTTTATTCAGAATCCTTCATAAATGTAGTTTTATTTACCATCCCTGGCTTATTTTACCAATGCCATTAAGCATATTGATATGAAATATAAAAATAATTCTATTCGAACTGCAAATCTGTTCTTTAATAGAATTTTGACTTTACTGTATTCGCGGGAACACTGGCTTCAAACAAGCTTAATATCATCAGGGGTTTTGTTACACAAACTATATACTCATAACTTTGTATAAAGTATTTAATTCGTAAGAGAAATGTTCGCGATACTGTTCGTAATTGCGACTGACGCATTTCAGGGTTTGAGTGTGTTTCATTAGAAGGATCAGAATGAGAAATTGCGATTCACTTGGATTATCCAATCCGGATGGATTGGATGTTAACTTTTGATTAACTTATAAGTACAATTAGAATTGTAATTTTAATAGGGTATTTAGTGTATTATTTACCTTGAGTTGGCAAGAATGGCAGAATACATTTAATAAACATTTATTTATACCACTAAAATATTTGCATTAATTAAAAAGACTAAGGGTGACCGTGACGTTCGCATATTCATCATTTTCATTCATTTATTTAAACAACTTCTGACTTATTTTGGCTTTAACCGAAAAACCCATGCACTGTTACTTACCATACTTCCCTTATTAATACAATTTCACACAGGCTTCGCTTTATTTACTAGTGGTAGCACCTCTTGTGAGTCCGTACGGGTAGGTACCACCACCCCGCCAATTTCTGCCGTGAAGCAGTAATGCGTTTCGATTTGAAGGGTGGGGCAGCCGTTGTAACTATACTGAGACCTTAGAACTTATATCTCAAGGTGAGTGGCGCATTTACGTTGTAGATGTCTATGGGCTCCAGTAACCACTTAACACCAGGTGGGCTGTGAGCTCGTCCACCCATCTAAGCAATCAAAAAAAAAAAATTTAGAGTACCTACATAAATTTCTTTATCCGGCACTCTTCGCGAGAACGTCTTACCTTTGCCCTCGTTCAATCAGTAATGCCCATTTTTGTGTAAATCGCCCAGCTTTTTTGCCAGAGCGGAAGTTACCAAAGTTTATGATAGTCATGAAACTAGTATTTAAGTATAGAATTATTCTACAACTGAATCGTCTGACATGTACCCTCATGACGACTCTCACGACCAATTGCGATTGGTATAATCACATTTCATCTCCACTCTTCAGGAACTCGACATTAAGCAGTGCCTTTCGGGGCTCGTGCATAGGCGCGTACTGTCCTATTTTGGACATATCTCCCGGCGAGAAAATTACTCCATAGAGCACCTTGTCGTCCAGAGCAAATTAGAAGGCACAAGATCACTTGGAAGGTCGCCCATGCGATGGACTAACTAAGTCATGTCGGTAGTTGGTGCATTTGTATGAGTGTACCAGGCTCTCCACAAACCGGGAGAAGAGGCGATTCCTCGTGAGGCACATAGTTGCTGCGCACAGCAATGATACTGACTGACGACCACGACCGCTCTGACAAGAGTAATACGACATACCAAGAAGAACATTCTGACTACCTTCATAATAATATTTACATAAATTATGGGCTTGAGGATTACCATAAAAAAATACATTTTAATCATACTTCGATAGAGCTAGGTATTAATTTTACGGCCATGTTTAGGATACTATAATTCAAATAAAATTATCCTAACAGTTTTTTTAACTATAGTGTAGAGATAATATTGTTACGGCGGTAAGAGTAACGCCATCTATCGCCGAACTGTCGAACGAACATCGAAGGATCTAGTAACACCTAGAATGATCAAGGAGTACAACGCCATCTATTGTCAGATAGCGGAAACATATTATTAGATATGTGTGGAATAATTCTAGGGATGAGGTATCGAGTATAAAAGCGTTGCAGGGATGGCACGTAGTCAGTCAGTTATGGGAACTACTCAAATCGAAACATCGAATGGATCACCTGAAGCAAAGCGGAAGAAGCGAGTTGAGAGTTTTAAGGTGTTTGGTGTATTTTTTAAGTGCTCTAAGTGTTGAATACAGTTTTTAGTTGTACTTTAGTGGAATTGTATTTATCCCGAACCCCAGCGTACTAAGAATATCAACAACGTATTTACAATAATGTATTAGCTCTAATTCCGTTAGTAAAATAATATTCCTAACATTTAGTACTGAGTGATGGTGAGTGGCATAGCACATGGCCATTGCCAAAGGCCTAGGCAAGCCGCTGTCAACGCTGAAGTCTTTACAGTGCAAACAGCTGAAATATTTACGTCCTACGCTAATTCTACGTAATGTTAAACGACTGACCTTAATGAAAGGGCTTTTGTTACGTTCAACCATAAAATTAGTTCGGTTTAATTTTGGTAGACGACAAAATCCCGCGTTGTGTACTCATGAATATTGTATTGTTTATCCAACAATGCGAGTTTGTTGTCATTGTCTCAACGAGTTTCGAGAATAAATTTTATGTCTACATGAGAGGTCTGCGGGGTTTGTTTAGTAAAATAAGCATTAATATTAGATCGGGAGCCTTTTGATTTCGTACGCATTCGACATTCCCTGCTCAGTCGAGTATTTCATTACGCGTACCCATATTCGATCCCTGTCAAATAGAATTACCGCTGCTGGATGTGACAGATAAAGGCTTGGAGGACTTTTTAAAATTATTTTTTATTTATTTTCATTGATTATATTTCAATGGTAATTTGAATAATATTGTAATGATTCTATGACGTACACGTTCGCGCTGGTTTTTTAAATAAATTATTTTACTTTTATTAATTTAACTGGTGCATAAGTATTGGTAAATAAGTTTGATACAAGGTCAGTGACCTAAAAGAATAACGACGATAATTACGTAAAACGTATTCCCGAACGACTTCCACAATTACGACATAACACCTTATTATAGAAGAAACAAAACTGGTATTAATTGTAAAATTGCAGGTGGCACGCTATACATTTTATATGAACTAAAAGTAAGAAGCGTAAATACTTTGACAATTTACCATGGAAGTAATACAAATTGCGATATGTAATTAATATTACAATTCATTTGAATTCATTATACTGTTTCGTATATTCATCAGTTTTCGCGACAATGAAAAAGACTTTTAAGGTTTGTTAAGGTTGATTAAGGAACGTTTAGAATAATTTATAGTTTTCGTAATTATGGACGACTGAGTACTGTTTCAAGCTCAAAGAAGCTCAAAGCTTACCTGGTGCTAAGTAGTAACCGGAGCCCGTATACATCTACTTTACTACCCAACCTTCGACATGCGGTGGATGTTTCAACGGTATTACGTCTAAGCCCCTTGAAACCAGAAAGTATGGTTTCTTCATGGCAGAAATAACCAGGTTGAATAGTGAAATAGTGCGCTGCAATTATGTAAATATCTCGGTTATTTCACTTACAAATTCAAGTAAATTTTAGTTTATTTTCTATACGACCAAGTTTTGCTTATGAGTAACACCCTTCTTCGTGCACAAACTTCTAAATCTTCCTTGCAGATAGTTTACTGTATTCACTTTATAGGTGAAACTTTTGTCTATAAATTTCACTAGAACATTCTAACTTTGCTCCGGAGCAACCCAAAGTAGCTTTTTGATTTGTCTACCGCTTTCCTTATAACGTATAGGCTCACTAATAACCTTATTTTAGATAGAGTAAGTTTTTTGCAGCGAAGGTAAAAATCTGCCTCTCGTACAAGTCGTTTACTTGCTGACAAATAAAAAAGTTTAAAAGTTGGCTTGTACCACAATATTCCATATTTGATAACGTGTAGTACTGTCAAGATTATTACCAATAAGCTTATTACACACGACTGCATACTCGATGATGACACTTAGCCATATGTTCTTTTGTAACAGTTTTTTGGATTGAATATCAGAATTGCTCTATTACACATCTACACTAATATATAAATCTACAGTGGTTTTTACGGAGGTTCCGTTATAACTACTGAACCGTGCATCCGATTGACTTGAAACTTGGTATCCATGTAGAAAATACATGTACTTAATGGTAAGCTAATATTTATATGAGTGTTGGACTCCCTACACCAGTTGCGGGGGCGTTAATGATGAGAATCTTTGAGAATCTTTGTGGGGGTGAGAAATAATAATGTTAATTTTAAATGCCCATCGAAGCGGACGGGTACAGCTAGTATTATATATTTCGTTAGAATATGAAGAATCTGTCAGTTTTCCAAGAGTTTTGGGATTGGCCTACGCTTCGTGGATGGTATGTCGAAGCCGAACCGAATTAAGCCGGCTAACTCAATGGGCTAATGTTTAGGTTAGGTTGCACGTCGAACTCTTTGCCGAGTTCGACAAGTACGGTTACCGATGTCCCTACTTCAAGTGTTAGAGCTAAAGGTGTCTAATGCAAGGGTTATTGGATCTTATAGATATAAGGACGTGTCTAAGGAAGCATGTCTCTCTGGTCACATGGTTGGCAACTCATCATCACAAGAAATGCCACTGAAATAAACCCTGAGTCGAAGAACGTAATATCTCTTGTATGTAGAACAACTTGCAACTCTTCCCGGGGTTCCGGCATTTCCAACATTTATATCATAATGTTAAACTAATAAAAATCACGCCAAAGGACTCAAAAAAATTGTCTAAGCATTTTCCAGTTTGCCTATATCTTTGTAGAATTTTACCGAAATAAATAAAACAGGTTTATGAAGAGTTGCCCGACACTCAACAGAAGGACGCGAGAGTGCCAACACAGATAAAGAGGCCGGATATTTCACCTATTTTAATATCCGTAGTGAAACTTTATTTATTTAAGTTGTATACTGGTTTTTTTCCTCATACCAACGAGTGCGACCCCTGGGAAACGCCTCAAATTATCCTGTGTGAAAGATTTTTTGAATAACGAACCCACTTTGTGTCGCAAAATGCGTCAAGAGTAGCTGTAGATACGCTGCTACAAAATATTCTGTCAAATGGAACTACACATAGCTTGCTAATAAACACTACCTCTTCAAGTACATATTTAATTAATATTTGTATTATATTACTCTCATTTGTATTATTTATTTATTTTATTTGTTTATTTAATATATTTTGTACACACAGTTGTTAGAAGAAACACGACAATAAGGATACAGAGTACAAGGGCAATACTTATTTCATGTTGAAATCTCTTCCAGTAGGCCCGCAGAAGAAAAGAAGAATTAGGAACACAAACCTAGTGCATACAGTAAACATTACCTATAATTATATATACATATTACAAGATACAAAACAATACATATACATACAAATACACATACGTATATTATAATACATTATACAAATATATGTACTTTTATTTAATATGGTAAGGATAAATAGTGTTCTTTAACAGATTTCTTGAACGCTGCTATTGTATTTGACATTTTTATAATTAACTCTCCTAACAAAGCTTATCAATAGCTGCCATGCATAAAAACTCGTCGGATAAAAACGGGGAAGCCAAGGGAACTGTTAGTCCAGTCCTGTTAGTCCAGATCACCAATATATATGTACTGATGGTATGAGAATGTACCAACATGACCCGTATTTTTTTTCATGCATAGTTAGGTGGACGAGCTCACGATCCACCTGGTGTTAAGTGGTTACCGGAGCCCGTAGATATCTACAACGTAAATTCCGCCACCCACCTTGAGATATGGGTTCTCAGTATAGTTAAAACGGCTGCCTCACTCTTCAAACTGAAATGCATTACTGCTTCACGACTGAACTAGGCAGGTTGGTGGTACCTACCCGTGTGCACTCACAAGAGTACCTACCATCAGTAAGGCTGGTAAATTAATATAAATTATCTACTAAATTAATATCAACAGCCTTTACCGCAAAGCCATAAAATATTAATGCCTTAAAAAGTAGCATTGTTAATGTATATTACAAATATGACGTTACGCTGATGTAACATAGTCTATGGCACTCGCGTTGTGACGTCCGGGCTTGGAACCTGATCGTGGTCTTTCTTTAATTAGCAACGCCAGAGGCAAAGCTAGGCCGGTACCTATTGATGAGGCCTCTTTTCAGCCCATTTTTAAATGCCATGGCGCTCGAGATACAGTATCAAAATCTATATCTATATACTAATATATAAATCTACCGTGGTTTTTACGGATGTTCCGTTCTAACTACTGAACCGTGCATCCGATTGACTTGAAACTTGGTATCCATGTAGAAAATACATGTACTTAATGGATAGCCTAATATTTATATGAGTGTTGGACTCCCTACACCAATTGGGGCGGGCGTTAATGATGAGAATCTTTGTGGGGATGAAAAATAATAATGTTCATTTTAAATGCCCAGCGAAGCGGACGAGTACAGCTAGTATACAAACAAAGGTATTCAACAATGTATATGTTGCATCCGACTGGCCAAGTTTCTTGAGGGTCGTTGCTAATTTCACTGTCGTGTTTTGGTACAAGGTCTTTTGGACCCTTAACACGGGGATACGTATCTCCTCAAACCCAATCACCCTCACTTTCGTTATGAGCTGCGTGCACACGATTCAAACGACTAACCATCGTGAAGTGTTAAGTAAATTTTATTAATGTATCGTTATAGGATTTTTGTAATCCAAACAAAATATCAATGAGATTGGGTTTTCAGAGATTTTTCATAATATTATGATTATACTGGTATTACTGGTGGCAGGACCTCTTGTGAGTCCGCGTGGGTAGGTACCACCACCCTGCCTATTTCTGCCGTGAAGCAGTAATGCGTTTCGGTTTGAAGGGTGGGGCAGCCGTTGTAACTATACTGAGACCTTAGAACTTATATCTCAAGGTGGGTGGCGCATTTACGTTGTGGATGTCTATGGGCTCCAGTAACCACTTAACACCAGGTGGGCTGTGAGCTCGTCCACCCATATAAGCAATAAAAAAAAAATTTCAAATCGTTGACAGTTTGTTCGATTCACATTATCTAATTATTTTTTTCAGTTCTAGATTTATTTCTTAATTATTATATAGAACCCGTACTATATTTCAAGAAATTTATTATTGTGATTTAATTTGTGAATAGTTTGTTATTACGTTAAATAGACCGCTCTTGTATTAAATTTTAAAGTTATTACCAACTTTTTGGTCGTCTTATTCGACAAACTTTGTAACATCCAAATCAAATCCGAAGAGTGAGAAAAAAAAAACACTTTTTGTGCATTTTCGGAAAGTAAATTTTATATTAAAACACGTAAGTTGAAGCTCAGAGATGATTGAAGTAAAAATAACAATTGACATTCGACGAATAGGCTATGAGTAAATTTTTAATAGTATATTATGAATTACTTACAAATTTAATATTTTTAACATAAATGTTGTTGACAAGCGGGGTCAATTTGCCACGGCCTAGTTAATGAGGGAAGGAGCCGGCCAGCACGCTTCGCCTTATATTGTTGCTTCATGCAAATACCATTATGGAAACTATAGTGGACCTATTCAATATTGAGTTATCGGAGCTTTGTAAGCCCGTTATGAGAAGACTATCAAAAAGCTTTATACAAACTTTGTTTTATATATTTTTATGTACCGGACTGTATCGACGATCGTATTAAATTCCTAATTTAGCTCCCGTATTGTTTTTGCTTCTATTGAACTTCCATTACAGTAAAGTTTTTTCACCATACAGAAAGTCGTACGTGCCCAATTTTTCAATAAATCCCGTAATTTGAAAGCATGCATTCGTACAACGATCCTAATCATTTTTGCCACAGCAAATCCTGTTATCTCTCTAAAAGTTCGGGTTTCTAGTAACATCATAATATGAGAAGTAATGAATATAGTACCAAAAGAAAACACTTTTAATAACGAAGAGTTCATAAAACTAGAGGTCCCGCAGTAGTCGAAATTCGACTATACCTAATTAATTGTAATTGTAAGCTTGTACACTATTATGATTGTATTTTATACTTCTATAATCACAAATTTCGCCAAGACTACTCTATAAAAAATATTAACAAAGACAAACAATATTTAATCTATTCTCAATTTGACAACAGACGTCAAGAACAAAAGTTTGACAATAAATAAATAGTATGCATGCGTGTGTGCATCAAATACATGGCATTGTGTGTAATGTTTTCTTTATTGATTTAAAGTATCTTTTATGCATTATTTAAAAAAAATATTAGCATTGCACACTTCTTCTCTATATTCTCTATAAGTGTGGAAAATTTCATACTCCTCCGTCCGCGCAATTTTCGTAAAAAGGGATACAAAGTTTCTGCTGCACGTATTAATATTTCATAAAATAATTATTACGAATCATATTTATTGAGGTTCAGTTCACTGACTAGACAGACAAATTATGTTTCAAAAACATTGAATGTGCAGGAAAAATATCGTCATATTCTCAGAAAATGGGTTGCACGAACATCATACGTAAAATGAAACGTTTAGAAGGAACACGAGCATATTTATACTTCAACTAGCGACCCGCCCTCGCTTCGCTTCGGAAACATTAAATTTTGTTGTTGAATAGCTGAGTCCCGCGATGCTATCCGCGGTTATTGTCGTACCGCGGGTGACGCCGCGGGGCGAAGCTAGTCTTAAAAAAGTAGCCTAAGTTACTCCTTATATCATCAGCTACCTATCAGTGAAAGTCTCGTCAAAATCGGTCCAGCCGTTCCAGAGATTAGCCGGAACAAACAGACTGAGAGACAGACAAAAATTGTAAAAAATGTTATTTTGGTGTATATACCGTATTCATATGCATGTAATAAAAAGCGGTTATTTCAATATTACAAACAGATACTCCAATTTTATTTATATGTATAGATTAAGAACATTTTCAATTCGAACCACCTCTTGGTTATACCAAGAAATGTTTGTCCGTGAAAACGTCTTCTATTTTCTAATATTTACATACTAATTATTCATGTGAAAGTCAGTGAGGCGTCCTATTAATTTTAATCCGGGCTCGCCGTCTTAATTGGTGGAAACACCATTTGTTAAGGCCAGCCCTAGGGGCTTTACCGTGACGCTGATGCTCACAAATCCTTTAAAAATTAATGAGGCAACTAGTTATTTTCGGTGTTCGGTACAAAATCATAGTTCGAATAAATGTTTTGTGGTCTTAATTAACTTCAACGTTTGATTGCATCACATATTCTCAAATATTGAGTCTGGCCAATCAATATTTTAAAGCGAATAAAATTAGTTAAGATCAACCTTTGTCGCATTTAAAATATGTCATTTCTTTCACACAAGGATTTAACTTCAAATCGAATTCTTGAGTATCATAGTTTATTATAATCTAGAATAGGATTGTGTTTGAAGTAGGTCATACTGGTTTCGACAAACTTAGCTTCAATTAGTCTGTTATTTTTGTCTATTTCAATATCTGCCAAAGGTCTCGGAATGTTTACAAGAAATTTTCGGGATACTATTTACGTAGCAAAACCAATTTCCGAATATTGGAACAGAGAATGACTGGTCTGGGTTCTCCTAACGAAAAAATCCTTCGAAGATAAATTAACTATCAACTCAGTCGTTGTTGTCTTCAAACAAAAAAGTAATATAGTATTTTTGGGAAACTGTTAACATTCCTGTGCAGTCACTAAAGGGCATGGCATGTGACGTAAATTGCTTTCCTCCTCTTTCCGCCAATTTCTTTCCCGCGAGTGTGTTCCCGGTTTAACTGAATGCATTAAGAGAATGGCACCATTTGTGGGGAATTTCATTAGTCATTCCCTGCGGTGGGGTATCCATCATAGATTCCTTTCGCGTCTCCCGTACCACGGATACTTCGAGACAAATATGCCGACAAAGCGGGTTGAATTTTCAATTGGAACTTCATTAATTATTTACGTGAGCTCTGCGTAATGTACCGTAAATAGAACAGGGTTAAATCACTAGACGTGTTTGCTCTTAAATCTGATTAGTGAAGTCAAGAAGAAGTTTAGCGAGTTACATGACATCAACATCTCGATTTAGTTAGCGCGTGAATTGAATGAAAGGATTTTGACTTTTTGAGACAAATATAATTTATCTCTCTAATCAATGAGATTATGTATTATGAAAATTGAAATAAAATTTAGTCCATTTATTTTTTATTACATATTAATTTGATGATCTACAAGACAATTATTGTCTCTACTAGGCAAACACAAAACACTAATTAAGTGACATTTTTTCCTCAGTTTTTGAACCTATTTTCTTCATGTTTGCTTCAATTTTTTTTTTCAACTTTTGTCTAAATAAAGTAAACGGGATGACAAATTTGAATACATGAGATGAATCTAATACTTGGAGATTCAGCGACAATGGTCAAATTTCAGTCATTGAGAGAACACTTCTTAATATTAATTTCTAAGTTCAGTTTCTAAAATTAAATCTCATCGTTTGATCTTTAAGTTATGAAATATAGTGATGAACATTTAGACAAAAGCAATGCGTTGGTTTGTGACACCATTATTCTGATAGGCGGTTTGGTTGAGTGGTTATGAAGCCCGACAACTGTACCACAAGATCTGGATTCAATTTCCGGTGTCAGTCTTCCTGTGGAAATTATTTTGTATTAAGGACTAGCTGACCCCGCAGACTTCGTAATGCCTCAATCGATAAATAAAATACCTAATCTTTTGTACAAAATAAACTTAAAAGAAACAAAAGGAATCCGTCCGACGGGTGACACATGAAAGGAAAAACAAAATTGTTATATTTATTAATTCCGAGCATCTTCATATTTATCTACCTTTTAAACCTTCTCTGGACTTCCACAAATAATTCAAGACCAAAATTAGCCAAATCGGTCCAGCCGTTCTCGAGTTTTAGCGAGCCTAACGAACAGCAATTCATTTTTATATATAAAGATATATATAGATATGGCTATAATCATTATATTACTTTTTATATGTCTCATATTTATTTCCGGTGCCCCTATTTATCATTAATACTATACGCTGCTACTATAAATTAAATTGATCACTTCCATGTCCCATTAAATGGAAAATGCCACATCCATTAACAAGTTTTTATTTCTCAAATCCATGTGCTCTGAGCATCCTCTAGTGGCGGGTTCCACGAAAGCAATAAAAATCTCCGTAATCCATACCGGGGATTACGTTTGCCCATTGCCTTTTTGTCAGAGGCTTTTTTGTCTTTTTACTCTCTATGCTGACTCTTACTGAAGCATACTAAATATTCTGGTATATTATGCATGAAAATTCTTCAGTTTTTTTGGTATATTATTTTTTTATACTTTATTGCTTAGATAGGTGGACGAACTCACTCCCCCTGGTTCGGAGCCCATAGACATCTAAGACGTAAATTCGCCACCCACCTTGAGATATAAGTTCTAAGGTCTCAGTATAGTTACAACGGCTGCCCCACCCTTCAAGCCGAAAGGCATTACTGCTTCACGGCAGAAATAGGCAGGGTGGTGGTACCTAAACGCGCGGGCTCACAAGAGGTCGTACTACCAGTAATTACGAAAATTATAATTTTGTGGATTTGATTTTTATTACACGATCCTATTCCTTCACCATGAAAGTCAATCGAACATTTGTTAAGTACGTATTCCATTAGAAAAATTGGTACCCGCCTGCGGGATGTGAACACCGCTGCATCGCTACATACGAATGCACCGGACGTCTTATCCTTTAGGCCACGACGACTTCGAGCTTTGAACAACGATTTAGTGAAAAATTATACTTTTTGAGTGGAAAGTTTTCTAAACTTTTCACTATTTATCAACAAAGGAATATATATAACAATAAATATAAGTAAATAATTGAACATAAAACAAACGTTCGTTTACCTCCATACTAGGTTGTCTTATCGTTTGGAAACTAGAGACGTACATAGTAATATACATTTAAATATATGCACATTGAGTTATTAAGTCTCCAGACATGAGAACTAATTTATTCGACACTTCATGTTTTCCTAATATGGGAACCAAACCCACGTCTCCCGGCTCAGCACTCGAAGGCAGTAACTACTGCACCAGCGGATTAATCGAAAGATCATTTCACGCGTCATTTTCGGTTTCAAAGGATGGGACAGCCGGGAATAAAAGGAAATAAAAACCGAATTAGTTTTATTATTGTACATATTTTTTTAGATTACTTGCATCCCGTTATTATGTAATATATTATGTAGTAAGAAGATACAAATTCAGCAAGAAGGATAACAACGATAAAATAAAACTTATAAAATCACATATCCCACTAACACTATTATGCGCATACATACATTTTATTGACAACACTAACCCTAATTTACGTATCTAAAATTCAATGCACTCTTTTTAGAAGCATGGTCACCCTACACCGGACATCGGAAAGCCGTGTTCTACTATCGATCCAGAATATTATCTGTGCATCTATTACGGCACCGCGCACTGCAGATAGCTGATAGAGGGAATCAATTAGATTAACTTGCTACGGACAGATTAAGCGATAGAGCTCACAGAGCCAGATGTTTGTTAACCAGTTGTTGGAGCCGGTAGGAATCTCAACGTGAACGCCGCCAGATAACTTCAGACACTAGTTCAAATTCTCAATGGTATTGTGTGAGGATTATCCCATTTACCAACCGAACTGTCGGCTTCGTGGCAAAAATGGGCCGGACGCCGCCGGTGCCAACTTGCACGGACTTACAAGATTACTTTTTTTTTTTATTGCCCTTGTAGGCAGACGAGCATACGGCCCACCTGATGGTGAGTGTTACCATCGCCCACGGACTTCAGCAAAGCCAGGGGCAGAGCCAAGCCGCTGCCTACCGCTAATACTCTCCACAAGCCTCTTTTAAAAAAGGACATGTCATAGCGCTCCGGAAACACCGTGGAGGGGAGCTCATTCCATAGCCGGATGGTACGTGGCAAAAAAGACCTCTGGAAACGCACTGTTGATGAACGCAGCAGTTTCAGATGATATGGATGAACTCTGCTCCGATGGCGGGAGGTGCGATGATAAATAACTTACTATAGGACACACCGAAAAACATCACAATTTGAAAAAAACGTTGACAGTTATTTTTTATCTGGGACGTATATTATTATAAATAGTACCTAGTCAGGTCATAAATTCTGTCACATGTTTAATGTAAAATAATTGAAACAAGTTTATTCATTATGTAACCATTCATATACCAAAATGAACTTAACAAAACAGATTCTTATGACACTAAAGTTTATTCAAAATGACCTCCGTGATTTTGAATACAGGCCTTCAATCTGCGCGGCCAGTCGTCTATCGCAGCACGAACGAGGTCCATGTCAATATCGGCGGCTGCCTTAATCAAGGATGTCTTGAGTGACTCCAAATTGGGATGAGGCTTTGAGCACGCCTTTTCCTCCAAGTGTTGCCATATCTTCTAATCTAACGGATTCAAATCTGGACTGGAGGAGGGTCAGTCTTCGTGCCGGATGAAGTCGATTTCACGCGCCGCCAGCCAGTCTTGTGTGCTCTTCGCTCTAGGAGCTGGCGCCGAATCTTGTTGGAATACCCAGTGCCTGTTATTGAACATGGTATGAGAAATAGGTTCCACAAGGTTCGTCAGAACTGTATTTTGATACACAACTGCATTCGTTTTTACACCTTTCTCACAAAAATGTACCTCTGTTAAGCCCCAATAAGAAACTCCCAACCATACCATAAGCGAGGATGGAAAATGACCTCGTTGGACACGCGGAATACGGTTGCTCGCTTCTTCACTACTGTGTGCGTACACCTTATCATTTTGTTTGTTGTAGCTCTCTTCTACGGTAAAAATTTTTTCATCCGAAAAAAGAATTTCCCGATATTTTTTTCCCACGTACCGCTTCAACAAAGCGCGGCATCTCTTCAGTCTCAGGTCCATTAGACGAGCATTCAAACGATGTCCTGTTTTTCTTCGATATGCCCGAAGCTCTAAGTTTTCATTTAACACCCTTTTCACCGTGGTTCTGCTTAACCCCATCTGAAGGGCCAACAGTTTATGCTTACGTTTGGGATTTCTTTGAATTCGCGCCTTCACAGCTTTTATCACTGCTGGAGTCCTAACAGACCGAGGACGACCACTTCTTGACCTGTCATCTACACTAGAGTCTTCATTGTATCGTTTGATGGTACGATAAACGAATCTTTTGGTTACATTCAAATTTTTCAGTATGTTAAAAATTTGAATTGGCGCGTAACCGCAACGATGCAACGCAATAACTGCAACACGGTCTTCTTTAAGCGTCCACTCCATATTTAAAAATGAGTAAAATTCTAAAAGTATATACATTTTTATTTTCATGAACCATTCGAAATTCGAATTCAATAAACTTTTTTGTGGCCAGCATTCTAAAAGAAAAGTTTTTACTGTTTGACAATACTTATGACCTGACTAGTTAGTATATCGTATAAAATTATAATTTGCGTAATTACTGGCGGTAGGACTTCTTGTGAGTCCGCGCTGGTAGGTACCGCCACCCTGCCTATTTCTGCCGTGAAGCAGTAATGCGTTTCGGTTTGAAGGATGGGGCAGCTTTGCAACTATACTTGAGACCTTACAACTTATATCTCAAGGTGGGTGGCGCATTTACGTCGTAGATGTCTATGGGCTCCAGTAACCACTTAACACCAGGTGGACTGTGAGCTCGTCCATCCGTCTAAGCAATAAAAAAAATTCGTGAACACGTGGCATTAAGACCATAACGCATGACTGGTACACAGCTTTCTTGGACAGACAGGAAACCGTCAAGCAATTTAGATTCAGCATACTCCTTACGATATATTAATGAAAAATTCAATGGTTCAATTGCCGATGTTCATACCAAGCTATTGTCAAACAATTGGACCAACTATATTGGGCATACAAAAAACAAACATGGTTTGCATTCATTCACGATTCATAAAACGTTATGAACCTTAGAATATTATACAAACATTTGGATAGATCACCTAACAGCCAGTCTATTGATAAATTGTTTACCTTCAAAACAAATAAATACTTAATCGTACAATATAAAGTCTGTTTTCGAATACATACAGAGTGAAACAATATTGTATTATCTGTAGGTGTCGGTCGAATGCCCAACTGATTCCAGATAACGACTTCGGCGTCAGACAATGAAAGCCAAACGTGTACGAAACACGTTATGTATATTGTAGAGAACATTCTGTCAGTAAAATACATCTATGCTATGAAATCAAATTGGTTTTCAAAACAGAGCTGTATTTATGGTGTTTAAAATGGACTTACGCGATCAAAATATAAATGGTAATGGTAGGCAGCGGCTTGGCTCTGCCGCTGGTATTGCTGACGTCCATGGGCAACGGTAACCACTCATCATCAGGTGGGCTGCCTAAAAGGGTAATTAAAAAAAGAACTTGACCAACGAAAACTTTGAATTTGTATAAAAATATAGACGCAAAGCAGTCGCCATTTTTATTTGGAGACTTTTTTAGGATTAAATGGATAGCCGCGCTCACGGTCCACCAGTTTTTAGTGGTCATCGGAGCTCACAGACCTCTACCAACTTAATACCGCCAGCCCCCACAAATCTCAAACATGAACTCTAAGTCTTCGTTTTTACAGTACAACGGCTGCCCCTTCTACCCTTCTAAGCCAAAACGCATTGCTGCTTCACAGCAGAAATAAACAGGGCGGTGATACCTACCCGTGTGGACTCAAAAGACACCCCTACCACCAGTAATTATGGTAATTATAATTTTTGCGAGTTTAATTTTTATGCACGAAGTTATTCCTTTACCGTGGAAATCATTCAGGAACATTTGTTAAGTACGTACTTCATTAGAAAAACCTGCCAAACACCGGCACAGACACGAATGTACGGAGCGTCTTATCCTTTAGGCGACGACGACGATTAAATATATTTTTTTTTTATTGCTTAGATGGGTGGATGAGCTCACAGCCCACCTGGTGTTAAGCGGTTACTGGAGCCCATAGACATCTACAACGTAAATGCGCCACCCACCTAGAGATATAAGTTCTAAGGTCTCAGCATAGTTACAACGGCTGCCCCACCCTTCAAACCGAAACGCATTACTGCTTCACGGCAGAAATAGGCGGGGAGGTGGTACCTACCCGTGCGGACTCACAAGAGGTCCTACCACCAGTTAACTCTCAACTTTTTGCTTGCTCTCAACAATGCTCTCAACTTTTCTACTTTCATATTATATAAAACAACAAACTATTCGAATCATAAATGTTTAATCAAAATGTTGAATAATATTGGAAAATATAAGAAATTTGTTGATTTCCCTGAAGGAGATTTGAACATTTCCTCGATCGCCCGGAGAAATACAAACTCAATGGAATTGTTGATATTTTATCAAACAAAAGGAACAAATTCAGGCAACATGTATGTTATTTGGATCTTAATAATATATTACATGTAAAAGACGAGATATATTTCTTATGAAACACAACACTAAATCCACATGAACGCTGTATTCACTTAGATATTTGTGAGTTTCTCGCCGGATATTCTCAGTGGGTCGCGTTTCCGATCCGGTAGTAGATTCTGCGAAGCAGTGCTCTTGCTAGGGCCAGTGCTAGCAACACTCCCGGTTTGAGCTCCGTGAGCTCACCTACACGTCAACGAGAAACTGAAATAGCCTCTCAAGGCTATCAGCATATATCTACAAAGTAAATGCGCTACACACCTTGAGATATAAGTTCTAAGGTCTCAAGTATAGTTACAACGGCTGCCCTGCTCTTCAAACCGAAGCGCATTACTGCTTCACGGCAGAAATAGGTGGGGCAGTGGTACCTACCCGTGCGGACTCACTAGAGGTTCTACCAGCAGTAATTACACAAATTATAATTGTTTGTTTGGTTTTTATTACACGATGCTATTCCTTCGTCGTGGAAGTCAATCGTGAACATTTGTTAAGTACGTACATATTTCATTAGAAAAATTAGTACCCGCCTGCGGTATTTGAACACCCCAAATATCCTGCGGCCATCCCTTAGGCGCGCAAACCTCGTGGGAGCTTCAGCCCCGGCCTGAAAAAAAGGTTTTTTTTAGCAAGCAAGAATAATGAGAATTCATGGAGAGCTGCCTCATAATATGTCCCTCAATCAACCAGTTACTTCATAAAATGCGAAGCAAAGGAGTAGGTTTTTTTTAATTTTTTACTTGGGTCAACGAGCTCACAATTATATTGAAAGACGATTGGCCCAGCCTTCAAGCCAAACCGTATTCCTGCTTCGCGATAAAAAACAATAAAGACGATGATCCCAACTCGAGGGGGCTCACAATACGCCCAATCATCAGTAAAACGAACACACAAAATTCAAAGGAAACTAGGGGAAAATATAAAAACCTTTACCGCATCCGCCATTTACGCTGAGCCATTACTCAAATCACCACAATACATCTCAGCGCTAAAACATTGAGCTTCCTACATTATCTCGAACAACTCTGTAAACTGCATGCAATCCAAACACTCATGTTTTTCGCCTCCGAATTACGCGGAGCCCCCATTAGATACGGAGCTACGTTTTTTGCAGCAGCCCATCTCTATAAATCTTCCTAAGTGACTCGTTAGTCGGCCTGGTCAATTCCCGTCTAGCTCTTATGCTCAGGATATTTTTTTATTCATACCTTTCGTATGAGAAGCTACCACTGAATTTAGGAATCATAGCATAGCAGATTTTTCGGGGTGCTATTAATTTTTAAGGATTTCATCTCGCCCGAGATTGCTCATATGCGAATTCAGGGCTTTTGTCCATTATCCGAATTCATTCGAAGAGGCTATATTCATTCGGTGCTAAGAAAATTCACACTTTTCTTCAAAATGCTTATATAAATATCTGAAATTGCTTTAAACGGATGCTGCATCCCAAATTTGACTTGCAACTTTTGGCATTACTGATTTCCATGGGCAATGGTTACCATATATCATTAGATTCGTTGTAAGCTCGTCTGTCTCCTCCTCCTCGAGTCGTGTTCCTCATGTCTGAGGGTCGTGACCACCATCACCCATGAGCTTCAATCTTAGGATCTTTTTCCACTTTCCCCTGTCCACGGCGTCATGCAGCGCGCTGTACACTGTACTGTCGTCTGTCTAAAGAGGTAATAAAAACTTTTGGATAGTTTACAAATTGTCGAAACAATACGATCGAGTTCCCAATCTGATGGGCTCTAGATAGTCAGCATCCACTTAGTAATAAATAAATAGGTAGTACGATGCAACGGGAAGCTTATTTGAACATCAAGAGTAATAATAATATAGTCTAAAGGGCTCTTGAAAAGGTAATTTTAAATCTAAGACATACATATTCATTTACTTGCTTCATAAAATACGCTCGTTCTACGATGTTTATTTGTAAATCTTAATGGAGAATGCACGACGTAAATTCTTAAACCAAAAACGCTGATTCAGAGTATACAGAACATTAAAGTCGGTTGTACGAACTAGTTGCAAACAAACGTTATTTGTCAAGCAGTAACCCTTAAGTTACAAGTTGCAAGGGGACTGTAACTTCCTTATACATATATCTTAATGAATGTTCAATTAGAACCATCATTTAGCAAAAACTTTGGGCAATTCGGCCTACGGACACTGACGTCATTCAAGCTGTTTGAATATCGAAATAGAAAAATAATTACGTAGAACTCCATTTTTAAATTTACCTGTAGTTGTCAACTAAAGCTATGTGTACATAGGCTGTATTAAAAGGTGTATTGAAATAATTCCCAGAAACGAAAACAAAGGCTTTGCTATTTATTATTTGAGTTCTGTATTTAACATTCATTTTATTATTTACCCATAATTTTTATAAATCTTTTTGGTAAATATTACCAAATGAAAAAATAGAAAGCGAAAGACCATATGTGTAAGAGGGGAGTGAACGAAGAAATGGTTGTATATGATAGAGGAGTATGGAAGGAGATAAAATGTTGCGCCGACCCCAGGTGACTGGGAGAAGGGCAGGAGAATGATGATTACCCGTAAAAAGTGTTACTTTTATAATTTGCGATTTAAAAGCATTCTTGATACGTGGAGATGTTTACGTTCTGATATTACGATTGAACTCTCTGTAGCTGTCGCCAAAACTTACTACCTCATCTGTATAAAAAAAATTTTTTTTTTTTATACAACTTCGTATTTTTCTTAATTATAACACTTAAGTGTGACGCCCTTAATGAATACTAAACGAACGCTGCCCTCACAAAGTGATAAAGTTTAAACTTGACAAGCACGCATAATCTCCATTTATTTATTTTGTAATTAAAACACAAGTTTAAAATTCAATTTATTCAGCACAATCTGGCCTAAAGACGGCTCGAGTTTTCGACGCTTGGCAAACTTTATTAAACAGGATCAGTATCAACGGTTCTTCGAGGAACATAGCCCGCCCACAGGATAGGGACGTTTCGCGCACATCATTTCATTTACAAAGTTCAAGCCCTCGAGATATGCGCAGCGGGCGACTTACTAATACCGATCACCTCCACCCACTAAAGCTTCGGTACACGTAAAACTGTCGAAGATTTATTAACTGCTGTTTATCAGTGATCACGCTTAAAGCTCGTCTGAAGTCAATTGTATCTTTTTATAACAATAAATATGCATATTGTTGGATATTTTATGGATAATTAACTATAATTTTACACTGAATCTCGCGTTTTTTTATTGTCATTATATTATTATTATTTCCGGTGTTTAGATTTTTTCCGAATTTCGTGGACGACTGATCAGCGACAGTCGTCTGTAAAAATAGTTTTAATTATGTCTATGATTGGTGAAAAGTATACTGTCATGTCTACGATTGGTAAAAAGAATACTTTCGTGTCTACGATTGGTGAAAAGGATACTATCATGTCTACGTTTGGTAAAAAGAATACTGTCGTGTCTGCGATTGGTGAAAAGGATACTATCATGTCTACGTTTGGTAAAAAGAATACTGTCGTGTCTACGATTGGTGAAAAGGATACTATCATGTCTACGTTTGGTAAAAAGAATACTGTCGTGTCTACGATTGGTGAAAATAATGCTATCATGTCTACGTTTGGTAAAAATAATTCGGTCACGTCTATGATTGGTGAAAAGTATACTGTCATGTCTACGATTGGTGAAAAGGATACTGTCATGTCTACGTTTAGTAAAATAATACCATCATGTCTACGATTGGTGACAGCCGAGGAAATTACTATATTTTCTATACTTTCAGACGACAAAAATGTTGAACAAAGAAATCTAATTAAGAAAAAAAACAAACCATAAACAAATTTTAATGCTCTAAGATGTAAACAAATGTCGTAACAGTCTATATTTACTTACGAACAATCGACATGGAGCGGATATTAATTCTAAAACAAAGTTCGGATATTGTTCCCAGTCAATTTTATATTATATATCGTACAAATATTTGTGTTATAATATGAGAATTGAGAAGGCCCATCTCAAATTACAGATAGCGTAAACAACTCAAACCATTTCTTCAGCCCGCTGAGTTTCTCGTCGGATCTTTTCAGTGGGTCGTGTTTCCGATCCGGTGGTAGATTCTGCGAAGCACTGCTCTTGCTAGGGCTAGTGTTGGCAACGTCCTCAGTTTAGAGCTCCGTGAGCTCACATACTCGCTCGGTTATGCTGGTATAGCCCTCTAAGGCTACCAGCTTAGGTTGGAAAATAACAATTTCTTGTCTTCGTTCGCTTTGTTTAGGAAATTTCAGAAAAAGTTGAATTGTGAAATTACAACTTTACTTCACTTAATTATTGCTTAGATGGGTGGACGAACTCACAGCCCACCTGGTGTTAAGCGGTTACTAGAGCCCATAGACATCTACAACGTAAATGCGCCACCCACCTTGAGATATAAGTTCTAAGGTTTCAGTATAGTTACAACGGCTACCCCACCCTTCAAACCGAAACGCATTACTGCTTCACAGCAGAAATAGGCGGGGTGGTTGTACCTACCCGTGCGGACTCACAAGAGGTCCTACCACCAGTAAAAAACTGGTAGAGAATGCCTCTGGCATTAAGTCCGCCATTGTACCTTTGTGCATGAAGTTGAATTAATAAATAAATAAAATAATTTGAACTAATAGAAACTATGATATAAAAATACACCTAAGAGTGACAAGCCGGTCCGCATTACTGCTATGCGGCATACCGTGCCCAATTCTAGAATGTACTATCTAGCATCGGTTGGGCTATAAGCTACTTTGTCTATCTAAATAAACAAAAATATAAAAACAATAAAGCCACCGAAGATATAGCAACATATCTGTTTCATACAAAGAATTTTCTCGGTCACCGTAATAGCTTTTCCCTTTATTATAATCCGTATGCACTTCTGATGCGCTTGTAGACATGAATATTGTAGTACAATATAGTATGCAATTGTGTATTTCTGAGCATTTTGTGTTTCTTGTACAAATACATGGTACTTTTTTTTCCAAAAACATCCGTATGTATATTAATTTCAAAATTCATGCATGCGTTTGTTCTTTTGTTTTTTTTAAAGGAATACTGCTGGAAAACGATCGCGATTGAATTCAGTGGCCACTTAACACCAGAGGGGACGTTAGCTTAACAGTCAGTCAATTTTAGAAGTCGTCGTGGCCTAACGGATAAGACGTCCGATGCATTCGTGTTGAGCGATGCACCGGTGTTCGAATCTCAGGCGGGTACCAATTTTTCTAATGAAATACGTACTTAACCACTTAACACCAGGTGGGCTGTGAGCTCGTCCAGCCATCAAAGCAATAAAAAAAAAGTCTGTCTACTACAGTATAAAATTTCAATTTAACGGTGAATTACAATTTAATGCTCACGCTATCAACTTGTAATAATAATAATAATATTATGTATTTCATTGTTTTCATTGTTGTTATTGTTATGTTAAGTTATGGTTGTTTTTGTTATTATTCTAAGCTCAGATAGTGATTGGTCGGTCTGAAGCTGGTGTGCACGTCCTAAACCATGGAAACCGTCTACAACAACAGACGTGTCAAAAATTGCAAAATTAAAATTTATTTAATTTTACCTAAATTTTTTCAAATATTTACAGAAAAAATACAAATAATTAAATTTTAAAAATGATAAAAACAAAAAGAGAAAGTGTAAAGTTGGATGCAAAAATGAAAATAAAGAATTTAAAGAAAACTGCAATGTGACACGTCCATGTCGACGACAACTGCATTAAGGAAAAACCCAAGTCGACAGTGTAGACAGGTGACCTGTGGCGCACAAAGAACATCACCATGTATTCCGTCGTGTTCGTCGGATGGCTCTCCAAGTCCGACGAGAATTGAAAGTTTATCCAGCGACGAAACACAGCCGTCCCCTGCGCCGCCAAGACCTGTGCGCCGGGGCCGCCCACCATTGGCACGCTTGGGATCAACGAGGCGAAATGCGCCGTCTACGGTCCCCGCTACCAGTGGTGTAGTGCGCTCTCGCATGCGTTGGAACGAAAATATAAATATGAATGTCATGCGAGCGTACTATGAGGCTACGGAGGGAGAAACCAACCTTTCTGCGTATCGCTCAAAAATGTTTTCTGTGTTTCAGACATTGTGCCCGACCGTGAATGTTTCGACACAACGACTGTCAGATCAGGTGAGGGCTATCCAGCGGCTTAGGCTGTTGGACCAGTCTCTTCTTGATCGACTACGCTACGAAGCGCTACCTGTTCCCATCGAACCACAAGAAAACCAAGTGGTAACTGACACCGTCGCCCCAATAATACAACACGATGAGGAAATTCAAGAACAGGTTTGTGCAAGTAACCAGGACTATGAGCGTTTGAGTAGTGCTTTGGAGGATTCTATTCAAGAATATAGGTTAGTCTCCGCCTGCTCTAGACCACGATTACCACGTTTGCCTATGCATAGACGTAATGTTTCGCTTGTAGGGGCCCTGGACTCTATTCTAAAACCCTATTTAGAATCAAGTACAGATCTAATTGATACGCACTCACTTCTATACTGCGGTGCGGTAGCGGTTTGTCGTGTAGCTGAGGTTAAGTCTCCAAACTTAACCCAGACAGCCTATCGACCCCCTACTAAACCACAATGGCAGTGCAGAATTGAGAAGCGAATTGATAGGGCCAGGATTCTTATAGCAAAGCTTATGTGCTTCCAGAAAGGAAATACTCGTCCACGGGTTATGTGTTTCGTCGATCAGGCCTTTGCCGGAACTGGAATAAGCTCAAACGAATACATGACCTGTATTATTGAGCGCATAGACTTCTGGAAGCAAAAAGTTTATGCTTGGGCAAGCCGTATTCGTCGGTATCGTCTAAGATCTGAGCGATACCATTTGAATAGAGTTTTCCAAAGAGATCAAAGAAGTGTATACAGAAACTGGGAGTCGTCTCAATCCCAAGTGACCGATGAGCCATACAATGTCAACGAAGAGGACATGTCAACATTTTGGAATAATATTTGGTCGATACCCATTGGTCACTCTGAAGGGGAATGGATACAAACTGTCAGGCGGGAATGTGAATCGTATAAAGAGATGGATTCAATAACAATTTCCGCCGTTGATGTTTCTCGTGCAGTACGTTCGATGCTAAATTGGAAAAGTCCGGGACCGGACGGACTGCACAGTTACTGGATCAAGTGGATCCGAAGTTCACATGAACGCCTGGCAGCTCAATTCCAACAGGCCCTTGAGTTGGGATCACTCCCAGATTTCATGACATCTGGTATCACTTATTTGATTTATAAATCTGGCAATACCTCGGATCCCAAGAATTACAGACCAATTACATGCTTACCTACTATCTATAAGCTACTTACATCCATTTTGAGAATCAAAATTCAAAATCACATTTTTAATAATAACATTTTATCACCTAATCAGAATGGATGTAAGGCAGGGTCTCGAGGTACAAAAGATTTGCTACTCATTGACATGACCATTACTCAACAAGTTCGGCGGAGTAAGAGGAACGTTCATATGGCTTGGATTGATTATAAGAAAGCGTATGACTCTGTGCCTCATACATGGCTAATGAGAGTTTTAGAGCTATATAAAATAAATCCCATACTATGCTCCTTTCTTAGCTCATGCATGGGTCAATGGTCTACGTTTCTTAGTCAACCAGGTCAGATGACTTCTTCTGCTGCCCCGAATTTAATAAGGATTAAGCGGGGTATCTTTCAGGGCGACAGTCTGAGTCCTTTGTGGTTTTGTTTGGCGCTTAATCCTTTAAGTACATTACTTAAAGATTCAACGCTAGGCTACCGACTTCGCAGAGGAGCTGAGGCTATATCACATCTCTTGTTCATGGATGATCTCAAATTATTTGCTTCCAAAAAACCAGACTTAATGAGTTTACTTAAAATAACCGACAATTTTAGTAAAGCCATTGGGATGGAATTTGGTGTTGATAAATGTGCGTTCATAGATGTACAGAGAGGTAAAGTTGTAAGCTCAGATTGCTTACTACTTAACCATAGTGTGGTCCTCAAGTCTCTTTGTGAATCGGAAACTTACAAGTACCTTGGTATGTTTGAAGTGCTGAATATTGTTGACGCAGATATGAAACAATCGTTTAGAGATCGGTTTTTTGGTCGTCTTATAAAGGTCTTAAAAAGCCATTTATCAGGCGGAAACAAAATCCGAGCGTTTAATGGTTGGGTCATGCCTATGTTAACATATTCCTTTGGCATACTAAGGTGGACGCAATCAGAGCTGGACGTACTGGACAGAAAAGTCAGACGATTGTTAACGGCATACAGAATGCATCATCCACGTTCGTCTGTAATGAGGTTGTATATTCCTCGGAAATGTGGGGGTCGTGGTATTTTGAATACCAAGGATCTACATAACCGAGAGATATACAACCTTAGGGAATATTTCCTTAAGATGAACGTGAATATGTATCGGGATGTCGTTGCAGTCGATAAGGGGCTAACTCCGCTATCCTTAGCTAACGGGAATTGGAAGAGGCTGAAGGTAGAGAGTATTTCAGATCGCATAACTGTATGGAGGAGCAAGGAGTTACACGGTAGGTTCTACCGGGCTCTCACAGGGCCTGATGTAGACCAATTAGCTTCCGTAGCCTGGTTACGATTCAGTAACCTCTTTGGGGAAACTGAAGGTTTTATCTTTGCAATTATGGACGAAGTTATCATGACGAACAACTACCGGAAATATATACTAAAGGATGGGACGGTCGACATTTGTCGGGCATGCCACCGTCCGGGAGAGTCTATTAGACATATTGTTTCTGGCTGTTCTCGGTTTGCTAACGGCGAGTACTTGCATAGACATAACCAAGTGGCTAGGATTATCCATCAACAACTTGCTCTGAAATATGGTTTTCTTGATTCTGCTGTACCTTATTACCAATACCAACCTCAACCAGTTCTTGATAATGGTCATGTTACGCTCTACTGGGACCGATCTATTATCACGGATAGGTATATTGTTGCCAATAAACCTGATATTGTGATAATAGATCGATCTGCGCGTCGAGCAGTGTTGGTTGATGTCACCATTCCTCATGACGAGAACCTCGTGAAGGCAGAAAAGGACAAATTAATAAAATATTTAGACCTGGTCCACGAGACTACCGCCATGTGGCATGTTGATTCAACCATCATTGTTCCAATAGTTGTATCGGTACACGGCTTGATAGCGAAAAGTTTCGATCAACATCTTAAGAAACTTTCGTTATCCAGCTGGGTTAAGGGCCTAATACAGAAAGCAGTTATCCTTGATACTGCACGCATTGTGAGGAGGTTTCTCACTCTGGAGTCCTAACCACTGGTGGCTTGTGTCGTAGACACCGCCATCAGCGGCAATCTATTTTATATAATGTTTTTTAAAAATTGTATTTTTAATATCTTTTTTAAAAAATATTATGTAATTAATAAGATTTTAAATAAATATAAATAGATAATAATAATAATAATAAACATTTATTCCAAACATAAATTTACAACAAATTAAACAAAAATTAAAAGAAAAATAACCAGGCTCGGAAGCGGTTACCGGCTCAGCAATGCCCAACAGTACCGAGACTATCGGTACTGCGGCGCTGATCTTCCGCCGGCATCTGCGGAAGGACGTGCACACCAGCTTCAGACCGACCAATCACTATCTGAGCTTAGAATAATAACAAAAACAACCATAACTTAACATAACAATAACAACAATGAAAACAATGAAATACATAATATATTGAATTATAAAAAATTACAATTGCAATGCACAATTACAGTACGGAATAATTAAAATTGATATTTTCGTATTTAATTTGCATATTCAAAAGATATCTGTATATTAATACGTGAAGCAAATACTTTGTATCCCTTTTTACGAAAATTGCGCGGACGGAGGAGTATGAAATTTTCCACACTAATAGAAAATATAGAGAAGAAGTGCACAATTCTAATATTTTTTTAAAATAATACATAAAAGATACATTAAATCAATAAAGAAAACATTACACACAATACATACCATGTATTTGACGCACACACGCATACATACTATTTATTGTCAAACTTTTGTTCTTGATGTCTGTGGTCAAATTGAGAATAGATTAAATATTGTTTGTTTTTATTAATATTTTTTTATAGTGTAGCCTTGGCGAAATTTGTGATTATAGAAGTATAAAATACAATCATAATAGTGTACAAACTAACAATTTCAATTAATTATAGTCGAATTTCAACTACTGCGGGACCTCTAGTACTTTTAAATTTGCTTTAAAAGAACTTAGTTTTCTCTTATGTAACTTGTAGGATTATATCTAGTGAAAGAAAACAAGTTTCGGAAAACTATGGTTTGTAAGTAAAGTTCACGAAGAAGCTTATTTTGAAAGGAGCTATAATATAACAATATTACCATCGAATTTCCATTTTCTAAAGTAAACATTATGAACGTAACATACGGCCCGGTCCACATAATATACTGCAGGGGCGATGAAATACACCAAAATATGTATCAATTTATATCAATGAAATTATCCTTTGATTAAAACCACTTTTAGTAATTAGTACTGCCATGAAGCAAACTGAGTTCTGATTGTAGTAGGAATACAGTATATAATACAATATCATTAAGATTTCGACCTCAAGTCCCAAGGCGGGAGACAGTACTCACGTTATGATGGCTATAATTGAATTCTACTCTTAGTCATAGAAAAATATATAATAAGTTTTTACCTATAAAGTAGCCGTTTTACAAAACTGACCATTTGAAGCGTAATTAGTTATGGCTGGCAATAAAATCTAAATTCAAATAAATTTTATATAAAAATACAATAACGACGAATTAAAGGCATAGTCACTGTTTGATGGTCTAGTGCCAGTATAATTCACCACAGTTTCTTGCCAAATTGCACTACCATTTTTTTCCTACCTAAGCCGATAGCCTTGAGATACTATTTCAGCGTAACCATAGCTAGTAGGTGAGCTCACTGGGCTCAAACCGGAGTGATACTAACACTGACCCTAGCAAGAGCAGTGCTTCGCCGAATCTGCCACCGGATCGGAAACGCGACCTACTGAGAAGATCCGGCGAGAAACTCAGTGGCCTGTCTCTCTATGGGTTAATTCGCTCGTCAAGCTCACGCGATGGGCGAGACGAGGACGGTGACCGGTGCACTACCATTACTGCAGATGTATGTGTACCGGGAGGAGTTGAAAGGAAATTTCGTAGGTGAAGATCTAATCTATAATATAAATCGCAGTGTTTCACGTTCATTCATTCAGTGTGAATCAGACTTAAGGCGTCATTATGACAAGGGTACAAGTCTCGATTTGACACTTACAGTTTGACAGCCGAGGTTTAATACAAATAAACACTTTCAAGCCTGTGTCAAAATTATTTGCCGACTTGTCACATACATCGATCAATGTAAATATTTAACCCACATTTAGTGTTACAGAAAAAAATACGTTGTTCTGTCTAGTAGGTTTTATTTTTTTGATAAACAAAATTTTAATGAAATAGTATGGTATAACGCGATTTTCTTAACAAAGGTGTCTTCTTTGCCAGGAGGAACGGGGTGACCTAATATAGCACCACCCAATCTCATCCCTTGGGTGTTGGTAAAATGGGAATGGTCCGAAGCGTTCTTACTATACCAGTACACTTCACGTGTATCTTATCCTATCCCTGTATATCTCGCAGTGAAGCAACATACCTTTTTTTGAATGCTGGGACTATCATTAAATGCCATGGAAACTTGAATCTCACGCGTCAAGTCCGATGGTCGCATTTACATTGTCTTGTGTATAGTCTCCGGTATACACTTTACATAAAATGAACCATTTCCACTTCACCTTCCTCATCTGTTGACTGCAACAAAAAAAATACAATTCAACCAAATTCTAAATTCTGCCACGTTCAAAACTTTTTAAAGTATCTCGCCTTAAGCGAAGTTCTTTATACTAGATTATAAAAAACAATGTTACATTCGGAGACCCCACGAACAGAAGTCTCATCAAAACAAACGGGTCCCCACAAAGGGTCGATTTTCGCTAAATTCGTGCAACTGTATGGAAAATAACAAAGGCTGCACTCGCATCCGGCCCGAGGCGTGTCCTGGAAAAGAGATTTCCCGCTAAGTCCGCTACAAGGAAACATTTCACATCAACGTTTCTTCGTATATGCAAAAGTTTTACAAACAAAACAGTATTTACTCTATACAAAACGGGTTTCATTCGCTGATAGTAGGTAGCGAGTGTTACCGGTTTGCTTAAACTAAAAGGTTTCCGTGCTATTTTTTTCAAATAAATTTACTTTTTTTTTTATGTTGCTTAGATGGGTGGACGAGCTCACAGCCCACCTGATGTTAAGTGGTTACTGGAGCCCATAGAAAGGTTCCACGAAAGCAATAAAAATCTCCGTAATCCATACCGGGGATTACGTTTGCCCATTGCCTTTTTTGTCTTTTTACTCTCTATGCTGACTCTTACTGAAGCATACTAAATATTCTGGTATGTTATGCGTGAAAATTCTTCACTTTTTTTTTTGTATATTATTTTTTTATACTTTATTGCTTAGATAGGTGGACGAACTCACAGCCCACCCGGTGTTAAGTGGTTACTGGAGCCCATAGACATCCACAGCGT
The DNA here is from genome assembly GCF_030269925.1 of Bombyx mori. NCBI lineage: Eukaryota > Metazoa > Arthropoda > Insecta > Lepidoptera > Bombycidae > Bombyx > Bombyx mori. The sequence goes on along the minus strand of NC_085124.1, from coordinate 11,967,893 downwards.
AAATGCGCCACCCACCTTGCGACTAAGTTCTAAGGTCTCAAGTATAGTTACAACGGCTGCCCCGCCCTTCAAACCTAAATGCATTACTGCTTCACGGCAGAAATAGGCCGAGTGGTGGTACCCCCACCCGCGCGGACTCAGAAGAGGTCCTACCACCAGTAATTACGCAAATTATAATTTTGCGGGTTTCGTTTTTAATTACACGATGTTATTCCTTCACCGTGGAAGTCAATCGTGAACATTTGTTGAGTACGTATTTCATTAGAAAAATTGGTACCCGCCTGAGAATCGAACACCGGTGCATCGCTCAATACAAATGCATCGGACGTCTTATCCGTTAGGCCACGACGACTTATATCAATATAAAGTATAGGATCAAGATAAATAAGTCCAACAGAAGCGTGGTATTCTGAATCGCGTTCTTTAATCAGAGTCGCTACTTTGGTACGAGACGACTACGAAAACCTTTTCAGCTTTCAAATCATTAGACAGTAATGAGTACGGCACATCTAGTGTTTCGTCTTCCCCGACGCTCATTACAAGCCTGCTACCACCGCGCGGCCAGTGGTACCTACCCATGCGGGTTCGGAAAATGCACTGCCAATAGCAGCAGCAGCAGCAGCGGTAGTAGTAGTAGTAGTACTAGTAGCTAGTAGCCAGTAACTTCTCAAATTTACAAAATTTTCAATTAGAGTTCATTATCATGTTACATTTCAGGCAATGAAGAATCAGTGTATTCGGGAATTTTCGCTACAGATTTTGAATTTACAAAAAATATTAACTAAACAAATTTAAACAAATATAATAAATACTAAATAATTTAACAAAATTTAACTACATAAATAAAATGTCACCATCTCGCAGAAGGAGGCGGCGGGGCGAGTGAGGCAAAGCTCTCCTCACTACGCAGAAACCCGCCGCCGCCGAGCAGGGGGTCGGGACCGAGGTCGTATCCGTGACCTGGCCCCCTAAGAGCTAGGGGTCCCACCCGTTTTGTGCGGGGAGAGACCCAGACGTGGGGTGGCGTGCTTTGCACACTCACCCGCAGTAGGAAGCCGGGTGATGGTAGACCGCGTTCCCCCGACCGCTCTGGGGGAAGGTGTAACGCGGCGCCATCAAGGCGGGCTCTTAGCCCGCTGAACGAGGGAACCGGTGGCCGTGTCGCTGGCGGCCGCCGGTCCGGCGTCCGTGGGACGGTGGGATGGATGTAATGTGCTCTGCGTCAACCCTGTCCCGCCGTTTCAATAGCCCCGACTGGACTCCGGCCCGGTCCGAGGTAGGGTGCCGGTTGTGAGCGGCAGGAGTTTTTAGTGAGGATCAACTCCCACATACCCCACCTGCCGCGCGGGTGGGGATCCGGCGATTTTCTCCTGTGGAAAAAAAAAACATAAATAAAATGTAAACATTGTGGCAAATTAACGTTATTTCGGAACGTTATCCATCACTCTATACAGCCTTTTACAATAAAAACACTATGATAAATAAAATCTCATTGAATATTCATTGTTAAAGGATATGAAAAAACAAATATTAAAACCTTATAAACATTGAATATACATAGGCTAATAACAACTATGTGTATCAAATACAAACTCATCATGTTTACCGAAGGCTCATTTCAGGGTGGAAGTTCCCTGAAATATGGACAAACTTCAGCAAGAACTTAGATACTCGAGCGCTTTACAAGATGCAGAGAACATTTTGCTTTAGTGAATTAATTACATTGTTAAAGCTATATTTATTTTCTGCTAAATTATTCATTGTATGCCTAAGTTTGTCAGTTAGTATTTTCTTAATTAATTTGAACAATAAATTTGAACAATAATATTTAAAAATTATTAATATTAATAATTCTTAGTGGTTGTAGAATATCTTGGGAGTCCGCACGGGTGGGTAACAACATCCAGCCTATTTCATTCCGATTTGAAGGGTGGGGGCAGCGGTTCTGTTAATATTTTAAGTTAGTTCGTAGAGCACTGTAACAATGTCAATGTCCTTGAGACATGGCTCTATCCGATGATTTGCAAGCAAAGTAAATTATCCCTTAGAAATAAGGTGACACTCTACAAAACTTGTATACGTTTCCGATCCGGTGGTAGATTCTGCAAAGCACTGCTCTTGTTAGTGTTAGCAACGTCGTCAGGTTTGAGCCCCGTGAGTTCACCTACTTATTATGGTTACACTGAAATGGTCTCTCAAGGCCATCAGCTTAGGTAGAAAAAAAAATACATGCGGTCGAAGTCCCATTTTATTATCAATGTTACTGTCTAATAGTGCTTTCTGGCTGTGAGCTCGTCCAACCTTCTAAGCAATAAAAAAATAAATAAAAAAAAACTCTTCGAACTGGGCCGCGCGACTGCTTCCCGTTCAAAAATATGCATAAAGTATAGTATCTACTACCCATGCTAACTTACAATACCATCAGTAAAACTTTTACGTCCTTAAGAACATTTAGCTTACATCCCATCACCAGTTTATGTATTTATAAATAACAAAATTACGTTCCTTAATATACGACTCCCATCAATTGTATAGATAATAGGCGCACGCCGTTTTTACGACAAAGGGCCAAAGAAACTAATTACATTATCTAAGATTAAAACGGAGTTTTATTCGTATATTTGGGGAACAATAGCCGGCCGGTACAACGACGACCTCATAAGGCTGTATTGTGCTCGAGGGACACCATGGCTCACGTGGATAATACTAATCGAATTACAAATCTAATCTATACAAGCTGTGTGGTATGTAGCGGTTTGGTGTGGTGAATAAATCGGTCTCAACATAAAGCTGTTACTATGTTATATCAACAGGAGTTAACAATTTATGTTCAAGCTAATTTTGGCTTGTAATAGCTTTCAAACTGTCCAAAGGCTCTGTGCAATGAGTATGCTTTAATTGTTATGACATTTTTTAGATCAAAAGGGAGTCGCCGGCTTCCGCCTAAGCGTGAGTTATCACTGAACAACCCACGTCCAAGCTTCTAAGCCAAGACAGAACTAAACCGAGGCAATCGGCAGCCACCACCATCAGGTATATTTCTCCAATTCATAGCAAAATGGCCTTTATGCGGCCTTTAATGAACTAAAATCACCACTTCATGGCTGTGTGGACGTGGACTACGAACCTTATTAACAACATTAATGGTACACTTGGCAAGCCGAGAGCTCTTCGACAAGGTTCGCCAATAACAAATTCTTATCTGTATGCGATAGACAAGACCAATGCTTATTCTTTTCAAGCGGTACGTGACGGTCCGGGTGTACACTTGGCATTGCTCACGATCATGAGCGACGGTAACCATTCACCATCAGATGAGCTTTATACTCTTCTACAGAAATGTTAGGGAGTATTCAAAGCGTTATTTGGATATTCATTACACGATTTAAATAAAACAAAAGTAAATCTATCTATATATATAAAAATGAATTGCTGTTAGTCTCGCTAAAACTCGAGAACGGCTGGACTGATTTGGCGAATTTTGGTCTTGAATTATTCGTGGAAGTCCAGAGAAGGTTTAAAAGGTAGAGAAATATGAAAATGCTCAGAATTAAATAAAGTAAATTGTTTTAAAAAAAATTTTTTGCGTAAATACGTCATCCTGAAAATCATAAATCACCGAGAATGGCTGAATTGAAGCCGAAGTAAAAATCTTTGTTTAACTAAAATGAAAACTCCATTATATGTAGTTACATCGTATAATAATAAAATTGTTTTTCATAGTCGACGAATGAATCTTTATTTAGGTACGGTAACATTAAGAAAATAATGAAGGGCCAGATGTGTCCAAACTAAATTTCATTTATTATTCATGAGTCCGTCTTTTTTTTCTTTGTCGTACCGCACTTGAATAGAATAACCGAATTAATAATATGGAATAGCATAACACCGCGTTCTGAGGGGAGGGAAAGGGTCTGATAATGATGGGACAGCGAGAATTCTCTCTATTCAGGGCCAGAACCCGACAAATAAATTGTTACGATTTTTCTTTGACGCCTCTAGAATGTTTTTAATACCGCGGTCCAAGTTGCAAGAAATTATATATTTTGTATACGTTGGAAAATTCAACATCTCATTATATAATTCTTATATAGTTCTGCTAGGCTATAGAAATAAAATGATAATATTTAAACAACAACTTTAAACTTCATCAGTAAAAACAAACATCTCTCGTTTCACTAACTTTACACTGGTGGTGGGACTTCTTGTGAGTCCGCACGGGTAAGTACCATCAGTCTGCCTATTTCTGCCGTGAAGCAGTAATGCGTTTCGGTTTGAAGGACGGGGCAGCCGTTGCAACTATACTGAGATCTTAGAACTCATGTGGGTGGATGTTGCCTGTCATTCTAATTATATCTATATATTAATACGTGAAGCAAAAAGTTTGTATCCCTCTTTACGAAAATTGCGCGGACGGAGGAGTATGAAATTTTCCACACCTATAGAGAATATAGAGAAGAAGTGCACAATGCTATTTTATCTATACTAATATTATAAAGAGGAAAGATTTGTTTGTTTGTTTGTTTCGAATAGGCTCAGAAACTACTGGACCGATTTGAAAAATTCTTTTTCCATTAGAAGCCGACATTGTCCCTGATGAACATAGGCAACTTTTTTTTATTTTTTTTTATTTTTTTTTTTTGGTTTCATGTGTGTTTTAATGTTTCCGAAGCGAAGCGAGGGCGGGTCGCTAGTTTTTTATAATGCAATAAAGATACATTAAATCAATAAAGAAAACGTTACACACACTACATACCATGTATTTGACGCACACGCGCATGCATACTATTTATTGTCAAACTTTTGTTCTTGACGTCTGTTGTCAAATTGAGAATAGATTAAATATTGTTTGTCTTTGTTAATATTTTTATAGTGTAGTCTTGGCCAAATTTGTGATTATAGAAGTATAAAACACAATCATAATAGTGTACTAACTTACAATTCCAATTAATTATGGTCGAATTTCGCCTACTGCGGGACCTCTAGTTTTGATTATTACTTAAATGGAAGTGACATATTTTTTGTGTAATAACGGAACGTCATTCATATATGACAACGGTGATGTTGACAGTTAACAAAAGAACAATTAAAACGAACCATAGTAGAGAAGGGTGGTCGCAAAATATTAATTTTAAATATTAAAAGTTAAATTGCTTATTTGAATTAAAATAGATAGAGGAAAGTCTGAATGAAGCACGTATTTAACTGTTACAATCAAAATAACTGAAATAAATAGAATATAATTTCAAGCTTATTTTATTTATGGAACAAAAGGTATTAACTACCCCACACAATACTAATTTCTAGAAATTCTAATTTAAGCCACAGTGGCGTACAGAATGAGATGCGCGTTTACTCATAAAATATGTACGACTATGTAGGCAAAAAAAATCCATATGCACGTACCAAATAATCTAAAGAATCTAAAATATGCATCTAATACTGGTTCACGAACAATTTTAACCTCGAATAATAATATCGTGTAATTAAAATAAAATCCGCAAATGTTATTATTAAGCGTAATTATAGTGTTACAGCAATATTTTATTGCGTTGTGCCTATTTCTACTGGTTCTTTTCGTTGTGATGGGTTGCAGCCGTTTCCGTGTGAGGAGGCAGTGATGCTCACGGCAGTCTTCTCCCGGTGATGGTCACGGAGCGACCTGAGGAGATCAAGGTTGCGCCGAACGCTACCGTTACTCTAAGGCGGTGGTTACCAGGAGGATTGGCACCAGGAGGATGGGCCGACGCGTCAGCGGTTACGCCCTGCGGTCCGGGTTGCCGTCGTCGCTGTCGTCGCGAAACATACTATGGAAGAGCAACCCGGTCGGCGGTGTATCACTTTCCGATCCGGCAGGCTGGTCCTAACACAGTGGGGTATCCCGGAAGACCAGTGGCATCGCCTGGGCGGCCTGACGAGTCGCCCTACCGCGAAGACTGACGTCATTCGTCGGTGAAAGCCTTGCTCGCTGATCGCCTTGACAACCCGTCGATCGAACGTCCTAGGAGTGGCGCCATGAATCTAGTTGTAGTGTTGGCCGCGAGAACCCCTCTACTCTGACCGGGTTCTGATCCTGGGCGGAGTTTGGACGTCGGGTTTAAGAGTGCAAGGTGGAGTCGTTTGGTGCGGTAGGGCCCTAAAAATATCCTTGGGTCCGCGATCTGCTCCTAATATCTGCAAACCATCAAGTCCCACATCACCCGCGTGCCCCATAGGCACGGATACCCCGTAGGAGGCTCTACCCCCAGGCCGCAAAAAAAAGTTTATGGTACAAACAAACATGGTATGGTACAAATTTTTTTTTTTAAGTGAAAAAATAAAATGATTTTTGTAGAATGTGAAATCGCAATCGCTTGTAGCCCGTCCCGTGCATCTAGATTTATTTTCTTGCTAGTTTTTGCTAGCGTCTTTACTCGGTCGGAATGTTAAGAGAAGCAATTTTGAGCTAGCGATACGGTCGTGAGTACGGGACCTTTATTTAAAATAAATAGGTACCAAATACATCCTATGCCGTTACTAACATAGTAAGTATTCTTTTCCAACGAAAATCTGAAATTGGATCCGGAATATATTTTTGCAGTCCAAATGCTACTAGCTATTTTAGACGTAATTATTTTGCGTTTTACTTGATCAGTGAAAGGTTTTGTCTTGTCATATGCAAAGTTTTATTTACTTAATTTTATTTATTACTATATAATATATTACTTTTATTTTATTTACTACTATTTTCCACAATTTTCAAAAATATTCAGTTTGTGTCCAAATTAGCGGAAGTCGGAGTAGCTAAAGATAATATTCCAAAGGTCTACCAAAAATGAACTGTCGGCTTGACTGTGTGATGTCGGCCTAGATTAGCACTACCTTATCTCTTGCCGTGGGCGCGACTAAGGGATTCACCGGACAATGGGGGTCCCTTAATATCACTAACAGGCATTCAGTGGTTCTAGGGCCTATTGAAGCTTCCCGCGTATATACCAAGATCCTGCTTTTTTCTGCTACAAAACAGTCATCCTTTTCGGTTTGAAAGAACACCCGTTACACCAGACGCGTTGTGAGCTCGTTAACCTATCAACGCAATAAATAAATGAAAAACAAAATAAACTGAAGACTCTGTTATGAAAGACATTTCCTTTCATTATCATTTCCTATACCACAAATGTATTATAATAATATTTCTAAGGGCCCCTTCTAAGACACTGACACAGAGAACTGATCATTCAGTTGCCGGTATTATCTTTGGTAAACAAAACTAAATCGTACATAAGAGGATTAACGTAACGAAGGCGGCCGGCTACGTGACTTTCGGACGGTACACACAAGAGCATTCCGGTTCGGAAGAATGTCGCAATTAGCGGAGGCTCGTGGACTTTGTCACGTTAATTGGGTGTGAAATAGGTTTTCAAGACAGTCCTCCGACCCGAATTTTGTTTGTTTACCCGAGGCTTTGTACCGCTGAAATGTACGTCAAAGAATATTTTGATGTAATGAACGGATCGATATCATATTTTAAAGTGTACAGATGTCTGGCTAAATGTGTGTTTAACTAGCTGCCCTATTTGTGTCGCGAAGCAGTGATGCCTTTAGATTAAAAAATTAGTGTTACCTTAATTCTTTTTTTTATTTATTGCTTAGTTGGGTGAACGAGCTCACAGCCCACCTGGTGTTAAGTGGTTACTGGAGCCCATTGACATCTACAACGTAAATGCGCCACCCACCTTGAGATATAAGTTCTAAAGTCTCAAGTATAGTTACAACGGCTGCCCCACCCTTCAAACCGAAACGCATTACTTCTTCACGGCAGAAATAGGCAGGGTGGTGGTACCCACCCGCGCGGACTCACAAGAGGTTCTACCACCAGTAGAGATCCTAACACCACCATTCCAATTAAATTAAGAGTTCGACCCCAGACTATCGATGCCAATGGCATGGACATATAATTTCCAAGGTCTCCAGGTATTGCTTAACAACAGGTCGACTCTGAGCTCACTTATATACCAGCTGGAATCGCGGTATTTTACAAGATAAAAATATTTGCTAGTATCAGTCGTATCGTGAGCCCGCACGAATTGGAACCACCGTCTTGCCCATTTCAGCCGCGAAGCAGCAATGACATTCCAGTTAGAAGGGTGGCACAGTTACTGTTGTTAAACATTGACAATTGTCATAAAATTTAAACCCCGGCATCTTCGTTCACTCCATACAATTTTTTTTTTTTTATTGCTTGGATGGGTGGCCGAGCTCACAGCCCACCTGGTGTTAAGTGGTTACTGGAGCCCATAGACATTTACAACGTAAATGCACCACCCACCTTGAGATATAAGTTCTAAGATCTCAGTATAGTTACAACGGCTGCCCTACCCTTCAAACCGAAACGCATTACTGCTTCACGGCAGAAATAGGCAGAGCGGTGGTACCTACCCGTGCGGACTCACAAGAGATCCTACCACCAGTAAGAATATAGTAAATATAAAAAGTGTCTTACCCATGAAGCAATGTTGCTTCAACTAACACATCACTAACAGCTTACGTAAAATTTCATTATCATGTACCATGAAAAGTCAATTTCTCTCTAATGGAACCAAAACCTCCGCAATATTTTGATAGAGGAATCTAGCAGGGCATTTTTTTCTCCCTACCTATTCACTAATAGCCTAAGGGGTTATTCCAGCTACGCTACGTCTGGTAGGTGAGCTAACGGGGCTCAACCTGATAAGAGTTTGCTAACACTGGCCCTAGTAGCGGTACGCAGAATCTACCACCGGATCCGAATCAAGATCCAGAGATCCGGCGAGAAACTCACTGAAGCACAGCAGGGTATCTACAGCTTAGCATAGTCATAAACTGAATACGAGTACTATCAGAGCGTACAATACACTTCCCTAACCATTTCCGCCTGAAGCTTGGAACGTGATTAATTGAGGCGTGATGCAAGTAATCAACGTGAATAATTTCAGTACTACTAAATACTTGGTTAACCCTTAATTAGGTCAGTGACCTCAAGATAATGGCCCTAACTTAGTTTTACAGTTCAACTGATACTTAAGCACGTTTTGATGAAAGGTCTTAATTTGAGGGCCTAATGAATAATTCAGAGCGGTACTTTCGCATATTTTGTGTGTCACCATTTTTTGAAATGCACAAATGGAATTATTTAGCTTAGAACGGTGGGTGTATATATTTATAATGTATGTACATATATGTATTTGGTTATTTATTAATATAAGTTTGAACATTATTGTGATCCTATTGTCAAAGACTATTTTATACTTCTATAGTCACAGTTATATTTCGCTGAGACTACACTTTAGACAAATATGAATAATGACAAACAATATTTAATCTATTCTCAATTTGACCACAGCAATAAGATAAGTTTGACAATAAACAAAGAGTATGGCATGCGTGTGTGTGTGTGTGTGTGTGCCAAATACATGGTAGTGTGTGTAATGTTTTTTTTTATTGAGTTAATGTATTTTTTATTAATAATTAAAAAAAATATTAACATTCTGCATTCCTTGTATAGACACACACTTATTTCCCTTTCCCACACTTATAGAGAATATAGATTCTATATAAGTGTGGGAAATTTCATACTCCTCCGTCCGCGCAATTTTCGTAAAAAGGGATACAAAGTTTTTGCTTCACGTATATAGATGTGACAATTCTAACCACAGGTTGCGAAAGATATACGCTAAATTCTAAATTCTACAGTGATATCACAGTTAAAACATTGAAGACAAATTTATATTTTCTACCTATTCTTCTTAACTATTTACAGAACATTTTCTGAGTTAATTCGTTGAAAGATTAAAATATAGTTTTGCGGGCCAATCTTCTGCCTATAATGTACATTAGATATCAAAATTCGTACTATTTGGACACTTGAAACTTTTGATATACTCGAAAGAATATCCCAAAAATTTAAATATTTAATAATCAAATATCGGAATCTATGTGTTTATGTATATACAGAACGCTCTCTGGTTGAGAAACTTTGAAACTTGAAATAACCTCTTCAACGTGTCAAATTTACTTTTAAACAAAATTATGCCTTGATTTTCGCAAGAGACAAGACGAAAACTGTGGTCTTAACGTTTTCTGGCACGTTTCCATGTTCTCGACGGGTTAATACCCTTAATACGTTAATTAAAATATACGAATGAAAAATTTTCATTAGCCCACATGATTTGATCACTAGTACACCATTTTAAACTTAAGAATTTTCGTGCCAGCTTAAATAAAAGTCATTCGCCTTCCTGCATCAGTATTTTACAGCAAACTTTAAGTACAATAGTAAAAGTATTTTACGATTATTGATTTCGGCAAAGCACAAAGCCAATTTACACTTTTGCTCTAATATAATCACAGCTCAATGGATAACTTCGACAAGTAATACTTTTTTATTATTATTGTTAATATTTTTTGTTTGTATGTGTTTTTATTGTACATTTAAAGATTTTCTGTACAAACACTTATATAAATGAAGTTATCGAGTATTGTAAGTAATGTCGAGTAATGTCTAATTATTACTCATGCTCTACTATCAATTCCGAAGACCGAAGAAAACCGAAGAATATACTAAATAATAAATATTAGTGTTCGTATCATTGATCAAACCAATACTTAGTATTGTTAGTGTAGCCTAAGTAATAAACTTACAAATTATTTAGTTATAAAATAACAGTAAATTACCGTTCAACTTACCCAGGCTAGGATTTTCTCCTGTGTAACGAGTACCGAAAATATATACGAGACAAGAACAAAGTACGCACACCTTTACACTTTATCTTTAATTATTTTTATTGCTTAGATGGGTGGATGAGCTCACGACCTGGTCTTAAGTGGTCACCGGAGCTCATAGACATCAACAACGTAAATGCCGCCACCCACCTTGTTTGGAGGGTGGGGCAGCCGTTGTAACTATACTGAGACCTTAGAACTTATATCTCGTGGTGTATGGCGCATTTACGTTGTAGATGTCTATGGGCTCCAGTAACCACTTAACACCAGGTGGACTGTGAGCTCGTCCACACATACAGGCAATAAAAATAAATAAAAAATAAACCTCGAAACAAACAAACCCGGTCGTTCGAAAATCAGGAACACTAAAAATAATATAGAAATAAGTTAAAACTCGAAATATTAAACTTCTCGGTACGTTTTTGAATAAAACCAACGACCGAAACAGTCTTTTTTTACAAGAACAGCTGTAGGCAACACATTACTTATGAATATCATCAAAAAAGATCCGCTCGTTTTCTTTGAAAGGTTAAAAGGGAAATACTGAAATTATGTAAATTATTTGCTGTGTGATTTTCCGACGCAGTCTTCTCGAAATGTCTCAGATAATAATTTGCGAAAAACGTTTCTCATGTTTAATTTTGTGTGTAATAACATTTTGACTTAGAATATTGCCTTATATTGTCGAATATATTAAGTGTATAATCTATGTTGCGAACTGTCATTTTTAGAAGCGGGACTTTTTGGCGGGAACGCGAGGAGTGAAGTTGTGTGATTTGTTTTATTTTGTCTATTTAGTGTTTCTTCAGGTTTAAATGTGTAATTATGGTGGTTTATTAACTGTTTAATATCTGTGAAAGTGCACAAATGTGGGAAAATGAAACAAAGCTGCTGGACGTAACTTCTCGGGTTCCTCCAAAAAGTCCACTGAAAAATTCTCAGTAAATGACCACCATTTTGCTGCGATTATATTTCATCCCATATCATCTCATTTCATTAAATTCATCCCAGTTGATTAATGTCTCAAATTAATCATCTTCATTTCATTTCACTCCATATTATCATTTTTCACAAAATTAAGAATATAAAGTAAAATAAGACATGACTTAAAGGTCTTAGTTACCAGGTCATAAAATCTCTTAAAAAAAAAAAATTTTTAGAAGCGTCAAATACTGTCACGAATTAAGTAGTACTAGAGGTCCCGCAGTAGTCGAAATTCGACTATAATTAATTGGAATTGTAAGCTTGTACACTATTATGATTGTATTTTATACTTCTATAATCAGAAATTTCGCCATGACTACACTATAAAAAATATTAACAAAGACAAACAATATTTAATCTATTCTCAATTTGACAACAGACGTCAAGAACAGAAGTTTGACAATAAATAGTATGCATGCGTGTGTGCGTCAAATACATGGTATGTAGTGTGTGTAATGTTTTCTTTATTGATTTAATGTATCTTTGACGCATTATTTAAAAAAAATATTAGCATTGTGCACTTCTTCTCTATATTCTCTATAAGTGTGGAAAATTTCATACTCCTCCGTTCGCGTAATTTTCGTAAAAAGGGATACAAAGTTTTTGCTTCACGTATTAATATATAGATGATGTTGTTATACAAAAAAAAACGGGCAAAGAAGTGAAAAGATAAATGTAAGATTAGTATTATTTTATCACATAGTTTGATGAACGAGCTCACGGCCCACCTATTGTTAAGTAGTCACTGAAGCCCATGGACTCCACAACGTGAATACCGTCACCCAGTTTAAGACCGAAACGCGTGAGTAAAACTGCTGCTCGGCAGAAATAGGCAGGATGATGGTCGCTACCCGTGTGCCTAACATTACGTCCCACTCCTAGTAATTACGCAAACTTATGATTTACTTTATTGACGTTACTCATTAATCTTGAAAGTTTTGGTTAAGCACTAACTAAATCTAGCGTGTGGGAAATTTATCTACTTTTTATTAGAAAAAATAACCTACTATTCGAATATTATTCGATTACAATTAAAAAAAAAATAACACGTGTGCAATTCACAGGTGTTAGAAGTGAAACCTTCAAAAATTAAAATACAAATTATCCTAAATGTCTAAGTATATTATTAGTAAAATTTTGTCATTAGTAAATAATTGTAAATCACCTTTTATAGTATGAGGTAGCGCCCTCTGTTTTGATATTTTAACTTCATGTATATCCTAAATAAAAATTCACTACAAGAGGTTTCATACACACGTTAGTATTAAAACATCTCACAGATGGCGCTGTATTAAAAATAAAATACTTTATACATATGTTTTAAAGTATGTAGGAACTGAGCATTCTGTCTCACTTTTTCTCTCGATCTTTCTCACTTGCTTGCTCCCTACTCTCACTCCATGGCTAGTTGCTTCATGCTACGTTCGCCCTCTCTTACTCTCTCTCAATCGGTCTCGATCGCTCTGTCTCTCTTTTTCGATACTTCCGTTGCATACCTGCGTGACGTTACATCTGTAAAAATGTTACCCTCATTTAAAGAAGTTTTACTTCAAAAATATTCTGAGAGAATATTACGGTAATTAAAAAAGCAATTCATTTGCAATTTTCGCTTTCGTAGACGTAATTCTAAAGTCAAAAACCCAAAAACAAAATGAACAAGTCAAGAACTGTAAAGCATTCGAAACATTCTAAATATTATAAGGAAAAAAAAAACGACATTAAACCATAAAAATACTTTTAATTTGGTAATTAAATAGGTACGATTTGTTTATTATATTAATATCCGACTTTCTTTGAATAAAGCTATGATTTTGAATTTCAAGCTTACATTGTTTTCCCATCAAAAGTGTCAAACCTTGCACATAAACTTTCAACTCTTAATTCACTCTTTAGGGGTATAATTTAAAAGAACGCTATACACAAACATTCATTTCTAACCAGAAGCAGCTTTAGGAATTTCTTCTTGGTTACTTTGAAAGTTACGGCCCTGCATACTACGGTTTTTCGCTCATTTTACACCCTTATGGATGAAACTTCCAAAAATTCAACTTTTAGGGCCAGCTGGTTGGCGCTGCGTTTGTAAATAATTATAAATATAAAAATATAAGAGATAAAAAACATAAATTTACATTATCACATATTTTACTAGTTTTATAATTTAATCACATGGCAACCCTGGATAAATGTCATTGATCACTTGCAAGTTGTCAAATGTTATTTGTCAATGTCAATATGACTGTCAGCAGTACGTTCGTTCGTTGATAAGCTCATGTGCTATAGAAAAGCTGCCTACGCCAGGCGTGCCTACTGTAAGATAAACAAATCAAGATGTTGGAGGTTAATAGCAGTAGATACCAGACGTCCACTGCTTTCGTTCACAGCTGGACATAAGCCTCGGCCAAGCCGGGCTACAACCACCGATCTTGCGCTGCCTACATCCATTGGATTCCCACAAACCTCAATAGGTCATTTATACATACACGCTACGTCTTCCGGTACGCGGTTGCCGGTCAATGACTTTTCGGTCCCAGTGACCATCAGTTCTACGAGCAATGTGCTCTACCCACGATCTGTTCAACGTCGCAATCCTTTGAGCTATGTAGGTTACCATTGTTTTCTTACGAATCTCCTCATTCCTGATTTGATCTCTCAGGGAAACTCCGAGCATAGCCCTCTCCATGGCTCTTTGGGTGACCTTGAGCCTTCTCATATGACGTCTCAGTGTCATATGTCATCAATGACTTTCGTCTTGAGACATTGTGTGTATTTGTTGAGAGTATTACATATTTATCACGGGTGAAATTGATTGTCACTGTTCAAGCAAACTACAAACTGACTAACCTCATTAGAATTTTTTTTCTATTCGCACAATCAACTTTGTGCAAAGGGATTTTTACTGGTGGTAGGACCTCTTGTGAGTCCGCGCGGATAGGTACCACCACCCTGCCTATTTCTGCCGTGAAGCAGTAATGCGTTTCGGTTTGAAGGGTGGGGCAGCCGTTGTAACTATACTGAGATCTTAGAACTTATATCTCAAGGTGGGTGGCGCATTTACGTTTGTAGATGTCCATGGGCTCCAGTAACCACTTAACACCAGGTGGGCTGTGAGCTCGTCCACCCATCTAATCAAATGCCCGAGTTCCTAAGAAAGTGAACGTTGCGACTTTAGGACAAGTTTGAAGACCTCTGTTTTACAGCCTTTAAATCGCACTACATTATTATTACTTCGAAGCAAACAGAAAGCGATGAACCCCTGCGATTAAGCCGCTTTACAAAGCATCATCAAAGAAATTAATGGTAAACAATCCGAAACCTTTACAAGTGCTCTGCAGTACATAATTAAGGTATTCAAACAGTTTTACAGGCGTCCCTATAAAAACTCGTGTACCGCGTGTGTGTGTAACACGCTCAAATTACGTTAACGATCCCCTAAACCGCCGACGCGCGTAACGAGTGCGGGACGACAACGCCAAGTTAAATTTAAATAAGGACATTTTTATAAATAAACTGGCAGTTATAATCCCACGGGAATGAGCACGGGTTAAATCGACGTAGTATCGTTGAAAGCAGCGTTGCAAGGTTTTTATTGCTATATTTATATACTAGCGACCCGCCCTCGCTTCGCTTCGGAAACATTAGAACACACTTGAAACCAAAAAAAAGAAAATAATTTTTTTTTAAAAAAAAGTAGCCTATGTTCATCAGGGACAATTTCGGCTTCTAATGGAAAAAGAATTTTTCAAATCGGTCCAGTAGTTTCGGAGCCTATTCGAAACAAACAAACAAACAAATCTTTCCTCTTTATAATATTAGTATAGATTAATACGTGAAACAAAAACTTTGTATCCCTTTTTACGAAAATTGCGCGGACGGAGACTATGAAATTTTCCACACTTATAGAAAATATAGAGAAGAAGTGCATAATGCTAATATTTTTTTAAAATAATGCATAAAAGATACATTAAATCAATAAAGGAAACATTACGCACACTACATACCATGTATTTGACGCACACACGCATGCATACTATTTAATTTTTTTGTCAAACTTTTGTTCTTGACGTCTTTTGTCAAATTGAGATTAAATATTGTTTGTCTTTGTTAATATTTTTTTTAGTGTAGTCTTGGCGATATTTGTGATTATAGAAGTATAAAATACAATCATAATAGTGTACATACTAACAATTCCAATTAATTATAGTTGAATTTCGACTACTGCGGGACCTCTAGTATGTATTTATTTCGTATATTACTGTCGCCCAATAATGCTGGCAATGCCAGGGGCTTAGACAGAACACTACAACACTGTATGTTGGTTTCTTTTATTGGTTGAACTATACAGATCAGCTCACAGCTTCCTCTAAAAATGGTTATGTCGCAAAAACCATACCTATGGAGTCATTTCATAAGGAGAGTCAATGAAACAAAATTAAAAAACGCAACGTGCCTTTTGTTTAATTTAAGTCGTCGTGGCCTAAATAACATGATGCCCGGTGCATTCGTATCGAGCGATGCAACTGTACCGATATATTCGTGCATACAAATCAAACCAGAAAAAATATTATCTGCCTAATTAATGGTGGTAGGTAGTCTTGTGAGACCGCATAGGTAGGTATCACCACCCTACTTATTTCTGCCGTTTAGCAGTAATGCGTTTCGACTTAAAGGGTGGGGCCGCCGCTGTGCCTTAAAACCGAGACTTAGAACTCATGTCTCAAGGTGATTGGCGGCATTAACGTGGTGGATGTCTATGGGCTTCGGTGCCCACTTAACATCAATAGACCGTGAGCTCGTTCATCCTTCGTAGCAATAAAAAAAGGTTCTATCCGTTTAGTTGTATTGTTTTTGTTTTGGGGTTAGAGGAGTTTGTGGTTTTGCAATCAATGGACAGCGGACCACATTAAAATTTATTCAGTCTCCACCAGTACAATAGGGACGATATTGACAAAGTCCACGAAAGGTGCAATGCGATGCAACCGAAACATTACTTTACTGTTGGCCTAATCTTTTTATTTCATTACTAGCGACCCGCCCTCGCTTCGCTTCGGAAACATTAAAACACACATAAAACCAAAAAAATTAAATAAAAAAAAAAAAAGTAGCCTATGTTCATCAGGGACAATGTCGGCTTCTAATGGAAAAAGATTTTTTCAAATCGGTCCAGTAGTTTCGGAGCCTATTCGAAACAAACAAAAAAACAAATCTTTCCTCTTTATAATATTAGTATAGAAGAACACTACAAAAGATTGCCTACCAAAGTGACTGTCTAACATTATTCTGTGGTAGCAGTTACGTAGCGAGGTACGTGTTAATACGCGAGGATTAAAATGTGGCGTCCGCGTTCGGAGGACAAACGGGAAACACAGGGGCGGTGCGATGGGGATTTACAGGTACAATCGCTGGTCTGGTCACAACTGTACGTATTCTAGAGTAACGCACTGAAGAGCTAATTTTGTATCATACATAAATGCTGTGACCTTAATTTCGCAGCGTAAAAGTTAAGCTAATAAGCTTTAGTCCGGTCGTGTTGAGTATCAAATTTACATTAAATTAATTTTAAACGACGGTGAACTCACAGTGTTGCAATCATCAGATATTTCATACATTTTGTTCCAATGCAAATTAACACCGCAGATAACTAATCAAGATTTTCTATAATGATTATCTATATATATCTATATATATAAAAATGAATTGCTGTTCTTTAGTCTCGCTAAAACTCGAGTACGGCTGGACCGATTTGGCTAATTTTGGTCTTGAATTCGTGGAAGTCCACAAAAGGTTTAAAAGGTGAAAAAAACATAAAAAAGCTCGGAATTATATAAAAACAAATAATTTTGTTTTTCCTTTGATGTGTCCCCTTGATGTATCTTTTATTTATCGATTGAGGCATTACGAAGTCTGCCAGGTCAGCTAGTTTGACTATAAAAATCACAGCAAATCATAGATGAAACAAATCGTAACGGGTGCCCTTCGTAAGGCGACTCCAACTTGCACATTCTAACTCAACTGACCGTAGTTAAACCTTTACAGTTAATACACTTAATTATATTTAAGACAACTGACATAAACTGGTTGACTTGTGTGTTACATCAGACCTATGATGAAAGCTCTCAGGATTGACATTGACATTTGATTTAGGTACGTAATTTATGCAGGATACGCATTGGTACAGTGATTGGTACTTATAAACCCACTAATTATTAAATAGTTACCAAATCCATAGAACGTAATACCGTCAAATACAATGACACATGAGATCTAAAACTCATTTGTATTGTGTAATGAATGTCCCACTTTTCAAACGTAAACACTTTTAAAGCAAAAATCCGAACGGTATTATATAATAGGTGTCTGTCGGTGCGGATTTTCAATACACTCTAATACCAGTAATCCCGAGATAAAAAATAAATAACAATATTGATGATTATCTTAATATATATAAATCTCGTGTCACAATGTTTGTCCTCAATGGACTCCTAAACCACTTAACCGATTATAATAAAATTCGCACACCATGTGCAGTTCGATCCAACTTGAGAGATAGGATGGTTTTTATTTCGATGAATGGTCGCAATATTTATTAATTAACAATAAAATTATTTCTTATGTTGATTTTTGTTATTAATTGTAAGTTTCATAAGTCTAAAACAGATGGCGCCTTAAATCAGTTTTACAGACAATTGTTATACTGTGACTTTAATATCTCATAGATGGCGCTGTGCTAAAAATACCAACGTTTCACATAAACTACAATTTAATGGCATATGCACCACGTGTTTCTGAGGCTAAAGTATAAGTGAAATTTATTTCGTAGTAAACGCAATACAGTGAAATCCAATTGTTCTTACGTTGTAAATTTTTGGTATTAGCATAGACGGCCGCGAGTTATTTAGAAACAAAAACCTAAGCCACAGCCACAGCAACGTGTGGCCGGGTCCGCTAGTACCTATATATGTCGGCGCGAGCGCGAATATCCAAATGAATTTTAGGCAGCGGTTTGGCTGTGCCTCTGCTATTGTTGAGTCCATAAATGACGGTAACGACTCATCTTCTAGTGGTCCGCATGCTCGTCTGCCTACAAAGGCAAAAGAAAAAGCCACAATCAATAACTCCTAAAAAACAGTTTTAAAAAAGCCAAAAGAGCCTAGTCTGAACCGCAGGAATGATCGAATCTCACGACTACTTTAAAAGGGAAATAAATGGGTACAGGTAAGTTTATTCTGTTTCGCCAAGCATGAGCAGCAACCATGATGATGAGGGTAGTGACGTCAGCATGCCTTACGTCACATCTTTTAAAAACAACCACAAAATTACCTACGTTAAGTTTGTCAAGACCTTTATTCTAGTGAGCTAAACTTATATCGCCTAACAATTATATTCACTAATACCATATTTAAGCTAACTTAAATTAATAAAGTTCGAAGCAGGTCGAGTTAAATTGCGAGTATAATAGCAACGTAATTATACTAAGTTGAACACACATTGGAGAACTCGTATCAAACTCTTTTATATGAAAATCGAGGCACGAGCGAAACGAGTGCTCGTAATGAAATTTCGCGTAATATTAATAAGATTTGAACTTGTCTATCGAAATTTTAATTATCACGCATCGCTTCTCGTTATAATGAGTAGGTACGTTTATTTTTAATGATAATTTACATTAATTTTCGTTTACATCAAAATGGCGTTTAAATTACCGAAGTAATTTCCTTTTTTGATTTGCGGAGTTGCGGCGTTAACGATTTTTATTCGTATGTGAAATTGAAAATTAGACTCCGTGATGTTTCTTTCAATTCAAAATATATTTATCTTTGCAGTTGGACTCATTAGATTACCTTAATGATTACGAATAGTACCTACCTAACATTGTCGTGGAAGCTTAAAACTAAAATAATAAATATATTGGAGCTAGTTTAGCAATATACAGTATTCAGTGGATAGGCAGGCGATCTTACAGGTCACCTAGTACTAAATGGTTATCGGAACTCTTGACAACTCAGTTGTAGCTCCGTTTTGTAGGCCTCTCCAAAATCTCCTACAAACTAACAAGAAGCAGGGTGTGGTATACAAGTTTTCTTCGTCCGCTGAATTAATTCCCGCCACCCAACTTTAGGCGTGATGGTTGAGCCTAAGTGGTATTGTTATAGCGGTTGTCCCATTCTTCAAGACGACCTACTAAAGGTCGCGGGAATCCGCTGGATGTAGACTGCGCAGGACCCTTTATTATGATGAGCTGTGGGGGGAAGCCTGTATCTAGCAGTGGACGGACCTGAACTGAAGAAGAAAAAAAGTACATATATTAAAAACCTTTTTTAAGTTGAGTCAGTCTGTCGAAAACCATCATCCTATGGGTCGTTTCTATAACATGAATGCCAAATTGTAATGTGATAAATAGATAATAAGACAAAGTATTGTTTTGTTGTGCAGTGACGTGCGTTTAAGCTAACACATTCCCGATCCTGCAGACAGAATGGAAAGCAGTCGACGTCGTCCCCAAATACGTCATTTCGGATCCTTCCGATCCACTAACGGTGCTTTTAGGTACCTCAAGCACCGGTCATCGTTCTCGTCGAACCCGTCGTTTGCGACAAAGGGCTCGACGAGTAAATTAACCCTCAGACACAGCCCACTGAGTTTCTCGCCGGATCTTCTCAGTGGGTTGCGCTTCCGATCCGGTGGTAGATTCTGCGAAGCACGGCACTTGCTAGGGTTCGTGTTAGCAACGTCGTCAGGTTTGAGCCCCGTGAGCTCACCTACTAGTTAAGGTTCCGCTGATATAGCCTCTCAAGGCTATCAGCTTAGGCAGGAAAAAAAAAATTAACAAACAGAAAAACACACAGCCAGTTTAAGGATTATAACAATGTTATTGCAATACGAATTACTTTCTGTAATGCGACAGCCCTAGTATATATAGACCAAATGATTTATCGTTTTCCAAACCGCGTTATAAGGAGTTTGAAGACAAAACGACGTAATTGCTTTCAGATAAAGGAATTGACACCTAAAATTACAGCCAATTAGTAGAGCGCCTTTGAAAGTAAAGTTCCAATTAACTTAATACGCATTTGATTAAACATTCTCTAATTAATTGCTGTTAGGTTTTGCAATTAAATGAAATTGCACAGACTATGCCACAACGCCACATAATTAATAAGTATAAAGCCTCAATAAATGTCCTCCACATTAAATGAGATTCATTTTAAAGTTGAACAAAATTTATATCTCAAGATTATTAAGACAAAGCGGTAAATTGTGAAATGAAACTAGTATTCTAGGCGTTTTCATTAATTATAGTGTTTCATTAGCTTAATTAGTATTCTCACTCGGTTTGCATTAATTGCGATACACATTGACGTACTATCAATTACGCGGTGTATTATGCACAAATAGGGTATATTACACTCTTGGAAAAACTAATCGAGTTTGACATTGTACGATTTGTTTCAAACTATATACTATAATTATTATATAATCTCAAGTATAGTTATATATTGGTAATGAATGATTGAATGTCAATCTGTCATATGACAATTGATAGTTGTTTAAATAATTTTTCGGTTAATGGACGTTGTGAAATGTGTGTTAAAGAATTATTGAAGAAAGGGCATTAAATGTTGTTTCTTGCTGGAGTCATGGTCCAGACGGCTGGCTGATCCTTCGGCCGGCGCCGTCGAGGCGATTCGCCCGGTCCTTGTGGATTGGGTGAATCGTGACAGAGGACGCCTCACTTTCCGGCTCACGCAGGTGCTCACTGGGCATGGTTGCTTCGGTGAGTTCCTGCACCGGATCGGAGCCGAGCCGACGGCAGAGTGCCACCATTGTGGTTGCGACTTGGACACGGCGGAGCACACGCTCGTTACCTGCCCCGCATGGGAGGGGTGGCGCCGTGTCCTCGTCGCAAAAACAGGAAACGACTTGTCGTTGCCGAGTGTTGTGGCATCGATGCTCGGCGACGACGAGTCGTGGAAGGCGACGCTCGACTTCTGCGAGTGCACCATCTCGCAGAAGGAGGCGGCGGGGCGCGTGAGAGACGCACAATCCCGCCGCCGTCGAGCGGGGGCCAGGGAGGCGGATCTCGCCCAAGCCCTGGCCCTCTAAGTGTTTCGGGTCCCCCTCACATGTCGGTCTGGGGACTGGCGAGGGGGGCCTAAGAAGACGTGCAAGCTGCTCTGCACGCGTTTTACGCAAGAGCATCCGGGTGATGGAAGGCCGACTATCCTCGACTCACGCTGGTTCTGGTCCAGCGGGGTATTCCGTAGGATAGCTCACTCTAACCGGCGCTATCTAGGCGGGCTTCGGATAGCCTGCCGACCGAGAGGGCTGGTGGTCGTGGCGCCGACGACCGCCGGTCCGGCGTCCCGAGGGGGAGGGTGATGGGAGAGATGTGCTCCGCACTAAACGCTTCACTTTCCCCCCTCTGCCTCTTCATGAGTTCTGTCTCATGCGAGGTTTGGACGTTGGTTGTTGAGCGACAGGAGGTTTTAGTCAGTTCGACTCTGACATGCCCCGCTCTCCATCCCCAGTGGAGGGCGGAAGTCCGGCGATTTCCTCCTGACAAAAAAAAAAAAAAATGTTGTTTCTTGTTGTTTAGAAGAAACGCAATTTCGTCTTTTCTTATTTAAACACCGTAATTACTATTATAAAACAACATTTTTGCTAATATATTGAGAAAATGGAGAAATTAAGATTTGATTTTACAATGAAATCAATGGCGGATGGAAAAACAAACCTCATATGCATAACTTCCATTGCTACACCAAGTGGACAAGTTTTTGGAATTCCAGTCGAATATCAACCTGTAAATCTTCATAAGGTGATCACAACTACTCCTAACTACATCAGAGTAAAAAACTCTTTAGTAAAAAGGCATCAAACGAGGAAAATATGGATAACTGTGACGGAGGAAATTTCAAAAACATATTTGGATGAAGAACAAAATTTGCAATTCAATGATTGTTATTTGGAAGAGATTTCAGAACAACCTGTTAGTTATGAATCGACATCTAGTGATTCTAATCACATGCTTGAAAAACTGTTAGAAAAATTACAAGAACAAAAACAGCAGAAACCAGAAAAACAAAATTTAGGGAAAATTGCAAAGGATTTTATTATAGAAAAATTCAACGGCCGTAATTCAAATGCATTACAGTGGATCAAAGATTTTAATAACGAATGTGAACGTTTTCAAATAAACGAGGATAAAAAAAAAATTGAAATTTTGAAGAACTTCTTAGAAAATGCTAGTGTAGATTGGTACAGTTGTATGCTGATGAAGCTTACAGTAGAATCAGAATGGAGCAAATGGGAGAAAAAATTTTGTGCGACATTTGCAAACAAAGGATGGTCCTCCACTAGATATGCTCTTGCCTTTAAATATCAATCGGGATCCTTACTTGAGTATGCTTTAAAGAAGGAGAAATTATTGTTGGAAGTCAGGAAGACAGTGGATACCGGAACAATTATTGATCTCATAGCATTTGGTTTACCCAATTATGTGACGGACAAGATTGACAGAGAAACATTACAAAGAACGGAAGACCTTTACAATGAGATAGGAAAATTGGAACATCTGGTGATGAAAAATAAATATGAAAAAAGGAACAGCTCATATAATTTAGATAATAAAGGGAAAAAGATTGACGAAATGAAACCATGCCCAATCTGTTTAAATGAGAAAAAAGGAAAACGGTTCCACCCAGAGGACAGCTGTTGGTTCAAAGAAAAAAAGAAAAAAGCTGTGGTAAAAACAGTAAATAATTCAGAATTGGAAATAGAACGGAATGAGACAAACCCAAAAAACTAGAAATACCACCATTAATAAAAATAAGTTTACAAATAAATGACACTTTGAAGGTTTCTGGAATCTATGACTCTGGATCTAATGTTTCTTTAATTAATGCAAGATTATTGAAAATACAAGAGAAACAGAAGACAAATGATATACAAGTTGTAAACTTAAAAACTATTAATGGTGAGAAAAAAACGAAAGGTATGGTGACGCTAAAAATAAAAATCTACAATATTGGAAGAAATATGGATATTTTTGTGGTGGATAATGAAAATTTTGACTATGACTTCTTAATTGGTTTGGATTGTATAAAAAAATTCAAATTAATACAAAATGAAGAACTTAACATCATACAATATCCCGAAAAGAAAAGCATAATCTCAAATGAACATTGTTCTAATGAGAATAATGTAACAAATGTCGGAATTCCTGATGTACTAGGTGACAAAAATAAAGAACAAACATTTAAAGAGAGAATAGAAGAGAAAGAGAAGATAAAGATGGAACTATACTCTGAGATAGTAAAAAAGGGTACTACTATAAATACCAACAAATTGTGTGAAATTAATTTCAATGAACATGTAAACATTGATGAATTTCAAATGTCTGTAAATCATCTAGATTTATATCAGCAATCAAAAATTGAGAAGTTAGTAGATAAATACAAATCTGTTTTTGCTAAGGACAAATATGATGTTGGCTCTGTGCAGGATTATGAAGCCCATATAGACTTGATGGTAGATAAATACTGCTATAAGCGTCCGTACAGATGCACAATTGAAGACAGAACAGAAATTGAAAGTCAAATATCGAAGCTACTACAGAAAAATTTAATAGAGGAATCTTACAGCCCGTTTGCTGCTCCTGTAACTCTAGCATATAAGAAAGAAGATGATAAAAAAACAAGATTATGCATAGATTTCAGAGATTTAAACAAAATAGTAGTTCCACAATCACAACCTTTCCTACTTATAGAGGACTTAATGACCAAAACAGTAAACTGTAAGTATTATTCTACATTAGACATAAACTCAGCATTTTGGTCGATCCCATTGAAAATTCAAGATAGACATAAGACTGCTTTTGTGACACAAGAAGGACATTTTCAATGGACTTGTCTCCCATTTGGGTTAAAGACTGCACCAGCGATTTTCCAAAGAATATTGAGCAATATTATAAGAAAACACAGACTATCTAACTTTGCAGTAAACTTTATTGACGACATCTTAATTTGTTCTAAAACTTTTGAGGAACATATACAACACATATCGAGACTACTGGAAGCAATACAAAAGGAAGGGTTTAGACTGAAGTTTTCAAAATGTACATTTGCAAGTCACCATGCTAAATACTTGGGTCATATAATAGAAGACAATTCAGTTAGACCTCTGAAAGATTATTTAACTGCTGTCAAAAGCTTCCCAATTCCAGAAACAAGGAAAAATATACGGCAGTTTTTGGGAAAAATAAATTTTCATCATAAGTTTGTACCACATAGTGCAATTATCCTCGATCCATTACATAACTTATTAAGGAAAGATGTGAAATTTGTATGGACGGCAGAATGCCAGGAAGCATTTGATAAAATTAGAGCATTGCTTTGCTCAGAACCAATCCTAAAAATATTTGACCAAGATTCACTGATAAGAATTTACACAGATGCTAGTATCAAAGGAGTTGGAGCAGTGTTGAAACAAGACGATGAAAACGGCGTGAGTAAACCGGTTGCTTATTTTTCGAAGAAATTAACAGAAGCACAGAAAAAGAAGAAGGCAATATACTTAGAATGTCTGGCGATAAAAGAAGCAGTCAAATACTGGCAACATTGGCTTATGGGAAAAGAGTTTATGGTATACACAGATCATAAACCCCTGGAAAATATGAACATTAAAGCTCGAACTGATGAGGAACTAGGTGATTTAACATATTATCTATCACAATATAATTTTGAAATTAAATACAACCCAGGAAAATCAAATCAAGAAGCGGACTGCTTAAGCCGAGATCCAGTCCTAGAAGCAAATGATAATAACGACGATTTTTTAAAGGTCGTAAATTTAATCGACCTACATGAAATAAAGAATGACCAACTAACAAATCCAGACCTACAAAAAGAAAAGAATAAGCACATATTAGAGAATGAAGTTTATTACAAGAAAAATAAAAGAAGAAATAAGATTATACTGTCAGAAAAACTTAGCAAAGCTCTAATAAAAAAAAGTCTATGACACATACTGCCACATTGGAAGAACCCAGATGACAAATAAAATAACACCATTCTTTTCAGCCAAGAATATTACAGCAAACATTAATAAAATGTGTGATGCGTGTGAAACCTGCATTAAAAACAAGTCCAGGAGGAAGTCGAAATATGGTTTAATGTCACATTTGGGACCAGCCACACACCCGTTTGAAATTGTATCCATCGATACTATTGGGGGCTTTGGAGGATCCCGATCAACCAAAAGGTATTTGCATCTTCTAGTGGATCATTTCACACGGTATGCCTATATTTGTACATCAAAAACTCAAGGCTCCAATGATTTCATTAAGCTAATGCAAAAGGTAACAAAAAATTATGACGTTAATATGGTATTATCAGACCAATACCCTGGCATAAATTCAAAAGAATTTAAAGAATTTCTAAAGAATAATAATATCAAAATAGTTTTCACAGCTGTTGATGCGCCTTTTTCGAATGGGCTTAACGAAAGATTAAATCAAACACTAACAAATAAGATAAGATGTAAAATAAACGAAAGCGATAAGAAGACATCTTGGACAACAATTGCACAAGAATGCCTAGAAAAATATAATGAAACAGAACACACAGTTACAAAGTTTGCTCCCAGGTACCTCTAGAGGGTGAAAATGTGAGTATTCTACCACTACATTTGAAAACAAGTTGTACAACAGAAGATTTGAGAAGAGATCGAAAATTAGCCTTAGAAAACACAATAAAATCTCACAATTATAATAAAAATATATTTGACCAGTACAGAGAAGGGTATAAATTGGAAGAAGGAGATAGTGTTTATGTGGAGAATGGAAATAAACTAAACAGGAAGAAAATGGATGAATTGAGAACAGGGCCATACAAAATACTAAAGAAGATTTCAGAATCGATCTATGAAGTTGACACCGGACACAAAAAAGCAGAATCAAACCTCTACCATATAACAAAGTTGTCTCCAGTGTCTATCTGATGTGATAAACAATTGTAAAACCATTCACTGCCCCTTACAATTGTCTTTTCAGCGGGGAAGATGTAATGAATGATTGAATGTCAATCTGTCATATGACAATTGATAGTTGTTTAAATAATTTTTCGGTTAATGGACGTTGTGAAATGTGTGTTAAAGAACTATTGAAGAAAGGGCATTAAATGTTGTTTCTTGTTGTTTAAAAGAAACGCAATTTCGTCTTTTCTTATTTAAACACCGTAATTACTATTATATTATTATATTCATAAAAAAAAATTTAAAATATTTTTTATTTTTATTTATTGCTTAGATGGATGGACGAGCTCACAGCCCACCTGGTGTTAAGTGGTGAGTGGAGCCCATAGACATCCATAACGTAAATGTGCCACCCACCTTGAGATATAAATTCTAAGGTCTCAAGTATAGTTACAACGGCTGCCCCACCCTTCAAACCGAAACGCATTACTGCTTCACGGCAGAAATAGGGGGGGTGGTACCAACCACGCGGACTCACACGAGGTCCTACCACCAGTAATTACGCAAATTATAATTTTGCGGGTTTCATTTTTATTATTTATTACACGATGTTATTCCTTCACGGTGGAAATCAATCGTGAACATTTGTTGAGTACGTCATTCATTACAAAAATTGGTACTCGCCTGAGATTCGAACACCGGTGCATCGATAAACACAAATGCACCGGACGTCTTATCCGTTAGGCCACGACGACTTGCTCAAAATTCAACACTAGTATTGCATTATATTTCATTGCTATGTGGCGGTAGTCATAGAACTCAAAGATATTTGACAGACGCCTGAATCTCACTTAAGATATTTCCAAATAAGCTTGCATATATATAACAACAACATTCGGACCGTCGGTCTCCGGTCATCGTTCTCGTCGAACCAGTCGCTTGCGACGAAGGGCTCGGCGAGTAAATTAACCCGCAGACACAGCCCACTGAGTTTCTCGCCGGATCTTCTCAGTGGGTCGCGTTTCCGATCCGGTGATAGATTCTGCGAAGTACGGCTCTTGCTAAGGTTCCTGTTAGCAAAGTCATCAGGTTAGAGCCCCGTGAGCTCACCTACTAGTTAAGGCGACGCTGATATAGCCTCTCAAGGCTGTCAGCTTAGGTAGGCATAAAAAAAAACGTCGGTCTACCGAGCATTTTCACCTGCTCAATAGAAGATCTTCCCTTTGTCGTTAACCTCCAAAGTTATAAATTTTTTATTTGACCCAGCGGTCCATTCTATTTATCACGATAAATTTATATGTCGGAGACGGTCATTACTTTGGTAGCTAAACAAAACGCAGTACGATCGCGGTATCGTCGGAAATCGGCTAACTTCGAGCTATGACAGAGCCTAGCCGATGCAGGCGCATAGACGCCATCACACATACCAACCAGCCGTCTTGAAGAGTAGTGCCTCCGTCCTAAGAACTGTCATTCGTTTTCTTTTGCTAACGTCAAGAGAAGGTTTCTAAATTGTTTTAAGACAGCAAACGTTATTGGTTTACTCAATATTTCTCTTAGCTCGATCACCCTGTTCACCCCTATGATGTCTGACGATTATGTTAATAATGTGGCTTCTCCGACATATATTTAAAATCAAAGTGCTGAACTGATACGACCAGCATTATAGTAATTTAATAGTATAGTAATTTTAATAGTAGCTTATAGTAATTTAATTAATGTTTCAGGTAATCTGGCATAGGTACATCAAATTTGAAGTGTCAGACCCGTGTCCATTAATACCCGTTTGACGTAAATCGGAAACTAATATCAATAGAAACTTGGCAATCTATCTCCTCCGTTACAAACTCGAAATCTATTTCAGCTGCGTAGGCCGAAGCTTCTTATTACCTCACGATTTGCTACTGAATATTACAATTGTTTATTAAATCAATACATTATATCGGATACTTCATTTTGCTGAAACAATAGATTTAGAGTAAGCTTGGAGACCGCGCAGCGGAAGACGTAACGTGGGACGCCCCCTGGCTAGATGGTGCGATGACCTCCGCACGGTGGCCGGCAAGAAGTGGATGAGGAGAGCCGCAGACCGGGCTCAGTGGTGTAGATTGGGAGAGGCCTATGTCCAGCAGTGGACGACTGTGGGCTGTTGATGATGATGATGATGATGAAGCTTTATTCAACAGTAGGCAGCGGCTTGGCTCTGCCCCTGGCATTACTGACGACCATGAGCGACGGCTACCACCGACAATCAAATAGGCCATATGGTCGTCTGCCTATATGGGCAATAAAAAAAAGGTCCGACTAAATAATGCAATTAATGATTATGTACGTAAAATGAGCGCAGTGGTATCGCTATGAAAATTATTACCAATCGCTTGAAGAATACATTATTTTCCATTATATTATGTACTATCGAACCCGGCGAACTTTGTTCCGCCTTAGAGGCAATAAATGGGCAGACTTTTGATCAAGGTCAATTTTTTATTTGGATAATTAATGTAAATTAAAAAAGCAAGTATTTTAATGATTCTTTATTGGCCATGTATTTTAGTTATTATTATTATATTTTCTTGTTCTTCTTCAGTCCTTTCACTCGCAAAGTTTCGAATCCTAGTTGCATTACGGTTTCGTCGGGAAAGATTTGATCGTGTTGGTCGCGGCATGGCTTTTTTAATGATTACTCATCTCGGCACAATATGCTAATAGAAACTCGAAACAAACACATCAACCGATCAACTTCAAAATTCTACTATAATTAACCTTAAACTACATTACGTTTAGCTGTCAGTTGCGTTTTGTTATTCCATATCTGTTGCGTTTTGTTATACCACATTTTATGTCACATCCCACAGAAACGTGATAAAAAGTATCCTATGTCCTTCTCCTGATTCTAAGCTACCTCCCCACCAATTTTCAGCCAAATCAGTTCAACCGTTCTTGAGTTATAAATAGTGTAACTAACACGACTTTCTTTTATATATATAGATATGAGGCGTTCGTGATCTACACTAACACAGAAAGGACGAGAAATATGGGTTTTTGTTCTACTTTTATTATCGCTATAGTTGCAATTGCTTAGTTAAAGCATAATCAGTGCGATTTGTTTTAATTTAAAAAAAAATATAATATATAAAATTCTATTATCTCATTTCCACATTCGAACAAAGGTCTCAATAAAAACCGCGACCCCAAAAGATTAATTAGGCGTTATGAAATTTCCCTTTTTGTAGGCACGCCGTCCGAATTTATGGTATAAATTCCAAACAAAGGCCAATTCCCGAAGTTCCATTTGAATATTTTTCGTAAAACACACAATAAAATGGAAATTCCATTTTTATAATTACTGGCTACGGTCGAACGACTCATCTAATGGTCATTTCGAACAAGGAAGCCGTTTATGTCTGCTCCCACGCCAGACTGTTTCGAACGAACAATTTTATTCTACAACGCATGAGTTACTCAATGTTTCATTTTCAAAAAGAGAAAAAAAAAACTTTCTGTATACTTTTTATTAATAATTTTTACTTTATAATTCTGATCACTTGTGAATATAATGGCATCGTTATTTTAATAGGCCTGTAATAATAGTGTGTTTCTTCGAGAATCTAGATAAAGCTCGTAGCACATGTTTAAATTTTCTCAGAAACGTACATAAGGTAAAATATCTGCTTACATTAAGTTCTCATTTAATACTTAAACTTTAAAAGACGTAGGCATTTAAGCCACCAATGATAAACATACCCGACAAACGTTACGTGAGTGTTATATTGGTACTACAATCAATCGATTCTCCCGCAATTCAGTATCAAAAGAGCTCTGATCTGATTGGTATCTAGTGTTCCGATAGAATTGAAATGCTTTTATTTGAGGCAATAAAAAAAAAAATAAGCTGGGCACCGGAGCCTACAGACATCATGGTTCAGAATTCTAAGCCTCAGTTTTACAATAGAACGAATGTCCCACTCTTCAAACCGAAACGCACTACTGCTTTACGTTATAAATAGCCTCACAATACGCCCTACCTCCACTGCTGATACGTATTTAGGTTTATTTAGGTTATTTTAGCCGCAAATATAGGTACAACAATTCGAGCGAACGAAACACTAAAGCACTCTAGTTGGAAATGTGGGTCTACCGTTCAATAACACAATTAAGATTTTAACCTCACACCTCAAGGTGGGCGGCGGAATTAATGTTTATGACATCTATGGGCAACGGTAATTGCTTAACACGGTGAGTTCGACCACACATGGAGTGCAAATATATAAGAAACTTTTCCTCCAATATCTGAAAGTAGCATTCCTATTACTATTGGGTCCGGTAAACGCTACACAAGATGTCAGCATAATTTTTCATTTACGTGAATTAATAAAGTTTCGCTTCGAATCCTCACAGGCTTCAGAGTTTGAAAGGTCAACGTTCTCTGATTTCAATAGCCTTCATTTTTCAATTCAGACTATTTACAACGAGCACTGCTTACGAAGCAGATACTTTGACGTGATTCATCACAAGATTCTGTAATCCTTCGCAAGTAATTTTAATTAATAGATATAAATCTTTTGATAAGTGAGTTTCTGTCTCTGAATCTGGAACTAGATTGGTAAATTAATTTGAACTCGACATTCATTTTGAGTTGATGAACATTACTGTTGAAATAAAAAGATGTAATCGCACTGAGAGAGGTCAAAGACTTTATACATTTTATGTACACAGTGATGGAACTACAAAATAGAATCATCATCTTGAATCAGAAATTAATATACACAAATATGTAAATTATTGAGTATGAAAAATATCTATGATTTTAGAAATCAGTAACAATACTTGACACATGTTTTATTTTAAGCAACATATTTCAGATGCACATGAGCCTTGCAGATAGTAAACAAAAAATCAAGGTCTTAAATAATCTCAAAAACCGTAAACTGCAATAGCTCATATGTATTATGCAACATTATAAATACGATCTAATCCAGCAGAAAGACCAAGGAAAACTACTATTTATGGTCACGTGATCACGATATCCGTGTTCAAAAATAAGGATGTGCCTAATTAAAGGCCTACAAAATGAAGATCACAACTCTTCTGTCAAAAGTATCAAGACCAGGAAAAGGATAGCCGACCTTCGATAGGACGGCAAAAGTAAAATTTCACACATTCAGCTATGGTCACAGCGTATTTCCACTAATGTGTAATAAAATCTTCTATCTCTATAAAAAATTATTTTTGTTTGTTAGTCTCGCTAAAACTCGAGAACGGCTGAACCGATTTGGCTAATTTTGGTCTTGAATTATTTGTAGAGGTCCAGAGAAGGTTTAAAATGTAGATAAATATGAAAATGCTCGGAATTAAATAAAAATAACAATTTTGTTTTATTTGACGTGTCCCCCGTCGGACGGATTCCTTTTATTTGGTTTCAGTTTATTTTATACAAAAGTTTAGGTATTTTATTTATCGATTGAGGCACTACGAAGTCTGCCGGGTCAGCTAGTGTGTAATAAAATATATCCCCGGTCATAAACTATAAATTTTGGTTCTAAGGATTTTTTTTTTTATATCTGACATTCCATTAACCAGAACGCACGTAACCTTTTCCATCGGATAACGAGGACTCGGGCGAGGGTCCTTGAACCGAAAGCACAATTTGAGAATCCTCACTATTATTTTGTCAAACAGCTGTTGTCTTTGTTGAAATAACATTTTCGTGAGTATTTCCTATTGGTCAAGAGCGTTTTTTTTTACTTAGATGGGTGGACGAGCTCACAGCCCACCTGGTGTTAAGTGGTTACTGGAGCCCATAGACATCCACAACGTAAATGCCCCACCCACCTTGAGATACAAGTTCTAAGGTCTCAAATATAGTTACGTATAGCGTCGCAATCAGCTCAGCGGTGACAAATATTTTTTTTAAAAGAACTGAAAATGTTATTTGCGCCTCTATGGTTACGCGGTGAAGGTGTTTCGTGTGCGGCAAAATGTGATGGATGTGGACATGTGATATTTATAGGAAACGTAGGGTGTTGACCCGGAGATTTACAGATTCTGAACATCATATCGAGCAAGATCGCGGGACTGCTGATAATAGTCTTTACACCAGGCGCTTGGTGAAAGACTCAAAAAGATAGTATTTAGTCAGATTTTTTTACCGAAATAAAGATCGGTCGGGTCGGAAATTAGTAAAAATATTCAACAATTCTTGATTGTTTTGATTAGTAAGTAGTTAAAAGTTCCTCATTAATTAAATGAATAATAATATGTATTTATTTAAGTACGAGTATTTGTATCTATACATATTATGTATGTTATATATACACATATGTTTAAGTAATATCACCTTCACACAACACCTACCAAGCTTCATCTCTGCACTCCCCTAAGGTAGACTGGTAGAGAATGCCTATGGCATTAAATCCGCCTTTATACTTTCTAGTATAAGAAGTTATAAATAAATAAATGTAATATTATTTTCTTATAACACCGTTCAGATTTTGTTCTGTAATTTTATAGATATATATTGGTATAGCAGCCGCCCTACACTTCAAACGTGAAGACAAAAGGGTGCCACAAGCAGTCACTGAAATAGCACTTTAGTCATCCGTGACCACTTTAAAGTATTCGAAGCTTCGGAAATAATGTAATACTCGTAACAACAACGCGAGAATAAATCGTAAAAGTAATTTTATTTATGTCTACGACATCCGAACGGCCCTCTTCTGTATGGAGTCAAATAGAAGTGGCTGGTTGTGAGCCCCGGCCCAGAGATGGGAACAGTACCGCTTCGCTCTGTTGAGGTCTCCCAGCATTTTGAAGTGCCCTATGCCTAACCCTGTCGAAGGGATATTAAGGCTTACAGCGCGAGCCTCGCCCATGTTTTCCAAGGCTTCAGCCTACCTGTGAGTAAGTTATACAAGAAGATCCCCAGCTGAGCGTTTGTGACGGAAACCGTGCTGAATCGCAGAAACCGAAGTGAATGGTTATAAGTTTTATTTGTATTTTTTATTGCCCTTGTAGGCAGACGAGCATACGGACCACCTGATGGTGAGTGGTTACCGTCGCCCATGGACTTCAGCAATGCCAGGGGCAGAGCCAAGCCGCTGCCTACCGCTATACCGTGTAGAGTTCATTTCAGAATCAATTAGGTAAGAACAAACTTTATTTAACCGTATCGCATGCTGTCTTAAGCCTTTTATCGTTCTAATCCTACTACTAAACGCGCTTTTCTCGACTTTAAATAAACTAAAAAAAATACTTTATCGCGAGCCGAACTAACAATTAGTTTTATAAGACCTGTTGTCTTGTAATAGGTCCTTGACACGAGCGCAAATTTTCAATTTAATTAGGTCATTCATTTAGGCAGTCAGATAATTTTCAATTTAATAAGGCCTTGAAGTCTGTGAAAATGATGTTCAAAAATTCCTTTACATACATGGATCAATATCGAGCTAATAAAAGCGTGTTATTTAATACAATTTTTTTCACTTCCTTTGTCCACTTCTCCTTATGTATGAACATAAATTCTTTATAAAGGTTAAATATATTATTTTATATGACTATCTAAAGAATAGAAAGCCTAACCATGCAAAAGTTATGTGTTGACGTTGTTAATTACTTCCCGTTTGTGTGTTAGCCGGCTTTTAATTAACTGCCTTCGCTTAGATGCTTTCCGACGCTGTCAGAAGCAATAATTCCGCTCTCCGATTGGTAGTGGCAACTAGCGATTGCGAATTCTTCGAATTTTATTAATAATTTCCAGTGGATTCTGTAATGTTGATTTGAAATGCGCAATTAGATGAAGTAAGTTAATTAAATTATGCGAGTTTTTTATTTATGTAATTGGTTATTTCTCTTAGTTAATTAATAAAATCTTATACCTTTAAATGAGCAATTCTTGTATATATATATCTTATATATATAATCTGAATCTCGGAAACGGCTCCAACGATTTTCATAAAATTAAGTATACAGAGGATTTCGGGGGCGATAAATCGATCTAGCTACGATTTATTTTCAGAAAATGTTGTTTTATTCGTGTTTTCAATAATCAACTTTATCGATAATCAACTTTATGACTCTTCCCGACATCTATTGGCGAATAATAATACTATTTTTCTTAATTCCGAGCAACTAACTGCTTTAAAGACACAACAAGATGACGTTATAAAAAAAAAAAACCAAGCAAAGCTCGGTCATCATCTAGTTAGTTATTATTGTCTAGTAATTACTTGTTTTCGTTGAAATGGATGAAGAGATTCGAATGCCGCTTCGTTCAATTCGGGCAGTTAATAACTATGTATGTATTATTATTGTTTTGGAATGTACTGGAACAATAATTTTTTTATTTGAAAGTTTAACCATTGACGAAAAATTCAAGGATGTTTAGTACAATAAATATGAATGTTTGTATACCTATTTTGGCTTTAGGTTTTACAGTTGTTCTTGACACTTCAGGGAAGATAAGAAGTAGTACAATAAAAGAAGAGTATTTATCATACACAAAGATATATTTACAATTGCTTAGTTTACTAATATACTTATGTTAAAATGATCTTTATCTTGGTGGAAGCAGAGCTTACATTCACTCTCAATGAGCTTACATAAACACTACTAGAAAAACAAGCGGCGCTTAATCGACTTCATTAAATAAATCCCAAAAAAAAACATTAATTAAGTACTCAAAACAAAAACCTTAATAATACTAACCAAACAGATACAGATCTAAAACGTAGAACACACACATTAACGTTTGGCTCAATTACGTGTGGCAACACGGTAGTTTGGACAAGCAGCCGATTATAAACTTTTTTTTTTTTTTTCCTTGAGCTTATGATAGCCTTGAGAGGCTATTTCAGCTTCACCCTAACGTGTGTAGGTGAGCTCACGGGGCTCAAACCGGAGTGTTGCTAACACTGATCCCAGCAAGAGCAGTGCTTCGCAGAATCTACCACCGGATCGGAAACGCGACCCACTGAGAAGATCCGGCGAGAAACTCAGTGGGCTCGATTATAAGCTGGTGCAAGCATATCACGGGGGAGATAGCTACGGCCAAGAGACCTGAGCTTACTGTGGACTCGTAATACCAATTTGTGCGATGGACGAATATATGAATAGGAACGTGGAAGCTGTGGATGAAACTGCAATCATCACTTTTAGTTAGGTAGTGTATTTTTTTAAAGGTCAAATTTTTGTTTTAAATCTTGATCGCACATATTATATATATAGCACATATTATATATATACCTATATATATACCTGATATAAACTTTGGAAATTTCGGAAGCTCCCGAGATTCGTCCGGCGATTTTGTGTGATTTTTCAACATTTGCGTAGTTTCACGATAACTTGGAGAAGCTGATGGTAGTAGGTAGTAGTAGTAGGTAGTTGGTCAGGTTGACGGGAGAAGATCACGCGGACGCTCACCTACCCGCTGGTCTGATCTGGTTAAAACACTCACCGGCCTGCCAATAACCGAAGCTATCAACACCGCCGAGGACAGGAAGACATGGGGAAGCATTGTGCATCGAGTGGTCCACACTTCAGATTAGACACGACCTTCAGCAATAAAGAGACTGACTCAGAAGGAAAAAGGAAGCGCAGTTTTTTTTATTGCTTAGATGAGTGGACGAGCTCACAGCCCACCTGGTGTTAATTGGTTTCTGGAGCCCATGGACATCTACAACGTAAATGCGCCACCCACCTCGAGATATAAGTTCTAAGATCTCAGTATAGTTACAACGGCTGCCCCACCCTTCAAACCGAAACGCATTACTGCTTCACGGCAGAAATAGGCAGGGCGGTGGTACCTACCCGCGCGGACTCCCAAGAGGTCCTACCACCAGTACAGTTTCACAGATGATAAACTTTAGTTAAGTTATCATCGTGAATATTAAACTAAAAGTCATACAAGCAGCCAAATTCTGAAAGAATTTACGTTTCGTTCTTTATTAGCATTAAAAAAATGCTTATTCTTTTCATTTACAACGTTTTAATATTACCCAGTCCCGGTTTCGCAGTTATCCCGCTGGAAACTGGAAAATATTTAACAAAAATCCCTAGAAACAAGAACTAATGGAGTCCTAATCCGCAACGAGTGGTGTTTACACCTTGTAAACATAAGCTCAACGTGTGTTATAGCTAATAAATGATTTAAACTTAGCGTACGTAGGAATAAGAGTGGAAATCGAAAAATAAGGACAGCTCAGAATGATAGCGTCGTCAAAATAGCGGCTTACTTACTGTTTCGTGGGAAATTAAATTGTTTGTTTACAAAATTCTATTATTCTTTTAGCGATCGCTATGATTGGTCCTTTATATTTTTCTATATTTTCGATTATTAATTTTTACAATATTGGTAACGTAAAAGAGTTCATATTTCGAACTTAGCGCGGTAGTACAATAAATAACTTATGTATAACTCAGGTATGTATATAACCTTGATGTGAGACGAGAGCGTAGAAAACAAATTATGAATTAAATATTTTTGGCGGTTATTTATAATAATAATAATAAATATATAAGATACGTTACAAATACATAAGTATCTGATTTAGATTGAAAAACAATTATTACTTCAATTTATTAGGTAGAATTACTTAGAAAAAATTATACATGTCTTGTTATTGCTGCAGTCTTGTTAGTGTCTTATTCACTGTCGTTTACTTCCACCATCCTGCCTATTTCTGCCGTGAAGCAGTAATGCGTTTCGGTTTGAAGGGTGGGGCAGCCGTTGTAACTATACTGATTTGAAGTCGTCGCGGCCTAAAGGATAAGACGTCCGGTGCATTCGTATCTAGTGATGCACCGGTGTTCGAATCCCGCAGGGGAGTACCAATTTTTCTAATGAAATACGTAATTAACCATTGTTCACGATTGACTTTCACGGTGAAGGAATAACATCTTGTAATAAAAATCAAACCCACAACATGATAATTTGCGTAATTACTAGTGGTAGGAGGACCTCTTGTGAGTCCGTACGGTTCGGTACCACCATTCCGCCTATTTCTGCCGTGAAGCAGTAATGCGTTTCAGTCTGAAGAGTGAAGTAAACGTTGTAACTATACTGAGACCTTAGAACTTATATCTCATGGTGGGCGGCGTATTTACGTTATAGATGTCTATGGGCTCCGTTAACCGCTTAACATCGGGTGGGCCGTAAGCTCATCTATCCATTTACATCTCTTTCTTGTAATGGTCTCTTCTTGTAATGTAATGGTCCTGAAAATTACGGCTGTTTTATTGATGTGTTGAAGCATAATATATCTCAAGTGGCAACAAGTTTACCGACTTATAAAATTTTTTTTTTTTTTTTTTTTTTTATTGCTTAGATGAGTGGACGAGCTCACAGCCCACCTGGTGTTAAGTGGTTACTGGAGCCCATAGACATCTACAACGTAAATGCGCCACCCATCTTGAGATATAAGTTCTAAGGTCTCAATTATAGTTACAACGGCTGCCCCACCCTTCAAACCGAAACGCATTACTGCTTCACGGCGGAAATAGGCAGGGTGGTGGTACCTACCCGTGCGGACTCACAAGAGGTCCTACCACCAGTAAATTCAATTATAA
This sequence comes from Bombyx mori, assembly GCF_030269925.1. NCBI lineage: Eukaryota > Metazoa > Arthropoda > Insecta > Lepidoptera > Bombycidae > Bombyx > Bombyx mori. The sequence continues at coordinate 11,929,634 of NC_085124.1, read as the reverse complement.
TAACAGAGCTTTACCGAGAAATCGTGGGATGGATTTAAAAGCCACCTATAAAGGCTTCTTTGTTCTCGATACATAATTATAATTCCGAGAAGATTCGTTCCGCTAACATTTTTAATGGCAAACCAATATCCCTGCTGTATCAACTGCCTTCAGGAACACAAAGGACATTGCGGATATCACAAAGTAAATATCGTGCCGTTAAGTAAACAATACACAAAACAGTAACAAGTTTCCTTAGTCAAATGGATACTACTGCACATTTATACAATGGACAATATTGATATTAGGCAAAACGTAAAGATATTTTTTTTAATTTATTGTTTTAATGGTTTCTATGGGCACATAGCTCACAAGAGTGGCCACAACATAGAAAAAGTGTCGTTGATTGGGAAGGTGAAAGGCAAAAGACCGAAGGGTAGGTTCTCCATGCGCTGGTCAAACCAAATCCATACCGCACTGAACACCATAGTCTGTGAGACGGTCCACGTGGCGTGATATAGTCTGCTGGAAGATTCTGAAATCCCACAGAGGTCATGACCCTCAGCATTGCGGATTAACGACGCAAGGAACTGGTGGTTTCACAAGCTCACGGTCCACCTGGTGTTAAGTGGTTACCGGAGCCCGTAGACATCTACAACGTAAATGCCGCCACCCACCTTGAGAACAACAGTTCTAAAGTCTCAGTTTCAACAGTACAACGGCTGCCCCACCCTTCAAATCGAAATGCATTACTGCTTCACGACAGATATAAGCAGGTTGATGATACCTACTCGAGCGGACCCACAAGATGGCCTGCCACCAGTAAATTTTGTCGTTTGAAAAAATATTTCATATTTAGTATTTATTTGGGCCATTAAAGATATTAAAACGAACGTCTACACTTGAGGTAATAATGTTACTGAAATATTTTCATCACAATCATAGAACAAAGCGAAAGTAAGTAAAGAAAAATATTTTTGTACCAAATTGTTCAAAATTCGAACGAACACAAAAAAGGTCGAAATTCCATATAAAGTATTTGTTGTTTCCATTTTGAAGATAATATTTCAGTTCGTTGTAATATAGTATGGATACAATGAATCAATTGAGAGAAAACAATTTGTTTGAGTTAAGAAACAATAAATCACAATTAGTATTTATTTGCGCAGATGCCGTTTTTCAAAATGATTCTTAATCTTATTTATTTTTACTGGCGAACTGTGAGCCTGCACGGTGCGTACTTATCAACTTGCTTTATGTCGGATTCGATCCATTTCTGCCGCGAGTCATGCGTTTAGACTTGAAAAATAGGGGAGTCGTTTTAGCAATTGAAACTTCAAGCTCTGTCTGAGGGTAGGTGGAAAACCTACGCTATCAAATCTATAAATTGCATTTAAATTTAATACCAAGCAGTGCCTCGTTAATGGTCCTTAAAAACGCGTTCGGCCTTCTCACGATTTTAGTAATAGCATTATAGATGCACATAGTAGATCCTTATTCTCCGTTTGACATTCCACTGTCAATTTCTATGAATAAGCAACTTGTCAAATTACATTAGTCAAATATTTTAAAGCACTGTTTTCATATCAATTTTATGCATTCAGATTGAAAACTAGGCCGCTGTTTTCAATAGGCCAAATATATTTCCGAAACAGCATGTCATTTGCATCTAATGTTCATATCAATTTGGATGCAGCGAACGTCAGCTCTGAAACCTGATGCTTTGGTCGCGTAATACAAATTATAGTGAGTGCCATACAATATTGGGAGCACAATGTGAAACGTTGCAACTTAGTTAGGGCTTCAAATTCTGTGTTATTACGTTTACATTATATTAGTTTATACGTCGGACGGTGTGCTCTTAATTTTTTTTCAATTCTTCTAGAATATAATAGCACGTTTTAGGATTCCATGGAATGCGAAGAGTTGAGTTGGGTTATTAAAATTAAAAAAAAAAAGGTTCAGAGGTATCAAGGGACACCCGGATGGAACGAAATTCCTTTCGATTAATTAGTGAAGGAATTGTAATTTTTTTTTAAGTTATAATAATAAATTACGGCATTATAAAGAAGAAAAAAACAATACTATGAACTAAATTACTATTGTTGAAACGCTATCTCGAGAAACTGTACTCTTTACGCGGACCAATCGGATACGAGCAATGTCACGCGATAAGCGCCTACACGTTGATTGGTCAGAATGACGGATCTAAAAAGTGTCGTGACAACTTTTCGTAAGAATTTTTTCCGTCTAGCCCCCTTTCACAACGCGCGATAAGGAACTTCGTTCCAAAACTTCGTTCCAAAAAACCTTTTTTTTTTCGTTTTTTAAATGGAAACTTTAATTGTCTATTTTAAACTATAGTCACTGTTTTGTAGTAACTAGATGATGACCGGTTTTTTTTTTTTGATAACGCCATCTTGGTTAGTTGCCCTCAATTAAGAAAAATAGGATTATTATTCGCCAATAGAGGTCGGGAAGAGTTAATTATTGAAAACACGAAAGAAACAATATTTTCTGAAAATAAATCGTAACTAGATCGATTTATCGCCCCCGAAATCGCCTGTATACTAAATTTATGAAAATCGTTGGAGCCGTTTTCGAGATTCAGATTATATATATACAAGAATTGCTCGTTTAAAAGTATAAGATAAGATGAGATAAGATAACCAGCATGTGATAGACGTTTTCTAATATATTAATTAAATTACTTTTATATCTTTCGGTCGAAACGAAAAGTGTTTTTTTTTTTAATGAACTAAAAAATATTTGCACTCTCCCTAAATTGAAAATGATATACGATATTTTATTTATTTTCAATTTAGCTAAGTAACAATTTTGTTTCGAATATTTTATAGAATTTCTAAATGCACAAACCTTAATCCCAACAATTTACTGTAAGGCTGATAGATAGATCAATTTGAGTTCGTAAATGAACCAGAGAATTGTATTAAAATTTTGTTAAGCAAAGATATTCTCAATAGCAAAACGTTATTAAGAAAATGAAACTTTAATTTTATATGACTCGCTGGTGTAGTAGTTAGCGCCTCTGACTGTTGCGCTGAGGGTCGTGGGTTCAATTACCACATCGGGCAAACATTCGTGTGATGAACAGAATCTTTGTCTGGATGTTTATTATTCATATATGTATGTAGACTTTTATAAGTATATACATATCTCAGTCTCTAGTACCTATAATAAATGGAATCATCGACTGACCATGCGTGATTTGTTTCCAGTTATTAATTATTATATGAAACCAGTCAAGCGAGATGCTTTAAAATTAGTATTATCTCCGTTTTAGGAGTCGTAGACATAATTAATATTGATTTTACAGTTTAATCCCGTATTTATTAATGTCGTTATGTTATTTCCCTAAATTTTGAATACTTTACGGTCTACGTGGTCACGGACGATTGAATTTTTGAGTTATTGTTTTGATTAATTATTATAATTTTTAATTTTGATTGCGTATTCTGTGCAAAAAAGTATAAACCGTACGGATAAAAGGCAAACACGCCCTTTTACTAAAATAAAATAATAGTACATAAATTCAAAATGGCCGCTCAGGAAACTATAGCGCTACCAAGGTTTGTTCTGCATACATATATCGCACACAGGCTGCATATTTATTGCTTAATCAAGCGAGCCAGCTGTTGCCAACAGGCGCATTACCGCTTCGCCTCGCTCATGTCTTCAACGTCTTGGAAACCCTATAGTTTCATATTTTCTACGTGGATTTACAGAGAGAATGTTGTCTCGGTTGTTAAGGCTAAATGAAACTCGCTAAGCGCGCTATAAGTTGAATGTCTATTTAATCATATCAGTCGGTAAACTAACAAGAATTTGTCAGATGGAATTTGGTCATGAAAACTATAACCGCATTTGTATTTAACTACACGGCATTATACACTTTAGTAGATTTAATAAAAAATATTTTACTAAATTAGATTTTTTTTAGGATAAATTAACTCATAGTAGTACATCGACTACGCTGAAGTATTCAAATCTCCGCACGGTATTTAATAAATATAAGTATCTTCGAAACCAATCTGTGGGTATTTGAGTTTTTACCACGGCAACACGGGTCGCGATTTGACGGCGAGTTGACATCTATCACTTCTGCTTGCTTCTCGAACGGGACGGTACCCTCATATGTGACGGTCTTGCTACGGTACGCAACGGTTTTGCCAACCATAATTTTCCTCCCAAATCCCAGCCCTGAAGCCTCCTTTCCTAAGTTATACACTCTAGTTCGATTAAAACACAAACAACAAAACCTCAAAAAAACAACCGCGCATGAATATTAACTAAACAATGTTTAGTCTTTGCTGAATAACATTACCGAGAGAATGTTGTCTCGGTTGTTAAGGCTAAATGAAACTCGCTAAGCGCGCTATAAGTTGAATGTCTATTTAATCATATCAGTCGGTAAACTAACAAGAATTTGTCAGATGGAATTTGGTCATGAAAACTATAACCGCATTTGTATTTAACTACACGGCATTATACACTTTAGTAGATTTAATAAAAAATATTTTACTAAATTAGATTTTTTTTAGGATAAATTAACTCATAGTAGTACATCGACTACGCTGAAGTATTCAAATCTCCGCACGGTATTTAATAAATATAAGTATCTTCGAAACCAATCTGTGGGTATTTGAGTTTTTACCACGGCAACACGGGTCGCGATTTGACGGCGAGTTGACATCTATCACTTCTGCTTGCTTCTCGAACGGGACGGTACCCTCATATGTGACGGTCTTGCTACGGTACGCAACGGTTTTGCCAACCATAATTTTCCTCCCAAATCCCAGCCCTGAAGCCTCCTTTCCTAAGTTATACACTCTAGTTCGATTAAAACACAAACAACAAAACCTCAAAAAAACAACCGCGCATGAATATTAACTAAACAATGTTTAGTCTTTGCTGAATAACATTACCGCGAATATCGTAGAACAAGGTTGGCCATTTTAGCTTTAGTGTCAAACTTTGAACGTTCAATTAGTGTAGTGCAATTTGTTGGTTTCGCGACGACACTTAAACTTTGATTCTTATGAGGAAGCACTGGTGTCAGAGAATTATGAAACTTAGTATTTAATAATTCTGTCGTTGTTAGTGACGACTAAAGTGACAATCTTAACTCTGATTAAACCATAGGCTGAACGCCTTAAAAGTCGAATTCGACATTTCAATTTCCTTTTAAAACTGTGTAAAGCTTTTTAACTAATTATATAAAGAACAGCAACGGATATTGAATAAATTTCGTTAATGAATTACGGTACACATAAAAATAATAAAAATTCAATCAAATTTTTAATAAAAAGCAACAAGCACATAATTATAATTAAAATTACTTTTACAGTTTATTAACACGTTTTTTATTGACATTATATTTTTTCCGACGTTTCAATCACTTTACAGTGTTCGTGGTCCTAACGTGTTTATTCGTTGACATTTGAATATTGTGCTGACTACCGTCTCTTTACAAATTAGGTAATAAAACATATTTCTACGCTTTTACGTTTCACACCTTCACACAGAACAATCTAACTCTATTTTGAAGGTGAGTAAGAGAGAGAGAGTGAGAAAAGTAAAAGAAAATAAAAGTAGTGTATCCCATCTGATTGTGCGTGGTTACCATCGCCCATGGACATCAGCAATGCCAAGGGCAGAGCTAACCTGCTGCTCACCGCCTACATCGCGAGTATCATTTAAACGATACTCTTTATCAATCATACATTCTATGGTTTCTGTTTTTAATTCTTTTATAAAGAACAAAACCACTAAAAGATCATAATATTATGCTCGCGTTCACATACACTACTCAATTTCGCGTCCTTTGGCTCTAGCGTATCCTCAGTCCATTTCCGGACCACAAGCTACACCGCGGACGTCTTCATTCGAAGTATATATATACTTCATAGTAGTACCTCCACTAAAAAACGGATTCACGTTATATGTGTCTCCATCGAATCAAATTCTGTGACACATACGTATGTCTTTAATAACATGATCGATTACTTAGTCTTCAACCTTCTTCAACCTATTTTTGTAGATCAGTAGGACGCTGAATTTGTACCTATAAATTGGGGCGGTAAACTAAAACAACCCACGTTTTTTTTCTATGTTTGAAAGATTACTGGTGGCCCGGAGGCCTTTCCAGTTTCACCAGGACAGGTGGGCGAGCAAAGGTTCAGCCAGGAAGGGTGGGATTTGCTAACAGCTACCCGAGCGCCTCCGAAGGAGACCTAACAGCTCAAGAGTAGCTGCCTCGCGAATGAATCTACTACCGGATCGGAATCGCGACCCGCTGAGAAGATCCGGCGAGAAACTCAGCGAGCTGATTCATGGGTTAGGTTGCACGGCGAACTCTTTGTCGAGTTCGACGAGTACGGTTACCCTAAGGTCCCTAAGCCTGCTCCTAGTGTTAGAGCTGAAGGCGTCTAATGCAAAGGTTATTGGATCTGATGGATCCATAAGGACGTGAACAACCCACGTCCTAGCTCGGACGAAGTACATATCACTGCCCTATATATATTTGCTGTGAAACACTAATGAATTTCACTTTTAAAGGTAGAATAACCGTTACAAATGAAACTCCAATCTAATATATCAACGTTAATGGCATTCACGTTCTGATGATCCAACAAATATCACGTTAAACTTCGCGTTACAGTTAAACATGTTCATCTAGATTCACGTGAGACAGTTTTGACACTAAATATAGAAACACATTCTGAACGCACTCACTATTAACACTATGTGCTCCACAAACCTTGATTAAACGAGAATTGGATGAAGTGTTATTACTGTAAGGTTTGTTGTAAAATAATTAATTTTGTTAATGTTAAGGCAATTTTCGGATTGCCAAATAGCAACACTGTTGGTGGGAGCAATTACAGTAGTGGGGACGTGACATAATTAAAAAGGGGGTAGTCTGAAAAAACGGGACAGAAATCAGTGTATTCGGTAGTGAGCAGATGTCTAAAGATTATAAAAGTGGAGTTACAAATAAAGCAATACAGAATTGAGTAAACTACTGCACTCTGTGTATTATTTCCTGACTGTGGGAGTGGAGTTCTACATTACAAAGTATTTCTAAATATGTACATATGTATAATATAATACTGGAAAGTTTCATGGAAACAAACCACTTGATATCTTGTATAGTAGCAAGTATTTTTCTTGTCTGACTTTCCTCCTGATTTTTTACTTTAGTACTGATCGGTAATACCTTGCATGGTACTAGACGAAAAAATCATTGAAAGACACGAAAGCCATGTCAGTTGATTTATAGAAACGTTTTGTTTATTTGTTCCAATTATTCGAAGTCCACTCTTGAATGTGGGTCATTCACGCATATTTCTAGAATGATCGGTTCAGTTTCTATTTGTTTTTAACCAAATATTCCGGAATATACTGACTCCAACCGAGAATCAAAGTCGGACAGCGTAGCAAGCAAGTTACGGCTACTAATCATCAAGGCAACAAAGCGATTGCTACATATAACTCATATAACATTTTAATTTTCATATAACATATAAATTAAAATACCTACATGGTTTTGAATTCGACAAATCTTTATATGCTGTGTACACGTGGACTCAAACAAAATAAATGAATAATACCTACTTTATTTGAAAAGCGGGATATTATTTTGCCTAGTTGTTTTTCCTTGTACAAGCCTTGAATGGATATTTTTGTGTTGAACGGTGAGATGATCTCACGGCTCATCTTAGGGGGATGACGGTACCCAAAAACACCACAGAGCGAAGGCCGCCACCCACAGAGGGAAAAGACTTTGGACGATTTCGATAAACACACCATTGTTGATCCAATAGCAATACTACCCCTCGGACCAAAACACGTGGTTCGAAATGAGCTGATGGTAAATGCGCAAGCTTAGCCGATTAGATTTTGACATGATTCTTTCATCCGTTCGTCCATTGATGCGTCCATAACGTGCTTACAATAATGCTGCCTATAATAGTGTTATAGTACTTTGTTTTTAGCAGTTATAGAAATAATCAAAACTATTTTTACTACTCATACCATTTGCCACGGATAATTAAACCTAGTTTCCGTGGTCACCATGTGATCATGACCACGATAACTGTAAAGTATCGGAATTAATATGTAGATCGTGGCGTCGGTAGGTCGGGCTGTCGCATAACGTTGTAGATTTGTGGACTCGTTACCGCAGGAATCCGTGGGCGTTGAACTTCAGGGATCGTTGAAATATATAGACCGTAATGTTGAATCTTCATGATTTTAATTATGGAGATGCTTAAATTGCTTAAACAAACAGGGATTACAATAGTAATTAGTGATTAGGGTTTGTGTATGATCACCACGTGCGACCGCTGTCAACAAGAGAAAAAAATTACATTACGTTCACCCGCCATAACAAACTCAACTCAATTCGGTGTTACCCGCTCTTAATTCAAATTACCATTTAGTCGAATACACAAAATTGAATTAAAATATCAACAAAACCAATGAATACTCTAAAAAATAAAATATATAATAATGGTTTAAAAAAACTAACAAAATACGCTTTTATAGAAAATCCAACTAAAAAATAGAAAATAAATTTGAATTAAAAATAGTGTAAGGAAAAATGATTTGATTGTAAAAAAGCGTGGGATGCTTTTCAGGATATTATAAAAATAACTACTGATACCATGCACCCCACGCTTTTTTTTAAACTATTATTTAGTTTTTATTTTTTAGTTGAGTTTCAATTTTTTCAGTTTTTTTTTAATATTAATATTTCTTCGGTCCTTAATAAGTATACCAAATTTCGAGTTTATCCGACGTTTTGAAGGGAGTTAAAATCATGTTCAAAGATTCCGTTACATACTACGTCTGAAGCTAATAAAAGCGTATTAAAAATTAACGGATTGTTGTTTAAAAACAGCACACGAGGTTAAAGCATAATAGTATTATGGTTTTTCAGTAGACCGATCGTCATCCCAATTAAGCCTCAGATCTTTCAAGTAAATAAGTTTTTCTCAACATGGATCTTTGTAAAATAAATTCGCCATTCATGGGAAACTAAAACATGCTCGTGTACCTATAAAATTGGATTTAACGATGTGCTTTATGACGCCGCCGCATCGATCTAGCGCTGAGTTATCGTGTGCATCATGGAACTGGCTACATCTGCCGAATTTATAATTTTAGCCTGCGGTTTCATGACGACTTAAAACGAAGCGTTTTATAGCTTCTCCGCGTTGTTTAGATCATATATTTTTGATGGTTTGGCTTTAGTTGACATCTACAAATATTCTGCTCGTATGTCGTAAAATATTGTGTAATATATCGTAATATAATATATCGTAACATATTGTGTATCGATAATATTATTATTATAGCAATATTATCGATACACAAGCACAATTAGATTAGTTAGAGAATTAGATTAGATATTTTACCTGTGTCCAGGTTTCGTTGTTTTTGTCAATCGTTATATTAAAAAACCCAGCGTTAACATGATGTTATTTGAGAAGAAATGAATGATTGATATAAAAAAGTCCTGTTTAAAACCCCAGCTTATAATGCACATATAAACTTCATTCTGTGCTAAGGTACTGTGGTAAAGTACTGTAGTAAGGTTTTTAAGTGACAAAACAATCTCGTACACGATAAGGAAATAAAATTTCTTGTTAATTATACATACTATATGTACATAATAGGGACGCTCCTCTATGATCTAACATGTTATATCATTATTTTAATTTGTAAATAATTATATATATTTATTATATTATTTGTAATTATATAAACAAACAAAGGAAGAACTTTATCAATTTTATAATATTCACAAAAGGAATACTGTTACTTCTCAAAATTTTCCTTATTGAACGCAATTCAAAGAACAATTCAAATTTCCAATGACTACTATTTTTTTTCAAATCTTACTATATTAAAACCGAGTTACAATTATTCTCAATTCTTGTGCCGTGTGATATCGAAACTGCGTTTTATAAGTACCGTGTCATATGAGGGATGCCTTTAGCTCATTTTACATTACAGAAAACTTTTTTTTACGGATGTCCCTTGGCCTGTGTGCTTAGTGCGAATTTTTTAACGTTCTCGATAGCGTAAAAGTTAGCTCATATTTGTATGGAATGGGATCGTTTGCCTACGTTTGCCGCTAGGGGCGCTGTTCCAACTGCATACAAAATTGGGTTAACTTTTACGCTATCTAGAACGTTAAAAAATTGGCACTAACCACACTGGATGCCTTTACCGCGTCACTAGCCCGGGTGAATGAGTTCTGGTTCTGTAAAACAGAACACATACATGCTCAGTCTCAAAAAGGATTATGCTTTGTGTGTATACCCAGCTAATAAGCTGTTTTGTAAATATGACCGACTTCTTTAACATCTGCCATAGGTCATAAAAATTACAATGTGAGTTCTAAAATCCATCTTAAAACATGAATTCTTTCCTGTCTTTACGAAACATTGTTGTCCGAAGTGCTCCATAATACAAACAAGATCCTCTACTAAGCGGATATCGTTGTACCGTAGAACAGGTCCCGACATTGTTTTTCGGAATTTCTATGCAAGTATGTAAGATATGTTGTAGTTATAGCGAGTGTCATTTAAAATGCCAATGTGCCTGGAACGTAAAGTCAAGATTTTTTTTATAGAACAATAGACGGTAATTAACAAAAAAATCAAATGTCGACGTATAAACACAACCTTAGCGTCCAAGTGCCCGCGGAAACTTCAAATTCAAAACATCGCTAAAATATTTAGACCGATTTTGATGAATTTTTTTTATGTGTGTGTTCCAGTGAATTTGAGAATGGTTTAGATTCACAATTCAATCCACTAAAAAAGCTGCACTAATTAATTTTTTTGAAAAAAAATTTGCACTTTTCTGATTTAGGACAAGAAAACGTCTGTAGGAGTCGCTAGTGATGACAATAAGTAGGTGTGATTAAACCGCAAAAGTATTTTTAATTATCTATATAATATTCGCGAAAACGTAAGAAAATACTAAAGCGTCATTTTGATTTGAATTTTACCATTGGCAACACTATCTATTATTTATTCATGCATGACATTTGTAACGCAATTACACCAATAATTACACCAGTAAATGTAGGATTTTGTTTTTACTATACTATGATATTGGTTTATCGTTGAAGTCAAAAGATAAAAATGGACCCTAGAACAACATATCGCAATATATAGACGGTTGAAATCGCTAAATCATATATCAAATATATCGCTAAATACGCGACATTTATCTTTGTAATTTAAGGTTTTTTTTTTATTGCTTAGATGGATGGACGAGCTCACAGCCCACCTGGTGTTAAGTGGTTACTGGAGCCCATAGACATCTACAACGTAAATGCGCCACCCACCTCGAAATATAAGTTCTAAGGTCTCCGTATAGTTACAACGGCTACCCCACCCTTCGAACCGAAACGCATTACTGCTTCACGGCGGAAACAGGTGGGGTGGTGGTACCTACCCGTACGGACTCACAAGAGGTCCTACCACCAATGAAAATGTGGTTTTTAGGTGCGTTTTATTTGGAATTAGCATTAACAATTCGGTGCTTTTAATCGATCTTTAATTATGTTTACACCGTTCCAATAGCCAAAAAAAAATTTTTTTTCTTGTTATTTTTGCCAAATTTTAAACTCTAAATGGCTTTCCTGTAAAGTTGAAAAATTTCGCTTAAACCAAATTTCACTCCTCGATATGCAGATAAACTATACAAATAGGAAATCGAATAAAGCATTTTCCTTCAGGCCTTAAAAATCCTTCAGTTTTAGTACAAAATCGTTAACAAATAAGAGGTACCTCATTAAAATGTAATGCTCTATGAAAGTGCTTTTTAAATTCACTAACGCCAGCACCTGCATACATACCGAAGTTTCCTCTTCCGAGGAGTTTTCTAACAAAAACGCCGTAAAAATCAGAATGTATTCACGGCGAGTCCTCTCAGCGTTTTATCGTTGTCCTACTTTAACTTCACCTGGCTTCAGCTCCTATGCACTGTAATCCAGGACTTTCAGATAGTTAGAGAAAATAGCGGCTTCTTCGGTATCAGTTAATCAATAGTATTATTTATGATAGTTCATCATAACTATGCTTTTTTATTTATTACTATCTGACCCGGCAAACTTCGTAGGGCCTCAATCGATAAATAAAAGACCTAAACTTTTGTATAAAATAAACTTAAATTGTTAAAACAAAATTGTTTGTTTTTATATAATTCCGAGCATCTTCATATTTTTTCACCTTTTAAACCTTCTCTGGACTTCCACGAATAATATTATTTCGAGACCAAAATTAGCCAAATCGGTCCAGCCGTTCTCGAGTTTTAGCGAGACTAACGAACAGCAATTCATTTTTATATATAGAGATTAAGATTATTATTATGTTAACTATGTTTTAAAAAATAATATATATTATTATTTTTTATTGCCCATTTAGGGTGGACGAACTCACGGCCCACCTGGTATTAAAGGTCATCTACGACGTAAATGCCACCCACCTCGAGGTATGAATTCTGTGGTTCAATTTTTACATTACAACGGCTTCACGGCAGAAATAGACAGGGTGGTGCTACCTACCCGTGCGGACTCAAAAGACGCCCTACCACCGATAAAACTCTTTATTATGTAATAATATAATGTAATATATTATTATTATATTAGACCTACATTCTTATTCATATCTTTATTCTTTAATTGCTGGTCATCGTCGTTGTCGGAAATTGAAACAGTATTTTTATTCGTTCATTTATTGTGTAGATTATACGCCGCGAAACAACAACACCGATGCCAGATCAGACAGCCTATAACAAAACTATAAAAAGCTTGAATAAAACAAAATTTAAATGTATATTAAAAACAACGTTCACATCAACACGGGATGCGTAGATATAAACTTGACACTTGATAATAAATTCAACTTCCACCCGTGCACTGTTTTAACGTCTTCATTAAAAATGCCGGCGCAGCGTCATTTCAGGATCAACGCTGTTTCAGAAACATAAAACATATTACGGTCTACGGCGATAAGAATTTACCATCCATTTTTAATCCCGTCAACCTTAAAACACGAGCGCAATCGTTCTTTTTACGAGTTCTTATCATGAGGTTCATCGTGATCGTTGTTATTCATATTAAATTCAAATTTATTTTATTATCTCATTTTTTAAAAGCTGCTATTCTGGTACTTTAAAAGGTTTTTATGAGTAATTTACAATCTGCGATCTCTGTCATTCAGAATATTTTATGCATTCGTTCGTTAAAATAATTAAAAAATAAGTCACGAGAATTGAGTTTTTATTTATTTATTGCTTTGATTCGTGGACGAACTCACGGCCCACCTGATGTTAAGTGGTTGCCGGAGCCCATAGACATCTACAACGTAAATGCCGTCACCCACCTTGAAACATGAATTGTAAGGTATCACATTTAACAGTACAACGGCTGCCCCGGCCTTCAAACCGAAACGCATTACTGCTTCACGGCAGAAATAGACAAGGCGGTGGTACCAACTGGTGCGGACTCAGGAGACGTCCTACCACCAGTAATTACGCAAATTATAATTTTTGCGCCGTTTGACTTTTATTACACGATGCTATTCCTTCACCGTGGAAGTCAATCGTGAACATTTGTTAAGTACGTATTTGATTGGAAAAATTGGTACCTGTCGGCGGGATTCGAACACGGATGCATCGCTACATGCGATGGCACCGGACGTCTTATCCTTTAGGCCACGACGACTTCTTTTCGACGGCATTTTATACATTATCTCGTATTTATAAAATTAACTTCTCATTTATTAATTACCTTACTCATTTCCAAAATTCATTTAACACTTTTTCAGTCTGTAGCTACAAAAATTCCAATATCAGTACAATTTATGTAATCAAAGCTATATGAGACCTTAAAGGTATCTTAATTACTAATATTGAACTTTTTTTGCTCTAATTAATCTCTAATTGGAATCGGTTTTCGTAACATTAATGGTCTATTCTATATTTGTGTATAGAAATACAATGATTTCGGATTCCACTCGTTCTTTCCAATATTTAAATACATGACCTTTTTAGATAGCATTCTCATCATTTAATAGATAGCAGTTTTTAACACTTTTTAGGAAATCCCTCTTAACTTTTATCACAAGTGGCAAAATAATTTTGCCTTTAAAGGTATATTTTGTGTAATACCCCTCACAACTTCAAACGCATTAACGGGCAATCCAATGACTGGATAAAAATGATTTATTCGCAAACCAATATTTCGGTGATCGTAGTCTTATGAGCACGACTGCGTGCCACCCGGCCTATTTATGAATTTACCGGCTTGATCATCTTCTATTACAAAAGGTTTAAGGTTTATTTTTGCAAGTATAAAAATGAAGTTCCACATAGTGGGTACAACGTGAATCTGCTTACACTTCGATAATTGAGTTCGTAATTAATCGAAGCAGAAAAGGCAAGTGCGGACTAGAAATACTTAAATAGACAACTAAATAAGACAAACATAACAAAAAAATAGTTAAAACACCCTTTAAGTAATTACACATTAGCTCGCACGCTACAATTCAGAAATGTGAATCATAAAAGCATTTTTACTGGTGGTAGGACCTCTTGAGAGTCCGCGCGGGTAGGTACCACCACCCTGCTTATTTCAGCCGTGAAGCAGTAATGCGTTTCGGTTTGAAGGATGGGGCAGCCGTTGTAACTATATTTGAGACCTTCGAACTTATATCTCAAGGTGGGTGGCGCATTTACGATGTAGATGTCTATGGGCTCCAGTAACCACTTAACACCAGGTGGGCTGTGAGCTCGTCCACCCATCGAAGCAATAAAAAAAAAATTGAGACGGCGCGTCTTCACCGCCTATAGTACTATCAATCATTTTCTCTCAATTCAAACGAAACACACACGCAAAGTCCTCCAATGATATAGTCCAATAAATAACTAAATAGTTGCGTAAGATGCAAATTCGGAGAGTCGACTTTAAATCCCGAACTGTTTTGTATAGTTCACCGCAACTTGTTCTTTAGTAGGGGCTGCATGATTTATTTGAAACTGAATTTTGTTGATAACACTTTTTACGTTTATTACTATATTTTACAGTTCTATAATATAAATTTTTAAAAATAAATAATTTGTGTGGCCGGTTCAAAATTAAAATTATTCATTAAACTAAATTCTGACGAGTTGTTTATAAAGACCAAAATGAGTGAAAATAAACGATGCCTTCGGCGATTGTTTGCAAAAATAAAATAAGTATGTTTAAAACGTGTCAAAAGCAGAAGATGTAACCGAAAATAAAATAAACAGAAATAGCTTACTGTGCAGATGCGTGATAGTAAGTTGGATCACGCTCTTTATTTCGCATTAATAATACGTATTAAAAACACTAGGAACAACACGGATTGGGCTAGCTTTGACTATTGTTACACAATATGAAATAATATTCATTACGATGACTCGCATAGTATTATTCTACGGTGACGATAAAAACCAAACTCTATGAAGTGTACAGTTCTTTTTTTACAGCTTTTTGGAAAGAAGTTCCTTAAGAGACGATGCGGAGGGGTACCCTAACCAGGAAAAAACGTCCGTAACGTAAGATTTTTATTAGTAATGCACACAGTGTACGACTTAACTTTGTAATAACGTACAAAAAATAACATATTTTTTTATCATTCATTGACCACGATCTTCTGAGATCGTGGTCAATGAATGAAGCGTTCGTTTGCGCAATACACCAACTCTTATGCAAAGAACCGTGAATGAAGTGTACCACAATAAGCTCGCACGTTACCGAATGACCGTGGGTTGTTGCGAAACCTCCAGTTTTATTTTATTTATACCTCGAATAAAACTTAAAATTAATATTTTTATAATAAGGAACTTCGTTCCTATCCGGTGTTCCACGACACCACACATCTGTTTTTTTTATTTATTAAAGTAGATACCTCTCAATGTTTTACAATACATTCTTCAAACTTGCATCGTTCGATTTATCAACATGGAAATTGTAACAAAGAAGAAATGGCCCGAAAAATACAAAACTTAACTAATTTTTGGGCTTTGTTGTCACAGTAACGATTCGAACGCTGGGTGCTTGCTGGTTTGTCACAAGAGACAGCGCCGAGGGCGGCACCATTAGATTTACGAGCAACTCTTCTCGTTTAATTTATGACGGGAAACTTTCTTCGTTCGTAAATAATAACGAAGTTGAGTTAGCAGCTTTAAACACTTCGAATAAACCACTTCGCAGAAATGGATTTTGAATGCGGTATTTTCCAAGTTAGCTGTAAGTTGCCGCGAGTTTAATACTCGACTAACTGGAACTAGCGGTTTTTATTCGTTAATCTATACTAAAGGTCCCGCAGTAGTCGAAATTCGACTATAATTAATTAGAATTGTAAGTTTGTACACTATTACGATTGTATTTTATACTTCTATAATCACAAATTTCGCCAAGGCTACTAACTCTATAAAAAAATCTTAATAAAGAGAAACAATATTTAATCTATTCTTAATTTCACCACAGACGTCAAGATCAAGAGTTTGACAATAAATAGTATGCATGTGTGTGCGTCAAATAATAATATATCTATATATTAATACGTTATACGCAACGTATACGCAAAAACTTTGTATCCCTTTTTACGAAAATTGCGCGGACGGAGGAGTTTTTTTTTTGCCTATATGTGTGGACGAGCTCATAGCCCACCTGGTGTTAAGTGGTTACTGGAGCCCATGGACATCTACAACGTAAATGCGCCATCCACCCTGAGATATAAGTTCTAAGATCTCAGTATAGTTACAACGGCTGCCCCACCCTTCAAACCGAAACCTATTACTGCTTCACGGCAGATATAGGCAGGGTGGTGGTACCCACCTGCGCGGACTGACAAGAGGTCCTACCACCAGTAATTACGCAAATTATATTTTTTGTGGGTTTGGTTTTTATTACACGATGTTATTCCTTCACCGTGGAAGTCAATCGTGAACATTTGTTGAGTACATATTTCATTAGAAAAATTGGTACCCGCCTGAGATTCGAACACCGGTGCATCGCTCACACGAACGCACCGGACATCCAGGCCACGACGACTTCAAATACTACAATGGGAGGTCCCCTAAATGAGTGCAGAAGGAAGGGCGTCTGTCATGACTGACACGACTGAGAAGAAGAAATGGAAATTGGGTCAGTGTCAGTGGTTATGGTCGAAATTCGACTACTGAATAAACACTGGTCTTTTTTAAAACGATGATCAGAGCTGTCATATAGGCAGATAAATAAATATACTTTGAAATACATAATAGACATGTGGGTCGCGATTTCGATCCGGTGGTAGATTCAGCGAAACACTGCTCTTGCTAGAGTCAGTGTTAGCATTCTCTGAGGTTGACCCGGTAAGGTCAGCTATCTGTCTGTGAGTGGTTGAAATAGCCCCTTAGCTACCAATGATTAGGTAAGGAAAAATAAAAAAATGAGTGACAAAGGATATCCGCAACTTCAATGTCTCGAGGAATGCTTCAATTTGTGAAATAATATATCGACTCTGATGACCTGCCGTTCTAACTGCGACTTTAAAAGCGTATAAATACAAAGGCGAATTTTCGGTATTTATACGTTCTTCCTGTACAGACCAGCCTTCTGAATGGTTCCCGTTCCAAATTCTGAACAAGACGAAGTCATTACGAGTATTTATTGCGCCGAAATTCCCAAGCACCCACAAGTTACGAAATAAAACCCAAAGTCAAGTTATCTGGTTATTAAATAATTCTGACTCTTGAAAGTTTTCGTTGGACGGAGGCGACGATAATGGAGGGTGTTTAGGAGTAGTTCCGAAGTTTTCCAATGGATAGTTGTCGTGTAATTGTTTCCGATGAAGTTTTAATGATAAACTCAGTACTTGTAGGCATGTAATAATCCCAGACAGGAAAATTATAAGTGAGAATCAGTTAAAACTTGGTACTACCAAAGACGAATCAAAAACTATCTGTCCAAAATTTAAAAAAGCAATTGTGAATATATCTACTAAGTTATTGAATTATATATTAATATAATGTAAGTCATAAATACACAATTGCGCTATTAAAAATTCATTTCGGTCGTGAACACTTGATAACTTGCCATATCACTTCTACAACTATACCTATGTATATTACGTGTCAAAATTGAATTCCTCAAACGAACATCGTTATTCCAAATACAATATTCGGACAGTAATATTTATCATAAATTATACTAATTACTATGCAAACGATATTGCCATTAATATGCATACGGATTAAACATACAATTGCGCGCACATTACAATAATTCATGACTTAGAATGTGCTGCTGTTGCCCAGTGCGGGAACGCACGTACCTTTGCCTGTGGACCGGACTGTATTATTAAGAGACACATTACATTTTTTTTTATTGCCTTTGTAGGCAGACGAGCATACGGTCCACCTGATGGTGAGTGGTTACCGTCGCCCATGGACTTCAGCAATGCCAGGGGCAGAGCCAAGCCGCTGCCTACCACAACCTACTACACCTACTACATATACAGGCACACAATATATCTTCCTTGCGATTTCACGGGAGCATCTGGTCACCGTCCTCGCCGAACCCGTCGCTTGCGACGTAGGGCTCGACGAGTAAATTAACCCATAGACACAGCCCACTGAGTTTCTCGCCGGATCTTCTCAGTGGGTCGCGTTTCCAGTCCGGTGGTAGATTCTGCGAAGCACTTCTCTTGCCAGGGCCAACACTGCCGGTTTAAGCACCGTGCGCTCACCTACTAGCTCGGTGAATCTAGAATAACCTCTGGAGGCTACTTGAATAGCTAGCGAAAAAAAACCGGAGCCAGTTGCCTATCTAGCTGCTCCGCGAATGAATCTACAACCGGATCGGAATCGCGACCCGCTGAGAAAATCCAACGAGAAACTCAGCGAATTGACGCATGGGCTAAGTTACAATCCTCGATATGGGTTCTTTTGTGGTAGAACTCACAGCCAGTGCATCATGTGGTCATATACATATATTCGAATAAATCTTTAAACTTTAAAGTGAAACTTTCATTACATCGTCTCAGACTTTTTCGTCTGCGTGTTGCATGTCGCGTGACGGTCGGCCGCGGAGTAGGGATAAAGTGAAAGGCGCTCATCAGAGCAGCCAAGGTCAATATGGCGGCGCCTATAGTTCGCAGCAGCTGACTGTGTAGTGTATAGACTCATTTGTGCTTGTGCTCCATGTTATTTTGTTTGTTTTTGTCAGTGTTTAATGTAAATGTTGTTTGTCAGAGTTAAATGTCTATAATGTGAAAAAAAGTTTCACTTTTACCGTGGCTTCATAAAACCACACAATCCTTTTTTTCATTGCGTTATAAACTAAATGACGTTTAAAATGTCTCCTGCTGAAAACTAAAATAAAATGAACATGAGAGCGCATTTTCATTTTACGATAATTCGATATACGCTATTCCGGTTATTGCCCTTTGTCGAGTCACAATACAATCCACCAGTCAATAACCAGCAACACCTTTCTCCCAAAACGTAACCAGATATTCACGGAACAGCAATACGCACCACAAACTGACACGTTCTTTTTCAATTATCATCAGTAAACATGGCTTACATGCCCAATACGAATTCCAATTCTTAAAACTTACTTTACATAATACTTTTAGCAGTTATACATAATAGGTAATATATAATTCATAGTGCTTTTACTTGCTACTGATTTTATTGGTAAGTATAAGATCGGATTAGAATAGGACAAAAATAGGATCGGTTCCGTTGTTGTCGTTGCTAGGGATTTGTGAATCTCCGGGTCGAAAGAAATGTCATGCGTACTTTAGAGGATCCGTGTAGGCGCGGGATACGTCTGGGTACATAATAACAAAATGTTCCAAAAGTCACGAATTCAATATATTGTTATATACGTATCCCACAATATCCCACAACACCCATTTGCTATCGATCATCACAACAACGTAATTTAAGTTAATTTATGTACCTACGGAAAACAGTTTGGATTACCAATTCAAATGCGTTTAGATACATGATCTACAATAATTTGCTCCGAAATGAGTGATGTATACTTTAAATCAAGACAACGAAGGGACACTATCGATCATTCCAGAACACAACGCATGACATTATCGAATGGCCTATGCATTGCTTTACGGATATTACAGCGACGTTATAAAGAGAGAGACGGAGAGAGAGAGAGAGAGAGGGACAGAGAGAGGGAGAGAGAGAAAGAGAGATTCTTTCTTTTACACCAAAAAAATAAATAATGCGATACATTAAATACAAAAAAGTTCAATTGGCGGCCTTACCGCTAAGAGCCATCTCTTCCAGACAACCCTGAGGTGGACAAGCATCATTTGGAAACGAATTACGTGCGGTGTACCAATCCAGTGAAATATATACACATATACAGACACAAATACCATACATATGCATATATTCATACATACATATATATATAACTATACATACAAATACACAATGTAATATAATAATAATTATTAAAAATTAATATATTGTCACGATAAAATTATTATTGCGTGTGCAAATTTTGAAGTTAATCGAAAGTTTTGAAGTTGATGAAGATTACGTTCAAAGATTCCGTTACAAACAAATGTAGATACCAAGCATAATAAAAGCTTTTTCATACAGATAAAAGCTATTTAATTTTGTATTGTACAAAAACATACAGAAAACTATGGATCATACTTTTGTTCTTCCTATTCAACAAATACAAAAGTTAAGGAAATAAATAAAAAAAACTCTGAGCATTCTCTAATTAAAATAAAGCCAACAAGTAACAATGAAATAGGAAATCTTTCGACCGGACACTAACAAAGCAATAATTGTTTATTGTAGCGCTAAATTAATTATTTCCTTGTAGTTATTGGACCGGCGTCTCCCCTCGTTTAATTACAGAAGTGGCCACTACGTGTCGCTACCGACGACTAATTGACCTAAACGCACACTAAGTATACTATTACATCGAACAAATACATAGTTCAGACCGATCTAGAAATTCAACAAACAACAAATCCTTCTTTGCTTTTTTGAGTCGACGAACCGCGTGAGGTTAAATAGTTACGGAAGCCCTAAGAGTGGTGGGACAGTTCTTAGACTGTATAATTGAAATTTGGTAAAAATCACGTCATCAATCTGAGTCAAAACTTTGTACGAAGTAGTAGAATATACTATTAATGTCAAAATAATATTGAATTACTATCATACTTTCATATTCTTTGTGAGCCTGTAATGTACGAGAAATATAATTGATTTTCATACCGTATGCTTCATTATTTATTTTTATTTATTTATTACACTTCATGTAAAATTTACATTGGCGGACTTAATGCCTAAGGCATTCTCTACCAGTCAACCAAAGGTAGTGCAGAGTAAATAGTGGTAGGTGCAATGAAATTTATATTTGGTAACGAATACATACAAAAAAAGTATATCTACATATATACAAAATCACATATACATATACATATACATACATACATACATACACACATACATACATATAATAGTTTATACAGTATTAAAAGGAATATATTAATAAATTTCCTTAACAAATAATTTCATCAAGTTCATGACGATTCCGCTAACTTATCCAACAGCATTCGCCGAACCCTTAACTTGAACGTGCAACGGTTAGTAATAGTCCTGATCTCGAGAGGAAGCGCATTCCATAGCAGAACAGATTGCACGACGAAAGAGTTACGAACATAACTAGAACTATGTGTGGGACAACGAATTAATAGGCTATTGAGAGAACGTAGGGCCCGCTCATGGCTGGAGTGAAGATATTGAAAATAGGAAGTTAGATAGGAAGGAGGTTCGGGAGACATAAGTAAGGAATGAAGAGTCGTCAGTGCACGTAAATTACGACGCTGGCGAATCGGTAGAAGTTTGAGCTGAGCACGATAGGAAGATATATGATCATATTTACGAAGATTAAAAATAAATCGAATGCAGTTATTAAGAAGACGATCAAGTTTATTAAGAAGGTCTGCATTCAGGTCAAAATAACACACATCACCATAATCAATTATAGGGAAGATCAAGGCTTGTACTAGCATAGTCTTGGTCGCTGATGGTAAGAAATTCTTGAGGCGATACAGAGCACGAAGAATTCCAGAGGTTCTTTGTCCAACATAAGATACTTGAGCTTTCCAGTCGAGTGTGGAGTCTATGTAAAGGCCTAGGTTCTTAACCACGGAACTTAGGGGAATTGCTGTACCATTATATAATATAGGTGGGAGTGACATAGTAGTTAAGCGTTGGATCATACGAGGACTGCCCACAATAATGGCTTGGCATTTCGTTGGATTCACAGTTAAGCCAAACTTAGTTGACCAACTGCATATGTAGTCCAGATCCTTATTTAGCTGGTTTATTGCCTGAGAAATAGACTCCACAGTCGTCTGTCTATAAAGCTGCAAGTCATCAGCATACAGATGATACGCACACTGAAGATTATGTGTTAAGAAATTTATAAAAATAGAAAATAATAATGGAGACAAAATACCGCCCTGGGGCACGCCAGAGTTGACACTACACCAACTTGAAGAGGTGTCATCAATACGAGTACACTGCTGGCGTCCCCGAAGATATGATGAAAACCATTCCAGTGCTGTAGGAGAGATCATAATATAGGACAAAATAGATAGGAGGATATCGTGATATTTAGCGCCAAACATTTTTTTTTCTTTACGGCTACAGAGAATTATCGATAAAATTATCCGGTTCCTCTGGCCTCTGGCTTAATGAAATCTAACATACCTACTGCTCACGATGAACTGCAAAAAAACGTTTCCCCTAAAAACAAGAGCTTAGCTAATGGAAATTAGCTTCCTGGACTAATTGCTATGAATACGTTTAGCATAAATCAGGGCTGTTTAAAAAACATGACATGGAGAACAAAGGCTATCGAAATAACGACGTTTAAACGCAGGCGTATTATCACGATTAGAATATGTGTTGAGGGCTTATACGTTTGTTTTATAGGACGACTAAAGTGATTATCATTTAATTTCATAGCCTACAAATTAATGATGCAAAATGCAATCCTCGGAATAAGTAGTGTGACTCGGTAAACTATAGAACAAAATCAGAAAATCCCGAACACTTAGGAATTAAAACAGTGCAAGAGGAATATGAGGATGACATCCTTAAAATAAAAAAATACTGTAAAATATATCCTATAGTACAACCATCACAGCTCATAGCTCCGAACATAGATAATACACATAAATTAGTTATAGATAGCAACTCAAACACTTAACTAAAATGTTTACGGGCGCCGGCCACTAGATGGCTACGCTTCGATTGGTTTCTCATTGTTCCTGTTGATGGCAGTAACATATTTATTACCTATCCTCGATTTTATTATTAATGAAGGATTTTGTAAATTTTCAGAAAACACAAATTGATAAAATTTAGTCTATTTGTCTATAACAAATAAAGACTTCTATGATTTTGTTATTTTTTTTATTTTTGTGTTTAATTATACAACAATTAAATGCCTTAACTTTAACAACATATAAGCTTAGGGGCATCCGCTACAAGATGTCGCTAGTTTCCGTACAAAAAAATATTTGTCTTATAGTATCGCAGTTTCAGGGTCTGGCCCCAAAGTTATGTCAAATGCATTTAAAAGTAATCTTGTACAGTAAGAAAAGAAGGCTTTTATTTATTTATTGCTTTAATGGGTGGACGATCTCACAGCCCACCTGGTGTTAAGTGGTGACTGGAGACCATAGACATCTACGACGTAAATGCGCCACCCATCTTGAGATTTAAGTTCTAAGATCTCAAGTATAGTTACAGCTGCCCCACCCTTCAAACCGAAACGCATTACTGCTTCACGGCAGAAATAGGCAAGGTGGTGGTACCTACCCATGCGGGCTCACAAGAGGTCCTACCACCAGTAAAATGAATTAAACAGATGACATAACTATAAACTGACATTAATCTGCATCAAACAGCCATGACGCTTGCTCATAGCATTGTAATTAATCACTGTACAAATACTAACGTTTTGTTTGGCCTTCCTTAGATTTTACTAGTGATTTTATAATAGATTTACCACTAGATGGGAATATGAGCTCACGGCCAAGCTAGCGTTAAGTAATAAACAAAGCCCCTAAACATGATTACGTACGTGATGCCAGCTACCTTAAGACAGGCTAATAGCATTACTATATGATGTCTATAGGTTGTGGCGCCCTTTAAATCAATACGCATGACTAGCAAGAGCTACGTACCTACCCGTGTGATCACTTCATATCATCAATAATTACTTTATTTCTCCTTCATGCCCTTATCCCACTATGTTGAGTCGGCATATTTTCTTTTCCATTCAAGTCTACTAGACTTCACCTCTGCACTCATACCATACCGCGTTACCATCTATTGTCATTAGTAATTACTCAAATTCATATATTTTGAGAATTCGATTTTAATTACTTGATACTCTGTCTTGATCTTTTCGAGAAAAATAAAAGAAGAAAAAACACTATAAACATCATGTTCTTTTATTAATTGTCCATGAATTTCCGCATTACAATTTTCAACAGATCTATATTTATTTTTGTATTTTCAACTCCAAAGATATTAAACAGTGAAGGTAAATAAAACTATAAAACTCATTTCAAATCTGTATAAAAAGATCAAAAAGCATTTCTTGAAAAATGTAGTATCGTCATTCCAAGACATTTTATTTCATCCTAAATTAAGTCTATTAATAAGTGTATAACTCATTAACCATCTTGAAATTTTTTTGTTTTGATCGTTAACTTTTCAGTCCGCAATCACAGGCTATAATGATATTAATTCTCTTCTTAATAAATTTTATTTACCTTTAAAAATAAGTATCTTAGTGCCTGTATTTTGGCAACATTAATTTATCATATTAAATAAAAGAAAATCAGATAAAAGATTGATCAGAATTACTTCTGCTGTCAATGTCAGAGATAATAAATAAGAGAAAATTATCTAATTTCTTTTCTACTCTTAAAACTTGATATTCAATAGAAAAAATCTAGCCTCGAACCAGTATTAATTAACAAATCAGATACAGTTCTAGAGAATGAATAGTTTAAGCAATATGAATCCCTTTTATTGTATATTATTAACTTAACAAATAATTTGGTGATTCGTAATCGAAAACAGACTGTTCTTGTTTCACAACACAAGAAATATATGATAATTATTTGCAACAGTATTAAACTGTTTATTCGTAGAATTTAGAATTACTCGAACATTAAATAACACAATATGGTTTAACGTTTTCATTTTTTATATTTTAAGTTCTTCATTGTTACGAGCAAAGAGGTGATTGATATATTATTATGTTTAGGTCGAAATTTTATTAATAATAATAATCAAATTTTAATTTTTCTATTCAAATTTTAACCGAAATTATTCTATAAGTGTATTTTAGTGCCTGAGATTCCCGCAGATCCTAAAAACTATACCTAGGAGATAATATCTACATTAATTAAGTATGAAGTTATGGTGCCAGTCGCAGGCCATACATATAGTATTAAATACACGTTCATATAGATTTAATAAAACACACAACTGTACTCATATACTCGCACTAATTTATCCAAACTTGCCAATAACTAGAAATAATTTCTACCAAAAGGGTTTAAGCGTTGAAAAAAATCTATACAAAATCTATACAGCTATAAAATGCAATTTAAATCGACTTAAATTGTTTCAGTCTTATAAGCGAATCAAAAATGCATCATATCTAGAAGCTAGTAGATATTTGCGAATAAAGCAATATATTAACCGAAATACACACACCAATATTGTTTAGAGGTTTTAAATTATTATTAATTAGGCTATGTATTTTAGTTCGAATATTAACAGTAATTTGTTTATATAATATAATTTATTTTATGTATTGTAATGTATATAATATGTGTATTATAAGTCCATTTCTCACAATGTAATACTCAAATTAAGATTAGGCAAAAATATAGAATATTAGTTGACGCCGTCAGCAGAAAAGTGGCTTAACCCACAATTTTTCATATTCGGGCTTACGTATTACATTATTTAAAACATAATAAATTTTGATGCAAAACTGGCCTTTCAACAAATGGGTTTGTAAACATTATTTTTGCGCGTATTGTTTTTGCCTACGAAGCAGTGTACAAGCAAATTCAAGCCTCGTTATCTCCATACCAACTATGGTAAGCTTAAGCTACTTTTGCGCTGACGACCTCAATTATTGCGTCTATTTCATTACTTGATGAAAACATCAAATATAAGTACCATGATACCAATGGGACTAAAATAAAAATTCTGAATTCGTTTCACTGGGTAAATACCTGTTTGAGTCACAACCTTAGAAATACAAAATAATAATCAAAATAACAACAAAAAATTGATAAATTTAGGAAATACTTAGCAGTGTAAATATCTATTTTCATATTTCTAACACATTTACCTTAAGTACATTGCCCTTTCTTGCGTTTTAATTTTTTCTCCGAATCATGGCAACCCTTAACATACAAAATCAGCTCTGAGCTGGCTACAAATATTAATTCAGATCTATAAAAACATGTTTAACTAGTTCTTTTCTAAATAAATTAAAATCTTAGCGTTAGTACTAAATTTAATAACCAAGTCTTTATTAAACAGTAATTTTCACAGTTATTTATCCCGTAAAAATGTAACCGAAAATTAAATATAAATATGTATATATTTTTGTACTGTTGCAACCCCGGTACTCCATTTACTAAAACTGCGATTTGTTTCACATTTATCGTCATCACTACTATTATAGTAGATATTCTTATCAATAGCAACACTTATAATAATGTCAATTTTATTGCTCATACGTATTGCCGCGGTGCCGGTCCGTTTTTCCTCGAATGCGTTAGTGTGTCATCATTGTTCCCGGTGTTATTGTTGTGTAGAAATGACATTTCTACTCCAGGGTCTGATCCCTGAAAAGCAAAGGCAATAATAATATAAGAGTTTTTAAAATTATTACAAGTACCTATACTTGTTATTTTATTATTAAGTTTTATTCCCAGAAAAAAATCTGACCTATTGTCAATTTTTGGTGAAATCCTGAGCATTTCTTTTTTTTAATTTGATACCAACCTCTGAATGCATAGGGTTTGACGTTATAGTGATCGGAACTTTGGCGGGAATGTAAGCATTAGCCCCACCGCCTTCCAATGATGAAGCGTTCTCTTCTGCAAAAAAAAAATTTACAACTTTTATACAATACAATATTAACGAATACACTAAAACAAGCTACCTAAGATTATTATTTTTCAAACTGGAAGTAGTTAGTGACCGAGAAGAAAGCCCGACCGTAATACGGCCACCCTTTCGGACCATTTGTTTTTTTTTATTTTCTCCCTATTCGTTTATAGCCTATGAACTATTCCAGCTTCTCTCGCTCAGTTAGGTGGGCTCACAGGCTCAACCTGAGAGAATTCGCTAATACTAGCCCTAGCAAGAGCAGTGCTTCGCAGAACATACCATAGGATCGGAATCGCGACCTACTGAGAAGATCCGGCTGAAACGCTTTGCATTACGGCTAAGAAGCGAATGAAAATACTAAAATAAAACTCGCCTTGGTAAATGAATAATGTTTGTATGAGGGCTTTTTATTATATACGACTTCAAAACACATATTATTCTTCTATTCCTATATATCTTGCAATTTTTTTTTAATTGTATTTTAATGAAAACGTAATAAGTCTCTCATTTAATTCGGCACAATAGACAAAGTGTGTATTGGATAACGATCTTGTGACACTAAAAATAGAACTGTCTAAAACGATACTTTTATGCACGACAGGTTCCGTGTTTTTTTTTTTCTTCTTTTTTAATTAAAGTCGTCTTTTATACGGTTTTAATTAAAGACGAAACATCCGTGACCCGTAGCTTCACTATCAAACGAAATCGGTAATTTTATTTATAAAATAGGAGAGAATCATAAGAGATTTTCGAAATTATCGGTTTTTGCTTCCCAATAATGGTCAACTTTACTAAGAAGAAGTAAATATACTTAAAAACAAAACGAAATATAGAAGAAGTCAATATACTTCTTCTTGCACTAACCAACTGGGCTTAGTCGCCAATTAACAATGTTACAGTTTGATTCAAAACATATTAGGATCAGCCTCGTGCCTGACCTCAACGCTCTTTGGGAATAAGTGGCCTTTTATTCGCAAACATAAATTATTAGGACGCCTAATTTACTTTAGGATGATGAAGTGAGTAATTGAAGAGTAGATCATATCATCTGAATATTGTACTATCCACATGCCAATATTTTGAAAGCTATTTCTTTTAAAAAAAATTTTTTTCTTTTTCGACGGCAGTTCTTGATTACACAGTAGATCTTCTTTTGACACCGGCTAGTAAACCTAACAACGCACTAAGGCTTTGACTCCCCGTATGAGTTAAATCTTAATTTGTGTTTCATTGCGTGCAATAAAATAGGCATTGATTGCTGATGCTTGTAAATAATAATTATATGTATTTTTATATTTAACTAGCCAAACAAGCAATACACTGCACTGCGACTATCGCGTAATGTACAACAAAACCCCTTTTGTTAACTACTCGCACGCCACTTTTCATATATTGCTGGTACCTTGACAAAGCATATAATTTACTAGCAGCCCGCTCCGGCTCCGCTCGGGTCTTTAACAAAAATTTCAACGATATTTGACGTTGTTTTATTTTTTTTTAATAAAAAAACACTTATTGCGGCATAACTATGTTAAACATATGCTGTCGCGACACTTTTTGTAAATAATAATGTGTTCTACAAATTTGTAGTATATTATTTTAAGAAATCAATTTCAAAAGAAATATTTTAGAAATCATGAATAGTTTTCGCAGGGCACGCGATGTAAAGAATATTTTAGGTAATTTTTTTACACCTTGGATTACACTATTGGAATTTTAGTACGAATCCCTTTTTTTTTTAAAAAAGATTATACCCTATGTCACTCGGGAATAGTTTAGCTTCCAAACAGTGAAAGAATTTTTCAAATCGGTTCAGTAGTTTCGGGGCCTATTCAATACAAACAAACAAATAAATCTTTCCTCTTTATAATATTAGTATAGATACGTGGATAGATAGTATAGATAGATATACGCGGTTCATTTTGAAAGTCGAACCTTACTTCGGTGATTAGTTCTACTCTGAATTCGTGTTCGTGGGCGTAACCATTTTAATTGAACGTAATTGGTATACTATTCCTTTCTAATAATATAAATAGCTCACTTATAGATTATTTACCGATACAAATCACATCTAACGTTTGTTGTCTGAGCTGGGTTTTAATGAGAAATCGACTTAATGAGTTTTCTTAGAAATTCGTTGCTGCAAGTGTTTTGTGAAAAACGATTCGATTTAATTACTATTCTTGACAATAGACTGTTAATTGGCGAGTAGTGCAATCTCCAACATGCCGGCTTTCACTGCGCTGCCTCATATAACCGCCCTTCCTCCCAGATCCAGACATTTATTGATATCGATACATTTAGATATTTAGATTTTCCTCTGTCTTCGCGCGGAAGGGTAGGTGAGTTCACGGGTTAAACCTGAGAGAATTTACTAATACTAGCCCTAGGAAGAGCAGCGCTTCGAAAATTCTACCATCGGCTCGGAATCGCGACCCACTGAGAAGATCCGGCGAGAAACTCAGTGGGCTGTGTCTGTGGGTCGTCGAAGTCTTCGTCGTAATCGACGAGGACGGTGACTGGTGGTTGAGGATATTTTGATTGACGTCGGAGGAGTACAGTTCTCCTTAAGCCAATTGCTTACCATTGCTGATGATACAGCTGTTTCCAAGTTCCCAGTTTAAACAAGGCCATTTTCTTCGGCTATTTTTTTTGCAGGTGTTGAAAAATTAAGTGGAATGCTCACTGTGTTTAGGCAGTCTCCTGGCTCGCCGACACATGAGCGCGGCGAACAGCGCGGCGACCAGCACGCCGCCCGCGCCCAGCGCCGCGCCCAACGCCACGCCCGCGCCCCCCGCGCCCCCCGCACCGGTCGCGCCCGCCTCCGACACCGGCGCTGGACTCGTCGATGTCGGCGCGTTGGATAGCTTCTGGGTCTTTGCCACCTGTATTATTTCATTTTTATAAACCACTTCCATTAATTCATTCGATTCATAGCACTGTCTACACCAGGGGTTTTTGTAGCGCGAAATGTCTTAATATTTTAAGCCAGTAAAAAATCTGAAAATTAAAATTTCGTCATAACAAAGAGCAATCTGCCGCTCACTTAAATTCAGATAGCAGTCGATTGGTGCTTGATTGATGATGCTGTTACAGATGGCACATCCATCACATACGTGAACAATCTAACGTTGATGACTTTCAAACTGGTGGTAGGACCTCTTGTGAGTCCGCGCAGGTAAGTACCACCGCCCTGCCTATTTCTGCCGTGAAGCCGTAATGCGTTTCGGTCTGAAGGGCGGGGCAGCCGTTGTAACTATACTGAGATCTTAGAACTTATATCTCAAGGTGTGTGGCGCATTTACGTTGTAGATGTCCATGGGCTCCAACAACCACTTAGCACTAGGTGGGCTGTGAACTCGTCCAACAATATAAGCAATAAAAAAAACTGACTTGATTTTCAAACTGACCTTAATAGCGCTGAATTCAGAAGGGGCCTGTAATGTGTACGCCCTGAGCTTCAACTCATATTGAGTATCGGGTGAGAAGTGGTGCAGCTCTAACGAACGAGCTGATGCAGGAGCTCTCACGCACTCGTAAGCTCCCGCAGAGGACACCGCACGCACACAGAGATAGAACCCTTCTGTCTCCGCACCATCACCACGAGACCACTACAACAAGGTAAGCCCAAGGTGGAGGTTACTGATGGTAGGACCTCTTGTGACTTACTGGTGGTAGGACCTCTTGTGAGTCCGCACGGGTAGGTACCACCACCCCACCTGTTTCTGCCGTGAAGCAATAATGCGTTTCGGTTTGAAGGGTGGGACAGCCGTAGTGACTATACTGAGACCTTAGAACTTATATCTCAAGTTGGGTGGCGCATTTACTTTTCAGATGTCTATGGGCTCCACTAACCACTTAACACCAGGTGCGATGTGAGCTCGTCCACGCAAATAAAAGCCCACTAAGCATCTGGTGGAAGAATTCTCGTTTTGACATCCGTAAGCTCCATTAACCATTAAACACGGAGCCATTCGTGAATTTCTTTAGAGAGCAATCAAAAAATAACATAACAGTCCTACTGATTCCATGATTAACTAATCCATGGCCATCGTATTTCTCGAGAAGAGTTGACGTCAAGCAACCGTAGGTGAAGACGATGTAATCTGTGCTATTTAGTTGAAGAAGTAGTTGTGATAAAACTTCTGTCCAATCAAAGCTTATGATTTAATACGCTGTTCAAATAAAATATTATATGTATACGTGTATGTACGTCTATATTAAAATATTTCGAAACACTAAAGTAGTCAGAATTATACAAATATAATGAGAATATATTGTATACTATTATAATAAAACGCGTATCACCGTAAAATCAATTACATTTATGAAAAAAATATAAATATGTATTTTTAGTTTCCTATTTGGAATTTTTTTTTTATTTGTTTGTAATTCAGCATAAAGTCTTGTGATCTTTTTAGGCGCGTTTGCCTAGAGTATTTTGCCTTTTCTTATCGCCCTGTGGTCTCTTTAGGCGCGTTCGCCTAGAGTCCTTTGCCTTTACATATCGCGGGTACACGTAGAGCTATTGGAGTGGAGTTTAAAGAAGACACCACTTTTTTTTTGTGTGTAATTCAGCACAAAGTCTTGTGATCTTTTTAGACGCGTTTGCCTACAGTCCTCTGCTTTTCCATATCGCAGGTACACGTAGAGCAATTGGAGTGGAGTTTAGAGAAGGCACTTTTATTTTTTTGTGTGTAATTCAGCACAAAGTCTTGTGATCTTTTTAGCCGCGTTATGTAAGACTAGTGGTCCCACAGTAGTGGAAATTCGACTATAATTACCTAATTGAAATTATAAGTATGTACATTATTATGGCTTTATTACTGTCAGACTTTTA
Organism: Bombyx mori; assembly: GCF_030269925.1. Taxonomy (NCBI): domain Eukaryota; kingdom Metazoa; phylum Arthropoda; class Insecta; order Lepidoptera; family Bombycidae; genus Bombyx; species Bombyx mori. Next base: position 11,897,536 of record NC_085124.1, on the reverse strand, counting down.
AACTTCTATAATCACATATTTCGCAAAAACTACACTATAAACAAATAATATTAAAGACAAACTATATTAATCTATTCTCAATTTGACCACAGACTATAAACAATAAGAAAACTTTGACAATACACAAAGAGTATAAGCGTGTGTGTGTCATATACATGGTAGTGTGCGTAATGTTTTTTTAATTAATTTAATGTATTATTAATGCATAATTAAAAACAATTTTAACATTCTGCACTCCTTCTCTATATTCTCTGTAAGTGTGGGAAGTTTAATGCTCCTCCATCCGCGCAATTTTCATAAAAGGGGTACAAAGGTTTTGGCTTCACGTATTAATGTATAGATTAAGGTGTATTCGTACCGTCCAATCTGACTGTAGGCTGTGAGGCGAGGTGGCTTCAACTTTGGTGAGTACAGGTGCACTGGGCCCTTTGTACTCGCCGCTCTGCAGGAAGAAACGCGTACTGCTCCGACCCTGATTGTTGTCTTGGTTCGAGTACACCGCTGCTATTCGAAATCTGGTCAAGAATTTGCGGTAGTGTATTTATGTATGTACTTAAAGTTAATCTATACATATAAATAAAATTAGAGTGCCTGTTTGTAATATTGAAATAACCGCTTTTTACCACATGCATATGAATATATATACGGTACATACACCAAAATATCATTTTTTACAATTTATGTCTGTCTGTCTGTCTGTTTGTTTGTTCCGGCTAATCTCTGGAACGGCTGGACTAATTTTGATGAGACTTTCACTAATAGGTAGCTGATGATATAAGGAGTAACTTAGGCTACTTTTTTTTGACTAGCTTCGCCCCGCGGCGTCACCCGCAGTTATTGTCGTACCGCGCGCAACATGGCGGGACTCGCCTATCAATAATAAAATTTAATGTTTCTGAAGCGAAGCGAGGGCGGGTCGCTATCCAATTTAAAAATGTGTAAAACTAGAAAGTATAAAAATTTCGTGCAAAAATTAACAGACATTTAACGCTATGACTTGTTTTGAAAACTGTTTTATTATAATAACTTCGTATATAATTTAACTGGTTAGCTTGAAAATTTGCACGCGTATCAAGAACAGATGACAATAAATTTTATAATTTTGGCTTAACATCCTTAATCGGGGTAAAAACTTTCATTTAAATAGAAAGGCTCGGCTTTCTACATAAGCTTGTTTTTTTAAAGCCGATATTTTCTTATTTAGTATCAAATTAATAATGTGACTTAACTGATTCTGTAACTCAGTTATTTCCTTACGTATCCTTTACACAATGCTACTGAGTCATATATGAAATTTTTGGAAAATTACTTTTTACTCTATTGCTTACAATTATGTAGTAAAACTTGTAAAACATGTGTATAATAAACTAATCAGGCATAGTGTAGTGTGTATCTTACCGAATACCTGTAATGGTTAAACTTACCTATAGTACTTGTCCGGTGTGAGACCGTCGACTTCATAAGAATGTATGTGGGGAGGGATTTCTTGCGTCAATGTATTCCACTCTTTGCTCGTATTCGTCGCTTCTTTGTACTGCACCTGAACAGACAATAAAGTCTGGTCTGTTTTTTCAACATTCACTTCAATTAAAAAAAAAAAACCTAAATGAGGTAATTCTTTGACCAAACCTCCAGACCAGACCTTTGAGACCAAAACTCCAGAATTTGGCAGTTGTATAAGGCATGTGTAATTCGCCATTCGTGCCATTGATTCCGTTACTTCAGTTCGGTTACTTCTTGACCCATACACAGAGAAACTCATCGACAGAGGCACGAAGTGAGTAGCACGTGAGATCGTTTACCAATCTACTCTAAGTGCAATGAGCTTCCGGTAACGGATGAGTTCTTTGCATGGTGAATTTATCAATGACACTACAAAACAGATGGATGCAATCGGTGGACTGTAATTTCCAGAAACTAGTCTGGTCCAATGTCAACGGGGGGATAACCTTTGTCCGGGGTTGGCGCGTTTTGCAAGTTACAGCTGTGCAATGAGGATCGCATTATGTGCCCAAAGAAACTCCGGATCCTTTCCTGGCACATAGTCAGCAGGCGCTTGGTGACCTTCAGCTCTTCGACGATGGAGACATTGGTTCTCATAGCTGTCCAAGGAATGCGTAGTAGCTTTCTCCAGCAATACATTTCAAACGCCTCAATCTTTTTGCGTTCCTTTTTCCTGAGACACCAAGTCTCCACCCCGTACAGGAAGATAGAGAAGACCAACGTACGAACCAGACGCATCTTAGTTACTCGGCGAATATAACGATATAACGCTCTACGAAGCAAAAATTAACCGTCTCTTTCCCACGGTCGATGTCCAATATTTATCGCCGGGTACTGTATTACGTGTTTGATTACTGTCGGAAAATTGGTTCGCAATTTCATCTTGTTGAACCATATGCTCAAAATATTATGTCCTGCTGATGGTAGGGCGACTTGTGAGCCCGCACGGGTAGGTTCCACTGTCTTTTTTTATCGGGCGAGGTATGTGGATCTTGACAGTCTGATGTTAGCGACAGACCGCGGGCCCAAAGATGCCTTTAGAGTCCTACCGACCAAACGACTCCAGCTACCACCGCCATGCCTATAACCACTCAACCGAACATCGTGGAATTTACAGAAAGGACAGGGAAATTTTATCCAGAAAAAAACTTCATCATGATTGGTTTTCTTTCTACCTTAACGCGAGGGACACATTGGTTAAAGACTAGTATGAGATAATTTTGAGATCCTTTGTCGATATTGAAATACATCGTTTTCAATTATTTCACCGAACAATACGAATATAGAAGTTTCTATATTTGTATATTTACGTTGAAGTATCTTATTGTCATTTATTTCTTTGACGTTCTTTGATGTTTTGTGTTTGACGAACACTTTTTTTGCTGACATTAAAACGTTGTCTTCTTTACAAAGGGCAACTTTATAAAACAAAAATAAATACACGAAAGTTATATTTCTTACGCTTTGTTTACGACTCGAGTTTTATTACTTTCGAGTTTTGCGAATGTAAATTATTATTTCGCGGTACCGTGTGGACGGGGGCTTTGAAAAGTAAAAAAAAATTATTCGTAATCATTTACTGACGACAAGGGCGGCTACTTGCACTTAAATATAGTCCAGAAAATTGGTAAAAAATCTAAAATTTTACATAAAATTATATCATTTTCAACTTAAACTTTTATTTTAACCAAAAATTTAGATTTTTTTTATTCTACCTATGCTGATAGATAGCCTTTAGAGGCTATTTCAGCTTCGTCTTCACGTATAGGTGAGCTCACGTGGCTCTAACCGGAGTGTTGCTAACACTGACCCTAGCAAGAGCAGTGATTCGCAAAATCTACCACCGGATCGGAAACGCGACCCACTGAGAAGATCCGGCGAGAAACTCAGTGGGCTGTGTCTATGTGTTAATTTACTCGTCGAGCCCTTCGCGGCAAGCGATAGGTTCGACGAAAAGGATGACCGGTATCTAGGAGGTACCTAGAAGCACCAAAATTTGATAAAAGATTTAGTACGAAAGGAGAGAAGAGTATAATATGATGAGTGAGTGCAAGGTAATAGTGATTTATTAAATGTTTTATTTTATTACTTCAATCTATGCATTGACGACATACATATGATACGTATTACAAATATTTACGGCATTTACGTTGTTGATGTCCATGGGCTCCGGTTACCGTCCAATCTAACTGTAGGTTGTATAGTTATTTGTACAACTGCCAAATTTTGTAGTTTGGTCACTGCATTTCACGACGAGCAAATCGAATTGCCTCATTTTTTTATATATGTTTTTGCTTGGATGGTTGGACGAGCTCACAGCCCACCTGGTGTTAAGTGGTTACTGGAGCCCATAGACATCCACAGCGTAAATGTGCCACCCACCTTGAGATATAAGTTCTAAGGTCTCAAATATAGTTATAACGGCTGCCCCACCCTTCAAACCGAAACGCATTACTGCTTCACGGCAGAAATAGGCAGATAAGCGGTGATACGTTTACCCGTGAGGGCTCACAAGAAGTCCTACCACCAGTAATTACGCTAATTATAATTTTGCGGGTTTGTTTTTTATGTCAATCGTGAACATCTGTTAAGTACTTATTTCATTAGAAAAATTAGTACCCACCTGCGGGATTCGAACATCGGTGCATCGCTACATACGAATGCACAGGGACGTCTTAAACTAGGATGGGGCCCTTGGGCACACAAGAATTTGAGGCCCTTTTGGAAAGTAAAAAAGCGAATTATAATAAAAAAATTTTACTGAGTATGAGACCATAATTTATTATAGGTAATCAAATACAGTATGATATAACGATTACGATTTCGATAACGGTTTCTTTCGGGATTTCTGTTGAGCAAAATCTTCTATGTCTATGGCATAATATATGCCTTGTAAATACCTTTTGATTACTGATTTGTGAAAAAACTGTAATGTGCCCGACAAAAATGTTTTGAAAATAAACGTGTGAGAGAAATTGTCGGTCTTTCGGGGCCCCTCGAGAATGGGGGCCCTGGGCACGGGCCCCGTGTGCCCTTATGGTAAAGACGGTATTGCGAATGCACCGCACGTCTTATCATTTAGGCCACGACGACTTCATAATATAGATATAGGCTTTAAAACCTTACCTTAAAAAATAGTATGGGAAGTCCTTCCCGTGGCTGTGTCCAGGACAGCATCACACTCTGGTCGGACAGGCGGGTCACGTTAGGACGCGATGGTGGCACCATCACTGGTACAACTAAATCAAATAGGTCTTTAAAAACATAAAATACCTTAAAATGTAAAGCTCCAACTTTTTGTTTATTTCAGACATCAGACTTTCTCGTCCTGTCGTTAGTAATCATTAGTAGCCTAAGAGGGCGAACTGATAGATGAGCTCACGGGCTCAACCTGAGAGAGTTTGATAACACTAACCCAAGCAAGAGCAGTGCTACGCAGAATCTACCACCGGATCGGAAACGCGATCCACTGAGAAGATCCGGCGAGAAACTCAGTGACTTCTAGCGATTTACTCGTCGTTTTCTTATAGTCAAACTTTTGTTCGCGACCCACACGTCTAAATATACACCCGTGTTTGACAGACAATTAACAATGAAACATATATTTATGGTTTGATTGTAAACATAATTTTGTTCACAGCACCCAATATATTTTAAAATAATCGAAATCAGTTTTAGAGAGAGCAATTAAATTTTTACAGACAGAGGAGAACTATAGCTCCACATTGTTAATACGCGATATATGTCTGTCTCTCTCACACACACCCGCACTGTAACAATAATGACGTCATAAATCATGAAACGCATCGAGTTTGCTAGATAATTATTATTGAAAAAAATGTATGCGTTGTCTTGAAAACTCTTTCAATCGATTCAAGAATGTGTTGAACATCCATCTTCAATTATCTATATATTAATACGTGAAGCAAAAACTTTGTATCCCTTTTTACGAAAATTGCGCGGACGGAGGAGTATGAAATTTTCCACACTTATAGAGAATATAGAGAAGAAGTGCACAATGCTAATTTTTTTTTTAAATAATGCATAAAAGATACATTAAATCGATAAAGAAAACATTACACACACTACATACCATGTATTTAACACACACGCATGCATACTATTTATTGTCAAACTTTTGTTCTTGACGTCTGTAGTCAAATTGAGAATAGATTAAATATTGTTTGTCTTTATTAATATTTTTTTATAGTGTAGTCTTGGCGAAATTTGTGAGAAATATAAAATACAATCATAATAGTGTACAAACTTACAATTCCAATTAATTATAGTCGAATTTCGACTACTGCGGGACCTCTAGTAATTATTAATCTCAAAGCATATCTATATCTATAATGTCAAACTAATTTATGACAAATTCACCTTTCTGCTTCCTTGAATTCTTCCTGTTATGACGTTTAGGAAGTTGCGATGATGATTGCAAAGTTTTCGGCGTTTCCATTGAATAATCCTGCACAAAATTATGCTAAATTAATACAAATCCAGAAGTACATAGTCTGTATTTGTTTTGATTTAAATCTGTTCCCTCGGCTTTTGAAAACAGTTGAATTATTGAGCTCGTTCATTTCGTTCGTTCGTTTCTCTGTCCAAATCGTTCATTCTTATCTTCTAGTCCCATAGTTTCCAGTGTTGGACGTAGGCTTCCCCCAAGCCTTGGCATAACGACCAATCCTACGCTGTCTATATTCAGCGGATCCCCGCGAGCCTCAATATGTCGTTGATCAACTTTTTTCTTTTATTGGTTAGATGGGTGGGCGAGCTCACAGCCCGCCTGGTGTTAAGTGGTTACTGGAGCCCATAGACATCCACAACGTAAATGCGCCACGCACCTTGAGATATAGGTTCTAAGGTCAAGTATAGTTACTGCGGCTGCCCCACCCTTCAAACCGAAATGCATCACTGCTTCACGGCAGAAATAGGCAGGGTGGTGGTACCCACCCGCGCGGACTCACAAGAGCTCCTACCACCAGTAAACCAACCTTGTGAGAGACCCACCCAGGTTATCGTTCATTTACTCCCCACTAGTTTAGTACCTGGTCCGATATCTGCAGCGGAACGACAGTGAGCATGGCCGCCAGGAACGAACACCCGAGCTTGTTGCACGCGAAGCACTGAACTATCCCGGCGTGCTTCTTCTCTAGGTGCTCGATATTCAGGTCTGAATCTGCAAAAACAAATACTTTAAGTCATATACCCTAGCTTAAACACCCTAGTGGTCGACATCCCGCGACTTCTTGACTCTCCTCCTCTACGACTTTTCCGCCGAAATGTTCCCGTATTTAATTGTTATGGCAGGAACCCGACCCCTTGGACGGACCAGATTCGTGCAGCCCTGGATACCACAGTGCACGATGCTCTGCACTCAGCTGCAGATAGGAACAGATGGCGGTGCACTATAAAAACAAACTGTTTCAAGGCCATGACCACGACCCTCAGTAATGAGGAAACCTATGCAAGGAGGAGACTTAGTTCTATAATAACGTATCTTACTAAAGCTAAGCTTAAATAAAAAAAAATACTCTTTGAATAAATATTAATGGTGTATTATCTATATTTGGCTTTTTATTTATTGCCTAGATGGGTGGACGAACTCACAGCCCACCTGCTTGTTAAGTGGTTACTGGAGCCCATAGATGCCTATACCGTACAACGTAAATACGCCACCCACTTTGAGATGTAATTTCTAAGGTCTCAGTATAGTTACAACGGCTGCCCCACCCTTCAAACCGAAACGCATTACTGCTTCACGGCAGAAATAAGCAGGGTGGTAGCACCTACCCATGCGGACTCACAAAACGTCCTATGCTATAACGACTTTTGTTGTTGTTAATTATACTAATTTTAGAAGGCACCAGACCGCGTGAAAGTGTGCCCATGCGATGGACCCACCAGATCAAGTCGGCAGTTGGCGGCTGTTTGCATGAGTGTACCAGGCTCACCACAAACCGGGAGGAGTGGTGAGACGCATAACATCTGCCCACAACAATGATGCTGGATGAGGACCACGACCGCTCTGACAAGAGTGAAACGAGATACGAATACGAATACTAATATTGGTAACGAATCGTTTACCTGTAGCGGTGACTCCGGTACCGGTGCTGACGCGTTCTCCATTCAACACCCAGTAGACCTCGGGCTGGGGGTACCCGACGGCGTTGCCGCAGCTAATACTGACCCCCTTGCCCTCCGTGTCATTGGCGTTGGCGGCGACGCCCTCCCACCGGGGCGGCTGCAACACCACCACCTTCCAAGACCTACGTATGCCGTTTGCTGAACACGAATAAATACCCTGCGAAAGTGTTTATGCACAACATCAACCTCTTAAAATTAGATACGAAAATGCACAAGACATACACGATTTTATTACCAAAACTCACCATTCCACCACTTTTTCGTGACTAATTAATAAAAATACAAACCTTCTGATTTATATTAACAGTACAGATTCTTGCACTATGAGTACACGCAATGGATATAAAAGCACAAGAAATTGTATACTACAAATAAGTCGTCTATTATCAAAGATGGCAATCTGTGCATTTGGACAAAAAAAAATTATTGATATGTCAATACAGATTGATTTGAATATAATCGTCTCCTTCAAAGAATACGGTTCAAAACCTGCATTAAATAAAGGTTAATACTTAACCTGTTATTTATCTAAGATGTCGTTCAGAAGAGTTTTGTGACTGCCAATGGAATACAAAGTCAATAATTCGTTTTTCTGATTTACCAATAATTGTCCAAAAGTCACATTGCCGGCTTTGATAATAGTCGACTCAAATATGACCGCGAACGATGAAGACATGTTAATAGCATGAACGACATTGTGTGTATGTGTGTACATTATTCGTCCTCAACCTTATTGGGAATAGACTTAAATATAAGTACAATGCGTGCTCGAATCTATTAATGAACTATATGTTCTTAACAGTGAGGAACTTCCATCCGTCGTTTGTGACAACACTGAAACATTGACCTAAAAATTGCACACTAATAGAGTCCAAAGATCTTTCACTTGAAAAATAGATATGTTTTCTTTGAACTTACTTCATCGGCAGCGGTAAAGTTCGCAATATTAAGTATCGCATGATCGTGTCTTTTTGGCAGCGGCGTTCTTCCTTCCCTGGTCCAAGTGATCTTCGGAGGAGGAACTCCGACCGCTCCGCAATACAACCTTAAAGTTCCTCTCGGCTTTACTGGCATCGTTAGCACATCATTATCTTTGACCCCTACATAATCTTCCGACTCCACGAATCTGTAATATAAATAAATGCCTTTATATTTTACTGGTGGTAGGACCTCTTGTGAGTCCGCGCGGGTGGGTACCACCGCCCTGCCTATTTCTGCCGTGAAGCAGTAATGCGTTTCGGTTTGAAGGGTAGGGCAGCCGTTGTAACTATACTGAGACCTTAGAACTTATATCTCAAGGTGGGTGGCGCATTTACGTTGTGGATGTCTATGGGCTCCAGTAACCACTTAACACCAGGTGGGCTGTGAGCTCGTCCACCCATCCAAGCAATAAAAAAAAAAAAAAAAAAACATTTCATCATCAGTGTGCGAGTTTTTTAACGTTCTCGATTGCGTAAAAGTTAGCTCATATTTGTATGGAATGGGATCGTTTGCCTACGTTTGCCGTTAGGGGCGCTGTTCCAACTGCATACAAAATTGAGCTAACTTTTACGCTATCGAAAACGTTAAAAAAACTCGCACTAAGCACACTGAATGAAATTAGAAATTGTTCTACTTCAGGTTTGATGCAATGGTGGGTGTAGTGGGACCTTTCCCGAAACGTAAACATTGATCATCATAATGTGTTAATTGCTTGTTAACATTACGCGCAATGGAACACAATTGAACATCAACTGACGTTCTTGGACAGCGAGCATTCTAAAAGGCAATTCAAGCTCAGTTTAGTAAATGAACAATGTTTTCTGTTTACCATAGCCGAATAGTTTATCGGCGTTTCGGTTTCGTGAACAATTCCAATACCAGGGTACAGGTTTCACACTTTTTTTTTTAAATAAAAAATTTCAGCGTATTCGGTAAAAGGGATTTTTGGGAATATACACGGATACTATATTCCTACGTATTGCTATCTTTTAACGATCCTTTTGAATTCACACAATAGCGGTTAATTCAATACAATTTAGACATCAGCCCCGATTTTCTCAATGTCGGCGAACTCAGCGATACAACATTGAAGTAACCCTTTAAGTCAGATTTCCATTGGTTCTTGTTTCTCGTTGAATGATCCAGATACATAAATGAATGACTTTGGTTTATTCAACTCCAGCATACCCAGCTAGCCGCATTAAATGTGTGAGTATGAGTATGAGATGCATCAGATTTCCCCCCTCCTGTCCGGAAACAGATCCTTACGGTACTATAGAGTTTCCTTCGATTTCCCCAAGACTTAGCAATAAATAGAACCACGTAATCTGACGCTTCCTAATGTAACTATACGACCAACTGTCTATGACCACGAAACCTTGAAGTATTCGATTTTTCCCTTACCAATTCACTGGTAGCTTAGAGGGCTATTCCATCTACTCCCAGACGGGTAGGTGAGCTCACGAGCTCTACCTGAGAGAATTTGCTAACGATAGCCCAAGCAAGGGCAGTGCTTTGCAGAATCTACCACCCGATCGGAATCGCGGCCCATTGAGAAAAGCCGGTGAGAAACTCAGTGTAATAAGAGAAAACCTTTACTGAATATAAGGTTTTAATAAGCTAAAATTAACAGTAAAATTTGTTTTAGCTACATTAGATACATTGACAAATAACTATTAAAACAGATTGACAATGACGTCAACTTATGACTGATAGTTTCAAGTAAGAAGTTTACATCACTCAGCGAGCTGTGTCTATGGGTTAGTTCACTCGCCGCAATCGACGAGTTTTACGAGAACGGCGACCGGTAAGTATTCAAAACATTTAAAATAATATACCGATAATAAAAAATATTAATATAACGCCAAAATTAGTTTTAATCTATATATTAATACGTGAAGCAAAAACTTTGTATCCCTTTTTACGAAAATTGCGCGGACGGAAGAGTATGAAATTTTCTACACTTATAGAGAATATAGAGAAGAAGTGCACAATGCTAATATTTTTTTAAAATAATGCATAAAAGATACATTAAATCAATAAAGAAAACATTACACACACTACATACCATGTATCTGACGCACACACGCATGCATACTATTGTCAAACTTTTGTTCTTGACATCTGTGGTCAAATTGAGAATAGATTAAATATTGTTTGTCTTTGTTAATATTTTTAGTGTAGTCTTGGCGAAATTTGTGATTATAGAAGTATAAAATACAATCATAATAGTATACAAACTTACAATTCCAATTAATTATAGTCGAATTTCGACTACTGCGGGACCTCTAGTTTAAACAAAAGCGTGTTAAAATGCGTCCGTCTTAACTGACCTGACTTCTCCGGTATCGTCACGCTGTATCTTCAGCACAGTCTTCTCGGGTAGATCCGCAGCTTTCAAGCTGAGTTTGTTCGTGGCCTTGCAGCCGTATGTGCCGCTGTCAGATAACGACGTATTGTGGATCACCAGTACACCATGAGGAGTTTCTATCGGTTTCTTAGAACCCTAAAAATAAAACAACACATTTAACTTTAAAATATTAATTGGTTTTCGACAAAACCAATATACCGTTGTGATATACCTGTGCTATTAAAGCATTCGTTTCACATTTAACTAACTCGATCACCTAATCAAATAATAATTTATTTTCTTATTAAAGATATAAAATCTACTTCGGGACAGTAGTGACTTCCATCACACGCATTTTTTTTTTTTGTTGCTTATATGGGTGAACGAGCTCACAGCCTACCTGGTGTTAAGTGGTTACTGGAGCCCATAGACATCTACAACGTAAATGCCGTCACCCACCTTGAAACATGAATTGTAAGGTATCACTTTTAACAGTACAACGGTTGCCCCACCTTTCAAACCGAAACGCCTTACTGCTTCACGGCAGAAATAGCTGGGGTGTTGGTACCTACCCGTACGGACTCACATGACGTCCCACCACCAGTAATTGCGCAAATTATAATTTTGCGGGTTTGATTTTTATTACACGATGTTATTGCTTCACCGTAGAAGTCAATCGTGAACATTTGTTAAGTATTGTATTTCATTATAAAAATTGGTACCGGCCTGCAGAACTCGAACACCGTCGCACATACGAATGCACCGGACGTCTTATCCTTAGGATGTCTTATACGAGGCCACGACGAGTAGTAAACACATGAAGTAATGCGACATAAATAGACCTAGGTAAGTACCTAATGATCATACTTGATTACGTCACTGTGAACCCAGAATAGATCAAATTTAAATACATTAATACGCACTTTTGTACTCTCTTTCCACCAGGTCAGGTCAGCGGGTGGATCGGACAGCGGTTGTTTGCAGTGAAGAACCACAGTATTATGCAATGGTGCAGTAATGACGCGTTTCTCAAGACTGTTCTTACTTAAATCCAGGCTCGCTACACTCAGCTTTGCTGGTACCGATACCAATATCACTGAACCGTACAATACTACGCACTGAAATAAAAAGTATTCTACATCATAAAACCGAAAACATTACCAAACTCATTAGTACTGAAAAAGGGAACACTAAATTTTAACAACCCAAAAAAAAAGATTTTAGGCTATCAAACGATTTACCGTAAAGTCCAGAAAATATTTTGGATATTAATATTTCATCAAGATAGCTTTTACATTTGGAGGCCGTAAAATTTCGAACATTCAAAAAATGCCCGGTGTAAATGTTCGGTTAACAATTTATGTGAATTCGTTCAACTTTGACTTTGAATAAAGTAAAAAGTTGCTATATAAATATTCAGATAATAAAAGCGATAATAAAATACGTAATAGGTACTTAAAAATTAACAGAACCAAAATTTGGTACCTGATAAAAAGCAGTTTGTGTATTGTCTTTCACTTCGACGGCCAGACGACTTGAGACTTCAGTGGATTTTTCCTTGCCTGTCACCACTTTCTCCCAGATACCTTCAGGGCCGTCAACGGGTCGCGTTCGCCAAATCAGCTTCTCAGCCGGTACGTCCACTTCACACTCGAAGGTTACCGAGTCACCGACAGGAGCCGTTACGGATTCTGGATACTTTATGAAGTTCATGTCGATTTCTGTAAAACATGCAGAGAGAATTCAAATATTAATTATAAAAGCTAGCCGTAATATACCTTTATTTTTGGACCGCGCCGGCCAAACCCCTTTGAGGCTCCCGCGCCTTATATGTGGGACTCGGAGGCCAAAGATTTTGGAGGCCTACCCAATAAACGACCCCTCTGCATTCTCGACTAATTCCTGACCCTCACAGAACCCGAGGTAAGGGAGATTTGGCGGTCAACACTTAGCAGCATTATACCCAGAGGATCGTCATCCGTTGGGGTGAAGTGATAGAAAAAACTCTACACTATACTGGTTTTGGGGCTTTACTTTGTTCAACTCCAACGTATCCAGCTAGCCGCATTCAATGCGTGAGTGTGAATATGAAATGCTGCGAGAATTCCCTCTTCGGAAAAAAAACCTGACGGTACTACAGAGTTTTCTTGGGCTTTCGTGAGTCAAGATATTACGTAGAGTCGGTAGATCAGAGATCCATTTGATGTCGTCGATACCACATTTCTATTGTCTTATATTTCATATCTTCACTAATTTTCTCTATTAACAAACCATCGGGCTTAGACAGCGTCAACACTGAACTGACTCACCCTCGCATGAAGCATATTAGCAAGGATATTACAGGAATTTCAATGTATTACGATTAAGAAACCTGTCCACTTTTTTTTTTATTCTTGTTGCACGAACAAAAAATGCTGCCATATATATTTTAAGCATAACGATGTTCGCCTTATCGTAGAACGCTTAAACGAAAAAGTGACGCAACGCGATTCCGACCGAAAGGAGTTGTAATCAGAATCACTTTTTATTTGCATACCGAGAGCCAGACCGAAACGAGAAAAAAAAAGAAATCCTGATGTCCTTGATACCTTGTTACCCACACTTCGATCTTGTGTGACGCATGCAACAATGCTGTGTGTGAGCTAAGCCCGTTAGAATAACAACCTTATTCTGAAGCAGGTAAAGTTAATATTATTTATACTCCTTTAATTGAGATGTATCAGGACGTTTTGTTCGTTTTTCTGGACACTATTTATGTGATTTGAGCTCCGACGACGATGACTTGTTCATAAACATAGTTTCTGATTTAAAGTAAATCTGCTATCTGTTTTTTTCTTTTTATACAAAAATTTGACAGGCATTTAATTTTCATTTTATATTTCATTTATTTCAAACTCAGTTGAACAGTTTAATTACAAAATTACGTAAAAAAAATTAGCGCCCGCTACATCAAGCTATGTTCAGTGTTTTCGTGTGGTCTCCGTCTCTGTCTGTAGGAGCTACGTGTGCTTTCAATGAGAAACAGTTAAAACAGAAACAGAAAAAAAACATGATGTTTTAATCTTCCAAGCTGAATGTACACAAAACGGCGTGTTATTATGAAATATCTTTCCTGTGCTTTTGATATCTAATGTCAAACGTTGGAAGAAGAAAAAATTTCGCAAAATCCCTCAGGCTGAACCCCGTAAGCTCTCCTACACTAAGATAACTAACAGTAGGTAGTCAAAAAAAATTAAGACATTCGAAATTCTTACTAATTACTGGTTCATAGCAGGAAAAGGCAAGGTGGTTCTTTACCCTTGTTGGCACATAAATATTTTTTTTTTTTTTATTGCTTAGATGGGTGGACGAGCTCACAGCCCACCTGATGTTAAGTGGTTACTGGAGCCCATAGACATCTACAACGTAGACGCGCCACCCACCTTGAGATACAAGTTCTAAAGTCTCAGTATAGTTACGCCATACAGACGCCTGGCCTTCCCGAGAATGATCTTGATAATTCTAGGGATGACGTATTGGCTATAAAAACATTGCAGAGATAACACGGAGGCAGTTAGTAATCGGATCTACTCGAAGCGAAACAGCGAACGGATCACTTGAAGCCAAGCGGAAGAAGTGAATTACGAATTGTAAAGTGTTCTGTAAGTGTTCTAAGTGTTAAACAGAGTTTTAATTTGTAGCTCCGTGGAAGTTTTATTTATCCCGAAACCCAGCGTGTAACAATATTGTTGCCGACACAGTAGGAAGCTTTTTTGTTCTAATACCATTAACGACAATTTGAAGACCAGACATTGTAAATCTGAGAGATCTAGCTATAGCAACGGGGCGTGGTGTGGTCCCAACCATTAATTTGAAGATGCATCGTAGCATCTTTTAGTCTTAGTCTTCATCTGGTATGATTACAACAACGTCTTTTACGCACATATTATTTTGATCTGATTTGAGGCCATTATTCCGAACAATTTTTATTGTACATTAAAACTCAAATACCTACATCCATTTTTGGTACCCTTGTTAATCACTTGCAAACAAAATTGATTTTACGTAGCATCCTCATTTCACACTTCAAGTTATATTCCGTCTTCTTTGAGATAAATCTCAGAAGCACTTTAAATTTTCTAACTACAAAAAAAACTAAGTACCTACGCGCTTATTTGTCCAAACAATTCCTTAAATCCTATTGTAATCAAAAAAGGACTGAGGGCGGTGAGGATAGGAGGGAAAAAAACTACAAATCCTCCTGTAGGTAGTTACTAATGAGTTCATACAAATACTTGGACCCCATAATGACGAGTAAGCGTAAAATTTGTTATGTACTTACAGCACACAGACACACATACACATACACGCACTCACAAGAAAACTTGATGCATTGTATCGCTTAGGGTCCCGTACATCATCCCAGTTTCTTTTGTGAGCAAAAGTGATTAGAGCTTCTTATTAACGAGTCTCCTTGTTAAGTAAGTAACCTGTGAAAAACTACCGAGTGCTTAGATGCTTTTTTTAAAGGTAAGTATTAAACAAGTCAACCAATCAAAGTTCTCAATTATCACATTTGTTGATATAATGATAATCGTTTTTCACAGATGTTTTATAATGAGACGTAATGTATAAGAGGAATGTTTTAATATTTGTTGACTCTTAAAATTTTCGGTATCGATTGTTTAATAGTACAACGTAACTTTAAGACTAAGATAAAACTGATTTTTTTTGATGAGATATTTAAAAAAAAACTTTTTTTGTTACAAATAATAGATTAATTTCTCAACAGAACCCGCAATATTCGAACAGTTTAAAACTCTGTTTGTGTTGTAAACACAAAATAACTGTGTCAATGTGTGCGTCGCTACCTGCGGTATCCGGGAGCTTGCCAGTCACGCCTGTTACAATTCCAAAATAAAGAAAAAAACATTCTATCCCGCCCGACGACCATCTATTTTACACCTAATTCATTGACGGGCGATTTACATATCGTATTCTGTCACACCTTATATGATAAGCAATGGATAAAGTACCATTGTAAAAACAAAGGAATTTTCGGTTTTTTTTAATCATGCTGAATACAGTTTCGTTGAATCTATACTAATCTATACTTCTATCTATACTATATACTATATATCTATACTATCTATATCTATACTAATATTATAAAGAGGAAAGATTTGTTTGTTTGTTTGTTTCGAATAGGCTCCGAAACTACTGGACCGATTTGAAAAATTATTTTTCCATTAGAAGCCGACATTGTCCCTGATGAACATAGGCTACTTTTTTTTTTTTTTTTGGTTTCATGTGTGTTTTAATGTTTCCGAAGCGAAGCGAGGGCGGGTCGCTAGTAGTATTATAAAGAGGAAAGATTTGTTTGTTTGTATTCAATAGGCTCCGAAACTACTGAACAGATTTAAAAAATTCTTTCAATGTTGGAAAACTACGCTATGCCCGGGTGATATAGGCTACATTTATTATATTTAAAAAAAAATAGGGATCCTTACTGAAACTCCAATAATGTAACCCAATGTGTAACAAAATTACCTAAAATGCTTTACATCACGTGCGCTACTTCCCAAGCGAAGCCGGAGCGGTCCGCTACTATTTTAATAAACATGCATTTAACGGTAGGCAGCGGCTTGGCTCTGGCCTCTACCCCTAGCATTGCTGAAATTCATGGGCAACGGTAACAGTTCATCATCAGGTGGGCTGTATGCTCGTCCGCCTTAAGGGCAATAAAAAAAGGCTTTGGGTATAAAAAAATATTTGAATGGTCGGACTGTTGTTACACAATAAAACTGAGACACTGACCTCATGTCTCAAGGCTTATCTTGTATTGTATTCCCGTTTAGATTTCTATAGACCAGGGGTGGCCAACCGGTAGATCGCGATCGACCGGTCGATCGTGGCTATTAGTTCAGTCGATCGTGCCAAGACCAAAAAGGCATAAATTAGGAGTGGGTAATATCGGTTTTGCCGCGTATCGAATCGTATCTATATATCGAGGATCAATATCGGATATTGAATCTATATATTTTCTGAATCTATATATTGATGGATGCTAGTAGATTTTCTCGATTCATGATATTTGAGATTTGAAACGATACGCTGATATAATATCGTAGTAGATTTAGATTTAAGTCAACGTTATACGGTTGGTTTTCTGATATCAATTTATAATATGATCTTAAAGTAATAAAAAGAACATGAAAATAAAAATATCAAAAAAACTTTCCTTCATGCTTTTACCAGGCTTAGGACTGGCTACATTATTTTCAGTTTTTAGTATTTTGTGTCTTAATTTAAAATTACAAAATATACCAAAAGAGTGTAGATTTCAAAAGTTTAATACAAACACAAGAAATAAATTCAATTATTTGGATTCAACTAAAAATAGAAAAATGTGTACTTTAAAAATCAAACACAAAAAACTTTTAAGTATTTATAAACACTTGTCCAAAAATTCTAGTTCAAGGTCAAAGCGCGTGAAATTAAATTCAACGATGCAAATAGGCTATACTGCATTCAAGTTAGGGTCGAAAGTTGAAACTTCTTTCCTTAATTGTATCCTGCTGATACGCTAAGAATAATCTACAGACATATGGACTTAAATATAAGGTTTACAATTGTATGGATAATGCCTGTTTCCGTTTCATTCATCACATGATATCCCTATCGTGCGCTCACTCACTCTGGCCGATTCAATACGAACCAAACGAATATTGCTGATATTAACGAATCGGTACGATATGCCGATGCGCATCACATCGAGCAATATCGTGTATCGGCTGATATCGAAATATAGATTTCGATTCACGAATCGGTACGATATGGCGATGCGCATCACATCGAGCAATATCGTGTATCGGCTGATATCGATATATAGATTTCGTGCGGGGCGATATCGGATTCAACGATATTGCTGCGATATATAGATATTGAATCTATATACGATTTATATCACCCACTCCTAGCATAAATACATAGAACAGACTACGCGACGTAATCACCAATTGCTGCACGCATAATCTTCAGCTTGTACCATTTGTTAATGAACATTAAGTCACACATAATAGTTCTCTTTTATTATATAATTTCAGCTTTATGTTAATTTTTTTAATAAAAGAAAATATACTACTCATTTGTATACTGAACTACATTGTTTCATTAAATTTCAAGAAAGGGCATTGGTAGATCGTAGACTGTTTCGTCAGTAAACAGTAGATGTTGGTTTTAATCAAGTTGGCCACCCCTGCTATACTATAGACTGATACAAACTTAACATCAGCTGTGTACTTGTTCATCTTTCTGCGAAATAAATACCCAAATATTCTAAAGAAGATACAGCTTTTCAAAAATCTGAATTATATATTATACTAGCTGACCCGGCAAACATTGTTTTGCCATATATAAGATTTCTAGGGAATTTCTAGTGTAGAATAAAAAACTAACTTATTGTAAGTGTGTAAGGATGTGGTAAATGAGTGAAAGAGGTATGTAGTGCTGTGAACGATGAGGGAATATATAATAAAAATAACAAAACCTAATTCAACCACATAATACATCATTATAACAAAAAAAAATGTCCAAATAAAAAAAAAAAATGTTAGGGGTGGACAACTCTAATCACTTAGGGGTATAAAAAATAGATAGTAGCCGATTCTCAGGCTTACTGAATATGCATAAAAAATTTCATGAGAATCGGTCAAGCGGTTTCGGAGGAGTATGGGAACGAACATTGTGACACGAGAATTTTATATATTAGATTTAATTTCACGTGTCTGACAACAATATTCAAATTTCGTCGAATAGCACGTTAGTCGTCCGTGACCACGAAAATTGGTAAAGTATTCGAAGCGTCTGAAATGATATAAGCGACAATAAAAAACGCGAGTATAAACCGCAAACGTAGCTGTCAAGTATGTTAACGCCTCGTGAAATCCGAAAAAAATAATATAGGTCTAGAAGTTTTCAAATATATTCGATAGGGATTTTTTGTATAAGTGTTCTAAATCTATATATTAATACGTGAAGCAAAAACTTTGTATGCCTTTTTACGAAAATCGCGCGGACGGAGGAATGTGAAATTTTCCACACTTATAGAGAATATAGAGAAGAAATGCACAATGCTAATATTTTTTTTAAATAATGCATAAAAGATACATTAAATCGATAAAGAAAACATTACACACACTACATACCATGTATATGACGCACACACGCATGCATAGGTACTATTTATTGTCAAACTTTTGTTCTTGACGTCTGTGGTCAAATTGAGATTAGATTAAATGTTGTTTGTCTTTATAATTATTTTTTATAGTGTAGCCTTGGCGAAATTTTTGATTATAGTAACATAGGCCGAGTAACATAGGCTATACTCTTTCTTGAAAAAAATTGAGGATCCTTACTAAAACTCCAATAATGTAACCCAAGGTGTAAAAAAATTACTTAAAATATTCTTTACATCGCGTGCCCTGTGAAAACTATTGATGATAGTATAAAATAATGCACTACGACTTTGTAGAACACATTATTATTCACAAAAAGTGTCCCGACAGCATATTTCTAAAAATTATAGTTATGCCGCAATAAGTGTTATTTATTTGAATAAAACAGCCTCAAATGTCGTTGAAATTTTTATTAAAGACCCGAGCGGAGCCGGAGCAGAACGCTTGTCGTTTATATTATGATTGTATATATTTAATAAATAAATAAAAAACTGCGCAATAGTCGATATTCCAACGTTTCGCACTTTATACGCATTAATAGAGAGTCGATCTATCGACGGTTCAAACGAATGCCTTGAATCGTTGCTTTGTTTCACAGTACGCTTCCAGAGTTCATTTTGGCCTCTAATTAACATGAAAACACCTTTTAAAAGTTATTTGGTAACTAGGGAGACATCGGCTCGTCTACCATTGCCAATGTACGTGACGTGAAGTGATGTGCCGTGACGGATATGACGAACGAACGACAAAAGAACAACGTCTCAAACCGTTGACTTCTCGCACGACAGACCTTTGACTTTTACTAAGTTTACCACCGCAAACATTATACAAAATATACTTCAAAAGGAACTTACCGGCCAAAACCGCGGTCGCCGCCAACAGCAACGGGATGCTTATCGGCAAAGACATCGTGGGGTACCTACAAAATATTGTACTGCATTTAGTCATTGCTATGAGATGTAAGCACAGTGATTTTTATTTATTCAAGACTTAAATTAAAATTGACAAGCCAAAGATTGACAAAAAAAAAGAGGTCTAATCTTTTTTTTTGGTCAGGAAGGACCGGCCAGTCGCCTGGACCATGACTCCAGCACGGACCGCCGAGATTGGACCCTCTGCACTCTAAGCACACTAGGGCTGGGACGCGCCACCCCCGCGCACGAAGGTCAGCCCGCCACTGATATTCAGCGGAGAGCGCCTCCGCCTCCAGGACCCAAGGCGGCGCCCCAGCCAGTATACACGCCGCTTCGAGGGAGATGGTACGATAACCACGGATGACCCTGACGGCAATGGTGTATTGCGACCGTTGCAGCAGCTTCGCCACCCCCACGACCAGGGAATGACCCACACGGGCGCCCCATATAGGGCCATTGATCGCATCACCCCTGTATAAAGACGGCGCGACTCCTGGTCAGGCCCCCCGACGTTGGGTAGAAGCCGGTTTAACGCGCCGGCCATCCACAACAAACGAGGGACCAAGTTCTGAAAATGAGCACGGTAGGTCCAACGACTGTCCAGAATGAGGCCGAGGTACTTCAACTGCACCCTGACCCCAATACAGACGCCAGAAATAGGTTTTTTTTATATATAAATGATTGCCTTTTAAAATCTTTGTGTACAAGAATATTGTACAGATTATTCAGATCTTAATTTACATAAACGTAAATAAATGTTTCCATTCTAATTTATATGACTGCTAATATTAAAAATTAGTGGTTATTAATATTACAATATAACAATCCCGTTTTGTTCCCTTTTTTCTCTTAATAAACTGGATACAATTCCATTAGCCGATCTTTTAATGGCAGCCGTGTTGCTACATCAACTTTCATTTAAAACGTTTTAAAGATTTATGAATGAAAATAAAAAGAGCTTCGGATCCCAGATAACTGAGACCGACCGGCTCTGATCAAAGACAAACAGCGATAAATAACCAAAGGTTTAACTTCGACTGAATATAAAAGAGCGAGAATTAAAAATTGAAGCCGAGTAAAATACCGCATCCAAGAATTTACATAATCTAGGTATTTTTTGTTAGAAATTTTTGTTATGTTTTTTATTATTTTGCTAACAACGAGTTTTCTTTCATGTTTTGTATATTCATCTATTAAATATAATATATTTGCTTTGAGAATAAAAAGTATATATCATATTTTATATTCTGAACATGTTCAAAGTTGAAATATAAAAACTATAAAATACTGTATTCATTTTTTTCTGAATTTAAATCTGTTACAGGAAATAACAAAACCATCAATTTGTCAAACGCCTCTGTCACTGAAGTAAATTCACACATAATAAAACTCATTTCAGCGTACCAATTAAAAGAATGAGTATATACTAAAAAAAAATATATACCTAATCCTCCTGTTGGGACTTCCTTTTCCTTATTCCTTCCTCAATCCCCTATCCACGCCATCTGTTGACACTACGAGAAAAACTACGCGCGTATGAAAATGGCGCGAAGTGTGTAAAAAAAACTAAAAACATGGTGCCGGTGCAAAAACAATAAAATTGTGATTTGTTGATCAATCAGCACATATAACTCTCGCCAGTGAGAAAATTAAATAGTGCATCAACGAAATACAGAGTGAGTCCTAAAACTTATCCTTTTCCCAGTCCCAAACATCTAAATTCAAAACATATTTAGTGGTCCGTTTCGAGCGCGAATAACCTATGGTAACTAGGGGCATATTCGTTAGAAAACTCTAGTTCTACATTTCATTTCGCTTTAATCTTATCCTAATAACAATATAACTATTATTTTATAATATTATTTTACTATTTAAAGCATAAAATAACAATATTTTTTTTATAAATCTCAAGTGACGTAGGTAGTTTAAGAAATTTCTCGGTTGTAAAAATAGCATTCATTTGCAACATAATTTTTGTATTCAAATTCCAATTATATTTGTATTGTTACTATAATTTACGTATTCTATAATGTCAGAACTCAAATTAAAACTTCTAACAAGTCAACGTGAATATGTTTTTAAGGACATACAAATACTTTATAATTTATCACAACAAATTGCATCAGATTCGTCAAAATTATCTCAATTCAATGTTCGATACAAACGTCTAGATGTTTTACGGCAAGAATATTTAGATCTAACTAATCAAATAAATGCGTTAAAACTTGAAATTAATCCTAAAGACAAAATCGATATGCAAGTTGTTAAGGCATTTGACGACATGTATTACGCGATATCGGAAGCGTCTAACGCCGACCCCGGCAACGCCGGCGCACCCGCGTCGCATTACGTCTCACCCAAGCCGTTTGGTCAGCAAGTACGTTTACCAAAAATTAATTTAATCAAGTTTGATGGTAGAATTGAGCAATGGCGGACTTTTTATGATACATTTTCGTCGCTTGTACACGAGAATGAGAATATTACAGCAATTGAGAAATTTCATTATTTAATATCGTGTCTATCGGGTGCTGCTTTATCGATTGCCAAAGGGGTACCTGTTACATCTGATAATTATCAAATAGTTTTCGATGCGCTAGTGGGTCGATTTGAAAATAAAAGATTATTAGCTACATCTTATTTAGACAAAATTATACAATTTCAGCAATTGAAAAGTTCTAACATTAATGATTTATTGATATTAAATAATTTATTATACGAAAGTGTCAATGCCCTCAAGGCAATAAACATTCCCAATCTTGGTGAATTTATATTATTCTATTTGGCGTCCCGTACTTTAGACAGTGACACTCGTAAAAGATTTGAATCACAGTTACAGGAAAATTCAAATAACCTAAGTACCTACTATAAACGACTTACTAACTTTTTTACAAAACTATGTTAAGATACTAGAGGTTAGTGAACCAAGCTCGTCATCTGTTGTACGTATACAACAAACTAATAAACAACTCACAAATTATAAGAGTGCACCTCGCAATGAATGTTTTTCTAAAAAACCTTATTTGAAATCAACATCATTGCCCGTTAATTCAAATATATCTTCAAGTGTCAACACCGGCGCACCGTGTAGCTGTTGTGAACAACAACATAATCTATATAAGTGTCCTAAATTTCAAGCTTTAGGCATACAAGACCGGCTTAATTTAGTGACATCAAAATCTTTATGTAAAAACTGTTTACGCCCAAATCATAACATTAACAAGTGTTATTCAAAATTAAATTGTTTTACTTGTGGACAACGACATCATACGCTTCTCCATGAGGTCAATACAGCTGTGAGTGGCATGGTCACAGTTGACGTACGCCCGGACGAGATCACACGTAATCCTACCTTCGAGTCTAGCACTGCAGCCTCCACTAATGCGTATGTGGGCTACAGTCGCTCGGTAGTTCTGTTGGGTACTTGTGTAGTTCGCGTTCGTCATCCTCGCAGTACTAATCAATCATTTCTTGTACGTGCGTTGATTGATAGTGGTGCTCAAGATTGTTTCATTACCAAGTCATGTTGTCAACGTTTGGGCTTACCATTACGTCGCTGTCCATTAGCCGTAGTTGGTCTAGGTCAAAATGCTGTACATCACGTGACTGGAGTTACTTCTTGCACTGTACTTTCTCGTACTTCAGAAAATCCTCATTTCAACATTAATCCTATCGTAGTAAATACTATAACGAGTAAAATGCCTGCTACAAACTTACCTACTAATCTTCGTGAATCTTTTAAACATCTGGTCCTCGCTGATGAGAATTTTGATAAACCATCAAATGTAGATTTACTACTCGGCGCAGAACTGTTCCATAGTATTTATGACGGTCAACGCGTTCAGCCCAGTCATGATCTACCGGTAGCTTTACACAGCGTATTTGGTTGGGTCATCACCGGCAAACTTGATACAAACCATTTACCTCCGCCAACAATATCTTCTCTCTTAGCATCCACACGTTCTCTAGACGAGGGACTCAAGCGATTCTGGGAGATCGAAGAACCTCCAAGTCAGGTTATCTTAAACCCTGAAGATATTAAATGTGAACAAATGTACTCAAATCTAACGTATCGTAATCCCGACGGCAGATATGTTGTACCTATGCTTCTCAAAGAACCTATCAGTCAACTAGGCGATTCTTTCAACCAATCTTTCTCTCGGCTCGTTAACCTAGAACGACGCCTTAATCGAAACTTAGAGTTGAAAAAAGAGTACACCGCCTTTATGCGCGAATACAAGCTGTTAGGGCATATGGAGCCTAGCGCTGACTCGAATAAAATCGGGCAGTATATAATTCCTCATCATTGTGTCATTCGCCCGGAAAGTACAACGACTAAACTTAGGGTTGTATTCGATGCTAGCGCCAAAACTACCAATGGCAAATCTCTTAACGATCTTGTATATACTGGTCCAAAACTTCAAAACGATATAGGAGATATACTTACAAAATTTCGGTTGCATGCTGTTGTTTTTACTGCCGACATCAGTAAGATGTATCGAAACATCGTACTTAGGCCAGAAGACCGAAAATGGCAGCATATACTTTGGCGCGATTCTCCTTCTGATCCTGTAACTGAGTATGAGCTGAAAACGGTAACTTACGGGGTTACGAGTTCCCCTTATCTGGCAATACGTACTCTGCATCAATTAGCCTCTGACTACGAAAAAGAGTGGCCCTTAGCTGCTGCTAGTCTTCGTCATGATACTTTCATGGATGACATCACTGTTGGTGCTACATCTATTGAAACTGCACTGAAACATAAAGAAGAGTTAATACAAATGTTAGCGCGTGCTAAGTTCGAATTACGTAAATGGAGTAGCAACTCACCTGAATTCCTCACCCAGATACCAACGGAACATTGTCAGGTTCCAAAAACATTTTGTGATGAAAAACAAAAACAAAGTATCAAGATTCTTGGAGTCCGATGGGATCCAGCTGATGATAACTTCACTTATGCTTTATCAGAACTCACTCCAGGGAATACAAAACGTTCTATTCTATCAAACGTCGCCAGAATTTATGATCCACTCGGATGGTTAGCCCCAATGGTTCTAATAGCTAAGCTTACCTTACAAGAACTATGGCGCCTTCAGCTTGACTGGGATGAAACTGTACCGTCAGATATGTTGTCTCAGTGGCATCTATTTACATCCGAGTTTCACTACCTGAAGGATATTAAAATTCCTCGACTAATTGTACCTCTTCATTCAAAATCATACGAACTTGTAGGTTTTTGTGATGGATCTACCAAGGCTTATGGTTGTTCTGTGTACTTACGTATCACTACCGACACTGAAATTACATCTCACTTGCTTATTGCAAAATCTAAAGTAGCTCCATTAAAAGTTCTTACTGTCAACCGATTGGAGCTATGTAGTGCTGTATTGCTAGCAAAAGTATTGAAGCATATTAGTAATTTACTAAATGAAACTCAAACCTCAAACATAACAATTTCAAAGATATGGGCATTCACTGATAGCTCAACTGTACTATCATGGCTGCAAACAGCACCTCATCGTCTTAAAACTTTCGTTGCACACCGTGTCGTGAAGCTGTTAGATAATTTGTCTGTCGAAAATTGGTATCACGTGTCAACGTATGATAATCCAGCAGATTACTGCAGTCGTGGTCTTACCTGCTCTCAACTTGTGGCTTGTTCCACTTGGTGGACAGGACCCAAATGGATAGTCTCGAATTCTTCTACATGGCCGGTGTCTGAAAAATTACCTTATTTAAAGGAATTAGCCGAAGTAAAATCCAGCTTCTTGTGCCATGTTCTTTTGGAATCTTCTAACAATAGTATTCTAACTCAGTTAATTGAGAAGTACTCTTCATTGTTGAGGCTACAACGCATCTTTGCCTGGTGTCGACGTTTTATTGCAAACGCAACTCGTCCGCCAGAAAAACGTATCAAATCTTTTTTAACTTTTACAGAACTAGAAGACTCTCTCTTTACCATTGTAAAACATGTTCAGTCTCTTACATTCGCTAGCGAAATTAGTGCGATTAAAAGTGGAAAATCTTGTTCTCGCACTATAATAAAGTTAGCGCCAATTCTCGATCAACGAGGTCTGTTACGAGTGGGGGGACGATTAAAAAATGCAAACTTGCCACAATCAGCTATAAATCCGTTATTGTTGCCAAAAACCTCCCATCTTTCTCGGATCATTATTGACTATTACCATCGTTTATTTCTACACTGTGGACCTCGTGCGTTACAATCTTTAATTCAAAGAAAATTTTGGATCTTAGGTATTCGTAATCTTATTAGATCGCGGCTTTCAAAATGCGTCACCTGTTTCAAAGTAAATCCTATACCCCTTCAACCTGTAATGGGTGATCTTCCCTCTATTCGAGTTCAAGCAGCTCGTTGCTTTCAAAATATAGGGGTCGATTTTGCAGGACCTTTTATCGTGAAAGAAAGTCGCAGACGAAATGCCAAAACATATAAAACTTATGCCTGTATATTTGTCTGTCTAGCGGTTAAGGCAATTCACATTGAATTGGTAACTGAGCTCTCCACCTCGGCCTTTATTGCTGCTCTAGATAGGTTTGTGTCCCGTCGTGGTTTATGTAGTACCATTATTTCGGATTGTGGTTCAAATTTCGTGGGTGCTAAACGCTATCTTAGCGAGATGCATCAATTAATGCTAAGCAAGAATCTTGAAGTTGAGACTATTTTGATAAACCGAGGAATCCAATGGAAACTAAACCCGCCGACCGGAAGTCATTTTGGAGGTATATTTGAAAGTGGGGTAAAATCGATGAAGTATCACCTGAAAAGTGTAATCGGAAGTCAAATCCTAACTTTTGAAGAGTTAACAACGATTCTTACCAAAATTGAAGCTATTCTCAATTCACGACCATTAATTTCGGTATTTTCTGACCCTAACGAGGTAGACGTATTGACACCTGGGCATTTCTTGACAGGGAGCCCTCTAGTGAGCTTACCCGAGCCTCTCCTTGCTGATATACAAATGTCAGTTCGTTCTAGATGGCAGATGCTACAAAAGCTAACTCAAAGTTTTTGGCGTGTCTGGCATTTGGATTATCTTCATACATTACAGCAACGCGCTAAATGGTTTAAACAACACGGTAACGTTAAGCTGGGAGATATAGTTATGATCGTGGATCAAAACCTTCCACCGTTGGAATGGCGTATCGGCAGAATTAGCATAATTCATCCCGGTTCTGATGGCGTAGTACGGGTTGTCACTGTCCAAACAGCTCACGGTCTGCTGCGCCGACCAGTTACAAAGTTGTGTCCTTTGCCAATTCACGAAAACTTGTAACCTTTATAATTTACTTTATACTATTATCTAATTTAATATAATAGTTTATTTATTCACATAATTATTATTTTTAGCTTAATTATTACTTTATTCTTAGCATATTATTATCTCTAATTCACTAGGTACCTTAGTTACCACAGCTTATTATCTTGTTAAAATCTTTTGAAATCCTCCAATGATTTCAAGTGGGGGGAAATGTTGGGACTTCCTTTTCCTTATTCCTTCCTCAATCCCCTATCCACGCCATCTGTTGACACTACGAGAAAAACTACGCGCGTATGAAAATGGCGCGAAGTGTGTAAAAAAAACTAAAAACATGGTGCCGGTGCAAAAACAATAAAATTGTGATTTGTTGATCAATCAGCACATATAACTCTCGCCAGTGAGAAAATTAAATAGTGCATCAACGAAATACAGAGTGAGTCCTAAAACTTATCCTTTTCCCAGTCCCAAACATCTAAATTCAAAACACCTCCAGTGCTTTTTTTGTCTTGATTTTGGGAAAGCTATTTTTAAACTCGCGATTATTATGTATATTTTTGTCATAATTATTTAAGTTGGGTACGTTCGGAGGCACGTGGAAAACATAAACATTGTTTCAAAATTAGAACGGTACTGAAATCGAAAACCGACACGTGCTTATAAACCAAAATATTTCTTTATTGACTGCCAGTGTTTACTGTTATTTATAAACTGAAAATGAGGTTCAATGTATCGCTTATAGTTTGGAATGCGAAACTTTTTGCTACAATGCAACAATGACTGACTTCAATAGAATTTTGAAACTTGATTTGAAAAGAACAAAAAGTAAGCTATTTTTTTTAACGCAATTCTTAAAATGTTAATGGAATAAAGTGTTGTTTTATTTTTAAATAAACAGTCAATTCGTCTAAATTAAGTCTAGATACCGTAAATTATGTTTAGGGTGATTTCTTGTTACACAATTATTGTGTTAATAGTGATGACCCCTTGAACGTTATAAATTTTATTATAACGATAACACGTTATTGCTGTTGCTGTCACACTGGAAATAATTACCTACGTACAGATATTCGAATTTAAATGGCAAGTCAATATTTTCTTCCCTTCTACATTCTTCGATAGTTTTGCGCATATTTCGTACTATTTAGACATTATTTGTATCAAAGTTTTGTATAGTTCATTGACTGCACTTTGGTGTATTTTTTTCTTCTTTTTTTTTTAGTTGAGCCAACGACCCCATGACCTACTTGGTGTTAACTGGTTAGTAGTCTCCAATGCGGTGGACCGACCAAACCAGGACTACGGTGGGAGGACCCTTAAATGAGTGCAGCAGAGTGGCCTAGGGTAGTGAGAGATAGCAGGGCATCGTAACGCATCAGATATGCCCCCTCCATATAACGTTAACGACTATTCTATCAAGAGTGAAACGAGACATAAGGGGTATACCGATAACTATCGCAAGATAAAATTGAAGTATCATTTGTATTACGAGTCCTAACCCTTCAAATCGGTACGCACGGCTGCTTCGTTGCTAAATTATGCAGGATAGTGGTACCTATCCGTGCGTGCTCACGTATGCTCAACTTTAGAAGCGTATCAGCAGTGTATTTACGCTATTTATGATATAAGTAATACTTACTACTTTTTTTTATGATTGAAGTATTACTGGCAGCCCGGAAGCCTTTCCAGTGTCACCAAGACATGTGGGTGAGCAAGGCTCAGCCAGGAGGGCAGAAACTCAGCGGGCTGATGCATGGGTTAGGTTGCACGTCGAACTCTTTGCCGAGTTCGACGAGTACGGTTACCGGAATCCCTAAGCCTGCTCTTAGTGTTAGAGCTGAAGGTATCTAATGCAAGATATCCGATAGATCCGTAAGATATGCCAGTCATAGCAATATCATAGGAAGAAAAAACTACCAGTCACGTTCGCTTTTTATATCAAAAACAAATTTACAGAATACTAACCGTGTTTTAACACTAAATTCATCATTCGTTAACTAACATGAATCTCATAACTGTCTGACTAATTAAAAGGACCGTAAATATAATCGACTCTAAGTCGACTCTAAGTCCGTCGGTAGTTTGTTTTCATGTTGCCTTTTAATGGCGGATTAGTCACTCGCTATAAAACGTCATTCTCATTTTCTTATTTACTACTTGCCCATGAAACGGTGACACGGATGGCGTGCACGGATTTTATAATGAGATATATGGGTCGACTATTATCAAAGCCGGCAATGTGACTTTTGGACAATTATTGGTAAATCAGAAAAACGAATTATTGACTTTGTATTCCATTGGCAGTCACAAAACTCTTCTGAACGACATCTTAGATAAATAACAGGTTAAGTATTAACCTTTATTTAATGCAGGTTTTGAACCGTATTCTTTGAAGGAGATGATTATATTCAAATCAATCTGTATTGACATATCAATAAGATTTTTTTGTCCAAATGCACAGATTGCCACCTTTGATGATAGACGACTCATATCCCGTCAAATGCTTATAGGATTGTATTGGTATGAAAAAGATTAATCCCTATACTATATCGAAATAATATACAATGGGCAAGCAAGCAAGCAAGCGCTCAAATATTTTACTCAGAATTTATTAATCAAAACAAATAAAATCTGATATTTCGATGCCTCCAATGAACACTACTCTAACTCAAAATTTTGAAATTTTCGTTTTTCACGCAAATCGCTTCACTATGTTATTACAATTAATCATTATTGATGGGGTTCGAAGCAAGAGTGAATCAGCTAGTTACACAAAAAAAGCATAAATATATCTCCAATAATAAAGATTTTATCAACTTATTTCGTTTAAACGCTCCTCCTGTAAATCTACGAATTTGGAGTTAGCGTAGTGTTCATTGGAGGCATCGATTTTACTTATACATTTATTACAATATATCGTGTATAATAAAACTTGTTTTATTCAACAAATAAAACTATTTATTCAACAAATAAAACTATTTATTCAACAAATAAAACTATTTATTCAACAAATAAAACTAAATATCACATTGTTCATCCTAATCGATGTTTCAGATATACTATACTTAATTATTTTTAATTTTTATAATCATATTGTGCACATTGAAATGAAATTAAATTTTTCGTTCATTTACCTACATACCAAGTGTTATCTACGTTTTTAATTTCCCAAGAATTCATAAAATTAAAATCATGTACTGGATGAACATATTGAAGGCTATTTGGTTGAAGAGACATTTCGCTTAACACTTAACAAAAGATCGTAAAAACCACACACACACGCAGCTTCTCGTACCTTCTAACCTAGGGTAGAACTGAGAGCCCTACCCAGTCCGCTAGCATGAGGAGTATTCACGACGCAAATTATCAAAGTGACCTCAGAACATCATAATCGACAACAGAATTTCTTCATTTTTTGCGAAAATTAATCATCATCTGCTCTCTAACTTGTTTGAATCACCAAAAGTACTTAGCAACAGGTTTTCGTTACAATAATCCGACGGTACATACAATTATATTAATACTCATCAGTTTCCGAGGTTCGAAAAACACTAAACGTGTCTTAGTGATTTGAAAGAAAAAAAAACAAACGAAGACCAAAAAAGTGAATCGTTAACATTCCTCATCTCGTATTGTATCTCAGCGGATTACTTCGTACATTTCATAATTCCATATACCCATTGAGAAGTCCAGCATCCATCATGCATTACATCATCCGATCGGCATTCCGATGGTCAGATTTTTTATCTGATCGTATCCGTTCTCAAAGAGTCCGTTGATACTGCTCTTGATGCAGACTAGGTATTTCCTGTAATAGGGCTGTCACTAACCCTTATGAAAATATGTTAATTTTACGATAGGTCTGAATTGAGCTACAGTTACTACCAGTCGGGGTTCTTATCGCATCCCTTCTTGAAAAAAACATTACGGATCCTTACGATCTACGAAAAAAATTATAATATTGCAATTTATTCCTTAAGCAAAATGTGAACCTAAAATATTGCATTTGACGACCCTGCCCCACTCCGTGGTAGCCAGTTAGACCTCATTGCGATATTTTTTACTCATCCATGACCATTCAAGTGTTCACATACCAACATTGTAAGTTTACAAAATGTGTTTTTGTGAACAGCTCATAAGCTCTGGCTTGAAAGTTCAAGGTAAAGATTAAGCTACGGTTTCATAATTAAATATGGCATCTGTATTTTTTCTTGCCGACAAAATTAAAGTGTGATCCAAATATATATACAACATTTTGCAAGTAAACAGTTGAAAAAAGGAACAAATTATTCCCGTTAAAGACTTTTAACACTATTTTTAATTTTTTTATAAAAAAAATTATGTAAAAAATACGCTAATTATCGTTATCTATACTTCTTCACTTATAATAATAATATAAAGAGGAAAGATTTGTTTGTTTGTTTGTACGATTTGAAAAATTCTTTCACTGTTTGGAAGCTAAACTATTCCCGAGTGACATAGGCTATAATCTTTTTTGAAAAAAGTTAGGGATCCTTACTAAAACTCCAATAATGTAACCCAAAGTGTAAAAAAATTACCTAAAATATTCTTTACATCCCGTGTCCTGCGAAAACTATTGATGATAGAATAAAATAATGTACTACGACTTTGTAGAACACATTATTATTTACAAAAAGTATCGCGACAGCATATGTCTAACTATTATAGTTATGCCGCAATAAGTGTTCTTTTATTTAAAAAAATAAAACAACGTCAAATATCGTTGAAATTTTTGTTAAAGACCCGAGCGGAGCCGAAGCGGGCCGCTAGTCAGCTATAAATAACGAAGGTATTTCCTTAAAACGTATTAAATAAATACTGATGCACCACGAAGTCTTATCGTATCGATCTCGGCACATCTGCATAAGCTTCCGATTAAATATGTAGATAAATGCTATTAACATGTAATTACAGTTGACACAGGCATGGGGGCATTGGTATTCGACTAGTGTATCCAGACGAGGACGGACACGTAATCACGACGCCAAAACATCAACAATAAAATATGCGTGCTATCAAATAATGTACGCATTATGAAAATAATATTATATTATATAAATGTAGTTTGAAAAATTAATAAAAAAAACACGCTTAAATACTGGTGGTAGGACCTCTTGTGAGTCCGCACGGGTAGATACTACCACCCTGCCTATTTCTGTCGTGAAGCAGAAATGCGTTTCGGTTTGAAGAGTGGGGCAGCCGTTGTAAATATACTTGAGACCATAGAACTTATATCTCAAGGTGGATGGCGCATTTACGTTGTAGATGTCTATGGGCTCCAGTAACCACTTAGCTCAACCCATCCAAGCAAAAAAACAAAACTGAACTACTCTTAATTATTTCATAAAAAAAAATATTTGTATCCTAATTTGAATTTCCTTCCCTAATCGTTGGTAGCCTAAGGGGCTATTCCAATTTCGCGCGGACCCGTAGGTAAGCTCACGGGCTCAACCTGAGTGAATTGCTAATACTAGACCTAACAAGAGCTGTGCTTCGCTGAATCTACACTAATCACAATCTTGACCCACTGAAAAGATCCAGCGAGAAACTCATTAAGTTGTATCCTATTCATACTGGTCAGGATACCAGAGCGAAGGATATAAGAATGTTGTAGTCATTGGTCAGTTATCAAGACGTATGAAAATTTTCAACTTCATCGGCAGTCTTGAAGTTAGTGAAAAATATGTTTAGGAATTTCGCCACATAAATAAAATGTTACATACACACATACATACCAAGCTAATAAAAACGTGTTAAAAATAACGAGCGTATTCTCAAAAATTTCAAGTGCTATAAATAAAATAGCATATTACGAACAACGCTTATTAACGTGCTCTTTATTAGAAATAGTACAATAACTACTTACCAAATCATAACAATAATTATGTTTGCTATTTGACTAGTCGTTTTCGACTCTACGCATTTCTCTATTCAAAAATTTCAAATATTGTCGTTCTTTTTCACTGTTTGAAAAGTAGACGAATAATACAGATAATCTAAAAACTGAACATTAACAAACAAAGTAAAATTAATTAAAATAATAATTATCAATAAAAATCAAAACGTATTGTCGTATGAACCAGCCATCTGATGCTGCAAGACATCAACGCGAAGGATCACTGTCCAGGATTCATTCCATTAAAGTGTTATTCCATTAAGGATTCGCTTTGGCAGTTGATATTGACGTTTCCTTGCCGAATTCAAATAATTCAGTACAGTTTAATGCTTCCTTGACAGGCCCGCGTTACGCATTCGAGATTAGCCCAGCACATAGGTGTCGTGGTTGAGTGACGCTTAACGGTGAAGCGAAATGAATTTATGATTTGACATCGAAAACATGAATGTTTTATAATTCGATAGCTCTTAGAATGTTCGTCTTTGTGAGCTCAAA
Organism: Bombyx mori; assembly: GCF_030269925.1. Classification (NCBI taxonomy): domain Eukaryota; kingdom Metazoa; phylum Arthropoda; class Insecta; order Lepidoptera; family Bombycidae; genus Bombyx; species Bombyx mori. Next base: position 11,863,736 of record NC_085124.1, on the reverse strand, counting down.
GGTAATAAGGTAGGGCTCTAAGAATAATAATTGAAAATCGATGATTGATATTTAAAATAAGCATCGTTTGGAAGTAAACTATTATACTTAATAGGAGTTTTTATGTACGCAATAGGTTCCATTATTTTTATTTATTTACTAGCTGACCTGGCAGACTTCGTAGTGCCTCAATGCCTCAAAAAGACCTAAACTTTTGTATAATATAAACTTAAAACAAACAAAAGGAATCCGTCCGACGGGAGACACATCAAAGGAAAAACAAAATTGTTATTTTTATTTATTTCCGAGAATTTTCATAATTATCTACCTTTTAAACCTTCTCTGGACTTCCACACATAATTCAAGACCAAAATTAGCCAAATCGGTCCAGCCGTTCTCGAGTTTTAGCGAGACTAACGAACAGCAATTCATTTTTATATATTTAGAAGTTTTAATTAGTAAGATAATCTAATATATAAAATTCTCGTGTCACAGTTTTCGTTGCCATACTCCTCCGAAACGGCTTGACCGATTTTGATGAAATTTTTTGTGCTTATCCGGTATCTATGAGAATCAGCCAACATCTATTTTTCATCCCCCTAAATGTTAGGGGTAGTCCACCCCTAAATTTTTTTTTTTAATTTTTAGACAAAATTTTTAATTTCTATTTTTTTATGATACAACATACAAAAATACATACAATCCTCAATTTTCACCCTTCTACGATCAACCCTTATTTTTAATAGCCATTTTAGTAATTTAATCATTTTTCCTCTCCGGTCGAAAACTGATCAATCGTCATTTAATTAGTTATCCCCGCCAGATGTCTACAGGTGTCACTTCTGACCCAGTAAACAGCACGGAGTAGGGATGTTGTCTCTACAGTTTTCGGCTATTATTAGTGTTTATGCTTCAAGCGTAGTTGTTAAACATTTTTAGTTCATCGCCTTGCATGTCAGATGGAAAAAGTACAAAAAAAGAAGAAGATTTCACTAACGATACAATCACAGATGTCGACGGATATCCAATATATCGTCGAAGGAATCCAGATAATGGCGGACAATCATTTATTATAAACATCAGCAACACAGACATTGATATTGACAATCGTTGGGTCGTGCCATATTGCCCCTGCTGAGCAAAACATACAATGCTCATATTAATGTTGAGTTTTGCAGCTCTGTGAAGAGCATCAAATACATTTGCAATTATGTCCATAAAGGCAGTGACATGGCGGTGTTTAGAGTGGAAAATATGAATGTACCATGGCACACAAACATTCGCTTGAGGCGTTGAACAGGACATTGAAAGATATTAAAAACAACGACAAACTATTTGGTGGCACTCTGTTAGTCCTTTCAGGTGACTTCAGACAAACACTTCCCGTAATTCCACGTTCAACATACGCTGATGAAATCAACGCCTGCTTAAAATCATCGACATTGTGGCGTAATGTTGAAATAGTACAGCTGAAAGTAAATATGCGCGTTCAATTGCTTCAAGATCCATCCGCTGAAACATTCTCTAAACAACTCTTAGATATCGGTGATGGAAAAGTCACTATAGCTGAAACTGGATACATAAAATTAGCGAATGATTTCTGCACTATCATTGATTCGCAAGATGCTCTCATTGAACAAATATTTCCCGATGTACACACGAATTACATAAATCTCGAGTGGCTTGCAGAAAGAGCAATATTAGCTGCAAAAAATGTGGACGTTGACATTTTAAATCTGAAGATACAACAGTTATTGCCAGGGGACTTGGTATCATATAGATCTATTGATATAGTTTGCGATGGCACTGAAGCTGTAAATTTTCCAACAGAGTTTTTGAACTCACTGGATTTGCCAGGCATGCCACCACATAACTTACAATTGAAGGTTGGATCTCCAATTATTTTGCTTCGTAATTTGAACCCGCCACGGCTATGCAAAGGTACGCGATTATTCATTAAAAAAATAATGAACAAAGTTATCGAAGGCACCATTTTAAATGGCAAGTTTCGAGGTGAAAATATATTGATACCACGAATACCTATTATACCCACAGATGTGCCAATTCAATTTAAGCGGGCTAACAAAAAATATTGTTCACGCTGCAGCATTAAGAGATTAATATTATGTAATGAATTAATTATATATATAATTATTACTTTTAATAAATTAAAACAATTAATGTTTGGTGTTTTGTTATTTTTAAACAACATTCCCTCATCGTTCCCAGCGCTTCAGGCCTTTTTCACTCATATTCCACATCCTTATACACTTCCAATAAGTTAGTATTTTAGAAATTCTCTAGAAATCTTATATATGGCAAGACACCGTTTGCCGGGTCAGCTAGTATGAATATATTATTATTATTTTACGGTATGACTGTTACCCGATTGTCTCAATAGTGTTATAATAAAAAAATATTATTAACAACGTGTTTTATTACAGAAAGCATTTACTTTATACATTTCCTAATACGATATTGGAATTATATACAATTCCGAGGAAATTTATACATTTCCTAGGATATCTATACATTAAATAGTTTTTCAAACCATATTTTATACATTTCCTAAATAGTATCGGAATTGTACACATTTCCTAGGATTTGTATACAATTCCTTGATTTCATACATTTCCGATAACATATATATGGGTGATTATACAAAAGTTGGGTAACTATTGAGGATATTTTGTTTACTATAGTTATTAAATCAAATTGTTACAAATTTGGGTGTATATGATGGCTAATCTAATGATTATCTTCTTCCAAATCGGGCCAGTCACTTTTTTAAATAGATTGTGAGATATTTAAAATTTTCTGAATTTGACTGCCAGGGGACTGACGAGGCTAACATAGTACTGATAAAATACACAATTTTGTAAGAATTATAATGAAATTTAATAAAAAATAGTACAAATCTCTTACTTTTAATAATAATGGGACATGTCTTTTAAGTATTATAATCACTTAGTAACAATTAAAAATAATTATTAATATTATATGTAATACTGGGAGAAAATACTATCTCAATTTTCAATACAGCCTTTTGAAATTTAACGTAAAGTTATTCACTTAGCTTTTACTACTTTTACTTAGTTTTACTTAAAATTTCAAGTAATCAACAAACAATGGAAACATGTATATTTTCAAAAACATCATTTTATCCTTAAATTGGTAAAAAACCCTCATCCCTTTTGTAATGAGGTTTGGTACGGGTATTTTTTATTATTTTATTATTATTTGATCCACGGGAACATCTGATACATCTTTTTCATCCATTTTGAACAGAGTGCCATTGTGATTACAAATTTTGAGAAGTTACTCTTACTTCACCGTCTTCATCATCAACCGAAGAGCAGACCGCTGTATAATGATATTTTGTTTTATTTATGAGATATTGGTCTCTCATGTCTTCAATTCCGGTCTTTGGCGTTTTTTTAACAGATTTTATTACTTTTTTAGTAATAGTAATTTAGCTGTTTTTTGACTCATACATTTTTGACGCTGAGTATTTAGTTTAGCTTTAAGCTTTGAAACTATAGCCTCCATCTTTTTTATTTCCCTGTTTCAAGATTTTCTGTGTCTTTCACTTCTCCTTTTGGCTTCTTTTGATCTTTGTTCTTCGTTAATAACAGGTCTGATTGCTTGATTAACTATGGGTCGTATTTCGTCGTCAGTTAGTGGAGGAGTATTCTGGCATATAAAATTATTAGTGGTTGGTTTCAATAGCTGTTTTCTTTGCCTGTATGAATATTTTTTCCATTTTTTTTCTAGTTATTCGTTGGTTGGTGTCATGTCTTTAACATTTTTTCTTTGTCCTTTCTTTTTTTCCCTTAAGTACTGAAATTTTGTTTTTTTTTTGTATTCCGTTAATTTAATAGGATCACTTTTAATTCTGTCCAAGCGAGCCTCTCCGGCTTCTCTCTTTTTTTTAAATATTTCTTCCCTAGTTTTTTAGAGTGTCGCATGATGTTTTACACTGAAATATAAAATAGAAATGCTGATACATGGTAGCAATTAAGATAAATGCGCTCTAAAACAATATAAATAACAGTACTATGGAGACACGTCAGTCCTCTATCGCGATACCTAACAAAGGACTGACGCCAACGGACTGACGAAAAAGGCATAATTGGAGGTTATAATCAGAACTAATGTTTTTTTTGGTAATTTCGTATATCAACAAACTACATTTTAACAAATCATAGTTAACTATGTATAAATGAAAATAAACCTCACATTAACAAGAAAATAACGACTCACCACAGGACTGAAATTTTGACTGGCTTCGCACGTGTGTAGACGACAAACACAACCCAAGCAGTGATATAGTTATGGCGACCGTCAAATTGTGCGGTCCGACACTAACTTCATTATCAACATTAAAGCTTAAACAGGGATTTGACCTTGACTCGATGATATTTGGCGAGATTTTCAAATTTTAAAGAACACACAACGGACTGACCAATGAAACGAACACAAAGTTTCTTATTTTTTTTAAAATAAAATGGAGAACATTGCATTATGAAAGTTGTAGTATATAATACTATATACATCACAGATTGTAGTAAATTAGTAAGTTTTCTTAAATCAATGATAATGTTTAATGGATAGTCACTTGATTGTTAGTTTTCGGGATTGTGACATGCCAAAGGACTGACGTTTTAAGTATTAATTTGGTTTTTTTACTAACTTGTATTTAAAATAAAGAAGTGAAATTGGGTGACCAAATAAAGGACGTTTCGTTGTTTTAAAATAAATTGGTATTTCAATAAAATATAATAAGACTTTGTATATATTGGCTGATGACATAGAGTTACCCAATTTTTGTATAATCACCCATATAGATTTCACGTTGTTCATCATACTTATGCACATATCTTTATTTTGCACTGGTAATGAACTCACGACAACCTACACTTATTTCCAACTGCGCCATCTACCTATTTACGTCGCGAAACAATCTATCGTTGCACATTGAAACCTTCTATCGAAAACCGGAAAATAAGTAATAAAAAAGATGTGTGGTGTCGTGGGTCGCCGGATAGGAACGAAGTTCTTTATTTTAAAAATATTAATTTTAAGTTCTATTCGAGGTATAAATAAAATAAAACTGGAGGTTTCGCAACAACCCACGGTCATTCGGTAACGTGCGAACTTATTGTGGTACACTTCATTCACGGTTGTTTGCGTATGAGTTAGTGTATTGCGCAAACGAACGCTCTGAGATCGTGGTCAATGAATGATAAAAAAATATGTTATTTTTTGTACGTTATTACAAAGTTAAGTCGTACACTGTGTGCATTACTAGTAAAAATCTTACGTTACGGACGTTTTTTCCCGGTTAGGGTACCCCTCCGCATCGTCCCATAAGGAACTTCGTTCCAAAAATAAATTTAATTCGTCGTTTCAAACTGCATTAGTAATATACCCAAGACACAATAAGAATACTCTCACGTGTCAGATCGCCCGCAGCCATTTACGAATTCGAAGCATCGCATACACACAAGAAGAATCGAGTTTATGAACGAGGTTATAAAAAGGCAGTTTTTAATAATAATAAAAAACGAAAAACAAAAAAAGACGGAACGTAAAACAATTGTAAAAGGCCCGCATGCCACACGCCTCGCGAGTATAAAAATTATATGCTTTCGTTCCGTTCTTAAATATCAGACGGGTAAGAAATATATTGTGCTATTTCATTGGACGCGTACTTCACTGTAAATTAAACTGTGTGAGAAATACAAAACCGTGAGAAACTCTTGAATATATGACCAAATCTCATTGCAACTTCTCCATCGTCCGTCCATATTAGTAGTGAGTATTATTTAGTGTCTCTTAAGGCCTGGGCAGGCAACCAACAGACGCTTCGATTCTTGAGATCTTTATTCCCATGCCACCGCCATTTATTCCTCATCTCCAAACACTGTCCACATGAATCTTGTGATAAAATTTGGAGGCCAAAACATATTATCCTACTGCCATACATAGTAACCATAGCCTAAGATATTAACTCCTCCAAAATATGTGATGCACAGTTCACATATACAATCTGCCTCTGAATACAATATGTTTGTTGTGTCATCAATCAAGTTTATATTACATAGGTAGTCCACAATCCCAAGGCGCCCTGTAAAGGCCCCAAGCAAATATCTTAGTTGATTTCTATAAAGCCTCCCGGCTTTACCCTTATTGGTGTACTATAGAGCACTTTGGTATATCTTAGTAATGGCGTAATACGACGTTATTTCTGCCGTGACACAGACACGCATTCCGGTCTAAAGGTTCCGGCTTGCACTAAGGGTACTAGGGTGGGTGTCTAGGGCGACGAAATTGTCAAGGACTTCAAAATGTGGTGATCGTTTTCAAAGCATTATTCAAATATTGCGTATCTTAATGGTATTATCCGTTACTCTCGTCTAAAAAGATTTTGTTTGACAACTTACTTTTTTTTATTTGACTTATAATTTCGTAATAAAAAAGGTAATAATATTAAGTTCTACAATAAGTACTTGTATGTAGTATAGTTAGTTAGTAGTATAGTATAGTTGTATATAATATACGAGTATACATATGTGCTTCAATTTAAACAACTCACGTATGGTAAGGGCGCGTATGAAAGGTAAGACATCTGGACATTTTCTTTTTTTTATTGCTTAGATGGTTGGACGAGCTCACAGCCCACCTGGTGTTAAGTGGTTACTGGAGCCCATAGATATCCACAACGTAAATGCGCCACCCACCTTGAGATATAAGTTCTAAGGTCTCAGTATAGTTACAACGGCTGCCCCACCCTTCAAACCGAAACGCATTACTGTTTCACGGCAGAAATAGGCAGGGCGGTGGTACCCACCCGCGCGGACTCACAAGAGGTCCTACCACCAGTAATTACGCAAATTATAATATTGCGGGTTTTATTTTTATTACACCATGTTATTCCTTCACCGTGGAAGTCAATCGTGAACATTTGTTGAGTCGTATTTCATTAGAAAAATTGGTACCCGCCTGAGATTCGAACATCGGTGCATCGCTCAACACGAATGCACCGGACGTCTTATCCGTTAGGCCACGACGACTTCAAAACATGTATTAGATGAATATATTTAATTTATGTAACAGAGTGTCAATTTTCACTTTGCCCCAGAATAGTCAGGAAACGTCGGCCCTAGGCCTGGTCACATCTACTAAGTATTCATAATAAAAAATAAAAACAGAAGAAACAAACCCTAAACAACAGTAAAAACACTAAGACACATAAGACCAATAAGAAAGTCGAAAGACAACATTTCACAGAATAAACTGTACATATATAATACATAATAATTGTAATGCTCTTTATATTACATAGATAGTCGGTGCTGATTACAAAATGATAATGCCTAGTACAAATTCGTGTATGACATCAGAGGGCAGCGGTTCAATGAAAATGCGTCTTCAGATAACTTTTAACATTAAAAAGAATATTTGAACTCTAGTATGAATGAAATACACCGGCTACATAAGTAGCTAGATTATCTTAGTAGTCTAAGAAGCTTTTAATTTATAAGTAGACAAGTTCAAACGTCGACTTAAATAGCATCAGGGGTATATTCTATACCTATAACGAGGGGTGGAAAGCCGTTTGGTTTAAGCATCATTTTTGCAATATTACTGGAGAGCCATTTGAAGTTTAAAATTTGGAGAAAATACCATAACAAAAAAACTTCTTCTGCTATTTCAACGGAGTAAGCTTAGTTGAAGTTAAATTAAAAGCATCGAACTGTTTATGCTGATACCAAATAAAATATTTAATTACAAAGATAAATGTCGCGTCTTAAGCGATATGTAGCTTAAGTCCCTCGATAATATTTTGAGACAATTATTAAATTTTACCATAAAATGTGGCCGGTTTTAACACGTATATTGATTTTTGTTGTTATATGAATGAGATACGCCTTCATACAGTTACTGTTACCACTTAAGAAAAGTTTTTGCCATTGCAATTATCTTATGGTATACAACAGGTTGAAAATGATCTTAACAAATGATGCTTTACATATGTCCATTTAGCAAAAGCAAAACCTGACCGGGTTTCATTTAAGTAACATTTTAAAAGTATGTTACATCAACAATAACATCCATATTTACCGAGAATCAAAGTAGAACATGAAATACCTTCTACTTTAACTAACGCAGAAAAGTGCGTATTAATCGATAGGAAAATAAATTACATGAAGCTTGAAGAACCACTATTACCGTTAGATTCTCAAACATGGTCTTGAACACTTATCAACTACAGCAAACAGGTATTTATTGAACTGTAAACGTTACGATGTGGAGAATTCTACAAATGCGTAAGAGAAATTTTGTATCTCATTTAGAACTTTTATACAGAATATCCCAAAAAGTCTTGGGCTATAATTTGTTGATAACTGGAAATAAACTAGTTGGCTTCCGGCAAGCAAGGGCGGAGCTTTCACTGTAAGCCTCGATGGCGTTGCTATAATTAACATCATATAAAATACCTTATATAATTAAACCAAAATCGGCCAAATAATGAAAGATTAAAGTCTGGCCGAAACTAATTTCTGCAGAGTAAAGCTTTAAAGGCTCAAATTTGGGAACAGCCATGCTATATTAATTTAAAAAAAGTGCTCAAACTTTATAGAAGTTTGGAAATAAGCGTGTCCGGAACTGAACCATGTGTGGTCTCACAAGGGGTAAACGCATATCAATGACATGAGATCTAATTACACAACAAAGTGCTGCTTTTCGACAATCGATTTATGGATCACACAAATTTAGTCGAGGCGATACAGAATGGCTGATATGAAATATAGTTCAGAACCGTTGGGGTGATTTGTGTTTTAAATTAATGTATTATGGTATTTTTCCCAGAAGTTTTAGTTGGACTACACGTTTCAGGTTCCTTCAAGAAAAGCTCCAGGTAAAAGTATAGAAATTGAAAAGGGTACAACAGATACTGACGGGCCATACACAATAAATGGTTGCAGTTTTCATTTAACAAAATCATTTCAGCGGGAATGGTAATACGCTTTTTTAAAATTGAATATTGAACTTTTTAACAAATACAATTTATGAATCTTAATTCTAAATTATCGATCTGTGAAATTGCTTTCGATTATTGCTGCACTATAGCTGCATATAGGCAATTTACTTTATCATGAACTAGCTACACCCACCCGGTGATCATGACTTTTGTTCACAATTTCATGGGTTTTTAATTTTTTGGCGCGAAAACCTTCTTTTTCGAAAAGGAACGTAGCATAAGTTACTTCTTATAATATTAGCTATCTGCTAGTGAAAGCCCTGTGATAATCAATCCAGCCGTTTCGGAGATTAGCCGGAACTGACGCATATATTCTTTTTTTAAAGTTTTTGATATACCCTATACTTACACCTTCTTAAGTACGGTATATCAAACGCATATGGTAAAAATATGTTTTTTTTTATGTTACAAAAGCACTTTAGTTTTCTTCATTTGAATGGACAGATTCGTAGATTTGACAATTGTAAAAAGCATGACACAAAATGGCGATCTCTCATTATTAAACTATACCATGGTAAGTTAATATTTTCGTTGCCTTCGAAGGCATACGACCCAACTGATTGTTGAGCTGTCACCATCACCCATGGACATCAACAATGCCCACGGCACAGGCGAGCCTTTTTCGGGTAGAGGGCCGAACCTCCTACGAGGTCCCCGCGCAAAAGGGGCGCGCGGGGTATGTGAGACTCAACGATCTGCATGGTGTTGTGAGCAGACCGCGGGCCCAAGGATTTTAGAGCCCACCCACTAAACGACTCCTCTGCACTCTTACACCCGACGTCCGATCCCCTCCGAGGTCAGAACCCGGATGAGGTAGGGGGGCTACCGCGGTCAACACTACAACCAGACGGCGCGGCTCACCCCAAGGACGCCCAGCCGACGGAGCCTTCGAGGCGAATCGAAGGCTCTGAAACGTCGGCCGTCTCGGTACGGCAGCCCGTCGGGCCGCCCAGACGGTGCCGCTGGTGTCCCGGAATACCCCGCTGGACCAGAACCAGCCTGCCGGGTCGGGACGCGATACACCGTCGACCGGTCGCTCTATTCACTCCACGGCAGCGCGCTAGAGTGCTGGTAGCGCGCCGCGCGGCCTCACCCCCTCAGGTCGCCCCTTGACCTTCACCGGGGGGAGGCCGCCACCTACAGGGGCCGGGACGTACGGGCGTATTCCCGCCTCCGGCCCCCGGCTCGACGGCGACGGATCGGTGCGGAAAGGGAAGAGCTCTCCCTCTCTCGCTCCGCCGCCTCCTTCTGCGAGATGGTGGCCTCGCAGAAGTCGAGCATCGCCTTCCAGGACGCGTCGCTGCCGAGCATCGTAGCCACGACGCGCGGCAGCGAGAGGTCCTCTCCAATGACCGCGACGAGGGCGGCGCGTTGCTCGTCGAATCCAGAGCAACGCGCCAGCGTGTGTTCCGCTGTGTCATCCTCGTCGCGGTCAGCGCAGTGGTGGCACTGCGCCGTCGGTTCCCTTCCGGCTATCTTGTGCAGGTACCGGCCGAAACAACCATGGCCGGTAAGCATCTGCGTTAGCCGGAAGGTGAGGCATCCGCGGTCGCGGCCCACCCAGTCCGCGAGAACCGGGCGGACCGCCTCGACGGTTCGGAGGCCGGCCGACGGGTCCGCCAAGCGGCGAGACCACGCCTCCAGCACGGACCGCCGAGATTGGAGCCTCCGCGCTCGAACTACTCCTTCGCCGGGGCGCCCTTCCCCCCTAGAGCGGAGGTCGCTACGCCACCGGTAATCGGCAGCGAGCGCCTCCGCCTCCAGGTCCCAGGGTGGCGCCCCGGCGAGCAAGCACGCCGCCTCGAAGGAGACGGTGCGGTATCCTCGGATCGCCCTGACCGCGATCGCGCGCTGCGGACGTCGCAGCGCGGCGACGTTCTGGCGGGTCAGGGCGTGGCACCATACGGGCGCGCCGTATAGTGCCATCGACCGCACCACCCCCATGTAGAGGCGGCGCGCCACCTGATCGGGTCCCCCGACGTTTGGAAGCAGCCGGCTCAAAGAGCCGGCCGTCGCCATCAGTCGAGGGCCCAACTTCGCAAAGTGAGCGCGGAAGTTCCACCGACCGTCCAGTTCAAGGCCGAGGTACCGAAGACCGGTCACCCCGACCCCGACGCGGACGCCTCCGATCACGAGGTGGGCACCCACAGGCGGCGCTCGTCCCGGCCCGTGAAAGAGCAGGGCCTGGGTTTTGTCGAGCGCCACCTCGAGCCCCAACCGTCGGATCCTGGTGACGACGTGTGCCACGCCTGCGCACGCCAGACGGGCAGACTCCCGGTAGTCCCTCCCCGGAGCCACGACCAACGTGTCGCACAGGCGAGCCCTCGTCTATGACTCTTTTCGCACTTAATTCGAAAAATGACTTATCACTGCCATTTACACACATCAAAAACTGATGAAAACAAATAACATTTGAAAATCATTCCACATTTTTATGGACTTCTCCTCTTAACTTGATCAATCAACACGGAATACTCCATACTTGAGCACGAGCTATCATCGAAACATACTCATTGCACACATGGTGGTCCTAGAAGCACGTGGAAGCCGATAACGACATAAGGAGCTGTTGAATGAAGAGGGTTCTGACATTACAGCTTTAGGACCACCAACGAAGAGGAAATTTTGCAGATTTTCAAATCTTATATATGTATATATAAAAATGAATTGCTGTTTGAATTATTTGTGGAAGTCCAGAGAAGGTTTAAAAGGTAGATAAATATGAAAACACTCGAAATTAAATAAAAATAAAAAATTTGTTTTTCTTTTGATATGTCCCCCGTCGGACGGATTCCTTTTGTTTGTTTTAAGTTTATTTTATACAAAAGTTTAGGTCTTTTATTTATCGATTGAAGCACTACGAAGTCTGTCGGGTCAGCTAGTTTTAGTATAATTTAGGCTTTGTTCGAATGTACTCAACAATGACAAGAGTTTAACAAGAAAAAAGTTGTGTATCCCTTTTCATTTTTTTTTGTTGTTGTTGTAATTAATAAAATTATTTTAGTGTTTGTATTTAGTCTATTACTTTTTTGGTTTTAACAAATTCGTTTATTCCATCAAAACGTATGATTAAAAGGCCGTATGCTTGGTCGTAAAACATTGGACTTAATCAATCTACAACATGGAGATTATAGTGCAAGAGAAAGAAAACTGAGATATAAAATTATAAATGTTTATATGTGCGGACGTGCTGGCCATCTTGAATCATGAGGTCAAAACGTCAATTGTCAAATGTCAATCTATGACTACCAATACAAATCAAAAAAGGAGGCAGAATGCCAAGTTCTGACTGTGATACCTGCCCATGTAGGCTGAACGTTGGCCATACGCAGTATAGTAAAATACACAGAGAAATCTGCTGCCTATTATCTGGTAAATCCCTTACCTTTTTAAACTTAAATGTTACCTACTTACATAAAATGGTTTCTTTTTAAACTTTAACTTATATAACAACATAAATATTTCGAAGCATTCCAAAGAGGAAAAGAAACCAGCTGATGTAGAAATACCATCTTAACTCACGCTCCAATTCATTCTGCTCATTCAGTAAACTATTCGTTAATGGGTGAGAGTACTCAAGTGATATTTTCAAACCTTTCATAGAATTCCTACATTACAATATAAATTTTCTCATATAAATAGTTTCTAGGAATATACCGTCGACGGCTATAAAATCTACTTTTGGCCCTAAAGTATTTTAAAAGATAAGTAGAGTGAGTCTAATCTGGTTCAACCAGTTTATTGAAAGGAGGACTGCGGTTTGTTAAACAAACGGGCGCCATTGTTGTACCTACATTAACTGTAAATGCTCAACAAGTTCTAATGGAATTCGAAACGACCATAACTACAAAGTTTCCACGTATTAAGTATTAGGTAATTTCAATTTTCTCTCATACCTACTTTTAATACTCACACTTCGAAATTTTTAAACATGAAAAAAATAAAATTATACTACTGATTTAAATTACTACTTTCGAGATCTTGCTTCTACCACCGATACCAATTCAGTTCTTATGAAACATATAAGATAATTAAAAAATCTTGAATCAAAAAAAAAATCGTCAAAAATATCTCCTTACATATAAAATAGTCTCACTAACCACAACTTTAAACTGATCTCAAACGACATGAGCATGGAAACAGTTACGAAACACAATATCAATTATTTAACATCCCACACGAATCACGGCGTCCGCAATTACAGGCCATTCAATGAATTATAGCTTACCTAATTGGTTTGTGAGTTCGTCTTAGCTATTTCTATTGTTTTTGGTAACGGAAAAATGGGAATTCATTTGGTATGTTTAAAAACAACGAAAACGTTCAGAGGCCGTTGTTTATCAAGCTTAAAGCTTTTTACCAGATTCTCCTGGATGTTTATACGATTGAGGGGTAAAGAAGAAGATCTATGGGATTTCTAGACGCACTGGTAGATTAAATGTACAGATATTTCTGTGGACACTGGTGTCTGGACTTATTAATGATACCTGTGCTTTTTATTTCAACCTAAGCTGATGGTCTTGAGAGACCATTTCAGCGTAACCTTAACTAGTAGGCGAGCTCACGGGGCTCGAACCAGACGTCGTTGCTAACACTAACCCTAGCAAGAGCAGTGCTTCACGGAAACTACCACCGGATTGGAAACGCGACCCACTGAGAAAATCCGGCTAGAAATTCAGTGGGCTGTGTCTGTGGGTTAATTTACTCGCCGAGCCCTTCGTCACAAGCGACGGGTTCGATGAGAACGATGACCGGAACAATGTGCAATAAGTTGAACAAACTCGGTCATTCATTCAGTCAAGTCATTGTATTTTATAAACACTTTGTACCATTATTATCACTTTCATAAATATCCACCCTCGCTCAAGAACATTGACAGCGATAAAGGAAAAGCCAGGCTACTGCCAACAAAACTCGACTTTTAACGTAACATTAAAATATGCTGATATTATCAAAGGATTCCAAAGGATGTCAAGTGTTCTTTGATACGAAATTATGCCGGAAATTAACATATTCTATGTTCAGTCATACCGCTGTATTTTGTTATTAGCTTACGCTCGCAGATGGGCTGAGATGTTTTAAACGAAACATCCACCCATGCGACATTGAATGCAGGAATGGTTTGACACTGCTAATGGCATGGACTATGCTTTAAATTATATTAATCAGAAGGTGTAAATTGCGAACGGACGAATCCAAATCTATACTAATATATAAATCTACAGCGGTTTTTACGGATGTTTCGTTATAACTACTGAACCATGCATCCGATTGATTTGAAACTTGGTATCCATGTAGAATATACATGTACTTAATGAACAGGCTAATATTTATATGAGTGTTGGACTCCCTACACCAGTTGCGGGGGCGTTAATGATGAGAATCTTTTTTTTGTGGGGATGAGAAATAATAATGTTAATTTTAAATGCCCAGCGAAGCGGACGGGTACAGCTAGTTAATTTATATAGCCAATCGTCATAAATACCGAATGCTATATTTTTCTATACATCTATTACATCACAATTCTTACACATTACTGAATAGAATGATATGTTGTGTGTGTGTATATATAAATAATATGTTCTAGTATATTAATGCAAGCATTACTCGCGGCTTTTTGAATTCATAAAGCGCATCATGAACATTTTAGAATAGTAATCATTTTTATCGTGTGCATTTTACATAATTATCGGAATAATAACCGTTATATTATTATAAGGTACAGCTTCAGCCGGTCAACTTTGAGATTTGATATTTAGTTATACTGGTTTAAGTGCCCTAGTGTGTTTCGAATCAATTTCATTAATTCCACTCCTGAGTGGATAGTAAATTTTGTATGAACAAACATTCATTAAGTTAATGTGTTAATTGTGCCATTTCTCAAATTGTAATGTACTCTTCAAAGTAAATGAAACAAGATAACGCGAATGAAAACGTAATTGACATAATTGCGATTAAATATAGAAAAACTAAAAATTGTGGTATTACGTACTCCAAGTCGTGACTTCTTGAACGTGGGGTAGAAAGATACCTTAAAATTACACCTCAAAAAACCTCCACAATACGCCCGAGGTACATTTTATTTAAATGCCACTGTCAAGACTTTCCTATTCACAGTGAGAAGTTATCTCTACTTTTAACCCGTAGATACATACATAATTGTTATATTTACACACAGTTCTCGGGCATATCTGATGACGTTGTTTACAGAGTCTGTATGTAAACAATGTAAATTCATGTATATGCTTTGGGATGTTCCATTTTGCCTTCTTGGTTTTAATTTTTTTTTGATGATTGAAAGATTACTGGTGGCACGAAGGCCTTTCCAGCTTCACCAAGTCAGGTGGGCGAGCAAAGGCCCAGCCAGGAAGAGTGGAATTTGCTAACAACTGCCCGAGCGCCTCCGAAGAAGACCCATCAACTCAAGAGCAATTACTTCGCGAATGAATCTAATACCGGATCGGAATCGCGACCCACTGAGAAGATCAGGCGAGAAACTCAGCGGGCTGATGCATGGGTTAGGTTGCACGTCGACCTCTTTATCGAGTTCGACGAGTACGGTTACCGGGGTTCCTCAGCCTGCTCCTAGTGTTAAAGCTGAAGGTATCTAATGCAAGGGTTATTGGATCTGATGGATCCGTAAGGACGTGTCTAGGGCGACGACGGTGACTTGCTCCTGCGTGATCAGGATTCGGATGGTTTTAATATGTCCGTTGGTGAGACAGTATGCATACTCGTATCGAGGAATGCGATTTTGTTAGGGTTCTTCTAAATCTTCGGCATGCTTTAACTTACTTTTTTTTTCCCTACCTATGCTGATAGCCTTGAGGTGCTATTTCAGCTTCGCCCTAACTTGTAGGTGAGCTCACGGGGCTCAAACCGGAATGAACACTGGCCCTAGCAAGAGCAGTGCTTCGCAGAATCCACTACCGGATCGGAAGCGCGACCCGCTGAGAAGATCCGGCGAGAAACACACTGGGATGTGGGTTTTAACTTACGTTTGCCGCTAAGGGCGCTGTTCCAACTCCATACAAATTTGAGTTAGCTTTTGCGCGACCCAAATATTCCTGCGCAGAATGTAAATTTCCAGAATTCCAAGAATTTCCAAAAACCAGAATGCGTTTCGATTTGAAGGGTGGGGCAGCCGTTGTAACTATACTGAGATCTTAGAACTTATATCTCAAAGTGGGTGGCGCATTTACGTTGTAGATGTCTATGGGCTCCAGTAACCACTTAACGCCAGGTAGGCTGTGAGCTCGTCCTCCCATCTAAGCAATAAATAAAAAATAAAAAATACTGGTGGTGATCTCGCATTACGAGGTACCGGCGCGGCGTCCTCTCTATTTCAGCTGCGAAACAGCTAAATTATTCCGGTTTGAATTTTAATATAGCCGTTACACAATCGGGCCTGAAGTTCACACAATACAGTCTTTGTGTTGGTAGTAACTACTAAGCATAATCCTTATTGGATACTTCTGAACTCGTACTGAACTGCAGCTGTTGCTAGTAAAAAAAAATCAAAGAGTTTATGAAGCACTTAATTTTTAAGCGCAATTTCCAATCAACAGTTTTTTTTAATTTGGCATAGTCTTTTTTAAAGGAGGTAGCCCTTGAAAGCTCCGTCCGTATTTTTTCAATAAACGGGTTATTTGAAGCTCTATGATACTTTGTAGGTATAGGTCAGAATAATTTGTGTTACTCACTTTTTATATTAAATTCGCCTTTAAGCGGGCGTATAGGGCATATTGTGTGTTCGTTTTTTTATTAGTTTATTAAAGTTTTGGGTAAATGGATAAACAAAAATATTCGCTGGATGAATCTAAGATCTGGATCAAGCTCTTCTATCTATCATAGCTAATAAAAAATAATACCAATACTATATAAATAGATTAAAATCTTGTTTTCCTGACCCTTCGTAAAAAAAATGCTAAAGAAGATATGTAGGTATCTCCGTAATTAAATAACTAAGTAATTTTATATTTTCCATCCAACCAACTTATCATCGAACAATTTTTTGAATTTTTTTTTATTAATTATATTATATACCAATATTGGCCATAAACATAGTTACAAAAATATTGATGCACCTAGGTATTTAAAGATCAATGAAGTGCAAAATATTAATAAAAATATCATAAGTAAAAATATCATTGTATTTTCATAAATTAATACAAAGAGACTTACAAAAGTAGTATATACCATTAATTTATATTATATATCGAATTTTAGTCCCGAACCTTTTCAGTTGGTACAACAAAACAAAAGGACCAACGTTCGAAGTATGATTCTGAGAAACGCGAAGATTCAATTTACAGTCAATTATCTCACAGACCATCGTTTGGAACTACGGTCAACGCCAACAGTTACAACTATTGTAATATTGATCGGTCAATAAATAAAATTGGATAGTGCAGCAAGGTGCGCCCGGGCACAGTGAAGTGTGAGGTGCATTCCACAAAGAGGGACGCGAGAGGGAACGAAATACGAAATGCATTCTTGGTTATTCTTACCGTTTCACTCATAAATGTTACCGAAACTGTGCTCTTAGCCGCCACATACAAAACTAGCACATTTCTCACACACAATTCAGTTATAAATATGATCATAAACACGTGAAATGATAAGTTGTTTACATCACTGACTGTAAAACAGTGAGGAGAACAACACAGACGACCGAAAGCACAAGCTAAAACAGCCAAACTAAGATTCATTTCATCGCTTGGTCTGTGTGCTGTAACTCGCTATGCTTTTTCTCTCTGTTCCGCACTTCGTCTCCACGTACATCTGTCTCTTTCTTGCAGAGAAAGGCGCCACAATACAGCGCGGGCGCCGTATTCTTCCTCTGGGATGTAAAAAACAAAACCTTTGAGACACGTTCCGGGTAATTGAGCTTTAGGTTCTTGACATGAACTGTCTTTTAAGAAAAAAAAAGTTAAGACTCAGATTTAGAAGACAAATCCAAATTTAGGACCATTTTATTTTGAGGTCGTCGTGGCCTAAAGGATAATAACTTCCGATGCATTCGTATCTTGTGATGCAACAGTGTTCGAATCCCGCAGGAGGTTACAAATTTTTCTAATGAAATACGTAGGTACTTAACAAATGTTCACGATCAGCTTCCACGATGAAGGAATAACATCGTGTAGTAAAAATCAAACCAGTAAAATTAGAATTTGCGTAATTACTGGTGGTAGGACTTCTTGTGAGTCCACCACCCTGCTTATTTCTACCGTGAAGCAGTAATGCGTTTCGGTACGATGGGTTGGGCAGCCGTTCTAACTATACTGAAACCTTAGAACTTATATCTCAAGGTGGGTGGCGTATTTACGTTGTAGATGTCTATGGGCTCCACGTCTGGTGGGCTATGAGCTCGTCCAGCTATCTAAGCAAAAAAAATATCTCACGTGCATTTGTGTGTTTGACTAGCGAATTTAACGTGTTTAGTTCGCTCCTGTACTAGTTCTTCAAAATATTTTCTACCCGTCTGTGCTCGTCGATATATCCAGCAATCATACATCCATTTCCAAATAGAACAGACGGGAAAACCGCTGTCCTAATGAAATTTTCACATTATGATCTCTATGGGCTTTGGAAGATGCTTTATGAGCATTTCTCAAAATAAATGCACCACCAATAAAATAATGTACTAAAATAAAAATGTTAAACTAAAGCATTTTTTTTGTTTTCATTTGTAGATAGGTGTCTAAAGATTTTGAATATGAGGTTTGTTCTGAGGTTTAATATGTAATAAAGTAGAGAAATGTGTAGAAATATACCAAGGGCGGAGAAATATTCTTATTTTGTTACCGTCTATCAATTACGTTAATTAAAACACCAAATCAATTTCGTCAACTTTTATGCATTTCAATAGGGTGACATAACCATCATTTTACGTGTCTATAAAAAACTGTTAACATTTACAGCAAAATGTTACTTATATAAGTTGTAATATATCCTTTACGTTACCATTTGCCCACAACTTTGTTTTAAAATCACAGTAAAGAAGTTTTGATGTTGTTTTATTTTTAAATACGTTCACAAATGAAATAACAATACATTTCTTTTGCTTTTTTAAAAAAAATTGTAGGGTTTTAAGATAATAAATAAAAAATTTGAAAAGAAATACGTGTCCGCTTTTATGGGACAGTAACAAAAATGGAATATTGGTAACAAACTAGGATTTTATAAGGCTAGTTTTCGAAGTAGTTCAAATTATAATAAACTTTGACCCGTTTTAAAAATAATTATAATTATATTTATATATGTAGATTATAGTATGAACTGCTGTCAAAGGACATTTAAACTTTTTTCGTTTAAAAAATACCCTATTCAAATATTTAGGAACATTTACGAGTAGGTAACAAAAATATCGTTTCAGTTCTTTTTTAATCATAATGAAAAGGAGGCCTAACGGTTTCTAATTCAGTAAAAACCTTTAATAGCAATAATCACATTCATCGGCTGGATAGTGATCGTATAAATCATAATCACATCTTTGGCACCAGAAAAATGGACAACGTAATAATATTTTTATTTCTACAGCGTTCATACTTGATACAAAATGCAGCGGATTATTAGACGAATCTGGAATAACATATCGGTGCCTTGATAAAATGTGTCGAAGAAAAAGGCCATGATAGGCCAAGGTGTAAACACAGGCACGCCACTTTTGTCTTTGTTTATTTTTTTCGTCTTCTGACATCTCACTTACTGATTTATATAAATATTTAGATTTTATCCTTTCTATGTTTCGTATTCGCTGCTCCTCCATCTTTTGTGGATTTTCTTTAAGTCTTTCGCGGTAGCGCCTCATTTTTTCAGCAGAGGTTAGAGTCGAACCCGTCGCTTGCGACGAAGGGCTCGACGAGCGAATTAACCCCATAGACACAGCCCACTGAGTTTCTCGCCGGATCTTCTCAGTGGGTCGCGTTTCCGATCCGGTGGTAGGTTCTGCGAAGCACTGCTCTTGCTAGGGTCAGTGTTAGCAAATCTCCGGTTGAGCCCCGTGAGCTCACCTACAAACGTTAGGGTGAAGCTGAAATAGCCTCTCAAGGCTATCAGCATAGGTAGGAAAAAAAAAGTGTTAGTGTAAAAGAACCCTTTTTTTACGTTACCCAGAACAACAGATATTTTGAAATTTAGCCCACCACATCAGAAGGAATATCAAGCAGTAGTTCTCTCTTTACTATGATCGCACTTTTAGATTAAAACAAGCAGATATTTAAAAGCCGCATTTATTTTTAAATAAACTAATCAAACTGATAGAAAAATACTAACAAAAAACTCCCAATCTATTTCATAGTACAAATCTGTAATAGTACAACAAAAAAACAAAGAAATTGACGCCGTTGTAATTGCAATAATTATTATAAAATTATTTTAAACAGAAAGTTAAATAATAATAATAATATATTATATATACTCAGCCTAATGATTTCCTATTTTGTTACTCTCTTTTCCATTTATACGTTACCACACAAAAGTAACAAAAAAAGAAGTAACAAATCAAGAACAACATGTCATTTTATTTGTAAACACATGCAACTCACACGATTACTCTTATTTCGATTTGATTATCGAAATCAAGAATGGGAGCTTTAATAGTAGGTTAAGTGAAATAACAATAAAATCTGCACTTATCTATGTTTTATGAGTAACAAAGGTGGAATTTTTTTCTGACCGCTAGCTTAAATATTGACTTTTACCGTTCGTACCGGCACCAGAAAGAACTAGTCGAAATTAAAACAAGACGGATGCCAAGCCGGCTAATGCTACCATTATTCTAAAATATAATTGCATTAATCGATTCTCATATTTCTTCAGAATTATGGTAACAAAAACTGGAATTTCTAGGTGGAACTTTTTACGGGACAAGTTAAAATCATTAATTAGAAATTTAATTATAAAGTAATGCTAAAAAGAATGTTTTAGGATGAATTGTGACTTATGGCTATAAATAAATAATATTTTTTATTTATACAATGCCCATGTCCATTCAACTAAAGATCGATGGTTTGGTAAGATATTGAGATTGGGACACTGCACTTTTCATACAACTGGTTGAAGCTGATTTATGATATATATTTTTAATGAAAAAATCTCATTGTATTTATATCTGTTTTTTTCCTTTCTAATAAGTAGAGTAGTTATACTGCTTACACAATTTATAAAAAGTAGTAATGAACTAATATATTAGCCGGAACAAAATATTAAAAAAATGGGACCGAGGCTAAAGTCTATTGTGCAATAATTTTGAGAAATGCTCTTATACGAGGCAAGACGTGCGCACTGTTAAAAAATTAATGATATTACTAAAAAAACTTCCTTGATTTTGACTTTCATACATACTCGTATATCATCCAGTATATTTTATACTTAGGTCGCGATATGATAAGAAATTTAATAAGGGCCTTAATGGTACACTAAGTTGAACGGACACTTGCATATGCTAGAATTCGGATAATGTGGGATACAAAGAAATGCCTTACAAACTGTGTGACTACAGTAAAGTATATTCACTGCTTGGCAAGCACATTATCAGTTATCAAGAATAGCCGACTACGAAAAGCTAACCAGTTACTGCTGGACTTTAGCTGGAAATTTTATTTTAAATGCTTTACTACGATATGTCCACGTGAATCGGAATTACAGCCTCTAAATATCAAAAATTATACGAGAAAGCTTCCAATAGATTAATTATGTACTTAAATTATGTAATTTGTGAACACCACATTTAGTGTAGGTACGTCTTCGACGATGACAATAACTCATTACGTTTACTCATTGCAATGGTAAGCTAGCAATATCCTGCCTTTAATACCTGCGAGAGATAGCAGGTACAAGATCGGACTTTGGCAATTTAGGAGAAATAAATTGCCTTCGATTAAAGGTGATGATATTGCGGTTCGTGCTCCCCCGTGGTCATCGTTAATGCTAGATAATACCAATGAAATTCAAGGCAACGCTTTTCAAGCCTCGTGCCAAAGTTATAAAAAATATTACAACGGTGGAATGGTAACTGCAATTTCTCAGAGCGCTCTCAATGGAATGACACCAACAAAAATGAAGGTATTGCACTTGCAGCTATCTATATTTCGCGGCTTTTCTCCACACTGCGATCTATAGTTCTTCAAGCAAAATATTACGACAATATTACGGTTAATAATGACGATGAAAAAAACATTTGCTAATAAGGCCTTCAAGGAGATGAACATTCCTAATTCTTCGTTTTCGTATGGCCTTTGCAGGTAGCCGAAGAGATCGTCCATCCGCCTGATGGTGAGTGGTTACCACTGCTCTAAGACGTCAGCGATACCCGGAGCGCAGCCAAGTCACTACCTACCTACCTGCGTATTACTCTGCAAGCCTCATTTTAAAAAGGACATGTCATAGCGCGTCAAAACACCGTGGAGGGAAGCTCATTCAAAAATTGTGGATACGCACTGTCGGCAAAGTGACCGGTTCCATATACCTAGTATGTATCAATGTGATCAATCTATAAATTAAAATCCAGTCACGATTGGCGAAACGAATAAATAAAAAATACACATAAATTACCTACATCAAATTCAATTGAAATCAAAAGTTAATTTTTAACTTTTTTGCATTGATTTGAATACAAACAGTCGAAGCCGTTCTTCAAAGTAAAACTCACTGTTACTTAGCAGCAGAAACTGACGATGATACTCACTCCTACCACCTCACGTTGGAATTAGAAGCCCATCCCCTTATAACTAAGAAAAGCAAAGGTACTAGTACGATGCAATAATGTTTTTTTTTTATTGCTTAGATGGGTGGACGAGCTCACAGCCCACCTAGTATTAAGTAGTTACTGCAGCCCATAGACATATACACCGTAAATGCGCCACCCACCTTGAGATATAAGTAAAATCTCAGTATAGTTACAACGGCTGCCCCACTCTTCAAACCGAAACGCATTACTGCTTACTCCCCAGACTTATCTCCTAAAATATACATACTGGTGGTAGGACCTCTTGTTTTATTACTGGTGGTAGGACCTCTTGTGAGTCCGCGCGGGTGGGTACCACCACCCTGCCTATTTCTGCCGTGAAGCAGTAATGCGTTTCGGTTTGAAGGGTGGGGCAGCCGTCGTTACTATACTTGAGACCTTAGAACTTGTATCTCAAAGGTGGGTGGCGCATTTACGTTGTGGATGTCTATGGGCTCCAGTAACCACTTAACATCAGGTGGGCTGTGAGCTCGTCCACCCATATAAGCAATAAAAAAAAAAAACACGTTTTATTTCAGTTAGCCGAATTGTACTGAATGATTCTGGCGTAGCAACGATGCACGACACATTCAGTAGTGAGGATATAGAATAAATTTGAACGTCTATATACAGGGGTGAAAGGCTAATTGATTTAATCGACATTTCGCATACCTAATACGCGACATTTATCTTTGTAATTAGAGGTGCGTTTTGTTTGGTATTAGCATCAACAGTTTGATGTTTTTCAATTGAACTAAAATTAAGTATACACCATTCTTAGTTTTTTTTGCTATGATATCTTTTCCAAATTTTAAACTACTAATAGTTCTCGTGCCTGTAAAGTTGTAAAAATGTCGCTTAAACCAAATAGGCTTTCACCCCTCGATATAACAAAAATAAAACAATATATTTCTCCATTGTATAATTTATTTTCATTTGCGACTGGGTGTTGAACATATCTCACTAAAAGTATTCGGCTCAGTCGACGCACCGTTTTTCTCACATGCACATATCTTATTTTAAACTAAAAATTAAAAAAATAACAGTATCCTGAAAAACAATTGTTTTTCACTAAAAAACAAAACCATCAAACCAGTTTATTAATGAGACTACTAAACAATTAACAGTAGCATTCTACAAAGTGAATGTGTCTTCAAGTGAAGTGAACGTATACACAAGATACTTATAATTCATCTATGTAATCGCATTTTTTATTATCATTTGTACGATGTAGGTCCATTCTTCTAATCTTATGTCCATGTTAGAAAAACTAAATAATACTCTCACAAACATTATTAAGCCTTTGTTTTATCACATAAATTACAATAAATACCAAGCATCCTCATCGTCCTAGTTTATCTGGGGCCATTGCAAAATGAATCAACAGATAGTAGTATAGCCATACTATATTTTTACAAAATATAAAAAAATTATAACTGAACCATAACAATAAACATATTTTAAAATTCAATCGTCGAATCAAAGAAAGGCGGTCAGAATTATTGAGATTTAAATAATAATGACTTGTTCGCTTTTAACGGTCAACTATCACGCATATTACCTATTCCCTATTGTTCTATGGAACTATATAATGTTTAATATAGCTAGATACAAGGCCCTATAAATATTAAGATTATTATTTATTTAGTGAAAAACGAACAAGCCACACCGGCTTTCAATTAAAAAATAAATTAGATTAATAATATTAAGTTACCTTGTTTCTATTATAACTCGGAATGTTCAGCTTGACCGTCAGAGAGCTGTAGGGGTGGCTCTGTTGATTCTTCTTTAGCGTCCATCTCTTTAACCTCTTCTTCTGGTTTATCATCAGCACCGCTATCATCTTGAGGAGCCTCCTCCTGAGTCTCGGGATTCTCTGGAGGCTCTATCACGACTTCCTCGGTTTTATTATCTGCATCTTTCTTGACTGGTTTCTTGGGTCGCCAAATCTTCATTTTGTTCAACAAATACTTTACTTCTCTGTCGAGATTTGCCATTTTTTCTCGAATGCTGTCAACTGTCAATTTAACGTCTTCGTTCTTTTTCAGTGCCTTTTGTTCTTTGATGGCCTTCTCTAGCCAAGTCTCAGTTTCCTCGATCTTCTTTTCTAAAACGCCAATCTCAACTTCGGTAAAGACATCTTTCTCTTCATTCGACTCTTTGGTGAAGTTCTTTGACATTTTAAGGAATTCCTTAGAACTATTCAATAAGTTTCGAATCGCTGCAACCGCGTCCGCCCTTTCTCTGTGTTCCCAATGCTTGTAGAATATGGGATGAGTTTTTTCTTTAAGAGCATTAAGTTTTTGTTCGAACAGTTCAGTGTCTGCATCGTATCCATCATCGTATAACCATTCGGAAGTCTCGCTGCACAGTTTACGGATCTCCTCAATTTCCTCCTCAGTTCCACATTCAGCATACTCCTCCATGTCGATCTTCATTTGGGCGTCAACAACGAACGCTTCGAGATTATTCAACGCCGTTTCTCTTTGGACACGCTTCTTGTCGATCGTGTTTAGTTCATTTATCTTTGCTTTCGAATTCTTGAACTGGTCGGTTGACAGAGGCTGCAAGTTGAGGACTAATTCTTCGGATTTAATTGGTTCTTTCAAAATAACGATTTTCGGTTTAGGTTTGCTGTCAGTTTCTGTTGAATTCTGCTTATCAGTGGTCGTCTCGTTGAGATTCTGTGTATCGTTCTTAGCTTCTCCCTGGGGTTGTTCTTCAGTTTTTTCCGGAGTTTCTGAATCTGAACCAAATAATTTACTAATAGTACTTCCGATCTTAGACAGAGTGCTATCTTTGTCTTCGTCTTCTGTGACGGTCTTCTCAGCAACAAATTCAACGTTAACCAAGTTTAGTATGCCGGAGTCGTCCATATTGAAATGTGCCTTAATACCTTTATGTTCGACATTTTCGCCAACATGTTTACCCAAAGCCGCGGAAACTCCACTCAACGAAACCTCACTCAAGTTCAGAGCACCAATGTACTGCAATTCAGTGGATGGGATGTGATCAAGTTCTGCATAGTTCACGTTGAAGGAGAAATCCTCTGTGTGCTTATTGAAAGTGATCACCTTCTTCTGTGGGTAGGGGTTCATAGGCCCAAAGAGAGTTCTCTTAACCTGGGAAATAAGTTGAATTTAATTTACAGTATTATCATATTCCAGAGCACAGAAATCTGTGTCAAAGTATTCGGTATTCATTTGTATATAAAAAAACTTACCAGCTTGTCGACGCCATCGGCGTGTCTTGTGAAGACAACTTGTATTGGAAGCAACACAGCATCTCGTACATTCAGAGGGGCCACTTTGTATCCTGTTGCTAATGATGCCGCTCTGTGACAATTGTAAAAAAAAAGGATTAATATCTGCCCTCACATTGGAAGACAAAAAATGTTTTATATTTCATATTAGGTTTAGTTAATTTTCGAATTTTGTAATAAATGCTCCTCGGTATACTTTTTGCAATAATCATTTTAGCTTTTCTTATAATATCAACCTCTTCGTTTAAACAATAATAAAGATCAAGAATCCTCCTCCATCGTATATTGGATCTGGACATATTTGCTCAAAACTTGTTTAGTTTTAAGAAAAAAATTAGAAACTATTTAGCTCCTAAACCATGTTAATTGTTCTCATGTTATTTGTTTTTATGTGGTTTATTGATAGATTTTTTGTTTTAAATTTTTTATCTGATTTCTTTTTGTTCCTTTTATTTTTCGTTTTTTCTTTCAGATTTAATTAATTTTATAATCATTTGGTACATAATTAAGTGAGCACATGTCATGTTTATATATTTTTGTACCCTATGTTTAAGCCAGTGTTTCATTTGTTGGTGATCCATTAAATAAATAATAAATAAATAAAAGAATACTAAACAAAATTATCCTAAAATTCTTGTATTTCTATTGAGATTAGTATATTAGAAATTGTTCCAATTATTAATATCTATCAAAAACAAAATTCCCCATTAAGTTAAGCCCCAAACTAGAAATTCTCTCTATCTTCTAGCTCTTCTAGGCAGACGAGCATACGGCCCACCTGATGGTGAGTGGTTACCGTCGCCCATGGACTTCAGCAATGCCAGAGGCAAAGTCAAGCCTACAATTTTATTTTATTTTTAAGGCATTTTATGAACTGGTAACCTTTACGTTATATCGTATTTTAATTATAATTCTTATTTTCATGAAAAAGGACAATATGGAGTGAAATGAAATGAAATAATGATGATTAATTTGAGACATTAATCAACTGGGATGAAATCAAATGAAATGAGATGAGATGATATGGGATGACATATAATCTTAGTAAAATTGTGGTTATTTACTGAGACTTTTTCAGTGGACTTTTTGGAGGATCCTGAGAAGTTACATTTAGCGGCTTTGTTTCATTTTCCCACATTTGCGCACTTTCACAGATATTAAACAGGTTATTAAAAACAACCGTTATTACACATTTAAACTTGAAGAAACACTAAATTGACAAAATAAAACAAATCACACACAACTTCACTCCTCGCATTCCCGCCAAAAAGTCCAAGCCTACCAAATATACCTAATGCGTGTTACCTGTAGACAGCTCCGAGAGTGGCAGCCTCGTCCGCGTTGATGGAGCGCGCGGGCTCGTGCTGCACCGCGTCGGCGAGCGCGGCCAGCACGGCGGGCACGCGCGACCCGCCCCCCGCCACCACCAGCCGCGCGCCCGCCCCCGCGCCCCCCGCCGCCGACACCGCGCGCCGCACCACCGCCCCCACCCGCGCCCAGAGGTCAGCACATAACTCTTCCAGCTCAGCCCTGCTCACCTGTTTATATATAATAACCAAACACAAACTATTATAATTCCACCTTGGAAAGTCGAGGTCTCAATTTTATTATAAAACGTATGCCACACGTTTTTTTCCTACCTAAACTGATAGCCTTGAGAGGCTATTTCAGCATAACCTTAATTAGTAGGTGAGCTCACGGGGCTCAAACCTGACGACGTTGCTAACACGAACCCTAGCAAGAGCCGTGCTTCGCAGAATTTACCACCAGATTGGAAACGCGACCCACTGAGAAGATCCAGCGAGAAACTCAGTAGGTTATGTCTATGGGTTAATTTAGTCGTCGAGCCCTTCGTCGCTTGCGACGGTTTCGACGAGAACGATGACCGGGCTCCACCCTTCAAACAAAATCACATGACTGATGGTAAATGGTGATGATGGTATACACCAATGCAGGTTTAAAACATGTCCTACCACTAATAGAAAATCGATTCTATGATTGGTATTATTCTTAAAATTCCTGTTTTATTCTTAATATAAATAGACAAAATTAAAACAAAATCATGTTTTCTTTTCTCTACATTTTAATTAATTTAGATTTTGAAATATACAATACCAACCTGCAGCTTGAAGTCTTTGTCATCAAGAAGGCTTTCAATTTGAGCGTAGAACTCGGTGTTAGCAGAGAGCACGACCTTTAGCCTTTCCGCCTCGCGGAACAGTTTCTCCATAGCACGAGGTGACGCTCGCACATCGCCTCCCCCGTTAGCCTCCCAGGCTTTAATCAGATGCTCGCGGAGACGAAGCGTCATTTCTAAACCTCCAAGTGTTCTAAAAATAAAGAGACAATGTAAAGTTAAAACTTAAATTTTATTTATTTATTTATGTACTCACAAAAAAGAAGACATAGTACAGAGTAATAGGAAAATTTTATTATGTACAAAGGCACTGCTTATTTCTTTAAGAAATCTCTTCCAGCAGACCTGCGAGAGGATTATGAGAATAATAATCAAAAGTGATGAGTGTGTGTTTATTTATTTTATTAGTTTATTTTATTTCTGGAATATGATAATGGTTTACAATGGTAAAAACACAAATAATGGGACATTTGACTTAAAAAAAACATTTCGGTAATGACACCTTCTGTCTTGACATCTGTGTCTCTGATACCTCTCTTATACTATAATGTAGACACATAGTAATACCTCTGAAAGTCATACTGAAGTAGTACTAGAGGCATAGTAATGCCTCTGAAATTTATGTGTGACTCCTAAATGTATGACTAGGATTTTGACACTAATCATACCAACACTTACTGGTACTTATTTCTATGCACTTATTTATATGACAAGTGTTACTCGAAATAAACAAAACAAAAGTCAATGTGCAAAAGTAATAACATTATGGTATGTTTAGTGTTAGACAATGAAGTGAGAAATAAATCAGAATGAAATTTTCATTAAGGCATGTCATAGAGAAGGAAAAATAATTTCATCATTAAAGACATTTTTTCAACATTACAAAACGCATTACCTGTCAAAACCAACACCTAAGACCTGCAGTTGTGGCACAGTTTCAACATAACCCTTGTCCTTAATTTTGACAGTTTTATATTCAACTAATGCGGCTTTAGTCGAAGATGCTCCCATATCAAAGAACAAAGTGTACCATGCGGTTTCATTGATTTCCTTGAAATTGAAAACAGTATTGTTAAATCTCTACCTTCTAATACTTTGCAAAACTTTAATTTATTCTTAATCTTATTTTACTGTTGGTAAGGCGTCTGTTTTACGAGCCTGTACTTGTAAGTACTTTATAATACCATCTATTTCTACACATGTCTCAAGATTTAGGGTAGCATTCAGCTGCCTATGCAATTCGGTGATCACTTAAAACAAGGTGGAAAGTTAGCTCATACACCCATCTAGACAATAATAATAAAATAATATTATTGATATTTAAAAATAACTATTAGGAATAACTCAGAAACACTATATTTTACATTACTGGTGGTAGGACCTCTTGTGAGTCCACATGGGTAGGTACCACCACCCTGCCTATTTCTGCCGTGAAGCAGTAATGCATTTTGGTTTGAAGAGAGGGGCAGCCGTTTTAACTATACTGAGACCTTAGAACTCATATCTCAAGGTGGGTGGTGCATTTACGTTGTAGATGTCTATGGACTCCAGGAACCACTTAACACCACGTGGGCTGTGAGCTCATCCACTCACATAAGCAATAAATAAATAAAAGTTAAAAGTTGATGAAACTATTTATAAATAAATTGTATTATTGTCAATTTCAATATTATAGGAGAAGCATTTCTTGTCAAAAACTAATAAAGTAATAACTAATCAATCTTCTATGCCACAAATTACAAAACATTTCCAATTAAAAACGCAACATGATTTGAATTACATCAGCAAGTTAAACTTTGAACATCTGAAAATATTAATCATAAGATTTTATGGATTTTATGATATTAAAATTTTAAATACACATACCTTTCTCCTAAATATGCCATAGTTGATAGCAATAGCAGTATAATCATTAATTAACTGCAAAACATTCAAGCCTGCTAATGAAGCAGCTTCTTTGAGTGCTCTACGCTCAGCCTGATTAAAGTAACCAGGAACTGTAATCACACACTCGCTAATCTGTTGGCCTGTAATAATACAATAATAGTTAATAAAATTATTTGTAACTTACGATGCAATCACATCTAGACAAATTTAAAAATGTGTTAATTTTTTATGTATCTATAAACTTTAATTTATAACTAAAAATAATACTAATGAAGGTTAGTTTCTTTTTTACAACTTAGCTTATTCTTAGACTTTCAGTACTTTAGTAATTCCAGGTAAGTATATTTTACCATGATTAATTTCAGCAAAATCTTTGGCTTTGGCTAGAATCTGTGCAACTAGCTCTTCAGGTGTAAATTTTGTCTTGTCATCATGCACAAATTCAATTGTGCCTCGGTCCGATTCCACAATTTCATAATAAGGGAACCTCTTTCTGAAATAAAAAAAAATTGTTAAAAAAATAAAGCACATTATTGAAGTAAGCTGAAACAAACATAAATTCTAATTACTTTTTGTTACTGAAGCAGCAACAAAATCAGAAAGCAATCTTTATGCTCATAAATTTGTTAGTTCCGACAAGAAAGTCAATTTTTAATTATTACATTGCATTTTTAATAAATATGTCTCAATTGTGATTTTTATATGTTACCATATTCTTTTAAGATTAATTCTTAATAAAGAATCACAAATTCTATCAGTTTCACTATCAGGTAATGTTTCGATAAAACTTATTTAGGTGGCCATTTAATAGGTACCCATTATTAAATTCCAATTCATCATTAAATTTTGATTCAACTTGCTAGCAATTCATTAACTTATGACAATTGAGTGTTTTAGTTTTGTTATTTAAAAATTGTTAAATTCTCAACAAGTAAGTATTACGTACCTGAATAATTGTACAAGAGGGTGGTCATATGTCTTGCCAAGAAGTTCAAGTAAATATTTGTAGGAATTTTTAGGGAATCTGACTCCAACTGTCACAGCATCTTCCCCGAATGTCCGAACATCATCTCTGAAGGCAACGACAGCTGGTGTCTTCCTCTTAGACTCCTTGTTCAACACGATTTCCATAGGAACACCCGGTGACACTATGCCAACCTTCATCCATTCTGATCCAAAATCAATGGAAATTACTGCCGCCGCATCGACTTGTTGGCTTAAAAGTATCGGCAATAACACCACACACAACACACTATACATTTTCTGTAATAAAAAGTGAAAACTCGTTGAATTATTACACATTTATCACATATTCCCGGAATGTAGGTTGCCTAGACAAAACTCCTGTTTTTATATGAAAGTATACACTTACTGGAAATATGGTCATCTTGTATTAACAAGTTACCATCTAGACAGGTGTTACAGAGTAGCCGTCCTCATATGATTTAAAGAAATTATTGAAATAATTTCTATTTTGCTTCGTTATATCGAGCCAGCTACCTTAGTCCACGTCAAGTTTAACGTGTTTTCTTCTTTATGGCCATTCGGCATTCACTTTGTTGCCAGCATACAGAGATTGTTTTTTCTATATACTTCTTAGCTTAGAGCACTCTTGAAATAAAAAAAAGAAAGAACTTCGACTCGGTCCATTAAAAAATGGTGCATCGCCAAAATGTGTTTTAAGACATAAACTTTATTTTTCTTTTCGGCGTTCTTGACAGCTAAACTAAAAAATCGACTAAAAGTAAAAGGCCTACCCTAAG
Source organism: Bombyx mori (assembly GCF_030269925.1). NCBI lineage: Eukaryota > Metazoa > Arthropoda > Insecta > Lepidoptera > Bombycidae > Bombyx > Bombyx mori. Next base: position 11,831,930 of record NC_085124.1, on the reverse strand, counting down.
CGGAAAAGGAAGTGTGCATAGAACTACAAAAACCATATGTTTATTTATGTAGGTTCCTCTGTAATTTGTGGTTTGATTGGGTGTTGCGGAAGGTGTTTTGTTGAGTGTTGATCACAAGTACGGAGGTCGCGGAATGCTGTTTATTTACAGTTATTAAATCCTGTTCAGTGCGTCTAACAAAATAATACAACACAAAGTAAGTTTACTTCTGTATCCATAGTACTTTTATGTTACATCTCTCAGAAAATAATCATTTGTAGCGTAATGATTGCGACTGTTATTGTGTTTTTTAAATTGCGCATTTCGGATTTTGTACATCACAACGTGACTCTTAAAGTGTTGTACCACTTGGAAACGTCAAAATGCGTGAAGTGTGCAGATATCGTTTACATGCGGTTCTAAAAATGTCTAGACGCATGAATAACGACGGGGCGCATCTGCGGCGCTCCATCTAAATATGGAACGGGTGTTAGAGTAGGTCGGTGGTGTCCCAGTGTGGTCGTCCCTGTAGTTACGTAACAGCCCTTGGAGTCTGGCACGTGCAGGACGAAGCACACGCGGTTCCACGTCGGTAGCGTAATGCATGAGCACGACGCAGCGACGCACGCGGTCCGCCGCGCTATCCATCGCACCAGTTTCCTAGCAACATGTTGTTGACGCTGTTCTTCACCTCATCAACACAAATACACATGGTTACTAAGTGTTACATCACACAATTGGTAGAATAGTTACTATAGGTTTGATTTAATCCACGTTGTTAGGGCGCCTCCTACTCATAACACAACTGTTTGATTACATTGATTGCAACACAACCACATTCGAATTACAACTTTCCTGTTGTGACTAATGTGAGTATTATATCATTTAGTTGTGTTTTGCTAACAGACTACTGAACCTTGACCTTATAAAGTACCAAAAAAATATAAATTGACACTTTGAACTGTATTCAACATGTCCAAGAAAATTGTCTGTAACAAAAATAGTATTAGCAGACCTTTGTGTAACCTAGATTACAATTATCACTTCCTGTAGGATTTCTAATTTTGGCTTTTCACTGAATGACAAGACAATGCTCCACTTCCAGATTTACAGGTAGAAGTGATTCTGAAATTGTATTTTTTTTTTCAAGCTAGAGTTACTGTATGAACATTTAAATATATATTGAAAAAAATACCCAGAACAATATGTTGCATAATTCTGTAATCTACATGATATAATATATTTTTTGTTTCAAACTCATTGATTACATACATTATTAGTGTGATATTATTAAATGGCTTTAATATCAATCATATATCAATTTATCATTTTTCAAAATGAAATCATTAAAGTACATACAAGAAAATTGGACAGCATTTTGAGAGTTTTCAAATAATTTTAGAAGAAAGAAAAACTAAGGATGACATAATATAGTAAACCAATTGAATACAGAAACGGCTATTAATGTTATCAAACATTTTTTTGTATTTCAGAATGTGATATAAAGTGGTTGATAACTGCCTGTTTATCAATAGAAATAAAAAAAACGATTGTGATTTCTTCTACACATACAAAAAATATATATAAATTTGCAGTGTGTGTGATTTTAGTGCATTCATAAAAGAATAAAGTTGAAATTATCTCTATTGGGAGCTCGTTACCTTAGATGTTAAGTAAAAATAGTTTTTTACAAATCTTATATCAGAATAGAGGCCTGAAATGTTGGTACCTCTTTATGTCATAGGAATTCACTATGGATGTATTTCTATAAGTTTCAACCCTTTAGGTGGTTTAATAAATGAAGAAGATTGTTTGGAAATTTAATCATTTTATAAGTAAGAAGCATGTAATTGGGTTTTAAAACTTATAAAATTTAGTGAAAAATATAATTAAAGGAGATTATATTTTTTTACGTATTTCCTCTAAAACAATTGCTTATCATGAAACTTCGTGAGATCTTTCGATCATGATCGCCCTCCATGGAATGCTTCTGTTATAGTACCATCAACGGACAAGAGGTGGCGTGCGATTACTTTTACGGCTTTTCGCGAATTTTACATTTTCTTCGTCAAGTAAGACGAAATATCAAAGACTAGCTGACCCGGCAGACTTCGTAGTGCCTCAATCTATAAATAAAAGACCTAAACTTTTGTATAAAATAAACTTAAAACAAACAAAAGGAATCCGTCCGACGGGGGACACATCAAAGGGAAAACAAAATTGTTGTTGTTTATTTAATTCCGAGCTTTTTCATATTTATCTACCTATTAAACCTTCTCTGGACTTCCACAAATAATTCAAGACCAAAATTAGTCAAATCGGTCAAGCCGTTCTCGAGTTTTAGCGAGACTAACGAACAGCAATTCATTTATATATATATATATAGATAGAAGATAGATAATAAATTTATCTATTATTACTTATATGAAATTCTAAACGCTATCAGTTAATCATGTAAATATTCTCACACATTTCCTCGTGCAAACTGTATTAGCAACCTATTACAAACACCTTTACTATTATGGAGCTAGAAGAAAGAAAAAAACATTTAGTCATAATCAATTTAATCAGTCTAGCTCCTAAACTACATACAGCCTCGCCTTCCTTGCCCCGGGCTCGCACTGGCTGATTCAATATACCCTTCATTATAAACGTCAACAAAAATATTATTGCATAATAAATCCGACACAATCAATTAATTTGCAGCTGCAATTAGTTTAATGACAAAACGGGGTAATAATACATTAAAATACATTCGGTATTAGACGAACGTTCTTACAAAACAAATTTTACGGCATGCGTAACGTGATAACATTCGAAATTTTATTTTTTAAATTACAAAACACTTTTTTTTCTCAAGGCTTATAAAGAGAGAACTATTTCAATTATAAATTAATTTCGTATTAATTGAAAATCGTGGTTCTACATCAGCACGTCGTTGGTACGGAAGCTAAGCCAATTGGTTAATTAAATTAGTAATTTGCATTATATAATAGTCTTCGTTCAAAATAACTGTGCCATCTTTTTTAATCGACTTTTCGGCAAGTTGATAACAGATGTTAACAAAACGTTACTAGTCTTTTGTCTCTATTTATGCATTATGGCTTCAGAAGTAATAAAAATCAAAGCCACAAAAAAAGTTCTGTAATTACTGGTGGGATGTGTATTGTTTGTAGTAGTAGGTACCGCTACCTGTTTATTGCATTAAAACTCCAGATACGCCGCCAATGCGATAATACGTCTATGCTATAAATAAAAAAGTAAATTAAAATCAAACTGCTTTATTTAAGGCGAAGTCGTTGTTATCTACAGTTTGTCTGTCCCATAATGATAAAAATGTCGCGAACTTAGATTCGAAATAACTCGGCATAGTAAATAAAATAAATATTGCCAATGTAAACATTCTAAAAAAAAAACAAGCCATAATACGCGTCCACATTAAAACATACAAATATTTTCGTTTACTAAATAAATACTATAAAATCATGAGTTCTAAAATGTACTTGCTTCTTTTGATTAAACAGTAACAAAAAGTATGTAAATGGAATCGTCAATAATGTAGGATTGGTAAGAACGGAGCGTATGAAAAGTCTGTGGAACGGAGCGTTAAGATGTGAGTGAGAGAAAACGGAAAGAAAGAGAGAAGAGAATGACAGAGAAAAGGAAGATGGCGAATTGAGCAAAACGTAATAAAAGTATGAATTATAAATTATTATTATAATAGAAGATTTTGAAACAGTGGAGGTTCTATTTTATGCGCTGCGATCCCTTTTCTACAATAATGAAATAATTTTAGCAACTCTTGAAGAACAATCTCATTCACGATCGCACGGAGCGTTCGCGATCTCTTCTCGTTTCGCAATACAGAAAAAAAAAACAATTAATTTATTCTACAACAAGAGAATTATTATTGAAATTAGTTTTGATACCGACTAATTTGTATTCGAACGATGCGCCCCGCTTCATGTGTTAACATAAGAAATTCCTTTGAACGTTTTCGTTAATTACAAACGATGACATCGTCTTCTCGCATTAAAACTGTATAATCTCAAAACATACTTATTTTACAGGAGAGTGTTTTAACATGTGATATTTTTAATATTAATCATCTTTGCAACATTTTTTTTTTTTGTGTTTTACCAGATACATTATCTGTATTTTAAAGTAAGAGAAAATTATGTATTAATTTTGTTAATATGTAGTAGTCAAAATATAGATATACTAAAAAAAAAACGAAAACAAAAAAACGCTCTTTTGACAGTATTTATGAGAAAAAAATACTGGTGTTATCAAAACGATTCCCGCGTATTAACTCAGTTTCGAATATTTTTGGGGATTGTACACTTTTAATGTGAAAAGACATGTTAAATAAGTGAAACTGTTCCGTGAGGCGGAAATGCTAAAGGTCGTGCTATCTGCTAACACCGAATTCTACGCTCAAACTAAAAGCCTTCTTGATGACAAAGACTTCAAGCTGCAGGTTGGTATTGTATATTTCAAAATGTAAGTTAATTTTTTTATTGCTCAGATAGGTGGACGCGCTCACAGCCCACCGGGTGTTATACACTTACGGAACCATAAAAGGACAGCGTAACTAATACGCTTTAAGCATCTTCGAAAAATCGCGCGTTAGATAACGTAAGCGAGTTATTTACTATGTGAGCGGTGTGTTCGGTGGCGCACGGTGACGCCACACGATGCCGCGACGCTACGGTCGTACTTCGTACATTTCGTTTCGTTGTCTGTTACTATGCCAAGGCCGAAGCGATATTATGTGATCTTGTCACCGCGTCTCAGCGATAAATTAAATTACGAAGATTATTATTACTTTTGCCGCGTATGTCATGTCATATTCAGTTTAATCACGCTTAATTTTTCCTGGAATAACGGGTATAAACAAATTAATCATGTAATTACACACTAGAGGTCCCGCAGTAGTCGAAATTCGACTATAATTAATTGGAATTGTAAGTTTGTACACTATTATGATTGTATTTCATACTTCTATAATCACAAATTTCGCCAAGACTACACTATAAAAAATATTAACAAAGACAAACAATATTTAATCTCAATTTGACAACAGACGTCAAGAACAAAAGTTTGACAATGAATAATATGCATGCGTGTGTGCGTCAAATACATGGTATGTAGTGTGTGTAATGTTTTCTTTATTGATTTAATGTATCATCTATGCATTATTTAAAAAAAAATAGCATTGTACACTTCTTCTCTATATTCTCTATAAGTGTGGAAAATTTCATACTCCTCCGTCCGCGCAATTTTCGTAAAAAGGGATACAAAGTTTTTGCTTCACGTATTAATATATAGATTACATTTAAATTTTAATAAGATGCGAGTCGGTAATCTGGTTACCGGAAAGAGAATAAGAGTAAGAGATGTCATAAAATATATTCTAAAACTAAAATTTAAATGGGCAGGACATTTACAGAGCTTGGAAGCTAATAAATGAGCTCAAACTGTAATCAATTGAATACCCCTAGAACAAAAGCGTAAACTAGACAAACCACTATTAGAGATGGTGTAATTACATCATAAAGGGGGCGGGAAATCTTTCGTCGAGAACAACAATAAAAAAATAGAGAATTGGAGAACATTTGTCGAGGCTTTTATCGCCAGAGGCGAATCTTGCACCGAAGATAACTATTAACAAACTAACAGTATTCAAAAATAATTTTATTCTGATCACACTAAAAATATAAAACTGTTTATTATTATTGGCGAAGGTTAAAAATAAAAGCTTCATAATTATTGTTATAAATTTTAATAAGGGTGGCGATATTGTCTTTTGTGTGTGTATATTGACTCTGCTATTGTTTATGTAAGACTTGAGGCATCAATCCGATCGATCTTATTGAAGTTGTTTGTCTATTTATTCTTGACCTTTAAGTACCCACATAATATTTTAATATAATACATAGTTAACACAATTTAATGTGAGTTTCCCAAGCACTCCAATACCAGAAATTATTAACGAATAAAAACTTACATTTACACTTAGTATAAATATCAATTAAAATTGTTTTATCCACCAAGTAAAACTATATCACACTATTCATCCTAATCGACAATATTTTAAATGCCATTTTTATTTTATTTTTAAAATCAGATTGTGCACATCGAAATTAAATAAAGTTTTTCGTTCACGTACCTACCATACGTGTGTTATCTATATTTTTAATTTCCCGAGAAAGAATAAAATTAAAATCATATTTTGGATGTACACTTAGAAGTTTTACGAAACATGTTATGTGCCTTAATTCATTAAATAAAAAAAAGAGAGAATAGTTTCAATTCGAAGTAGGTTATATCGACCTGAAAAACTAAGTGACGTGATTAACGTATAAATGTAAATCGCAATTCATTCTCTTCTTGCATTTGTTGGACAAACGATATAAAATGATTTGTTAGTCAATGGAAAGCTCAATAAATCGGGGTTTTGATACTTTGTATTCTATGATTCAGGTATAGGTTAGTCTATATTCAAGCTAAGCGCCCATAAATTACAATAACTTACTTAATCATTATGTGATCGAGAAACTCCGATGGTATATTCATTGTTTGGTGGTAGATATCAAGTTATTTATTCTTTCGACGTTGGAGATTAACAATCAAACCCTGAGACGTGAAATCGAAATCTCAATTGTAATGCATAATGGTTGTTCCGTGCTTAGAACCAAAACGCATAATTGGATCCCCTTAAAAATAGGCAGGGAGGCGGTATCTGCCCGCGTGGACTTGCAATGCGTTCTTCAGGGAATACCATTGGATGATCGCAGTATGCGGGATATACAGCCACCCAATTTGAACCTTAACGAACTTAAGTTAGCTGTATTTATAGTATAACTAGGTGTAGTCGTCCGCTTCGCTGGATTAACATTATTATTTCTCACCCCCACAAAGATTCTCATCATTAACGCCCCCGCAACTGGTGTGTCGGGAGTCCAACACTCATATAAATATTAGCCTATCCATTAAGTACATGTATTTTCTACATAGATACCAAGTTTCAAGTCAATCGGATGGATGGTTCAGTCGTTATAACGGAACATCCGCAAAAACCACTAGATTTATACGTAGAGAGTATAGATATGTATTATAATTTAATAGCCAATCGGAAATATATGTAATTATATGTATTTGTATGTAATTGGTAGGCAGCGGCTTGGCTCTGGCCCTGACATTGCTGACGTCCATGAGCGACGGTAACCACTTACCATCAGATGGCTCGTATGCTCGTCTGCCTGCTAGGGCAATAAAAAAAATGTAACAACTTCTTGTGAGTCCGCAGAGGTAGGTACCCCGCCTATTTCTGCCGTGAACCAATAATGCGTTTCGGTTTGAAGGGTGGGGCAGCCGTTGTAACTATACTGAGAACTTGGAACTTATATCTCGAGATGGGTAGCGCACTTACGTTGTAGATGTCTATGGGCTCCAGTAACCGCTTAACACCAGGCGGGCTGTGAGCTCGTCCACCTATCTAAGCAATAACAAAAAAAAAAACTAACGATTATGCGAATAAATAAAAACATATCTTCGGTCTTCAGTTTTTAAGCAGAATAACAGATCAAGGCTCTTGTGCCGTTGCAGTTTTTTTTTCTACCTGATCTGAGAGCCTTGAGAAGCTATTTCAGCGTAACCTTAACTAATAGGTGAGCTCACGGGGCTCAAACCTGACGACGTTGCTAACACGAACCCTAGCAAGAGCTGTGCTTCGCAGAATCTACCACCGGGTCGGAAACGCGACCCGCTGAGAAGATCCGGCGAGAAACTCAGTGGGCTTTGTCTGTGGGTTAATTTTTGCGTCGAGCCCTTCGTCGCAAGCGACGGGTTCGACGAGAACGATGACCGGTGCTTGAGGTACCTAAAAACACCGTTAGTGGATCGGGAGGATCGGAAATGACGTGTTTGGGGCGACGTCGACTGCTTTCCGTTCTGTCCGCAGTATCGGGAATGTAGTTACCGGCGGCCAGGATGAGAGGGTTCTAGTGTCGTGCCGCTTTATCGAAGTGGGTGCGGTTTATAATAGTCGTTGTGTATTTATGCGAATCAGATGGCGCCAATGCGCGGCGAACGTGGCGGGTCGCCGGCCCGAGGCGTTCGCGCGTCACTGCCGCTGCCCCGCCGGCTCATCAGGCAGATCGCGAGGCACGTCGCCTCCAGCGGCCGCTCGCTCAGGCGCCTCGAGGTCTCCGGGCGGGTCATCGACAACTTCGACGACATCGAGGGCGCTTCCGATGACTCGGACATGGAAACATCGCAACCCGCGTGAGTTTACAGACAACATGACGGGTTTACGACCGCTATTAACCCTTTGACTGCGATGTATGTCACCGGCGCCCTACGCGGCACATCTACGACATAAATGCGCCACTCACTTTGAGATATCAGTTCTAAGGTCTCAGTATAGTTACAACGGCTGCCCTGCCCTTCAAACTGAAACGCATCACTGCTTCACGGCAGAAATAGGCAGGGTGGTGGTACCTACCTGTGCGGACTCACAAGAGGTCCTTCGACCAGTAATATTATGTACTGCAGCACTGAAGTAATTATGTCGATTTCTGGTACTAAGCGTCTGGATTGTCTAAATTTGCCTACTTTTGTTTTTAATATAATAATATCGTCTTCTCGCATTAAAACTGTATAATCATATTTTTAATATTGATCATCTTTGCAACATTCGTTTTTTTTTTTACCAGTTACGTCTTTTAACGTAAGTTAAAATTATGTATTAATTTTGTTAATGGTTGTCAAAAGATAAGTAAATTTAAAAAAAAACTAAAATAAACTACGCTTTTTGCCAGTCTTTATGAGAAAAATACAGGCGATACCAAATGATTCCGCATATTAACTCAATTTCGATTATTTTTAGAAATTGTACACTTTTAATGCGAAAAGACGTTAGACGATATGTGTTCACGGCCGTTATTAACCCTTTGACTGACATATAGGTCACCGGCGCACTGAAGTAACTATGTCGATTTCTGTTACTAAGAGTCTGGAATACCTAACTTTGCCTACTTTTGTTTTTAATATACGTTTTAGTCTTTTAAAGTGTGATGCAGTTGGAACAGCGTCCACAACGGCAAACGTAGGCAAACGATCTAACTCCATACAAATTTGAGTTAACTTTTACGCTATCGAGAGCGTTAACAAACTAGAAATAAGCACACTGAAATCGAAATAATTACTTAATACTTCAGTGCGCCACGTAGGTAACCGGTGACCTACTAATGGCAGTCAAAGGGTTAATAGACTGGATGTGCAACCTTCAAACGTGTTATGTTTACTTCATTTCTGTGTACTTGATTCTCGAATTACACCATCTATACTAATATTATAAAGCTGAAGAGTTTGTTTGTTTGAACGCGCTAATCTCAGGAACTACTAGTCCGATTTGAAAAATTCTTTCAGTGTTAGATAACCCATTTATTGAGGAAGGCTATAGGCTTATTTTATTTTATTTTTTATTTTATTTATTTATAACATCACGGTAAGGCCAATACAAATGGAGCACCAATAAATAATGTTTCAAAATAGGGGTTTAAATAGCTCGGCTATATAACATCACAGTAAGGCCAATACAAGTGGAGCACCAATAAAGAATATTTCAAAAATAGGGGTTTAAATCTTAACATTCTATAATTCAAAAATATTATCACTTTCTACGTAAATGAAGGGGGGTAAAATTTAGCGTTATGCCAAAGTAACTAATTTCCACGCGGACGGAGTCGCGGCTAAAACCAAGTTACTTAATATGCTGTATCAACAAATAACCTAGCGTTTATTTATATACCTGTTCACAGCGTGTAATTACGAATCGTTATTTTACGAGATAAATACATCATGTGTTATAACGGAAGCAATTAAAAAAAGAAAAAACAGTCCCTTTATTTGCCATTCACTTCAATTACAATTGGTTGACATTTGGAAACATCGATAAAGTAACTTTTGACTCGGACACGGCAGTGATAGGTGTTGTGTAATAAACACATCGCGTTACGAAAGGTAGGAATGATAAATACATGTATCATTTACTTCGATAATAGTCGTCGAATGTTTCGACTACGCTAGCAATACTGGCATATTACACAGCAGTTTCTTAATCAACGTTTTATTGTTTTATCAACCGAGCAACTGTATTATTATTATCGAGCAATACGTTTTTACCCACTAACCTAGCGAAATGTATTTACTTATAATATACTGCACGCTATCTGTTTTACTTGAAGTTGTCGTTGATTGATGAACGTGCGTAACCATACGCGAAATGTACTACTGTTCTTTTAGATAAAGAAATAATCCTTTCAATGTATCGACCTGATTTTGGATTCACCTCGAAACATATCGTCTCCGTTACATAAAATCTTTTATCGCTATTATGGACCACAGTTACATGGCCACGTTTGTCTGTGATTATTTTGGAGTATAATAATATCTTAAAATAAAGATTTCAATTGTTTTAATGTGTATTTGTTGCTATTTTATTTTATTGCTCTGTTATAATGTGCGATAGTCAGGAACGAGGCTGACCTGATTTCACTAATAATTGATTTGCGATCAGTATACAAGCGCCACTTGTCGACCGTTAATTATATTTAAAACCCTACTGAGTTTCTCGCCAGATCTTCTCGGTGAGTCGCGTTTCCGATCCGGTGGTAGATTCTGCGAAGCACTGCTCTTGCTAGGGCCAGTGTTAGCAACACTCTCGGGTTGAGCACCGTGAGCTCGCCTACACATCAAGAAGCTGTAATAGCCTCTCTAGCCTATCAGCATAGGTGGGAAAATAAGTTAATTATAATACCCACGAAACTTTCCCTAAAGTGCCAAAAACAACTATATAAATCATTTGAAACTACATATTTTTGCATTGTTCGGTACCCGTGCACTTAAAAATTTGTTTTAAATTAGAGATGCTAAGAATCGGGAACAGTACACACGTGATAACGATAAGGAATCTAGAGCGATGTTTAAGATTTTGTTTTTGTTTTAGAAAATGTAATAGAGACTGCTCATTACGTTATTATTATTACTTTAACTGATATTAATAACGCAATCTCATTATACGTGATACAACTGAACTATAGATGCATTAAGCTGTTTTCAGACTACGCTATAGTATAGTGCCATATAGCAATAGCATAGTAAGTCGTATACAAAGCCAATAATATATAGTACAATAGGTACAGTGTGAACGTGTCTATAACAATGTATGGTGCGCGATATTGTTGTGCTATGAGTTAAATACTATATGCTATTATATTATGGCGTAGTCTGAAAGCAGCTTTATGGTCGATTGCTTGGATTAAAATTAAATGTTACCGGTACAGCCCCGTTAATTCGTACTGTTACGAATTAAATTTTTATTTAAGTCTAGGAATGTTTTAGCCAAAAATTGGCCAATCATTCAAGTTATTTTTTAATATTATGATTTTATAAATTGATAAACGGCTTTGATAAATTATACCGGCACTAGAGTACCAAACAGTGGCCATGACTTTTTTAGGGGTTAGTTTTGGCTTGGGGCATTGCTTAGGTGCTGAACTAGGATCTAAACAACACGATGACCGCTTATGATTATCGAAAATCCATTTTTCAGCGCCAGACAATACGGTTCAAATTCGCTTCGTTTCTGTGTCTGTTAAGCAAGGCTATGCATACCATAACGCGATCGTTCAGTTCGTGAGGCACCAAATGGACCAATATTGTTTTGATGCTATTGTTAAAAGCTTCTTTTCTATATTCTATATTATCTATACTTCTGGCTATATATTTAATGTTCTATGTAAACGGTATATATCTGTTTATTGTATGTATTATATATTTTCTATAATAATGTATTGTCTTTAGTACACCGCAACATACCTGCTATATTTTTATTTTTTCTATAATTTCTGTAAATTAAACGGTTGTCTGGAATGTCGGGATGTATTTGCTTTTTTACTGTTTTTTGAATGTACCTAAATTGTGTTTTGGTGTGCAATAAAGTATATTCTTCTTATCTCTTTCTCTTCTTTTAAATAGAGATAGTTATCAACAGCTTCACTTTAGTCTTTAATTCGTCGTTGTTGACTTTACGGGCGACCACGGAACTCAGTTTTTAGATAAAAAAATTCCATGTAGGAAGCTTTCAAACCAATAACGAGTCGTCCGTTCCTATATGAGTATAGTGTTCCCTATATACCTACACGTCATTATCGTTGTGAGCCGTTTATGTGGTATTGCCACCGCGATCGGGACTCGTGTTTTTATCGTGTCCATATTAACGGAAAAGATGCAAATGTACTGAAAACAAAACACTGATCAGTAAACAAACGACTGAATTTGAAAATAGAGCTTCACATTCTTAAATTAAAATTCATATGTTTTTCGAATTTATTGCCAGCCATACAGAAATTACATTTCAAATGGCCAGTATTATAAAACGGTAACTTCATACTTTCAAAGACCTACGAACCGTTGTAGTGGGTTAGTGAGAGCCGTAATGCCAGCCGCGATTTCAGGCTAAGCCGTTCCGCTTGAGGGGAATTCAGGGATTAACGAAGACGCGAGTACTAAAGTACATATCCTAATAGATATATGTCCTATTCCATACTTAATATAAAAGACAATAGATAATAGATAGATAACAACGGATGTTATGATACTAAAAAAATTACTTTTGGCCGTCCATTTTAACTAGCGTAACTTTGAAGACGTCTTCATATTGAAAGCTAAAATTATTAGTGACTAGCGGCCAGCCCCGGCTCCGCTCGGGTCTTTAAAAAAATTTCAACGTTATTGACGTTGTTTTATGTTTTTAAATAAAAGAACACTTATTGCGGCATAACTATAATAGTTAGACATATGCTGTCGCGATACTTTTTGTAAATAATAATGTGTTCTGCAAAGTCGTACATTATTTTATTCTTTCATCAATAGTTTTCGCAGGGCACGCAATGTAAAGAATATTTTAGGTAATTTTTTTACAACGTGGGTTACATTATTGGAATTTTAGTAAGGATCCCTAATTTTTTCCAAAAAATATTATAGCATAAGTCACTCGAGAATAGTGTAGCTTCCAAACAGTGAAAGAATTTTTCAAATCGGTTCAGTAGTTTCGGAGCATATTCAATACAAACAAACAAACAAATCTTTCCTCTTTATAATATTAGTATAGATTAGTATAGATATCCACATTTTCCGAGCACACTCAATGTCAAGTGAAGTACGCGGCGATTATTACATAATGCTCTAGTCATTAAACGGGTTTAACCAAGTTTAACGCCACTCGTCCGGTAACCGGGCAAGCAGAAATGTATGTGATGCCGGCTGTACATGCTCGTATCGTTTTCTCATGTGCCTCTGGTCTGCTCTAGTCGCGTAAAGGCTCGACACGAGACCACACCGTCAACATGTGGCGATAGCCCTCATGCAAAGCAAGATATTTGACAGATGTTTGAATCTCGCTTAACACATTTTCAAGATAAGCTCATTCGGACCGTCGGTCTACCGAGCAATATCACCCGCTCGCCCGAAGATCTTCCCTTTGTCGTTAAACATCTCACATACACACTCGTATTCATTGAACTTCGTAAGTTCGTATGCCCGTTGCGATGGACCTAGAAGAAACTGACGCAGTTCGCGGACAACTAAACGAACGTTTGTGTACAGGCGCGCTCTCGTTTTCTTCACGAGACTCCCCGAGAACCTTTGACTCGAGCGTAAAAAACCGATACGCTTCCGAGACCGAACTAAGCCACGTGACGAGACGAGGGTGCCAAATCAAATCAAATAAAAATAAAAATTATTCAACATAAATGAAGGTACATACTTGTTGAACGTCAAAAGAACTACCGCCAATTCACAAAAACTAGCCTCCGTCCTGAGAAGAATTGGCAAGAAACTCGGCGGGCATGTCTTTTTTTTTTAATATTCATTCTTACAATCAGTATTATAACGTGTACATACGCATCCTCGGCCTGCCTCGTGGTGTCTCGACTAGCATGTACATCCAGCGTGATGTTTTTCGGCTGACCGACAACACCACAACGATATCTCGGAAACTTCCCGGTTCTCGTCCATGCGGCATTATCGCGCGTGGTATAGTTGCGGTCATTCAATGTGCACCGTCGCTGGGCAGAATGTTAAAACGTATTGTCAAATTTTTTACTATATTAGTGGAGAGCATTGCTGGAAACTCATCATGGGCAGAGTAAGAAAGAGACAACGCGCAGTTAACTCGATTGTCTCTTTCTAGAGCACGAGATACACGAGCAAATGTGCCTTCAGAAAGACTTACGTACCACACTCGCTACAAACGTATTGTTATAGATATAAATGTTATTTTTCTTCTTGCCGTCACGTAGGGTCAGCGCAGCATGTCTTCTTTTTCCATTCAGGCCTATCATAAGTCATCTGTCTCACATCCTCACGAATATCCTCTTTCCCAAAGTCCATCCCAGTCTTTTTAACACGGCCCATCCTCATATTACCGTCCACTTTCATACCTAGGGTCTTTTGGGCCACATAATCATCCTCTCTGCGCATTACATGCCCATACCACTATAACCTTCCGCTCTTTATTTTCTCCGTTACTACTTTCAGACTCCACCTTGTATACCCATTTCTTATATTAAATGTATTGTTATATTTCTAAACTGTATTGTAATAGGGTTGCATGTGGAGGGAATGCCGGTAACTTGCCTCCAGCGGACAACGACGACGATCTCACCAGCCTCAGCTGGCTACAAGACAAGAACCTTCTCAGAGGTAACAAGATTCGGTTCATTTTCCCTACAAAAAAAATCTAAATAAACCAATACTATACTGTTTTTAATGAGATCAATATCTTCTTTCATAGTTGGCAACACAGTATCACAATTATATATCTTTTCTTTTCTAAAGTTACCATATCTGTCTTATGTTTATAGACTTATAGATGAGCTAATCGCTGTACTAGCGTTAAATGAGTACCGGAGCCCATAGACTTCACGATGTGATTGACCTCACATTGAGACATTTAGTCGAAGTCTTACTAGGCTTCAAACTATTTGAACACAAGTAACAAAATACTTCTTAGAAAAAGAGGCGTGGCCATCACCGTTCCAAAGTACCTCGCACTTCTATTGACCGATATTTAGCAAATACTTCACCTCATGAATTATACTCGAAACACACGCAAGACGTGCCCTGCTAAGCTAACCCTCTCATGGATTAAAATAAAAGTTCGCGATTTGTAGACGACCAAAACAATGGAAGTTGGATCACGACGGGCGAATTAATCGATCGAAGAAAAATCGCAAAAAAATATTGTGCACTCACTCGATATAAATCGTATTCGATCGTATTTTTCCATCGATTCCGTACATTCGATTATTTAAACATCTCAGCCTTGGAAATCACTAGATAATCTAATCTTGATATGAAACGAAAAAAAAAGCTTAAGGTCACAAATCAGTAACTTTGAAACGTCTCTTCGTGTTCTTATAATTTATATTACGAAATTGTTATACAGTACAGATCTAATGTAATTAAACTTTTGAATGTAAACATAATGCGTAAAAACTATGTTACAGGTATAAACTTAACAAAAAGCGACATTGAAGACACGAAAACGATGGGCAGTCAAATCATTCTAAAGGTAAATAAATAATAAATAAAAATTAGGTAGGACCTCTTGTGAGTCCGCGCGGGTAGGTACCACCACCCTCCCTATTTCTGCCGTGAAGCAGTAATGCGTTTCGGTTTGAAGGGTGGGGCAGCCGTTGTAACTATACTGAGACCTTAGAACTTATATCTCAAGGTGGGTGGCGCATTTACGTCGTAGATGTCTATGGGCTCCAGTAACCACTTAACACCAGGTGGGTTTTGAGCTTGTCCATCCAACTAAGCAAGAAATTTTTTTTTGTGAAGCATCGAAATTATTACTATTCCCCGGTTTTATGCTCTAGTTGGCTTTCTTGTGTGTATTTAAATTGTGTTGTTACTCGATTGAGTACCTACTACATTGATTTGTTGAAACTCACGAGGATAAGTTGAATGAAATTGCTTTGCAGGTTTAAGGTCCAAAATATTGACAAATCGTTGTTTCTTACACGCAAATTCTCTTAACCTAAAACAATGCGATGCGCTTTCAATCAATTATAAAAATATTTCTACTTACTTACCTAAGATTTGGATTTATTATTAATTCTATTACTAATAAAACGCGTGATTTTTTTATACGTGTAAATAATTAGACTTCATTAAAAAACAGTCGAATGTTTTTTTGTATATGTAACGGACCACTTTTAATCATGCCATATGACGTCAATTCGTGAATACACTGATAGGCAGACTCACAAGATATCATAGACAATAAATATTTCAAGGTGTGTGGCGCATTTACGATGTAGATGTCTATGGGCTCCAGTAACCACTTAACACCAGGTGGGTTGTGAGCTCGTCCACACATCTAAGCAAAAAAAAAAAAAAAATACAAAGAGTCCTCCGTGACCACGAAAACTGTAAATTATTCGAAACGTTGAAAATAATTGAAGGACAATAATAATATAAAAGGCATTAAACATTAAACCGTAAAAAGTAGTTTGAATTGTACATACGACTCGCGAAAATCGAAGAGAATACAATAAATATGTATATAGTTGTATAAAATTAGTAAGTCAATTATTCGATCGTACCTATATAGACCGCACGTCCATATGTCGTTAAACATTCCTTTTAAATACCTTATTCTCTGAAAAAATCCTGCTATGATGCTAATGTTGGTAAACAGAGCCGTCGTAGCCCACTGAGTTTCTCGCCGGATCTTCTCTGTGGGTCGCGTTCCGAGCCGGTGATAGATTCTGCGAAGCACTGCTCTTGCTAGGGCCAGTGTTAGCAACACTCCCGGTTTGAGCCCCGTGAGCTCTCAAGGCTATCAGCATAGGTAGGGGAAAAAAAGAGCTCATTTCTCATTTCTGCCGCGAACTACCGAAATACCGCAAGAGAATTGAGATAATTCAAGAAGTAAAAAAAAGTCTCGACGCAAAATAAATTCAAATAAATTGAGGAATCAGTGTAGTGAAATTAGTGGCTCGACTCGAGTTTTGTAATCGTGTCAGGGGCCATGGTGTTCAATTGACGACGTTCACGCCGAAAAGCTACGCGAGACGGTTCTAGTCTTTAATATACGGAACTCTATGCGTATAAATACAGAGATTGCTTTCGCTTAGCAATTGGGCAATTGGGCATGACAAAAAGTGTTAGCCAAAAAAAAACTTTAACGTGAAATTTACCTCAGGCGTTGAGACATGGTTGGCGGACATGCGTTTTTTTTTTTGTTAGTATTTACTTCAGTCGTTATATTTGTTTTATAATTTAACAAAGAGCCCTCTAAATTTGTTTTGTCAAATAGATATAAGATACTAGCTGACCCGGCAGACTTCGTAGTGCCTCAATCGATAAATAAAAAACCTAAACTTTTGTATAAAATAAATTTAAAAGAAACAAAAGAAATCCGTCCGACGGGGGACACATCAATTTTGATTTTGTTATTTTTATTTAATTCCGAGAATTTTCATATTTATCTACCTTTTAAACCTTCTCTGGACTTCCACAAATAATTCAAGACCAAAATTAGCCAAATCGGTCCGGCCGTTCTCGAGTTTTAGCGAGACTAACGAACAGCAATTCATTTATATATATATATATATATATTTGTTGAATAGATTCGCTAACTATTGTGACATGAATCAAAACACAGACGAAAGTTTATTCAAGATTTTTATTAGGTTTAATAAGGTATAATTAACAAACAGATTTCTATATAGCACAGGTGTGATGCGAACCAATGATGGCGTGCGACTAAAATATGCACCTAGTAACAATTTTAACTAAACAAATTATGCAAGCACAGCTCACGGTCTTCGCCTATCTTTAACACTTACAAAAGTACTAATTCATAGTTAATATACGTTCGGTGAAGCTAGCATAACCTTTCGAGAGTACTAGCAATAGATAAACAAAAAAAAATACAAATATTCATTCACTTCATTTCGTTCTCTAGCTAAGATAAACTACCGTGTCGTGAGCAACGGAAGCGCATACTAGGCAATAATGAATATCCAGAATTGAAATCCTAAATTTTTTTAGAAAAAAAAAACTCGTCTATGGTATTTTATACATTTAAGCCCTTTGCCTACTCATCTTTGACCTATGACCCGAATCGACCTTATTCAACGTGACTTAATGGATATTGTAATAATATTGAACCACATTTTACGTGTAGCACACCATAATCTATCCGGGTACTTTTACGATGCACGGATACATTTTATAATAGTGTAAGTTTTAATGTATATTTACACAGCTGTGTAGTGGCTTCGACCAATTAAAGTCATTTGACTTGTACACCCACAGACACAGCCCACTCGTTGGATCTTCTCAGTGGGTCGCAGTTCCGATCCGGTGGTAGATTCTGCGAAGCACTGCTCTTGCTAGGGCTAGTGTTAGCATCGTCGTTAGGTTAGAGCCCTGTGAGCTCACTTACTCGTTCGGTGAATCTAGCATGCCCCCTCGAGGTGAGTAGAATAGATAGGAAAAGAAAACTTGTACCTTACGTCGGAAGGACACATTGCACTACTGTATTCTCTCTTTGAACTCGTCGCTTGTGACGAAGGGCTCGGCAAGTAAATTAACCCACAGGCACAACCCACTGAGATTCTCGCCGGATCTTTTGAGTGGGTCGCGTTCCGATCCGGTGATAGATTATGATAGTGCCCTTGCTAGGGTTAGTGTAAGCAACGTCGTCAGGTTAGAGCCCCGTGAGCTCATCTACTAATCCTGCGAATCTAGTATGACCCCTAGAGGCTAATATAATAGGTAGAAGAAACTAATTTATTAACTCACGAACGCAATTTCTCATGATTTTTGAAAAGATAACGTTTTTGTTTGTTTTCCAGTTTTCTTTTTTTAATAAGCTTTATTTCCTCGACAGACAGAATCGAAAACTCCGCCGCCCGTAGTTCGGCCCCCCTCGCCCCCGCGTACTCCGGTAAAGGCTCCCCCCTCGCCCCCGGCGGTCACGCACACGAAGCCCCCGTATTCGTTCTCGTGCCTCATATTCATGGCGATCGAGGCGGCGCCCGCGCGGGCCCTGCCCGTCAAGGAGATCTACGCGTGGATCATCAAGCACTTCCCGTACTTCAAGCACGCTCCTCAGGGTTGGAAGAACAGCGTGCGACACAATTTGTCGCTGAATAAATGTTTCCACAAGGTCAGTAGTAGTAGCAAGGTTAACATTGTAATCGAGGATTGAAAGCCTATTTGTTTTAACACGTTGACTGCCATGTAGATCGCTAGTGTCCTACGCGGCGCACTGAAGTAATTTCACTTTGAGAAGTCGGCACGACATGAGAACCCTCTTGTCGTGGCCGCTGGAAATTACATACCCGATCCTGTAGACCGAATGGTAAACAGTCGACGTCGTCCAAAGCACGTCATTACGGATCCTCCCGATCCATTAACGGTGCTTTCAGGCACCACAAGCACCGATCACCGTACTCGTCGAACCCGTCGCTTGCGACGAAGGGCTCGACGAGCGAATTAACACATAGACACAGCACACTGAGTTTCTCGTCGGATCTTCTTAGTGGGTCGCGTTTCCGATCCGGTGGTAGATTCTGCGAAGCACTGCTCTTGCTAGGGCCAATGTTAGCAACACTCCGGTTTGAGCCCCATGCGCTCACCTACATGTTAGGGCTATATAAATAGTCTATAAAATGATCTCTCAAGGCTATCAGCATCGGTAGAAAAAAGAAGAAAAAGTAATTATTTTGATTTCTCTCTTCGATTTTCTTACTAAGGCGCCGAAATATATAGTGGGCCCTGGGAAAGTCGAATCAGGAGATAATGAGAATAAATCTATTTCTAAGAGACCTAAAAGACTAAAACATACATTAACATACAAAACAAGGCAAAGTTAGGCAATCCTTGGTAACAGAAATTGTAATGATTACTTCAGTGCGCCGCGTAGGGCCCCGGTGACTTTCGTGGCAGTCAACGTGTTAAGCGAACCATTTAAAACTTAAAATTTGAAAAAGATATCTTAACAAAAAACATCTTCAGCTATAATAACCGGCAAACTTCTTGAGCATTTGTTGACGTAGTGGGGGTAAGTTTGCGCATGGTACACTCACGTGCAAAAACATTACTTACTCTGCGTCATAATGCTATTAAATTATTAAAATCAACATATGTATTTATTTATATATTTATTAGAACATCCACAAAACATATAGGTTAATAATTGTAATAATTTAATCTTGGGGTAAAATAGATATTCCTTCTATTAAGTCAAAACTAGAGCTGTTGCCAGGTCTTGGTTCAGTTGAAGCGAAGCTGGTATTTGTAATTTTTTTTTCGTTATCATAATCTCGACCATCATCATCATCACTGTTTTCATCACCCGAGTCGCTATCATCGTGATGAGTCGACATAGGGCTCATCGGCGTAGATTACAACTCGGTCGATTCGGTCTTCTTTTTTGTCTATAATTAATTATTTTTTGAAGATATTCGATTCGTAGTAATCGAATGTTACTTTTTTCATTTACCAGCTTCCGATTATTTTCTGTTCTTTTTTTCCATCTGAAGCCTAGCTCTTTCATAATTCGTCGTAAGCTTCATTCCGAGCCATTAAGATTTATATCTTCTTTAAATTTTTCGAAGCCTTTCTACGGTACGGAGTTTCGCTGCTTGTTATGTAGTTATTATGATTACATCTTTTTATTACAGATTGAACGAAACTATCCATTCCGGTAACTTTCTTCTTCCCTGATCTTTTCTTACCCGGAGTCCAAAACACGGCGAGCAAGCCAGAGCCTTTAGCTTCGTTAATAATGCACCTAACAGTACTCACTGATGTTTTTGTTGCTTCCGAAGTCTGTTTTAATTTTTCCATATCATTCTTCCCCTGTTTTATAATGAAGCAATATACGTCGTACACAAATTTTCTACCCTTTCTTTTAAGTACTACACCAGTTTGTCACGGCATATTGTATGTTTTATAAAAAGTCAACAAACACTCAACAAATAGCAATGGCAACAAAGTCCACAAGCAGTTATAACAAATAACTTAACGATTAATAACGATAGACTTTCCACTGTACGCAAGCGTACTTTTGGGAGCAAGCGGAATGAGGGCGCGGTGCGGGACGCAAGGTTCGACTGATCTACCAATAACGCGCTCGATACGATTTCCCCTGCCGTCGCGCCTCACCCTCACCACCAAAGTGATCTAAAATTCGGTTCTGCGCAGTCAAGGTCATTTGCTCAAGAAGTTTGCCGATTACTATACCTGTTTCAATGGAGTAAACTTAATTGGAGTTCAACTAAAAACATCGAAATGTTGATGCTAATACCAATTAAAACGCGCCTTTAATTACGAAGATAAACGTCGCTTAAATGTAATAAATAGCCTTTCACCCACGATATATTTTTGATATTGGATACTTTTCCTTTCAGAAATACATTCCATCGACTAATGGTTTTCTCGAAGATACGCCATGAAGTATTTTTTTGTATACATAAAAGAAATGTTTTTTTTATATTGTTACGGATTAGTAAATAATTGCATTGAACGCTACCACTCCGTTAATGAGTCGTTCATAAATTGCATTACGCATTTTTTTCTTTTATTTTTTTTGTATATTAAAAATGCTGCTATAAATTTTAACATTATGTCGATATTCTATTTGCTAGTTTAAAGTCCAGTGATCGTCAAAGTCTATCATTAATTGGAAATTAAATATACAACTTTTTTGAATGAATTTTTATATGCAAACTCTTCGATTATCAGTCAACAGCGCGTCGTACCGTAAGACTTAAGATTAAGACTCGCATTGATTGAAATTTTTTTGCCTTTATGTCAAATTATATTTTGTAATAAATATATGCGATCGATATCATTACTTATTTGGTCACAACACTACAACTATCGAATTAAAACTCATCGAGAAAATAAAGAAATGTAAATAGTAGGTATAATTACATGATAATTTCTGCAAA
This sequence comes from Bombyx mori, assembly GCF_030269925.1. Lineage (NCBI taxonomy): Eukaryota > Metazoa > Arthropoda > Insecta > Lepidoptera > Bombycidae > Bombyx > Bombyx mori. The sequence goes on along the minus strand of NC_085124.1, from coordinate 11,809,902 downwards.
ATCCCAATGCAAATACTCCGTCTTAATGTTTTAACTAAGTATTAAATAAAATATTATTCAGGTGGCAGCAGCGCCGGGTCTCGGGAAAGGATCGTTGTGGACGGTCGACCCCCAGCACCGCGCTTCTTTAATACAGGTCTGTCGATAATATATCTCTATTTCCTACATATTAAGTATGGATACCTCAAACAAATTATGAAGATTAACTTCATCGGTTGGTACTGACACGCGGTTCGTTTTCCGCAAAATTATAATGTGTGTAATTACTGGTGGTAAGAGCTCTTGTGAGTCCGCGCGGGTAGGTACCACCACTCCGCCTATTTCTGCCGTGAAGCAGTAATGCGTTTCGGTTTGAAGGGTAGGGCAGCTGTTGCAACTATACCAAGACCTTAGAACTCATGGGTGGGTGGCGGCACTTGCGTTGTAGATGTCTATGGGCTCCAGTAACCGATTAACACCAGATGGTACGTACCCGTGCGGACTCACAAGAGATCCTAAACACCAGTCAAAAAAAAACATTTTTTTTTATTTTTATAACGCCATCTATTGTTAGATTAATTTAAGCTTTAACACAAAAGCATGTGGATTGATTTTTGTATGTCTCTGGTTTCCCCCCGACAGGCGTTCGGTCGTCAGCCGGCTCCGACCCCGGCGGGCGCGGCCGAGCCGAGCGGCGGCAAGAACTCGCCGGACCCGACGCTGTTCCCGTACCTGGCGCGGCGGCTGGCGGCGGAGCCCGGGGCCGACGAGTACCTGGCCGCCGCCACCGTGCTCGCCATGAAGTACGGACCCTCGGTACTCGAACAGGTAACTCTAAACGCGCCTTTGTATTTTTAATACGCTCTTATTAGATTCAGACGTATCTATGTATGTGTGTATGTAACGGAATCTTTGAAAATTTTTACTGGTGGTAGGACCTCTTGTGAGTCCGCGCGGGTAGGTACCACTGACCTGCCTATTTCTGCCGTGAAGCATTAATGCGTTTTAATTACTGAGACCTTAGAACTTATATATCAAGGTAGGTGGTGCATTTACGTGGTAGATGTCTATGGGCTCCAGTAACCACTTAACACCAGGTGGGCAGTGAGCTCGTACACCGATATAAGCAATAAAAAAAACCTGATTTTGACCCCCTTAAAAACGTCGGATTAACTCGAAATTAGACATACTTATTAAGGACCGATGACAATGCAGTATTAAAAAAAAAATTGAAAAAATTTAAATTCAACTAAAAAATGAAAAATAAATTATAGTTTAAAAAAAAACTAACAAAATACGCTTTTATAAAAAATCCACCTAAAAAATAGAAAATAAATTTGAATTAAAAATAGTCTAAAAAAAATGATTTTATTGTAAAAATTTAAATGTAATGTAATTTAAATGTAATAATAAAAAATGTTAAAATTTATTTTCTATTTTTAGTTGGATTTTCTATAAAAACGTGTTTTTTTAGTTTTTTTAAACTATTATTTATTAATGTTCAGATTAGCGGACGCGAGAACGAAGTCTCCATTTTTTTTATTGCTTAGATGGGCGGACCAGCTCACAGCCCACATGGTGTTGAGTGGTTACTAGAGTCCATGGACGTCTACAACGTAAATGCGCCACCCACCTTGAGATATAAGTTCTAAGGTCCCAATATTAACCGCATTACTGCTTCACGACGGAAATAGCCAGAGTGGTGGCACCTACCTATGTATTGTATAGTACGACGGCTGTAACGTCTTTCAAAATGGTAACCATAATTGCTTAACGGTAAAAATGGGCAGGATCGTGACACCTCCATTGCGGACACACAATACGCCCGTGAGATCATTCACTTATCTAAGTAATTTAAGGGCTCCAATTAAAATCAAATTTTAGTACCAATAAAAAGAGCTAAATTGTGGAGAATATATTATATGGGAGTAGCTCAAAGTAAAATAACACGGCTTTTTGGAAAAGTAACTTACATTATTAGCTCACGCCGTAGTTCTTCACCATATAATGCTCGATCGCCATATTTACCATCTCTCTCTTCTGTCCCTTTCTCACCCATACATTCGTCCCTTTCATTCTAAACGTTCTGTTTTATATCTCACGAGCTTTCACTTTAACAATTCGCATTCCCGATCCTGTGGACAGAATGGAAAGCAGTCGACGTCGCCCAAAACACGTCATTTCGGATCCTCCTGATCCACTAACGGTGCTTTTAGGAAACTCAAGCACCGGTCATCGTTCTCGTAGAATCCGTCGCTTGCGACGAAGGGCTCGACGAGAACATTAACCTACAGACACAGCCCGCTGAGTTTCTCGCCGGATCTTCTCAGTGGGTCGCGTTTCCGATCCGGTGGCTCTTGCTAGGGTTCGTGTTAGCAACGTCGTCAGATTTGAGCTCCGTGAGCTCACCTACTAGTTAAGGTTACGCTGAAATAGCCTCTCAAGGCTATCAGCTTAGGTAGGAAAAAAAAAAAGATCATCCTTTAATTCCCGATCGCCATCTTTACCATCTCTCTCTCTTCCGTCCCTTTCTTACACATACATTCGTCCCTTTCACTCTAAACGTTCTGTTTTCTATCTCGCGAGCTTACAATTGGAAGTGTCACGTTCAGAGCCCGCTGTGTACTCAGCTCCGTATTTGTTCCGACGGCAGTTGCCGCCGGCCGCGTCGCTGGTGATCTCGCGGTGCACGCGCGACGAGCACTCGTACAGCGGCGGGGGGGGCGAGGAGCGGCGCACGGCGGAGGCGCTGCTGCACCTCGCCGGCCTGCCCCCCTCCCCGGCCCTCGCGCCCAGCTAGCGCCCCCCGCCCCCGCGCTAGTGCAGCCTACCTCCGACTGTCTGCGCCCGCGTCGCCAACCACTCTCGATCATCCTCCACCCTTGTTCTTATTAGAAACTGGGGTTCTTGACAAGTTGGAACTGTCCTTAATTTACAGATGAACATACATTGTTTAAAATCTACAAATTTTTTTTGCTTCCAATGCTGATAGCCTTGATATAATTGAGGCCGTCAGCGCAAAAGTGGCTTAACCCACAGTTTTTCACATTCGTGCTTATTTAAATTGTAATATATTTAAAACATAATATTTTTTTATGCAAAACTGCCCTATCCATAGTTTCAGCCATAGATAACAAATGGCTTTGTAAACATGTGTAAAAGTAAATTCAAATCTAGTTATCTCCATACATATGATAAGCTTAGGCCACTTTTGCGCTGACGGCCAGCGTTACCCTAGTGTGTGGGTGAGCTCTCGGGGTTCAAACCGGAGGTGTTGCTAACACTGGCCCTAGCAAGAGCAGCATCTAATGATTGTATTTGGAGCCATTTTGGAATCATGTTCGGTATAAAAAAAATTTTTTCATTTAAAATCGTTTTGTCTTTAAACTAATGACAGTTCCTTTAATGTAGTAAGTTTGTCAATGTCCTGTTTCTCAGTGCATCGCCCACACACAGCACGCGTCTACGGTTGCTTCGGGATGGTTTTATAGTTTATTGCCGTAGACGCGAGTTGCGTAGTGATGCAATGACACCCACCACGTTTAGCGTGCGAGGTTCTGTTGGACGACGCCGTTGGTGTTGCCCGCGGGCGACGACGTCCTATAGTCTACGTGTTATATCAATTTGTTTTGCGACAAAGACTATTCTTGTGTTTCATCTATTTTTTAAACAAATTATTAAATATTGGCTCGTGCGTGTTCGGGCCGATGTAAGCTACGTACGCGATCGGTTTATTTTGTAAGTGAAAAATACTATAATAATAATATATATTATATTTTATCTTCGTCTTTTAGAATTTTCTCGAAACGGAGCAAAGCTCTCGCTGAGGTGGTTCACTGTTAGCGCGTTAGTTCTTAGAACGTTAGTCGAAAAATAATATCTGAACTCGGCGTCTGTTGTCGCAACGGAATATATGATTACCATTATCTAGTCCAATAAAGACAATCTGTTTTTATTTGTTTCGATTGCACGCACGCAACTGGTATTATAATCAATATATTACATATTATAATCAATATATATGTATTTCGGACAGTTGTGCTAAATGATGTTTCATTATATACAGGGTGTTACAAAACTACCCGTAAAGCCGTAAGGAGGTTAAATGGGGCCTTTTATCGAGTCTATTCATAATATTTAAAAACCGTAGTAACGCTATAACCGTAATAACATAGCCCAAAAAAATAAAAAAATAATATTATTTTCACTGATGTGCAAATCCTATTTCAGTAAAATTAAATAGTAAACTACGCAGAATGTACCTACATTTCTACTTGAAACAGTTGTAGGATATCGACTAGAAGATTTGAAATGGACTTTTTTTTTTCGAACTTGACCTTTTTTGAAGCCAGTACTTGAGTATAATGACATCCTTGTATTGAGGTATCAAGCATTTACGAATGAAAAATAGAAAAACTATTGAAAGTAGTTACACAATTATTAGGTAAAATAGGTACACACGTAGGCCTTTCTGTTAAATAATCTGGTTCCCTGACATGACAGCTTACTAGGGTTGACAAAAAAATTAAAATTTTTACGAGTTATTTTGTAACACGCTGTATATATCTTTATGTTCGAAATGTGATTTCCAACTGAGTAAAACATCACATTTGATGGTGTAATCATTATTATTTTTGTTGTTTCGACATTGTGTGTCGTTACTAAAAACAGTCGCTGAATGTCGGGGAAGAATCGAAATCCTTCCGTACTTATTCGGCGATTTCGAACAGAATACGGATGTCTAGAATAATTACACTTTTACGAGATAGTAGTGACTACTAGTGATAGATGTGATACTACTTAATATGAAATATATCTATTAAAAAATAAATCTAAATGAAAATAGTTAATTAGTTCTCTTTTCACGCGCATTTAGGTTCTTACCGTTTACGAATAGTCAAATCAATCATAATAATACAGATAAAATAATATTTACGATTTTAAGTATTTAAAAAAAGTGTTGCCACGTTTTGGTGCGTTCTTTGCGGTTTGTTGCCAGTTAAACGTTTACTGCTGTGCAAATTGACTAACCCTAAAACGTGGTATTTAGCGTTTTAAGTTCAATAATATAAATTTTATTTATTTATTCAATCCTCGGTTTCGGATACATTTTAAGCATTATTGTTTATAAGAATTGATTTCAACGATAATTTATTAAATTATTCTAAACTAAGCATATAAGCAATAACGTAACGTATAGCTTAAAAATAAATGTGATCTGCACGCAAAAAAATATTTACACAATATACAAAAAAAAAACCTTATACAGGGGCGATTCAAGCGTTTAACATATTGTATTCTACGTATTTACTTTTATTTCGAGGTGATATGACGTATTTTATTAGCGAGTAAATAAATTTAGCCATAAGCAAGTAAATGTTTTGTGTTCATGAATTTGTGATCTTCTAAGAATCAACAAACATAATAATGGTAATAATATACAGCGGAGCTGACACGGCTTCTGTTATATTAATCAGCACATCACTAGGTTCGGGTGCTTAGCGACGATAAATTAATAGTAAAATATCTCTTCTCACTCGTGGTTCGTTTTAGTGAAATAACAAATGCTTCAGAAATTTAGCAGCCTTCCATTTCTAAGAAAGTACTTGTACAAATTCTAGTAAAAAAATATTCAAATGTTCTCTCAAGTGCCTACTTATAGCTTTCGATAAAGTACATTTCAAGCAATCTATTTACAGTTAATTCGATGTTCAATTTAAAAAAAGCCTTGAAAAAAAATTACACCAAGTAGAATAAAGTACATAACATTAATTACGTTTCTGTTACCTTCATTTCAGTACTCGAAAAGAACACAATTGATTGAATGTATTTGCAATATCGATGGAAAAAAAATATAGGTATTGTACGAAAACAAAATAGACCCGTGATACCGTGGGTTTAATGGCGCGTGCGTTGCCGTAATAATATACTAGTATAATAATATTAAAATACGGCTTTCTTTAGAACAATTTAATGTTTGGTCGTGAGAATATTTAAATTTACGCCGTAGGTTTTAACTAGACTGAAGTATAATGACTGATTTCTGAGCAATATTATTTATTAGTGGAAATGAAATTCCTTTAGCGAGCACGTTTATAAAAAAAAATTTAATATAATGTTCTCATGGAAATATAAAATAATATATTAAAAAGCTTCGCAATGAAAATGTACAACGTTGCCTAACGTTAGTTATTTACGAACAGCCACGTTTCTAATTAATTTTAGCTGTTATAGTCTAGACAGTTAATATTGAGTGCCAAAAAAAAAAAAAGATATTTATAATATTATAAAAGCGAATAACATAAATAAATTTGTTTTACATATATTTCAATCGAATGCTATAATTGAAGCATAGATAATTAGATTATAAGTGATGTTAAAAATAATTTGATTGCTAATTAAAGTTTTTGCTGTATTTAGGAGCGTCTTCCATCTTACTCGTAATAGTTTCTATTAGGTAAACAGTAGCGAGGAGGAAAGTCCATCAATGTAACATTAGCTACAGAAGTGTTTAACGCTGGACGGGCTTACGTTACGTAACATAATTAACTTTCAATTATTAATGGTATATTGTATTCTAAAACGCTGATGATATAAAACTGGTTCAGGGTGGCACCAATGTGTTTATGAGAAGCGGAAAAATACACTTTAGTAAATGTTTAAAGTTGGCAACATTGTTGGTGATGTTTCAGTGTTGCCAAATTTAGGCTGAAAAATGTGTAATTTTTTAATTCTTAGTTGGCACATAGTTTCGAGTTAACATCTGCTCTTAATACCAAAACAGAGACAGAATAAAAAATATTTAAGAATTTAAAGTATCGTTCGTGGAAAGATCAAGTAAATTGTTTGAATTGAGATAAATTGTTTAAAAAAAAACCTTGTTGCACCAGCGTGTATATATCGTATCGTATGGACTTTTATCTTCGTTCGAGAGCACTAGCCTTTCTTTCGGGGTTATTTATAAATAATATTAAATGTAGATGAAAATTTTACAGCAATAATTAGTACCTTAGTAGTTTTTCGCTGGTAGATGCTACGGATATTGGATACGTTGTAAATGTGTGATAAATTGCGATTTATTTTATAAGTGCTGTATGTGTTTAAATCAAATTTTATTCTCATATTAAAAGAAGTAACTTTTCAAAAACGATTGAGGGTAAGCGGTTCAACGACCGCTTTATTTATTGATTTTATTTGTTTTACGTGTATGAGATGCCTTCTTAAAAGTTATATCGATATGATATTAAAATTGTTACGGTACTTGGTTGTAACGTCGGTAATGAAGTAATATTTAAAATAAAATAAAACTAATTTATTTAGGTAATTTTGTTAATATTATTTTTTAGATTCGTTTGTGAAACGGGATTCGGATTAAATGTCTTCGCCAATTTTGTTTTGTATTTATGGATTTATCTTTTACGAGCTCCTGTATTATGACGTCACCACTGCACAGACTAATAATATCCACAGTTGGCGTTTTATGTCATCCGACAACACATTATCGAATTGGGTTTATATGAAAAATAAAAGTCAATTATTACGAATGAAACATTTAATAATTACTATTAACATTCAAGACAACGATACCTAAATTTTAAAAGGAAGATGCTGATACGACTACCTTCAGTTCAGTTCTTTAATTTTGAAATATTGCAACTGTGATAAAGCAAACACAATTTAACACAGTTAAAATAAATGATTCTAAACAAAAAAATAATTATAAATGCAATATCTAAAATCGCTTCCATATTTGCCTGATTTTGGTACACTATCTTATCGATTTATTTTCGGATCAGTTTGTTGAAAAGATTATTAAAGCAGCCTTAAAGGTTTTTGTTTTTAAAATAATCATAATTGGCTATAGATGTGTATGAAAACTACCGATTACCATTAAAAGAAGTCAAAACGTGAATTATCGATTTTTATCCTGACGCCACTCGATTGGATACAATAAATACATTGATGTTTAAGTTTTGGTGGATAAAGTCTATTGCCATAATTGAATTAAAAAGTAAAGATTTCTCCGACGTTCGATTTTACTACTCATCAAATATTAGAGGAGAAAATAATTATAGCGAACCAAGTTTTTTTTTCTTCGAGATAGTGTGGATATTGAAATGAAACTTAGTGTATTGGTGACGTCGCATTACGTGGTATTTTAGAAGTACATTAGTCTGACTCATAAATTTAAGTATTTTAAGTGATCATATTGTTGTTGTTGATATTTTGCATGCTTTTGAACGACACCCTACTTTATTATTAATTAATATTATTGCTATTGTTGAGAGTTATTGCCAAAATTTTATTTGTCCTAAAAATCTTTTGTCTTTGTACATATCCATTAATAAATTATGTACCGAGAGTAATCAGTTGTTTTATTCCACACTCCTTGCGGAGAAGTATCTATGAGTTAACATGTAGCAAGGAACGTCCAAGCATAAGTAATTCAGTATCACGTTGAGACAACAGGGGTTAAAGGGGGTACTTGTTAATAGCCTGAAGTAGGCGCATTCGCTAGACTTATGTTCTTTCAGACTTGACAGAGATGACGTAAACTTTTTACGCATGGATTGACTGTGCCCTTTATTGTATAGTTTATGGTCGACTGGAGACAGTACCTGTGTTCGTCTGTCTACAGCGGCAATGATCCCAAATAGCGACTTTTTGCTTAGTGAGTGCGGCTTAAATTACACAATAGCCTAATTATCGTGGCCGACGGCAACTACATACTCGATCCTGCGGACTGAACTATAAATAGTCGCCGTTGCCCTAAACTCGTCATTTCGGATCCTCCCGACCCACTATCGGTGCTTTTAGGTACCTACCTCAAGCACCGGTCACCATTCTCGTCGAACCCGAAAATTAACCGTCAGACATAGCCCACTGATTGTCTCGCTGAATGTTTTCAGTGTGTCGCGTTTCCGTTCCCGCGGTAGATCCTGCAAAGCACTGCTTTTGATAGGGTTAGTGTTAGCAACGTCGAGAGTCCCGTGAGATCACTTGCTCGGTTGAACTGGCATAACCCTTCGAGGTTACCAGCGTATAATAAAAAATATATTATATAAAAAAAATATAATAAAAAAAAATGTAATGGCATAAAATGTATATAATGATAGTTATATGTTAGATTTTTTAAGTTACTAACATAGATTATAAGTAATTACTACTACCAAATGTTATGGTTTAAAAAAAAAACAAATAAAGTATTAATAATAATAATAATATAAGAAAAAAAAATTATCGGGATAACTTCACGGTTCACTAGTATTCGTGTATTTAGTATATAAAGAATAACTAAACAGACAGTCCGTAACCTAACGCCACCCGTCATGACTTACGCGAGTGTGGTGTTCGCTCACGCGGCCCGCACACATATAGACACTCTCCAATCCCTACAATCCCGCTTTTGCAGGTTAGCCGTCGGAGCTCCGTGGTTCGTGAGCAACGTTGACCTACACGACGACCTAGGCCTCGAATCAATTCGGAAATACATGAAGTCAGCGTCGGAACGGTACTTAGATAAGGCTTTGCGTCATGATAATCACCTTATCGTTGCCGCCGCTGACTACTCCCCGAATCCTGATCATGCAGGAGCCAGTCACCGTCGACGCCCTAGACACGTCCTTACGGATCCATCAGATCCAATAACCTTTGCATTAGACGCCTTCAGCTCTAATACTAGGAGCAGGCTTAGGAACCCCGGTAACTGTACTCGTCAAACTCGACAAAGAGGCCGACGTGCAACCTAACCCATGCATCAGCTCGCTGAGTTTCTCGCCGGATCTTCTCAGCGGGTCGCGATTCCGACCCGGTAGTAGATTCATTCGCGAAGCAATTGCTCTTGAGTTGTTAGGTCTCCTTCGGAGGCGCTCGGGTAGCTGTTAGCAAATCCCACCACTCTTGGCTGAGCCTTTGCTCGCCCACCTGTCCTGGTGACACTGGAAAGGCCTTCGGGCCACCAGTAATCTTTCAATCATAATAAAATAAATAAACCTAACGCCAACTTCTAGAATAGAGTGACTTAACAGCGGAGTATTTGAACACCACCAGTACTGAATATCTTGTAGAGATCTGTCAAAAAGACATTCAAAAAATAAAGCAACAAATCAGTTTAATAATTTATTTTTACAAAATGTACCACCGTTACAAATTAAAGTTACATTAACTTCGCTCTATGTACATCTAAGGTTAATCTATCGTATCAATGATTTCTGTACCTTACAAATCTAAGATCAGAAAAAAATACGTAAAGAAAACACTTTTCGTCATAATTTCAGACAGGCATTTAATTAAATTCGTCATAACCTAATCGAAGCCTCCAAAAGCGATTCATTGCATTGTCGATGTATTACATGTTTAGTAGCTTAACTAAACTTAAATCGGCACTTCAATTTAGTTCCGTTTGTGAACTGACTGAGTTCAGTACCAGAGTTACAACATACTACCTACAGTATGCGCGCGAGTTCATGTCCATCGGAGCCAGAGGCGAGGCGCGAGGGACAGTTCGCCCCACCTTCGCCCACCTCCCCGCATTTACCTGACGCTGAGTGTTGTCCTTGGTGGTTGTGACGCGCGCTTATCGATGTCGAAAATTTGCGCTAACGCTATTGTGTTATTTAACCATGACTACTCCGCTTCCATCAAGTTCAGGTAAAAAAAACCTACTGAAAAAAGATACATACTGATTCCGACTCTGATCTGTCGGTTGTCTTTTCATTTGATAGTGATTGAATTGGAATTTAAAAAATATTTTTCTCTATTAGAAATAAATAAGTAATTACTTATCACATTTATTTTATTTCATAATTGGTAAAATTATCTTAAGTTACATTAAACCAAATTGACAGCTGTTGACTAAATCGGTAATTATTAACATTACCATAATTAACTAGGTCACAGCACAACGGCATTCCTCAGGATGTACATGAACTCGCGCGCCTATTGTACCTACTGTGTGCTTGGTGCGAGTTTTTTAACGTTTTCGATAACGTAAAACTTGACTCCATAAGTCGAAACGTTTGCCGCTGTTCAAACTGCATACAAATTTAAGTTAACTTTTACGCTATCGAGAACGTTAAAAAACTCTCACCAAGCACACCAATCTTGTCACTTATTGCGATAAAAAAATAATAGATGATTTATTAAATGAACAGGAGACATTGATAGAAGTATGAGTACCATTTCCCAGGCTAAGATTTTTGAGGCAATGGCGACTGATGATGTCAGCACCTTGAAAAGCGACGACCTTTTCTACCAATCATTACAAAACAACTACATACACTGACTTTTTTTTTATCAATGCCCATTGGTCACAAACGATGTAAACATAAATAAACGCCATTACAATTGATGGTTTCTGAGACGTTTTAGTCTTTAAGCTTTTTACTTTTTATTCCTTTTGTACAATAGTCACAATGATTTGCTGCCTAATTTCGAGAATAAAAATTTATTTGCAAAAACGCTACTGCAATCCATCATTTTTTTTACAGTGTGACCTGAGCTGCTGTAACCATACACCTGTTTTATTATTTAGAACTTATTTCCAAAGACACTTTCGCAATTACATAAAGCTCAGGATTCAGTTGGCGCATGAGATTTTATTATAAACAAAATCTCAATAAGAGGTATATCATATTACATGTCTAGTACTAACGTCTAAGTTTCAATTGTAGACCGCGCAACGGTAGATGTGGTCTACCGTTGCGCGGTCACGAGGGAGCCCGTGGACAACATGAACGTCGACACCCACCTTGAGGCGTGCGGTCAAAGCCTCAAGATTACACATCAAATATATATTTTTTACACCAATATTTTTAATATTATTGTAAAATTACAATTTATCTAGACGAGCGGGCATTACGACATTCTCTACTCTATCAAAAAAAAAAAACACAGGTCGTTTATTTTTCACGTGAACATTTTGTAGAACTGAGACGGTTTAAATTTATCAACCGTAAAATTGTCCAACTACGAGAAAAATATCTGCCTCGCTTCTGCGGGTGATTGTTCCATGGGACAGTATGGACACTTCAATCTGAAAGATAAAGGGGGACGAATTAATATGTTATACATCAGGAGTGAAATGAAACTTGACTTTAGACAATTACCATCAAGTATCAATGATTGTAAATTTTGATGATGATGTCCTTTTACATAAAGAAATGATCAAATGGGGATTCAGTACCAATAATGATAGACGTAAGAGAAATGGTATGGTATTCTGTATACGGTACGGTGCTATACTGTCAGGGGTCCCTTGACATCCTGTACGTATAGCCTTTTCCGTTTGTATGGTTTTGTTATAACATTTAATTTTATCATAATATATCATTTTATTTGTGCAAAAAAGACATACTTGGCTGCCGTAGCGAGTTTGTTGAGAGCGTCTCGCGATATGACGTGACCGCAGAGGAGGCGCATCGGCGGGTTCTGGTCGGAAGCCTGCTGGCGGAGGATCGGGCAAGCGAACACCGAGTGGTAGCCGCCGCCTTCGTCACCGAGGTCCACCTCGAAGGGCAGCTCGTCCTCCGCCCAGGCCGCGATGACGTGCGGGTGCGACATCTTGGAGCGGATGTCGTGCAGCGCGGGGAGCACGCGCGCGCCCGCCCGCGCCGCGCCCGCCAGCGCCGACAGCGGGGCCAGGCGCAGCGCGGCGCACGCCTCCGCCACGAACAGCTCGGCCGCCTCGGCCCCCAGCGCGCGCGGCTGCAGCAGGCGGCGGTAGGCGGGCGGCGGCGCGGGCGGCGCGGCGGCGGGCGGGCGCGCGCACCACGCCAGCGCGCACACGGCCGCCTGCAGCGCGCGCTCGTGCCGCGCCGCGTGTCGCGGGAACGTGCTGCGCGCGTACTCTATGGCCGCACCCACGCCCACCTCGCGCGCCAGCTGTCATACACACACATACCTCATTCTATAAACTATTTTGAAGTCGTCGTGGCCTAACGGATAAGACATCCGGTGCATTCGTGTTGAGCGATGCACCGGTGTTCGAATCTCAGGTGGGTACCAATTTTTCTAATGAAATACGTACTCAACAAATGTTCACGATTGATTTCCACGGTAAAGGAATAACGTCGTGTAATAAAAATCAAGCCCGCACAATTATAACTTGCGTAATCACTGGTGGTAGGACCTCTTGTGAGTCCGCGTGTGTAGGTACCACCTATCCTGCCTATTTCTGCCGTGAAGCAGTAGTGCATTTCGGTTTGAAGGGTAGGGCAGCTGTTGTAAGTATACTGAGATCTTAGAACATATCTCAAGGTGGGTGGCGCATTTACGTTGTGGATGTCTATGGGCTCCAGTAACCACTTAACACCAGGTGGGCTGTGAGCTCGTACAACAATCTAAAAAAAAATATGGTTCATGGAATTTTGCCAGTCACAGACATTATTAAAATTAATTTTGTATTTGTTGGTGACCACGAAAAGCACAATATTTGAAAATTCAGGTGCCATAAAAGTTTTTTAATGATAAATTTATTAGTTTGATTATGGTCACCTTCAAAGCGTACATCCTGTGCAAAGTGAACGGCAGCGGTGAATGCTGTAGTTCCTGCATGTGCTGCTCAGCCCACTGCAGGGCAGGAGTGGGGTCGCCCTCGGCCAATGCAGTCGCACAACGCTGTACCGACGCAAACGTACAGGTTCGCTCAACGCCACTGATTTCGGCTTCGGCTACAAACGTATCACCGACGTCCTCTAGGCCCTGTGTATAAAAAAGACACAAACTCTTTTCCCATCAAGAATATCTATGAATTTCCATATAAATGTTTGATACTGTTTAATATATAATGTATTTCGACACAGCAAGTCAAAGAGTGTGTACAAATGATCGAGTTCAACGGCGATGATGCCCCACATGGCACGCTTACCACCGAACGAGAGCCCCACTGCGCCGGTTAGAATTAAATAGAAGAACCACGTCATCGATTAGAAGTATATCCTGTTTTTACTCTACAGACTAATTCTAGTTCATCGGTATCCCGGAACACCAGAAGACACCTGGGCAGTCTCACAGGCGCTAACAGTGGCGGCCGACTTCGATTCATTTTCACCAAACGTTGACCTCATTAATCTAAGATTCTTGGGGCATCCGCGTGATGTTAACCAGTCACCAGTCCTACCTTGGTCGTTTCACATACTCTGCGCACTTATAAATATGCCATAGTTTGGCAAAAGAACAACTGATTTCACTCAACTATAGTTTAATATCTTAGCTACCTGTCTGTACAAATGTTGTGCAATGGCTTGTTCCATAATAGGTCGATTTTCATCAGAACAGAACATTTCCGCCTTTGGAGCAACTGCTGCATAATCGGCCACGAAATGCCTATCTATAGACTTGCCCACTCTTGACACTGTAGCATGGAGTTCTCTGTGATCTAAAAACGTAAATTAGCTTATTCATTATATACTTCTATATATAATATAATATGCATTACATTGTAATAATTATACCAAACTCTACTCTTCTATATTCATTGCACTTCACTTAACTACTGATTGTAGGACTTAATATGAGCTATAATATGATGCACAGATTGATACCACAGTCCTGCACATTTCCACCACAAATGTAGGTGTCTCAAGGAGTGTAGTAATATTCATATTCTGGCATATACTCGGTAGCCATCATAGCATGAATACCAATGCTGACCCCCGCATCCCATCATTAGACCGGAGGTTGAACTTTCAATAGTATACTTTATATGAGTTTTTTTTTACCTGTTGACAATTGAAATGCATTCTGTTTGATGGTAGAGGCTAATTCGCTCACGACCTGGGCTTGTTCAGGTGTTAATGGTGTATTTGGTGGTTCTGAAAAGAAATAATATACTTTATTATCTCTATGAGGGGGATGAGCCCTCATTTTACATTAAGAAAATTAGGTTTCACCAACCAATGAAACTATGAAACTCATTAAACATTTTTAGTACCAAGGGAGAGGTTTGCAGACTAAGCACATTGTCAAACCATTGTCTTATACTTCCTGTCGTACTGATAAACTAATCCTCGAATATATCCCATGAGGATATTTCACAAAACTTTTGAATCCAATTGGAACTCCAACTTTTAGATTGTAAGAGGACTAATAATATGAACTGAATAAACAATACAATTACTGAATGAACAAGAAGAAATTTTCCATTTTTTTATAAGTATTTATCAAATAATGTAACTGTTTGTTGTAACTTATTTTAATAAAAATGCATATCAATAAATGCATTAATGGGACATTAAACCATGTTAAAGATATGAGCATTATCATTAATTAATGTTAGCTATAAAGAGGGGTTGATATATTATTTATATGAGAATTTCAATAACCCATTTTTAAGTCGGCCTCCTGTAGAGTTTCATATATTTGAATAGCTGTTTGAAGATCTTAGCAACTAACAATTTAACACAATGATTTGTCGCATAATATTGCAAACCTACCAAACATCATACTCTTGATATGACAAATGAGGTTGACACTTTTAAGAAAATGTTATATTAACCCTCAGTGCTCTTCATGTTTTCGTACCACTGCCTCCCAGCAACTCGGGCACATTTTTGTAGCAAAATGAATTTCACTTGCTAGTAGTAAATGTTTTTGATTTTATTTAATTTATAACATACACTTCCTTCTTGTAAATAAAAGATAAGTTTTAAATTTTGTAATTTACCTTAGTATGATATCTTTGGAAATAATCTCTCATGTGCATGCTGGATTTACTTGGGCTAATTATACTAAATAATAAAAAGGGTGCGTGGACTTATGTACACGCGTAAGAAGTTATACTTTATTTTTATTAAATTTATTTCTTTTTTTTAATTTAAATTTTAATCAATTTGAAAAAAAATCGATTAAGCAACATCCTCAAACAGGCATATTGGACATCCCTTTTCTTGACATCGTATAAATTCAGTAATTCTCGGTATGGTTCGGAAAGTTCACCTGCGGCTATATTCAGACTCGCCAAGTTACGTCGGTCGTATTGTAATGAACGATTTAGTGGGCAACTTCATTCTGTTAATTTTGTATCACTGTACGAGCTCAATGTAAAATTTCACTCTCATCAATTTTTCATAGCGCGCCTAAAGAATTATAACTTCAATAAAAAGTGCTATTATATTAAAATAGCTTTAAAAAGGGCAATTCCTTCTGACCAGCAAAGACTACTTTACACACTAACCAGCAAAAATCACCATACCATCTTTTTTTTAATTGGAAGAACAATTTGTAATTTTCTTTATATGTGTCTTTTCATTATTTCCTTTCTTTGATGAACATGTTTATGTGGCTAGTTTGTTTTTCATTTTTGCATTGTCTGTGTTGGGAATGACTAAACCAAAATGTAGTAAACATGTAATGTGTAATAACTTACGTTGGGCTATTTCCCGCCGCAGCTCCTCTACTTTGTTAATAATATCTTGCAATACTTCATCGGTATGTTCATTTAAATTTGTAAATTTTGTAATTGCTTTGTCTAAATCCTGCTCAACCCCAATACAGGAATCCATTGTTTTTCAAGATTCCAGTCCCTACAGTGTTTTTCAAAAAACGACGCCTTATTGTATTAGAACAAAGAACTACGTATGACTTTACCAAATATTTTGAAAAGGTATGTATACTCTAAAAATTTGCATTAATATACAAATTTAATGATAGCAGACTAAAAACATTTTCTCTCAACTCTCAAGTGACAAAGTGAACGTTTGTCATTTCCGTTTTTTTTTTAATTTAATGATCTGGTAACAAGTCCAAGACCTATTTTTCTAATATTATTTTATGAAAAATGACATGAAGCGAAATGAGATGAATTTGATTAATTTTAGCCTGTGATCAAGTGGGATGAAATTAAATGAAACGAAATTTTGAAGTGGATTTTATAGAAAAACCAGAGAGATTATATCTAGTGCAGCAGCTTTGTCTCATTTTCCGCAAATGTGTAAAACAGTTAATGAATAGACCGTTGTTATTAATTTTGAAGTCGTCGTGGCCTAAAGGATAATACGTCCGGTGCATTCGTATCTAGCGATGCACCGGTGTTAGAATCCTGCAGGCGGATACCAATTTTTCTAATGAAATACGTACTTAACAAATGTTCACGATTGACTTCCACGGTGAAGGAATAACATCGTGTAATAAAAATCAAACCTGCAAAATTATAATTTGCGTAATTACTAGTGGTAGGACCTCTTGTGAGTCCGCACGGGTAGGTACCACTGCCCCGCCTATTTCTGCCGTGAAGCAGTAATGCGTTTCGGTTTGAAGGGTGGGGCAGCCGTTGTAACTATACCTTAGAACTTACATCTCAAGGTGTGTGGCGCATTTACGTTGTAGATGTCTATGGGCTCCAGTAACCACTTAACATCGGGTGGGCTGTGAGCTCGTCCACGCATCTAAGCAATAAAAATTAAAAAAATTAGTCAACGTTTTCCATATCAATCATAACGTAAAAGCAAATTATACAAAAATCAACATGTTATATTATGTGCTTGACTTCTTTAAAATAAAATCAACAGAGGTGTTCTTATCCCAACATTAAACAATTTTTAATTAATGGAATTAATGGAAAGAAAAATTGTTTATGGTCATATCTCGAAATAAGCGTGTCTATGGTCATTGCACAATTTGGAATTAGTTGCCGGATAGGTTAGAACGTAAAAGTATTTCATAAATAAATTACTATTAAAATACCCTATTATACGTTAAACATATTCTTGTCATGGCACAAAGTAAGATAAATGACATGGCAGGAAAATTCGCTAAAGGTGGGCCACCTGGTCTTGGCATCGGTCTCAAAGTGGTAGCCGTTGTCGGCGCTGCGGCTTATGGCGTCTCCCAATCGGTGTTTACCGTGGAAGGAGGTCATCGTGCCATTATGTTCAACAGAATAGGAGGAGTACAACAGCACGTATTCACTGAAGGTATGCACTTCCGTATACCGTGGTTTCAATACCCCATCATTTATGATATCAGATCCCGACCTCGCAAGATATCTTCCCCGACTGGTTCAAAAGATTTACAGATGGTAAACATTTCCCTCCGAGTACTTTCTCGACCAGATGCCAATATGCTAGCAACAATGTACAGACAACTTGGAACAGATTATGATGAAAAGGTTTTGCCATCTATATGCAATGAAGTCCTAAAATCGGTTGTTGCCAAATTCAATGCCTCCCAGCTGATCACACAGCGTCAGCAGGTGTCTCTACTAATCAGAAGAGAGTTGGTTGAGCGTGCTGCTGATTTTAATATTATCCTTGATGATGTATCCCTCACTGAACTAAGCTTTGGTAAGGAATACACAGCTGCAGTAGAAGCTAAACAAGTTGCACAACAGGAGGCTCAGCGTGCAGCTTTTGTAGTTGAAAGGGCAAAGCAAGAGCGTCAACAGAAAATTGTGCAAGCAGAGGGAGAAGCTGAAGCTGCTGAGATGTTGGGTAAAGCCATGGGCATGAACCCTGGTTATTTAAAACTTAGGAAAATTCGTGCTGCTCAAAGTATTTCGAGAATGATTGCTCAATCTCAGAACCGTGTCTTCCTCCCTGGAAACAGTCTGATGATCAATCTTCAAGATCCTACTTTTGATGATTTGTCTGAGAAACTCACTAAAAAGAAGTAACATGAGGCTGAGAGTGTGTGCGCTGAGAATCTGAAGCCAGCCGCCACTCTAAAAGACGAAATTACAGTCATAATCAGTGGTGCTGCTTCAGTTGCTGTTTAGTATTTGGGTTGTTCAGCAAATCACAATTCAAACAATTTAATCTTTGCATTTTAAGTTATTTAGTTTTGTAGGATTAATAGTATGTATGGGAAACAAAAAATGTCAATAAAGATTTCAAAACTCAAGTGATTATTCTTTATTGATAACTATAACTTGAATAAAAATATTTTCAATTGTTTGACTTTGTTTACATAAGATTTTATAATTAAAACATATCATTGTACAAAATACAATATTGTCTGGCTTATTGTTTTCAGTCAAACAGTCAAATTAATTGATAACTTGATTCTCAAACTGAGTAATTGAAATTACAGTTGAGTAATTCAGTAATTTGTTTATTACTGTTAAGTTTAGATCCAAACAGGAACTACGCTATAATTTGAACTTAAAAGGATTCATAAAATATATAGATTTACAATGCCAATTAGAATCTTTAATCAATTTACTGGTGGTAGGACCTCTTGTGAGTCCGCACGGGTAGGTACCACCGCCCCGCCTATTTCCGCTGCCGTGAAGCAGTAATGCGTTTCAAACCGAAACGCATTACTGCTTCACGGCAGCCATTGCGACTATACTGAGAGCTTAGAACTATATCTCAAGGTGTGTGGCGCATTTACGTTGTAGATGTCTATGGGCTCCAGTAACCACTTAACATCAGGTGGGCTGTGAGCTCGTCCACACATCTAAGCAATAAAAAAACTCCTGATTTGATATTTACAGATTGGCTGATTAGATTATGTACCAAGACATCTTGAGGAGGCCATGTTCCTTGATTTAACACAGTAATTTAGGCTTTAGTATTACAATAATTTAGTAAAACACAGTAGCTCAGTAATTTATTATATACTTTATTTTGTTAAAAAAAAAAAGACAAATAACTTAGTACAACTGTATTTATTAAATTACTACATTACATCTAATATCAAGCAAATTAAAATTTACTTTTTGAGGGCCGAAGGTTGTGGCAATCGGTACTTCGCCATCTCAATTTCAGCTTCGAAGAAGCTCACATTATCATAACAGAAATATTCTGGAACTTTGTACGCTCCGGTTTTTTTTGGATCCACACCGGGGCCCACAGGTTGTGAAGCTGGATGAATGACGGCGCTACTCAATCCATTGACTTCAGGAATCGTCGAATTTGTTGGAGGCGAAGAAAAACTAGGACTTTCGTTTTGTGTGGAGCCTTCACTGTAAAACCGAGTTGCAATGCGGAGCGTATTGCTCTTCAGCACCCCAAATCTATTCATTTTATTACACAATCGAATCATAGCTTTTACTTCTCCAATTTTGAATCATAGATTAATCACCATGGACTTCGAAGTAAATTTCAATAAAGTACTGTCCCAAATGTCAACTGTCAAAACTCTCTGACTATAGAGGACTTTGATTTAGACTGAAATGTTTGTGGGTCCAGTCCAGAGGATGGACTGCTCTAATCGGCATTAGGCTTTAAAATCACTTTAATATGCACTTCAACTCACGAAAAATATGTTCACCATTCGATTCCACTAATTTGGTGATTGAAAGGCATAGCTAAATGGAAATTAAAAGCCACAAAAAAAAATATTAAAAAGATAACGAAATAATAACTAAAGTATTAAAGTACATAATAGGTTGGGGAAAGTTTCTTCGCATTTTTTGAGAAAATTCACAACATTTTTTCATATAGTTTATTTACATTTAACTAAAGTATGTAGTTACCATTTAAAGAATTCTGAAGAGACCGAAACAGGTGAAAATCTGAAGGTGCAAGGTCAGAACTATACGGCGAATGCATTAACACCTCCCAGCCAAGTTCTCTCAATTTTTGCTGAGTGGCTAAAGATGTGTGAGGTCTAGCGTTATCATGATGAAAATCCACACCCATTCTGTTGATTAATTCCGGCCGCTTTCTCTCAACTTCTTGCTTTAATCTCATCAGTTGTTTGCAGTAGAGTTCAGGATCGATGGTCCTACCTGGTGGTAAAAACTCATAATGAATAATGCCTTACGTTGCACATTCAACAGTCTCAAGGTAGATTTTTTATCTTATGGATACCGAAAATAAATAAGAAAGACCTCAACAAACGAGGATGTGACATGAGAATATCAGAATTCAAATGTTCTTTAAAAAAGAGGTCAAAAAATCTATCGACATGAAATCAAGAGATAAATAAATGCAGCACTACAATTTACCTATGATCAGTTTAAGTATCTATTATAAAACGGCTGCTCCGCTGCATTATAAAATAACTGTCTACATTGAGTCTTATCATTTATTGGACTGTTTATAATCATTCTATGTGTAATAAGAGAAAACCTTTACTGAATATAAGGTTTTAATAAGCTAAAATTAATAGTAAAATTTGCTTTGATTACATTAGGTACATTGACAAATAACGAATAAAACAGATTGACAATGACGTCAACTTATGGCTGATAATTTCAACTAAGAAGTTTACATCATTCTCCCACACTATTTTAGAACATAATCTTTTAAAAATCCTGGCGTTTTATGGACGCGACCAGATCTACGAAGTGTTGGCTCCGGCGGTGGTGATGATGGTAATTCTGTCTCTATCTCTCTGCTATTATCAAGTACCACAGGTCCCGTTTCATTAGATGAAGGAATCTCCAAGTTTTGGTCTTCTGTTTCCGGAAGTGGTTCTGCGACGTTATGATAATCAATAGTGTTTTCATTATCTATTCGCAGATCTACCCTTTCTGAACCCAATGGTGCTAGATGACGATTCGACACTGTTGTTTCTCGGCCATCTGGAAGCCGAATGTATGAAAAGTCAGGATTGCTGTGTATCAATTCAACCTCTTCTACTAATGGCTGATATTTATTTGTACGATTAAATTTCTTCATCAAGACTTGTCCAGAATTTGTAAGCCACGATGGAACAGAAGTGCCGTTTGTAGATCTTCGAGGGTGTCTAAACATTCTTTCGTGTGGAGTGCAATTTATGGTTGTACAAAGTAATGATCGAATTGAATGTAAGGCTTGTGGTAATACTTGTTCCCAATTTTCTACCGAAAGATTCTTCGTCTTCAGCGCCAAAAGAATCGTTCTCCAAAGAGTAGAATTCAATTTTTCTACTTGACCATTACCTTGAGGGTTATAAGCTGTAGTTCTACTAGTGGCAATACCTCGAACATGTAAAAATTCCTGTACTTCAGCAGAAAGAAATACTGTTCCGCGATCTGAATGAACGTAAGAAGGCATGCCAAATATCATAAACAAGTTGTTAAGATGTTTAATCACTGTTTTCGAGCTTACATCTGAGCATGGGAATGCAAACGGGAAACGTGAAAATTCGTCAATCACGGTAAGTATGAATTTGTTATTATTATTTGTTGGAACTGGTCCTTTAAAATCTATGCTAAGGCGTTCAAAAGCAGCCGTCGCTTTAACAAGTTTCCTCTGGTCATCAAAGGTATTTCGGAAGAATCTAGGTTTTATTTCAGAGCAGGTTCGGCAAGATTTTGTCATTGTTCTGACTTCTTCAATAGAATAGGGAAGGTTTTTAGAGCGAACCCAGTGAAACATTCTTGTTACCCCTGGATGACAAAGAGCCTCATGCAGCGAGAAAAGTTTTGCAGTACGTGTTTCTACAGTGGCACAAACTCGGGATAGTGCATCAGCAGCATAGTTCTCTTTCCCCGGTCTGTATATAATATCGTATTTGAAAGCAGCAAGTTCCAGTCGCCATCTTTGAATCTTTTCATTCTTTATCTTACTTGAATGTTTCATATTAAACATAAAAGAAACCGAGCGTTGGTCAGTTACCAACTTAAAGTGTCTACCAATAAGGAAATGTCTCCATTTCTTCAATGATTCCACAATGGCGTACGCTTCTTTTTCAATGGCGGAATGGTTTTGTTCGCTTGAATTTAACGTTCTTGAGAAAAACGCCACTGGTCTAGAATTTTGCGTAAGTACTGCTGCAATGGAATGATCGGAAGCGTCAGTTTCCACTGTAAAAGGTATATTTTCATCAATTGCATGTATAGAAGACTTTGCGATATCATTTTTCAAGCCTTCGAAACATTTAATTTGCTCGCTTGTGAGTGGAAAAATCGTCGTATTAGCAAGTGAGTGGATCCGTTCAGAAAATTTTGGAATCCACTTAGAATAATGTGCGAACATGCCGAGTGTCCTTCTTAAGGTCGGTAAATCGCTTGGTGGAGGTAAATTAATCAGTGGCTTGAGTCGCTCATTGTCAGGTTTAATTATATGGTTTTGAATATTATAGCCTAGAATATTAATTGACTTTTGAGAAAATTTGCATTTTTGTATACTCAGTGTTAAACCGTATTTCTTTGCGGCATTCATAAAACTTTCTAAGTTATGATCGTGTTCTTCAAGAGTACGGCCAGAAATAGTTATATCATCAAGATACGCATATGTGTTTTGAAGCTTCTCTTTTCTTATAATCCAATCGATTGTTCGTTGGAAGCTCGAAACACCATTTGTTACTCCAAAAGGAATACGTCTGAACTGGTACAAATTTCCCAGTGCTTCAAAAGCGGTAAACTTCCTTTCTTCGGGTAGTATAGGTACTTGATGGTACGCGTTTTTCAAGTCTATTAGGCTGAAAAATATATTCTTTGCCACTTTCGAAACTAAGTCCTCAATGTTTGGTAAAGGGTACGCGTCGAGTTCTGTGTAACGATTAATTGTCTGAGAGTAATCAATTACAAGGCGTTTTTTATGAGTTTCGCTTTTTGTTATTAGTACTTGGGCTCTCCACGGTGATTTACTTTCTTCAATCACGCCCTCTGCTATAAGATTTCTGATTTCTTCTTTAATAAATTCACTATCCTCTTTGTTGTGCCTTCGAGACTTTATAGCAATAGGTTTGCAGTTGGGAGATACATTCGCAAAAAGCGGTACAGCTGGTACTGATGCTTCAGCTACGTTACATACTTGAAGTGGATGTTTTGGCCCACCGAAAGAGAACTCTAGCGATGAATGTTCTTCGAGGACGTCATGGCCGATAATTATATCAGCACAAAGATTTTTCACGATAAGAAGATTCACATTATCATATCTATGATTTCCGATTTTCAAGGTTTGCCAAGTTTGACCTTCTACTTGTGAAGTATAATTAAGAGAGGCCATAGAAATAGTCTGATTGCAGGATTTTTTTTTTAACCCGCATAGTCTTGCAAAGTTGTCATTTATAAAACTGATGGAGCTGCCGGTGTCGAGAAGTGCTTCTGCTCTTATTCCTCGAATATAAGCGGGTACAGTAGCTTTACGTAATGAAGAAGGTGACGCTGCTGTGATACAAGCGGAAAGATCTTCAGTACCTACTACCACAGAATTTGTAGATTTAGAAGAGCTTCTACAAACAGTGGCAAAGTGCCCCTTCTTGTTGCAGAGCTGACAAGTCTTTTCAAATGCAGGGCAGTTCTTACGAGGATGTATTTGACCCCCACAAAAGAAACATTTTTGACGTCGAGGATTATTAACAGAAGAGCAGGTCTCGTTGTGCAGAGTTTGTGATTTCGAAGAGACTAATGTTGGTTCTTTTGGAGCAACAGCATTTAAAGAGACAGTATTGAAGTTTTGAGAGTTGATCTCTGCAGTTTCTAGAGAGAGTGCTTGGTTGTAAGCTTGATCAAGTGTTAGAGTTAAGTTTTCTAAAAGCCTTTGTCTGATTTTATGCGATGATATACCGGATATGAAAGCATCACGTACGCTATCGTTTTTGTTTGTTTCTGCATCAACAGCCACAAAATCACAATCTTGAAAGTAGTTTCAAAGCTTGTAAATATGTGTCAATACTTTCTTCTGGTCGTTGTTTCCTTGTTGCTAACATGTGTCTAGCAAAAAT
The DNA here is from genome assembly GCF_030269925.1 of Bombyx mori. NCBI lineage: Eukaryota > Metazoa > Arthropoda > Insecta > Lepidoptera > Bombycidae > Bombyx > Bombyx mori. The sequence continues at coordinate 11,785,383 of NC_085124.1, read as the reverse complement.
CAGATTTTTTGGTTTTACATACAGTTTTTGTAGTATTGTGATCGCTTCTTCGTAGTTCGTAGCTTCGCTTATATATGTGTAAATATTTGGTGATATATGGTTTACCAAAAGTTGAAACTTTATGCTGTCCCATTTTTCTGGCGGACGAACCGACTGTGCATCTGTTTCTGAAGCGGTCGGCTTCTGCACGAAAATGAAGTTTTCGAAAGTTTTACGCCAATGTATCCAAGCTCTCGTACTAGAGCTATCTGACGGGTCGATATCAAACCTTTCAGGGCGGAGATATCTATCCATTTTTTATTTCTTAGCTTATTAAATTGTAATAAGAGAAAACCTTTACTGAATATAAGGTTTTAATAAGCTAAAATTAATAGTAAAATTTGCTTTGATTACATTAGGTACATTGACAAATAACGAATAAAACAGATTGACAATGACGTCAACTTATGGCTGATAATTTCAACTAAGAAGTTTACATCACTATGAAACTTTACAATATACACATTTGCCTCTGAAATGTGGAACTAAATCGGGTGAACAAATTATACTCATCGTAAAAAAAGTAATACAGGAATTCTTAATAAAAGGATAATAATCAATTTATTTAAAAAAAAGCTTTTATAAAAGAAAAATGTAGGCATAAACAGACATTCTCACGGTAATACTTAATATGCAACGAGGACTTTTTACTTCCGTGGTACATTGATTCTGTATTGTCTATGTCTATGGTTCTTTTTCACGACTGTTTTGGATTGTTTAACTACCTTGTCTAAATTGCCGATTTTTCTGACGGAAAGGGCATTATGTGGATTGTTTTTATTTATTATAAATGTACTAATATGTAATAATGTGTTGCAGTTGTGTTCAGTAACAGTTTCGGTCATATAATTGCTTAAAAAGATCCGCTCAGCCATTTACATGAAAGGTGAGTACAAAAAATTGGTACCTCAACATTTTTTTGTAATTATACTGTTTAATCTGGTGTAGAGGTTAAGGTATTTATTACATTACAAAAGTATTTTATGGAAAACATGAATAATGTAGTAGTTAAGGGCCATAATAAATGTATTCAACATCCTAAGCTATAGTTCGTATATATACCTGTTTGCCGCTATTTTGTACTGTTAAAGTTATGTATGTATATAGAGTGATAACCCGGACAAGTTGAATGGGTATTTCTTCTCTATTACGTTCCATTATAAGTAATCTTCCACGTAGTTTGTATGTTTCGTGTGTGATGAAGTACGTGATATTGATTTCAGATATTCTTGAAAGCAAAAAAATCACATGAAAGTGTCATTTAAAGTATAGGTAGGTCATAATGATTCGTAGTATTTCGACACTAAAGATTCTACAAACGTAAATGTTTTGAGTTTTCGTGAATTTGACACATCCGAAAAAATCGTGGTGTCTATGGTTTTTTTTATTTGTAATTTCGTTTTGCTGGGTTACGTTTAATTAACTTTGCCGTTTTCGCATTATTTGTACGAAGTGCATTTTAGCTGTTTTACTTTGATCAAGTCAAGTGATAATATAAAAAGCATATTGTTTTAAATGAAAATACGACTGTGCCGGTAATAGTCGCAATAGCGTGAAATGGCGGCGGAGGTACCCGTAAGCGATGTGTTATGTGAAGCGATGGAATATTTGTCTAAACTGGGACTGAATTTACGAACTCGATCGGAAAAACTAAAAGAGAAAAAAATCAGAAAAGACAAATTAAGAAATTCTCATGCACTACAAAAAGCAGCCAACAAAGTGCTTCTTATATGTGAATTGTCAAAAAAATCACTTGATAACGTTGAGATAGGTGTTCGTAAAGTACTATCCATTGTCGACAAATCACAAGCATCCTACAACGATGGCGGGAAAAGTAACCACTCAATGAAAGAAAAAGACGAAAGTTTTTATAAATTTTTTGAGTATAAATCCCAAAAGTTAAGAGTTCGCAAAAGTGTGCCATTAAAACATTATTTGTCGGTAAAAGTACACGCAAGAAGAATGCCCTTATCTATGCTCGAAAAATATCCAATAAATTACGATTGTAAATTATACAGAATAAGGAAAAAGAAAATTCTGACCACATCAGAGAAAGGTAGGAGAACAAGTGATAGTTCGGTTAATTCAGAAAAGGAAACAATACACAATGATACAGACCAACCACAAGTTACTGATGCTTCTGAGCAAGGTCAATTTCCAGACACATCTTTAGAAACATCTCATGTGTTAGATAAATCTGGACCAAATATAGAAAATGAAGAAGAAACAACATTAAATGTAGATTCATTACATTGCCAAATTGACACCTGCAATTTAGGCAATAATGTTGATGAAGACAGTCATAATGAAACTGCGAAGCAATATACCCCAGGATCAGAAAAATCTGAATGTGAACAAGCAGAAAAAGATAGTTTAAAGAAACATAAAAATGCAGTTTCTGAAAGTATACAGGAGTGTAGTAGAACTACTGAAGTAGCAGACAACTCAAGTAATATGATAGGTGTCAATAATTGTTCTAGAGAAACAGAAGACAAAAGTATTGATGGACCTGATGTAAATAAAGATCTTGTTATTACAACAGAAATGCTACTGGAGACTCTATTTGAAACAGAAACAGAAAAACCAAATGACGTAATTCTAAGCGAAAAAGAAGAACAAAAGAAACCTTTCATTAAATGTGTGAATTTAAATAAACTATTGAAACCTGATCTATACCAAGATGCCAATAAAGGATCCAAAAAGACAGGAGAAAATGAGAATGAACATAGCGAGTTACTGAACACAAACAGGAAGCAAGATAGTGTTCAGAAATCCACAAGAGTTGTTTCTGAAACAGGAAAAACTACAATATATGATACAGAAGATAACTACTGGAAGAAAAAAAGAGAAGAAGCTAAAGCATTTAAATCAAAACAATTCGTAATTTCAATAAATAGACTACCTAAATTAACTATCGCATTTCTACATGCCAATAAATTAAAAAGAATTGTTCAAAATGGATTAACTGTTTGTAAAATTAATCCAGAAATAGATAAAACAACTAAAGACATCTCAAGAGAAATAAAGTCAGCCCTCTTGAATGAGTCAGATTCTGATGGTTTTACTGCAGGAACACCTAAAACTTTATCTGCAGTTACTGAAAAAATCAAAGATTCCTTACTGATTGAGTCTGAAAGTGATGCAGGAGGTAAACATTCAGCAAGTGAGAATTATAGTTCAAAAAATTGTGAATCTCAAAAAGAGGTCCATAAACATAAATCCAAAAGAAAAAACAAAGATCTCAAGTCTATAGAGATAGACAAAATTAATGATTCAGAAGGTATTAAAAGTTCTGAAAATGATGAAGAGAAAAAATCTTATGACACTTCAAACATTCAAAACAGTAGAACGGAATCAGTGAAAACTTCTTTATTAGAAGATTCTGATTCCAACTCCAGTAAGAAAACCTTAGTGATTAGTAGAACAAAAGAGAACTGTTTTAATTCTAATGATGATTCTAAAGAAGATGATACTTCAAAATATAGTGAATGTAATGAAAACAGAAATGCTTCAGATAGTGCTAGTAAAGACAAAAATACTTCAACATTAAATCTAGAAACTATAAAAAATCATACAGGTGATGAAAATAGTGATAATAGTTCAAAAACTCCAATTAAGTCTAATGATAACTCATGTGAAACTCTTCATAATAATGAGAAAAAATTAACTCCTCAATCCAAAAGGAAACGAATAATGGAGAGCATGAAAGCAAAGAAAATGCTCTTGTCGTATTCTAGTTCTGATGAGGAAATACAGCAGAAAACAAGGTTTAAAAAAATCAAACGAGCATTGCTCGATGAAAGTTCAGATGATGAGAGTAACTCAAATCATCAAAAGCACAAGGAAAAGCAGAATAGTTCAGAAATTTCATCATCCTCATCTGAACGAAAGAAAAAGCAAGATTCAAAATTGGATATATCAAATAAAAAGGGCAATTCCAAAAACCCTAAAGCAGAGAAAGAGAAAATAAACAATGAGGACTCCCATAGAAGCAAGGTTAGGAAAACGAAGTAAATTATTAATATTATTATATTATGTTACTAATTGCAGTTGTCATTGAATAGAGAGTACAATTATGTACATTTCTAGATTATATTTGAATTTTGAGAATTTGTAAACTAAAGTAAGCATGTATTCAATTAATACAATAATTCAAAATTTTATTGTATTATATTAAATATACTGAATGATATGTTGAAGATGTATGCAGATTTAGGCTTAAGGTTGAAAATATGTTTTCAAAAATGGCATGTCAGTAATTAAATGTTGGTGATGTATTTTGTATTTTCATTTTCTAGTTAATTAATACTGTTAACATGTGTTTCTTTATTAACACAGCATTATAAATTGGGAAGTTTGAGTCAAAGCCCAAGGCAGTTTAGTAATTAAGCAAACTAATTACAGATGGTCCGATCTAAGACGAAGCCTGGGAGCAGCATCAGCCAAAATTCAGACACTCAGGATGACAAAGATGTTGATAGGTAAATATTGATTAAGAGAATGAAAATTAAAAGTGATATGCCTGTAAATGACTCAAACTTTACTAATAAAATTGCTAGTTGACTATTAAATTCAAGTAGCAATTTATGTTCAAATATACCAAATTACACTTGTTGGGGCTGGATTTAGAATATAAATATAAGTTAGTTGAGTGTCCAAAGCAATGGACCCCTCCATGCTAATATAAGAATTTATGAAACGTGGGTCTTGTTTTATAGAAACAAAAACTACATCATTACACTTCAAAATATAAGTATTTCTACCTGGGAGTTGAATCATTGAATTTTAAAATTGTAGACCAATGGCTGACTGTACTCAATGTTGCACTAACTGGACGTTTTAAAACATAAGTATACCTTGCAGTTTTATAACATAAAATCGTGGGTAATTTTAATTGCAAACATGCTACATATCAATTAAGACAAATATTGAAGTGGTTATTTATTCTATGGTACAAAAAAAGAAAGTTTGAATATCATGATAAATTCATAGTGATAGGTTGTGATTTGTTGCCATTTTTTAAATTAATATTCACAACATCTTAATACAATCTTAAACTTTTTTGTTATAAATATAAACAACGCCACAGTTTATCCTTAACCCATGCATCAGCCAGCTGAGTTTCTCGCCGGATTTTATCAGCGGGTCGCGATTCCAATCCGGCAGTGGATTCATTTGCAAAGCTGTTGCTCTTGAAGTTGTTAGGTCTCCTTTGGAGGCGCTCGGGTAGCTGTTAGCTAATCCCATCCCTCTTGACTGACTCTTTGCTCGCCCACCTGTCCTGGTGAAACTGGAAAGGCCTCAGGGCCACCAGTAATCGTTCAATCATAGAAAGAAAAAAAACCACAGTTCTTTTAGTGTTGAGTGTTTACTGTAGGCCACAGACATCATAACTTTAATGACACTTCCCGCCCTGATACATGAGTCGAAATCTAAATTATATCATATTAAGAGTTAAACGAAATGCATAACAGCTTTTAGGGAAGATATAAGGAAAGACAGTAGTACTTACACGTGCGAGTTTACAACACGCCCTATCGTCAGTAAATGCGGGTCGTCACCATAATATGATGGTATCAGCTGGCTCAGATATAATGCTACTTATTCAAATAATTCCTTAGTCGCTTTTTATAACATCCACGGAAATAGGTACTAATCTAGGTTAGTAGTAGTATACATTTCAAGTACTACGTGCTGTGAGCTCCAAATTTGTTGCCTCAGTATTTGACCTTATGTTCCATAACTCTTTCAATATACGTACTACTATTAGAGTTTCTGTACCATATTTTCCATATACTCATCAATTACGAACAAACTTTTATACAAATATTAATTTTATGAATGAGATATGAAGTATTTTGATTTAAGACACTACAAAAACAGCTCAATTGTTTATATTAAAAACGTCATATTTAATACATTTAGCAACGTATCTTTTTTTGTACTTAGATGGGTAGACGAGCTCACGGCCCACCTGGTGTTAAGTGGTTACCGGAGTCCATAGACATCCACAATGTAAATACCGAAACCCGTCTTGAGACATGAGTTCTAAGGTCTCACTTTTAATAGTACAACTAACAGTCCAGTCTGTACAGTCTTTAGTTGAGTTTTTCGTTTGTAGGCTTACAAACTTGGATGCGTTAGAGAAACCTCGTCGACGTGAAACTGAAGATAAGAGGAGTAGAACAAATAACAGAGCAAGATCTAAAGCAAACGAAATAATCGGTGAACAGATGCTCGAGCCGGACACTAGTTCTGATGTTGCTTCAGAAGCCGGGAGCGATGTTTGTGAAGGTATTTATTCGGATAATAGTACAGTAAAAGCTCTTTATTCGCGGGGTTATGTTCTGTAATTATTCCGCGAATACAGAAACTGTGAATATGGAATTGTGATGTGCCTGCCTACAAGGGCAAAAAAAAAAAAAAAAACATAATTATATACAGGGGATACGTTCCTAGTGCGGGCTGCATTGCCCATAACGATATTTTAAATTTGGTAGTTGATCAAACACGAAATATTACATTTGCTCATCAAAACGTAACGTTTAGTAAAATCACCCAAACTATTTTCATCTATAAATAAATGCTGTTTGTGTTATACTTTTGCCCAGGTCAATCTTTTTCACTATCTGTCGGAAAGCAAGTTTTAGTAAAATTATAAAGGTGTACAAATAAGTTTCCGCCGTTTTGAGAAAGATGGTGTGGCACGAGGTTTACGTTCGAATTCACAGATGATAATCGGCTTGAAAATTAAGTTGATCATTTAAGAACAACTTAACCCTATCATATTATTAACTCCGTATTCATAATAAAACGGTGATTTTGACGTAGAAGACAAAGATCGCAGTGGAAGGCCAAAAATTTATGAGGATGCAGAATTGACGGAATTATTGGAGGAAGATTTGTCTCAAACACAAAAAGAAGTTGCACTTACTTTAGAAGTCACTCAGCAAGCAGTCTCACATCGTTTAAAATCGTTAGGAATGATTCATAAACAAGGTAATTGGGTTCCATACGAATTAAAGCCGAGAGATGGTGAACGCCGATTATGCATGAGTGAAATGCTGCTAGCTAGGCACCAAAAAAAAGTTTTTTACATCGAATCGTCACTGGTGATGAAAAGTGGGTACATCATGATAATCCAAAAAGAAGAAAATCATGGGGACTACCTGGCCACGCGTCAACATCCACAGCAAAACCGAATATTCATGGAAAAAAACTCATGCTGTCTATTTGGTGGTATCAGCTGGGTGTGGTGTATTACGAGCTGCTTAATCCAGGCGAAACAATCACTGGAGCTCTCTACCGAACGCAATTGATGAGATTGAGTCGAGCTCTGAAAGAAAAACGCCCTTAATACTACTGCAGACATGACAAAATTATTCTGCTCCATGATGATGCTCGTCCGCATGTAGCGGTACCGGTGAAAAATTATTTAAAAACACTTAATTGGGACCTACCTACCTCACCCGCCGTATTCACCAGACATTGCCCCATCTGACTATCACCTGTTCCGGTCAATGGCACATGCTCTGTCGGAGCAGCGGTTTACATCATATGAAGATACCAAAAATTGGGTTGATTCGTGGATAGCCTCAAAAGACGAGTTCTTCAGACGTGGAATCCGAACTCTGCCTGAGAGATGGGAAAAAGTAGCTGCTGATGGACAATACTTCGATTAAATTTAAATTACCGTTCTTTCATAATAAATATTATTTTTTCGACAAAAAGCGGCGGAATGTTATTTGTACTCCTAATAAAATCATAGTTTAAACCGGAAATGTAATTCTGCTATCTATCTCGCAAAAAGTATTTGTAAGCTTTTTTTACATTTTTAATTAGAACGAGCGAGGACGCCCGTCACTTTCCTTTCAAGTTGAGTTATCTATTTCCCACGCTCTAGTAGCTCATCGTCAGCCTCAGTTTCCCAGTTTTTTTTTTCTAGATTTTCCCAGTTCAAAGCGTTCTTTCAATGCATTCATACTATCCTATTGCCTTGTTGAGGCGGTAGGATAGTGTATCGTAGCTCGTAGCGAATTCCCAGACAGACACGTCCATTTTCTAGGTTTCTAATGCCATTTGCGATGAAGTGATGATTAATGATGTTTCCTAAAAATTCTGTCATGATTTTTATGCATCAATATAGTGTTCCTAGTCCCTAATCTTTGAAGCATCATCATTAACAACCTAGCGTCGGTTAACCAGCGTTCGGTCACCCGGTCCGCTACTGCGTTAGCAGAGAATGAGAGAATGGAGTAATGTTTGGCATTATCGGTCCGTGCTGATACGCCAAGTGGGCAGACTATGAACACGTGTATCAGTAATTATTTTAAATTCTATAGTTATGATTTCATTGTAAGATTTTTGAAAAACCTTTGTAATAAAACCGTTCCCTTTTTTCGTTTTTCAGAAATACCACCGGTAACATTTAACAATGGTATTGAGCATCTCAGTAAAAGTGAACTGCTGGGAGAAAGTGACTCGTCGATTTCAAATGAAAAAGAAAAAAGTTCAGAGGTAATTATTGAATTTACCGTACTATATAGTGAATTTCAATATCAACCGTAATCACTAATATCTTTATTTTTTATTTTTTTACTATGCTCATATTGAAAAATAACATTTAAAAAAAAGTATATATATAATAATTTGCTAACATTAAAAAGCTCATCCAATAGCTACTGTAAAAAATGAAAAAGAAAATCTATTCACAAACACAAGAGTAAATGATATTTTACGGTTTTATTCAGTTCCTATTTTTGGATATATTATTAGTCTCACTAATTTAATTTGCAAAGTAATTTTTTTATTTTTTTTTTTATTGCTTATATGTGTGGACGAGCTCACAGCCCACCTGGTGTTAAGTGGTTACTGGAGCCCATAGACATCTACAACGTAAATGCGCCACACACCTTGAGATATAGTTCTAAGGTCTCAGTATAGTCACAACGGCTGCCCCACCCTTCAAACCGAAACGCATTACTGCTTCACGGCAGAAATAGGCGGGGCGGTGGTACCTACCCGTGCGGACTCACAAGAGGTCCTACCACCAGTACACATACCATACCATAATAAAGTATTTATGGAGAACACTGATTATTTCCATGAATTTTTTTTCATAGCCCATAGCACATAATATTATGTTCATTCCTTCGAATAAAACTTATTACTTACCTCAGTTACCCTCACTTACCTTCACTTACACTTACTTATAGTAAAAAAATAATCAGACATACAATCAATGAAAAAAAGATGTTTGTTTCTTCATAGCAAAATATGTTTGACAAATCAAAAATGGAAATCAATTATTCATAAGTTTTATTTTCATGTTCGGCAACTTTGTACCATCGTCATTAATTTTAATAAATAATTTCACAGAACACACCGACAGTGGACGAGTCTGAAGATGACAAGTAAGTATTCGAATAGTTTTTGTGAATTGTTATTCCATTGTTATTTAGTAAATAACGGAAAGATCTGATCTTTCATAAAGTTTTGAATTATTGTAGAATGATTTTTTAATCTGCTAAGTAATGGCTAATATGTATTAAATTAATTCTATGTTTGGAGAATACTAAAGCTTGACCATCTGCGAATCCTGAAAATCCTCGAATGTGTGGAAAGAGCAAGGGGGATTTTTATTCCGGATTTGATTCTACTAAAAGCGGTGTTCTTGGTTGCCAGCGCAAAAAAAGTCCTTGCATTTTTAATTCAATATAAGGTTAAGTTAGAAACGGATGATTGAGGAATAGTAATAGAATATATATGTGAAATAGCGGACCCGATAGACGTTTTCCTGTGAATGCTTACACAAAAATTCATTCAAGTCGATCCAGTCGTTTAGTTGCAGTATAGATAACTAATCTAGATACCGACTGCAGCGTCATTTGCCGGGCTGGTTTGTGAATCTAAACCATACAGGGCGACACCTAAAACGCATACAAAAACTTTTGACCTGTTGAGGCTACGATGCTGGCTTGCTGTGGGACGACTGTCGTTGACTAATTTTTAACCTTGAGAATGAGGTAATTGTGGTAACCGATGTTCTTGATGCTCTGATGATGAAGTGTGTGTGATAGCTGTCTTGGGTATGTCGGAGGGATTTACGGGAATTTGATTATAAGCTTTAATAAGATCAATTTTTGAACACAGCTTCTAAATATCTATGTAATATCTACCGTCGTTGTCGTGCTATACGTAAAACATTATTCACTTAACGAATAAATAGTTTTTTACACGCTTTTATTAGCTTGACCGGTGTGACGCAATTTTTACAAACTTCAATGAGTCCGATTAACTTGAAAGTTTCACACGTATGCAGTACCGGTGATATAATACAATAACTTATTACTTCGGCCTAACTTTCTGAGCCGGATCATCATGATAACAATATTTTTAAATTATAGTTCGACTTGTTATTCTAACGTGTTTATTCTTTGTTTTTAAACTATATTGAAATAATAATAAAATATATACATAATGGGCTGCACTTCTAGGCATTTATTAATGATACCTGTAACGGTCCAGCGTTAGATGTGTAGCTTTATTATGGGTCCATTAGTCAATGACCAGTTAATCCTTGAAAAGTTACTGGCAAGCACCTGGAAGTTGGACAGGCTATGCATTGTATATTATTAGTCATGGAATCACATTGTCACTATACAGTATACACTTAATACAAATTTTGATAAATAAAAAAATAAGAACAAAATAAGATAATTGATTATTATTTTCAGTTTAAAATCAAAACGACGTAAGGCGAACGCCATCTCGTCGGACTCTGAAGCCGGTTCGTCTCGCAAGAAGGAGGACCGAGAAGTCAAGCTGAGCGACTTCGAGGACTCTGAGGAGAGCTCTGAATCCAACAAGAAGAGCAAACGGAAGAAGAAGGGAAGTGAAAGTGACGCGTCCGGGTCTTGTTCCGATGGAAAGTAAGTCGCCTTTGTTGTGTTAGTATTGTGTACTAGGGACATACTTAGTAGTTGGAGGATTCAAGCCTTTGTGGTTTTAATGATACAAAGGACTTTTTTTATTGCATTTTTATTAGATGGGTGGACGAGCTCACAGCTCACCTGGTGTTAAGTGGTTACTGGAGCCCATAGACATCTACAACGTAAATGCGCCACCCACCTTGAGGTATAAGTTCTAAGGTCTCAGTATAGTTACAACGGCTGCCCCACCCTTCAAACGGCTTTGAAATAATTTGGACTAGGTAATTTGACTCAAAACTGCAATTTAAAATGTTTTCAGTAAGAAGAAACGGCGTAGAATCAAACAGATAAATGAGAGCGATTGTTCAGATTCGGAAGAAGAGACTGAGGGTAGGAATAAACATGGAAGGAAAAATATACGTAAGGTAAAATATTTACTTACATTTTCGTCGTGTAATCTACTAGAAAGGGAAGTCCCCTCACGTTATAACTTCGCACAGATAAGTACCACCATCCTGCACATATATGCCGCGAAGCAGTCAATATTTCTAGTATGTAACTTGAGACAGCTGTTGTACATTTTACAATAGAGACTTCGATCTCATGTCTCAAGACGTTGCAATGCTACTGGACTCCGGACATCACATGGAGGTGCTCGGTAAACTCATTCAACAATGAATGCAATAAAAAAATATTCGAGTATGTTTTTGTACAGCAGTTTAGAAAAAAAATCAGTTCCGTTTACAAAAGTAAAATCTATATCTATAAAAATGAATTGCTGTTCGTTAGTCTCGCTAAAACTCGAGAACGGCCGGACCGATTTGGCTAATTTTGGTCTTGAATTATTTGTGAAAGTCCAGAGAAGGTTTAAAAGGTAAATAAATATGAAAATGTTCGGAATTAAATAAAAATAACAATTTTATTTTTCATTTGATGTCTCCCCCCCCGTCGGACGTGTTCCTTTTGTTTGCTTTAAGTTTATTTTACACAAAAGTTTAGGTCTTTTATTTATCGATTTAGGCACTACGAAGTCTGCTTGGTCAGCTAATATATTAATAAAATACACTGCAAAGTGAGATAGATATAACATGTAAAGTATGATATCCCTATTAAATAGATTGTTTTATTGAAAAAGATTATAGAAATAATATTATATGACTGAACTTTGTAATGATTTCATAAGGTTATGGGTAAAGACCAGCTGGAAGAGGCTACCAAAAAAGCGGCGCGCCAGGAGAAGGAGAGGATTGCTAGAATCGCTGAGAGACAGAAATTGGTAAGTTATTTTTGTATGTTTACTAACTGCATATTTTTTTAAACTAGAATGTGTCTGTTAGTAAGCTTGTAATTGCAGTACAACAATCTGGAATTTGATGAATCTGGAAAACCTGATGAAGTGGTCTTGGAGAAGGTTGTTCTTGATTTCGACCCAGAGACCAAGGAGCCGCTCATACAAGTTGACAGAGGCCTTGTCAAAAAACTAAAGCCACATCAGGTATGGCTTTAACTATAAGTTACATTTATCTGTAAATAAAAATAATAACGCTTACAGTCGTTCTGGACAAGTTACTACACCATAGAACGCTGATGTCATTTACTGCCTTGCCATTGTTACCCTAATATTTTTCATGATATATGTTTTGGTTATGATTCTTATAAACGTAATACATATTTTAGGCAAACGGAATAAAGTTCATGTGGGATGCGTGCTTTGAAAGTGTGAAACGTATAAAAAAGGACAAGGGCTCTGGGTGTATTTTGGCACATTGTATGGGCCTGGGAAAAACGTTACAAGTAAGTTATTCTTATATTTTAAAAAAAAAGCAGCCTTTACTTACTACACTTCTACTACAGCTGTCCAAAACCTTAGCTGCTGAAGTTGTTAGTGTTTTTAACGAGTGCACTTAGAATTCAACAAGGACTACCATCATGGTCCGAGTAACTTGATTCAATTAGATTGTTGGTACCTGCCTTAACAAGGTTCAACTAAAATAATTGTAAACAGATTTAGGTGCACCCCCATTATTACCATATAAACGTTCTCAGGAAAGAAAAGTAAACTTGAATGATTTAAAAAAAAATATAGTTTATTGCCGTCGTCCTACATATGTCTGACGTGTCCAGGTGATATCGCTGACGCACACGCTGCTGACGCACGGGTCGCTGACCGGCGTGAGCAGGGTGCTGGTGGTGTGCCCGCTGTCCACGGTCCTCAACTGGGTCAACGAGTTCCGCATGTGGTTGAAACACGCCGAGAACAACTTTGAAGTCGACGTGTACGAACTCTCCAGGTATTCACTGATCTATGGTTTCGTATGTCGTATCACTCTTGTCAAAGAGACTATGCGCCTCACGAGCTATCGCCACTCCTCTCGGTTTGTGGTGAACTGTGGTGGTATAACCTCTAACATCTGGCTGGGTAACCTACCAGAAGAGGCTTCAGCAGCCTGGAGATCTAAATAATCTCCAAAAGAACTGGGACAGAAGGCAAGGGGAAATCACTGCAACTAATCATCCCAAGAAAGTCGTTATGAAAGTACAAGCAATGAGAATACGACCTATGGTTTGGATTTCACTAATATTTTGGCTTGCCGTCACACCCCAGACAGTATTATTGAGACATAATTGGTGTATCTTTCATAGACATTATGATGAAGATGATAATAAAAACTGCTTGAATGCTAATTAATGTTTCATTTTTGTTATTAGAAAAAGTAAAATTAAGTTATTAGCCTTATTTACATGAAATGTGCCACGAATCCATCCGATTATCAAAATATTGTTTTCGTAGGTTCAAACAAAATTCAGAACGCGCATTCCAATTGAGTCAGTGGTACAAAAGCGGAGGTGTTTGCGTTCTCGGCTATGAAATGTTCCGGAATCTCTCAGCCGACAACACTAAGAAATTTAAGAAGAAAATGCTCAAGAACTTCCAGGAGAGCTTGGTTGACCCCGGTTAGTGACGCAACGTCTGAACCTTAAGATTGTAACAGTATGCTTTGAAACTTCTCTAATAGAAATCCATAAGAGGATTCTTGATGATGAAGAGGATTTTAAAATAGAAATAATTGTCCCAATATTGACGTACATTAAATATGTGTTTTAAATGCTTATCTCATTTTATCTCAACAGGTCCAGATCTAGTAGTATGTGACGAGGGTCATCTTCTGAAAAACGAAAAGACAAGCCTCTCGCAGTCTATGAACAAAGTGAAGACGCTACGTCGCATCGTACTTACTGGGACGCCCCTACAGAATAATCTGAAAGAATGTAAGGCTTGGATACAATTTTTGAATTCTCACGTAAAATATGAAGTATTTTATTGGTAGGCAGCGACTTGGCTTTGCCCATGGTAATGCTGGTGTCCACGACCGCCGGTAACTAGTTTATCATCAGGTGAGCCATGTGCTCCTCTGCCTACACAGGCAATAAAAAAGAAGCAAAGAAAGTTATTGGATAGTTTTAGTTGATCTTATCGCATTGACCCTCTGCAAGCTTATTTTTTATTTTCCCATCTATCTTTAAAATATAATTAAATACAATAATACAAAATGAATTTCGATACCTTTTGATACAACGATTTTATGATCTCAGCAAAGCACATCCAATAATAGAATCCTATAAAGATTGGTCATATCTACACTAATATTATAAAGCTGAAGAGTTTATTTGTTTGAACGTTTAATCTCAAGAACTACTGGATCGATTTAAAAAAAATCAGTGTTAGATAGCCCATTTACCGAGGAAGGCTATAGGTATAGGCTATATAACATCACGCTAAGACCAATACAAGCGGAGCAGCAATAAAGAATGTTTGAAAATCGGGTTATTTTCCCCTTTTGAGAGCTTCCGCTGCGTGCGCTGCAGAAATGGTTAAAGTTTCGCTAAAATAATGTATGACAGAATGTTCCCCTTTAAAAGATCCAAAAAAAAGTCTGCGACAGCATATGTCTGTATATTAAGGTTTTCTCACTATAACGTTTTTTAAGCTAACTTGATATTATATTGACATTTCTTTTTTTTTCTTTTTACTTGTTAAATTTGAATTTCAAAGTACGTTTTCGTTAGGTATCCTTTTTATTTTTATTATTGTATTCCATCTTCGGGCCGATGAATTGCCAATGTTATGTACGCCATTATTGTCACATGCATCAGGCCATAAATTAAATAGTTTTATTTTCAATGTTAATTGAGTCGTCTATTATCAAAGCCGGCAATCTGACTTTTGAACAATATTGGTAAATCAGAAAAACGAATTATTGACTTTGTATTCCATTGGCAGTCACAAAACTCTTCGGAACGACATCTTAGATAAATAACAGGTTAACCATTAACCTTTATTTAATGCAGGTTTTGAACCGTATTCTTTGAAGGAGACGATTATATTCAAATCAATCTGTATTGACATATCAATAACATTTTTTTGTCCAAATGCACAGATTGCCACCTTTGATAATAGACGACTCAATTGTTTGTGATGTGGCAGTACTTTTTTTTAAATAAATAAATAAAGTCGCGGGCAAAAGCTAGTAAAGTTTAAAAAACAAGATGTGTTTATTGATACCTACTGTTTTATTGTCCCGGCAGACTACTGCATGGTGCAGTTCGTGAAGCCGAACCTGCTGGGCAAGTACAACGAGTACCTGAACCGTTTCGTGAACCCGATCACCAACGGGCAGTACACGGACTCCACCGAGCACGACATCCGCGTCATGAAGAGGCGCTCGCACGTCCTACACAAGATGTTGGACGGAGCAGTGCAGGTATCTTATACAGCATACAAACACAAGCTTGTTGTGCCGATGAGTAGGTTACATAAGATACGAAATTCATTCGGGTGTTTGTCTGTGCGCCTGTACAACAAAATCCCACAAGATGTTCAGAACCTACATATACATAGGTTTAAGAAAACTATTAAAGAATATCTGTGCAATAAAGCTTACTATAAAGTCTATGATTATCTAGAAGATTGCACAAAATGGGAATGAGTTGCTCGCTCCGGCACTTCAATATTGCAATAATTGTTATGTTATAATTACTTACTGTAAAAATTAATATTTAAAAAAAAAACTAATATTTAAAATAAAATAAAAAATCTAATATTTCAAAAAAAAAAAAAAAAGACATGCCCGCTGAGTTTCTTGCCAATTCTTCTCAGGACGGAGGCTAATTCTTGTGAATTGGCGGTAGTACTTTTGACGTTCAACAAGTATGTACTTTAATTTATGTTGAATTAAACTTTTTTGATTTCATTTGATTTGATTTGATTAATAACTAGCTGACCCGGCAGACTTGGTAGTGCCTCAATCGATAAATAAAAGACCTAAACTTTTGTATAAAATAAACTTAAAACAAACAAAAGGAATCCGTCCGACGGGGGACATATCAAAGGAAAAACAAAATTGTTTGTTTTTATATAATTCCGAGCGTTTTCATATCTTGCAAAAATGAATATTTAGAAAAATCTAATATTTAGAAAAAAAAGACATGCCCGCTGAGTTTCTTGCCAGCTTTTCTCAGGACGGAGGCTAGTTTTTGTGAATTGGCGGTAGTTCTTTTGACGTTCAACAAGTATGTACTTTCATTTATGTTGAATAATTTTTTTTTTATTTGATTTGATATCTATACTACAACTGTAACTAAAGTGTCTATACATAATAAAAAGTGCTCATTTTTGGGCTGTGGTTTTCTCATCTCTGCCTAGAACAGTCATTTAAATTTTTGTATGTTTGTTTATAGCTTTGGTCGTTGTTAAAAACTTACAAAGGCCAATTCTGATAAGTTACTTCACACATCAAGTAATATGTTAATATTTTCAGGGTATTTTCTAACCTAACCATTGTACTAATTTCAATCTCGATTTGTCGATCAAGGCTTACTACTACTTCTCCCAAAGATAAGTTCAACTCTAACTTCAGACATGAATGTATGATCTAGATCAATGTATATAATCCATACTTGTTGCACTAACGCTATTTAAGAACGAAAAACTGGAAAAAAACCGCTTGAAACAAAATTCAGCTTAAAAAGTTTATAGATACTTTAAATTTTTGCCTCCAAAATTGATTCTTTAAGTCGATTGAATTCAGTAGGAATAATTTTGTTCAGTATATTCATAATAATTGACGAGAAGTTATTCTTTAATATTTACTAAATGTATTTATGTTTTAGAGGAGGGATTACGGAGTGCTAGCGCCTTTCCTGCCTCCGAAGCACGAATACGTACTCTTCATTACTCTCAGCGAAGTACAAGTCAAACTGTACCAACATTATTTGGAAAACTATTCACGAAGGTAAATCTATAGTATAAATCTATAGTTTAAAAGTGTTTACTTAATTTTTATTGCTGAAACTTCGCACCAGGCCTTGCTGACGAGATGCAACCGTTATCCGTACCGTTAGTTAGAGTTATCATACAATACAGCTTCTGTGGACATGACTCACATTACATACAGTACCTATACAAAAAAGATGTGTGGTGTCGTGGGTACCGGATAAGAACAAAGTTCTTTACTATAAAAATATTAATATAAAGTTTCATTCGAGGTATAAAGAAAATAAAAATGAAGGTTTCGCAACAACCCACGGTCATTCGGTAACGTGTCGAACTTATTGTGGTACACTTCATTCACGGTTGTTTGCATAAGAGTTAGTGTATTGCGCAAACGAACGCTCTGAGATCGTGCTCAATGAATGATAAAAAAATATGTTATTTTTTGTACGTTATTACAAAGTTAAGTCGTACACTGTGTGCATTACTAATAAAAATCTTACGTTACGGACGTTTTTTCCCGGTTAGGGTACCCCTCCGCATCGTCCCATAAGAAACTTCGTTCCAAAAATATATTGAAAATATAGTTCAGTGTTCAGTTGTCAATTCTGACTTGATCGAAATATATAAGCAAATGTTGTCGGTGGTGCCGTGCATCTTCATACTGAATGTGCTGTGGTTTACAGGCCGATGCCAGGGAAATCATCAGGATTCCTGTTCCCCGACTTCCAGTCGCTGCAGAGGATATGGACGCATCCGCTCGTTCTCAAGTACAACTCTGAACGCTACGAGATTATGCAGCAAAAGAAAGTAACTATATACTTATTTGTCACTAGCTGACTCGGTAGACTTCGTAGTGCCTCAATCGATAAATAAAAAACCAGAACTTCTGTATAAAATAAACTTAAAACAAACAAAATAAATCCGTCCGACGGGGGAGACATCAAAGTGAAAACACTGGCCTCTAAAATGTTGGGAGTTCTCAACAGAGCGAAGCGGTATTTCACGCCTGGACAGAGACTTGCGCTTTATAAAGCGCAGGTCCGACCTCGCGTGGAGTACTGCTCTCACCTCTGGGCCGGGGCTCCCAAATACCAGCTACTTCCATTTGACTCCATACAGAAACGGGCTGTTCGGATGGTCGATAGTCCTGCTCTCGCGGATCGCTTGGAACCTCTGGGTCTACGGAGGGACTTCGGTTCTCTCTGTGTTTTATACCGCATGGTCCATGGGGAATGCTCTGAAGAATTATTCGAGATGATTCCCTCATCTCCTTTTTATCATCGCACCTCCCGCCATCGGAGCAGAGTTCATCCATATTATCTGGAACCGCTGCGTTCATCGACAGTGCGTTTCCAAAGATCTTTTTTGCCACGTACCATCCGGCTTTGGAATGAACTCCCCTCCACGGTGTTTTCCGAGCGCTATGACATGTCCTTCTTCAAACGAGGCTTGCGGAGAGTTCTTTATGGTAGGCAGCGGCTTGGCTCTGCCCCTGGCATTGCTGACGTCCATGAGCGACGGTGACCACTTACCATCAGGTGGGCCGTATGCTCGTCTGCCTACAAAGGCAATAAAAAAAAAAAAAAAAAAAAAAAACAAAATTGTTATTTTTATTTAATTCCGAGCATTTTCATATTTATCTACCTTTTAAACCTTCTCTGGACTTCCACAAATAATTCAATACCAAAATTTGCCAAGTCGGTCCGGCCGTTCTCGAGTTTTAGCGAGACTAACGAACAGCAATTCATTTTTATATATATAGTTTTTAAACACTGGCGCTTAATAAGCTGATGTGTCTTCAGCTGTGGAGACTCAGTCGAGCCTGTACTTAAAGCAGCTCAGTGTTGATGCAATAACATCTGGCTCCCTGATCCATTCTGGGGTTACACGATTTGATAAAAAGTACTTCATAGTACTAAAAAGTACTTATGTGATATTCTGCTTAGTTTTAGTGACTTAAGACTATATCAAGATTTTTTTAATATGTATTTAGTGTAGATCAGTTCAAATTGGAATATTACTTCAGGGCACCCTGTCTTCAATGTATAAACTAGGTATTTAGTATTTGATTTAGTTGAGTTGAGAGTCGATGTTATTGAAATCCACAATAAATCGATTAGCAAATATTTAACAAGTTTTATATATCAACTAGCTGACCCGGCAAACGTTGTGTTGCCTTAAATAAGATTTCTAGGGAAATTCTACTGTAGAAAAAAAAACCTCATTTAACCACATAATACCTCATTATAAACAAAAACAATATATCCAAAAAATTAAAATAAAAAATAAATGTTTGGGGTGGACAATCCTTTTCACTTAGGGGTATGAAAAATAGATAGTAGCCGATTCTCAGACCTACTGAACATACTATTGATACACAAATAAAACCAAAAAAACATGGCTGAAAAATGTATAGTATTGTATAGCACTCAAATATATTAAGTGTATAATCTATGATGTATAGTGAGTAAGTAAGACAGGAGACCGGCTTCGTCCTCATCCCTACTAAAATGTTTGCTGGATGAGTGGTGACACCTGGCGGGGATAATTGATCGATAGATAGTCGATCAGTAGTCGACCGGAGAGGACGGGAGATCAAATTGAATTTAAAAAAAAAACATAATAAACGCAACTTGAAATTATAAATTCTGAATAAGAATTTATCGTACTACAATTATAATATTTATTGCGATCTTACAACCTTATTGCGGATCTGTGCATAGAATAAAAAAAATATTAATCGGGATGGAAAAATAGGGGTTGATCGTATAACAGTGAAAATTGAGAGTAATATGATTTTTTTTAATTTTAAGTCATGACAAAACAAAATAAAAAACTTGCCAAAAAATTAAAGTTTATAATTAACAAATAAAAAATAGGGGTTGATCATAGAGGGATGAAAATTTGAGAGTAACATCAGATTTTTTATTTTAATTCATGACAAAATAAAAATAAAAATGAAAATCTTGCCAAAAAAATTAAAGTTTATAATTAACAAATAAAAAATAGGGGTTGATCATAGAGGGATGAAAATTTGAGAGTAACATCAGATTTTTTATTTTAATTCATGACAAAATAAAAATAAAAATGAAAATCTTGCAAAAAAAATTAAAGTTTATAATTAACAAATAAAAAATAGGGGTTGATCGTAGAGGGGTGAAAATTTCAGAGTAATATGAATTTTTTTATTCTACGTCATGACAAAATAAAAACAAAATTCTCGCAAACAATTTTAAAGTTTTTAATTAGCAAATAAAAAATAAGGGTTGATCGTAGAGGGGTGAAAATTTAGGGTTGTATGTATTTTTGTATGCTGTATCATAAAAAAATAGAAATTAAAAATTTTATCTAAAAAATAAAAATAAAAATTTAGGGGTGGACTACCCCTAACATTTAGGGGGATGAAAAATAGATGTTGGCCGATTCTCATAGATACCGGATAAGCACAAAAAATTTCATCAAAATCGGTCAAGCCGTTTCGGAGGAGTATGGCAACGAAAACTGTGACACGAGAATTTTATATATTAGATAAAATTTGTCACACGGACAGAAACTCGTAGAGTTTGGTGTACTGTAATAAGTTACATACACATTGACACAATTATATTTTTATAAAACAGCAAGGACATTTTTTTGTATGTCTTAGGTTGTTAAAGAGCCTTTTAAAATAATTGGGTCCGTTCCCAAGTGGCTGGTCATGCTTTAAAGTAAAACTTAATAACATCTACTACAACAAACTTCTCTGTAGTGACAAAAGAAACAAGAATCAAACAAGTTGCATTTTACTATTTACAGAGAGAAAGAGAAGAAGAAGACTCCGAAGGATCACTTGTGGACTTCATTGACGACGACTCCACGCCTGAGGTATGCCCGTGATTAGATTTTAGATACTAACAGAGAAACAACGACAACAATATATTATTATGTTTAAATTATAGTAAGTATCACTACATAGTCGCTTTCTCTGTCCCCATATCCCTGTGTATGCTTAAATCTTTAAAACTACGCAACGGATTTTGATGCGTTTTTTTTAATAGATAGAGTGATTGAAGAGGAAGGTTTATATGTATAATAACATCCATTAAATAGTTGAGAAATCTTACAGTTTCCGAAGCGAGTAGAGTAGCGGGTCGCTAGTATTATATAAATGGAAGAAACTGATGGCATAGGATTTTTCCATTTGCATGTGTGGTGTCGACCTCTTTCCGCTTATTGTTTAGGTCGGCGGACGTGCTCACGGTCCCCTACTAACGTTAATGCCGCCACCCATCTTTGGAACATTAGTTCTAAGTGTCAGTTACAGTACAACGGCTGCCTCGCCCTTCAAACCGAAACGCACTACTACCTTAAGACATAAATAGGTAGGGTGGTAGTACCTACCAGTGAGGACTCACAAGATGCATCCAATTCAATCATTATACAAATTAATTAATTTTTTTGCGGTTTTGTAATAAAAATGTAGAATAAACATGATCGCGATATAGTCCCAATGTCCACTCGCGAAATACAACGGGTGACTAATCAGCATTAACTTTTAAATGTATCCTATCACTGGATAAAGTCAATCCATCAAGTTTAAAGAAATATTTTACAGGAAACTTCAACAGAGGAGTCTTCCGACGACTCATCAGATGTGAGTGACGACAGTCAAAAAAAGAGTAAGAAGAAGAAAGCAGCTAAGAAGAGCAAGGCGAAAGACTCTAAAGCTTCGACGCGTCGGGGGACCAGGGCCAACCCAGGTAAATGGAAATTATTATTGAACTTTTAACCTAATAGATTTAAAATTAAAACATTCTTGTGGCTTCATCCAACTTTTTATTTTTCAAATATTCTATTTTATGTAGTTTCAAGATAATTACCGATTTAGTCCTGTAAGATTGTAAGCGAAAACTTTATTAAGTAAGAATATTTTGTTTCTATTCGTTTAACTTAGATGAGTAAGTCAATTAGCTATAATAATTATAAGTTGTTAATTCTGAGTACTTGGGAGTGCTAACATTTTGACATTCAGTAAAGCAAATAGTTGACGCCTTTATTTAAAAAAAATGCTGTCAGCTTGCAGCTTTGCTTCAGTGGAGCATACTAGAGCGAATAAGATTAGAACAGCGTTAGCTTCATTAAACATATGAAAACTTTTTTTTGACATAAGTGTTAGAGTCACTGTATTTTGCCCATAAAATATACAATATACTAGCTGACCCGGCAAACGTTGTGTTGCCTTAAATAAGATTTCTAGGGAAATTCTACTGTAGAAAAAAAAACCTCATTTAACCACATAATACCTCATTATAAACAAAAACAATATATCCAAAAAATTAAAATAAAAAATAAATGTTTGGGGTGGACAATCCTTTTCACTTAGGGGTATGAAAAATAGATAGTAGCCGATTCTCAGACCTACTGAACATACTATTGATACACAAATAAAACCAAAAAAACATGGCTGAAAAATGTATAGTATTGTATAGCACTCAAATATATTAAGTGTATAATCTATGATGTATAGTGAGTAAGTAAGACAGGAGACCGGCTTCGTCCTCATCCCTACTAAAATGTTTGCTGGATGAGTGGTGACACCTGGCGGGGATAATTGATCGATAGATAGTCGATCAGTAGTCGACCGGAGAGGACGGGAGATCAAATTGAATTTAAAAAAAAAACATAATAAACGCAACTTGAAATTATAAATTCTGAATAAGAATTTATCGTACTACAATTATAATATTTATTGCGATCTTGCAACCTTATTGCGGATCTGTGCATAGAATAAAAAAAATATTAATCGGGATGGAAAAATAGGGGTTGATCGTATAACAGTGAAAATTGAGAGTAATATGATTTTTTTTAATTTTAAGTCATGACAAAACAAAATAAAAAACTTGCCAAAAAATTAAAGTTTATAATTAACAAATAAAAAATAGGGGTTGATCATAGAGGGATGAAAATTTGAGAGTAACATCAGATTTTTTATTTTAATTCATGACAAAATAAAAATAAAAATGAAAATCTTGCCAAAAAAATTAAAGTTTATAATTAACAAATAAAAAATAGGGGTTGATCATAGAGGGATGAAAATTTGAGAGTAACATCAGATTTTTTATTTTAATTCATGACAAAATAAAAATAAAAATGAAAATCTTGCAAAAAAAATTAAAGTTTATAATTAACAAATAAAAAATAGGGGTTGATCGTAGAGGGGTGAAAATTTCAGAGTAATATGAATTTTTTTATTCTACGTCATGACAAAATAAAAACAAAATTCTCGCAAACAATTTTAAAGTTTTTAATTAGCAAATAAAAAATAAGGGTTGATCGTAGAGGGGTGAAAATTTAGGGTTGTATGTATTTTTGTATGCTGTATCATAAAAAAATAGAAATTAAAAATTTTATCTAAAAAATAAAAATAAAAATTTAGGGGTGGACTACCCCTAACATTTAGGGGGATGAAAAATAGATGTTGGCCGATTCTCATAGATACCGGATAAGCACAAAAAATTTCATCAAAATCGGTCAAGCCGTTTCGGAGGAGTATGGCAACGAAAACTGTGACACGAGAATTTTATATATTAGATATTCCTTGTTATCGCTCTTTCTATTAGTGAGTAATATGTCAAGATCGGTTAGCTTAAGACGAAGTAAGCAGAGAAACAGAGGCGTACAGCTACTTTATATTGTAATATTTAGAGACAGTAAATATCCTAAACTGATTTTTTAGTGGAACAAGAAGATCATCATTCTGACATCGAGGAAGTGGTTGAGGTAAAAAATGAAAATCCGACTGAGTGGTGGATCAAACTTGTCACCGAGGACGAGCTGGAAGACATGCGGCACTCGCATAAACTTGTTCTGCTCTTCGACATATTGAGGCAGTGCGAAGCCATCGGAGATAAACTGTGAGTAGCGGATACTAACATAATTATATACGAAACATATTACTACTATATACCGACGCTTGAAAGGCAATCGTGACTAAGCGACAAACTAAGTAACTATACTGATACCTTAGAAGTTATATCTCAAGGTGGGTGGCGCATTTACTTTGTAGATGTCTATGGGCTCCAGTAACCACTTAACACCAGGTGGGCTGTGAGCTCGTCCACCCATCTAAGCTATAAAAAAAAAGCGTGAACTGTACAGTAGACTAATTTAAAGTTGAAATACATGAAAAAATTTATATTTTAACCAATCTTGCTGTAGGATTGAAATGATTTTAATAGACCTAGAAATATATTTTATTTTTTTTGCGCATCGAACATGGTTATTGCCTAACATTTATGTATAAAGCAGTTATTGTCGCTTAGTCACGTTTGTCTTTCAAGCGTCGATACTAACATCAAATATGTAACAAAACTTAGTTAATGTTTGTGTACAATAAAAACATGTCAGAAAAAATAAATACGATTGCATTTTTGACGGATAACTGAATCCGGGCTGCGTCGTCCTGCGGAAACAACGCATGCGGTCGGCGGCTGACAATACCTGTGTGAGGCGAGCAGGAAAGTGTACATTGGCTTCAAAATTCGGTAGAAGATTATTCAGCAGTGGATAAGTCCATCTATCGGGAACTAATGAGAATACGTGTGATACACTGAATGTGGGCAGCGACACTGAGTGCTGGACCAATATGAGGCGATCAAACATGCACTGTAAACAATAGTTTTTATGTTAAATTTTGTTTTGTTCCAGATTGGTGTTCTCACAATCTCTGTATTCATTGGACCTCATAGAACATTTCCTAGGTAAAGTAGACGACGCGACTCAGGCAGGCCGGATCGATGAGAAACTGGGCGGACACATGGGTATGTTAGACATCGTTTTTAAGAATAAAACGCTAAAATTTCCTTTTAAACATCATCAAAACATTTTCACAGTAATCGTTCATTTCATATTTTCTACATAATATAAAACTTTCTATGCACACAATGAGTATGAACAATTTGTATTTATGATGATTAATAAATAAATATGTTTTTAGGTTCATGGTCTCCCGGTATAGATTATTTTCGTTTAGATGGCTCTACGTCGTGCGAGAACCGCTCCATTTGGTGTAAGAATTTCAACAGAGAAGATAATCCAAGAGCAAGGTGAAAACTTCATAGTTACTGTTTTTTTTCTCCGTATCTAATTTGTCCCTGAGCGTGAACTTCATTAAAAAAAAATTAACTGCTTAATCTCACGTTCATAGATTAAAGATTCGGTTGGAAAGTATACATTAATGAGTTACAAAATTGTGTTATTGAATTCAGTATAAGTCATGGTTTTATTTTATGTCTTTTAGATTATTCTTGATCTCTACTCGGGCGGGTGGCCTCGGAATTAACTTGGTGGCGGCCAATCGCGTGGTCATATTTGATGTGTCTTGGAACCCTTCGCACGACGTGCAGAGTATCTTCAGAGTCTACCGATTTGGACAGAAGAAACCTTGTTATGTGTACAGGTTTTTGGCCATGGTGAGTATTAGTGTCAATTTTATGTATTGATAATACTTGAAATATCATTGTTTATTATTATTAAAAATTGACTCTCGATTGAAATTGAATCAACTCTTAATAGTTAAATGACCAAAAGTAGCTTATCCCTTTATAAACTTATCCATTGGTCTCTTTCACTCCGTCCCATCCTCCCCTTCCTCTGCGTCTTTTCGGTTTGAAAACTATTCTTTATTCCAAAAAAGACATCTTTTGGGCTTGGTCTCTATAATTCTAAAGGTGCGATATATATTATGTACAATCCTTAAAAATGGACAGTAAATAATTATGGGTGGACAAGCTAACAACCTACCTGGTGTTAAGTGGTTACTGCAGCCCATAGACATCTGCGACGTAAATGCGCCACCCACCTTGAGATATAAGTTCTAAGGTCTCAGTATAGTTACAACGGCTGCCCCACCCAAACCGAAACGCATTACTGCTTCACGGCAGAAATAGGCGCGGTGCTGGTACCTACCCACGCGAACTCAGTAAATTGAAATTGAAGTTTGAATAACCTAAAGTTAAATAAATATTTTGGTTCGGAACTACTGAATTCCTATTGAAAACATAAATTTTATATCTAGGGCACAATGGAAGAAAAAATCTACGAGCGGCAAGTAACCAAACAAGCCATCTCGAAGCGCGTGATCGACGAGCAGCAGATAGACCGGCACTACGCCGAGAACGACCTCGCCGAGCTCTACAAGTTCGAGCCCGCCCCGCTCGCGCCCCGCGAGCTCCCCGCGCTGCCCAAGGACCGGCTGTTCGCCGAGATGCTGCGGGAGCACGAGCTGCAGGTACAGACGACACCTTTTAAAGTCGTCGTGGCCTTAAGGATAAGACGTCCGGAGCATTCGTGTCGAGCGATGCACTGGGTGTTCGAATCCCAGACGGGCACCAGTTTTTCTAATGAAATACGTACTCAACAAAAGTTCACTATTGACTTCCACGGTGAATGAATAACATCGTCTAATAAAAAACAAAAAAAAAAACCCGCAAAAATTAATTTGCGTGATTACTGGTGGTAGGAGTGAGTCCACACCGGTAGGTACCACCACCCTGCTTATTTCTGCCGTGAAGCAGTAATGCGTTTCGGCTTGAAGGGTGGGGCAGCCGTTGTAACTATACTTGAGACCTTTCCGGTGGTAGATTCTGCAAAGCATGACTCTTGCTAGGGTTCGTGTTAGCATCGTCGTCAGGTTTGAGCCCCGTGAGCTCACCTACTAGTTACGGTTACGCTGGAATAGCCGCTCCAGGCTACCAGCTTAGGTAAGAAAAGAAAAGAAAAAAAAGAGACCTTAGAACTTATATCTCGATGTGAGTGGCGCATTTACATTGTAGATGTCTATGAGCTCCAGTAACCACTTAACACCAGGTGGGCTGTGTGTTCGTCCATCCAACTAAGCAATAAAAACAAGTTCTCATTACTGATTTGAGTTTTTAAATATAGATTTACAAATATCATGAGCATGACTCACTATTGGAGAACAAAGAAGAGGAGACTTTAACCGAGGAGGAACGTAAAGCCGCCTGGGAGGACTTCGAGAACGAAAAGAACAGACCGCCTCCCGCGCCCTTCCCCTCCGCCTGGCCCATGCACAATGGAATGAGTGAGTGCTGCCTTTTTAAACCATTATACATATTTTTAATAGCGCATGAATTCAAGTCGGCGTGGTGACAAAATGACAACAAAATGATGACAGTTTTTTTTCAAAATATCTACAACATTGTTAGTCATAATTCCGTTTGAAGCGGCTGTACCAAGTGACACGGCTCTTAGTAGTTTAATCTAGTCATTGCATCATATAATAGTAACACCACCATTATATGCTGAAAGAATTCAAGTTATCATAATGTGGGGAGATATACGACAAAGGGAAGATCTTCCACCAAGCAGGTGATATTGCTCGGTGAACAGACGGTCCAAAATAAATGTTGTTGTTCGGAACTTTTATATATGTAAGCTTATCTTGTAAATGTCGTAAGCGAGATTCAGACATCTGTCAAATATCTTGTGTTCTATGATGGCTAACTGGCTGAAACATATTAAAAACTAATAAAATGAAATAATAATTGTATATGTAAAAAAAAAATGTATTTTGTCTGAATAAAGGCTTTATTATTATTATTATGTTCATAGGTTTCCCCTTTCTCAGTTCAGTCTGTCGACAGAGCCGGTAGAACTGTATATACGGGCTTTTGGCCAAGTAATATACAGTAGCTATGAGTTATTAGGCTAGTTTTTATTATGTGTAGTAAGTTTGGTTTTCTTCAAGCTGTAGGAACTTTCTCACTATTCTGCATGCATTTAGTATAGCTGCTATTATTATTATTATTTATGATGGCTACCCGCCACAATAATCATACAATTATAATTCCAGTGCCGGGACTACTGGCGCAACAGCAGCAGCTGGCGTACGCGGTGGCGGCCATGCTGCGCAAGGACATGCCCAACATCACCGACAGCCAGATCCGGGACATGTTGCCGATGATATACAACTCTAATCCTGCGGTCGGTGTGAGTCGATATTGAGATTATCATCATCATCATCAACAGCCCACAGTCGTCCACTGCTGGACATAGGTCTCTCCCAATCCACACCAGTGAGCCTGGTCTACGGCTCTCCTCATCCACTTCTTGCCGGCCACCGTTCCAAGGTCATCGCACCACCTAGCCAGGGGGTGTCCCACGTTACGTCTTCCGCTGCGCGGTCTCCACTCGGGATCCCGACTGCTCCAGCGATCGTCAGTCCTACGACATTGAGATCACGCAACGCTCTTAACGCAACGAGCTTAACTGACTCCGCCCAGGCAGTCGTCACGAACACAATCTAGAGCAGTGTTGTCCTCGCATAAGTTATGTCGTTGCTTAGGCGTTCAGAATAGAAAAATAAACGTGATTGATACTGACGTGATCTTTTCCAAACTTCTTTTACATTGGTTCTAGGGACTTTTTGGCGGGAACGCGAGGAGTGAAGTTGTGTGATTTGTTTTATTTTTGTCTATTCGGTGTTTCTTCAGGTTTAAATATGTAATAACGGTGGTTTATTAATCATTAAACATCTGTGAAAGTGCACAAATGTGAGAAAATGAAACAAA
Source organism: Bombyx mori (assembly GCF_030269925.1). NCBI lineage: Eukaryota > Metazoa > Arthropoda > Insecta > Lepidoptera > Bombycidae > Bombyx > Bombyx mori. The sequence continues at coordinate 11,756,569 of NC_085124.1, read as the reverse complement.
GCCGCTGAACATAACTTCTCGGGATCCTCCAAAAAGTCCACTGAAAATATGTCAGTAACTGACCACCATTTTACTGAGATTATATTTCATGCTATATCGTCTCATTTCATTTAATTTCATCCCAGTTGATTGTCTCAAATTAATCATCTTCATTTCATTTCATATTATCATTTTTGTTAAAAATAAGAATATAAATTAAAATAATACATGACTTAAAGATCTTAGTTACCAGGTCATAAAATCTCTTTAAAAAAAACTTTGGTCCAAAAATTTGGATGTTTAAATACCTATCGGAGTAGCTATATCAATCAGTATTACGATAACGTCAAACGCATACTAATCACAACAATTAAGCAGGTGTTCAGAAACACGTCGGGTATGATAATTGTAGAGTAATTTGAAACATTATGGGGATTTTTCTATACTTTCAATAAATATATCTTTACGCAAGGATAATATAATATTAATAATAAAATAAACCTTTTTGTAAAACAGTATTGAAATTAGCAAGAAATTGACATTACAATTTTTTTGATGAGTATAAGTAATATAGAGTGTGTAGCCAGAACAATTGGTTGTGTGCCTTGAGGCCAGTCCCGTATTGAATCGCCATACATTCAACTGTCGTTCTGTTAGACGTAGTTATAATTTTACAGATTAATTATATTTATAATACATATTTACAAAAGATATTTTATAACATATTATTTTGCTTATCTGTTCAGATGTTCGGTGGATACGATTACGGCGTAAGTTTAATGTCGATCTTAACGTTCTTAGGTTGTTGTAGATTAACACAAATAATAAAATTGGTTAATTATAACTAATGCATGATTATATATTGTATTAACATCACACAAATCGAGGAACACTGCTTTTAATTCACTGTAATTTTTTTATTAGTTTATTCTAATTATTTCTAATATTAGAGGTACAGTATACACAGTCATTTTCTTTGCATCAAATAGAGAGGTGAAAGGCTAATTTGGTTTAATCTACATTTTTTGGAACTTTACAGGTGAGACATGTAAAGTTTGAATTTTTTTAAAATCATGTTATCATCGAACTGTTGTTGCTAATAAGAAATAAAACGCAGCTTTAATTACAAAGGTAAATGTCGTGTATTAAGCGAAATGTAGTATAAACCAAATGGCTTTTCGCCCCTCTATATATTAAATTGATATTTATTTTATAGACACTTGTATAAAAGCTATTGACGTTGTTTCACTTAATTTATATTAAGAGATTTTGTGAAATATATAAAGATAATATTGAAAATGTTTTGTTCTTATAGATGATACAGAAAATGAGCGAAATGTATAAGTATGCGCAGCCCAGTATGATGAATCCTGCAATGATGGGCTCTGCTATGAACGCCGGTAAGATTAGCAGACTTGACACACTGTTTAGAAATTAATTATAAAAATTGTTAAACACTATAATTTATTAAGTTGCTTCCACTTAAGGCATTCTAATACGTTAATATAATAAACTAGCTGACCCGGCAGACTTCGTAGTGCCTCAATCGATAAATAAAAGATCTAAACTTGCGTATAAAATAAACTTAAACAAAAGGAATCCATCTGATGCGGGACACATAAAAGGAAAAACAAAATTGTTATTTTTATTTAATTCTGAGCATTTTCATATTTATCTACCTTTTAAACCTTCTCTGGACTTCCACAAATAATTCAAGACCAAAATCCAAGACCAAAATTGTAATCTGTGATTGTAGTTTTTTTTACTATTTTTTCTATAATTTTAATGTATGCGTTACAGCTGTAATCCTTTGATTTATCTATGTGTTGTAAATGTAGCGACCGGCAGCGGCTCGAGCGGCTCCAGCTCGCTGCAGTACGAGCCGCCCTGGCAGAGACAGCAGCAACAACAACAACAAATGCGACTCCAACAACTCATGCAACATCAGAACGTGAGTATCACTACCTTTGTCGAACGTTCGGCTAAATCAGACTTTCCCAAAGTGGGCGATAACGCCCCCTTGTGGGCGCTGTAGAGACCCAGAAAAAAGGGGGCGCTGTGTAGAGGCTTGGGAGGCGATTTGTAATTTCATCTAGGAGGACTTAGACACCGACTGAGCTCTCGCTATAGTGGTTTTTGAGTAGGTGAAAAAATGGGGGCGCTAAAAAATAATTTATTCTCAAAGTCGACAGTAGATAGACAAAATAAGTTTGGGAACCTCTGGGCTAAATCGTGCAAAATATTAAAAAAAAATACAATACGGGTTCAATCAAGTTTTATAATTTAATTTACTATTAACGCGACGGATATGTGACTATAGCAAATGGGTGCGAAGTACTACGCAGGCGGACTGGGCAGCCGCGATCCGGTGGCCATGGCGCTGCAGCAGCAACGAGCCCGCGACCTCATGCTGGGCGGCACCCGGCCCCGCGGGCGGCCCCCCCTCCAGCGAGCCCCGCCCGTAGCGCACGCCCCGCCCGCGCACATGCAGGACGTCGTCAACCTCGACTCCGACTAGCCGCAGGTCAGGCCCATCATCCAGGACTTTATTTGCCTGGTTCATATACAATGAGTATGATTATTTTTTAAGGGATTTTATGAGCTGGTAACTAAGACCTTGACTAAGAATGAAATGAAGATGATTAATTTGAGACATTAATCAACTGGGATGAAATTAAATGAAATGAGAGGGATGAAATATAATATAATTTCAGTAAAATGGTGATTGATCATTTACTGAAATTTTTTCAATGGACTTTTTGGAGGATCCCTATAAGTTACGTCCAGCAGCTTTATTTGATTTTCCCACATTTGTGCACTTTCACAGATATTAAACAGTTAATAAACTACCGTTATTACACATTTAAACCTGGACACTAAATAGACAAAATAAAACAAATCACACAACTTCACTCCTCGCGTTCCCAAAAAATGAGAATATTAGAATTACTTTGATGAGAGAGCAACATTCTGACTTGACCTAAACAGTTGCACAAGTTGAAGACCCACATAACGTGTGTTACTAATTACAATATAATCGAGTGTAACAGTATTTTAGGACAGCATCTTACATGATAGTAGTAGTTGTATTGGATTGTCTTAATAAATCACTGTCAGATTGCGACTCTGTCTTCTAGCTAATGCTACTACTTAACAACATCCGACAGCAAAATTATTTTTTCTTCTAAGTCTAACTTTTTTAACTCAGTTCCTTAGTGAGCACTAATGTTAATTTGAAACAAGCCAGAATCCAGGCCAGCCACCATCCAGCTTATTTTGGCCGTGAAGCAATCTTTATCAGTGCTTTCCGTTTTGATGGTTGGGACAGCTGTTATGTTTGAGACTTCGACCTTATGTCTCGAGGTGACGTCATTCGTTGTGTTTTGGTATTCCAATGCCATTAAGTAAAATATCGTTTAAAGTTGTGCTGTATTATTTCAATACATGACATGCATGTGGTGAACTCAAGGCATCATGGCAGCAAGGCTCGTCACTAAATATATACAATTTCGCTTTTTCAGGTTAAGTGAAATCGATCGAAATGTACAGTTTCTATAAATAGGTGCTACACGCGGCGAAGAGCTATGCAGAAGGGGAAACCGTGGCGAGAAGTGAAAAGTGAGCCCACAGAAATGTTGGATGTCAAAATTCCTAACCTATTGGACTTTTCCTGTTGGCCAAATTACACAATGGAAGTTTTTAGCTCTTAATATGTAGCTTATCGTCTAAGACACACGCTCTAAAAAGCTACATATCACGAATCTCAGTATTTTAGATATATTTTCCTATATTTCGTTTGACTCTTTGGTAATTGAAACTTGAGGACTGGCGGCGTCCACATATCGAAGAATCTCTTGATTTTTGTTTTATATACACAATGTTCGTCATATTTCAAAACTCATTATTTCTTAGCTTTGAATTGAAATATGACGCTTGTGATTGAACGCTGGCGTTCAGCCTTTTGGAATAACGAATAATGAACAAAATTTGAAGCATTCCGCAGAAGCATTAAACCCTAAGCCTGCAGCATTCCAGTGTACATTATATTTATGCACTGTTTTGTGGATAAATAATGTATGCAAATTCATGCACGTACTGTGGAATGCTTGTGACATGATTTTAAAATTTGTATATCTTTCAGTACAGGAAATTAGCTAATAAGTTGTGTAGTTAGTGGACATCTGGATCAAAATTTTGCAAACTAAATGAGAGTACTGATGATATATGATAAGTACTATACACTAATTATGCACTAATTTTTTCATTCTCATATTAAAATAATGTATTGCATTTAGGGATTAATACAATATTTTAGAGCCAAGGACAACAATAGCTGTTTTAATTAATGTAACATTATTAAAATAATATTGTTTTTTACATTTAATTTTTATAATATGCTTTCATTTTAATAATAATCGTGCAATATTTCTCTAGAAGTTCATTTTTTTTAACAAATCCGCAATTTAAACGAATTTGAGTCTTACTTAGAGCAACGCCGGGACATATGTAAATTTTGTGTTTCTTAGAGCTTACTAAAAACATTTGCAATAATTTGAGAAAAATTATGTTGGTTGAAGTAAATACGACAAAACCAGTACACTATGCGCTTCTAATACAAACAATATTAGCAATCATGTTTTCGTGTAATAACCAATAAAACCAAAAGGCAAAAAATGGTGTATTCTTGCCAATAAACAAGCTGATAAAAAAATTAGAATAGTTAGTCCTTTCAAAAAAAATTCATATTTTTATGAGTATCAAAAATTTCGGCATTATTATCTGTTCCAAATATGAAGTCCTATTTTGCACGTAAAGATGAGTTGTACAGTACTAGTAAAAAATATTTGAAACAAACTAACTCCACGTCTCATGGACTTCACACGTTTGGAGCAGTGATTAGTCTGTTGTGAGATGTTTTAGTGATTTATATCTTTATGTGACTATATTTATTTGTCTGCACAAACAGACTGTTTAGTTGTGATATTGCATAACCTTAAACTTTTTTGTATACGTTTATTTTAAAGAGTCACACCTGTGACTTTAATCTTAGATACAACTTTTATAGGTACATAATTATATTTGAAATGATCAGAGTGTAATGAGTATGATTTGAAGTATGGAATTTCGTAATTTGATTTAACGATTTGATTTTTATAATTTTCTTTTATCATTTAATGATGTTATTTATAGTTTACAGTTAGTAAATGAGCAGTATTTCGTTTAGTTATAGGACATAATACAATACCTGTTATTTCAGACATCACCCTAAAAATAATTGTGTATGATTTTATTTTTATACTTACCTAAATGCTACAATAATGTGACTGTCGCATAACACGTGACCAGCCCGCTGTAATTTGTTTCATTATTACATTTATGTAATATATAATTAATTGTAATTGTAGAGAACTTCCTATTATTTTGTAGTACAATCGAAGTATAATAAAATATAATAAACATTTACTGTGTTTAAATAGCAGCAAAGAGACAATTTTTAGAAAATACAATGGCCGAGGACAACTGTAGCTCGCACAAACACATGCAACACGTAAGCACCGAAGATTTCTCTATCCAGGGACATTTGATGTGTGGAGAAAACACTAGTTTTAACTGACTTCACAACAAGAATACGCAAAGGGGTGGTATTCACCTGTACAGTCTTGCAACTTTGGTATCTCCAGCTACTACATAAACAAGCTGATAATGAATGGTGCATGTAAGCTGTTTTTTAATTGAATTCAACTACAAATAAATTTAAAGTTTAAGATGCGTAAGTCTGTAGGACCTTTTCATAAAATTCTAGGCAAAAATTATATAAGGCTAATTGTTAGGTATATATCAGATAAGAATACAACAATGTTGATTGCATAACTACAACATAATTACAAACACCTTATGCATTGTACCACAGATACTGTTTTCACATATAGGTTATACTGTAATTCAAACTTGTATTGTTTCATGAGTGCTAGTGACCCTAACTTTTGCATAATGGAGGATTTGATTCCCTGTCAGTTCTTCTGGTGTCTTGTTTTCATTTCCGGATTTCGTAGCACCAGAGAAAAGAACATGTATAGAGATATTTAAAAAACAAAGCTTTAATTTTTTTACAGAAATTAGTTTGCAGAAAAATGAGTGCAAACAATTAAAAAATAATAAGGCATCAATCAATTTGTTCTTTTCAACAAATATTTGAGTCGACTATTATCAAAGCCGGCAATCTGACTTTTGGACAATAATTGGTAAATCAGAAAAACGAATTATTGACTTTGTATTCCATTGGCAGTCACAAAACTCTTCGGAACGACATCTTAGATAAATAATAGGTTAACTATTAACCTTTATTTAATGCAGGTTTTGAACCGTATTCTTTGAAGGAGACGATTATATTCAAATCAATCTGTATTGACATATCAATTTTTTTTTTGTCCAAATGCACAGATTGCCTCCTTTGATAATAGACGACTCATTTAATTTTAATACCTTGTTTACATTCAAACAAAAATTATAATTTTGAATTAATATGCAGAGTAGGAAGCTGGATATCTGTAGTGTAATATTTCCACAACATTACATTTCTAGATATCATTGTTTTTTTACAATAAAGTTTATAAAATATTATCTACCCATCTCATAGCTTGCAAGATTTACACCCTTTTGGCACATCTAATTATTTCTAGAGCATTGTTATTGAACTTGAACAGACAATACACTTGTGAATAAAATTTTTGCTCTATTCAATGTATAAACTCAATTCCAGTTTTCAATTTAATATAAATCATAATATTCTTATTTACTATTTTCACTTCACACATTTATATTAGGAATACCAGTCCTTACACCTATTGACACTTCCATATATTTCAGTAATTTCTGGGCTAATAATGTTGTATTTTCTGTATTAGAAATATCGGCAGTTAATAAATCAACATTATTCTCTGTATAAAAGTTTATTAATTCACCTGCAGTAATTGCCATAGCATTCACAGGTAGTCCACTAGTATTTACGAGAACTACTCGCCGCCTTCTCAGATCAGGATGCACTTGACTTAACTCTTTCTTAGCCCACTCCAAACAAAATAATCTGCTTGTGTCTAATGCAATAATCACAAAGTCAATGGCTACTCTACCAGTTAGATCAGATTGTTTAACAACTTCTTCTAAGTGAAATGAACGCAGAACCACCAATTTCCATCGAAAACGACTTTTCTTATGAACTTCTGATAATGCTTCCGATACCTTTTCGATTACTTCAACATTCAAAGAAAGAACTATTGCTGTTAAACTATTTTTGGCACTCATAGGTCCAACCCATGGAGCAATAACTGCATCTTCTTCCAGTAGTGACATTTTCCGTTGAATAAAAACAATGTGGTCTATTAATCACACTGATTTAGTTTCGATATTTTTACATTGAAACTCAGGCTTCAACTTGTAGTGTCTACTTATATTAATATGTACTCTCCGTATTGAACTATTTACTGTTAGTGAAATAGGTTTATTTATAGTTTGAACTATTTCCAACCACAGTTTAATGTATTGTGGCCTATATTAGCACAATTGTCAATAGAAATCTGTAGAATTGCAGATATGGTTGTTAAACATAACGACATTTACTGTCAATGTCATTCATGAATTATGAATGGACATATAAATGTCCATGAAAAATCGATATCAACATTATGAGAAATATGATAGACTGTTCACTCATTTGTGATTTTACGGAGCAAAATACATAAAAATCGACAGTTTATGCTGGGTAAATGCAAACTTCCATTTTCTGAATCAAGAATTTCAAATTAACCACGTATGAAACCACGGCGTACGGTAGGTACATCTAGTTTTGTTCTTAAATAATAAGTATTATCTATGTTTTGTTCAACATACCTACCTATCAGGACTTTTTGGCGGGAATGCGAGGAGTGAAGTTGTGTGATTCGTTTTATTTTGTCTATTTAGTGTTTCTTCTGGGATAAATTTGTAATAATGGTGGTTTATTAACTGTTTAATATCTGTGAAAGTGCACAAATGTGGGAAAATGAAACAAAGCCGCTAGACGTAACTTCTCGGGATCCTCCAAAAAGTCCACTGAAAAAATCTTAGTAAATGACCACATTTTAGTGAGATTATATTTAATCCCATATTAATTCCCCTCAATTAATTTCATTTAATTTCATCCCAGTCGATTAGTTTCTCTAATTAATCATCTTCATTTCATTTCACTCCATAATATCATTTTTCATAAAAATAAGAATATAAATTAAAATAAGACATGACTTAAAGGTTTTAGTCACCAGGTCATAAAATTCCTTTAAAAAAAACCTACGCGCCAATTAAAAAAAAACTGTTATTACGTAAATAAAGTTTAAGCACAAATACCTACCTTACCTACTGTTTTTTTAAATAAACAACAATACAATAAATACACATTTAACAACAATAAACAAATGAAAGACCAATCAATTTATGGCTACTTTCCTCGTTACTGTGATATTAATTTCATGACGTGATCAGCTCAAGCCTTATTTTTATTTATAATAAATGAGTCGAAATAAACGTGATGATAATTTCCCCGACAATGGGTTCGAGGCATGGGGAGGCTATATGCAAGCCAAAATTGCGAAACTGGAAAATCAGTTTACTTCAGTTACCGCAAAAGAAGAAATTCTTTCGAATATTTTCACTGGTATTAATATATTTGTAAATGGATTTACTATACCTTCAGCAGATGAACTTAAGTGTTTAATGTCCAAACACGGCGGTGTTTATCACACTTATCAAAGAAACGAAGATTTCATTATCGCCACAAATTTGCCAGATACGAAAGTGAAGAATATGTCTTTAGCGAGGGTGGTTAAGCCTGAATGGATAACTGATAGCATTAAAGCGAAAAAGTTACTAGATTACAGGAATTACTTGCTTTTTGGACATTCAAGAACACAAAGAGTGTTAAACTTCACAAAGAGAGTGACAAATGACAAAGATATAGATGAAACGAAATATAGTTCACTCAAAGAAACTTTAATTGAAAATAAAGATACAATAGTAAACAACGATTATTTCAATTCTATAAATTTAAAAAAAAGTACAATAAATACAACAAAACAAATGTGCCAAAACAGTATTAATGGAACTGGAAATGAGATAAATCCGGAAAAGTTGCAGGTCACAAAAACTGCAGCAGATCCCAACTTTATTTCTGAGTTCTACAACAACTCAAGGCTACATCATATTTCACAATTGGGTGCATGTTTCAAGCAGTATGTGAATGATTTGAGAGAACAAAGTAATTTTGTATTTCCCGCAAGACAAAATCTGAAGGACATAATTAAATCATCAAATAATCGATTATCGCAATTAGTCTTTGAAAAAGGAAAAACAATAATGCATATTGATATGGATTGTTTTTTTGTGTCAGTTGGGCTACGTAATAGGCCAGAGTTGAGAGGTAAACCTGTAGCTGTGACGCATTCTAAAGGAGGAATACCGCACATCAAAAGATCTGGTGTAGACAGGAATGCAGAATTTAATTTGTATAAACAGAAACAGGCCAAAAAACTTGTGAAAGACACTGGGTTACAGGGTCAAGAATTGGAAATTGAAACTAGAGTTGATAATATTGGAGATGAGGAGAGTAAATTTGGGTCCATGAGTGAGATAGCATCATGTTCATATGAAGCTAGGGCCAGGGGAGTTGGTAATGGTATGTTTATGGGTGTAGCGTTAAGATTGTGTCCTGATTTACAAACCATTCCATATGATTTTGAGGGTTACAAAGAAGTGGCTTATACTTTATACAATACTGTAGCCCAGTATACATTAGACATAGAAGCAGTCTCATGTGATGAGATGTATGTTGACTGTACAGAACTATTGAAAGATATGAACATGAATGTGCAGGATTTTGCTACAATTTTGAGAGAAGAGATTAAAACAAAAACTGGATGTCCTTGTTCAACAGGATTTGGAGGAAATCGGTTACAAGCAAGGTTGGCCACCAAAAAAGCTAAGCCTGATGGCCAGTTCTTTCTAACTGCAGATCTGGTACAGGATTTCATGTATGAAATCAATCTCAAAGACTTACCAGGTGTCGGTAGACAAATATCACAGAAATTGGAGTTATTGGGGCATACAACTTGTGGAACATTACAGAGTTTATCTTTAGCCACATTAAAATGCCATTTGGGCACTAAAACTGGAGCACAACTGTTTGATCAATGCAGAGGTCGTGGCCAAAATGCTTTAGCATTTCACACTGTGCGAAAATCAGTTTCTGCTGAAGTTAACTATGGTATTAGATTCGAAAATAATGATCAAGCTATTGAATTTTTGAAACAGTTGTCTGCTGAGGTACATTCAAGAATGCAGCAATTTAAAGTTTTAGGAAAATGTATAACTTTGAAGTTGATGGTCAGGGCTGAAGAAGCACCAGTTGAGACTGCAAAGTTTATGGGTCATGGATATTGTAATGTCATTAATAAATCAAATAATCTACCTGCAGCTACTAATGATGTTGAAGTGCTAACCCAGGAAACTATTGAGATATTTAAAAAAATAAATGTAGATGCTAAAGAAATGAGAGGTGTTGGAATACAAGTAACAAAATTGGTGCTAATTATTAAACAGCAAAGTAAAGGTGCCATCAGTAAATTTCTTTGTAACAAACCAACAATCATAAATATCAAAAGAGAATCCAAAACTGAAGTTGTTTCAAACAAAATAAACTTAGAGAACAATGAAAATAAACAACTTCAATTGAAAAATTCTAGGCTAAAGAAAAAATCTCCAACAACTGATAAAACTAAATCACCACCAGGGAAAAGACGAGGAAGACCACCCAAGGCACTTACTTTAGAACAAAAAGAAAAAAAACGTGCCATAAGTAAATCCGGAGTAGAAGCCAGAGATACACCATTCAAGAATCCAATGATGAAACCACAAAATTCACTCAAAGAAACAAAAATTAAAGTTGAAAAAACGGAAGGCCTCTTAGGTCTGCCGTGGAATAAAGCGAGAGAATTACTGAGAGCTTGGTTAGACAGTGGCCAAAAACCTCTAAGTTGCGATATCAGAATGATAGCAGAGTATATGAGAGAGATGGTAATTAAAAAAGAAATTGACAAAGTCGAAATATTGATAAACTTTTTAAGCAGAAGGACTGAGGAAATTGGTAGTCAAGTCTGGCTGGATGTGTATTGCCATGTTGTCGAACAAGTCCAGAATGCTATGATAGCTATTTACGGGACAAGGTTACATATTGACGCAACCTGAATTAAATGGAAGGAATAACTTGCGCATGAACAGACGAGAACACTCTCGCCCATAAAAGATACGTAAAGGTAATATCCTTTTATAAAAAAATATTGACGGTAGATAGCGCAATATCTACGTGTTGGCAAAATAACACTAATTGTGATCACGGCAACCTGTAGTATCTGAAACTTTGGAAATAATAAACGCGAAATGAAAAGTTAAAAATTATTTTTATTCTTGTCTTCATAACAAACCTTATGGATCACATCACTCGCACTGCTCTCGTCAGCTTCGCCTTCACCAGAGATGCCAGTGGTCATCATCCGTTGAAATCGTGTAGAGCTCTCGCGTAACAGTCGCATATGATCAGGAAAAAATACGAAACCATTAAAATAAAACAATATTTATATGTCCAATTGTATATTTTCTATGTTAGAAGACGACTAACAAAAGTTAAAAACCTTGATTACAAGTCAGTTAAAACAACATCGTAATACCGTGTCTTAGGTATTATCTGAAATTCTTCCATAATTCTAACCCAAATGAAATGTATACAATTTTTTTTCCAATCAACATATCATTTTCCAAATATTTTGGCACAAATGGCCTAACAATCAGTGTATTAAAATAACATGTCGCTGTTATTTTTATTAATGTATCATGTTTACGATACGTGGATTTAAACACGCCTTTGTATGGCCAAACTGAATCCATAGCTTCCATTAAAGTAATATAAAATACTTGAAATTTGAAAATGGCAGTTAAATGTTAGTATAATAAACGAATATCACTTTCAATCTTGCAGCGTAAATTGCACATGGTGGAACAAAAACCCTGTTCAAACCAAGAGAGGCATGTAAAGGCTTGTGTAATAAAATAAAATCTAACTATTACATATTAAAATAATAATTTCACAAAATGTTTACGTTCATTTCCTGTAAAGCGATTATATAAACTATTAGAATTGAGCAGCACTTTTTAAATTGTATGACCTCTATGCATCCCTAAGCCGTTCTCTAGATAGAATTCTAGATGAAATATAATTTTGGCGCTTTAAAGAAATGTTTCTATCACAGTACCATCAACGTACCTACGTCAGAAGGCGCACCAGAATATCCAAGAAACTTCATTTTCATACAGTTTGCGATAATCATGAATGGGTTTCTATAGCTACAGCATAAAATGAAAAATACTTCACTATCACTTAATTCATTTGATCATTGAAATTAATTTAATTTTCTTTTCTTATTATTTTGTCTGGGAAGACAAAAATATAATTGTTCAACATTCATATTAGCTACGTTCGTATTAATTTTTTATGTAAAGTTCGCCTATTTATCTATGTCTAATTTTAAAAAGACAATCGCTCTGATTTTATTTTGCTCGTTCTTGCCTATTATCGAATAAATATTTTTTACCTTACCTTAAATTTGTATACGATAAATATTTTAATGAATTTTACAGACTTAGAGGAAATGATATTCGCATGCCACTTGTTTTCAAAGTTTTTATTCTTCTCTATATATTACTTGAATAGAATCAAGTCAGAGCTAAATACCTCCCTCATGGTTCGGTCAAGGTTTTAGTTGCACCCTGTAATGTTGTTACAACACGAAGAAGTTAAGCATTTCGTTTCCATAACAAATCATATCACAGACGCTTACTTCAAATTGTATAGAACATAATATTTTTACAATTTCCCTTTAAATTGTGCTATGGTAATAATTGGCAATAAAATCGAATTCTTAAGCGAACAAACAATAAACTAAAACTAAATGCTTTGTGACAACCATTGAAATTAACATAGTTTTGGCGATAAAGATTTACAAATTAACTTATCCCGCGCTGAGAGGGACACCAAAATAAAACTACCCAATTTCTGCATATCATACGTACAGGGTTCATAAAGAACATTCCCGAAGTTGAAGTGGACTTAAATCGTTATACCGACGTAAACGGAAATTATTAATACACGTTCTTGTGATTTTTGAGAACCAGCAATGAAACGAAAAGTACCCGCCTCCCCGCTTAACTTTCGAAACCGTTGTTTCCGCGCGTCAATTGACTATCGAAATTACATTGCGTGCTGTGTAAAACACTTTCGGAACTGTTTTCGTGCTTTTTTTTAGATCTAGCTTATCACCAATTTTATCTTCGCTTTCGGGAATCGATCGAACACATCCTGTATATTACATGACATAGATACAGTATGTAGACATTTATGACGGTATGATCTAATTTATGTTAAACAATCTTCTACTTAAACGTATGTTACAATCATTTCTCATTAAATTCTGTTAATAGTTCAACTACAAAACGTTTTTCGAATTGTTCCACAAAAACGTTTGTTTTCGTAAAAAAAATACTCCTTTTACAATTACTATACAGGGTGATAAAAGATAAAATTTTTATGTTAGTATTTTTTCGTGAATATTTCCTCCATGTGATATTTAAACAGAGGTGTTCAAACTCTGCGTATTACAATGATACATCAAGGGTGAATTGGCTATTTGGTTTAAGCAACATTTTTGCAACTTTACAGGAGAGACATCTAAAGTTTAAAATTTGTAAAAAATATCATAACAAAAAAACTTCTTCAGCTATTTGAATGGAATAAACTTAATTGAAGTTCAATTAAAAACATAAAACTGTTGATGCTAATACCAAATAAAATGAACCTTCAATTACAAAGATAAATGTCGCGTGTTAAGCGAAATGTCGCTTAAACAGAATAAAATTTCACTCCTTGATGTGAGTAATTTAATTTTGTTTAGTTTTATCAAGGTTGGTAATACATATTTTTTAAAGTTCCAAGTAACCGCGTTTTGTCAAGGTTGGCGATATATTAAATTTCCAATTTACCGCCTACCCACATTACCCTCAGTTCAGGCGGTCGAGTTGGCCGATATAGAGTGCTTCAGTTTCGAGTCGATGATGATCTCATCCCCCGACCTGATGTTGTACGAGTATAGCTGCTTCGTAGGGTACTTCATCTCTTCGGGACCCTGACAATATAGTCATTTCATTTTCACAACAATATCGGCTCATATGTAAGAAGCAGCTGTGTGTATCTGACATTGACGATGTACATTAGCGGTCGGGGAACTTTTTTAATTATTACCCCAAAATATTTTTTTGTAAGTTGATATTACCCCATGGCGAAGAACAAAAAAAACCAAATCGCTTCTTTTTAGCATCTCTCATATTATAGTCTCCATGATAATTTTGAAAAGATAACAAAAAATTTCATTTTAACATCATTTATTCAATTTGTCGATGTAATACACACGATGCCTACAATAAAATACCTGGGTCAATCACGTGAACTTTGTGTTTCCAAATAATGTGTTCTATCTCATTCTCTCGCCGGCTGAATCCTATACATTTATGTGTTTGTGTCTCTATGGACTTATTTTTTCGTTTCGTTTCATTTCGTTTCATCGAGTTTGAAATCACAACGATTCTAAAGAAGTTTCACTGCAATATATATAGTTTTTACTCACAACAGTTTCATTTTTACCCCCCAAAATTTCATTTGACTCATTTGGGGTAATTTACCTCGGTTCCCCGACCGCTGATGTACATGGTCAAAATATTAAAAAAAATTGTTGTGTGGTTATTGGAACTCATAGACAACAACCACATTTCGTATGGTTGCCCAACAAACTCCGACCCTATCTAGACTACATTTATTTATTGCTAACTAGTGTTAAGTGCTTACTAGAGCCAATAGACATCTACAGCGTAAATGCGTCACCCACTTTGAGATATGAGTTCTAAGGTCTCAGTATAGTTAAAACGGCTGCCCCTCTCTTCAAACCGAAACGCTTCACGGCAGAAACAGGCAGGACTCACTCCCAACCATCAGTTAAAAGTACATCTAGGCCTGTCGATCTATGTTACTAAAAAAATACCTGCGTATCTCTCAGTTCTTGGTCCACGTAAAAGAGCCGCATCTTCGCAGCCGGGAAGCCAGCTAACCGCTCCAATCTTGTTTTTAGATCAGAAACAGTCCTACAGGCAATCGTAACAATTTATTATTACGTCAAATTAGGAAGCTCTTCTAAGCGCTTCTGTGAGAATGATGCCCTGTTTTGGCTGCGTAGAGTCTAGAAAAAGCACTAAACCATTTCTCACAATGGATGTCGTAAGGCGACTAATAAATATTCATTTACAGTTGATGATGTAGGTCGTTAAAACAAGTGTGCTCAGTGCGAGTTTTTTAACGTTCTCGATAGCGTAAAAGTTAACTCAAATTTGTATGCAGTTGAAACAGCGCCTCTAGCGGCAAACGTTCCAACTCCATACAAATATGAGTTAACTTTTACGCTATCGAGCCCGTCGCTTGCGACGAAGGGCTCGACGAGTAAATTAACCCTCATACACAGCCCACTGAGTTTCTCGCCGGATCTTCTCAGTGGGTCGCGTTTTCGATCCGGTGGTAGATTCTGCGAAGCACGGCTCTTGCTAGTGTTGGTGTTAGCAACGTCATCAGGTTTGAGCTCCGCGAGCTCACCTACTAGTTAAGGCGACGCTGATATAGCCTCTCAAGGCTATCAGCTTAGGTAGGGAAAAAAAAACGCTGTCGAGAGCGTTAAAATCTCGCACTAAGCATACTGCACGGGTACTCAAACCTCAACTGAAGAAAACCTTTACGTGTTGCGAATTGACACGGTTACCTGTAAACGTCGACGGTGCGCACTTCGCTCGTGTCCCCGCACGTGAACGTGATCTGCACGCGCTTCTCGGGCCGCAGGTCCACGGACACCAGCGGATCGAGCTTGCCGTGCACGTGCACCAGCTCCCAGTATCTGAAGCCAATCGACGAGCAACGTACATTCGCGCGTGTTGTATAAATAAATAAATAACCGACAAACAAATAACGCACGGTTATCCGGCCCCAAATTCGGATTCTTTGTGTTATGGGTATCAAAGTCTGATACTTATACACGTATAAATTGAATATACATGTATAGATAATAAACGACCAGACAAACAGCAAGCAAACCTGTTCCGCACACGAATGTTTGCCCGATGCGGGAGTCGAAACCACGAGACTCTCGACCCAGCAGTCATGAGCACTAACTACTATGCTACAAAGTACTATTTATGCAAGATTATAAAATTGTTAACGCATTTCAGAGTTATTGCAATATTCGTTCATTATTCGCTCTGTGATTGTTTTAGTAATAGAAGGTTCTATAAGGTTGGTATTAAGGTTGTGTGTTGTAATATTAAGGTTGTTTAACCAGGAAATAGAAAAATACAATATTACAATTAGATACCCATTACATTAATTCTAACATGTTATTCTGAGATTTATCTGCACTTAAATATAATATCGTGTGCGTCTTGTCAATCGCGCCCTCTCCCGTCTTACCCCGCCACATACCTCAAGAGGTGACTAGCGCTTCCGCGCGCACTATACAAGAAAGAGATCCATTTAATTATAGAATACGATTTCACAAAAAAAATCTGTCGAAATCATTTCGTTACGATTGCAATATATTCTATTAACATCCCAATTAAGCAATGTAGGCCACGAGTCGAGACTTAATATTAGTGCAAATTCCCGCCCACTCATCTCCTTATGAATAGGACCTTCCTGTTTGACCCTTGTCTACGTCAAGTCGATTTGTTCGTTATTACTGAAATATATGATCGTTCCATTGAAACTCTGTCAACGTTTTTATGAGAGGAGTATTCCGAGATCCCTCACTGGGTCTCGTGGGGCGAAAACCTTTAATAGGGCGCGATATTGGTATTTATTTGAACACGCTTCTATTGCATTGCCCCATGTCTTTGTTAAATGAAGTCTTTCAATTAAATTTGCAGTAGCTTTAAGACGTTCGATTAACTAGAAAAAAATTGCTATTTGCTAAAATTTGACCCCTCTGAAGACTCTTGATATTGCGACATTCTTGCCTTCAGAATTTCGTTAGATTAAAACAGCTGCCTGATAGAGATCGCTTTTGGCGATAAGACGGCCTATTGGACAACTTGTAACTGCCTTTTGGCCTATTTTCTATGTTGATTATGTTACGGTATCCAATAACCTATACTTTTTCTCTCACTCTCTTTGTTTATTGTATGTATTTTTAAACTATTTTATATTTCCTAATCAAGTATTGCGTGCGGCTGCAAAAATACTTCCAAGATAAGGTCGAATCCAAAATAAGGTTACACTTACGGGCTTGTATACACGATAAATTTTTTTTGTAATCTGATAAATAAATTTGTATTCGTTACCCAAATTAGTTTGACCTGAATTAAAATTATAAAAGTCGACATTTACGATTAGAAAGGTATAAGTACAATTTATACTATTGTTTAACTATCCTAACAATCGCGGTAAATGAACAGGCTGACTGCGACCGGGACTCGAATCGCGGATCAAATAGTTTACGGTAGTCCGGTTCACTAACCAACAGATCAGCGACAACATACACGATAAACATGAATAAACATTGTTCGTTTGCTAGTATCGTTTTAGCAAGCAACTGGCGCATTGTGTTAGCACAAGACAGCATCCACTGATTCTTTTTGTTACATTGCGTGCTACACAAGATACGTGAGACAACTAAAATATCACATCATTTTTGTCTCAAATACGCACACCCTGTATTAAATACGCAATGCATGCGTAATAGGAAAAAGGTACGTGCTCAACACGTGTTTACTAACAACTTCCAAGATAAAATACATTGTAAAAAAATATCAAGTTCCCAACGTACTATGAAAGGGTACCATTATCACGAAGCAATCATGCATTTTCAAATATCTACAGTTCGAAGACTGAGACAACCGTTATACAATAAAGTCGAAAATTCGATCCGTTAATCATTCAGGAGATTAATTTCATACCTATCCGGTCGATCGGCCTCTGGCTTTTCCATGTAATATCTGATGAAGGCCCTCTCTGCAGCATCTCGTTCTTCAACAGGGACCGCCCCTCCTCCGTTCAAGGTCCTTATGTGAGGGAGACGAGCCACTAAAAGCAATCGTCTCTCGTGCTCTGTTGACTCGACGCGTTCCCACAGCGGCCAACCCTGGAGTGCACATAGAAGAAAATTAAAAGAAAAAAAGATGTGTGGTGTCGTGGGACACCGGATAGGAACGAAGTTCCTTATTATAAAAATATTAATTTTAAATTCTATTCGAGGTAAAAAGAAAATAATTATTCGGGTATACATTTTTATTATGATTTTTTATTGATAAAAATAAATAAAAAACTGCTCTACAAAGTTATCAACGTTATTTTATTCACAACTAGAGGTCCCGCAGTAGTCGAAATTCGACTATAATTAATTGGAATTGTAAGTTTGTACCCTATTAAGATTGTATTTTATACTTCTATAATCACAAATTTCGCCAAGACTACACTATAAAAAATATTAACAAAGACAAACAATATTTAATCTATTCTCAATTTGACAACAGACTTCAAAAACAAAAGATTGACAGTAAATAGTATGCATGCGTGTGTGCGTCAAATACATGATATGTAGTGTGTGTAACGTTTTCTTTATTGATTTAATGTATCTTTTATGCATTATTAAAAAAAATATTAGCATTGTGCACTTCTCTATATTCTCTATAAGTGTGGAAAATTTCATACTCCTCCGTCAGCGCAATTTTCGTAAAAAGGGATACAAAGTTTTTGCTTCACGTATTAATATATAGATTATTTATAAAATATATATAATAATAATATACAAAGAAACAGTTATTTATATATTATAATAATAATTAAGCCTAATTATGTTCTATCATAGAAAGCCGTCATCGCGTAGACTATACATTAGACACTGTATAGCCATCATACTAAGACTATACATAAATAATAAAAATCTTACGTTACGGACGTTTTTTCCCGGTTAGGGTACCCCCGGGATCGTCCCATAAAGAACTTCGTCCAAAAAAACAGCAGATGCCGCTTGAAAAGTTTTCCGTTTTACGTAGAAACCAAATCGTTCAAACTAAATAACACCCGTACGTTATGGCCGAAGGATAAGTCGTAAAAATGAAATCATTAAATTTTAATGGTATTGCTTTTTGTTCGTCTCAAGGCTTAGACGATCAAGTTTCCTTGTATAGTCCTCGGACGAAGCACCGGCTCATATCTCGCCGGCTATGTTACACAAAACAATATGTTCAAACGGGGCCATAATTATGTGCATATTTAAAGCAACATATTTTTGTAGCAAAAAATTGTGGATATGCCATATTTTACTGTATATAAATTCCTCGGGAATTTATTGCGAATATTCTAGAATGTCGTTTTAGCGGTAATCGAGCCTGAAGTTGCCTACTCCCAAGTCTGACATCTTGTCTCAAGTACATTGACTATGGTTCATTGAACATAAAATACGTTTTGCAGGGTTGGAGTTTCAAGTCGGTAAACTACTACATATTTCTTTCCTCAAAACTTTAAGACGAATTGGAATAAACCCATTCCAGTTCGTATTCCCTGCTATAACTAACTGCATGCACTCTCGGCTCTGAACATAAATATCTAAATTACCAAACTCCAAGCAATGATTCACTACTTCAACTACATCTGATCTTTTGATTCACTTTAAATCCTTTTGTTGCTATAAATACTGAACGCTCTGTTCGATTTGAGCACTTATTCTTTAATAAACTAGGTTTAGAATCTAACGTTTTGCATTTCCTTTGTTCGTCTCACGACAAGGAATTGCGGTGCGTTTAAATCACCTACCCGTTTTGCCTAAATGCGGAAAGCGGAATTAACTCTGCATGCACTTTACATGTAATCGATTCTTTTAATCCTGTTTTCTTTTTCTGTTGCAAAAATCGGTATAATACGGCTTTATTTCGCACGATACCGATTGACAGCTTCAATACTTCAATGTCGTGTTGAGGTTAAGAATGCCAAACAGAAATCGAACTGGGATAATGGAATTTCAATTGCAGCAATTACGCAAGGGAACATCGCAGACTAATTTATGTATAGGTACATATTCTCATCAGCAATTATCGATGTAATTATTTTTAAAGCACGAAAAATTATTGAAAATATGATATTAATAATATAGTGAAACAATTATATTAAAAATCATTAATTATTTCTTGATTATTTGGCCATTAGCGGCCATTTTACAATTTAAATGCTTTTGATTCATTTACGCAAAATGCGATTAGATTCCTTCTTTCAGATGTTATGTATAAAGCTATAAAAGTTGATTTCTTAACTGACCGAGGAGGACGCGAACATTTTCAAAGACGTTGATGATGATGACGAAGTGATGATGATGAGATGTTGTAAAAATGTCCCGACATTTTATGAAAATAATTTCATCCATACTACAACTATACTGAGTATCTAACTATACTAAGACCTTAGAATTTATATTTCAAGGTGGATGGCGCATTTACGTTGTAGATGTCTATGGGCTCCAGTAATCGCTTAACACCAGGTGGGCTGTGAGCTCGTCCACCCATCTAAGCAATAACAAAAAATCCAACAACTTTTATCGTTAAGTAGTTTAGTCATTCAGTTCATTAAATGTGAGACTGAGGTCATTGGAGGCGGTACGAAAATATCGTAGGAGGATTTGATATATATTGTACTGAGTCCTAACTTTCATAATAGATGCTCTTAGGGGAAATTAATCATCTATTTATTTTAATTGCGTGTTCTTCATCATAAAATATTATCTTTGGTCACTAAACAGACAATTTGGATTACATTACTGGTTCACAAAATATAAGATTAGTACAACAAAAAAAAATGTTAGTAAACAATTTTCCTTTTACTTCAGTTTGAGAGTTTTCTTTTTAATTTTGTCTCAGTTTACTACTCTAACATAAATAGAAAAAAATCTTTTTTTTTATTGTATAGATGGGTGGACGAGCTCACAGCCCACCTGGTGTTAAGCGGTTACTGGAGCCCATAGATATCTACAACGTAAAGGCGCCACCCACCTCGAGATATAAGTTCTAAGGTCTCAGTATAGTTACAACGGCTGCCCCGCCCTTCAAACCGAAACGCATTACTACTTCAGGGCAGAAATAGGTAGGGTGGTGGTACCTACCTGTGCGGACTTACAAGAGGTCCTACCACCAACGCTTACGCATACTTTGATGGTTTTAGGAACTTCATATTTCACAATTTAAATTCCCTAATAAGGGAAATCTAGGTGGTCGCGCGTCATCTTTTATGTTACATTGCGTGCAATCCAAAAAGAGTACATTTCCTTTTCAAATCGCGAATCATCGATTTTGTCGTACCCAACCGTCATATATTTTATTCGATTTCGATTGTTCTAGCCGTTTTCTAATAGCCCTTTTTATTATATTCTAATACGAAATATGTAGGTTATAAAGGTGAAAGATATTTACAATAAATCTTACTCAACGACCGACACTTATATCATCATTAAGTTCAATAAATTCATAATGCGTCAAATTGTTACTTTATCATTCCATTATATGTTTTTCTTCTTTACTAGCTGACCCGGCTGACTTCGTAGTGCCTCAATCGATAAATAAAAGACCTAAACTTTTGTATAAAATAAACTTAAAACAAATTATAATATCTATTACTGGTGGTAGGACCTCTTGTGAGTCCGCACGGGTAGGTACCACCACCCTGCCTATTTCTGCCGTGAAGCAGTAATGCGTTTCGGTTCGAAGGGTAGGGCAGCCGTTGTAACTATACTGAGATCTTAGAACTTATATCTCGAGGTGGGTGGCGCATCTACGTTGTAGATGTCTATGGGCTCCAGTAACCACATTACACCAGGTGGCCTGTGAGCTCGTCCATCCATCAAAGCAATAAAAAAAAAAAAAAAAAAAACAAAAAGAATCCGTCCGACAGGGACACATCAAAGGTAAATCAATATTGTTATTTTTAGTTAATTACGAGCATTTTCATATTTATCTACATTTTAAACCTTCTCTGGACTTCCACAAATGATTCAAGACCAAAATTAGCCAAATCGGTCCAGCCGTTTTCGAGTTTTAGCGAGACTAACGAACAACAATTAATTTATATATATATATATATAGATTTGAACATTATTTTCTTTTAATTTCTTTCGTATTAACGCTTTCCGTAATTTCAGCGCAAGTTACACATAACTTTAATGAATAATTTACACGCACGTAAGTTCGTTACACGCGAGCAGCGGCGCGTGAGATAGATGTTTTATTTTTAAAAACAAATCGATATTGTTATCGATTTTATTATTCGTTCGGAAAGGGCGTCACCGTCACTGACCACCCTACACGTGTGAGAATAAATGCAAAATAAATTTAAAATAATTAGCGTATCCGTTTCATGCCGTAACGGTACCGAATGAATCATTGGTTCGCGTCGATGAACATATTTTTTTCGTTCAATTTTATAGCCCATAATCAATGTCATTAACAAAGTGAAATTAGCTGTTAAAATCTTAAACGAATATTTTTAGTAACACGAATAAAACTAGGTAATGTATAGCATTTGCTGATGGTAGAGCATTTTGTCATCTTTAAAAGGTGGGATAGTCTATCAATCAAGATGGTTGGCGGGATTCTATAGGCCTCGGTAAGCACTTAGTATCAGGTGTGTCGTGATTACGTTAGCCCGTCTATGCAATAAAAAGCTACTAGTGACGTCTGACTTGTATTGATTATTTGTCAAACCAAATTACGGAAATATAAATAATTTACAAACAGAGAGACATGTTTTTCTTGTCTTAATGCGTATATTCATTCATCATGTTTGTTAATCGCAAATAAATTACTCATGT
The DNA here is from genome assembly GCF_030269925.1 of Bombyx mori. Lineage (NCBI taxonomy): Eukaryota > Metazoa > Arthropoda > Insecta > Lepidoptera > Bombycidae > Bombyx > Bombyx mori. Next base: position 11,733,578 of record NC_085124.1, on the reverse strand, counting down.
TTTTGCCATCGAATAGGAACCAGTTTCAATTGAACGTGCGTAAATTCATAATATTACTAGCCGTACTTGCCCGCTTCGTTGCGCATTTAAAATTAACATTATTTACAAATTTATTTACAAAATTAACATTTATTGTCATTATTATTAGGTAGTCCAACAGTCATATAAATATTAGTCTATCCATTAAGTACATGTATTTTCTACATGAATACCAAGTTTCAAGTCAATCGGATGCACGGTTCAGTAGTTATAACGGAACGTCCGTAAAAACCACTGTAGATTTATATATTAGTATAGATATAGATTATCAATGTCTTCATAAGTATTTTTAACAAACATAATTTAACGTGTGGCGGGTAGCCATCATACAACGCAAGATAATTGACAGATGCCTGGATCTCGCTTACGACATTTTCAAGATGAAGCGCATATATACAAGTTCCGAACAACAACATTTGGACCGTCGGTCTACCGAGCAAATATCACCCGCTCGGTGGAAGATCTTCCCTTTGTCGTATATTCCTACAACTGGTGACCTGCGACGAAACAATTGCAGCCTTCACACTTCATCATCAGCGCATCAATAACTTCAGCTACCACAATTCCCGCATTCTCGCAGATAAAAGCACGCCTCCCTTCGATCAATAATTATTGATCGAAGACGCCTCTCCAAAAACGTAAAGTAGGTTTTATTAAAGCCGTAAATTTTAAATGTGGTTTATTACGATTCTGTATCTTATTTAGGTAGTAAATATAATTTCTTCGAATCTCAATATGTCGGTCGAGTTTAGCAATTCCAAGAACGTCTTATTACCCATGACTCCATAAATTATACTACATTCAGAATATGCAGTGTCCCACAAAACCAAATTTATTCATGACGAGTCAGAGCGTCGTCGTCCTGTCTCCGGTAACTAGACAAAGACTAAGTATGTATGTATTTCAACTAGATGCATATACACACACATACAGACATTTTTTTCGGGTTTCGACATAATAAAAGCTACTTTTACGGTTTAATCTGGCCCTTTTATTGTAATTATATTATTTCACACAGAAATGAAGTCTAGAAATATTTATTAATCTATAAAATAGACGCTAGTTAGCTCAATATTCAAATGCCAACGAATAATACCTTAGTCAACAGTGAGACCACAAAAACAAAATCGTGTTAAGTTTTCAAAACGTCGGCAATTATATATAATCATTATAATGATAATAAAAATTGAAAAGTAGTGCGTAAAGTAGTAAACCGTAAAACCGTAAAAGATTATTGACATAATTATAAAAAGATTATTGATCCTTCACGTAAAAGTAGTTAATTATGATTTTTCTGACATTCCTCAATATCACTAACAAAAGCTAATAATCGGTTTAAAAGCCAGTATAAAAGGTTTTTCGTCTAATTAGATTTGTAAAATATTGTAGGTAAAACGTGACGGTGAAAAAACATGAGTACATGTGATCTTTGAACGAATGTAATAATGCTAAACATGTAAATGTCCGTGGGAAATAATTCTCCATGCATCCATCTGCGTAATACACATTAATTAATTAATTAATAACTGCACAAGACGAAATATAACAGTCATTCAAAACATAACGTATTCGTTCGTAAATAAGGGAAACCCATCAATTCTTGGAAACTTTCACCGAGTATAAATCTATATATTAATACGTGAAGCAAAAATTTTGTATCCCTTTTTACGAAAATTGCGCGGACGGAGAAGTATGAAATTTTCCACACTTATAGAGAATATAGAGAAGAAGTGCACAATGCTAATATTTTTTAAAATAATGCATAAAAGATACATTAAATCAATAAAGAAAACATTACACACACTACATACCATGTATTTGACGCACACACGCATGCATACTATTTATTGTCACACTTTTGTTCTTGACGTCTGTTGTCAAATTGAGAATAGATTAAATATTGTTTGTCTTTGATAATATTTTTTATAGTATGGTCTTGGCGAAATTTGTGATTATAGGAGTATAAAATACAATCATAATAGTGTAAAAACTTACAATTCCAATTAATTATAGTCGAATTTCGACTACTGCGGGACCTCTAGTATAAACTATTGCACGTTTTCCAAGTTGCATGCAGACACACACACAAACGACCTGTGCAGCTACGTAGTTCGTTTCTGGGTCAACTGTCGTGACCCGACCTGACACACCGCGTATCTACATTTGATTACATGAATTTATTACAACTTCTTTTTTATAACTTAGATGGGTGGACGAGCTCACAGCCCATCTGGTGTTAAGTGGTTACTGGAGCCCATAGACATCTACAACGCAAATACGCCACCCTTCTTGAGATATAATATAATAGACAGGGCGGTGGTACCTATACGTGCAGACTCACAAGAGGTCATACCACCATTAATTAATCCATTCCATCCATTCTTCCTTACAAGATAGCCAATCTTTGTAGGTTACATAAGTAAGTAACAGATAAGAGGGCTGGCTACAAGTACTAGTAATCTGCCCGTAATAATAAAATACTCAAATTCATGTAATAATTTAATATTTTTGAATTATATATTATATGCTGTTTTAATAGAAGATGTATTCATTGTATATGAACGAAGTAAGTAGTAATCGACATAATTTATATCTATACTAATATATAAATCTACAGTGGTTTTTACGGATGTTCCGTTATAACTACTGAACCATGCATCCGATTGACTTGAAACTTGGTATGCATGTAGAAAATACATGTACTTAATGGATAGGCTAATATTTATATGAGTGTTGGACGCCCTAATAATAATGACAATAAATAATAATGTTAATTTTAAATGCCCAGCGAAGCGGGCAAGTACGGCTAGTATTATCTATAGACTAGCGACCCGCCCTCGCTTCGCTTCGGAAGCTGTAATTTATTATTGATTTCTCCACTATTTAATGGATGTTATTATACTTAAAAACCTTCCTTTTCAATCACTCTATTAAAAAAACCGCATCAAAATCCGTTGCGTAGTTTTAAAGATTTAAGCATACATAGGGACAGAGAAAGCGACTTTGTTTTATACTATGTAGTGATAAAGATAATATGCGAAAGAATGGTGTCAGTGCAGTGATGATGTAAGCTAGGCCTGAATGGATAAAAGGGCATGCTGCGCTGACCCCACATATAGGATAAGGGTAAGAAGAACATATGGCTGTATATAGCCAGTTAGGCGAACTTCAAATACTAAGTATAATAATATATATAATACTAAGTATAATAAGTTGAAATACGTACTCAACAAATGTTCACGATTGACTTCCACAGTGAAGGAATAACATCGTGTTAAAAAAATCAAACCCGCAATATTATAGTTTGCGTAATTACTGGTGGTAGGACTTCTTGTGAGTCCACACGGGTAGGTACCACCACCCTACCTATTTCTGTAGTGAAGCAGTAATGCGTTTCGGTTTGAAGGATGGAGCAGCCATTATAACTATAATGAGACCTTAGAACTTATATCTCAAGGTGGGTGGCGCATTTACGTCGTAGATGTCTATGGGCTCCAGTAACCACTTAATACCAGGTGGCCTGTGAGCTCGTCCATAAATCTAAGTAATAAAAAAAGGTATGTCCGTGATAAATGTTAAGCGAATGGACTAGGTTTTTAATTACAATACGTCACCACAGAACGATCATCGAGTAACTGGGCAAACGCGCAAAACAACTAATTACTAAAACACCACAAGTTGTAGATTCAAACGAAACAAGTCAATACTGATAAATTATCACGTCGCAAGATGCAAAAATAATTCAAAGAACTGGCGGCGTGGGTTCGAATCGAATGCACCGCGCGAACGTTCAACCGATAAATAATGACTCACATGTGAACTGGCCCGTAGGTCCAAGACCCGGAACAAACTTGTAATTTAACGAACCTTTCAAAGCTTAAAAAGTTCACGTCCCAATAAAGATTCAGTTGGTATTAATAAAATAGTTTTATTAAAGATACACTTTAAAAAGATACAATCGCACCGTCTTAGATCCTTTTTTAATTTGGATTTGAAAGAAAACTTATGTTATGATCAGATGCTTTATCGTTAATGTTGAAATTAAATAGTTATCAAGTTGAGTGATGCTCTGCTTTTTTTTTCATTCCCTAACTTAGCTATGCTTACAAACAAAACAGGTTGATATGTGTTTCAGAGAAAAGAGGTTATCATTATCACGATCATCATCAGCCCACAGTCGCCTACTGCGGGACATAAACCTCTCCCAATTTACACTCTAGAACCCGACCTTCGGCTAATCTCATTCATTTCTCGTCGACCACCCTTCGAAGGTCACTGCACCACCTACATTTATAATAATACTATACTGCCACATCGTTTACACATACCGCACTATATTACGGTAAATTTTCTTTGGTATACGCTAGTCATAGAAAGTTTAAACTATTTTCACGATTTAATTTCGCGTTTATTTATTGGTTAAGAAAATTGTAAAGTTTTCGTAACGTTGGAAATAATATAATGACACGATAATGACATAATAATAATATGGTATAATAAGTATATGTATGATGTTGTATATTTAGATTACGATTTACTCTCGACATAATCTTAATACTGGTACAGCATTACAGATGCTGCGAATTTGCTATTTACCATTTTTCCTCTACTACGAAGCAATAGGATTCTCATTCGAAATGTACTCAATCCGTCCTTACAATCCAGTTGAAATTTACAACAACACAATATTGTATCTCGATGAGACCAGCAGTAGCGTTCTAGTGTTTTGGTGGTGCACGTTGCAATTTAAATATAAATAGGCAGAGAGAATACCTTAAACGCTAATTACAGCGTTAATGCCAATATGCCCACCTTGAGATTGTAGTCTGAATTATTTAACAGCTGTTTACAGGCCAAAACGCGTCACCGCCAGGCGATAGAAAAATGATACATGCGTTAGGTCCGTATCTCCATAGGTTTTTTTAACCACTGGCGCAATTTAATGGCGCCATCCGCATCACTCGGTATAGACACATAGGGCGCCATATCAATTTGGTGTCGGACGCGGTCAAGTGAGCTGTGAGCTGCCTGCCCATCTTGACCAATGTTTAGATGTTACATTAATGCTAAGATGCAATATATACACTATACACTGCTTGTATACTGTATTATATATATAGTATTTATCACTGGTGGTAGGACCTCTTGGGAGTCCGCACGGGTAGGTACCACCACCCCGCCTATTTCCGCCGTGAAGCAGTAATGCGTTTCGGTTCGAAGGGTGGGGTAGCCGTTGTAACTATACTGAGATCTTAGAACTTATATCTCAAGGTGTGTGGCGCATTTACGCTGTAGATGTCTATGGGCTCCAGTAACCACTTAACACCAGGTGGGCTCTGAGCTCGTCCACACATCTAAGCAATAAAAAAAATAAAAAAAAACATAATTCAGATCTCAGATATACCTTTGCAGCTTAATAAACCAGATTCCCTAGCGCGATGTTAATTAAGTACGTTTGTGGAGAAGGTCGTTCCGCATTCGAAAATCGCAACAGTTTGCAAGATTTCATTGCCGTTTTCTATAAGTTGCATTCGGCGTTTGTTGCCTGAACTTCGAGCTGAGAATGGAGCGTTGCCAAATTCCAAGGTTAGGAATATACCTAGTAATAGTAGACTACAGTTTTGAATGTAAAATGTTGCCGCTCATGCTTAATCACACGAGGACAAGTGTGTGTATTTGTGTGTATTCAGAAAGTTATTCACGACCCTTCAAAACGGGAAAATTGTATTTATAAAATAACGTTTTAATAATCACAGTCACACCAGCGGCAAGATGTACACTGCTTAGACCTCCTTCATCGGTGCTATTTGCCAGGATATTCGTAAATTTTAGACGTAATCGAAAAGCATACAGTAATCTAATGGATGGCCTATGTGGGGTATTTACGGTAGATATGTGGGGTATATCAGTTCCAAATGTGATGAGTTCTATGTAACAGATTCTGCGTGGATCAAAGTCCAAAACCTGACGTTTTCACGGCAGAAAGACCTATTACCATTAGTAGATGCATTCTAAAAAAATGTGTCTATTGTACTGATGAACTGTTTGAAACGACTTAAATTCTTTACTGATCGGATCATTGACTTCGAAATGCTCTTCAGTATCGTTCGATTTATTGACATCGTATTAACATCTGAACGGTGACACGGACAAGGTCAGCACTCGGCACAGCCTCAAGTGAATGACCTATCAACGACATTTTTATATTTTAAGTTCTTTTTTTTCGTGATTCATATTTTGATTCGTTGTTATTTATGTATCAATTTGCTTGGACCAAACAAAGAACATCAAGGCAAGCAGTTTCCTAATAAACTAAAGTCTTGTTATAAAATAATATTTTCAGTAGCATAACCTTTATTTACGTTTTATTTTTATTGTAAATTGTTATTCTTGCTAAAAAGTGGAGACCATAATGCAAACCTTAGCCCACTGAGTTTCTCGCCGGATCTTCTCAGTGGGTCGCGTTTCCAATTCGGTGCTAGTTTCTGCGAAGCACTGCTCTTGCTAGGGCCAGTGTTAGCACCACTACGGTTTGAGCACCGTGAGCTCACCTACATGTTGAGGTGAAGCTGAAATAGCCTCTTAAGGCTATCAGCATAGGTAGGAAAAAAAAAATGCAAACTTTTGTAGTATGAATTTAAGGAGTTATATAAGTTATGAACTGAATCATCTAGGATACGGCATTACGTATATTTATACTATACATTAATACAAACTGCTTTTGTTTAACGTAACTTTCACATTGCGCCTTGCGTGACACAATTGTAGATCACGCTAAATTGTATCTTAAACCCTTGGTTTTAATAATTAAAATGGCGTGAATGTTATTTCAAAAGGGCATATGTATTATTACATCCGCAAAACACGTATTACGTTTTAGATTAGTTTATTTACTTGTAACGTTTAGGCGTATTTGTTGCTAAATCGACCTTGAACCTGACTTGATTGTGACCACACAAAAAAAATACACTCGTCTTCTTCCTACTATTGTTATCGGAGAGCAGTTACGTAATCTTGTTTTGTCGTGCAAATTGATTACGATTTAAAAAAATCATTTTGCGTTACACTATAAGCAAGAATAAATTGCAAAAACTGGGCGTAGGCAATCGTTGAGTTGATTATAGATTTTATTCAGTATACAGGTCAAGTTTAGCAATGACCTGAAAACCACTGGTGGTACGGCGTCTTATAAGCCTATTTCTGCTGTAAAACTCCATTACGTTTCGGTTTTAAGGGTGAGATAGAGGTTATACTATACAACTGAGACTTAGACCTGTCCCAAGGTATGTGTCTACTGGTGGTAGGACCTCTTGTGAGTCCGCATGGGTACCACCACCCCACCCATTTCTGCCGTGATGCAGTAATGCATTTTTCGGTTAGAAGGGTGGGGCAGCCGTTGTAACTATACTGAGACTTTAGAACTCATATCTCAAGGTGGGTGGCAGCATTTACGTTGTAGATATCTATGGGCTCCAGTAACCACTTAACACCCAGTGGGCTGTGAACTCGTCCACCAATCTAAGTAATAAAAAAAATGTTTTTTTTTAATGTGTGGGCATTTAGCCCGGTCAACTTATGCAATTTAAAAAGAACTCATCATTAACACTATGATGTACTAAAGCGTGTATTCTCGTCCCTGATTAGTGAACATCAAACACTAGTTAGATGTATCGTAACGCAAATCGTATCAAGGCCAACGTGCCTATAAAGAGTCCGCGGCGCGAGACTGCGAGGACGTGACGAAATAACGCGTGCTTCAGACCGGAGTGTTAGCTCGCGTTGCACAACCGACAACCGGGACGCCTCTATATCTGGGAGACCTTCACCCGCATCGACAGCTCCCGAGGGATACACGAATAGAGCGTTTTGCAACGGCACAGGACCGCTCGGTGGTGCACATATACATGCACGAACTAGGTCGACACTCGACAGAACTATAATTACGAGCTAATCTATTTTGACCTCGAAAATATTCGAAACCTGCTTCTCGGGCGATTTTAATCCGGACTCGCAAAACCCGTAACCTGAAGCGTCTGGATAATTTCGATGTGTTACATGAAGCGTACCGCAAATAGGTCTGCTAATTTCCGGCCATGTGTATATAAAGCCAGCCGAGGCCAACGCTTCTTAACAACAGCAATCAAAGTCTGAGGATATATATAGTACACAGAGATGATAATAGTTGAATATTACCTGAACTCGTAAACTTTTCAGGGCAGGAAACCGCGCCAACCGATCCACTTCATCCCATGTTGCCAAACCGGTGTTGTTCAGATTAAGGAAGCGTAAATGTCTAAAATGACAATGAAGTTTCAATGAAATAATCGTACAACTACAACATGTAATGAACAGATAATAAAAGTTTAGTAGGTCAATGGCAAAACATTACTGAAATAATTAAAGGTTACGTATTATATTTAACGCAAACATACTCACGAGAAAGCATCGTGACTCTTTTTGTTCCCGTTTTCGTCTCCACACTTCTCGCAAGGATCCGGCTCTAAGGTTGTTAAATGACATTCATTAACGAGGAGCGTTTCCAGATTGGGGAAGGCATAGCCCAATTTGGAAATCTCCCACCAGCTGCTGACTGGATTCCCGGAGAAATGAAGTTTCTTTAGCTGTTCATGAACTGGCTCAGTGACATCAGCAACGTTCAAACGGGAACATGCATTGCAACGATCCTTTTCGTCGACTTCTTGTCCAGTTAAATTCACATACGAATACTCATTGAGGCTCAAGTGCAGTTCTTCGAGAGCTGGGAGAGCCTTGAGTAACGAATGAACACTTGGCCAACTAACATAGGTAGAGTTAAGGACCAGATAGCTCAAACTATCCAATCTGGGCCGTAATGACTGGGCTGCTTGAATCTGAGCCGAAAGCCTGTTAAAACTCAAATTAAGGAATCGAACTCGTGGAGTCTGCTCTAATATTGCAAACACCTGAAACAATAGAATCGTCTATATGTATCATCTACTATTAGCTCACGTAATATCTAGGAAAGCACAGTGAGCATCGCAGAAAGTAAGTTTGGCAACGATGCGTTTATTGCTACATTGTTTATTTTTGATCTGGGACCAATTGCTTCGTTTGACATAAAATATTAATTCCACTTACCTCTTGCCATTCAGTTAATTTATTGTTAGCTAGATCAAGTTCAACAACGTCCGCACATTTATCTGCTAGTATACATGCATCTCCGGCACAGTCTATATCGCAATCGTTGAGTACTAGCAGTGTGGGTACGCTAAGCCTCGGGGAGCGTTTAGGCACAAATATGGCAACTGGCATGTCGTCAATTGATGGATTTACTTCGCCCTTAGCGCCGTATTTGCGCTCAAGGGCTTCCAAAAGCGACGGCATGACCGCAGCTGCAACAAATAAACCACTAATCAAAACAAATAGATAAATTCGCAGTTAGGTATTGTGTAGCAGAGTTATTCATTCATGGTTTCCATTTCAGTTGAGCGCGTACGCAATCGACGATTTAAATCCAAACTAAGATAATGAAGGCAAAACGACATTTGTACTTAATATGATCGGCCTAGCGGAACTCATTACAATTTACTATCAAGGCTTTACAAAAAAAAAACTGTTTATTTCAATGGATTTACTCAATTATATACATTTAATCATCATCATCAACAATAATGTTTTCTCTCCATTTCACAACAAACCTTGCTGTATTCACAAGGGCACCATTTCCTCATCTTAGTGGTGAAATCTACCATGGTGATTTTCTTTTATTTTTCAATTATTTTTACTAGCTAGCGGTCGTTTGTGGATGTGCAAACCTGGTCGCAATCTGAACAATTTCATCATGTTTTAAAATGTTTCGGGTTTATTTGTACTAATTGCAAGGTAAATGTTACAGCTCAGTATTGCACGACTTATCTCAATTTTATTTTGCTCAATCAAAAACCACCAACTTCACCAAAAGAATAACATTGATCACCAGGAACAATTAGAAGGGGGTGTTGCTTAATGTAGCGTTGTCTGCGTTCGTGATTCCATTCAAGGTCAAATTACAGTGTACTTAAACTTAATTACATACTGTTGTATTAAATGAAATTGAAAATGCCATCGTGTCAATTTTTAATGGAAGGTCAAAATTCGATTAACAATTTGTTTTCAATTGGACAATTGTGAATAATAATTACCGCTTTGATTATAGTATCCAATTACGACTCTGTTTATGGTATACAAGTACTTGCTTAGTTTATTATAAATTGTTAATCGAACCTGTCAAATAAATAGTTCGCATGTAAACTAACAATAAGTTAAGAAAAGGTCACGATTTAATACACCTTTATTTAATTAACAGTAGGATATTGCACTTCTTACTAATTGACTGATGTTTAGGAAGGCAAAACATCCATTCTATTGTGAGATTTGCTTCAGAGAAGAGTTTTTGAGTGGATTTGCATAACTGACTAAGTGCGCTGCCGGTATAACTTTAGATGGTAAATAAATGCCTAATTGGTAAAGCTTCGTAAGGTTTTCATACTCTCGGGGTAGCTGATGACAGAATGAGATGGCATAAAGTCGCGAGGACCAAAGTTACGGATGGAGATGGCCACGACCCTTAGACAAGAGGAGCACGACTGCAGGAGGTGGTAAAGTGTTAATACCATTAGAATACTACCATTAGAATACTTCTATCAAATTTTGTTTTATTTTTATTGCACAAATAAGTCATCGAACTTACCATCCATCTGGATGTTGTGTTGTTAATGCAGCCTATAGTTATCACAAATTGAGATACGTGCCAAAATTTTCAACTGTATAACGACTGTTTTGACCCTTCAAAATGGATTATCTGTATCGCAGCAAAAATAGCCCGGACGGTTGTACCTACCTACCCGTGCAGGCTTACAATACGCCCTGCCACTAGTGAAGATTACAAAATTAACCACCGATTCCAAATACGCCTATTATTAAACGACATAAAAACCTGTTTCAGATTAGTAATAGCGCGTAATGTAAAATCATTGCGCACTACCGCAATCCGTGATCGAGCGTTGGCCAACTTTTGATGACCATCGATTGTGTAATCATCGATACCATGATTCGCACACAACGTGTATGTATTCTAAACATTTATATTATTGTGTCGGGGGGTAGCGATCATAAAAACACAAGATATTTGACAGAGGACTTTTTGGCGGGAACGCGAGGAGTGAAGTTGTGTGATTTGTTTTATTTTGTCTATTTAGTGTTTCTTCAGGTTTAAATGTGTAATAACGGTGGTTTATTAACTGTTTAATATCTGTGAAAGTGCACAAATGTGGGAAAATGAAACAAAGCCGCTGGACGCAACTTCTCGGGATCCTCCAAAAAGTCCACTGAAAAAATCTTAGTAAATGACCACCATTTTACTAAGATTATATTTCATTCCATATCATCTCATTTCATTTAATTTCATCCCAGTTGATTAACGTCTCAAATTAATCATTTTCATTTCATTTCACTCCATATTATCATTTTTCATAAAAATAAGAATATAAATTAAAATAAGACATGACTTAAAGGTCTTAGTTACCAGGTCATAAAATCACTTAAAAAAAAGTTAATTGACAGATGCCTGAATCTCGCTTACGACATTTTCAAGATACGCTTGCATATAGGTACCCAAGTTCCGTACTAAAACATTCGGACCATCGGTCTACTGAGCAATTTCATTCGCTCGTTTGAAGATCTTCATTATTCCCAAATTATGACAATGATACAAAATGATTTTGTGGTTTTACGTAATAATCCTCTTCCTCCTTGCGTCGTATTCCTCATTGCTGAAGGTCGTGACCAACTTTTTGTATCACCTTCGCACGCACGATCTTTCTCCATCTATTCTTGTCTCTGGCGGTGTGGAGGGCGTTATGAAACGTGAAATCAAGAGCGGTACGGATCTGGTCGGACCAACGTATTGGGCTGCGCCCCCGAGGTCTTTTCCCATCAACCTTACCAATCACGATGAGCCTCTCGAGATTGCTATCATCCTTACGTGCAATGTGACCGAAGTATTCAAGGACTCTGCGAAGACACTCAGATGACAGCCGCGAGGAGATTTTGAGTTCTTGCAAAATTGATACGTTGGTCCGAAATGCTGTCCACGGAATACGTAATAATCCTATTAATACAATATTTGTGAGAATCAATGGTTCTTTGTTAAACTTTCACGACAACACTACTGGACCTTGTGAAACTTTGTACAATGATACAACCTGGATTGACAAATCGAATACTTATGCATGTTAAATGACATGACCCGAGCAACGCCAGGTATATTCGCTTTAATAAATATACGACCGCTTGTTCGTTGGTTTGTAATATTACGTACCAACCGATCCACAAATCGACCGGCAGTCAGTTTATAGATTAGAGACTGACGCAAGCAGCTCTTTGTCTAAAACTATGAAAAAGCAAGATTAAAAAACCTTAAAAGCAGTGTTAATTACATGACAAATAGTTATTTTACAGATGTAGTTAATGATATGGGTGACATTTTACTCTACGAGGCAAGTAACCTGTTTTAGCGACCGTTGGGATTCGATTACAAAAATAGCATTAAAATATGATTATTAATTGTTCTGTTGTAGTTTTAATAAGCCTCTTTATCAATTTGACTCTTTTAACAAAAATAGCCATTTCGCTTATTTTGTTTAAGATATAATTATACTCTTCGCGTTTATTGTCTATAATTAAAAATGATCTGTCTGATCTGATCAAAACAAATGAACAAAGGATACTGAAACTGGTTTACGATCGAAATTTAATCTTCGAGATATGCTTATTTATTTATGCTAAATAGTAACTGATAACTGATGCGTCTAATTAATCATTGTCGCTTTCATACCATGTTTTTTTTTGTTCAAATTTCTACTGAATTTTCGACCTAAAGGTTCAGAAAGCAATTATTCTAGATCAAATAATACTTTCCGCAATTTTGAACTTCTTTTGTTTAGCGTAGATGAGCGGAGGAGATCACACTTGATGGCACGACCGACATTGAGGAGTAAGGTAGAAATCACAAATTGTTTTGATATATTTGGAGTATGTGGAGATATAATAGAGCAGAATAATAGGCAATAACAACAGGTGGACAGGGCCCTTGGAGAGATTGGAGGAAAAGAGACCTCGGAAGAGAGCGATCAACTGGGCTTAACAAGGAAAACCACAAGGCCGATCTAGGAAGTTTTGAGAAAGATGGAACCAAGAGATAGAGAGCGTAGAGGAAGGACAATGCACAAAGAGTTGTAGGAATTAATTAATTTTAATATTTCTAGAAAGTAATTATGTCGGTAAGGTTTTACTGTGGATTAATTGTAGATATTAACTAGTACGCTTCGTTTACGATATATCCATTAAGCGCTGGTAGCCAGTACCTATAAAGCGACCGACGGAATTAAATATGACATGAATGCGAACCTTGAATCGCACGGAAAATTTATATTACATACACACGTGTATTTATAACAAAAAGGTTTAAGGGGCACCGCAGTAATTAGCGGCAATAGCGCGCTTTATTCATTTTTCAATGTATGGACGCACGCTTTAATTAATAATATTCGTCTACTTAAAATTTTATTTGTTGGTATTTATTAAAAAATATACAAATATAATTTACAAGCTCGTGATTCACCAGTGTGCTTAGTGCGAGTTTTTTAACGTTCTCGATAGCGTAAAAGTTAACTCAAATTTGTGTGGAGTTGTAACGTTTGCCTACATCTGCCGCTAGGGGCGCTGTTCCAACTGCAGACAAATTTGAGTTAACTTTTACGCTATCGAGAACGTTAAAAAACTCGCATTAAGCACACAAATGTAAAGTAACGCCCACAGATATTCTCGAGACAGGGGATTTGAGTCTCGTTTGTATTGCCATAGTTACCCCGCCCTTTAAGCCGGCAAGAACGACTGCTTAAAATGGGCAGGATAGCGGTCCTAATCCGTTCTGGTTCACGATACGCCCTATAAACCTGCAAATACAATCCATAATTACGTAAAACATCGGATACGAAATATAATCTAGAAACAAAACAAAAAAAAACAATAATTGTTTTGTGTGAGGAAAAACAAATGACATCAGAAGAGATAAATTTGTTTTACGCGCTCGGTTTCAATACGTAATTCAGTTACATTCGCTGGATAACTCCGAAAGCGAGAGTTAACAAGGTCACAGCGCTTGTGCATCGTTGTTTATAATAAACACATCGCTTTTACGATTAACCTTCAAAACGATTGTAGTTTAATTCAAAGCGCTCAAACCGCCAAATACGAAAATATACTCAGCATCCGTTGAAACATCCCGCGAGCCAAATATCGTACGTTGATACGACGCCAAAGAAGCCTTCAGAACGTGTATATAACGATTGCTACTGTAAAAATATTTAGTCAAACGAAAAACGATGAAACAACGCGCACATTAAAATTTACGAGGCTTAGGGACCCCGGTAACCGTACTCGTTGAACTCGACAAAGAGTTCGCCGTGCAACCTAACCCATGAATCAGCTCGCTGAGTTTCGCGCCGGATCTTCTCAGCAAGTCGCGATTCCGATCCGGTAGTAGATTCACTTGCGAAGCAGCGGCTCTTGAGTTGTTAGGTCTCCTTCGGAGGCGCTCGAGTAGCTGTTAGCAAATCCCACCCCTTCTGGCTGAGCCTTTGCTCGCCCACCTGTCCTGGTGAAACTGGAAAGGCCTCCGGGCCAACAGTAATCCTTCAATCATAAAAAAAAAATCATTTACGAACAAAAAAAAACCACAAATTTTCTCTTTTGAATACGCTTTTATTAGTTTGATTCGTATCTATTAATCTATGCAATGTAATTAAATGTAATTTTAAACAACTTCCAGAAGTCCGATTAACTTCAAATTTTATACACGTTTCAAGGACAATAAGTTTATTAATTTGGCTTAATATCCTAATCAAGATAAGGATATAAAAATATTATTTTAATTTTTATTTGGGTTTGCTGTTAGATCATGTTTGTCTAGCTTCCAGCTATAATTTTATTGTACTGGAAATAGAATATAATTAATGTCTTTGTCCACACATATGGCCACCATTTGACGTCGAGCTGACTTAGAATAAAATCACCGGCTTTTTCTGTGTCTTATAACACTGGATCTGATCTCGCGCTGACATGACGAAAACACAAGATTACATACACATCTTTTCACAATCCAGTGCAACAAAGAGCTTGCAATAACACGCTCGCAATAGTAGGTAGTAACATAACGTTAGTTGCAATACCCGCGAGTATTCGTGAGTATGCAAACTACATTATGCGGATGACAACCGGAAGTTACACGCGGAACTAATTGACAAATGAATGTACTGAATTTATACATCGCAGAGCATCGTCATTTCCTCATAGCGTATGGCTTTAACTAGGCTATTAAGTTTGATTAACTCAAGTTCACATCTTATTGGGTTTCATATTTCCACTGTGAAACACTAATGATCTAAAAATAGAAAACGATTAGGGACTCTTCATCGTGGTGATGGTAGCAACTCTTCGTGGTGAATGGTTACCGTCGCCCATGATTATAATCAATGCCAGGGGCAGAACCAAGGCGCTATCATCTACCAATTATAAATTATGTTCGTAAGATTATCTTGAAAATGTCGATTCAGGGTTTTGCCAGATTTACTCTTATTCGCTTACAAACACTATTCCGTAATTCAGTTGTAAGATTTATGTATAGATTTTGTTCGTACATCCTTGTGATTACGATCGAAGTGCTTGTTTCCCTCAAAGCATACGCCAAAAGAAAATGTGTAAAGCTGACACCAAAAGTATTTTCAACACATTATATGGCACTAGCGACCCGCCCTCACTTCGCTTCAGAATTATTGATTTATCCACTATTTAATGGATGTTATTATACATATAAACCTTACTCTTCAATCACACTATCTATTAAAAAAACCGCATCAAAATCCATTGCGAAGTTTTAAAGACTTAAGCATACATATATCCCATAGGGACAGAGAAAGCGACTTTGTATTATACTATGTAGTGATAACAAATTGAATTAACAGTTGCTATTAGTGATTAAAGATTGTGGGTCTGTAGCAATGTAAACTCCACAGTTCTTTGTTCCAGAGAGTCTAGACTTTAAAATGACTCTCTTGTGTGCCGTGCCCTATCACAAGTACAATGGAATCTTGAGACGGCAGAGGGTAGCACACCCTGTCGCGTCGGCGAGGGCGAGGGCCAGACTACACCGACGTAAACACTAGTGATAAATAGCTCGCCATTTTAAAAATATCGTTAAAACGTGCTACGTGCGAGACAAAACAAATCGCAACTGTTTGGTCGTTGAAGATAAGGATATGGCGTGCAAATAACATACACGTGTCTGAAAAATAGTTTCTTCGACTTGTTTATAGAAATTCATAGATTTACCTTACTGATTAATTCATAGATAAAATTTACTGGTGGTAGGACCTATTGTGAGTCCGCGCAGGTAGGTACCACCGCCACCCTGCCTATTTCTGCCGTGAAGCAGTAATGCGTTTCGGTTTGAAGGGCGGGGCAGCCGTTGTAACTATACTGAGACCTTAGAACTTATATCTCAAGGTGGGTGGCGTATTTACGTTGTAGATGTCTATGGGCTCCAGTAACCACTTAACACCAGGTGGGCTGTGAGCTCGGCCACTCATCTAAGCAATAAAAAAAAAAAATTTTTTTTACATTTAGCGCTAATAACGTAACGTTTGGTCTTGCAGGTTTTTGTAAGCGGAACGTATTTACGTAAGGCTTTCAATTGGATTTCCAGTTTAAAAAACTAATAAGGTACATTAAGCACGTTTTAGCATCGAATTAAGAGTCTGACTAATTTGTCATGTCCTTCAATTGCGGAATGGTTGCAAAAACAAAAAAACTACAGAATCCTGACGCCAGATAACAATACTGCGCAATATAATGTCCATGATTGGCCGGAATAGAAGTTTAAAGGCATTGCGAATATGTCTTTTTAACACGTTTTTTATTAGCGTGGTATGCACGTACAATGTTTTTTTTATGATTGAGACCCTGAGGCCTTTACAATTTCACCAGGACAGGTGGACGAGCATGGGCTCAACCAGGAGGGCGCGTACAATGCATGTTTGTATGGAATGTTCGAACGCAATTTTATTTGACTTCAAAATGTACGATTAATTTGAAAATTTACACACGCATCAAGAACCGATAACAATAAAATGATATTTTTTCTTGGGTCTAATATGTATGTTGATCACGATTAAAAAATACTTTAATTAGACACGCTATTAAAATTGGCTTTTTTGTTTTAATATTATAGTTATTATTGATCTAACATAGACCTGATATTGAAGTATCAATCGCATTGATGCATCGGCTTTTATATAATTACTCTTCAAATGGGAACATGATTACGGACGTGACAGAAATCACTGTGAACTCACGAATGTATAACAAAATTAAAGATAGAAATTAGAGAAGGAACATTTAGATGATACTATTGCGGTCAATGAGGAAGTAAGTAGCAAGTAGTACCTCAAGGCTGAAAAACGATATTTCTTATTTCTCTTTTGTGCGATCATTATCATCAATTATAAAGGCAATAATGATAAAACATGCACACAATATCCTATATTACACAAACGTATATTTCGAAACAAAAATTAAAGAAACAGAAACTTAGATTTTATCTTAGATGACCTAGTTGCTGTAATTCCTTAAATTTTGTATACAAAAAAGATCCTATACACATTGTACCTATATACATATCGTTATGTAAGTATTTTGGTCCGAATTTATTATATCTGTTACATATTTTGTTTATTTTTGTATACTGTAATAATGTTGATACATATCAAATAGACTTAATATTTTTGTATGAAAAGTAGAATTGTTAATGAGTTTTTTGTAACGGAAACAATAAGACAGCGAAGATTTAGCCTCTTTTGAAAATTATTTAGTATTTTAATATTGCACTATTTGATCGTCTCTTTAGTCCCCGTCTACTGTCGGTCTACTGAGTCAACAGATCTTTGTTAAAGTTATTGTGTTAAGAGTCTGGGTGTATTTCTTTTTGACTCGTAAGTTACTGGTTCCCGTAACACAGGAAAAGATATTACAGTAGATTGTGAATTGCAATCACAACAATTAGTTATTCAAATCAAATATGAATTTATTAATGAAAAATTCGGTAAACTTCATTGAGGCCCGCGTCATATTTTAAAATATCAAATGATCCGACTCTTGATCGCATTCATTAAACAAAGGGATTTTTTTAGGTCACAGCATCGCGCGTCTTAGATCTGTGTAAATCGAGTCGTGAGAATCTCGAAGGTCGACTTGCAGATAAAGCGTATGACGTAAAGGGCTTCACGTGTCAGTGAATTTACAAGAGCTTTTCGAATAAACATCGGGCAACTAAGGGCCATGAAAAATATTTTTCAAAGAAGTCAATTTCAAATGTCACTCATGTCCTTTTAATGTACCAAATTTTATTTTACTTTTTTTGATACAGATTGTTATGGTTAAAATAATTTTGACGACCATCGTCTGTGACAGCGAAAACTGTAAAGTACTCAAAACGTAGGAATCAATAAATGATAATTAAAAAAAACACGAGAATAAACCGTAAAAGTAAGTTTGAGTATTAAACGGTAGGCAGCGGCTTGGCTCTGCCCCTGGCATTGCTGAAGTCCATGGGCGACGGTAACCACTCACCATCAGGTGGGTCGTATGCTCGTCTGCCTAGAGGGGCAATAAAAAAAAAAGTAATTTTAATAATATTTACGAGTCGCGAAAACCGAGGAAAAAATACTACACGCATATTTATTTAGTTACCGATACTAGTACATATTTAATAGCATATTAGATATCAGTAACAGATGTATCGCGTTAAAGACGGATAGATTATATGAATGTGATTTTTAAATGACGATTTGACATTGATTACTAGTTTATTTCCATTAGATTTATCGGAGCTAGGACATAGGGACTAGGCTAGGCTACCATGGGTAGTTTATCAGCGTCCTATCGCTTTTCTGCCGCGCGCATTTCTGTATGTTGATCAAGACAGCTGTTATATGAGTGCAATACAATTTAGACATCGACTTCATGTCATCTTCACGTTGTGATGTCTATGGTTGGTCCTAACACCAGGTAAGCTGTAAGCATGGAGTTAATAAGTACCTACAACTATTATAATTTCTTTCTTTCTTTCTTTTGTAGGCAGACGAGCGTACGGCCCACCTGATGGTGAGTGGTTACCGTCGCCCATGGACTTCAGCAACGCCAGGGGCAGAGCCAAGCCGCTGCCTACCGTGTAATACTCTCCACAAGCCTCGTTTGAAGAAAGACATGTCATAGCGCTCGGGATATATAAATATAATATATTATAAATTTAAATATTATAATACTAACTCTATGGCTGTACGCTAATCGAGCCATCTATGTATGTAAAAATGTATTTAATCTGTTGTCAAACTCGTCAATGGTTTTATTTCAAGAGAGAGAAGAGAAACACAAATATATCGAATCCACACTTATACGTAAATATCGACTAGTTATTTTAAGGACTAATAAATTTTATTTTGTCTTTAGATAGACGGCCCCTGACTGCCTTGTCGATCTAATGTTTAGTTATTCTGTTTACTGTACAAGATATTCGGCGTTGGATTTCCGGTCGAAGTCAATACTTATGCTAAGAGCCTATGTCTATAAGAATATTTTGTGTTACCGGTAAATGGACGTATGTAGTCCTATCCCGTATCACTACATAGTATAAAACAAAGTCGCTTTCTCTGTCCCTATGTATGCTTAAATCTTTAAAACTACGCAACGGATTTTGATGCGGTTTTTTTTAATAGATAAGTGATTGAAGAGGAAGGTTTATATGTATAATAACATCCATTAAATAGTTGAGAAATCAATAATAAATTACAGTTTCCGAAGCGAAGCGAGGGCGGGTCGCTAGTATTTCCATATAACTCAATGTCAGTCTTTAAACTTTAACCTACGGGCCAAACGTGTCCGATTAACAGCATCTTAAGTTTAAAATGTGCGAAATTTGTTTTATACTTGTTCAGATTTAAAAGCTATTGGCTAAAATTGTATATCTGTGACAAAAACGATAGATAAATTTATGTAATTTTGACACGATTCAGGGTTTTCTAAGCTTTTTGTGATATCGCTAGTGCGATATTACTATAATTCTAGTTAAGGTTCCGCTGGAATAGCCTCTCTAGGCTACCAGCTTAGGCAGGAAAAAAAAAAATCTATAACTCTACTAAACGTGTAGTAACTAACGTGTAGTAAACGCAGTCAACGAAAAAAGAATTAATTTAAAATGTTTGATTTACAATATTTATAATGTTGGTAAGGGTAACATTCGTATGTATTGTCCTATGCGAATTTTGTTAAAGTAGGTCACGGACATTTGAATACCACATAAATTCGATAATTGTAACTTTATTTTTATACATGTGTTAGATACACATTCTTTGTTTTAAGAGATTAGATAAACTCAAACGTAGGAGTTCCAAAGAAACGAAAACCTCATACTGTGCAGCGTATTTTCAAGATATTCAAAATTAATTATATATCCTAAATAACATTATATACGACTCGTAATTTACGAGACAACTCTGTTATAACAGATAACGATATTCTAAATTTGAAATTACTTATGCAATTCTGAAACTGGCCCGTATACACATTATTTTTTTAAAAATAAAGATGCGCTTTTTTCTGTTTATTAAAAAATACTATTGCCACTGCTATCACTACTACTAAAATTGATTCAAGTCATCAAAAAAATTGTAAGTAAAAAGTTCGATACCTAAGTACTCAATAATTGTAATAATAATTGTATAAAAAAAACGTACATATTATTTAGATCATTCGGATCTGTGCGACTGCGAATGAATGAATTAAATTTTGTTTTTGCATTATCGTGTATTATATTTTATTGTATTTATCATTCCACATTTAAATACACGTTTAATGATTTATTGTTGTTTTATAAATTTGGTAATAAATGTGAGTTTATTTTATTATATTATAAAACATAGGTATTTTTAAAGTTTAAATGACATTATGTTATTATAATAATATGAAACCTAATGCTTCGTAAAGACAATGTCAACATACATATAAATCTTTTGTCTCGTTAAAACTTGAACGAATTAAAAATACTGACCTTTAATTAAGAATCACTGGAAACAAAGAGTTTTTTTCTGAACATAAATTCAATACTTAAACTGTTCAGATTGAAGTCGTATAAAATTTTCACTGTTTCTATTTTTCTTCATAAACAGCTGATCACTTTTTTTTCTAAATGCGCCATCAAAGATTTCCATACGGTCTCCAAAACACACTGAATGAAACAATATGACGTTATGATGTTTACATCAATACATTGCACAGACGCAGAACCTGTTTTCACTCACACCGTCTCATATTAGTACAACATGTAAAGTATGTGTTTACGTGTATACGTTTACTGTTTACATCAGATGAAAATTTCTAAGTGTGAGTTTGAGGGTGGGGATCGAGAACGGCAGGTCAGTGACGTCGTCCAATCTAATTTGCAAAAAAGAAACAGAGCGATATGTTCCCCGTGTGCTAGTTGAAATAGCAATAAAACAAACAGCAGGCTCGAAATCTACAGCGCAGAATATTGTAGCATCAATGTGTGCGTACCGATAGTCGATTGTTTTTAATAGGTTTTCAGAAAATTATCGTAAAGTCGTAAAGTTTGAAATTGGGGTTTTTATGATAAAGTATAAAGTCATCTTTTCACACAAGGTATCATAATGTAAATTTTTTTATTAGTATTTTCACCTTTAGTTGAGACAATAAACAAAACTTTAGGTGGATTTAAATTGAGTTTAACTAGAATGCAATTCAAAGCAGCGTATGTATGCAACAAAAAAATAAGATTGTTTGTATTTGTCTAAATATACTCTTGAATTGAAATAAACTAAATGAAGCGCTTACCTGTTATTTTTTATTTTAAAAGTATTGTCAAATCATGGAAATATAGTGGACATACTATTAATTTAGCAAGTTATTGTTTGTGTCTGATTCAAAAAGAATGAAATTTTCACGTGTTTGATTTATAGCTAGGATTGAAGGAAAAGTCTTTTCCAGCCAGTGTTTGATGTTTTCATTTTAGTCGATTTACTTTGGCATCACTAGAGAAGAGGCGCTGCATGAATCGATAATATATTATAATAAGAACTAAAATAAAATTTCTCCAAGACCATGAGGCCAATTTGTAAATCTAAATAGTTTATTTTTGGATCAGTAGAATATCGCCGGACTTCTGCCTGCGCGGTGGAGATTGAGGCGGGTATGTCGGACATGAACCGACTGATACACTTCTTAGCCCACTAAGTTTCTCGCCGGATCTGCTCAAGTCTTACTAAGGCTAGTGTTAGTAAATTCACTCATGTTGAGCCTGTGAGCTCATCCCAGACATAGCTGGAATAGCCCCTTAGGCAAAAAGCGAACAGATAGGGAAATAACAATACACCTTTGTCACTCAAAAACATGTCTGAACCTGAAATTAAACTGTAATTATCCAGGGCAGACTGTGAGTAAGGTGATGGTGTGTGTGCGTGGCGTAATCTGCCGCAACCCAAATTCAAGTGTTACGTTTTCATTAAACGACTACCTATTGAGTACATCGACACAGAAGTCTCATTTCTGTCGGACGTTCAGTATGTGCTCTATGTTATATCTCCCTTACATTCACGCTAGTACATCAAGAACTTCTATCACACATAACTATCATATATTGTGATAGATATGATTAAACGATTTTGGACACAAATTACAATGATTTTTTTTCCTACTCCGCTTGGAGCTCAAGGGGCTATTCGATCTACGCGCGGTCGAGTAGGTTAGTTCACAGGTTCAGTCTGAGAGAATTTGCTAACACTAGCCTTAATAGTGTTTCGCAGAACAATAAATGTAAATGTGGTATTTTTGGATTTATTTGAGACAATTATAAGCCCGACGCTGGCAACTATTGAATCGCAAAAGTACGGCTGTCATGCTGAAAAAACGGAGATTAAAGCTCTGCCATAGAGCTCTGCGCTACGTATAGATTATCCACGTATTTGTGATACTCAAATGTATATGTAGAAGGCATGGAGTTAATAAGTACCTACAACTGGAGTGCTGTCTAATGCCGAGAAATCGGTCTCGAAAGAGAATACTTTTTGGTCGCGGTGTCCTTGTCTAATGTGGTGACCATATATAATTTAATTATAGGACAAAATTATACACATGCATCAGTTTTGAATTTACCTTAAGTAATTCTGTGTAACCCTATGTAAATACAAAACACGTGCTTGCAACCTTTTATTTATGTAAATTCAATTCTAAACATTGCTTCGTCGTCATGGTGACTTTTTTTCGACGGTTTTTTTTGGAAATTGCTGCGTTGTCGAAAATCTAGCACTGAGTTTTATTACATTTATTACATTATTACAAACATCATTACCTCAGTTCTATTACTTAAACTTCCTCAAACTCATGTTTAACGTCCGAATACTCAACCGCGACTTAAATAATATATTATGTTGAACTTAATTACGCAATTCCTACTTTAATGTACTGGCTAAGTGGGCCGTGCAAATTAATATTTGACACACTGAGTGAGACACTGCAACACACATGGTCGGCGCGTATCGGGTGCTCTTTTCCTACATTTCACATCTTCAATTGATTTAAAATTACATTTTAGGAAATAAAACACAATGGGTAATAAAATGAAATGAACTGAAATTCATTTATTTGTTATATGTAGACAATTAAATAACTCTTAAATGACAAGTCAATACACATAACACGATACACATAGTACTTGATCTCTATTTACAAAATATTGGTTATACATATTATTATTATTAAGTTCAGTTAATTTTCTGTAGTCTTATAATATAACATTTCCTCTATTTTAAGTAAATTCTTTTTTTTCAACGAAATACATAATTTATTTTAATCAATATCTAAGTGGACCATGAGTATCATTAAAATTTCGCAATTTAAATTTCAATTCAATTAAAAATCGCCATTTTTCTTTAATAAATCTAAAATCGACTTTATATTTACAATCACTATTTCGCGACTTTTAAGTTTTTGTTTCAATACCTTAACATCTTGTCGTAATTTTGCTTTTCTCGGGGTATTTTTTATTTCTTGCGTTTGAGTACTTGATTCTTCTTGTTTGACCTTTATATAGGACATTTTCCAGAAATTCCAACGTCATATTTACTAGAAGATCCTACTCGTTCGCTTAACGTCAGGCAAATGATATACATGCTTGCGTGCGACGCTATTCAATACAATAAAAAAAGTTCAAAAAATACCACGTGATGGCTCTTATAATATGAAAAAGACATTGCAAAATTATAGTTTTCACGATTGTTTTTTCAAATTTAGTATATGACATAGATTAAGTACAATTTACAAGACAAATGGTATTAAATATTATAATGAGAAAAAATATCTCACATTTTAAAAATATATGCTCACACTAGTAAAAATTTATCAATGAATCTGACATATGGAAGGATATTCCACAAACTGGAGAGGATTCTCGCTTAAAACCACTTACATTAAAAGTGTTCACCATGATTACACGGAAACTTTCACGATTTTCGAAAAAAAACAAGCCACAAGCTGTATCAGTGCCATTTTAACTTCGCACTACAAACGTAAAGAGACGCCATTTTTCTTTTAATCCATTCATAGCTCTTTTTCGGTGATGCCAACAATTAATCTGGCTTCCCACCAAATTCAACATGAAAACCATCAGAAATTTACGTACCTACCATTAAATTTTCCATTAAACAGAGTTCTTATTAATATAGAACAATATTTTTTTATTTAATAAGCTTTATTAATATATGATGTTCTATTAAAAATCAATATACATATCATATAATCAATACTTCTTATATAATTTATTTTAATAAATTGTCATCATCAGAATCTAATTTCACCATAACTTTGTACGTTTATTTTGAACCAATTTAATTTTTGACGTTGATGGAAATTCTAAATTCTCGCAACATTTTCTAGTTAAGTTTAAGTCACATCGTTTAAATAATATGTATTTAGATATATTATTGTCATAAAATGTTTAAAATCCTGTAAAGTGGATTGATTTTAACCTTTTCGATAATTTTCAACAACACCCAAGCTACTAAAAAATCCACTAACCACTAAAAGCCATTTTTGATAACTAAGAAGGGGGTCCAAATTCCGAGAATTTATGGAAAATCCTCTAAGCTAGCAACACTGCTTTTTGTTTGTAAAATGTGCGAGAGGGACACCACCACTTAATCATTCTCTTTTCAGACCGTTTTTCCTTACATCTTTTGCTATTTAAAAATAAACTTTAAGCCATAGAGATAAAGTATATTTTTAGTTTTTATGTCAAACGAAGTAAGCACTCCAGTTAGAATAGTAACTCTATGGTAGAAGGTAATTGTATTCTTTGATGTATAGGTACGGTGCCCATTATTTTTAAATCCAAAACAGGACAAAAAGTAAAAAAAAAATTTAATACGTTTTTAACACCAGATCGGTTATTACTAAAACAATAACCATTTAATATGGCGCATATTCCGTTGAAACCGAGTGACCTGTACCTAACTGTTAGTATTGCACATGCCATGTTTTACGCTATGCTATTAAAGTACCGAGAGGGCTGGTGGTCGTGGCGCCGACGACCGCCAGTCCGGCGTCCCGAGGGGGAGGGTGATGGGAGAGATGTGCTCCGCACTAAACGCTTCACTTTCCAAATGCTATTAAAGTAGGATAAGTATTAATTTTACATGACATTTGGCGATCGATGTTTACACTAGTCAACTAGTCTACTCTCTGTGTGTAGTTGTGTACATACTCTAATGTACACAGAAAAAATATTATTAATCGATTACTTGCGAACTTATTATACATTTATACTGTATTTTTATAGTCAATTCTAAATAAAATTTAAGTACATATCTTTTTTTTTTAAAAAGACCGTGTCTTGTACAACAACCAGTACCATTGATTACATACTTATTATATACCAGTACTGTTATACTGTCCTACCAAAAACAGTACGAATGGTTACCGTAGCGTCCGTAGCTTTAAATAAATAAAATAATAGTATTAACTTTAAGCTTTATGTCTAATCTAACGACCAGTAGCATTAACTAAACAAACAGTGAATTTATTTATTGAATTCCAGTGCCTTGTTCGATTTATAAGTAAAAACCTATATCTACTGTACCATAGATTATAAACTTAATATATTTGAGTTACTGTACAAACTGTACATAAAGGTACGTACTAAATTATGTAGTTACGGTACCGTACTGATAAGAAAATTATTTTGTAAAGCAATTTTCATAAGCATTACGTGGCTGAAAATTAAACTATGTTTTGATTTTGAAAGCAAAAGATATTTTAAACGTCTTAAAGTAAGTTTTTATTGTTTTTACCTGTTAAATGATATGTTGTGTATTTTTATAAAAAATTGCGATAATAAACTTAGGCAACTGAACACAAAAAATAATAGATAAAATTTTAAAGTTTCCAAATAAATAATTGAAAAAATACAACGTTTTTACTCACGTTACAGTTTTTATTGCATTAATAATAATAAGGTTAAGACTTCTGTTTTTGAAAAACAAAAACTTTATTACCAAGATTCATACAAAAAGTTAATAATTACTAGTACTCTCGTAATCATTTACATGTCCACTACAAGAGAGAAATGGCAGATAGCTGATTTGACTTTCTTCTTTAAAATGGTGCAGGAGGTTGGACATTCAGGTTGAACATTCATGTTAATCCATTTATTTCAGTAATGCACATCCACAATGTCTCAAAAAAGCCAAAACTCTGCTTAGCCATTACCTGTAAATGGGTTATGAATTCATTCATTTTAAAGGCAAATATTTTATGCACTGATGCCATGGATATCTTTCATATTTTATTTATTAAACAGTGATATTTATGGTAATGTTGGATCAAAAATAGTTAAAGAAATAGCTATAGTAATTCAATATCTTTCTAATCTTTCAGAATGTTGCAATCATTGGTGTTTGGTGGACGGAAGGCGGCTGATAGATACAAACTTTCAAATTTATTATTTCATGTCAGAACTATGTCAGCAGTTCATAAAGACACCACTTTCTTTTTCAGACAGGTTTGTATTAATATCTTATTAATGAAATAACGTCATTATTGGTGGTAGGACCCTGCCTATTTCTGCAGTGAAACAGTAATGCGTTTCGGTTTGAAGGGTGATGCAGCCGCTGTAACTATACTGAGACCTTAGAACTCATATCTCAAGGTGGGTGGCGGCTTTTACTCTGTAGATGTCTATGGGCTCCAGTAACCACTTAACACTGGGTGGGCTGTGAGCTTGTCCTCCCATCTATGCAATAAACATATAAATAATTTACATTACAGAATAGAAATGCTGTGAATATAAACAGTCAGTTTTATGATCTTTCAATTGTAAATGAACAAAAGTCTTACCATAATCTAATTAAAAGTCTAGTAATTTGTCATATGCAATAGATGTCAATTTCATTAATCGATTGACAAACTCAAGGGCTAACTGGTATTAATATTACTAGAGCTTATAAAAACAATGTAAATTTGGTAGCAGACCCACTTTGTAACATGCTCAGTTTAATTGTACGTAAGCTCTTTCACTCTAAGAGACGGAATATCCTGTCTGATGGGCACTACAGTATACCATACCACTGGTTAGTATGGTATTGAAAGGTAGAGAGGTAATACAATTCATAGCTGAGTATTGTTTTTGTTTTGAAAGATATCACAAATAAATTGTGCAATCTTAAAATAACAAACTTGCAAAGAACTTGAAAATTAATATCGTTATCTTAAGTCATCAGCCAACAAGTGCTTACTCTATATAATTTATTGCCTTGTGTAATGGTAATTGAAATAAAAACAAACTTGTGAAAGGAGTGTAGTTGTAATCTAAATTATCAGTTATCAGAGACCGATAAATATATTTTATGATAATAATGAAAGTCCATAAACTTTTACCTAGATATATGAGCAATATCATAATTCCTTCAAGCACTTAACCAAAGGTTGCGGGTTTCTGGTGTGCTCTCAAGAAGGCAAACTGTCTGTAAAATCTATCATTGATAAATATTTATACCAGACTTTCTTTTTAGAGCCTCATATGTACATCCTCCTAAAAGGTATAGATGTTAAAATAAAACACTAAAATTGTATTTCAATTAGAGGAAAAAATAAAATCTCCATTCTGTGTAAATTTGGAACTCAATTAATATAAATGGCCTAACTTTTTTTTCTAGTTATTTGATACAGTGAGTAGCACATATACATATTTACTTGGAGATAAGAAGACTGGTGAAGTGGTCCTCATAGATCCAGTTTTAGAACACGCCGAGAGGGATGCTAAGTTAATACAGGAACTTGGCTTTAAACTCATTTATGCTAGTGGGTATTGCAGATAATTTTCTAAACTAAAAAAAGTTTTTCCTGTGACTTTAAAAAGTGCTTTTTCTCCTAACTACGCCGAAAGTTCGGCTTTCGTCTCGCTGTACAGGGAAGAAAGTCTAACTTTTCCTCCCTGGGTACTGATAAGTGCGCATGCGCGTTAGTGTCTACGTCTGCTCTCACGCACCTAAAATTCTCCGCCATTGTTGTGCTCGGGTAATTTGCAATATTGTGTTTAGTGTAAAAGTGAAATAAACAAAAGGCAATAAAATTTAATAGTGAAGTATTAAACAAAGATGAGTTCATCAGACAGTTCTTATTCAATTAGTAGTAGTTTATTTGAAAATTAAAAACAGTTAAATTGTTTTTTTTATGAGTGGGGGGCTCAGCTCCTCCACGTCCCGCCAGGGCTTCGCCCCTGGCCCCCGGCTCGGCACTCCACGGGTGTTAAGTTTTTTACAATGTCGAACTTTCGGCCTGGTAGGAGAAAAAATAGTATGTGCACCGCGGGAAAAAAGTAGGACATCTCATCCAGCGTGTTTACCAATTTTACACGCGGGGGGAAATGTCCAACTTTTGTCCCTTGGTGCACAATGTACTATAGTTAGTGTAGTTTGTGTTCCAATGATGTGACATGCATTTAAACAAAATTGCAATATTGATTCGACCTATGGTACAAAAGATAAAAATCACTACCAGCGCCATCTATCCAGCGCTAACGTGACTATGTTCGTCAGAGTGACCTTATAGCCCTTTCTAAGTGTGTAAAGTTCCATTTCTGATGTTAATTGTGTTTTGGTGTGCAATAAAGTATGCTGTCTCTCTCTCTCTCTCTCTCTCTAATAGTAGTGATTTGTCCACGTCTATTAATTTCAGCATGGCATCTGATGGCATTGACTCTGATCAGCTAAACTGTTTTTTTTTTATTTCAGTGAACACACACATGCACGCCGACCATATAACCGGCACTGGGAAGTTGAAGTCACTCGTACCGGGTACTAAAAGCGTCATAGGCAAGGATTCGGGTGCCCAAGCCGATATCCACCTGCTCGACGGTGACCTGGTGCGGTTCGGGAGCCACGAACTCCTCGCTGCTGCGACTCCGGGCCACACTAATGGATGCTTGACTTACATATGTCACGAACAGGTGAACTATTTTACTGATGTAGCTTGGCAGCTATGCTATTGGCCTTTGAAATGTGGTGCCGGAGAAAAATGCTACAGATTCCATGGAACGCCTTTCGCACCAACGTGTCTATTCTGAGAGAGCTTCATACCAAAACTAGACTTTCCACTATATGCCTTCGTAGGATGCTGGAATTCTTCGGACGTATTGCTCGTAAAGAGGGTCACAATCTAGAACAGCTGATGGTGACAGGAAAGGTAGATGGCAAACGTCCCAGAGGACGCAGTCCCACGAGATGGTCGGACCAAATACGATCTTCTCTAAACATCAACTTCCACAATGCCCTTCATGAAGCTAAGGATCGCAGCAGATGGAGGGAAATCGTACAGGAGAAACTGATGCAGCGGGGGAGTCAAAACTCTCAGTAATGAGGGCACCGGACGTCTTATCCTTTAGGCCACGACGACTTCAGCTGGTAACCGAAGAGGGTTTGTGAGCTCACCTGCTCAACCTGAGAGAATTAGTTAACACTAGTCCCAGCAAGAGCAGTACTTCACAGAATATACCACCGCATCGTAATCGCGACCCACTGAGAAGATCCGACGATCGGTGGCCTGTGTCTATCTATTCTAATATATAATAAATCTACAGTGGTTTTTACGGATGTTCCTAACTACTGAAACTTG
Organism: Bombyx mori; assembly: GCF_030269925.1. NCBI lineage: Eukaryota > Metazoa > Arthropoda > Insecta > Lepidoptera > Bombycidae > Bombyx > Bombyx mori. The sequence goes on along the minus strand of NC_085124.1, from coordinate 11,703,233 downwards.
GTATCCATGTAGAAAATACATGTACTTAATGGATAAGCTAATATTTATGTGACTGTAGGACTCCCTACACCAGTTGCGGGGGCGTTAATGATGAGAATTTTTTGTGGGGGTGAGAAATAATAATGTTAATTTTAAATGCCCAGCGAAGCAGACGGGTACAGCTAGTGTGTTTATAAAATACAATTAATATTCTTAGTTCACTAATGTATAACCTTGTTTCTTTCTAGTCATTGGCGTTCACTGGTGACACCCTCTTGATCCGGGGTTGCGGCCGCACCGATTTCCAGGAGGGTAACTCTGAGACCCTCTACAAATCGGTCCACAATAGAATATTCACGTTGCCCGACGAGTACGTGCTGTATCCCGCGCACGATTACCGAGGGCAGACAGCGACATCTGTCGCCGAAGAGAAGAAATACAATCCCAGATTGACGAAGTCGCTTGCCGAGTTCGTTGAGATCATGGATAATTTGAATTTGCCGTATCCGAAAATGATAAGTGAGTTGTTTGTTTTTGGAATAGAGATTAGTACGATCTTGTTTAATTGACCCTGATTATTTTGATCAAACAACTTAATAGGTAGTCACCGGGTAATGGTGCATATAATAACTCTATCGATTCATTGTTACTTTAGATATTATAGGTAAATGCACTTACTGGTGGTAGGACCTCTTGTGAGTCCGCGCGGGTAGGTACCACCATCCAGCCTATTTCTGCCGTGAAGCAGTAATGCGTTTCGGTTTGAAGGGTGGGGCAGCCGTTGTAACTATACTGAGACCTTAGAACTTATATCTCAAGGTGGGTGGCGCATTTACGTTGTAGATGTCTATGGGCTCCAGTAGCTAGCTTAACACCAAGTGGCCTGTGAGCTCGTCCATCCATCTAAGAAAAAAAAAAAATATATTGTAGACGTGTTGTGAGCTTTTTTTAAAATATTTTATTGCCTGTCAACAACACCTTTAAGCCAATCGAGAGACCACGAAAACTATAAAAAAAAGATATATATGTATATAGTCAGTATTTGGTACCAATAACACAGGGAATCCTAATTTGGGCCCGGATGACCGTGTGTGATTTGTTCTCAGCTAATGTTTATTATTTATTATAATGAATTCAATGGATATATTACTATTAATGAATAATATATTACTTACAGATAAAGCGGTGCCGGCGAACCGTGTTTGCGGATTATTTTGAAGCTAAATACAACAGAATAATACAGCAGACAAAATTAAGAGAAAAAAATCAACAGATTAAATTTTATATTTTCTGTATTTTTCTGCGAAACATTCGGTTTGAAAAATAATTTGAAAAGTAATGAAATAAATTGTTTGTGGGATAAGTATAAAATGATAATTAATGTCTGTGATAAAGTAATTATGTGATTTAGCAATTAAATTATGCTTTTTTTTGTTCTATATTAAATTTGAGACAATGTACAAACGGAAATTAGACTCTCTTTTTTTGTATAAACTAAAATGTTATTTGTATTGTTTCATGTGTATTTGTTTAGTTTCTTATATGACTGTCACTAAATGCATAAAAAATACTTAAACTTATTACAAACTATTAGCGCGCCACCTGTCGGCCTCTATGTTAATTGTACTGCCATTACAAATACATAATTCAATGCTTGAAAGGCAAACGTGACTAAACGAAAATAACTGCTTTGTACATAAATGATAGGCAATAAACGTATTTGATGCGTAAAAAAAAAAAATTCTATGTCTATTAAAATCATTTCAATCCTACAGCTAGATTCGTTAAAATATAATTGTTTTCAGGTATTTCAACTTTAAATTAGTCTACTGTAAAGTTCACGCATTGTCGCTTAGTCACGTTTGCCTTTCAAGCGTCGGTTATAAATTTTGTAAATAAAAAAGACATTTTCAAGTTAGCGAACATTTAATGGTACTGTTTTGTTGAACATATATATAAATTATTGAATTTATTTACTCATGTAAGTATAATACAAAAGTAGAATTAAGTGAATTGCGATATATTAACAGAATTATCATTATAATGTTGTTATTTTTTTAAATAAACGATATAAATATTAATTGAGTTGATTATTTTAATATTTTTTTATTTATCTTTTTTATTGCTTAGAGGGGTGGACGAGCTCACAGCCTACCTGATCTTAAGTGGTAACCGGAGCCCATAGACATCTACAATATAAATACCGCCACCCCCCTTGAGACATGAGTTTTAACTTTTAGTTAGTCTCACTTTTAACAGTACAACGTCTGCCCCGCCCTTCAAACCGAAACGCATTACTGCTTCACGGCAGAAATAGGCAGGCATATTTTATTTGAAAAAGTCATTATGATGTAATTGTAACTTAAAGTAGTACGTAGGTTTTAGAAATGCAAAAACAAGTGTGTAAATGTTAATTGCTATAATATAATAATATTACCTCTATTTTTTTCTTCTAATTAACCCCTAAGGAATTTGTGAATTCTCTGGAGCTACGTCTTCCTGTAGAGGCTGTGATTTTTTAAGATTTGCAGCCAAATTTTCGGATTAAGTGGTTTTCTGAGCTCATCGCTGAGAGAACGATAATACTCAGTTTGGGACATGCGTTTGAAATCTCAATTGTATAATAGCTATCCCTCCCTTCAAAATGGCACGCGTGATTGCTTCGTGGCTGAAGTAGGCGGGATGGTGTTACACCATCAGGTTTACTATACTTAACCAGTAATAATAAGCTAAACAAAATATTTAGTTTTACAAACATTAGTACAGATAACAAAATATTATTATTATCTGTGTCGCCATTTGTCAGTAGTAGGAACTAACGATAGTTTTGCTTGGCATTTTATGAGCGCCTTTACGACGCAGGTCGGGAGGTCAGGGCGGCAAGTGTAACTCAAATGTCGGCGCCTATGGGAATAGTATCTAAAGGCTATTCGTAGCGCGGTTAGAATATAATTATCTTTAGTAGATGATGAATACGTGTCTGGTCCGTCATCTTTTTGAAGTAAACGAATGCAGCCGAACTTTAAGCTTTTCGTAATTTGTCATCATCGCTTAGGGTCGTATCTCTAACAAGAGATTGACTATCAAGTGGCTCCTTAAATCAATATTTGATATATTACTGGCGGTGGGTATGTACCTACTTTAGTTTGAATTTATTTACTATTCTGGAACCTTTTTTTTCTAACCTAAGCTGGTGGTAGCTTTGAGAGGCTATGCCAGCTTAACCTAACGTGTAGGGGCTAACAGTAGCCCTAGCAAGAGCAGTGCTTCGCAGAATCTACCACCGGATCGGAAACGCGGCCCACTGAGAAGATCCGGCGAGAAAATCAGTGGGCTGTGTCTATGGGATAGGGAGGGTACCACCTGTAGGCTTGACGCCTACTTCGAGAGAGTTAGTTATAGGATCGGATAATCCCGACAAAAGTTAGCGATTACCTTAAACTGTAACGCGAGGTACCCTTGGAGGATTATATAGCTTTTTATATTGTTATGCAATCATCTATTGTTCTTAGAAGGTATAGTAGGTATATTTTTACCATTAGGTACACCTCCCGCCACCAGAGCAGATTTAATTGATACTATCTGGAGCCGCTGCGTTCATCGAAAGTACGTTCTCTCGATACGATCGGTACGATCTCTTTTTTGCCACGTACCTACTATCCGGCTCTGGAATGAACTTGCCTCTATGGTGTTATTCGAACGCCTTGACATATTCTCAAACAAGGCTTGCGAAGCATATTCAGCGGTAGGCAGTGGCTTGGCAGTGCCTCTGGCACAGCTGACGTCCACGAATGACGGTAGCTATTCTTCATCAGGCAGACCGTACGCTCGCCTGCTTACATAGGCAAAAGAAACTATAAATTTAATGACAAGAATGTCGGTAGCATTAACGTCTTGTTAGTCCTCAAATTTGAATGAGATTTTTTTTAAACCCTGTCTTACGACTTCAATAACATTGTAGTGCTTCTCACACGATGCCAGTTAACAAGTTTAGACAATAACTCTTTAGTGCATTAACGCTTCAACAATGTAGCTTTACGACTTTATTGCACACTGAGTTCGTAAAATGTACTATCGTTGGGTGCATTTGTCAGTTTTATAGGCGACTCGATTTTCAGTCTTATTACTCGACATTAGACACAAAGTCGGAAACATTTTCGTAACCATTTTTAGGATCAGATTTCTAATCTAAGTTTGTTTTAATAGTTGATCGCAAAATTAGAGTATCAAGAAAATTACAACAACCATGATCTATGTAAAGATTCAATCGAATTTAATTATTTTGTCATTTTTTATATTTTATTTTATGTACTATTTACTTAATAAGTAAGACATTCTCTACCAGTCTACCAAAGGTAGTGCAGAGTAAATAATGGTAGGTGCATTGAAATATCAGTTAAACACATAAACACAAAAAAATACATACAAACTATACATAAGTGCAAATATATTATGAGCAATAGCTTATGCAATATTCAGGGAAATAAATAAATATTATTTTAGTTTCGTATAAAGTAAAATAAATATTTGCTTATATACCAAAAGCGACTTAATTCGTTGCTCCATGGTTTTCCTTCGAGCGGATCAAGAGTAAAATGAAAACAGGTTGTAAATTGTAGCGATGTGTTCAATCATCCTAATAAAATAGTCCTTGTGTTCAACAAGATAAGTTTTCTTCGGTTTCGTTGTTTTCGAACTATTCTACCGCTTTTGAAGCGTAAACTGGAATTGAGATTGTGTGGCTGGTAATAAAGTAAAAATTCATGGAGTCAACAGCAAATAAAATATTAGACTTGAAATGCATTTCAAGATAACAAAAGTTCTTGAGTCGTGCAGTTTGGGGTTAAGACATCATGATTAAGATGGAATTAAGGTGCATGATACTGTTACGCGCTGTGGTTCGGAATAAATAAATGTTCTACCAAAGTACAACTTAAAACTGTATTTATCACTTAGAACACACACTGAACACTTTAAAATTTTCAATTTTGTTTCGCTTCGAGTAGTTCCGATTACTCACTGACTGCATGCCATCTCTGCAACGTTTTTATAGTCGATACGATATCCCTAGAATCATCGAGAACATTCCCCACATATCGAGTATTTTCCATGTGTGTTTCTACTATTTGAAAATAGATGGCGTTGTACTTCTCGAGCGTTCTTGATGCTACTAGATCCTTCGATATTCGTTCGGCTATTCGGTGATAGATGTCGTTACTCTTACCGGCGTAACAATACATTTTTTTAAAAATCTAGTTATTTGTTTACAGCATAGCGATGTTTTCTTATCGCTTTTTCGATGAATTAGGCGAACCTTAATTCGTCTATCTCTAAATATTAATTTTATTCGGACTAAACTTTGCTAATTACCTTCATTATACTTCCATATTATGGTTACCATTTTATTCATATCGCATGTGTTTGGATTTTTTTTATTGCGTAGGTTCGTGGACGAGCTCACGGCCCACCTGGTGTTAAGTGGTTACCGGAGCCCATAGATATGTACAATGTAAATGCCGCCACCTACCTTGGATGTTAAGTTAGCCTGTTAAAAGAACTAAATAGCTTTAATCTAAATACTACACACGGTTACCGTTTTGATGACTATGTATTTATAATACAAAAAATATTTAGTATCGTAAAATGTGTAGGTACATGTTTTAAATAAAGTTCCTTGAATTACGTGTTCTAGATTTTAGTACGGAGACCTGCGAGCTCCTCATGAATACTAGGCCGTCTGCGCGACGCTACGTGACGTCATGTGCTACAGACCCTCTCATTAGACGCGTAGAAACGGCCCGAGATTTATATCCAGCTCAATAGAGATTAAACGTATTATTTGAATTGAATGTTCACTTTTTTCTCTAAATTATATTATTAAAGTTTTTTATGATATTTTCATCTCGATTTTCAATGTAGAGTTGAAAAGTCGCTATTTTTGACTTAAAATTGTTTTTATTTCATTTATCGAATCAAATTTTACGAAAGCAAATAGACATACGATCACGATGATGGAGTGTTAGGAATGTCGCTCATGAATATACACCAGAGCCAAAAAAAAAACTCTGGAAACGCTCTGCGCTTCGGAAAAATGGTTTCAGGTAGCAACTGTGTGAGTAATCAAGGATTTTATGAATGTTTAATCACGTTAAAAGTTATAAATATACAAGTGACACTTCTGCTACAAGTAGTCTTATTATAACTTACGGTTCAGCTGTTCCTAGTTAGTATTAACTGTTCCTAGCTTAATCTATTGACTGTGTGGAGTCACAAAATAGCACCGTCCCACCTCTTATAGTGGGTACCGTGGAACGTGACTAAAGACTGACCTTCTTCAAACGAGGCTTACGGAGATTACTCAGCGGTAGGCAACGGCTTGCTGACGTCAATGAGTGATGGTGACTCACCGGCGGGGTGGTGGTACCTACCCATGCGGACTCACAAGAGGTCCTACCACCACTGACATATAGTTGGATGGCGCCATCCAAATTGGCTATAGCCTATAGACTGCGATAAGCCAGATGGGCATTGACCTTACTCACCTACGTTATAAAACTAAAAATAAATACATAACAAGCTGGATTATTTATTATTTTCGGCATTTACTGTGAGAGTGATAAGCTGAGTAATTTACGTTAATTTCCATAAATTTAAAATTATCTAATTCACAGTACTGCCAACCCTAATATATGGAAATATTGAGAACATTCTCGGTGCCGTGCAGTGTCGAAACTAGTGATTGAAAATATCTATATATTAATACGTGAAGCAAAAACTTTGTATCCCTTTTTACGAATATTGCGCGGACGGAGGAGTATGAAATTTTCCACACTTATAGAGAATATAGAGAAGAACTGCACAATGCAAATTTTTTTTTTAAATAATGCATAAAAGATACATTAAATTAATAAAGAAAACATTACACACACTACCATGTATTTGATACACACACGCATGCATACTATTTATTTCTTCTCAAACTTTTGTTCTTGACGTCTGTGGTCAAATTGAAAATAGATTAAATATTGTTTGTCTTTATTCATATTTTTCTATAGTGTAGTCTTGGCGTTGAAAATACAATCGTAATTGTGTGCAAACTTACAATTCCAATTAATTATAGTCGAATTTCGACTACTGCGGGACCTCTACTTATTATAAATTCTTGTAAGATTACTTTAAAGTAACGGTGCTTTTAGGCACCACAAGCACCGGTCACCGTCCTCGTCGAACCCACTGAGTTTCTCGCCGGGTCTTCTCAGCGGGTCGCGTTTCCGATCCGGTGGTAGATTCTGCGAAGTACTGCTCTTGCTAGGGTCAGTGTTAGCAACTCTCCGGTTGAGCCCCGCGAGCTCACCTACAAACGTTAGGGTGAAGCTGAAATAGCCTCTCAAGGCTATCAGCATAGGTAGAAAAAAAAAAAAAAAACTAAAGTAATTAGACTTTACTAGATGTAAATGTGGCGGCGCATCTTCAATCCTACGAAGTAATACCGATAATTACATTCTTATAATATTATAACCGTTTCAAGAATATTAATATTTTTTTTATAAATATTCCCCTATGCGATCATTCTGTTTAATCACATATTATTACTATCACTAGTCGATCAAAGTCGCTTTGTCTGTCCCTATATATGCTTAAATCTTTAAAACTACGCAACGGATTTTGATGCGGTTTTTTTTAATAGATAGAGTGATTGAAGAGGAAGGTTTATATGTATAATAACATCCATTAAATAGTGGAGAAATCAATAATAAATTACAGTTTCCGAAGCGAAGTGAGGGCTAGTTATACATATGCGAACTCTTATCTCTTCTGAACTTTAATGTGCCGCTGACGTCGACAAGAGCTTCAAAGTTGATGGTGTTCAGGGTTCCCAGATACTACACCAACCTCGGTAAGAACGCGCCTCTCAGCAGACTAGTTGGGGAATTAAATAATTTGCATAACAAATATTCTCTGGACGTTTTTGCTGGCACTGTTGAAAGTTTTAGGCGAGAAATCTACAACCTTGCTCAATGAGCTTTTCAATTAAGTAATGGCGTATTTTTTTTTTTTTCAATGCATGCAGTGTAATTGTGTTAGCATTTAGTGTGAAATCAATGTATACGATACCTGTAATGTTCTGTGCTGATATATAACATGTTGGTACTTAATAAATAAAATAAAAAATTAATACATTTTTATTTTTGTATTGTTTCTTCGAACGCAATATTAATTGTAGAGAGCTCTCAAGCTAAGAGATACATTATCATTATATGAAATCCATTAAGCGTTACATGGAAATAAAAAGGTTGAAAACGCGTTATTAAATAAATATATAAAGTTTATAAAAGTCGTACTGCTCATCCCTAGGCGTAGTCTATGCAAATATCTAGAACATTCTCGGCTGAACGTCGGCACCGAAGCTCCATCTGCAGATGCCTTAATGGTACGGCTTGGCGTGCTTCAAAATGCGATTTGGTATCACTTACATTTACTATAAAATTCCTGAGTATGCAAAGTGAAGTCATGTTTATGTTAACGGTGCCTATGCATAGAAATATTACGTCTACATACCGATTTGCATTTATTTTTTATGAAAAAAAAAAACCGATTTTTATTATTATTGAACAATTCATCATCATAATTGGTTAATCTTGGCAGAGTAGTTGTGATTATGAAGAATCCTTGTTTATTATAGCCTTGACAGACGTTTTCCATAATTTGCGAACTTAAGGCTTGGCGCACACTCTCTTTAAGTAGGGTTTTGGTAAGGTTTTTCAGTTGATCAGTCCAGCATATGAGGCTTCGTACAATTAGAAAATTTAAAACGAAGCATAGATTAAAATATTAAGTAATTTATTATATCTCAATACTCATTCAATGTGCCAAATTATCTCAAGTTAGAAGTTTCAATTGTTAGCAAATGTTATAATTGTAAATTTTTAATTAAAATAAACTATATTACATTTTATTGTTACATAGCGTAAGGGACACGAATTTAACTAAATAGAAAACGATAACTTAACCCGTCTAAGTTTTGGCACGTCGCGTACGGTAGCTATTCAGATATCGATTATAATACAAGGCATACTTCATATATTTTAATGAGAAATACGAGATAGAAATATTATTATCAAATATTAAATATTTGATAATAATATTTCTATTCTATTTGATAATAAATATTATATATTTGATAATAATATTATAGACGGGTACTTTAAACATTGAGTATGCTCGATCGATCCTATAAATGATTGTCAAACGATTTTTTTTTTAAATTACTTAATTGTCTGGATTGTAGTCTTTTAACTAAATTTTCAATAATTACATTACAATTTCAATTGATTACTTTACAATTTGAAAAAATAATTGTAGTGGTGTAAAATTGGTTTTAGCAAATTATAATTTTCTTCATACATGGGTCGACTAGTATCAAAGCCAGCAATGTGAATTTTGGACAATTATTGGTAAATCAGAAAAACGAATTATTGACTTTGTATTCCATTGGCAGCCACAAAACTCTTCTGAACGACATCTTAGATAAATAACAGGTTAAGTATTAACCTTTATTTAATGCAGGTTTTGAACCGTATTCTTTGAAGGAGACGATTATATTCAAATCAATCTGTATTGACATATCAATAACATTTTCTTGTTTGATAATATACGACTCATATGCACTTTCAAAGATAACTCCACCGCCGAACTTCGAACTGCCAAAGGTAAATCTACCGTTATTATACATTTAAACCTTAAGAAATACAAACAAGAATTATTATTATGTTGGTGGTCGATTTTGGATCGTTGGGATATTAAATCTGCGTAGTTAAGCAGGAAAGTCTACTTCCTACCTGAAATTAATTAAAGTCACAACGTAAATGTCTGCATTGTGTATGAAACTGAAGGTCCTAATACATTGCGATAGCTGCGACCTATAATGCACCAAGCCATTACTTCTGCACCAAATTGCAACCATATGAAAAGTGATGATAGAATTAGCCGCTGATATACAAGATTACCATTCTGCACGATTTTGACATTTTTATGAAAATACAAAAAAAAAACAAATAGTATATGGGATATTATCTTTTGATATTTGAAAACCTTAATTTCAGTATAAACGTTTGTAATAATATAAGTTATGACTTATAACTTATATTATTACAACAAGTTATGACTTATAACTTATATTATTACAACCATTAGCGGATGAAGTAAAAGAAACACCAAAAGATGAAAAAGAAAATAGTATGGCTCTCTATGGTAGGCGATTCGTTGTAAAACTCATGCCAAATTCCTATGCAGCGTGATAAGATGACATGGTGACATGGTCGATCTCACATTTTTTTTATTGCTCATGTAAGCACCTGATGGTGAGTGGTTACCGTCATCCATGGACTTCAGCAATGCCAGGGGCAGAGCCAAGTCGCTGCCTATCAGTATGCTTAGTGCGAGTTTTTTAACATTCTCGATCGCGTTAAAGTTATCTTAAATTTGTATGCAGTTGGAACAGCGCCCCTAGCGGCAAACGTTCCAACTCCATACAAATATGAGTTAACTTTTACGCTGTCGAGAACGTTAAAAAACTCGCACTAAGCACACAGATATCGGATATAGAGAAGAGTAAGGAAGAGAGCAATAAAAAGAAGGAGATGCACGATTAGCAAATACGTAGTATAATCTATTATAATATGTAGTATACTAGTAAGGTACTAGATAAGTGTTGTAATTCAGAATTAAACACTCATATAACTGATTAAACAAAAGTTGTTGTTGCGATGAGCATTGATTTATTAAAAAACCACACTTACTCTTAAGACGTTAAAAGAAAGAAATCAAAGGGCTACTTTTTTATAATAAACCTTGTAAATTGATCGTCATGTCATTCTATAGCAAACGTTATTTTGATCACGTTATTGTCTCAAAATAGGCACAAGCATTCACTTTTTGGTGTCTATGTGATAACTGCCCGTCTTTCCTTCTAAGCCCATAAAAGACTGTTCATTTAAAATAAATTTACTTTTGGTGAGCGCGAAGGATCCTGTAACATCGATCACGGTACAGGCTCTTTGCCGAACAAATGACAGCGCCTAGTCATTTGTTTTAACTTACTCACCATTTGTCGGGGTGTCCTACTTCCCTATGACCGTTAATTTGTTACTTTTGTTTTAAATGAAACATATTTATTTCATTTTTAATATCACATATTATCACTTTTTTTTATTGCTTAGATGTGTGGACGAGCTCACAGCCCACCTGGTGTTAAGTGGTTACTGGAGCCCATAGACATCTACAACGTAAATGCGCCACACACCTTGAGATATAAGTTCTAAGGTCTCAGTATAGTTACAACGCCCCCACCCTTCAAACCGAAACGCATTACTGCTTCACGGCAGAAATAGGCGGGGCAGTGGTACCTACCCGCGCGGACTCACAAGAGGTCCCTACCACCAGTATAATTAATAATATTTAAACACGTACGCATAAGTATTTTGAATATTTACGTATATTAGTCTATAAACAGATATAATAGTCTATATCTGCGGTAGGCAGCGGCTTGGATCTGCCCCTGGCCTTGCTAAGGTCCGTGGGTAACCACTCACCATCAGGTGGGCCGTATGCTCGTCTGCTTACAGGGGCAATAAAAAAAAAATTCAAGAGAATAGTTAGAATTCTTGTAAGTCGAAATTGAATAGTGATTATGTACCAAAAAAATAGGGTTGGCACTTTGCTTAATTTAAATTACTAACATTGTGGTTAAGCTTTTAAGAATTCTAGCAGTTGTCTTTTGTTATACGTTAATTGAAAGATTACACGATGATCTAATGAAGGTTCTACCACCAGTAATTACGCAAGTTATAATTTTGCGGGTTTCATTTTTATTACACGATGTTATTCAATCACCGTGGAAGTCAATCGCGAACATTTTTTGAGTAAGTATTTCATTAGAAAAATTGGTACCCGCCTGAGATTCGAACACCAGTGCATCGCTCAACACGAATGCACCGGACGTCTTATCCGTTAGGCCACGATGACTTCATTCCGACTATTAGATAGGAAAATAATCCTAACATACAAAGATCAGGTTATAGACCATTTGTTCTCCTAATACTAAGAATGATAATATTCTCAATATTTAAATGGTAAATGACTATAGATTTCTTCTTCCTATTCGTACACTCTTGACAGAGTGGTCGTGGTCATGCATCAGTCGGATACGACCTGCTCATGACTCTCGTGGGAAATTAGTGCAGTGGTTTCCCGTTGCCTTCTGCACCAGCATTTTAGGGGGTATTTGATCCCCAAGGTTTCTGACCCCTCTTCCGTACAGGTTGTCCTGACGGGTGTGTATGGTTATACCGCCATTGCTCGGTCGCCATTGCCCCGTTCGTTCTCTAGCAGGGAGCACCACGGCAACCTGTTGGTCGCCGCCGCCATCCGGCGCGTGCAGGTGGGGTTGACAATAGGGCCGGTGAAGGTAGCATTCCAATCTCCCCTTACTCCCCTATATATTATATAGATTTATATACTATAGATTTAGGGCGTCGAAAATACGATGCGAAAAATGATAAATCAGTATCCTTTGCAGGATACTAAATGTGTTTGTTGTTGAAGTAGATGCATCCCTGAATATCGATGACAAAGGGTTTCTCTGAAATTATAATAATCTATTTTTAAACTTATATAATGTGAGCGATGGATATGTAGCTGCAGAATTAAGGTATGAAATATCCTTTAGACATCTATCTATCTATTTATATGGCACTACGAAGTCTGCCGGGTCAGCTTGTAAGTTTATAAGAACAATGTTGCGTTGTAAGTGAAGGTATTTTACAGAGCGGGTCTCTTTGTTTGGTAGTTTGTTGTACACAATGTATCATGACGGAGTTTCAAGGTTTCCAAAAATTTATCCTTTAGGATAAGACGTCCGGTGCATTCGTTGTTGCGATTCACCGGTGTTCGAATCCCGCAGGCGGGTACCAATTTTTCTAATGAAATACGTACTTAACAAATGTTCTCGATTGACTTCCACGGTGAAGGAATAACATCGTGTAATAAAAGTCAAACCCGCAAAATTATAATTTGCGTAATCACTGGTGGTAGGACCTCTTGTGAGTCCGCACGGGTAGGTACCACCGCCCTGCCTATTTCTGCCGTGAAGCAGTAATGTGTTTCGGTTTGAAGGGTGGGGTAGCCGTTGCAACTATACTGAGACCTTAGAACTTATATCTCAAGATGGGTGGCGCATTTACGTTGTAGATGTCTATGGGTTCCAGTAACCACTTAACACCAGGTGGGCTGTGAGCTCGTCCACCCATCTAAGCAATAAAAAAAAACCTATGCAAAACCTTATACAATACGGTCACATTGTGAAGCCATAACTATACAAGTTTTTGAAGCTTCAGTTCTCTACAGACTCCCCAATGTACGATAAACGAATAATTATATTAAACTCAAGGCGCGAATTTAATATCCTTTATACTGAATAAGAATATTCTTAGTCCAGACTATAGAATATAAAATATGTTTCGTATTAATGCCGTTTGCGTCTACATAGCACTTGCGAGACTGCATTCAATGAGTGACGTAAAATATTATAATTCATAAACCTTCATATAAATGTCTAAAGGGAGTAAATAAAAAGGCATTTACGTACATACATACTCGTATATTAATATCTCAATTATAAACAGTTAACAGGTTTCCAATTCTAATGAAATTCATAGAATTCCCAAAGATAAACAAAGTCGATAAACGGATAAATTACTACATCGTATTTATATTTTAATTATTTTTAGATAGCATTTATTTAAATAACTGATCTAAACATTACATAGGCTAGAGATCTAGCATCCAAGAAAAAACGCTAATGAAAAATCCATGCGGGTCCGTAAAAGCTTACTGGTGGTAGGACCTCTTGGGAGTCCGTACGGGTAGGTACCATCGCCCCGTCTATTTCTGCCGTGAAGCAATAATACGTTTCGGTTTGAAGGGTGGCCCGGGGCAGCCGTTGTAACTATACTGAGATCTTAGAACTTATATCTCAAGGTGTGTGGCGCATTTACGCTGTAGATGTCTATGGGCTCCAGTAACCACTTAACACCGGGTGGGCTGTGAGCTCGTCCACACATCTAAGCAATAAAATAAAAATAAAAAAGCGATTTTTGCCAAGACTTCTGTGTCCAAACTTTTGTTTCTGATGTCGAGATTTATAGATGTGTGTGTGTGTGAATGGTACCATACAACTCAATCACAGCACTCAAAGGAGTCATTCGACCATTGAATCAATTGAATCGTCGGTATCTCGCGAGAACAATAGATTCATAGCTCACGTGAGTTCAATGTGCTGAGTGCGATTTTCTTATATCCCGCATATTCCTCGAACACTGTTGACGTGTTTTTAATTGCCTTTGAAGACAGACAAGAACACGACCCAACTCATATTAAAGTGCTCACCGGTGCTCATAGACATTAATGTTAGAGGTACAGGTGAGAGGTTGGATACGCCGGTGGTATCTTTCCTTCAGAATTATAAATGAAAGAACTCCAGGGTTTAAGAACACTTTTGAAGGTCGGTGCAAATCTTGGAAATATAATATCTACATGGAGGTCATGGTTCTCAAGCGTTGAAGAAATAAATGCAGGGACAATAAACACGCCAGCCACTCTAAATACTGTTAATTTATTTGCCAATCGATATTTTCCAATTCTGCACCACATATCGTTAGGTTATATAAATAGGTTAGCATGGGTTAGTAGTGAGTTACCGCTGAAAATTGTGATTTATGTCAAGGTTTTCGGGCGAAAGCCTCGGGGGATATAGTATTATAGCCTTTGAACCGGCACTGCAGCATTCTGATTTACTGGACTTGGCAAAGAATAGTCGTTGTTCTGAATTTTGTAGTTCGATCGATTCGAATTAGGATCGAATAGGAGTTTTATTGCTCTTATGGGCAGACAATGTTTATTACAAATAATGATTCAACAATAATACGATTACGATTACAATAAATAAATAATAAAAAAAAACCTGTGGCACTCGGGAACTGCCGCGGTAAAGCTATTGCATAGCATTTTTTTATCAACTTATAATTAGACAATGATAATTTAATATTAAAACAATAATAAAACAAGGCCACGCTATATTAAACATTAATAAAAGCAAAACCTTAACTGTCCCCTTCACTCATAAGCTAGACCGCGCGAGAGAGAGATGGGCAGACTTTTCATGATGCGCATGCAGTGTGACGTCACGCCACGCGCTTATTCACAAATACTTCACAAGCGTAACGTGTGAATGTGTTGAATGCGAGCTACATGGTGGCCGAGTGTGGGTGTAAGGTTTTTTTCGTTACGGAATTTCATGATTCGGTCGCCGCGCTCAAGGCCCGCGATAAAAGCTATTATATGCAATAGCTTAAAATTAAAAAGGAAATTAAAACAAGAAAAATTCAGTATGTAATACAAACTCATTAACCATAAACGCAATTTTTGTAGACTGCGAGTGTGTGCATCAATTGCAAAATCTTTAATAAAAATAACGGACTTTTATTTCCGGACACGATTAGTTAAATACTAAAACATTCGTTTGCAGAATAAACCACGTCATGATAATCGCCTTATCGTAGCCGCCGCTGACTACTCCCCGAATCCTGATCATGCAGGAGCCAGTCACCGTCGACGCCCTAGACACGTCCTTACGGATCCATCAGATCCAATAACCTTTGCACTAGACGTCTTCAGCTCTAGGAGCAGGCTTAGGGACCTCGGTAACCGTACTCGTCGAACTCGACAAAGAGTTCGCCGTTCAACCTAACCCATGAATCAGCTCGCTGAGTTTCTCGCCGGATCTTCTCAGCGGGTCGCGATTCCGATCCGGTAGTAGATTCATTCGCGAAGCAGCTACTCTTGAGTTGTTAGGTCTCCTTCGGAGGCGCTCGGACAGCTGTTAGCAAATCCCACCCCTCCTGGCTGAGCCTTTGCTCGCCCACCTGTCCTGGTGAAACTGGAAAGGCCTCCGGGCCACCAGTAATCCTTCCATCATAAAAAAAAGAAAGAATAAACCAAAAGACCGTGTTTCAATTGTTAGAGTAGATACAACATTTTGACAAGGGATGAAGGGGGTTCATGTTTGCGAGAGCATCGCTCTCAACAAATCTTGAAGATACCGTTTTGACAGTTTTTTATATAACTATTAAGAGAAATAATTTTGGAAAATCTATACTAATATAAATAAATCTACAGTGGTTTTTACGGATGTTCCGTTATAACTAGTGAACCATGCATCCGATTGGTTTGAAACTTGGTATCCATGTAGAAAATACATGTACTTAATGGATAGGCTAATATTTATATGAGTGTTGGACTTCCTACACTAGTTGCGGGGGCGTTAATGATGAGAATCTTTGTGGGGGGAGAAATAATAATGTTAATTTTAAATGACCAGCGAAGCAGACGGGTACAGCTAGTCGTTAACAAAGTTAAGAAAAATTTAAAATTAAGTTCGGAGATTTTTACACTGACCGTGATACATACATTAAGTATGTTTATTCGGAATTCATTTTAAACCAACAGAAAACTTTGAAATTTGTACGTAGAAATTTAACTTGGTTAGTTAAGCTTACATTACATATTCGCACTGTGTCCATGTAAATCATATACTAGGATACTATACCTATAACCAACTTCCAAATATTTTAGAGAGATAATTAGCTCAAAGAGTTAATTAGCCCATTCTATAATAGAGTTGAGATTTCGACATCATGGCGCAATGATGACCCCGATGACCATTTAATACCGACGAAGTGAGCGGAAAACATAACAAAAATTATATTTTATAAAAGTAAAAATACCCCAAATAGTGTCATGTGGAATAGTGAAAATCGTAAAAACCGTGCAAAAATGCTTTAAGCTGTATGTTTAATAGTCTAGTAATATAACTAGAATTTATTGATAGATTATCGTTTGATAATCCTATTAAAGTACTAGAACCGTCTATAATGTTCGAAAATGACCTTCGACATGAGAAACGAGATACTCATACGGGACTTAACATCGGCCGTCGGTAATAAATTTTCCCAAGACAAAGTTGTCGCCTACCATGTACTTAATAAGACTTCATACGCATGTTACGAAAATTTATTAATACATCCAAAATGCCTACATGTATGTACGTACTTTACGCTTCGATGACTCATCGTATAAAAGTTGTTTGAACAGAAAATTTATGCTTAATTTTCACATGAATTTTATGAACAACAGAGTAATGTTAAGAGACTGTGGCCAAAGGAAACTGTTGTTTGGTAGTTAAATTTGAAAAAAAAATCGTCTGTTTAAAATGACGCATCATTGGAAAATCCAGACAAAGCTAGACGAAGACTATTCGTTATACCCTTCGATAGAGTCCTCATTGTGCGCTGCGTTTTTGCTAGTGCGCGTGCGTTATCCCTCTACGTGTAGCTAGCTCTCTCTGTCGCACGGGAGGGGCAGTATTCTCCATCTCTGTCCCGGGAGGGTCGATCTATACGACGCTAGGTACGACTACGGTGCCATACCAAGCCAGCAGTACGCAGGTTTCTGGCGTCCGAAGCGAACGTCAGTGGTAGCCAGGCGATTACAGGAACGCAACGCGGCCGCAAAAATGACGCGCGCCGTGCTTTTTATAAGTGTTTTTACCGTACTGTTGGACGTCCTCCACGCCGGGCAGGTGAGTTATGCTTAAGAATTTTGCAGGTTTTTATTATTTCGTAGGTTATCCGGCTGGTTTGGCATCGTTTCGAGGCATATGAAGCCGAAAATCGATGGCACGCGTTCACTAATGTTTTCAAGATCGTCGCAAGCTGAAAGGAAGCAGTTTACACGGCAGCGGATGCCATAAAAGTTGTTTTCGTTAACGCTTAGGTTTGAGTTTTTTTTAGGTATTCGTAGGTTGCGTAACACACGCCGGCGGTTTCGCCGACGGCCCGGAAAATTGGCTTTGCCGTCGGCAACTTTTTCAACAGTAACAAGAAGATTCTTTCCCTTATTTTTAGGACATATTCGAGTATATGTGAAGTTTTCTTTTTATTGCGTATACTTTTAGATAGGTCTTCAAGAGTAGCAGTATAGATCGGGATTTATATGGCAAAGAGAACGGATATATCGTTCTTTGGAATCTTAACATCAAAGATGACATGATAATGATCATCTTTACGCGTTATGTAATTTCTAAATCACGAAATGTTAGGGGTTTTTAAATAAACGTGGATCTTAACGTGTTAAAGCCTTAATCTAATACGTAAGCGCGTTGCAAATAATTGTTCGTTCGATAAATTCATAATTCCGCATTTTAAATTTAGCATAAAATGATTTCGAAGTTGAAGTTGTTTTAATTATTAACTGACAAGTTTATAAAGCTAATTATCGTTCTAAAAAATCTTTTTCTCGATAAAACTCATCACGTTGCCTTGAAACTTGTAAGTATACTTGAGACCTTAGAAATTATATCTCAAGGTGGGTGGCGCATTTACGTTGTAGATGTCTGTGGGCACCAGTAACCACTTAATACCAGGTGGGCTGTGAGCTCGTCTAACCATCCCAGCAATAAAAAAAACTTGAATATTTGAATAAATGAATTATAAGAGTAGGTATATTGGTTTTACTTTAACCATTTTTGTTGGAATTGAGCAATATTAAAATCCTAAGGATTTTTTTTAAATGGATTTCGAAATCCGAAATGTTTCAGCAAAAAAATATTTGTATTAAAAAAATTAAATGTAATAAAATATATATTTAATAAATACAAATATAATTTTCATGTAATAATTATAAAACAAATACGTGGAATTGAAGAAAACACTGAAAGCTTTAAATAAATTAATTTAAAATTATTTTTTATATAAGTAGTGATTTATATAAATAGAGAACAACTAAAAAGACACAAAAAATATAATAAACTTCAAATTAAATTTAAAGAAAAAAAAACTCTAATTTATCAACTTCCGAGATTCGATTTAATCAATTACCAAAATAATTAAATACAGGTTTATGTTAAATCATGTGATTTAAAGAAATATATTTAATATATTATAACATTTATATAAATTAATATTACAGAGCTTAAATCTATAACTGAACATAATATGAGATTAAGTCGGTTCGTAGTTATGATTCGAAATCCAAAAAAAGGTCCCCCTTTAAAATTAAATTACCATAAATATGGTACATGTATAATTATCATATCTAGACCGCATTACTTATTTTTAACTGTGGTAATATTTAGGGTGACACGCCAGGGACTTACGAAACATGAGCCGTGTTATAAGTATAAGCTTAGAACGATTGTAATCTAACACCTACAACGTATATTATACCAAAATTCTATTTCAACATGAGTAAAAGAAAACTCTAAATCACTGAAAAGACTGCTGTGATATTTTTTATATATAAATAAAAAGATTTTCTAGCCACAACACTACTCTTCCACTTTTTAGGAATTAATCATTAAAAATAAGGCATTCGATTTTCGTTTAGCTTAGCTCGCGTGGACTACACCTTATAACGCGTGGGAGAAGATCCGTACGCAGTAGTGGGATGAAAGGAGTGGTTTTCGAGGGCTTAAACTATTTCTATATCGATACAGAAAGTTCTTGAAAATCGATTAAGTGATGCAGAGTAATTTGGGCGTGCAGGAAAACGTAATCGACGTACTTTGGTATTTTAACTAGTTACGCAAGCGATTTAGAATTGCATTTCTATATTAAAGCGCTGTTATTGACATTAACCATATGAAAATTATTAACGTTATTTATCGATTAGGTACCACTATAAAAACGCATTTGTAATATTTATGAAACTTTTTAGAATGTAATTATTTATCTATCTCACGTTTTGTACACGGGCCTAGGGATAGACCGAAAAAAGCATAACAACGTAAAAATACACCGAGAACGGACATCTCTTTGAATTTTTAATTAATAATAAAATAGTGACGTGTTTTTTCCTCACTAATATTCTAGAAATTAACTCGGCATTACCAATTTTACATGCATTTCTTAACATTTTATGATTTGTTTAGTAATTTTATACGGACTTTTTATTTTTCATTTAATCATTATTTTATACAAAGACAACAAAAGACATATCAAAAGAAACTCTATTCCAACCGGGTGTGCACAATACACTTTTTTCTTTCTTTTTTCAGAAAAAGAAACAGAGTCTAAGAAGTAAAATATGTAGAAAAATGTCCGAATTCTATTTAGCAGTTTTTGCGTGATGCGCGCACAACGAGAGACTATTAGTATCATTTTTTTATACAGATTTATAATATTGTTAGAATAATACCTAACTGTCTACTATGGTGGTGGTTCTAAAAGAAAATATGCTATAAACCATATTTTTAGTTTCACACGAAAATGACGTCATAACTGCGGTATAATTATCATTGTTAATATCATATCGAAGTCGAGGTGAGGTCAATGCATGGTGACAGGTTAACTATTAAAATATTATGATATAAAATAAACTTGGCAACCTTATAAATAAAATTTAGATTTTAATGTTGGTAGGACTATGTAGACTGTCGATACTGACAGGTTTATTTAGTAGTATAGTATTAGGAGAATTAGTGGTTCTTAGAATCATAAATTAGAGACTATTTATGTCTTAAGTTACAAGTCTATGTCTATTTCGACATGAGTTAACATTTGTGTTAAAGGAAAATAAACTTTATGTGTCGGACTAATTGAGTTACGGTTCGATAAAATTAGGCTCGCCTTAAGTTCTTTTACGCACTTACATGAATTACCAAAACGGATAGTTTGCATTACAACCGCATGAAGTATTATCACCATCCTGGCTACTGCCTCCGTGAAGTAGTTCAATAGTTAATATTTAACCAAAACGTATTTATTATGTTGATTGTGTAACAGCACGGTTATCCGGCCCCAATTTAGGATTCCCTGTGTTATATATGGGTACCAGAGAAAAATACAGAAAATATAAAATTTATTCGTTGATTTTTTTCTCTTAATTTTGACTGCTGTATTATTCAGCTTCAAAATAATCCGCACACACGGTTCGCCGGCACCGCTTTATCTGCAAGTTATATATTCATTAATAGTAATATTATATCCATAAATAATAATCATTAACCATATAATTGCATATAATTTTTGGGAACCAATAAAGTTTAACTATATAAATTGAAAAAAAAACGGAAAAAAAAACAATCATTAACTGAGACCAAATCACACACGGTCATCCGGCCCCAATTTACGATTCCCTGTGTTATGGGTATCAGAGCTCACGGGGCTCAAACTGGAGTGATGCTAACACTGGCCCTAGCAAGAGCAGTGCTTCGCAGAATCTACCACCGGATCGGAAACGCGACCCACTGAGAAGATCCAGCGAGAAACTCAGTGGGCTGTGTTTATGGGTTCATTCGCTCATCGAGCCCTTCGTCACAAGTGACGGGTTCGACGAGGACGGTGACCGGTGCTTGTGATACCTAAAAGCACCGTTGATGGATCGGGAGGATCCGTAATGATGTGTTTTGGGCGATGTCGACTGTTTACCATTCGGTCTACAGGATTGGGTATATAGTTTCCAGCGGCCACGATAAAAGGGTTCTCATGTCGTGCCGCCTTTTCAACGTGGCGCAATGATGCCGACTGTAGATACTAGCTGACCGAGCGAACCAATAGTTGTGTGTAGTTAATATCGAAAATAGACTCTTTCAACGAACATTACTTAGTTGGTTCGCTTGCAAATAACGCAGTACAAACGTTCTGTAATAAAAGGCATAAATTCAGAGTTATTACACGGAGACTCATTCACGTGTAGAGGCGAAGGGGTGCGCGTTCGTGCCAGGCTTTATAGCATGATAAAATAAAGAGCAAGGCAGACTGGCAAGCTACGGAATCATAAATCCCCGATACTGAGACTCGTGCCTCTTGATTTAATCGTGACTCCTTATGCGTTCGTGAATTTGATAAAAAAACGTTCGTAATATCGTACAGATTGTCTTTGAATAATAAATGTAAGGAAAATATTTTCGTAAAATTTCATAAAAGTCTATACAGGTCGATTTTGTTTTGTTAAATAATCAAATATCGAAACGTATTGTTCTTAAGTTAACGAAGACAATCTAAATCTAATTAATTAAAGTTTGCCTTAATTACTAATTAGAGAGACTTGTTGTTTTATACATAATATAATATTAACACAAGATAATTTCGCGCGTTTCTAATTGACACATAAATCAAATTTAAAATTCAAATTATTTCCATTACTGTTTAATATGAATTATGAAAACAAAATTCATAGCAAGACATTTAAAAAAAAAAAAACAATGAAATAAAACGACGAACTGTTTATTGTATCTCCGTTTTCGAATTCGGTAACGTTGAAAGGAGAATTCTAAGAATTTACATAAAGTTCTATTTACGTGTTTTATCGCTGGGGAAAGGTTATACATACATTTAATGCTGTAATGTATTAAACTCGTATGAATTCTCGTAATCCCTTTACCCGTTGGCGTTGCTACCTACGGTTTAATCGTTTCTTTCTTTTCCATGAATAAAGAGATTTCCACTCTGGCCCATTGTTTTGGAATGAATCTAAAACTCTTTTGTTGGCCCGACTGTGCTGGTGATAAGAACGTAATGCGAAAAGAAAAACGCAATCAGGTTTTTTGTTGTAAATTCAAATCTTTTGTTTTTTTTCTAAATAAATGTCAAACCCGTATTTCCGGGGGGTAAAACGTTTATCAATAAGTTTTGTAGGTGTATTTAAATATGATTTTAGGCCAATATTGTTGTAACACTAAACGAAGTGTAACAAAAAACTTAAATGGAAAAAATTAAGTACATACCCCACAATTTTAGGCTTACTAGTGTGTCGGGCAGATATGGTTCTTCCCTTAAAGCATTTAATCGCGGTGTCACCTAGCAGGCTCAAATGTCCTGAAAAATCATGATTTAAATCATAGTTATGGTGCAAATATCGATGGGATGGGGTATAAGTTAGAGGTGAACAATTATTAAAAAAAAACTTATAAATTGCAGCTATTGTACCGCCGCCACCAATTATAAATCTAAACTCAGGCCCCCTAAGGCCATTAAACATTGAAATAAAATTTGGTGACAAAGAAACGTGCAGTAGAATTGAATTTATTAAGAATATAAAAAATCAACTTGAAGCAGTCGATAAAAAAAATTACGGGAATTCTAATTGAAATTCTCAAGTCGAATTTTAAAAATATTTCTGCATTCCATTTTTACCAACATTCTCAAGCCAATACAGTCAGAGCGATAACGTTCTAAGCGACGCTTTATTTAAAATAATTGAGATTAGAATACTAATTATTGTTAAGGTTTTTTAGCTTTTTTGAAACCATTCTTCAGGACCCTGATTCCTACCGATGTTCAAAAGGTAAATAAGCATTGATACTGTCAACAGGATAGAAAATCCGTGACACCTAAACGGTCTAATTTTTCGACTAGTGGAACCCGGTGTCGCTCCGCTCTGACTGTAGCTAATTGTGAATCGAGTGCATACAAACGACAGAAATGATTTTTATTACCATTGATAGATGGAGAAGTAGTTGTTTTTAGATTGACAATATAATGTACACTAATACTAATAGTTCTTCGGACACATCTCTCATAATGAGGACTCCATTCTGCGGTTGGTGGTGCAAGGGAAATACGAGGGCGAAAGATCGCGCGGATGATCTCCAATACGAAAGACTGACCCATTAAAATCTGTAACTCACTTCAATATAAATGATTGCTTTCACTCTGCGAAACATCGTGCATCGCATCGTGAGATCATCGGTATCGCAGGATTCGATTGATGCATGACCACAACCACTCTGCCAAGAGTGTACGACTAGTAATAAGAAAATAACGTCCTCTTTAAAAAAATGTGCAAAAATGTTTCTTGCATAAATTACGACCCAAATATGCTCTCCTATTTTCGACGATAAAAACACGTGAAGTCGGATTAATTCTAAAGAATCCACTGTCGTTTTCGAATAAATATTATAGTCTATTTCTGTACGTACAGCAATTATGCATGTCAAGATGTTCCTTTGAGTACTTCAGCTAAGTTGAACAAGATTCTGTGTAGGTTGAAGTCATTTGTATACACAGCTATTTATATAGGTTATTAATAGATGTGCTATTGACGTTTTTGTTCTTGAAAAGGCTCTGTCATAGTACCATTAATGTACTAAAGATGGCGCGCGTTCACACGTTTTTTTTAAATTATACTTTTATTTAATTATACTTTTGTGACGCTTCGTAACGAGTTGTTGAAACTTTCCTGTCTTCACCAGGTTATTTAACCACCAGACACAGCCCACTGAGTTTCTTGCCGGATCTTCTCGTGGGTCGCGTTTCCGATCCGGCGGTAGACTCTGCGAAGCATTGCTCTAGCTAGGGCCAGTGCTAGCAACACTCCGGTTTGAGCCCCGTGAGCTCACCTACATGTTAGGGCGAAGCTGAAATAGCCTCTCAAGGCTATCAGCATAGGTAGGAGGAAAAAAAATCTGGTTATGCTTTCGATTCTTGCAACTAGACCTGTCTTCTAAGTACTTGCATACACTATACTGTCTTAAGTTGGCTCGTGGATCCATAACTGCTTTTTATTGCACTTCATGCGGCGGCGGGCTATTTAAAGATCGGTTCAGATCGTTGTACTCACTCCTGTTTGGTTTTGGCGTTTGGTTATGTTTAAATTAGAGCCATTTTTATACATAGAATGTTTTAATGTCGTGATTCGGTTAGTAAGTTCTAAAAGTGTCTTGTTTTGAGATGTTTTGAAATCAATATTTCACGAACGTTAGCCGGAGCTAAATTTAAAATGTTTTTCAGATTTTGAATACCGTGTTAACCGAAATTAAATTTAATCGAAGCTATAAGTCGTAAAGGATAAGACGTCCGGTGCATTCGTGTTGAACGATGCACCGGTGTTCGATTCTCAGACGGGTACCAATTTTTCTAATGAAATACGTACTCAACAGATGTTCACGATTGATTTCCACGGTGAAGGAATAACATCGTGTAATAAAAATCAAACCAGCAAAATTATAATTTGCGTAATTAAGGACCTCTTGTGAGTCCGCGCGGGTAGGTACCGCAACCCTGCTAATTTCTGCCGTGAAGCAGTAATGCGTTTCGGTTTGAAGGGTGGGGCAGCCGTTTGTAACTATACTGAGACCTTAGAACTTATATCTCAATGTAGGTGGCGCATTTACGGTTGTAGATGTCTATGGGCTCCAGTAACCACTTAACACCAGGTGGGCTGTGAGCTCGTCTACCCATCTAAGCAATAAAAAAAAATAAACAAAAAAAAAAATTCAAGTCACTAGCGCATCAAGAGTTTCGTTCAAAATCGAATTATCAACGAAACGTGTCATTTAATTTTATTATTATTACTTGAATACACTCGTCCTTTCAATTATAATAATATAATGCTATTTTTAACGCTTTAAAATGTACATTATCCAAGGACAGAACCAACTTAATGAAGGACACTTCAGTTGTTACGTAATACGAAGAACCTCCTTTGAATTCCGCTGAGATCACTCGTGTTCTCAAAATAGGAACCAAGAGATACGTCGTTCTCGTGTTTCTTCAAGTTGTCTGCACTGAGGCTCGTTGAAAACAAAAGACGAGATATATGTACGTATGTGTACGTACAGTAGTCTGTGTGTATTTAGGTGAAATACAGTACGTCAGCGTTTCTGTGTACAATTGAGGCCGGCAGCGTAAAAGTGACCTAAGCTTACCATAGTTAGATGGAGATAATGAGGAGGTATGAATTTACTCTTACATGGCTTCGAAGCAAAAAACAATTCGCGCAAAAATAATGTTTACAAAGCCATCTGTTATCTATGTGTGAAACTAGGGATAAACCGTTTTTGCATAAAAATTTATTATGTTTTAAATAAATCTATACTAATATTATAAAGCTGAAGAGTTTGTTTGTTTGAACGCGCTAATCTCAGGAACTACTGGTCCGATTTGAAAAATTCTTTTAGTGTTAGATTACCCATTTATTGAGGAAGGCTATAGACTATAGCCTATAAGGCTATAACATCATGGTAAAACACAATACAAGTGGAGCACCAATACAGAATGTTTCAAAATAGGGGTTTAAATAGCTCCTTAACATTCTGTAATTAAAAAATATTTTCACTTTCTACGTAAATGAAGTCGGGGGTAAAATTTAACGTTATGCCAAAGTAACTATTCCACGCGGACGGAGTCGCGGACAAAAGCTAGTTGCAATATATAAGCACGAATATGAAAAATTGTGGGTTAGGCCACTTTTACGCTGACGGCCTCAACTATAGAAGGTTGAAATTTTATTAGGTTCGATTCAAGTTTCGCGATCTTGCAATGACTAGCTTAGACTCTTCAAGCACCGGTCACCGTCCTCATCGAACTCGTCCATCAGAGTTCGGCAAGTGAACAAACCAATATACACAGCCCACTGAGTTTCTAGCCGGACCTTTTTTTTTTTATTTTTTATTGCTTAGATGGATGGACGAGCTCACAGCCCACCTGGTGTTAAGTGGTTACTGGAGCCCATAGACATCTACAACGTAAATGCGCCACCCACCTCGAGATATAAGTTCTAAGGTCTCAGTATAGTTACGACGGCTACCCCACCCTTCGAACCGAAACGCATTACTGCTTCACGGCGGAAATAGGCGGGGTGGTGGTACCTACCCGTGCGGACTCCCAAGAGGTCCTACCACTAGTGATTACGCAAATTATAATTTTGCGGGTTTGATTTTTATTACACGATGTTATTCCTTCACCGTGGAAGTCAATCGTGAACATTTGTTGAGTACGTATTTCATTAGAAAAATTGGTACCCGCCTGCGGGATTCGAACACCGGTGCATCGCTTCATACGAATGCACCGGACGTCTTATTCTTTAGGCCACGACGACTTCAAATGGATCTTCTCAATGGATCGCGATTTTCCAGTGGTAGATTCTGCGAAGTACTGCTCATGTTAGGGCTAGTGTTAGCAAATTCTCTTAGGTTGAGCCCGTGAGCTCACCTACCCGTCCGCGCAAAGCTAGGTAGGGAAAAATTCATAAGCTCTCTTGGTATGACCAGAACCAGTTTGTATTAATTCGAGCTCTTTGAAAAGCACGCACACGTTGCGTTTCCCTAAAAATATTATTATAACCCGTGAATTAATGTTGTTAGAATAAATCTGGGTGAAATTTTGGGCCGTTATAATTATATGTATACATTCACATTCCGGAGATAATGATTTTAATTAATTCGTTTCAAATAAACACAAAACTAGCCGGGAATATATCAGAATAACTAACTTGAAATAGAAACGGTTTTCTTGGTGTTCCCCCACACTCCTCTTGTGGGTATAACAAAAGACCTTCAATATACATACGTTAGAATTCAATACGTATAGTGAAACTATTCAGGCGTCTTCAATGTGGAGCCATGAAACGTGAGATTAAAGTCTACTTTACATGCATATTATGTATCCCGTACACTGGAAGGCGAGAGATAGTGGATAATTTTCTACGAGGACTTGATTCGAATCGATGATAAAAAGTCGTCTGTTAGAAGGAGTTGTGGTCCACATTTGCTTTTCGAACGGTAAAATTCTTGAAACTGTACAATATGCATAGTTATTAGATATTGTTAATTTAAATTAAATAATTAATATCAACTGTCTATGTCTAATATCTACACAAATAAAAGGTATAACTGTTTTGTTTATGGTTGTTCCATGACACCTTATTGTTAAAAAATTCATGCATTAAAAAGTGGTTTTATTTTAAATAGTTCCAAAAGTACCGATAGTCCTATAATTATAAAATTATATAGATACGGTAACCACATGAACACACAGGCTACTTGTTCTCCGAATGCTTTACCTATTTAAAATTAGAACAGGCATTACGAATAGTCTCTGCATTCTCAAGCGACTTCGGACTCTCCATCAAAGAGCTCAGCCCTCGAGGTTTTGTGTGCTCGTCTAACAAAAGACCAAAAGATATATGAACTAACTGTGAGTATAATACTGTGCTACTGAAGCGTCTTCAACGCTGGGCCATGAAACATTATGTTGGGAAAGTTGGTTATTTTATTTTCCTATTATTAATATTAATTCAACATATTGGTTCTTGATATCTATTACTCTAATAAATATTTTTTGTTCTATAGACAATTTTATACTAGTTTCATTAAAATTATGACAATTACTACATATTTTTGAACGAAAAAGAATAATTCATATAATTTTTATTCATTGTTTCATTGTATTGCTTTATATTTGTTACTAGCTTTTGCCCGCGACTTTATCCGCGTGGAATAGTTCACACGTAATGCTTTATTTTAGAACAAATTTGGTTAGCATAAAAAATGCTATAGTGAGCCAACCTTAACATATAGACATATACTTTTTTTAGATCTTTTAAAGGGAAACAATTCAGTCATACATTATTTTAGCGACATACTAAACAACATAATGACAACATAATAAATTTTAGAAATTTTAACCGTTTCCGCAGCGCACGCAGCGGAAGCTCTCAAAAGAGAAAAAACCCCGATTTTGAAACATTCTTTATTGGTGCTCCGCTTGTATTGATCTTAGAGTGATGTTATATAGCCCTTAGCCTTCCTCGATAAATGGGCTATCTAATACTGAAAGAATCAGACCAGTAGTTCCTGAGATTAGCGCGTTCAAACAAACAAACTCTTCAGCTTTACAATATTAGTATAGATTGGGTTAAAAATTTTGTTTGTTATTGTGTGAAGTGTTTACAATTGACTATAAACCAACAGCGATCATAATGCGACTACAGAACGCGTATTTCATGGCCTTAATCTCCCTGTGCGGGGCTTAGTGCGGCGCAGTGCAAGGGGCGCCATCTTGCGTCTCGGGATTAAATTTCAAAGAAGTTTTCTTACTAATATTGAAGGTAGGTAGGTATTAGAAGTTTCTCTGTCGTGTTAGAGCTTATGTGAAATAAAAATATCGTTGTTGGAGAGTTTTTGTTAGTAAATATTCAATAATACGACCTGTGAAGATTGAAAACGGACCATTGGCAAGATAAATTATTAATGTTTAGGTTTGCATTTATTGCCATTCTGAAAAATATTAATCTGAATATTCCCACTTTTTACGGTTTTAGCCTCTTACTTTTATACGAAGACATCTAAGTTATTCCATAATCTTCGCTGACGTTCCAGAACTACAATAAATTCAGTTAAATCCACTTAGAGGACTAATTATACAGTCAATAAATAATAAAAAAATTAACCTCACCACATAGTTTCCATCTTAAGGGCAAATTATTTGCAATCCAACACAGCTTCTAACAATAGAGCTTTGACCTTCCGAAGCTATAAGCCTCGTTTGAGCTTGAAACTTGATTATAACGCTGTAACACGTGCCGACCTTTACCACGTCACTGGCACAAAATGCGCAATGGCCCGGTAAATAGGTCCTTCTGCTTGGCCAGTTGTGGCTGCAGGCTTAAACACTGATACACCGAGGCTTCGATCAGAGACAGATATTGTACAAACGTATTGGTTATTTGGCTGAATGATCGATTTATCCGACACTCTATGTAGACGTATAAAGCGCGTTCTGGGTGAGTGGGTTTGATTGAGCTTTTGTGGATGAATGTTTTTTTTTAATATTCCCATAAAGTTTACTTGTGAATTTTATTATCCGAAAAGTAAGTACACAATAATAACTACTGAATCGCCAAATGTATTGTTGGTTTTTGTGTTCCAGATACGTTTTCAAATGTTGTGGGTAGGTAACTTCTAATGTAATTTAAAATGTTTATCAAATTATACATCAAAGTGCTTCAAAGAAAATCATGCTCACTGTGTATTCATATTTGATGTACATAATATATTTAATTCTAATTCGACAGAAGTATCGTAATACAGCGAATTCAGTCTCGTAGAAAACTCTGGGGACTTTGAAGAGTTTTTTGTTTTCCTTTGAGTAGGATTTATTTAATTAAATAAGTTATAATATTGATATTAAATGGAGTTAATAAAATGGGCGCTTTGGAAATTGTGATGTTATTAAATATTCGAATGCAAAAACAACAGTCGTTCTACCACTGGTACTATTGACGTCAGTGCCTTCGAAGGCAATCATTTAGACACGAAACTGCAATTTTACTGCTTCATATTCTAATTTGTTACAAGAGCACCTGATTGGGTTAAAGTTTTTAAGTGTTGGTAGTTGTTAGCCATGTTGTTAAAAATCATAGATTAATTTCTTATTGGAATCTCTAAGATACCGCCTAGTAGTAGGTCCTAGCGCCTAAGTCTGGCAGTTTGCTTGATTTGGGTTTTCATCTTCACTGGTTTTTTTTTTCTAAACCTCGGAAATAATACAATGACAAAACGTGACATTAAACTGTAAAAGTATTTTGTTTTAATTATGAATTTCGTATGATTGTGTTACAGTATAGAGATCGATTAGTTTGCGACTTTTCACAAACCGCGTTGTAAAATAAATTATCATAATCTTCCGCGTCATAAAACATTGTTCTTATAAATCAGTGGCTAACGTGACCGAGGAAGAGGCTGGTGACCAAAGAGGGTTTGTAGGTTTTTTATTTATCTTCTTTTTAGTTTTTAGTATCTACGAAGGTATGTAGAAGGTATATTTTGAGTAGTGGACGTCCGTGGGCTGAAGATACTGATGATGACACAGATATAGTATTATTCGGGTAGTTTGCGAATGTAAGTTCTGGTTTAAATGGATAGGAAAAATGTTTTTTTAACGCAACTTACCTATTACTTGATATTTAGGTGGGGTATTCGCGTTTTCGATGAGCTAAAGGAACCGCTTACCATCATACGGGCTGTGAGCTCGTCTGCTTATTCAAAGAGTCGTAGTATAATGACAAAATATAATTATCAGAGCTATAAAAAAAATCAATGTCCATAATGGGTGACGAAATTAACGAATTCAAGCGACGAAAGAATTCGAGCAGCGCTTTAAGTGTGAGAGCTTTTCACACTTTCGACGTTAACACTCGCATTCGTATAATGAACTATAATGGGATTCGTTTTTATAATTGCATCGCTATTAAAACTCAACGTAATGTAAATAATAGTTTAAAAATTCCATAGATCGCTTCGTGTTTATTAATTCTTTTAGAACAAATTAAGTGTTGGAATTTTAAATTTTATGGTACAAGATTTTTTAAATTTTTTATTGTCTTTGTATGCAGACAAGTATACGGACCACCTGATGGTGAGTGGTTACCGTTGCTCATAGACGTCACAGAGCCAAGCCGCTGTCTACCATAACCAAAACAGACGATTTTTTTTTATTGGCCCTCAAAAATCCTTTAATGTCGTAGAATCTTCTCGTTTTTACCATCGCACCGCCCGCCACGGAGTAGAGTTCATCCATACTATCTGGAGCCACTGCGTTCATTCACAGAGCGTTTTCAGAGGTCTTTTTTGCCACGTACCATCCGGCTATGGAATGAGCTCCCCTCCACGGTGTTTCATGAGCGCTATGACATGTCCTTCTTCAAACGAGGCTTGTGAAGAGTATTAAGCGGTAGGCAGCGGCTTGGCTCTGCCCCTGGTATTGCTGAAGTCCATGGGCGACGGTAACCACTCACCATCAGGTGGGCCGTACGCTCATCTGCCTACAAGGGCAATAAAAGATGTGTGGTGGGACACCGGATAGGAACGAAGTTCCTTATTATAAAAATATTAATTTTAAGTTCTATCCGAGGTATAAAGAAAATAATTATTCGGGTATGCATTTTTTATTGATAAAAAAAAAACTACTTTACAAAGTTATTAACTTTATTTTATTCACAATGATTTATAAAAAATATATAATAATAATATACAAAGAAACAGCTATCTATATGAATAATAATAATAACCGTCATCACGTAGACTATACATTATACACTGTATAGCCATCATACCAACACTATACATAAATTATAAAAATCTTACGTTACGGACGTTTTTTCCCGGTTAGGGTACCCCTCCGCATCGTCCCATAAGGAACTTCGTTCCAAAAAGAGTATAAGGGATTCGAATTGTTTGAATCGGCCGCAAATCGGTCTTGTGAACACACGTGACACCACATATCATGCCGTGTCCAATAAACAGGAAATAGGATTGTCGACATATGGCAGCGACAGTCGAGCCGGAAACGAGGTATTGTGGTCGACGATGTCACGGCTTGCTGGAGCTCCCGGTCTACTGGTACACGTCAGGATCACACTGCTTACACACCCAGGGCTGTTAATGCAAATTTATTCATTAACTTCCGCTAAAGTTTCGCGGAAAAAGAAAATGAAAAAGAAGAAAATAAAACGTAAACTTGTTTCCGAGGAATTTTTACGGCGAAATGATAACTTCCTGGTTCTGAAGGTTTTTCATGCAAATATTTTTCTTTAGACTTTCGCGTTTTTCAAGAATATATGTATATGTAAAGAAAAACCATTATTATTTAAAACTCTTTTTTTTTTAAAGGATTTTTCTTCAGTGTCATTCAGTGTCGTGGAGTGACGTCTATCATTGAGTAAAAAGAGAGTTCAGTACTGTTTACAGTTTAATTTTTAATATTAATTTTAAAAGAGATTAAGGGCTTTAAATACTGTTTTCTTATTAAACATACATATAACAGAAAACGCAATTAAGTCTTTTATTGTTTATTCCTTCTGAAGTACTCTATATCATTATATATTTTATTTAATCTTAATCTGTTGAGGTTTTTGTATCTTGGTCATTGTTCATCATTTTTTCCTCACTTAACTATAAATAAATTTGATAGACTTAAGCATACGCAAATGTAACGGTAATTAACAATTACATGATTGTAGTATAGTTTATTAAATGACGCCACAGCTGCCCCATGATCAGCATTCCTCAGAAATTAAAGCCGAGGACGGAAATATGCATAAAACTCATTTAAACTTGTTTTATTGAAATCTTTCTGTTTCAATTGAAATGTGGGTTCAGTTTGAAAATATTTACCATCAAAGTTCGCGGAGCTGTCGACCCTAAAAGGATTGACCTCCAATGTTTGAGTTGTCAGATTCGGGCACGCCCCACTGGATTTCAGAGTTTACCCTCCGGGCATGAGTGTTGTTTTTCGCTTAGCAAAACAATGGTGCTTGTGTGAATAATTCATTTTTTTTTAAATGTGTATTAAAATTATAATTTATAAGTCGTTTATTACTTCTTCTATTTATGAGGACAGTAAAAAACCTATAAAAAAATTAAGAACACATAGATAATAAATTTGAAAATAGTTGTTCTGTACTCTCACGATTTAGATTTAAGGTAACTTATTTAATTGATAGTGATTCTGATAGTTTGAAAGAGGTTTTGAAGTAATTCACATGGGGATTACTTTTCTTAGGTTTTGATTATTGCCAACTGGTAGTTATGGAATAGAATAGCAATGGAAAACTTTTTAGTGAGAGAAGATTGTGAGGAATGAATATTCAAAGCCTGAGACTGTAAATTGTAATCAATAAAATGAACCGAGAAAGATACCTTTGAAACTCATTATTTAATCATTCATTTCCCTTGGAGTTCTGCAATTCGACACGCTTCCTTCGAGGAAATCAAATTAATTACTTGACATTTGAATACGATCGACCGGAGCCGTATCTGAATGCGTTATCCCACCCATGAAATTCAGGTTTCCGAGTGGCTAGATATATGCGAACGCCTCAGCGGTACATTTGCTTGATTGTTTTAGTGATTACGGCACTAAATCAAATTGCTATCTCGCTCCTTATCGTGATATACGGGTGCAGTCATTCTTTATCTGTATCAAGTATACGTAATGGAGTTCGTATTGACTCAGCGGCCAGTGTATGTTCAGACGTGCCATCAAAAGAACGAATTGTTTACGATTATTTTTTTCTGAGCGTCCGAAGTCTATTTCTTTTGCAGCATATAGAGTACAATATAAATACTGTCACCATACAATACCGTACGCATATTGAATATGAACATACTGTAACGCGCTGGGGTTCGGGATAAATAAAATTCAACCGAATTACAAGTTAACACTGTATTCAACACTTAGAACACTTAAAACATTCAACAAACACTTTAAACCTCTCAATTCGCATGTTCCACTTCGATTCAGGTGATCCGTTCGCTGTTTCGCTTCGAGTAGTTCCGATTAGTAACTCACTGTGTGCCATCCCTAGAGTTATCGAGAGTATTCTACACATCTCTAGTATTGTTTCCGCTATCTGACAATAGATGGCGTTGTACTACTCGAGCATTCTAGGTGCTACTAGGTCCTTCGATACTCGTTCGACTATTCGGCGATAGATGGCGTTACTCTTACCGGCGTAACAATACCCTGAGCTTCCTAACTAATTCTTCTCAGTGGTCAAACTGCACTCAGAATCGGTGGTAAAGTTATAATTTTTAAGTTACCTGAGTAAGACCTAATTGAATTAAAAACACTTTAATTCTTATAGAGTCTGGTAGCCGCTTCCAAGAAATGATTTCGAATTAGAAAACAAGACGAAGTTCTATTACAGACATACAAAAATACTCCTAAAATTACAGGACGTTAAGTCGACTTATATTTTTTCAATAAAGCCTCTCGATTCGTTCGTCTCAACCCTACCGAGCACGCGATATCGATTAAATGCGCGCACCAATCACGAACGGAGCTCCAATTACACACATGAATTGGAACTACCTGTATATATTTACATGCATTATTACTCTATTCAGGGCTTCATTAAATATGTCCAAGGAGGTACGATCTCGGTCCCCGGTCGCTTACCTTAAACGGCTTAAAAGGACATAAATAATTCAGGTATTGCTTCGTGTTACGTTCGAACTACACGAATAGTTTGCTTTTATATATTAAAATTGAAACTTTTCATTATATAGGGAGAAGGATCTGAGCAAAATAAGAGACACAAGAAATAAAGAATTTGAATTATAGATAATCGATTGATATGGTTTAGGTTTTTGTTTTAGTGGTTGGGAATATCTTATACCTTTAAACGAGCAATTCTTGTATATTCATATACCTATATATAATCTGAATCTCGGAAACGGTTCCAACGATTTTCATAAAATTTAGTATACAGGGGATTTCGGGGGCGATAAATCGATCTAGCTACGATTTATTTTCAGAAAATGTTGTTTTATTCGTGTTTTCAATAATCAACTCTTCCCGACATCTATTGGCGAATAATAATACTATTTTTCTTAATTGAGGGCAACTAACCGCTTTAAAGACACAAGATGGCGTTATCAAAAAAAAAAACGAGCAAAGCTCGGTCCTAATAATTTATAACGGTAGATTAAAATTCCCATGAAATATTTCGTTTCGAAAATTAGGATCTAGCGGTTATGTTTAATGCCTTTTTTTATTGCCTTCGTAGGCATATGTCCCGCCTGATGGTAAGTGGTTACCGTTGCCCATGGACTTCAGCAATGCCAGGGGCAGAGCTAAGCCACTGGCTAAATACGCTAAGTGCGCTGTATACGTACAGAATGATTCAGTAGAAGAGATGAGAGAGTTCTAACGTTTTAATACCAATTACATTGCATAATTCGTGCCAGCCAGAAAACCGAAGAAAATCTGACGAAATTAATGGTATCAATTGAAAGAGATCCAGGTGACGAAACCCGACACAGTGGACAAACCAAATTGCGTCACAGTCGACCATTCATAGGGCCCTATATTTTCAAACGTATAGATGCTAATGCTACTTCATCGTTTACCAGGTTGATGTAGAGAGAAGCCATGTTCAATGAGAAAATGTAGTCAAAAGAGCAGACTTTTTGGCCGTGTACTCGTTTCTTGAAGTAATTTAATTTCGCTCTAGTATAAAATAGTAACAATATTTTGTATAAAATATTTATAAGCTACAATATTCGTACATTGATTTACATACAGAATAGTAAAAGGTTTATGATGTCAATACTACTGTCAATAAGATAATTATTTAGTACTTTGACGTAAACAGAAAGCAACGCTCATTTCCTTAATTAAACATAACAATTTGTGGTTTGGTGAAATAGTTTATGAAAAAAAAAACGATAACAATTTTAAATTTTCAAGAATCAGTAATCATAATATCTACAAGTCTTTGGGAAACAATCCCTTACAGCTGGCATGCATTATTGACAAATATATCTCTCATCTTTATATTAGATAGTGGTCCCCCGGTAGTCGAAATTCGACTTTAATTAATTGAAATTATAAGTTTGTGCACTATTATGATTCTGTTGTCAAATAGATTTTTTTTATTTAAGAGATTTTATGACCTGGTAACTAAGACCTTTAAGTCATGTCTTATTTTACTTTATTTTCTTAATTTTATGAAAAATGATAATATGGAGTGAAATTAAATGAAGATGATTAATTTGAGACATTAATCAACTGGGATGAAATTTAATGAAATGAAATGATATGGGATGAAATATAATCGCAGTAAAATGGTGGTCATTTACTGAGATTTTTTCAGTGGACTTTTTGGAGGAACCCGAGAAGTTACGTCCAGCAGCTTTGTTTCATTTTCCCACATTTGTGCACTTTCACAGATATTAAACAGTTAATAAACCACCATTATTACACATTTAAACCTGAAGAAACACTAAATAGACAAAATAAAACAAATCACACAACTTCACTCCTCGCGTTCCCGCCAAAAAGTTTTGTCAAATCGATTTTTTATAGGTATTTTATGACCTGGTAACTAAGACCTTTAAGTCATGTCTTATTTTAATTTATACTCTTATTTTTATTAAAAAATGATGAAATGAAATGAAGATGATCAATTTGAGACATTAATCAACTGGGATGAAATCAAATGAAATGGGATGAGATGATACGGGATGAAATATAATCTCAGTAAAATGGTGGTCATTTACTGAGACTTTTTCGTTGGACTTTTTGGAGAATCCCGAGAAGTGACGTCCGGCGGCTTTGTTTCATTTCCCACATTTGTGCACTTTCACAGATATTAAACAGTTAATAAACCACCATTATTACACATTTAAACCTGAAGAAACACTAAATAGACAAAATAAAACAAATCACACAACTTCACTACTCCGTTCCCGCCAAAAAGTCTGTCAAATAGAATACTTCTATAATCACAGATTATGCCAAGACTATACTTTAGACAAATATTAAATTAAAGACAAACAATATTTAATCTATTCTCAATTTGACCACAGACTATAAGCAATAAAAAAAGTTTGACAATAAGCAAATAGTATGCATGTGTGTGAGTGTGTGTCAAATACATGGTAGTGTGTGTAATATGCTTTTTATTGATTTAATCTATTTTTTCGCATAATAAAAAAAAAATGCATTCTGCACTCCTTCCCTATATTTTTTATAAGTGTAGGAATTTTCATTCTCCTCCGTTCGCGCAATTTTCGTAAAAAGGGGGTACAAAGTTTTTGCTTCACCTATTAATATATAGATACTTACTCAAAAAGTCAGAGAACTAAAAGCAAATAGATACGGCCATTACAAAGAAATCTTAAAGAATTCGAGTCATGTCCTTAATTCCACCAAAGCGGTGAAGGCACTCCGCTATATCAGTTTAAAAGAGATACAGAGAAACACTTTAGATTGACGACGTCGTTACAAGAGGCGACGTCGATTCATCCTCTTACCTGTCTCACTCCGAAAACGCAACCTGAAATGAATTTATCTTGTCAGGCAACATTAAACCGAGTTTACGGACAAATTGCTTACGTAAACTTCTCTAGCATCTTAGAAGTTCTAGAGCAATTACCGGGGTGTTTAGTGAAATTCTTGACTTCGCGCCTTGTGTTGCTGACTAGCTGACCCAGCAGACTTCGTAGTGCCTCAATCGATAAATAAAATACTTTTGTATAAATTAAACTTAAAACAAACAAAAGGAATCTGTCCGCCGGGGGGCAACATCAAAGGGAAAACAAAATTGTTATTTTTACTCAATTCCGAGCATTTTCATATTTATCTACCTTTTAAACCTCCTCTGGACTTCCACAAATAATTCAAGACCAAAATTAGCCAAATCGGTTCAGCCGTTCTCGAGTTTTAGCGAGACTAACGAACAGCAATTCATTTTTATCTTTTACTAGCTGACCCGGCAGACTTCGTAGTGCCTCAATCGATAAATAAAAGACAGATCAAAGAAAAATCAATTTTTTTTGTTTTTACATAATTGCGAGCTTTTTTATATTTTCTCACCTTTTAAACCTTCTCTGGACTAACACAAATAATTCAAGACCAAAATTAGCCAAATCGGTGCAGCCGTTCTCGAGTTTTAGCGAGACTAACGAACAGCAATTCATTTTTATATCTACATATAGATAGATTTGAAATCATAAAAACAACCCTAAATGATCGCTTTAGAGCTTGACGAGCTGCCAGAATGTTGAGGAGTCAATGTGTCGCCGTTCCTGATATTTCTCCTCGAAAATGAGCCGTGGAAATCAATATGAAAACTGTCAACGTGTTACGTGTTACATGTTCTCGGCGAGTGCTATCAGCGAGTTAGTGTATCGTCTCGCTTTTCTTTGTTCCATTAAACGTCTTTTTACTGTCGCTTTTTCGTGTCGTAAAAGCGTTCACGGGTACTTTTAGTTTTGCGAAATAAAACTGCAATATTTCGGGATCGTCGTTTCGTTCGCGAAATGTTCGGCGGCTGCTTTAAGTACTGTCTGAAGTCTTTTTTTTTTTGGGGGGTTTATGCGGGATCTTTAACGTTAATCTTTATCATTGTATTTTAACGGACAATTCGTCTTTTCGCATTAAAAGTGTACTATTTCCAAAAATATTCGAATTTGAGTTAATATGCGGAATCATTTGGCATCACTAGTGTTTTTCTAATCAATACTGCCAAAAGAGCGTAGTTTAGTTTTAGTTTTTTTTTAGTTTACCTATGTTTTGACTACTATTAACAAGATTAATACATAACTAGATGATGACCGAGCTTTGCTCGTTTTTTTTTATTTTTTTATAACGCCATCTTGTGTCTTTAAAGCAGTAAAAATAGCATTATTATTCGCCAATATATGTCGGGAAGAGTCATAAAGTTGATTATCGATAAAGTTGATTATTGAAAACACGAATAAAATAACATTTTCTGAAAATAAATCGTAGCTAGATCGATTTATCGCCCCCGAAATCCCCTGTATACTAAATTTTATGAAAATCGTTGGAGACGTTTTCGAGATTCAGATTATACCTTATACAAGAATTGCTCGTTTAAAGGTATAAGATTTTATCTTACTTTAAAAGACAGATAATGTAATTGTAAATGTACAAAATAAAAAATAAACGTTGCAAAGATGATTAATATTAAATATATCACATGTTAAACCTTTAAAACACTCTCCTGTAAAATTAGTAAGTTTTGAGTGCGAGAAGACGAATTGTGCTCATATGATATACAATATACTGAATTTATAAATCAAGAGATACAGAGAAAGTAATAAGGTTGTAAGTGAGATTAGCGGTGAGAGAGCGAGTCGGTACTAGGCTTGCAGTGCTCATGAGGAGTTTTACCGGTGCTGCTGTGAAACGGAGCATGTAGGTTAAGAGCCCTCTGCGCTTTGTTAGCGCGCTCTAATCACTACCGGCCCTCGTCGTCATGCAACTTGAGCGCTCGTGGCGCACTAGCGTTTTGTGTTTTTCAACGACTAGTCTCCTAGTAGCTTATGCTGGCCTTGGATTTTATTTTATGCCACTCCCTTTAACTAATTAATGGATTTATGTATGTTTTCGTTTTAAAATAATGATTGCTCTGAGGAATTATGTGAGATGATTTCATCATCTCGTTTTTATCATCGCACCGCCCGCTATGGTAAAAAAAGGGTGCGTGTACTTATGTACGCGCGTAAGAAGTTATAATTTATTTTTATTAAATTTATTTCTTTTTTTTTTAAATATTAAATAACTAATAATAAGTATTTAACGTTAATAATTTAATAATATTTAGTATGAATTATATTAAATAATAATTTTGTCATTTATATTACTAAAAAATGAATGCTAATAACACTTTTTTTTACGAGTGTACATGCGCGAAAGTTCACCTGCGGCTATATTCAGACTCGCTAAATTACGTCGGTCGTATTGTAATGAGCGATTTAGTGGGCAACTTCATTCTGTTAATTTCACTCTCATCAATTTTTCATAACGCGCCTAAAGAAGTATAACTTCAAAAACTGCGTTCATTCACAGTGCGTTTCCAGAGAATGAGTTGCCCTCCACGATATTTCCCGAGTGCTATGACATGTCCTTCTTCAAACGAGGCTTGTCGAGAGTACTTAACGGTAGGCATCGGCTTGGTTCTGCCCCTGGCATTACTGAAGTCCATGGGCGACGGTAGCCACTCACCATTAGGTGGACCATATGCTCGTCTACCTAAAAGGGCAATAAAAATTAAAATTAAAAATACAATAAAGATTGTTCTTAATTAATAAGCTCGTCAGAAAGCTGAAGAACTTTATTTATTCATTTATCGATGCATAATATGTGAACGGAGAATAACATCATAATATATATTTCATTGTCCGGTACATTAGCAGCTATCTGAAGTATAATTTGAGAGCAGACACGCCAGCGCCGTCTGCCTCCAGGCGTATTGTTGCGAGCAATAAAACGAGATAAATGACATGATAAACAGGCAATAATCAAACCGCAATTCGAGCCATGTTTTACGTTTTCGTCATAAATCACAAAAGGCAATTCCACCCATGAACCGACCGAACATGTTTCGACTCAACTCAATTTCGAGTCCTCACATTTCAGAATTAAACATTTTACATAAGTTTTCAAGTTTTCCTTGATTTCGTTTTGAAGCCGCTCGCTGTATTGTTGAGAAATAAGAAAGAATGTTTTGTTACTTGAAAACAATTCAACACTTTTGTATATGGAATTTGCGGGTGTTCCTTTTGAACCTGAAAAAAGTTTTTGTTCATTATTTTCGTATCCATTTTCGTTCGTTTGTGTTACGTATCCGCTTTGCGAGTTTAAAATTTTCCTTCTTTGAGACCACTGACACGTGCATTTCACATGGAACGTTCAAAACTCTAATCCCATGTGCTACGTCAATCAGATTGATTGTCAACCTTTTTACAACACACACACATATATATTATAATAATAGATATAAAATATATATTTCTAGGTCTTTTAAAATCATTTAAATCCTACAGCTAAATTCGTTAAAATAGAATTTTTTTCAGGTATTTCAACTTTAAATTAGTCTACTGTAAAGTTCACGTATTGTCGCTTAGTCACGTTTGCCTTTCAAGAGTCGATACATTGTATGATTTAAATAAAACAGATATTCAATATAGTCCACGTTGTATTATTAACAGACAGATTAATTTTCTGTTACATAAATACTCTTAAACTAATATTCTAACAATCAGTCAGTTTAAGAATAATTCAATTAGAACGATTTCCATTATTGTAAGCACACACAGCTTTATAACAACAATTCTTTTCAAGAAAATAAGCTCAAATGAATTTACTGACAACTTAATAATGAGGTTGGCAGTTCTGTTCCCGTTGAACCGTGCAAAGGGTGGAAGGGAAGGCGAAACTCATTTCCGGTCCGTCGACGGAAGTCGAGACGGTCAATGAGTTAAAAAATAAAATCGTATTCAAGACTCGAGTCCTTTTCAATTTTTATGAGTAATTTTTCAAGTTTTTCTTCGACTACTGTTTCTTAATTTTACAGCGGTTCGAAATAATTTGATACGAATCAATAACATGAATAATTTATTCACATATGATTTAAACTCATTCAACGGCCAATAAGAAGTGGAATTCCTATATATATAGTAGAAGTGTTATACACAAAGGGAACATAATATTCATAAAAATAACAATAAATCAAAGTTAACATAAAACTACATTGAAAGAAAAATATGTCCTACAATGTTCACAGCATCTTTTGCTTAAAATTCCGAAACTGCATTGCAAGCGAACTCTTTGTTTTTGGCAAAAGTGTGGCATATTAAATTGGCTATGTTTTGCCAGAGTTGTAACATCGGGGTCGCAACAACTGGCACCCCTCCAGTAGGGTTGCCAACACACGTACGGCTCGCTACTTTTGATAATACGCATAGGGGCGACCCAGTTTTTATAACTAGTGTTACATCACCTTACGTAACTGCTGGCGTTTTATTTTCACGAAACTGACATCGGAGTTACGGAAAGACATAAAATTTCAACGGAAAGATTTTATTCTAGACTTTTATTTTATCGAAAACGATTTCAACGTTTCACGCCGCAAATCCATTTCATTTTTCCAATAAAACCACGAGGAATCTGAGTCGTCTCGAAAGCAACGCCAGTTTTGTTCTTGCTTTTTTGCCGAAGGAATCGCTCTATTCTTTCTTTGAGCACGTACGAAAGGAAAAATAAAATAATATCCATTGAAGGCCTTATGTCACTTGAAGCGAGTTCGGAATGTATTATACTCGTAATAGTGTTGTGGTTCAAAGTAATGTTGCTACGTCGTTCCATTTACCTGTGTTGCTTTCTGTGTTAGTGACGTTTTCACAAAGTTATCTCTACACTTCGCGGAGCCTTTGAGTACACAGTTTGAATGCAACCTGTGAAATGTTTCAAAGGAGTATTTAGTTGCTTTCCTAG
This sequence comes from Bombyx mori, assembly GCF_030269925.1. Lineage (NCBI taxonomy): Eukaryota > Metazoa > Arthropoda > Insecta > Lepidoptera > Bombycidae > Bombyx > Bombyx mori. The sequence goes on along the minus strand of NC_085124.1, from coordinate 11,660,610 downwards.
CACGATAGCTTTGCACATCTAATCAAAGCAACGAATTGCTTTGTGTTCGTTAATGGAACAACCCCACAATGATGTCGGCTAATAGATTTCTTGGTTTTAATTAACGTTTATGAAGAAATTGAAGTAACGTAATTAAGAGTGACAGATTTTAGTATTTAATTTAGGGTTACACGTGTCGCAGATATGGCTAATACCATTATTCAATTTCGCGTTTATTATATTCTATTTAGAATTTTCGTGATGTTCATTTTTAGCCTTTCAAGCATGACACTGGTAAAGTATTCGAAGCATTTTCATATAATTTTTATTACAATTTTACGACATACTTTTCTCATATCGTTAATTAAGTAAGTTTCGCTTGGTAAGTTAACCTAATTCCACATAACTAAACGCAAACAATCATTGTATTCATAGTATTTAGGAACGAGCGAAGTAATATCCCGTAATATATACATTTGTACTCCCGCCGAAAGTCTTCATTTACAATATTCACCACAAAATGGCGACGTGATCTAGTTCATGCGGTTTCCTTTCCTTATTTGAATACTATTCAGCTCGAAATTTCCTTTGAGAATTCTTCGCGAAATATACGCGCACTCGAGATATTATTAATTTAATATACACGAGCTCGAGTGCTGGAGTGTTTTATAATTATTTTTAATTACCCCTGTGACGCGCCAGCGCCATTGTTTAGCGCCGGCCATCTTGTTGAATATTTATGACATCAGGAGTCACAAGCATAATTTAATAGTCTCATAAGACTACTTTTAGGTGAGCTGTGCTAAATGTGAAACTAGTGTTACGCCGTTTAATTAAGAGATCGTTTGAGGCAGTATGCGTGCCGGAGCCGGCCGTAACTGACGACCGACCTGCTCATAATAAGCTTGTTTGAAAAAATATCGATATTGATATTTTCAAAAAATATGGATACGATATATATCGATACTTTGTTGCATTTTGGACATCCCTAGCCCATAATATGGGCAGCTCAGAACTACCCACCAATAAAAAAAGTGTAAAAATAAAAAAAGAAACTACGATTCGCAAAACCGAAGAAAACACACTTTTTTTCGTTTTGTTCAACTTAATTGAAAATTTTATAAAAAAATATATATCGGGAACAAATCGCATACGGTTATCTAGTCCTAAACTAGGATGCCTAAGACTTGGACCCCGCACTGCGGGATGCAATAACTGATTTTCATACTTTTATACCATAAAGTGGTAAGGACTGGATGCGAAAGGCAAGAGACCGAAAAGAATGGGGTGCGTTTGAAGAGAGTTACATTCAGCATTGGGTTGACACGGGTTGAAGAAGAGGGATACGTTATAAACAAACAAACTTGTTGTTGATAAAATTTTAAGGTGTCACTTAATTATGGCCGCAATTGTAAAACGACTGTCGGAACAAACGATCTTTTGAAAACTAGCGGTTCACAGTCTCTATAAAATATTCGACAGAACTAGCGCTCATTTTAGGAGACGAGGAAAGTAAAAATATTCTTTTTGGATTTTTCTTGTCGTGCAAGATCGTCATTCCAGATCTCATCCGTCAGATGGACGTGTTGTTTTATTTTTTATTATCGCCATAAAAACGAGGCGTGACCCTGTTTAATAAATTCACTAGGCTCGGCGGCGCAACACAGCCAGAATACCAATTTACGGCTGGCTTGAATTTCACGCAAGTTTGTCAACTCATTAATATTGGACGGAATGTCTCGAATTAAACTTACTTTCAGTGGGATTGATGTGTTTACAAAAGTGGTTAGCATCTTTATTGTATTAAATGTAAATGTACTTCCATTTTGTTTTTGTTTGATATTAAAATAATGAAATTTGAAGTTTTCTCTTTTATATAATAAAATATTATTATTTAGTATATTAGGGTTTCTCTGTATTCTGATGTTCTATCGGAGTAAAATTTACCCCTACTGGTCTTACTACCCCTACTTCCACATAATGCGTCTTCAAAGTTAATTTTTGACAAGTACCAGGCCTAAGTCTGGACTGGAATTAAGTTTCTAAAGTGTTTCCTTAACGTTATTCAGTGTCCTTCCAGTTCCAGATAGATATTCAAGAAATAATTAGTATTCAAACAGTGCAGCAAATCCTACATAGAGAATTTGTAATAAAAGGCATTCTGTAATAAATTGCAAATATAAATTTGAAAAAATAACCTAAAAACTAACAAAAATCGATTCAGATTTCTAAGTATTCGCTTTAAGCCGTTTGAAAATAATTACAGAATAATACTTCTTCGATCGTCTAACTAACCGGATATTTGAGAGCATCCGAAAATTAAACCGGGTGAGAAAATGGAAAATGATTTCATTTCCTCTACCTGCTCGTACGCATTTGCGCGCTTATATCTTATCCGGATATTGCTTGACTGATGTGAACCGGGTATAAATCAGAGCCATCCTCACCGGGTAGGCGGTGTAATGCTGTCACTATTTTTCTTATTTTACCAGGCTAGAGGGGTTGTTACGTACTTGGCTGTTGGATAATTTGAGTTAGTGTGGTCTAAGTTATTTTACCCAATTTCTAAAGATAGCTTCCTTATTTTTTGACGAATTGTCGACTGTAATTTTTTTATGCATCCTACTTCAGATTTTTTTAAAGTTAGCCGATTTTGTTGATTCTTTTTATTTGAAAGCTGGTGCTTTTCATTTAGCATTTTACATTTAATCAAGATCCGACTAGCAGTTATTGGGTTAACCTTAAAAATAATATATATTTATTATTTTTGTATCTATATTATATATTCAATACTAATATTTCATTAACTTAGATGACATTGATGGTATGCTCAATTTATTTTGTTGTAATCGGTATTCTTTTTTGATAAAATCTTGTATTTTTATCATTTTGAAAGCAGTGGGGCAATTTACCTTACCTCAATAAATGTCGTTCAAAGGATTTGGTAATATCAATATTTTATTCTAAAGTATTTACCTAGTTAGTTAATGAACGATCAAGTGATATTTTTGCGCGTATCATTCTATATGCATGCTGATTTTCGAAAAATTTTAGTTCAGAAAAAACCTTAAATTCCTAAAAACTCTTCACATAATATGTATGATTCTATTTTAAAATGAAATAAAAAATCCATACATTGTATATAACTATGAATGAAATGAACTCAGAAATTTTGTTAATTGTAGTTGTTTTTTTAATAGCAGTGACTATTTGTGGCAATCTACATTAATGATTATGGGGAACTTAATGATAGTATCGCACACGCCACCCGCGTAATACATTTACATAGGGCAAATAAATACGGCACATATGTACATAGGACACACTGAGGGTTCTGCTCTTATAAATTTTGAATATTTTTTTTTTAGAACCCAAGAGCTTATTTTGAGAAGAGTTTGAGTAGTCACTTGTTTTTGTCAAAAGATCAGACTCTCAAAGATTTCACGTAACGTAAGCAAAGTGATTAATACACAAAGCACTCATAAGACACCCTTTATAAAATAGTAAAGGGGTCGCATTATGCAACAGGAGGTCTTCTGATTAAAACCCTGAGCGACGACCCGACTACCGCCCGGTTCATCAGTATTCACCCGGGTCGTCTCATCAGACGACCGCATTACGCCGAACTGCTCTGGTATTACCTGACGTAGCCGGATAAATCACGGGAGCGACTGCGCTAAGCGAACGTTAGTGTAACCCGGATAAACGATTTATTCTCTCTCCCCTGTGATTCATTCGATATGTTTATAGTCTTTGTCTACGTTGTCTTTTGTTTATTCAGGAGCTATTACTGTACTATGAAAACATTTTTTACCTTCAATCCCAACCGTTTGGGATAATGGGGCTTAATTTTTCAACCGAGTCTAACATTGGACTAAAGGTCTAAAGTTGGCGTGAATTGGCCAATTTAAAACTGCGCCAACGGCATCGCAATACTGGTCCGCAGAACACCGATTCCCTGTCCAATATTAACGTTGGCTGCATATTTGCGCGCTCGTTCAACAACCGAACGAGAAATTCCCAGGATTAAGCCCCAACTGCACTCTCAAACAGAGTGAAAATAAAATAAAAATGGCGGACACTATTATCTTGCATTCGTTCTCGATTTATTTTCAGTTCAACGACATTGTTCTTCTCAGTCGTATACACTTTTGGCAAAGTGGTCGTGGTCATTATTTCGTACACATCAACGACATTGTGGTACATTTGAATATACTTTTTATTATAAAACTAACAGCAGTGTCCATACCTTAACACCATGTTTAGGTTTTTTTTGTGTATTACTTAGTTATTTCGTTTCAGCGTCACCTAAAATAACTTTATCAAAATCTGTATTGTTAAATCCTCCCTTTTCGAGTTCAATAGCTAAGATTTGCAAAAAAGTCAACAGATATCTTGCTACGTTGACAGGATCCGGAAATTTTAGAGTAAATATTTTCACTACAAAATCAGCCAATATGGCTGACCTCCCGCACACGTGTAATTTATCGCTTTAGCTCAGACGAAATCGTAAGATAAACCTATAGGACTAATAGAGGTACCAAAAATATTTTTGATTACGTAAACTGCTTTATCCCGTCGATTTGGTTGTTCCGAAAAGTTGCAAAGCAATCTAGTGTCTATTTTGGTGGACTGGACGGAGATAGAACTCAAGTTTTGATTGGTTTTATCCCAGGCCGATAAGGTTTTATTGGTAGTAATAAAATTTTACTCCATGCGCTGCAATAACATTTATTTTTCTAATACCGCTTACGATTCTATAAGTATGATTTGTAATACAACTATCAGTAAATAATTCTTTTTATTAAAATTTTCCTTTATCTCATAGTCAGATTTTTTTTATTTTTAATGTCCTTAGTATTGGTAGGTATGTACGCGTGCTAGGTCTCATTGTCCATGAAGGTAAAGCCCCGCAGTTCATTGAACCCGACGATTGTCGATTGCGGTCGTAGTGATACTTGTGATATCGACTGTCCCACCCTACAAACTGGTATGCATCACTATTTCACTGCAGAAATACAATTGTGGTACCCGTTATTTTGTACCTACAGTATTAGTCCCTTTTGGCGTAACATTGAATTTAATATAATTATGAACATTTGATAAAAAACAATTAAAAATCATAAAAAAAAATTGGTCTTAAGTAGTTGAAAACTTGAATCAGCTTTATCACTATTGAAGATTCATATTGTTCTATGAGAGCCGATAACGACTCGAGTGACTACGAAATCTTTTCAATTACGAATAAATTGGTGTGATTATTTATAGATTTTGAAATACAAGTGAATTTACTTTTCACGGACCTTAGTTACTCCCAAGACCTTACTGTAGAAGATTTATTTTAAAGTAATGTAATTAATAATTGTTGTCATTTCAAAACCGAATACCTAAACGTTTTGTATTTAAAATAAGACAATAATAATTTTTAATAGGTTCATATTTATCATAATGCTACACCGCTTTCAGTTTTTTAACAAACGATAGCCCACAGTGACCCCGCTAGGAAAATCGGATGAATTTCGTTTCTATTGTCAGCGTGATCTCAGAATAAGTCTCACACATCACTTACTTTCCTCATCATTCATTCTATATCTAAGGATATCTGAGCATCCGAGCCATACGGGGTCCCGAAATGTCGGGCCTAACGTCTTTCGGGGCATGATTCGACAGTTTGCGAATCAATTAGGCCGGATCATAGTGCGGGAGAGAACAATTTCGATATTAAATTTATGCTGTTGTTGTTAATTAAGTGGATATTGAAAATTGATACTGAATATGTAATTTCATACCATATTAATATTGGCTTGCGAGACGCCTAACGACCTCAAAATTATGAATTCTATATACATCGTGGAATTTCAGGTTGCCTTGGTTTCTTGAATATGAAAATTGGGGTGTGGACGATTTTGATTTTGTGAAGTCAACATTTTTGACCCAGGCGAGGGGACAACTCACAGCCACCACGTGCGACGGTCCTAAGCATTTCATGTCAGTTCCGCTCGATCTATTCTTGGTGCTTTCAGGCACTCCAAGCTCCAGTCATCCGTTTCTATCGAACTCGTCCAATGTGACTGACCAGATCTTCTCGAATGGGTCGCGATTCTGGATCTAGTGGTAGATTCAGCGAAGCACTGCTCTGGTTAGGACTAGTGAACGGTCGGTTCATTCGTTTGTCGTCTATTTTATGTACACATGTCTTGTCGTCTGGTCCGTGTACGTCGTTTGGGAAAGCATTAAAATACTGCCATTAAGTGTATTATCGGCACTGCCTGCCGCCAGTCACATCCGCCCTCGTTCCATTTCTTTTTGTTTTCTTTCGAATCACCTGTCAAGTCTCTGTCTTAGTCTATGTCCAGTCGTATGTACTGTCAATGAGGTTGCACGCCACGACAACTAGTGTTCGACAGCCGTGAGCTCATCTAGGAAACCACGCGTAGCTGGATTAGCCCCTTGATGTTCTACTAGAAATTAGGCAAGAGAAAAAAATTGGGACGTTAGATAAAATCAATAAAATTTAGTGGAGGCGGTCAGAATGGGGTCGGGACTCAATATAGAATTTCGAAATGACGGCTATAATCGAACAACCTTCCGTAATTCGAAGGTGTACGATACAGTTATGCGGGCTCGGATTCTTGCGGATGTGGGAATGTTGTTATTAAAATAAGGAGAATCTTAATGTTTTCAATTTGTTTTTTTTTCTTACGTTTTTGTTGTAGCCCCGTTGTAAATTGGATATATACCAATAAATGGAATTAGCGCAATTTCCTTTACATTTTTGGAACTACTTTTAATAACACTATTGCCTACTTATGCTTACGCGTTATTGCTATCCACTCATTTTATTATTTAAGTGTTTTGGCCGTACATATGTACATTCAAAGGACATTTTTATTTCTCATGTTCAGTTATATCCCTTTCCTGTGGCTAGGGTTTTTTTTTATAAAGGATTTTATGAAGAACACGGTGCAATTAGCTATTGGGCAGTCACAAAATGGTAGACAGCAGATTGCAACTTAGCTATACCCCTGTTGAACGACACAAGCGACTGTTACTCCTCGCAAGCAGGATAGCTCTCGAAACTGAAACAAAATTGCCTCTCAAGTAAATTGCCCCTCAAGTAAAAATGTACTTAAAATATATATTAAACCAGTACATTCATAAATATATTTATAATTTTACCTGATCTCCAGTATTTCTATGGTTAAACTATGGTTAAATTAAAAAAGATAAACTTAAGGTAGCTGTGTTTAAAATACATGTTTAATTTGTTAGCAAGGGATGGTGGGACTATAAGCAAGCTGATAGGTATCTTTGTACAAATGGAGACAAATTTTTTTCACTTCAACGGGGCAAAGAAAGTGCTCTCCCAGGATTGAATATCTTTTGCTGCTTAAAGCATAGCACTGAAATGGTATGTGACTCTTCAAAATCTCTCTAGATTTGATGCTCTTTTTCAAAATACCCGCAGATTGGATCTAAAACAAGAGATAACTTTTACACGTACAGTGTCCTGTCAGAGTTCCCACTAGAAGTCTTAGTTTATTGCGACTCACGCTGTGTGATTCTCGGGAGTATCGGTCATCAAACCCTCTCAGTAGGATTTTAACATTAAGCTTACTGAAAAAAGGTTCCACCTTTTCCAGAATAAACTTCCACTGTTAGTAGAATTAAGTAATGGAATATTTTAAAATAGCATCGGTAAAATAGTGTCTCCGTTATTTTATACAACGACTTTTTAAAGATTCAATTATTTTAAAATTCTTTCCCGTAGAGACGTGTTAAATGGGATTCATGCAACATCTATTATCTGTGTCCTCGATAATACCAGGCCTTTTCTCATTAAAACTTCGGCGTGTCTCATTTATAATGACCTTAGTAATGGACGCTCCGGGAGGAACTTTTACCGGAGGTTACTTACATTTAAGTCGAAACCAGTGCTACTTTCAGATTACGTCGGCTTAAGCCATATTAAAATCTTCATCTATCTTAAATGCTGTTGAACGTTGAGATATAATAAAGTGAACAAATAAAATTGTTAAATATTTACGCAGTAAAAATCAGAGATAATATATTTTGTAGAAGCTAGTTTGTAGATAATAACGGATCACTTCGAAAAGTAATGTCTATTAAAACCAATTCCAGACAATACCATATTTTGTTGTACCTGTTAAAGATATACGTTGTGGCATCACTACATAGTATAAAACAAAGTCGCTTTCTCTGTCCCTATATCCCTATGTATGCTTAGATCTTTAAAACAACGCAACGGATTTTGATGCGGTTTTTTTTAATAGATAGAGTGATTGAAGAGGAAGGTTTATATGTATAATAACATCCATTAAATAGAGAATAATTAAATGGAGAAATCAATAATAAATTACAGTTTCCGAAGCGAACCGAGGGCGGGTCGCTAGTTTTAGATAATTTCAACTTCAGTCGATCCAATTTGTCGCTTTGCTTGTTCCACAAGTTTGTTCTGCTTCGCGGAGGACGCTGTCGCAACGCGGAGTGCTGATTTAAACTGTTTTCCAGCGTTTTATGCCCTGAACTTTTGAAGTAAATTGTACCCATCATAAGAGAACTATGTTTATGAGGGTTTTTATTTTCATTTAAGTTTGTTTGAGAATCGCAAATGTGGTTTGTTTTCTCGTAAACAAAATTTGCATTTAATATTTCGGTGAGGCAATGTCGTACTGCGTTGCAAGATTTTATTGTCATTGTATTATTTCCGACGTGTCGAACGGCTTACAGTTTTCGCGGTCACCAAAGATTAAGATGTTATACGTCAATATTCTAACATTGTGTTAACTACAGTCTATCTATCTAGAAAAACATTTCTGGACTGTTACTTTTCATTTCACATAGAACGAACTTATAGTATCTTCAAGGTTATTTGACTTGGGTCATTTTATTTGACTCGGGTTTTCATCTTCACTATAAGAGGATCTCAGGTGTTGGATAAGCATATATTGTTATGGTCATTTGAATAAATGTGTTCAGGTATTATGCTAAAGACGTCATCGCACTAGCGACGACCGTTGGAAAAAATTATAAGTTGATTTTGTGTTACATTTTTTTTTCTTTTTTTTATGATTGAAAGATTACTGGTGGCCCGGAGGCCTTTCCAGTTTCACCAGGACAGGTGGGCGAGCAAAGGCTCAGCCAGGAGAGGTGGGATTTGCTAACAGCTGCCCGAGCGCCTCCGAAGAAGACCTAACAACTCAAGAGCAATTGCTTCGCGAATGAATCTACTACCGATCGGAATCGCGACCCGCTGAGAAGATCCGGCGAGAAGCTCAGCGAGCTGATGTATGGGCTAGGTAGCACGTCGACCTCTTTGTTTTGTGTTACATTGCATGCACTGTAGCATATTATTGTTTTGTTACGCTTGCGTATTTAAGTTGTGAAAATAAGTACCTCAACGTGTCTTCGTTGTACTTTCTGGGGCTTTATCAAACAAAACGCCCGCGGAAACGTTCAGAAGTTCCGAAATTTTATCACGAGTACATTCCTACATAATACATTCGCTCAGCTCTGCAATTCGTTGAGTTACATTTTGTTCCGGAACAAAGAACGAATAAATAATTTCGCGGGAATGTTTCATACTTTTCGCGGAGTTCACGAAATGGATCGCGAAAAGTTTTCAAGCAATAATATATTTGATACGAATCGCGTTGCATAAAGAGTGAGTTGTGGTACGAATGAACGTAATCGAACCATCAATCATTTTACTGTACGCATTTTGTTTGCTAAAGAAATATGAATACGCTTTTAATGTTAAAAGGTGTTGTTATGATGGTAAAGTTTGTTCATCTTCAATAGACTAACTATACTAATATACAATATATACTATAATAGCAATAACTCTACTACACCTATTTATTAGTTTCACCTGTGCTTAAATAAAATTGATACTTTTGGAGTTTATTTTTTTCCAACTACAAGACGTCTGACTAACTTGTTTCTTTCAAATAATTTTATCACTTGGCATAATATTTTGACAAGGATAGCTGCCAAAATATTTTTTACTATTGAAGCTCGATTTTACACTTACTTAGCAAGTAAGTGTAAAATCGAGCTTCATAAAAAAACAGAAATCTTGATTTCTACTGGAGTGCTACCCATCATATTTCGATGGCACTATACCAAAAATGTTTACTGGAGTGCCAAATGTGACATGTTTGACCACAATCGGTTAAAAAGGTTATGGACCAATTAAAATCATAGAAACATTTATGTACATAGTTTAGTTACAGAAGATTAAAGCTGTTTTTTCTCCGTTTAAATATGAGCGTGAATTTTAGAAAGCTTTCAGTATTTTTAGCTCAAGTTAAACCCCGGAGTCCTCATTAAGCTTCAACTTAGTGAGCCACTGCTTATCTTTCGAGCGAAGTTCAACACTGACATAGTGACTTGAATTTATTTTAGAAACTTCCTGAAAAGCTTTTAAGAGAGGAAACGTAAAATATACATTACATACAGTTCTCCTATTTTGATATTCTGCTATTTTGACGAAGTTGTTGTATGACGCACACAGCCCATTACCAGGTGAGTTACTGAGAAGATTCGGCGAGGAACTCAGTGGGCTGTGTCTGTGGGTTAATTCGCTCGTCGAGCCCTTCGTCGCAAGCGACGGGTTCGACGAGGACGGTGACCGGTGCTTGTGGTACATAAAAGCACCGTTAATGGATCGGGAGGATCCGTAATGACGTGGTTTTGGCGGCGTCGATTTTTAGGAAAATGTACGTGCTCTAATATATAAGACCAGTGACGTCATAGGTCCTAGTAACAACTTAATAAAAAGTGTACTGTGAGACCTTCGGATTGCATGGTCCTTAACAACTTTGACTGTACTAAGTATCAAACTTTTAGGTCCAAACTGTTATGTAGTAAACCCACCCGTTTAGAACTTAGAGTCAACGATATGGGTCTTCGAATACTGAAATCCATACGCTAAGATTGGACAGCTATTAGCTTAGCTTAGCTTAGTAAATCTCATTTACTAGTAGCGGTAACTAGCGAAGACGACAAAATTCAGAAACAAGTATCTAAAGTTAATGAATTTCTATTAAAGCCTTAAAGTTGCCTAATCAAATATTCAACTGTCATGGTCTTCATTAAACCGAAGAAAATACTTAAATATTATATGTACCTTACTAAGACCATTTAATATTCAAGCTACTACTTTATAAATTAAAATCTATTGGCAGTTCCATCGGCGTTCTATTTGAAAGAAATAATTTGAATTATCCGAGTTGATTATGGAACTTGTAGAATTATAAAGCTAAATTTTTTTCCGTTAATCCAATTACCTAAAACTTATTGAAAATTTTAAATGATAAAACCATCACGCGCATTTTACTATTTGTTACAGTTTCGATTATAATAATATGTTTTATTATATATTAAGATAAAATGTATTATTAGGGAACGTACCCATACAACGTGACCTATTTTTTTAGTTTTTTCGATCTCTCCCTCCCCTCGGTGATCACTCGTAGTATATGCCAAGACCCCCTCTCCCCCTTTAGTTTTCACGTAGTAATTCATAATTATGATTTTTAATTATTTCACAGGACAAAAATTGAAAAAAAAAAAAATTGGTTCATACTCGTCTTTATTGCATAAGACTGCATGCACACTTAAATTACTAGTGAATTATGTAGTGTGAGTTTACAAAGCGCTAAACACTGCGCGCTATATTCGAATATAGGTTGAAAAAATACCAGATTTCTCTCACTAAAATCGACTACGTGACAAAAACCTGAGCCACCCCCCCGCTCCTGTGACCGACCGTAGTATTTTAAAGACTCCGCTCCCCCCCTAAACGGGTTACGTAGTATGGGTACGTTCCCTTATATGTATTTGGTATCATCAATAAATGACATTGGCCATTATTGAACGAACTCTTGGACGATCATGAACTCCGATTGGTTCATATTAATGACTAACGAGTGACGTCAGGACGTTTAAAAGTGTATTTCTGTCGATTGAGTCGGTGTGATTGCATCGGTCATGTAAAATGAACGATTGCATCGATTCATTTTGTGCCAATGAACACCTAGACTGTTTTTCTAAAGGCGAAACGCGGTTTTCAATCTCACTCTCAATCTCAAATTGATATCAAATACAATGATTCAACATAGCGAAAAAAGAGAGCTGAAAAAGAAACATCTCCAATTAAACGTAAAAAACACTTAGTCGACTCGAATCTTTCATCTTTTGCGCCAAAAGACCTCCGCCGGCCTTATCTCGAGGGTCCTTCAGACTCTCCTACTTATCTGCGGTGTGAAACTTCACTTTTTACTTGCACAGTCACTAGAGGGCCCTCCGTTCACTAATTTCCATATTTGGAGGCTTGAGGCTTTTCCGAGCGGGCTTTTAATGAAAAGTAAGACCTTGTTTAATGCTCTTCAAGTGCCGGAGATTTACATTTTACATGAAAATGTTTTCGGGCTGCACTGCCGCTGTGTGAAGGACCGTGATGACCGTGAATCAGGAACTCATCATTTTGTGTTCACGGTTTGATACGAAATGAGACTGTGTTTAAACTATTTAATTTGTGTTCTTTAGCTATGGTTTTCGTTTCAATTGTTTCATCTAGCCGATATATATATTTTATTGCTTAGATGGGTGGACGTTCTCACAGCCCACCTGGTGTTAAGTGGTTACTGGAGCCCATAGACATCCACAACGTAAATGCACCACCCACCACCCGCCATATAATTTCTAAGGTCTCAAGTATAGTTACAACAGTTGCCCCAACCTTCAAACCGAAACGCATTACTGCTTCACGGCAGAAATAGGCAGGGTGCTGGTACTCACCCGCGCAGGCTCACAAAAGGTCCAGTATGGTATAATAAAACACTCAATTCAGAATCTAAAACACTCCATACGTCTGAATATTAGTTCCAATAAATAGGATAAAAGGCCGGTCATATCAGCAGCTTTATATAGTATTGTATAGTTATACATCCCACTGAGTTTCTCGCCGGATCTTCTCAGTGGGTCGCGTTTCCGATCCCGTGGTAGATTCTGCGAAGCACTGCTCTTGCTAGGGCTAGTGTTAGCAACACTACACGCTAGGGTAACGTTGATATAGCCTCTCAAGGCTATCAGCATAGGTAAAAAAAAGAAGTGCTTTCCAGGTGGCTACAATAAGAAAGTCAATTACAATACTTCAATCACAATATTCATAATGTAGTATAGGCATGGCGAAGAACATCATTATCAAAGTCAATTAAAAAAAAAAACAAAGTATGAAGACATGAAGTATGTACACATTTATTTAACTAATATTTTACTCACGACCCATTCCATTACGCAAGGGTGAATCAGCATATTGTGCCTTTATAAGTACAGTAATGACATTATGTTTAATAATCACGTATGATTATTTTGCATTTGATAGGTTTTCCTAAAGCTTACATAACAAGTTTTAATATTGAATTTAATGTTTTGTTCTTTAAAAGTGACGAAATTTTTAACCCCGAATTCACCTTAGGGATACAATTTTGGAAAACACTTTTACTTTCGTAAATTTATTTATGACCTGAAAAAGATAGATATATTCTTTCTTTACTTTGAAAACCAAAGGCTTCTTATTACCACCATTAATCACATACTTTACACCCTTATGCGAGAAAATTACATAAAACATTCCTTAATGCTTACATCATAAAGGTTTCAATTACCTAATCTTTAAGTTTATAGCTGTAGTGGATTAAGCTCTGAGTTGATGATTCAATCAGTCAGTACTATGAATTTTACACAGGTGATTTAAAAAAAAAACCATTGTACGTTTTTACTGATGGTCGGACCTCTTGTGAGTCCGCACGAGTAGGTACCACCGCCCTGCCTATTTCTGCCGTGAAGCAGTAATGCGGTTTGAAGGGTGGGGCAGCCGTTGTAACTATCCTGAGACCTTAGAACTTATATCTCAAGGTGGGTGGCGCATTTACGTTGTAGATGTCTATGGGCTCCAGTAACCACTCAACGCCAGTGGGCTGTGAGCTCGTCCACCCATATAAGAAATAAAAAAAGACCTACTTAGTAGCTTTACGTAGTTTTGCTCAGTTGAAATCCATGACGCACTATGTAATAAAAGCTCCCCTTTGTTCCTCGAAGGGATGTAGACAATACAGGCAATCTCCGCACAAATAAGAACGAATGTGCCAACATAACAGCGTTTACAGGCATGTCGTTAGTTCGTATTTATGTTGGATGAGCCTCATTATGAATAAGCTAGGGCATAAATCACTGAGCACATTCTCGATAAAATTGAATGTTGGCGTAAAACTTAACCTAGAGCGATATTATCTATGTATTTACTAGTTAGGTTATCTAATAAATAGTTCAAGATTATGATGTCTTAGTGTATTTGAAGAAAATTGCTGTGTAATAATTTCCCCGAAATAGTAGTTCTTTTCGGAATAGATTGATAATGGTTTGAATAATTGTTTTTGACGTCATGTGTCAATATGAGGTGACTAATATTATGCATTTCAATTATATTGGTAGTTTTCCTAATATTGCCCGTGGGGACGTATTCTTATCAATTTTTTTTAATAATGTAGTATTTCAGCGAAAGAAACAATAGAATAGTGAATAGTTTCTGTTGATAAAATATAAATGTTTTCATAATTTACATATGTACGTATGTCCCTTTAAGATGTTATATCTGCGTTTATATGTTTTATATTTATTAATAGATTACCTAGGTTACCGGCGGTATTATTCCCGTCAACTTAGAAAAATATTCATCGGTTATTTTCTAGTTTAATAGTGGTTTTTTGACTAAAAGGTAAACTATGTCCTTTTATATCTCCGACAGCATGTATGAGTTAAGCTGATGAGACTTAAAATGCGTTTTGTACATACTATTGTTAATTGTTCTCTTTCTAATATTTTTTTCTGTGTAAAATTAAGGTTAAAATTAATAAAATCATTAAGATTATTAAATCATTAAAATCAAATAATCATTACAATCTTTAAAATTAAAAGATAAATCGCGGTCTCTTTTAGCTTATGCCCGCATTCAATGAGGTGCAATAAAATCGCTCCACCGAAGTCGTTAGCGTGAGAGATGCTTATCTCCAGCGGTTTAGCGTTGACGCAGCGACGTTAGCACTGTGTGTGTCTCGCTTTATATCCGGTCCGCAGTTTAGATTCACTGCATAAAACAGTGTGCTTAGTGCGAGTTCTTTAACGTTTTCGATAGCGTAAAAGTTAACTCAAATTTCTATGGAGTTGGAACAGCGCCTCTAGCGGCAAACGTAGGCAAACGGTCGAACTCCATACAAATTTGAGTTAACTTTTACGCTATCGAGAACGTTAAAAAACTCGCACTAATCGCACTGATCGTTAATATGACATCACAAGACGTCATTTGAAAGGCAGAGTACATTTACATTATCAGTGTAGTCCTAGTGTCATTTACAATAGAAGATAACTAATTTAAAATATTTGTACAAAGTACTTTCTTAAGTTTTTGCGAGTATTAAAACTAGATATCATTATTAGTTGAATAACTATTAATAATTTACTTAATCTATACTATAATATTACTATCATGATTAAGAAAGTTTGGATATTTGGATATTTGTTAGATCATCACGAAAAAATGCCTGTACGAATTTGAATAAAATTTCGTAAAAAAATTGTTTATAAACTTTATTGACGCAGGATTTTTGTGTCATGGTAAATGACATGACCCTGCCAATGCTGCGTACACAATGCTATAACTAATACGACATTGTGTTCTGTGGATCGTGATTTTACATACTGCGGATCTGCAAATTGATAGGTAATTTATGGACCAAAGAGTGACACAAACAACTCTTTATTTCGGACAAAAGCAAAGTGTTTTTATTCTTTCCGATCAGGGACCTGAACCTGCGATACTTTAAGACAAAACTTTTTTTTATATAATATGTAAACTATCGACATCTTGTAGCGGATGCCCCTAAACTTATATGTTGTTACGTTATTTAATTGTTGTATAGCTAAATACAGAAAAAAAACATACAAGTCTTTATTTGTTATAGACAAATTTACTAAATTTTATCAATCTACTCGATATAATCTAATCTACAGGAGCAATGAGAAACTAACCGAGGCGAAGCCATCTAGTGGCTGACGCCCGTAAACATTTTTGTTGAGTGCTTGAGTTGCTTATCTATAACTAATTTATGTGTATTATCTATGTTTTCAATAACAAAATTAGCACGTGGTTCCTGCGAGACCGTTTTGTTATTAATAAAACAATTTTTATTTTTATTGTAAAGTTAACGATAACATTTATGTATAGAACAAAAAAAATCTTCTGTCACAAAAACAAAATACGTTGAGTACGAAATTGTATAAAAGCATTTATATTTTAACAGCACTTTATAAAATGCGAAGAGCGTTATTTTATCTGGCGTTGTCAAGTTGTATCCCACACACTATTCGTTGCAGAAACATATTTGCTAACCGCATTTCTCGTGGCTGTTAGTTCGCGTTCCCGTTGCTCCCAGTTTTGTTTTTATCCGCCATGTTTTAACGCTTTTTAACGGGCTTTCCGTTTCAGTTAGTGCCGACAGATATACAGAGGGTAGGTTTTAGCAAAATTCAACCATTGAAATAGCAATGATTTTTAATGAATATTCGCTTGCGGTAATGAGTTTTTATGCTACATTTTAATTTAAACCAGAACATGAACTCCTTTACAAACTTAGTCCGATTATGGTTCTAGAATCAGAATGTTGATATTTTTATTGAAGGGATTTCGGTAGGCAGCGGTTGGTTGGTTTTGCCCATGACGTCCATAAGCGACGGTAACTATCAGGTGGGCCGTATGTTTATCTATTTACAAGGTCAACAAAAAAAAAAACTTGAAGTCGTCGTGGCCTAAATAAAGGATAAGACAAATCAAACCTGTAAAATTGTAATTTGCATAATTAGTGGTGGTAGGACCTCTTGTGAGTCCGCACGGGTAGTACCACCACCCTGCCTATTTCTGCCACGAAGCAGTAATGCGTTTCAGGTTGAAGGGTGAGGCAGCTGTTGTAGCTATACTGAGAACTTAGAGCTTATATCTCAAGATAGGTGGCGGCATTTACGTTGTAGATGTCTATAAGCTCCGGTAACCGCTTAACACCAAGTGGGCCGTGAGCTCGTCCACCCACCTAAGCAATAAAAAAAAACATTTTAAACGAATGATCCACTGTTTAAGACGGCTACCTACACGTCTTATTTTCAACTAGCGACCCGCCCTCGCTTCGCTTCGGAAACATTACATTTTATTATTGATAGGCGAAGCCCGCCATGTTGCGCGCGGTACGACAATAACTGTGGGTGACGCCGCGGGGCGTAGCTAGTCTAAAAAAGTAGCCTAAGTTACTCCTCATATCATCAGCTACCTATTAGTGAGTCTCATCAAAATCGGTCCAGTCGTTCCAGAGATTAGCCGGAACAAACAGACTGACAGACAGACAAAAATTGTAAAAAATGTTATTTTGGTGTATGTACCTTATAAGATATTTATAATAATATGTATGTAGTAAAAAGCGGCTATTTCAATATTACAAACAGACACACCAGTTTTATTTATATGTATAGATGAGCACGGTAGAGCTGAGCGTTCATTAGCTTTTTTTAGCTTTATATACTGTCTAAGTCACGGTCTAAGTAGCTACATCACAGTTGGTGCTACAAAATTTTTCGCCACAAACTGAGAAGATCCGACATTCGTGAGCTCCGGTCTACTGCCACAGCGTCTAGACTGTGATCATAAAATTTCATTTATATGTATCTTCGCGATCTATGTCACAAAATCACATTATAACAAGAATCTAATAAAGCTGGCGGCACATTTCTGCACACGAATTTCGTTCCGTAGAAAATCTGTGTATGAATACGCGACACGAAATTGATATCACACGCGATATTTGATATCAATAAGTTTGATTTGTATCCAATAAAACGTAAAAGTGTATTGGATTGTATTCTAATATTTTTATTGAGAGCAAACATGAATTTCGCTTCCTCATATAATCGTGTACAAGAAACATATCGCCGCACCTATATTCTTTACAAAGATCTATCCTTGTAAAATATACTGGTACTGGCAATTAACAATATTATTCATAGAAGAAATTAAGTCAAATTACATTAATTCATCAGTTACAATTTCGTATTGTTTATTTATTATTTACTAGTG
Organism: Bombyx mori; assembly: GCF_030269925.1. Classification (NCBI taxonomy): domain Eukaryota; kingdom Metazoa; phylum Arthropoda; class Insecta; order Lepidoptera; family Bombycidae; genus Bombyx; species Bombyx mori. The sequence goes on along the minus strand of NC_085124.1, from coordinate 11,642,429 downwards.
GTCCCGCAGTAGTCGAAATTCGACTATAACTAATTGGAATTGTAAGTTTGTACACTATTATTATTGTATTTTATACTTCTATAATCACAAATTTCGCCAAGGCTACAGTATAAAAAATATTAATAAAGACAAACAATATTTAATCTATTCTCAATTTGACCATAGAACAAAAGTTTGACAATAAATAGTATGTATGCGTGTGTGCGTCAAATACATGGTATGTAGTGTGTGTAATGTTTTCTTTATTGATTTAATGTATCTTTTATGCATTATTTAAAAAAAATATTAGGTGTGGAAAATTTGACACTCCTCCGTCCGCGCAATTTTCGTAAGAAGGGATACAAAATATTTGCTTCACGTATTAATATATAGATTTATCATCGTGTATTTTGCATGGTACTATATATTTATGATTAAAAAATATGGTACGTTTATAAGTTAATAAAAAAAGATATATATCGTAATTAAGCTTACCTCATTAAAATTATTTTACGGCTTAATCTCGCGTGCTACCATTACATTTTGTCCAGCGTTTCGAAAAATAGTTTCTCCAGGCTTACGGACTCACTAAAACCGAAGTGAACACTACTTACTTCAAGAATCTTATTATGTCATTTGCTTCGTTCTCTTATTTTTTCAGACATTATAGTCGAGAGAACATAGTTTTATATTCAAAGCATTTGACCTGCCATTCCGATCAATTGTTACGGCTTACTTCAGACCAGTATGCCTAGTGCTAGATTTTTAACGTTCTCGATAGCGTGAAAGTTAACGCAAATTTGTATGCAATTGGAAAGTATGCCTACGTTTGCCGCTAGGGGCGCTGTTTCAACTGCATACAAATTCGAGTTAACTCTTACGCTATCGAGAACGTTAAAAAACTCGCACTAAGCATATAGAATAATAATAACTGGGAACAAATCACACACGGTAATCCGGCCCAAATTAAGATTCCCTATGTTATGGACACTAGAGACTGACATATGTTATATACGTTGAAATCATTGAAATATATACAGGGATACACCAATCTATTTATCAAACAGCTTATATTATAAAGCAATTAATTACGTTATAGCATCGGCGTTAAATGACCGCTGTTGTGCAATGGCTGTCCAAATAAATCTTCACGAACCGACAATGTTCCGTTTGGCTTGTAATTTGTCGTATTGTAGACAAAACTTGCGTTATTTATACGACCATTAAAATCGTTTAGGAACAACTTTAGTTGTAAATCAATTTGAGTGTTGTGAAAGGTTGCATCGAAGGGAGTTTTTTTTTGTTTTTGTTTTATGGACTTGTGAATGTGCTCAGGGCACTTCGTGTTAGTTGATTACTAGGGCGCATTGATATCATATTGGTAATGACGTCACCCGTCTTGAAATAAGAATTCTAAACATGAATTGTATGGTATTGTAAAACAATGTCTTGTTTCTAAGACGTAAAGTCGATAATTGCATTTCTTTTCACGTAACCGATTATAATGCGGTTTTCACTAATAAAAAGAGCGCTAATCGAGGAAGGTATAAGAAAATTTGTTTTTTTTTTATTGCTTCGGTGCGTGGACGAGCTCACAGGCCACCTGGTTTTTAATTGGTTACTGGAGCCCATAGACATCTACAACGTAAATGCGCCACCCACCTTGAGATATGAGTTCTAAGGTCTCAGTATAGTTACAACAACTTCCCCACCCTTCAAACCGAAACCTAAGAAATTTGTAAATAAAAAAATATGGCTGAATCGTATTGGCACATACACAAATTATAAACTAGTACCTTTATTTCAAAAATCCACGACAGACAATAAAATACAAAATACTGAATTCATGTCTAAAATCTTTTTTCCAGTACTAATGAAATTCCCGTCTGTACTAGTGCGGAATTCCATGAAAAGCACTACGCGTTTCATCTACTACCTACTACAAAGATACGGGCGTCTTTTTATTATTATTTTTTACCTGTGTAGTAAGTAAAAGGAACAGTGAGTCGGCTAAATTAGAAATTCCTCGTGTGCGTGTTACTCGACGTCAGCAATAGGGACGTGCTCCGACCTATTGAGGTTACCGATCTTTTCAGTTCTGGAACTATTCTTATTATCTCGCCCGATTTGTAGCGAGCTAGACAAGTTATAATATGTTATATACTTCAAAATTGTTACAGATTTTTATTTATTTATTTTTTATTGCTTAGATGGTTGGACGAGCTCATAGCCCACCTGGTGTTAAGTGGTTACTGGAACCCATAGACATCTACGACGTAAATGCGCCACCCAACTTGAGTTAAGTTCTAAGGTCTCAGTATAGTTACAACGGCTGCCCCACCCATCAAACCGAAACGCATTACTGCTTCACGGCAGAAATAGGCGGGGTGGTGGTACCTACCCGTGCGGACTCACAAGAGATCCTACCACCAGTAACAGTAACAGCTCCAAGAGAACTTCCGTAAATATCCCATTTTGCAGTTACGACTAGATATTTTTGTGCAATTATTAAATTACTTTCAGAACCTTGTTGTCGTGACTTCATGAACGATGTTTTTGTTCAAATTTCTTGTTAGTTTATTGTATTTTTCATATTTTGCATATGGCTTTAAGTATTTACTAAAAAAATGCGTTAGATAAACGTATCAGCTTCTTCAACTTCATGAACGATGTTTTTGTTCAAATTTCTTGTTAGTTTATTGTATTTTTCATATTTTGCATATGGCTTTAAGTAATTACTAAAAAAAATGCGTTAGATAAACGTATCAGCTTCTTCAACTTCATGAACGATGTTTTTGTTCAAATTTCTTGTTAGTTTATTGTATTTTTCATATTTTGCATATGGCTATAAGTAATTACTAAAAAAATGCGTTAGATAAAAGTAAGAGCTTCTTTTAGTGTTAAATCAAGATTTACAAAAAAAAAAAACTCCATAGTTTATCAATTAAATTTCCATCAGCTAAAACATATTTGGATTAACGATAATTTACCAATTTAGCTTTCTCATTACTGTCTTCTCATTCGGGGAAGTAATTAAGTAGAAATGAATTGGTCTGTTCGTGCAACGTTTTCTTTAATTAAGTTAAGCTAAAGTCTTATCGTGTTTTATGAACTAAATAGAGTGTTTCAATTTTAGCTAAAGTGTTATAATTACAATGCAAAATTCAATGAGTTTGCACGTTTAATGAATTGGAATGTTGATCCTGGAAGCGCTAAGCTGAGACTACGTTTATTATCTGTGGTAACCGTTTTTTTAAGACTTTAGGGCTTGGGCACGAGTCTTTTAAGCCGACTCTTATAGCTTCTCATTGTTTGTTACATGGCAAAAGGGTTATGAAGAGAATTTGAGAAAGTAGTCCGTGTTACCGTCAAATCGGTAAAACATTAGATAATCTTTCGGATAACCAGTACATAAACTATTACATAAACAAATAAAAACAGCAAGCTACAGTTATTATGATCATCATTTCTAAATAATATCTAAAGATGTATTTTACTATATAATAAATTAGCGGCCCGCTCCGGCTCCGCTCGGGTCTTTAACAAAAATTTCAACGATATTTGACGTTGTTTTATTTTTTTAAATAAAAGAACACTTATCGCGGTATAACTATAATAGTTAGACATAATAATATGCTGTCGCGACATTGTATGTAAATAATAATGTGTTCTACAAAGTCGTAGTACATTATTTTATTCTATCATGAATAGTTTTCGCAGGGCTCGCGATGTAAATAATATTTTAGGTATTTTTTTTACACCTTTTTTACTGGTGGTAGGACCTCTTGTGAGTCCGCGCGGGTGGGTACCACCACCCTGCCTATTTCTGCCGTGAAGCAGTCATGCGTTTCGGTTTGAAGGGTGGGGCAGCCGTTGTAACTATACATGAGACCTTAGAACTTGTATCTCAAGGTGGGTGGCGCATTTACGTTGTGGATGTCTATGGGCTCCAGTAACCACTTAACACCAGGTGGGCTGTGAGCTCGTCCACCCATCTAAGCAATAAAAAAAAAAAAAACCTTGGGTTACATTATTGGAGTTTGAGTAAGGATGCCTAATTTTTTTCAAAAAAGATTATATATAGCCTATGTCACTTGGGAATAGTGTAGGTTCCAAACAGTGAAATAATTTTTCAAATCGGCCAGTAGTTTCGGAGCCTATTCAATACAAACAAATAAACAAATCTTTCCTCTTTATAATATTAGTATAGAAGTATAGATTATAGAAATTATGATGATTCTACAGTGATTCTCAACCTTTTTTTCGTTGCGGCACATATTTAACGATTTCAAAATTTGGCGGCACACAAAAAAAAAAGATAAAAATTATTTACTTACTACACAACACACTGCATAAATAGTTTATCAAAAAATTTTAATATACGAAATAAAGAAAAATATACTATAAATTTTTTTTTGTGGATTTAAATATATATTCATGTTTAAAATATTTTTCTTTTAAAATTATATAATTTAATAATATTAACATTATTATATATTCGCAAAATTTGGCGGCACACTTTTGAAATTTGGCGGCACACAAAAGTGCCGCGGAACAGTGGTTGAGAATCACTGAACTACTACACCTATTTCAGTTAAATTATTCAGCCCAAATTGCAAAACTGAGCTGTGTTACGTATTCCAAACACCACAGTAAATTACACCGGTCGTATATTTAAAGCGTTTGGCTTTAGCATTTTAGCTGTTTAATTGGTTTTAGAGATGAGCTCGGCGCTCGTCACGTATAACTTGAATTTTAATATTTTGGTAGCATCGCTTTTTGACCTTACGAAAAGTGTAGGCGGAGCGTTAATTAGAACTGCTCGGTTTTCATTTTAAGCCTCTAAAAGTCGCGCTTTGGGCAACTCCGTTGAGTGTGCTCGCCCCTAATTCCTTTGAGGTTGGATATGTGCGTTTTTTATCTGAACATAGTAAAGGTTGTGTGCTGAAATAGCATACTTAATGTGGCTTTGGCAAATATTAATAAATTATTGTTTTGGCCAATCAAATGGTAGATCACTTATGATACACTTGGCTCTGCCCCTGGCATTGCTGACGTCTAGGGGCGACGGTAACTACTCACCATCAGGTGGGCCGTATGCTCGTCTGCCTACAAGGGCGATATAAAAAGAAATGCATATTTCCGAATATTCAGACCGTTAGCGATATGCTTACTGGAAGATCTTCCTTTTGTCGCTCCCTCCTAATCGCAATTGTGTTTCATATCGGCTGTGTCATAATTCAACTTTTTATTTGGCATCGATAATGTCTGGTAACGAATCGTGCGCGCAATACACGCTACAATTATCAATTATCAAATTTCGTCAATGACGACGAAGCGCGAAGCTCTCCCTTCATTGTGGAAGTCACGAGCATGCGTTAGATATATCAACTTGCAACAGTTATATTTTGTGTAACATTTAAATTTCGTATTTGATCATGACTTTGTATTTGATGAAAACTGTCCGTATTACTCAGAAAGCCAGGACTGTATTTAATTTATTCCTGTATTCCTCATTTCACTATGTTATCTATCCTATACACCTATTTACGCACTGCTTAACGCAATCCTCTTTGAGGACAGCGTTCCTTTTTAGCCTTCCTTATAGGTTCTAGAAGGTTTTAGAAGGTTTTGTTAGTGTCGGAACAGAAGGTGTGGAATATTCATTTAAATTAAAACTGTTTCACACGGCCATTTTACTTAAACGGACTACCACGACTGTGACCACGGAAACTGTGAAGTATTTGAATCATGGGAAACAACAATGTTTTATGATAATAATAAAAAATGCGAAATTAAACCTTAAAAGTAGTTTTATGTCTACTGGTAAACAAACAAAATACGATACTAATTTTAAAATTGCCAGAGTCGTATAGTAGTTAACTACCTATTTAAATCGGGCAGATTATAATTATTTATGTATGATCATTTTAGTTTTACCACTACCATAAAAATTGTAAATGCTTATATGCGATTTTAACTATCCAATACGAGATATCTCTGAGTCAGAGACGGATTTAATCCAAGTTTTCCGACGTTACAGTTATAGATGTACGTAATATGAAGTACCTATTTAATATATATTGTCAATAAAATATACAAAAAACAATTCAAATGGCAGAAAACTAATAAAAAATTAACTTCTCATCTTATTTTTTTATATAAACCTTTTAATACTGAACTTAGAATGACTAATACTAGCAGATTCAGCTTAGTAGCTTCCAGTACTAGCTCAAGCGACTGTCTAATGGGTAAATGATGCAATTGCGTGGGAGAAGCGTGGGCAGAACTAAGACGATTGAATTAACATGAACCCAACAGAACACGTAATTCCACAATAAAGCATAGATTACGGACACGCAACGGATTACTTTGATTTTGTTCTAGACGTTTCTTGTTAGGTAGACTGTTTTGTCGATTGGAGTTGGCAAAATGAAATCATACGAATGTCTTATGATTTGAATATCATAGAAAAAAATACTTTATTTATGAATTTACTAGCGGCCCGCTCCGGCTCCGCTCGGGTCTTTAACAAAAACGTTATTTTATTTTTTTAAATAAAATAACATTATTGCGGCATAACTACAATAATTAGACATATGCTGTCGCGACACTTTTTGAAAATAATAATGTGTTCTACAAAGTCGTAATACATTATTTTATTCTATCATCAATAGTTTTCGCAGGGCACGCGATGTAAAGAATGTTTTAGGTAATTTTTTTACACCTTGGGTTACATTATTGGAGTTTTAGTAAGGATCCCTATTTTTTTCAAAAAATATTATAGCTTATGTTACTCAGGAATAGTGTAGCTTCCAAACAGTGAAAGAATTTTTCAAATCGGTTCAGTAGTTTCGGCGCCTATTCAGTACAAACAAACAAATCTTTCCTCTTTATAATATTGGTATAGATGAAGGCATTGAATGGACGACAAGCCTTGTTCATTTGCAAATTTGTCAGATAGTGAATTCTAGTGATTTATTGTTTTTGATATGTTTATATAACAAAAAAACATAAATGTATTTCGTAAACTGAAAAACAATCGTAATGTAACAAGTCCATTAGTATTTTAAAAGTAACTTCATCTTCAATAGCTATAATATAATATAGCTGGTGGTAGGACCTCTTGTGAGTCCGCACGGGTAGGTACCACCGCCCCGCCTATTTCTGCCGTGAAGCAGTAATACGTTTCGGTTTGATGGGCGGGGCAGCCGTTGTAACTATACTGAGACCTTAGAACTTATATCTCAAGATGTGTGGCGCATTTACGTTGTAGATGTCTATGGGTTCTAGTAACCACTTAACACCAGGTGGGCTGTGAGCTCGTCCACACATCTAGGCAGTAAAAAAAAACTCTGCTATAACCAATTCGCTGACCATACAATTCTAGGTACATATCTCTGTCAGCAGATAATAGAAACATATTTAATTATTTTCAGTATTAATGAGATAACGAATTAGGTTCGTAATATCTTAATAATTGGATCATTAGAAGCGGAACGTAATTTATCATCGTAAGGTAATGTCTAACGCGATATTCATGCATAGTTACTAACATTCAAATTTCTAATTATTATTATTGTCACGTTATTATTTACAACTTGATTGCTAATTATTGCTTATTTCAAATGAAAGTTTTCGTAGTCACAAAAGACTCAGTTGTCGTATAATGATATTAAAAACACAAAACCGTAACAGTAGCTTTAATTAATCCTATAGCCCGCGTAAGCCCAAGAAAATAATATTAAAATACACGAAATATACCGAACCTCGGAATATTTAAGAATTGCAACATCGCTCTTATATAAATCGTGGCCTTTAATAAATAGTTCTTTTGTATTAAAAAAAATTCTTGCAAAAGTTATGTTATCGTGTTTTCTATTATATTTTGTAAAGAAGAAGATTTGTTAATAAATCACACAGAGTGTTTAGTGGTTTTTTCTTACTTTCGTAAAACTTTTTATGCTTGTATTGACGGATTTAACTATCTCGGTGGGAAAGTGGGTGGCGTGCTTGATTCCTGAGCGGAGAATCGACGAACAGGTTTATTTGCTCCTTGTAGCGCTGTTTTATATCTATTCTTTATATATATAATTCTAATGTACGTGTGTATGTCACTAAACTCCTCCTAAACGGCTGGACCGATTTGAATGAATTTTTTTGTATGTATTCATTCATTCATTTCATTCATTTTGTGTATGAAGGACAACGTCTGTCGGGTCCGCTAGTATATGTATAAGTATCCGTTTATCAGCTTCTGGTTCCCATACAGCATAGAATCCTAGGTTGAGAGATGCCCATTTGTGATTGATTCCCTATTATTTATTTAATGTACAGATACGAAAACTTAGCGATCAGACTTGTCTGTGTGATTACTTTCTTTCTTATCTCAGAAGTTGATGAGGTTCGGTTAAGCTTCTTGTATACATTCGTTTAATATTATTATTATTTATTTAAAATAAAAGCAAAATAGAAAAATAGTGTGTTATTTTGTAAATACAGAAACTATGACAATGAAATAGAGAGAAAGTTTATATTTCATTGAATTAACTTCACACAAAAAAAGTCCTTTAAAAAAGGAATTTGGTAAAAATTAGTTACTGCGTCACCCCTATTATATACACTGTAGATTATTTCGGTGGAGCAGGAGCTAGGGGTCTTGGGCATGACGTGGGAGGAGCTAGACCAGACTGCCCAAGACCGATGTAAATGGAAAAAAATGATTCGAGCCCTACACCCCAGCAGAGGGTAATAGGAAAGAATGACGATGATAGATTAAAGTTTAGTGCGTAGCTCCAACTTAGTATATTCTAAATACCTAATATTACTACTTTCCACTATTATTGTTCTACGAGCAATATGGAGAAATATTTGAAGTTTATAGGTAAATAAGAATATCCTTTTTGTATCAGAGGGCAATTTTTTTTTATAAAGTAATTGAAGTACTAGCAATTTTAGTTGCTAAAAATACATAATTTAATACCAGATTTGTGTAAGAATTGTCTGTTTTGTCTTAAATTAGCATATATAATGATTATGGACAGATATTTAAGAGAAAAATTGTCATTTGCAAAGCGTTTTTATATTTCAACTGTTTAATCCAAGTTCCACAGCAATGAGAATTTTTTAAATAGAAAAAACCTTTTCCTGTACGTACTACACATGATTAATGATCAATGAATTTACATTGTACTGTACCGATAATTTACGATTACCAGTTCAATGTACGGATCAAAGGAAAACCCTTTCGCGCGTATTGCTTTAAATAAATCGGGTCTCCGGTAATGCGGGTCAAATCCTCTATCCGGCCCGGATAAATCACTTAGATAATTTATATTTGATGTTTTTCCCAACGGAAACGTTGGATAAAATACTATTCGGTGTGTGTTTGAAAGGTGTTTTATGGAACATTACTTTAGTCGCAATAACTAAGCTCATTGACGCATCTAGTACAACTGACTGTAACTATACTGAGACCTTAGAACTTATACCTCAAGGTGGGTGGCGCATTTACGTCGTAGATGTCTATGAGCTCCAATAACCACTTAACACCAGGTGGGCTGTCAGCTCGTCCACCCATCTAAACAATAAAAAAAAAGACTAAGTTTGTTATGGTTTACTTAAAGCTAAGTAAAGTTCAGAAACACAGACGAGCTTACGAACAATAAAGACAAGAGCAAGCCTGACAAATCTGACGAACCGCCGTTATTGACAAAGAAATATTATTAAGCTCGACTTATTGAAGTACTACATTCTGAACTTATTTAATATACTCGTAGGTCTTTTGTTAGTTTATCTAAACCTCGTTATCCGTCGGGGATCACTTTTGATGTTTCTTCAGCTGGAAGATACGGTCGGAAAAACTTTCGCATATTTTAACAGTATTAAGTAGAGGCACATACATGACTTGTTTCCAGTCCAGCAAATTGTTTTAAATCAATTTCGGTGGCGGCACTTACGTTGTGATGTCCATGTACTCCAGGAACCACTAAACACCAGACTGACCGCGATTTCGGTAACTCGTTAATGCAATAAAAAAACCGCAGAAATATATATATACTTATATAATACTAGCCGTACTCGCCCGCTTCGTTGGGCACTTAAAATTAACATTATTATAACACCCATATAAATATTACTCTATCCATTAAGTATATGTAGTTTCTACATGGATACCAAGTTTCAAGTCAATCGGTGCATGGTTCAGTATTTATAACGGAACATCCGTAAAAACCACTGTAGATTTATATATGTATTAGTATAAATATACATTATAATAATATTGTTGACGTAGGAAGTCGATTCGCAGCGAGGTCGAGCAGATTATCCGAGGACGAATCCTTGAATCGGAATTAAACAAGAGGTCACATACACATAATAATTATGTTAGTAGCCCTGTTATATTGTTACGCGCTGGGGTTCGGGATAAATAAATTTCCGCCGAAGTAAAACATAAAAAACTGTATTCAACACTTAGAACACTTAAAACACTCAACAAACACTTTAAAACTCTCAATTCGCTTGTTCCGCTTCGCTTCAGGTGATCCGTTCGCTGTTTCGCTTCGAGTAGTTCCGATTACTGACTGACTGCGTGCCATCTCTGCAACGCTTTTATAGCCGATATCCCATCCCTAGAATTATCGAGAATATTCCACACATATCTAGTAGTCGTTTCCGCTATCTGACAATAGATGGCCTTGTACTTCTCGAGCGTTCTAGGTGCTACTAGATTCTTCGATATTCGTTCGACTATTCGCCGATAGATGGCGTTACTCTTACCGGCGTAACAATGTTTTATACAAAAAAAAACGACTTATTCTTTCATGTATATAAATTGTGTGACTTGACACAATGTCACAATCAACGTTACAGTCCACGCCCTAGTCCTTACGGATCCATCAGATCCAATATCCATTGCATTAGACGCCTTCAGCTCTAAAACTAGGAGCAGACTTAGGGATGTTCGATGTACAACCTAACCTAAACATGAGCCCGCTGAGTTTTTTCGCCGGATCTTCTCAGCGGGTCGCGATTCCGATCCGGTAGTAGATTCATTCGCGAAGCAGCTGCCTTTGAGTTGTTAGGTCTCCTTTGGAGGCGCTCGGGCAGTTCTTAGAAAATCCCACCCCCCCTGGCTGAGCCTTTGCTCGCCCACCGGTCCTGGTGAAACTCGGAAGGCCCCGGACTACCAGTAATACCTCATTCATAAAAAAAAACAATTCATACTTCATCTGGTGCGGCGGCGGGTCGAATTGTGCCCCCAACGATATTTCCACCAGAGCGTGGCAGGTCTTTCTCAACCCACCAGCACTAAGGTAGATTAAAATGTTATAGCTTTGCGAAAACAATTTATACTACCTATATAGCTGTTGGTGTCAAACTCTTACAAACACCTGAAATAATCGGTCCGTACGCTGGTACGGGGGTCATAGTTTTCGTCAGCACCAACTGAAAGTACCGCGGCGAGCCGATATGTTCCTCCGCAGTGAAGGTGTTTACTGAGAGTTTTCGGAAAAAAGGTTCAAAAAGAGTAGAGTTCATCCATACTACCTGGAGCCACTGCGGTCATCCAGAGTGCGTTTCCAGAGATCTTTTTTGCCACGTACCATCCGGCTATGGAATGAGCTCCCCTCCACGGTGTTTCCCGAGCGCTATGACATGTCCTTCAAACGACGTATTGTGAAGAGTATTGAGCGGTAGGCAGCAGCTTGGCTCTGCCCCTGGCATTGCTGAAGTCCATGGGCGACGGCAACCACTCACCATCAGTGGGTCGTATGCTCGTCTGCCTATACGGCAATAAAAAAAAAACTTATTTTCACAATTTTTATACGAAGCAATCAACCCTGTACTGACATAACCATGCTTAGTTTTCTTTATAAAGTAATCCGTGAATTCGCACAGATCTGAGAGAGCTCAAAAACAAAATATTGATCGTAAAATTTCATGATGCGAGTTCAAGGAGCTAGCGGCATTTAAATTAGATCTAGATCTCGGTAGGCTCGGCTTGGCTCTGCCCCTGGCATTGCTGAAGTCCATGGGCGACGGTAACCACTCACCATCAGTGGGCCGTATGTTCGTCTGCCCACAAGGGCAATAAAAAATATATTATAAGGTTAATTTGTTCCAAGATGGGGCGATAAAAAGCGCGAAATTCATTATTCCAGTTACAGTATTCCATGTAATATTTTCAACTGTTTTTGACATACGCAAACAGATCAGTTAATATTATAATATAAAATGCACAAACGCACATTTTATATTTAACGATTTAACATTTTGATTACACAATTTGCTTTCTTAATAGAAAACAGAATTTATGTTAACGAGTATCTAAAGCCAATTATGAGTTCAATCATCGTGGTTAACAAATCTGTATTATCAAACAGAAATTTAATTAGAAACTCTTGTACAATATGGAAGCTTGATCAGGCCGAGGTCGCCACATTGTACATAGTATAGTCATTGTGTGGAGTGACTGAATCGATTCAATGATATGGAGCTGAATGGAATTTAGTTGTTGTGATTCCTTCGTTTGTATATGAAATTGGTTTTTAACGAAGCGTAGTGAACTATGTATTAATTTGACGACGCGGAATCAACATTTAGGTACGATCGGACTGTTTGAATATCGGTAGGTCTTGAGCGTTTGTGTATCTGTGAACATGCCGGGTATAGCGTCATCTTCTTCTTGTGCTTCTTCTAGTAGCTGATTTGATGCCAAAGATAATTTTAATATAAGAGATAAGATTTGTCTGTAGGCAAATCTTAATCAGTATGGGGGATCTTTGCAATTGTCTCAACAGTCCGACTGATTTTGGTGATGCTACCATTGTCGCACCATAGTTGGGTCCTGTAATTATTTTGTGACGCCGGAAAGAAAATGTTTTTTTAAAAATCTTCAATTCATTTTGAAAACCTGTAATCAATTAATAATTAATATTAAGCTTTATAGGTCTTTTGTGATATTAGGCTATGGGCGAATTCATAGATGTGTCGTCACTGTTAAATATAGGCTAGTCCAATATAATAGACACAATAGATGGTTCTACGCAATTCGCATTATACTTTTCTGCTAGTCATCATTAAGATTTAGAGAACAACTATACACGTTGGACTTCTATATATGAATATGATTTTCAGCATATGAATGTCGCATATGGCTATAAAGCTACTTTCTAGCTAACACTATTATTGACTAGGAAATAGAATGGCTTAGTAGATAATAGTCGTATTCTACATTCTTCTTCTGAATCGTGTCACTCTTGACACTCATGTAGTGTTGGAAGGGGCAGACTTGATGCGTCTCACGATGTCGCGCCATCTCTCCCTGCATTATGTCTTTTAAAAGTTCATGTTTCGACTTATATCAAAATATAATCGTCCAAAGTAATTATATGTATTTAATCATGGCTATGGCTAAAAACTTCTTGACTAGATTTTAATCCGAAAGTGGCCAAAATCGATATCTAAGTTAGACCTCGGATGTTACGCTCCATAGAGCCCAATTGTGAATTGGACCAAAAGCAAATTACTGTTTTCTACGCACATAAATAGTATTGGTATAGTCGTGGATGGATAACTGCACTGAATAATTGCGGACGTGAATACCAGGTATTAAAATTGGCTTATCTACAGTGCACTTACTATTTATGAGTAGTGGTTTACAAAATTTGCATTTCCGAATTGTCCAGCGATTTAGTTATATTCTAGTATTATTTCATATGTTATTTAAAATATAAAAGCAAAGAAATTATTAAAGACGAAATTCACATACTTCTGCGATTTAACAAAAACATTAACAACAAATAAACTATAAGTATACAATATTTTGAAGTGATAACTTCTTATGGGGGGTACCTAAACCGCTTCGTTACGGAGCACGTTACGGCGCTATATAGTCTGTCTGGCCTCTCTTTCTCTCACGCATACGGCAGCGGCACTGAGATCGTATTTTTTTCCTACCTATGCGGATAGCCTCGAGAGGCTATTTCAGCTTCGCCCTAAAGTTTGTAGGTAAGCTCGCGGGGCTCAAACCGGAGAGTTGCTAACACTGACCCTAGCAAGAGCAGTGCTTCGCAGAATATACCACCGGATCGGAAACGCGACCCACTGAGAAGATCCGGCGAGAAACTCAGTGGGCTGTGTCTGTGGGTTAATTCGCTCATCGAGCCCTTCGTCGCAAGCGACGGGTTCGACGAGGACGGTGACCAGTGCTTGTGGTGCCTAAAAGCACCGTTAATGGATCAGGAGGATCCGTAATGACGTGCTTTGGGCGACGTCGACGGTTTACCATTCGGTCTACTGGGTCGGGTATGAAGTTTCCAGCGGCCACGATGAGAGGGTTCTCATGTCGTGCCGCCTTCTCAAAATGGCGCACTGAGAACGTATGTAACTCTTAACTATTTATAAATCTTTTTCAATGTATGTTACAATTTTTCTTACATTATCATATTAATGTACAATACAATCCTTACAATCCTTACATTATCATAAAATTCTAGTAATGACCTAAGTTTTTCTTAAGTTAAACAATTTCAATATTAAATAGTTCAACATAGATTAGCTTAAGCTATCACTTCTGTCTAGCGTCCTGAAACGCAGACTTTTTTTTATAAAAGCTTTAACTTGGGAATAAACAATTAAATTAGTCACAACCAGTCTAACCCTGTCAACCCATTTCAATTACCTAAGCAGTTGGCTTAACATGACCAAGCCTTGCATAAACACAGGATACTTATCCTGTATCCTGCTTAATTTTAGGGTCAGTGCATTTAAATGAGATCGCCAGGGTATCTCGTAAAATACGACAGCTAGATTTCAAATATTTTGCTTTCCAGTTCAAAGGATGGGATGTTGTTAGTCCATGTTTCAATGAAATGGAGATTTCTTCAAATTAAATTTCTTCTGTATATAAATTTGATTCTAGTAAATCCTTAACTTCTAGAGATTGTCGGGTAAAAAGAAACCTTATTTAGTTCGCATTCCAATTTCTAAAGGAGAAACGTCAAAATTAAATTTCTTGTCAAAATTGTCGAGAGTAATTGTCAAGTTTTAGCTTTTTCATTTGGTTTTCTATAATCTTTCCTATTCCATTCACACGTTGTCTAATCTTGTCTCGACTTACTATAAAGTACCTTATAACAATTACTATTTAAAAAGAAAACCTTTGCAGAAGATTTACACATGTAACGGCTAAGGTGAAAGTCCCGTAGTTCCATTTATGGGCTAATTAAAGTCTGGTTAATAATGCGGGTAGTTAATAAAGGGGCTGTGTTCGATCCTGCACGGTTCGATAAGTGCTCACTCGAGCGTCGCATCTCTTGGATAGCAGCGATCTATTTGATGGATCTAATCAAAGGTTTTGAGCGGTGGCCGACAGCGGTGTATTGGTGTTACTGGCACTGTTTAGGGGTACATTCGCATTGGACTGAAGATCGCTTTTTAGTTGAATTTAAAAATGATTTCGATGATGGCGTATAACTTGTTATTTTTTGCTTGTATTCATGGACGTGCTCACAGCCCCCCTGATGTTAAGTGGTTACTGAAGCCCATAGACATCGACCACGTAAATGCGCCACCCACCTTGAGATATAAGTTCTAAGGTCTCAAGTATAGTTAAAACGGCTGCCCCACCCTTCAAACCGAAACGCATTACTACTTCACGGCAGAAATAGGCAGGTTGGTGGGACCTACCCGCGCGGATTCACAAGAGGTCCTACCATCAGTTACCAGTAATAAAGTACCAGTACCAGTACTTGTATCAGCATTCGGTAATAGAACAGTTGAACATTATAAAATATCAAAAGAGTTTTCATTTGCTAATTCGATCTCAGAGAAATGATACAACTTTTGCAAAAGGAATGAATGTAGCATACTTCACTCGAATATTACAGTAAAACATTTCATTATTCATAGCAGAATAAATAGACTGTGTTTGTATAAAAAAAACAATTCAGTTCATGACAAAAAGGCGAATCGACAATACAATTTAGGTCATCACGAAGTCGCGAACATCAATAATTCATCGGTGGTTGCTCAGCTCTCCCCATACATCTTTTGAAAGTTAACCGCGCCAGGAGAATTGTGTGCTGACGTATTTTTATATGAAAGGAGCGCTTCTTTCGTTTTCCCAATGAATTGACATTTATCGATGTCAAAGTGAACAAAGTAAAATAACAGTATATTTGGAAACGTCACAAAGGAACTTGGCGCTTTTGAATTTTCTTCTAGTCAATGAAAACGAGGATTTGATCCGCCTAATGGCACAAGATGCGAGTTCTTAACGAACGCCAGTTGTGCCAGGATTAGAGTTAATCAATCAATATTTCAAATTGAAAAGACTGGAAAGAATTGAAAGAATTATTGGTGCTAGGACCTTTTGTGAGTCCGCGCGGGTGGGTACCACCACCCTGCCTATTTCTGCCGTGAAGCAGTAATGCGTTTCGATTTGAAAGGTGGGGCAGCCGTTGTAACTATACTTGAGACCTTAGAACTTATATCTCAAGGTGGGTGGCGCATTTACGTTGTGGATGTCTATGGGCTCCAGTAACCACTTAACACCAGGTGGGCGGTGAGGTCGCCAGCCCAGCAAAGCAAAAAAAAAATAATTGGAATTTATCATTTAAATTTTGAAATTTCATTTAAATACATTTCCAGACACGGAACACACTGAAGTGCTAGCTTTTAAGTGTCTGACTCTACACGAGAAAGTTACCCGATCAGCAACTTAGACCGTATACGGAGTACTCTAAGCTTACCCATCTGTAATTATTATCTTCGATTGCTTCCTCTTCACCCTGTACATAGGCGTTCAATTAATCGAGATTCCCGAATGTTCTGGAATCGATGGACATGTATATGAGTTCGCTTTCATTTTAATCGTTTTTTTCATACAGGGAATTTTTTTTTATTTGACACCGCTGCAAAGTTCTAAGAATTATAACATTCTTCATTGAGTCTCGAGAAGAAAATTACATTTTCAGGGTGGGCTGAGACATGGTTTCACCGCGGTTACGCATTGCTAACTTTCAATCATTTGAGCAACAAGACCATTAGCTGTTCGTAATTGAAAGTATTTTCGTCAGATTCTAAGATTTCAAAGAAATAACGTATCTGTTATTCTAATTGACATGAAATAAATGCCTTGAAAGCGGAGGCTAAGGGTAAAAACAAATTATATATAAAAATCAACGGAAATCAATTTTCACAGCGGAAGAGGTATAATTTAACAACATCTTGCAAAATAATTTTGTTTACTCTCTCGACGTAATGTATTATATGTATATATACACATTGCGTTGTTTCATTTTATTTGGATATTATATTTTGTAACTTTGCTTTAGCTATGACTATTTTCTGATGGCACGCATGTTGCAAGCTCCCAAGGGTTGTTGCCACTCTGACTTATCTGACTTTGTCGCGAAGTTATAAAATGAGGAGCAGCATACTCGTTATTTCAATACATCTAAGACTTCGGCCTGATGTCTCAAGAGGACAGCGGCATAAAAGGAGCTAAGTAATCGCAATTTGAAATGAGTTTTGCAATCGCATAACTGTCTTAACGTAAAAAATGAAAATCGCGTACAGAACTTGTACATGTTGTGGAGGTATACGATAAAAGGAAGACCTTCCATCAAGCGGGTGATATTGCTCGTTAGACCGACGGTCCGAATGTTGTTGACCCACTGAGTTTCTCGCCGAATCTTCTCAGTGGGTCGCGTTTCCGATCCGGTGGTAGATTCTGCGAAGCACTGCTCTTGCTAGGGTCAGTGTTAGCATCACTCCAATTTGAGCCCCGTGAGCTCACCTACTAGTTAAGGTTACGCTGAAATAGCCTTTCAAGGCTATCAGTTTAGGTAGGAAAAAAAATGTTGTTGTTCGGAACTTGTACATATTAAGCTTAGCAAACTTATGCTTATCTTGAAAATGTCGTAAGCGAGATTCAGGCATCTGTCAAATATCTTGTGTTGTATGATGGCCACCCGCCGCAATGTTAGCATATGTCTAATTGTAAATAAATATGTATTATTTCAAATACTAATATTTTAGTGAAAGTTTACTCACTTATAAATCTCTAGAGCTTTAAATATTAAAGCATAGAACCAGAAGCATTGATAGGTACCTCTCTATTGTATGACGCGCAGAAGGTAAATAAAAACCCTAAACAAAAGATAAAATAAGACTTAACTTCAGTAATTACTGCACAAAATTACAACGAGCGGTGCTTATCTCGAGCCTATAAAATGCGGTAATGGCAGTTTCCCTTTGCAGGGTAAAGTTTGCATTTGACCTCACCCCCTTTTTCAATGTGTTGTCTATTTGCGACTCTAAGACTATGCTGGTAGCGTTTAATTCAGTTTAACTCTCGACATCGGGATAATGAAAACAGCCTTCTGCTACTGTTTGTATGTATACGCTGAAACAATTTGTAATCGATCACGTTTCATGACTCGTTTTTCTTAATCTAGACCTTGTGCCTAGCGCACTAAAGTTCACTTTGCGATTTGTTTTCAGCTGTCTAGAGCGCAAGGTTGACATTTAAAGAGGTCTTTGTTTTTGTCCAAGGTTAAAAGCTTTCCGTTGCGAGCTTTTTGTTAAAATACACTAGTGACGCTAAAGCTTAGTTATAAGTATTCGTTTCGTGTTCATTGAGACAGAACTCTAAGCTCAGTTTAAGTTTTCCAGTTACTTTAACTGGTTTAATATTGTTTTCTAATTTTTTTTTTATTTAGAGTTTTTTATGTCGTGTAAATCTATTATTAGTTTTTATTAAATCGTTTTTTTTTATGTTTCGGATTTAAAGTTGATGTATTCAGAAAAAAAAAAAACTTCAAAGACGTCGGCTGACAATTTATGCTAATGTGCTTTATCGAATTCGCTTCGAATAGGGTCTCGGATCGAATTTATCCAGCAATATGTTTTCAAACAAAATATATTATGTACTCTGTGCCCCTGGAATAAATCTCATTTTGTTATAGGCACGTTTTGTTGAACGGTAATTCTTTTTATTAAAGTCTGAATGCCAGATTCGGGTAGATCACCGATTGCTGTAAAACACTGTGGTTCTATCATAGCATATTTAGTGCATAAAATTTAATCAATAAAAGAGATCGTTTACTGTTTAATATTATGGCACGTATTGGCGTACACACTAACACGTCTACAACTCATCTTTTTTTTATTGCTTATATGGGTAGACGAGCTCACAGCCCACCTGGTGTTAAGTGGTTATTTGAGCCCATAGACATCTACAATGTAAATCCGCAACCCACTTTGAGAAAAGAGTTCTAAGGTCTCAGTATAGTTACAACGGCTGCCCCACCCTTCAAACCGAAACGCATTGCTGCTTCACGGCAGAAATAGGCAGGGTGGTGGGACCTACTCGTGCGGATTCACAAAAGGTCCTACCACCAGTAATTACGCAAATTATAATCAATATTATCATCTGCTCATAGTCCGCGCGATTGATTGCATGGAAAGGAAAAAATGCCACTTATTGAACATACAAGAGTATCGCCGAACTGTTAACCACTGTTCATATACGAACACTATGGCTTTAAATTAGCAGAAGAGCTGTTTGAAATTAACAAGATGATAAGTAAGGCACAGTAAATATCTCCGGGTCATGCAAACTTTGTTACTGAACTCACTAACTGCTCTGAAGATGAAAGGACATATGTTGTTCGCTTTCCACTTAGTTCCTCACTGTGGTATATATTTGGGAAATATACGACGGAAGGAAAGATCTTCCACCGAGCGGATGATATTGCTCGGTAGACCGACGGTCCTAATGTTGTTGTTCGGAACTTGTATATATGCGCTTTATCTTGAAAATGTCGTAAGCGAGATTCAGGCATCTGTCAATTATCTTGCGTTGTATGATGGCTACCCGCCACATCACTCCCCTCCGAGACTGGAGGTCGTGTCATTTTTAGTTAGCGTTGTCCGTGCTGAGATTAGCTTGCAAGGGCCAGTGCTGCTCGAAGCCTGCGGTGAGTCGAGGCTGAGCTTGAATGCTGCGTGCGTGTCGCCAGTGCTGCTCGAAGTTTGCAGTGAGTCGAAACTGAGCTGAATGCTGCGTGATTGTCGCCAGTGCTGCTCGAAGTCTGCGGTGAGTCGAGACTGAGCTTGAATGTTGCGTGCGTGTCGTGCGTAGTCCATGTGATGCAGAGCTGCCACGCCGGAGATGTGTGACCCCAAGCGCTACCCGCCACATATAAATAGGACGTAGTATAAAGCGATTATGAGGTTGTGGTAGTTTTTGATTCTGATCCGGTAGTAGATTCATTCGCGAGGAACCTGATCTTAAGCTGTTGGGCTTTCTTCGGGGGCGTTCGGACAGCTGTTAGCATATTTTTATTGCTTAGATTGGTTGACGAGCTCACGGCCCACCTGGTGTTAAGCGGTTACCGGAGCCCATTTTGAAGTCGTCGTGGCCTAAAGGATAAGATGTCCGGTGCATTCGTCTTGAGCGATGCACCGGTGTTCGAATCTCGGGCGGGTACCATTTTTCTAATGAAATACGTACTCAACAAATGTTCACGATTGTCTTCCACGGTGAAGGAATAGCATCGTGTAATTAAAATCAAACCCGCAAAATTATAATTTGCGTAATTACTGGTGCTAGGACCTCGTGTGAGTCCGCGCGGGTAGGTAAAACGGCTGCTCCACCCTTCAAGCCGAAACGCATTACTGATTCACAGCAGAAATAGGCAGAGCGGTGGTACCTACCCATGCAAACTTCATAACGTGAATGCCGCCAGTCACCTTGAGACGTGAGGTCACATTTACAATTCTGTTGTAGATCTGTAATTCTGTTTTAGGCAGCGGCTTGGCTCTGCCCCTGGCATTGCTGACGTCCATGAGCGACGGTAACCACTCACCATCAGGTGGGCCGTATGCTCGTCTACCTATACTGCAATAAAAAAAATAAAAAAATCTTAGACCCTTCGAACAGGACGCATGCTTTACGCAGTCTGGGCTTGTTCAATGTAATGATGACCGGTATGTTAATTCCTATTAATTTGTATTGTTACAGGTAAGAACCGCAGATAGATTGAGTTGGACAAGAAAATCAAGCGCTCACCCACCTGCCCTGGTAAAACTGGGCCACCTCTCAAACATAAAAAAAAACCACAAGCGACAGTTTTAATTAAACAATTCGATTCAGACAAGTTTACGACTCTTAAAGGTCCATAGTATTTTTCTTTTCAAACCGTTCCTTTAAATTAAAAAAAAAAACAAAAAAAGAGGTTTGTATCTATCTCTTTATTCGTTTTGTTTGTCTAATCTGGAGAAAGTTTGATGAGAAAGTAGGGAGCGGCTTGCTGAGGATCGTAAACGAAGTTGATCACTGAATATCAGGTGAGACGTATTCTCGTTTAGCTAGGTAGGTATTAAAGATAATTAACACAATATGCGGCAAGTGCAATTTCTCGAGTTCCCTAAGTTTATATTAAAATATAAGGCATACGATTTCCAATAGTTAAATTTATTTTGTAGTTTTTTTATCTTATAAAATATTTTTAGCTAAAGAAACGAATTGATTGAAACTCATTAACAATGATGCGTTTTTTGTATTTGAAATCGGAAGCAATGGAATGGTCTTTACGTTTTTGCTTATGGTGAAATCTGTTCTATTCTTAGAAATCAATTCAGATGTAATGTTTCAAAGTCATTTTATTCTTTTAATTACTCATAAGAATGTGTTGATAGGCAACCCTAAGTAGAACTTGTAAGTGCTGCAGTCTAGGAGGTTGCAATCGTAAACAAGTAGCTTGTAATACATACAAAAAGACTAGTATCAAATGACACCCTTTGGGTTACAAGACCAATTCTAGTTAGAACAAAAACAATGCTTCGAAATGTGAACCTCCTCTTAAAGTCTGGAAGTTATGTGTCACCAAAAATACTATAGGTGCTTTTCTCAAATTGGTACAGAATAGTATCAAGTGACAGACACCCTTTGGGGTACTAATTCTAGTTAGAACAAAAACAATGCTTCGAAATGTGAACCTCCTCTTAAAGTCTGGAAGTTATGTGGCACCAAAAATATTATCGGTGCTTTCCTCCCAAATTTTTCTCGGAACGTTTCCTTCACGCATGAAAGCTTCGATATAAATTTTCTATGACCAGTGCGGAGCCGCGTGCCATATGACCGTGTCCCGAAGCGTGAACTCATAAATGTACGGAAATATTCAGTTTTTTATGGGAACTTTACGTTGGCGTTATGGCGTTGTTGCGTACAGTTTTGTTCCCCTCGAGATGTTGTTATCGTATTCACAACCTTCGGATGGAGCTCAAGGCAGCATTTGAAGGGGAAATTTAGATAAGTTTACGAAGGGTGTATCACTTTTGTTCGTAATAAAAAAATATTACAAGCAATAATTTTGTTTTGCGATCTGATTTATAGTTGAATCAGATATAGTAAGAGTTGGCCACGAAAATACAGTTATTAATTGGTTGACGTTTGAAATTGTTTGGGTTTTTATTAAATGTCATTTTCTGTTAATGTTGCTATGACTAATTTGTCGTGGGGACTCAGAGTCTATCAAACACACCAGATGCATTTACCCCAGTATTTGAAAACCCCAGAGTATAGTTAACGACAGCGATAACATTATCGTCCCCTTGTCATATCGAGAAAAGCAGAGAGCGAGTAATTCTGAGCTGCAACCCTCCCAATTGCATTTGAGGGTGAGTTACTTTGAAGCATCATCTTTCATCATAATGTATTCTTTGGAGAAAATAACATAATTTGCATCTTTAATAAGCGCTCGTTTGGTGACTAAGAACAAAATATACCCCATATTCATTGATGCACACGACCAATATTTACTTTTACCAAAAATCTAATAGCAGATTAGGAATGTATTTCTCTTTTGTGATTTCGTATTTTTGAACGGAATTTTTTTATCTATTTTGAAAATAAACTTATTAATAATATTAAAGCATACGTCATCATTTTAGAACTTAGGATAGAAAAGTCTTTTTAGATATATATACCAATGTATGCAAAACGTTTTGTGTAGACATTGTAAGCGAAGGCTATTGTTCCTCAAGTCGAAATTGCCCCTCGTCTCGACGCGTTCGTTGACCGTTCAAAATGAGACTTTCATTTCTTGACTTTCTTTACAAGATTTATTGCTGGAAAACCGTTTTCGGTGTTATTATATTTTTTTGACAGCAATTCCTTTTCAACGAGGGTCAATCTTGGAATATTTCACAAACGAAATCGTCAGTAATTTGAGTGTTGTTTGCGGATGCTTTTTTTAAATATATATAAATATTTTTTATATTGTGACATTACGTTCTTTGTCAGCACGATGGTGTTTTTTTCATTTTATTTTCATTGTGTACATGCACATTCGTTATCTTGGCTCTATTTAATTTTTTGGGCTAATTCTTTTGGTTAAATGTTCCTGTCAAAATCAACTACGTATTTTAATGTGTGAATTTAAAAGAACCGTAAATAAAGGTACCTAAGAACGGAAATGATCGACCCATTGACTTCTATTTCGAATCATAAACACGGGTCAGCGTGTAATCAAAATTACTCCATTGAATCACATTGTCTGAAAGGATCGCGATTTTATGGCGGAACTGTAAAAGTTTTATGCCAACAATAAAATTGACATAAAATTGACCGCCTACCGGAAACGGAATATGTCAGCATCAGCACGAGTGATGATTGGAATGTTTCATACACTCTGTGGTTGTTACATGGAATTCTGCGGTTCGCTATGGTGGTTCTGGTGTATGTAATGTACCTATATCGAGCTATTTAGTTAAACCATTAATATGATACGGTAAAGTCATGACGAATTTAAAAGGGCCTGTGTAGACCCAGCTAAACAAAAAAAACAATTTTGATTTTCACGTGTATTATTGAATGATACCAACAAATATATGTAAACATGTACATTTATTTATCAAAATCAAAACAATAACGTTTTGGATCACACTCATACTTAAGGGCTCCATAAAGGTTTATATTTAAAATTTAAAGCATTATTATGTCTTCTATCTAGTTGGAACTGTGTGTTGGAAATGTTGCAATCCGTGCTTTTTCTGTATATTATAGAAAGAAAGAAAGAAAGAAAATCTTTATTCGCCAGAAATATAGTTTACAAGATATAGGACATAGCTTCATATATTTCGCCTGTTTAGGCATGCGAAAATTTAATTTATTTTTATATTAATTATAACACAAAATTTACTAAATCTATCTATTTTTACATTCTATCACTTCTTATTCTAATATTTTATTATGTACAACACTTATCATTTAAAAATTCTTGCACACTATAATAAGCCTTGTCTATTAGCCATAAATATAATTTTCTTTTAAATTGAGTTAGTGGAAGATCTCTTATGCTGTTTGGTATCTTATTAAATATTCTGATAGTCATAGGATAACAGTTTGTATGGTAGTAACGAGTATTTATACCCAATATTATACCTAATATACAACAACTTCTTAATTTATTACAGATGTTAATTCAGTATTCATCTGATATCATATGACATATTTCTATACTTATAAATTTTGATTTAGTTCGGTAGATATAATTTTAATTATACTCATTTTCATTCAGTCAAGAGAGAGAGACTTCTTTCGAAAACACAATGGGCAGTTATTATCACGGAACTATTCTTGTTCCTCAGTTTCTTCATTGAAAGGCTTTGTTAGGGTTTTTTTTTATTTAAATTATCCCTAATAAAGTAGAGATCTTTAGTGAAGTCTACTGGAAAATATTTTTAAGAATTTTATTAAAGATCGTTGAAAGCTTAAGGCTTTCCAAGGTCTTTCCAAGACTCAATTTTTAAAAGATCGACTTTTGCTTTCGTCATTGACATGATATGTCCGTGTTACTATTATGCGGCGTTGGACTTCTGGAAATAAGTTTATCTACATTCCGATACCCGTTTTTTTATGAGGTTCGAATACTTTTCGTCTAAGTCTATTGTTTGTACCCATGGAACTTCTCCATTATACTAGTAAGATCTCATTTGGATTTTCGTGAAACCATGGTAGAGGGGGGCAGACGAAATTTCGCTATAGAACTCTAAAAACAAGATCCACAGTTTTTTCTTACTCGGAACGGTGTTAAAATTAAAATGCATATTAATTGGACAGGGAAAATTTTGTACATAAAATATTGAAGGAAAATTTTTGGCAACTACCCGACTCTCTCTCTGTTAGAAGCAAGGAGCTTTCGCATTAGAACGACGGGCTCCCCTCCTCTGGGAACGATTACAGTTTTTCGAGGCCGGATCGACCCTCCATCGGCACTTTCGGTGCTTTGGAGGGTATATTAGGTCCCCAGTGCGCAAACATCAACACTTTGTTCACGTAATTTTTGAGAGATGTGTTAAAGATTTGCGCCTCGATAACATTGCCGGTGGGATCATTCAAAGTCTGGTATTTCCTTCAGTATCACTACATAGTATAAAACAAAGTCGCTTTCTCTGTCCCTATATCTGTCTGTCCCTATGCATGCTTAAATCTTTAAAGCTACGCAACGGATTTTGATGCCGTTTTTTTTAATAGATAGAGTGATTAAAGAGGAAGGTTTATATTATAATAACATCCATTAAATAATAGAGAAATCAATAATAAATTACAGTTTTCGAAGCGAAGCGAGGGCGTGTCGCTTGTATTGTATACGGGAGTCGTAATTTAAGTTAACTATTTAATTTTATTCATAAAACTGTTTTGACGGTAGTTAGCATAAAATTAAAATGTCGACCAATGACACTTTAAGTCTTCCGTTAGCATGAAAACTGTAAAGTATTTGAAAAGTCCTAAATTATAATAAATGAATATCGCGAGACTAAATTGAATAAATAATAGTTTAAAAAAAGCGTGGCGTGCTTTTCAGAATATTATCAAAATAACCCTTCTAATCATATCTGTTTATAAAATATCTATAACTACTGATACCATGCACCCCATGCTTTTTTTACAATAAAATCATTCTTTCTTACCCTATTTTTAATTCAAATTTATTAAAAATTATTTGCTATTTTTACTTTACGACACGATTAAAATCAAGA
Organism: Bombyx mori; assembly: GCF_030269925.1. NCBI lineage: Eukaryota > Metazoa > Arthropoda > Insecta > Lepidoptera > Bombycidae > Bombyx > Bombyx mori. The sequence continues at coordinate 11,616,392 of NC_085124.1, read as the reverse complement.
TGCTTATAAACCACTAGATCTCATTTACTGTTAAATGGTTACCATTATTGAACTTGAATTCGAAATCTCAATTATATGAAGAAGATTTAAAGAAAAAGCTCATGTACGATCAGTATTTTAACACTTTAAAAAGCACGTGAGGTTCAGAGGCCAATACAGGTTCATATTACGGAAATGGATCCGAATTTTAACATTTTCTTTCAGAGCAATCAATTAAGATATCATCATGCCACTTTCTGTTTCACTACAGAGGAAAGCCGTTTGGATAATCGGTAATCGCCGTGGTATAAACGAATGATGGTTCTTGTCTATGAAGACAAGAAGTTAAACAAAAGGCGTACATATAATTCCGACTTCATTACCACACCACTCCACAATTTTAAGCGAAAACCGTATTTTTATCGTACAAAAACTCATTTTAACCAGCAAAAGCCTGTATAATCCTCATTCCGGTTCTCGCCTACGCCATAAAATACTCGCATTACTGCAAATTGGGCGCGCACCCACATTAAATCTCAAAACTCAGCCGTATCGGGAGTAATGGTGAAAAAGTTTGAATTAAAAAGTTAAATCAGATTAAGTGGATCGGTTGGCGATGAGTGTACGTGTTTATGTAGTTGTTTGTTTTATTAATTGGGTTCGTTCGTGAGATAATTAGACTGTGGTATTGACTGGTATTACCCGATTAACGATACGGATTGGGGTCGTTGAACTAACAAGGGTTGCGGTGAATCTGATAATAAACTATGATGCATATTTGATTACCCTCGTGGGTCGTGCGAGTATGTTCTAGCGATGCGGTTCAAACAATATTGATAGTAAAACGTTACACGTATGTACCTAGTAAATATTAGAGATAATATTATTAGCATATTATATTAACGGTACCATTAAAAGATCACGTAGTCGGTTTGTTTGCAAATGATGCCCGTGTGAGTCACTCAATTAGCATCTTTAATCAGTTTAATTCGGTCTTATAAAAAACTAATCAATTAGAACCAATTTAAAGAACAGGAAAAAGTAGAAACAGAAAATAACAAACCTTTTCTTTTTATGATAGATAGAGATCGCAGTATTATGGACGAGAAACACGAGATTCAAGTTTTTTTCCCTACATATTCGCTGGTAGCCAAGAGTCTATTAAAATTTCAGCTACGCCCAGACGGGTAGGTGAGCTCATGAACTCAATCTGAGAGAATTTGCTAACACTAGCCCTAGCAAGAGTAGTGCTTCGCAAAATCTACCACCGGATCGGAATCGCGACCCACTGAGAAGATCCGGCGAGAAACTCAGTTGGCTGTGTCTATGGATTACTCGTCGAACTCTTCGTCGTAGTTGGCGAGTTCGACGAGGACGGTGACGGGTGCTTGAGAGGCCTAATAGCACCAAGAGTGAATCCGGGGGACTCGATAAGACATTTTTCGGGCGACGACGGCTTTGGATTGTCCCGTCGCGGTCGTATAAGACGAGATTCAAGTCTTAATTGTACGACGCCTGTCCGATCCTTCAAAGTACTCATGACTGTTTCGCGGCAGAAATAGGCGATGGTACATATTCGAGCTGGGTTACAAGAGGTCCAACGATGCGTCTAATTTTTATGGTGTTAAGGTCGTATGTTCCTTTTCGGTACGGATGGGTGTTTCTGGATAAAAATAGGGGAGGCTAGGTTACATAATACCTTATAATTAGGAAGTGCTAGTTGGCGAATGTAGTATGATGGTGCAAAGGAAAAAGGAACGCTATTGCTCGTTTTCCGAAGAACCCCTTAATAGCTTTAACAATATTCATGGAATGAAGGTGGAGGTGGTGCTAATCTTGACTGAGATAACACGAGAAACGAGTGAAATTCACATACGAAGCTCCGACGCTCGGTGGTAGAACTCTCCCGGTCGATTTCAATAAATTGTTCAAAACACATTTAACTTAGGCCTTTTTACTGTCATAAACTGGACACCAGCGGACTACACTTTAAAGAATTCCACCACTTAATTGCTTTGCACAATGAGATCAAGCTGGAGTTTGGTCTAAATATTTTTTCTCAGCCCAATAACGATTTTATGAAAGGCAATCAAAGTTGGGGAATAGAATCAAAGGGAACTTCAGTTATTAAAGCTCATTGTACAACAGCTTTGTTAGAGAGCTTTTGTTTACGCAATCCCAAAGCTCGGGGTGAGACAAAAACACTTGACGACGGAAAGGTCGGCCTGAAACTAATATAAATTTAGGCGCTTTGTATTTCAAACTAATAGTCGTGTTTTTTGTTTAAAACTGATGTTTGTTTTTATCCATTGTATTATATTAGTGTTTTGAATTTAGATTTTTGGGACTGAGAAAAGGATAAGATTTAGGACTCACTCTGTATTTCGTTGATGCACTATTCAATTTTCTCAATGTCGAGAGCTATATGTGCTGATTGATCAACAAATCACAATTTTATTGTTTTTGCACCGGCACCATGTTTTAGTTTTTTTTACACACTTCGCGCCATTTTCATACGCGCGTAGTTTTTCTTGTAGTGTCAACAGATGGCGTGGATAGGGGATTGAGGAAGGAATAAGGAAAAGGAAGTCCCAACAATTAGTTTTAGTAATAATATAAGACAATATATAATATGAAAATACATTTATACGGCATCGACTATTTAGGATTTGTATTAATTTCAGTTCTTAGTTAAAGATTCAGGTCTGATTTTTTATTGCTTGGTTTGTTTATGTGTGCTCATTTATAGTCAGAATAAGTACTGAAGACAAAGGGTAGCATAACGCGATTGCCTCCATCGAATTTCAGTAATGGGAATGAAATCTCAATTTTACGGCTGCACATATTGGCTATCTCATTCCTCAAATTAGAACGCACTGTGGGTGACTCACATATATTTATTTATTTTATAATATTTTATTATAATTACACTACACAACAACACATACATACTTTATTTTATATCAACACATTCATTTATCACACAATCATACAAAACATTATTTACACTTAACAAAATAATATTCACAAGCAAAGTCAGGCGATAACTGCAGTATAGCGGCGGCGATATATTTCGCTAGTACATCGGTCGCATTTTTACCGATCCACCGCCACCAGTCGAAATCTGACTTGCGAGCGCGCATCCCGTATTATCTTTTATGTTCTACGCCTTTTATAATTTTTGCTTTTCGTTTCGTGTACTGCTTGTGTTGCTTGGACTATCTGTTTCTTGTTACTTTCTCCTTCTTTCTATATACTTATTGTGTTCGTCTTAAATAAAAACTTTCTTTGTCTCCATTTGTGTTTGGAAAGACATTATAATACCAACCCTCAAGACGACCAAACGCACGACTATTTTCCAGCAGAAATAGGCAGGATGAATATGCCTATCTTTTTATGTAATATGTTAAGTTTAACGTATTTTAAAATAAACTAGTGGTCCCGCAGTAGTCGACATTCGACTATAATTAATTGGAATTGTAAGTTTGTACACTATTATGGTTGTATTTAAACTTCTATAATCACAAATTTCACCAAGGCTACTCTATCAAAAAATATTAATAAAGACAAACAATATTTAATCTATTCTCAGTTTGACCACAGACGTCAAGAACAAAAGTTTGACAATAAATAGTATGCATGCGTGTGTGCGTCAAATACATGGTATGTAGTGTGTGTAATGTTTTATTTATTGATTTAATGTATCTTTTATGCATTATTTAAAAAATATATTAGCATTGTGCACTTCTTCTCTGTATTCTCTACAAGTGTGGAAAATTTCATACTCCTCCGTCCGCGCAATTTTCGTAAAAAGGGATACAAAGTTTTTGCTTCACGTATTAATATATAGATAAATAGCAAACAGCAAGGCACCCTCGATCATACTTAAAACTTTGTTTTTTTTTTTTAAATAAAATCAATTATTAATTTCAATAAAAAGATCGCATGATACATACACGTTTTCATAACCCAAACAACACAACCTTAATGGAAATATTTTAATTTTTCATTGTTTGTTCGTCAGCCTTTTGAAGGTGTATTTGTGGAGACCCGGGTTCCCGTTGCCTTCACAAACATAGCGGGTGCGAAGGCCTGTCTGTAGAGGCGTACCGTGAAACGACTCCATTCATGTTAATGACACTATCTTTGTGAAACTTTCACGTTTTTGTTGGAGCTCGACGCGCGGAAATGTCCGTGATGCGATTTTTTTTTTTTGTACACCTCTCGTCGGATCTTCCTTTGGCCGTGTAAATGATAATATTTCGTTTATAGAATTTATATAACGATACACAAAAGCATATCTATCTGTATATATAAAAATGAATTGCTGTTCGTTAGTCTCGCTGAAACTCGAGAACGGCTGGATCGATTTGGCTAATTTTGGTTTTGAATTATTCGTGGAAGTCCAGAGAAGGTTTAAAAGTTAGATAAATATGAAAATGTTCGGAATTATATAAAAACAAATAATTTAGTTTTTCCTTTGATGTGTCCCCCGTCGGACGGATTCCTTTTGTTTGTTTTAAGTTTATTTTATACAAAAGTTTAAGTCTTTTAGTTATCGATTGAGGCACTACGATGTCTGCCGGGTCAGCTAGTTAAGAATATAAATTATATATCTTTCTTGTCTTCTTCATTGTTTCCTGACTGTTGAGGATTGCGACCACATGTGAATATCCTCCAAAGTTTTCGGTCATGGTGGCGCAGAACGCACGGTATGGACTTCCAACAAACGCTTTCTTAACCAAATCTGACCATCTGGCTGTATAAGTACAGTATATATACTATAGATTAAAAATGTAGGTATTAAAAAGATAAAATGAGGTTTTGACTCTGGAGTAGAGGCCACGTATTCTTAAGCGCAACGTTAGGCGACCCCCTGATCGGTGGACCGATGATTAGTGGTGCAGGGCAAGTGGGCGAGCAAAGGCTCGGCTAGGAGGGGTGGGATTTGCTAACAGCTGTCCGAGCGCGCGTTGCGTAGGTTGCACGTCGACCTCTCTATCGAGTTCGACGAGTACAGCTACCGGGGTTCCTAAGCCTGCTCCTAGTGTAGAGCTGAAGGCGTCACGGGTGGAGGATCTTTCATTGTGCCGGACTATAAAACGTTCTTCAAAGGGAAAGATGCATTTCACTTTGAAGGATGGAATGATTAAGTGCTTACTAGAGCCCATAGACATCTACAACGTAAATGCGCCACCCACCTTGAGATATAGTTCTAAGGTCTCAGTATAGTCACAACGGCTGCCCCACCCTTCAAACCGAAACGCATTACTGCTTCACGGCAGAAATAGGCGGAGCGGTGGTACCTACCCGTGCGGACTCACAAGAGGTCCTACCACCAGTAATTACGCAAATTATAATTTTGCGGGTTTCATTTTTATTACACGATGTTATTCCTTCACCGTGGAAGTCAATCGTGAACATTTGTTGAGTACGTATTTCATTAGAAAAATTGGTACCCGCCTGCGGGATTCGAACACCGGTGCATCGCTTCAACACGAATGCACCGGACGTCTTATCCGTTAGGCCACGACGACCACTAAGGTAGGTGTTGACCTTCACGTCGTGATCCGTCTGTGGGCTCCGGTAACCACCTAACAACAAGTGGGCCGTGGGTGGGTCTAAATCCTAAGTTTTGACATAACTAATTTTACCTTGTCAACGCGAAGTGATAAATAAAACATAGTATTTATGCAGAATTTCCTCTGGCCTCCATTCACTCAGTGGAGTCCAAACATTCATACATAGTCAATGTGATGGACGCCGACGCCCGTCCTTTTAGCTGATGAAACAAAGCACTTTATCTATCTTAAGTTGTGCAAATTACAATCACACGTCTCTCGAAATACAAAAATTTAAATACGTTTTAATCTATTTCGTTTGAAAGAATTTTAAGTTTAAATTAGTCAAAGAAATTGTATATATTTTTAATTTTTATTGCTTAGATGGTTGGACGAGCTCACAGCCGACCTGGTGTTAAGTGGTTACTGGAGCCCGTAGACATCTACAACGTAAATGCGCCACCCACCTTGAAATATAAGTTCTAAGGTCTCAGTATAGTTACAACGGCTACCCCACCCTTCAAACGCATTAGTGCTTCACGGCAGAAATAGGAGGGGTGGTGGTACCTACCCGTGCGGAGTCACAAGAGGTCCTACCACCAGTATATAGAAGTTGTTTTGTTTAATTAATGTGTTTAATATTAAGAATAATGGAACTGGTGCAGAAAGCATTTAGCCTTGATATGGCGCATATTGTGAGGAGCTTTCTTACTCTGGACCCCTAACCACTGGTAGCTTGTGTCATAGTTTGAGCCCTTGAAAATAATCTTCTAAGTTTGAGTACGGGTGAAGACCCACGCAAGTAAAGTGGGGCCCACGCAAGCGGAAAACTCGATAGGTAAATAAGAGGGGGTAAATTGATATTCTAAGACAAAATACTAACTGTTATGACCCCAAATTTAAGCCAACGAGTATATGAACTATTAGTTTACAGAAAACCATGTCAAAAATATTTTTACCTTTTACCATTTGGTAATTTAGTTAGTGATCAAAAGCTTTTGAAAAAAATAAATATTTGTTTTACATAATATTTCATATCAAATTACATTATTTTCGAAGCTGTTATCGTTTGAGCCAATAAATAAAACATTTAGTTAGGTCTTGAATTTGTTTTTGTTTCTTTATTGAAAATTTCTTTCTCGACTGCATAAATATTATAGGAATTTAAATTGAAGAATATTTAGTTTTTGGGCTTACATTTTTGATACGATTACGATTAGATGCATTAACGAAAATAGTTATTAAGGCCTGTAAACGCCTTACAGGCCTAAATAACTATTTTCAGTTGAACGAACCCTTAAATAAATACTGATATTTCGTTCGAACGATAGTTCTGTTCCCCACATAAATCGAATCTGTAATGAATCCCGGGAATATAAAACCTGACATATTGTTCAATACATTAGCATAAATAGCAACACGGAATGGAAGGCGGACGATTTCCGAGCATCGTTCATTATTACTCCAGCAATACGTTCCCTCATCAAAAGAAAGGAACGTAAAAGAAAGTGGGACGCGTATCTTTTCCCGAAACGTTGATAAAAGATTGCTGCATTGGCTTTCTCGCTGATTGAAACTTCACTAACGCATCTGTCTATACTAGTGTTGACATTTTGTGCTCTTACATTCAGTTTCATTGTTAATTAATTTCAAGTAAATTCATAAGATCAAAGAACATCTGGGGCTAAATATTAACGGATCGAGATTGAACCACCTAAGATTTGCAGACGACCTGGTTCTATTAGAAGAGGATCCGATACTACTGGAATTCATGGCACAAACCCTAGTAGAAAAAAGTAGAGAAGTAGGTTTAGAAATCAACTCAAGCAAAACTAAAATGATGACAAATTCAATACCCATAAACATATATATCAATGAACAGAAACTCGAATATGTAGAGGAATATGTATATCTTGGCCAGATAATATTACAGAACCACCAAATGTCTAAAGAAATAGACAAAAGAATTGCAACTGGATGGAAACAATATTGGGCATTGAAAGAAATTATGAAAAGCCAGGAATTGGGCATTAAGATCAAGAAGAAGACATTTGATACCTGTATCCTACCCTGCATCAAACGACGAAACTAAATAGAATAGATCTACTTGCATTATTAATATACTAGTGAAACTCGGTCGCGCTCTGTGACTACCGCTGTAGGTGAAATACATTTTTTTTTTTTTTTTTTTTTTTTTTTTATTCATTCCGATAGAGGCACCCGTCACGTGCGGACGTGCTCATTGTCCACTCGATCGCCCGGTCTTTGTTCGCCCGGCTTTTGTTAGCCCGGCCATTGTTCGCGCGGCCTGTGTTCGTGATACATCTACCGACCAAGTGTGTTTCCTGGAAGCTTTTATTTGTTTTGTTTTAGTTATTTTTGTGTTCGTGGAACATTTGCCGACAAAGTGTTTTCCTGCAAGTATTTATTTGTTTTGTTTCTTTTTGTAATTTCTGTTTTGTTGAGCTTTTTCTTTGTCCTGTAGTAATCGCGCCGCATTGCCACCTGTGTTCAATAGAACCGCTCAGGTCCGAGAAGTTGGGGCCTCGCCGCAAGGCGAGTGTTTTCAAGACCCGGGGCCGCCCCACCTGGGTACTCAGCGATCATGGACGCTGTATTCGCGGAATTCCTCCGACTTCGCCACCCACAGCTCGCCTCAGAGTTTCTGGCCTTCAAGGCCAATCACACTGCGAGCCCTCTCGAGGACTCCGCCGCGCTCGCTGCTCCTGCGTCGCCTGTACCTGCGTGCAGAGCTTCTGCGTTGAGCACCGCAGCCTCTGTCGTGCCTGCCGCTCCCGTGTCGCCTATACTGGCGAGAAAAGCTGCTGCGTCGTCCGCCGTGACCATCGTTTCAGCTGAGCGATCATCCGCGGCCTCCGTCGCGCCCTCTAAAACACCTACACTTGCTTGTAGGTCGCCTGCACCCGCCTCCTCGTGCTCCGACTCTGACTCGGACATGGAGGTCGACCTCGCCCCCGCCTCATCGACGGATGGATTCACTCTGGTACAGAAGGGTAAGAAGCGTGCCGCGGAGTCTCGAGCTCCCGCGGCCGCTAAAATTAGCAAAGCCGTGAACGCGTCGCGCCCCCGCCCTCAGACTCCCATTGCGCCCCCAGCCCGTGCCACTCCGTCGCCGCGTCCGGTGGCACAAAATAAAACCCAGACCCCTCCCCCGGTTATCCTTCAGGAGAAGGCAGCTTGGGATCGAGTTTGCCTGGCCCTTAAGGCCAAAAATATAAATTTCACGAATGCCCGTAACCTCGCGAACGGCATTCAAATTAAGGTTCAAACACCCGACGACCATAGGGCCCTCTCTTCTTACCTCCGTAAGGAACGTATAAGTTTCCATACTTATACGCTCCAGGAGGAGCGCGAACTCCGCGTTGTAATACGCGGAATCCCTAAAGAGTTAGATGTAGAGCTCGTCAAGGCCGATCTGTTAGAACAGGGCTTTCCAGTGAATTCTGTGCACCGTATGCACACCGGTCGCGGTAGGGAGCCATATAATATGGTTCTAGTCACCCTCCAGCCTACCCCCGAGGGTAAGAAAATCTTCAACACACAGACCGTCTGTAGGCTCTCCGGTATCGCCATCGAAGCCCCCCATAAAAAAGGCACTCCTAGCCAGTGCCATAACTGTCAATTGTACGGGCACTCTTCCCGTAACTGTCACGCGCGCCCCCGATGTGTTAAGTGTTTGGGCGATCACGCCACGGCCCTCTGCGCTCGCGACCAAATAACCGCGACGGAACCGCCTAGCTGCGTCCTGTGTCGAACACAGGGTCACCCCGCGAATTACCGTGGTTGCCCCCGAGCCCCTAAAATAAATCGCCGCGTCGCCCGCCAAAACCGCCTCCGAGCTTCCGGCCTAGACATCAAAGCCTCGGCACCCTCTGCGTCGCAGGCTAAGCCAGCGTTCGTTCCGGCGGCGGTGCCCAGTGTCTCGGCCTGGGCAAAACCGCTGCCGTACACGAACACGGCTACAACTCCCTCCTCCGCGATTCGTCCCGCCCCCGCGACTCGTCCCTCTCCCGCGACTTGCCCTCCGACCGCGTCCGACAATCTCGCTTTAGCGATCGACTTCTTTCAGTCGATCAACTTTGAGCGCGTTAACGCTTTGGGCGACGCCATTCGCGCTGCCTCCACTGCACAACACTTTATCGCCGTTGTGCAGGAATACGCCGACGTATACGCGTCATTAAATACGTACGTCCTCCCCTCACTCCGCCGGTAATCAATGGCGTATATAAGTAGAATAAAGCCCCTATCCGTAACGATAGGATTTTTTAACGCTTACGGTCTCGCAAATCAACGTGATCAGGTTTCTGACTTTTTGCGTGACCATCAAATTGATATCTTTTTAGTGCAGGAGACCCTACTTAAGCCCGCGCGCCGTGACCCTAAAATCGCGAACTATAACATGGTCAGGAACGACAGGCTCTCTGCCCGTGGTGGTGGTACCGTCATTTAGTATAGAAGAGCCCTGCATTGCGTCCCGCTCGATCCTCCCGCGCTCGCTAATATCGAAGCATCAGTGTGCCGAATCTCACTGACGGGACACGCGCCGATCGTTATCACGTCCGTTTATCTTCCACCGGATAAGATCGTTCTAAGCAGTGATATCGAGGCGCTGCTCGGTATGGGGAGCTCTGTCATTCTGGCGGGCGACCTAAATTGTAAACACATCAGGTGGAACTCACACACCACAACCCCGAATGGCAGGCGGCTTGACGCGTTAGTCGATGATCTCGCCTTCGATATCGTCGCTCCGCTAACCCCGACTCACTACCCGCTAAATATCGCGCATCGCCCGGATATACTCGACATAGCGTTATTAAAAAACGTAACTCTGTGCTTACACTCGATCGAAGTAGTTTCAGAGTTAGATTCAGACCACCGTCCCGTCGTTATGAAGCTCGGTCGCGCTCCCGATTCCGTTCCCGTCACGAGGACTGTAGTGGATTGGCACACGCTGGGCATCAGCCTGGCTGAATCTGATCCACCATCGCTCCCGTTTAACCCGGACTCTATCCCGTCTCCTCAGGATACCGCTGAAGCCATAGACATCTTAACGTCACACATCACCTCGACATTAGATAGGTCATCGAAACAAGTTGTAGCGGAGGACTTCCTTCACCGCTTCAAATTGTCCGACGATATTAGGGAACTCCTTAGAGCTAAGAACGCCTCGATACGCGCCTACGACAGGTATCCTACCGCGGAAAATCGTATTCGAATGCGTGCCCTACAACGCGACGTAAAGTCTCGCATCGCCGAAGTCGGAGATGCCAGATGGTCTGATTTCTTAGAAGGACTCGCGCCCTCCCAAAGGTCTTACTACCGCTTAGCTCGTACTCTCAAATCGGATACGGTAGTAACTATGCCCCCCCTCGTAGGCCCCTCAGGCCGACTCGCGGCGTTCGATGATGACGAAAAAGCAGAGCTGCTGGCCGATACATTGCAAACCCAGTGCACGCCCAGCACTCAATCCGTGGACCCTGTTCATGTAGAATTAGTAGACAGTGAGGTAGAACGCAGAGCCTCCTTGCCACCATCGGATGCGTTACCACCCGTCACCCCGATAGAAGTTAAAGACTTGATCAAAGACCTACGTCCTCGCAAGGCTCCCGGTTCCGACGGTATATCTAACCGCGTTATTAAACTTCTACCCGTCCAACTCATCGTGATGTTGGCATCTATTTTCAATGCCGCTATGGCGAACTGTATCTTTCCCGCGGTGTGGAAAGAAGCGGACGTTATCGGCATACATAAACCCGGTAAACCAAAAAATCATCCGACGAGCTACCGCCCGATTAGCCTCCTCATGTCTCTAGGCAAACTGTATGAGCGTCTGCTCTACAAACGCCTCAGAGACTTCGTCTCATCCAAGGGCATTCTCATCGATGAACAATTCGGATTCCGTACAAATCACTCATGCGTTCAACAGGTGCACCGCCTCACGGAGCACATTCTTGTGGGGCTTAATCGATCAAAACCGTTATACACGGGAGCTCTCTTCTTCGACGTCGCAAAAGCGTTCGACAAAGTCTGGCACAACGGTTTGATTTTCAAACTATTCAACATGGGCGTGCCGGATAGTCTCGTGCTCATCATACGGGACTTCTTGTCGAACCGCTCTTTTCGATATCGAGTCGAGGGAACCCGCTCCTCCCCACGACCTCTCACAGCTGGAGTCCCGCAAGGCTCTGTCCTCTCACCCCTCTTATTTAGCTTATTCGTCAACGATATTCCCCGGTCGCCGCCGACCCATTTAGCTTTATTCGCCGACGACACGACTGTTTACTATTCTAGTAGAAATAAGTCCCTAATCGCGAAGAAGCTTCAGAGCGCAGCCCTAGCCCTAGGACAGTGGTTCCGAAAATGGCGCATAGACATCAACCCAACGAAAAGTACTGCGGTGCTATTTCAGAGGGGAAGCTCCACACGGATTTCCTCCCGGATTAGGAGGAGGAATCTCACACCCCCGATTACTCTCTTTAGACAACCCATACCCTGGGCCAGGAAGGTCAAGTACCTGGGCGTTACCCTGGATGCATCGATGACATTCCGCCCGCATATAAAATCAGTCCGTGACCGTGCCGCGTTTATTCTCGGTAGACTCTACCCCATGATCTGTAAGCGGAGTAAAATGTCCCTTCGGAACAAGGTGACACTTTACAAAACTTGCATAAGGCCCGTCATGACTTACGCGAGTGTGGTGTTCGCTCACGCGGCCCGCACACACATAGACACCCTCCAATCCCTACAATCCCGCTTTTGCAGGTTAGCTGTCGGGGCTCCGTGGTTCGTGAGGAACGTTGACCTACACGACGACCTGGGCCTCGAATCAATTCGGAAATACATGAAGTCAGCGTCGGAACGATACTTCGATAAGGCTATGCGTCATGATAATCGCCTTATCGTTGCCGCTGCTGACTACTCCCCGAATCCTGATCATGCAGGAGCCAGTCACCGTCGACGCCCTAGACACGTCCTTACGGATCCATCAGATCCAATAACCTTTGCATTAGATGCCTTCAGCTCTAATACTAGAGGCAGGCTTAGGGACCCCGGTAACCGTACTCGTCGAACTCGACAAAGAGGTCGACGTGCAACCTAACCCATGCATCAGCCCGCTGAGTTTCTCGCCGGATCTTCTCAGCGGGTCGCGATTCCGATCCGGTAGTAGATTCATTCGCGAAACAATTGCTCTTGAGTTGTTAGGTCTCCTTCGGAGGCGCTCGGGCAGTTGTTAGCAAATCCCACCCCTCTTGGCTGAGCCTTTGCTCGCCCACCTGTCCTGGTGAAACTGGAAAGGCCTTCGGGCCACCAGTAAACTTTCAATCATAAAACATTTTTTTATTGCTTAGATGGGTGGATGAGCTCACAGCCCACCTGCTGTTCATTGACTGGAGCCCATAGACATTTACAACGTAAATGCTGCCACCCATCTTGAGATATAAGTTCTAAGATCTCAGTATAGTTACAACGGCTGCCCCATCCTTCAAACAGAAACGCATTACTGCTTCACGGCAGAAATAGGCGGGTTGGTGGTGCCTACCCGTGCGGACTCACAAGAGGTCCTACCACCAGTAAAAATATATATTTGTTACAATACATTTGTTTCTTGAAACAAAATGCGACGGAACTTTCGTATTTGTAGACTTTTCCAGAATAAATTCTACTACTAATAATATTGTAAATAGTTTAAAAGTATATTGAGGTCTATCATACAAATAAACATTAACTTTAAATGATATGTATGTTGTACCTGTAACAATCTTGTACATATTTTGAAATCTTAATATATTCTTTTTTTTTAAATAACCGATAGGTATTGCTGCGGGTATTCGCGGAATTATTGGCCCAGACACGTTTCGCGAGGCTCTCGTTAATTGGTACACTAATTGGTGTCCGGGGGTTAGACTTACAGCCCGGAATAACGAACTGCACGGCTTTTTTCTTCTTTAGTACCAGAAGTTTGTTGTTTTAGTTGATGCCGCGGAAGTGGGATTTGTTTTATATTGGAGATAAGGAATACTTTTTGGAATTGACTTGACAGAGTTTTTATTAGGAGGTATACAGGCAGTGTTCTATAATGGAGAACATAGGGTACAATGAAAATATATAGTTTTTTTCAAAGTATGTAAATCTTTGTAAAATATTAAATTCGTAACTAAAGTCCCGTAATCTTATGAATCTACTTGAAATTACTCCGTCTATTATAGAAAAAAAATTGTCCCAATCTTCAAATTGGAATGCGTTGCGGCAACTGTTTCGTGGCAGCAATAGGTGGTGGTAGATATCCGTGCTGACTCACAAGACGCTCTGGTTTTGCTTGGATTAAAACACGATATTATTCATGGCGGTCATTCGTTAAGTACGTATTTCATTGTTACCTGTTTGCGGGATTTGTAAATTGGCACAGTTGCGTCCCTCGATACTAGTATATTCTATATTTAGGCCAAGACCACTTTAATATTCATCATTCGATCCAAAATTTTCATAAGAGAGACAAAAAGAGCTGAAACATTGAATAATGTTATCGGTATTAAAATGAACACAAGGATATCAAAGTTATAATAGACTAATCGGAAAGACTCCGACCTCAATTAAGAATTTTTCGATAAAATACTCAAGAGGAAATTTTGTGGAAATCTCATCCATTGTTCTCGAATATCCATTGTTTGACGATGACATGAAATTTCTCAAGTTCCGTCGGGATAAATCGACCGTTTTGTTTTATACCTTTTCGTTAATAATTACATTTTATGATCTGTTTTATAGTACTAAAAGGCTATTGTGTGAACGCCGCCAGCTCCTTGAAATCGCATCATGAAATTTTACAATCAATATTTTGTTTTTGAGTTCTCTCGGATCTGTGCGAATTCACGGATTACTTTATAAAGAAAACTAAGCATGATTATATCAGTACAGGGTTGATTGCTTCGTATAAAAATTGTGAAAATAAGATTTTTTTTATTGCCGTATAGGCAGACGAGCTTACGGCCCACCTGATGGTGAGTAGTTACCGTCGCTCATGGACGTCAGCAATGCCAGGGGCAGAGCCAAGCCGCTGCCTGCCGTTTAATACTCTCCACAAGCCTCGTTTGAAGAAGGACATGTCATAGCGCTCGGGAAACACCGTGGAGGGGCGCTCATTCCATAGCCGGATGGTACGTGGCAAAAAAGATAATGTATGAATAACATTACTGTGTTCGTTATTCAAGACTGGAGATGAACTCTCTGCGTACCTGGTTTTACGTATCTACCGGATTGCGTCGATATCATAACGAATACTGCCGACCGCATCGAGACGGAATATTGAAGTCTGGATTTCGTTGCAAACACGAAATTGGCAAACTGGAACGCATGACCCGCTGCAGACATAAGTTGAACTTTCGTACCGACCCATGCTGGGGCTTAACGTGACTTGCTACGAGTAAACGATGTGAAGGTTGCCCCATACGCGTCCTTGGACAGATAAACCGGGTAATGGAAGGTGCGTGTGACGTTATCGAGTTAGCGCTCGCAAAATTCAATTTCTACTTTGCTTTAAGTGTCCTGCCAGACTAAATGGTAAAGTGCAAATGCTGTACATCCCCATTTAGCCTTACTTGCTTTTTCTAAGCTCTGTCTCGGCGTAGATGTCGTGCGTTTAACCAGTTTTTGCATGAGACATGAGAGATCAAAGGTTCGAGACTATCAAAATAAATAGTTTTAGTGATCTTCTTCTCAGTCGTATGCACTCTTGGCAGAGTGGTCGTGGTCATCACTTTTTACTAGTTTTTACTGATGGTAGGACCTCTTGGTAGTCCACACGGGTAGGTACCACGACCCCGCCAATTTCTGCCGTGAAGCAGTAATGCGTTTCGGTTTGAAGGGTGGGGCAGCCTTTGTAACAATACTAAGACCTTAGAACTCATACCTCAAGATGGGTGGCGGCATTTACGTTGTAGATGTCTATGTGCTCCAGTAACCATTTAACACCAGGTGCGCTGTGAGCTCGTCCACATATCTAAGCAATAAATAAAAAAAGCTTCGGGTGGTGGTGCGCTTTTTTTTTTTTTTTTTTTTTTTTTTTTTTTTTTTTTTTTTTTTTTTTTTTTTTTTTTTTTTTTTTATTGCTTAGATGGGTGGACGAGCTCACAGCCCACCTGATGTTAAGTGGTTACTGGAGCCCATAGACATCTACAACGTAGACGCGCCACCCACCTTGAGATACAAGTTCTAAAGTCTCAGTATAGTTACAACGGCTACCCCACCCTTCAAACCGAAACGCATTACTGCTTCACGGCAGAAATAAGCAGGGCGGTGGTACCTATCCGCGCGGACTCACAAGAGGTCCTACCACCAGTAAAAATGGTTACCATGCGCTTCACCAAATGTCGCCATCCCTCGTATACCGTGACCCTTCTTGTGCACTCGTTAACGAGACCGTTTAGAGCTGCCTTTATTTGGTCGGTTCATCGTAACGGTGATGTGTCGCGTGGTCTTATACCCTCTATTGTACCATGCACCACAAGGCGCTCAACTGAGTCGTCACCCCGCCGCGACACATGCCCGAAGAAAGTGAGAATGCGACCCTGAACGATGGAGGATAGCTTTATACCAAGTTCCTGTAGAATATATTGATTCGTTCTGAACTCCGTCCACGATATTTACAGCATTCTTCTTCAGCACCACATTTCGAGAGCATCTATCCTCTTTTCCTCAGTTTCTCTTAATGTCCAGGTGATACCAGACTACTTTACTACTAGTGATACTAGATCGAACAAATTTATAAAGAGTTAGACGAAAAGAAATCGTCGGGGTTGTGGTCAGTTTTCTGTATAGGACCGGTATGAGCGGAGCAGAGATCGTCCATGCTACCTGAAATTATTGCACTTCCCTATATTGTTTTCCTGAGCGCTATGACATATCCTTGAAACCAGATTCGGGGAGAGTCCTTAGCAGTAGACTGCAGATTAGCTGTGCCCCTGAAAGCATTGAGGTCCATGGGCAGCAGTGGCCAACCATCATCAGATGGTACCGTACGCTCGTCTCTCTAAAAACGCAATAAAAATACAATATAATCCTATTAGGGTTACATAATTAAAAAATATATTTTTCTAATTAATTATTTCAGAGGTACCCAATTTTGTAAATAAAATAATATTTTGTTCGTACGTAATTAATTTCTTTTCATTACATTGAATCAATTTCATTACGCGCTAGTTATATAAAGGTTTCTCCGTGAGATTTTTGATAGGGCTTTGTTTTGCAGAATTCGTTTCTTATTGGCCCATGTTCTTATTCAAAAGGATACTTTCGTTATTACATTTAATATTGGTTTACTATTCTCAAGAGTTCTTCTTTCTATATTGTTTGAAAAGAATACGGTGGTAATTAAATTCAAGTTTAGTATTTTCTGAAGTTCACATTACATTAAATTTGATATTATGAATTAATTAATAAATTTTTGCACTTGCAAACGTTCTAATCCCGCACCGGTGCCGCCTTGCTTACGGCGAAGCGTTCGTGTATTTAAATTAGAAGGATTAAAACAGCCCTTTTGAAGTGAAAACTTCTTTAGAATCGTTTTGATTTCAAACCGGATGCAACGGTAAAAACGACAGGTAAGAGACACAAATACAAAAGAATGAGACAGAAATATACATACTATTTAATACAGCGCCATCTGTGAGATTTTTTAATATTAACGTGTGTATGAAAGCTCTTATAGTGAATTTTAATTTAGGATTATATGTGAAATTAAAATATCAATTCAGAGAGGGCGCTACCTTACAATTATTTACTAATGACAAAATTTTAAGACGTTTAGGATCATTGTATTTTAATTTTGGAAGGTTTCACTTCTACCTCGTGTGAATTGCACACATGTATTATTTTTTTTGTTTTATAAGAAGGTACGAGTCCACCTGGCGTTATGTGGTTATCGGAATCACAAAGCGAATACCACAACCCACCTCGAAACATGAGGCTTATGTTTGAAATGTATATGCCCCAAACCCTCACCGGAACTCACGACTGCTTAGCGGCAGACAAACATAGGGAGGTAGTCATGGCCGGATTTTTTTTGCCTCTCCTGGGCACCGGAAAAAAATCCGCCCTAATACTAGAATTTTACCTAAACTTATAGTTTTTAAATTTTATTTTTCAAAATTAAAATAACTAATTTATTGCGGAAACTTATACTCATAATTATGTCATAATATATTCCAAAAACATAAATATTTGTTTTTTTCTAACAATTATAAATTTTGAGAATCTTTTCAGAATATTATCAAAATAACCCTTCTACTCATATCTGTTCATAAAATATTTATAACTACTGATACCATGCACCCCACGCTTTTTTTCAATAAAATCACTTTTCTTACACTATTTTTAATTTATATTTATTAAAATTTATATAATATTTTTTAGTTGGATTTTCTATAAAAACGTATTTTGTTAGTTTGGTTAAACTATTATTTATTTTTCATTTTTTAGTTGAATTTCAATTTTTTCAATTTTTTTTGTCAATTTTTTTTTAATTCTAAATTGTCGTCGGTCCTTAATAAGTATACCAAATTTCGAGTTAATCCGAGGTTTTGAAGGGGGTCAAAATCATGTTTAAAGATTCCGTTACAAACATACATACGTCTGAAGCTAATAAAAGCGTATTAAAAGTACAATCTAATTGTTCTCTGAAAGTTTCATTTTCATAGAATCGTCATCGGCTATATGCACCATTGTGACAGCATACCACTACCTAATATTTAAGAATATAATGTATTTTTCCCTTGAATGAGACGGTTAGATGGAATTAGACGGCTTCGAATATTCTAGACGATTTAAACGCAGTACGTAAACTATGAGTAGACTCGCATTAAAACGTGCATTAGTTAAAGGAAAATCTCTGAATGCACGAACAAAAAGAAATCTTCTCAACCTCCACTGCTTTATTCCTCTCATCGGCTTTCACGAGCTAGGTCGGAACATGTTCGTAATGTACTTTAGAAGATAGAACGTTTACATAATAAATGTGTTTCAAAGCCTGCTTTCACCGAAGGCTTGTAAAGACTTTGTCAATACGACCCATATCTTTTTACTTTGATGTAACATGATAGTTTTTTTGATAAATTTGTTTGACGCAATAATGTTATGGATGCTTTTAGAAATTTGTTTAATGTTTCATCTGATTTCGTTCACCGGTCGATCGCTTATAAACTATGACGATTATAATCTTTGTTTTGTATTTTTGAGGAATACGTATTGCAGCTAATTTAAAGACGATCATTTTATGGCAATGATTTTGTGTAAAACATCGAATTTTACGCCGAAGGGGGCGGCGTTCTTAAAATGGGTTTTTACGGCGATTTATGAAGCCCCTTAAAACAGTTAACGTTTGAATTACTACAAAAGTTATGAAGAACGGATGAAGTTTTTATCTCGGTTTTGAACGGACGTTTTTTTTTTAGTTTGGATTCGTTCTTTCTTTCATAATTCCATTTCAGATCTCAAATGAAATTGCATTGCTGAAAAACGGCGTAGTTATTAGGTATTTTTAAATGTGGAGCGTGGCTGTATCCCTGTTATTGCTGTAGTCCAACGACGAGTCACCGACTCATCAGTATTAGTTGGACCGGATTCTCGTCTTCCTCCGAAGACTATGAAATACTCTGTCTTCAGAGTTTTTTTTGTCTCTTTAATATCAAAATTTACATTGTTCGGTAGTTAAGGTCTGATTTCGAAAGATGAGCTAATGTAGGCTTCCATTCTTAAAGTAGATGAACTTTTACTTATACTGCCAAAAAAATTAGAAAAATCCCTAGGAGACAAATGCTTCTTAGATTTTTTTTGGATTGTCGCGTTATAATCATGCAACAAAGCATTAGTACTAATATAAATTTTTAACAAAAAAAACCGTCTTCAACAAAACAAAATTACACTAAATGGGACCTCGAGAAGCATCTGATTTCGTTTCGCGTAGAAAAAAGTTCTGAGGTAATAAATAATAAATTACAAATGAATTATACAATCGAATTCATAATCTTTATTCAAATCTATTAATAATATATTTGCATATTTTTTCCTACCTAAGCTGATAGCCTTGAGAGGTTATGTAAGCGTAAACAGGCGAGTAGGTGAGCTCACGGGGCTCAAGCCGGGAGTGTTACTAACACTGGCCCTAGAAAGAGCAGTGCTTCGCAGTATCTACCACCGGATCGGAACGCAACCCACTGAGAACATCTGGCGAGAAACTCAGTGGGCTTTGGTGTCTATGGGTTAGTTTACTTGTCGAGCCCTTCGTCGCAAGCGACGGGTTCGGCGAGGACGGTGACCGATGCTTGAGGTACCTAAAAGCACCGTTAATGGATCGGGAGGATCCGTAATCCGATGACGGATGACGTGTTTCCATATTTGCAATCTTTATAACTTACTAATGTACTCGTCGGGACGCACTGGGACGTGAATACTTTGTCCACTTTGGTACTACTTTGGTTACAAAAAATTACATTAAAAAATATTGTTACTGTTTAACAATTACTAATTACTGACTTGGTGGTACAGTAATTAGCGCCTGACTGTTGCGTCTAGGGTCGTGGGTGCGATTCGCGCATCGAGCAAGCACTGTGTGAACAAGTTGAGTTGCTCTCTGTTTGTGCTTTTATTATTTATATATTATTATATACACCCATATCAATAACACAGGGAATCCTAAATTGGGGCCGGACGACCGTGCGTGATTTGTTCCTAATTATTATAATTTTTTGTTCTAGTTTGATCATCTTTTTATCGAAAGCCTAAAGATAGCTTATTCTATTCCCTCTCTAGTAGACTGTACCCAGACTTGTTATACGACGCCATAGAAGGCTTGTGTGAAGGTCGGATTTGTGTCACGGTCAAAGCGGTTATATCCGTGCCACACCTGGGATATGTAGCCCTGGAATATGTTGTAAATTTAGGGCTTTTCAAGAAAACTTTTGTATGAATTCGATTTCTGATACTCATTTCAAACTTTCACGGCTATTTAAATTACACACACTACCTATTTTAGATGTATTTTAAAGGGTTTCTTACCACGATTTTCTGTACGAGTTATCATGTTGCTTACAATTCGATATACATATGTGAAATTTTTAGTAAAAACTCGATAATAACTCATGTGTGTAATTCGGATGCTTGGTTTAAATTTACATAATTACTGTAAATGCTATCTAGTTGTAGCCATAAGACATTTTATTGTTTGAATTTTAAACTTAGTATAATGATGATTACTAATCAAACATAAAAGGTTTATACTACATATCTGGGTAAAATGCGTAACGAAATCGGTGCGTCTTACGTTCGATTTAAGAAAAAAATATTAACTCTTAACAAAAACAAAAAAAAAGAAACAAATAGCTGTGATAAAAACTGTAAAGTCGATAAATTGTGCCGACAGTAACGTATGACGCATTCAGCCCTTGTTACAGGTGAGCGACTCAATTGGCCCCGAGCGGCAACCACGCCAGGGCTGATACTTCCTGATTTTTTTTAATTTTTTTTTATTTCTTAGATGGGTAGACGAGCTCACAGCCCACCTATTGTTAAGTGGTTACTGGAGCCCATAGATATCTACGACCTCTTGTGAGTCCGCACGGGTGGGTACCACCACTCTGCCTATTTCTGCCATGAAGTAGTAATTAATGCGTTTCGGTTTGAAGGGTGGGGCAGCCGTTGTAACTATACTAGAGACCTTAGAACTTATTCTCAAGGTGGGTGGCGCATTTACGTTGTGGATGTCTATGGGCTCTAGTAACCACTTAACACCAGGTGGGCTGTGAGCTCGTCCACCCATCTAAGCAATAAAAAAATAAATAAATAAATCTATTCGTCTAGAGCAAAAAAAAATTGTACTGTTTTAAATATGACGCAATTTTTCCACATTAATGCGGGCGGCAATTGGTTTTTATTAAAGCCCCTAAGCGGAATAATACCGATTAATTAGAAAGCAAAGTGCCAACCTTAATATTACCCCGCCCCTTATTGTTCCAGTCTACTGTAGGTAACGAACACAGTTTACTGAAAATCGATACTCCCTTTACAAACACGCTACTTTGTAACATCCAGTTTTTTTATATCAAAGTGCTGTGGTTCGTGTGTAGATTTTTGCTTGTTTTAAGGATAATAGCTTAATTCGATTTGGATTGTGTACGTGATTCTTATATCTTGCGTTGAAAGCGTACATGATGTCACAATACGATATGTATTACGTAAAATGGGTATTATTTTCTTTGGGCTCTGTACGCAATTAAAGGCTAGCAGATGGTCATAGTTTGTTCCTGAATGATTGGCGAAGGATCGGTCTAACTAATACCTTCAAGGGCTCGCAAGCAAGCAATTGTCCGAAATTTCGACAGTTGGGATATTTTTGTCATACCTCGGAGTCTTCATTGAATATCAATTACGGATTCAAAAAATCATAATATAAATAAAGAAAAACCTCTTTAGTTTTAAAAAGATTTTTCTTAGACAAGTTCATTCACCTGTCATTCAATGAAGGAAATAACTCCATCTTACACAATAGAATAATACTAGTGGTCCCGCAGTAGTCGAAATTCGACTATAATTAATTGGAATTGTAAGTTTGTACACTATTATGATTGTATTTTATACTTCTATAATCACAAATTTCGCCAAGACTACACTATAAAAAATATTAACAAAGACAAACAATATTTAATCTATTCTCAATTTGACCACAGACGTCAAGAACAAAAGTTTGACAATAAATAGTATCTATGCGTGTGTGCGTCAAATACATGGTATGTACTGTGTGTAATGTTTTCTTTATTGATTGAATGTATCTTTTATACATTATTTTAAAAAAATATTGGCATTGTGCACTTCTTCTCTATATTCTCTATAAGTGTGGAAAATTTCATACTCCTCCGTCCGCGCAATTTTCGTAAAAAGGGATACAAAGTTTTTGCTTCACGTATTAATATATAGATTGTATAAAATATTAAATTACTTCGAGATATTAAAGGTTTTAAATTTGTTTTCGTATTTATATTACAGGTGATCTGAATATTTTGTTAAATGAATTTATTATAGTTTTAATTTTATATTGTCGTATTATTTATATTACAGAAAATGCAGTTAAAGTCTTTTATTGTCTGGAGTATAAGAATGAAAGGGTATTGGGTTTAAGCGACATTTCGTTGAACACGTGACATTTAACTTGTAAATAAAATTGCGTTTTATTTGGTTTTTGGATCAACAATACGATGTTTTTAATTCAACTTCAATTATGTTTATCCCATTCAAATAGGTGAAGAACATTCCCGATCCGGCGGACAGAACGGAAAGCAGTCGACGTCGCCCAAAACACGGCATTTCGGATCCTCCCGATCCACTAACGGTGCTTTTAGGTCCCTCAAGCACCGGTCATCGTTCTCATCGAACCTGTCGCGTGCGACGAAGGGCTCGACGACTAAATTAACCCACAGACACAGCCCACTGAGTTTCTCGCCGGATCTTCTCAGTGGGTAGCGTTTCCGATCCGGTGGTAGATTCAGCGAAGCACGGCTCTTACTAGGGTTCGTGTTAGCAACGTTGTCAGGTTTGAGCCCGGTGAGCACATCTACTGGTTAAGGTTACGCTGAAATAGCCTCTCAAGGCTATAAGCATAGGTTGGATAAAAAAAAAGGTGAAGAAGTTTTTTTGTTATGATATTTTTTCTAAATTATAAACTTGAAATGGCTCTCCTGTAAAGTTGCAAAAATGTCACTTAAACAAATAAATAGTCTTTCACCCATCGATATAATAATACGAGATTTGACACATTTTAATTGCGATGTGAAATTCGTAATGTGATGTCATTAGGTCGGATAAATTTAATTAAGTTCGTGTTGCACAGGAAGCGACTTGTAATTAAAGGTGCTTTTTATTTGAATTTAGCATCAACAAACCGATGTTTTTAATTCAACTTCACTTATTTTTATCCCATTCAAATAGCTGAAGAAGTTTTTTTGTTATAATATTTTTCTAAATTATAAACTTGAAATGATTCTCCTGTAAAGTTGCAAAAATGTCACTTAAACAAATTAATAGCCTTTCACCAGTCGATATACGAGATTTGACACATTTTAATTTCAAATAGAAGTTTTTTTGTTATGATGCCTTTACTAAATTTATAAACTTGAAATGGCTCTCCTGTAAAGTTGCAAAAATGCCACTAAAACAAATAAATAGCCTTTCACCGGTCGATATATTTACAAGATTTGACACATTTTAATTTCGATGTAAAATTCGAAATGCGAAGTCATTAGGTCGGATAAATTTAATTAAGTTCGTGTTGCACAGGAAGCGACGACCCCGGAGCTTCCAATACGAATAGTTTCAGCTGAGCGGCGAGCTGATGATATATTCCGGTTCGTGATTAAATAAAGTACGTTAATTACTTTCACGCGACCGAGTTTCCGATAATTATCGGTAACGTGCAAACGTATCATTAATTAATTTTCGATTACGGAAAAATAAAATATCGAAGCGTGTTTTTATAGAATGAAAGGGCTGTGTGATATAATCTTGGCTTCAAAATTTTCTAGTGATTTTCTGAATATGGATTAGCAATATTATATTCGGATATTAGGATAGGATAAATAATATCCTTACTGGTGGTAAGATCTATTGTGAGTCCACACGGGTAGGTACACCACCAGGTGAAACAGTAATGCGTTTCGGTTTGAAAGTTGGGGCAGCCGCTGTAGCTATACTGAGACCTCAGAACTTATATCTCAAGCTGGATGGCGCATTTACGTTGTAGATATCTATGGGCTCCAGTAACCATTTAACACCAGGTGGGCTGCGAGCTCTTCCGCTCATCTAAGCAAAAAAAAGTCGCTGACTAAAGTGAGATGAAATCACTTACGTTGTACAGTTCCTTTATTTCTATATCACATTACATTTATCTATCTGCTGTACGGTATATTCTAAACATTTTATTTTTTTACTATATACCACACAGCTGTCACTCATAGAAATGCTTTATAGAAAAATCACAATTTTTTGAATTAATAAGTTATGTCAATTTAAAGTTGCTGGACCGCTTCAATCGATAAAGCACAAGACTCGTATTTTTTATTAACTTTTATGGAATGTACAATGGTACTCAAAAAAGAATTACATATAAATTTTTTCCATTCAACGACAAGTCTGTTTCCATGTTATATATTTGTACATTTGGATAAATGAAAATCGAAGCAACACCCTCAGCTATCACAGCAGCGATATTCCATTACACATCTGTCAGATGCAACCATTTTTCCCGTCGCTAACCCGCCGATGTCGGGGAGTATGCAATCAGTGGCGCTTCGACTCGAGTATTATTGCAGCTTTCAATCAACCGGGTTATACTCCTGCGAGGCCCTGGTTAGGGTACCGCGCACACAGAAAATATTCCAATCGTATGTGTTTTGAACATTCCGTTTTTTCCGTTTTGGAACAAAGTTCTTTATGAAACGATGCGGAGGGGTAACCTAACCGGGAAAAAACGTCCGTAACGTAAGATTTTTTCTATTTAGTTTGTTATCAACAGATGTCGCTGCACGTAAATTTAACAATTCCTGAATCGCGGTGTCGAGATGTTACACAGTTGATAGACGTTCTCGTATTTCTCTTACTAAATCATACTTACCTGGCGTAGAGGTTACCGTAAACATGCAGGCGGTTCCCCCAGGGCGAGGCTGCTCCATTGTATTGCGGAGTGGTTGACCCTTGCGATTTTTATCAATAAAAAAATCATAATAAAAAATGTATACCCGAATAATTATTTTCTTTTATACCTCGAATAGAACTTAAAATTAGTATTTTATAATAAGGAACTTCGTTCCTATCCGGTGTCCCACGACACCACACATCTTTTTTTACTATCATTATTAATTTTGAACGGTTGTTGGTTACTCGAATTTTTAGCCAGACGTAGTTGTTCAGTTAACCGTTGTCAGTTATTTCGAAATAAAACAGGAGAGCCAATAAGTAGCACGATTTAAGAACAAAAAGCGTTTCGGTAAAAATTTCGTGTCTAAGTTTTTTACGTTAAAACTTTGGCAGTAAAAATTGTTTTTAAAACTATTCCTCGGGCAGCGGGTACGTCGCTCCGAGTTCTTCACGAGATAGTTTTTGGTACACAGGAGAACGTCGTACGTATATCGTGTGGATAGGTTCTACAGACAGGATGGAGTTTTAAAGTGTAGCTCACGAGTGAGCGCGCCCGGAAATTGGAGGATCGTTTTTCTCGTGTTTTGCGCTTGTGCAAATCGAAATGCCGTCCACTAATTGCTCGCAATCTATTGCTTTTTAATGTGCCCATCGAGATTTTTATTTTAGTTTTTTTTTTCCAGCGTCACGATGACGCACCATTGCTTTCTTTGTGGGTTTAATGTTTATTTTCGATTTAAATATTTTACACAATATTGGTGTGTGGACTGTTCCGACTTTTTATTTATTGCTTAGATGGCTGGACGAGCCCACCTGGTGTTAAGTGGTTACTGGAGCCCATAGACATCCACAACGTAAATGCGCCACCCACCTTGAGATATAAGTTCTGAGGTCTCAAGTATAGTTACAACGGCTGCCCCACCCTTCAAACCGAAACGAATTATTGCTTCACCGCAGAAATAGACAGGGTGCGGCAGTCTTTGTACTGTACTATAAAAACTGAAAGCATAGAACTTATAATACAAGGTGGGTGGTGGCATTTACGTTGTATATGTCTATGGGGTCCGGTAACCACTTAACATTAGGTGGGCCGTGAGCTCGTCCATCCACCTAAGCAATAAAAAAATTAAAGATAACAACTATTGAGGTCATTTGGGTTCAAAATAAACGATGAGTTAAATGTATTAGTCAAAGACATTACGTGTTGTGATCTGTCTTTAAATATATATGAGAATTCTTTTAAAGATATTATGTGTGGTTTATGATTTAAATTGTAAGACGTACCTTGTTCTTTCACTTTGTTACATTTTGTTATTTAAAAAGAATTAAGCACGATTTATTTTTAAGGATATAAAGTTTCTTGTTTCACTATTTGGTCCATACTGGTACCGATTGGTTGTATTGGATAGATCCTTTTGTAGATAAAATCATAACCTATAGCATAAATATGAATGTGTTTACTAATTCACACATTAATATTTACTATAGCAGACATTGTCTGTGTCATTTACTATGATGAAAGATGTTCTAGGTTCCAAGTAACAAATTAGCATATTAACTCAATTCACTTAACCATTTCTATTGATTAACAAACATTCAAGCCTACAAAGCTATTTATAATATTAGTATAGATTAATATTTCAAGTATGTAATTGATATGATATTTTATGTCTTTCAAAATTGCTATTCCGGAATTTATCGATCAATCAATGCGACGTTAGTTTCATGACTTGTGTATATAGAACAGCTTGTCTTATAAAACATCAGTAATAGTGACTTTTTGGCGGCAACGCGAGGAGTGAAATTGTGTGATTTGTTTTATTTTGTTTATTTATTGTTTTTTCAGGTTTAAATGTTTAATAACGATGGTTTATTAACTGTTTAATATCTGTTAAAGTGCACAAATGTAGGAAAATGAAACAAAGACGCTGGACGTAACTTTTCGGGATCCTCCAAAAAGTCCACTGAAAAAATCTCAGTAATTGACCACCATTTTACTGAGATTATATTTCATCCCATATCATTTCATTTCATTTCACTTCACATTATCATTTTTCATAAAAATAAGAATATATGTAATTTAAAATAAGTCATGACTTAAAGGTCTTAGTTACCAGCTCCTTTAAAAAAAAGCAGTAATAGTATAGGCTAAGTCAGTACCAATGATTCATTCGTCTAGACGTTATCGACTGCCACCCTCGGGGGTGCACGCAGGATTCAGTTTAATGGCCTATGGGTAATTACTGTGACTCAGTGTGGGGTGCGTTTGTGACGAGGTTGTTGTCCGCATACAAATTGCATTGTGCTGTGGGTCAACACGAACAAATAAATTTACGTCTTTTGATGTCTATTAAGCGATTACAGATGAAATTTTTGGGGGTTAATCATTAGACATACAGAAATGAAATAAATGAATTTTGTGAATACACCAAACGGTAGAAATAATTAAACTTCTAACCGCTATACGTTATGTGATCAATTGCATTAAAACTTTCAACGTAAATTAAATAATAAACTTACTGGTCGTAGGACCTTTTGTGAGTCCGCACGGATAAGTACCACCACACTGCCTATTTCTGCCGTGAAGCAGTAATGCGTTTCAGTTTAAAGGGTGGGACAGCCTATACTGAAACCTTTGAACTTATATCTCAAGGTGGGTGGCGCATTTACGTTGAGCTCCAGTAACCGCTTAAAACCAGGTGGGCTGTGAGCTCGCCCACCCATCTAAGCAATAAAAAAAAACGGTCATTCGGCTCTAAATTAGGATTCCCTGCTATGTGTGCCAGAGACTGATAAAAATACTTAATATACGTTTAAATATATACATATCGACGCTTGAAAGGCAAACGTGACTAAGCAAGCGGCAATGCGTGAACTTTACAGTAGACTAATTTAAAGTTGAAATACCTGAAAACAATTATATTTTAACGAATCTAGCTGTAGGATTGAAATGATTTTAATAGACCTAGAAATATATATTTTTTGCGCATCGAATATGCTTATTGCCGATCATTTATGTACAAAGCAGTTATTGTCGCTTAGTAATTTTTGCCTTTCTGGCGTCGATATATAGATAATAGACACCCAGCTAAAGAACAAACAAACCTGTTCATCACACAAATGTCAGGATCGCTACCTACCGCCCCATCGAATGAATCAGCCAGTAAATTACGTGAAAACTTTATTAATTTTCAGCCCATTGTAATATTTAATCTAATCGGGATTAATTGCGACACGGTCGTGCGTCCCGTAATGCAATAATGCAGTCTTAATGAACACGATGTGCTCGTGAAGGAATGGGCGCTTACGAGCGACAAATTTTATTGCACGTTCATGCTTTTAGAACAAAATGAAAGCTAACGGGGCCTAGACGTTCAATCTCGTGCTTCCGCCAATAAAGCTCATGATAGAATTTACGTTAAACTGTGTAAAATTCATTTTGTGAGTTGCATTTTTGTTACAAAGTCATCATGTCGTCTGATGTAATAGTGCAAGGCTAAAAAACACTACGTTCGGTTTCGATGAATAGCTTATGATTTTGAGGTTTTCCTGGCCAAAATAAGACGTCCGATGTGCTTGTCTTGAGCGTTTGTGACAATATTCAAATCACACAGGCGGATAGAATCGAACACGCGAATTCGCGGTAGGCAGCGCCTTGGCTCTGCCCCTGGCATTGCTGAGGTCCATGGGCGACGGTAACCACTCACCACCAGGTGGGCCGTATGCTCGTCTGCCTACAAGGGCAATAAAAAAAAATAACACATGTTTATGAACGACTCTTACGATGAAGATATAACGTTGTGTAATTAAAAGCAAACCTGCAAAAATTTTAATATGTATAATTGACCGAAAAATTGAGACACCTCAAGTCTCATGCTGGGGGGCGGTGTTCACGCCTTGACGCCTACGGGCTCCGTTAACCACTAAACGTCATTAAGCAAATAAAAAAGCCTATCTACTCCGACTAAGTACTTCTCTATCTACTCCGATATTTTATTCATGCCATTTATACACAGATATCTTGACACGGTTTCGACGGCGCTTTCAAGTATTTGAAAGGTCAAATATTGTAGATTACCTATGATTTGAGTTTCAATAATATTTAATTACGCGTACTGAGATAATTTCTTCAATTAACCTCCAATTTAATGAATAAGATTGGGAACAAACTCGAAAATTCTCTTATTTCTTCTTCGTATATGGATTAACACATATTGTAACTACGGTCGATCCGAACGTAGTATTTTAAAATATTCAATAGCTTAATTTTAATAGGATTTAGATTAGAATGACATACAAATTATTATTCGTTAGTGTGTGTTGAATATAAAGAAGACACAGTATTAACTAATAGGCATTGATTGGACGAAATGTGTATAAAACTGACAATATGAAAACTACATTCCAATATTTCGTTTATACTCTGATAAGATAAACAAATTATTCAAATTTAAATCACGATGCTTGTCCTAAACATTTCTTCGAGTCGAAATCAAAGGGTTGTCAGTATTTGAGTTTACTCCCCTTCAGAACTACGCGAGTACAACTTTGCCTGTATTTGACATTTCTACGAAACTAACTAAATACAGCCGAAAATGAATTTTAAATTTGACATTCGTTAAAATTATTCCGTTGTTAATATGACTTTATTCATTATTTTTTAACGGAGTTTATGACCTGGTAACTAAGACCTTTAGGTTGTGTCTTATTTTAATTTATATTCTTATTTTTATGAAAAATGATATTATGGAGTGAAATGAAATGAAATGTAGATTATTAATTTGTGACATTAATCAACTGGGATGAAATTAAATGAGATGATATGGGATGACATATAATCTCAGTAAAATGGTGGATTTTTCAGTGGACTTTTTGGAGGATCCCGAGAAGCTACGTCCAGCGGCTTTGTTTCATTTTCCCACATTTGTGCACTTTCACAGATATTAAACAGTTAATAAACCACCGTTATTATACATTTAAACCTGAAGAAACACTAAATAGACAAAATAAAACAAATCACATAACTTCACTTCTCGCGTTCCTGCCAAAAAGCCTGACTTTATTCAATTTTTGAAACGTTTTTCATTCGAATAGACAGATTAGGTTACATTAATGTTAAATAAATGGTCACCGTCACCATCGTAATCTGTAACAGCAACGTTAGAGGCACAGGTGGATACCAAGATATTTCGCTGTTTAGATAAACTAAGAATATTTTGATTGTATTGATGCAATGACTGTTTTTAAATTCAATTTTTATACATATTCGTACGTATCATCTATGTCGCGGACAAAAATAGCAGCAGTTTTTTTTTAATATTTAAAAATCGTCAACCAAAAAGGTTTTGTAATAATAGTTTTCTCACAAGCATCGTTCGTAAAACTTCTATGTTTTCTTCAACTTCATTTATAAAATAGTAGGTTATAAAAACTTATTGAAACATCAGTTGGAAATCTTTCGAATCGGGAGCTTTATTTGGTGATACATCTGGCAATGACAGTTTGACGCGGTCGTGACAGGATCAGTTCCTTCAGAAGTTTCTCGTTCACAAATATAAAATAATTTATATACCTACATAGATCGTAAAATGATATATAGATCGCTTTGTTTTAATCAATTTAATATTATTGTTATTATCTATGCGGAACTTGAATAATCTGTAGTGCTTATGTTTGGGTTGAAACACGAAAACTCTGAGGCGGTAAGTCCTGTTGTCAGTTGAGAAAGTTTCCTTCGACGCAAGCGACGGGTTCGACGAGGACAGTGACCGGTGCTTGTGGTACCTAAAAGCACCGTTAATGGATCGGGAAGATCCGTAATGACGCTTATGTTAGAGCACCCCAAGGCGTTAGCCTGACCAGATCCGCACGCCTTTCATTCCACCGTCTACGATGCTCTCCGAGTAGCCGAAGTCAGGATAAGATGGCACAGAATCGTGAGGACGAAAGTTACGGATGCAGGTGATCACGACCCATAGACAT
Source organism: Bombyx mori (assembly GCF_030269925.1). Classification (NCBI taxonomy): domain Eukaryota; kingdom Metazoa; phylum Arthropoda; class Insecta; order Lepidoptera; family Bombycidae; genus Bombyx; species Bombyx mori. Next base: position 11,585,175 of record NC_085124.1, on the reverse strand, counting down.
GAGGAGCGGTACTGTAAGTGAGAGATATTTATGAAATCGTTCTAGAGAGCAGAAGTCCACAGCATCGTATAGCAGTAATCATGCCTGAAGGACCCTTAGATAAAGCTTAAGTTTCGTTCTTGGCATCAATCATGTTGAATCTATTACATGAACAATTTCTTTTGTAAAATTTTTGATTAGATAAAATCTTTTAAATCTATATGGTATTTTTCTTAAATCGAATATACAGCAAATCACCTTAAAATATATAAACCATAGATGAAGTACAGCATCTTAAAATTTCATATCCACAAACACTTTCAACAAACGAGTTCTTCGAAATGAGTTCTGTATTTGAAGCCACAGTAAATCTAATCCATGCAGGGCGAGTCCGTTGTGTATCGACGTATCTACAACTCTGGTCACGTAGCCCGGGGACCCAGTTTTCGCACGAATATGACCGCAATACAGAATTATGTGCCGCAAAAAAGAAAAAAAACCGTGGCCATTCTTTGTCGAGAACGTAGGTTTTATTGCGCACTTTGATGGAGCTATGATACGATGATACGAAATCTAAATAATGGAACTCCATGTGATAATACAGCAATACAATATTTTTATCAAAAATGTTGTTAATCTATCCCTCATTCCACTTAGTTCTAGCAGTTCAAGCCTTTGATTTGGAACGTAAATATTGCTATCTTTATCTTCTAGACTTCTAGTATTTTCTTCCGTTTAGACTTCGATTAACTCCAGAGTCGTAAAACGTCTAATATGATGACAGTAAAATAATGCCAGTTTAAACCCTAAAAGTAGTTTCAATTTCGTTGGCTTCTTATAATCCCATGGCCAGGGCGGTCTGACGGGCCGTGCCGCGGAGACCGGCGTCGTTGGTCGTCGACGATCGCTACGACAACCCATCGATCGGGCTTTATCGGTGTGGCGCCGCGAGTCTGGTTGTAGTGTTGACCGCGGGAATCACCCTACTCTGCCCGGTCTCTGACCCCGGACGGATATCGAACGTCTGGTGAGAGAGTGCAATTGGTGGGTAGGACACTAAAAACATCCTAAAGTCGCGGTTTGCTTTCAACATATGCAGACCGATGAGTCTCATATACCCCGCGTGCTCCCTAGACGCAGATACCCCGTATGAGGTTTGACCCCTAAACAAAAACATATGCGATGTCGAATTTATGATTATGGTGATTTAACTATTGAAATATAATAGCCGGTAAGCAATGACAATTATAATTCCGTAGCTATTTTGAACTAGATATAATGTACTGATCAAACTCTAACGTAGATCAATAATGAACCTGAATACAAAATATTTATTAAACAATCAGAGTAGCTCGGTTGAAATAAATTACAACGGATTATTTTAAATCCCCAGGATTCATTATTACTGCAATACAATCAATGGACGGAATGTATTCAATGAGATTACCTATTACGGATAAAAAAACAATCTTTAAATTAACTTTGCGATCAATCGCTAATTTATTTCAAGCTAATAACTAAAATTAAATGTAGTCTAGCAATAACAACGTACTGTTTTATTAAAACAATATTAGTTATTGTAACTAAACACGACTTACTCATTACAATTACTTTATTACGTTAATTTTATCTAAAGACCAAATTCATTACATAGCATACGATTTAAAAACAATTTATAATCGTTCAAGTTCCATTTGTTTGCATTGAAGTATGTAAAATTGATTCAAAAATAACAATCTCGTCGTCACCGCAATTTGGTTACTGCCTCGTTTCTCGTCAATCACACGTTATTTCGTGTATATTTTATCGTATAAATATTCACAATTTGCGTCCATTTCCGTTTGGCCGCTGCTGCCAGAGAAATTGCCAATTTCCTGCGTCCAGCTACACTCCGGAACAGTTTTATGCGCACGTAAGTAATTTGTTTTCATAGTAGACGGGCTAGTGGTGCTCTAAATGATTTCGTTTGGAATGCCTTTAAATGGTGAAATATGATGAGGGTATGATTTCAAATCTAGGTTTTGGTCATTTTCGAAAAGTATATTTTTAGAGCGTTCTTTAATTGTAATAATTAGCAGTAATGGGCTAAATTTGATTGTCACTTAAAGATCCCCTGACGCAAATCTATATCTATACTAATATATAAATCTATAGTGGTTTTTACGGATGTTCCGTTATAACTACTGAACCATTCATTCGATTGACTTGAAACTTGGTATCCATGTAGAAAATACATGTAATTAATGGATAGGCTAATATTTATATGAGCGTTGGACTCCCTAATAATAATGACATTAAATACTAATGTGATTTTTTAAATGCACAGCGACGCGGTTGTCTAATTGTTGCTAGTCTTTCATAAACACGGATAAAGACGATTGGGGTTAGTGATGTTAGAAATAGTGGTGTATGGTGTATACTCGTATTTTGAGTTCTTGAAATCAGAAGTTTGGATAGATAATGATTTCAAAATTTAAATTGAGCTGTTTAGGAATATATCTATGCGATTTTTTTGGGTAATCTACGGGCTAACACACCGAAAATACAAAGAAACATGAGGTTGTATCTGATAATATGCTTTTGTTGTCTAGAATTTATGTATTAATAACTCTAGCTGCCTTGGGTTACTACTACACGTCTAGCTCACTTCACTTCCAGGTTAGACCCAATATCCGGTATATCTAACACAGGATATGAACATAAAATCTAATTATGGAATATGAACTAAATTACATTTGAATCTTAATGTGGAAGACTGAAATATTTGGATCCGTGGAATCCGTATATAAAACATTTTCGTCTTCTCGCATTAAAACTGTATAATCTCAAAACTTACTAATTTTGTTAATTATGTATTAATTTTGTTAATAGTAGTCAAGACAGAGGTACAAAAAAAACTAATCTACGCTCTTTTAACAGTATTTATGAGAAAAATACTGGTGATACCAAATGATTCCGCATATTAACTCAATTTCGAATAATTTAGGAAATTTGTACACTTTTAATGCGAAAAGACGATTTGCGTACTTTCGAAACAAAATCCTAACCGTGAAATTGTGTTCGAAATATTTTCAGACAACGCGACAGCAAAAACGTGAATATTTGGCAATCGAGAGTGTTTCTACAAAAAAAATTGGGGCAGCTTTATTTAAATTTGGGGAGTGTTCGGGATGTTCTGATGTTTTTGCTAACATTATATATTGTGTGGAATATGCCAACGTTTAATGGAATTGAGTAGGAAAAATTGAAACGGTGAAAGGTTTTTAATTAAAACATCTGATTTAGATGGGCTTGAATTTCTCATATTTTATGATTCTATATAATTGAAAAAAAAAAAACCTTTCTTACCCTTTATTGTACTAGATAGGTTGGTATAACATGTCCGGTATTTTAATTTGATTTGGCTGTTGTCTTTATCCTCCTAACCATGTAGGTACTACCGTTGTTTTTTTCGTAATGTAAAAAAAATAAAGATAACTAGGTATGCAACCATTGAAGACAAAAGCAGTGTGCGTATGCAAGAGTATTGATATACCAATTAATTCGTTTAGAGTTGATTAAACTCTATTTACTTCTATTCAATTAGTTTCGTGACATTGTCATGTCACATTACATCGTCCAACCAATATTGACTTGACAAATTGAAACGCAATTAATTTGGCCTATGTTGTATGTGCGTGTACATATAATTTTTAACTTAGTATCAATATCGCTTAGTTTTATTTTGGCATTCCATTTATTTAGTGTTGTATTATTTAAGTTTATGTTAAATTTTATATCTAAATATAAATAGGGAATGACAAAACTTACTTAATTGGGTTCTCGTTTTGTCAACTAATTATCTTTTTCTTTTGTTTAGAATCTCTAGGCGAGTTTTTGGTGTTTATCAATTTAAAAAAAAAGGTAACTTTTTTCGTTTGGGTTTCTAGTTTTGGAGCCTACATACACTAACCCTACTGATGTATTTCTGGAACAACAAAAAAATAGGCTTAGTAGTATCAATCTGAGCAAGCCATAATAAGAATTAAATATAAAAAAAAACGTAAAGGTAACTTCATCGTACCGTCGCGTTATCTTCCGGTGGAAGAACCTCTTGTGAGTCCGCGCGGGTAGGTACCACCACCACCCTGCCTATTTCTGCCGTGAAGCAGTAATGCGTTTCGATTTGAAGTGTAGGGCAGCCGTTGTAACTATACTGAGACCTTAGAACTCATATCTCAAGGTGGGTGGCGGCATTTATGTTGTAGATGTCTATGGGCTCCAGGAACCGATTAACACCAGGTGGGCTGTGAGCTCGTCCACCCATCTAGGCAATAAAAAAAAAAACGTTAGATTGCTCGCTTAAACTGCTGGGTATCGTGGTAGATCGGCCGCTGCATGGTAATGGACGTTTTAGACCATAAATTGAGGTTTTACACTAAAAGCATCGGCGATGCTTCACGACTTCATCGAGTTAGTCACTGATACAAATGCTCATAATCACGAGCCATGTACGGTACCATATATCGACATATTACGGAAATTTATTTCAAGATCGGGTTTTTTTATATTAATCTAAATATAACAAATTTTGAGGAAATTATTTCCCGACTAGCGGCCCGCTCCGGCTCCGCTCGGGTCTTTAACAAAAATTTCAACGATATTTGACGTTTTATTTTTTAAAATAAAAGAACACTTATTTCGGCATAATTATAATAGTTAGACATATTCTGTCGCGACAATTTTTGTAAATGATAATGTGTTCTACAAAGTCGTAGTACATTATTTGATTCTATCATCAATAGGTTGTGCAGGGCACGCGATTTAAAGAATAATTTAGGTAACTTTTTTACACCTTGGGTTACATTATTGGAGTTTTAGTAAGGATCTCTAATTTTTTTTCAAAAAAGATTATAGCCTATGTCACTAGGGAATAGTGTAGCTTTCAAACAGTGAATTTCAAATCGGTTCAGTAGTTTCAGAGCCTATTCAATACAAACAAACAAACAAATCTTTCCTCTTTATAATATTAGAATAGATAACATTTATAATAATCGTTACAAAGAGATGCTGCCTAGATCGAGTTTAAACGCTACAATAGATTAATGTAATTTAAAAATTGTACAAAAATATATTTGTTTTAATCCTGATGTCTATGATCAGGCTCTTGCTGGGGCAGATGTTAGCGAAATCCCCCAACCTGAACCCCGTGAGCTCGCCTGCACCTTCGGTGATAGCACGATGCCTCGAGATTGTAATTCCAATTTTATTGTTAGTTAAAAGCGTTCCAACGAATTGGAATACATTGACACTTCGAGGTTTAACGTTTAACGAATTAATAACAATATAAACCTAATTATAAAATGGCGTCAAAGGACCTATTAGAATTACGCATTAGAATTTTAAGAAACGCTAACAAAAAAATCTCAAAATTAAAGGGAATTGAAGATGTGAGTGGATGAAGGGATTAAGTACCACTTTTAAGATTATTGAATTTTTACATTAAATGAAGGTGCTATGTGCCAATAAACCATATTAGAACTTAAAACTTCGGGCTTAAAGGTTATTTTTAGAAATTGAATGTGATGAAAAAATACAAGTAACAAAAGTTTTTTGCCTGTTTTCTAAAAATTTATTATATCATATACTCTTCGTCCATTCATGTCTTCAATTATTACTAATCGAAATTTAAAAAAAACGACTTAATTCTTCAATTTTATCCACTCTCGACGCGTACCTAAGGGTTTGTGACCCTATAAAATGGTTGAATTCGTATTGGCGTCCGCCCTTGTTCCTTTTCGCCGCCCACCCCGGGCTAGGCTGAGTGCGCGCGCACCTAAAATCAATACGCTTCGAGCTACGCACAAATACCGAGCCGAACTAGAGTAGTCCCGTAGAAGATATCGAAGAACATGAACTTTGAAATTATCGATAAATATTTTGGTCTTTCTGCGATACTACTAGAATTAAGTGGTTTTTTTTTAGACTAGACTGGGTATATTTGTAACAAGGTACGGTTGAAACAAAGCGAATATCTCTTGAATTATGGACCGGATTAGTGAATTGAGTTTTTTTTAATAAGTAGCGTATATTGGGTTCATTTATAACAATGCAATGACAATTTGAATTATGGCCAGCGCAAGGAGATAGAAGTAGCTTACTTCAATCGAGCAAGAGCTCCTATTGTGTGTGGTCGTAGCAAAGTAACTAGTTATACAGAAATACGACCTCATAGTTAAGAATTTACTGGAGGTCATTGGCATCATAACGTGAATGCAATCGACTTTAAGACATGAGAAATATCAATTTCATTGTCCCGCCTTTCAAACTGGATATCGGTTTCAACTTAAATAGGCAGAATGGGAGTACAAAGCCGTTGCAGCCTACGATACGGCCTATTTATCAGTAGGTAATTACGGAAATTTATAAATTTAGCAGATTTTATTTTTAAACACAACTTCATGTTGTTCTCGAATTCGAGTCAAGTGCGTTTTTCTTTAGGAAAACTGGTATTTACTTGCAGGATCGTATCGCTTGACCAGCACATCAAAAGCTTATCCTTGAAGCCGTAACGAGTTCATTTTAATTTAAAATTCGAAACTTTACAACAAAATCACAGCTCTTAAAGAGCCACTCGATCTCAATCGCCTAAATACGGCGTTCATCTTATCGAGATATCGACAAAGTAGCATCCCTATTAATAGCAGACTATACAGACATGATTAATTACAACGAAATTTACTGAATTTCCGCGACAATTCGTACCTCGAATTCGCAATCGGATTATTTAAATGTTTTGTAAAATTAAACGCCTTGTTTCAATGCTGCCGGTGCAAAATTAATGTTATTTAGTGATCATAATGATTGAGAACCTGTTGGCGAATTCGAATCTTGTAGCTCTCCATAATAATCCCCTTTCAATGTGTAACGTTTTTGAAGACGCAGTTCGTTTGATTGAGCACAGATAAAGAATTACTTTTTTGTTTTGTGAGAAGTATTATTGTGCCGTCTTCGCGGCAAATTTTAAATCTGACATTTTACAACGCCAATCGATCTCCACGTTCGGATCCATCAAAATGACAGCGAAGCTACATCGCATGCACACACACATCGATTACGAACGGGAGCCGAGCAACACGCAACCGAATCTAGAACATTTAAACTTAACCGAAATCGACGACCGCGGGTGAAGTTAAATTATATTACATTAACAAGGCCTAGTGATTCTAGAACAGTGCACGCGTCCAGGAGCTCCGTGTGGCAGTCCCAGGTGCGTATGTGCATTTACACAATTTGTTGAATCCTAGACGTACATCGGGGACCTAGGATACCTTGCTGGGCAAGTTCCGTAGCCATCCCCGACCAGGGATCGATTGGTTTGTCCAGACCCAGTGTGTGTGTCGCGACGATAACCGGCTAAAACAAACTACCGAGCCGGGAACTAACGTCTCACATACATTTTATGGTGCCGAAACCCGGGAAATCTACCGTCACAGCAAAATACAAGTTCTTAAATTTAACTAGTATTTAACGTAACTACTTTTTAACCGCTTTCTTAATTGTATTACGATCAATTTCATTAGGCCTAAGACAATACGAATCACGTCATCAATCCACTGTGCAAATTAATTGCAATCCGTAACGCTGTGCATACAATCAAATAACATAACGGTGTATGTACTTCATTCTCTTCAGTGCATTAATTTGTAAAATTCATTATATTAAACGTAAAAGAGAATCTAATAAATAATTCTAGATTAATTGTCGTCAACTTTACGAGGATACCCTCCGTCTTCGTTTGTTGAACGTATAACGCTGCATTGTTCGCCCATCAGTTAATTATGTATCTTGGTACAAAGTTATATTCTCATAAATATAATTGTTGTGCTAATACCGATTTTAAATAATATCACGTTTGGTTTAATTTTAAAACATTTAAATTTAAATCTAAACCTATACCAATCTTGTTTTGTCACGATCAAATACCGTCCACGTATTGACAAATTAATGAGTTACTTTGTGAATTTTTATTTTATTCATTTTTCGTTTCCGTATTTACCTACCTACCTATAAAATTAAATATCGTTTGGTGATTACGGTTCTTTGTGTTTGCGATATTATTCTAATACTTACAACTCAGGTATACGAACTAACACATACGTCATCTTTTACCTGAGTTATCCAATTGCAAATGGGTTATTGACCTTGTAGTTTTATCCTTTTGTATTGGTTGCGTAATTACAAAACATTTTACATTACAAAAACATTTTACATTAATCGTTCATTTTCCTTCAAATATTCATAATACTTCTTTTCAAATTTTTTATTTTTTTGTTTTATTTTTTGAATTTAATTGAAATAAAATCGTAGCTCCGATTAAGAATGTCACATTCCGTGAAGCGGAAGGTATCGTGTGCTGTACTTAAGAAAAGTAAATCGAGGTCGATGGACACAGATGAAATTTCGGTTCAGGACCTACCAGTATTGCGACGTAAGCGTACTTTATCTTTAAATCGATTAAAGAAAACATTAGTTATTGCCCGAGCGGCTAAATATGATCCGGAACAATGTAACACCTTCCTTGCTTGTTTTCCGGAAGTAAAAAAAGTTGTTAGTGCCTTTGAGGCTGCATACGGTGACATTATATCACTGATAGACAGTTGCGATGAGGAGGCTGAGGACCTGCTTCGCATGGAATTTGATGATACTCATATGGAGATTCTTTCTATATATCGGCAGTTGACTATCAAAACGGGTAGTGAATTGAACACTTCGCTAGAATCTTCCAAAGTAACAAGTCACAACATAAAACTTCCTAAAATTTCTGTACCGCTGTTTTCAGGTGAAATAAAAGGCTGGCCTAAATTCCATGACGTATTCCACTCCCTCATTCATAACAACGCAACACTTACGGACTCAGAGCGTATGCATTATCTAATATCAAGTTTGTCTGGAGATGCCGTGGCACTCATACGCTCCTTCCCTTATGAAGGGAAATTCTATCAGGAGGCTTATCAAACATTGATTGATCGTTATCAAAATAAGCGTGATTTAGCTTTCACCTGTTGGAAAGAAGTACTTAATGTAAATTTAAAATTAAATTCTCCATCTGACTTTCGACGTAGTCTTGATTTGTTTAACGAAAATTTATCGATATTGAAAGGGTTAAACCTGCCAACTGACAGTTGGGATTTTATACTTAGCTACTTAGTTCTTTCAAAGCTGGACTCAAACACTCGTCGTGCTTTTGAAATACAATTTTCAGATTCTGAGTTGCCAGCCTTCAACGACCTCAAACGATTTTTACAAAACAAATGCGAAGCCCTTATACGCGATAGCCACTTCTTTGTTCATGATCGTCCTGCTCCGGATAAGCTACGTTCTGCTGCGATTCATAACGTCGTTTCATTCAATAAAAAACCGGTTTCTACTTTTTTATCAAACACCCCACCGAAGAAGAACGATTCTAAGGATATGCTGACATCAACTAACGTAGTAAATTCTACTCCACCGACACTCAAGTGCTCGTACTGTGACGATGAGCACACTATAGTCTCTTGCGAATCATTTTCACAAAAATCGGTAGATGATAGATACAATCATGCGAAGCTTCATCGATGGTGTTTCAATTGCTTACGCGCCTCGCATCAATTAAAAAATTGTAAATCTATCTTCAGATGTAAAATTTGTAGACAGAACCATCACACGCTTCTCCATCGAGATTTGTGTGACACTGACCGCGAGGACGTAGCCAAGAGTCATGTATCGATTAATCGACTGCCACCGTCTTCTTCTAGTCAAGAGCCACAAACGCAGGCTTTTACAAACATGAATGGTAGCTCTGTAGTTCTGCTGGCTACTGCTAACGTTGAAGTGCGCGACTCATCTGGTCACTTTCATACTCTTCGCGCACTCATCGACCCTGGTAGTCAATCACATTTCATTTCTAATCAAGCTATGGAACGATTGGGCTTAAAGCCTAAGCAAACTTCGCGAAATGTTTGTGGCTTGGGGCAATCATCGACGTCAGTGACTGGAATGGTGGAGCTTCAACTCGGAGTTCATCAAAAGAATTTATTTCATTTAACGGCTCTCATCTTACCATCTATTTGTGCACAAATGCCCACTGCTCGTCTTGATCTTTCTTCATGCGAACACCTACGTAATTTGCGACTCGCTGATCCGAATTATAATAAGCCTGGACCAATAGATCTGCTTATCGGTGCTGAAATGTTTTCAACGCTGTTACTGCCCGGAAATATTTCAGGTAGTCCTCATGAACCCTCAGCCTTGAACACCATCTTCGGATGGATCCTGATGGGAAGTGTCAAATGCAGGGATGAGACAAAACACTCAAATTCTTTTTTTCTAAGAGAACACGATACACCTCTCCATGAGGAATTGAGGAGACTGTGGGAGTTGGAGGTCATACCTAAATCATCAGTTCTAACGCCGGACGAGCAGCAATGTGAGAAACTTTTCACTGAAACCCACGCTCGAGGTACATCTGGAAGGTACATCGTTTCTTTGCCGTTTAGGCAGAGGGATGGGGAGTTACAGTTTCCGGGTTCGCGTGAAAATACATTGCGAAGATTCCATTCATTGGAACGAAGACTTCTTTCAAGTCCAAACCTTCATCAGCAGTATTCGGACTTCATGCTGGACTACTTACATAATGGTCATAGGAGTATCCTTTTATATGCTAAGTCTCGCGTGGCCCCAATTAAGAGAGTTTCATTGCCGAGACTAGAGCTCTGCGCTGCGGTTCTGCTCGCTGACCTGCTCAAATTCGTAAAAGAAGTGTATGTACCGTTACTTCCGTTTTCTGATACATTTGCTTGGTCAGATTCAACGGTAACTCTGTCATGGATTCGTGGCCATTCCTCGCGTTGGAAAACATTTGTTGCTAATAGGGTTAGTCATATCCAAGAAACTGTCCCCGAAACTCACTGGAATCACGTGCGCTCTAATGAAAATCCTGCGGACATAGCTTCCCGCGGTATGTGTCCGAGCGACCTACTCCAGAGTGAGTTATGGTGGGCGGGACCGAGCTGGCTTCGGCAACCTTCATCTTCATGGCCTTCAAATTCCGGTCTCGAGGTGAACGAGACTGATATACTTGCCGAGGAACGCTGTTTTTCGTTGGTCGTGAATGATGAACCTAACTTTATCGATTCTTTGCTCGAAAGGTTTTCATCAATTCGTAAGGTTCAACGTATTATTGGTTATTGTCTTCGTTTTATCAGAAATGCTAACAAAAAACAGACACGTGTTCCGGGTACCTTTTTAGGTCGTACAGAACTTCATGGGGCCCTGATGACGATTACCAAGCGAATTCAATTTCTCAACTTTCAGGATGAAATTCGTAAGCTCGAGAATGGTATACCATTACCCAAACCGTGGAGAAAACTCAATCCATTCCTGGACGACCAAGGAGTTGTCAGGGTGGGCGGCCGTTTGTCTCGTTCTGGTCTTGAGTTTAGTCATAAGCATCCTGCTCTGTTGCCGCGTCATTCTAGGTTCACATACATGATCATCGAAGCAATTCACAAAGAGAATTGTCATCCTGGGTTGGGAACGACACAATATCTTTTGATGCAGCTGTTTTGGGTATTCTCTTCTAAACGTGCTATTCGTCATTGCTTGTCAAAATGTGTTTCGTGTTATAAAACTAATCCGAAATTATTGGAACCATTCATGAGTGACTTGCCGGCTTCTCGTGTGAATCAAGTCAAACCATTCTCTATTGTTGGCGTGGACTACGCAGGTCCATTCCAAATCAAACTCGGTAAGCATCGCGGTGCCAAAATCGGTAAGGCCTATTTGTGCCTATTCGTATGTTTTAGTACCAAAGCAGTTCATTTGGAAGTGGTTAGTGAGCTCTCGTCCGAAGCCTTTATTGCTGCCCTGCGCCGTTTTGTTGGGAGACGCGGTAGGGTGAATGTTATACACTCCGATTGTGGTACGAATTTTATTGGAGCTCAGAAGATCCTTAATCTTTATATGCATTCTGCTTCTGAGTCTCAAAACATTGAATTTAAATTCAATCCCCCTTCTGCTCCACATTTCGGAGGTGTATGGGAAATACAAATTAAAGCAGCTAAAACTCACTTACATCGTATTATAGGTAATCAAACTTTAACGTTCGAAGAGTTAACAACACTTTTCGTTCAAATCGAAGCTTTGCTAAATTCTCGGCCGCTTTGCTCTTTGAGTTCAGATCCTAACGATTTGAACGTTTTAACGCCGGGACATTTCTTGGTTCTGGAACCACTTACCGCCGTTCCAGATTCTAACTTGTTGGATGATCAGATGTCTAGATTGAATCGCTGGCAATTGATTCAACGTTTCCAGCGGCATTTCTGGCAACGCTGGAAGTCCGAGTATCTGCATTCCCTAACTCAGAGAGCAAAGTGGAACAAAAGGGGCGAAACTTTGAATGATGGTTCTGTTGTACTGATTAAGAGTGAAAGTACAATGCCATTGCACTGGCCTTTAGCTCGTGTCTCCAAGCTTCACGCCAGCCCTGATGGCGTGGTTCGTATTGCCACTGTCCGTACAGCCAATGGCAAATTCTACACTAGGCCATTAACGAAGTTAGCTCCCTTACCTATTTATTCTGATTAACTAAAATTCTAAAATTATTAAAATTATATTGTCTTTAATTTAATTTAGATGTAGGTTTCTTTAGTAATTTCTTTAGTTTTCATTATCATTTAACTTAGTGGAAAATCCAATAACTTGTATTTTGGTGGGCGGTATGTGCCGTCTTCGCGGCAAATTTTAAATCTGACATTTTACAACGCCAATCGATCTCCACGTTCGGATCCATCAAAATGACAGCGAAGCTACATCGCATGCACACACACATCGATTACGAACGGGAGCCGAGCAACACGCAACCGAATCTAGAACATTTAAACTTAACCGAAATCGACGACCGCGGGTGAAGTTAAATTATATTACATTAACAAGGCCTAGTGATTCTAGAACAGTGCACGCGTCCAGGAGCTCCGTGTGGCAGTCCCAGGTGCGTATGTGCATTTACACAATTTGTTGAATCCTAGACGTACATCGGGGACCTAGGATACCTTGCTGGGCAAGTTCCGTAGCCATCCCCGACCAGGGATCGATTGGTTTGTCCAGACCCAGTGTGTGTGTCGCGACGATAACCGGCTAAAACAAACTACCGAGCCGGGAACTAACGTCTCACATACAATTATTCTATTTTATCACTGAAATGGAAATAAAAAATAAAAATATAAAATGAAATATAATTTCCTCTTACGTTGTTACAGTAAGCATTTCCATTATAAATTTATCGAAAAGCATCGATCCATAAACAGGGATAAGAGCTATTAGCGGGCCGAATTTCAAATTCAATTGTCGTTCGATTTAAAGGATAACAAGCGAGATATCCCATTTTATGGCAACTTAATTTATGATTTAATATATTCGGGGTGACTTTTGAAAACAAGAGATAGGAGAAATTGCGAACGATCCCATGAAATCCAATTAATTTGAAGAAAAGATACGCGAGCGCTCGAGACGTGATTAAAATAACAAAAAAGCGTATTCGGCGATTTTTTCATAATTTTTACATTAGGTTCTAAATCTTCAATTACGGTAAATGGGCCGATATATAATTTATCTAACTTTGTTGCAGGTTCACTTTTCAACAATATTAAATCATTTTTCTTATATAATATCTGATTTTTATTTTTGTCATAAGTACATTTTCTTACTTGTTTATTTTGTAACAAATTATTTCTAGACTCTAGGGTCGGCAGACTAAAGCACATAAGTCAAAATTTTCAATTTATTTTTTATTACATCATCGGTTTACATTTTGCTCAACACACAATCTGACTAAAGCACATAAGTAAAACTCAAGTATTTCATGGCGTATTCAAGCGGCGTTCTGTATCAACCTTATCAAATCCTAATATAGTCAAACGAACTAAAAAACATAACTGGACTTATGTTCTAAGGAACACCATAAGTACAAAGTTATTAACGTAAGAAGTCTGACTTATGTTATAAAGAACATCAAAATGTAACATTTCTTTAGAGAAAGTGGTTACTTAAAAATATTTATAACGTAAACAATACTTCGGTAAGTGGTTTTAATTTACTAATGTTGTCGATTGTGCACAGTTTGTTGGTTAGTTGTGTGTGAGTGCTTAAGTATTTTAATTATTTAAGATGAATATTCAAAGAGGCAAGAAATTCGTTGAAATGGTGTTATCCACTCATCTGGAAAGCAATGAAGGTATATTTTCACATATCTTCAAAATTATGATTTGCAAATTACGTAATTATATCAATATTATATCATTATAAATAGGTCTTGTCCTTTTTTAGAAAATGTAAATCAGCAGTCGGTTTTGAACACAGAGAACCTAGTAGTAGACGATCCTATACCGTCAACATCATCAGGTCAAGTCAGTAGTTTAACATACTATTCTGTACTTGACTTCTCTAGTTATGATTCTGTACGAGATCCATGTTATGAATTACCGAGACTTCCAATCACATCGAGTTCAAGTACTTGTGATGAAATTTCAATGAATCCTAATGTGTCTCCAAAAAAGAGTATACGTACTATAAAAAGAGAGAAAAAAAATACGTAACTTAGGACAGGCATACAAAACTTTAAAGGGAAATGTATATCAGATCGCACTATGCAAAAAAAATTTTAGGAAAAACAAAAAAAAGGCCGCTGAGTTTGTTTCGCCAGTTCTTCTCAGGACTGTGGTTTTTTTTGGAACCGGTGGTAGAGTTAACATTGTTATTTATATTTTGACATTCAACAAGTGTGTTATACTGACATCTAAGTTGAAATAAATGATTTTGAATTTGAAAGAGTTTGCAGAATGAAATGTAAAGAACGTATACCTTAACTGATAGGCATGCCATATTTACAGAATATTGGCAAATGGGGTCATATGCAAAAAGATCTGTATACTTGGCGTCTTTAATGGAAATTCAAGATAAATCTAAGAAAAGAATACGAGCTATTGAACCTGAAAAGCAAAAGCTTAGAATGAAGACATAAAAATACTTTTTTACTGTGCATGGTAAACGTGAACCTGTCTGCCGAGTATGTTTAATGAAACCGTTAGATGAAAGTGACAATTTTATAAAGACAGTTGCTATGAAAAGGAGATCATCCATAGGGGGTTCTCAAACTGATGATATAATATCTATACAGCCATTACCCATATCCATCGAGAAAAAAAAAAGATTTAATTTCGCTGCTCCCTTTAATACTAGATATTTTCCATGAATTTTAAATAAGTCTTCCCACGTTGGAAACTTTACGAAATACTGATCCAGATATTTTAGAACTCGATGAAGAAGAAGAATTTTAATTAAACATTAAGTTGTTATTTATATTTATGACTTATATTATTATAATATATATCTTAATTGTTGATCTTTTTCACTTAACTCATACTATTATTGCGTTCCTTATAACTTAAGTCATCTAATTATTAAATAATCACATTTACTTTAAAATATTTAATTTTAATAATAAGTTAGTGTTATAGACTTATATAATTCAAATAAACATTATTAAGTTTGTTAATGTATAAGGTTCTAAATAGTTTTTTTTAATTCCTGTAAAGTAGCGTTTTTTGACTTATGTGCTTTAGTCTGCTGACCCTAGGATTTATTTCGGGGTTGCCAGTGAGGCGCACATGTTGGCAGGGTGTCAGTGGATTTTGAAATTTTAAAAGCAATGGGTGTGCGTCGGTTTTTTTGCCCACCAAAAAAAAAAACAATAACGACTCTAATGTTTATATGTATATAAATTGACAACGTTTTGTTCTGATGTTCTGATTTTTTTAGATGAGTGAGTTCATTCCTGATCTGGTTGTATTGGAGCTCATAGATTAGACAACGTATGCCACCACCTATATTGAGTGATCAGTGTTCTCATGACTGATTGTTTCGCGGCAGAAATACGCCTTACCGTAATAAGCATACTCTCAAACCTATTAGATTAGCCAATGTCACTACCACACTGGAAACGGCCCGGTACGGCAATCGATCAAGGGCGAACTGAAACTTAAAGGCTTCCCTTTAAAGGTTATATTTGTTTAACTGTTTAAGCGAACCTTTCCGCGCATTATTGGTTATAGCAAAGTTAGTCTCGGAACATGTTTGAACTTTGTTAGACGAGTGCCGAAAGTTTCGTGTGACAAAAACACGTTCCCCGATGGAAAATCAATAACGGACCTCTCGGGATCGTTAAGTCGAGGAATAAGAACTATTTTTACTACTAGGTTTAAGCGTCTTTATTGGATTAAGACGATTTTTATTTTCTTTTTTATAATTAATATTGGGAGGCACTTGTTATTAAATAGTCACTCGGGCCGCAAGTACAGATACACTTAGGTGTATGAAAATTTTAGATTTAAATTGAGATAAAAATCACAAGCAGAGATAACGTCGTTTCCAATTGTACGATTACTGCTACCAAAGAAATATGATCCGGGTAATATATTAGGTAAAATGAAATACCAGTGCTGGTCACTTTTGATGTCAATGTCATAGTGACAGTAACTTATGAAATTCATTAACATCTAAACGAAATTAGTGCTTGGCACAGACAATGAACAAATTCGGCTGTATAAATGCCGAATTTTTTCTCACTCGAGAAAATTAAATATAGAAATATATTTTCTGTCACATATTTCATTATGTAATACTGTTGTACGTTTTAATAACAATATAATAAACTAAGAGGATTTAATTTACATTAAGTTTTTGTAAGATACTTTCAGTGCGCCGGAATGAATTCCTTTAAATTTTACAGAAATCTAACCGAGAACATTAGCAGATCGATCACCCCAAAAACTTCGGGAGGCCAACATGGCCGCCGGCAACTAACACCCTCTAAGCTGTAATATGTAAATACGGAGGACTTTTTAGCCTCTTTCCGTGTTCATGGAGGGAGACAAATGGTCTGACGTCAACTCACTCCGTTCAACATTAATCATGTCTACGGGAATCTTTTAGACTTTACGAATAAAGGGGCTGTAGTTTTTGGTTAAATGAAAGTGAAGCCTTTGTTGATTGAACTCGTTATGGGGAAGGGGGGGGCGCAGATAGGTAAACGAGCTACCGGCCTATCTGACAATGAGCGATTTGTACCATCGGGAAATGAAGAGCCTCAATTATTACAAATAATATACGAAATACATAGTTATAAGTGGATAAGACTCATCTTTGTTAAGTACTATTATTGACTAATGCGATGAGATTTTTTAATGTCTAAAATTTCTCGCATTATTATTGGTGTTGGACAAATTTGTTTAGTACGAAATATAAAATGCTACGTACATATATACGTAGTGTTCTGATTTGATGTAGGTATTCGCTTCGCTTTTGTGAATATTCAAATAGATGTCTCCACTAATTACCCCGTTACAGTTACAGTGATTAGTATATTTTCATGATTATTAATAAAATTATCCGAGAGATCATCGCCATTAACAGTAAGTTGTAACCATATAATATAATAATAATTATTGTAAACAAAATTATTTGTGGACACATCTAAATTTAAGTTATTTAACATCAATAAAATGGCATTGAACTTTTCATCAGCAAATTTAATAATCTATATATTAATACGTGAAGCAAAAACTTTGTATCCCTTTTTACGAAAATTGCGCGGATGGAGGAGTATGAAATTTTCTACACTTATAGAGAATATAGAGAAGAAGTGCACAATGCTAATATTTTTGTAAAAGAATGCATAAAAAGTACATTAAATCAATAAAGAAAACATTACACACACTACATACCATGTATTTGACGCACACACGCATGCATAATATTTATTTTCAAACTTTTGTGCTTGACATCTGTTGTCAAATTGAGAATAGATTAAATATTGTTTGCCTTTGTTAATATTTTTTATAGTGTAGTCTTGGCGAAATTTGTGATTATAGAAGTATAAAATACAATCTTAATAGTGTACAAACTTACAATTCCAATTAATTATAGTCGAATTTTGACTACTGCGGGACCTCTAGTCTTTTTAAAGATCATTGGGCGTTTTTTACCCGCTTTTTTTAAAGTCGCGAACATAAACCAAAACACTTTTAAATCATAGTGCTTCCAATCATATTTAATATTATGTGGTTATTTTAATTCATAACAATGGGAAAATGGAAATAAAAGTAAAATGAAATTCATATTTTAAGTTGACTATTTGTCCTAATTACTAAATATGACCGCTCAGTAAGTTAAAATATCACTCCGTGGTATTTTCGTAAAGTCAACCTGACTGATATCCGATAAGTAAATATAATAAATGAGAATATAAATAGAGAAAATGAATTGGCTGATTACGTGATTCGAAACAACTTAAACAGGCAAAGAGTTGCATTCACGCCGATAAAGGCAAACAATCCCGAATTAAGAGATTTTCCACAATTAACTTACGACGAGCTATTTTTATTTACCTTGGGAATATACCATTTGAAATTGGCCAAATCTTATTGCCATGAACACATGCGGCCAAACGGAGTGTATATAATGGAATTATACCATCGCAGAGAGTTGGTAGAAAATAAAATATTAATACGAGGCAGAATACAGTCTCGTCACATAAGAGCAAAACGCTATTATACATATATACTAATTAATCCGGCATTGCAAGGAAGACAAAGCCTCGAAGGGTATTACTGTTCCTGTATACACGGCCGCCGCACTGTAGGGAGTTGCGCGCACATCGCCAGTGTGGTATACTTTTTATCTTGGGCTATATATCAAGAAGAATTTCACGCACCTGCGGCGTTTTTAGACGAAACTCTTGTAGATTTGGATGCGGCAGAATAAAAGTAAAGAGAAAAACATGTTTTTTTATTCCTTTTTTCCTGTTGAATTATTGCACAAAAAAGTAAAAAAAAATATATTTTTTTAATGTCCAGTTTCTCCTTATTCCCACGGCTCACAGATATGGGACCTATACCATTGTAAACTAGATTCAATTGCCTATCCACCAGACCTAATTTCATTTTTGTTCGCTGTAGGTAAGTGTCCCATACAAAGGTGCCCGATGTCCTTTATGTCTCTAACCACTACTCTGCCCATAATGCGGTCTAGTTTGAAGAGTGGGTTGCCGTTTTAGTGCAAAGGTGGGCATTTATCTTTTTCACATCAATGGGCTTCGGTAACCGCTTAACACCAGATTATTATAAGCTATAAAAAAGAAAGACATGGTTTGTATAGAAGCAATGTTTAAAACCGTCTTGTGGCTGAAATCAGATCTAGATGGTACATATTATTATGTACTATGTTCCATTGGTCCAAAATCGACATTAAACTGAAAATTGTGGAACCATATTTAGAAACTACTCAAAAACAGCAAAATTCTGCTGCTTATCGTAAATTAGATAAATTAGGAACATACATTCAGCTATGTATAGTTTTGAGGTGAGCCATAAAATTTTCGTGGTAACAACTAAAAACGTACTAGAAAAAGGGTAAACTAATTTATCTGCTCTTAAAATTCTATGCGTAGTCTTCAGTATATCCGGGTCCCGGGAATATAGCGCTTGCAACAGTCGAAATATCAAACTCATTCAATATGAAAAACGTGAAAAAAGAATCCATAAAATAATAGTGTTTTTATATCTGTGTAGGTGAATTAGTTTCTGGAATTTCCGTTGGCGAGGCATCGTAGCGCCAATTAAATTAGTTTTAGCCCTTAAAGCAGTAGTACCTTGATATAAACTTTGCTGGGTCCCTGCGCCATAATCAAAGTTCTGCGGAATGAGAAGCTCACGTATCGCTGGCGTTTCCAAAACTTTATAATTGGAAGTGAAAGTTTTGATTTATCGTTTTTTATCAATTAGTGATTTTAATTAGAAACGTTTTTTTGGTTCTGTCAACAGGACGCCAATGATGACACATCGTTAAAGCAGTTTGTTATCAGAGAACTAATGTTAATTAACGACTTTTTGGCGGGAGCGCGAGGAGTGAAGTTGTGCGATTTGTTTTATTTTGTCTATTTAGTGTTTCTTCAGGATTAAACGTGTAATAACGGTGGTTTATTAACTGTGAAAGTGCACAAATGTAGGAAAATGAAACAAAGCCGCTGGACGTAGCTTCTCGGGATCCTCCAAAAAGTTCACTGAAAAAATCTCAGTAAATGACCACCGTTTTACTGAGATTATATTTCATCCCATATCATCTTATTTCATTTTATTTCATCCCAGCTGATTAATGTCTCAAATCAATCATCTTCATTTCATTTCACTCCATATTATCATTTTTCATAAAAATAAGAATATAAATTAAAATAAGACATGACTTAAAGGTCTTGGTTACCAGGTCATAAAATCCCTTAAAAAAAAGTTAATTAATCATTCAGAACGTTCATAATTTATAATTATGATATATTAATTATTAACATTGGAAATTACTATGCAAAGCCTTAAAAATCTGTATATGTAGCTAATCGTGTATTATATTTATTCATCATATTTATCAGATTTATTTTAAGTAATAAATTAATATTACAACAACAAATCCGGAGTAACGCTAAAAGCTTCATCGAAAGTGCCTATTAAACCTTGTTATTAATAATTTTCTTACTTAACAACCTTCATAAATGTCAAGACTT
Source organism: Bombyx mori (assembly GCF_030269925.1). NCBI lineage: Eukaryota > Metazoa > Arthropoda > Insecta > Lepidoptera > Bombycidae > Bombyx > Bombyx mori. Next base: position 11,564,570 of record NC_085124.1, on the reverse strand, counting down.
AATCACTTACATTTTATCACTTAGCACTCATTTACGACTTGAAAATGTTGTTATCGTTTTTGGGAAAGGAATTAATAATATCCTTCTGATCTTGTTTTAGAGAGATTTGGTAATTAAATAAAATAGCATGTTCTATCTGAATATTTTAATAATATAGATTTTTTCAGTTGTAAAACGCATGCATTATAATTTTCATTAAGCGAGCAAAATATGTTTATTGACTGTAGAAAATCTCTTAGAATTTTAATATGTTTTTTTTTTGTTTATTGCTTAGGTGTTTGGACATGCTCACAGCCCACCTGGTGTTAAGAGGTTACTGGAGCCCATAGACATCTTCAACGTAAATGTGCCACCCACCTTGAGATATAAGTTCTAAGGTCTCAAGTATAGTTACAACGGCTGCCCCACCCTTCAAACCGAAACGCATTACTGCTTCACGGCAGATATAAGCAGGGTGGTGGTACCCACCTGCGTGGACTCACAAGAGGTCCTACCACCATTAATTACGCAAATTATAATTTTGCGGGTTTCATTTTTATTACACGATGTTATTCCTTCACCGTGGAAATCAATCGTGAACTTTTGTTGAGTACGTATTTCATTAGAAAAATTGGTACCCGCCTGAGATTCGAACACCGGTGCATCGGTCAACACGAATGCACCGGACGTCTTATCCATTAGGCCACGAGCGACTAAAATAAGTGTATAAGATATAAAAGATTTAAATTAGAAGTATGCACATTGCTAATATCCAATTAATTTTATAGAACGTACGATACTGTTTGTTTTTGTTTTTGTTTTCAATTACAAAAATTACTATACATCTCTCGGCTTACTCGACAAACAAATGGAGAATTTCTGAGGCTTGCGGTCGGACTGTTTCGAAGTTAATTCCATTGAAATTTCCGTTTCGATACGAGAGTTGACACTTAGCTTTCACCTCCCCGACTCGTTGTCTTAACAACCGGCAAATGGTTAACAAAAAGCTAAACGCAGGCGCACTAAGTTTAAATAAAATTATTTACATATTTTTTACATAGTTTCTTTTTTTTCTACCTAAGCTGATAGTGTTGAGAGGCTATTTCAGCGTAACCTTAGCTAGTAAGTGAGCTCACGGGGCTCAAACCGGAGTGATGCTAACACTGACCCTAGCAAGAGCAGTGCTTCGCAGAATCTACCACCGGATCGGAAACGTGACCCACTGAAAAGATCCGGCGAGAAACTCAGTAGGCTGTGTCTGTGGGCGTTACATAGTTATACTTATTACATAGTACCAGAATAGGACCATTTGATTGATGGAAACAAAACCATCGTGTAACTGAAAAACTATATTGAAGTAATGCCGTTTTTATGTAGTTATACAGAAACGCCAGATTCATTTGCAAAACAAATTCTTGAGTATTAAAACTTGTGTCGTAAGACGGCACTTGTCATCTGCTACTAACGAGCCAACTTTGGTAGGCTTGTTAAGATCTTTTCACCGTCAAAGTACATCGGAAAAATTAAAATTTACATTCGAAATTTAGATAGGCACTTTGACAATTTGCCGGAGGAATGTCGCTCGACGTACCTACCGGGTAGCGTAAAAGCGAATGCGTTTGCATCACAAATTCTTAGGCATTGAAACTTCTGTCATCTTGTGCCTGTCAAGTAACTCACTAATGACGTAACTTAGTTCGGCGAGGCGCCGCTTCACTAATGCGTGTTTGAACTAACAAATGTAATTGAAATGCCTAAGTTTCCTCGTCTCCGTAATGGGAGTAGAATCGGATGGGAATCGAGGTACCTTATGAAGATCTGTGTAACATTCCTCCTTTGCATAATTAAACAAAATGCTCTTAGTAAATCCTTTTTGTTACTTTGTTTATTATAACGGAGCACCGGTGAAACTCTCAGGTTTGGTTCGTTTCATTCGAAGCTCTTATTTGTTATTGTTATTAGTAAATTTTATTTTAATAATAATACAAAAAAAACCCACATTTCAAGTGCATACTCAGACTGAATACGCCTATAACTTAGTTTTTTAATGATAATTTAATTATATATTTAAGCACTATTCAAGAAATGGACATCAAAAATAAAGAATAAAATTTCGTTGTTTTTTCACAGTGCCGCATTATAGCAATCGTCCTGAGTATTAACAGTTTCAAAGCAATAGTCAGTGCATGGCGCCAGTGACCATCCGGGGCCCTGCTTTTTTTAGGAAGGAAGGATTACTCATTCCCGGAGTCCTTTCCAATTTCACCAGGACAGGTGGGCGAGCACGGGCTCAGCCAGGAGGAGTGGGATATGCTAACAGCTTCCAAACCAGGCCTAATCTTACTGGTGGTAGGACCTCTTGTGAGTCCCCACGGGTAGGTACCACCGCCCCGCCTATTTCTGCCGTGAAGCAGTAACGCGTTTCGGTTTGAAGGGTGGGGCAGCCGTTGTAACTATACTTGAGACCTTAGAACTTATATCTCAAGGTGGGTGGCGCATTTCCGTCGTAGATGTCTATGGGCTCCAGTAACCACTTAAAACCAGGTGGGCTGTGAGCTCGTCCACCCATCTAAGCAATAAAAAAAGGGCAGCTGCTTCGCAAATGCATCTACAACCAGACCGGAATCCCTGACTGATGAAAAATTAAGTCGGAACGTGCCGTCTAATTAACATTAATATTTACTGACTTTTGCAGTAGTAATAAGTCTAGTTAAAAGTCGTTAATTAGCGGCTATCAAGCCGAGTGCGACCGACTCCGCTGCCAACTGTTTTCCGAACAGCCGTTGAAAATGTAAAGTGATACTTGTTCTACGGAAAACTTCGCGTTTATCACAAAATATATCATCAATTATAAAAGTTATTAAGCAAATTTAACTCTTTGTTTACTTAGATTTCTGGGAATTTCAAATCCGTTGCACTAGCTTTCTTCTACACCACCACAGACATAAAAAAAAACATTATAATATGTTTAAATCAAAATAAAACTTTGTTGTTTGATAAAACTTGAGCTATCTCAACAACGATCTCCAGAAGTGAAGAAACTTAATTAAATACAAAAAAATTAGGCAAACTAAACAAAGAAATGACAGTGTCGAGAATCTTGTTTTTCTTTCTATACTCACTGACAAATGAGCAAACGGTTTGAAATTTTTTTTCGGATTTATCTAGATTGGCAAACAAAGTCACATCTCACTTGGTGCTAAATGGTTACTAGAGCCCATAGACATCAACAACGTAGATGCCGACACCAACTTTGCAATCAGCCTTATAATTGGAATTTAAGGAATATTATAAAGATAATCGATCTTTAAATTATCCTCAATGAAAAGGCTAAGGCAATAAATAATACGTCTTGATCTTTCTAAAATTAAAGAATATAACATAAAGGTAAATATAATACTTCTTTCTTCTTCTTCTTTCTTTCTTTCTAATGTTGAGTCGCAATACTTTCTAATGGTATGACGCAGCGTTATTAGTTAGCTGTATTGCTTGCAGAATTTTAAATTACGTAATTGCTGATAGGACGACTTGTGGACCCGCATGGGAAGGTACCACCACCCTGCCTATTACTGCCCTGAAGCAGTAATACGTTTCGATTTGAAGGGTGAGGAAGCCATTATATTGTAAAAATGGAGACCTCAGAACTCATATTTCGAGGTGGGTGGCGGCAGTTGTAAATGGCTATGGGCTCCGGTAACCACTTAACACTAGCCGGGCTGTGAGCCACCCATTTAAGCAATAAAAAAATTAAAAATGATGTTGCTTCTTTTTTAATTGTCTATGATTATTTTCAGACTATATACTCAGATCTAGAGACGAAATCCAAATTAATCGTAATATTGGTTATAACACAAGTTTTAATTACACCACGATTTCTTCAAGACATCAAAGGGTCTTAATGAAACTTTTAAAAGAACAAAATTTCAAAAACGTCTACAGTTTTTTTTTAAAGATAATTAATGTGGTAATTACTTGAGAAACGAAACAAGAATTAATAAGAATTTACAGAAGTGAAGGTGTTTTTGTTTTTTTTCTTTTCGTTTGACCATTATTTTACTTGAATGTATTGGCAAGTATTTCCAGCATATTTAGTGCACATCTTATTAACTACATAATGCTAATGACTAAATATTATGAAAAGGAAATCTAACAAAAATTAATGTTGAAAGATTAAGTTCATCTTACTTCAATTGCATCTGTTGAAACGCTTCAATACGAGGGCGGCACTGAAAATTTCGGGAATTAACGAAGTGACACAACATTACTATTTAAAAATGTATTTATTGCTTTTCGAAGTATCCTCCGCGAAATTTGACACATTTTTCTATACGATGGAACCAATCATTGAAGCAACCATTCCATTCGGAAGTTGGGGTCTCCAAAATGGCCGTTTTGTAGGCGTCCACAGCTTCTTCAGGTGATGAAAATCTCTGTCCTCGCAATTTATTCTTTATTTTAGGGAAAGTATAGAAATCATTAGGGCTTAGGTCGGGGCTGTACGGCGGATGGTCTAATAATTCTATGTTTTCTTGCTCTAAAAACTCTTTTGTTCTGTGCGCGGTGTGAGAACTCGCATTGTCGTGATGGAGGATGATGCGGCGGTTGCAGTTCTCTTTACGGAGTTCAGAAACGACCTGTGGCAAACAAATGCTAGCGTACCATTCTGCATTAACCGTTCTTTGTCCCTCAAGAGGAATGGTCGTAACATGGCCGGTTTTGGAGACAAACGTGGCCACCATTTGTTTTGCAACACTCCATGAACGAACAATTTTTGTTGGCTTTAACTCATTTTCGAAAACCCAAACTCGTGACTGGTTTTTTGTTTCGGGTTCGTACGCGTATATCCAGGATTCGTCACCTGATACAATGTTGTATACAGCATTTGAGGATCCTGCGTGGAATCTTTCGAGAGTTCTGACGCACCAAGTAACGCGAGCCGCTTTTTGCTCTTCACAGAGCGAATGCGGTATCCATCGGGAAGACAACTTTTTTACACCTAATTGTTCATGCAAGATTATTTGTATTTGATTCATGCCAATGTCTAAAGTTGCCTGAATTTCTCGGTATGTCACATGTCGATCTTCCTCAATCAGCTTACGCACAGCATCAACGTTTTCTTGGGTGACTGCAGTTTTTGGACGACCTTGACGGGAATCATCACTGAGCTTGACACGTCCATGTTGAAACTCAGCAAACCAGCGATAAATTGTGGTTTTGGATGGGGCTTCATCACCAAATGCAGAAATCATCCGGTCAACACACTGTTTTTGTGTTAAACCACTTCGAAAGTCTAAATCATCGCTCTTGAATTTTCTCGAGTCAATTCGATTTTCTCAACGACTAAACAAGTTTGACAAAACCTCGTGACAAGACCGAGAATCTTTTTTTAAATAAATAAATGGTATTCGATTTTTAAAACCAAGGAGTTTTCAATTAAAAAGATTTTAATATGACAGGAACAGTAGAAATATTCCATTCCCGATACTTTTAGTGCAGCCTAGTAATAACAAGTAATTTTATATGAGTATATGTAACACTCTTTTGAGAATATGAAGTTTTCAGCCCACTGAGTTTCTCGCCGGGTCTTCTCAGTGGATCGCGATTCCGATTCGGCAGTAGATTCAACAAAGCACTGCTTTTTTTATTACATAGATGAGTGGACGAGCTCACAGCCCACCTGGTGCTAAGTGGTTACCGTAGCCCATATATATCTACAACGTAAATACCGCCACCCCCCTTAAGATAAGAGTTCTAAGATCTCAGTATAGTTACAACGGCTGCCTCACCCTTCAAACCGAAACGCATTACTGTTTCACGGCAGAAATAGGCAGCACCTACCCGTGCGGACTCACAAGAGGTCCTACCACCAGAAAATGCCTTGCTCTTGTCTAGCTAGTGTTAGCAAAGTCGCTAGGCTGAACCCCGTGAGATCTCCTACACGTCCAGTGAAGTTAGAATAGCTCCTCGAGGCTACGAGCATAGGTAGGAAAAATATAGATAGTATTTGTTACCATAACAGGGCGCGCTTTGTTTTCAAAGTTCCCATTAAGCGTGAATGTGAAAGTGAAGTTTATAGTTTTGTAAGGGGTAATAATATAACTGAAGGTTTGCCCTCTCATAGGGCAATGAACTTTAAACATGCAGTAGGGTTGACGGATGATTCATATTGATTTCTCTAAAACGTCGCCTAAGTCAAATGCTACTATAACAAAAGTGTTGCATAAATAAATTTGTGATGTTCTAATGAAAAATAAGAGTAACATCAAATCTTGACTTTATTTACTGCAAAAGAAGTAGTTCACAATATAACGCAGATTTTTCATAAGCTTAATCGTTAACAGAGGTATGCAATGAAATTCTCCTTTAAATTTTTTTGTCATAAATATTTATGACGATTCACATGTTCTGAATCTATCCCCGTTGGCCGTTTTTTTCCATCACGTCTAGATTTTTGGATATGTTTTTTTTTTGTAATTTCAACAAGCAAGAGAAAAAAATTCCAAAATAAAAACTTGACCACTAAGAAAAAGTTTAACTCCTGGGCTTAAAAATGTGTCTCAGAAACCTTTAGTACCAAGTGACAAAAAATTTCTGCCCCCACTTCACATAAAGTTGGGACTCAAGAAAAACTATATCTAAAATCAATATCAATCAATAATTTCAATATCTAAAACCAAAATTTCTTCGTATCAGTGACGCAAAATTGAAGGAAGGAATTTTTGTTTGTTTCTTAGTCTGACATTCTTGTCAGAGTTTTCGTGGTTGACGCTGTACACGCAGAAGTATTCATTAGGCCACCCATGCTTCTGAGAATTGCCTTACAGACGATGCGCTTCCATATCTGGCGGTTCGAAGCGTTTCGAGCACAATGGACTATGGTGGGCTCGGTTGCTTTCTGGATTAGGTCAGTCCAGCGGATTGGCGATCAGCCGTGTGATCTTTTACCTTCCACCCAGCCTTGAACTATCAGTCTCTTCCTTCGATTCCTCTTTTCTGGAGACGTGACCAAAGAACTTGAAAACCCGTAGGTGTGCAGTTGACGAAAGTCGGCCATTAATACCGAGTTCTTTGAGTTGGTATTAAAAAACCTTTGGATTAGTTAGTTTTAGATGGGCAATGGAACTTCACCGCCAAATGGTTTCATGTTGGCACACAATATAAGCATTGACTTGTAAACATGCATAGCTCAAAGATTACTGATTGGAAAAAAAAACGGTTATCCTATTTTTCAAAAGGATGTCGCATATCAATGATCAATGTTTTTGAAGGACAATGACCTTTTCCAGACCAGACATGTTTATCTCGATGCTGGCTAGACGGTCCCTTGGAATAGTCTAGACGCACTATTGTGTCTACGAACCGAGATAATATTTCACCTGTGAACCTTGCTCACATTTCGATTCTTGTGTAGTAGAATACTTTTGTATTCAATGTATTGTGTGAAATACATTTTTATTGTACATGTTTGGATGCGCTGCGCTGATATTCATATAAATATAATATTTTTGAGTTTGATAAAAACGAATGGATCTATTTTATGTTCTTTATATCTTATATAACTACCGAGAATGTACTCAAAGACTTCAAAAGTTGAGACTAATGAAGTTTTCTTTGTAGAAAATTATTTCATTAAATTAAATGATTCTTATCCCCCTGATGGCTGTCTGGAAGAGATCGCTATTAGCGATAAGACCGCCAATTGTACTTTTTTGTGTTTTATGTTTCGCATTGTTTACTTTTTGCTGGGTCTACAATAAAAAATACTCTCACTTTCTCAATATGTTTTTTTTTGCTTTCATGGTTGGACAAGCTCACAGCCCACCTGTTGTTAAGTGGTTACCGGAGCCTATAGACATCTACAATGTAAATGCGTCACCCATCTTGAGATATAAGATCTAAGGTTTCAGTATAGTTACAACGGCTGCCTCACCCTTCAAACCGAAACGTATTACTGCTTCACGGCAGAAATAGGCGGGGTGGTGGTACCTACCCGTGCGGACTCACAAGAGGTCCTACCACCAGTATGAAGAAAACTAATTTTCTCGAATGTTTATTTAGTAAGATGCGTAAAATCACGTTAAGATCGTATCATTTGTTTCAGGCGACAAATGGCGCTGATCCCCAAGTAGCAGTGCTATGCGAGGCCGGTAGCACGTACCACCCGCAGTACATGTCAGCCGCCGGACGGTGGACTCCCGATCTGACCACGAAACCGCATAACTGCCTCAAGGACAAAATGGAGATCCTCGACTACTGCAAAAAGGTATTGAGTTTTACTTTTTATTTATTTACTAGCTGACCCGGCAGACTTCGTGATGCCTCAATCGATAAATCAAAGACCTAAACTTTTGTATAACATAAACTTAAAACAAACAAAAGAAATCCGTCCGTCGGAGAACATATCAAAGGGAAAACAAAATTGTTATTTTTATTTAATTCCGTGCATTTTCATATTTATCTACCTTTTAAACCTTTTCTGGACTTTCACAAATAATTCAAGACCAAAATTCGCCAAATCGGTTCAGCCGTTCTCGAGTTTTAGCAAGACTAACGAACAGCAATTCATTTTTATTTATAGAGATATATTAGGCACACAAAACACGTTACAAGCTAAAAAGATACACCAAAATAACAACAAGTAAAAAAAACAAAATCTGATTTGCAACATAAGCCATGTGCGCACGACTAAGCAAGGCAAATGTGCTGAATCTGTACACAATGATCCTTACAAATAAACAACAAAACAATACGATAACTAAAACCAATCTAACTTGTAATGTAAGGAAATAATTTTACTCACAATATACATTAAACAATTACACAATTACACTACTTAACCTACTATTAAGATGGAGGATGCCGCCGTTGAACTTTTTTTTATTACTTCTCTACTGCTCGTTCGCATTAAGTGACTGTTACTGAGCTCACGAACCATCTTGCGTTAGGTGGCTCTCCTAAGTCTAAACACATCACCCCTGAATGCCATTTATGGACAACGTGAATTACAATATTCTAATCAGAACGTCGAGAGAAGCCGAGGATCGTGCTCAGTGGCGAACAATTGGAGAGGCCTATGTCCAGCAGTGGACTGCTATAGGCTGATGATGAATCAGAACGTGTGTTGCGTTGTGGTAATTGAGCGTGGACTGTATTTTTTGTATGAAATATATATTGAATCTTTATATTACAAAATAACGACTTAATATAAGAAAACCATAAAATTGATGCGTTGCTCTTGACGGCTGGATTTGAAAAGAGCTTGGTGTCATGGCGGACGTCGCTCGCTGTCATTTTTGCGTTCAAGTAAAACTGAAAAACTAACTGCCTACTACTTCATAGCAGGATCTTAACTGTGAGCTTAGAATACATCCTACTACTACCAGTAAAAAACAATTCAGTTTTAATCAACAGGGAAACAAAAATCTATACAAAACGTTTTGACTATGTCCTTGTCAATTTTAATATCAACACATAAAATGTCGTTATAGTTTCCGATCCTAGTTCGTAAACGGATAATTCCGTGAAAATTCTCTCAGATAACAACGTTATCTCGCAGAGTGCTCTTCTAATTTACCGGAAAACGATTTTACTGGTTTGCTTTGATTGGTTGACTCATGTCTACGTCAAAGGTAAACGAAGACAACATTCGTCCATTTATTTCGTGATTTAAATTGCTTCTACGATTTAATATCAGAGTCGTTCCATTCATAATACAATTTCCAATCTTTTATCTCGTGTTTCCGTGTGTCGTAGGCATTTTAGACCTATACCATAGACAGTATGGTATTCTAATCATTGGAAATAATGTAATGACAATAAAAAAACACAACTTAAGCCTTAAAATTAGTTTTAATTATATTCCAATCTTTTAAACACTGCAGTTTCAGTGGACGCGGGTTGTGCCTGTGATAGAATATTTTTTAATACATGTCTATAATGTTTCTTAAGCTTAGCTCCGATTAAACGAATTTAAAATCTAAGATAAAGTGCTAACGTTCAATTTCAATCCCTTTGTATTACCATACTATTGTATTTCAAAGTCTTGTTCCCTGTCGAATAGAATTGGCAGCACCATCTAATCTTATTATCGGTATCATGTAGCAGACAATTTATTTTCTTAAGTGTCCTTTGTCTTGAGCGAAACTTATTTAGCAACCAGACACATTAATTTAAAATCTATTTAAGTGGAATTTTATGAGTTTGAAACTTTTAATGCCAAAGTTATTTTCAGATTTGCGTTAAGGTAATTTACGTCTTGTTGGCTTTGAAAGCTTCCAAACATTGATTGTTTTATTGTTTCTTCTTCACCATCACTAATTTATATTCAGCGGTTTTATCTGATATCCAAACTGAATTAGTGTCTTATAATAAAATCTAAGTTTAATTTTGATTTTTTTTTTCACCGTACAGTGAGTCTAATTCGAGTCTTCTCATTGTTATTTGTATTATATACTAGCGGCCCGCCCCGGCTTCGCATAGGAAGTAGCGCAGGCGATGTAAAGAATTTTAGGTAATTTTTTTACACATTGGATTTTTTTACATTATTGAAGTATCAGTAAGGATCCCTAATTTTTTTTTAAATGTTATAAATATAGCCTATGTCACCCGGGGATAGCGTAGCTTCCCAACAGTGAAAGAAATGTTTAAATCGGTTCAGTAGTTTCGGAGCCTATTCAATACAAACAAACAAACAAATCTTTCCTCTTTATAATACTAGTATAGACAAATAATTTTAGTATCTGGTCTAGGCAATTGATAGCAGGTGTTTTGTGATGTTTTATCATTTTAAATTTATAGGCTTATGCGAAACATCAATACTATGTTTGTAAGATTTCTTTTTCCAGTTCTCTATCCAGGTCCAAGCTTCTTCTATTACTAGCTCCGTTGGCTTGTTTGTTATATTACGCCCTCTGATGTCACAACGATGTTCAGATTTAAAGTCACAGTTATAGTAGTACGTACTATAAGCGATGGCATTTTGATCCACTTTTAAATTAATTTTCAATAACATTAATTTTCAAATATTCTTTACTTATAAAGACTTGTAATATTATATTTCTGATAGAAAACTATTGTTATTATTTGCTATTTAAGGTATACCCGAGTCATGACATTACGAACATCGTGGAAGCATCTCATTACGTGAAAGTGAGCAACTGGTGCAAGCTGGGAACCGCCAACGCTGCCAAATGCAAGGTCACTAGATGGGTGAAGCCTTTCCGTTGTCTCGGTATGTGCACCTGGAAATATTTTATCTTTAAAAAAAAACTTGTGATCATCAATATTATTTGTTTATTCATCCGAGAACATTTGCTTCAACAACAAATGGCTTTATATTTACTTGTATGGGTTAACCATGGTTTCTGAATGAAAAAAAGTGATTCGCCGGTGTTGTTTTGTCTGTTCATCATTTTGGAAAGAAAACAGATTTAATTTTCTCAAATAACGTTAATTAAAATTAGGATTTAATGTTTAGTAAGCTTCTGGGGAAAATAACATTGAGACATTCCGTTACATACAAAGATCATCTACAAAATAACATCTCTAGATAATAATAAACTCATTATTGACGTCATTCAATCTAAATCTAGTGCTAAAATAATTAACCAATTATTTATTTAACAAAAAAAACTACTAAATAAACTATATACTTATACTTGGTATAAGTATAGAGTTTATTTAGCTGTTTATTTACTATATATTTAGTTAGCTGTAGCATTATACTATTTTTTCTAAACGGGTATCATTTTTGCATCTGCAAATTCTCCTTTGTTAATTTTGTGTACTAAGTAACTACAACGAGTATTTGGTAGAAGGTCCATTCCAATCGGACGCTCTGCTGGTGCCCGAGAGCTGCCTGTTCGACCACATCCACAACCAGAGTCGATGCTGGCAGTTCGCCCGGTGGAACGCGACGGCTGGACGCGCTTGTGCCCAACGCGGACTTCGACTCAGGACTTTCGCTATGCTGTTGCCTTGCGGGATCAGTCTGTTTTCTGGAGTCGAATTCGTCTGCTGCCCCAAGCATTTCAAAGGTATGTGTCTATTTAATAATACTTTCAATTTTTTGTTGCAAACATCATGAACAGCCTTTAAAGAAAGTGAGAGAGAGAGAGAGAAAGAGCGAAAGAGGGAGAGAGAACATACTTTATTGCACACCAAAACACAATTAACATCAGAAAACAGTCAACAAGCAGATACGTTTGTACAATAGGCGGTTTTATAGCTAAAAGCAAGATACGTTTGTACAATAGCCGGTCTTATCGCTAAAAGCGATCTCTTCCAGACAACCGTTCAATTACCCGAAATTCTGAACAGTAGGTATGTTGCGGCGTACTTACTATTAACAACACATTATTAAAGAAAATACATACATACAATAAATAGATATATACCGTTAAACACAATATGAAATCACCTTAAGATTTATATTCCAATATACTTACATACACATAATAAATAATTTTTTTAGATGTACATATAACCCATTACCAAACGGTCTCGCCCACTGAATTCTTGCCGGATCTTCTCAGTGGGTCGCGTTTCCGATCCGGTGGTAGATTCTGCGAAGTACTGCTCTTGCTAGGGTCAGTGTTAGCAACACTCCGGTTTGAGCCCCGTGAGCTCACCTACACACGTTAGGGTGAAGCTGAAATAGCCTATCAAGGCTATCAGCATAGATAGGAAAAAAAAACCAAACGGTCGGTGCATAAATAAATACAAGAGCTTTTGAAAGAATGATATTTCAGTGTTTCTGAACAATGAGTTGCAAATTTAAATGTTAAAATATTTTGTATTTACAGAAAACGTTAAAATGCACAAACCCATGGACGTAGGAGTACCCGTAAGTCCTGGCGGAGAGGAAATGTTGGCAGCTTCCGCGGCTATGGACGAACGCGACGACGACCTGCTCGACGACGATGATGCTCTGGATGATGATGATGACGACGACACCCTCAACCTGAGCGACGATGACGACGACGATGATACTGATGACGGTAAATTCAATTTAGCAACTAATACAAATAAAGTAGAGAATAGAATATTAGGTTTGAGTGAGCTATTGTGATTACAGCGCTACGTTGTTCCAAAAACAGGTGCTGTGATTGTCATTCTCAAAATAGGCTTTAGTTAAATTTATATTTTTAGTGGATATCGCCTCTTTCTATAAATGTTGGGTTGGAAACGCCGCTTATATCTTCTAAATTTTTATTTCTTAATGGGAATGCTATCTCGGTATTTCTTTATCATAAAAGTGCCAGTGATTGATTGTAGCAATGAACATAATAGTTTCTCTAGTTTCTGGGAGTTATAGACGCCAATGTAGGTCGTCAAATAGTAGATTTAACAAAGATTAAAAAAGGTATAATATAAAATTACCAAGTAATAATAAGTCTCATTGTTTTTGTACTTATAATTGCACAGCAACGTAAAGTCAATAAATACCACGCAGTTTTTTGAAGGCACAATTTTCAGTAATTACGAGAGGAAACAGGAAGAAGAAAAAGTAAAAAAAAAACTAGTATGGTGGAATTTGTACACACTTTTCTATTTCATATAAACAAATTGTAAGATACACGAAAGGAAAGCAAGATTGTATAGTAAAATTTGCGTTAATGTAATGTAATTGTGTATCGGAGATATGTACTCGGAAGCACTATTTTGATTGGAAAAACATAAGATTTTAGGTCTACAATTAGAGCTATAAAAATTATCTAGTGGGTAATTGTGGCTGATAAAATAATTATTTATCACTCGTATATATAATAAATAGTATAATATATATCATCATTAAGCTCATTAGGCTATGGGAAATTTATTTTAAATTTTTATAACTCGTTGTTTCAGACATGGACGAGGACGAAGATGCTGATCTGTCTCGCGACGATGATGCGGAGGACGATGACTATACCGATGGCGACGACAGCGCCTGGCCCCACCCCGAGTCCTCGTCCTCGCCGTCGACCACCACTCCCACCACCACAACTACCACTACCACCGCGGTATGTCCAATACAATTTTGAAGTTTTTTGAGTCGCAACGTTATACGTGTCTTTCTTCTTTGGATCAGGTTGGGGTGTGTTCTAATTTAGCGATGGGTAGCGTCTTTAGCTTTACTTATCTTTGATAGGAACAGTGATTACTTAAGAGTGGTTAAGCCTTATAATCTACTAGCGACCCGTCCTCGCTTCGCTTCGGAAACTGTAATTTATTATTGATTTCTCTACTATTTAATTGATGTTATTATACATATAAACCTTCCTCTTCAATCACTCTTTCTATTAAAAAAACCGCATCAAAATCCGTTGCGTAGTTTTAAAGATTTAAGCATACATAGGGACAGACAGATATAGGGACAGAGAAAGCGACTTTGTTTTATACTATGTAGTGATCTATCAAAGTAAGAATATAGTGGATAGGATATACTGGATGGATAGCTAAGACGCTGTTAGCCGTTAAATTGGCCCTTTTTTCTACCTTGAATAATCTTTTTATGAGTTCAGTGAGAAACCTCGGTATAGGTGACTACTTTTTCACAACTTTCCCATCAAAGTTACAATAGGTCGATGAAAGAAGATTACAGAATATACATTTCAGAATTTTGAAAAGTTTTAGATGCTTAATTGGTTTTATTAATTTATTTAATTGAAAATACAAGACAACCCTATGTTTTTGTAGATTCTACATGCATAATATCAGAACTAAACTACGACCAGAAGTTTCGGAAACTATATTAACTAGTTATGTAGAACATATTCTGTTAATGACTATAACTAAGTAAAATTGATTCGTTTCATCAGGCTTCTACTGCTACCTCTGACCCTTACTTCTCTCACTTTGATCCTCGCACTGAACACCAGAGCTACAAGGACGCCCAGCAACGCTTGGAGGAGACCCACCGTGAGAAGGTGCGTCCAACCGTGCTGTGTTCTGACGTGGTTTATAATTATCGATGTTTGAATATCGTTGAATATCGATATTTCAAGGTCATTTTTTATTGCTTAGTTGGATGGACGAGCTCACAGCCCACCTGGTGTTAAGTAGTTACCGGAGCCCATAGACTACAACATAAATGCGCCACCCACCTTGAGATATAAGTTCTAAGGTCTCAGTATATTACAATTACAATAATTCGAACTACACACCTTTACCTTTCGATCATGGATAACTATTCGAAACAAAGCAACGGAATCGAATAATTAAGATTGAAATTCCAAAAGCGAAATAAATATAAAGCTTATAGTGAAATCCGTGGACGCTACAAATATTAATGCAAATAAGTTTAGTTTTTGTATGTATTTACTGGTGGTAGGACCTCTTGTGAGTCCGTGGTACCTACCCACCACCGCCCTGCCTATTTCTGCCGTGAAGCAGTAATGCGTTTCGGTTTTAAGGGTTTGGCAGCCGTTGTAACTATACTGAGACCTTAGAACTTATATTTCAAGGTGGGAAGCGCATTTACGTTGTAGATGTCTATGGGCTTCAGTAACCAGTTAACACCAGGTGGGCTGTGAGCTCGTCCACCCATCTAAGCAATAAAAAAAAAGAAATGTACTATATATTGAACTTATGTTAGGTCAAAATAAGCTAATCATTATGTGCTAGTTGCTTAAATATGTTACTTTGACTTGTCCTGTACTAGATCACGAAGGTGATGAAGGAATGGTCGGAACTGGAAGACCGTTACCAGCAGATGATGACCGCGGACCCCGCCGCCGCCCAAACCTTCCGCCAGCGGATGACCGCCAAGTTCCAGGCTAACGTTCAAGTAAGCCATCATGTGACTTAAAATATTTTCTTGTTAAGAACTGCTTTAAAATTTCGCCGCGCGTTCTTGCCACGTTTTTCGCAGTTATTAATTTCCCAATATTTCGGCTGTGTCAAGCGCCAAGGTTCCGGGTAGACTGCTTTCTCGTCATTACGTAAATAATGACGTCATATTCTAATTTTAATCGACATCTTGACGATAATATTGTCGTAGTAAATAAAAATAGTGCAAATTCTTGAAATTAAAGCAATCGAATATTTCAACAAACAAATTTTTCTAAACGATTGATTTACTTAAATGCTAGGATGTGTGATTGTTAGACAATTCATTAAAAACAAGATTAAATTTTACATGGGGATATTATATTATTATAGTGTTATTCATTTGTTAAAAACTCGCGAAAACGTAACAAGAAACATGACCTGTCGGATATTGAAGTTACAAATACGTATAATTGTTTGATCTTTGAAATTATGTATTTAAAAAATTCTAAATAACAACATTCATTCAATAAAAAGCTACAGTATTCCTTACAGTATGGATTAAATAGATTTTGATGAAAGTAAATTTTCAGTTTCGACCACAACTCGACATTTTAGATTGGATTGTTTTGTTGTGTTACACGTCTTAGATTGGATTGTTTTGCTGTGATATAATATATATGTTTTAGATTGTATTGTTTTGCTGTGTTACATGTTTTGGATTGCATTGTTTTGTTGTGTTATTTGTTTTAAATTGCATTGTTTTGTTGTGCTACAGTCTTTGGAGGAAGAGGGTGTATCGGAGCGGCGTCGGCTGGCTGCTCTCCACCAGCAGCGCGTGCTCGCTCACCTCGCCCAGCGTCGCCGCACCGCGCTCGCTTGCTACACCCGCTCGCTCAAGGACACACCGCCTAACGTAAGTATATTCAACTATATCTAGGGGTGAACGGCTTTTGAAGTCGTCGTGGCCTAAAGGATAAGACGTCCGGTCCATTCGTCTCTATCGATGCAACGGTGTTCAAATCCCGCAGGCGGGTACCAATTTTTCTAATGAAATACGAACTTAACAAATATTCACATCGTGTAATAAACGTCAAGCCCGCAAAATTATAATTTGCGTAATTACTGATGGTAGGACCTCTTGTGAGTCCGCACGAGTAGGTACCACCACCCTGCCTATTTCTACCGTGAAGCAGTAATGAGTTTCGGCTTGAAGGGCGTGGTAGCGGTTGTAACTATACTGAGATCTTAGACCTTATATCTCAAGGTGGGTGGCGCATTTACGTTGTAGATGTCTATGGGCTCCAGTAACCACTTAACACCAGGTGGGCTGTGAGCTCGTCCACCCATCTAAGTAATAACAAAAAAAAATTGAAATTAGATTAGGAAAATTGGTACCCGCCTGAGATTCGAACACCGGTGCATCGGTCAACGCGAATACACCGGAGATCTTATCCTTTAGGCCACGATGACATAACACGATGATTAAATCTATATTAATACGTGAAGCAAAAACTTTCTACCCCTTTTTACGAAAATTGCGCGGACGGAGGGGTATGAAATTTCTCACACTTATAGAGAATATAGAGAAGGAGTGCAGAATGTTAATATTTTTTTAAATTATACATAAAAATACGTTAAATCAATAAATAAAAACATTACACACCTACTATGTATTTGACACACAGGCATGCGTACTATTTGTTTATTGTCAAACTTTTCTTATTGCTTATAGTCTGTGGTCAAATTGAGAATAGATTAAATATTGTTTGTCTTTATTAATATTTGTCTAAACTGTAGTCTTGGCGAAATTTATGCTTATAGACATAATATAATAGTCTTTGACAATAGAATCATAATAGTGTACAAACTTATAATTTCATTTAATTATAGTCGAATTTCGACTACCGGGGGACCGACCACTATACGGTTAAACTGTATAATTTGACAAGTCTAATCAGATTTTGCGTTCTGTTCAGGCCCACCGCGTCCAGAAATGCCTGCAGCGATTGGTGCGTGCTCTGGCCGCCGAACGTAGTGGAGCTCTGGCCGCGTGGCGCCGCGCTGCAGCCGCTGGAAGGGAGGCCGCCTCAGCTGAACGCGCCAGTGCCGCTGACCGACTTCAGGTATGATGGAATAGTATACGAGCGTAAAGAGATATCATTTTTATTTGGTAGGGCTTTTCCATTCATTCTAGTCCAAAGTTTTTGGTTTTGAAAGGTCAAAAGAGTCCACGGCCCAATCGGAGGAAAGCAGTAGGTGTTTGTCGATAGTGGTGATCGCTAAGGAAATAGCCCGTCCACTACCTTTTTTTTTCCTACTTATGCTGATAGCCTTGAAAGGCTATTTCAGCGTAACCTTAACTAATAGGTGAGCTCACGGGGCTCAAACCTGACGACGTTGCTAACACGAACCCTAGTAAGAGCCGTGCTTCGCAGGATCTACCGCCGGGTCGGAAACGCGACCCACTGAGAAGATCCGGCGAGAAACTCAGTGGGCTCCACTACCAATTCTTCTTTCGAGTCTCGTTTGTAGAAAGATAAGGCCGTAGCACTACGAAGATACAGAAGGGCATTTTTAAGCTTTTTTTTTAATACAATGGATACACCTGAAAACGCATTTCGGATGCTTCCAATTGTCTGCGTAATACAGAAGAACTTCCACACAATGTGTAGCACAGAAAACACTACACATGTTTGTATGTGTGTGCTCATTATCTATATATATAATTTTAGTTCTATTATGACATGTTCAACACATTACGCCTTCAGCTCTAACACTAGGAGCAGGCTTAGGGTCTTTGGTAACCGTCCTCATCGAACTCGACAAATAGTTCGACGTGCAACCTAACCCATGCATCAGCCCACTGAGTTTCTCGCCGGATCTTCTCAGCGGGTCGCGATTCCGATCGGGTAGTCGATTCATTCGCGAAGCAGCTACTCTTGAGTTTTTAGGTCTCCTTCGGAGGCGCTCGGGCAGTTGTTAGCAAATCCTACCCCTCCTGGCTGAGTCTTTGCTCGCCCACCTGTCCTGGTGAAACTGGAAAGGTCTACGGTCCACCAGTAATCCTTCAATAAAAAAAAAACACATAACTTTGTTCAAATACAAAGTTTGTTTTTTCATTAAATAATCAGGATGCCGACCGTGCCCTCCAGCGAGCCCTCTCGTCTCTCCGCCGTCGTCCCCACCTCTACGCCAGCATCGGAACTGCTATTGAAGATTATGTTCAGGTAAGCTCACTAATACTAACATTTTTTAACAGAATCAAAACTGTGAATCTGAGTTGTGTTTTTTTAATTTTTTTATTGCTTAGATGGGTGGACGAGCTCACAGCCCACCTGGTGTTAAGTGGTTATTGGAGCCCATAGACATCTATGACGTAAATGCGCCACCCACCTTGAGATATCAATTCTAAGGTCTCAATATACTTTTGTACATAATTTTCCTATTACTCTGTACTATGTCTTCTTTTCTGTGTGTACATAAATAAATAAATAAATAAAAATATAGTTACAGTATAGATGTGTGTAAAAGTAATACTAAGGAATTCTAATAGTTGTTTTAAATTAGTTGTCCATGAGTACCTACCTATACCTTAACATGATTTTAATTGAAGTTCGATAACGCCTGTAATATTAGTTATTTCGTAAATAATAATTTAGAAAAAAATATTCCTTAAATATTCACAAAATTAAATATCTATTTTATTTTATATGCATAATATTCTTATCACTGATCTATATTATTTCGTCACGTGGTTAAAATGAAAAATAATAATGTTATTTAAATATAAAATCAAATAATATACATAAAACAAATATTGTAGCTATGTTCGTTTACAAATCACATAGCAACTTAATAATCAATCTAATTGTACCCATTCACTGTATTAAGAGCGATTCAAATGTAATATGTAGATGAAAATAACGTCTAAATTGAAATTGCAGTCAATGCAGTCCAAAGATGACATGGCCGTGTCTCTGATGTCGATGACCCCTGAGGCTGAGGAGCTGCTGTTGGACCGCATCGAGGCCGAAGTCCAGAGGGAGCAGGCCGCCAGGGAACAGCTCAGCGTCAAGAGAGACCAGCGCGCCAAGCAGCGCCAGGACATCCAGAATGAAAGAACCAAGGTATAGTTACGCCGGTAACGCCATCTATCGCAGAATATCCGAAACGAACATCAAAGGAACACGTACAGGGAGAAAGCTCGAGAAGTACAACGCCATCTATTGTCAGAAAACGGAAACAAACATCGAATTTACTCGACTTGCCCAGAATGTTTTCGATAAATCTAGAGATGTCGTGTCGACTATAAAAGCGTTGCAGAGATGGCACGAAGCTAGTTTTAGATATTCGTTTTTTCCTTGCTGTGAATGGGACGTTTTCTGTGATATCTGCTGTATTATTGAGTTTAGTCATTAGCTCTTAGTATGCATAATGTTAGTACTTTTCACTAATACGTTATCTATCAAAACCTTAGTGTTTGTTGATAGTGAATTAAAATAAACTAGGGGTCACCTAGTGGCCGAAATTTGACCATAATTAATTAAAATTATAAGTTTGAACATATTCATAGTTTTATTGTCAAAAACTGTACTTATACATAATAATATTATATACCTAATCACAGAGCTCGCCAAAACTACGACTATAGACAAAAAATATTAATCTATTCTCAATTTGACACTGACTGTAACAATAAACAAATGAGTGTGCAATGTTTTTTTTATTGATTTAGTGTATTTTTCATGCATAAGTTAAAAAAAATATTAGCATTCTGCACTCATTCTCTATAAGTGTGAGAAATTTTATACTCCTCCGTCTGTGCAATTTTCGTAAAAGGGGGTCCAAAGTTTTTGCTTTACGTATTATTAAATAGATAACGGTTCTTGTATCATCGCAGACATCCAACGGTGTTAAGGATAGCGAAGAAAGCGATGACGAAACGAATGAAATAAGCGAGGGCGAGACGAGCAGCGTTGCCCCCTCCGCGGTGCCAGCCTCCCCCGCGTCCAGCGCGGCCCCCGCCTCGCCCTCCCCTCTCCCCTCCCTCGCTCCAGTTCCCGTACATGACGTCACTACACGGGCCGCTTACACTCAGGACACCACGACTACCGTGAGTACATTACAAAAGAATCGGGTGTAGATGAAGCGATCTACACTCAGCATTGAGTGGATACAGGTCGATTAAGAGTACATAACGACGCTAGTTTTTACAAGGAATGAAGGATTACTATTACTTTTATTTTACTATGAATACAAAAATTTACTGGTGGTAGGACCTCTTGTGAGTCCGCACGGGTATGTACCACCACTCCGCCTATTTTTGCCGTGAAGCAGTAATGCGTTTCGGTTTGAAGGGTGGGGCAGCCGTTTTAACTATACTGAGACCTTTGAACTTATATCTCAAGGTCGGTGACGCATTTACGTTGTAGATGTCTATGGGCTCCAGTGACCTCTTAACACCAGGTTTGCTGTGAACTCGTCTACCCATCTAAGCAATAAAAAAAAGAAAAAAAAATTTTTTTTTAATCGGTAGTTGAGTTTATTGTTCATTATTAAGGGTTTTGTTGACAGGAAATCGTAACGACAACCGTGACCGACGCTCCGGAGGGTGAGACCGAGACAGCCGAAGTGGAAACCACCAGCCGCCGTACAACCAGCGAGGTATTCTATACAAATGTATGAAGCTTTTTGATTATGGTTCAACAAATACATACATAATACAACACAACAATACATTCGACGTTTTTCCAATTGAATACTACACATAGATATACATAAATGTAAATTATATATAATCGGGGGATTGCTAGTTAATAAATAGCCTTTGCAGTAGGCACTTGGGAAATACTAAAAAGAATTTAATAAATAGTCAAATACTAATGTATTAGGTTTTTAAGTTACTAACACAGATTATAAGTAATACTAATAAAATGTATGGTTTTTACTGAAATACAGATTTTAAAAATTAATTATAATAAAACTGGAGTAAGTATTCGGTAGCACTTGGAGCATTACAATGGCTTTTTGCAAACAATGCATATTTTGGCTACAAAATATAGACGTATAATTCACTCACGGCTTTGAAGGTCCCGTGGATATTTCCGCGTCAGACAATCCGTATACTTTGTCAATAGATATAACAACACATAAATGAATGTACAACGTGAAATTATTGTTAATATTGTCTGATTCTACATAAATGGGGTCGATCTATACTTATTAATACTTTTAATTTTTAAAAACAAATCCATTAAATTATTTATAATAGCACCATCTAGTGGTGGAGGGTAGAATCAAATTTACGTATTTGTATCGCAGACTGAAGGAGAAGGACTTCGTGCAGCCTTGGAACATGCCGAGGAACGCGCCCCGCCCCCGCCCGCACACGCTCTCAAACACGAACTGCAACACTCGCAGCCTGTAAGTACATACAGCCACTTGCATCGATTATCTCGTTGGTTCAGTGTTTTTAGTGCGAGTTTTTTAACAGCGCCCCTGGCGGCAATCGTTCCAACTGAATACAAATCTGAGTTAACTTTTACGCTATCGAGATACGTTAAAAAACTCGCACTGAGCACATAGTACAATGCACAGCTAGTCTATACTATAATGGACACATACCTTAGCACAGCTTAGGATTTGGATTAGTACAGTCGAATATGGAACGTTTATTTTTTATTTTAATATCCTCTCTTATCTTGAGATATGATGAGCGAATGTGTATTTGTTTGGGTTGTGTATGTCATGCTGATGGCCTGTATGGTTCTTTTGGCAGTGATGAATAGAAATTACATATTTCAAGAAGCCGTCTCTCCCAAATGTGAAATTAGTTATAAAATACGGTCAAGATTATTGTATAACTACTGACTGATAAGGAAATATTAGTACATAGTTCTTAGAATGTAAAATTATTTCAGTTGCGGCTAACGCTTGATGTCTTATGGTAAACGATTACCGAAGTTGTCTTGCAACGCAAATGCCTATGCCCACTTCAAGATGCAGGGCTCAACACTAATTGATAGTATTATCGTTAT
This sequence comes from Bombyx mori, assembly GCF_030269925.1. Taxonomy (NCBI): domain Eukaryota; kingdom Metazoa; phylum Arthropoda; class Insecta; order Lepidoptera; family Bombycidae; genus Bombyx; species Bombyx mori. The sequence continues at coordinate 11,541,801 of NC_085124.1, read as the reverse complement.
CCTACCCTTTATTGATTTGCGGTAGGAAGAGGAGATCAGCATGTCAGATGCTTTTTTTTCCTACCTAAGATAGCCTTGAGAGGCTATTTCAGCGTAACCTTAACTAGTAGGTGAGCTCACGGGACTCAAACCTGACGACGTTGCTAACACGAACCCTAGCAAGAGCCATGCTTCGCAGAATCTACCACCGGATCGGAAACGCGACCTACTGAGAAGATCCGGCAAGAAACTCAATGGGCTGTCAGATGCGGTAAATGCGGTCTATGTTGCAGGGTTACACAGTGCGCGGCACAGGCGGCGCCGGTGGGTCTGGCGGGGCGGGTGCCCTGTACCCGGCGCTGTGTGTGGGCGGCGCGGCGCTGGCGGCCGCCGCGTGCGTCGCCCTCGCTGTCGCTCGTCGCCGCGACCGCGCTCCTCAAGCACAAGGCTTCGTGCAGGTATACTACTGGATGTGATGGATGTTAATAAAATAAATAATAGTTTAAAAAACTAACAAAATACGCTTTTATAGAAAATGCTACTAAAAAATAGAACATAAATTTTAATTAAATTTTACACGCCCAATTAAATTTTTATTCCCAACTTTTCTCCCTTTGGTGCACAATGTACTATTTTTGGTAGCGTCTGAAATTACTTATATTTCTTATCTTTAGGTGGAGCAGACCGGTGTGGTGGCTCCGACTCCAGAGGAACGACACGTAGCCAACATGCAGATCAATGGCTACGAGAACCCCACCTACAAATACTTCGAGGTCAAGGAGTAAATCCACCTCGACTCTCCCAAAGCAGTTGACAGCCGTCGAAGCAAATCGGTTTTACGGAAAATAATTAGAAGTGGAAGTTAAAAGAGCTCCATCATAGTACAGGTTAAGAAAATCAGGTTCTGTGTTCCGATCTGTGACAGCGGCTGTCAAGAGCATCTTCCCTGCCAGGCCCGTCTTAACCCTGCAACGGTTATGTTGGTCCCGGCCGCTTCTAGTCCTGATGTGAAGGCTAGTCTATTTTATTCTTTGCATAGCTCCACGGAAAACACAATCGAATATCAGATAGCATACGTAATAGAATTATAAACGGAATAAAAAAAGCTTTCAACATATATAACCAATCAATCTTGGCCATATCCGAATCCTCGTAGAGCCATGCTGAGAAATGAAATTGACTATTTCTAAATCGTAAATGATGTGTGTTACACAGTCCTTAGTAGGAGCTGTATACAGTTTGTTTCCATTGACAAAATATTTATAATATCTATGTCAGCGCATGTACTACAGACGTGCCTGGAGGGGAATCTCTGCGTTTGTTACAAATTTAATTTAAAAAGCTTGTGTGATTAGTCTTTAATGATACGTGTGCGTAATTCGCTATCAAAACGTATTGTATTTATTTTGTTATTTTTTTTGCACCAAAAGTAATTATTATGTTTATTTAATAAGGGTTTAGATCTAAGTTTTTTGTCTAGTGTTTTAGGGTACATAAGTGTCACCGTAGAAGAGTTTTTTAAATTAAGTTTTTTCGAGACCGCTACTCCAGTAATAATAACCGATGTTTTCGTTCGTGTATTATTCGTAATTCATTTTACAATCAGATAATTAACACGGTTTCTCGATCTAAGTTTAACGCATCATTCAGCTTTGCTTGTGTAGTACTAAATACATAGGTCATTATTACTCGGAGGAGTGGAATGAACGTCCATGGTACGCTGTGTATATAGGCTCCGCGTACAAATTTATACATTTATTAACTAACCCCTAATGCCGGCTTTCGTTTCCTTTAATAACTTAGGTAGATCTAAACGTGAATTTTATGTAATAAATGCGAAAATATATTTTAATAATTATTGTGTACTTAGTCAGGGCAAAGCCGACGCAGGCGAACGTCCCCCAAAATCTATTCCAATTTTCGCTTAAAACATTCCAATGTCTCTAATAAATTTGTACGTGCGAAGTTAATTATGCGTTTTTATTATTGTTTCCGGCTTAAATTTCTATTAGTCCACCTTCGTTCGCCTGCGGGATTATATGCAGTTCTCGTTCGGATACGCCGTGTACTCAATAGGTATTTCGGAGTTTCGACTCGTTTATGGTCATTGCCGGTAGCGCAATAATCATGAAGTGACGTCATTATCTAGTCATGGCCGCGGCGTTCGATCGGGGATGATATTACGACACCTTTTGGGTACGCGATCTCGGCAGAACCTTTAAGCTTAGTGAGTGTATGTACGATTACTATATAAGTAGATGTACAAAAATTAATACATTATATAGATGTTTTAGCGTCAGATACATAGATATAAAAGCAAATATTATTATATATCGCATTCGTCCGTATGAAGTAAGCGCTTGCGCTCGTGTCTAATTCCACGTACCACAATTAATGTTACGTCGTAGTTAAGATGTAACTCTGCCTCAGTATTATATACATTTAAGCTTATATGTTACATAAGCTAATTTATATACATACACTATATAATATTTCTATTTATTTCCGGGCGTAGTGACGTTAATACAAATTGAAGTCATATCAGTCACGGCGTTGTCTATTGTTCCTTTTTTGGTACGAATTTGAAGTTTGTCAGCTTCATTACCCGGACAACAGATGGCGATGGTGTAATCGTAACAAGAAAGGCGTAATCAAACGTCAGCCCGTAGCTTATCATACAGCATTTAAATAAGAAACTCACTATATCTGTAAGTTTATTCCACATCAAATATCCACTCTGTATTTTTAATATCAATAATAACAAGCCGACCATTTATTTTTTTAACAAAACTTTTGCTCAAAATCAGCTATCTCACGTCGGTTTAGAAGATAATGAACTTTTGATTGATCTTGATGTAATATTAATCCACTTATCGATGTTTGAAGATTTAATAACCTAAGTTCTGTACTTTTCCCGGTCAGTATTGTCATGTACTTAAATTATAATTATTAATCATTGTATAATAATTGTTTGAATTTTTTTTGTTTTCCTTCTGCTGCATTTATTGTGAGTTCGAAGTTCAAATTGAATCAATAAATAGACATTTAAAAATATTGGTCTTGTTATTGGCGTCTGACGCTACATGTTTCGACTAATATCCTCATTTTCTCATTAACACAGTTTCTTTTACATTAAACAATAAATAACAATAATAGCATTATTGTTAAGAGCCAATTCAAGCATCAGTTTTGTCAAAACGGGCCCTATTTTTGTATCTTTCAAAAGTATCTACCATAGTTACACAACTATTATACGAGGGCTGCACTAAAAGTATCGGGAATGGAATATTTCCACTGTTCCTGTCATATTAAAATATTTTTAATTGAAAACTCTTTGGTTTTAAAAATCGAATACCATTTATTTATTTAAAAAAAGATTCTCGGTCTTGTCACGAGGTTTTGTCAAACTTGTTTAGTCGTTGAGAAAATGGAATTGACTCGAGAAAATTCAAGAGCGATGATTTATTATGACTTTCGAAGTGGTTTAACACAAAAATAGTGTGTTGACCGGATGATTTCTGCATTTGGTGATGAAGCCCCATCCAAAACCACAATTTATCGCTGGTTTGCTGAGTTTCAACGTGGACGTGTCAAGCTAAGTGATGATCCCCGTCAAGGTCGTCCAAAAACTGCAGTCACCCAAGAAAACGCTGATGCTGTGCGTAAGCTGATTGAGGAAGATCGACATGTGACATACCGCGAAATTCAGGTAACTTTAGACGTTGGCATGAGTCAAATACAAATAATCTTGCATGAACAATTAGGTGTAAAAAAGTTGTTTTCCCGATGGATACCGCATTCGCTCTGCGAAGAGCAAAAAGCGGCTCGCGTTACTTGGTGCGTCAGAACTCTCGAAAGATTCCACGCAGGATCCTCAAATGCTGTATACAACATTGTATCAGGTGACGAATCCTGGATATACGCGTACGAACCCGAAACAAAAAACCAGTCACGAGTTTGGGTGTTCTAAAATGAGTTAAAGCCAACAAAAATTGTTCGTTCACGGAGTGTTGCAAAAAAATGGTGGCCACGTTTGTCTCCAAAACCGGCCATGTTACGACTATTCCTCTTGAGGGGCAAAGAACGGTTAATGCAGAATGGTATGCTAGCATTTGTTTGCCACAGGTCGTTTCTGAACTCCGTAAAGAGAACGACAACCGCCGCATCATCCTCCATCACGACAATGCGAGTTCTCACACCGCGCACAGAACAAAAGAGTTTTTAGAGCAAGAAAACATAGAATTATTAGACCATCCGCCGTACAGCCCCGACCTAAGCCCTAATGATTTCTATACTTTCCCTAAAATAAAGAATAAATTGCGTGGACAGAGATTTTCATCACCTGAAGAAGCTGTGGACGCCTACAAAACGGCCATTTTGGAGACCCCAACTTCCGAATGGAATGGTTGCTTCAATGATTGGTTCCATCGTATGGAAAAATGTGTCAAATTTCGCGGAGAATACTTCGAAAAGCAATAAATAAATTTTTAAATAGTAATATTGTGTCACTTCGTTAATTCCCGAAATTTTCAGTGCCGCCTATGTATCTGTCTAACGTTGAATACTTTCATTGAGAATAATAAAAATATTCAATTGGCAGCCGCCTAGTCACTGCGAACACTTTGAACTAAGCTACGAATAAATATTTATTTATTCGTAGGAACTAAGTAATTTTTTTATTATTTTATCTTAAAATTTTTCAATCAATTTTTTATTATCTTATTTTATCTTTTTTTTTTATCTCTCCGAAATAGGAAGCCTTCGTTAGACTAGCAGGACCTGTTTTGAATGCGGAAGTTAGAGGAGACTAAATGGAAAATAGTATTTTTCTAAGTAGGTACCGTAAGTAGCCAGTCACCGTCTCTTAGACTATTCGGATTACGTTCTGCCCTCGCTGACTACTTAACTTGATTAACCCAGAGACACAGCCCACTGAGTTTCTCGCATGATCTTCTCAGTGGGTCGCGTTTCTGATTCGGAGGTAAATTCTGCGAAGCACTGCTCTTGCTAGGGCTCGTGTTAGCAACATCTCTGGTTTGAGCCTCGAGAGCTCACCTACACGCTAGGGTAACGCTGATATAGCCTCTCAAGGCTATCAGCATACATACGAAAAAAAAACTTTCCATGGGGTCGGTTTCGATGCCGTATCTATAGGTACTTAACTACAAGCTAGAACACCTACTATAGATGGTGCGTATGTTTCAGTTTTCGATGATAGTTTCAAATAATTATAAACGAATTTGATTGAATTTACAGTTCGGTCTTACTGGTTACTAAAGTTAACAAACTTCACGTTCAGCCAATATAGCTTAGATGTATGACCGAACTCACGGCTTACTTTTTGTTAAGTGGTTACGGACAGTATTGGATTTAGACTAGTGACATTAGATACCCTGGACTGGGGTAGAAAATTACCATAAGGTACTAACACAAGACTTGTTGTTTCGAACTGTGATTGACACATATTCATTATATTCAAATCACATTCAAAATACTTTTTAATTTGTTTATATTTAGTTTGAAATACTTATCTAGGGTTTTTTTTGTATCTTTTTTTCTATCTGTTTATTTAATATATGTATCTTTAGTTCTGTTCGCTTGTTCTACTTGGGGCTTCGACTTATCTTTCCTATCTATATCTATCTGTCTCTCTATATCTATCACGATAACAGGCAGTTGGCACAATATAAAAAAATAATCATAAACATCACCTTATTCGTCCATCTTAACGAAATTTAAAAAGTGTTACAAACATAAATATCGAAAATAATTAAACGAAAATAACAAAGGCGTTATCAAACTATATAATTAGTTTTAATAGAGTCTTAAATCATTTTCAAAAATCACACTAATTAATTGTCATGTTAGCTTTAGAAACTATTCTATACAATGTTCAGAAACGCGCTGTATACTTATATTATTAGGAAGCAACCCTCCCAAGCGGCGCACCCTACTTTGAGGATCAATTATTGAGAGGGTCGAATGCAAATGCTTCACATTACGTTGTATTATACACCATTCTTTATAGTGTGATACTATTAGATTCCATAAATTTTGACAATATCCCGTAAACAAATTTCGTACTAATAAATACATTATGTGCATTATTAATGATTCATTTTCACACATTTAAATCCTACGTTGTAGTATCGGGTTTTGGAATTAGCTCAAATTGTAATCGAGTCACGAGGGTAGATTTCTGTATGGGTCTAGAATGAATTGACTTAAAAACTTATTCAACCTGAATTGAAAATCTCCTCCTTTTTGTTTAAAGACAATTGATAATAGGAATATCCGTTTTTTTTCCATGTCTATTCTAGTAACCTCGAGGGGCTATTCTAGATTTGGAGTTAGTAGGTGAGCTCACGAGGCTCAAACCCGGGGTGTTGCTAACACTGGCCCTAGCAAGAGCAGTGCTTCGCGGAATCTACCACCGGATCGGAAACGCGACCCACTGAGAAGATCCTGCCAGAAACTCAGTAGGCTGGGGGAATATCCGTTTTTTTTATTTTAAAAAGTATAATAAAATTGTTGAGTCTAAAACAATTGAACGTAGTAAACACTGCGATTTATATGGTTAGATTAAAAATTAATATTAATCTAATACTCTATGTCATATCTCTATTCAAACGTTCTGAGGACCTTAGAGGATTCTTAACGGTAGGCAGCGGCTTGGCTCTGCCTCTTGCATTACTGACGTCCATGGGCGACGGTAACCACACATGCTCGTCTGCCTACAAGGGCAATAAAAAAAAAGACTTTTTTTTATTGCTTAGATGGGTGGACGAGCTCAGAGCCCACCTGGTATTAAGTGGTTACTGGAGCACATAGACATCTACAACGTAAATGCGCCACCCACCTTGAGATATAAGTTCTAAGGTCTCAGTTTCGAACCGAAACGCATTACTGCTTCACGGCGGAAATAGGCGGGGTGGTGGTACCTACCCGTGCGGACTCCCAAGAGGTCCTACCACCAGTGAAAATTAACCACTGCATTTACGATTAATAACGTCAATTCATAATTCTCGAATAAAATTAATTTTAAATTCAAAGTTATAGATTTTTTTTCAATGGTTTCAGATTACAGACTTCTGTCATTTAAAAAATTTAAAATAGCGACATCTATCTACTTTGCGGTGCAATGTTTGTTGGTTTCAAATTGAAACACCTCAAATGATTCATAACTTGATCGCTAGATGTCGCTGTTTTAGAATTTATTTTACTGATCCGGTTAATAGATGGCATTAGGTCGACAAAACGCCCGAACGTCCCATCCCATTAATTTGCAATTAACATATTCATAGTGCCACGCGGTCAATCATCTCTAAACATTGTTCGTACTGGCACTAATTCATAGTTAACCGCGACGTTATTTTCTGTAGGCGTGCGAGCGATAGAAAATGTCCGTAATAAACGAAAGTAATCTCTTTGGGTTGTTACTGTGCGTTTCCCGTATTCTAAACAAAGAGAAATATTCAACATGCCGAGTACCTACTCGCACTCAAGTATACTTATTTCAGTTGTGTACCTATTAATTAATTCGTTTTGTTTTCGTAATATGATTATTATGAATAGAAGTATTACTGAATTTGATGTGTAGATGCGATCTGTGATAAAATACTTATCCTATATACTTTAAATATCCATTTACAATTTGGCTCTATTGAAATTACAGTGTCATGATATTAATCAAATAACTAGACTATTCATTCTAATATAGAACAAGTAGCAGGTTTAGTTTACGAATGCCTTTTAACGTAATACATTTTTCATAGTTTTATATAGACAAAAAGAATAAAAGGTTACAATCTATTGAGCGGCATGATATAACTAAATAGAAAACACATGAGCTGTAGAGTGATTAGGCAACTGTAGTATGAGCGATACGATTGCGTATTACATACGTATGCATATCGATAAATAGATAACGTAAAACCTAAACCGATAGATAAAAGTCGAATGTGTTCTGATTGAAAATTACGCTTAAGAACTATTTTCGTACGACAATATGTGCAATCAGTTTTTAATGCAATGCGTTGGTATTGATTAACTTAATCAATCGATGCGATGTTATTTATGTAATGATATTGGGTACTTCAGAATGAATTAACAATAAAATGCTTGACTACGTTTTATGTTATATGTTTAATAAGAAAACAACATTTAAAGCCCTTAATCTAATAAAATTAATATTTTAAACAAACTATACTTTCTTTTTACTGAATCACAGACTTCGCTGAAAGACACAAAGGGAAAAATCCTTTTTTAAAAATTAATGAGTTTTAAATAATAAAGGGTTTTTTCTTTACACGTATCTACTATATTCATTTCGTGGCATAATGCGTTGACATTGTCCTTGACCCTTCGATGATTAAAATACACCTTTGTCCGCTTAGATAGCTATCATGGGAATTAAAACATAACATTCAAATTAACCACTTACATTCGTTTTGGCGAACAAATAATCCGTTCTTGTTTTAAAGGTGTATCTCTGTTAAAAAGATTTATTCGTATTTCGGTATTTAGTATTTATTTAATTCACTAGAGATATCAACTTAATATCTCAATGCATTAGGGATACCGGCTGTCATTAAACAAGCAGTTGGCGCGTTTATCTATGCTAATAAAAATAGCTTTTAACTAACGCGTGTTGCGATCAAACCTCGCTCAGACATGTGTGTACTATCAACAGAATATTCATGTGTACGTAACTTTACTTATCGTTCACTATAAGCCGAAACTAATGGATCACGGTGAAGCCATAATTTAACGGGTAAGACGTCTCGTGATGCCTGCACGGGTTAGCACGACCGCCCTGCCCAATTCTGCCGCAAAGCAGTAACGCATTCTGTCTGAAGGGCTTCGCAGCTGTTGTAGAATAGAGACTTAAAACTCACGTCTCAAGGTGGGTGACGGTATTTGCGTTTTGATGTCCATGGGTTCAACCGTCTAAGCTATAAAGAATGGTATGGAATTTTTTTGCCATCCGTTGTATATGGGAGTTTGCGTGTTGATGGTAAGTGATTACCGTTGTTTATGGATGCAAGTCATGCCAGAGTACAGTTGAGAAATTGCCATGTATCCGAGAAAGGTTCTATCGACGGATGATATTTTAAAGAACTCTTTTTTTATTCACACAGTTAATATAATTCAATGAGTACATATTATAATTATAATTTAGTTCGAAAATAATTAAGGCATATTAGAAGTATATGAGACGTGAAAAGCGTTTGTAAATGTAATTTGGGTTTTTGAGCACTTTATAATGTGAATAATGCATGGAATGTGTATAAGAATATGCCGGTTTTAATGGCAACGTTTTGCTCATGGATGATTACTAACGCGTCCCCAGATGACTGACACAAATTCATAGCTATAAATGTTATTTGATAATTGCAAAATACATAATTTAAACATTATAGATGATATTTAAAAAAAGCGCTTAATTTTAAGCTTAATTTTAATCTCACACTCGCAAACATTCAATCCAACGAGATTGTTTTATATATTTCAATTATTAAAAAGGCATAGTTTACATTAAAGTAATATATTATCACAGTTTCATTTCTTTGTGTGTGGATGGATTGCTTTATATTTAGTAGCATTATAGTATTTTAGTACATAATAAAAAAAATATAGATGATATTTAAAGAAAGCGGTTTATTTTTAATCTCACACTCGCATACCTTCAATCTGGTTTTATTGGTGGTAGGACCTCTTGTGAGTCCGCGCGGGTAGGTACCATCGCCCCGCCTATTTCTGCCGTGAAGCAGTAATGCGTTTCGGTTTGAAGGGTGGGGTAGCCGTTGTGACAATACTGAGACCTTAGAACTATATCTCAAGGTGTGTGGCGCATTTACGTTATAGATGTCTATGGGCTCCATTAACCACTTAACACCAGGTGGGCTATGAGCTCGTCCACACATCTGAGCAATAAAAAAAATCCAACGAGATTGTTTTATATATTTCAATTATTAAAAAGGCAGAGTTTACATTAAAGAAATATATTATCACAGTTTAATTTCTTTGTGTGTGGATGCATTGCTTTATATTTAGTAGCATTATAGTATTTTAGTACATAATTTAAAAATTATAGATGATATTTAAATAAAGCGGTTTATTTTTAATCTCACACTCGCATACCTTCAATCTGGTTTTACTGGTGGTAGGACCTCTTGTGAGTCCGGACGGGTAGGTACCACCGCCCCGCCTATTTCTGCCGTGAAGCAGTAATGCGTTTCGGTTTGAAGGGTGAGGTAGCCCTTGTAACTATACTGAGAACTTAAAACTATATCTCAAGGTGTGTGGCGCATTTACGTTATGTATGTCTATGGGCTCCATTAACCACTTAACACCAGGTGGGCTGTGAGCTCGTCCACACATCTGAGCAATAAAAAAAAATCCAACGAAATTGTTTTATATATTTCAATTATTAAAAAGGCACAGTTTACATTAAAGAAATACTAGAGGTCCCGCTGTAGTCGAAATTCGACTATAATTAATTGGAATTGTAAGTTTGTACACTATTTTGATTGTATTTTATACTTCTATAATCACAAATTTCGCTAAGACTACCTATACTATAAAAATATTAACAAAGACAAACAATATTGAATCTGTTCTCAATTTGACAACAGACGTCAAGAACAAAAGTTTGACAATGAATAGTATGCATGCGTGTGTGCGTCAAATACATGGTATGTAGTGTGTGTAATATTTTCTTTATTGATTTAATGTTCTTTTATGCATTATTTAAAAAAAATATTAGCATTGTACACTTCTACTCTATATTCTCTATAAGTATGAAATATTTCATACTCCTCCGTCCGCCCAATTTTCGTAAAAAGGGATACAAAGTTTTTGCTTCACGTATTAATATATAGATATTATCACAGTTTCATTTCTTTGTGTGTGGATGCATTGCTTTATATTTAGCCGGTGTTTTCATTTTAAGAACGTTTGCTTATAAACACCGTGACCCAGTTAGCATAGAGAGAATATTCACACCACAACCACTTTTGTACTATCATCATCATATTATGTTTTTTTCTTTTTCTTTTTATTTGTATCTAGATTTGGTGTAATCTTTTTACAGGGTGTGTGTGAGTCGATGTTTGGCTTCGTTTTAGGTCAAAGGCGTTTGGTATTTGAGTTTTTATGTTAACATATAAGTATAGTTTACGATTTAAAACAATAAATTTTATTTATAGTGTGTGTGTATGCGTGTGTCTTTGACGGCCATTAAAAATTAACGTTAAGAGAAATGGTTACAATTAAACAAATATATTAAATCGGTTAACAAAAATGAGGCGTCGTGGGCTAAAGGATAAGACGTCCGGTGCATTCGTGTTGAGCGATGCACCGGTGTTCGAATCCCGCAGGGGGGTAACAATTTTTCTAATGAAATACGTACTCAACAAATGTTCACGATTGACTTCCACGGTGAAGGAATAACATCGTGTAATAAAAATCAAACCCGCAAAATTATAATTTGCGTAATTACTTGTGGTAGGAACTCTTGTGATTCCGCGCGGGTAGGTACCACCACCCTGCCTATTTCTGCCGTGTAGCAGTAATGCGTTTCGGTTTGAAGGGTGGGGCAGCCGTTGCAACTATACTTGAGACCTTAGAACTTATATCTCAAGGTGGGTATTTACGTCGTAGATGTGTATGGGCTCCACTAACCACTTAAGACCAGGTGGGCTGTGAGCTCGTCCATTCATCTGAGCAATAAATAAATAAATAAAACAAGCAGTTTTTTTGCTTTGTATTTGTGTGTGCTTGTTCCTATGTAACGGAATCTTGGAACGTCATTAGCGCCGACTTTATGATTTCGATTTACTTGATAATTTGCGCACGCACCAAGGACTGATGACAGTAGTATAATTTTATAGCGTCGCTCTAATACTCGTATTGTGTACAGTACCTATCAACAGGATAACAGCATAATATGAAATTAATACGATATCTTATTATTATACCTTTAAACGAGCAATTCTTGTATATATATAATCTGAATCTCGGAAACGGCTCCAACGATTTTCATAAAATTTAGTACACAGGGGATTTGGGGGGCGATAAGTCGATCTAGCTACGATTTATTTTCAGAAAATGTTGCTTTATTCGTGTTTTCAATAATCAACTCTTCCCGACATCTATTGGCGAATAACAATACTATTTTTCTTAATTGAGGGCAACTAACCGCTTTAAAGACACAACAAGATGGCGTTATCAAAAAAAAAAAACCGTCATCATCTAGTTGTTATTTAAGCGTACATTTTTATTAGTTTTTAATCTAAATACATATTTTTTTTACTTACTTTATAATCCGTATTCCCAAAAAGGTTTCGTATAAAAAAAAAGAGACCATCACTTGAACTAATTTTAGTGATTATGTCTATAAATTTTCTATTTGTAAATTGTTGTTACAATAAAGACATTTTACAATGATTTTAAAGTATTGTTACGGTTCAATCTTGTGGTTATTATTTTCGTTTCACTATTTCATAACGATTCGATTACTTTAAAATTTGCCTGATGACGGAAGATTAAACTCTTATACGTCAAAATCTGAATAATGTTGTAACTACCGTCAAATATGTGTTAAACAGTAAAAACAATTTTGATTAACTATACGACTCACGAAAACCGAAAATAATATTAGCTTTTTTACTTTTATCCTTTGGGACTCTTTCCAGAACAGGTGAGCGAGAAAGGGCTCAGTCAGAAGGGTTGGCCTTACTCTCAAAGCATGACTGCTTCACTACAAACACAAAAGCAGATTGACGACCTGTGAGATTGACGATCTAGCCTTTACTTATTAATAATTACACAATCAAATTCCTTCACCGTGGAAATATAATTTACTATTATTTCATAACGATTCGAATACTTTAAAGTTTGCCTGATGACGGAAGACTAAACTCTCGTACGTCAAAATCTGAATAATGCTGTAACTACCGTCAAATATGTGTTAAACAGTAAAACCAATTTTGATTAACTATACGACTCACGAAAACCGAAAATAATATTAGCTTTTTTACTTTTATCCTTTGGGACTCTTTCCAGAACAGGTGAGCGAGAAAGGGCTCAGTCAGAAGGGTTGGCCTCCTGACTGAGCCCTACAAACACATAACCAGATTGACGACCTGTGAGATTGACGATCTAGCCTTTACTTATTAATAATTACACAATCAAATTCCTTCACCGTGTACTGGTGGCCCAGAGGTCTTTTCAGTTTCATCAGAACAGGTGAGCGAGAAAGGGCTCAGTCAGAAGGCTTGGACTTACTCTCAAAGCATGACTGCTTCACTACAAACAGAAGCAGATTGACGACCTGTGAGATCTTAATCTAGCCTTTTACTTATTAATAATTACACAATCAAATTCCTTCACCGTGGAAATAAAGTTGAATATAATGATTTTATAACGACAGATAAGCAGTGAGCGTCAGTTATAATCATTTTATAAAAGACTAGCGACCCGCCCTCGCTTCGCTTCGGAAACATTAAAACACACATGAAACCAAAAATAATAATAAAAAAAAATTAAAAAAAGTAGCCTATGTTCATCAGGGACAATGTCGGCTTCTAATGGAAAAAGAATTTTTCAAATCGGTACAGTAGTTTCGGAGCCTATTCGAAACAAACAAACAAACAAATCTTTCCTCTTTATAATATTAGTATAGATTAAGTATTAAGTATTAAGTATTAAGTATAGATATAGATAATTACACAATCAAATTCCTTCACCGTGGAAATATAATTAAATATAATAATTTTATAACGACAGATAAGCGACAGATAAGCAGTGAGCGTCAGTTATAATCATTTTATAAAAGACACTCACTGGTGTTACCGTCGTTCGATTGTTATGTTTCTATATTGATACCTGTAGGTGAATGGATTCTTTTATTTATTTATTTTTTAATGCTTAGATAGGTGGACGAGCTGGTAGGACATCTTGTGAGTCCGCACGGGTAGGTACCACCACCGTGCCTATTTCTGCCGTAAAGCAGTTATGCGCTTCGGTTTGAAGGGCGGGGCAGCCGTTGTAACTATATTGAGACCTTAGAACTTATATCTCAGGGTGGGTGGCGCATTAACGTTGTAAATGTCTATGGGCTCCACTAACCACTTAACACCAGGTGGGCTGTGAGCTCGTCCAACCATCTAGGCAATAAAAAAAAGTAACATATCTACCTACCCGTGCGGACTCACAAGAGGTCCTACCACCAGTAATTACGCAAATCATTATTTGACGGGTTTGATTTTTATTACACAATGTTATTCCTTCACCGTGGAAGTCAATCGTGAACATTTGTTAAGTACCTACGTATTTCATTAGAAAAATTGATACCCGCCTGCGGGATTCGAACACCGGTGCATCGCTCAACACGAATGCACCGGACGTCTTATCCTTTAGGCCACGACGACTTTAAAACTAATTGACTTTATTACTTTCAGACTAAGGACGGGTTGGACTTTGGAGTTTTTTGAATGAACGATCGAATCGGATCGTACTACCCCTCCTGGTTGAGCCCGTCCTCGACCACCCGTCCTGGGGAAACTGCAAAGGCCTCCGGGACACCAGCAATCCTACCTTCCCTAAAAACGCATTAGTAGTTGATTGTACCCTATATGCGGGTACAGCACGCAATGAATATCATCCAATTTTTTTTTAAAGACGTGGATTTGCGGGTAATAAGAAATTATATTGTCGAACGATGTTGTGTTACATTTCCATTAAATGCGTTTATTAATTTTGTTGATACTGAGAAACGTAAAATCACAATGTCAATACCAATGAAAGAAGCATCACAACTGGCCGCGTTTCCAATAGATAATTTCGTAATATGGTTTCAGTTTTCCTGAAATACAATAACAGACGTGAGGAATAAAACGTTCGGGGTGTATTTGGCGGGAGTATCGAACCACAGAACAAAATAAACATGTAAGTTTTTTTTTATTGCCTATATGGGCGGACGAGCTCACCAGCCCATAGACATCTTTAACGTAAATGCCGCCACCCACCTTGAGATATGAGTTCTAAGGTCTCAGTATAGTAACAACGGCTGCCCCACCCTTCAAACCGAAACGCATTTAATGAATAATAATAATAAGCGTCTCAAGCAAATCTCATTCAAAACGACAAGCAACGAAGAAGAAGTAACAAGAAGAATCAACGCAACTTGGAAGAAATTCTGGGCACTAAAAGAAATCCTAAAAGGGAACTACAGCTTGCGTATGAAAAGGGCAACATTTGATACATGCCTGTTACCCTGCTTGTTGTATGGCTGCCAAACGTGGATATTTACAAATAAAATAAAACAAAAAATTAAATGCAGTCGAACAGCCATGGAAAGGAGCATGTTGAAAATTAGAAGAATACATAGAATTAAGAATGAAAACATTCGTCAAAAAACTAAACTTACCGATGCTCTCAGCCACGCACTCTCACTTAAGTGGAGATGGGCCGGACACATCTCACGATACCCAGACAAAAGATGGACCATTGAAGCCACACGATGGAAAGGACCAATGGGGAAAAGGAATGTTGGTCGACAATTAAGACGATGGGCTGATGACATAACACATATTGCAGGAAACGACTGGATAAAATCAGGCAAGGACAAGGAGTCATGGAAATGGTTGGAGGAGGCCTTTACCCAAATAGGGGTCCAAATCTCATAAATAGTACTAATATTATATAATTAATTAATTATAAGTATGTAACCTTTTAATTTTAAACTACAACTTACTAGCAATCATTGTGTTATAAATCGAGAGTGAGAATTGGATTAAATGGCTTTATTATTATTATATATTATTATATTGATAATAAACGTTCAATGGATACGCGGCTTAGTGAGTACTCAGTATGTCAACGGGTAAATGCGACATCGTTGTGCTAAAACTTATTATAATATTATCTCGCAATTGATGGACACGTCACACTTACGTCAAGAGCACCGCCAAAAAAAAACAACAAAAGACGTTCAACTTCAAAGGTGACTTTTGTTTTCTTCGTGTATGACAGGTTACAGAATGACTGGCCGTGACTCCACACGTATTTTATCAGAAACGAAGACAAAATAATAAAATTGTGTAGTTTAAAAAAAAAAAAACTTAATAACTAGCAATGCAAATAGAAGCAAAGGATCGGAACAGATGGAGACACAGTTAAAAGAGTACAGAATTTTCAATAAATAAGGAACGACTGAGAAAAAGAATAACTACTCGCACAACTGGCGGTAGGACCTCTTGTGAGTCCGCACGCGTAGGTAGCACCACCCTGCCCATTTCAGCCGTGAAGCAGTAACGTTATTAAGAATTCGATTTATGGATAGTCTTATGGATAGATAGATAGATTTATGGACAGATATCCAGATTCGTGACCAGGCCCGGTATTTTAATGTCACCCAAAAGCTTGTTTTTTAACAATTTATCGATGACTTAACAATTAATTATAATTCTTTTGGCATAAATTGAACGAGCTTGTGGCCTAGGTGCTTCTAAATAGCTCCCGCAGTCTATAATGGGCTAATCACTTATTTTTAGACATGAGATCGAGGTCTTGATTATAATAACGACCATCATAGGATTTCCCCGTACACAGCCCACTGAGTTTCTCGCCGGACTTCTCAGCCGGTCGCAACTCCGACCTGGTGGTAGATTCACGAAGCACTGCTCTTACTAGGGCTGGTTATAGTAAATTCTCTCAGATCGAGCCAGTTAGCTCACCTGTCCGCGTAAAACTGGACTAGTCCCTTAGGCGCCCAGCAAATAGGTAGGGAATAAACAGTATTTCGGTAATACCGGTGCGCGCTCACAATAAAATATTCGACAACTAATACTCAATAAAAACCACTGAAACGTTATATACATATAAAACAAACGGGTACCTCACAGATCAACGCCTCAAGGTATGCGAATACTAATGACACCTCATTAATATTCATTTATACGAACTTACTTTATGTGCTTGCACACAAACTATGATAAAACTAACGATGCGAAGTGTGAAGTGATTTAGATTTGAAGATAAAGTTTTTTTGTTGCTTGCTTGGGTTGACGAGCTCGCGGCCCGTCCGGTGTTAAGTGGTTATCGGAGCACGTTGACGTCGACATATGCCGCCTATTACCTTTAGACATGAATTTTAAGTTCTATAGAACAACGGTTGCCCAACCTTTTCCAAACGAAATGTTATACAGTGCCTGCATTAATTACGCAAATAATAATTGTTTTGGGTTAGGTTTTTATTACACGATCATATTTTTGCACCGTGGAAGTCAGTTGTTAAGCACGTATTTCATTAGAAAAATTGTTACCTGCCTGCGGGATTCGAACAAAGGCACCGGGCGTCTTATCTTTTAGGCCACGATGACTTCGATTATTCACAATAGTGGCCAATATACACACGCGTTTTTTTTTATTGCTTAGATGGGTGGACGAGCTCATAGCCCACCTGGTGTTAAGTGGTTACTGGAACCCATAGACATCCACAAAGTAAATGCGCCACCCACCTTGAGATATAAGTTCTGAGGTCTCAAGTATAGTCACATCGGCTGCCCCACCCTTCAAACCGAAATGCATTACTGCTTCAAGGCAGAAATAAGCAGGGCGGTGGTACCTACCCACGCGGACTCACAAGAGGTCCTACCACCAGTAATTACGCAATTTATAATTGCGGGTTTGATTTTTATTACACGATGTTATTCCTTCACCGTGGAAGTCAATCGTGAACATTTGTTAAGTACATATTTCATTAGAAAAATTGGTACTCGCCTGCGAGATTCGAACACCGGTGCATCGCTCAACACGAATGCACCCGACGTCTTATCCTTTGGGCCACGAGCGACGACTTCAAATTGTAATTTATATAATCAAATGAGTTCTCAACCCAGCTTGCGTTATGATATCACTAGAGCCCTTATAAGCAATAGCGAAGTTTGAATTTAATTGGAGTTGCACGTCTTGTGTGCCAATAACAGAATCACGTTTATTGACATGTCAAAACTTGGTTAATTATAGGTCGCCTTCATTTATCGTCTATGCTTTAAATGTTAGGTCTTAAACCTAATCTTGATATAGAGCGGTGTCTTTAAGCTAAGTACAATTAATTGACCGCAAGTGATTATTCACAGTCTGTTAACCCAACTAGCACTCAATGAGTTTCTCGTAGGTCCGGTGGTAGGTTCAGTGAAATAATTCCCTTGCTAGGACGAGAAGAGAGAAGAGATGCTGAGAAATTATTTCAGGGTGGGCCTCGTCAACTTGCTCACCACTCAGAGTGAAATCAGAGTACCACCTCTAGGTTACAGGTAGCTAGAAATAAAATTGCCAACAGTGTCGGTAATGACCACATTTAAACGGTGCCGTCATAAATTCTTGTCATTTAAATTTGAAGATTATTTGCCTGTTCCCAAAATCTAAAGCCACGTTTTTGTCTGCACTATGAATGTTTTTAAACATATTTGAATGTTTTATTTTAACTAGTTTTCGCCCGGTGTTCAATATTCGATCACAATATTATAGCTTCAAGATTAAATTCGTTTTATGGACTAAATTTTGTATTTTGTTTTATTGTTACATGATTTTTTGTTAAGGCGAAAGACAGTTTTCAATCAAGCCTCGTCAATAGGACCTAACAAGCAGCGGTGAAGATGGTATTAAATTATCTCGTCTTAGCCTATTTGCGTATTGATTTAGTGCGTTCACATTATTTGTTTCTGATCTGTTTCATCCTTTGAACCCGAACATACCATTGGTACATGAGCAATAATAAAATGTCAAATCACTCCAAAATGAACTTATCAGGAACGGCCGGTAGAGATATATCAATAACTTTATTGGCTTTCGTTTTAAATATCAATGTCATCTACACGTAGACGGGTTGGAAGTATTAGACCAGCTTGCCGCTTCATTTTGGTATCTTAAGAAAACAGCGGCTTTGGCTATGACCCTGGCATTGCTGACTTCCAAAAGTGACAGTAACCAATCATTATCCGGTAGGCGGTATGCTTGTCTATCTAAAACGAAGAAAAAAGAGCACGAAGTAATAGCTAGCAAGTTGGAATTTGATTTGTTCAAAGAACAGTACATTTCACAATAAAAGTTAATTGTTGTTAAAGTTGTTTTTGCGACAACATACATATAACGCTTTGTCCAGAGATTATTAAATAAGTATACTTTAAGGAAACTCCCTTCTGCCAAATGACTTTCTCGAAACAGATCTACCAAAATATAGTTCTCGTACTACCATTTAAAGATAAGAAAGAAAAAAAAAGAAAAAATACGTTATTTATCACACGGATAATATTTGCTGACTTCTAGGAAAAATACTTTGAACGTTCGCGATGAAAGAAACGAACAAAGGAGCGATATTTCACAGCCTCAAGTTACGATTTTCTCCTGTATGATTAGTATACTAAACTCATATAAGATGATCAACAAACAAACAGAAACACTCAGATTTGCAATACCTGATACTTTAGATGATTGCCTCCAATCCGGAATCTAACCTGAGTCCCGTGGTACATTGTTTAAGATCACTAACCAAATAATAAGGGTTAAAGTATGAAATTGCCGTTTTATTGTAATAGGTACTTCGAATTGATACAGAACCTCTATGGTTTGAGATTATTGAGTGAAACTTTTATTCAAACGGTACCTATGGGATTCTTCTTTTAAAAAATGTGCTACATTCGATTATGAACTTTCAGTTGTTTTTTTTTTATTCAGCTTACAAGACAAGAAATATGAATACTTCGAATATTCGAGTGATTTTTGAATACGAGTTCCAACGCGGAACTAACGCTGCAGAAACAGCTCGAAATATCAATGTTGCGTTTGGAGTGAGGACTACTAATGAACGCACCGTGCGATTTTGGTTTAAACGCTCTCGTGACGGAAATTTTTATTTGAAGAACAAACCACGTGGAAGACCGCCCGCACATGTGAATAACAATGAATTGAAAGAGATGGTGGAAGCCGAGCCAAGCCAAACTACCCAGGAATTAACGTCATGGTTTAACGTTACCTTACCAACAATATTGACTCATTTGTGTCAAATCAATAAAATACAAAAATATGAAAAATGAGTGCTTCATGATTTGACTGATCTGCAGAAAGAAACGCGTGTTGAAACTTCTGTTGCCTTGTTGAATCGATACAGAAATGAAGCAAAGCTTACCAATAAAAAACTAATGGTAAGTGTTTGGTGGTCTCAGCATGGTGTTTTTCACTATAGCTTTCTCCGATCTGGTCAAGCAATAACGGCAGATGTCTACTGTGCCGAGCTCCAAACAATAGCAAAACTTGCAGTGTAACAGCCCTGACTCATGAATCAATCTTTATCATTATTGCTCCATGATAACGCGAGACCTCATACTGCACAAGAAACCATTTTAACTCTACAGGAACTGCAATTAGAAACCATTCGTCACCTACCGTATTCGCCAGATCTTCCTCCAACAGACTACCATTTTTTTGTGATTTGGACAATTTTCTACGTGATAAAAAGTTTTCTTCTTAGGAGGCAGTACAAAATGCATTCACACGGCTTGTAGAATCTAGATCACCAGAGTTCTATCGCAAAAGCATAAATGACCTTCCTATTAGATGGTAGCAATGTATAGATAATAATGGTAGATATTTTGATTTAATAAATATGTTAAATGAAAAAAAAAAACGAATTTCCATTTTTCAGTACAAATCGGCCATTTTATACTTTAACCCCTAATATAAAAAAATGAAAAAAATAGAAAGATTATAATTAATAGTAAAATTAAAGAGCGGACGGTTAGCGTGGTATGGACATGAGATGCGTAGACAAGAGTTGCAGGTGACTAGGAGATGTATGGAAATGGTAGTGCAAGGTAGAGTGGGAAGAGGTCGACCGAAGAAGACATAGATAGAATGTGTGAATGATCATATGAGGGAGAGAGGAGTGAGTGATAAGTTAGAGACAATAAAGAAGATGAAATAAATAGAAAGATATTCACTTAATGTACCTTTAAGTTAAGTTTTGAATATCTACCGTGTTTCGATGTAAATATTACCAAAGTATATATTCGATCTGTTCGTGAAAATGAAGACAAACCGTAGTGTTGGTGATTCCTAATACGAAGTACTGAAATAATTAACGACCAAAATGTATATTTTACTATGTTCTTCGTATTACACGCAATGGAACACAACTGAACATTAACTGACGCGCGGGGTGAACGGCCTCGAGGAAACGCGGTCGCGGCGGCTTCACGCTACATTGCGGGCTCACAAAACATACTAAAGAGAATCAAAATATTTTTTTAATCGATCGGAATGTCCTCTCTCGTACTTGGATTGCTCTATGCCTATCACTTTCTTGGAAGTTCCAACGGACAATGTCGAAATTCAAGCGCATAAAGGACTTGCGATGTATCGATACTAATTAGATAGAGAGTCTTATCGAGAGAGTTATTGTAGTGATGGGACACACACACAAATACTGGATTTACAATAAAACTAAAAACTAGCGTTGAAATAAATGTGTTTCTAAATTGCTGAATGTAACAGAATTTAATTCGGCACATTATATCAATTGAATTTTGTTTCACATCGGTAGTACCTACGTTATAATCTATTAAGAGACAAAATAGATAAATTTTCCTACATTACTATGATTTTTAATATGATACTAAAGGTCGAACTTCAAGTAAATTTTATCAACCAGTATATTAATTAATGTGGTCCATATCGCTATTAACAAGGCCAGCCGCTAAAGGTGTCGACCTCATACGAAAGCAACATGTAGTTACATACTCTAGTTTAAAAATCAATCGCGCATAAAAATTACTGGTATTAGAGCTACTTTTGAGTCCGCATGTCTCTTTATTACCTGCCCGTTCTTGGCGCGAAGCAATCGTCCATTGAGAGGGTAGGTTAGTCTTTATTAAGAGTACTGTAACTAAGCTGAGTCCTTAGAACTCATATCTCAAGGTGGGTGGCATATTTACGTTTTAGATGTCTATGGGCTTCGGTACCACTTAACACTAGGTGGACTGTGAGTTCGTCCACCCATCTATGCAATAAAAATCCAATGCAAGCGTTGGTGGTCTAATTGATAAGAGGTTCGCTGTACTCGTATCGGGCAATGCGGCTAGACCGATGCTATTATTATCTGGTACTGGTATTGAGTAAAATAAGCAATTGGCACTTTTTTGTTGTTGTTTATTGCTTATATGGGTGGACGAGCTCACAGCCCACCTGGTGTTAAGTGGTTACCGACGACCTGGTGAAAATTGCTGGGTCACGTTGGATGCAGGTGGCAACGGACCGGCCGCACTGTACATCAGTTAGAGAGGCCTATGTTCAGCAGTGGACAGCAGACAGGCTGAGATAATGATGATGATGATGATGAAGCCCATAAATATCTAAAACGTAAATATGCCACCCACCTTGAGATGTAAATATAAATATAGTTACAACGGCTACCCCACCCTTCAAACCGAAACGCATTACTACTTCACGGCACAAATAGGCGGGGTGGTGCTACCTACCCGCGCGGACTAACAAGAGGTCTTACCACCAATAAAATTTTAGGTAGGTACGTTTTTTGTCAGCAATTTTTTTTATTGCCTTTGTTGGCAGACGAGCATACGGCCCACCATCAGGTGAGTGTTTACCGTTGCCCATGGACGTCAACAATGTCAGGGGCAGAGCCAGCCCATTGCCTACCGCTATGTACTCTCCAAGTCAAGTTTTTTCATAAAAAATATATTTGGAAACAGTGTTTTCCAATTTTTACAAGATAAAATGTCAGCTGCAAAACAAATGAGAATAAGCAATAATTTAAATGAATTTAAATATTTTGTTCTCAGAGATTATAGTCAAATTCCACTAAGCCGACATTATTTTGCATTGATATCCAAACACACACACACACATTGATACAAATGCATCTTCTAGCTATAGAGCTATTTATGTACGTGAGTGTTAAGCCAGTTTCCTATCTACTAAGCAACTGCTGTCGAAGTTGATTTAATCACATCCGAATTTAGTGCACTAAATTCAGACATGCTAACTGATTTATAGTGGAAGTGACAATGCTGACTGTCTAATTAGTCTACCCAGTGTTCTAAGTGTCTACTGTTTAGATGTTTTACTCTTTTAACTGTCTTCAAAAAAAAAGGAGCTTTTTAATTCGACTTTTTTTTGTGAACCGATTATGAAGTCATTTTTTTTATTTCAAAGCAAATATCGAACGGACAGATCTTGGATAAAACTTAATAAGAATACATATGTGCATGTGCTTCAAATATGTTCATTTTTTTTTGTTAATATGTGAATGTGTTCATTTTTTTTTGTTATCCTTATTTAAGCATACATAATTGATGTAGAGGCCATCGATGATATTCTAATTTCATTAAATGTTGTCGTTAGATAGGTATTAAAGCAGTTTTTTTTTTTATAATTTTGTATTTTTCGTTAAACCATTCATTCGATGCGTAAAATCGGTTTCCCGTTTGAAGTGTGCTGTGGCAAATTTAATGTCATTTTCCGTAATAAGCGGTGCACGTTTTCGGAAAATACTAGTTTATCTTTATATTAACACTCCGTATCTATGTACTTATCGATCGAGTGTCTATTGAATTTAATGTTAATATTAAGATTGCATGAGACGCGCATATTACGCGATGCAAACATTAAATAACGTTCTGAAAATTTGTTGTAGGTATGTTATTTGTTGTAGTTTTTATTTTGAATCCGAAACTTTCGGTAATTGAATAATTTTAATCACATACCGCCCAAACTTTAATGAAAACGCATATTCATTTACTGAATTAGTACAAATACTTGTGTGATTTAATTAGGTGATATTTTGTGACTAGTCTAACGACATCGCGTTCCGTTGACAGATTTATATGTAACTAGAGGTTCCGCAGTAGTCGAAATTCAACTATAATTAGTTGGAATTGTAAGTTTGCACACTATTATGCTTGTATTTTATACTTCTGTAATCACAAATTTCGCCAAGACTACAGTATAAAAAATATTAACAAAGACAAACAATATTTAATCTATTCTCAATTTGACAAGAGACGTCAAGAACAAAAGTTTGACAATAAATATTAGGTATGCATGCGTGTGTGCGTCAAATACATGGTATGTAGTGTGTGTAATGTTTTCTTTATTGACTTAATGTTTCTTTCATGCATTGTTTTAAAAAAATATTAGCATTGTGCACTTCTTTTCTATATTCTCTATAAGTGTGGAAAATGTCATACTCCTCCGTCCGCGCAATTTTCGTAAAAAGGGATACAAGGTTTTTGCTTCACGTATATAGATTGCACGCACGAACGAAAACTTTAGTTGTACATATTATCCTTTTTCGAACATGATTTTGGATGAATATTAAAAAAAAATCTAATATTAAAAAAAAAGACATGCCCGCTGAGTTTCTTTCCAGTTCTTCTCAGGACGGAGGCTAGTTTTTGTGAATTGGCGGTAGTTCTTTTTGACATTGAACAAGTATGTACTTTCATTAAAGTTGAATAAAAAAAAATCGATTAGATTTGATTTGATTTGATGTTTAAAATTACCTGCTCTGTCCCTTTTGGAAGCGGTTTTAAAACCTATGTGAGAGAGAGAGGCACATGTTTATCAATCGTAAAATAGAAGATGGTAGGCAGCGGCTTGGCTCTGCACCTGAAATTGCTGAAGTCCATGGGCGACGGTAACCACTCACCATCAGGTGGGCCGTATGCTCGTCTGCCTACAAGGGTAATAAAAAAAAAGATGGTAGCAATAAAAGTGAGATAAAAAGCTTAAAATTGGTCTCTTAGTATTTGGTGAATAAGAACGTTCAAGTAATTTTGAATAATTATCCTTAAAACTGATACATAAAAGTTGTCAAATATAAATTTATTTCGTTATAAATTACTATAAATGTCTATTATATATATATATATAACTAAAATTCTAACCACGCAGTTAACAAGAAACAAAGTTTGTTTATTTATCTTTTTGCTTTAATTTGAAACTCAATTGCTGGTACCGGATACGCTCCGACAAAGCATCCTACTACAGTATAATAATTTTTCAAAAGAAATTTATGTTTGTTGATAAAACGTCAACAGAAAATTTTGAATACAGTTGAGAATAATTGAAACATACACCAAGGCACTGAAGGGATTCAGTCAATACGATGCGAGTGTAAAATTAATATTAAAATTACAATTTGTAATGTTAAACTATGTGAGTACGGTGGCGAGTTGAACGGGTATTAATTATGGGCATCGTCATCCGAGCCTTTTCCCAATTAGCGTTGGGAATACGTAATTCAGAATATTATGACTCAGAAGTTATGTGTAATGTATTTTGTGATGTAACGCGATGAAGTCGTTTGGTAATTTAGATCATTTGTGTTATCACTACACATATGCTTTTTTGTTTTACCTATTCTTCTAGTGACTTTAAATAGTCATACTAGATTCACCGAGCAAGTAGATGAGCTCACGGGTTCGACGAGGACGGTGACCGGTGCTTGAAGTACCTAAAAGCACCGTTAGTGGATCGGGAGGATCCGAGATGACGTGTTTTGGGCGACGTCGACTGCTTTCCATTCTGTCCGCAGGGTCGGGAATGGGCTCGAGAGACAACAACGGAGCGTTTTTAGCAAGGTATCGTGGTTGTGATGTTGTTTACGATTCTTATCTTGCACGTGTTGTTTTCGATGAATGCTTGCACGTGTTGTTTGTCGTCCCATCTTTATTAGTCATGAACGAATGGTTTATAAAAACACGCGCTGACTTATATATAAAAATGAATTGCTGTTCGTTAGTCTCGCTAAAACTCGAGAACGGCTGGACCGATTTGGCTAATTTTGGTCTTGAATGATTTGTGGAAGTCAAAAAAATAGAGAAAAGTCAGAAAAATTATGTTTTACGTTCTTTTTTTTTGTTTATTTTATACAAAAGCTTAGGTCTTTAATTTATCGATTTAGGCATTACGAAGTCTGCCCGGGTCAGCTAGTATATTCATAAATAAAAAGTTCTTAATTTTAAGAATTTTAAGACGTGTGGGCAGGACATCTATCGAGTCCGCTAATACGACCTATAATCATTAAGTAAATCGCCATATGTCGGTTGACTGGTGACTTACTTGTTGCAAGTTATGTCACCTGTCAAAAATAGCTTGCTAACGGCCTCTGTCCACGCGATAGGAAATGACCGAATTGACCGAAATACTGACATGTGTTTAACTGTTTTAAACGTGAAAGTTTTTGTATTGCCAGAACCTTCCATCAATGAATCCGATACAGCACTTGTCTGGGATGTTCCTAAGTGTACCCCATTCTCCTTTACGGAACAGAAGTTTGGATACACACAGAAACTTTGAGTCAAAGAGTAGATTTGAGATGTGGGTGTATAGGATCATGTTAGAAGCATCGTCTCAAGACAAGGTCCTAAATGAGGATGAATTGTGATATTTCAAATGTGTTTCAATAAGAAATTGAAAGTCATAAAGAATGGAAGTATCTATGTGCTATTAGGTACAGTTATTTTTTTATTGCTTAGATGGGTGGACGAGCTCACAGCCCACCTGGTGTTAAATAGTCACTGGAGCCCGTGGACATCTACAACGTAAATACCCCACCCACCTTGTGATATAAGTTCTAAGGTCTCAGTATAGTTACAACGGCTACCTCACCCTTCAAACCGAAACGCATTGCTGCTTCACGACAGAAATATACGGGGTGGTGGTACCTACCCGTGCGGACTCACAAGAGGCCCTACCACCAGTAAGATCAGTTAGTATACATAAAAGTAAAAAGGGGATTCAGGAGAAATGCTCTAAAGCTTCAAGAACGTAGGAACGCAAACTTTTTTTTGTCCTTTTTACTACCATGAGTGAACGAGCTAAGTTGATGATAAACGGTTATTGAAGCCAATAGAAATCACGACGTGATTTCCGTCACTTTGGGGGTCGAAATCTTAATCGTATTGCGCTGAGGATGTACTAAGGATGGAATTCGACATCATGACCCTCAAATCGGGCTACCCTAGTAATAGAGCCAGGTGTACTTTGGGCTCATTAAATAATCTTAACTGCCCTTCCCGTCCTGTTGAAACTGGAAAGGCCTCCGCGCCACCAGTAATACTTCAATCTAAAAAAAAAGGACTATCTTAAATCTTTTTTATTAGAATTTGGTATTAGAAGATATAGCGATGTACCATATTATTCGACCTGTCACAATTATCTTTTCCATTGATATTGTGTGCTCTGCGACTATGCGCTTCGTTTGAAGGGATTTTTAGGTAGTTACTTGACTGAGCCCTTGGCATTGCTAACATTCATGACGTAATCACTCACCATCATTAGGCGTGTCAGTCTATAATTTTTATAAAAAAAAGTACATGTCTATTCTTTTGGCTCCGGCAATCATTTGCCCGTACACGACGGAATAAAACAACAGTTAGAACGTAAACTATCGCTAGTTTTAAATAAATAAATAGCTTTACATCAAAAATTAACATATGTCTCCATTTAATAAACAAATACATGACAAACTTTGAAGATTTCATGTGAATTTTTAAATAGTAACTGCGCACCTAAAGTGAGTGAGAAATTTGGTAGACCGCCAAATTTTAGTTCTAATTATCACGAAACAAATGTCTCTATACCAAATTTTAAAATTTACCTTGAACTTTTGCATTTATTTTAGTTAAAAAAACAAGCTTTACATTCACCTGAATGTAGGTGGCTACGACTATTCGTCGTATTCCAATAGTTTGTTTTTTTAAACGAAAGTTCAACGACCTCATACCTAGTTTATATTATTATCTTATTTTGCGGGTATCGGAGAGATATATTCAACACGTAAAACCCCCTCCTGGCTGAGCTTTTGCTCGCCCACCTGTCCTGGTGAAACTGGAAAGGCCTCCGGGCCACCAGTAATCTTTCAATCATAAAGAAAAAAAAACACGTAAATCTTCGCATACCGAATATCTTTCACACAGATATAATACCTCCGAGCGGATCTGAGATATAGTGTTGCAGTAGTCCGATTTTTTAAACACTAAACCATCTGAATGTGACATTTAGTTCATATAATGAAATCGATCTAGCAAAATTGCGTTATCACTACAGATGAGCTATTGTGGACTCTGGTCGGTACTGTCATTTAATTTTTACCGCGAATAAATTCCGCTGAGCCCTAAATGTTAGGTAGAGGTCTTAAGACCGTTA
Source organism: Bombyx mori (assembly GCF_030269925.1). Taxonomy (NCBI): domain Eukaryota; kingdom Metazoa; phylum Arthropoda; class Insecta; order Lepidoptera; family Bombycidae; genus Bombyx; species Bombyx mori. The sequence goes on along the minus strand of NC_085124.1, from coordinate 11,513,589 downwards.
ATGAGACAAAAATAAGCAGTAGTTCAGAAGTTAATTCGGTGTCATAAACTTTAACGATAATCTATACTAATATATAAATCTACAGTGGTTTTACGGATGTTCCGTTATAACTACTGAACCATGCATCCGATTGACTTGAAACTTGGTAACCATGTAGAAAATACATGTACTTAATGGATAGGCTAATATTTATGAGTGTTGGACTCCCTAATAATAACGACAATAAATAATAATGTTAAACCAATTTTTACTGAATTAACGAAGGTGTTATTTATGTTACAAAAATATGGTTTCGCACTCAATGACAGTTACTAAATACCAAAAAAATATTCAGATATAATTTTTATTCCTCCGTCGCCGTAGCTCCGAGGTGAATGCACTCTTTTGAATAAAACGAATGTCTTTGAAACTGTAGATATTGCAAACAAATCAAAGACCTCCTCAGATTTGTTCTAGATTAAAAGCGCTTAGAACTAAATTATTTTGCCATTCGGATATTTGAACTGTAATGTGTTTATGAATTTTTTTTTAAATGCACTAATTGGAGTGGGACTTTACGGCTCGCTTGGTGACAAGTGGTCACTCGAGTCCATGGACATCACCGCGTGCGGCCATATGCTTTAAGAGGTGAGTTCGAAGTCGATAGTATCACGAATCTTTCTTTCAAAAACTGTAAGCGTGACGGATTCGTGGTAGAAATAAGCACGACGGTTGATCCTACCCGTGCAGACTTACAATACATCTTAGCACTAACAGTTACGAACATTTGAAAATTGCCTAGTTTTTTTATTTTATTTTACGATGCATTCCTACCGTCGCGTCGTGGTATTTTATTCCTAGAAAATTCGTTACACGACTGCGGGATTTTTTAAGTCCCGGCATATTTACATCAATCAATACAAGTAAACCGATCGGATAACTAAGAAACCTGAAACCTGAAATACTTACCTGACCCTTGAAATACTTATTATAATACGTAATTACCTATGTCAACTATCTAATTGATATATATGTTAAAGAAGCCTAAAAGTGACACCTGTGACAGAGAAGCTGAGAAGTGCGCGTTTGGGATGGTATGGACATGTGCTGAGACGAAATGAAAATGAGATTAGCATGAAAGTGTTAACTATGAATGTGGAAGGATATAGAGGAAGAGGTAGACCTAAGAAGAAATGGGTGAATTGCGTGAAAGACGATATGGGTAAGAGGGGAGTAATCGAAGAAAGTGTATATGATAGAAGAGTATTTAAAGAGAAAACATGTTGCGCCGACCCCGGGTGACTGGGAAAAGAGCAGGATAATGATGACGATGAACTATCTAATTGATACATTAACGCAGAACCTAAGTAGCTTGGCCTACAAATTTGGCAGTTGAAGGCTTGTATGGTATAAGCATTCACTAAAGGAAAGGATCTTTAAATATTTCACCCCTAAAGAGATGCGATACCTTATCGACTTTTTATGTTTTATAGACGAAATTTTGTACGTTAGCTTTTCGTTAGATAGAAATAATAATTATACGAAATAAATAATAAATAACTAGAGACTATAAAAAACAATCTGTTTCAAGGCCATGACCACGACCCTCAGTAATGAGGAAACCGACGCAAGGAGGAGGAGGAGAGAGACAAGTTATATACGTTCATTCGGCTTCAATCTAGGATTCCCTGTGCTATGGCCATCACAAACAGACGTACATTCTTATTTACAATTTATATACCTAGTCCAGCCATAACTTCTCTTACAAATGAAAATGCATTTTTTTTAATGAATTAATATTATTACAATGTATACCTCCATATTTATTAGTCTCACCAAAAAAAAAAAATCTATTCGAAATAGCCAGCTTTGGCTTTTATACAGGACTTTAATCGGTTTAGCTACGAATCTATGGATTTACGCACTGTTTCCAACGGAAATTTTGCCACTACTTGCTCCAAAGATTTTTTAAGAGACTCAATGTCGCCGTGTCGTTTAGAGCAGGCCATGTCCTCTAAAACTGACCATAATTTGAAGTCTAAAGGGTTGAGGTCTGGGCTAGATCAGGGCCAGTCTTCAGCTCTTATAAAGTCTGAAACGTTGATTTTAAACCAGGCTTGGGTAGTTCGTGCCTTTTGACCAGGTGCAGAGTCAATCAAATGTACTGGAGAAAGATGTTGTTTTAAGTATTTTACTTAAGAGTTTTCAGATTTTAAATGCGCACTACATCTTAATACACTTTAACTCTCTCTACATTAGTTTACCGTTCGTTCTGTTGTTAGGAAACTTACTGAAGTTGTTGTTAGCAGTCTGTCTGTGTCAGTTGTCATAGTTCCAACAATATTCAACATGTGGCATGCAAGTACTCAAGGAATATATATGTTTTTGTTACTACTTACTAGTGATAGTCACAGCGAGACGTGATCGTGTTTTATTAATTCACAACTAACGCCGGCTCACAAATGACCTTAATAATGGGTGGATGAAATAATTTATGGACGTATATCGCGTAGCAAAATCGAGCTCGCAAAATTCAGATTCTTGCGAGAATAAAACTGCCGCATACAATAATCCAACACGGGAAAGTCGTTTAGTATTACTTTCGCGAAGTTATCGCGGATTTTTTCTTTAATATTATACAATTCACATTACAATACTAAAATAAGATTTTCACCGTGCGTCCCGAGGTAAAGAGTGAAAAGAAATAATCTATATATATAAAAAAGGAATTGCTGTGCGTTAGTCTCTCTAAAACTCGAGAACGGCTGGACCGATTTGACTAATTTTGGTCTTGAATCATTTGTGGAAGTCCAGAGAAGGTTTAAAAGGTAGATAAATATGAAAATGCTCGGAATTAAATAAAAATAGCAAATTTGTTTTTCCTTTGCTGTTTTCCCCGTCTGACGAATTCCTTTTGTTTGTTTTACCTAAGTTTATTTTATACAAAAGTTTAGGTCTTTTATTTATTTATTGAAGCACTACGAAGTCTGCCGGGTCAGCTAGTCACTATTAAAAACTAGTTTTAAGAGTTTAATTTCGCGTTTTTATTGCCGCTATATTGCATCCGACGCTTCGATTACATTACAGTTTTAATTATGTGCATGACATTTACTGCAATGTATTTCATATAGCGTTCTCAAGATACGGTATACTAGCGTAATATACTAGGTGTTGTAAGCCAGTATGGCTGCCGCTATCCAGTGTATTTCTGTCGTATAGCACTTCTAAATTCCCATTTGAAGGGTGACAGCAATTATACAATATATAATCCTTCATATTTCAAGACGAGTGGCGGCATTGGCATGTCTATGGGCTTTGATTGGTATTAATTTTACATTTGCGCAAGAAATATTCAAAATAAACATTAAATTTTCTAGCCACTTCAAAGAGCTACGATACAAAGGAACCATTGATTTTTTTTCCAATAGAACTTACAATTTTCTTTGTTTCTGTATTTATAATAATATCACTGGTAATGTCTTTAACCTAATAATTCAAAGTATCCTTAAATTAATCACTTTATTTAATTAAACAACTAAATACGTAGAGCCATTTGCGAAATCAATTTATTTCTCAATCCATTAAATCACGATGCCAAAGCTGCTAACGTCTTATATAGTAAGGACTCCCTCCCTCTCCGCTGCCATGAAATTCAAGCAGCGCGGAAGGAAATTCAATGGGTAGCCAGAGCTCAGTTTACAATGGTGGGTGGTAAATTTTACCCCATGGTAAGTACAATGCATGGTGCAAAGGGCCTGCTACCCTTATGTCGATCTAAAGATTATGGGGTGCGCAATATCAGGAGGAAATGGTGGTGTAGATCACTTGTTTGATGTTTTATTCCCACAAACACAATTTATTGATCTTATTAATAATTTTTGAGTAGAGTACTGCGAAATAGAATTATATCCTTATTTCGTATATTCATATAGTACTAAATCAATGTAAATTGAGTGGTCTTATCGTTGTAGCGGTCTCTTCCACACGACAGACATGTCGACAAAAATATACTAACAGATAACATGGACATGCCTTTGTGCGATTTCGGACTAAAAGCTTTTAAAGTTTACACGCGTATTTGCTTTTCACTCTTGACACGATATTCTTTGTTAATTTCAAATTATCGACAAATTGATAACGTCTTCAATAGGGTGCTTGATTAATTTCATGTTTAGAAAAAAATAGAAAACTTTGTGGAGTTTTTTTTTTGTTGCTCATCTAAGTTTTTCTAGTTTTATTACTTCTTATCTAATCAAATTTTCGGTAATCTGGATGAGATATTCTAGATCTTATTTATCTTGCTATCTAAATCTTATTTGGGTAAGATTCAGAGATAAATAGTTTTTTTCTTTTTTAAGAATTGGCTCCAACGCCTTAGGCTTTGATTTTGTTAATGTCACAGTATATATAAAAATGACAGATGCTTACAGAAAAAAAAATCCACATACATACAAATAAATTTGATCGGTTTCTCCATACGCGAATCTGTGTTTTAAAGAACACCACAAACAAATATGTTAGAGTAACTGTATATTTTAATGATAAATATTATTAGTAGATAAAAAATTACATAAAATATTTACATGTTTAGAATATACTTAAGTTAATAGAAAATTAATATTAATACGCTGAGGGATGTCTTTTGGAAGGATATCATAAAGATGTTATTACACAGTCAATGCCGTCAGTCAACTCGAGACACGGGAACGAAATCTCGATTCGATAGTAGTAAAGTTATCTCACTTAGAACCTATGTTTTTTTTTACCTATGCTGATAGGCTTGAGAGACTATATCAGCGTTACCTTAGCATGTAGGTGAGCTCTCGGGGCTCAAACCGGAGGTGTTGCTAACACTGGCTCTAGCAAGAGCAGTGCTTTGCAGAATCTACCATCGGATCGGAAACGCAACCCACTGAGAAGATCCGGCGATAAAGTCATGACTCCTTCCCGGCCGACACAGGTAGTTTGGTTTTACTAACCTCAAAATACACCTTACTACCGTACTACTAAGCGCGTGTCGGCATCGTTACCGTTTTAAATACACTAGATGATGACCGAAGACGCCATCTTGTTGTGTCTTTAAAGCGGTTAGTTGCCCTCAATTAAGAAAAATAGTATTATTATTTGCCAATAGATGTCGGGAAGAGTTGATTATTGAAAACACGAATAAAACAACATTTTCTGAAAATAAATCGTAGCTAGATCGATTTATCGCCCCCGAAATCCCCTGTATACTAAATTTTATGAAAATTGTTGGAGCCGTTTCCGAGATTCAGATTATATATTATATATATTAATATACAAGAATTGCTCGTTTAAAGGTATCAGATACATAGTTCAAAGATCAGATAATTTACAGATTACCTACTATAAGTAAATATATCGTTGCCATGCAACGCGGTCGTCGTATAACATAATTCGTCGCCCGTTGTCTGAGAGGGCACGCACGCCCTAAAATTTATACAGCTTCATACAAACGAACGCAGCTTTAACGATACCTATAAATAATATAACTGAAGCTATGAGTGCTTCGCGAGAAAACTATTCGAATTTTTCTGCCGTGAAGCAGTAATGCGTTTCGGTTTGAAGGGTGGGGCAGCCGTTGTAACTATACCTGAGACCTTAGAACTTATGTCTCAAGGTGGGTGGCGCATTTACGTTGTAGATGTCTATGGGCTCCAGTAACCACTTAACACCAGGTGGGCTGTGAGCTCGTCCACCAATCTAAGCAATAAAAAAAAAGAATACTAAAATGGGTTTCATTCTTCGATATCATAGGAAAGGTAGATCTGGCATGTTTAGAAGCAATAGTGTTGTTGTTTAAAGGATAGGGCAGTCGTTTTGCATTATGATTGAGCTTTTGACCTCATTTCTCAAAGCGGCATGGTACATACTTTAAGCCTATCAAATAATAGACTATACTAGACAAAAAAATATATCGTACCATTGGAATAGAAGTGGCTTAGCTAAAAATTTCTATAAAATTAGTTTTGTACTTTGAACGACTTAAAAAGATGTATTCTATCAGTTTATACTACTACTCTTTTTCGGAGGACTTTCTGAAATGCATTAAGTAACCCTAAACACGTATAGTAAAAATCATTACACCTGTTTCTTTTCTTTTTCTTATAATATTCGCTTAACTTTTTTGATTTACTCGTATATTCAGCACCGTTATTACTAGTTTTAAGATACTCCTGTAAAAAATTCTCCACGAGACAGGCAGTGCCTAGTGTGGAGAGGTTTTAGCAAAATGTTATGTGCAAATGTTTTCAAGGTTAATAAATAAATTATTATTATTATTATACTAAATTAAATTTTTAGAATTAAGAATTAAATTTAAATTTTAGTTCAAAACGGTCAAAGTACACTTTCCGTCTCTTTTAAATTAAGCCCATACCTTAAACTTTAAGGTATGCGCTTTAAAGCTTAAAGTATTAAAATTTACAATTAGTTTTTGCAATTACAACTTCATTTTTGGAGTATACTAAAAAAATTTTTTGGATTATAGCAGTTGAATATTAAAGGTGCTTTATTCTTAAACCAAAAAAAATTCATCATATCGTGATAGTTCCAATCATCGAAACAGTAGCTATAATAAAATAGAAGATATTTGACGAAAACCTGAATCGCTTTAATGACATTTTCAAAATTAATTTAAGTACATTTATCACATATATACATCCAAACAATAACTTTCCAACGGCCACCCTGTGGACGAACAATACTAGTTTTTTCGGAAGATACTAGAGAAGAAAATACCCATCATGAAACTTAAATTCAATTTTCTTTGTCTTTATATTTAATTATACATAAATAACAGCGAAACGAATATATATTTCAAAAAGTCAAATCAAAATAATTTAACATGAATCAACCCACACAGTAGAACAGATCTTCCAATGCGCTTGAAGGAGGCACAGTTCCCAAGATACTCACTCTCTCTCAACACTCACTCTCTGTTCAAAGTACCAGCCAGCCTTAGCATCATGTGTAACCTCCTTCAAGCGTTTGGAGATTTCTGTTAAAAATTTATTTGCTTCAGGGCCCCAAGGGCCCATCGTCTTTCTTTGTTGTAACTATACTTGAGATCTTAGAACTTATATGTCAAGGTGGATGGCGCATTTACGTTGTAGATGTCTATGGGTTCCAGTAACCACTTAACACCAGGGGGCCTGTGAGCTCGTCCAACCATCTAAGCAATAAAAAAAATAAAAAAAAACCATCGATCCACCATCTTACGGTGGCTTTTAAATTTAGTGAGTTTTGTTAATCTGAATCCTACCCAGTGCACATTATTAAAAAATACTATCGAGTTCCAATGGTAACATCCAAAACGGACTAGATAGATGGTAGACAAATTTTCCTGTTACCTAACATTCGTAGTCTTCAGTCGACCCGAAACCAGTGCATTTCGACAGCACGGAAATTAGTATCGAAATAATTAAAATTATCCAATTTAAAACCTTATATCGATTTTTCAGACATATACTATATCGATTTCTATTTGTACATACTTTATTTTTAATATTTTTAAATAGAAAAATGAAACATCTCTAAAACCCTACGACCGGAAAAAAGGATGGTATTAATTAATATATTTGAAACTATTAACAAATGCAGTAAAACAATTAGTTAATATATTAAAATTCAATTAGTGCATTTTGCTCGAGTACATTGTAGTAAATTAGCTTGGTCAGATAATTGACAACTTTATGCATGTTTAGTAATTTTAAATAAGGAATCACCAAAGCTTCGAGAACAGTCTTCCTTAAATAGTCTCCATGGTTTTAGGTTATTATGAGTTAAAATAGCGGTAAACTTTAAAGCAAAATACATCATTGCTTTGGGGCAGGAATATAAGCAGTAACATGTTAGAATTTGATAAATCGAGCATCTTATATTATTATATCGGATTTCATAAACAGAACAAGGTCGCCCTCCCACTCGAGACATGTCGAAGTCTCAGTGATATTGATGTAACTGCCTACGTCAATTTTGTGGTAGATAGAGGCTTGACTATGACCCCTGGCACAGCTGTGATATGTGAGCGACGAGGATCGCACACTATGAGGTCGGACGAGTGCTGCATTCGAAGGGAAAGAAAATAAACACGTGTATAAAACAAACGCGACAGAAGCAAAACTTTAATTACTCAATTTGCTGTCGCTTTTTCGATTGATCGAACTTTTTTTTATTGCTTAGATGGTTGGACGAGCTCACAGCCCACCTGGTGTTAAGTGGTTACTGAAGCCCACAGACATCTACAACGTAAATGCGCCACCCACCTTGAGATTTAAGTTTTAAGTTCTCAGTATAGTTACAACGGCTACCAACTGCTTCACGGTAGAAATAGGCAGGGTGGTGGTACCTACCCGCGCGGACTCACAAGAGGTCCTACCACCAGTAAGAACTTCAGATTAGACCGGTGTTAGAGAGGTTTCCACTTCATATGTCCAATTCATTGGTCAACGATTGCTTCGCGGCCCGACCAAAAAGGACTTTGGTATAAATCAGTACAATCGCGCGCGTGTTTGCAACACGCATTATTTTATTTTTTACGATTATTCTTGTAATATTTAAATTACGTGGAACTTATACGAGCATCTGATGTAACTTCGGTGCGAAAATGTACCTTAAGCTGTCTCGTATATCTATCTCGCTTTTGAGGCCGATAAAGCTTTAGTGTGAGAAGGACGAAGCTAAATTATCATAGAGCCACGGTCCTGTTCATCCCTCTCACTTAGCACTGGTTAGTATCATGACTTACTGTAACCAATACTTAAAAATAAAATCATTTTGTTTTTTAGATTATTAGATGCATTAACTTGAATGAAACTTACGGTATTATTTACTAAAACAATAATAAGACAGTAAGTATTTCCCATTTGCCAATCACTTCGTGAAAAATTCAAGCTTAAGGATGTTCACGGAGTATTTTATATTTTAGGTAGCATTGGTAATCGACAAACATCTATCCAGATTCTAGGAAGTTCTAAATTCGAATATATAAAATTTGATAAAAATCACAAACATGAAAACACAAATAAAAAAGTGATAATTTTCGCTAAGAACTTGTTCGGATTAATGCTTATCCATGTTTTTAAAAACAACACTTGTGTTCTAGAATTATCGTTAGACAACCGAATTGTTCAACTTACGTAATGTAGATTGAGCGAACTAGAATGTTCTCTTATTTAATACAAGCTAAAAGAGGCAACGGATTGCAAAGCAACAGTGAAAATTGTGTGCACCAACTTTAACAAGTGAAATGTATGTAATATTAGCATTATTAGGATCTGAATATGTGTTTTGGAGAGACTATAGTAGGTTTGGTGTCTTTTTGATGGATAAATCATAAATTATGAAATTCGACTAAAAATCCGTGACAGATATAGAGAGTCATACGGATCTCATGGATTAAGAAGCTAAAGTGGTAATGGGTACAGGGGCGGCGTTGGGCATGGGCGATGTGTCCCAGCACCTGCGGTTTCGAGTACCAAGGGGTTTCGCGCCAGACACTTAGGGGAAGCCATATGATAAATCCAAGCAAATAAAATGAACGTCAAGTGTTGCTTATGAGAAAGGGTGATGACAATGATTAGAATAAGAGCCGTCAAAAGTTTGTTGATGCATGTCGGGAAAACAGAAGAGGACTTCGCAAAATGTACCTTGCTCACGTTATATTAAGGTCTTGTCCTTCTATTGAATGGGCCGGCTACATTTTCTTCAGAACAAATAACCGACGAAGTAGACGTGCCAATGTAGTGCAGAGCGACTTTCAACTTATTAAACTGATGATTTGAGGTAGCTGATGAGTAGAAATTGAGTAAAAATTGTGATATACTATTGGAAGAGTGCTACATCTATCACTCGAAATACTTACACGCCAAGTACGTCTGGGGATCGTAAACCAAATCCTAATGATATTACCGGTGGTAAGATGTCTTGTAAGTGCACACGGGTAGGTACCACCAGTCTACCTATTTCTGCCGTGAAACAGTAATGCGTTTCGGTTTGAAGGGCGGGGCATCCATTGTACTGTGAAAGCTGAGAGCTTAAAACTCATGTCTCAAAGGCATTAACGTTGTAGATGTTTATGGGCATCGGTAACCGCTTAGCATTAGGTAGGTCGTGAGCTCGTCTTTTTAAGCAGTAAAAAACAAATAAATAAATACCTCAACATAATTTAGAAAACATTGACTTGTTTGACAAAACTTGAAAAGTATTTTGTTATAATTTTTGTTAAGACTTGTAAAATTTACGTTCTAAAACCAGTGTACTTTTAACGAAGGCAGACCAATTCATTTACTTATCGGTAACTAGTAACTAACGCTCTTCGACATCAACACAGTTAATCCTATGTACAGCGTAAATTATATTTCGAAGCTTAAATGAGGCAGGCCACTGCTGAGGTGATAGTCACTAAATAATCTGCAGACATAAAATTTGATTGAAAAAAACGACGGTCCAGTTAATGATGAAACCAAATAGGCAGCAGTCAAATAATGAGAGCGCTTTCTCGAAAAGCTCTCCGACCAAAGCTCGAGGGCGCGGTCTTTCTGTACTCATTGCATTGTTTGTATTAAGGTCCCTAAAGTTTGGTCCTGCTATTGAACTTACGCTTTTTAGCACGGTTTTATTAGCTTTATTTGTAACTAACGATTTAAACGTAATTTAGACTCAATTATACGGTAGAACCTCATATTGGATGTATCGATGTGAAAGTTTATTTTATTTTCGAATGACAATATAATTATTATACCGATATTGTTTCAATTGTAACCAAGAAAATCGTTTAATGGAAGTCTTGAATGAAAATTATAGAAAAGTTTACTATTGCCACTATTTTAATATGAACATCGAATTTGGGCTCATACGATTTGTATAACGGAATCCTTTTTTTTCTATTCAAACGGATATCTCGTCCTTCCTAGTATTAAGCGGTGACGTCGTCCACCTCAAACAAATCAAAGCAATAAGAACTTTAATACGTCTGTCTAACCATACAAGTCGGAACGCAACTTTGGTTCGCGATAGAAATTTGCCCTAAACATTACGGATCCTCCCGGATCCGTAATGAGGTACCATTAGGTACCTCAAGCACCGGTCACTGTCCTTGCCGAACCCGTCGCTTTCGACGAAGGGCTCGACAAGTAAATTAACCCATAGACACAGCCCACTGAGTTTCTCGCCGGATCTTCTCAGTGGATCGCGTTTCCGATCCGGTAATAGATTCTGCAAACCGCTGCTCTTGCTAGGGCCAGTGTTAGCACTCCTGGTTTGAGCCCCGTGAGCTCACCTACACGTTAAGGCGAAGCTGAAATAGCCTTTCAAGGCTATCAGCATAGGTAGGAAAAAAAATAGAAATAGGCAGGCAATGGTAGTAATTTAAGTTGTTTTAAGTAAATTACTGGGTTGGTACTTGTGGTACTTGAGTACTTGCTTGAGTGTCGGTTAGAATGATGCAAAATGAGGAGTCTATCAGAAGAATTGGCTTAAAAGTCGGAAAGTGATTCCATATGTTGCCTATTTAGGGAAGATTTCGTGGAGACCCTGTGCGCATTGAGACTATATTTTATTTATATTATATTATGTATCAGTAAATATGAATAGAAGATCTTTTCGGTCTATAAATGTTAATTTATTTAGCACTGTAATTACTGATTAATATTCAATAAATAATACGCTAATTATTAAACACTTCGGCGCCTTATTTATTCGTGAACATTATTTTTGTTCATAATACCGTAACTTCAAAGGGCAAGTTGTACTTTATAAGGGTTCGTACCGGTTATGTTTAATTTTCAACAAATTATTACCGGGGCTGTGCTTAACTCAGCTGTTATATTTGTTATAAAAATTTAATAACACACCGAATTATATGGAAAATTATAAATTAAATACAATTGTCGTACAGAAAAATCAAATATTTTATTTATCCTGATCGCTTAAATATTAAGTCGAATATTATCTAAAAAAATGAGTATATTTGAGCATGCCGTCTTCAAGAAAGGAATAACCCATTAGCAGTGTTGTCTATTCTTCTAATTCCTTTCTCAAGCCTCTATCCAAGAGAAAATACAGTACACCTAAAAAAAGGTAATTTTAATTAAATAAAAAATATATTAAGCACGGTGTCGCCATGTCGGTGCTAAAATCGATATATTTTTTTTAATTTTTCATCTATGTGAATAGAAAAGTCTTGTGTCTGTAAAACTGCATCAAGTAACTTCGGAATGAATCAACATATTATTATGTTCTCAGTTCCAACAAGATATAATTTTTTATTTTATTTACTGCTTAGATGGGTTGACGAGCTCACAGCCCACCCGGTGTTAAGTGGTTACTGGAGCCCATAGACATCCACAACGTAAATGCGCCACCCACCTTGAGATATAAGTTCTAAGGTCTCAGTATGGCTACAACGGCTGCCCCATCCTTCAAACCGAAACGCATTACTGCTTCACGGCAGAAATAAGCGGGGTTGTGATACCTACCCGTACGGACTCGCAAGAGGTCCTACCACAACAAACAACAAACAGTATATTAATGTATACCCAGTTTCGAGCCTTCCTATTGAAAGACTTTTGAGGTTAAAAGGGTAATTTTGAGGTTAAAATGACTGTAAATTTACAAGGCATGTTTTGAATTACAGTATAATCCTCAATATTTTTATATATTGAACATTACTATTTCATCACTCGTTGTTTAGTTACTTTTTACTTCTGCCGCATAATCGTTTTTAATCGGAACGTTAGTCTAGTCAAATATCCAGATATTTCGACCGCGTCGTTACGTGAATGATTGGCAAATAATTAAGAGTTTGGTGTGTCAAATAGTTTGTTTATGAAATTAATATGTAGAAAGCGTATTAGAGAATTAGTATAAACGAAAATCATTGCTAAATGATTTATATTTCTTGAGTGGTTATTAGAGATACTAAAGCGTGAACAGAGCTTCTTTCATTTACATACCCGATCCCGTAGACAGAATGGTAAACAGTCGACGTCGCCCAAAGCACGTCATTACGGATCCTCCCGATCCATTAACGCTGCTTTTAGGCACCACAAGCACCGGTCACCGTCCTCGTCGAACCCGTCGAAGAGCTCGACGAGCGAATTAACCCATAGACACAGCCCACTGAGTTTCTCGCCGGATCTTCTCAGTGGGTCGCGTTTCCGATCCGGTGGTAGATTCTGCGAAGCACTGCTCTTGCTAGGGTCATAGCAACACCCGGTTTGAGCCCCGTGAGCTCACCTACACACGTTAGGGTGAAGCTGAAATAGCCTCTCAAGGCTATCAGCATAGGTAGGAGTAAAAAAAAACGTTTGGATACGAGTTCTTTGGGTTAATGGCGGCTGCAATCGTTGTCTTAAACAAAACGCGTGACTGCTTCGCGGGAGTAAATTGAATGGCTGCGGAAACGTCGTGCGAATGGTTATGATATTTCATGGATGTTGCTCTTATTTCGATTAGTTGGATTACGAAGCTAAAAGCAGCTTTATTAACATTCGCGGCTCTTAAAAGTACTTTCAGTTCAACGTTTCAAAGAGTATTTATATTAAGTAGGACTGAAGCTAAATCTATAACAATACCTTTTCCTGCATCACGCGTAGAGTGTAAGCGTGTGTATGGAATTTAAAATGAGGGGGAGGCTCTCCGTGGGGGAAAACGATAATCGTTTTAAAATAAAAAAATGCGTTATTTCAACTATCATCTCACTAGGATCTCAATATGTTTTAAAACTAAATCATTTTAGAGCAAATTAATATGGACAGTTGACGTGAGGCAATGCAATGTCGCTCAGTGGCACAGTGATGTCCGTTGCTCAGTCTAGTGTCTAGTGTGTTTAGTTTTAAAGTTCTCGATAGCGTAAAAGTTAACTCTAGTTTGTATGCAGCTCCTAGCGGCTTTTTTTCCTACCTATGCTGATAGCCCTGAGAGGCTATTTCAGCTTCGCCCTAATGTTTGTAGGTGAGCTCACGGGGCTCAAACCGGAGTGTTGCTAACACTGACCCTAGCAAGAGCAGTGCTTCGCAGAATCTACCACCGGATCGGAAACGCGACCCATTGAGAAGATCCGGCGAGAAACTCAGTGGACTGTGTCTATGGGCTAATTAGCTAGTCGAGCCCTTCATCGCAAGCGACTGGTTCGACGAGGACGGTGACCGGTGCTTGTGGTGCCTAAAAGCACCGTTATCTCCTAGCGGCAAACGTGGGCGAACATTCAAACTCCATACAAATTTGAGTTAACTTTTACGCTATCGAGAACGTTAAAAAACTCGCACTAAGCACACATATACTCGTACTTGCTCCATCTTTCCTCATCACTCACGTAATCACTCAATCTCAATTAAATTCATATTAAGCATCAGCGGTTTCGTCAATACAGAAAGAACCAGTGAATTGGACAGACGCCACTGGATTGGCCTCACAATAGCATCAGTAATTTCGCAAATTTATTAATACTGCGAGATTGATTTTGATTACACGATGTTATTACTTCACTGTGAAAGTCGTTTCATGTCTTCATACCGATTCTACTAAACGACGACTGCAGTCAGTGATAAGGTCAAGGCCTATATGAATAAACAATAAAATAAGTTTTTTTTTTGCGAAGGAAAAAATATACCTGCCATTAAAATTGAAGTCACAACAGTTGAATTTACTTTAAACATCAGTATCCATTGTGTCGAGCAAACTTTGTTAAGAGACATTTTGATTTTATTGTTACGCCTCCGATTACCGAAGCGAACAAAGAAATGATTTTATTAAATATAATATCTTCTTTCAAGTCTTAGCCTAAGTTTTTGAAGTAAAAAAGTTTACAATTTTTTTCGGACGTCGCGTTACTAAATGACGCTCGAACGAACAAAAAACAAACATACTAACAAGCAGACAAAACATTAGTAATTAAGGGTACCAACACAACATTTCGTACTCTTTTTTATACTTTACATATTAATTTTACACGTATGTAATGAAACCCTAAACATGAAATGGACAAACTAGTACCGTGCCAAAGAACTATATGAATAGCAATTAGATTTTACGGTAGGCAGCGGCTTGGCTCTGCCCCTGGCATTGCTGAAGTTCATGGGCGACGGTAACCACTCACCATCAGGTGGGCCGTATGCTCGTCTGCCTACAAGGGCAATAAAAAAAACGGGAAGAAAAAGAAATGTCTTTGAAAGATTAGAAAGGAAAGTAAGAGACTTGGTTGCAAAGACATACCTGCTCAAGTTAAGACGGACGAGCAACATATCACGAAATACCTAATAAAACTGGAGTAAGGCTATCCTCACTGAAACTCTGCGACGGTAAAAGGAATAAAGGAAAGTAAGGGAAAAAAGGTGGGAGGATGAGATAGACTTACCGGCCCGTCCAAACTGAAGGAGGGTAACTAGAGATAAACAAAATAGGAGATGTTAGAGGAAGCCTATCTCAAGAGGCACTTTGAACTAGAGACATTATCTAAACACATACTACTACTAAACACATACTACATACTACACTACAAATACATACATAGACCGAAACTAACAATCCTAAAAGTTCAGGATAATGGGCTCATTGATTATTTTAATATAATCATATATTACAATTAAACATCCATTATGTGTAAATGAAATCGCTCATCAATCAATCATTACCAAATTTTATGTAAATCAGTATTTGTAACTTGTAAACTTTTTAACAATTCTTTAATTTGTTTGAATAATGTTTGTTTGGATTTTTGTACCCAGAATGGTATTGCTTTGTTACCTTATACTAGAGGTCCCGCAGTAGTCGAGATTCGACTATAATTAGTTGGAATTGTAAATTTGTACACTATTATGAATTTATTTTATAGGCTACACTATAAAAATTATTAATAAAAACAAACAATACTTAATCTATTCTCAATTTGATAACAGACGTCAAGAAAAAAAGTTTGACAATAAATAGTATGTATGCGTGTGTGCGTCAAATACATGGTATGTAGTGTGTGTAATGATTCTTTTACCGATTTAATGCATTTTTTATGAATAATTTAAAAATAAATTAACATGCTGCACTTCTTCTCTATATTCTCTATAAGTGTAGAAAATTTCATACTCCTCCGTTCGCGCAATTTTCGTAAAAAGGGATACAAAGTTTTTGCTTCACGTATTAATATATAGATTAGACTACCACAACACTCAACATGTTGGCACAATTAACCTATAACTTTTTACTACAACCTTGCCTAATGTGGATACAGTTGTTAATATAATTAAAGAATAGCATTGTTTCTGTTCTACACATTTTTCTTGTTTTACTGTTTTGACTTCGTTGTAAGTATCATTTAACAAATATACAAAAATTATAACTTTTTTATATTGACGATCATGCTTTTTTATGGCAATAATACTAATAATTTTTTTTTAGGAAATGAGGCAATAACAATAAATAGTAATAATATAGCAGATATTGCCTTATGAATTCACAGAGTTCGTAGTTAAAAAAAAAATACATTTAAAATAGTTACAAAGCGTTGATGCATATGTACCTATTAAACATAACAATATGAATATCTTTATGTTTACAGACTGTTAGTTTTGTAATTGTATTATATTTGATAAATGCATATATGTATATACATATTTATAGATATAGATGGAACTGACATCATAATATAATAATGAATGTTAAATGTGAATGAATTAAAAAAAACATAAGACATATTACAATTCAAAATCAGTCTCGTGGACGTAGGTGATTTTACATTTGTCTTTGTGTACAGAAAACTGCTTTGTATTATAAAGCTAGGTTGTGACTCATTCTAGATTTTATTGTTAACTGATATGTTATTATTGAAGCATGCTATTTACCCTATATGTTAGAACTATTAGGAAAGGGCTCGGCTTCAGCTGCGTTAAATTTGTAAATCAGAAAGAACGAAACACGTCGCATTTTCTCGGGATAAAGAGTTGTTTTTGTCAATCCCTGGTTCATAAACTATCAATCGACTTTTAAATTGTTTAGCAGACGAAATCACGAACCAACCAAAGCGCTGTCGTGTTTATTCTAGCAGATTTACCCGGTGCTACCTGGGTCACATTATTTACCCTAATAAAATATCCTGACATAAGGGCATAAGCTATTTTTTAAATAATTGATGTAAAAATGTAGCCCAGAGACTTGGAAAGTTGAAATATACTAACAGGCCAATCGATCGATCGCTTCTAATCTGTAGATAGACCTGTCGTTTTTAAATATACAAATAAAATATGTTTTTTATTTGAAGCTGGTCATAAAAATAGTCGGTTCGATTGGTTCTGAAGCGACAACCGGGGTCTCGAGCTAATGCAGAATTTGAACCTTCTTTAAAATATCAGTTTGTACTCTCAATTGCATTTTAATTTCAGATTTTATACATTTCAAACTGGGTTGCTTTGCTTCGCGGCATATATAGGTTAGACAAAGGAACTGACCAGTGTGAGTTCTTTGGAAGCTCTAATCTTTTTACCTGTGACCATAGATGTGATAGCGTGGATGCTCCCATTCACCTTGAGATACAAGGAGGAAGTCTCAATTGTATAGTATTATGTAGCGATAGAAAGGGGCAGAACGATTATACTTACCTGGACGAGCTTCGATAGTAACGCAAATTTATAAATGTTTCGGATTTGACTTTTATAACACGATGCCATTCCGGTATGGCGTGATAGTTACAGTGGTAACACGTTTTTGAAATAGGCTTTAGCTATTTGTTCCTTTTTCCTACGGTCAAATAAAATTGAGTGTGGAAGCATTCATTCAGGTGTGTTCCTTACGTTAGCCGTTAAATTATCATTTATGAATTTTGTGAAAAAAGGCCTTTGGATTTACAAATTAAGAATACGTAAGTCTATTTTTCGGGTAAACTCTTCAAGAATGTACTCATATTTCATTATGGTATTGGTATTGAATGATAAAAAAACCGAAGGAGCATTCCCTTCTTAAAAAATGACTATAAGAAAGTTTTTGTAGACAATAATTTCTTTCTCCGTGTACCTACAGCTGAACTTACGTAATTATTAATATTAAAATTAGTACATGGACATCTAAAACTGAAGTATATTTTTAGTATGCGTTATAAGCGGAAGGGAATGGAAGGGAATCGTTGGCAGGGTTGTCACATGACGGTATCCAACAAAGGAAAATACAATAATACGGATAAGATTTTTAAGCAAAGATAATAAGGATATGCCATTTTTATATATTATATTGCCTTTCTGATCTGTAAAACAAAACCATCGAGTTCGAAATATAAATATCCCACTATTTAATAATACTGGCTGAAAACTTTAATATCAAAGATTAGCTTCAGAGCAACAGAGCATCTTAAATCAAAGGAAGACCCTGAAATTTAACATTCAATTGAAAATGAGCCGGTGAAGGAAGGAAAATGTTTGTAAAGAAACATGGTTGATCTGTGATTGGTATGAGTTGGGTAATCGTCTATCTGAGAATTTATATTTCGTTGCTCTGCTCTCTTGGATTATTGTCCATGTGTCGTAAATTTTGCATCTATTTCCACGGAAATGTACCATTGTGCATTATTATGTGGCGGGTAGCCATCATACAATACCTATATTTGACAGATGCCTGAATCTCGCTTACGACATTTTCAAGATAAGCTTGCATATATACAAGTTCCGAACAACCACATTTGGACCGTTGGTCTACCGAGAAATATCATCCGCTCGGTGGAAGATCTTTCCTTTCGTCGTTTAAGCATCCTTTACAATTACTTTGATTTTTACTACCACTTCCTTAACTTTCATTTGGATATTGATATCTATCATCAGTGCTATTATTGCTGCACACACGGTTTATAGGTTCCTATCCTGACACGGGTCTGAATTTGACTATTTCTCCTGGATATTTCTCATGTTTCTCATCAAATCTATCTTGGCGTCAATCAATGTGAATGCCGTATTAGCATTGAGACGTGTAGTTTGAACAATTTTACTCGCTCAGCATTGTGGATCGGTTTAATTTGAATTTCCAAATAATAATCTGGTCGGATCAGTATTCTTGCAGCCTTTTTGATAAGTTGCCAAACTTTTCATTACTATGATGGCTGGGTACCTAAGGCAGGTCGATATATTCGCATCATCCAGACCTGTTTTAAATTCGAATTAAATCTTGTATTAATACGAATTTAATTGTGTCAATATAATATTTCATCGGAACATCCTATTTCCTTGTTTAACCGGATTAAATGGTTTTATTTGGGCATTAAAAATGTTTTTAACCAATCTGATGGGAATTTATAGTCAGTTACTTCCATGTAACATATAAATGGGCTGTATTGTAAGTCATTACAGTACTCTATCATCTGTTTAGTAGTCTCTAGTATCAACCTTCTGTTTAGTATCAGTCTACTAGCGTTATATATGCCACCTAAATGTAAAATTACCTTTCTAGTTGACATGTTTTTCACTATACTCAACGGTATGAGATTCAATAAAGAATCCATAGTAATCTTTGCAGTTTTTTTAAAAACTCCCATTTTGGATATGCAAACCAGACTTATCGTAACTCTAGTTTTCAAGAAAAGAATTTGTTGATTTAGGATTCTGTCCGACATATATACATATTATCATGATGTCCGTGGTGTTTTCACATTTTAAGCGTATGTACTGCTGAATTACTATCCTATTTTTGTTTTTGTCGCAAATTAAAGATGAATGAATGGTAAGTTTCGAGATAATTCTTTTATTTAGACTGCCATGTAGCTTAAAAGTAATAAAGAATCAGTAGGTATCTAAGAAACTGGATACGTTACTTTTCGATTGATTATTTAAAGTTTTGAAATTATTAAAAAAAAGGGTTCCATTTCACTAGAACTTCTTGACTAATTATGTAAGGTGGTTTTATAAAACTTTACCTACTAAATCGGTCATGGTACATTAAAACATTCGGAACTCTGTTGCGAGTTAATGTGTATTATCTATGCGATACTTCTCGCATACAATGCTACCAGGACTTTTTGGCGGGAACGCGAGGAGTGAAAGTTGTGTGATTTGTTTTATTTTGTCTATT
The DNA here is from genome assembly GCF_030269925.1 of Bombyx mori. Classification (NCBI taxonomy): domain Eukaryota; kingdom Metazoa; phylum Arthropoda; class Insecta; order Lepidoptera; family Bombycidae; genus Bombyx; species Bombyx mori. The sequence continues at coordinate 11,493,552 of NC_085124.1, read as the reverse complement.
TAGTGTTTCTTCGGGTTTAAATGTGTAATAATGGTGGTTTATTAACTGTTTAATATCTGTGAAAGTGCACAAATGTGGAAAATGAAACAAAGCCACTGGACGTAACTTCTCGGGATCCTCCAAAAAGTCCACTGAAAAAATCTTAGTAAATGACCACCATTTTACTGAGATTATATTTCATCCCATTTCATTTCATTTAATTTCATCTCAGTTGATTAATGTCTCAAATTAATCGTCATAAAAATATGAATATAAATTAAAATAAGACATGACTTAAAGGTCTCAGTTACCAGGTCATAAAATCCCTTAAAAATACAATGCTACCATGATCGCTCGCAAACTCAATTACACTTTTTTATTTTTGAGATTTTAAGCAAGGTTTTCCCATTACGATGGAAGGTTTTGTTTTAGATCTCAAATGAACACAAAACACAAACATAGTTCAGTTTTTAAATGTAATATTTATTAATGATCTCTTAGCTTAAGACACATTTAATAAAATTATCATAACATTTCCAAACACTTCATTAACATTACTAGTCTGATACACCTCGCCTCTAACATCAATTATATTTCAATATAAAAAAAAAACTAATAATGAAATAATCAGTCTAAATTAAATATTTCTGTGATTAATCTTGGTAATTGCAGGGTTTTATCTCTAAGCCAAGGACTTCATTTGATAGTAAATTTAGCTATCTACAGTTAATTGAATGAATTATTTAAAATAATCTTACTACAATTTTGATACTATTACATAAATTTTAAACATCACAATATTACAAGTATGTTATAAAAGAATTTTAATTTGCGAGTCACAATTCAAACGTTTTTCAATGTTGTTAAATATTTTCAAATGACAAATTAAGAAATCATTGATTTAATTTTTATTTTAATGAAGATCAACGTAAACAATCATAATTCTCTTGATTATTGTACTTGATACAACTTAAAATAGAGGCTCGGTAATATAATTTATTCACTATGTATCTCACAATCTCTACAGACAGAAATTCAGTAAGCAACGTTCGTATTTACCTTACGAATATGTATCAACATTTATCGAACGTTGCTTAAAGAATGAAATTACAATGAAATAACTACTTAAATATTACATTTATGTGCGTTTTTTAATTTAATTTTTTATTTATTTATTTTATTATATCAATTTTTGTAAAATACTTTTGGTTGTAATTCCGTTTCTCGTAAACAACTAATGAACGAATACTAAGTAACATCTTATAGCTCATAAATTTCACATTTCTTAATGTCCAACGTCTGATAGACGACAGCCGTGTGCACAAGCGCTTAATTTAATTTTTATCATACAATACATTAGTAATTACTCAACGATAAATACAAATCGATCAAATAAGAACAAATTATCTACGCCTCACATCAACATACGAGGTAATCTCTCTACTAACGTTTAAACTATTAAAACTCCATCCGTAATGGCCAATAGAAAATGGAATAATTTTCGTCCAAAGCGTTTTTTTACAAGCACAATGTCCAAACAAGTTGGTTGGGGAAACTAGCACGAATACGACACACAGGCTAGGCTAATATCACAGGAGTGCTGAGAACGGTGCAAAACCCATCCCCCTAGCCGCCGAGAGCCCCCGCCTGACCGCGCCCCCGCCCCGCGCACCACCCCCTCAGGGCCCGCGCCGCCCCGCGCCTCCCCGAACGCGCCCCCCGCCGCGCGAATCCAGCCACCTATTTACTATTCAGAGGGGGCGAATCGGGCTACAACCGATATATTTTGCAACAATTAAGATTCCTAAAGAAATGGAACTCGACACAAGTCAATTGCACAGTCAAACGTCCAATCGCTCTAGTTATTGCACAACCATCTGATAAGTAGGCTCTTTGCATACAATGTGATGCTCACAAACTTTGATTAAATTCCAAACTAAATTATAAATCACAATGAATTAAATTTGAAATTAATTATTCATTAACGAAAAAAACATAAAAAAAAAACATTTAGAAAAGACAACCTGACGATAGCTATAATGAGTTTCATTTATGTATTGTAAATTAATTTTATAATAATAATAGAGGTAACAATGCTTGAGGTAAGCACTCAAAAGGTAACATTAAAACAAAACAAAAAAAAAACGAACACGTAATAAAATTTTGAAAACCAAATGCAGTATTTGTTAGAGGCACGTTTGCATCAAATATCCAGAACGTCCAATGGTTGGCCAAACGTGGACCGAATCACACAAAGCTGGTGACACACGCCAAGTGTTTGATAAGGAAACCACCGCCCCATCGACTAACCAGTTCTAATAATTTGCCTTTGTGTTTGTAAAGAATTTAAATTGCTCGAGTGTATGTGTTACGCACGAAGTTAAGCAAGTCTGTGCTCTCATTGTTCTTTTCAAAACACGTTCAGCTCAAACTAAATTATGTACTGATTATTGACAGCTAAAGTGATGTACCGAATTAGTAATACTTTGATTTTTTTTTTTCTCTTCTTTGTCACAATAATAAGAGTTAGAACGCAGCATTTTCAAAGTGAACATTACGCCGATTTGACCCACTGCAAGTATCAACTTTTACTCTCCTAAAACCAGTTCTAATGGTCTCACACGAGGCGTCACAAGACAACGCGGACGATTTAAAATAAAGTAATGCGAGGAATCATCTGTCATCGCAACCGTTCCCAGTCGTTTTTTTGCACTATCACTTAACTCTACTTCTTTACAGTACAATAATATAACATAATAAATTTTCCTTATATCTAAAACATCTCCAATCAACGCTGAAAGTCCTCTCCTCTCGAGGCGACATTTCTCGATTGCCTTTTTGCGGTTTCAACTAGTCAAAGTTCCTTCGATAAAAAAAATAATCGTTGAACACTAATTGGACCGCGCACGTCGGCAGCGCCTGAGCAACTTTCACTAGTCATAAAATAAAAAACACGCCAACATAGTAAGTACTCTTTTTGAACAATAAAGAATTGACTAAACGTCTGTACGAAACGTACTAAGAGTCCGAGTAATCGCGTTCAGCGTGGAGAGCCGCTGGTCTCATTCGGCGCGCTCACAGCACATGGGGGCGTGCAGGTTCGCAGCGCGGCGCGGTCATGAGTCGAGCACGGTGAGCAGGCCCGGCGGCAGCTGCAGCGACACGTCCTGCCGCGCCAGCTGAGCGCACCCCAGGTTAGCATCGCCGAGCTCAGGAATCGCGTCTAGTAGCGCCAGACACTCGTCTTCTACGGCTCGTCTGGCCCTTTTCCCTACCCACGAGTCATCACACTCCTCGCGCGCGCGCCTTCGCCTCGCTTCCTTCTCTCTGCGCGCCTCCTCGCTCAACCGGCAGTAGGTGTTGTTGATACAGACGGACCTGCGCAGATCACGAGCCGGATCTTCGATGTTCTCCAACTTTTGAGAGCAGATCTCGATGACTCGTTTGCGTTCTTCGTTCGCTCGTAGTCGCGCCGAGATCATGGACAACTTGGGCCGGGCGGCTGGCTCCGTCCGCGGTGGACCGAACATGTCGTCTTCGAAGGCGTCGGCGATCTCGACCCCGCGCGCGCTCTCCCGCTCCTCTTGCGGCGTCATTCTGTAACAAATACACGAGCACATTAGCGTCTATTAGCGATTCGTAAATCTTTATATTGGGTACAAAATTAGAACACACGAACAGCACGGTACCGCGGAGACGATTCGATCGATGAGAGTCGATGGACTACATAACGCTTCATTTTCCCGAGACGTAGTTAATTTATAAATATGTTTTATTATTATTTAAACGGAGATACAACGCGATTAATCCAAGGAGACGGCCTAATTATTTTATAATGGCACGCAGTAGGTCAAGCTGAGAGAACAATGCATCGAAGCCCGAACTGGCAGATCGGGTTCGCAACTAGTTATGATCCGCTCTACGTCCGCAATAACATCAAACGCAGATTTACTTGTCGAAGTGCCGACCGATAAACAGTGAACGTTATAGCACCTTGAAGTATCGTTTTATGAACACCCACCTGAAAGATAAATCAGGCGTTATGATGAAGAATCCTGACATAAACATTATAATCGATACGCGGCGACCTTATTAACTTTTTGAGCGTCAGCTAAAATCGCTAAATTCACAACACTGGCACTGCACCGACGCGCGACTCGTCACTATGTCCTCGGTTGTGTAAAAAGTAAAAAGACAGAAGCGATTCGAAAATACATCAGGCGGTGAACGGCGTCCGCGCAACTCGATGTACACCCGCCGAATGACAACATACCTCGCTGTAGATAAGACATTGAAAAAGCCAATTGCGTCATGTACAACTACGTACGTGGAGAGGAAACGAATGACGTAGTGAAATCCGTCATTTTAGACGCGGCCCGCTGACCAGTCACCCGTTGCTGTTAATTTGTTCGCCAGACAAAGACTCCGACAATCAACAACAGCCTCAACTAAGGACTTATCAAGTTAATAACAAAAACCTGGGGCATTCCCGTTGTCTTGGGTATTTGTTTGTTCATAATATGTTTATTACATAACATTTAAATGACTAATGAGGATGTCTAGGTTTTCTCATAACGCGGTGTTTGAGTGGTCCGAAAAGCTCTTTCACAAGTGCCCATTCTTCGAGATAACAAGATTTTAGAGGACACTACAGGTTTAACAATGCGCCGCGACCTTTGCAATTGCTTGTGTTATAGTATGCGTAAAGTTTTATCAAAGACAACATTCTCGAAATAATAAGATTTGTAAATTCCGGACCAAAAACGAAAAAAGAAGATCGTTTGGATATATTTTTCAGTGTTCATAAATTTCCTCGAGAGATTTTTCCTCCTTTATGTACTCTCAATAAAAAATCGCGTCTAACAACATAAAGTTATGTAATTAAGTTTTATTCTCAACTTTGTTAGAAAAAACGAAAAAAAAACAGTAAAAAAATTTAATAGAAATTAAGCTCTGAAATATTTAATACCCGAAAACGGAGAACTTCGCCCCTGCAAAGGAAAATCTAAAGTGGATAGAGCAACAAATCATAAAAAGTGGACTTTTTACCGAGAACGCACCTTCACAATCTTATTATCGAAAATACGTTAGTAAGTACGTGTTTTTGTTTCGAAATAGCTGTTTGCTTCCTTTTGAATTCTATCCTGTATTAAATGTTTGATTACTGAAAATATAGGGGTTACGTGAGAAGTTTTTTTTTTTGTTAATGATTCTCTAAACCGTCCAAAACACATTTAAATAATTGAATAACTATTCAAGTAACTGGGTAATATTGCTAATTTTCGATGTGAATAATATTTACCTACCTCCTTAAAGGTACATTATCTTTTAATGTCGTATTTTATCGTGTAATCAATGTCTTATTTATAGTTCGTAATTACAAATAAAACACGACAAAGGTTAACAACTGTCACATTCAAAAGCTGCGTCTTCACAGACGTGATAGATAAGCAGTCGTTTTCGTGTATATTTAAATGTGTTTTTGAGTTGAACGTGCCGGGCTGGGTGTTGCTTGTAGGGTTGCCACCCGTACTTTATAATAAAGTATTGTACGTTATTTCGGGTAACTGTACTCTATACTACTTTATGTGAGCAATAAAGTACACGAAAATACTTTATTTGGCATGATTTGTTTTTTTTTGGGATTTTGAGAAGTTTAGTCATATGTATTTTATTGTTAAGCGCAATACATCGATTGTTCAATCGATGTCGCCACTCGCCAACACCACATCAACTAAGCACTCGTTTTTTTAACAAATATTTCTGAACGCAACTTAACCTCAAATGTCAACAACGTCACTGTCATTACTTGTCATAATTTCAGTTGTAATATTTAAAAAAAAATATATATTTATAATAATAATAATAAAAAATAAATTATACTTTATTTTAATACTATGTACTTTTATTTGTACCAGTAATAACCAATGTATTTATTTTCAAAAAAAAGTGCCAACCCTAGTTACTTGCTACCCCACAAGTTACGATCTAATAAATCTCGCTTGGGCGTCTACCTGCACTTTCTTCTGTCCCACTCCGTCCAACCAATCGGACTATATGCCGAGAATGTCATCGCATAGGGGACTTTTTTGTAGGCCTCTCTGACTGATAGACTTAACGTGCACACAATACAACGTGACCGCTTCAGCTGTGAATATACGAAGCTCCAAATCAAAATGTTTCGAAAAACAGTTTACTGGTGATAGGACCTCTTGTGAGTCCGCGCGGGTAGGTACCGCCGCCCTGCCTATTTCTGCCGTGAGCAGTAATGCGTTTCGGTTTGAAGGGTGGGGCAGCCGCTGTAACTATACTGAGATCTTAGAACTTATATCTCAAGCGGGTGGCGAATTTACGTTGTAGTTGTCTATGGGCTCCAGTAACCTCTTAACACCAGGTGGGTTGTGAGCTCGTCCACCCATCAAAGTAATAAAAAAAACGTATTTTCCCTCATAAAAATGAAGTACAATCAAAGATACTTTTGATGTATCTATTCAATAGAGGTGTTACTATTGCATTGCTGGTGCCTTTAAGGAAAACACGATCGAATACGTACCGAATCGTGGGGGTTTTCAATTTAAGGTATTTAATTAAAATGGCGACAGCATCTGTGTGTGACGGTAATGTGTTCCCGTTTTTTTTTTATTTATTTTCCTGCACGAGCTATGGTTACTAAATTAAAGTCACGCGGTAAACTGGGGAGGCTGATTTATTTCGCATCGCGTAGATTATATAATAAATTAGGATATTCGAGTAATATATTTGGGTTTCCAGCGGGTAACTCAATAATTATTGAACACTGTAAAAATCTATTTTAAAATGACTTGAATAACAGTGTATTTAACACTAATTTACTGGTGGTTGGACCTCTTGTTACTGGTGGTAGGAACTCTTGTTTACTAGTGGTAAGACCTCTTGTGAATAATCCGCACGGGTAACTACCACCACCCCGCCTATTTCTGCCGTGAAGCAGTAATGCGTTTCTGTTTGAAGGGTAGGGCAGCCGTTATAACTATACTGAGGTCTTAGAAGTTATATCTCAAGGTGGGTGGCGCATTTATATTGTATATGTCTATGGGCTCCAGTAACCACTTAATATCAGGTGGGCTGTGAGCTCGTCCACCTATCTAAGCAATAAAAATAATAATTTAAACCTAGTAGAGTATTTCAATAAATTTATTTGAGACAGTGGAATGCTTTTTATCTTTTTTATTACCATTACAGTTTATCTATGACCTAACTCGGTTAGTGCTGAAGATATCTGATTTTCAGTGTTCTCTCAGTATCGATTCAAATATTAATTAATCGATAATTATCGTCTGAATCCTGTTTGTAGAAGATTAGTAGAAGTATAGCAGTTTACGATAGTATCTATAATTTAGTTATGTACAAGGAAAAATTATTTTAATATTTGGTCATATTATAAGTTTTTCTGACGTCAAACTGTTATGTTAACTAATATTTAACTTTAATTACGTAAAACTATACTATTAATTATGTGTAAATTATCACAATTTTCATTTGTATATTCTGATTCTGGTAGGTACATTTTATGAATCAGCGTGTTTTCACTTCCCGCAGCCTAAGGCGTGAAGATGTCTCCGATGACCTCAAAACCCTTTGCATTCATTTTAATATGTGTAACTTTAGACACATGTAAATAAATTGTTATGACCTTGGCGTTAATTAAAAATAGCAACACATTGTCTCTTTAATATATACATTTATGACGCCTATTTATAAAGAATGTTGCTGTTTAGCCCTTTTCTTCGTATGGTTTGTCGAACCTACCTAACGTCGACCTAAGGGCCAGTGTTAGCAACACTCCGGTTTGAGCCCCGTGAGCTCACCTACACGTTAGGGTGAAGCTGAAATAGCCTCTCAAGGCTATCAGCACAGGAAGGAAAAAAATGGTTTGTCAAATCTGAACTTTGCGAGAATATTATTTGATATTTTCACTATTGAGTTGGTTCAAGTCTGATTTATGAGATGTAGTTATAATTTACGGTATATGCCTAATGCCTGTCTGATGTTGAATGACGTCGCCCATGGACATCACCAAGTGACAAGCCGTTTAAATTCAGATAATGACTTTTATCTACATCCTATCCTATCCTTAAATAATGTTTTATTGTTACTACAATAAAAATGTTGCATTTTGTTGGACAAATAAACTAATATTGACAACATAATCGTTTACGTTTCGAAGCAAATATCTATCGCTTTGATTCGCTTGTGAATTTTAAAGGAAATTGCTTTTCACATCGGAAAAAAATTCAACGAAAACCCTTGGGTATCAGTCAAGCGCAGGTGTTGGTGCGAGACAGAAGAGCGAGATCCGACGCTCTCTTTCGCACTTAGGGATAGTGACGACACATTGTGTAGGCGAAAGTGTGTCTATTAGTTTGTATTGTACATATTTATTTTCGAATCGTTCTTTATTGCTATTGGAATAGATTTAAAATTACATGTTTTCATCTCGCACCATATTCTAATTACAAGGCAAAGTAGAGTTAAACTTTTTTTTTTTAAAAACGGACTGAACTCTTTGTAGTTGTCTCTTTCGTCACACCAAAAATATATTAAGGAATTTTAACGTGTTTTTTTTTAAGATCTCAAAACGAAACTTAATTAAATGACGATGAAGCGAACGGACTGACAATATATGATCAAAATTTTTCGTAAGAAACGAACGAAGTCCTAACAAGAAACGTCCACTAAGTTTGTTTTATCTGTTATCTGTTAAACTGTTATCCTATGACTATCAGAATATTTAATAAGATATCAAACAGCATAAGAGATCTTCCACTAACTCAATTTAAAAGAAAATTATATTTATGGCTAATAGATAAAGCTTATTATAGTGTGCAAGAATTTCTAAATGATAAGTGTTGTACATAATAAAATATTAGAATAAGAAGTGATAGAATGTAAAAATAGATAGATTTAGTAAATTTTGTGTTAGAATTAATATAAAAATAAGTTGAATTTTCGCATGCCTAAACAGGCGAAATATATGAAACTATGTCCTTTATCCATAATATCTTGTAAACTATATTTCTGGCGAATAAAGATTTTCTTCTTCTTCTTCTTCTTTATATCTATCCGTAGGATCAAACTCGGAATTCTGTAGAACCGAAACTGTGAGCGAATATGTAAAATTACATGTGGAAAATAAAATTTACGAAACTATGCAGTGAATATCTTAAAAACATTTACATAAGCCGTCCGTACATTGTAGGTGACAAGAACAGATATAGCAAACAAATCTATTTGAATAAAAATTTGTGTTTCTTTGTGTTTGTCTTCTCTGCATTCTTAGGCTATTAATCAGATTGTGATTAAACTCTGCCTTGGCACTAAGGGCAGGTGGCGTCCGTTTAATCTGAAGAAATATGCGCAAAGGTGACTCTGCTACAACGCGGTATTTTACAACACGATTCCACTATAACACGAAAAGAAAAATTCCCTAAGACTCGCTTATAACACGATACTTGTACAACACGATAACGAGGTTTTTGTTTAAAATGATTTACAAAATTCCATTAGGCACTATGAAAACACAATATAATATGGGAATAACCGAAATTTTACTGCTTATTTTTTTATGTAGATATAATAGGTAAAAAAAATACATACGGGCATAGTCGAGATGTTTCATTCGAAAAAATTACTCTCCTTTTTGTACTACTGGCTTCTAGTCTCATTTAACACGATTTTGCACAACACGGGAGTTTTTAGGAACGTATCTTCCGTGTTATAGGAGGGTTACCTGTATTTTTAGAACTAGTGGTCCCCCGGTAGCCAAAATTCGACTATAATTAAGTGAAATTATAAGTTTGTACACTATTATGATTCTTTAATCACAGATTCTGCCAAGACTACACTTTAGACAAATATTAATAAAGACAAACAATGTTTAATTTATTCTCAATTTGACCACAGGCTATAAGCAATAAGAAAAGTTTGACAATAAACAAATAGTATGCATGCGTGTGTGTGTCAAATACACGGTAGTGTGTGGAATTATCTTTTTTCATTGATTTTCGCTTTTTTTATGCATAATTTAAAAAAAATATATTCTGCACTCCTTCTCTATATTCTCTATAAGTGTGGGATATTTCATACTCCTCCGTCCGCGCAATTGTCGTAAAAAGGAGTACAAAGTTTTTGCTTCACGTATTAATATATAGATTAGTTACTGTCACGGCGGAGCATGGTCGGATTTCAAGAGATGGTACTAAATTTGCAAGTTAAGCGTCTGGTCTGGTCTGGAAAACTGACTACGCCATAATAATAATTATGTTATTTAAAATGTCTTAAAATTGATTTAAATGAGTTTTGGTTGTGCATTATGCCATGGCTATAACGGCAGCGAAAAATGTTTTTTTTTTTTCTCTACCTATTGCTGTAGCAAATAGCAGAAGCTTCACCGAACGTGAAAGTGGGCTCACGGGCCTCAGCTTGGAGACTGCTCTCCATAGCCCCAGCAAGTGCAAGGCTTCGCTGAATCAACTACCGAATCGGAATCGCGACCCAGTCAGAAGATCCGACTAAAATTATAGTTTTAAGATATACAAGTGAAGGGACTCCCTGGAAACACTCATGGTTGATTTGTTATTATTGAGTGTGACAAGAAACTTCAGATTATGATCAAGATATATTATTTTTAACACAAATAAAAATTATTCTATAGCGGACCACCCTAGATTTTCTTGAGACGTCATAAAAGTAATTTAAAGGAAATTCCCTTTGCTTTCATATTAAAAAAAAAAAAGACATTGTCGTATGTTTAATTTTCACATTTTTCCTACAATCTTTATCTAACATTGCGCTGATATCAGAACAGATATGATAAGACGTTCGAATATCGTTTATCTGTAATTAAATATTATTCGTTCGACGGCGGTACACATAAATTATTATTTTACACCACGTGAATTTGCATCTATGTATTCGTCCAATTCTTTGTTCCATTTAATAATTGATTTCGATTTCATAAATAAAGGAACCCCGACATTCTGGCGAATTTGCCACAACAAGTAGACGAGTAGGCCTTTTATACATAACTGTCTTCTTCTTCTTCTTCAGCCCACAGACGTCCATTGCTGGACGTAGGCTTCCCCCAAGCCTCGCCACAAAGACCGGTCCTGCGCTGCCTGCATCCAGTGGATCCCCGCGAACCTCAATAGATCGTAGGTCCATCTTGTGGGAGGCCTACCCACGCTACGTCTTCCGGTACGCGATCGCCACTCAAGAACTTTCCGGCCCCAGCGGCCATCCGTTCTACCATGTTTATTGGCAATGTCAATAGAACAAAAGGCTATCAATCACTAGCATTAATACCGCCCTACCAGCCAGAATATCAGCACAATCTTTTAGACACCAGAAGAGAAATTAGAAAAACGACTATAGTGCTTTTTCGGATGTCAGCGGCAGATATAGACAGGATAATGGTAGTACCTATACATGCGTATTCACAATTGACAAACCAACAGTGACTATATTCGATGTTATTGGATGCTTTAACTGACATAATTTGCTAACACTAGCCCCTAAGAAGAGAAAAATTAGCTGTGCCGACCTCACCTAGTAGAATAAGGTGACGAAAAAGCAGAAGAAGCAGCGGCGTACTGTGTGCTTAGTGTGAGTTTTTTAACGTTCTCGATAGCGTAAAAGTTAAATCAAATTTGTATGGAGTTGGAACGTTTCGCTACGTTTTCCACTAGGGGCGCTGTTCCAACTGCAATATAAGTTTGAGTTACTTTTACGCTATCGTGAACGTTAAAAAACTCGCACTAAGCACACTGACTACTGACTTTTCGCCTTTCGAACCGGAACGTATAATTAGGTACTCTCCGAAATGTTATTCCAACATAAATGTTATCAGCCAACGAAAGAAACCGAGCATGTTATTTATTAACCCATCTGAAAGTCAAAGATTAAAATGGGGAAGAAAGTTTTCTTTTAATTAAGCATCACCTTTAAATTCAATAGTATGAAATAATAATTAAAAAATAGATAAAACATTCGAAATGTTTTAGTTACATGTTTTTTTTTTTTTATTTGTTTACGTTGCCGTTTTTTTTGTAGGTATGTAAAGTTTTTCGCAATTAAAATTCGATTCTATGATAATCTAGTCAACTTGAGGCATATTATAATTAATTAATACTATATATTATTCTAAACTAGATGCACTTATAATGTTTTTTATTAAATAATTCTAATCTTACTAAGTGCAACATTTTTTTCTTTTGTCCTCATTATATTCTTAAAGTGTGTGATTATATGTATTTAAAAAAAATGCGTTTTCGTGTGAAACAGTAATGTTATTATTATATTATTTATGTGCTTTTTTTTAATCGGTAAATACACCGCGATTAGTTTATTTCCTTCGATTATTCATATCCACCCGACGTCTTTCGGATGACGATCGCTCTTAGCAAATAGACCGTCTATTGTACGATTGACGTCTTTAACGTTATGCATTTGTTTTAATTTTATATTTTTGTACAGCAAAGCGTAATCTACTCTAATAATTATGATGAAGCTAGTTGTTGTTGTTAATACTTCAGAAACGATTTGAACCGCCATCAACGTACGCCATGACACTTTTACAGATTCAACAAATGGGTCGGGCGTATTTAAAATCTTTTTTTTGTTTTTCACTGGAGCGTAATGTATATCAAAACGAATTTAACTAGGTTTGATTTGATCAATGTCTTCGAACATGGTTTATTCTGATGTTTTGAAATTTGAGTTGGGGCACTTCGTGGAAATTTTTCGGCATAGTGCCGTCATCGCGCGATAGATGGCGCATTTCGATAAAGTAGCCTACTTCATTGGTATTCATACAGAGTAGAGTATGATTTATTCTATTTATTAATGTACATTATTTAGACAAATAAAATTGAAAAATTTCCACGATATTTTGTTTTCGTATCATCATGATAAAACTAAGTAAAAGTCAATGTTTAATTATGATATTTAAATATCTAAATACACACACAAAATATATTGGTTAGTTTTAATTAGAACTCGGTTAGTCTAAAAATTTGTATTGTTACAATGAGTAGGCCCTCAATTTTACTAAATATCTTGTTTTGTTTGTGGTTACATCATTAATATTGCTTTTACAATGTAAAACAACTAACAATTACCTCGATGACATGTGTTACAATCGTTTGACAATGTAAATACCACTGTCGAATCCGAAGCGGAATTCTTTGGCACTTTGAGTGTTTCAAACGGGATTAAGTTTCTGTCTTGTGATTCAAGTAGATAACTGTAGTATGTATTAACGTAATACTCAGTATTGTACGAGAACATATCAATTAACATAATAATTAAATTTAAAGAAATGCCTTAGTATGTAAAATTGTTTAAATATTCACATTTTTATTGATATTGTTACAAGCTTATTGAAATTATTGGTGGAATATCTATTTGAAGGTTTTAAGAGGAGAAGTAATTGGAAAATTTGCTGGTAGTATTATCATCAAGTTTGAGAGTTTTAGAAAACATCTTGGTCCAAAATTCTCTTTATTGAACATTACAATTTCGGAAGAACGACATATCGCCGTTGTCAAACTAAAATCTGCTATGTGCACTTTTTGAGATTTTTATTTTTTGACCTTTTCGTATAGTTCACAGCCCTATCTACCGTATAAAAAAAAATCTGTTATGTGTCTATACCTTTAATATTTATCTATAGCTTTCATTTGATATAGTTCTTAAAAATTCACCTTCATATAAAATTTTATACGAAAATGTTTTTACTCGTTAATTCAATATAGAGTTTTTGCACATAGCAGATTTTGGTTTGACAGCGACGATATGTATTTTTCCTATTTGCAATTAAAACCATCGCAACGTAATAAATCTCACTAAAAATATGTGTACTGCTCTTGATTTTCAATTAACCAGTGATGCAAATGCGACTGAAGTTGTTTATTATAAACAAACAGTGCTAGCAAGTACAGAAATTCTGTAAACAACTAAACACACATTAACGTTCTGTCTTGGTCGGCTCGTAGGCGTGGCTGGGTTAGTGGCGAGATTTATAGATAATTCTTCGGTATATTGCCGTCCCTTTCTTGTTTAGGACTCATTTCGCCTAATGTAAAAAGGATAACAAATGTACTGTGATTTATCTCGGAATATGACAATAAATTTTAAATTTTGTGCTCAACTAATATGTAAATAAATAACTTGAGTCGTCTATATAAGTATAACAAAATTTCAAGAAAATAATCAATATTTTTTTTGCTGATCTCTACTTAAATGCATTAAGTATTACTATAGTAATAAGTATTTTTAAGTACAGATATATCTGTACTTATGTTTTATTTTCCAATGTAACATTTCTAAAATATAATTATGAATTTAAATAATTAATTAAAAATGTTATGAAGTAACCAAAAATCAACGGATGTTTGAAAATTCATTTGTTTTATTAAAACAGTGCTGAATGGAAATGAATTGCATCTTAATAAACTTTTATAATTACAGCGTCACATTATTACACAATGATATTCATTGCCTGTAACTAATATATATTTAATTACCGCAGTCATAAATTTTGTTGATAAGCTTTATGATATTTTATGTTACGTAAAAGAAGAGTTTGACATTTATATGAACTCTGACAATCACTTAGCATCGAATAGGCTGTGAGCTCGTTTAACCGTCTACTGTTTGTTTGTTTACCGTATTTTGCTTCAATTATTTGTTAAATAAATTTAATATTGCATGATTGCTTCTCATTTAAGAAAAAAATAGGAAATTGTTTGGCTACGTTCGCGATTTTAGTACACAGTTCTCTTAAAGCCTTACTACAATCAAGGTGTCTTCATTAGAATTTTTAGAATTAACATTTCCAAGAGACTATGTTAAGACTTTTGTAATTAACTTACACCTTTAGTTATTCTCTATCGTTGTTAACGATTCATTAATGTTTAAATCAGTGACAGTTGGAACTGTCACCTGATTAAATGGATTATAAGCTTATCCGTAATTATTATGTCAATGATAATATATATTGTGTTTTTGCGTTCTATGGTATATAAACATTTTTTTCTTGGTAAGGCACAAGTTACTCTTTTTTATTTTTTTATATCTTTTCCTCTTTCGTCTATTTAGGATTTTTTTTATTGCCCGTGTAGGCAGACGAGCATACGGCCCACCTGATGATGAGTGGTTACCATCGCCCATGGACTACGGCAATGCCAGGAGCAGAGCCAAGCCGCTGCCTACCGTCAAGTACTCTCAACAAGCCTCGATTAAAGATTCTTGCTCATTGAAAGTTTTTACACACCAATAAAAAAAATTAGGTCCTCTTAAAACGGTACCGACTTTTCAAAGTATAAAGGGTTTTTTTTCGATAGGTACTTAAATCCTTTTTAAATAACCATTTTTGTTTGTTTTCAGAAAAAACAAAATTTGAAAATTACTACCAGCCATGTTCGTATGAAAATAAGTCGGTTTGTATTCAGACTGAGAGTGTAATAAAAAGCTTGGCCATCCCAAGGTTACATTACAAAGCACATATAAAATCCTTTAGAAAGATTATTTTGTTAAAGCGAAAAAAGGTTTTTTTTTTTTTTTCACGAAACAATAAACCAATGGATTCTGTTTTAATTACCGAGTTTTTGTTAATTGTTAGACAGAATTGTGAGTTTAAAAAGGAATCATTACAAATTACGCGAAGAAATATAAAGAAAAAGGTCTTCTTATTAAACTTACATAGCTTACGCGGGCGATAAGTTAGAAAGTGACTTTATTAAAATTTTGAAATTTGTTTCAAAAAATATATTACTGTGGAGTCTTTTTTTTTTATATTGCTTAGATGTGCGGACGAGCTCACAGCCCACCTGGTGTTAAGTGGTTTCTGGAGCCCATAGACATCTACAACGCAAATGCGCCACACACCTTGAGATATACTTCTAAGGTCTCATATATTACTGTATTAATAATATCGCTTCTAATATATGTAGAGTGATTGAAGTTGTACATATCTACGCTTGAAAGGCAAATGTGACTAAGCGACAATGCGTGAACTTTACAGTTGACTAATTTAAAGTTGTAATTAATTTAAAATATACTTACATGTGAAATACCTGATTTTTTTTTTATTTTAGCGAATCTAGCTGTAGGATTGAAATGATTTTAATAGAGCTAGAAACTATTTTACTCATGCCTATCATTTATGTACAAAGCAGTTATTGGCGCTTAGTCACGTTTGCCTTTCAAGTGTCGATATCATGTATTGAACATTGGAGATGTCAAAGAAAATAAAAATAAATCAGTTTAGGTTCGTTAGATCTTCATCATTTTCATATTTAGTAAAACATCAAAGCTATATCTCGAGAAAATTACCACGTTAGCTAGCGGCAATCATACTTTCGCAGTCGTTTTTGCACAGATGCTCTAACAAAAAAAAATATAATTGGATTCGAATGAAATTAACGATTTATAATTTATGCTAAATGTGAACGATTAAAATTCAATACCCATGTTTTGTGAATAAAAAAAAAAAAATATATTAATGTAAAAAAAAATCTCTATTACATATTTCTCTTTTTTTTTTGTAGAAGCAAAGTCAACGACATTTTACGTAGGTACTTAATGTTAAGTCAATCTGGAATGCACATAACAACATAATAAAAAAATATAAGCAGCCGCCATCTTTTAAAAATCCAATTTTTTTTTAAACGTAGCGCATAGTACGAATTAAGCAAATCAAGTCAGACTATGAAAATATCGTCAAAGTACACCAAAAGCAAGTTTAATAAAAGTGTCCCTATTCTGAAAGCTCCGATTCGAATCAGTAATCTCCCGTCTCGCTCTGACGCGCGAAAACGATAGAGACGGCAATATGCGCAGTGAACAAAAGGGCTTGGTCAGGTAGAAATGGAAAAATATGATTTTTAAACAATTAGTTAATAGTCGTAAGTCAAGTGTCAATCGAATAATTCAGATAACTTTTTCATAGACTATTTTACTTTGATTGAATACAAAGAAACTGTATATTAGTTTGTACAGCACTTCGAAACAAAAGTAGCGACACTAATGTATTTAGTTGATAAGAATTTAAATTATAATTTATACCTACAAAAGTTGTTATGAATAATAATGCTGGATTATCTTTTTTCAAACCAATTCATTTACGTATCGAAGCATTTATTAAAAATACTTTATGTGGAGGTACTTAATTTTTTTCTAATTAATATAAAAATAGTATAGTACCAATCTTACACTTTTGGTATATAATTCTTTATTTCTTATATTATATGTGTAAAAGACAGCAGTTCCTATATATTTATCAATTTGCTTAATAAGTAATTTGTAAGTAAAAAAATAAGGAACAAAAAATGTACCCACGCAACGGATAAAACATAATATATTTTGGCGCCAGATTTGTTAGAAATCATTGAAGTTAACATTCGAGGTCACAGATAAATATAAATCACACAGATAACACAAGCGAAAAATTAAAACGAAAAAAAAAAAAATGTATATAAAAATTCAAAAATTACCTTGCAATTAAGTCCTATGTGAAATCCACAGAAAAATAATAATTAGAATCACTTTTAAAAAAAAAATGTCACTTAAAATTCGAACGATTTCAAAAATGTAACATCACTGAATAACTCGAAACGTTCATATTAAACATAATGCCAACCTCAACGAGCTGTATCGCATGAAACGATCAACTTAGCACTTGTCCAAACAGCGGAGCAGCACTACATAACTGAGGGGGACGGGACGGGTCCGACACGTGTGCCAGCGACGGCTTCGCACGCCGAACTGCTCTTCTGGCCTCAAATGTTCCACACCATACATAAGTTCTGGTGATTTACAGAGGGCGCGCAGGCGGGCTTCGGATGCTCCTTTGCAAAGGATACCTCATTATCCTCACTGTAATCCGTGTGCCTTTTTGATAATTTTTATTTATAGGGTGCCAGTTTTCGTGACCCTTTTTTTTAATATCGTGATTCCATTACGTGCCTTGAAACAATGAATTCAACTTTCCTTTGCTATTTTAAATGGACTTTCAACTCTAAAAGATATGAACGTTAATGATTACATTTTTTTGTCTATTTTCCCTAGGTTCTTTCGTTACGGTTATTTTGATTTTGAATTGCGAGTTTCTTTTTTTTAAAAATGTACCAGTTGCTTACTACTTACGGTTTACCGAATAAATCCATCTTGCCTATAACTCAATCGCCATCCAAAGCTGGAGGATTATATTAATCACGTGGACTATTCAAATACAAAACATAATTAAATAACAATAAATATTGTTCGAGTATCCACAAAAAAATCGCACCGCCCGCCACCGGAGTAGAGTTCATCCATATTACCTGGAGCCACTACGTTCATCCACAGTGCGTTTCCAGAGATCTTTTTTGCCACGTACCATCCGGCTATGGAATGAGCTCCCCTCCACGGTGTTTCCCGAGCGCTATGACATGTCCTTCTTCAAACGAGGCTTGTGGAGAGTATTAAGCGGTAGGCAGCGGCTTGGCCCTGCCCCTGGCATTGCTGAAGTCCATGGGCGACGGTAACCACTCACCATCAGGTGGGCCGTTTGCTCGTCTGCCTACAAGGGCAATAATAATAAAATAAAATAAAACCAACAACAATATTTGTGAATAACAGTCCTAAAAGTAAAATATAAATAATTGTTATCATAATCGGTATTTAACACTAATCATACCAACACTTACTGGTAGCTATTTCTACCATAGCGGGTAGATGATGGTATACGACAAGTATTACTCAAAACAAAGAAAACAAAATAAAAAAACAGTATAATAACTGTAGATTAATTGGTAAAAAAAAGTCTTGAAGTCAAATGCGCAAAAGCAATAAGATGATACGCGCATTTTCAATGCAAAAGTTCAAAATGGGTTATTTGACCCGTTATGGTATGTTTAGTGTTAAATAAGTTGTTCTTTCTTCTCAATCGCTAGCTGTCATATCGTAATTGTTCCGAAGGACATAAAATCATCAAGTACTTTAATAAGATCTTTGTAGTCATCGTAGCTCAAAAGACTGGGTGGTATACTCGCATCTTTTGCTAAGGGAATAGGTACATAAATCTGTACCCTTTTTTTTCCTACCTAGCTGAGTGCCGTGAGAGGCTATTTCAGCGTAACTTTAACAAGGTGAGCTCGCCGGGCTCAAACCTTACGATGTTGCTAACACGAACCCTAGCAAGAGCTGTGATTTGCAGAATCTACCACCGGATCGGAACGCGACCCACTGAGAAGATCCGGCGAGAAACTCAGTGGGCTCTCAAGAGAGAGAGAGAGAGAGAGAGAGAGAGAGAGGGAGAGACTCAAGAGAGAAACTCTGAGGGTAGTGTACACGAACGACTTCCACGACGAAGGGAGAGCTTCGCATAATAAGACAAGCCAAATTTGTAAATTTGCGTAATACCAACGCGTATTGTGACGAACAGGTAGTTGCTATGACCCAACATACCTATTTTTGCCGCCCAGTAGTGATGCAACCCAGTTTGAAGGGTGGAAACTTATTGAGACTTCAATCTAATGTCAAAGGATGTGAGGCGGCACTCATTTGATGTCTGTGAGCTCCGTTTATCACTTTAAAATAAGCGAGCCGTGAGCTCAATCACCCGTAAAGGCAACAAAAAGTAAAGTCTTCAAAGAATAGTCTGAAATTTTAATTGAAAAATTCACGTAACGCGCACAAGTGAAGCTCTTTGTTTATGATATGAATAGTAGTTAGGATTGTTACATTGTTTCCTGTAAACATCCCTCTCGAATTAGATGTATTTTGATACGCGATAAATCTCTGATCGCCTAAAACATTTTAACAGTCATTGACATTGTCATTCGCTTAATTGATAAATTTTTCATTCGTCAGACGTCCAATCGTTATTAGAACGTGTTGGGAACATGGAAACTAAAACTTTTTGATCATACATGATTGCGAGAACCCTATAAAAACTTAAGGCCGATTTTTCAACCATTCGATGTGATTAAATGTCAAAACACAGATTAGTATTTGGAGTTGCGTGAATCAAAATCCACTGTATCGCTTTCATATTCAATCCGGTTATAATTGACTTAATCTGATGGTTATAAAATCAGCAACTAAGCAAATACATGCTGTGATGACTTGTGACCAGTCTGTGAGAGAAAAAAAAATCCTTTTTATGGAAGTGACCAAAAAAAATTTTTTTTTTATAATTGCTACTGAACCCGACATTAAAATGTTTCGTCTCTTTATTGGTATTTTGGGTGTTTTATACAATTTATTATGATGAATAATTAATTACATTAGTTTCTTAGCATTATCACTCACTTTGTAAACGATGTTAGTTTCACATTATAATAAGCAATAAGTGATTTACGAAATCTAATTAAATAATGAAGAACCCTATAGCATTGTCTAATAATCATAATAATAACAAAAAACATATGCATCGTGTGCAAACATGTAAGGACATCAAATATTATACATGCGCCTTTTCCAAAATGTACCAAATACTTATTTATATACCATTATACATAATTTATATCGATTTTATTATTCAATTCATTGAAATCGAATAAAAAAACATTTTTACCGTTCATTATTTTAGACAAACCGCGACGTGACCAGTTCTCCGTTGTCATTTTAGTCACGGATGACGATGATGTATTTGTACATAGAACTTTGAAATTTGCACTAGCTGTCGTGTTAAAATTTATAAAAATAATTCCATTGTTTTTATGTGTTCGTCATTTAATTCAATTTGCCACTCATAAAAGCTTTAAAAATACTGGACTTACTAAATATAGAGAGAAGGAGATATAGAGAGAGGGAGATATAGAGAGTATCCTTATCCATCATTATAAGCATCCACGCGGTTGTACCCCACAAATATGTGTATGTATCGAGTGATGAAGAATGGCTATTTGGGTTAACCGACATTTTTGCAACTTTACAAGAGAGCCATTTAATGTTGAAAATTTGGAAAAAATACATAACAAAAAAACTTCTTTAGATTATACATTTTAATACAGTAAACTTAATTTATGTTCAATCAAAAACATCGAACTGTTGATGCTAATACTAAACTGTATTTCTAAATTACTTCAATGACCTGACGACCTTCTACTGCACTTTGTATTAGTACAGACAGATAAGTAGCAGTTAGGAAGTCTTATAACAGTGTCATATCTAGTAAAGAAAATACCAGGATTGCATAAGGCGAAAGAGATTGCGTTGTGTCGTCGAATACATTTGAATTTGAATAAAAGCCAAACTGCGACGAACAGATGTTACATCGACCCTCAGATGGCCACATTCAATCATGCTTGAAGGTGTACACTAATAATTTAAGACTATTTATAAATTGATAATGCACTAAATATAAGCGGCCTTAAGCTATTTACACAATTTAATTAGGAACAATGCAAAACTTGACACCGTTTAACTAATACGTTGTGTATGACTGTTTAAAAAAAAGGTATTTTATATCGACAGCTGATATGTAAGATTTAAAAAAAATTTGGACGAATTTTGCGTATCTTTGTATCAATATCGTCGCGTATATTACATACCCGATCCTGTGAACCGAATGGTAAGCAGTCGACGTCGCCCTAAACACGTCATTACGGATCCCGATCCGTTAACGGTGCTTTTAGGTACCTCAAGCACCGGTCACCATCCTCGCCGAACCCGTCGCTTGCGACGAAGGGCTCGGCGAGTAAATTAGCCCATAGACACAGCCCACTGAGTTTCTCGCCGGATCTTCTCAGTGGGTCGCAATTCCGATTATAGATTCTGCGAAGTACTGCTCTGACTAGGGCCAGTCTTAGCAACACCTCCGGTTTGAGCCCCAAGAGCTCACCTACACGCTAGGCTTTTTTATTTTATTGCTCCGATATGTGGACGAGCTCACAGCCCACTTGGTGTTAAGTGGTTACTGGAGCCCATAGACATCTACAAACGAAAAGGTGCCACACACCTTGAGATATAAGTTCTAAGGTCTCAGTATATATTCCGGACGGCCACCGCTCAGGTTTCGGCCACCACGTGTGATTTTTAGACTTCTTACTCTCGTTGAAACGTGGTGGCTCGAGTATTGCCGCAGTGGCTGTCGCGGAACGGGTGCTGGGATTGGTTCGAGGAAAATAACGAAGGCTTCAGTATGGCGTTCACACGGTCCTCGTGGCTTGACCGGCGCAGGGCGTAGGAGCGAGTCTCTTCTTGTTCGACGGCTCTCTCCTCTTCTTCTGGAGAGGTCTTGACTCGCCGGCTCGCTGTCTCGAACTGAATTTGCAGCGAGGTAGGCCCCCTATTTATGGTCGCCCACGCGCACTCGGCCAGCGCTATTATGAGTCCGAGCACGGTGGGCGTCTATTGTTCTCTCGGCCGCCTCGCTCGCCTATTGTTTGCCTAGTCGCTCTATTAGTCGCCCGTATTGTGACTCGCTCCTGCGTTCCCACGCCAAATTAAAGACCACGAGGACCAATCTTTATTTTCAAACAAAATATTTACAAATTACTTATTTCTATTTACATTCTCTCTATTTATTTCACAGCTATTTTTCACATATTATCTATTTACGGACATTTATAACTATTTATTCTCTATTTTAACTATTTTCTAACACAGTCTATTTACGGACATTGTCTATTTCTATTAAATCTCGCTGTACTTTGCGAACATATCTCTATTTAACTATTACTATATTTTCTATCTATTTTTAAACTATCAATGTCCGTCGCGAATAATATCTATTCTACATTTATTCATGTCCGTCGCGAACATCCTCCCGCCGTGCAGCGTCGTTCACGTCGCTGCATCCTCCCTGGTGAGCGGCGGACATCGTGGGCAGCACGATGATCTTCTTTGCCGGGCGTCGCAATATACCGCCGGCGGTGCGTACGTCGACCACTCGAGTGATGCCGTCGGCCCCCGGGTAAACCTCCTGGATGATCCCACGTGGCCAGGTGTTCCGTGGGAGCGTTCCGTCTGCTATTATCACGACGTCGCCTATCTTCAGGGCGGGCCCGCGGCTGTGGGGCTCCCGCCGGTTCTGCAGGTCGGGCAGGTACTCCCGGAGCCAGCGACTCCAGAACACATCTGCCAGACGTTGTGCTGCGCGCCAGTGTGCGCGCCCTATGAGGTCGGCGTCGTCAAACTTGCCCGGCACGGGGACTCGCGCCGGGCCTCCCAGCAGGAAGTGGTTCGGTGTCAGAGGGTCGGGATCGTCGGCGCTCACCGATACATGGGTGAGAGGTCGGCTGTTCACTGTGAACTCTGCCTCTGCTAGCAGAGTATGAAATATTTCGGGCGTCGGGTGCCTCGGCTGTTCCGTGGCCGAGAGCGCGGCCTTTACCGCCCGCACCATTCTTTCCCAGGCGCCGCCCATGAAAGGCGCGCCCGGTGGGATGAAGCGCCATTGGATAATTCTTAAGCTCGCTTCATGCTCAGTCGCCTTGTCCATAGCTTGGCGCAGCTCCTTGTCGGCACCTCGTAAGTTGGTGCCGTTGTCGCTCCATATCTCCGTCGGGGCTCCCCGGCGCGCGATCATGCGCCGGAGTGCCATCACTGCTGAGTCCGTGCTGAGGCTCGCTGCCGGTTCTAAATGCACCGCACGCGTAGTGAGACATGTGAAGATGGCCACGTAGTGCTTCTGGGTGCTTCTGCCGGTGGTAACTTGATAGGGCCCGAAGTAATCGAGGCCCACGTATGTGAATGGTCGCCGATGGTGTGCCAGTCTGCTCGGTGGGTGGTCGCCTGTGGCTGGACGCGGTGGAGTGTCCTTGCGGATACGACACGGAAGACAGTTGTGGATCACGCTCCGTGTCACTGGGCGTAGGCGCAAGACCCAGTACGACTGTCGGCACTCGGCGATCGTAGCTTCGGTTCCGGCGTGGTGCATCTTTCTATGGATGAAGTCTATCATCAGTCTCGTTTCGCGTCGGGATCCGTCTAGCACGAGAGGCGAGGTGATGACGTCAGCTCCCTCTATGTTGCCGATGCGTCCGTTAACTTTCAATATCCCGTCCGCGTAAGTTACGGACAAGTTTCGCAGTCGGCTCGCTGGGGATACTTGTTTCCCTCGTTGGAGCGTCAAAATCTCTTCCTCGAAGGCCGCCCGCTGGCTCTGTTGCCAAATGAGCGTCTCGGCGCGTCGAAGCGTGTCGGCGTCTAAAGTTTTCCATTGAATGATTACTCGCTCTGGCGTCCGCGGTGTGTTCAGCGGGGTCTTCGAAGTCGTCTTCTTTCTATTCTTCTCCCACGTCGGGTCCGAACGCGGGTTCCGTCTGGTCCTCTTGTAATGAGTGCGCTCGCGACTTCTGCGGCATAGGTCGACGAATTGCAGTATTCGCCCCGTTGCACGCAGGTACTTTTCCCATTTTGAAAAGCGTCTTGGGTCCGGGATCGCTTCGCCGAGGCTCTCTCTGCTCACGGCGAGCGCTGCGCACTTCTCTTCGCCCGTCTCTTCTGCCCTTTTTGCAGTCCGTTGTACGGGCCAATCATCCGGATGCCGTCTTAGGTATTCCGGGCCTATGAACCAGCGGTGGTTTCTTTCAAAGCCGACGGGTAGCTCTCTAGTGGCGTCGTCGGCGACATTTTCCTTCGTGGGGACCCAGCGCCATTCCTCCACAGTGCTGTTCTCTTCTATCGCTGCAATGCGGTGAGCGACGAACGGTCGATACGACCTCGACCCCGTTCGTAGCCAGGTCAATACGGTGGCGCTGTCTGTCCAGAACACTCTCGCGTCTGGTTTTCTATTGTGATCTTCCGTGACGGCCGCGGCTATGCGGCTTCCCATCACGTCGGCTTGTAGCTCGAGACGCAGTATCGATGTTGGCTTCATGAGTGCGACTCGGGCTTTGGCGAGGGAGGTCCTCCTCTCCCCGTCGGGCGTCTCCACGCGCCAGTACAACGCGGCGGCGTGGGCGAACTTGCTGGCATCCACGTACGTGTGGAGCTTGAGGTCGGCGGCGTCCGGGTACTGCAGTCGGTTCTTCACGCAGATGGCGGTTGCAGGTGAGCTTGTCGCGCCGAAGACGATGGACCTCATCCGGTATTCTATGGGCTCTTGTGAAGGGTCCTCCCTCCACAAGTACCGGAGCGCGTCGCGGTCCTCGCTTCGGACGCCTATCTGTATAAACATCTCCGTGATGTCCGCGGAGACGGCGACGGCGTGCTGCCTGAAGTGCCTCATCACTTCGGGCAGCGACTGCAGCAGGTCCGGGTCGGTGAGCAGGAAGTCGTTCGGGCTTCTTCCCTCTAGTTTTCGCAGCGGCGTCGTGCACAATGCGAATCTTCTCCTGCTTCATTGGATGTGTTACGCCGAAGTGCGGCAGGTACCGGCTGCGATCCTTCGTACCCGTCGACGGAGTTACTTCGGCGTATCCCTTTGCTACCAGTGCGTTCGTTCGTTGCTTGTAGCGCTCTTTCAAGTTTGGATCCTTCTCCAGTTTCTTCTCTACGGACGTCAGGCGATTCATTGCGGCTTCAAGATTGTTGGGCATCTTCAGGCTCTCCTCACGCCACAGCAGTGCGGTCTCGTAGCGGCCGTCGGGTTGCTGTTGAGTGGTCTCTCGCAGGATCTTCAGCGCGCGCTCGTCCGGATCGTTCTTCGGCGTCTTGGCGGCGACGGTGAGTCTCTCGATCGCGACGTAGTGCCTGAGGGCTTCGTCCATGTTCGCGTCGGCCGTCGTCACGTGTGCCACGAAGTTGACGCGCTGTCTCTTGCCTCCCGGGTGTGCTCCGTGCACGACCCACCCGAGCGGAGTACGAGACGCCACTGGCTGATCGCGTCGTCCCGTCCGCATCTCCTCCGTCACCAGCAGGTGCCAGTTGTCTTGGCCGATCAGGATCTTCGGCGAGGCGTAGCTCGTTTTGAAGTGATGCCGGAGGTCGGTGAGGTGATGGCACGACGCGAGGACTTCGATGTTCAGTCGCTGTGGTGTTAATTTTAAGCCGTTGACTGTCCGTAGATTCAGTTCTTGCGGTTCCCCCGTGCGTCCGCATAGCTTCAGCGGGACGCGTCGTGAGCGTGTTGCGTCTATCTTGTTATTTCCGATGGCAGTGATGAAGAGGGGTTCGATCGGTCCTTTGGCGCCCACTCATCTCGCGAAGTCTTCGTCAATCAGCGAGATCGTTGACCCGTCGTCCAGCAGGGCCCATGTATCTGCTTCTCCCGTCGGTCCGATAACAGTAATTGGCGCCATCTTCAGGTAGGCTGTCGCACTTCTTGCGGCCCACGTCGAGGTGACCGCCTCTTCTTTTTCCTTCGGCTTCTGCCATGCTGGCTTCTTATGCAACAGCTCGTGGTGCGTGCGTTCACAGCTGTCGACGCCGCACTTCTTCTTTTTACACACGTGTCCCCGGGACCGGAACCGTAGGCACCGGAAACACAAATTTTCGCGCTTCGCCGTATCCCAGCGCTCGCTGACGGCTGCTCTCTTGAATTCGGGACAATCTTGTGGGATGTGCCCCGGCTTCTGACATGCTGCGCATTTCCTCTCTTCCTTCGCTTGCGTGGTGTGCGTCCTCTGAGGCGTGTTCACCATCTTCCGCCGACCGCTGGTGTTCTCCACTCTCGTCTCTGGCTCCGGCTGTGCGTATGGGCTGCACAGGTCCGCCTCGCGCTGTAAGAAGCGCGATAGCTTGACGAGGTCCGGTTCTCCCGCCGGTTGAGTCGCTGAATATTCGAACCAGCGGTGGCGTAGAGTGGACGGCAGCTTCTCTGATGTGATGTTGGTGAGCTCCGGGTTGTACATGTAATGTACGCGGTCGAGGGCCCTCAGAGCGGCGACGACGTTGTTCACCTTGTTCGCGAATACGCAGATGTCCCTCGGTGTGTCCGTGCAGCGTGGCAGCGCGCGCAGTCGTTCCAGCTCCGTTGCGGCGATTGCTTCTGGACGTCCGAAGCGCGATTCTAGAGTCCGCATGATCTCGGCGGGCTCGGTGTAATGCAGCAACAAGTTTTCGACCGCTTCTCTTGCTCTTCCTCTCAACGTACGCCGAAGTCTCGCAGTATTCTCTGCGGCGCTGAAGCTGTCCGCTGATTCGGCGTAGGCGACCTTGAAGGAGAGCCATTCTTGGTGCGATCCACTGTACACTGGAAGCTCCCCGTAGTACCGATGCGATGGTCCGGGCCTGGCTTGGCGGGCGGCCGTCGCGATGGCAGCTGCTAGTTCGGCAATGTCGCTCTTCGGTGCGACAGGTGCGGCAATCGGTGCCGCGGCAGGGGCCGGTAGCTTCAGCTGTTCTATTGGTGCGGGAAGTTCCAGTTGCGGTTGCTCGATGGTTGCTGGTGATCCGTGTGTTGGCTGCATTACTCTTTCTTCGACTCCCTGTAGCGCGATCGATCGTTGCTGACTGAGCCATGTATCGACGCGCTGTGTTTGCTCGTTCTCGTCCTCCGTGAGTGTTGTGCGCGCATCTTCCTCCTCTTCAACGAGCGCTTCGGCTTCTAACGTTGAGATGCGGGCGGCGGCGAGCTCTGCTTGGAGTCGGGCTTGTTCTTCTTTGGCGCGAAGATGCTCTTCCTTGAGGCGCGCCATAAGCAACAGCCGTTGTGACTGTTGACTCGACTTTCTCGAAGATCCTCGCACTGGTGGCGCCATCCCGTCGCGGAGCGTGGAGCCTTCTTCTGTCGTCGAGATTTTGGCAGCGGCGTCCGTGATGTGGGACCCGTGTACAATTGGATTGGCCGTGAGCGCTGACTCTTTTCTGTTCTGGCTCGCGGATACGACGCTCTCCGTTGCTGCGTCGCCTGAAGTTGTTGCCGGTGTCGCGGTGCTGGGAGGTCTGACCACTCGACGACAGACCCCGCTGTTCGGTCCCGTTGGCGACGCCGGCGAGTATTGCGTAGGCAATATTTGGCGGGAGGGGGGCATCGCTTGTGAGCCCCGCGGCACTCCCGGACACTTTTCCACTTGGGAGGAGGGTGCCGCCATCGGTGGCGGTCCCTGCGTCACTCCCGTACGCGGCGCGGTTGACTGGGAGGAGGTTGCCGCCAACGGTGGCGGTCCCTGCGTCACTCCCGAACGCGGCGCGGCCGACACAGCTCGTTGCTGTGCGTCTTGCAAAGTTGAGCCCGAGACAGCTTCGTTGCCGGGCCGGTCAAGGCGTGACGACCTCATCTTCTCGGACCGTGTGAGCACCATTTCTTCAATCTTCAATCTTCAATTTTCTTCGATCTTCCTCAAATGAATCCGGCTCTCGAAGGACCAATATTCCGGACGGCCACCGCTCAGGTTTCGGCCACCACGTGTGATTTTTAGACTTCTTACTCTCGTTGAAACGTGGTGGCTCGAGTATTGCCGCAGTGGCTGTCGCGGAACGGGTGCTGGGATTGGTTCGAGGAAAATAACGAAGGCTTCAAGTATGGCGTTCACACGGTCCTCGTGGCTTGACCGGCGCAGGGCGTAGGAGCGAGTCTCTTCTTGTTCGACGGCTCTCTCCTCTTCTTCTGGAGAGGTCTTGACTCGCCGGCTCGCTGTCTCGAACTGAATTTGCAGTTTTTTTTTTTTTTTTTTTTTTTTTCCTACCTATGCTGATAGCCTTGAGAGGCTATTTCAGCTTCGCCCTAACGTTAGTAGGTGAGCTCGCGGGGCTCAACCGGAGAGTTGCTAACACTGACCCTAGCAAGAGCAGTGCTTCGCAGAATCTACCACCGGATCGGAAACGCGGCCCACTGAGAAGATCCGGCGAGAAACTCAGTGGGCTGTGTCTATGGGTTAGTTCGCTCGTCGAGCCCTTCGTCGCAAGCGACGGGTTCGACGAGGACGGTGACCGGTGCTTGTGGTGCCTAAAAGCACCGTTAATGGATCAGGAGGATCCGTAATGACGTGCTTTGGGCGACGTCGACGGTTTACCATTCGGTCTACTGGGTCGGGTATGTAATTTCCAGCGGCTACGATGAGAGGGTTCTCATGTCGTGCCGCCTTCTCAAAATGGCGCAGCGATGCCGACTGTAGATACTTACTAAGAGAGTCGAGCTCCAGGTCATCGTGGAGATCCACATTCCTAAGGAACCATGGCGCTCCGACGGCTATCCTGCAGAATCGTGATTGAATAACCTGAAGGGATTTCAAGTGGGTGCGGGCTGAGTGAGCGAACACTACGCTTGCATACGTCATGACGGGGCGTATACAAGTTTTGTAGAGAGTTACCTTATTGCGGAGGGACAGTTTGCTTCGACTACAAAGCATTGGATAGAGTCGTCCTAGAATAAACGCGGCGCGGTCGCGTACCGTTTTTATATGGGGACGGAATGTCATCCCTCTGTCGAGGGTGACGCCTAGATATTTGACCTTAGAGACCCACGGTATGGGCTGGCCAAAGAGAGTGATGGGACTAACGGCGGAGGTGTTTGCGCGCCTACTACGGAGTGGGATGCTCGAAGTGATGTTCGGAGGGCGACCCCTTTTGAAGAGCACCGCTGCGCTTTTCGTGGGGTTGATATCTATTCGCCACTTCCGGAACCACTGTCCCATGGTGGCTACTGCGATCTGGAGTCGCCGATGAAGCAGCGACATCTTCCTACACGAGTAGTAGATAGCCGTGTCATCGGCGAAGAGCGCTAGATGGGTCTCCGGAGACCGGGGTATATCATTGATATACAAACTAAATAATAACGGGGAGAGCGCGGAGCCTTGCGGGACTCCGGCAGTCAGTTGACGGGGACGAGAACGAGTTCCCTCTACTCGATATCGAAACGAACGGTTCGACAAGAAGTCTCGTATGATGAGTACGAGTCTGTCTGGCACTCCCATGTTGTACAGTTTGTAAATTAAACCGTTGTGCCAAACTTTGTCGAACGCCTTCGCGATGTCGAAGAAGAGGGCGCCGGTCGGGATTTGTTTACGCCTATTTAGTCCTATCAGAATGTGCTCCGTGAGGCGGTGCACTTGTTGTACGCACGAGTGTTTTGAGCGGAATCCGAACTGTTCGTCTATGAGAATTTTGTTCGCGGTAACAAAATCCCAGAGGCGTTTCCTAAGGAGACGTTCGTAAATTTTTCCTATCGTCGAGAGGAGACTAATCGGACGGTAACTAGAAGTTTCGTTTCTCGGTTTGCCCGGCTTATGTATACCGATAACGTCCGCTTCTTTCCACACCGCGGGAAAGATGCAGTGCGTCATAGCGGCATTTAAAATTGTAGCCAACATTGCTATCAGTTGGACTGGCAAAAATTTTAGCGCGCGGTTGTGGATGCCGTCGGAGCCTGGTGCCTTCCTAGGTTGGAGGTTGTGGATCGCGTCTCTAACTTCGTCAGTGGTAATGGGGGGTAACGCGTCCGAGGGCGGCAGGGAAGCTCTGCGCTCGACCTCCCTGTCTACTAACTCGGTGTGTTCGGGGTCCGCGTGTTGAGTGCTGGTGGTGCACTGCTCTTGCAGTGCATCGGCCAGCAGCTCAGCCTTGTCATCGTCATCGAATGCCGGTGGTTGGCCTGAAGGGCGTAAGAGGGGAGGCATAGTAGCGGTAGTTTCGGATTTGAGAGTCCTAGCTAGTCGCCAGTATGCTTGGTGGGAGGGCGCGAGTTGTTCTAAATAACTATGCCAATTATCGTTACGCGCGTCGCTTAAGCGGGAGTGGACTTCGCGTTGTAGACGACGCATCTGAATCCGGTTTGAATGCGTGGGAAGACGATCGTAGGCCCGGATTGCCGCGTTCCTAACTCTTAAGAGATTCCTAAGATCGGGGGACAGTCTGATGCGGTGGAAGCTGTCCTCCACATCGACTTCTTTAGAAGATCTAATGATCGCGGAAGAGATGTGATTGGTAATGATGTTTATGGATTCGACGGTGTCCTCGGGGGATGGATTCGAATCCGGGCCGTAAGGGAGGATTGGCGGAGCGGCGTCAGCTAGGCACGTGCCCAGCTTATTCCAATCCACCATGGTCCTCGTAACAGTGACTGGGTTGTGAGGGCGACCGAGCTGCATAACGACAGGTCGATGGTCTGAGTCGAGCTCTGACATTGCTTCGATGGAACGCAAGCGCAGAGTTACGTTCCTAAACAATGCCAGGTCTATAGTGCTCGGGCGGAGCGCGATGTTATACGGATAACATGTTGGAGTTGGGGGACCGACTATTTCAAAGGTGAGGTCGTCTATAAACGCGTCGAGACGCCTACCGTTAACGTTTGTACGATGGCAGTTCCACCTAGTGTGGTGGCAATTTAAATCGCCTGCCAGGATGACGGAGTCTCCCATGCCGAACAGTGACTCGATGTCACTGCTCAGGAGGGGCTTGTCCGGGGGGAGATAAACGGATGCGATGACGATCGGCTGGTGTCCCGTCAGCGAGATACGGCACACTGACGCCTCGATATGTGAGAGCGAGGGAGTATCGAGAGGGACAACGTGCAGGGCCCGCCTATAGTAAATGGCAGTCCCGCCTTTGGAGGCGGTGAGTCTGTCATTCCTAACCATGACGTAATTCGCGACTTTCGGGTCACGACGCGAGGGCTTCAGACAGGTTTCCTGCACTAATAGAATATCTACAAGATTGTCGCGGAGGAATTCAAAAATTTGATCGCGTTGCCGCGCGAGTCCGTTAGCATTATAGAATGCTAACGTAAGGGAATACGGTTTTTCTCTACCTTTTTGCGCCATTGGTTACCGGTAAAGATTTTTATAACGTGCGGGACACGGACTCGTAGACGTCCATATGATCGAAAGCGGCCGCGAGCCGCTGTTCGGGGGTTACCGACCTACGTATCGCGTCTGCGAACGATCGCAGACGGTCGAAGTTGACCGCGGTGACGAAGTCGCGCACGAGCGCGAAGTCGTTGACGGCAGAGGGTTGCGGGGGACGGAACGCGGGCGCGGGGCGAGGTGCGAGCAGGGGCTGGGGCGCGGGGCGTGTCACGAGCGGGGGCGGGGGTGCGGTTTCCGTTCCCGCCTTCGTATACGGCAGCGGCTTTTTCCACGCTGAGACCGTGGGAACTGCAGCCGGCACGAAGGCGGGTTTCGGCACTGAAGGTGCCGAAGTCTTTGGGCCGACGGTTCGCGGAGCCGGGTGGGTTGGACGTTTCCGCGGAGCCCTAGGACATCCACGGTAGTTCGCGGGGTGCCCTTGCTTAAGGCATAGGACACAGCTAGGAGGTTCGGTCGCGGTTTCCCTAACTCGCGAGCAATCTAATGTGGCGTGATCGCCGAGGCACTTTACGCAGCGGGGGCGCGCGTGGCAATTACGAGCCGAGTGGCCGTAAAGCTGGCATCTGTAGCACTGCCCGGGAGTACCACGTTTGTGGGGGGCTTCGATTGAGATCCCGGATAGGCCGCAAATTGTCGTGAGACATGCGATCTTCTTTTTGGCCTCCGGGGTGGCTTCTAGAGCTACCAGGATCATGTTGTAGGGCTGCTTGCCCCGCCCACTGTGCATCCGGTGCACGCTAACCAACGGGAGGGACTGAGCGGTCAGATCCTCCTTTATGTAATCGATGTCTAACTCCTTGGGGACTCCGCGTATCACTACGCGGAGCTCGCGGTCCTCCTGAAGAGCATAGGTGTGAAAACCTATGTTCTCCTTTCGGAGGTATGAAGAGAGGGCCCTATGGTCGCCCGGCGTTGCGACCTTTGAATTTGCAGCGAGGTAGGCCCCCTATTTATGGTCGCCCACGCGCACTCGGCCAGCGCTATTATGAGTCCGAGCACGGTGGGCGTCTATTGTTCTCTCGGCCGCCTCGCTCGCCTATTGTTTGCCTAGTCGCTCTATTAGTCGCCCGTATTGTGACTCGCTCCTGCGTTCCCACGCCAAATTAAAGACCACGAGGACCAATCTTTATTTTCAAACAAAATATTTACAAATTACTTATTTCTATTTACATTCTCTCTATTTATTTCACAGCTATTTTTCACATATTATCTATTTACGGACATTTATAACTATTTATTCTCTATTTTAACTATTTTCTAACACAGTCTATTTACGGACATTGTCTATTTCTATTAAATCTCGCTGTACTTTGCGAACATATCTCTATTTAACTATTACTATATTTTCTATCTATTTTTAAACTATCAATGTCCGTCGCGAATAATATCTATTCTACATTTATTCATGTCCGTCGCGAACAGTATAGTTACAACGGCTGCCCCGCTCTTCGAACCGAAACGTATTACGTATTACGGCAGAAATAGGCAGGGCGGTGGTACCTACCCGCGCGGACTCACAAGAGGTCCTACCGCCAGTATAATATGGTACAAGGTAATGCTGATATGGTCTCTCAAGGCTATCATAAGGGAAAAAAAAGTAAGTCGCGTATCAGGTGCTAGAACGCGGAAGTCAGGGAGCATATTCGGCGTGTGCTGTAACCCGAATAGGAAGATGGCGGGTCGAGGTTCAATAATTGCGGGCCGCCAAGACTTTCACCTTCGCGCGGCCGAGCTCCAAGGCCGAGGCACCGTTCACCGCGACTTCCGCTCGCGGCTGGAGCCTCGCGACAATGCTCGCCGCTTTTGCAATCAAAAATTTCGGAAAGCGTCAGAGCAATGGCCTCCCTACATAACGGCCCCGCCTTACGCTCGGATTTCGAACCGGCCAGCTCAATGCAGACTTTTATTTATTTATTTTTTATTGCTTACTAGCTGGCCCGGAAGACTTCGTAGTGCCTTAATCGATAAATAAAAGACCTAAACTTTTGTATAAAATAAACTTAAAACAAACAAAAGGAATCCGTCCGATGGGGGACACATCAAAGGAAAAACAAAATTGTTATTTTTATTGAATTCCCAGCGTTTTCAAATTTATTTACCTTTTAAACCTTCCCTGGACTTCCACAAATCATTCAAGACCAAAATTAGCCAAATTGGTCCGGCCGTTCGCGAGTTTTAGCGAGACTAACGAACAGCAATTCATTTTTATATTTATAGATAGATAGATATGTGTGGATGAGCTCACAGCCCACCTTGTGTTAAGTGGTTACTGGAGCCCATACACATCTACAACGTAAATGCGACACTCACCTTGAAATATAAGTTCTAATATTTCAGTATGGTTACAACGGCTGCCCCACCCTTCAAACCGAAACGCATTACTGCTTCACGGCAGAAATAGGCAGGGCACCTACCCGTGCGGACTCACAAGAGGCCCTACCACCAGTCACACCACACATTGATATCAACAAAGAGAACAATAATGTTTATTGTGTCCTTTAAATTGCTCGGCTTATCAGTTTCCGATTCATTATTTAGGTTACGAGTGTTTCGCTTACAAAAATATCTGGTGCGTTAGTATTTGATTTAAAAAAAAATTGCCTCTTAATCCTCTCGAATGATTCGATTACTATCATACCACTTTTGCTGTCAAGCAATAGCTAATGTGTTCACATTCAAAGGATTCCAATTCAATACGTACATTATTGGCCTCTCGAAGTGGGCTGCGAATTCGATAGTCGTTTTACATAAGACAGTTAAAAACCCGATTATATTATACAACGCGGATCAGTAAATAGCTTCGTTCACATTACGAGGCAACTTGAAGCGTGTGCGAGTGGCGAACGGCAAGGTCGCCTGCTGATCTATTGCAATATTTTCTTTTTTTTATTCTTTTATTGCCCTTGTAGACAGACGAGCATACGGCTAACCTGGTGATGAGTGGCTTGAGTCGCAAAGACTTCAGCAATGTCAGGGGCAAAGGCAAGCCGCTGCCTAGTACTCTCCACAAGCCTCGTTTGAAGAAGGTCACGTCACAGCACGCCTCCCTCCTGGCGTCGTTTTCCTCATTACTGAGGGTCGTGACTCCGACGCTGCATCAGTTTCTCCCGTACGATTTCCCTCCATCAGCTGCGATCCTTAGCTTCATGAAGGGCATTGTAGAAGTCGATGTTTAGAGAAGATCGTATTTGGTCCGACCATCTCGTGGGCCTGCGTCCTCTGGGACGTTTGCCATCTACTTTTCCTGTTCCTTAGCGCATCGAATAATTGAGGGACTTTAATATTTAACCAGTGGGTCCGCAGTAGTCGAAATTCGACTATAATTAATTGAAATTATAAGTCTAACATTATTATGGTTCTATTGTCAAAGACTATTTATTATACTTCTATAATTACAGATTTCGCCAAGACTACACTATAGACAAATAATATTAAACATAAACAATATTAACCTATTCTAAATTTGACTACAGATTTTAAGCAATAACAAAAGTTTGACAATAAACAGAGTATATGTGTGTGTGTCAAATACATGGTAGTGTGTCTAATGTTTTCTTTATTGGTTAAATGTGTTTTTAATGCATATTTTTATTAAAATATTAGCATTCTGCACTCCTTCTCTATATTCTCGTGTGGGAAACTTCATACTAATCCGTCCGCGCAATCTTCGTAAAAAGGGGTACAAAGTTTTTGCTTTACGTATTAATATATAGATAACAAAGAAAGAAAATAACGTAGTTTATCGAAGCGTGTGCAGTTACACTTTTATTTCATTACCGGGTGTAGCCGGTGTTCGGCGCGAGTTCGGCCGCACGCAACTTGTCCGCCGACCCATATTTACAATGGTATAGCTACTCTCGGCGGCATGGCAGTTCATTCACATTACAGTTAGTTAACCACCTAGCAGGACCAGTTTCTGTTTAAATTTGGAGTTTTTTTTTTTTATTGTCCACAATAATGTGTCCACAGATTACTAACAACAAACCATAAGTTAGTTTACGTATTTTTTTATTTATTTAACTTTACTATAATCTTTATGTTTAATTAAATATCATCATACGCGAATTTAAGCGTTACTACCGCTTACAGAGAAACGATGTTATTTGTAAACGGCATTCCGTGTAACAGAATGACGTCACCGCGCTGTCTTCGTACTGATCAGTAATCTTATTACGCTAGTCAAATCGATGCTTTTAATAGGGTTGATGGTGCTCCATAACGTGATACATTTAAATTTACCCGAACGTGGGTAGTTGCTAAATGTTAACCTGACATTTTGATCGCTCCCCCTAACATTCCTGTACGCGTCCTGCCGCTATTTTTGCGTATCCGGAATGTCATAGGTCGAACCGAATCAGGCTTGAGTACGACACAATCCGATAGCTTTCTTCCGCCAAGCGAATTATAATGAGCACGTCCACGCCTCAAATCTAGTTTTGTGTGTAAAATTGTAATATGTAGCGTGATATTAATAAGGCGTGGTGGTTTGATACTGCGATGTGCCTTTAGCGGTATTAAGCAGAATAAGATACCTTCGTGAATAACAGTCAATATTATTGATCATTGTACAAAACAATACGTCACAGTTCAGGTGTTGCCAACAATTTTTATTGTATACCTTTGTCTAGAACGTGACGTTTTTTAAGTCAGTTGTCAGTTGTTTTTTTTATTACCAGCTCACGGTTTGAATTTGAGAAGAACGCTATTAGATGCAAGATTATAAGGAACGAGCGGATATCTAATGCAGTTCCTTGACCTTGCGTCGGTATTTTTACATGGCCGTTACGAAGCTGGCGTCGAGTGACCAGCCACGTCGCCACTTGCGATGCAGTCTATGATGTCACCGGCACACCGGAGAGTACCGCGAAAACCTCCGCAAACATAAGACAACGACCGATAATTTTTCGAGGTCATAACAGCTGTGGGCCGCTTCAAAAATGCTATCTAGTTCTTGTCGCGTGCGTGACGTCCGAGATAACAGTTACGCGCTATCGTTACTTCAACGATAAAGGCACGTGTTTTTTTTTTTTTGGTCAAAATATTCTCTGTGACAGATTACCTAAAAACAATTTATTATAAAGAACTCTTTACCTACCGAAAACAAAACGTTTTCGTACAGGCAGTTGCATCCGATACTATTAATACCTACGCTTCGAGTCTTTTTCAATTTGGAACATAAACAATGGAAAAAAATGCTACGTTCAAAAGATAATCTTAAAAGAACTAAATGTTCCATCATTAAATTTTAAAATAATAGAATGAATCACGCCTACTTGCTAAGTAATAAGCTAAATTCAAGAATGTCGTTTCGTAATGAAAACGGCAAGCTAATGAAACCTCTATCGCGAAGACAATAAAGTCGAATATTTCTTTTTTGTTCGAAGCACACATCGTGTATTGTAGTTCCATTGTCTTTTGATAGCTTGAGAAATAGCACATACGTATTCTTTGTGGGTAAGATCGCTGTAATATAGTATTCTGATCTGTAGTAAAGGTTGATTTGTTTGGAAATTTCCACAGAACTAATAAAACTGCGAATTTCGTAACGGTACAGATATAATATAAAAACAATGAAGGTGCAATTTCTGTACATTTTACTAATAAATATTATCATATTGCTTCAATAACGATAGAATGATATTACATTACGTAAGCATGTACAAATTAAGTCTTAAGTAACAATGTTATCGAAAATTTCT
Organism: Bombyx mori; assembly: GCF_030269925.1. NCBI lineage: Eukaryota > Metazoa > Arthropoda > Insecta > Lepidoptera > Bombycidae > Bombyx > Bombyx mori. Next base: position 11,456,216 of record NC_085124.1, on the reverse strand, counting down.
TATTTTGAGAGTGTCCATAAGTAAAACCGTGTAACGATTTTTTATTTTTCATTCGAGCCTGTCAAAGTTTAACCGAATAGAAATTCTAGGCGATTTTTATAAACAGCCTTTTTTTTCATGTAAACTCAATATTTCCTTTGGTTAAATTGAATAATGAGACTTCACGGGTTTTTTCCGGTGCCCGTTACAATAATTCTAGGTTCTTGTCAAACGTTAGTAAGAGTCAATACACACATAATACCGCAGATACAAGAATGAAGAATTTATATTTTTTAGTTAGAAACTTCACTTTAGAACTTTCACTTTATTTAATTACGTGAAGTGAGCGTTCACTTTATATTTTAAATCTTACGTAACACCGTGACCTAGTTCTTGACGTCTGTGGATTTTCACTTGACAATATTGGCTTAGAATGATGACAAAAAAATGCTTTAAATATCGTGCGATATATCTGATGGCAATGGGTAATAATGTTTTTTTTTGTTTTTTGTTTACGCCCCTAAGTTTTTAGAACGCTTCCAGAACCGCAATCGTTTTTGTATTATTAATAGTTGATACATCTAATATATCGTTTATGTTTAGTGATTTATAATTTCAAGCAAGAGCATGCAGATTCGATATTGCTTTTCTTGGCTACTTAACTTGCTTGAGGAGCTATTCTTGATTTACCTTCACCAAGAGTTCACAGAGATCAGCCCTAGAGGCTAAAAAAATTGCTCTAACAAGGGAATTGCGTCGCTGAATCTACCACAGGCTAGGAATCGCGACCCACTCAAAAGATCCGACGAGAAACCCACTGATTGGGTTACATACTGCCTAACATGATACTTCCATGTAGGATTATTTTTTAATTTTTTTGTAGGTAGGTAACCCTAAATGTAATATAATATACTTTATTTAAGCAATCTATTAGCACTAATTGTACTTAATGATTTAAGTATTTGAGTCTTTAAAGAGCCTTGCTCATTTGGATGTATGTATTGAAATAGAATAATATTATCAGACTAGCGACCCGCCCTCGCTTCGCTTCGGAAACTGTAATTTATTATCGATTTGTCCACTATTTAATGGATGTTATTATACATATAAACCTTCCTCTTCAATCATTCTATCTATTAAAAAAAACCGCATCAAAATCCGTTGCGTAGTTTTAAAGATTTAAGCATACATAGGGACAGACAGATATAGGGACAGAGAAAGCGACTTTGTTTTATACTATGTAGTGATTATAATTGTGTACCTACCTAAACTAAGTGTTTGTTATCTGTGCGAGAATTTGAAAAGTAGGTAATTATATTGCTTGGGATAGTTAGATCATAAATAAGAATAGAAAAACGAAGCTATTGAACCAAGTTTAAAAAGGGTTGATGTTAATAATTCTAAATCTATATTTTTTTTCTGTTATGAAGTCTACTTTTCTTCACTATGGATAGTCAGACAAAGCCACGCTCCATGTTCTGTTAATTGTTTACCAGATTCCATACATAACAATAGATGAATTCCGGTACCCATTTCGAGATATGAATCGTTCGAAATCTCAATTTAAAATAGGAACGAAAAAGCAAATTTAATGTTTTTTAAAAATATTTGTAGCCACAACATTTTAAACAGTTCCTTTGTTTCTTTTTTTATTGCTACACGAATAACTAGTATCACCAAGTACATAATTATCAGAATATAATGAATTCAAAAAACCTTTAGTAGCTTTATTCTACGTACAAAAACATTCCAGTACATGTTTGTACACAATGTTATCGTTCAAAAATTGTGAAAACATTAACGCTGGCCAGTCCTATCAACGTATTCTTTATCACAGATAAGCGTTTAATTGTTTTTGTAAATTCCAAAAAACGCTGTACTAAATATACTGGTTTCATTATCGCTTCGTACAAAACGCTTCCATTTTCAATACAAATCGCCTACAAGACCTTTTGTTTGAAACAATTCATTTAAAAATACCAAATATAAATCTTCAAAAACTAATCGAGTGGCTATTACGTTCGAACTTCAAATGGGTTCACCAAACAAAGAGTAGAAGACTGCGTATCGTCGATAACAGCCGAGCGCGCACGGAAACGCCCGAACACCCGTTCGTGACCGATACAAGACGAGGCCAACGCCGAGTCCTTGATTATTAAAAATCAAGTGACAGCTCCATCAGCGTTCTGCGGTTTAACGAGTGATTGTTTTTAGGTCATTAACTTTTTGGACGTTTTTTTTTTTTAAACAATATCATAAATTTGTGATATAAAGAATAAGAATCGTGTTCCATTTTCAAAACGTATCACGATCGTTTTTGTCACATTTGAAAATTTTAATTTTAATGTCAAATTGACATGATATTTTAAATTATTTGACACTACGAACAACTTCAAACAATGAATTATCTATCAAAATATCGCGCAATAACTAATTAATTATTGACTAACGCAGCCATGGCTAACAATTTATTATGTAAGTAAAGTTCGGAATGTTATGAACGCCAACATTTGTACACACGCTAGCGGTGACGCGAACGGCGGTCAAACAAAAGACGTCGTACGTGTGACGTCACAGTAAACTGGTTGTTCCGAGAAATTCGCCAAGTCAAACAGAGTGATTAGAAGCTTTAATCCACCATTAGAGATAAATTACACCTTTTACATTAACTTTAATATAGATAACTTTTAGACTTAACTTATAATATAGAGACTTTAATTTATATGCTGTAGATATTATTTCTATGTTATTTTAATATTGGTAATATTCGTAAATAATGTAACTCTATTAGTCCGACAATTATTAAATATATTTATCTATCTAATCTATTTCTAATCTATTTCTTTAGACGAAATAACTTAATAACTTTGAAAATTTGACATCATTCCGATTACAGGTTTATTTTGAGAATATCGAATTCGCATAAGACATCCAATATTACTCTGCATCATTGAGTGCCCTATTACAAATATCACAGGTCAGGGAATCTCAAATGTTTTCGCGGCTTATTCGTGCCGTTATCAATATAATTATTTTTTGCGCAGTGTCGGGGTTCTATTCTGATATCAACTTACTGGTGGGCGAGTTCCCGGGGCTCACCCATAAATAATTTACTTTATGAGACAGCAAGAGTAATTTTCGATAAATCTACTCTTCAATTGGTATGCATGTAAGTAGTTTTTAGTTAATTCACACTGGCACACTAGATTTGTTTAACAGAATAAGATGAATATCAATGTCAGTCATCGATTGTCATTATGAGGCTACCAATTTTCTTGTTTGTTAAAGATTTTGGTGTTAAATTAAAAATTCACTAGATTTCGTCATACAATCCCACATTTAAACGGAAATATGGGTATTGGTTAAATCGCCTAAGTTCTATATAATCTTAGATGTTTAAGAGCTAACGACACGCGCATTCCACTGTTGATACTAGTTTCAAAGGTGGCAACGCATCCGCGCATATTTACGTGCCAGCTATCTACATATTATTATGAGTTCATAAATTGAAAAATAAAAATAAACAAAGAATTTTGCAGTCATAATGCCTTTGTCAGTTAGTTGTGACGTCATTTAAATGAGTTACAGTGGTTATATGACTTCTAATCTAATACACATTGCAAGTCTCTCTCTTTTCTGCCTTTGCCCAGACTTTGCCAAGAATACGACCCACCTGATGGTGAGTGGTTACCGTCGCTCGTGGACATCAGTAATTCTAGAGCCAACCCGCTGACCACCGTTAGTAGGCCTCTTTGTAAATTGAGACGTTAGGTATTCAATGAATCCGAATCTAAAAGTATCTGTAGTGTAGCGAATAATCAAACTCCAGCGAATTTGTTTCTTGGTCCATAAGTTCCTTGGTACAGAAGACCTCATAAATTATATTGTTATTTGTAAAAGGAAATAATAATAATTAATATATTTTTCATTACGTCACAACCTTTTAGCCCACCGTCTGCCAATTGGTCGAACAAAAAGATCGATACCATAACACAAAACACAGTTTTTGTTATACAAGTATTGATAGTTGATTTCATTGAAGTGTAATGTGCTTCACCTAATTCATTAAGTTTTAATTGAAACAAGTAATTATTAGCGATTAACTAGCCCATAGACACATCCCGCTGAGTTTCTCCCCGGATATTTTCAGTGGGTTGCGATTTCGATCCAGTGTTAGATTCAGAGAAGCACTGCTCTTTCCAGGGCTAGTGTTAGCAATTCTCTCAGATTGAGCCTGTGAGTTCACCTACCATTCCGCGGGTAGTTGGAAAAGCCCCTTAGGCTATCAACGATGACGATGGTGAAAAAAAGTTCAATTGGGAACTGCTCGGAATAGCCGCAACTTGATCAGAAAAGTCTCTGAGCCTATTTTGACACACTAACACAGCTTAAAATTCCCTATCATAAGCCTATTATTATCCCCAATCGAAAAAAGTTATCTTGAACAAAACATTGCTTATTTGGACAAAAATCTGTGTGTGTTTTTAAACTTACATTACTTGTATGAACCTATTTAACAAAGTCCAGTTCGTTATATTACATAATAACAATATGTAGCTTTACGAAGAAAATTACCGAACATAAAAGTGCTGAAATCGATTTGCCAACAATTTCGTAACGCTACAAAGATCAAAGGACAAAATTTGGCGAATAAGATACACCCCTGACTTCTTTATTTCCACGAAAACTGAAGCTTCAGAATCTGTTCTTATTTATCGATGATAAAAGTCTACGATCTTATCTCGCTTTAACTATGTTACGTAATATAATAAAATTATAACTAACAAGACGGACAATTTCACTTTTTTAATTTTGTTAAAGTTCTAAGAACTTTTTAAATTTGAATGACGTCTGTCAAAGTGACATTTGACTTTTCATCATTGACGTAATCCAATCGGTGCAATAAAATACTGTTTTGTTTATCCTATCGTAGATTTTTAATTCGTAATAGAAGATAATCTTGTTCTTTAAGCAATTGAAACATTTTTTTAATTGGATAAAAGTAATAATTATGTCAGAGTACGGAGAACAGTATCAACAAGCAAGCCGGTAGCGCACACGACTCTATGTGCTAATAAAGAATAATAGTTTGCATAAAAATTTAACCAAAAGGTCAGTTTGAATAAATTCTACAGTCTAGACGCGCATATTAGACTTGATATCATCGAATACAAAAGTGCATATGGTCGCCCGCAACGATGAGGTACAGTCATGTTCTAAATAACAACATTATATTTTTTTTGACGCTCTTTAATTTATTTTCTATAGAACCTGTAAAATAGTTTTGTATATGCTATTGTCAATTGCAAATGACAATGGCGGCATAATTAATTAGACGTACCAACTCATTTACCCCCTATTGTAAACATATGTAAGGTAACGTCGATTTACGTAGTATGCTTGTTTATAGTCTTTAAAGATTTTCAAAGAATCTTGATCGATTAAAAAATATAGATTTGTATACAGTTTTCACCATCACGGACAACTAAGGTGTCGACAGTTGTAAAAATATTCGAAACGTTGGGAAAAAATTGGAGATAAAAATACTTTTAATTATGTCTACGACCAATAAAAGCTAAGAAGGTTCTGTCTTGATCGAGAGGCAGGTACAACCACTGTGCTTTGAGAGTGAATCTTCTGATGTCTCTCTCTTTGATTCGCGATTACAACACAAAGTCGAATTTAATTAAACATTTCCATTCTAGAATCGTATGTATTAAAAACAATGGCGGTCGGTTTTTAAATGAATTAACAAACTAAATCGAGAATGGTAATCATTTCATTACGGGCTGTTCGGTTTAATGCGAAAGGTTCGTTCACCTCTACACAAATTACATGCTCTTTAAAATACAACAATAAAACAAAGAAGGCAGTTTTAAGACGTTTATTTATAGATTTTAAAAGACAATTGAAAGTCGCAACGAAAAAACACCGTGAATTATTCGAATACATTTAAATTAAATCAAAGAAAAGTTTACGTGATAAGATGTTTTAATCAATCGAATGAATGTACTGTTTTTTTTTTGTATACCTCTTCCATGAATAACGAAAAATACTCAAACTCTTTTGTACCGGGAACACTTGTTAAATTCACGCGTGAACAATTCCTTATAAATAACGTCTTAACTTTACGGCAGGCAGCGTCTTGGCTCTGCCGCTGGCATTGCTGAAGTCCATGAGTAACGTTAACCGCTCATCATCAGCCTTATGCTCGTCTGCCTCAAAGGGCGATAAAAAATGGCGTACTGTGTACTTAGTGAGTGTTTTTTAACGTTCTCTATAGCGTAAAAGTTAACTCAAATCTGTATGGAGCTGGATCGTTTGCCTACGTTTTCCGCTAGGGGTGCTTTTCAAACTGCATACAAATTTGAGTTAACTTTTACGCTATCGAAAACGTTAAAAAAACTCGCCCTAAGCACACAGATGTCATACGCGACCATTTAAAAATAGGCTTCCTTTAATAATCGAAACCAAAATTCAAGAAAACGAAATGAATAACAAGAATTCGCGTAAAAGCTGTTGGCTGAGACTGACAGCAGCCCTGGCGTCATTCAGACGCAATCATTTAATAACGGCATAATTAGGTATACTTTTTGGATTTAATATCAGACGACCTAATTCGCTTTCGTCTCAGATAATACAACTACGATGCAACGAAAGTGACACAACTCGACTAAACGGGAATATTACGCGAAGGCGAAAAGAGAGACAAAAATTTAGGATTTATCTGCGAGAGAATGAGATAGAATGCTGCTTTCACCCCTACCGCGTGTAGATTCAATACATGTTTTTATTCACGCATTGTATTTATGTATGCATTTATTTTATTCTACATAGCTTCCTAAATCCCAATGTCCTAAATCCCATCTTGTTACTAGTGGTAGGATATTCAATTTATCAAGCCCGCATTGGCCATAACCACTGCTCTTTCTATTCGTACCCCGAAGTTATCATGCGATTTGAAGAGTAGAGGTATCGTTGGACTTTTAAGATCATCTGATTATATTGCGGCAATAATAGGCATAACTGTGTCACTGAAGCCCACGATAGGACTCTGAACTGCAATGCGGGCGGCAGTATCGCGGTACATTTCACAATAGATGCCAAGGGCCTGGTATGGTTTCATTGTAAATTTTGCGTTTTTTGTAGGCCGCTTGTACCTTGATGGGCGTTGCACCGGTTACAAATACTTTGTACCTGACTCACGTGGATTGTGGAATCTACGAGCTATTGTATGATCCTTTCGTCAGTATTTATTTTCCTTTTGTAGCGTACGAGAATTTTTAAGATAAGATACGAAGCGGACGAAACGAAAAAAAATCTAAAATTTACGACACATTTTTTCCTGGTGGTAGGACCTCTTGTGAGTCTGCGCGGGTAGGTACCACCACCCTGCCCATTTTCTGCCGTGAAGCAGTAATGCGTTTCGGTTTGAAGGGTAGGGCAGCCGTTGTAACTATACTGAGATCTTAGAACTTATATCTCAAGGTCGGTGGCGCATTTACGTTGTAGACGTCTATGGGCTCCAGTAACCACTTAATACCAGGTGGGCTGTGAGCTCGTCCACTCATCTAAGCAATAAAAAAAAAACATTCAAAATTTTAATGTCACAATTGTATGATTGTAATGATCAACTAATTAACTCGATAATTTCAAGATTTAATAAAAATAACAAACCTTGAGTTTACTTGTTAATTGTTAGAAAAAAAAAAAAGAAATGATTTCGTGTTTAAAAACCACAAAACTGGCAACAGATTAAAAATAATGGCCCGCAGACATACCTAAGCTATACATATTTCGCTAAACGCAATTCTATTTTTAGTCACAATACAAACGCGAAGGTATCCAGTGTCAATAGTCACTGACGAGACAAATTTTCTTAAATCGATTTCGTAAAAGCACTTATGTTATAAATACGAAAATAATCGCCTCTGCATGTTTCTAATAACAAGGAAGATAGGTAATAAAAATCTCTTAAGTGCTCCAACGTTTTTAATTGGTCAAGGGGTAATTTTCCGCCGCAAAAATTAGACAGGCATATTGTTTTATGGACGTAGGTGGACTGATGGAATACCTCGCATCTGATTACAGTGTAGTCGTTGTTCATTAACAAAATAGTAGTGGCCTAATAAAAAATCAAACCCGTAAAATTATAATTTGCGTAATTACTGGTGGTAGGGCGTCTTGTGAGTCCACGCGGGTAGGTACCACCACCCTGCCTATTTCTGCCGTGAAGCAGTCATGCGTTTCGGTTTGAAGGGTGAGGCAGCCGCTGTAACTATACTTGAGACCTTAGAACTTTTATCTTAAGGTGGGTGGCGCATTTACGTCGTAGATGTCTATGGGCTTCAGTAACCACTTAACACCAGGTGGGCTGTGAGCTCGTCCACCCATCTAAGCAATAAAAAAAAAGGATAAGACGCTCGTTGCACTCATACCGAGCAATGCGGCTGCGCCGGGGCTCAAACCCCGCAGGTAGATTGAACGGTCGCTTCAATCTTTTGTCGTCGATTAGGGTATTATTAATATTGTAATCGTTGTTATTTTTTCCTTTTTCCTTTCGTCTGGTTAAGCCTAGAAAAATCACAATATCAGTGTCTTCGTCTTAGTCTATGTCTTCTAGTCATTATAGGCTATAGGTTAGTTAGTTATAGGTTAGGTCATGTGCCGTCAAAGAGGTTGCACGCTATGACATAGGTATTTACAAATTTTGCTAATGAACTACCACTACAAACTTTTTTTTTTTTGGTCAGGAGGAAATCGCCGGACTTCCGCCCTCCCCTGGGGATGGAGGGCGGGGCATATCGGAGTCGAACTGACTAAAACCTCCTGTCGCTCAACAACCCGCGTCCGAACCTCGCATGAGACAGAACCCATGAAAAGGCAAAGGGGGGAAAGTGAAGCGTTTAGTGCGGAGCACATCTCTCCCATCACCCTCCCCCTCGGGACGCCGGACCAGCGGTCGTCGGCGCCACGACCACCAGCCCTCTCGGTCGGCAGGCTATCCGGAGCCCGCCTAGATGGCGCCGGTACCACTACAAACTTGTCACATGTCGCACGTATGCATAATCACTAAAACTATATTACATTGAGACATAGATGAGACATCATAAGACATAGATCTCAAGTCGGTGGATAGTGGCATTCACGTTGTATATATCTATGGGATCGGAACGCCAAATTTAACCGTAATATATTGACAAGGTAACATCCATCTTTAATTCGTCGGGCTCGGTGAGATTATACTGAGATATGCTGAGTGAAATTAGAAGTAAAAGGGAAATAATTCCACTTTAGTTTAATACACAAAACTAAATACCATCATGAAATATACGATAAACATTTCAGTCTAGGCCGTTAAAAGTATTCGACATATGCTTCACGAGCTAAACGAAAAATCCCAATCCCAATTAAACAGTCCCAAGGTTATTAATTCGACTTCGTGTGTAATGACATGTAATATTATGGCGATTTCCACTCGCAAGTGGTACATGCCGACACACACAGTCATACAACAATTCGATAACGGAATTCTGTAGTGATAAGTTTGTAAATAAAATAAAAATATATGCGTTTACGTAATAAGTAATTAATTGATATCGAAGACGAAAAGCTCTTGGACCTAAGCGATACTTTAAAATCGCAACTGAAGAACTATAAATAACAATCTTTTTTGATAAAAAAATAATAATATAACAATATTTTGGATATTTTATTTTCCATTCAAGTTTGTGTTATTTAATGAGTCCATCTCGACTTTGTACATGCAGTTTTAGATAAGAATATGTAAAATTTAAATTAAAAATATTGTTCGTTTATCCTCATATTATGCTTTGTTTACTGCAAGCAATGTAACACGAATAACAATCAGCTGTAGCGCGGGTTTATTTATCTCCCCATCTAGTGTGACGCGGAAGTGTATTTATTAGCTACCTCACTTTATATTCCCAGTTTTCTTATTTTATTATTGCTCAAATAGGTGGAAGACCTCACATTTCTCTTGGTGTTAAGTGGTTATCGATGTCCATAGACATCAACAAGGTAAATGCCGCTACCCATCTTGGACCTAACTAAGTCTCCGTTTTTTAAGTATAACGACTGCCCCGTCCTTGAAACTGAAACGCATTACTGATTCACGGCAGAATTAGGCAGGGCGGTGGTGCCTGCACGCGGGCTCCCAAGCCGCCCCCACCACCGGTACTATTTAAAACTATTTCATCATCACCATCGTCGTTATCAGCCTGTAGTAGTCCACTGCTGGACATATGCCTCTCTTATTACACGCAACTAAGCACGATCCTCGGCTTCTCTCATCCAGCTCTCACCAGCCACCCTGCATATATCGTCACTCTAACACTAGGAGTAGGGACCCCGGTAACCGTACTAGTCGAACTCGGCAAAGAGTTCGACGTGCATGGCTAAGTCTGAATATCACTGAAAAACTCTTATAGTCACAATGTCAGACAATCCACAAAAAAGTCTAAGCAAAATACGGGAAGATTGTTTTAGGCTTTGTTTGTGTGTCAATAAAATTAAAGCATTAAGTACGTATGTACGTACGTACGGAGAGTACTTAACGGCAGGCAGCGGCTTGGCTCTGCGCTTGGCATAGCTGAAGTCCACGGGCGACGGTAACAACTCACCATCAGATGGACTGTATGCTCGGCTGTCTACAAGGGCTTTCTTCTTCTCAGTCGTGTCACTCTTGACAGAATGGTCGTGATCGTCATGTAGTGTTGGAAGGGACAGACTTGATGCGTCTCACGATGTCCCGCCATTTCTCCCTAAAAAGGCCATTTCCCCCTAATCCCATAAAAAAAGTTTAACCTAAAAAATCTCATTGACGTCAAAATGTTATTGTTTGTTGCTTCAATTTGACAAACAGAACGATTAGATATCGGTACGACTAATACCTAAACAGCAGACTGATAGATATCTATCTAATTAACACGCGCTAGAGAAACAATCGCAAGTAATAATTGGTGCAGAAAAAGTACATACAATCATCAAAAGTATACTACAGAGTTTTAGCTCAAGAAGAATAAATAGTGTTGTGCTCATTGCAATATCGAGCAAAGAAGATAAAAATGAAGATTGTCTTGTCGTGTTGTGAGTCACGGTAATATCCTGCCTATTTCTGTAGCAAAGCTGTTTATAGAGTGTGAAGCCGAAAATAATCATAAAAACATCTCAAGCTATTATACATCCTATATATATATTTTTTTGCGATTCTTGACTTTGTAGTTAGAAAACACTGAGTGAAGTAGGTATCTTACTAATGAGTAAGTAGCCTTTGTTGCTAATTAAAATTATTTATGACGTTGTTATTCCACAATAAATAAATCCTCGGCATTGAATTTATAAAGTTTTGTGGGTATTGCAATATTTCTAGCTCGTATTTTATTTTATCAAAGACATTCGATTATTTGTCTAATGTTTTTGATAAATAAAATCGTTTGATATCATTAAAACATTAGAACCAATTATACAATTTGTTATGATTTTATAATTTCTAACTTATAATTATTTTTAATTGCAAGATGTTGTCAAGTATTTCACTGTGATTTGTACCTACCTATAATTTTGGCGACATTTATCATGTACCTTCATGTCAATTCCCCGACGTTCTGAATGAGTAATCACTTTGTTGGTCCAACTAATTGAATAAACAAATAAATTTGCACTGGTCAGTTTGAAAATTAAATATCATAGCGTCTAATGTCAACAGTTAATAGCAGGGTCAGAAATGTACATCCTAATGTATTCTTCTGTGTTTGCATCTTCATTTTCTGAAAGTCGTGACTAGTTTGATGAACGTTCTCTCATCACCCGCTAAACAATTCCTCTCCACGTGCTCTCTATCTGCGACAGTCTTAAGTGCTTGAGGTATGGGCATGCCGGTAAGTGATGTCATCAGTTCTGATCCACGAACCACGACCACGACCACGTGGTCTTTTCCCGCCGACACGTCCTACTGCTATCAGCTCTCCGAGACTGTCAGGATATCGGCGAGCAATGCGTCCAAAGTAATATAATGTGCGCTGATAACAGCTGTATATAGAATAGTTGTTATATAGCTTATACGGTACGAATTATTTTATCGTGACCAGCGCCAACTACATATCCGACCCAGGCGACGTGGCAAAGCAAAGCCGCTGTCGCCCAAAACATGTCAGATCCCCTGTATCCACCGCACTTTCAAGCACCGGTCATCGTCCTCGCCGAACTTGCCGTCACGAAGAGTTCGACGTATGAACTAGCCTATAAATACAACCCACTGAGTTTCTCGCCGGATCTTCTCAGTGGGTTGCGGTTCTGATCCGGTAGTAGATTTAGTAAAGGACTGCTCTTGCTAGGGCTAGTATTAGCAAATTACGTCAGGTAGAGTCCGTGAGCTCACCTACCCGTCCGGACATAGTTGTCATAGCCTCTTAGGCTACCAACGAATAGGCAGGGAAAAAGAATAATACGGGGCCTTATCCTAATATGATCACTTGCTTTATCCGGTGTAAAATCCGGTGTAAACTAAAAACCAAATGGCTTGCGAACTAAGAAAAAGATTAACTTTTGACTGGAGATTATGAAGTGATTCTTAATAGAATAAATAAGAATCTTATAATTAAGAAAAATTGTTAACATCATGTATTATTTTATTCTATATGTTCTTCATTTGAAACAAGAACAAAGCGTCTTTTGCGGTTTAATTAGTAATTTTAGTTAACAATTTTGGTTTCATGTTATTTAAATATTTTACTCTAATAGTACTGAAAGCAATTTAAGCAGAAAATTAGACATCATGTTGAAAGTAATATTTATAATTACATAGTGGCGTTGATCTTAATATAAACGAGTCGTGGCTTTTGTTCAATATCAGAGGTTTACAATTTCAATATAATTTACATTACTATTTTCGAAAATAAAATTTATTAGGCCTTATCTACAAATTGCCGTTTAGTATACAGAAAGCTAATAATTTTATTAATAAATATAGATTTATTTCCATCAACCAAAATAGGTGCCCATGTTATAAATACGTCTCTACCAGCGCAGTGGCTTCTTGGAGGAGTCAAGTGTACATAAGCCAATAAACTCTTCAAAGGCATTTTGTACTGCCACACAAATGCTGATGCCATTTGGTAAGAAGCTGTGAATTATTCCTGTATTAAAATTATTTCAGTACTAGAACCACTAAACAGTGACCATGACTTTTTAGGGGTAAGTTTTGGTTCGGGACATTGCCTATATGTATACCGAACTAAGATCTAACCAACATGACGACTACTTACGATTATCAAAAAGAATCCATTTTTCATCGCAAGTGACAATGCGAATCAAAATCCCTTCGTTTCAGTGTCTGTTATTATATTCTTTAACGCGTTCGTCGCGATCGCATCAAGTTTTCTTTTACGTTGTAAATTTGACCCAAATGGACCAAATTTGATGCTAATATTGAATGCTGCTGCTAACTCATCGGTAGATTGAGTATCGTCTACTATCGCCTTCCAATTTAGTTTTAAGGCGACCACTGGGAACATTTTTTAGATCAAAATTTCCATGTCGGAATAGTAAAAACTAATAAAGAGTCGCGCGTTCGATGGTATTATTCACTCCGTACAGGTCATTAATGTTGTGAGCCGCTTGTGCTGTATTAGGTTCTACGGAGCGAGAGAACTCTTTAATTTTTTGTTGTTACCTAGAAGAGTGTACAAGTTCGCGGCTAGCCTGGTTTTAAGCGGATTCTGAAACTCATACACATCACAATGTGAATGCCGCCTGAATCTTAAGATCAGTCCCAAGTAATAGATGTTGCAAGTGATGAGATAATGAAATGGAAACTAAGAAACCATCTTAAAAGATTACACAGAGTACTTTGTAATAAGCTTTTCCGAAAGATCTGATAATCGATGCAATTAATCGATATTATAAGTTCATTAACAAAAAAAACACGATGCATTCGTAATTAACGCTTAAGCATTGAAAAGGACCGAAATTCAAACATAACCATGATAATCTATATATATAAAAATGAATTGCTGTTCGTTAGTCTCGCTAAAACTCGAGAACGACTGGACCGATTTGACTAATTTTGGTCTTGAATTATTTGTGGAAGTTCAGAGAAGTTTAAAAGGTAAATAAATATTATGAAAATGCTCGGAATTAAATAAAAATAACAATTTTGTTTTTCCTTTGATGTGTACCCCGTCGGACGGATTCCTTTTGTTTGTTTTAAGTTTATTTTACACAAAAGCTTAGGTCTTTTATTTATCGATAGAGGTACTACGAAGTCTGCCGGGTCAGCTAGTAGTTATTAAATAAACGAAGCACAAATACTCAAAGACTCACTGGAAGCATCTCAATTAAACGGCCACTATGTATATAATTGCGACGGGCCACACGGGAGCGAAGCGAAGACCACGGAGGAGTCAATCCGAATAAGTTTTCGAGTCAGACGCGTAAAACAAGCCGGAGAGTCAATTTGCTGAACGTGTGTACGGAATATATAAGTAATCCCGACGGTATCGCATCTCGTCTGTCCACCGTAATTAATCAAACCCAAATTGCCATCGTGTTGTCGTGTGGAGAACACTTAAAAACGTTCTAGTTGGCCTCTGAATAGCATTGCGTCGTTGTCCAATCGATAACTACTACGAGCAAAAAGCATGACTTTGAGATATTAAATCGAAACGTTCTCCCGCATTTTTTTTTAAATACAACAAATTTTATAATATTAAACAGTACCTAGAGTCACAAAGCGGTCTATTTTTACGAAAATTTGGTTAGGGAACTAGTTTCAGTAGTCAAGATATTGATATTTCCAAACGTTTGACAATGACTATGTTTAATCCATATTACTTTTATGGCTTAATCTATAGTCACTATATTATTTCCGACGTTTGGAATACTCCACAGTTTTCGCGTAGCAACGGACTTATAAGATGTTATTCGTCGACATTTGAAATATTTCATTAACTACCCTCGAATGTGTATAAAAAATATTATGATTTTACTAAGAGTTATTTATCAGCATTAAAATGAAAAACTGTAAAATTTAAAGATTAAACCGTAAAAGTAGTTTTAATTAGGTCAAGAACTCGCGTCAAACGAGGACCATACTATAACTACGATCTAGATCTTGCTTGGGCCCTGGCTGACCCAAAAGGACTATTTAAAGGACCAACTTTAAAAAAAGACATTGGGTGACAGCAATGCTTTAGGCCTTTGTTATCCCCTACAGACTTTTCACAAGCGCTATGTCCATGATCTTCTTGAAATTAAATTTAAAATACGTCCTTAGCGGTAAGCGACTCCTCGGTATACACTGCTAAATATTCATGAATCTATTGCTAGCCACTCATGATAAGGTGGGATACCAAAGATTAAACGGCAAAAGTAGTTTTAATTAGGTCAAGAAATCGCGTCAACCGAGGACAATAGTATAACTTCGATCTAGATCTTGCTTGGGCCCTGGCTGACCCAAAAGGACTCTTTAAAGGACCAACTTTAAAAAAAATACATTGGGTGACAGCAATGCTTTAGACCTTTGTTATCTCCTACAGACTTTTCACAAGCGCTATAATAATATGTCCGTCATGTTCTTGAAATAAAGTTTAAAATACGTCCTTAGCGGGGAGCGACTCCTCGGCATGCACAGCTCATATTTATGAATCTATCCACTCACGATTAGGTGGTATATCGCTTAGGAAATACTTATGATTCTTGGAGATCTCACTCTTTTTATATGCAATGACAGCATTGTGTGCTTAGGAGTATTCATACTATGCTAGCAAAGTGAATTGATACTTAAGTTTGACATAGCAGTATAAATAGATTTGTGAAACATTTAGATCTGGCATGTACGGTAAAGTACCGACGCTTGTCTCCCCTTTTTTTTTTTTTTTTTTTTTCCCTACCTATGCTGATAGCCTTGAGAGGCTATTTCAGCTTCGCCCTAACTTTAGTAGGTGAGCTCGCGGGGCTCAACCGGAGAGTTGCTAACACTGACCCTAGCAAGAGCAGTGCTTCGCAGAATCTACCACCGGATCGGAAACGCGACCCACTGAGAAGATCCGGCGAGAAACTCAGTGGGCTGTGTCTATGGGTTAGTTCGCTCGTCGAGCCCTTCGTCGCAAGCGACGGGTTCGACGAGGACGGTGACCGGTGCTTGTGGTGCCTAAAAGCACCGTTAATGGATCAGGAGGATCCGTAATGACGTGCTTTGGGCGACGTCGACGGTTTACCATTCGGTCTACTGGGTCGGGTATGTAATTTCCAGCGGCTACGATGAGAGGGTTCTCATGTCGTGCCGCCTTCTCAAAATGGCGCAGCGATGCCGACTGTAGATACTTACTAAAAGAGTCGAGCTCCAGGTCGTCGTGGAGATCCACATTCCTAAGGAACCAAGGCGCTCCGACGGCTATCCTGCAGAATCGTGATTGAATAACCTGAAGGGATTTCAAGTTGGTGCGGGCTGCGTGAGCGAACACTACGCTTGCATACGTCATGACGGGGCGTATACAAGTTTTGTAGAGAGTTACCTTATTACGGAGGGACAGTTTGCTTCGACTACAAAGCATTGGATAGAGTCGTCCTAGAATAAACGCGGCGCGGTCGCGTACCGTTTTTATATGGGGACGGAATGTCATCCCTCTGTCGAGGGTGACGCCTAGATATTTGACCTTCGAGACCCACGG
The DNA here is from genome assembly GCF_030269925.1 of Bombyx mori. NCBI lineage: Eukaryota > Metazoa > Arthropoda > Insecta > Lepidoptera > Bombycidae > Bombyx > Bombyx mori. The sequence continues at coordinate 11,439,546 of NC_085124.1, read as the reverse complement.
AATGGGCTGGCCAAAGAGAGTGATGGGACTAACGGCGGAGGTGTTTGCGCGCCTACTACGGAGTGGGATGCTCGAAGTGATGTTCGGAGGGCGACCCCTTTTGAAGAGCACCGCTGCGCTTTTCGTGGGGTTGATGTCTATTCGCCACTTCCGGAACCACTGTCCCAGGGTGGCTACTGCGATCTGGAGTCGCCGATGAAGCAGCGACATCTTCCTACACGAGTAGTAGATAGCCGTGTCATCGGCGAAGAGCGCTAGATGGGTCTCCGGAGACCGGGGTATATCATTGATATACAAACTAAATAATAACGGGGAGAGCGCGGAGCCTTGCGGGACTCCGGCGGTCAGTTGACGGGGACGAGAACGAGTTCCCTCTACTCGATATCGAAACGAACGGTTCGACAAGAAGTCTCGTATGATGAGCACGAGTCTGTCTGGCACTCCCATGTTGTACAGTTTATAAATTAAACCGTTGTGCCAGACTTTGTCGAACGCCTTCGCGATGTCGAAGAAGAGGGCGCCGGTCGGGATTTGTTTACGCCTATTTAGTCCTATCAGAATGTGCTCCGTGAGGCGGTGCACTTGTTGTACGCACGAGTGTTTTGAGCGGAATCCGAACTGTTCGTCTATGAGAATTTTGTTCGCGGTAACAAAATCCCAGAGGCGTTTTCTAAGGAGACGTTCGTAAATTTTTCCTATCGTCGAGAGGAGACTAATCGGACGGTAACTAGAAGTTTCGTTTCTCGGTTTGCCCGGCTTATGTATACCGATAACGTCCGCTTCTTTCCACACCGCGGGAAAGATGCAGTGCGTCATAGCGGCATTTAAAATTGTAGCCAACATTGCTATCAGTTGGACTGGCAAGAGTTTAAGCGCGCGGTTGTGGATGCCGTCGGAGCCGGGTGCCTTCCTAGGTTGTAGGTTGTGGATCGCGTCTCTAACTTCGTCGGTGGTAATGGGGGGTAACGCGTCCGAGGGCGGCAGGGAAGCTCTGCGCTCGACCTCCCTGTCGACTAACTCGGTGTGTTCGGGGTCCGCGTGTTGAGTGCTGGTGGTGCACTGCTCTTGCAGTGCATCGGCCAGCAGCTCAGCCTTGTCTTCGTCATCGAATGCCGGTGGTTGGCCTGAAGGGCGTACGAGGGGAGGCATAGTAGCGGTAGTTCCGGATTTGAGAGTCCTAGCTAGTCGCCAGTATGCTTGGTGGGAGGGCGCGAGTTGTTCTAAATAACTATGCCAATTATCGTTACGCGCGTCGCTTAAGCGGGAGTGGACTTCGCGTTGTAGGCGACGCATCTGAATCCGGTTTGAATGCGTGGGAAGACGATCGTAGGCCCGGATTGCCGCGTTCCTAACTCTTAAGAGATTCCTAAGATCGGGGGACAGTCTGATGCGGTGGAAGCTGTCCTCCACATCGACTTCTTTAGAAGATCTAATGATCGCGGAAGATATGTGATCGGTAATGATGTTTATGGATTCGACGGTGTCCTCGGGGGATAGATTCGAATCCGGGCCGTAAGGGAGGATTGGCGGAGCGGTGTCGGCTAGGCACGTGCCCAGCTTATTCCAATCCACCATGGTCCTCGTAACAGTGACTGGGTTGTGGGGGCGACCGAGCTGCATAACGACAGGTCGGTGGTCTGAGTCGAGCTCTGACATTGCTTCGATGGAACGCAAGCGCAGAGTTACGTTCCTAAGCAATGCCAGGTCTATAGTGCTCGGACGGAGCGCGATGTTATACGGATAACATGTTGGAGTTGGGGGACCGACTATTTCAAAGGTGAGGTCGTCTATAAACGCGTCGAGACGCCTACCGTTAACGTTAGTACGATGGCAGTTCCACCTAGTGTGGTGGCAATTTAAATCGCCTGCCAGGATGACGGAGTCTCCCATGCCGAACAGTGACTCGATGTCACTGCTCAGAAGGGGCTTGTCCGGGGGGAGATAAACGGATGCGATGACGATCGGCTGGTGTCCCGTCAGCGAGATACGGCACACTGACGCCTCGATATGTGAGAGCGAGGGAGTATCGAGAGGGACAACGTGCAGGGCCCGCCTATAGTAAATGGCAGTCCCGCCTTTGGAGGCGGTGAGTCTGTCATTCCTAACCATGACGTAATTCGCGACTTTCGGGTCGCGACGCGAGGGCTTCAGACAGGTTTCCTGCACTAATAGAATATCTACAAGATTATCGCGGAGGAATTCGAAAATTTGATCGCGTTGCCGCGCGAGTCCGTTAGCATTGTAGAATGCTAACGTAAGGGAATACGGTTTTTCTCTACCTTTTTGCGCCATTGATTACCGGTAAGATTTTATAACGTACGCGACACGGACTCATAAACGTCCATGTGATCGAACGCGGCCGCGAGCCGCTGTTCGGGGGTTGTCGACCTACGGATAGCGTCAGCGAACGATCGCAGACGGTCGAAGTTCACCGCGGTGACGAAGTCGCGCACGAGCGCGAAGTCGTTGGCGGCAGAGGGTTGCGGGGGACGGAACGCGGGCGCGGGGCGAGGTGCGAGCAGGGGCTGAGGCGCGGGGCGTGTCGCGAGCGGGGGCGGGGGTGCGGTTTGCGTTCCCGCCTTCGTATACGGCAGCGGCTTTTTCCACGCTGAAACCGTGGGAACTGCAGCCGGCACGAAGGCAGGTTTCGGCACTGAGGGTGCCGAAGTCTTTGGGCCGACGGTTCGCGGAGCTGGGAGGGTTGAACGCTTGCGCGGAGCCCTAGGACATCCACGGTAGTTCGCGGGGTGCCCTTGCTTAAGGCATAGGACACAGCTTGGGGGTTCGGTCGCGGTTTCCCTAACACGCGAGCAATCTAGTGTGGCGTGGTCGCCGAGGCACTTTACGCAGCGGGGGCGCGCGTGGCAATTACGAGCCGAGTGGCCGTAAAGCTGACATCTGTAGCACTGCCCGGGAGTGCCACGCTTGTGGGGGGCTTCGATTGAGATCCCGGATAGGCCGCAAATTGTCGTGAGACATGCGATCTTCTTTTTGGCCTCCGGGGTGGGTTCTAACGCCACGAGTATCATATTATAGGGCTGTTTGCCCCGCCCGCTGTGCATCCGGTGCACACTAACTATCGGGAGGGCCTGAGCGGTCAGATCCTCCTTTATGTAGTTGATGTCGAGTTCTTTAGGGACTCCGCGTATCACTACGCGGAGCTCTCGGTCCTCCTGAAGAGCATAGGTGTGGAAACCTATGTTCTCCTTTCGGAGGTATGCTGAGAGGGCCCTATGGTCGCCCGGCGTTGCGACCTTTATCTGAATCCCATGCGCGACGTTACGCGCATGGGTATAATTAATTTTATTTGCCTGAAGGGCCTGGGAAACGCGGTTCCACGCAGTTTTTTCCTGGAGAATCAGCGGGGGCGGGGCAGCTGCTTTAGGAGCGGGCGCGGGCTTGGGACGCGGCGGCGGGGTTACGCGGCGAGCGGAGTCCGACTCCGGTGTCACGACTACCTGCGGGCGGGAGGCGGTCGCGGATTTTGTCTGCTTCGTCGTGGAGCTCCGGGACTCCACGGCGCGAGTACGCTTTTTACCGCGCGTTACGGTTTGGAACCCATCCGAAGTTCCAGGCTGAGGGCTTGACGCGGATTCGAAATCCATCTCCGATTCGGTATCGGAGCCTGAACTTGAAATGATCGACTTGTCTCCCCAATCTCGCCATCTTGTACGATGTTTCATGAAGGTCATTTCAGCGCTCTAGCTTTGAATGATCTCGAAATGTCACATTTGCATTCGCATGACAGTATTTATTAGTAAAATACTAATATTATTTTGTCAATTAAATACTATTTACTGCTAATATTTCCAGAAATGTCTTACTTAATCTAAATGATGACGACTGAAGATGAATCGGTTTTGATTGAAGCTCTCTACTCTGTATCTGTATATTTTGTAGTTTTAAAATAACCTAAGGCCAAATTTCTGTCTATTTTCTATGGTTTCGTCTTTAAAATGTTTATGCGATTCGTAGTTTCTCAAAAAAGTCCTTTTGTTTCCCATATTGTAATTATAGGTTCCATTTTCATCAGGGATAGGGGTGTATCCTTTATTCCAATCTAGTCTAGACTTCGTTCTGTATCCACACTGTGATATTCATGTGGTGTCAATGAACTATGGCAACCTATCACCAGGTGGATTAAAACTTGTCTCATTTACACTAAAAGCGGACTTATCCTATGAATAATTAATTTGCCTACACATGCGGTCCGAAAAGTATTCAAACGTAAATACATCAAAAATATGCCAATTAGAGAACAAGGAAAGGCTCGAAATGAATCGTTCAAATGCCGAAATACATTGCTCCGACAAACAGAGGAGAAATTAAAAATCCGTCACGCGTATTAGTCCGGTCCATAAAATTCTGTGAGCTGCGAATTTGCTCGAAACGTCTGGAGTCTGGAGTGATTCAGGGCTAGACAGGCACGCCGAGTTCACTGCACTGTGTCTGGGCAAACGTGTAAAACTTTGGCAGTTTTTGTGCGCGAACTAATTAAATTGCGGCATGATGCTTGTTAGACGTCAGCCGACCGGTGGGTGACAACTCGAGCTATGAATGTTTGATGGAGGCCCGCGGAGGGCAAGTTCGTTCCGCCTTCTCAATTCGAATCCGTGCGATATTTTAATTATAAATCGCCTTTAATTTGTTGTGAACATTTAGCAGTTCTTAGTATTTTGAAATTGTAAATTTCGATGATCACGTTCGAAAGACGTTTTCATGGAAATGATATTAAAACAATACAATACAATGACTGCGTAAAAACATCCACGTCGACTAATGATCTTATTAATTTTACAACAGATTAAAATGTAATAATTCATAAAATTAATTTAAAAAAATCCGAAACTGTAAATCATACATGAATTTTATTGTATAAGAAGAAAGAAATTGAAAAAAAATTACCACGACCTTTCGATAAAATAGTTTTATTAGTTTGCCGCTTATATAACACGAAGTCAGACTCGTAGCCCATAGACATCTACAATGTAAATGCCGCCACCCACCTTGAGATATGAGTTCTAAGATCTCAGTATAGTTATAACGGCTGCCCCACCCTTCAAACCGATTACGAAACGCATTACTGCTTCACGGCAGAAATAGGCAGGGCGGTGGTATCTACCCGTGCGGACTTACAAGAGGCCCTACCAGTAAGAAGTCATATTTCGGTATTCTGTTTTCTTAGTCCAATTGCGACGTAACGATCGATCCTATGATGGATCTAGTTTTCCTGACATCAACATACCAAAATATTGCTGCAAAGATTCTTAAACACCGAAAGGGACAGTTGTTCTTATGGGACAATAACTGAGAATCAATCGGAGATATTAAATTGCGATCGTATCGGTTATGAGCTAATCGAAGCGTGTTGACATTTATGAATTTCCGATATTTAGAATTATGCATCCGAAATTGTTTTTTTTTGTTTCCTGCCTAAAGGGGCTATCCCAACTAAGCGCAGAGCGCAATTTTGTTTACAATATACGAAAAAAATTATTTCTTAACACGCTGTTTCATTCAAATAATATAATTATACGTGTTTATTTCGTCATCATGTAAATATTAATGTAAAATAAACGATTCGGAAATGAATTTGAAAATGACATAATTGTCAATGTCAGAATTGGCTCCGTTCTGATGTGTCCGGTTCATTTCGTTTATAATTTGCCTAAAATCTTGGTTCTCAGTTAAAAAAAAACATATTATTTCGATGTTTTTTAAGACTTTCCTACTTGATTTTCCACGCAATTACCGTTTAAATATTTATTTTTCATTCATTTTTTTCTAATCAAGTAAAAATTGGAGCAAAATACAATAAATCACCGATTCTTTTCAACTATTTACTATTAATTATAATTTTAAGTTCATCTAACATAAAACGATTTAAATTCATTAACTAGAACACCATTATAACGTTATTGTATTTGGACAAATTACGCGAAAGTAGTCCGAATTCCGAACGCTTGGCGGTGTCGTAAGTGTACTCGGCCAGTCGAATGTGAACCTTGACGCTACATCGGCGGGCCGTTATGCTATCGATGTTTGTTTACAGCGAGACGGGCGGGGGAGCTCAATTTACGTCGGTGATCAAATGAGTACCTTTCACGATCTTGAGCCGCGGCGCGTCACTTTCCCCGCTCTAGTGAGTTTTTTCCCGAACGTAACAACAACCATTACATCAATATCGCATGCGGATCGTTCCGCGTTCAAACTGCACCTGCGAGTTTGTGAGCGGCCGCGGTGTCGCGTCGAGGCACTATGCACAGAGCGCTCGGTGACATTATGCAAAAAAAAAAAACAGTTGACAACGTCTGGCTGTCAATATGAAGTAAATTGCTTGTCCCAAAAAAGAAACACTCGCATTTCATTCAAATGAACAAGATTCCACGCGATTTATTAGAACTACTTTTTTGTGTTTTGTCATTTTTAAGTTTATTTATTTTACTTTTGTGATCGTTCATTTTCGGTCCAGAAACGGATAGAGCATTTTGCAGCACTTTCTGTGCATAGCTTTCGTCTGTTTAAATTGAACGCGTCGGATGTCTGTCGGTTTAGATGTTTTGTCATCGCCCATGAGAACCGCGCGTGACACCCACACACACACATACATCCAGAATACAACACGACTTACTAACATAAATTACGTTACATGTGTGTTCTTTTTTGATATTCTTCTAAACTAAAACTTTTCTTGTTACATGTTTAAATATGTAACCTAATTTATCAGTAGACATGAAACTATAAACCTACGTTATAATATGATACTTAAGCAAAAACACCGTTAAATTGTTTTGACCTAAAAGAAGGACTGATTTCCATGATCTTGGATCTAAATGAAATGATAAGACACTGTTAAGCTCTCACATTTAAAAAAAACCTAATTCTCAACGGCGAAATTCTTCGCATCGTTCGAACGTGTTTAGAAAAAAAACGGCCTACATTTTTTTTTATTGCCTTTGTAGGCAGACGACCATACAGCCTACCTGATGGAGAGAACAGAGCCAAGCCACCGCCTACCATTAAGTACTCTCCGCAAGCCTCGTTTGAAGAAGGACATGTCAAAGCTCTCGGAAAAAAAACACCGTGGAAGGAAGTTCATTCCAAAACCGGATGGTACGTGGCAAAAAAGATCTTTGGAAACGCATTGTCGATGAACATGCAAATAGTCTTAGTAGAAAATACCCATAGACACAGCTCGCTGAGTTTCTCGCCGGATCTTCTCAGTGGGTCGCGTTTCCGATCCGCTGATAGATTTTGCGAAGCACTGCTCTTGATAGGGACAGTGTCAGTACCGCCTTCTGGTTTGAGGCCCGTGAGCTCACCCACACGTCATGGAGAAGCTGAAATAGCCTCTCAAGGCTATCAGCATAGGTAGGGGGGAAAAAAAGTAGAAAATTCATCAAAAGGCAAGTAAAATTGCCGCCATCATGGATCAATTCATCGTAAAACGAAACCATAAACAACAGCTTGGTCAAGGAAAGTATGGACACGGAGTTACGTGGTAAGTCGCAGTTAACGTCGCCAATGACAGATTACATGCGCCGCGGGTGTACTTACTAGGTTTGTCTTTCAGGTTCACACCGATCGAGAATGTTAAAACTTACCACGCCTTGTTATTAAATAGACAGTCGATGAGTTCAAGAGCTTACCACAATCAATCGTATGATGACAATTATCACATAAACAAATTTCAATTACATCGGCTTGTCTTGGGTTTGGGACCTTTTGGGGCCAGAGGATTGGGATGCGGCCATTGCTGCATAGGATGTGGACTGTTTCGGTTGCTTGTTGAAGTTGAAGTTGAGCAACATTAGATGGATGGGAATGGGTAGTCTCCAGGTCCACATACCTCGTTGACTCGAGGTTGCCTGCCCTGCTGCTTAGAGCAGGGATACCTCGAGGCCGATCCGAAGGGATGGGAGAGATAGGAGGTGAAGGAGAACGAGAAGAGGCTCTCAATTGCTTTGGGTTTCCGCCACTCTGGCGAGAGCACTAGGATTATTATTAGCAAATTCTCTCAGAATAGCTCCTTAGGCTACCAATGAATGAGAAGAATAAAAGAAAGCAGATATCCAACCTATTTGCTTTAAGATCTAATGTAGCACAGGGTACGCCGAATGCACTTGTAAAAAAATAAAGTTTTTTTTTTAATTTACAATAATAAAAACAAATGTTGAATTTTACTTTTTGCAAACGTTTTCCTGTACGTGATAATGTAACGTGTTGAACTGGAAGGTCGCATATTTACATTACCAGTTGTAGTTCACAAGGTTTAACATAAACATTAATTAATCATTGAATAATACTTATTTTTACAATTAACTAATTGTAATTTTTAATTCGCATCAATTATATTTGTATTGACCTTTATTAATTGCGTATATTCAACAGTAATCTTGGAGACAAAGACGCGTAAGGCCCATCTCGTGGTCAATATGCGATGTGGCTAGTGGACATCAGTATTGTATACCATTGAAGGTAACGCAGGAGCTCATAAACACGAGATATATGCCAATGCCCAAATTGAGCAGATCTATGATCTATGGTCGTAGATGATTAGATTATACCTTGGTGCGATTAATTTTCGCTAGAATTTGCTTATGCTCATGGCACTGCTGACGTACATGGGACGAACACTCACCATCAGGGCCGTAAGCTCATCTACTAACAAAGGTACGTAAGAAAACATTACGAGTATGCGACTACCACGACCCAATCATCAGTTTGTATAGTAACCGGCAAACATCTTGAGCAAATGACCTTGACTGCGCAGAACCGAATTTTAGATCTCTTTGGTGGTGAGGGTGAGGCGCGACGGCAGGGGAAATCGTATCGAGCGCTTTATTGGTAGATCAGTCGAACCTTGCGTCCCGCACCGCGCCCTCATTCCGCTTGCTCCCAAAAGTACGCTTGCGTACAGTGGCAAGTTATTATATTATTAAAGTCTATCGTTATTAATCGTTAAGTTATTTGTTATAATTACTTGTGGACTTTGTTGCCATTGCTATTTGTTGAGTGTTTGTTGATTTTTTATAAAACATACACTATGCCGCGACAAACCGGTGTAGTATTCAAAAGAAAGGGTAGAAAAATTGTGTACGACGTATATTGCTTCATTATAAAACAGGGGAAGAATGATATGGAAAAATTAAAACAGACTTCGGAAGTAACAAAACCATCAGTGAGGACTGTTAGGTGCATTATTAAGGAAGCTAAAGGCTCTGGCTTGCTCGCCGTGTTGCGGACTCCGGGTAAGAAAAGATCAGGGAAGAAGAAAGTTACGGGAATGGATAGTTTCGTTCAATCTGTAATAAAAAGATGTAATCATAATAACTACATAACAAGCAGCGAAACTCCATACCGTAGAAAGGCTTCGAAAATTTTAAAGAAGATATAAATTTTAATGGCTCGGAATGAAGCTTACGACGTATTATGAAAGAGCTAGGCTTTAGATGGAAAAAAAGAACAGAAAATAATCGGAAGCTGGTAATTGAAAAAAGTAACATTCGATTACTACGAATCGAATATCTTCAAAAAATAATTAATTATAGACAAAAAAGAAGACCGAATCGACCGAGTTGTAAACTACACCGATGAGCCCTATGTCGACTAATCACGATGATAGCGACTCGGGTGATGAAAACAGTGATGATGATGATAGTCAAGATCATGATAACGAAAAAAAATAATACAAATACCAGCTTCGCTTCAACTGAACCAAGACCTGGCTCTAGTTTTGACTTAATAGAAGGAATATCTATGTATTTTACCCCAAGATTAAATTATTACAATTATTAACCTACATTTTTTGTTGATGTTCTAATAAATATATAAAAAAATACATATGTTGATTTTAATAATTTAATTGCATTATGACGCAGAGTAAATAATGTTTTTGCACGTGAGTGTACCATGCGCAAACTTACCCCCACTACGTCAACAAATGCTCAAGAAGTTTGCCGGCTATTATAGTAGCAGTAAGCTCGCCGCATTTGTCAACTTTATCAACTAATTCCTCTAATATATATCTATATACATATTAATACGTGAAGCAAAAACTTTGTATCCCTTTTTATGTAAATTGGTGGAGTGTGAAATTTCCCACACTTAAAGATAATATAGAGAAGTAGTGCAGAATGTTTTTTTTTTTAATTATGCATACAAATACATTAAATCAATAAAGAAAACAATACACACACTACCATGTATTTGACACACACACGCATGAATAATACTACATAATATTTGTTTGTCAAACTTTTCTTAGTGCTTATTGTCTGTGGTCAAATTGAGAATAGATTAAATATTGTTTGTCTTTAAATATTTGTCTAAAGTGTATTATTGTCTTGGCGAAATCTGTGATCTATAGAAAATAGTCTTTGACAATAGAATCATAATAGTGTACAAACTTATACATAATTTCAATTAATTATAGTCGAATTTCGACTACCGGGAGACCACTAGTCTATACTAATATTATAAAGAGGAAAGATTTGTTTGTTTGTTTGTTTCGAATAGGCTCCTAAACTACTGGACCGATTTGAAAAATTCTTTTTCCATTAGAAGCCGACATTGTCCCTGATGAACATAGGCTACTTTTTTTTTAAATTTTTTTTATTTTATTTTTTTGGTTTCATGTGTGTTTTAATGTTTCCGAAGCGAAGCGACGGCGGGTCGCTAGTATATAATAATTACGAAAGGACGTGTAGTGTACCAAAACAGACTAACATTGTGCCATTTTCTACTCCATTTCTGTCGTGAAGCCCGTTTCTAAAGTAAACATCAGAAGGCAATAACAAAATTTGCCACCATACGGCCAGTAAGTATTTTGACAATTCTTATTTCAAATTTAATAGGTACTTTTCATGTTAGCGAAGGGCTGCGCCATCGATATTGATAAAGTCCATTGGCCTTGGAAGCCATTGAAAATAGTAACGATATCTCTGTTCGCGTCGTCTACAAAAAAAATTTGAATAGTAACACGAGGTGCTTTAAATACAGTATTGTCCTGTTGATGATATAATATTTAGTTAGTAATAAGACCTAAAGTAAAACAAAAAAAAAATGTATAAATATCCCAAAGTATTCCCCACGTATTACGTAATACATAATACATTTAAAGTATCAAATATGTTGGGCGTGTATCAAACGCATTAAAATTTTCCAATTTAGAACATCATTTTGTAAATGCTTCGTATTTGAGTTTCGATGTAGGAGAGCATATCGTATGAATTCCATTCAAACATTTATAATTAACTCCAAAACGTTGTAACTACAGCGTTAAAAAAAAAACGAATCTACACTTTACTGTCATATATTTAAGAGTTTATTACATTAACGATTGTTTATCAGCAAGGCGCATAGAAAACGCAACGAGATTCTATTTTTAAAATCGATGCAGTGACCGAACTGGGACACATTGTAAAGCTTTTTTTTTTCAATTAATGAACAGTTAGTCATCGTTCATCTCGGTCTCGGAAACTGATAAGATTTATTTTTAATCTATTAATATTTTCAAACGTCGAACGTAACCTATGATTCATAGGAACGTGCACATTTAAAAAAGGAAGGTTATTTTTAAAAATGATTCTTCTATTTACCCTATCTTTTGTTCATAACAAGAAATACTCTGACGTAACCAAAAAGACTAGAGGTTTTTTTTTTAAACCGCATAAAGGGAAAATATTAACATACAATAATCGTAGTTATTATTGTCAAATCCAAAACCAAACATAGGTTAGTTTAATATGTAGTTATTGCAAAAGAAATTTGTAACGAACGTGTTAATTATAAACGATGCAGTCTCGGTTCTGACGCCGAAACATGGCGGGCTGCCAAAGGGATTGCCCATTAACCACATAACTGTTTTAGTTTGAAAATTTTGCCAAGCGCACCTACCACGGTGAGTAGAATACGAGAGTTATACACCAGTTTTCTAACTAAACGATGTTCAATGTGTGTAACAGAAACGCATTATGTAAATTACTATATTACAATGTTTCACATAAAACATTAGCGAGTACTTATGTTTTATTATCTCTTTAAGGATAAAAAATGTTATTGAGGCATGCTAAATAAAAACTTTAGTTAACTCATGTTAGATGAACCCGCAATCTAAAGCATCTGACAGACGATTTCCCGCAGTGCTTGCTTGACCTTGACTACCGCGCATTAACTGATTTCGCGTTTCACTGCGTACATGACACATCAATAAAGTATCCAAACACGTCATTACGGATCCTCCCGATCCATTAACGGTGCTTTTATATACCTCAAGCACCGGTCACCGACCTCGCCGAAGGAACGAAGGGCTCGACCAGTAAATTAACCCATAGACACAGCCCACTGAGTTTCTCGCCGGATCTTCTCAGTGAGTCACATCCCCAATCCGGTGGTAGATTCTGCGAAGCACTGCTCTTGCTAGGGCCAGTGTTAGCAACACTCCCGGTTCGAGCCTACACGCTAAGGAAAGCTGAAATAGCCTTGAGAGGCTATCAGCATAATAGGAAAAAACAATAAAGTAATTAATAAATATTCAGTTTTTTCCCCAATTTTATCGTACCTACCTTCATTTTCGAAAAATGTCCCCCAAAATCCATCTAACTTCACTATTATTAGCGCGATGGAAATTATACTGTCAATAAACATTTGACCGTGAGCTCTTGTTTGCTCTTGTCTATAATAATGTCGTTAAAATAGAATAATCCGAGAATCCGCTATCGAAAACAAACACGTAGCTAGTGTTTTGAAATGAATCTTGGGGCCGATCTAGCGCGATCTCACATAAACTGCATCTAATATTTTTAATCTTAAACAAATTTAATGTAGATCAAGACTTTGGTAAATATTACTAGTTAATATTTTCTGTGCATATAAGAAAACATATTTTGAAAGTAAAATTGCCCTTACTGCAACACACTTCCAACCAATACTTTCTCTAGAGAGAACCGTGAAGCGTGGGTAAGACCGTATGTATGTAGTCTATAATTTAAGCATTACTATTGTTTTCTTGTTTAATTTATAAAATCACGAGGTATTATTTTATCAATACGAAGACTTTTTCTTTATAAATTCTAGCTGGTTTGCTATGGGGCGACTCACACGTATTTGCATGAGTATGAATAGTATAATTCTCCTTTTTTTTCTACCTAAGCCTTGAGAGGCTATGCCAGCATAACCGAGCGAGTAGTTGAGCTCACGTGGTTCAAACCTGAGGACGTTACTAATACTAGCCCTAGCAAGAGCAGTGCTTCGCAGAATCTACTACCGGATCGGAATTGCGACCCACTAAAAAGATACGTCGAAAAACTCAGTCTATGAGTTGGTAAGAAAATAAGAGAGACATTAAAATGATAGATAAATGGTGTGAGGCAGTGGCGGTACCTCAAGAACGTGAACATGTGCATCTTCTGTTATAGACACTATCTTATAAGTGAGATCACGTAGACGTATTTGTTCCGTGTCTTTTTTTTAAAACAAAGCTAAAAAGGCCAGCCTTTCACAACCTATCTGTGCCCGAACTTCTCAGTCTGTCTGAGTTTTAATAGTTTAAATATTGTATAGACGATTAACGTCATCATAGTCGTGCAAAAAAAACCTTTCCTAACAGAACAAAAATTTGAAGTTTCCCCGCGTCAATTTTACCGCTTGTTTTTTATTTATTTTTTATTGATACAGAACTCGTTCGCGGAACCCGTTAGTTGATTGTAGTGAGGAGAACGCTCTTGTGTAAGGACGGCTACTCACTGTGCAATCTCGTTGGGACACAACCAATATTTTGCAAATGTCACGACGACCGATTAATAGTAATAAAACTTTACAATGCAAAATTTGTCGTAAGTCAGTTTCGAGTGTGTTAGAATCGGCGTGCCGGTAGCGGTAAAGCCAAGCAGGCTTTTTTACGACTAATGTTAACATGTGCGCGTTCGTCTTGTGTTTTTATTAATTTTAGATGCAGAAGCACTGCACTTATGCAGTGAGATCTTAATCTTAACAAGAAAGGGATGATTTGTATTTATTTACGTTTAAAAAAAACCACTCGTTTTTTCAGTGTCTTATAATTTCTTCAAAAATACATCGTTCAACTAATATATATGTTCTTGTTTTTTTTTATTTTTATTGCTTAGATGTGTGGACGAGCTCACAGCCCACCTGGTGTTAAGTGGTTACTGGAGCCCATAGACATCTACAACGTAAATGCGCCACACACCTTGAGATATAAGTTCTAAGGGTCTCAGTATAGTTACAATGTCATGTTTTAAAATCCAAATTAATTGTCTTTGTCTTTTCTCCGTGAGAATGACGATGCGTATCATTTTAAACAGCCCTTATATGTATGTATAACTAATCCCTGATTAATTGACTCATGAAATTCTTCATGACCAATAAAATATAGGGGAAAAGGCTTAGGGGTAGAGGTCCCAAACGATGGTCGGACCAAATAGCGGAGGAACTGAGGGTACCTGTCAATGACGCAGTCCACCAAGCTACAAAACGGGATAGATGGAGACAGCTGGTTGACAGAATCGGACGGAGTTACGATCCTCAGCAGTGAGGGACCGATCTAAGAGAGAGAGAGAGAGAGAAATTCTTCAACTAACATCTAAGATACTAAATCGAATGTGAAAGGCTATTTGTGTCTGTGGCTATTCAGTGACATTTTTGCAACTTTACAGGAGAGCTATATAAAGTTTCAAATTTGGAAAAAATATTGTGACAAAAAAGCTAACATTAAAAACATATTTAAAAAAAATTAAATATTAAAAAGATATTGATACCAAATAAAACGGATCTTTAATTACAAATATACCTAAATGTCGCTTAAACCAAATAGCTTTTCACCTCTCGACATCGCTTTTTTAAAATGTAACAGTCCGATGAAGCCTGGTTACTGAACAAATATTTTCACACGGCAGCTTATTCGAAATTGCGACAGATGGACAACGGACTTGTAATAAGATCCAGAATACTGTCTTCTCTAACCGAACGCCTTTTTTTATTTATTTTCATGATCTAAACTGTAACAAGATTGATGTGATGTGAAATGTGCATTTTTATTGTACTACACTGAAATTGTGGCATAAAAATAATTATATTTTTATTTTAAGCCAGCGATACAGAGTAGAATTATGAAAATAATTTTAAATTGATATCAAGCATCCTTTGCTTTTTTTTGTTGTACGTAGAAAAAATCCAGGAATACCTTGATAAGGGTGTATAAAGAAACAACTGTCGTATTCTTTGAAGATACGAATACAAATTTAAAAATCAAAAAAAATCCAAATTTAAAACCAATATAAGAAATCGTTTGTTTTTGAACTACTATTTATTTAACTATCGAAAGGTAGCCATGAACTAGTCCGATAAAACAAGTCTATACCTATATGTCTGTAAGAACACAACACGTTTGTATATTGTTCCGTGATTGTGTTAGATAAGATACGGTCCGCCATCATCTGCTTCGTACAGTTGTATAACAAATTTAAACACATAAATAATTGCAATACATTTTTTAAGAACGTATTAATTTCAACTTATTCTCGCAAAACAAACATAATTTATAACAGTATTGTATCGGATCTCATAGATCTCAAACGTGAACGCTGCATCCTATCTCAAGATCGAATGGTAATGGTAAGTCGACGTCGCCCAAAACACGTCATTACGGATCCTCCCGATCCATTTAGGTACCACAAGCACCGGTAACCGTCCTCGTCGAACCCATCGCTTGCGACGAAGGGCTCGACGAGCGCATTAATCCTCAGACACAGCCCACTTAGTTTCTCGTCGGATCTTCTCAGTGGGACGCGTTTCCGATCCGGTGGTAGATTCTGCGAAGCACTGCTCTTGCTGGGGCTAGTATTAGCAACACTCCGGTTTGAGGCCCGTGAGCTCACCTACATATTAGGGCGAAGCTAATAGCCTCTCAAGGCTATCAGCATAGGTAGGAAAAAAAACTCAAGATATGTAGTAGAAGTCTCAATCAGACTAAGCCAGCTGTCTGGTCCTTCAAGCCTCAATTACCTCGCGACAGACTTAATATAAAAACTGTTTATTCGTAAGTTCTTGTTATAAATACAGTTTGTATGCGTTAACACGTCATTTATCAGTTCTGATAAACTATGTACAAACGTTTTTGGCATATCAGGGGAGTTTCCTAAGGATTTTTTTGTCTTTTGCGGGCAGAGGAGCGAACTAACCCACTATCAGATAGCTCGTATTATCTGATAGCTGGTTAGCTTCGCTCATGAGACGCCAATAATAATACGTTATTGTTTGTAATTTTATAATACATTTGTTGGATAGTATAGTCGCATTGACTTACAAAAGTCGGTAAGAAAAGCAGTCGAAATTCAAAAGTATTTATTATCTACTAGGGTTGCCAGATTTCCAGGAACGTCCCGTATTTTAGGCTTAGCTTAAAATATCCCGGCGGAACTGATTCTGTCCCGTATTCGAACCGTACGATTATAATTGTAATGATTTTTATAAATATTTTAAAATGGATAAAAATGTGTTAAAACTGACTTGCTCCTCGGAGAAATATCAAAAGATATATAGAACATCACTATATAGTTTTTTTATTTGTCCCGGGTAAAAAACTAAATTCTCGTATTTTTTTGCCTATTTGCCTCTTATAGGCTGAAATAAAATCTGGCAACCCTAAGTATTACATAAAAAATATTAAAAAAGATACCTTTTTTAATAATTACAATGCATGTCGCGCCGTGGCTTCGGAGTGGCGTATCCCACTTGATATCTCAGTTACACGCATGCCGTGAGCTAGACGCCGTTACACGGGCACACATAAATATGTACACATGCGCGATCAACAACACACGGTCATTTCAACCTTATTAAACTGTAATTACTAAATTAACTCTAGTAAATAAGAGTTTAATAGAATTTTACGTCAAAATTGTTGGATTTGAGAGCTGATAAATATGTATAATGGCTAATATGTATGCTCCATGTAGGTATACCCCTAAGCAGCTGGATCGGTATCTATGAAATTTTCAGGAAACCTTCAGATCGGCTTCGTGGGTGATTTTGTGAAGCTTGGTCGCGATCGTACCAAAGTCAACTCAATGGTCGGACATCAGAGCCGTCCGGGTTTGTCTAAACGAGGATAGAGGAATTAATTTAAAACTAGTGGTCCCGTGGTATTCGAAATTCGACTATAATTAATTGAAATTATAAGTTCGTACACTATTATGATTCTATTGTCAAAGACTATTATTATAGTTCTATAATCACAGATTTCGCCAAGACTACACTATAGACAAATAAAAATAAAGACAAACAATCTTCAATCTGTTCTCAATTTGACCACAAACTTAAAAGCAATAAGAAAAGTTTGATAATAAGCAAAAAATATATATGTGTTGTGTCAAATACATGTTAGTGTGTGTAATATTTTTTTTTTGATTTAATGTACTTTTTTTTTGCATAATTTAAAAAAATATTAACATTCTGCACTCCTTCTCTATATTCTCTATAAGTGTGGGGAATTTTATACTCCTCCGTCCGCGCAATTTTCGTAAAAATAGGCCCAAAAATTTTGCTTCACGTATTAATTAATATATAGATGTAAAAAATGTTATATTTGACATATAAATAGGCACTCTCTTCGATTACAGTTTCACGCGTACGTCAGCTAACGGTTGCAATATCTACAATCCGACTTTGATTCGAAGTTAGTGGCTGCATTCGTCTTGACCACTAAACATCGGGCGAGCAATGAACTCAGCAAAATTTCAACAGAAAAGAAAACCAGACTTCAACAAATCAAAATGAGAATATCATCGATGTTCATCGAAGTCAATAAAATTTGCATTTGTAAGGTTAATTGAAAAACCACTAAATGGGATCACTAAATCGCTCCATCTAGAAAAAAGTTCTAAGACGTAATACACATACTGGTGGTAGGACCTCTTGTGAGTCCGCGCGGGTAGGAACCACCACCCTGCCTATTTCTGCCGTGAAGCAGTAATGCGTTTCGGTTTGAAGGGTGGGGCAGCCGTTGTAACTATACATGAGACCTTGGAGCTTATATCTCAAGGTGGGTGGCGGCATTTACATTGTAGATGTCTATGGGCTCCAGTAACCATTTAATACCAGGTGGGCTGTGAGCTCGTCCACCCATCCAAGCAATAAATAAAAAAACGGCTCGACTAGCCAGACTCGAGTTGCAATACAAACGCTTCTCATATTGCCTTATCTGTATTTATTAATAAACCAATGAGGACTAGATAAAGGGTGTTAGGTATTATAAATTATATGTATTTGGGAAAGGTATTGCAATAGTATTTTTGAAGTTGATTAATAGCAGTTATTCTTTCCATAACAGAGTAAGTAGATTGTGGTAAGTACATATAAAATTAACTGATTTGTTTAATTTCAAAATTATCCATATTCGAGTGTTTCAAAACAAACTACGTCGTAAAATAAATTGTTAGATAGGAGTTATGTCAGCACAAGAGATCAGTACACATTGGAAACACGTAACTACTAGATAAATTCATATATATACCTATCCGATTTAAATAAAAAATGTGATGCCGACAACTATTGATATCGCTACACTAATTTGGACAGCTTGCTTCGGCTCCTCTAAGCTGATGGCTGACGACACCATACGGTCAGCTCTCCTCTCCGGTAGGCAGCAGCTTGGTTCTGCCCCTGACATTGCTGAAGTCCATGGGCGACGGTAACCACTCACCATAAGGTGGGCCGTATGCTCGTCTGCCTAAAAGAGCAATAAAAAAAAAGATTCTTCCATCTGAAAGCAATGTACGCGCCTTCTACGACGTTGATAATAAGATGGAAACCACAAAAAAGCCTTCCAGATTAGAGCACAAACTTCAATGCGGATCTATGTAAAAGTATTTAAGTAGTCATTAAAAGAAACTAGCTATTCTATACATTTTTTATTGCTATTGTGGGTAAACTAGCACCCGGTTGTGGTTACCGGAGCTCATAGATATTTACAACGTAAATGCTGCCACCCACCTTGAGACATGAGTGCTAAGGTCTCAGTTATAAGAAAACAACATATGTCCCACCCTTCAAACCGAAACGCATTAATGCTTCACGGCAGAAATAGGCAGGGTGGTGGTACTCACCCGCGCGGCCTCACAAGCGTTCCTATCACCAGTATTTACGCAAATTAAAATTTTGCGGGTTTGATTTTTATTACACGATGTTATTCCTTCACCGTGGAAGTTAATCGTAAACATTTGATGAGTACGTATTCCATTAGAAAATTTGGTACGCGCCTGGGATTCGAACACCGTTGCATCGCTCAACACGAATGCACCGGACGTCTTATCCCATAAGTCACGACGACTTCAGAGTTTTAATTCCCATCTCACTTTTTGATGCACATAAAGACAGTTATAAATTGGCAGGATTGTATCCTTTCAGTTAGTAAAAATCTCCTCTTAGATAGAATCTTGAAGATAAGTTTGTTTGATCATTGCTTGCTACACATTGAACATTGCCTTACATGCTATTGTTTTAACCACAGTCCGACACTGATATTGAAGAGATATTGAAGAAACCAGAATGGTTTCTTCAATATCTTGGCCTACACTGAAAAAAACTTTTTAATTTTGCGTTTTCTTTAAATTTTAATTCGATTATGGGGTTTAGTTTTTGTTAAGTTTTTTTTTAATTTTTTTTATTGCCGTTGTAGGCAGACGAGCATACGGCCCACCTGATGGTGAGTGGTTACCGTCGCCCATGGACTTCAGCAATTCCAGGGGCAGAGCCAAGCCACTGCCTACCGTTTAATACTCTCCACAAGCCTCGTTTGAAGAAGGACATGTCATAGCGCTCGGGAAACACCGTGGAGGGGAGCTCATTCCATAGCCGGAATAAGTTTTAAATTACTACCATTTCACATTAATATCAATAATTTTAAGTGTTTAAAAAAAATGGTACTGGTTTTTTACGCAATGTCATTAGCCTATACAACACTTTCATTTGTTCATGAGAATTACATTATTGCAAATCCTACTTTTTTGTTTGCTTTAATTTATATAAATTGAATAAAAAATCGACATAAAAATTTATCATTGTTGACGAGTCTCGTCATTCTATTAAATTAAAATACCATTCATGAAATCTATATCTATACTAATATATAAATCTACAGTGGTTTTTACGGATGGTCCGTTATAACTACTGAACCATTCATTCGATTAACTTGAAACTTGGTATCCATGTAGAAAATGCATGTACCTAATAGATAGGCTAATATTTATATGAGTGTTGTATGTCGTATTATTAGGGAGAATAATAATGACAATAAATAATAGTGTTAATTTTAAATGCCCAGCGAAGCGGGCGAGTA
This sequence comes from Bombyx mori, assembly GCF_030269925.1. NCBI lineage: Eukaryota > Metazoa > Arthropoda > Insecta > Lepidoptera > Bombycidae > Bombyx > Bombyx mori. Next base: position 11,419,190 of record NC_085124.1, on the reverse strand, counting down.
CGGCTAGTAATTTTATAATACAGTCAAACCTGGATAAGAGAGAGTTCAAGGGAGCACAATCTCATTCTCGCTTATAGAGGTTTCTCACTAACCCGAGTTTCTCGCTAATGCTCCCTTTGAATTTCATTTCGCTATTTTCCGGATTCAAACGCATTCACTATTTAAGTTTATCACTTAATGACAGTACTTTAATTTTCCGTTTTGACATGATGCAGAACAGAACTTTTCTTCGCAATTGATTAACGATAAACTGAGTAAGTCCGACAAACAGGACGGTACACAGGCACACGTGTCCATTCGAAAAGAATGCGATAAAATAACAACGTTATTTAGTTCCACGAAATAGAATAGGTTCAATATTGACGAGAAAACAATTCAAAAACAATGGTAGGGAGTTCCACAAAAGTTAAGAATGAGTCATAAAATAGCAGATGTTAAATTTGTAATTTGTTTTTTCATTTGTTCCTCCTAAATAATATAAATAAATAAAGCTCGACTGTCGCTTATAGAGGTATAGATAAGTAGCAGTCTCACTTACGGAGTTCCATGAGGGAAAAACGACTCTCTCTTATAGAGGTTTCTGTTTCTCTCTAATAGAGGTTTTGGGAGCTTAAAATGACGGGTCCTGGCTATTACTCTCGCTTATAGAGTTTTCTCACTTATCCAGTTCTCACTTACCCAGGTTTGACTGTACTATGATATAATATAAACAATTTTTGAATATTTAAAACCAATATCACAGAACAGCCAAACATAGCCTTCCAGACATCTTCATAAAAAGAACATAAAATTGAACGAATCAATTTATTTAATCGAAACATAATAATTGAGAAATAAAAACCCAATAAACGTACTAAAAGTAGCAAAACTCGAATGTCGAGCGACGCGACGTAAGGCGATCTGTTTTTATCTTTGTCTTTTTGTATCGCGTGAAAACTGGTTGTTATCTTATCAGTCCTCGATAAATTATATGGATGTTATAATAAGAGTGATTTTCTGTACGAGCAGTTAGCAGTAGTGATATTATTACAAACAGGAAACGGTGCCATAAAAATAAATAACAGGGCGTCACTTTCTTGTGCTCAAACGTTTTGAATTTCTTTTAGGTGCATGATTAGTACGGAATAAGAAATTGTTACGGATCTATCTAGCCATTATTGAAACGTTCGCACCATAGATAGACGATAGAATTATCATTCCACCGAAAGGGCTGGTGGTCGTGGCGCCGACAACCGCCGGTCCGGCGTCCCGCGGGGGAGGAGGGTAATGGTTCATGAGTTCTGTCTCATGCTAGGTTTGGACGTTGGTTGTTGAGCGACAGGAGGCTTTAGTCGGTTCGAGTCCGACGTGCTCCGCCCACCATCCCCATTGGGGAAGAGGGAATAGACAATGGGGAAGAGGGGAAGAGGCAATGAGGCTCAAGTTGACAGCCCGGTGCTTTGGTTTGTCGCTGAGAAGCTCGCCGAATCCTCTCAATAAGTCGCGATTCTGATCCGGTGGTAGATTCAACAGAGCACTGCTCTTGCTAGGGCAGATGTTAGGAAATTTTACAGGCTGAGCCCACCCACCACAGGATTAAATCAGACAGGACAGGAACTGGGGGATAGATAGGCTAAAAAACGTAGCTCTATAACTGAGCAGCGTAGCATTGTCTATTTTACCTCTGTAACATAATTGAGGCGCAGAAACGAGTGACATGCATGTTCACTTTCGACGCGGCGAAGCGTTAGTGAAGGTAGCTAGCTTTTACCTTAGAATTTCCTAGCATAGCAACGCACAATAATACAGTAATACCGTTTATATCGTGGTCATTTTTCCAAAATCGTTGTCCATCTCAAGTATACCTTCTGATCGAAATGTCCGGTATGATAAACTAGCCAAGCAAATTATTTTTATTACGCTTTTTTTTTGACGGTTGTTTATTGACATTCGTACCTCAGATATAAAACTTAAAACCTAAACATTTCACTACTCTACCCTGTTCTACCTTTAAATAAGGTTTAGAATTAGTTAGTCAAATTTTTATTTCCACTGATATACATACCTATTTAAGCTCTGGTTTTAATATCATGAATATTTGATTGGTAGGTATTTTAAAACGACACCTTTATGAAACGTTGTGTTTGTGATTTCGCAACAGACAGACAGACAGATTTGATTCCTGGCTGAGTCTTTGCTCCTGGTTGAGTCTATGCTCGCCCACCTATCCTGGTGAAACTGAAAAGGCCTCAGGGCCACCAGTGATCCTTCAATCATAAAAAAGACAGATTTGGCACCTTTAAAGAAATTAATGACGATTGGTATAAAAAACGTAGGATTCAGTAGGTATCCGAGGTACGAGATTAATTTAAAAAATAAACGTGATATGATCATGACATTGTCGGAAGCCAAAATTTTCGATTTAATAAATGAGTATGAATGAAAAGAAGATAGACTGTCTGAAAAAGGATATGCAAGAGAAAGTTGTGAATGCAGAGATAACGTATGGTGATATCGTAGGATGCTGCACCCAACCCACATTATGGGCACAAGCACAAGAAAAAGAGTTCGTTAAGAGCTTTTTTTTCAGATTTTCGCTTTAACCATACAGGTTTTATCTTGCATTTTTTTCTTTAACCAACTATACTATCATATATTCTATGTATTATGAATATTATGCGAACCATTTCACTGGGGGCATGTATTGTGAGCTCGCATGGTAGTAGGATAAGACGGTAGAATAAGATGTGCTGTGCATTCGTATCTTGCGATGCACCGGTGATCGAGTCCCGGAGTCAAGTACTAAGATTCGAACACCGTTGCATCGCTAGATACGAATTCACCGGACGTCTTATCCTTTAGGCCGCGCCATTTACTTTGTAAACCAAACTCCAATAACCACTTCGTTCGTTCAAAATAATCATATGGAACAAAATATCCGTTCTAAGTCGTCTCCCGGCTCGATCTTACTCTCCACTTAAGGTACTCACAGAAGTCGTGAACCTATCACCTTGAGGCAAATCCAATTTAACACCACAATGTCGTACGAAGCAACCAAAATCTAAACATTTGTTTTGTAATGGTCTTCATTTCTACATTGAATACATAAGTAAAGAGAACTTCCTATCAAATTACAAAGGACGAGAGGGATTTAATGAAGCCCACCTTTTGTTAATAATTTGTAAGCGAAAGCGAGTGATGAGTTGGTTTTCCTCAAATTAACAACAGTTCGCGGATAAATACATTTATTTTGTACACGTACCAATTAACGTTACGTATAAAATTTCCTTAATTTTTTTATACCTAACGATATATTATTGACAACAGCAAATCTAAACGACTTTTTGTAAAAATCACATATTTTGAACAGCACGCAATGTATTTAGCATAATTAAAAATGATCTCGTTCGCGTAATCAATAGCGAATCACGAATCAGGCGGAGAGTCGTCCATTAACTACCGACTCATTACATTACTGGTAACCTAAAACATATTTCTTCCTAGCCGAGTCTTAGTCAATATTATTCATTGTTGAAATTAGGTTTTTATGAGTATTTATTATTCTGTAAGCAGCTTTGAAACTATTAAGTGAAAACCATGTCTTTATATAGCATTGTTAGGTTAACAAGATAACGGCCCGCTGGACTTAGAGTGGCTATCTGGTTGCCATCATAACGTGGATACGCTGCCAACTACTTTCCGAGATGAGGTCGAAACCTCAATTTTATTGTACAACGGTTGGTTGTACCTACCCGCGCGTGCTTACAGATAAACTTTACCAGTCACCGTCCTCACGAGCGAACTAACCCATAGACAGAGCCCACTGAGTTTCTCGCCGGAACTTCTCAGTGGGTCACGATTCCGATCCGGTGGTAGATTCTGCGAAGCACTGCTCTTGCTGGGCTATTGTTAGCAAAATCTCTCATGCTAAGCCCGTGAGCTCATCTACCCGTTCGGACGTAGCTGCAATAGCCTCTTAGGCCAGCGAATAGGTAGGGAAACAAAAAAGACAAGCCTTTCCAATACAAAGAACATTACTGCCCATGAATCAGTTTTACATCACCCACGGAAGATGCGGTTAGCCCTATTCTAATCCGGCAGCCAATGTGTCTTTAAGAGCTATAGCTACTATTGGTTTTGAAAACTATTTTCGAAAATTGTGCGAGTTTTTTCGTATTTTGCTTCAATGAAATAAACTTTTCCTTAAAAACCGGCACCACATTGTAGAAACGCTTAGTAACTGCGTGAAAATCGACAACGACCTTCACTTCCATATATTTAATGAGCACGTACTAAATCCGCGAATTCACACGTGATACACCGGTCGTTGCTTTGAAATTGTTAATTGAACTTCATAGAAATTTCGCTACAAGGAATCTCTGAATAGAAGGACCGTGGTGTGAGGCGCGGCGTCCAAAGCACCGGTAACAGGTTATATTTGAGTTTTCGTATGATTCGTATGACTGCAATGGATTGACATTTCGAGTTTAGTTACATTTATATATTTACTAACAATCACGCCACGTTAACTGGTCCCGTGATAAGTTCGTAAAGAACTTGTGTTACAAGTACCAGATAACGGAAATAAATGTAAGATTTTTATTATACACATACATATATTTAATATACATCCATAACCCTGGAAAAGACATTTATATTTATCATACAAATATCTCCCCTTGGCGGGATTCGAACCCGCGACCCCCTTGTGTAGTGACCATGTCACTTACCACTACACCAGACGGCATTGCCACCAAAGACAACCGAAAGTACGGCTCGTTCGAGTAGCTAACAAAATAACATATGTAGTTTAAAAAGCTTTTATTTATTAGGATGCAATTAGGTTATTAAAACAAAATTATAAAATTATTGAATTGTCGACGGTCCTTGATGGGTGTGCAAATTTTCAAGTGAATTGGACATCTTGAAGGCGGGGAAAATGACGTTTAAAGATTCTCTTAACATACACAAAAGAATACATTACAGCTAAGCAAAGTAAAACAAGCTAGGAATATAGACTATGTAGTTTAGTTGAATGTATAAACTTGCCGTTTATACATTCAACTAAACATAATGTAAAAGTCATTTTTTATTTTTATTAACCAAAATATACACCCATAGCTTGAGACATTTCCTATGTGCTCAAACACGGTATAACCAACACGATGACGGCTTACGATTATCAAAATGAATCCATTTTTCATCGCAAGTAACAATGCGGTTCAAAATCCCGTAATCAACATAAGGCATATCTTAAAGCGTTCGTCGCGTTGGTGATCGTTCAGTTTGTGCGCCACCTACTCATCAAGTTTTTTTACCTTCCCTATTCGACACAAATAGACCAATATAATTTTGATGCTAACATTTCAAGCTGATGCTAACTCAGCGGCAGATTGAGTATCGTCAGCTTCCATTATCACTTTTAATACGTCGTTGTTGACTTTAGTTAGACCAGCCCACTGAGTTTCTCGCCGGACTTTCTCCGTGGGTCGCGTTTCCGATCCGGTGGTAGATTCTGCGAAGCACTGCCCTTGCTAGGGCCAGTGTTAACAAAACTCCGGTTTGAGCCCCGTGAGCTCGCCTACACGTTAAGGAGAAGCTGAAATAGCCTCTCAAGGCTATCAGCATAGGCAAGGAAAAAAAGAGCAAGCACGGGGTTCATTTTTAGTTAAAAATTTACATGTTCGAGAAGCGTTCGAACTAATAACGGGTCGTGCGTGCGTTTGTACTGTTCACTCCGTACACGTCATTAATGTTGTGAGCCGTTTGTAGGCCTTGCTACCCGACGGAACTCGTATTCCAAAGCTATTCTTATTTTTATTGTATCCATGTCTATGAAAAACACACAAATTACAAAAAAACAAAGCACTAATAAAAAAACAAATGAGTGAATATGAAAATACTGTTCCAATTTTTTTTTAATTAAATTAGTTTGAATTTAGAATTTATTGGCAGCCATTCATAAATTACGTTTGAAATGTTCAGTTTTGTAAGTTGGAGTTTTGTTTTGTATCCATCCATATATGGAAGCAAAATAGATAAGTTCAATGTTCTCCTCCATCAGCCAGTGTTCTTTTTTTTATTTCCAAACTTGAATACCATGAATTTTTTTTGGAAATATATAATCAGTTTTTTAAAACATTGACAGCAAGATGAACGGGAAATACGATAATTCCAAATCTTGTCGTGATGTGGTGTGATGACTCGTAACTTCAATATTCGATCACTGAGCGAACACTATCTTGAAGCCTTCAACTAAAATCACAATATAATAATAATCCGAAACATCTCGCCTACAATTTCACATACAAAACTGAAGCCAGACACTCCCTAATTTGTAAAAGGGATTTGCTATGATTACTCTGGCTCGAACATAGAACTTCGCAAGTAATTTATTGCCAAGGACTCTCTGGTAACTTAGTCAAAACGTTACGTTCGCGTGCTTTCCCGAATTATTACAATGGATATCGATTGTAATTGTAATATGGATTAGATATTTTTGCGGTGTGATTTCGTTGAGCCACACTGTTATTGTATGAGCGTGAACTTTTTTTACTGGTGTTTTTTTTCCTACCTATGCTGATAACCTTGAGAGGCTATTTCAGCTTCACCCTCTCTCTCTCTCTCTCTATACCTCTCTACGTTTACGGGAGTATCGTGCTTCATTTTTCTTTAACTGGGAGTTTTTTCTCTAATATTTTATTTAAACCTCTCTGTTTCATAGGCTTATTCATTTTCAAGCCAATCGTATGCTTGTAGAAGTATTAACGGCAGCATAAGAAATATATACGGATAAATTTCTATAGGCATTAATATATACGATGATATTTTTACCCTCGCTTATCCTATTAAGTCGAATCTTCGGAAATCTGTTGTTAACACTTCTTATACATTTTATATATTTAGATGCTGAATCAGATCGGGACGCAGCAATTTTTATTTAAATACCAAAAACAGGTACCCGAAGCGAAGAATTAGTGAACGACATTAGCCGCTAGCAACCCGAGTGAAATTTGAACAAAACAAACTGAGAGCATCATTTATCAATAATCTCATTATCTATAATACTAATATTATAAAGCTGAAGAGTTTGTTTGTTTGAGCGCGCTAATCTCAGGAACTACTGGTCCGATTTGAAAAATTCTTTCAGTGTTAGATAGTCCATTTATCGAGAAAGGCTGTAGGCTATATAAAATCACGCTAAGACCAATACCAGCGGAGCACCAATAAATAATGTTTCAAAATCGTTTTTTTTTTCCTTTTGAGAGCTTCCGCTGCGTGCGCTGCAGAAACGGTTAAAGTTTCGATAAAATAATGTAAGACAGAATTGTTCCCCTTTAAAACATCTAAAAAAAAGTCCGCGACATGTGTTGGTTCACTATAACGTTTTTTATTCTAACCAAATTTATTCTAAAATAAAGCATTATTTGTGAACTATTCCACGCGGACGAAGTCACGGGCAAAAGCTAGTATAGATATAATTACCTAAAATTGCCCTAAAAAAACATCAAACTTTATCTCTAAGTACTTTGTAGGCAGAGTGTTAGCAGATCATTCTCGAAAATTAAGATTAAGTAAAGATTTTTTAAGTAAAACTTTTCTAAATAAGTCCCACGCAGGCGTTCGCATCTTGCCGAGCCAAATTAGATTATAAATCATGAATCTCCAAGGTTTGAACGATATTTGAAAGTAATTAACCATAACAACTATTAGGCTTGGCTCAACTAAGCTTGTGTGACCAATGTCTTATTAACTTACACCCTTTAAATTATTACACGTCCCGTACATATTGATAAGGTATAAGATAATAATTCCCCTTAATAAAATGAAACGCTATGTCGAACCCACGTAATGTGGGATAAGGCCTAAAAGAAGTCCTGTACATTTTGTTTGCAAAATCCTTTCGTTTATTGTAAAGAGAAATATCCCGAAAATTCCAACAGACAAGTACAAGTACTTAATAATCGAGTTCAGTCACCTTTTATCCAAAGAGACAGTCGAAACATAAGAAAGACATGGTCGAAATTGAAATGTGTCTGTATTTTGTACATTGAAAATATAACTCAAGACTATGATGTGATTCGTGGGTATCTAACACCGATTTACCATTTTTCGTCTCATTGTAAAGCACAAACTGCCCTAAAGATTGTTTGAAAACCGCTGAAGTTTTAGATGTTGCTACAATCGCGGAAACCGCAGTTATTGTCGATGCAAATCCGTCTAATTTATGGGGAGATTATTTTGCGTTTATTAACCTAATTTAATGCTAATGACATTATGGTATACGGCTTGTTATAATAAACCAAAGACTTAGGTAGAACTTCGCGTAGACTACGCACAAGCTAATCCTCACAACCGGACTGCAAGTACTGTGAGTTAAACGATAATAACGCCTTCAGTGTGTGAAGCAGTGTTAAAGTGTCTGCAGAGGGACTTCGGTTCCCTCTGTATTTTATACCGTATGTTCCATGGGGAGTGCTCTGAGGAACTGTTTGAGATGATCCCTCATCTCCTTTTTATCATCGCACCTCCCGCTATCGAAGCAGAGTTTATCCATATGATCTGGAACCGCTGCGTTCATCGACAGTGCGTTTCCAGAGGTATTTTTTGCCACGTACCATTCGGTTATGGAATGACCCCTCCACGGTGTTTCCCGAGCGCTATGACATGTCCTTCTTCAAACGAGGCTTGTGGAGAGTATTAAGCGGTATACAGCGGCTTGGCTCTGCCCCTGGCATTACTGAAGTCCATGGGCGACGGTAACTAATCACCATTAAGTAGGCCGTATGCTCGTCTGCCTACAAGGGCAATAAAAAAAAGCATTCTAATTCGTGCTGTACTTTGACTAGAGCATTTTCGAAGATATGTGGTAGTGACAATAGTTCTGTGAGTGTCGAGAGATCCCAATTTGATCGCCCCTTGATTTCAATGATAATCAAATGCTTAAAAGAATCGTTAACGTGCCATTCAAGTTTCGGACGCGATTGTAAGTAGCAAATCTCTCAAAAACGACTCGTATCCGACAATATTCGTTTCCGTCGGCAATTCAAACCGGCATTCGTCAGGGAAGGGGCGAAATAAGTAATTAATCGCTCCACTGTCAGTGTGCGACAGCGTCCCTGAAGCGGGGGTTACCTGAATTAGAAAAATAAATTTCACGTACATACATACGTAAAAGGGCTTAATTCACAAAATAACTCGTAAAACTTTAAGAGACGTTCATGAAGTTAAATCTTCGCAAAAATAAAGAAATAAACAGTTCGATTTTGAATTAATAGAAAAAAAAAAAAAAAAACAGACTGAGATATTTGATAAAATTGACCTAGAAGCAGATCTAGCATTAAAAGATGTAAAATGCGTGGTATGAATTTCATTTGATATAAAGTAATTAATAAATACAGAATTAAAATAACATAGAAAAAAAACGCGTTCTTGTCAATGTTTCGTGTTCGCTCATTTTAACATTCCAAGTCGTTTAATCCGTTAAAATGCAAAAGAATTTAAATCATATTTACGAACGTCTGGCAACCTTGCTTAGCAACAGCAAGCCGAGGGGACGCCGAGGGAAAATGTGATCTCGCTTGCAAGTCCCATTGTGGGTCTATTTTATAGTAACGCTAATGTCCCCATGCTTCGCACACACACGTTCTACATTTACTTACTACATTTACTTTCAACCGGTGGTAGGACTTAGTCCGACTGGCTGGCGACCACCCTCCAACTAGAATCCGCCGCCAAATAGCCTAGCTGTGTTCCGGCGTGTGGGTTGGAGAGCCAGTTCTATCCCTTCCCTTTCCCCTTCCTTGTTGGGGGTGAGTCTTGGTTACGCCTGGAACTTGCGGAGCAGACGTGCGTGCGAACTCGCGGGGCGTGATTGTTTGACGGGGGTATAGGGAGACCCAGTGAAACGGTATCCGCTGCCGCCCGCCGGTCAGTAGGGGACCTGAACCCGGGTGTCTCTACTAAACTCCGCCCCGGGAAGCTGTCCCGCCAACCGGTGTAAAATTCTGCCGTGCGGTCGTCGTGCCGGAGTCGGAGACCGGAGTGGATCCCGGCGATCGCACGCAGAGTGGACTGGGGGCCCTTCCATGCCCTGCGTCGGTCTCTCACGCAACCCGTGGTCGAGCACGTACTATGTTCCGCGCTTCATTCAGGTGTTGCCTCGATCTCACCTCTAACATCCTACCTCTCCTAATCCTACTCTCCCGAAATATAACAACTTAATGAAGTCGAAAAAAAAGAAAAGGGTTTTACAGGCGGCTCCCCATTCCACATTTAATGTGGATTTCAGCAATGTCAGGGGCCTACATAGCAACCTTGACGCCGTACACCACCACCTTGAGACGGCGCAGCCTGCCCTGCTTTTTTTAACGGAGACGCAGATATCTGCTCCGGATGATACCTCATACCTTGAATACCCCGGCTACGTATTGGAGCACAACTTCCTGCGTAAAGCCGGGGTGTGCGTATTCGTCCGGGCTGATGTCTGTTGTCGCCGTCTTCGGGGCCTCGAACAACGGGACCTGTCCCTCTTGTGGCTGCGCGTAGATCACGGGGGCCGTAGCCGAATCTACGCGTGCCTGTACAGGTCCCACAGCAGTGATGCAGGTTCAGCTCTGTTTGAGCATGTGCAAGAGGGGACTAACCGCGTGCTTGAGCAGTACCCATCTGCGGAGGTGGTGGTTCTTGGAGACTTTAACGCTCACCACCAAGAGTGGTTGGGGTCCAGAACCACTGACCTCCCGGGTCGGACTGCCTACGATTTCGCCTTGGCCTACGGCTTCTCCCAGCTGGTGACACAGCCCACCCGTGTCCCAGATATCGAGGGGCACGAGCCTTCTTTGTTGGACCTTCTGCTGACCACAGATCCGGCCGGATACAGTGTGGTGGTCGACGCTCCGCTTGGATCGTCTGATCACTGCCTTATTCGTGCTGCCGTTCCACTCTCTCGTCCTGATCGTCGAACGACGACCGGGTATCGAAGAGTTTGGCGGTATATGTCAGCAGATTGGGATGGATTGCGTGAATTTTACGCATCCTACCCATGGGGGCGGTTCTGCTTTTCCTCTGCTGATCCTGACGTCTGTGCGGACCGTCTTAAAGACGTGGTGCTCCAGGGGATGGAATTGTTTATTCCCTCCTCTGAAGTGCCCGTTGGGGGTCGCAGCAGACCCTGGTATAACAATGCCAGCAGGGATGCTGCACACCTCAAGCGGTCCGCATACGTGGCATGGGATAATGCCAGGAGACGTCAGGACCCTAACATCTCAGAGGAAAGGCGGAAATATAACGCCGCTTCCAGGTCCTACAAGAAGGTTATTGCCAAGGCGAAGTCGGAGCACGTTGCTAGAATTGGCGAGCGACTGAAGAGCTATCCCTCTGGGAGCCGTGCTTTCTGGTCGCTCGCCAAAGCTGCAGAAGGAAACTTTTGCAGGTCTAGTCTCCCACCACTACGCAAGTCCGATGACAGTCTGGCCCATAGTGCGAAAGAGAAGGCTGACCTTCTGGTCAAACTCTTCGCCTCGAACTCGACTGTGGACGACGGGGGTGCCACACCACCGAACATCCTCCGGTGTGATAGTTCCCTGCCCGAGATCTGCTTTACACAGTGTGCAGTCAGGCGGGAACTCCGACTCCTGGACGTCCATAAGTCGAGCGGGCCAGACGGCATCCCTGCAGTGGTTCTGAAAACGTGCGCCCCTGAGCTGACGCCTGCGCTAACGCGTTTGTATCGCCTCTCTTATTGCACTAACAGGGTTCCGTCTTCATGGAAGACTGCCCACGTCCACCCTATCCCCAAGAAGGGTGACCGGTCGGACCCATCGAGCTATAGGCCTATCGCGATAACTTCCTTGCTTTCCAAGGTGATGGAGCGAATAATTAATATACAACTCCTGAAGTATCTGGAGGATCGCCAGCTGATCAGTGACCGACAGTACGGTTTCCGTCACGGTCGCTCAGCTGGCGATCTTCTTGTATACCTTACTCACAGGTGGGCTGAAGCCTTGGAAAGCAAGGGCGAGGCTCTTGCTGTGAGCCTTGATATCGCGAAGGCCTTCGACAGGGTCTGGCATAGGGCACTTCTATCGAAGTTACCATCTTACGGAATCCCCGAGGGTCTCTGCAAGTGGATCGCTAGCTTTTTGGATGGGCGGAGCATCACGGTCGTTGTAGACGGTGACTGTTCTGATACCATGACCATTAACGCTGGCGTTCCACAAGGTTCGGTGCTCTCCCCCACGCTTTTCATCCTGTATATCAATGACATGCTGTCTATTGATGGCATGCATTGCTATGCAGATGACAGCACGGGGGATGCGCGATATATCGGCCATCAGAGTCTCTCTCGGAGCGTGGTGCAAGAGAGACGATCAAAACTTGTGTCTGAAGTGGAGAACTCTCTGGGGCGAGTCTCCGAATGGGGTGAATTGAACTTGGTTCAATTCAACCCGATAAAGACACAAGTTTGCGCGTTCACTGCGAAGAAGGACCCCTTTGTCATGGCGCCGCAATTCCAAGGAGTATCCCTGCAACCTTCCGAGAGTATCGGGATACTTGGGGTCGACATTTCGAGCGATGTCCAGTTTCGGAGTCATTTGGAAGGCAAAGCCAAGTTGGCGTCCAAAATGCTGGGAGTCCTCAACAGAGCGAAGCGGTACTTCACGCCTGGACAAAGACTTTTGCTTTATAAAGCACAAGTCCGGCCTCGCATGGAGTACTGCTCCCATCTCTGGGCTGGGGCTCCCAAATACCAGCTTCTTCCATTTGACTCCATACAGAGGAGGGCCGTTCGGATTGTCGATAATCCCATTCTCTCGGATCGTTTGGAGCCTCTGGGTCTGCGGAGGGACTTCGGTTCCCTCTGTATTTTGTACCGTATGTTCCATGGGGAGTGCTCTGAGGAATTGTTCGAGATGATACCAGCATCTCGTTTTTACCATCGCACCGCCCGCCACCGGAGTAGAGTTCATCCATACTACCTGGAGCCACTGCGGTCATCCACAGTGCGTTTCCAGAGATCTTTTTTGCCACGTACCATCCGGCTATGGAATGAGCTCCCCTCCACGGTGTTTCCCGAGCGCTATGACATGTCCTTCTTCAAACGAGGCTTGTGGAGAGTATTAAGCGGTAGGCAGCGGCTTGGCTCTGCCCCTGGCATTGCTGAAGTCCATGGGCGACGGTAACCACTCACCATCAGGTGGGCCGTATGCCCGTCTGCCTACAAAGGCAATAAAAAAAAAAAAAAAAAAAAAAAAAAAACTTAATAGGTATTAAAAATAAATCTATATCTATACATATATACGTTCTTTAATCGACAGTGCAATTACTTTCCACAAAGATTCGTATTGTTAACCAAAATTAATTTTAACAAATCTCAAAATAATCAAATTCGTGATTTTTAATTTGTCAGGAACTCGGCATCTATTTGAAAACCGTTAACCTTGAATATTAACTGCACATAAAACACTAATTCAATTTTAAAGTGTTTAAGAATATCGCCGAAAACAAGTTTTCCTTTTTTAAACAAACACTAGTAAAATTAATGTGTGTTACATTATCAATAAAACTGAGTTCGAAGAAGCTTAATTATTGATCACATTTCCTGGCTTAAATTCAACGATCTACATATTCGTATTATATATTAAATCCAAGTTCAAACGAATGTAGGGTGGAATGTAGGGTGTAACTATACTGAGACCTCAGAACTTATATCTCGAGGTGGGTGGCGCATTTACGTTGTAGATGTCTATGGGTTCCAGTAACCACTTAACATCAGGTGGGCTGTGAGCTCGTCCATCCATCTAAGCAATAAAAAAAAAACACACGCCAAAGTTGCCACGCCGCAAAGTTGAAATTGAAATAAGGTAAGGACTATCTATTTACCAAGCTAAGCATAAATACTTGTCTATATAATAAATTCAAAATTTTCTAAGCCAGCAATCTAATTTAAAGATAGACCTGCTCGTTGACCCTACGTGTTCTAGGATTTTTAATTACATTGCGCGTCGTATACGCTAAACTTATCTCATTTACCGCGTATTTATAAATCATAATTAACTTTGAGGTTACTAAATAACAGTTTGCCGCTATAAAATGACCACGTTCTAGAATCATTATCGATAATTAAACGTTGAATCCACCCTTCAAGTACGATAATTGTTAATTCCAAAGGGTTAGTTCTTTGTGTTATACAGGCCACGGTAAACTCAATCTGATGTATTGATTTTACGCGGCTCTGCGTACCGCGTCTTTGCTAGGGCTGCACTTACATTATTACGCGTCCTTAATAATAATATTTTACTATCAATTCAATAACACAAATTCGTTTTTTATTATATGTACTAATATTACATGAATACCGACACACAATTTGAGGCAGTTGAGAACTTTATAGTATTGTACAAATGTGACGCTTTTCAAAACAGATTTCGACAGAGAAAGAGAGAGAGAGAGAGAGTAAGATTTTATTGCCCACTAAGACATTTAATATAAAAACCAGTCAACAAGAAGGTGCAGTTTGTACAATAGGCGCGGTTTTATCGTTAAAAAATCTCTCCCAGACAACCGTCTTCACATAGGGAAACGGGGAATATTGCGGTTTACTATGACTAACATTATTCAAAGAGATCTCTCAAAATACATCGATGCGTAACTTCGCTACAGAAAAAGGTAAGATAAAAATAAAGAAGCCTTTCTAAATAACCTTAATTCAAATTTAGGTACATACCATCAAAGTAATTTTTCTAAACATTTGACACCGGCAAAGATTGTTTTGTTTTCGCATAGGACTCCCCTAAATCCTGCCACAAGTCTTGGTAGAAAAAAAAGGTAGAGTGACGTTATATATAAGAGCTAACAATGCCCTTATATACCAATAATATATTGGTATATAAGTTCAAGATCTGTGATAAATATATAGTAGGTTACTTAGTTTCGAAATGATATTACGTCACAAGGTGGCAGATGACATTTCGTTACGATTTCATTTTATGCGAACGAAAGCAGATTACATTACGGCCCTCTGATGTAACTGGATACTGTTGCTCGTGGACATCAGCAAAACGACAGTGAACCTACTAATAATTACTTAATCTTTTCAAAGATAATTCGCACAGAGGTATGTATTTTTTTATTTATCGATTAGACAGACGGGTGGACAAGGTGGACGAATTAAAGCATGTACGTACGGTTAGCATGGTATGGACATGTGATGCGTAGAGAGAAGATGCATGTGACTAGGAGATGTATGGAAATGGTAGTGCAAGGTAGAGGGGGAAAAGGTCGACGAAAGAAGAAATGGATGGAGTGTGTGAATGACGATATGAGAAAGAGAGAGGAGTGAGTGTTGAGATGACGGCTAATAGAAGAGAATGGAAGAGAAAAATTAGCTGTGCCGACCCCACCTAGTGGGATGAGGTGGAGAAAAAGAAGAGAAGACGGGTGGACAAGCTCACGGCCCATCTCGTGTTAAGTGTGTACCACCCACCTTGAGACATGAATTTAGGTCTCAGCTCCATAGTGGCTGCCCCACCCTTCGCGGAGTTCGGTTCTTACCCGTGCGGGCTCATAGGACAGCACTGATCCTAACAGCACTGATCAATAAAAAGAATAGAATTATATAGCGTGGAATCACGGAAGACGCGAGTATATAGTTTGTTGGATCAATAAATGCTTTTTGCTTTTGTTTACCTACCTAAGCTGATAGGTCTTGAGAGACCATTTCAGCGTAACCTTAACAAGTAGGTGAGCTCCGTGAGCTTACCTACTCGCAAACGACAGGTTCGGCGAGAACGATGCTCGGTGCTTGAGGTACCTAAAAGTTAGGACCTCTTGTGAGTCCGTGCGGGTAGGTACCACCAACCTGCCTATTTCTGCCGTGAAGCAGTAATGCGTTTCGGTTTGAAGGGTGGTGCAGCCGTTGTAACTATACCGAGACCTTAGAACCTATAGCTCAAGGTGGGTGGCGCATTTGCGTTGTGGATGTCTATGAGTTCCAGTAGCCACTTAACACCAGGTGGGCTGTGAGCTCGCTCACCCAACTAAGCAATAAAAAAAAATACAGTCTGCGCCGCTAACTTCTGCACTACCGAATCTATCGATTAAATGAAAGAAAATAACCCAGATTTGCAGAATTGTGGAAAAAAAAGAAACGGCAACCTTTCTTATTTGTTAATTAAGGTTAATTTGAAAAAATACTTAAACAATTTAAAAAATAAGTATGCTGTAAAATATTATTAAACTTAATTCATTACTTCAAGCTTAATAATTTTTTCAAAAGCAATGCGAGCTTACGTAATGTCGGTGAGGGTATGTAAATTTAATTATTTTTTTTATAAAATAAAATGAACAATGAATATTCAAATTATTTTCTTAGTTCTACTGTGTCTTATATTAAATCATATTATATTAAGTCCAACTTTAGATTATGAAACCCTAATTTTTTTCCATCCAACATTATGTGCCCACTCGCGTATCCAAGTAATCGTATACATTCCGATCAAAAACGAGAAAAAACATTACTTAATACATTGAATACTGAGCGTGTCTTGTGGATTTGTGTGCATTATTTACTGGTGGTAGGACCTTTTGTGGGTCCGCACGGGTAAGTACCACCAGCCTGCCTATTTCTGCCGTGAAATAGTAATGCTTTTCGGTTTGAAGGGCGGGGCGGCCGTTGTAACTATACTGAGACCTTAGAACTTATATCTCAAGGTGGGTGGCGCATTTATATTGTAGATGTCTATGGGCTCCAGTAACCACTTAATGTCAGGTGGGCTGTGAGATCCGATCCGATCATATCCAAGCAATAAAAAAAATATATAAATATCAATTTACGGCATAAAAGTATTTTAATATTATTAAATATCTCTAATTTGTTAATAAGCCATCTCTTCCCAAAAAAATATTTATATAATTTATTTCCCTACCTAATCGTTGGTAGCCTAAGGAGCTATTCTAAGTAAGCACGGTCTGGTAGGTGAGCTAACACGGTTTAACCTGTGAGAAGTGCTTCGCTGAATCTACCATCGGATCGGATTCGCGACCCACTACGAAGATTCGGCCAGAAACCAGTGGGTATATTTATCGACTGACCCGTTGCAGCATCAAATAAGAAGAAATAAGCAAAGCCTTTACGATATAATACTGTTTTTTTTTTCCTATCTACGCTGAAAGGCTATATCAGCGTTATCGGACGAGTAGGTGAGCTCACGGGGCTCAAACCTGACGAAGTTGCTAACACTGGCCCTAGCAAGAGCAGTGCTTCGCAGAATCTACCACCGGATCGGAAACGAGACCCACTGAGAAGATCCGCCGAGAAACTCAGTGGGCTGTGTCTGCGGGTTAATTCGCTTTAATTAATTACACTTAGATACAGGCAAAGAATTCGTTGTTGCATTTTTAATCTAAATATTCAAACCGGAACACGGGACTACGATTAAAATATACAATTTAAATGTAAAAAATAAATAACCTTTTTTTGGCACCCAACTACACATAAAATTCAGCAGAATATATCTCTTGAGAAACGAGTAATCTTGTTGAAAAAAATTTATATTAAACGTGTCTTTAAAGTTTCACATTTTACATAATTCTTATGAGTTCGAAGTCAACTTTTACCGACTAAATTTTTGGTTTAAATTTCGACTTTTTTTTATTTATTGCTTAGATGGGTGGACGAGCTCACAGCCTACCTGGTGTTAAGTGGTTACTGGAGCCCATAGACATCCACAACGTAAATGCGCCACCCACCTTGAGATGTAAGTTCTAAGGTCTCTAGTATAGTTACAACGGCTGCCCCACCCTTCAAACCGAAACGCATTACTGCTTCACGGCAGAAATAGGCAGGGTGGTGGTACCCACCCGCACGGACTCACAAGAGGTCCTACCACCAGTAATTACGCAAATTATAACAAAACAAAAAAAAACCTTCAAATTTCATAAGGATATTTCCCGATAGCATTGTATAATAGATGAAACCAAAACGCAAAATTTACTCGACACAAAAGTAAATTTCGTAAAAAAAGCATGTTTTATTACAGTACAACTACGATGTGCCCGCTTAATAGTCAGGCAGGTAGACTTGGTAACTGTATCGGATAATTAAAATGTAAATTAAAACAGTAAATGTTAATCCGAGTTCGTTCTGAAAGATAAACAAAACGCGGACATTGAATTTGTTAGACGCTTCATAAATTAACTGATATTGATCACGAGGATTCGCTTTTTAGAGCTGAGTTCCACTGTTTTTATAGTTTTTTTTAAATTGATAATAACTTAGACAGGGTTGTCAGCGAAAGCTAATTCGAGTACTGATGACGGTTTCATGTAGTCACGTAAAAAGAAAACTAGAAATAGAGCCAATGAACAAAATTTTAAATCTGTTTAGAAATAAGAAGTATATGGGCTTTTTAATTTCATGCTGCATACGTTCATAACAGTAGGTTAATGTATTCATTTTATGGGAAGGTTTAATTTAGTTTTTATTGTGTGTGTTTTATATTAGGTATTGGATTATGTTCCATAATATTAAAATATGTTTATGGCGTTGTCCAGTTAACATTTCTTTAAAATATCCATTCGCTCCGACTTTGGTTTGCTAGAAGCAAACTTATTAATGAGCTAAGCGTAATTAAAACATTCTTTTATTTTGTTTTCGTTCTCTCTCTGTGTATGTAAGATAACGAAAAATTCTAGACAGAATTCTCACGTCTAGTGGGACATGCACAATTCATCTATACTAATATTATAAAGAGGAAAGATTTGTTTGTTTGTTTGTTTCGAATAGGCTCCGAAACTACTGGACCGATTTGAAAAATTATTTTTCCATTAGAAGCCGACATTGTCCCTGATGAACATAGGCAGGCTACTTTTTTTTATTTTTTTTTTATTTTATTTTTTTGGTTTCATGTGTGTTTTAATGTTTCCGAAGCGAAGCGAGGGCGGGTCGCTAGTATTTTATATTAACGCTCACTAACCGAGAAAATAACAAAGCGACTTAATGCTCACAATAAAATGCTTTAAAAAGTTTTAATTTTGATCACATAAAATTTTCAAAATCATAAAATGTTTTATCTTTTAGGCATACATATGTGCGTTTACTTCATCAAATATATTCCTAGCTAAGCTAAATATTCCGGTTTCAATGAATACAACAGCAGTCCTAATTGGATGTATCTAACAACATTATTATTTTGTTTCTAATCGATTGACAAAGTTTTAATTTACATTGACAGCCTACCCTATAAACTGATAAAAACGACTACTTCGCAATAAATTTAGATAGTAAGCCTATCCATGCGTACTTTCAATTCATCCAACCACTATTCTTTACGCAAACTCTTAGTTTCGCTGTTACATGTTTCCCGATGTGACTCGTTATTCGGTAAAGTCGTATGCCAATACGTGTAAGCCACGTAATTTACTTGAAAAAACTGTATATGCCGTAGAATGCCTTAACTAAATAAACTAGCAGAATTCAGATATTAATAAATATGTTAGGAGGAGATCGCGCAACCACTTTCTAGCTTCACTTCTGCGTCGTTAGCTTATACGTCGATGGATAACAAAATAAAAGAAACAGTAGGCTAGTCAATATCATACATATTATTGTCGATGAGTTTTGTCAAACTTGAGAAAACTTAACAAATGCATACTAGCATTATGTGGGTAAAGTAGCCGTTGTATTATAAAGCTTGATGTCTACGGGCTACGGTAGCCATTTAACACCAGGTGGGCCGTAAGGCTCGTCCAACTACCTATGCAATTTAAAAAAAAAAAAGTTAACTTGGTGGTCTAAATATTTACATTGTCATCTTGTATTCTAATTGTTAGCATATTCTAGTGTCCGATTCAGTTAAAAAATGTTACAATAAGCTAATATTGTCATATGAGGGCAGGTGAAATATCTCAACAGCTGTGTTGATACATTGACCGCTAATAACAGCGAAGCGAAAAAGTGCTTCACTAGTAGATTAATAAATAATAAATAAAATAAAATAAAATAAAATAAAAAGCCTTTTGCTTTTACTTGATACAATTTTAGAGATAAAAACAGTGTGCATACAGAACTTTTCACTTTTTTTAATCTATACATCTATACATATAAATAAAATTGGAGTATCTGCTTGTAATATTGAAATAACCGCTTATTACTACATGCATATGAATAGGTACGGTACATACACCGAAATAGCATTGTTTACAATTTTTGTCTGGTTGTCTGTCTGTCTGTCTGCCTGACTGTCTGTATGTCTGTTTGTTCCAGCTAATCTCTGGAACGGCTGGACCGATTTTGATGAGAATTTCTCTGATAAGTAGCTGATGATATAAGGAGTAACTTAGGCTACTTTGTTTAGACTATCTTCGCCCCGCGGCGTCACCCGCGGTACGACGCATCGTGGGACTCAGCTAGTTATAAATATAATAGCTTTGTTAGCAAGAACACTTTCAATGAAAGGTATAGGCTTCCCCCAGAGCACTAGTAGATTAACAGAACTGTTTGTTAAGATCCTCCCATGACCGCGCCTTGAGATGTGTATCATAAAAGCTCTCACTTCACCGTGGACATTGCCATAATTAAAAACATAAATACCAGCGACTTCATTTTAAACAACAAAAACGCAGGTGTTAATCGATCATTGAGAAAATGGTATCTGTAAATTATAATTTCTAATTTCAACCAGTTATGATTTAAAAAGAAACATTAATAATCGAACTTATTTTTTAAACAATACTATTTATTCAGTAGCTTATTGTATATATATTTTTTGAGAAAGACATGTTGTTACATTTATATAATGAACGTACATAATTGGCTAGACTAGAGAGATATTTCGATTTTTCTGTTACCTCAAAGCTGTTGACTTCGTTAGAAGCATCGCGACGTCAACAAATTTTACTTTGAAACATTAACCTTGTAACCGCTGGTGAGTTTACTTATAACTAGCGGCCCACTCCGGCTCCGCTCGAGTCTTTAACAAAAATTTCAACGATATTTGAAGTTGTTTTATTTTTTTTAATAAAAGAACACTTATTGCGGCATATATCGTTTAAAGGTATAAGAAAGACTACAAAATAATCAAGCGATCTGTGCTTTGAAAAAGAACGATTTCATTCCATAAATGCAATTTTAATCAAACAAAACCTAATTTCCTTTAGATTAATATCTGGATAGCTATGAAAATTACACGAAAATACAGTGGTCCCGTAGCTGTGTGCAAACAAACAAACAGTCAGAGAATCAAAAAACACCGGTTATATTCTATACTTTTTTTTAGTTTTTGCCTTTGAACTTTTATCTTCTTTTCTTAAATACATAAACACACCGGACTTTATGTTTTTTTTATATGTATATATTGATACTTATTTACAATATTTGCGTAGGAACCATTTTCCACTCAAAAACATCCCACGTGTAGCCTTCAATGAGGATTGGATTCTACTGTAATATTACGAATCCTCATTTTAAACATCACAAGAAATATAACTACCTGACTGATATGCTTATGCGAATTTTTTTCCATACTTTAGGTATAGTGTTTGGTAATCACTATTATAAGCTATGTGGAATCTCTGAAGACATATGCTGAGAAAACAGTTCCTGAAGTAAAATAAATGGTAATGGTCTTTACTGGTGGTAGGACCTCTTGTGAGTCCGCACGGGTAGGTACCACTAACCTGCCTATTTCTGCCGTGAAGCAGTAACGCGTTTCGGTTTGAAGGGTGGGGCACCCGTTGTAACTATACTCTTGAGACCTTAAAACTTATATCTCAAGGTAGCGCATTTACGTTGTAGGTGTCTAGGGGCTCCAGTAACCCTAACACCACGTGGGCTATGGGCCTGTCCAACTATCTAAGCAATAAAAAAAAAGCTTCTTAATATAATCGAAAAAATTGTGATTTTTATTTTATTACCTGGTAACATTGGTAACCATTCTTTTTAAATTAGCATCAGAATAAAAACTTCTTTCGTTTGAACTTTACTAAATGTTACATAAAACACAACTAAATGAATTATTCTATTATATTTAAGAAATATTTGTACAGAATCCATTTCAATACCATAATATTAAGTTTAACTCCTCAGCCGAACGTTGGCTATAGTATGGGGTGTAAGTTATACTTAGGGGGTAGTTGGGAAGGGGTGGCAGGCACCCTCGGTCTCTCTCTCTCTCTCTCTCTCGCTGAATAAGAAAATCAAAGGCAAATATATAATTTTCTTAGGTGTTGCTTACTTATTTACGCCTTTCTCAACAATTTTTTGTTAGTAATAATAAATAGGCAGTGTACTGAACTTGCAAGAAAAATATATGGTAAAACAAAACGAGGATTGTGGTAGGATTTTTATTGTAAATATGATTAATGGGCGCCTGCAATTGTATTTAAGTATTGATTAGGTCAAATATATCTTTTTAAACTAAATTAAAACGCAAAAAATTAGCAGCCATAGTTTATGTTCTTCTGCACTATTATATGAATTACATAGATCTCCTTTCTTAAATATATCTGAGAGCAATGACCTGCTCAGAGGTGGTTTTCTCGTCGGAATTTGAACTTTTTTTTTTAATTCTGAAATTGTCTAAATTGAGTATACTTTGTATGAGTATCTAGATGCAACAAAAACAATCTTGAATTGAAACAAACCAAATTGAAATGGTTTTTTTTTATATATCGTGATGAACCTGATGAGGATACTAGGCTGAAGTTAAAGACAATTGTAATTACGTATTACATACGATTACGTAGATACGTGGCAAATTTTCAAAGTTAATCGAACGCCTTTATGTTGGTGAAAATTATGTTAATATTAGATAAATACATCCTGTATTTACAACAAAAGTAATCAGCCAGTGACGTATATTGTCAATATTTTAGCCTCTCTTGTTGGGGGCTGTCTGTTGAGCAGGGGTTGACCGGTGTCCTGTAGGCGGAGTGTATCAGTTCTTGGCAACATTTTCCGTAATCATTAAAACTGCCATAACTTGTAACTGGTTTAGTATATAATAAACGAGGTTACGTATATGTACTTTAAATTGACGAAAGCTTCTTTATTCTGTGGCGGGTAGCCATCATGCAACGCAAGATAATTGACAGATGCCTGAATCTCGCTTACGACATTTTCAAGATAAGCTTGCATATATACAAGTTCCGAACAACAACATTCGGACCGTCGGTCTACCGAGCAATATCACCTGCTCGGTGGAAGAATTTTCCTTTCGTCGTAAACCTACAACTGGAGACCCCGACGTGATCAATTGCAGCCTTCACACTTCATCATCAGCGCTTCAAGAAATTCGGCTACTACAATTCCCGCATTCTCGCAGATAAAAGCAAGTCATCGACAGTCGTCCCACAGCAAGCTCGTATATCCCTACAATTCTTTATTGTACACACAGTTAATATTACAGTAATTGCGATAAGATATAAAAATGACGAGCTTAACTCAACAATTGAGTTTTCTACCAGCTAACCGTTCTTAACGAAGGAAAGCTTTAAATGAATGGGTAGAAGAATACAATCTAATCAATTTACAATTTACAATCTAAACAATAACAATAATAAAAATTAAAAATAAAAACACTAATACATAATATATCAGACTACATATACATACACGCACATATATAATGAAATACATAAAATAAATACATATAAGTAATACTAAATTGATAGATAGTGCTCCTTTAATGCCTTCCTGAATGTTTCCTGAAAGCTTCATCCGTAAATAAAATTTATTTTCTAAAATGCAGTAATTTTCTGATCTGCTCTCGTGTAGTGGATAAGACCGTAATAGATACACCGATTTCCCACCGGTATATTTTAATCCAACTAACGCATTGGATGAGCTATATCCCTGGCTCCAAGACTGTTCATCGTTCTTAGGTATCAGAAATAATCTATTTTTTCATCACACTCATACTATTTGCATTAAATTAAATTAAATAAACAAAAATTAAAACCATTTTTTCAATTTAATCTTGCATTTTTATTGTTATTATATTATTAGAGAAGCTTCGAATTTTTTACAGTTTTTGTGGTCGCGCATAAATTAATGAATGAACGAACGAACGAATGAATGAAGGAGCGAAGGTATGAATGAATGAATGAATGAAAAATAGAATCAGAATCTAGTCAACATTGTATCTCGTACACTCTACGCGTGTTTGTTGGCAGAGTCCCCTCAATTCACGCGGTACCCGCTTCACAAGTTTTTCTCTCCTGACTTGATGCAACTGAATCAACTGTGCGAGACTTTTGTCACTTACAACGAAGGCCAATAAGTCTGTTTAAACTTTATTTCCTAATCGGCCATTATCGAATTGAGTTTCAACTGGCACGTTCCTTAAATCGAAATTTCCGGAAGGGAAACGTCCGGACCGCGCTCTGTAAGTTCGCTATCGGCGACTGACCCAAACATTTCGTTTATTCTTTAACCTGCTTCGACAATAGATACGATAATAACGTTTCTATAGTTATTAACTGAATGACAAATGAAACTTCAACGAGACGGTAACAGAACTTGACTTCAGTATCAATTCGCAATTATAAACAATCGTTCAAAGTATTCAGAATCGACTAATCTAGAGATATGTGAGTACTAAGCATCTATTAAAATTCTATTTATTTAATCTATATATATTTACTGGTGGTAGGACCTCTTGTGAGTCCGCGCGGGCTGGGCAGCCGTTGTAACTATACTGAGATTTTAGAACTTATATCTCAAGGTGGGTGGCGCATTTACGTTGTAGATGTCTGTGGGCTCCAGTAACCACTCAACACCAGGTGGGCTATGAGCTCGTCCACCCATCTAAGCAATAAAAAAATATATAATCTATATTAAAAAAATGAATTGCTTTTCGTTAGTCTCGCTAAAACTCGAGAACGGCTGGACCGATTTAGCTAATTTTTTTGGTCTTGAATTATTTGTGGAAGTCCAGAGAAGGTTTAAAAGGTAGATAAATATGAAAATGCTCGGAATTATATAAAAACAAACAATTTTGTTTTTTCTTTGATGTGTCCCCGTGTCGGACGGATTTCTTTTGTTTGTTTTAAGTTTATTTTATACAAAAGTTTAGGTCTTTTATTTATCGAAGTCTGCCGGGTCACCTAGTATAAAATAAATATGTCTGGTTCGCGAGTCTAAGGATCAGAATCTGAACAATGTTTTGATGGGTATATTTTAGTATCCACGTCATTTACCACGGTACTATTTTTGCCGGATAGCAGTCATGCGTTTCATTGACTCATAAAATATTCCCCGATCGGTATTGTTTTCAAATAAGATTTACAAATAAATTAAGATTATTTATTTTGACAACAAACAATTATTCAGTGGACAAACTTTAAAAAAATAATACCTCTCGTTATGTCATCCAATTAATTACAAATGTCAAAAATAAGAATCGTTTTTTCTTAATCTTAATCGTCTAAGTCGATCCGCCTAATTAATTTATTTGCATTAATACAGGTATGTACTTTATTGTGGTATATTCGTTTTAAAACGCTTTAAGCGAGCAACACGTTAAAACCGGGATGGTTTATTTGCAGATAGCGTCGAACGAACCGATTAGCGTCGCGCGGGCCGACCCACTTACGGCAACTGTTTTGTGGGTCGCTTTATCGTACGTACTTACAAACATTTTCACGCAGTACGCGCGCATCGACCAAATAAATACCTATACGAATACTTTATTGATAATTTCGAATTTCAACACATAAAATACGATAATCGAACTCACAACGAGATACATTAAATATACTAATTTAACTTTTTTTTCCTACCAATGCTGATAGCCTTGGGAGGCTATTTTAGCTTCACCCTAACGTTCGTAGGTGAGCTCATGGGGCTCAAACCGGAGTGTTGCTAACATTGGCCCTAGCAAGAGCAGTGCTTCGCAGAATCTACCACCGGATCGGTAACGCGACTCACTGAGAAGATCCGGCGAGAAACTCAGTGGGCCGTGTCTGTGGTTTAGTTCGCTCGTGGAACCCTTCTTCGCAAGCGACGGGTTCGACGAGGACGGTGACCGGTTATTCTAGCTAAGGTTCAGTATGTACCACAGAGCCCACACGAGCTAAGAATTGGACACATTAAAACTGAGTCAACGGAAGACATAGATATATTTGTAATAATATGGTACACCAAAGAAAACTACAAATCGCAAAGTAAAGAACAAAAGAAATTATGACAATAAATTATTAAAATATTAAATTAATCGTGAAGTATTAACTGCTAATCACGCGAACACTGTTGACGGCTTGAAGAACCTAAAATATACCAATAATAAAATAGTTTTTTTTTCTGATATCCACAGATGTAATAACAGCTTTAAATAATATAAAATTACACTACTCTCGGAGGAGTAGGGTACTAATTATTACGCTCCTTTATTATTTGCGAATAACATAAAACCTGATTTAGTCGCTTCAAAACAAGCAATTTCAGTTTAAAAAGATAAAACGTTATGAGAGAAATATAGTGTTCGGTTAGTGAATTGTTTACACCGGTCCAAGGTCGGCAGTTAAGAAATATGTCATTAACACGGTCTTAATTGCTGTCGAATACTGCTATTGTTTTCGAGGTATGTACAAAATGAGGGCTCGTGTTTAGATTATGTCAATATTTTGGCCGCCTTTCTCTGTCTTTAAACAAAATACAAGAAACGACACAATTATAAATACTAGAGGTCCCGCAGTAGTCGAAATTCGACTATAATTAATTGTTTTTTTTTTGTAAATTTGTACACTATTATGATTGTATTTTATACTTCTATAATCACAAATTTCGCCAAGAGTACACTATAAAAAATACTAACAAAGACAAACAATATTTAATCTCTTCTCAATTTGACAACGACGTCAAGAACAAAAGTTTGACAATAAATACCTATAGTATGCATGCGTGTGTGCGTCAAATACATGGTATGTAGTGTGTGTAATGTTTTCTTTATTGATTTAATGTATCTTTTATGCATTATTTTAAAAAAATATAAGCATTGTGCAATTCTTCTCTATATTCTCTATAAGTATAAGAAATTTCATACTCCTCCGTCCGCGCAATTTTCGTAAAAAGGGATACAAAGTTTTTGCTTCACGTATTAATATATACATTATGTGTTATTCATTTCTCAATTTCCGAACGTTCAAAATATTCTTCGGTTTTCGTGATTTGTAAACGTAATTCAAATAACTTTTAAGTTTTTAGTTTCGCATTTTTTTATTGTTCTTATAAATATTATTTCCGATGATTTTTTATGAATGAAGGATTACTTGTGGCTCGGAGACCTTTCCAGTTTCACCAGGAGGGGTGGGGTTTGCTAACAGCTGCCCGAGCGCCTCCGAAGGAAATCTAACAACTCAAGAGCAACTGCTTCGCGAATGAATTTACTACCGGATCGGAATCGCGACCCGCTGAGAAAATCCGGCGAGAAACTCAGTGGGCTGATGCATGGGTTAGGTTGCACGTCGACCTCTTTGTCGAGTTCGACGAGTACGGTTACCGGGGTCCCTAAGCCTGCTCCTAGTGTTAGAGCTGAAGGATGTTTCGGACGTTTTACGGTTTTCGTGGCTTATGGACGATGAAGTACCACCACCAGCAAGCGAAAGTGTCAGTCGACGTGTGCCCAAAAAAACTTTTACATCGAACCGCATCTTTACAAAGCTCATAGTCATAAAATTTCGAATAGTCAATTGATAATTGAGTACATATTGTATCTGAAATTATCATTCCTATAAATAAAATCAAAGTGTGCGCGCGTGTGTGTGTGTGTTTATTTTTTATTAACGTTCATTGGAGCAAATCCCAATGAATATTTCACTAAAATATAGAAATTAAAATAGATTTATGTAGATATTAAAATGCAGAAAATCCAGACCACGTATAGCTGGAATAGCCCCTTATGCTATCTGCAGAGGAAAAAATCTAGCGAATATTGTCATATATTATAATTTAAAACTAATGAAATCTGGTCACGCGACGCTTTGACTATCCGTAATTCTTTGAAATTTTTCTTTAATACAAAACTTTTTTTCTAATTACTAAAACAACGAAAATGACATAAGACGAATCGGTTGAGCCGTTCTCAAGTGATGCTCTTCATTTTTGTAACAATTGTTCTAAATTTAATTGTTATCATTCTTTTTTTAAATAAAAATTATAATAAACGTTTCAGTTTAATTTAATTTTCTTCAATTGTTATTATTGCCTGGGAAGGCATTTTTTTTGTAGTTTTTTTCTTTATGTGGCCCATTTGAGATACAGCAGTTCCGGAGCAAATGGATACCATAACTTTAATGCCACCTTCGCAAATGATGACTTCCACGGTGAAGCAATAACATCGTGCAATAAAAATCAAACCCGCAAAATTATAATTTGCGTAATCACTGGTGGTAGGACCTCTTGTGAGTCCGCACGGGTAGGGCTATTTCTGCCGTGAAGCAGTAATGCGTTTCGGTTTGAAGAGTGGGGCAGCCGTTGTGACTATACTGAGACCTTAGAACTATATCTCAAGGTGTGTGGCGCATTTTACGTTGTAGATGTCATGGGCTCCAGTAACCACTTAACACCAGGCGGGCTTTGAGCTCGTCCACACATCTAAGCAATAAAAAAAGAAAGCCCTAATGGTAGTTAATGGCAATAACGTCATCGCTTTATTTCAGATAAGAAACCGCATCAAAACTAAAACTAGATAGCCCTTGTTATAGCATCAAAACATTTAATAGTTAGTATACATAGACGTAATTCAACCGATTACATTGAATCGTTAATATCTGTACAACTTCAGTACGTGTTTATTTTAAGAACGGAGTCATTCCGGCGTCGGTATTTTTAGTTCATCGCGTTCGTGTTGATGAAATGTATTAGAGGGTTTTACAGTCAACCTATTTATGTATTCTAATGTTATCGAACAGGTTTTGGCGTTAAATATTTAGGGTTCAAGTGGGCATTGTTTTCGTAGACAGCTGCAAGACCATAATCAGTCTAAATTTATTTTTTCCGGACTGTGAAGTTATTGTTTGGCGGACGTTACTTCACTTCTTGCTCAAGGGCTCAGCCGGGAGGGGGAAAGGGTTAATCACAATTTCCCGAACGCCGCGAGAGGCGCAAAGATTTGAAGGAAACGCTTAGTGACTGTATATTTGGGACAAAGGGAAGATCTTCCACCGTTCGCCATCCAGTGTCGCTGAGATCTGATCTATCAGGACCTAAGGTACCGGTACTGGTTGGTTGGTACTTAAATTGAGTCAGGTCTGTTATAATCAGTAGCGATAATGATAAGGCCGTAATGTTGTCTTATAGAAGCATTCCGACGCCGTCTTAAAATACATATGGATGGGCTCGAGATCTAGATCGTCATGAAGACCTATATTAATCGCGTTTTTATTTATTGCTTATATGATTGGATGAGCTCACAGCTCACCTGGTGTTAAGCGGTTACTGGAGCCCATAGACATCTACAACGTAAACGCGCCACCCAGTCCACCCACCTTGAGATATAAGTTCTAAAGTCACAGTATAGTTACAACAGCTGCCCCACCCTTCAAACCGAAACGCATTACTGCTTCACGGCAGAAATAGGTAGGGTAGTGGTACCTACCCGTGCGGACTCACAAGAGGTCCTGCCACCAGTAAAATATAAGTAACATAAATTCGACATACAACTTAACCAATAAGAGACAACTCACTGAGTTTCTCGTCAGATCTTCTCAGTGGGTCGCGATTCCGATCTAGTAGTAATTTTATCGAAGCACAGCTCTAGTAGAGCAGGTGTTAGCAATGTCCATTTTTCTCATAAATACTGTCAAAAGAGCATAATTTAGTTTTAGTTCTTTTTTTTTGCTTACCTTTTGACTACTATTAACAAAATTAATACATAATTTTATCTTACTTTAAAGGACAGAGAATGTAACTTGCAAAGATGATTAATATTAAAAATATCAGATGTTAAACCTTTAAAACACTCTCCTGTAAAATTAGTAACTTTTGAAATTATACAGTTTTAATGCGAGAAGACGATATGTAATAATATACTAGACGATGACCGGTTTTTTTTTTTTATAACACCATCTTGTTGTGTCTTTAAAGCGGTTAGTTGCCCTCAATTAAGAAAAATAGTATTATTATTCGCCAATAGATGTCGGGAAGAGTTGATTATTGAAAACACGAATAAAACAACATTTTCTGAAAATAAATCGTAGCTAGATCGATGATTTATCACCCCCGAAATTCCCTGTATACTAAATTTCATGAAAATCGTTGGAGCCGTTTCCGAGATTCAGATTATATATATAATTAATATACAAGAATTGCTCGTTTAAAGGTATAAGATAAGCTATCTATACATTAAAGAAGAATTTCGATTAAAGAATTTTCATAATTATTTTCTAATACGTCATTCGTTTCATGATAAACGAAAGGTTCTGAAATGTCCGAGGTCAGCGCGAGATTTATGAGTCAATATTACGTAACTGATGGTGCTTGCTTCGCGGCTGACATGCGATTCCGAGCCTTGTTCCCTACGGAACAGAACGTAAATTAATTCTTGAGAATGTTAATTGAGCGTCTGTTAAAAATTTGTTTTTTAGGAACCTTTAATTTTACATTATTGAGTGATTGATATAAATAGAATTACGGTGATTTAGTTTTGGCTAGGGTTAAAAGCGTTATTATGATTTTTCGATACTGTTGCGTTGTGAGCATTAGTGAGTGCTTCAGAAGATCTGTAAAAGCATTGATTCGTGCAGAATCGGATGCTCTTACCGTGTAAACGAATGTAAATTAAGCTATTCAGAAGATCAGATTAGACCACTGAGTTTCTCGCCGGATTTTTTCAATGGGTCGCGATTCCCATCCGGTGGTAGATTTTGCGAAACTCTTACTAGGGCTAGTGTTAGCAAATTCTCTCAGGTTAAGTCCGCAAGCTCACCTACCCGTCCGGGCGTAGTTGGAAATGCTGGAATAGCCCCTTAGACTGCCGACGAATAGGTAGGAAAAAAGATCATATCAAATGCTAAATCAAAACGAGGCACCTAATTCTAAGCTTGTTCCATACTGGCCAACCTTATTACGATACTATGAGCGAACAAAAGATTACGCATAAAAAATAAGAGATTGAATAAACTAAAAGTCGTCGATAGGACAACAAAAAAACACAATGTCAAATTATCAACTACGGCAGCTTATTTACGTATAAACATAAAAAAAAATACTCCAACTACTCGTTCTCTCCAATATACAG
The DNA here is from genome assembly GCF_030269925.1 of Bombyx mori. Classification (NCBI taxonomy): domain Eukaryota; kingdom Metazoa; phylum Arthropoda; class Insecta; order Lepidoptera; family Bombycidae; genus Bombyx; species Bombyx mori. The sequence continues at coordinate 11,387,973 of NC_085124.1, read as the reverse complement.
AATCTAACATTGGAGTCTTTTGTTTCTTCAATCAAGTATGTATTCTCTTCTCTCTTCTGTTCTTCAACCCGTGTCCACGGAATGCTGAGTGTAGGTCTCTTCGAATGCACCCCATTCTCTTCGGTCTCTTGCCTGTCTCTACCAACCACTTTGACTATGTCATCCGTCCACCACGTTGACTATCTGCCCACGTTACGACGTAAAGTACGAGGTCTCCACTCCAGTACTTTTGTGCCCCACCGATTGTCAGTGCGACGGCATATGTGGCCGCCCCACTAGCACTTTCTCCGAGCAATCACTTTGGCTATGTTAGTCAAATCAGTTCTTCTGCGGATTTCGGTATTGCGAATTCTATCCCGTAGAGAAACGCCTAACATAGCCCGTTCCATGACTCTTTGCGTGGCTTACATTTTGGTCATAATTTGCTTTGTGAGCGTCCATGTTTCGGCCCCATACACCATCAGAGGGGAACACATTGCCCGAATGTCCACCTTCATGCACAGACAATCAAGTTTTACTAGCCATAAAAATTTCCACCGATCCTCAAACTTCATAAGTTCAAATATGCAGGGCAGGTCTAAGGTAGATTTTAGCAAAAGATTTCAGGCTGAGCCCAGTTGTTACTCGCACTGTAAGGAGGATTTCAGTCTTGGTACCACTAGAGACAGCGGAGGTAACTATTAAGGCAAACTGCGGGACAAGTAAAAAAATAAACAAGTAAAAAAATAAACAAGTAATAAAATAAACAAGTAATCAAATAAACAAATAAACAAGTAAACAAATGCCACAAATAAACGTGACTGAGTTTGACTGGTATTATTTGGTATTGCCAAAAAAAACTCAGTTATTTTCTTTAGAAATCACAAATCGCGATCATTACATACACTAAATATCAATTTTATTATATGGAATTCAGTTTATCTGCACTATACTCATGCGAAGCTTGTTCACGGACTAAAATTAAATCGGATGACAGCATTCATTCCAGACAATGATACATTCGTGTTTACAATCATAGTACTCATACTTTAAAACTCGAAAACCGTATTCTGGAAGGCTTACCAAGATGCTTCGACGATTTAAACACCTTTAATAAACATTAAAGCAACCAGGTAGGTATCCTAACCCTCAGACACAGCTCACTGAGTTTCTCGTCGGATCTTCTCAGTGGGTCGCGTTTCCGATACGGTGGTAGATTCCGCGTAACCCTGCTCTTTCTAGGGCTAGTGTTAGCAACGTCCATAAGTTAGAGCCCTGTGAGCTCACCTACTCGTTCAGTGAATCTAGTATGAGTAGTATGACCCCTCGATGTCACTACAATAGGTGGGTAGGACAAAAAAAAGGTTTCCGGAACGTGAAAAGTCCAAACGAATACGCAATTTAATTTTTTAGTATCTACAGGTGTAAATCATTGCATGCAAGATATGTAACAATAATAAGTTTTTCACTGGTGGTAGGACCTCTTGTGAGTCCGCACGGGTAGGTGCCACCACCCCGCCTATTTCTGCCGTGAAGCAGTAATGCGTTTCGGTTTGAAGGGTGGGGTAGCCGTTGTAACTATACTGAGACCTTAGAACTTATATCTCAAGGTGGGTGGCGCATTTACATTGTAGATGTCTATGGGCTCCAGTAACCACTTAACACCAGGTGGGCTGTGAGCTCGTCCACACATCTAAGCAATAAAAAAAAAGTGGTTCATATACATATAAATGTCATAAGAATCATTTCGCATTGAGTTACTTGTGCATTTTATAAGCTCTTAATCTATTTATATGTATGTACGACACATAAAATCTTACATAATGAAAATCATCTGTACTAATTTTACATTTTTATTTTATTGCTTAACTGGGTGGACGAACTCACAGCCCACCTGGTGTAAAGTGGTTACTGGAGCCCATAGACATCTACAACGTAAATGCGCCACCCACCTTGGGATATAAGTTCTAAGATCTCAGTATAGTTACAACGGCTGCCCTACCCTTCAGACCGAAACGCATTACTGCTTCACAGCAGCAGGCAGGTTGGTGGTACCTACCCGGGCGGACTCACAAGCGGTCCTACCGCCAGTAATTTTACGTGTTTTGATTTTTATTACACGATGTTATTCCTTCACCGTGGAAGTCAATCGTGACTCAACATTTGTTGAGTAAGTATTACATACGTATTACATAAAAATGAGAAACAAAAAAAAAACAATTTTATCGAGCGTAATGTCAAAGTTTAAATTCAAAATTCGAAATCTAGTTAGTTCGTCACTATATAGAATTGTACAGTGCAGCAACCATGCAGCAACCGTTCAACTGTTGCATACTGTAATTACTTAATAATAAACGCTTCCAAGGTCACTCGACGCCATTTTCGATAACGTCTCGCTGTCACCTCACCACTGACTGAGTGCTTAGTGCGAGTTTTTTAACGTTTTTTTTTTTTTTTATTCCCTTTCTGGGCAGACGAGCATACGGCCCACCTGATGGTGGTGGTTACCGTCGCCCATGGACTTCAGCAATGCCAGGGGCAGAGCCAAGCCGCTGCCTACCGCTTAATACTCTCCACAAGCCTCGTTTGAAGAAGGACATGTCATAGCGCTCGGGAAACACCGTGGAGGGGAGCTCATTCCATAGCCGGATGGTACGTGGCAAAAAAGATCTCTGGAAACGCACTGTGGATGACCGCAGTGCGTTTCCAGGTAGTATGGATGAACTCTACTCCGGTGGCGGGCGGTGCGATGGTAAAAACGAGACGTTGGTATCATCTCGAACAATTCCTCAGAGCACTCCCCATGGAACATGCGGTACAAAATACAGAGGGAACCGAAGTCAAATTGGTATGGAGTTGGAACGTTTGCCTATGTTTGCTGCTACGGGCACTGTTCCAAATGCATACAAATTTGCGTTAACTTTTACGCTATCGAGAACGTTAAAAAACTCGCACTAAGCACACTGGTTTGGCCCGTCGACCGAGGGAACCGGCGGTCGTGTTGCTGGCGGCCGCCGGTCCGGCGTCTGGGGGACGGCGGGATGGATGTAATGTGCACTGCGTAAACCCTGTCCCGCCGTCTCAATAGCTCCGACTGGGTTCCCACCCGGTCCGGGGTAGGGCGCCGGCTGTGAGCGGCAGGAGTTTTTAGTGAGGTTCGACTCCCACATACCCCACCTGCTGTGCGGGTGGGGATCCGGAGATTTTCTCCTGTGGAAAAAAAAAAAAAAAAAAAAAAAAAGCACACTGGTCAGTGCGACTTAACATAACTCAGCGTGATCGAAAATTAATTTCTCTTCAACATTCAATTACATGCGACGGACGATTTGTTATCACTCCAATATTAATGTTTATAAACTTGCTTTACTGTCTTAGATACACAATATTGTCACAACAATATTTTTACTGGTGGTAGGACTGCCCATTTCTGCCGTGAAACAGTAATGCGTTTCGGTTTGAAGGGTGGGGCAGCCGTTGTAACTATACTGAGACCTTAGAACTTATATCTCAAGGTGGGTGGCGCATTTACGTTGTAGATGTCTTTGGGCTCCAGTAGCCACTTAGCACCAGGTGGGCTGTGAGCTCGTCCACCCGTTTATAACTGACATGAAGAAGCGACAATCTAGATTCGTAATTTGCATCTGTACCTATAAGAAAATAATCAAGAAACATAGATAACAAGAATGCCCCAAGCAAGCCTGTTCAAATACAATATTTATTTAAGCAAATTCTTAAGAGATAAGCGAGTGTCGGAGCTATTGGAAAACAGCTGTTCGCAGTCAGCCAATAAAACATTCAATACAGAGCTGATTACGATATTATGAACAAATAATTTTGCATTAAACAAGTTGTATTCAAAACTAGCTGACCCGGCTGACTTCGTAGTGCCTCAATCGAGAAATAAAAGACCTAGACTTTTGTATAAAATAAACTTAAAACAAACAAAAGGAATCCGTCCGACGGGGGACACATCAAATTAAAAACAAAATTGTTATTTTTATTTAATTCCGAGCATTTTCATATTTATCTACCTTTTAAAGTTTTTAAACCTTCTCTGGACTTCCACAAATAATTCAAGACCAAAATTAGCCAAATCGGTCCAGCCGTTCTCGAGTTTTAGCGAGACTAACGAACAGCAATTACTTTTTATATATTATATAGATAATGTATTTGAATTGTTAAGTCAGTGAGAATTTAAAAATAATTATTATATCAGTATTACAGCCCACAGAATTATATCTTATCGAATTTGTTTGCTATTCGATGTTGATTCGGTAAATAATTTCAATTTTGCGGTATATAATTTCCTACTCGAATAATTCCAACTACGGACGGAATAGTTTCGCTCACTGATGTATACCTACATTTTTGTTTGAATGTAAACACTTTATTTGTTGACAGTGTCAGGATAATTAAGCTTTACTGTAAAATATTAAGTATTTAGATTGTATTGTGGAAATAAAATAAAAACATTGAAGCTAAACAAAATACTAGTAGATCTTTTTCCTCTTCCCATTAATTAATCGATTCACAGTACTTACCAGTTTATTAGTTATTTAAATGATTCCGGAATCAATATAGCTTAACAAGAAGATGTGACTGCTTTTTATTATTAAGTATCGATTATGTATCGATTAGAACTATCGATATAATAAATCGAAAGTGATCAATCGCAGTAATCGAAACACGATTATTTAGTTAGTTGATAGAAATTCACACTGTATTTGTAACAAAGTTGTATTCATCAATACTAGTACTTGAGAACGAGGTTTAGTTAACCGTAAATTATTATTAACATTGGTACATTTATTTAAATCCCTACGTAAGATGGAATAAATCGAGCCGCGCACGTATTGAGTTCTTATCGTGAATAAATAATGTTATTTGAACCTCGACGAGGGCCAGGCGGCCGTCCTATGTTGTACGCCAACAATCGAATAAACTTTTCTATTTACTGCCTTATGACATCGAGATAAAGTCAACAATACAGTGCAGGTTATGAGCTGTGTGTACGCTTGGCAAATAACCGCAATGCAATGATTAATATTAAAATCTTTGAACTCGATTTACCTATTCGAATAATTAAATCGGATGCGCATCTCCAAGTGTCAAGTTTTTACGAACTGCAAGCCGATTACCGGTTTTCGATGTAAATTTTGTCGAGTTATATAAAATGTAACGTATCTAAAGAGCACGGGACTACTTTATTGCTTTCGTTCCGCATTACTTCAACATTTTTAAAAAAAATAAAATGTCATGGACGTCATAATTATGTGTTCCGCATAATTTGATTGATTTTGATCATTTGATTCTGTGAGAAGATACGGAGAACTTAATCTTATTTAGTATAGCGACATCGAAGTTAAATAAAACAAGACCAACCATATTGTTATTAGGTAGGTTATCTTAAAAATCTAAATAGGTACAGCAAATTCATTTCACATAAATGATATGGTATGAAAATAAACATAACTAATTATTATATTCACGATTAAAATTAGTACACTCCAAATTTATAGTGTATGTATATGTGTGTTGGTTATGTTGTAAGGATGCGTGTGTGTGTATGTTAGTATGAGAGTGTGTGACAATCTAAAAGCAAGCAAGCCAGCAAGCTAAAATGTCACTCGAAACCAATACTAGTTGTATATAGCTTTTAATTTACTAGAGGTCCCGCAGTAGTCGAAATTCGACTATAATTAATTGGAATCAGTTTGTACATATTATGATTGTATTTTATACTTCTATAATCACAAATTTCGCCAAGACTACACTATAAAAAATATTAACAAATACAAACAATATTTAATCTACTCTCAATTTGAAAACAGACGTCAAAAACAAAAGTTTGACAATAAATAGTATGCATGCGTGTGTGCGTCAAATACATGGTATGTAGTGTGTGTAATGTTTTCTTTATTGATTTAATATATCTTATTTGCATTATTTAAAAAAAATATTAGCACTGTGCACTTCTTCTCTATATTCTCTATAAGTGTGTGAAATTTCATACTCCTCCGTCCGCGCAATTTTCGTAAAAAGGGATACAAAGTTTTTGCTTCACGTATTAATTAATTAATATATATGCGCCCCAATGACCGTGATGGTGCCCGAATATGGATTGCTACAGTGAGAAAAATGTTAAATTCATCGTTGTCTTGACTGTCATTAACATTAACGTTATTCATCAGAATAAATGAATACAGACGTATGTAAATCGAATGTATTAAACTCAAACGCACGATAAAACCGTGCTTTACAACTGAGTACGACTTTATTATGAAAATCCAGGCAAAGTTACATTTCAGACGGCCCTATCACTTCATGTCATGGTAAGCCCACTGAGTTTCTCGCCGGATTTTCTGAGTGGGTCGCGGTGGTAGATTCTGCGAAGCACTGCTCTTGCTAGGGCCAGTGTTAGCAACACTCCGGTTTGAGCCCCGTGAGCTCACCTACACGTTAGGGCGAAGCTGAAATAGCCTCTCAATGCTATCAGCGTAGGCAGTAAAAAAAGTGATGGTAAACATTACGCACACTAATGCTTTTTTCAGGTATTGAACTCAAAATTTCTCAAAATATTACTTGTTTTATTACGTAATTTTCAATTAATCCATTCCATACAAGCTCACGGAGCCGAGAGTTCGCACTTGCGCTGTGTAGGCCTTCTTTAAAAATGAATTCTACGTTCCAATAGCGTTGCCGCGTTGTCGTAACGTTGCTGACGGCAGAGAGAGCGGCGCGGCCTCGGACGTGACGTCACTGAGGTCGCGCTCGCAACACGCTTCCTACCTACGAGTCAAAGCCAACTCGATCGCTCGATTTTATTTCGAACTAATAGTAATCCCGCAGTATTCGAAATTCGACTATAATTAATTAAAAAATTTGAACATTATTAGGGTTCTATTGTCAAAGATTTTAAAGATTATACTTCTATAATCACAGATTTTCGCCAGGACTATAACTATATACAAATAATATTAAAGACAAACAATATTGATCTATTCTCAATTTGACTACAGACTTTAAACAATAACAAAAGTTTGAGAATAAAAAAAGAGTACATATGTATACATGTGTTGTGTCAAATACATGGTAGTGTGTGTATTGTTTTTCTAATTGATTTAATGTTTATGCGTAATAAAAAAAATATTAACATTCTACACTCCTGTATATTGTGGGAATTTGCATACTCCTCCGTTCGTGCAATTTTCGCAAAACAGGGTACAAAGTATTTGCTTCACGTATTAATATATAGACATCACAGAAATAGAACACTTTTTATTCGTACCTATTCGCTAGGAGCCTAAGGGGATATTCCAACTACGCGCGGACGGATAGATGAAGTCACGGGTTCAACGTGAGAGAATTTCCTGACACTAACCCTAGCAAGAGTAGCGTATCGCAGAATCTACCACCGAATCGGAATCGCGACCCACTGAGAAGAACCGGCGAGAAACTCAACGGGCTGTCTCTATGGGAAAATAAGACACTTTTCAAACGATCATCTAACCAAACACGTATCTATTATTTCAAAGAAATTGACACGTGTTTAATGTCATTCTCTAAAGTTTCGAAGGTTTTCGTTTCTGTGACTAATTCTTGTTTGTACTCATCATTCTTATTTCAGATATTGAAAATTTAGGTCAAGAATAAGGTACCCTCGCAGCTCACACACTCATCGGCCTTAAGGTCTTTTGTTATGTACGTACTCGTATAAAAGGCCAATAAAAGTCACTATTAATCAAATCTAAAGATTCACTTGTAATTTTAGCGACTAGAGGTCCCGCAGTAGTCGAAACTCGACTATAATTAATTGGAATTGTAAGTTTGTACACTATTATGATTCTATTTTATACTTCTATAATCACAAATTTCGCCAAGGCTACACTATAAAAAATATTAACAAAGACAAACAATATTTAATCTCTTCTCAATTTGACAACAGACGTCAAGAACAAAAGTTTGACAATAAATAGTAAGCATGCGTGTGTGCGTCAAATACATGGTATGTAGTGTGTGTAATGTTTTCTTTATTCTTACATACGTTTACGTACATATCTTTTATGCATTATTTTAAAAAAATATTAGCATTATGCACTTCTTCTCTATATTCTCTATAAGTGTGCAAAATTTCATACTCCTCCGTCCGTGAAATTTTCGTAAAAAGGGATACAAAGTTTTTGCTTCACGTAATAATATATGCTCGATATGCTCTAGAGTCTAGAATAAGTATCATTTAAAATGAATATTCAGAGTCAAATAAGTACTTGTACAAAGATGAGTTCAGATTTGGTTATGTAGTTATTTGTTTCCTAAACAACATACGATAAAATAAACTAGATAAGATTCAAGCAAGTAATAGAAGAGGCCCGTTGTTTTTTTCATAATCCAAATATACTGAAACATCCTGTATTTTTCCGGTATAGAAAGTTTCTTGTCAATTTTGTCACTGTCTGATTCAGTAGCTATAACCAGTTGATACTTAAAATTACGAACCAATGAACACATTCTCATATTTATTTTATTCATATGTTCATATAATGGTTGGATCATTACTACAATAAAAACTATCCTGTTAATCTAACTATCTTTATGCGAAATTTTAACATTCATTCAGCCATTTTAGCGTCTTTGAGTACAAACATCAAAACATAAAAAAATGACATTTATTTTATTAAGTCTAGATGATTTCGTCATATTGATGAAAATATAAGAGTTAAAAAAACATTTCACAGTAGTATTTATATTAGACTAGCCGTACTCGCGCTTTGCTAGCCGTTTAAAATTAACATTATTATTTATTTTCATTATTATTAGGGAGTCCAACACTCATATAAATATTAGCCTATCCATTAAGTACATGTATTTGCATGGTTCAGTAGTTATAACGGTACATCCGTAAAAACCACTGTAGATTTATATATTAGTATAGATGACGTAGATTAATTAGGTAGATTAGGATATGACAGGTCGCTAGATAATTCACGGAGAGGGTTTATTCGGCTATTATTCAGTAGATTTTTTTTATTGGTTAGATGTGTGGACGAGCTCACAGCCCACCTGGTGTTCAGTGGTTACTGGAGCCCATGACATCTACAACGTAATATACGCCACACATCTTGAGATATACTTCTAAGGTCTCAGTATAGCCACAACGGCTGCCCCACCCTTCAAACCGAAACGCATTACTGCTTCACGGCAGAAATAAGCAGGGTGGTGGTACCTACCCGCGCGGACTCTCAAGAGGTCCTACCACCAGTAATTACAAGTTCGACCTCTTCCAGGTTCTATTTTCTGTCACTCATTCGAAGTGGTGACGCCATAGAGCGAGGACGTCAGTCTAGGGACCCTAACAAAAAAAAAACTTTAATGTTCTTATGAAACTCGATAAAACACCGCATCGTTCGCTCGATCGCAAACTTTCCACTACCGTTGCTCGTCGCGCTGTAAATTCACTTTCTTTTCTGACACAAAACACTAATAATTCATCGACGCATATTTGTTAACAAAAATAAATATAGTATTAGCTGCAAAGGTTTTATTAGTTGGCCTTAAGATGCAAAGCAACAAAAATGTGGGTTTAATATCAATTTTAAAGAATCATTGAGACGTTCTCCAAGCGAATTAGTGTTACAACCAAAAACGCATATCACTGCTGTTGCGGACTCAAATAAATAAATAGTTTGATATCCGCTAATTGTTTGTAATGATTATTTAACGATGCGATACGATAATGTGTAAACGAATCATTGGACAGACATGAATTTAGGGTTGTCAGTCAGATATTTTTTACAATACTTTTTATGATCCCCATTATTTGGGTATCTTCCAAATAGTTGGTGAGTAGAGCGACTGTGACATATCGATGGACAGGCACGACGAAATAATGAGGAATTCGTTTTTTTTAGTGTAATATGTTAATATCGAAATTCAAATATGTTAAGATTCCAAAAAAAAAAAACCTACTTGCGTGAATGTAATTTGACCTTCTATGTATCATTAAAAATTTTAATTAAAAATTAACTTAAGAGCGTTCCTTCTATTATTTGAAATGTAAATTTACCGCGACCTATATTACGAGTCCTTCTTCTAATGAAGTTTGACTAGAGTCGTAGTGGGGCAGTGGCTCATTATTTACCTATCTATTCGATGGTAGCCTAGGGATTAATCCAGCTACGCCCGAACGGGTAAGCGATCACACGGGCAAACTTAAAAGAATTTGCTAACACTAGCCCTAGCAAGAGCAGTACTTGCAGAATCTACCACCGGATCGGAATGGCGACTCACTGAAGAGAGGTTCATTTGTGAGCGTTGGTCAGACATGATGTATGCTCGCTCTAAGACAATAACAAAAACGATATCTTCTTCTTAGTCGCATACTTCATTGCTGAAGGTCGTGTCCATGAAAGTCCTTCGTGGCTCTTTGTACCATCAGCTTCCATTTCCTTCGGTTTTCGGCTTCTCTCAGGGCGGTCGCAACAGAGAGTCCAGTGAGCGCAGCTATCTGATCTTCTACGTTGCCTACCACAGTCAATCTTTCAAGGTATTCTGGTGGCCGCCGAGCAATGTGACCAAAGTAACCCAGAACCTTCTAAGAAAAACGATATACATGTATATAAACTTTACAGAAATAACCAATGATCGTGACTGTTTTTAGGTATATTTAGGTTCCTAATTATTGAAAACTGAGGGTTACACGAGAACAGCTTTTGAAAAATTTGCATAGAAATTAAAGAGTCTCACAATTAGGCAACTCACAATTAGCAACTAGTATTTTTTTAAACAGCTTTGTATAATTTAACAGGTGCGACAACTTTATATGCACCTGCTTTTGTTTAAATACATGCAAAATATATCGATTATCTCGAAAGCCATTTCCTGTTACCAAGAAATAGTCTTCTAAAAGTCAACGTTGTAAATAGGTAAGGTACTTATTGAAAGTTCAGTGTATGCTGTTTTTTAGTTTCAAAATTGTATAGCCCGCTGTGTTTCACGTCGGATCTTCTCAGTGGATCGCGATTCCGATCCGGTGGTGGATTCTGCGAAGCACTTTTCTTACTAGGGCTAGTGTTAGCAAATTCTCTCAGGTTGAGCCCGTGAATTCACCTATCCGTCCATGCGTATCTGGAATAGCCCCTAAGCTACCAGCGAATAGGTTTTTCTTTTTTTATCACAAAATCGTTTTCACCTATGTCTAACTTTATAGATTTTTGGATAACATATTTCTTTTAATTATCAAAAAAGTGGCCTTTTTTATTGCTTAGATGGGTGGACGAGCTCACAGCCCACTTGGTGTTAAGTAGTTACTGGAGCCTATAGACATCTACGACGTAAATGCGCCACCCACCTTGAGATATAAGTTCTAAGGTCTCAAGTATAGTTACAACGGCTGCCCCCTCCTTCAAACCGAAACGCATTACTGCTTCACGGCAGAAACAGGCAGGGTGGTCGTACCTACCCGTGCAGACTCACAAGAAGTTCTACCACCAGTAAAAGATAAGTCACCCAACTACCGTGCTCGTTTATCGCTTGGATGCGACTATGCCTGCGTTCAAATCCCGTTAGAAGACACAAATTTTATTTAAAAAAAAACCCGTAACTCGTCTTGACGTACGGCTCACACATTGTACGAATAACATCATATAATAAAATCTGAACTCGCAAAATTTGTAAATTTGCGTAATGGCGGGTTACTTGGTGGGAATTGCTGGCTCGTGTCCTTTTACATTGACAATGTCTGGCCTGAGTTTATTTAAAAGTATTCAAGTCATTTTGTTTTGATCCTTTATTAAATACATTATCTAAATATAAGTGATTCCTTATTTTAAATAATTTATGATAGGCAAGAGTGCTCGCAGTTCCTCGCATTAATATTAGTTAAAACGGTCGCTGCGGATTAAACTTATAATCTAAATATAGTAATCGGCAAACTTCTTGAGCAAATGACCTTGACTGCGCAGAACCGAATTTTAGATCACTTTGGTGGTGAGGGTGAGGCGCGACGGCAGGGGAAATCGTATCGAGCGCGTTATTGGTAGATCAGTCGAACCTTGCGTCCCGCACCGCGCCCTCATTCCGCTTGCTCCCAAAAGTACGCTTGCGTACAGTGGAAAGTCTATCGTTATTAATCGTTAAGTTATTTGTTATAATTGCTTGTGGACTTTGTTGCCATTGCTATTTGTTGAGTGTTTGTTGATTTTTTATAAAACATACACTATGCCGTGACAAACTGGTGTAGTACTTAAAAGAAAGGGTAGAAAATTTGTGTACGACGTATATTGCTTCATTATAAAACAGGGGAAGAATGATATGGAAAAATTAAAACAGACTTCGGAAGCAACAAAAACATCAGTGAGTACTGTTAGGTGCATTATTAACGAAGCTAAAGGCTCTGGCTTGCTCGCCGTGTTTCGGAATCCGGGTAAGAAAAGATCAGGGAAGAAGAAAGTTACCGGAATGGATAGTTTCGTTCAATCTGTAATAAAAAAATGTAATCATAATAACTACATAACAAGCAGCGAAACTCCGTACCGTAGAAAGGCTTCGAAAAATTTAAAGAAGATATAAATTTTAATGGCTCGGAATGAAGCTTACGACGAATTATGAAAGAGCTAGGCTTCAGATGGAAAAAAAGAACAGAAAATAATCGGAAGCTGGTAAATGAAAAAAGTAACATTCGATTACTACGAATCGAATATCTTCAAAAAATAATTAATTAAGTATAGACAAAAAAGAAGACCGAATCGACCGAGTTGTAAACTACGCCGATGAGCCCTATATCGACTCATCACGATGATAGCGACTCGGGTGATGAAAACAGTGATGATGATGATGGTCAAGATTATGATAACGAAAAAAAAATTACAAATACCAGCTTCGCTTCAACTGAACCAAGACCTGGCAACAGCTCTAGTTTTGACTTAATAGAAGGAATATCTATTTTACCCCAAGATTAAATTATTACAATTATTAACCTATATGTTTTGTTGATGTTCTAATAAATATATAAATAAATACATATGTTGATTTTAATAATTTAATTGCATTATGACGCAGAGTAAATAATGTTTTTGCACGTGAGTGTACCATGCGCAAACTTACCCCCACTACGTCAACAAATGCTCAAGAAGTTTGCCGGTTATTATATATGATCAACAATTTTTAAAATCACAATTGAACCTAATTGCTTATTACTTCTCTAAAGTTATTGGTTCAACAACGTTCTAGTCTGGAAACAATTCGCAAAGCAGAACAATGTTTTTGTTATCCCCATGTTCCGAGGAAGGTCGCGATTCGATTGCACATAACGTATACATTGCCATTTTTCATGTAATTAACCGAAACAGAATCCTTTGGGACTACAATAATGTCCACGGTAGCGCGGTCTCCGTCAATGTTCCTTCGGAGTTGTCCGATTGCGCTGAACTAATTTTAAGTGAAATAGATAGATAGAAATAGTTTTTTTCTAATTATCTCACAACTTACAGGAAAAATCTGTCGCGGATCATCTCCCAATTAAATATAAATTAATCTTAAGCAATGCATGAAATGTAATCAAATCTTAGTTGTATATATTTTTTTTATTTTTGATGTTAATGCACTGTCCATTGCACCTATAATTGAGGTGACATCTGTCATGAACTTTTGTGAATTGTCCAATGTTTTGTATTGATGATCACTTTGTTGGTGCAACTTAATAAATAAATAATTAACTTGGATGTACAATAGTATTAACCCGCCGATGGATGGTTCACAAAGCGATTTTACAACAACGAACTCGGCGTAGAAGAGGCCCTGTGTTGTCAGAGCTCGCAGCGATTGTCAACAAAACGCAATCGAGACCAAAATGAAACGTGATTTGTCTACTTATTAGGCAATTATAAAACCTCTCTTACTAACATTTTATATAAGTAGTACCGAAGTGTTATGAAACCAGTTTGATTCGACTCGGTGTTTTATGTATCCAACTTGCCCATCAAAATTGTAACAGAAAAAAAACGATGAGTTATAAATCATAAATGGTGTTGCCATCTTTGATTTCACTAAACTGCTGTGCCTCAGACAGCACGGATGCCATCCAAAGTTCATCTATTTACAGTCAATGGTTAAGTTAATGCTTAAATCATCACATTTGTATGTACATACAGCAATCGAATGACCAGTGGCATTATGGTTTTTCACTATCGCATCTACTTACATTACACAACCCATTTATAGGCACTACATTATAGGCACTACATTTTAGGCACTACATTATAAGCACTACATTATAAGCACTACATTATAGGCACTACATTATAGGCACTACATTATAGGCACTACATTATAGGCTCTACATTATAAGCACTACATTATAGGCACTACATTATAAGCACTACATTATAAGCACTACATTATAGGCACTACATTATAGGCACTACATTATAGGCACTACATTATAGGCACTACATTATAGGCACTACATTATAGGCACTACATTATAGGCTCTACATTATAAGCACTACATTATAGGCAACGACATTATAAGCACTACATTATAGGCACTACATTATAGGCACTACATTATAAGCACTACATTATAGGCACTACATTATAGGCACTACATTATAAGCACTACATTATAAGCACTACATTATAGGCACTTCAATATATACACTACGTATCGGAAACTCATTAAATGTCAAAATCGTGGTAAGAACCCGTTAAAATAATAGTGTGTGTAAAGTGTTACTGGTTTTCTTTACCATTTACTTGCAGAGCTCAGAATAACTAGACAAGTTCCCGAATAATTTGAAAGATACGCAGATGTGCTTGAGAGTAAAAAAAAAGCGCAAAGTCTATGTAAAAAAAAGCTCTATAACAAAATAACATTCGAGCAAATATTATATCGCGACCCCGTTCTTCCATTAGACTGTACAAAGGAAATCGTGCATTTCACAGACCCCGAAATTACTGCATCTTCATACCTTAACTTAATAAAATCCGTCTCGCTTCCACTCATCAATGTCGGTGCACGCTAGAACAAGACGAATGATAAATTTGGAAGAGAAACTAAAGATCTCGTCTCGGATGACGTCTGTTGGTCGTAAACCTTTTATGTAATAACTACTGCCGGATAAAGTAGGCAATAAGGCCGACGAAATGAATAGAATTTTGCACTAATAACGTAGAATCTAGCTTCGATATGTTTATAAATACTCAGGGTAATTTTCTAGTAAGATGAAGAAGGCAACTGGTACCTACATCATATTTTATTACTGACCAAAGGCCGTTTATTTTTCTTTTCTAGTTTGCGAGTTTATTTGTTACAACACTTCCGCTTGTGGCCCGGCTGTGACACGCGTGTTTCTCGTAAATGTACACGTACCAGTGTTCATGTGTGCTCACGGCTGGTATGTTAACAATATTTGTTTACTAGATGACCGAGCTCACGATCCACCTGCTTTCAAGCTCACCGAAGACTATGAGATCAAAATTTTATCATACATTCGCCAAGATCCACCCCCAAACCTGTAGCACATTGTTATTGACATGGCGTCGATAGCTTTTCAGACACTTGCAAACATGCCAATGTTTAAAAACTGCAAATGACAGATTAAATCCCGTGATTACGAATGCAATATAATGAGTGACATTTCACTAATTTAGGGATTAGTAGATACTAGAGGTCCCGCAGTAGTCGAAATTCGACTATAATTAATTGGGATTGTAAGTTTGTACACTATTATGTGTGTATTTTATACTTCTATAATCACAAATTTCGCCAAAACTACACTATAAAAATATTAACGAAGACAAACAATATTTAATCTATTCTCAATTTGACAACAGACGTCAAGAACAAAAGTTTGACAATAAATAGTATGCATGCGTGTGTGCGTCAAATACATATTATGTAGTGTGTGTAATGTTTTCTTTATTGATTTAATGTATCTTTTATACATTATTTAAAAAAAATATTAGCATTGTGCACTTCTTCTCTATATTCTCTATAAGTGTGGAAAATTTTATACTCCTCCGTCCGCGCAATTTTCGTAAAAAGGGATACAAAGTTTTTGCTTCACGTATTAATATATAGATTAAACAGTGTTCTTAGAAAGCCCAGATGTTTCTCCGGTCGCAATTCTCTGATGCTTCGTTTTCTAAAGATTTCGATGGTACTAGATTCACCTCTTCGTCTTGACTGGCCTTTTACGACCTTAGTCTCCTTTTATGACACCCACGCACAAGAGACGGAATGCTCAAATAAATAATTAACAAAACGCTGGATCGAATTATCATCGACAAGTTCAATGGAATATCGATAAGTGTTTTTAGGATCTCCTTTGCTAACTTTTATAATCGAAGATTAAATTTTCTTATGTTTTTTTTTAACAAATTATTATTTAATTTTAATACAATATTGAATATGTTGAATAAATAAATTTATATAGTAGCTCATAAAACTATTTGTAAACGTTTTGGTACAGATTATTCAAATTGATGTGTGTTATCTGTGCAATCTGTGCTAATGAATTCTGATGTGGCTTTAGAGCAAATATATTTTCATTGTGTCATTTATAAGAAATCTGATTAGGGTTTTATTGAAATACTGCCAAATTCCAATAGAACACTTTCATGAAGCGACTGACGCTTAAGAATCAAACGAAACAAGAAATTGTTCGATTTATTTCAGCTATTCGTATTGCATTATTAAAAAGATTAACTTGAAACCACATTCCATGCATGACTTATGCGCGACGTATAATTTTAATAAGGCAGATTCTGGTTCAAACACGAGTATATCAGAGGAAGTGTGAAAGTGGCCCCGGTAAGCAACAAATTAAGGAGTGGACGGTTAGCGTGGTATAGACATGTGATGCGTAGAGAGAAGATGCATGTGACTAGGAGATGTATGGAAATGGTAGTCCAAGGTAGAGGGCGAAGAGGTCGACCGAAGAAGACATGGATGGAGTGTGTGAATGACGATATGAGAGAGAGAGGAGTGAGTGTTGAGATGACGGCTGATAGAAGAGAATGGAAGAGAAAAATTAGCTGTGCCGACCCCACCTAGTGGGATAAGGTGGAGAAAAAGAAGAAGAGATTCTGGTTCAAACATACAAAATAAATTAACAATGTAATTTATCTACCGAATCGTTTGTACTATTAATATCTGAACATCACGTAGATTGCAAAAGCTGAATACTGGGTTAAGGACGTAATAATCCTACGTTCAAGATTTTTGTGTTGTATTTAAACATTTGGCTGTTTTTTTTTTTTTTGCAAAATACATAAAACGCAGATCGTAGTCGAGAAAATACAGTCTCAAATAATTTTGCTTCAGAGATTTCTTTTCATACGTCGTATTATAATATGGGTTTATCGCCACGAAGTATTTATTGCACGTGTTACACAGATCCGTATAGCATAGCGCGAGTTTATCTGTGTGGGAGAAATTGAACTCGGAAAGACATCCGATTCATACGTCAACGTGAAATTCGAATTCCAATATGAAGTTTAAAAGTGGATCTTAATATTTATCATATAAGCGGTAGGTAGCGGCTTGGCTCTGCCCCTGGCATTGCTGAAGTCCATGGGCGACGGTAACCATTCACCATCAGGTGGGCCGTATGCTCGTCTGCCTACAAGGGCAATAAATAAAAAATATTATATTTTAATTAATCATATTTTTAATAATAATTTCATTTGATTTAGTTAGTTCGAAGAAGTAAATTTAAATGAAAAAGCCGTACACAATTTACTAAATCGTATTTTCAATGTCTGTGTAAATACGCGCGTAATATGAACCTTCTTTCACGGGTCTGGGAATAGGTTTGCCCACTAGTGGGAAATGTCGGGCGGGTCATATCCTGGTACTCGGTCAACAGCTTTGACTTTGCGGAGTCCAAAAGTAGACGTTGCTTTAATCCGAAGTATCTTCGATAAATTTATCCTCTAATTTATGCGCTACTCCTAATTAAATTTTAAATCGCTGTGTAGTTATTAAAATGGCCTATAGTAAATTTTATTTTATCTTTATTAAAATCAACAATAAATCCAGATTTGGAAAATAAATTTTCACCAATAATTCGGTTCAACTTCGATTTGTTTGTTATGTTTTGTTTTTTTCTGCGATATAAAATGTTTTCGCTTTGAAATCAATTTACCAAATATCCTACCGAGCTAACATCAATAAACTTACAGAAGACAACGAATGACGTAATACGTTGTTATGAAATCATACGGTTATTCAACAAATATAATTGATTTAAAACAAAGGCCACTAAATGTCACGACACGACATCAATATTCCAGCAATGAATTACGCCGAGCTACGCATTAAAAATATTGCATAAACCCTTCACGGATTTTTTTAAATCAAAATAAATACTCCTATGCAAATCATAATTACGGGTCGAATAGAAGGCAAGCGCGCCGTGGGCAGAACACCAGCCAGATGGTCAGATCTAGCAAGAGAAGCACTCGGTGGTAGTCTGTACCATGCAGTCCATGCCACCCATGATCAGGCACATTGGAAGTACGTCGCATATGGTCGCGATCCTCAGTAGTGAGGGAACGATATAGAAGAGATGCAAATCTTTCCTTTAATATGCTATAAATAAGCCTAACCCCTTTGTTAGTTAATAGACATATACTTACATTCATTCCAAATTATTGAAATTCGAAATACGCGTGTTATTCTAAAGTAGTTCTCGTGTGCCTTGCTAATTTAATTTTTAATAATTTTAAATTTGGAAGTACGTCCTAGAAAGATTTTATATTTGAGTACTTTAGCATATATTGAAAAGATCTTTCAGTCATTTCATCGACTGAGGCCACACTCACCACAATGCCTATTGAACTTTCTAACTGAAGTCATATAAATTTTATACATAAAATAACTCAATTATTTATTCAATTTCAATGCTAAAAGGTTAGTCTTTTGCATGTAAGAATTTATTTGTTGATTAATGACCAAATAGTAAATTAGGGATACAATGTATCCGAAATTCTCTAAGGGACGCATCAATCAATTTTATTTACTAGACGTGAAAACGTTCTCACAGCCCAACCTATATAACGAATTATCGGGCGTAAATACCGCCACCAATCTTGAAGCATGAGGTCAAAATATTCTATTGAATAGCGGTTGTCCGATATCATAACCCAGAATGGGGTGGTACCTACCCGCGTGATAAGTAAGTAGGAATAAATTTAGAATACTACCTGGAGCCACTGCGGTCATCCACAGTGCGTTTCCAGAGGTATTTTTTGACACGTACTCCACGGTGTTTCTCTAGCGCTATGACATGTCTTTCTTTAAACGAGGCTTGTGGAGAGTATTAAGCGGTAGGCAGCGGCTTGGCTCTGCCCCTGGCATTTCTGAAGTCCATGGGCGAAGGTAACCACTCACCATCAGGCGGGCCGTGTGCTCGTCTGCCTACAAGGGCAATAAAAAAATAGAAACAAAGATATAATAAGCCATATAGGAAAAATTGGTGATTTGGAATTTATACGGTCATCCAGCCCGGAGTCTATTATATAAACATATATGTACTTATTTACGTTAATATATATATATATAGACAATAAATAATCACCCAGACAAAGAGCAAACAAACCTGTTAACTAAACGAATGTTTGCCCAATGTGGAAATCGAACCCACAACCCTCGCAGTAATAGCCAGAGGCGTTAACTATGCTCCACCGAGTCAGTCAAAATAGAGAACAGAGAAAGATTTAAAAAAACCAAATGAAATGTAATATGATATGATAAACAAAAGTATACCGAAAAAAAAACGTTAAGAATGTTTACATAAGATTCATTTAGCAACAAGTGGTTCAATTAATCTCGACACGATGGAATGTAATGAAAAAACAACAGAACAAAAAAGAAAAATAATTCAACTTACGTAAAACTTTGTTAATCTGGTCTTGATGAAGTTTACGAACTAACTCATTTGTTCCTTACTGCAAAAGTATTGTAGTTTGTCTATGTATAGCCCGACACTTTGGTGATGAAACGCAGGTTCTTTGATTACTATTCATGAGGATCTCATCTAGGCCCTTACAATAGATATTTTGGTTCTCTATATAGCATGAGTTCGGGCACCAACTACGAAAGTCCATATGCAATACTCCTTCGAACGTCTACAGAATATGAGAAATTTCCCCATTGTGATACGTGCTTTTATTGCAAGCTTTAGCACGTTTGTTAATGTACATTATAAAGAGATTTGTTTAATAAGTTCGAAATAAGAAAATAGGTTAAGAGTTACCTGAGCTTCTAGCCGATTATTGTCAGTGTCGAAGCTGCATTCTCAATTTGCGTTGAACTCCTGAAGATCGAAGCGCCTGTAAAGGTATTATTAAAAACAATTAATTTTTCTAATTTTGATTAAACCGAGCATGCGTTCAGGATTGCTCATGTTTAGGAAATATCCTGTCATCTGTCGCCGTTGCGGATTGAACAAACTGCAGTATAGGAAGCACTTATTATTATTTTATTTTTTATTGCTTAAATGTGTGGACGAGCTCACAGCCCACCTGATGTTAAGTGGTTACTAGAGCCCATAGACATCTACAACGTAAATGCGCCACACACCTCGAGATATAGTTCTAAGGTCTCAGTATAGTCACAACGGCTGCCCCACCCTTCAAACCGAAACGCATTACTGCTTCACGGCAGAAACAGGCGGGGCGGTGGTACCTACCCGTGCGGACTCACAAGAGGTCCTACCACACGCACCCTAAAATCGTATATTGATTATAATCAAATGGTTTTTATATCTTTAAACCTTTTAAATCGTAGAACGCAATTTTATCATGACGTTTATCTCTCCGTCTGACAGCCTGTCCTTTCTTCTTAGGGATGTCTCCCGTTGCTAGTGCTGTGAAAAACCATTCACCATACATGTCCGAAAGTCTTATATAAGCCCAATTTAAAGCTAAAGGTATTTCGGGCCGTATGTTCTTACAGACCAGTAATTTCTATCTTTGTAAAGTAGCATTCTTCACAAAAGGCGGCTGCTAAGCCCTAAAAGGAAACTTTTTTGTACTGGGGCACTAGATCTATCAACTCTACTTCCTACTACTTTAACCCTCCGACACAGATGAGCTTAGTCGCTTTTCCGATCCGGTGGTAGATTCTGCGAAGCACTGCTCTTGCTAGGGTTAGTGTTAGCAAGGTCGTCAGATTTGAACCCGTGAACTCACCTACCGATTAGGTTACGCTGACATAGCCTCTCAAGGCTATCAGCTTAGGTAGGAAAAAATCTACTACTTAGTAAAAGGCCTGCTTGCTGGTTTTTATTTATTTATTGCTTAGACTTTAGACGTGTGGACGAGCACACAGCCCACCTGGTGTTAAGTGGTTAGGTACTGGAGCCCATAGACATCTACAACGTAAATGCGCCACCCACCTTGAGGTATAAGTTCTAAGGTCTCAGTATAGTTACAACGACTACCCCAACCTTCAAACCGAAACGCATTACTGCTTCAGGGCAGAAATAGGTGGGGAGGTGGTACCTACCCATGCGAACTCACAAGAGGTCCTACCACCAGTAATTACGCGAATTATAATTTTGCATTGCGAGGAACCAGTTGATACCTCCATTCTGTCTATTACTGCCGCACTTTACAGAATCGATATTACGACCTCATCTCCCAAAATGCGTAGTGATATACACGTGCTATCGTCAGCTAATAAAAATACTCCAGGCGTAGTGAGTACAGTAAACTCAAAGTGCCAATATTTATTATTGGAATACGTAAGAATACTTAATAAAGGAGTGACAGAATATGATCAAATGGATGTGTGTGTGTAATCATAATACCTAATAACTTATCGATTTCTTTTATCCCTTTGGGAAGCTTTGACTAAACGGGAAAATATCTCACTATTATCCGTGAAAATATTAGTGTAGGGAACGTTTTTGGCATAAAAGTAATAAAATGACATGGGTGCCTCAAAAAACTTAATATGATAATGCGAATATTGTATTATTGTGACTTATAGAGATACGTCTAGTAATTTTAATGGTGACATAATATAATAGAGGTAGAATAAACTACACTAATCTTTAAATTATAATTTTTTGGGCAATTTTTTTATTTTTATTGCTTAGATAGGTGGACGAGCTCACAGCCCACCTGGTGTTAAGTGGTTACTGGAGTCCATAGACATCTACAAGGTAAATGCGCCACCCACCTTGAGATATAAGTTCTAAGGTCTCAGTATAGTTACAAGGGCTGCCCCACCCTTCAAACCGAAACGCATTACTGCTTCACGGCAGAAATAGGCAAGGTGGTGGTACCTACCCGCGCGGACTCACAAGAGGTCCTACCACCAGTAAAGTTATGGTCAAATTATGGGTTGTCGACGTTCCATAACACGGATCTTTGAATATTTCGCAGCTTTTATTTTTCCTGACATGTATTACATATAGGTAGGTCATTGAGGTATTACGAGTATTAATAAACCGTATCGATCAAAATTTAGTACACATTTTTCGTGTCATGATTCATGCAATGCAAACAAAAGAACTCGATATTCAACTATTTCTTAAGACAGGCTGACACGACCGACTTCTTTTCAAATTTTAATTCTATTGGTAATCATCGATCATGTTAAGAATTATCAAAATATGCGGGCAGCTTTTTTTTTATTGCCCTTGTAGACGGACGAGCACACGGACCACCTGATGGTGAGCGGTTACCATCGCCCGTGGACTTCAGCAATGCCAGGAGCAGAGGCAAGTCGCTGCCTACCGCTAATCCTAATGCCTACCGCTTTTGAAACCTTTTTTTCCCGAAAAGCCTACTGAAGTAATCTTTTGAAAAGATCCATTACCGTCCAGCCGTTCTCAAATTTATTAAAGGTGCACTTTAATAGCAGCAAGCAGCAAGACTGTTTAGTGATAGGTAACTCTTACCAATAAAACTTATCTGTTTCTTCTTATAATACTGCATTTGCAATTATAAATGATATGTCCACTTTGAATACCACAAACACGTCGAAGCGTACGTCTGTCTCCCTTTGTTCTTGAAACAGAGACAAATTGTTCTATCAAAATACAATGTCAACACAACATCAGCCGGTTCAGATATAAAATCTATCTCGTTTACGTAACAATAATAGCGATATCTTACTTCCATCCAATTTGCGGTAGGCAGCGGCTTGGCTCTGCCCCTGGCATTGCTGAAGTCCATGGGCGACGGTAACCACTCACCATCAGGTGGGCCGTATGCTGGTTTGCCTACAAGGGCAATACAAAAAAAAATCGTACCAGAATTAAAGATACATATTTCATGTGTTTTCATGTTTATGAATACCTATACAACGGCTAGTCAAAAGAACATAATCATTGTACATTATTACCCTGCATACTTTCCGGAACTCGGCTACTTACGCTGTAGGTTGACCTGATTTTAATAAGGTTTCGTAGAAATGCCTCCGTTGTTTACAAAAGGTAAGTCTAACCGTTGCAACATTCACCGTAGGTATTCGTTCGTAATAAAAATGATCTTAATGC
This sequence comes from Bombyx mori, assembly GCF_030269925.1. NCBI lineage: Eukaryota > Metazoa > Arthropoda > Insecta > Lepidoptera > Bombycidae > Bombyx > Bombyx mori. Next base: position 11,364,481 of record NC_085124.1, on the reverse strand, counting down.
TGTTTAAGTGACGCTTTTATGTTCGTATAAGTCATACTTTATTACAAATGCGATTTCCGAAAAATGGAAACCGTACATTTTAATATTTCTGGTATTTCATTTGTTTACTTTCGATCTTAAACATTTGGAATCAACATTGAAAACCGTAACATTGCATAGAATAAGCATAACAAACATATAATTTCGTATATAAGTTACTTAATTCATAATAAAAAAAACTCTCTCCACCAAGTTTAAGAAAATATGGAACGAATTCAAAGCTAAGGCGATACGATGCCTACATAAATACATATATATGATGTAAATAAGTAAGTGGTTCGCAGTCGTGCCCGCCTAATCTTATTTGTGGCTGATTGGTCGCGCGGAAATCACTGAAATAATACGCTGCATTGCGGGATACGACTCGTGGGATTGTTGCTACGCGCGTTATTTAATTTTATAGCGCGGGAAACGCAATAGGCGTGATACGCGCGTTTTTGCGCAGTCATTCAAACTCTCCGACACAAACGCTTAGAAATATGTTCGAGAACTAACTTCTTGATATGATTTAATACGTCGCTTTATGGGTTAAGTATTAAAAAAATACTAGGTACAATGTCAAAATTGTCAACTATATTAATATTATTAAAAAAAACAACTCAAACAAATCATGGAGGTTTATTGTTTTTAATACGATAGGGATACGACGAAATTACCATAAACAACCATAATTATCAGTGTAACCTATAGAAACATATCTTTTTAATTAACACTTTTCTTGTACACACAAAACATCAAATCGAAATGAAATATGGCCCTGGGAACCGGCGAATTTTATAAAATTATCACAAACGGATTTATTGTAATACAAACAGGGCGTCTGTCGGACCTGTTATTTTGCAGTAAGTGAATGTTGTCAATTTTTTTTTAAATATGATCTCGATGGATCTTCTCAGTGGGTCGCAATTCCGTCCGGTGGTAGACTCTGCGGTGGTAGACTAGAAAACTCTCGAATGTTGAGCCCGTGAGCTCATCTACCAGTCAGAGCGTAGCTGGAATAGCCTCTTTTTATTGCCCTTGTAGGCGGACGAGCATACGGCCCATCTGATGATGAGGGCTACCGTCGCCTATGGACTTCAGCAATACCCAGGGACAGAGCCAAGCCACTGCCTACAGTTAAGTACTCTCCGCAAGCCTCATTTGAAGAGGAACGAGGAAGAGGAGGAGGAGGAAGGACATGTCATAACGCTTGGGAAACACCGTGAAGGGGAACTCATTTCAAAGCCAGATGGTACGTAGCAAAAAATATCTCTGAAACGCACTGTGGATGAAAGTAATGGCTCCAGGTAGTATGGATGAGCTCTAGTCCGGGGGCGGGTGGTGCGATGGTAAAACCGAGATGCTGGAATAATCTCAAACAATCCTCAGAGCACTCCCCACGGATCATACGGTACAGAATATATATATATATATAGAGGTGTGTGTGCGCGCGTTTGTGTGTGTGTGTGTGCATGTGTGTGTGTGTGTGTGTGTGTGTGGATGGGTATGTGTGTGTGTCAAGAATAACCAGGATCCCACCAGCCTTAATTTACGGAAACCTCTATAATCTTATTATAAACCATAAACATTCCTTGATTAACTAAAAAAATATGGAATTTTTTTAGAATTTTTTTTTTTCGTCACTATCCTCGCCACCTTAGTACAGCGGTATTGGTAAAACAAATAGACTTAAAAATAAACCTTAAAAAAAATGTTTGTTTACGTTTCATTTTCAAATTTTTCAAAATGATTTCCTTGCAAAAGTAAACATCGCATAAGGATAACTTAAGGTTAGTAGCTTAGATTAATCACACATCATATCCTTCGTATGGTACGAGGAAATTTAGTTCTCCGTACACGACGCGACATTGGCATAATGACAGTCTAACTTCTTCCTGTCTTTAAGGTAAAAACAGTTTTATTATTTAAATCTACATAATAATATCTTCTTGTTATTTTACCTGATTTGAGGGCGCGTTTGCTCCGCTGTTGGACCTTTTATTAAAAGCCTAACACTCATTATTGTTGTAAGCTTTATAGGGTATACGGAAGCGTTCGTGATAATGAAGATTAATGGCAGAATCGAGACGGTAGTGCTTAAAAATCTCGATCGATATTTTGTATTTTCTAATGTATTAAATACACGCAATATGATTCAAACTAAAATCTGATGACGCGGCGAGGCGCGCACCAGCTGCTTCTTCTTTAGGTTCATTCTTTCACGAACATTATTTATTAAATAAAGTATCTATAATTTATGTAGGTAAACGCAAAACAGTTACATACCATTGTCTCGTCTGTTTGTCAGCCTGTTTAGTATCTATTGAACAGTTTTATTGTTATTAATAAACCAATTTTGAAATAGCCAATTTTTGTCCTCAAAATCTCAACAAAATAAGTGAAAACGTAACACATACAATGAATTTAAATCTTAAGATACCAACGATTACGGTCTAATTTGAATGATTAGGCGAACGCTAGTTGTTTTTTTTTTTAATTTTACATTATTCACTTAATGTCATTATCACTTCACTACCAAAGAGGCCGTCTAGCATATCGTGTAGATATTAGAAACTATGATCTGAGTACGCAAACATATACCCTATTGATACATACTGGGAAGAAAGACATAAAGATTAATTTCACGCAATCAGACAATATGTTAACTTTTTTCAAAAAAATGCAGTGTCCTTAGAACAAATGAACAAATGCTTAAATAATTTCTACAAAGCTTTTGCCTGTATTAATTTCACTCAGACGTTCTTTGGAATGTATTAATCTCGAAGCATTGCTTAAATGCAATAAATACATTACACTGTGAATAGCCATTGACTAAGTGTAAACTGTACCATATCATTATTTTATTGGCCTCTTGTTTAGCACTGAATAAATATTTTTCTTTTTTTTTTTATCTTTAAAATATCAGACAATTATCGACCGGCATAATTTATATCTGTACCTATGTATGTATATAAAAATGAATTGCTGTTCGTTAGTCTCGCTAAAACTCGAGAGCGGCTGGACCGATTTGGCTAATTTTGGTCTTGAATTATTTGTGAAAGTCCAGAGAAGGTTTAAAAGGTAGATAAATATGAAAATGCTTGGAATTAAATAAAAATAACAATTTTCTTTTCCCTCTGATGTGTCCCCCGTCGGACGGATTCCTTTTGTTTGTTTTAAGTTTATTTTATACAAAAGCTTAGGTCTTTTATTTATCGATTGAGGCACTACGAAGTCTGCCGGGTCAGCTAGTGTTATTTAAAGAAAACATCGACCCGTAATGCAAATAATTTCAAAATGCTTAAAGATAATAATATAATAGAAGCCAACAAATTAATACTCGGCAGGATGAGATGGCGCGACTATTTGGCCCGGCCAGATGTTGATTCAGATAGAGGCAGGTGGTAGTGTCGAAGCGAGACCTGTAACACGGCTGGGAGACGGAAAAAAGAATTTTTAAAAAATAAGGTTCCTTTCAAAATAAAACCGTGAAATGTTAAACAAATTCAAATTATATTCGGTGAGTTGATTGATTGAAAAGAACGTCGGTAATTTATTGTAAAACATATCTTTTCATTACAGTGGATATTCCGAAGTATTTGACCTTATTTGCATAGTCAATCGCGCGGTACTTCTATCAACTATAAATACCACATTCGTATTTAAACGGAGTGTGCTTATACAATACAAAATTGTTCGATTTAATAAAATTGACACAGATATTTCGTTATTTTTTCGAGTAGCCCTTGTCACTAGCTAATCTATCATCGTTGCAACGATTATTCCGTATGAGAACATGTCTCAATATAAACTAGATTATAGACGGACCAAATAGAAAATGGCATTCAGAGAAAAGTATTACCAAATATGAAAAATAGTACAATCGTGATAATTATGGCATTTTCATTAAAGCACCCAATTTTTTTTATTGCTTAGATGAGAGGACGAACTCACAGCCCACCTGGTGTTAAGTGGTGGTGGTTCCTGGAGCCCATACACATCTACAACGTAAATGCGCCACCCACCTTGAGATATAAGTTCTAAGGTCTCAGTATACATAGTTACACGGCTGCCCCACCCTTCAAATCGAAACGCATTACTGCTTCACGGCAGTAATAGGCAGGGTGGTGGTACCCACCCGCGCGGACTCACAAGAGGTCCTACCACCAGTAAATATCGTGTTTTTATTCCAACAATAGCATATAATATGAATGGATTACTTCATACACCTACTTACTTCGTACGCCGCCCCGTTCTGTTTTCCTAAACACATCGCACTGTCATTAACAGTCGTTTGACGATACTTATCAATAACTAATTAAACATGTTTCTCCCTATATCATCCAAATGAGGTCGAATGTAATTTAGCAAATACATTAAAACGTGCTATGCATTATAATAATTAAAACTACAATTTATATTGTTGGTTTATTGTTGTCATCATATTGAAAAAACCAGATGATTAACACAATATTTAAGTGTCGACAAATAAATAACACCTTAGTCGGAAATAATATAATCACAATAAAAAACCGCAAGACTAGGCCGTAAAACTAATTTCAATTATGTCTCTGGCTCGCTAAAACCGAATAAAATAGTCAATTATGCAACTCGGTAGGTATTCTATATGAAGCAAAGTAATCTGTCTACTCATTCTGACAACGGGCGAAGATCGATTCCGTTTTTCTACGCGTGTGTCAGTATTTTATTTATACTTCTCTCTAGTGAATAATGATGTGAATGTATCACAGACAGAAATCTTAAGTCGACCGAGCTCCATTTCAAGTCCGATAATTACGAACGTCAGTGGATGCAATATCAATTAGTGCGTGCCAGATGCCTTGCCACGGAAACCTGTTTCGGTCCTTTTTATCGCTGTCCCCGGGCGTAACCTTTGTCTCTAGATAACCGCCATTCGTTGCGTTTTTACGATTTGTATTTAAATAAATAGCTTTATGGTTTTTGTCAGTCGACTTCTACGGTCAGTTATGTGTGTTCGTCGACGTATCGCATTCGTCACAGCCGACGAAACAAGTTTATAGAAGCGTGCGCCTACCTGCTAATTAGACAAAGAGGTCGGTATCGGCGCGCCACTACGATAACCAAACATAGAGAGTGAGAGAACAGCACATCGGCGTAGAGGTGGGCGCGTGTATCCGCGGGCGGATATCGGCGAGCACTGTGTAGTGTGCGTCTCGAGTTCAGTGGCTGGCGTGCGAGTCATTGCGGGTGCAAGGCAACGGGCACGAGCGCCGAACAGCTGATGTGCCGGCTGGCTTCACGCACACCTGTGGGTCCACTCTCTCTTTCCCTCGCACGGATCGCAAGCGCAGCCCGCGTTACCACGTTGCGGACCCGCCTAGCGACTAGGCTTGTTGAAAAAATATCGATACATCGAAATATCGATATTATTTTTTCAATGTATTGATATTTTTAAGCTATATTTTATACTTCAATACATCGATGTAAAATTCCTAGCATCGAAAAGGTATAAAAATCGATATTTTTTTTCAGACCAACAAACATATGTTCCCGGGAAACAATTTTTTTTTATGAAATTTCATGAATTTGATGAATATTCATGAAATTTCATGAAACTTTCTAAAATATTATGAAATTTCACAAAATTTTATGAAATTACACTATTGAAATTTTATAAAAAGTGTTATAAAGTTTCATAAAATGTCATTAAAAATGATGTCTATTGATTAGCACGAAAATTCTCTGTCAAATCATACCGATATATTGATATATATCGATACTTTATTGCATTTCGGACATCCCTACAAGCGACCGAGCCCGTGTGAACGAATGAGCGCACTATTGTGCCACACGACGTCCGAATGTCGCGCTACCGATTCTTACGGAATGCGCGCGCTCTGTTACTATGACTACGTATGGTCGGAGATCGCAACGTATCTGGATCACTTGTATGTAATCATCGGTTAATGTCAAATGCTGTTGTCACATTGTCGCGCACGTATACATTACACGGCTGTTTAGAATTATTTTATCATTACAAAACTTTAACGAAAACATGATTCGTAGTTTTATCCTTAATGACAAATTTAATGTGGCGACTGATGAGGTAATACAGAAATAACGAAGTGCATGTTTTTGGTTTTTTTAAAATAGAAATACAAATGTTAGCGTCGCCTTAAAATTGCGTATCTATAACAGCATCTATATTCTATATCTATAGAAGCATCATTATCTGCAATAAATTTGACGTTTCATAGTTATGTGTTGAATTTTTTTTATTATTAGAAACCGATTGATTTCCTTAAACAGTCTGCATCCCGCTGTGCTCCCTGTACTCGACCACATCGAAGCCATTAACAGGAGCTTGTCTACTTTATTTAGGACATTTTATGTGGAGCAATTGATAGCCGCTAGCAAGAGAATCGCGGCAGGCGTTACGTTAAAAGGAACCAACAAAAACTTAAATTCCGAATAAAAACCTAATTTACGAATACCAATGAAGCTAAGATTGCGAAAATATTTTATTAAAATTGTTTATACAGTTTTTTTTTTTTTTTTTAATAATACATTGATAGCGCGTAAACACACATGCTAATATCGATTACGGAATTTCAATTGTAGTCGTATTAGTTAGTATACGATGAGGTTACGTGATAAATGCACTGATCGGAACTTTCACAAGCTGTCACCGTCCGCTGAGTGTGCCGCCACTTGCCGATGCTGATGTGCTTGATACAAACAGGATACAACGCTTGTGATTCGATTATCTCGCATATAGACATCGAATAAATCGAATTCAATAATCGATTCAATAACAGAATAGTAATGAGACAAAATATCAGACTGAAATACTTATACGTAATAATAGTACAAACTGATTAAAGTATACTACAACCCATAAGAGCTGTAGGTAGAAAATAAAATATAAGGTTTTTGTTTAATGCCTTTAAACATAAAGCGTTTGTGGACAATTTTAGAAGAAATAAAGTACGTAGATACTTTAATAATATTCGGTGTTAATCTATAATAATTAAAGACGTTTTCATCTTCCGGATTTTACTTAAGTGTAACATGTAATTACTTACTCAGTGACAATTTGATAACTTATATTCTTCAAGTGTTAAGATTGATAAGCGCAAGTTTCCACGCAATGTAAGACAAACAAAAATGAAATGACGCGTGGCGTCTTCATACGGTACTATATATAGCCTATAGAAACTTTAAAAGTTTATTCTTTATGCGCAGCTTAGCAATTGAACATAATTTTCCGTTATAATTATATTTCCGTTATAACCGCCTTTAAAATACATACATGTTTGACTAAAAAATAATGTCAAATTGTATGGATTCCTTCTTTTTCTTACAAAACTAAATTAATAAAATAATTACATATTCTATTAAGACATCGTTCAGACTTCATGATCATAAATTTTAAAACAAATTAAGATGAAATATTGCATTTTGAATAAGTGCTACTCTGTGAAATAATAACGTTCTTACTACATCATTTAGAAATTTATTTTAACTCCAACAAAAAGCTCGAACACAAATCTATAACGCTACCTTACTCTGTTAACGGAAACATGCTGTCTCTTTCAGGCATCTTGTAACGAAAAGGATGCAATACAGTTTTGGCACGTCTACAGTTTAGAAATGGCCGCGTCGGAAACAGCTTTATATTTATTTAAAAAAAATTATGCAGAAATGTTTTGTAAGGAGACTGAGCACCTCTTAAAGTTTTTGTATGGATTGCCCTCTGTTGAAATGAATGGCATGTTTTAAGAACGAATTTGAGTTTCTTGACACTATAATAAACAGTTCCTTATTGAAATCAAAAACACAAAACAAAAACAACCAATTTAGATTTGAAAACTCTCAGTTGCATTTATAAAATGTTAGCCAGAGGGCAAAACAGATCTAATCGATCCTACCAATATCTCGCTGACGGTTTAAATTTACGAGTGAGTATAATTTGGGCATAGTTGTTAATATTATGCAAAATAAAGTAACATTGTTATTACAAAAACATTTGAAATTTAATTCGTATTTTTGTACCACATGAACTTTTGTAAAGATTCATAAAAAAAAACTTACGAAACAAGTCGATGAATTTAATGAATGATTACATAAAACATTGATTACAGTATTGACAGAGAGGTAATTAGAAAATTAGTGAAGTGCCCACCGGGATCAACTTCCTGTGATCACTTGACAACGTGCCGAGCGTCACAGCGGATCAGGGTTGTCAACTACGTGAAATAATCAATTAAATTTTCTACGGAGAGTCTAGCGATAATTTTTATGTTTTTATTTTTAATATTTCAAGCTTGAGCGATTTAAAACATTCTATAAGTAAGAATTGGCTTTAATTACTTAGTCAACTTTTAGTGAAACGTTTTTATATCTAGCGGTCAGCTGAGGTAAGAGGACAGAAATCTGTTAATTGTAATTTAATTGATTTTAATTTAAATTCGTAATTTTTATTAATTCCACAGAAACACTAATCTCTGATCCACATCCTATTAAGACACCGCTTGATTCGAATATACCAAGCTTCTAATTCTTTAGTTCACTTAGATAAGGTATACTTATTCTTTATATGATGATACCTTTTCATGCGGGTTTACAAGTTATTTGTGAAAGTACTTAGTGACCTACAATAAAAAACGAATGCTCCTCCTCCCCTTATGATCCGCCAAAATAAAGCGCACGCCATCTGATTTTAATTGTATTCAAAAACACGCTATCTAATAACGTTATGAAAATAAATTCGATTATGATGTTTTAATTTTGCCATATTATCTATATCCGTTTTCAGGGATAAATACCAAAATACTCGCCACAGATGCTACCTTTTCAAGGCTGGCTAACCTAATATGAGAACTAATACATTCACTGGGAATAATATTATCAGCTTTTTCTCCACAGACTTCTCCTGAACATCCTAATAAAACGCCTACAATGCGCTTAGAAGCGTTTCTAAATCAGTTCAATATGAATTATAACAATATACTTATGTGTCGGTGACCTAAAAGCTATACACATACAAAATAGTAAGATTTTCATTAAAGATATCAAGTCGCTTACTCGCTTTTGGTTTATAAAAATGGTCGTAAGTTTTGGATTGAAATTACGATCTGTCACGCAAAACCTGTGACGTTGGACAAAGGACATCAGTCCCATGATATGTCCAGGGCTATGGGATGTTCTAAGCCTTTCATGTTATTAAGTCAATGACTGTCAATGTATAAAATAGCACAATTTCTAATAACAAATGTTACGTAATAAATAAAAATGATGTTTTCATTATAGCAAGCAATATTAATGGCAAGACAGATACTTGGATTTGCATGACGCGGCAATGAAATGTCTTATGGGAATAAGACATAGTATTCCTTAGTTTTAGAGAGTTAAACCATACAGAGCGTAGTTGAAATCCAAGTCGAAAGAACATCAGCTGTACATGTGGCACTCTTAATGGTGTGTTGTAAAAATTTCAACGCCCCCGGGGATCTACGTGGACCGAATGTTTTCTAAAAAATACTTACCGCCAACAGCAGTATTAGAGTTCAAAATAGTCGGCATTCTGTAAAATGTAAATTCATGACTAATATAAAAATAGAAAACTATAAAAACGGATTGTAATTTAAGCTCTAGTTTTTTTTCTTAATTCGAAATATGTATGTAAAAAGTATGCTTGCATTTCGTATGTCACAAGATGCTCTTGAAAGATATGTCCCTTAAATTAGTTCGGCTCGGCAGATATGTCATACTGAGGCCAATAGATGTGACAGAAGGGTACTAGAATAGTTACATATTACTAAATGTATGAAAGCAAGCAGGCAACATTTATGATAGACGCACGATTTAGTCATAACTGTGGATCATAACTGGATGTGTATGGCACAAAACCGTAAAAGTTGGACATGTAGAGAAAATACCTTACCATTGAGTGGCTTAAAGTTGAAGAAGAAAGTATAGTTAAGCAATATTGTGTAATACTTAGAAAATTGACTGTCACTTATCCTATTGCCAGTTGACTAAGTTCTAAAGACCACTGCTGACTAGTAGCAATATTATGAAATACTATATGTAAAATTACATATATCATTTATCTACTTATTTGTATACATATTCTCTTAAAAAATGATTACAAAATAAATTAACTCATTTCACATGTTAACTAATGTATGACAAAACATCAAATGAATGTCCCCATGATTCTATAACGTTTGTTAAGAAACCTGACATCCCTGCACACACAGCTGTTAAAAATTTAGTCGGCGAATGGCCGCCATAAGACGGCGTCGATCGCAAGGTTGGCGCGAACACGACGCTCCGAGGTCAATGTACACTGAGATCCGACGTCCTAAATACCTAATACCGATACAATTATTTTTTGTTTAGTATTTTTTTTGTGTAATTACTCTAAAAAAACTAGCCCTTGAGGATAATTTATTATTTAAAACATTAAAATATTTATCGTACTAGAACAAACACGTGTGCAGAAAACTATACATGTTTTATCGAACCTTACGATACGAATCAACTTTAAACTATTTAATTATTTAAGTAAGAAAATAAAATGCAAAACAAAATAAAAAGAATACGCTTTTTTATGACACAAAACTTCCACAGCGAACCGTTTGCTAGCAACGTAGCGTCTAACACATTTCTGCGCAGCGGTAACGCGTTCCGGTTTAAAGATAAGAACACCCGGTTCTAGTACTTGGCTATTTCCACCCCGTGTCGCATTATTGTTACTCTTTACCCAGGAGTGGTTACTCACCGTCATATTGCCCGTTAACAAGTCCCACTAATGTTATTATGTAACTGTTTATATCCGTGTCAAGAACTTGTTCAAGGTTCAATTAACGAACCACAATAGTATTTAACAATTTTGTTTCATCACGTTTTTAGTTATCACGATGAGCTTCGAAAGATACGCCTTCGATAGGAAACATTGTCTATAATAAACCGTTTCCAAGAAAAATCTTTTAATACGATTCAAATGCAAAATGCAATAACAATAAGATACATTCGTTGAAATACTCGGTGGCTTAAAACGACAGATTACTAAAAATGTTTTAATTAGAAATGTACATGAGCTGTAGGTATACTATATAGTCGTGGAGGACCCTAAGATTTGAATCTACGAGGAATCGTGAAAAACTCCGATGTAGACACGGAACTGATTTTGGTGATCTGAAACTAAAACCATATACAATAAAGATGTCTCTAATTAGGAATAAAGCAAACTCTTTTGAGAAAAATCAATTTAACTATGTAATATTTTATTAAAGATCCATTGTTTGACATGTACAACAGCGCCATCTAGGCTTAGCAATGAGAAATTCAATTTTATGGCAAATGAATGCAATACGGAATCTTATTGAGTTTTAAGTATATTAAATTATTAAGATATATTTAGAACGCAGCTGTATTCCACCAGTGCGGCATAAATACAATATGATGCTATATAATTGCGTTTGCTTACAAAAACAGTAAGCATACATTCAAAAATTTAAATGTTGCAATTTTAGTTTCTTCCGAAGTATTCCATTTAGTTTATAGAAAATAGGAAGAGTTCAGAAAAACGAAGTTATTAGTTAAAACGAAGTTACTGGTGGTAGGACCTCTTGTGAGTCTGCGTGGGTAGGTACCACCACCCTGTCTATTTCTGCCGTGAAGCAGAATGCGTTTCGGTTTTAATGGTGGGGCAGCCGTCGTAACTATACTTGAGACCTTAGAACCTATATCTCAAGGTGGGTGGCGCATTTACGTTGTAGATGGGCTCCAGTAACCACTTTACACCAGGTGGGCTGTGAGCTCGTCCACACATCTAAACAATAATAGAAAACATGAAACACAAGTTCTAAATCTCAGTTTTATAGTACAACAGCTACCCCACACCTCACACCGCATTACTGCTTCACGGCAGGAATAGGCAGGGTAGTACATACCCGGGCGAACTCACAAGATCCCCTACCACTAGTTTTTTAAATGTAATCTAAAGTCCATTGATCATTGGTTTTAAACACCAAAACACAGCTCGACAATGCAATTGAAACCAAATATGACAATGAAATATTACCTCAAATGACATTAGATCATCATTTCTCGTGTACTTTGTCATTCCCAAGGTATTACTCACATAATATGATAAGTCGCATTATTCATTCACCATAATTTCCATATAATTAAGTGTCGATTCATTATTAATTTTTCATTGTAACCATAAAGGAAAATTGTAAATTAAATATTATTTGTAAATCACATTCAACGATGTTCTTCCTTTTCTTTTTTTAAGTAGGTATCATATTTTACTTTTTCTAATACCGTTGCTACCAGTGTCAAGTTTATAAAAATCTTGTATTACAAAATACTATGTACAAAATCTGTTAGTAAGTAATAATAGATAAACAAAATAAAACAGTTCACATATTTTCGCTACATGTGTTTTTTTTTATTGCTAGCTGGGTGGACGAGCTCACAGCCCACCTGGTTTTAAGTGGTTACTGGAGCCCATAGACATCTACGACGTAAATGTGCCACCCACCTTGAGATATACGTTCTAAGGTCTCAAGTATTCAAGTACAACGGCTGCCCCGCCCTTAAAACCGAAACGCATTACTGCTTCACGGCAGAAATTGGCAGGGTGGTGGTACCTACCCGCGCGGAGTCACAAGAGGTCCTACTGTCAGTAATTACCCAAATACACGATGCTATTTCATTAGAAAAATTGATACCCGCCTGGGATTCGAACACCGGTGCATCGCTCAACACGAATGCACGGGACGTCTTATCCCTTAGGCCACGACAGCTTTTGTTCCCGCAAAAATTCCTTCAACAACCTTACATGCCATCTCTCAACTAACTAAGTTTAATAAATCCGGATATACAAATACGTTTTATGATATGTGAACGACAATAACTACTCAGAATTGGATAACCCGAATATTCATATCTCGCAAACAATAATCCGTAAAGATTTTAAAGCGTTATATCACTACATAGTATAAAACCAATTCGCTTTCTCTGTCCCTATATCTGTCTGTCCCTATGTATGCTTAAATCTTTAAAACTACGCAACGGATTTTGATGCGGTTTTTTTTAATAGATAGAGTGATTGAAAAGGAAGATTTATATGTATAATAAGATCCATTAATATGGTGGAGAAATCAATAATAAATTACAGTTTCCGAAGCGAAGCGAGGGCGGGTCGCTAGTATATTATACAAGTTGAAAATACTAAGGACATGACGTGTGAGCCTTTCTTTAATATTCTAGACCCGATAGACCCAGCCCACTGAGTTTCTCGTCTGACCTTCTCTCCCTCTGATGAGTCAAGATTTCGATCCGTTGGTAGATTCAGCGAAGCACAGCTCTCTCTAGTTCAGACTTACGAAATTCTCTCAGGTTGAGTCCCGTGAGATCACCTACCGTTCCGCACGTAGTTGGAATAGCCGGAACCTTCAAAATGAAAACATATTAACGGCCGTCTGGTGTAGTGGTAAGTGACATGGTCACTACACAAGGGGGTCGCGGGTTCGAATCCCGCCAAGGGAAGATATTTGTATGATAAATATAAATGTCTTTTCCAGGGTTATGGATGTATATTAAATATGTGTATGTGTATAATAAAAAATCTTACATTTATTTCCGTCAACTGGTACCTGTAACACAAGTTCTTTACGAACTTATCACGGGACCAGTTAACGTGGTGTGATTGTTAGTAAATATTTATTTATTATTATTTATTATTTTTTTTTTTCTCAACGACAGCAATTGCGAACTAAAGAAGTTCAAATTGAACAAAAGTTAAAATAATGACGTCAATTGTCGCCAAAACAATCACCTCTTTTATATTACTTTCTTTTTTGTAAAGGACTATGTGTACGGACGTATGTTCCCTATAGATTTAGAAGAGGAAGTGATTTCATGATTTTTTTAGGAAACCTTTAAATTGGTCTAGTGCGTATACAAATAAAGTGAAGTTTGGTGGCGATCGGAACATTTGGTCAGATCAAAGATCAGCCAGCGCGCCAGGTTTGACTAGTAGCTCAATTAAAAAAACAACCTCATTTACTAAGCGATTTAAATTCTTTTTTTCAAATACTCAATAATTGCAATTATAGTATTTAACAATCAGTTTAAGCAGATCTAATCAGTACAGTTCGTAAAAATAAAGCACTTTTTCGGTACAATTATTATTTTCGCTACAAACTTTATCGAATATCAAGCGTCGTGAATTCCACCTAGTGACGACGAAGCCGACCTTTATCCAATAAAGATATGTTCTAATTTACAAATTGTACGGACATTTCGAATTCTTGAAACCTGTTTAATTTAGATTTCAATCGAATTTCGGTTTAACAATAAATCGAATCGAATAGTATCCGTTATTGAAGCTATTTATTTCTTTTATTTATTTATTTATTTATGTACACACAGAAAAGAAGACATAGTACAGATTAATAGGAAAATTACGTACAAAGGCACTGCTTATTTCTTTAAGAAATCTCTTCCAGCAGACCTGCGAGAGGATTATGAGAATAATAATTAAAAGTGATGAGTGTGTGTAGAACAGCTAAAATAACAAATACAACATGAGAATTATAGTAATGCACATACACATAGCAAATATTGTTAAACTTGAATACAAAATATTATAAGTAACACAGTATATACGAAGAGTATAGAATAATGATCATTCGGTTGATGAGAGATAGAATTGTTTGACCTTGTATTTAAAGACAGCTACTATAAGTATCCTATTCTAAGTATTCTGTTCTAAATATTCTCTTAACAAATTGCACGAGAATCAGTGAATTTTAAACGACTAATCACGTATTCACATATCAGGTGCTTTACCTCAATATGCAATAGCTTTACTAATTTTAGGTACTGTTAACAGCGTAACAGCGCAGCAAAGTAGTGAACAAGAACTCAATTACCTTAAGGAATAATAAACTATAAATGAGGCCGTCAGCGCAAAAGTGGCCTAACCCACAATTTTTTATATTGGAATTTATTTAAAATATAAGATATTTTAATGCAAAACCGGCCTATCCATAGTTTCACCCATAGATAACAGATAGCTTTGTAAACATTATTTTTGCGTGTATGGTTTTTTTGCCAAATCAAATTTAAATTCATGAAAATTCAAACCTATATGCCTCTATACTAACTATGGTAAGCTTAGGCCACTTTTACGCTGACTGCCTCAAATGATATAAGAAATAAGTCAACTAATGCTGCCGATTCGAAATATAATACAAATAAATGTGGCAATTTATTTGCTTAAGTAACTAACGGAGAAATAACCAGAATCGTATACTGTTTCCCGCTTATATTAAGATAGGTCGGAAATTCTCGGTTCGGCTTCAAAAACGGCTACACCCGATTATTAATCTGCCTGTCAAGATTGCAGATAATAAAAACGAACGTTGTAAACGGATCTCGCATTAAACAACAAATATTCAATGTAGAAAATCGTATATCCAATCGTATGTAACAATAATAATAAAAAATACAATATTCCGTGACGGAAACAATATTTTGTGAACAATGTGAAATATTAGAATTCTTAAAATCTCTTGTTGCTAACATTGTTAAAAGTTAAAAAGGTATTGCATTAAATTCCTCAAATTTTGACGGCTGTGACTTTGATTGTTACACGATTAAAGATCAGTCTAGACTTGCATTCGTTTTATAAGTGGTTTTTCGAGCGATTTGGGACGTGCCTCCGAGGGGCAATTAATTATTCTACCTGCCGACGGATGCGGAGGTAGCCGTCGAGAACGCGGTCCGCCAACGTCATTGTTTAATTCTACGAATCTTAACTTTGTACCGCGTATGATTGAGACTATCGTTAGTCGCTCGCGTGTGCTCACAGGATTTGTTGATCTATGGAGCCATGAAAATTAGAGCAGAGTAGAGCTATATGGTATAAAAAACAATTTTGGCTTCCAGCACAAGGTGTCTCCTTTTCTTGGTCCTGTTCTTCTCCACTGGTGCCTTCATAGGTTCTGAGAGCAGTAATTTTTTTTTAATATCATCAAACCGATTTCTTATTTCAGAAAAGAGGTTTTAGTTTAAGATACAACACATACTTAATATTTAATGACACGAAAAAATCCATACCCACATTAATATTATTGGTGTTTTTTTTTTTTATTGCTTAGATGGATGGACGAGCTAACAGCCCACCTGGTGTTAAGTGGTTACTGGAGCCCATAGACATCTACAACGTAAATGCGCCACCCACCTTGAGATATAAGTTCTAAGGTCTCAGTATAGTTACAACGGCTGCCCCACCCTTCGAACCGAAACACATTACTGCTTCACGGCGGAAATAGGCGGGGTGGTGGTACCTACCCGTGTGGACTCCCAAGAGGTCCTACCACCAGTGAAAAATGGTGTCTGTTTGTTTGTCCTTCTTTCAAGTCGAAACGAAAGAACCGATTGAAATAGTGATAGGTTTAGGTAAGGAGAGTGACATAGGTTACCTTTTATCCCGGTAAAATCCCGTGGGAAACTACACTATCATGTTTTATAACCACGCGAGTGATGCCACGGGTAACTAGTACCGCTAGTATTTTAAATTTTAGCTATATTGCTGCCTTAATTACGGTTAGACGAGATTTGTGTAAGTAACAATTTCAATGCAATGCGTACATGGATATGCTTCGAATTCGATTTTCATGTCATATTCTTGCTATAGATTACAGTAGATGACATTTAACTTTAATAAGTCTCATGTACAAATAAATGGCTCGGGGTCTACGAGTGACAATTAATAAATTGAAATAACACGCCGTGTCAGCAATTTTCCACTAGTACTTAATACACTTTTTTTTAATTTAATTGTTATATCAATACCAATACAATAAAACAGTAGACTTCGTTGTTCTTGTGTATTGAAGAATATCTATTAAAATAGAAAAGGTTAAGAATAATTGAAGATACACCAGCGATTTTTAGAATTATTTTCTGTCCATCCATGAAATATACCCAAAAGTTAATTCTAAATAACTAATTATTCAACTTTTTATGCACTAGTCAAATTAATTTAAAACTTACATCTTAGACGCAATTATCATTTAAATTACCAACCAAATATCGAAACACATCATTTATTATAAACACACTTCATTAATAAATTTACTTTAAAAAGTCAAATTAATATTTATTCGAATATTTATTCGAATAATATTATGTTCGAACTACATCACCGTATTGAACATTCGGTTAATAACAACACTGTTTTTATGTCAGCGTCTCCTACGTTTTTCGTGCTGGCGACGGTACCCAAAAATAGTCGCAGGTAGCTTTACTAGTGACGTCACGATCTAAGCAAAAAACGCATGTGCCCAACGGAATTATAAGCTAGAAGCTAAAATCACATAGTTATTAGATTAAATTTCCAAGATTTCTTTTCCAAATCTCCGACGGAATCAGCGCACCGGGGACTATGTGGGACTACCCTCTGCCGAAGTAAGCTCACTCAAAAAGGCAAGGGAAGTCTTCTGCACTCTTCGTCCAAGAATCCGAGCCCCGCGCAGAAGATGTCCTAGGAAGGACAGAAAAGGCGACGAGCTAAACATTGCTACCAGACACGAGGCTACAATTTTTTTTCCTACCTATGCTGATAGCCTTGAGCTATTTCAGCTTCGCCCTAACGCATAGGTGAGCTCACGGGGCTCAAACCGGAGTGTTGCTAACACTGGCCCTAGCAAGAGCAGTGCTTCGCAGAATCTACCACCAGATCGGAAACGCAACCCACTGAGAAAATCCGGCGAGAAACTCAGTGGGCTGTGTCTATGGGTGAGGCTACCATAACAGACGTCTAACAGACTGAGTCGTCGGCAATACTCAAGTTCTCTTCGAAATGGTGGATTCGCAGAGGTCAAACGTCGCCTTCAAAGACTCGACGCTACCGATCATCAAAAATATTACAGTCGGTAGCGACAGGAAGGTATGTTAGTGCTACACCCACACTGCGACTTTGTAATTCTCCGTCTCCTCGTTACTAAAATAGTAGTATCAATCGGTTTATGAATTATATTGTACCATAGTATATGATCGAATGTCGGCTTTTAAGCCTGCATTTTAACTCGAACCTTATAACCTGACAAAAGAGCGAGTAATTAATTCCTTAGATTTTTTACTAAAAAATTGTACCTACTGGAAATCCCTAATCTAATTCTTGCCGAATAACAAATCTGTTATTTTTTCTCTTTCACACAGTTGAGCCGTTGAATTGGTAAAACGGTGAACAATAAAAAGGTCCCTTGGTGAAAGCAAAAAATATAAATATTAACACTATTAACATAGGTAGATAATCTAACTATTAGGTACGTGAAATACAACGCGTTTTATCTGACTTCGGAAATCTATTAAATAACTCTTCTTAAAATACGCAAAACTATTAAAGTACTCAAAATGAAGCTAATATTAAATACGCCTTTTATAACTCGACGAGCTCTCCGTATTTTCCTTAAAAACTAACAGTCGGATATAATTTCTTTGATATTCAGTTTCAACGTCACATTATAAAGGAAATTTAGCTTTAGCTCGTAGCCGTTAAGATATGTTTTTGATTGTACGACACGTCAGATAGTAATCTGTGTGGTCTGACTTTGCCAACGCGAGTTCTTACACACAACTCGAAAAGTTGCCGACACAAACAGTTGATATTTAACATTTGAAATATGATTTTATGTGCTTTATGAATAACTTTTTGATTAACGTTAAACAAATTGTAGTCAGAAGTAGAATGTATTGGTAGGTAAGATGTTAGATTCGACTTTCACCTAATATGTATTCCCAAAATGGTCACGCACAGTGAATTTGAAATATCGGCCACCGTCCTCGTCGAACCCGTCGCTTGCGACGAAGGGCTCGACGATAGCGAACTAACCCATAGACACAGCCCACTGAGTTTCTCGCCGGATCTTCTCAGTGGGTCGCGTTTCCGATCCGGCGGTAGATTCTGCGAAGCACGGCTCTTGCTAGGGTCAGTGTTAGCAACTCTCCGGCTGAGCCCCGTGAGCTCACCTACAAACGTTAGGGTGAAGCTGAAATAGCCTCTCAAGGCTATCAGCATAGGTAGGGAAAAAAAAGGCCAATTATCGAAATACTTGTTCATTGTTTGTCCGTTTGTCCGTTTGTTAATCACATATACGAATTTAAAATTGTAATATAAATCATCAACCGTATCATCATCATTTAATTATCAATAATCAATATGCAACAAAACATCAAAACAAAATTACAAAAAAAAAACAGTTTATTCAAACTTAATATGCCAAATAAATTCGATTAAATCGATATATGCGATTGGTTTATTCTTATTTATTGCTTAGATGGGTGGACGAGTTCACGGCCCACTCAGTGTTAAGTGGTTATCGGAGCCCATAGACTTCTACAATATAAATGCCACCATTCACCTCGGGACGTGAGTTCTAAGGTCTCCGTTTTTACAATAACAACGGCTGCCCCACCCTTCAAACCGAAACGCATTACTGCTTCACGGCAGAAATAGGCAGGGTGGTGGTACCTAGCCGTGCAGGCTCACCAGACGTTCTACCAGTAAAAAAATTTTAGTATAGTTGAAAAATATAGTACTCAAAGATCGCCGCAGTGCGTATTTTTAGATACAAAATTATTTGCATTAAGTAACGTAAGCACGTAACTCTATAGTTTTATTCGTATTTGTCCACATAGTCATTAATTCTACATTACATTACGAAGAAATCGCAAAATATTACTATTGACTATGAATTTGACAGTGTTTTTACTCCGGCGCCGCCTCGTTATTTTAGTTGTAATCATTGACTATTTATTATATCAGAAGCTCCGATTTTGTTTTATTTTCCGGTTTTTTTTTTATTTTTTTTTTATTGCCTTTGTAGGCAGACGAGCGTACGGCCCACCTGATGGTAAGTGGTTACCGTCGCCCATGGACTTCAGCAATGCCAGGAGCAGAGCCAAGCCGCTGCCTACTGCTTAATACTCTCCACAAGCCTCGTTTGAAGAAGGACATGTCATAGCGTTCGGGAAACACCGTGGAGGGGAGCTCATTCCATAGCCGGATGGTACGTGGCAAAAAAGACCTCTGGAAACGCACTGTGGATGACCGCAGTGGCTCCAGGTAGTATGGATGAACTCTACTCCGGTGGCGGGCGGTGCGATGGTAAAAACGAGACGTTGGTATCATCTCGAACAATTCCTCAGAGCACTCCCCATGGAACATGCGGTACAAAATACAGAGGGACCCGAAGTCCCTCCGCAGACCTAGAGGCTCCAAGCGATCCGTGAGAATGGGATTATCGACAATCCGAACGGCTGTCTTCTGTATGGAGTCAAATGGAAGAAGCTGGTATTTGGGAGCCCCGGCCCAGAGATGGGAGCAGTACTCCACGTGAGGCCGGACTTGTGCTTTATAGAGCAAAAGTCTTTGTCCAGGCGTGAAGTACCGCTTCGCTCTGTTGAGTACTCCCAGCATCTTGGACGCCAACTTGGCTTTGCCTTCCAAATGACTCCGAAATTGGACATCGCTCGAAATGTCGACCCCAAGTATCCCGATACTCCCGGAAGCTTGCAGGGATACTCCTTGGAATTGCGGCGCCATGACAAAGGGGTCCTTCTTCGCAGTGAACGCGCAAACTTGTGTCTTTGTCGGGTTGAATTGAACCAAGTTCAATTCACCCCATTCGGAGACTCGCCCCAGAGAGTTCTCCACTTCAGACACAAGTTTTGATCGTCTCTCTTGCACCACGCTCCGAGAGAGACTCTGATGGCCGATATATCGCGCATCCCCCGTGCTGTCATCCGCATAGCAATGCATGCCATCAATAGACAGCATGTCACTGATATACAGGATGAAAAGCGTGGGGGAGAGCACCGAACCTTGTGGAACGCCAGCGTTAATGGTCATGGTATCAGAGCAGTCACCGTCTACAACGACAGTGATGCTCCGCCCATCCAAAAAGCTAGCGATCCACTTGCAGAGACCCTCGGGGATTCCGTAAGATGGTACCTTCGATAGAAGTGCCCTATGCCAGACCCTGTCGAAGGCCTTCGCGATATCAAGGCTCACAGCAAGAGCCTCGCCCTTGCTCTCCAAGGCTTCAGCCCACCTGTGAGTAAGGTATACAAGAAGATCGCCAGCTGAGCGACCGTGACGGAAACCGTACTGTCGGTCACTGATCAGCTGGCGATCCTCCAGATACTTCAGGAGTTGTATATTTATTATTCGCTCCATCACCTTGGAAAGCAAGGAAGTTATCGCGATAGGCCTATAACTCGATGGGTCCGACCGGTCACCCTTCTTGGGGATAGGGTGGACGTGGGCGGTCTTCCATGAAGACGGAACCCTGTTAGTGCAATAAGAGAGGCGATACAAACGCGTTAGCGCAGGCGTCAGCTCAGGGGCGCACGTTTTCAGAACCACTGCAGGGATGCCGTCTGGCCCACTCGACTTATGGACGTCCAGGAGTCGGAGCTCCCGCCTGACTGCACACTGCGTGAAGCAGATCTCAGGCAGGGAGCTATCACACCGGGGGATGTTCGGTGGTGTAGCACCCCCGTCGTCCACGGTCGAATTCGAGGCAAAGAGTTTGACCAGAAGGTCAGCCTTCTCTTTCGCACTATGGGCCAAACTGTCATCGGACTTGCGCAGTGGTGGGAGACTAGACCTGCAAAAGTTTCCTTCTGCAGCTTTGGCGAGCGACCAAAAAGCACGGCTCCCAGAGGGATAGCTATTTAGTCGCTCGCCAACTCTAGCAACGTGCTCCGACTTCGCCTTGGCAATAACCTTCTTGTAGGACCTGGAAGCGGCGTTATATTTCCGCCTTTCCTCTGAGATGTTAGGATCCTGACGTCTCCTGGCATTATCCCATGCCACGTATGCGGACCGCTTGAGGTGTGCAGCATCCCTGCTGGCATTGTTATACCAGGGTCTACTGCGACCCCCAACGGGCACCTCAGAGGAGGGAATAAACAATTCCATCCCCTGGAGCACCACGTCTTTAAGACGGTCCGCACAGACATCAGGATCAGCAGAGGAAAAGCAGAACCGCCCCCATGGGTAGGATGCGTAAAATTCACGCAATCCATCCCAATCTGCTGACATATACTTCCAAACTCTTCGATACCCGGTCGTCGTTCGACGACCAGGACGAGAGAGTGGTACAACAGCACGGATAAGGCAGTGATCAGACGATCCAAGTGGAGCGTCGACCACCACACTGTATCCGGCCGGATCCGTGGTCAGTAGAAGGTCCAACAGAGAAGGTTCGTGCCCCTCGATATCTGGGACACGGGTGGGCTGTGTCACCAGCTGGGAGAAGCCGTAGGCCAAGGCGAAATCGTAGGCAGTCCGACCCGGGAGGTCAGTGGTTCTGGACCCCAACCACTCTTGGTGGTGAGCGTTGAAGTCTCCAAGGACCACCACCTCCGCAGATGGGTACTGCTCAAGCACGCGGTTAGTCCCCTCTTGCACATGCTCAATCAGAGCTGAACCTGCATCACTGCTGTGGGACCTGTACAGGCAGGCGTAGATTCGGGTACAACCCCCGTGATCCACGCGCAGCCACAAGAGGGACAGGTCCCGTTGTTCGAGGCCTCGTAGACGGCGACAACAGACATCAGCCCGAACGAATACACACACCCCGGCTTTACGCAGGAAGTTGTGCTCCAATACGTAGCCGGGGTATTCAAGATACGAGGTATCATCCGGAGTTGATATCTGCGTCTCCGTCAGAAACAGTAGGGCAGGCTGCGCCGTCTCAAGATGGTGGTGTACGGCGTCAAGGTTGCTATGTAGGCCCCTGACATTGCTGAAATCCACATTAAATGTGGAATAGGGGATCGCCGATATAACCCTTTTTCTGTTTATGATTTTCATTTTTGTTGTTTTTTGGAGAGTGGGATAGGGTGAGGTAGGATGTTCGAAGTGAAATCATGACAACACCTGAATAAAGCGCGGACATAGCGTGTGGTCGATCACGGGTTGCGTGAGAGACCGACGCAGGGCATGGAAGGGCCCCCAGTCCACCCTGCGTGCGATCGCCGGGATCCACTCCGGTCTCCGACTCCGGCACGACGACCGCACGACAGGATTTTACACCGGTTAGCGGGACAGCTTCCCGGGGCGGAGTTTAGTAGTGACACCCGGGTTCAGGTCCCCTACTGACCGGCGGGCGGCGGCGAACACCGTTTCACTGGGTCTCCCTATACCCCCGTCAAACAATCACGTCCCGCAAGCTCGCACACACGTTTGCTCCGCATGTTCCAGGTATCATCAAGATTCACCTCCAACAAGGAAGAGGAAAGGGAAGGAATAAAACTAGCTCTCCAACCCACACGCCGGAACACAGCTAGGCTATTTGGCGGCGGACTCTAGTTGGAGGGTGGTCGCCAGCCAGTCGGACTAGGTCCTACCACCGGTTACGTTTTCGGCTCCCGTTTTGCACCACCCAGGGGTTACTTGTAGGGAATCGCGGGTTAAACCTACGGAAGCGGAAAGCATTCAACCCCCAAATTAATTTTTAATTTTTAGTTAAATTTCTATAGTAATCGCAGTCTGGATGTATTGTTGTCTCGTATGTTTCCGACATCCGTAATATAGGCGAACTTGTAGAGCCATTGAATAAAGAAAGTAGGTTTTATGTTATTTACTAACGACCCGCCCTCGCTTCGCTTCGTAAACATTAAATTTTATTATTGATGATAGCTGAGTCCCGCGATGTTACCCATATTACTCGTGGTGAGGCCGCAGGGCGAAACTAGTCTTAAAAAAGTAGCCTAAGTTACTCCTTATATCATCAACTACCTATCAGTGAAAGTCTCGTCAAAATCGGTCCAGCCGTTCCAGAGATTAGTCGGAACAAACAGACAGACAGACAGACAAAAATTGTAAAAAATGTTATTTTGGTGTATGTACCGTATATAACTAGTCAGGTCATAAGTATTGTCACACAGTAAAAACTTTTCTTTTAGAATGTTGGCCACAAAAAAGTTTATTGAATTCGAATTTTGTGTTGTTCATGAAAATAAAAATGTATACTTTTAGAATTTTACTCATGTTTAAATATGGAGTGGACGCTTAAAGAAGACCGTGTTGCAGTTGTTGCGTTGCATCGTTGCGGTTACGCGCCAATTCAAATTTTTAACATACTGAAAAATTTGAATATAACCAAAAGATTCGTTTATCGTACCATCAAACGATACAATGAAGGCTCTGGTGTAGATGACAGGTCAAGAAGTGGTCGCCCTCGGTCTGTTAGGACTCCAGCAGTGATAAAAGCTGTGAAGGCGCGAATTCAAAGAAATCCCAAACGTAAGCAGAAACTGTTGGCCCTTCAGATGGGGTTAAGCAGAACCACGGTGAAAAGGGTGTTAAATGAAGACTTAGGGCTTCGGGCATATCGAAGAAAAACAGGACATCGTTTGAATGCTCGTCTAATGGACCTGAGACTGAAGAGATGCCGTGCTTTGTTGAAGCGGTACGCGGGAAGAAAATATCGGGAAATTCTTTTTTCGGATGAAAAAATTTTTACCGTAGAAGAGAGCTACAACAAACAAAATGATAAGGTGTACGCACACAGTAGTGAAGAAGGGAGCAACCGTATTCCGCGTGTCCAACGAGGTCATTTTCCATCCTCGCTCATGGTATGGTTGGGAGTTTCTTGTTGGGGCTTAACAGAGGTACATTTTTGTGAGAAAGGTGTAAAAACGAATGCAGTTGTGTATCAAAATACAGTCCTGACGAACCTTGTGGAACCTGTTTTTCATACCATGTTCAATAACAGGCACTGGGTACTCCAACAAGATTCGGCGCCAGCTCATAGAGCGAAGAGCACACAAGACTGGCTGGCGGCGCGTGAAATCGACTTCATCCGGCACGAAGACTGGCCGAGATGAGGGGGACCCGAAACACTTAGAGGGCCAGGGCTTGGGCGAGATCCGCCTCCCTGGCCCCCGCTCGACGGCGACGGGCTTGCGCGTCTCTAACGCGCCCCGCCGCCTCCTTCTGCGAGATGGTGCACTCGCAGAAGTCGAGCATCGCCTTCCACGACTCGTCGTCGCCGAGCATCGATGCCACAACACTCGACAACGACAAGTCGTTTCCTATTTTTGCAACGAGGACACGGCGCCACCCCTCCCATGCGGGGCAGGCGACGAGCGTATGCTCTGCTATGTCCAAGTCGCAATCACAATGGTGGCACTCTGCCGTCGGCTCGGCTCTGATCCGGTGCAGGAACTCACCGAAGCAACCATGCCCAGTGAGGACCTGCGTGAGCCGGAAAGTGAGGCGTCCTCTGTCACGATTCACCCAATCCACAAGGACTGGGCGAATCGCCTCGACGGTCCTACGACCAGCCGAAGGATCGGCCAGCCGCCTGGACCATGATTCCAGCACGGACCGCCGAGATTGAGCCCTCCGCGCTCTGACCACACTGGGGCTGGGACGCGCCACGCCCCGGGCACGAAGGTCAGCCCGCCACTGATAGTCAGCGGCGAGCGCCTCCGCTTCCAGAACCCAATGATCAGGCTTAGGCTGACGTTTAAAATGTTAGAAATTTTAGATTTTATTTACTGATGTGAAATATGTACTTTTTTTACTTCACAACAATAGTTAATAAGTTTGATTGAAATAAGCTGTTCATAGTTAGTAACTTTTTGCATCAGTACCTACTTCTTGTATTACCTTGAATTAGACGCACAATTTTCATTTAGTACCCTATTATTACTAGTACATTATATTTATTTAGTATCTAGCATTCGCGTTGGGATATTTCTATGGGCTTTGTTACCCACATAATTCCAGGTAAGTCGCAGAGCGCATCAATCTATCTACAGTACAAATAAATAATGTAGGGATATCATAGTTTTAGTAAATTATTGCTTCTCCAGCATGCGAATCACAGCGAAGATGTCACAAAATTAACATGGTTATGAATTGATCAATATTTTATTGCGATCAAATCTTTTGACACTTTCACTCGGACGTATATAGCCTAATATATCTGTGGATATATTCTGTGACAGGTTAATATCAAATAAGCAGATGAATGAGAATAAATTGTAAAATACATATCATAAATAGAAAAAAAAGAAAGTTAGACGATGTTCGCGTTATTTTTAACCCAAATATCGTCACTACTGGTGGTAGGATCTCTTGTGAGTCTGCACTGATAGGTACCACCACCCCGCCTATTTCTGCCGTGAAGCAGTAATGGGTTTCGGTTTGAAGGGTGGGGCAGCCGTTGTAATTATACCTGAGGCCTTAGAACTTATGTCTCAAGGTAGGTGGCGCAGTTACGTAGATGTGTATGGGCCCCAGTAAGCACTTAATACCAGGTGGGCTGTGAGCTCGTCTACCCATCTAAGCAATAAATTAAGACAGGGGCGCGCGCGAGCTGATAAATAGATAGAATGGACGGTGTTGTTCAATAATTAAGGATCTTAGTGAACTTTTCAGTTAAATTGAATTAAAAGAAGATGGAAGATATTTAACTACCTAGCAACAAAGGAAGCCGAATAAGGTGACATATTGACAGACGGGCACCATGAAATTATAAGGCGAGAAATAAGTTATAATAAGAAAACAGCTAATTTATTTTTGTTCGTAACTTTGTTCCGTCGTATGCTTTACTACTATTGAGAGTCTATTTATGTTCCAAAGAATGTTATTATTTCAAACATTCACACAAGTACCGTACTTTATTTATCAGAAGATCACAAAACCGCTTCAAGTTACGAACGAAATCATCCCACATAGCCTAGAAATCTAGAAAACGTTTGAAGTGTTTTCAAACACTTTCAATCCTCTGAACTTGTCGTCCGATTTCGCAATTATAGTGATGCTCATCGCATCGGCTTATCGATAATCCCGCGAGAAAAAAAAAAACACCAGCAAAATCCAGTATGTAAGACAAGGAGCGATAGCATTTATACCGTAGTGATGTAGCGAGTACACCGCAATTCTCGTGCCGCGTCGGTAGGTCGGCCCCGTTTCCTCGGCTAGTACATAGTGCATTTTAATAGCAGACATACAAAACTCATTGCCGAGTTAAGTTATTAACGTTTTTCGGGACTACAAATTCGATTTGTATATGACTAAATAATTTTATACGAAAGCGTATAATATGGCGGCTTACATAAACTTTAAATTTAATTTATTGGTAATTTTAAAGAGAAGTTTATTTCAAATTTATGAATTGATGATTTAAAAAAATCTTTCGCGGTATTCATCGGCTATCGTCGCTTTCTAGTCTAGTTTATGGTAAAGACAAATTTATTATAATTATGTTATATTATTTTGAAGTCTACTTAACGTAATGTTTCAAATCTAAACAGAATGCAGTGTTTATCGACTAGCTTTCTCATTTTTTTTTACACCTATCCTTAACATTACCATAAAATTTAATGCTCATTGGCAATTCCAACTGCTGACACTATATTTACAAATTAAAATAGAGGTGCATAATGAAGAATTGAAATGACATTCTTATTTAATACTACTCAAATAATAATGCAATTTGATTACGGCTAGTTCTCATTAAAATAAATTGTATGTTAAAAATAAGAAACAAAGTTAACCAACTAGGTTTTCGAGACTTTGAACTCACGCTTCAAGGTGATAGATTTATGCAGTGGTTTAGCAGTCAGACGGCCTCTGTCGAATTAAAAAAAAGCATAACTTCAAATTCCTTCAATCCGAATAACGCCAGTCCCATTCCACAAAGCATATTTGCAGTACTATTAACGTGTAAGCTGTGTGTTTGGCGTCGTTCCGACGGGCGCGGGGAGGGGAGGGGCGCGGGCGGGGCTCGCTAAACGGGATGCGCGCCTCCAATTTACATTTATGAAGTCCCGTAACGGATTCCGGAATGTTTACTTTCGATAATTAAAAACGTCTCAGGTGTTATGTCACAGCACTAATATGCACTTGAATTCAAAATCGGTTTCGAACCCATTTATTATTCCGTGATTAATTTATTACTTTCTTAAGGATCCGCTGACGAGAGTCAAGTGACGGTTATAAAAATGAATTAATAAGATTATTATATAAAATGTAAGTAATGTTATCGTTTGATCTCGCGTTTGTATCGTTCATTGTATATATAAAGTATTTGAAACTTCGGATATCCCAAAACGAAACTCACATACAAATGAAGGGCTTTAATAAACGAAATAAAAATAATAATAAAAGCTTCATTCTACAATAAATTGGGCTTAAAACCTTCGCAGATGAAAGCCTCCTCACCGAAAGACACGTCCTACTCCAAGAGTTACTAATAATTACGAATAATAAAATCAATAATACATACACATTCTAATAAAGAATCATCATTATCATTATCCTGTCCTTCTCCCAGTCACCTGGGGTCGGCGCAACATGTTTTCTCCTTCCATACTCTTCTATCATATACCATTTCTTCGCTCACTCCCCTCGTACCCATATCGTCTTTCACACAATCTATCCATTTCTTCTTAGGTTACCAACCTCATTTTCATTTCGTCTCATCACATGTTCATACCATCCCAAACGCGCACTCCTCAGCTTCTCTGTCACAGGTGCCACTTTCAAATTTCCTCTAACATTCTAATAAAGAATATCAGTTTTTAATTGTAAATTAAATATCGGATACTTAAAAGATCAAACAGAAAATTTTATGACATTAGCATGTCAAAATATTTAGTTTCTTACTCTGAGAGTCCTTTCTATCTATATACTGTTGAAGTTTCTATAATCATGCAACAATCCCCTTGGACGAATTTATCGTACAAACTCATTCAGATCATTGACCGATAACGGATTAAACAGGTTAACATATTTTTTCTGTTTAAAATTAGACTTATTGTGGACAAACATCCACTGATAATACCTCTAGATTCAATTTGTGTATTACATTTTCACTTATAATACTGGTAATTTAAAAAATTAACAATTAAAAATATATATCATAAAACCTGTACTGGTAAATAGCTACTATAAAACTGTTGACAATCTAGTATTAAATAGGCTTAATTCAAAGACCATTTATGATAAAATATATGTTAATATGCTGTTTTTCATTGCTTATTTTTATGAATCTACAACGTAAATGCCGCCACCCATCTTAAGATATGAGTTCTAAGGTCTCAGTATAATTACAACGGCTGCCCCAACCTTCAAACCGAAACGCATTACTGCTTCACGGCAGAAAAAGGCAGGGTGGTGGTACCTACCCGTGCGGACTCACAAGAGGCCCTACCACCAGTAAAATAAATAGATGTGATACTGAACAAAAGCTGTTTCTGTTTGTCATTGCGACGTAGGCTCTGCAAAATTCAACCTAAACAATATTAGTTATTAGTAACAATATATGTCACTAACATAAAAACACCAATTGGGTATCTGATTTCGAGACCTTTCCGTGGTCCGTAAGTTTAGTCTAGATTCCTAATGCATTACTTAGTAACTGAATAAGTGAACGTGACATTTACTGAGTTCCGAACGCTGAACAAAATGACTTGGGCCTATCTGACCTAATAGAAAATAGATGTTAAGTGATTGCCGTCATTCCACTACGGATTATTTTAAAATCTCGTTCAAAGGAACACAGATGTGAGTCTATTCCAGCCGGAGAATACGTAACAAGAACATTATCATGAAACTGTTTGTAATACTCTCACATCTTCTCGGCAGAGACGGTTTGTGACCACGCAATGATCAGAATCCGAAAGACAAAATTAAATAACTTTTAATTTCTTGTGGAAATAAAGACAAACGGCAATATGCTATGAAACTAAAATAAACATCAAATTCGAAGGCTTCTAATGTAATGTGCGGCTTAATTTTGATGAATGTTAATGATGTTATTAATGAAATAAATAAAATAAAAAACAGTGAACTCATCTGAAACCAGTATACAGTAAGTATCGCCACGGAATTCCAGCATTTTTGCTTATAAACAGAGTTCATTTTCCTTAGTGGACTGTAATGTCTTGCTCGCCAATAGACAGAGCGATACTATTCTGCGGCCGGAATTTTATTATACAGGAAATAATACAACGTATGGCCTAAACGAGATTAGGTCATTTCGTTAAAACTAGACGAAAATGTTTCGTTGAGAGGATTCGGTACATTTTCGTTATATTGTAGACAAAAATGACATATAAGTCTCTCGGTAGGTACCATTTGTTATATTCCTTTGATAATGTATGTATATAGAGGTCCCGCAGTAGTCGAAATTCGACTATAATTAAATGAAATTGTAAATTTGTACACTATTATGATTGTATTTTATACTTTTATAATCACAAATTTCGCCAAGACTACACTATAAAAAATATTAACAAAGACAAACAATATTTAATCTATTCTCAATTTGACAACAGACGTCAAGAACAAAAGTTTGACAATAAATAGTATGCATGCGTGTGTGCGTCAAATACATGGTATGTAGTGTGTGTAATGTTTTCTTTATTGATTTAATATATCTTTTATGCATTATTTAAAAAAATATTAGCATTGTGCACTTCTTCTTACAAATACAAATTAAACGTTTCTTGCTTTAAAGCCTCGTGCTTAATATTTAATATTTCAATATTCATTTCTACTTCACTTAAATTATTTATATCAACATATAGATGGATACTACACACTGCAAAGAATAAAAGCTTTCAGTTTTTACTTCAAAAACTGAAATGCATTTTCAACGAAAAGATCATCTATTGAAAACACTTTCAAGGTATTTTCTCAATCCCGTGTACTTAAATTATTATTCATTTGATCTCACGAACACAACATAATATTTTTTAAACAGCTACATATCTGTTGAGCAGTCATACTAATAGTCATATGAATATGCAGACCAGCTTCTCTGAACTTAATCTCTTGCTGGGGCGATTATTATTATTGTTGATATTAGCAGTAATACTTAAAAATCCGCCCGCTACGGCGACCCAAACGTTTCTATTGTGACTTTTTTTTTTTATTGCCCTTGTAGGCAGACGAGCATACGGCCCACCTGATGGTGAGTGGTTACCGTCGCCCATGGACTTCAGCAATGCCAGGGGCAGAGCCAAGCCGCTGCCTACCGCTTAATACTCTCCACAAGCCTCTTTTAAAGAAGGACATGTCATAGCGCTCGGGAAACACCGTGGAGGGGAGCTCATTCCATAGCCGGATGGTACGTGGCAAAAAAGACCTCTGGAAACGCACTGTCGATGACCGCAATAGCTCCAGGTAGTATGGATGAACTCTACTCCGGTGGCGGGCGGTGCGATGGTAAAAACGAGATGCCGGTATCATCTCGAACAATTCCTCAGAGCACTCCCCATGGAACATTCGGTACAAAATACAGAGGGATCCGAAGTCCCTCCGCAGACCCAAAGGTTCCAAACGATCCGCGAGAATGGGATTATCGACGATCCGAACGGCCCTCCTCTGTATGGAGTCAAATGGAAGAAGCTGGTATTTGCGAGCCCCGGCCCAGAGATGGGAGCAGTACTCCACGCGAGGCCGGACTTGTGCTTTATAAAGCAAAGTATTTAATTTGTTTGCTTACACCCAAATCCAGCATGAACCGGAATACATTCCTTGGTTCGTTTCGAGGCAGTTAATTAACTCACATATTAGTGAGTTTCATTGGGCCAGTATGTTTAAGGGGCTGCTTTCTCCCCGCCTTACCTACAGACAGTAACTATTGAGAGAGCTTTTGTAAGAATTCATAGATCAAGATTCAAGAAGAATGCATAGATCACGAACAAGCAAACTGGCGCTAGTACGGTGTCCTGTAACGCACGATTATGTATAGACCACTTTGCCTATTTCTGCCGCCAAGCGGGAATTTTTTTCGGCTTGTAGGGCGAGATAGACGTTCTAGAGACTTGGAGCTTAAGTCTCCAGGTCGGTGACGCCATTTGCTTTCTTGATGTATATGGGTACTTGATGTTTACGTATTTAATTAGAAAAATTAGTACTTTTCTGCGGGATTCGAACACTAGCTCAGTAGCATCACTCGATACGAATGAAATGGGCGTCTTATCCTTTAGGCCACGATTTCATAGGTCACGACGATCTCGTACGTAAATATAGTAATATGTATTGTAGATATAGAATTAAGTAAATATAGAAGCGATTTATTTTATTGCGTTAAAGAGTTTATTGCTCACTTGGTGTTAATTGGTCATCGGAGCTCATAGATATTACCATCATAGATAGATCATAGATAGCTTGTTCCGTCGATCATAGTTGTAAAATACATTGTGTTAAATCTGTCACGGTATTTTTAATTTGTAGTTATCATATTTTGATTATGTATGTGTATTCGGGCGGGTTGCTCGTCCGTAATAATGTTTCTAATATAAACATCTGTGACCTTGTCTACCAGTGGCATTTACAGACAACTGAAAATAAATATTAACACGTATCCCACTCGCTTGAATATTCTGTTGAACCGAAGCGATTAGTCTAAATCGGTTTTTATTGGTCAATTAGTCGGAGTTTAACACGATATAGGTGACTTTGAAATACGCAGGTATACGAAGGTACTCTCTAGATCGTACTATAGTAGAATTATTTGTCGCTGCAGTTTGGGTTATAAAAAATCGGAGCGGTGAAGCGAGTATTTCCCTCTCTTTTCCACTCACGAGCCTTATGGACGGGCATAGTGATGCGCATTATTGTTGTCGATAAGCGTTATCGATAGTGTATTTAGTTTTGTCATTTTGTGGGTTAGTGATAAAAATGAAAGAAAAAATCAGTAATCGAACATTTACACCACATATCGCCGCAGCAAGTTAACGAGAACGGCAGAAATTAACACTTTGTAACTTTTCGGGATTTATTGTTATTTCAGTGAAAATTTTTAACACATTGTTGATAACATAGCTACTATAGCTAGTTTTGCTCCACTGATATTGTATATTTTAATGTATGTTAAATGCTACGATATAAGGACTTTCTTTATTGCTGTGAGCTACAAAAAAGTCTGTCAGTATATTTAATCTCAAGTTAGATAGATGACCACATTTCGTTAAACCACGAGAAAGTCACATATTATTCTTAAGAACTAACACAATGAATATTATTGTAATTATGAAAATAAATATGCTATAAACAAATACATATCATCGTGTCTAATTCAAAACCAAATCGTTCAAATGTAATTTAAAATTTGTTTTTTAAACAATGCTTATTATGTTTATTGGGTATTTTGACGACTCGGTGGGGCTGTAGTTAACGGCCCTGAGTATTGCGCTAAGGGTAGTGGGTTCGATTCCCACATCAGGCAAACATTCTTGTGATGAACAGGTGTGTTTACTCTTTGTCTGGGTTCAGTAGACTGATGGGGAATAGGGACTAGAGGTAGAATAGGGACAAATCTGGGATGTCACAATACTTTTGTTGAGTTGCTATATTTAACTTTGTTGAACTGAAAATGACTTTTATTTAGTGTTTAAGAATATTAAATAGTTTGATTTAGTCATCTAAGTTTGGTAACTCATTAAATATATTAAAAAGTTAATTACCTAAACCTACCTAACAACTAAATAATGCCAGCCCTATTGAAAACTCAATTATCCGCATACGTAACCCAATTCACCCCAAAGCCAAGGTGAATCGGGCCAAGCTAGTTTTTTTCAGTTTTGTGTATATTTTGTAATGAACTATGTATAATAACGCATCGTATATAAAAATTTAAGCCTCCGGAACCATTTTAATCTCAGTTTTATTGGTATTAACCTAAGAAAAACCATAGAAAATTTGTGTTGGATTTGGAAAGGGTCCCGATTGCCCCCAATATACAGTTTTTATTATATATATATATATGTATATATATTAACGTAGATAAGCATGTACGTAATTCTCTAGTACCCATGGA
Organism: Bombyx mori; assembly: GCF_030269925.1. Lineage (NCBI taxonomy): Eukaryota > Metazoa > Arthropoda > Insecta > Lepidoptera > Bombycidae > Bombyx > Bombyx mori. The sequence goes on along the minus strand of NC_085124.1, from coordinate 11,330,591 downwards.
ACCCTCATTTGAATATATATTTAAGCGTGTACAGCGTAATTTGAGGCCGGAAGACCATGCGTTATTTGTTCCCAGTTATTTATTATTATTATTGGTAGTAAGCCTTATGACACGGCCCGTTTTTGCCGTTAGACGATCATGGTTCGGATGCAAGAAATGGGACAGATAATATAAAATAAGTTTCGTCACTTGACACGTGATGGGCCGTGAGCTAAGTATTAGACCAAAGAGTTTGCAGAGTGCCTTTTTTATTGCTTAGATGGGTGGACGAGCTCACAGCCCACCTGATGTTAAGTGGTTACTGGGGATCATAGACATCTACAACGTAAATGCGCCACCCACCTTGAGATATAGGTTCCAAGGTCTCAAGTATAGTTACAACGGCTGCCCCACCCTTCAAACCGAAACGCATTACTGCTTCACGGCAGAAATAGGCAGGGCGGTGCTATCTACCCGTGTGGACTCACAAGAAGTCCTACCACCGGTAGCCTTTATGCAAAGTCTTATATTATTTCGCGTTCACGCTCGTCCAGAACACTGACATTCGATTTTGTCTTGTAAAACGGGTCACAACCATATAGCTTCCGTTTGCAACATTACTATTCACGGAGCGTTGGTTGCAGCTTGCAAATTGGCCGATCGCGTCTCAACTCAACATTAGGGTGCATAATTAATACGACAACTAAGTACCTGCGCGTTTTTGCTTCGACATTCTGCATTTTCTGTTCTTTTGATCTCATCTCAGATCTGTAATGACCTGTAACCTACCCGTTGTTTACGAGGCTTCTGCTTATACGAATAAATCCGCAATATATCAAAAAAACATTATTATCACATAACACGCATACGTGTATGATACGTATGCACTTAAAACAATTTATACCCGCTAGACGATTGGAACATTAGACCACAAAGGTCTGTCTGTACCTAACTGTTTTCTTTAAACACAACATTGTAATAAACGCCAAAGTAATATTTAGAGGTACCAATTAAAACTGAGGAATTGTTCGAGATGATACCATCATCTCGTTTTTACCATCGCACCGCCCGCCACCAGAGTAGAGTTCATCCATACTACCTGGAGCCACTGCGGTCATCCACAGTGCGTTTCCAGAGGTCTTTTTTGCCACGTACTATCCGGCTATGTAATGAGCTCCTCTCCACGGTGTTTCCCGAGCGCTATGACATATCCTCCTTCAAACGAGGCTTGTGGAGAGTACTTAACGGTAGGCAGCGGTTTGGCTCTGCCCCTGGCATTGCTGAAGTCCATGGGCGACGGTAAACACTCACCATCAGGTGGGCCGTTTGCTCGTCTGCCTACAAAGGCAATTAAAAAAAAACGAAACCTCGATCCAATTGTCAAATTTTAAGCAAATGCTTTTTTTATGTTTCGCCGCAGCCAAAGTCCTATTCGCAGCAAACCAAGAATATTAACTACGTCAGAATAAAGGTTAAACTAGAAATGTGATATCGTTCAAACTCGTTTTAATACGTTACGTTGGGAGAAGCGTTCGAGTTGTCAGCGTGGTTCGCGTCACGTAACCTCCGAGTCGCTATAAGGTTCAAATTTTATTAGCCCAAGCCCACCGAATGCATAAATCAAACTCAAAAATGTGGAAAGCAATTATTGTTACTAGTGGTCCCCGCAGTAGTCGAAATTCGACTATAATTAATTGAAATTAAAAGTTTAAACATCATTATGGTTCTATTGTCAAGCACTATTATGTTTCTATAACAATACAGATTTCGCCAAAAATACACAATAAATAAATAATATTAAAGACAAACAATATTAATCTATTCTCAATTTGACCACAGACTAAAGAATAACAAAAGTTTCACAATCGACAATACACAAAGAGTATAATATTTATACGTATGGGTTGTGTCAAGTACATGGTAGTGTGTGTAATGTTTTCTTTATCGATTTAATGTAGGTATTGTTAATGCACAATTTAAAAAAAAACTCTATAAGTGTGAGAAATTTCATACTCCTCCGTCCGCGCAATTTTCGTAAAAACTTTGTACCCCACAAAGTTTTTGCTTCACGTATTAATAATATTATGTATATAGATTTGAACGCAACTATTTTAGATCTCACACATGAGTCGACTATTATCAAAGCCGGCAATCTGACTTTTGGACAATGATTGGTAAATCAGAAAAACGAATTATTGATTTTGTATTCCATTGGCAGTCACAAAACTCTTCGGAACGACATCTTAGATAAATAACAGGTTAACTATTAACCGTTATTTAATGCAGGTTTTGAACCGTATTCTTTGAAGGAGACGATTATATTCAAATCAATCTGTATTGACATATCAATATATTTTTTTTGTCCAAATGTACAGATTGCCACCTTTGATAATAGACGACTCACATATAGTTTAATATGAGTGTTAATATGACCTTATGATAGATGTGAATATCTTCCCTACCTATTCGCTAGTAGACCAAAAGGTTATTTCAGCTCACGCTCTCACGAGCTCACGGGTTCAACCTGAGAGAATTTGCTAACACTAGCCCCAGCAAGAGCAGTGCTTCGCAGAATCTAACACTGGATCCGAATCGCGACCCACTGAGAATATCCGGCAAAAAACTCAGTGGACAGATGTGAAATAATCATTGTAAATGACAACAAAAGCCAAGTCAAATCGCTCCTGTTTTTATAGAATGTAGAGGAAACTCCTTTTGATGCGCATCATGTCGAGAACTAGTTCAGGTTGGTATTGATAATAAGGTCCTTGGGCTCCTGGTCCGCTCCCAACATTTGCGAATCGTCAAGATCCACATATCCACATTGAATTCGTTGTGGCCTGTTGGATAAGGCACCTGGTGCATTCTTTTTTTTTTGTTATTGGGTGGACGAGCTCACAGCTCACCTGGTGTTAAGTGGTTACTGGAGCCCATAGACATCTATAACGTAAATGCGAAACGCATTACTGCTTCACGGCAGAAATAGGCAGGGTGGTGGTACCTACCCGCGTGGACTCACAAGAGGTCCTACCATCAGTAAAAAATTGTATGTATGTAGCGATGGATGGGTGTTCGAATTCAGCCGGCAGGCACAATTTTTTCCAATGAAATACTTTCTTACCAAATGTTCACGATTGACTTTCACGGTCAAGAAATAACATCGTATAATAAAAATCAAACCTGCAAAATTATAATTTGCGTAATTACCACCACGTGGTAAGGCAGGTACCACCACGCTGCTTATTTCTGCCGTAAAGGAGTAATGCGTTTCGGTTTGAAAGATGGGGCAGCCGTTGTACTGTAAAAACTTAGAACTCATGTCTCAAGGTGGGTGGCGGCATTTACGTTGTAGAAGTCTATGGGCTCCGGTAACCACTTAACACCACGTGGGGCGTGAGCTAGCCCACCCAGCGTAATAAAAAAAAAAACGCCACGCTCCCGGAAAGTATAAAGAACCTATTTATGAGAGGTTCTGAGCTCTGTAGACGAGAAATGACAAAACCACATTTGAGGTCATGTTTTTGATAAATAATTCTAGCCATTTGGTTTATTGAATAACATTAAAAAGATTACTCTAAATATATATTTATATTCAAATTATTCGTCCCAAAAAATCATTAAAAATGACAGAAGAAATACCAGCATAGCCTTAACATAAATTAACAATAAAAAAATTATATAAAAATAAAATAATACGAACAATAAAAATAATTTCTAAAATCTAATATTCTTATTTTTCTGTAAACCAACCATGTGACGATAGTTCTAATAGCGACATCAAAATATTCAGCAAATACTGTAACATACCAGGATAATAATCTAATTTACTCTCTCTCTCTCTGTCTTCTGCAATAAACTTATTTTAATTTAACAAAATTTATATCAAAGACAGAACCGTTAATTGAAAGCACAGGTGAAAATCAACATCGAATCCGTCTTGTAAAGTATTGTATTGAGGTCGCCGCCCTGCGTTCACAGCGAGACGATTACAAAGTCTGACGCGATACGAACGTTCTGCCCTCTCTTTTTATAATACTGCACAGATATTGTAAAATTTTCGTAATCTCCCGCCTTTTTTTTGTAGTTTTCAATTTACTTCCTTTTTTTTTAATTTGACGCAGGTATTTTTGTAAAAATTTAGTGTTATCTGTGGTTCGAAGGTTAAAATTGACAATTATTTTGTAAAAATACCGAAACAAAGCAAGACATTAATTTATACGAATATGTATTGTGTACTTTTGTTAGTGTGTTACTGTATATATTTAATTTTATTGGGTTATTGAACGGTCTGACAGCCTGCCTGACTTAATTCATAATCGGAGCCCATAAAGATAATAACGTGACCCATTTTGAGACGTGAGGTCGGGGTCTCAAGTACGCATGACTGCTCACCGGCTAAAACGAGCAGGATTGTGACCAGTGCGAACTTACAATCCAATTTTTTCTTTTTTAATCTTCATTTTACAAAAAAATTCCCATAAAAAATTAAAATTTGTATTTTTTCAACATGTCTAAACAAACAGAACTGTAACATAGCGTATCTACAAAGTTATTGTATCACAAAGTATTCTGATGACGTCACACTTTCACTTCGCGGCCGCCTGACGTTGGCAAGCAGTTAACTAACGAGAATTACTTAATTACTCCCGTTGCTCACAGATGTTTAAGTATCCGTTTTCTATGCCTAATTTAACTATTTGGAACTATGCCTAAAACGTTACAATTACGCGATTTTATTTAGAAATTCCCAATTTTAATGGCAAAACGATCTGAAATCTGGTTTTATAGCGTTTCTGAGGCGTTAACATTGTGTTAGGTATTTAAGCACCATAGAGGTCGGTTAAAAATACGAAAAAGTTTCCGAACGGAATCTCAGAAAACAATGACCACACGCGGCTTACAACTTCACAATTAGTGCATTTTAAACATAATTATTTTAACTCTCGATTCGGGCTAAGTAAAAAATAACGGGCTATGATCGAAATCTCATGACATCGAAGACACCAATACTGAAACTTAATAGTTTTTTTTTTAATAACTTACGTAGGCGCATCATCACGTGCTTGCTACCTAGTGGTGAATCGTGATCTTCACTCTTGGCACTGCAAGGACGTATCCGTTGCCTTATTATGACTCTTTTCAAACCCCATTTTTAGGAATACGTCGTGGCGTTTTGTAAGCTTAGGTAGGTTAGGTTAGGTCCTAACCGTGTAGGATAATTAATTCTAAAAGGTATATATCTTCGCGCTGGTAACGGTAGTAGTAAGCTCTACTCTGATCGCGAGTGGTGGTATAGTTAATTGTAAACGACAGTTCGCGTCAAGATTATGAGCTTGAAGTTTAATATGTATCGGATTATATTGACCATCAATCGTTTGATTCTTTGAAAGTCGTTTGACCCCAATTTAGGGTTCCCTGCACTATGGGAATCGGAGACCGATTTACATACATTTAAATATACATACATATATAGATATCAAAAACACAGACATAGAGCAAACAAACCTGTTCGTCGAAGTGAGAATCGAAAACACGTCCCACACGTCACCGGGTCAGTCGAAAACATAAGCAACATTAATTCTAAAAAAAAAAAACAATAATTGTTAGTTATATTCGTATTAATAATCAATTTTTAAATACTTCACAAACACGACCAGAATCAATTCAGAGATTGTCATCGCCACACATTAACAACGTATCGGTTTTCTCTTCTATAACTACACTATGGCTTTGATCAACAAAAACTAAGTGCATTCCGGCCTTCTCATAAGTTAAACAAACTAACCTGTTAGTTGTAGAGAAAGAACGATTGATATTAAGTTAATTACCTGCCCGGGCCGAAACGTCCTTTGTCGGTCGGCGGTAACAGAGTTCATTGATTCCGTTTCTGCGCCCCTTCGCTCTTATAACACTGACCAGTTAAATTGAACAACGAATTTCCATACAACCACGCCTTGATCCAAAGCTATTTGTATTCAAGAAACGGGAGGGGAAGGTCTTGGTAATCTGGACGCTCCGTCAACATGTGTTTATGGCATTGGCCTCTAGAACGTTACAGTGGAAATACGCTTTTATCTTTATTAGCATAAGCCGCTTATTTGCTTGCATATAAATTGGAAAAAAATCCGAAAAATTATGTTGTGAAATTGATCTTGTCTGTTTTAAAAGATTGTAATTAGGTATTAATCTGTTGGCGCGAAAAAGTGAACGCGCGTCCTTTAGTGACCCAATTTAGTGACGCTTTGGTTGGCTAACATCGATTGTGTAATTGCAAATCGATTCGAGTACTATTTGTCGCTAACGGACAGTTTGAGTGTTAGATAATGATGTTAAGTAGAGTGTCACTTCAAGAAATACCTATGGTACCTATTAAAAAAAATCATATTGCTTTTTAGTTTGATCCGATAGGAAAACTGTTCAGAACAATGAAATCGAATGGCGTATTTTTGCATCTGCTTTTAACAACTTTAAATGCTCCACTAAATAAAAGAATGTAGTTTGTTAAGTAACCTAGAATATTTAATCGTGTGTATTATTTGTAAATGCCAAATACAACCGTATTATGCAAATTGATTTAGGACATGTGTTTTTGCAACCCAAATATCAACGCCCACTGAGTTTCTCGCCGGATCTTCTCAGTGGGTCGCGTTAACTCGCGTTTCCGATCCGGTGGTAGATTCAGTGAAGCCACTGCTCTTGCTAGGGCTAGTGTTAGCTCCGTGAGCTCACCTACTCGCTTAGGTACAAAATATACAAGGTATCTACTAACATTTACAATTCGTTCAAAGAGTAAACATATTATTATATTGTACATAACTCGAGTTGCCATTAATTTGATTTATAGGAGCCCATAGACATCACCACGTGAATGTCGCCTCATAGATCGAAACATTTGGTCGAAATCTTCATAGCATTTATTAGCCACATTTCACTTCTCACCCGCATATTTACCAAGAACAATCCATAGCTTAATAAAAACTCTTTCTATCATTTGAAGCCCTCAGATTTGTTCCGTCTATGGTTAGACGGAAACTACCTGGGAACAAACAATGAATGTGGCCGCACTGATTCGTATGGCTACATATAAAGCTGTATTAAAGACCCCACAAAGCGCATTGTTGTCACCGCGAAGAACACAACTTTAAGTTCCCTAAAATTTATGTGTTTAAGGATTTCAAAAGCATATTATTGGAACAGCTGTATGTAACTGGTGTAATATCGCGATATCATTGTTTTACTACTACCCTTAGAAATCGTGCTCGTGGCGCTTGGAACGGCGCTAAAATATCGGTAACTCAATAAATATAATGGTCGCGAAAGTTTAAAACAATAATTTTTACTTTTAAGTAATTTATAGGAGGGAGGTTAGCCAGCACAATTTAAGCTCTATAAATATGAAACCATTGTAATATTTTATGTAGAAAAAGCGTTTTACGCTTCTGTAGCGTGCAACATTCGGTTGCACTCGGGCGTCATCGGTCGCGATCGGAGTTCCCGAACGCGCAGGTGTCCCGTGACGTCACACGGCGAGATTCGCGCGCGTCGATTTAAGTGATTTGTAAAAACGTATTATAATTTTAGTTTGAATTGGTGTCATGTAGTGCCTAGTGACTTGTTTACTCTTTATACTTTTTATTAGAACATTGTACACATAATATTATATTATTATATGATAGTTTGAATTGGTGTGTTTGACTTTTATGTGTTCGGAGCATAATATTCCCGAGAGTACAAATAACAAACTACAGTGGTGACCCCGACGTGATTCAGTGTACAAGTTATAAAATTAAATATAATAAATCGTTGTATTAACAAGAAAGACTTAGTGATGACTTCAAATAGTGACAAGATGGAAAATGCGAGCGAGGTTTGTCGTGTTGGCGTTAAAGTCCCGCCATTTTGGCCTAATGAGCCCGCGTTGTGGTTCGTACAATTGGAAGGACAGTTCGCGCTTTCAAATATCACGGTTGATGCGACAAAATTTTACCACGTCTTGGCAAATCTAGATTATAAATACGTGTGTGAAGTTAAAGACATTATAACTAATCCGCCAACGGAAAACAAATACGAGAAGATAAAAACGGAGTTGATTTCGCGGTTATCTGCGTCCCAAGAACAACGAGTGAGACAGCTTCTTACACATGAAGAACTGGGCGACAGAAAACCGTCACAATTTTTGCGACACTTACGAAATCTAGCTGGATCAGATGTACCTGACGAGTTCATTCGGTCATTGTGGACGAGTCGTTTACCTAGTCACGTACAAGCGATTATAGCAGCGCAAGTCGATCTCCCTCTAGACTCAGTCGCTCAAATTGTTGATAAAATTCATGAGATTACGCTCCAACCTCAGAATCAAGTGGCTGCAACGTCTACGGCAGTTCCCACAACCGAAGTTTCTTCTTCTACGTTTACTATGGAACAACTGACACGCCGCATTGATGATCTCGCAAAGAAGATGGATGAGCTGTCGGCTATTTCCCATTCGCGCTCGAGAGCTCGAGCACAGTCCCCACGCTGGTGTCAACGATCCCGAAGCCGCTCCAGCATTGATACAAGGCACTGCTGGTACCATCGACGTTTTGGTAACAAATCTACGAAGTGCCGGGAGCCGTGTTCCTTCAGGGAGGGAAACGAAACAAGCAGTCAGTGAAGACGGCGACTCCTGACTGCGGTGGTGTGACAGCTGGCCGTGTTTTTGTAACCGATCGTAAGACAAAAGTGCAATATTTAGTTGACACCGGTTCAGACTTATGTGTTTACCCGTATAAGTGCGTACAAAATCGACAATGTGTGAAAACAGACTATAAACTGTATGCAGCAAACGGATCAACTATAAACACGTTCGGTTGGATAAACATTTCTTTAGATTTTGGACTTAGACGTGCATTCTTTTGGCGTTTCGTTATAGCGGACGTCGGCAAGCCTATTATAGGCATAGATTTTTTGTCGCATTATAACTTATTAGTGGATGCTAGACATCACCGTTTGATAGACAATATAACGTCGCTCAGTGCTCACGCTCAGCCTGCGTCAACCGATTTGTATCAAATTAAGTCTGTTGCAGGTACTTCATGCTATCATGATTTGCTTTCTCAGTTTCCGGACATCACTCGTCCGGCTGGGGACCTGTCTAAGCGTAAAATTAAACATAACACGTTTCATCACATCCGTACCACTCCAGGGCCACCAGTATTCAGTCGTCCTCGTCGTCTAGCACCGGATCGACTCCGAATAGCCACTCGTGAGTTCGAGGATATGGTAAGAGCAGGTATTGCAGTAAGATCAGACAGTCCATGGTCATCGCCATTACACTTAGTTCCGAAGAAAAATAATGAGTGGCGCGTGTGTGGCGACTATCGGGCATTAAATGCACGTACAATACCTGACCGATACCCGGTCCGACATATAGGTGACTTTTCACATAACCTTTTTGGGTGTACCGTCTTCAGCAAAATCGATTTAATCCGAGCTTATAATCAATTACCAGTAAACCCAGCAGATATAGCGAAAACAGCTGTTACGACTCCTTTCGGCTTATTTGAATTTCCGTTTATGAGCTTCGGTCTTTGCAACGCAGCTCAAACATTTCAACGCTTCATGGATGAAATCTTGAGAGACCTTGACTTTTGTTATCCTTATATCGATGATATTTTAATAGGGAGCCAGAACGAGACATTGCACCTGGAACATCTGAAGAAAGTATTTCAACGTCTCCAGGACCACGGCGTTGTTATTAATGTTTCGAAATGCGTGTTTGGTGAGCCCCAGGTAGATTTTTTAGGCTACGCCGTATCATCTTCGGGCACCAGACCGCTTCTTCAGAAAGTGGAGGCGATCAAGAACTTCCCGCAGCCGAAAACTATTAAAGAATTACGAAGATTTCTGGGTATGGTTAATTTCTATAGACGTTTCATGCCTAAAGCTGCAAATATCCAAGCTCCGCTCCATAATGTTTTATCCGGCCCAGCTTTAAAACCCCGTACGCCTATTACCTGGTCAGCTGAACTGCTGGAAGCCTTTATCGCTTGTAAGAAAAGTTTAGCTGAAGCGACATTGCTAGCTCATCCTAACCCATCGGCAGCTCTGATACTCTGTACGGACGCTTCTGATAATGCAATCGGTGCCGTACTACAGCAAAAGACAGATGAAGGGCAACAACCACTCGGATTCTTTTCAAAAAAACTGAACAAAGCTCAAAGAAAGTATAGTCCGTTCGATAGAGAGTTGTTAGCTATCTATGAAGCAGTGAAGCACTTTAGACATATGGTGGAAGGCAGAGTTTTCACTGTGCTTACAGATCATAAGCCAATAGTCTCAGCATTCCAAAAAGCATCAGAAAACTGTTCTCCGCGGCAATTTCGCTATTTTGATTTTGTGTCACAATTTACAACCGATGTACGACATATTTCAGGAGACGATAACGTAGTGGCAGACGCTCTTTCCCGCACAGAAGCAATTACGAGTGAGCTTGATATGCATGCTTTAGCATCTTCGCAAAAAGACGACCAAGAACTTCAAAAACTGCTAGAATGCGGCTCTTCACTTGACCTGCAGAAAATCAACATTTCTGGTTCGGGTGAGAGCTTATATTGTGATACTCGTAGCCCTTCTCCTCGACTTTATCTGACGTCACAGTTTCGTAAACAAGCGTTCGATAATATTCACGGGTTGAGTCATCCAGGAGTAAAAGCTACTGTAAGATTGATGACACAGAAATATGTCTGGCCTAGCATTAAGAAGGACTGCAGCAACTGGGTACGCACCTGTCTCCCGTGCCAGCGCGCAAAAATCACACGGCATATACAGTCTCCGGTACATGCGTTTATTCCTCCATCTAATAGATTTAGTCACGTTCATATAGATCTCATTGGGCCTCTGCCAGCTTCACACGATTTCAAATACTGTCTTACAGTAGTGGACAGGTTTACACGTTGGCCTGAGGTTATGCCGCTCTATGATATCAAAGCTGAGACAGTGGCAAGAGCTTTCGTTACGGGCTGGATATCACGTTTTGGCTGCCCAGAGAAAATTACGACGGACAGAGGTAAACAGTTCGATGCACATTTGTTTAAAGAACTTTCTAGATTAACAGGAACCCATCATATTCAAACAACAGCGTACCATCCAGCCGCAAATGGTATGGTCGAAAGATTCCACCGCCAGCTCAAATCGGCAATTATGTGCCACGAGAACGATGAATGGTATGAGGTTCTACCTTGGGTACTTCTCGGAATACGTTCGGCATGGAAGGAAGATGTTGGTTCGTCATCTGCAGAGTTGGTGTATGGAGAGCCCCTACGATTACCGGGTACATTTTTCAACACCTCGCCCACAGAAGTCGTAGACCACAATGATTTTCTTTCCCGTCTAAGAGCCTACATCCGAAAGATCAAACCAACGCCTGTGATACATCATGGTACTTCTCCAGTTTTCATAAGTAAACAGTTATCATCTTCAAATCAAGTTTTTCTCCGCCAAGACGCTATTAGAAAACCTCTGCAGCCGCCATACACAGGACCCTATACGGTACTAGAACGTAGAGATAAATATTACAAGATAGATATCAAAGGAAAGCCTGCCACGGTGTCATTAGACAGATTGAAGCCGGCGTACATCTTAAGCGACTCAGAATCTCACTTTGCTGATACATCTCCAAGCATTTCACGTTCAGTGCAAAGAACGAAATCTGGACGTCAAGTACGCTTTCCCGATTTTTATCGACCGTAACGGTCTCCGGGGGGGCTGATGTAGCGTGCAACATTCGGTTGCACTCGGGCGTCATCGGTCGCGATCGGAGTTCCCGAACGCGCAGGTGTCCCGTGACGTCACACGGCGAGATTCGCGCGCGTCGATTTAAGTGATTTGTAAAAACGTATTATAATTTTAGTTTGAATTGGTGTCATGTAGTGCCTAGTGACTTGTTTACTCTTTATACTTTTTATTAGAACATTGTACACATAATATTATATTATTATATGATAGTTTGAATTGGTGTGTTTGACTTTTATGTGTTCGGAGCATAATATTCCCGAGAGTACAAATAACAAACTACACTTCCATGAGATGTTTACAAAAAGAGGGGGAATATCACGTGTGCAATAATGTGTTAGCTCTGCAATTAAATAACATTTGATGAGGCATGTATGTAGTTTATGTATGCTTTGTTCAATTTAATATATCGGAATAGGTTAAAAACGGTCTACCTATTATTAGAGGCTTAGAAAACAGTCGCCAAGTCGTCATTTCCAATTAAATGCCAATTCTTATGTCACCACAAACAGTAACTATTGGTAACTTGGTATATACATATTTTTAAGTAGTTTAATAATTTAATATTACAACTACATAGTATGACAACTACTTAAAATATAGCGCGGGGAAGACGGTGTAGAGACATTTTCACGGGTTAATTTTGTATGAAAATATCAATTATCGGAGATAATCTAAAATTGTATTCCTTCGTTTTATAATTGAATTTTTATTTTAATATATTCAACAAATCATAGTGAAGAAATTAATGGTTGTAATGTATATATTTCAAGTTACGTTTGTTTGGTCGTGTTATATGCGTATATGAGTCGTCTATTATCAAAGGTGGAAATCTGTGCATTTGGACAAAAAATGTTATTGATATGTCAATACAGATTGATTTGAATATAATCGTCTCCTTCAAAGAATACGGTTCAAAACCTGCATTAAATAAATGTTAATACTTAACCTGTTATTTATCTAAGATGTCGTTCAGAAGAGTTTTGTGACTGCCAATGGAATACAAAGTCAATAATTCGTTTTTCTGATTTACCAATAATTGTCCAAAAGTCACATTACCGGCTTTGATAATAGTCGACTCATATATCACATATCGCGTTTATACGATTAACTAGATCATTCGGTCTCGATGACGCTTCAAGGAAGGTCAAGTGTAGTACAAATAATGTACGACAACTTAATGTATTACATAAACACTATTGGCCGCCCGATGGAAAAAATTCGACAGTAAATTTTTGTTCTACTCTTTGTATAGTGCACAAACTTATTTATCGATTCACAATTTAATATACTTGTAACCACTTACCATCAGGTGGGCCGTATGATCGTCAGCCTAAAAGGGCAATACATTTTTAATACTATTAGCTTCAGACGCATGTAACGGAATCTTTGAACATGATTTTGACCCCCTTTAAAACGTCGGATTAACTCGAAATTTGGTGTACTTATTAAGGACCGATGACAATTCAATATTTAAAAAAAATTGAAAGAAAAAATTTTGAAAAAAATTAAATTCCCACTAAAAAGTGAAAAATAAATAATAGAGCCTAGGTAAGAAAAAAAAGTATATTTCATGACTACGGAAGCCGTTTCGAGCGTGTCGGAGTTTGTAGACGAAAAGCTTTCAACACGAAACCTTGTCACCATGAAACCTTTAGCTCAATTGCCTCTGTGTGCGTAGTGTGAGTTTTTTAACGTTCTCGATAGCGTAAAAGTTAACTGGAACTGGAAAGTTTTCCTAGGTTTGCCGCTAGAGGCGCTGTTCCAACTCTATACAAAGTTAACTTTGACGCTATCGAGAACGTTAAAAAACTCGCACTTTGCTCACTGAACTACGTGAATTTAACGAAGCTGGAAACATTTTGGTTACTAAATAGAACTATAATGCGGTTCAAACATCACGAAAACTTGTGTGATTTCGTTAAAAAAAAACACGTGTGGCACTCGGGGACTGCCGCGGTAAAGCTATTGCATAGCATTTTTTATCAACTTATGCCATTATAGTTAGACAATGATAATTTAATATTAAAACAATAATAAAATAAGACCACGCTATATTTATAAACATTAACAAAAGCAAAACATTAATTGTCCCCTTCACACTCGTAAGCTAAACCGCGCGAGAGATAGAGATAGGCAGACTTTTCATGATGCGCATGCAGTGAGACGTCACGCCGCGCACTTTTTCACAAGCACTACATAAGCGCAACGTGTGAATGTGTCGAACGCGAGCTACGTGGTAGACGAAGTGGGGGGTGTTAGGTTTTATTTTCGTTACAGAATTTCTTGATTCGGTCGCCGCGCTCAAAGTCCGCCATAAAAGCTATGCAATAGCTTAAAAAACACGCTCAAACGTTCGTATACTGAGTGTGCTCAAACAAAGGATTTCATACAAGACGTATTATACATTGTACATAGCGTTATTGTCGCACAGAAGGACCGGCCTGTAAAACGCAAACAAAAGACATATAAAATTTCTTTCTTCCTGTCCGAAGACAAATTGTCAGACGCGCGGATAACACAATACATAATTTGAAACAGGCAGATGGCATAAAGTAATTTAAACGTTGTTTCCTGTCTTATGTCATAGGTTTATGTTCTTCGGTCAACGTTCACGGTAATTAGGTTTTTTTTTTGTTTTTGTTTCTTTAGAAGACTTGAAAAATATATCTTTGATGTATGTATGTAAGTCTAGTAATTTGCGCATGGCATATTGTATTTTTTTTTGTGTTAAATTGTTACTTAAATACAAAGAGATCACGTGAATTTTCTTTACCTTTTAGGAATAGGTTAAAATACAATAACAAACTAAAGAAACACGCATATTGGAGCGAAGTTCTAAAATTATTGTAGTCATTGGCGCTTGATGCGTGTGCATTTCAAGCTAATCGAGTTCCTCCTTTTTATCATCGCACTACCCGCCATCGGAGCAGAGTTCATCCATACTATCTGGAACCGCTGCGTTCATCGACAGTGTGTTTTCAGAGGTCTTTTTGCCACGTACCATCCGGCTATGGAATGAGCTCCCCTCCACGGTGTTTCCCGAGCGCCATGACATGTCCTTCTTCAAATGAGGCTTGTGGAGAGTATTAAGCGGTAGGCAGCGGCTTGGCTCTGCTCCTGGCATTGCTGAAGTCCATGGGCGACGGTAACCACTCACCACGAGGTGAGCCGTATGCTCGTCTGCCTACAAGCCCAATAAAAAAAAAAGGTTTGAAATCGGTGAAAATAACGTTCAAAGATTCAGTTACATACAAACAAACATGCATACCAAGCCAATAAAAGCGTGTTAACAAGGTGTTCCATTCTTAAAATCAAACGCTATGACTGCTTTGCGGCAGACATAAGCTGTTTGATAATATCATTTGCACATTTGATCACACGCTGGGCTCACGACGGCAAATCCTCATTACGTACCGCGCGCTGAACGATTTTTCTTGCAAAAGGTTACGAAAAAACAACATTTCTCGCTGCATCCACGGTACTCCAGATTACCTAAAACTATTCACGGATTTAAACAGATTCACAGAGGTCGATGCCCGCGAAAACACGGCCTGTAATCCAGAGAATTGATTCATCAACAGAATACTCATTTACATTTTACGATTGATTCCATACATCGTTGGCTTAATGAATAGTAGTAAAATATTTCATATGAATGCTGTGGAATACTGTCAAATTGATAAACTTCAATAATGCTCTGTGTGGAGATGAAGCCTAAAAGTTTTTTAGATACCTATTCAAACTGAGAATTGAGTTTGAAATATTTTATTTCCTTCAATCTTCTGGGACTGTAACGAAAAGAAATGTGAAATAATAAACGCGATTTTAAATATTAAAAGGAGTTTTAGTTATGAATACAACATATAGATTATATTACTTTGAACCACATATAACAGAATGTAAGGCTTGTTTTACGACAGAGATAATAATATATATCGTATGGTGTTGAGTACCCCGTGCGGGTTTGCAAAACGCTCTCCCATCAGTGAGTACCAGAATTACAGATCTCTACTAGCCATTCTCCGGGATATCCCTTGGTTGCCTTTTTCGACACGGGTAGAGATAGGGTGGTGATACTCTAAGCCGACAGACACCACAGAGCCATGTATTGTGAAATTTATCAGTTGAGATAGCTGTTCAAATTGATTTACACCGCATATTCCTATAAATTTCAATGGTCAATGTTAAATTTTTCTAATATGTAATTAATATTAACTAAATTATAAATAAGTAGTAGAACAGGTTGATTGAAGGTTAGGTACAAAGATTGAACAAGTACGATAACCTTCGTCCTCGCAATTGAAAATACAACGTCAAAAGAGACATTAGATATCGTTTTTCGCGTTCCTTCAAAGGAAATCTGCGTAGCTATGTAGACCTTTTCAATGTTACAAGAAAGTTATTGCCCGGTTGATAATAATTCACAATGAAGTAGCAGGTTCGGTTTACTGGGTCGATCCTCCAAAATAGGTCAACCGTGAGCTAGGTCCTTCAACATCTACGTCTGGAAATAAAACAAAAGAATGACGAGAAAACATATTATGATTCCATATGATCAAGTGTCTTCTGATGTTTTTTTATTGCTTAGTTGGGTGGACGACCTCACAGCCCGGCTGGTGTTGTCTGACGTAAATGCGCCACCACCTTGAGATAAAAATTCTAAGGTCTCAATATAGTTACAACGGCTGCCCCACCCTTCAAACGCATTACTACTTACGGCAGAATTAGGCAGGATGGTGGTACCTACCCGTGCGGACTCACAAGAGGTCCTACAATTACTATTTATTCGAACATACTTTTTTCTGCCATTTACGGACGGGTTTTCGGACATAATCACAGACTAAATAAAAACACAATAAGAACGCCGCTGGGTATAGATAGATTATTTTCAATCTTCTTGAAGTAGGACAGCTTACAGCGGCACTAAAAATCTCTGAAAGCCCACTGTAGGTGAGCGCAATGGTTTCAACTTAGTGGGAGGATAATCTCAAACATTACCTCTGAGCAGTCTCCATAAAAATTAAGTTGACAAACCAAAGGGGGAACTGAAATATCTACACAGACCTACAGGTAGACAGTTAGAGAGTCCCAAACTTGTACGCGCATAGCTTTTTATTGCCTAGATATGTGGACGAGCTCACAGCACACCTGGTGTTAAGTGGTTACTGGAACCCATAGACATCTACAACGTAAATGCGCCACACACCTTGAGATATAAGGGCTCAGTATAGTTATAACGGCTGCCCCACCCTTCAAACCGAAACGCATTACTGCTTCACGGCAGAAATAGGCGGGGCGGTGGTACCTACCCGTGCGGACTCACAATAGGTCCTACCACCAAAATGGGTAAGGTAAGGGTACGGCAGTCCTTTGCGTGAGAATTCAACAAAATATTGCTCGTCCAATGCGATTTTGTTGTTACAATCAATTGATGGAAAATTTCTGTAATATTATACTAGACCGAAATCTTCATTCCTATTCTAGGCACACCGACCAAACATTGATCCATAAAGTCATTGACATCGCATAATATACATCGCACTGCCTATCCGAAGTAGACATTCAGTAATCCTTAGGCTATGAGGTCATCGAACCGTGCACAAAAAAATCACATTTAAATCGACAAGTCTCATTTTAGTCGAATTTAATTAAAAACAAAAGGCTCTGTCGAAATCGAATCAAAAATTAATTGTTTTGAAAAGAAATCGAATCGTGTCGAACCTTTTCTGATATCGCATAAAACGTCTTTGACAATAGGACTTTTTGGCGGGAACGCGAGGAGTGAAGTTGTGTTATTTGTTTTATTTAGTCTATTTAGTGTTTCTTCCGGTTTAAATGTGTAACAGTGGTGGTTTATTAACTGTTTAATATCTGTGAAAGTACACAAATGTGGGAAAATGAAACAAAGCCACTGGACGTAACTTCTCGGGATCCTCCAAAAAGTCCACTGAAATTTTTTTAGTAAATGACCACCATTTTACTGAGATTACATTTCATCGCATATCATCTCATTTCATTTCATTTCATTTCATGTCAGTTTATTAATGTCTCAATTTAATCAACTTCATTTGATTTCACTCCACAATATCATTTTTCATAAAAATATGAATATAAATTAAAATAAGACATGACTTAAAGGTCTCAGTTAACAGGTCATAAAATCCCTTAAAAAAAAAAAAACTTTGACAATATTTGTTTTATAATTTAATGATTTCAACATCAAAGCGTCTCTCGTCTACAGCGGTGGTTTCAGTGAAAGCGATATTTAAATCACTTCGTTCGTATACAGCCGCGTCGTCGTCGGAATGCAAATCAACACCTAGAATAGTGTTGCACTCGTTTCTATTTCATTAATATAAATACGCGCAAGTATTTCGTACGTAATCGAATATTTCGCTTAATTGATAGATCAGAATTGAACACAATATTAAAATACCAACCAAGTACAATATGATGCCCTATAAAGAATGTTGCCCTAAGCTGAATAAATACTTTTTTTTTATTGCTTAGATGGATGGACGAGCTCACAGCCCACCTGATGTTAAGTGGTTACTGGAGCCCATAGACATCTACAACGTAAATGCGCCACCCACCTTTAGATATAATATGAGTTCTAAGGTCTCAGTATAGTTAAAACGGCTACCCCACCCTTCGAACCGAAACGCATTACTGCTTCACGGCGGAAATAGGCGGGGTGGTGGTATCTACCCGTGCGGACTCCCCAGAGGTCCTACCACCAGTAAACTGGTTTTTTTACTGGTGGTAGGACGTATGCAGTAATGATTGGCGCTCATGGGCCAGCGATGTCTTAGTAACTTTTAGCTGTATTGGAAAAGCTTAGTAGTGGCTTCGGTTATCTGAGGTTTGTACTGTGTGTTCTATGGAGTGCCCTGATTATTATGAAAAGACTAGTTCAGTAGTGTAAGTAAAAAAAATAAGTACAGTCCTTTGAATCGCAAAAACAACAGCGCACTGAGTTTCTCGGCGGATCATCTCATTGGGTTGCGACTTTGTGGTGTAGTAGATTCTGCGAAGCAAATTCTCTCGGGTTGAGCCCGTGAGCTCACCTACCCGTCCGGGCGTAACTGGAACAGCCCCCTAGGCTACCATAGAATAGGTAGGGGGAAAAGAGCAGAATAAACAACATGATAAATATTATTAACATATATATTAGTGTTATAACCTATATTATAAAGTGGTAATAACGGCGGGTGGGGTGACCAGGATATACAGAGTTCGGAATGAATATATAAGGGGGAGCTTTAAAGTCGCATCAATCACAGACAATATGACGGAAAATCGCCTTAGATGGTATAGCCATATCATGAGACGGGACAAAGACCATGTAGTGAAAATCGCATTAAGCTTGCCAGAACAAAAGAGAGGTAGAGGCTGCCCGCCATCGACCCAGTGGTCAAACATCGAAAGAGACCTTAAGAAAGCCCCATTGCCAAAACCAACAACCCAGGACATATCAACCTGGCGCTGTAGAGTGAGGAGATCCGACCCTAGATAACGGGAACAGGGACGGAAGAAGAAGAAGAAGATAAAGTAGTAATACACATATATTTATTGCTAGGTTAAATAATAACGTTAACGTTTATAATTAGTATTAATTTTAGTCGTCGTCGTGGCCTAAAGGATAAAACGTCCGGTGCATTCGTATCTTGCGATGCATCGGTGTTCGAATCCCACAGGCAAGTACTAATTTTTCTAATGAAATACGTACTAAACAAATGTTCACGATTGACTTAGCGGTAGGCAGCGGCTTGGCTCTGCCCTTGGCATTGCTGAAGTCCATGGGCGACGGTAACCACTCACCATCAGGTGGGCCGTATGCTCGTCTGCCTACAAAGGCAATAAAAAAAAAAAAAAAAAAACTTCCACGATGAAGGAATAACATTGTGTAATAAAAATCAAAACCGCAAAATTTTAACTTGCTTAATTACTGGTGGTAGCACGTCTCGTGAGTTCGCACGGGTAGGTGCCACCAACCTATTTCTACCGTGAAGCAGTAATTCGTTTCGGTTTGAAGGGCGGGGCAGCCGTTGTAACTAAACTGAGATCTCAGAACTCATATCTCAAGGTGGGTGGCAGCGTTTACGTTGTAGATGTCTATGGGCTCCAGTAACCACTTAACACCAGATTGGCTGTGGGCTCGTCCACCCATCTAAGCAATAAAAATTAAATAAAATAGATATGTATAAACCATGGTAGATTGCCGTGAGGCAGGCAGTCTGTCGGTCGTAAAACTCATGCCGAATCCCCATGTGGTATGTATGATAAGAGGACACGCCGGGTCGATACTGCATAATCTGAAATAAGGACAAGAAGAAGAAGATAGTTTAGTTAAAAAGTTAAATAACATTATTGATTTTAAATTGACGTTTCGGATGGTTTCTAAAATTGATTCAACTATAAAGGGGAAATTGGATTGAACTATACACTCTATCCACTGCATCGGCAGAATAATAAAAAAAAACAAATAACGTTACAACTGTATTAAATTTAGTCCCGTGTGTTCTTAACTTCCCTATTTATACTCTAAACTGGACGCTTCAGCCAATACTCAAGACTGCAAATAAGTGAATTCAAATGCGTCGGTATCTACAAAAAAAAACGTTTTAAGTTTTTTGTTCGTGTCTTTTACCGTTTTGTGATCTACCACACCGTTAGCCGATAAATTGCTAAATAACGCGAAGCTAACTGCAACAGTTGCAAAAGATTTAGGCACGTCACGATTGACGACACGGGCCGTTGATAGATTTGAATGTAGTCGATTTGATTTGAATGTGGTCCCGCAGTAGTCAATAGGCAACCGTACTCGTCGAACTCGACAAAGAGTTCGCCGTGCAACCTAACCCATGAATCAGCTCGCTGAGTTTCTCGCCGGATCTTCTCAGCGGGTCGCGATTCCGATCCGGTAGTAGATTCATTCGCGAAGCAGCTACTCTTGAGCTGTTAGGTCTCCTTCGGAGGCGCTCGGGTAGCTGTTAGCAAATCCCACCCCTCCTGGCTGAGCCTTTGCTCGCCCACGTGTCCTGGTGAAACTGGAAAGGCCTCCGGGCCACCAGTAATATTTCAATCATAAAAAAAAAAGTAGTCAATATTCGACTATAATTAATTTTTATATTTAAACATTATTATGGTTCTATTGTCAAGCACTATTAAACTTCTATGAGTATAATTTAATGACAGATTTCGCCAAAACTGCAATATAGATAAATAATATTATAGACAAACAATATTAATCTATTCTCAATTTGACCACAGACTTTAAACAATAACAAAAGTTTGACAATTGACTATAAACAAAGAGTATATTTATATATATGTGTTGTGTCAAATACATGGTAGTGTGTGTAATGTTTTTTTTTAATTGATTTAATGTATTTTATATGCATAATTAAAAAAATATTACCATTTTGCACTCCTTCTCTATATTCTCTATAAGTGTGGGAAATTTGAAACTTTTAATTTTCGTAAAACGAGGTTCAAGGTTTTTGCTTCACGTATTAATAATATATAGATTACATTCAAAATCAATATAATTTGTTTAGTAAATATTATACGTTTTAGGTAATTTCTTTCATCTCTTTTGTCATTTTAATTTTTTCTCTTACTAGTTTAGGTAAACGAATCCGCCTAAAAATCCTTAGTAAAAATTGAAAATATCCGAATTATAATTGGATTGACTTATCATTTAATCTTTCTGCGGAATTCAAACGTATTGTGCGAAGCTTCAATTCCATTTTCTATCTACCGTTGCGTTACTGAGTTCTGCTGCTAAGGTGATGTTTCTGCACCTTATGTCAATGATGTTACAGCTTATATTTTGATGTAATATCCGCAAACTGTGTTGGTAGAAACTTTTATCATTTTGCATGGAGTGCTCTGCTGTTCATTTGTGTGCGTTGGGACCTGGCTGTGTTGTATTGAGTCGTGTTTAATTATTACCGCGGGAATAACAAATTTTAAATGGTACTTCCGTATTTGCTTTTAATATTCGACTTAAATTTATGTAATGGATCACAATTGAGGTTGGTAGCCGCCTAAAATGGGATGATTAAAACATGAAAATCTGTGACTTGAAGATTTAAAATAAATAAATTTATGTATGCAGTGGTGGTGCTAAAAATTTAAATCAGTCACTATATTACCTATTGTAAAATAATTGAACCAATATATGTATTTTCAGTATAATAGGTAAGTGCTCTCTGCTATCTTCTTCTTTCTTTGGTTAGAAATTTTCTATTCGTGATTTATTTGAATAATATATAAACAATACAATCAAGTGATTATTACGTATCACCAAAATCTATTCAGTACCAATTAGAACAACATTATTTAACCAAGCGTATTATTATATTGAAACAACAATAAACTATTCCCACCATTGCGAAAATGTATTAAGATCACATTGTATGTATGTACGTTCAAAAACTAATAAAAGCCAACGAGGTAAATTTACCTTTAAGCCTCGGCCAATGTATAATCCGAACAAAATTGAAACAAACCTAAGTAGGTAGGATAGGAATAAAGATAATGTTAAACAGATGACTGTTTTAATAAGATTATGAGGCAGATAAGGTTTGGGTCTCCACGGAAAGGTAGCTGTCATAAAGACGGCACAAAAAAATTCATGAGGCCATTGGTCCTTTTAGTGACAACGGATCTATTGTGTTCTAATGTTTGTCTATTTTAACGTTAAGCATATTTTAACAAATAACAGCTTTTTTTTTGGTTCGCAGATAAATTGGAAAAACGTAGATATGTAGTTACATACCAGTGAATTTTAATATTACATTTTGTTCTTACAGATATATTGTAAAAAAATACTTTTTAATGAAATTATACTTAAAACAGTTAATACTTCAATAGTGAGAAAGGCTCTGCTAAATTAAGTATATGAAAATATATTATATTATTTAATTAAACAAAAACTCTTAATATATTGTACATTTCAACCTTCACAGTGAATTTTATTTGTGAAATAACAATAATGTTGTTAACTCTAAATATTTCTGGAATTTAAAAAAAAAAACCACACTTAAGCAATAAGCCGAAGTAACGATTGATTTCATCTTATTTAACTTGTTCATAATAGTGGGGATATTAGAGCTAAGTTATAAAATAAATATATTGTCATAAATCCTTGATATGTCTACAAATTTTCAAGGTAGGTAATCGGAACTGTTCCAATCGGTGAAAATTGCGTTCAAAGATTTCGTTTCATGGAGCCATCGATTTGGAGCCTCTGGGTCTGCGGAGGGACTTCGGTTCCCTCTGTATTTTGTACCGTATGTTCCATGGGGAGTGCTCTGAGGAATTGTTCGAGATGATACCAGCATCTCGTTTTTACCATCGCACCGCCCGCCATCGGAGTAGAGTTCATCCATACTACCTGGAGCCACTGCGGTCATCCACAGTGCGTTTCCAGAGATCTTTTTTGCCACGTACCATCCGGCTATGGAATGAGCTCCCCTCCACGGTGTTTCCCGAGCGCTATGACATGTCCTTCTTCAAACGAGGCTTATGGAGAGTATTAAGCGGTAGGCAGCGGCTTGGCTCTGCCCCTGGCATTGCTGAAGTCCATGGGCGACGGTAACCACTCACCATCAGGTGGGCCGTATGCCCGTCTCCCTACAAAGGCAATAAAAAAAAAAATAAAAAAAAAAAATACAAAAATACATAGCGGCATATTTTTATTAAAGAGAGCTTATTAAAGAGCGAATGATAATAGAAGTAATTAATATAATAATATATTTTTTACTGGCGCATGCACGGGCAGGTACCACCACCCTGCTTATTTCTGCCGTGAAGCAGTAATACGTTTCGGTTTGAAGGGTCGGGCAGCCGTTGTAACTACGAGTACACTGAGACCTTAGAACTCATATCGCAAAGTAGGTGGCGGCATTTACGTTATAGATGTCTATGAGCTCCAGTAACCACTTAACACCAGGTGTGCTGTGAGCTCGTCCACAAACCTAAGCTATCAATAAAAATTATCGAAAATAAAAGCAAACAAAAAATATATTTTCTTCTCTAAACACAGTAATTTTACACTTATCTGAATTTGTCACGTTGATCAAAGCAGTCCAAAGCATTATTACGTTTTGTGATTGGAAAATACCGTAAGACTTAACTGAACCATGTCCTTCTCCAAACAAGGTTCGAAGAAAGTCCTCGGTGTTTGCTGACGTCATGTGCGTCAGAAGGCATCGGATAGGCCGTATACCATTCGCAGGTCATTGAAAAAAGTAAAACCGGGACACATAAAACGCATATTGTACGCACTGAAAAGTTTGTTTATTTTTAAACTGAGCTCACGACGTCTTCCCTCACCATGGATCGATTATATAACTATTCTGAGCCAATACATACCTAGATCGTCACAACTTGCCTTGAGAAGTTATTTGAACAAATATAGTCAGTCAATCGATGGTTGAATGCAAATATTTAATTAATTATTTTCTATTTACTACGTTTTTCTGTTTTTTTTTTCTTTTCTCAAACTGTTTTATTTTTGTTTTTGTTTTACGTTTTACGTTAATTATTTAATTCTAGGCGATGCGACGCCACAATCGTTTATAGTTATTTAAATGCGGAGACATTTAAATGGTGTTTAGTTGTAAGTTTAGAGTTTATATAGTTTAAGTTCACTGTTTGTCTTCCTAATAAAATAAAATAAAATAAAATAAAATACCTACTATTGAAAAAGTCGTTTTTAAAACTATACTCTACTTACGAATATTAATGGACGTTCAAACCTAAGTCTCTGTTTGTTAAGTGTATAGAGCCATAAATAGAACAGTGAGACTTGATTAAACGAGACTTCAGACGAGACTACATTACAGAGAAAACTTCCCATCACTGTAGGCGTCAACCTACCTCAGCTAAGACATTTCTTTTTCCTACCTATGCTGATAGCTTTGAGAGGCTATTTCAGCTTCTCCTTGTAGGTGAGCTCACAGGGCTCTAACCGGGAGTGTTGCTAACACTAGCCCTAGCAAGAGCAGGCTTCGCAGAATCTACCACCGGATCGGAAACGCGACCCAATGAGAAGATGCGGCGAAAAACTCAGTACGCACTAATACAGGCAATGTTAAGTTACCACTGAAAATGCTATGATTAATATCTTTCACAAATAAATTCGTATGTTAATTCTCAAAGGACAAGGCACTCGGGGACCTTCGATATGCAAAGATCATTGACCGGGTGAACCAACCAGGCTTAAAGGTATACGTCTAAGTGTGTTTTTATTGATGTCGTAGGCGCGAGCACGCCTGAACTCTGCCAGAGGCCAGGCTGACACTTTGTATGAATGGGTCAAAGTGACGCAAAATGTAACTCAGTCTATTTTAATACCAATAAAAAATAGTGGGCAAAGATCTTTCTTAATACCCATTCACAGTCTTTAGTGTTATCCATATTTATATACTAATATATAAATCTACAGTGGTTTTTACGGATGTTCCGTTATAACTACTGAACCGTGCATCCGATTGACTTGAAACTTGGTATCCATGTAGAAAATACATGTACTTAATGGATAGGCTAATATTAATATGAGTGTTGCACTCTTTACACCAGTTGCGGGGGCGTTAATTATGAGAATTTTTGTGGGGGTAAGAAATAATAATGTTAATTTTAAATGCCCAGCGAAGTGGACGGGTACAGCTAGTCAATAATAAAATTTTAAAAATATTTTTTTCTTCTCACCCTAACAAGCAAAATGGTCAAGGACAAAACAAAACAAAAAACACTTCAGACGATTTTTTATCTTGAGGTGTCAGTGATTACGCTCGAATTTCGAGCGTTGGACGAACGCTAATTGTATAATAAAGCTATCTATGTTTACTAGAACTTTTGATCGTCCCGCTGACTTATGTCTCGATTTGTCAATCCAAAACTTATCGTTTCTAAAGAGGGTTTATTGAAAACTAGCGACCCGCCCTCGCTTCGCTTCGGAAACTGTAATTTATTATTGATTTCTCCACTATTTAATGGACGTTATTATACATATAAACCTTCCTCTTCAATCACTCTATCTATTAAAAAAAACCGCATCAAAATCCGTTGCGTAGTTTTAAAGATTTAAGCATACATAGGGACAGACAGAGATATAGGGACAGAGAAAGCGACTTTGTTTTATACTATGTAGTGATTATAACCCAAATGACACAGTTTAAGGCCGTAGTGGCAACCCTGGAATCTTATACAGAGACTACTGCCAAGGTCCCACATATGCCACACGCCCCTTGCGCGGTTTTCTTGTAGGATATTCGAACCCCAGTCCAAAAAAATACTTTGAAAAGTACCTCCTTGAACCGCATATAATCTCTTAATACTTATGCTTCTAATTATCCATAGACATCTCTGATTTTGGACGATAATATCTTCGTGGAGAATCCTCCTTTTTTTTTTTATAACAACGAGAGGCAAACGAGCAAGACGGGTCACCTGATGGTAAGTGATTCACCGCCGCCCACGGTCACCAGCGTTTACGCCAGGGCGTTGCCTACCCGTCCTTAATATATTTGTCGCATAAATGAACGACGTCACGGTCCACGGCTCATTATTATCAGATATATATACACTAATTGGATTGTGGTTGTCCCACACGGAATAAATCACTGCAGAAATCGAAGTAGAAATAGCATTGGCCGCTTAAAAAATATCTCAGTGCTTCTCTTCTATCTTAAATTCTTCCATGCTGTCATCTACTCGCGGATGGGTAGGTGAGTGCACGGGGTCAAGCTGAGAAAATTTGCTAAAACCTGATGTTAAGTGGTTACCGGAGCCCATAGACATCTGCAACATAAATGTCGCCACCCACCTTGAAACATGAGTTCTAAGGTCTCATTTTTAACAGTACAACGACTGCCCCGCCATTCAAACCGAAGCCCATTATTGCTTCACGGCAGAAATAGGCAGGGTGGTGGTATCTACCCGTGCAGACTCAAGACGTCCTACCACCAGTAATATGAATCTATATGTATATATCTGAATCTATATGTATAAATCTACCACCGGATCGGAATCGCAACACACTGAGAAGATCCGGCAAGAAACTCAGTCGGCTATTTGAAGTGTGGTCATCGAGCTTACCTTGGGTGGGGTCGGTCGGTAGGACATCAAACAAGGCTCATCTATCTCCATATCAGATATTACCCATCACCATGACCATTTTTTAACCATATGCTATGCTCGCATCGATATACCAATCCTGTGGTATCTCGATTATTCCACGGATGAAAGCCTAACCTATAAACACAGTCCATTATAAATATAAATCTTATCGATTTTAATATTTTCTTCGATTTTTGCGAATCTTATTTATTTTTTATTTTATTTATTGTACACAAAAAGAAAATACAATAAAAACAGATTTAAAGAATGTCTAAATACTATGTACAAAGGCGAGCTTAACTCATTCATGAGTTTTCTTCCAGCAAACCCTTCAAATCCCAGCAAAGCTTAGATATAATTAAAACTGCTTTTATGGTTTAATCTCACGTTTTTTTTTTTTATCATTGTCACTATATTAGTTCCGAAGTTTCGGAATACTCTACAGTTTTCACGATCATTCGCAATTCGATAAAATATTTTGTTTAATTCATTGCAACCATTAGTAATTTAATTAGTGGTAATAAAATAAATGAAGCTTTGAATTGCATCCTTCCGATCTAATAGAGGCTATCAATTTATTAAAAAAACAGATTAACTCATCGAATCGCAAAATTTCGCAATCTTATGTTTAGAATTAATGTTTTATTAATTCCTATTCGATTCATTTGCAAATGGCTTATCCGATTCACTTGAACTTTTTTACTGTATGTTGTTTTCCTTTCAAATTAAACTTATTTCCCTTTCGCGACAAGAGAGATGATAGTATTTCATTCATAATCTAATTTAAAGTGATAAAACTTCGTGAAAT
Source organism: Bombyx mori (assembly GCF_030269925.1). Classification (NCBI taxonomy): domain Eukaryota; kingdom Metazoa; phylum Arthropoda; class Insecta; order Lepidoptera; family Bombycidae; genus Bombyx; species Bombyx mori. The sequence continues at coordinate 11,302,897 of NC_085124.1, read as the reverse complement.
TTTCGTCAAGACTTGCGTCCCACGTAAATGTATAAAATCCTAGACGTCTTACGTCCTAAGATAAGTCCAGCTTAAGGTGAACCTATGAAGTCTTAGTAAAGTACTAATCGAGAGGTCTTCAAATAGCTAGCCAAGCAGACCTTTCACAGAGACCTTGAATTGATTGATTTGGCTCGCGAGCGGAGGCCATTCTTATAATAAGTTTTGTTGAGTTAGTTACTATCTTAAAAGAATATATAGCTTTAGATTATAATTAAGTACAAAAGAGTCTGCATCCCTGTGTAAAGGAGTTTTCTTTGCAAAAATAAGCCATAATCCGTTTTTTGTACTTACTCGTATTTAGTAGCGCGACTGTCTTAATGCGATTTTTTTTTTCGTATCTATGCTGATAGCCTTGAAAGACTATTTCAGCTTCTCCTTGACGTGTAGGTGAGCTCATGGGGCTCAAGCCGGGAGTGTTGCTAACACTGGCCCTAGCAAGAGAAGTGCTTTGCGAAATCTACCACTGGATCGGAAACGCGACCCACTGAGAAGATCCGGCGAGAAACTCAGTGGGCTAAAAATCGAAATTTCAGTGTAAATATGTATGTATAATGATAAAATGAATATCGTACAAACAAAAACGATTAAACTAAAAGAAACACTAAAATAAGAAAAAGACAAAATCCTTCCCAGTGGTACATTGTAATGCATATTTAACCCAAGAAGGGTTGAAGTCAGACAGGCGGGTCGTATAACTCATGCCAAATCCCTATGCAGCATGAGAAGACAAGCTGCGTCGATACCACATAACGTAGGATAAGAGCATGAAAAGGTTCTTTTTTTATATTGCCCTTGTAGGCAGAGCAGAATACAGCCCACCTAATGGTGAGTAGTTACCGTCGCCCATGGACTTCAGCAATGCCAGGGGTAGAGCCAAACCGCTGCTTACCGTTAAGTACTCTCCACAAGCCTCGTTTGAAGAAGGGCATGTCATAGCACTCGGGAAGCACCGTGGAGGGGAGCTCATTCTAAAGCCGGATGGTACGTGGCAAAAAAGATTTCTAGAAACACACTGTGAAGTGGCTCCAGGTAGTATGGATGAACTCTACTCTGGTGTTGTTGACTGAAGCTCGTGAGCTCCTATTCAGCGAGTATACGGCCCCTTAAATATCACAATGGGATTATCGCTAACGTTAAGGCCATAAGGTCGAAATATCAATTGCATTATGTAACGGCTGTCCCACCCTCTGGACCGAATTACATTACGGCTTTGCGGCAGAAATAACCAAAACAGCAAGATCTACCCGTATGAGTATGAATTCTAATTTCCAATTGTACAGTACAACGGCTGCCCAATACTTCTCACGGCAGAAAATACGCAGGGTAGTGGTACCTATACACGTGCGAGCTCACAACACGCTGAACCACCGGCAAACAAACCGTACATAAATGTATTATAGCACGTGTAATCTTCTAAAAGGCTGGCAACAACGTAGAACGGATGCCTCTGTTGTAAACCGAACACTCGTAGCTACAATTCTCTTATTATATTCCCCTTAAAAAGAAACAAAAGAAAACAGGCGTACGTTCTCTCGGTAACGACACTAAAACCTCGCATCTCGTAGTGCGATAATTATCGATAGTGTCTTCAAAATCTCTGCCACACAAAAATATAGCTTTACTAGCGGTACTCGCCCGCTTCGATGGGCATTTAAAATTAACATTATTATTTATTGTCGTTATTATTAGGGAGTCCAACACTCATATAAATATTAGCCTATCCATTAAGTACGTGTATTTTCTACATGGATACCAAGTTTCAAGTCAATCGCATGCATGGGTCAGTAGTTATAACGGAACATCCGTAAAAACCACTGTAGATTTATATATTAGTACTTATAGATTTTCATTACGTTTATTTGACAGGTAAATTTGTTTTTAATTTTTATTTTAATAACACGGACTTGTATTTAACTTTAAACGCTTTGATTCAATATTGTTTTTACCCTTTGCACTCCAAAGCTGGCGTTCGCTCGCGTTAAAAAAAGGGTTTATTACCATCGAAGGCCGATGATTTTACCAACCATATTATAATAACTAATTCACGCGGTTCATCCCGTTTTAGTCGTCGTGGCTTAAAGGATTAGACGGTGCACTCGTTGCCTGCGATACAACGGTGTTCGAATCCTGCAGGCAAGTACCAATTTTTCTAATGAAATAGGTAGATACTTAGCAAATGTTCAAGATTGACATCCACAGTTAAGGAATAACATCGTGTAGTAAAAATCAAACCCGCAACATTATAATTTGCGTAATTAATGGTGGTTGGACGTCTTGTCAGTCCGCACGGGTAGGTACCACCACCCTGCCTATTTCTGTCGTGAAGCAGCAATACGTTTCGGCTTGAAGGGGGGGCCAACGTTGTACTGTAAAACTGGGACTTTAAAACTCATTTCTCGAGGTAGGTGGCGGCATTTACATTGTAGATGTCTCTGGTCTCCGGTAACCACTTAACATCAAGTGGGCCGTGAGCTCTTCCCACACCTAAGCATAAAAAAAAACATGGACACCAGCAATGCCGGTGACATTATTGCAATCGTTGAAGTTGTTGTTTTGTTTTTTTAATATTTAGTAATAGACGTGTATGTATTTCAAATGTTTTTAATACCTTGCCTTGTACATATTACAAGTACATCTGAGGAAACTTTGACGAATAATAATTAGTACCTATGTACTATTATAAAACAAAGTCGCTTTCTCTGTCTCTATATCCCTATGTATGCTTAAATCTTTAAAACTACACAACGGATTTTGATGCGGTTTTTTTTAATAGATAGAGTAATTAAAGAGGAAGGTTTATATGTATAATAACACCCATTAAATGGAGAAATCAATAATAAATTACAGCTGCCGAAGCGAAGCGAGGGCGGGTCGCTAGTTTATACTCAATCAAATCAATTGGACTTGGAATAACCTACCAAGGACAGATAACAAACAGTACATTAATAAACCCAGTCTAGTCTAATATTCTGACTACAATAACCAGTCTACATTACATTATAAATATGTCCTAATTTTTAATTCGGTTTTACTATTAAAACGATTTTTTTTTCAAACACTTTTTTATTTATTTACATGAGTAGTTTGGGCCTGGGCCAACAAAATCTTAAGCGGTTGTTGTATAAAAGCGAACCTCTTTGTTCGTCTACTTTACAAATAGGATTGCTTCGTAGCAGAAGTAAGTAGAGTGGTTGTTCCTAAGAGGGCGGACTTGCTACGTGCCACACTAACTGTACAAATAAATATTGTTAAGAATTAAATTATTATAAGATATCGCAATACGAATGTTACACAGAGCAAAAGAGGGTCTTGAAAAATTTGGAGAGATATAAACATAACAGATTTAATCAGTTTTTTTTCCCTACCTAACCTGATAGATAGCCTTGAGAGGCTATGTCAGCGTAACCTAACAAGTAAGTGAGTTCACGGAGCTCAAACCAGGAGGCGTTGCTAACACTGGCCCTAGCAAGAGCCTATAAAGTAGTTATACGAACCGCCAAGCAAGGTATGGCGTTGCGCCTTTTTGGTTTTGATATCTATGGCTACCGTAATCATTTACCGAGTGGATCGCAAGCTTGTTCACTCATCTACGCAATAAATAAATAAAACGCCTAAATAGCGCTAGTAAACACTTTAAGATAATCTCGTATGAAAACATTATGTATGTAGATGTCCCGAACTAATTAGGAAATCCGGCATCGGTCTGTCAGAGAAAACACCCGGACCAATGAATCGTCTTTTTGTTGTTCCCTAAACGTGTCTGGACGGAATACCGGTGTGCTTAGTGCGAGTTTTTTAACGTTCTCGATATCGTAAAAGTTAACCCAATTTTGTATGCAGTTGGAACAGCGCCCCTAGCGGCAAACGTAGGCAAACGATCCCATTGCATACAAATATGAGCTAACTTTTACGCTATCGAGAACGTTAAAAAACTCGCACTATTTTTTTTTTTTTTATTGCTTCGATGGGTGGACGAGTTCACAGTCCACCTGGTGTAAAGTGGTTACTGGAGCCCATGGACATCTACAACGTAAATGCGCCACCCACCTTGAGATATAAGTTCTAAGATCTCAGTATAGTTACAACGGCTGCCCCACCCTTCAAACCGTAACGCATTACTGCTTCACGGCAGAAATAGGCAGGGTGGTGGTACCTACCCGCGCGGACTCACAAGAGGTGCTACCACCAGTAACAAGCACACGGATGAATCACTATTTAATATCTCGCAAGACATCATCGGGAATTCGACGTTAATGAACCTTCGAACTTGGAAATAAAACAGTTCGAGTGTAATCGTTTTCGTAAACATTTGTACATACGAGGTTTCATTACAAAAACTCAGCTGGCGCGCGCCCTACGGTACGGTTCTTACATTGTTTTTCTTTTGTAGGGTTGCTGCTTTGTTGTTAAACCAATTAGTCTATCCCCTCAAATTCTTTATTTAGATTTAAATGTATTGTTTTTTAATGCAATCGAGTTTATTATACGTAGTCATTGACTCATAGACCTGACAATGACTTATAGCCAAATAATAAAGGGCCCAATATAGTTAGTTCTCTTTCAATACTTAAAATTCATATGGATGTAACAAGTTACAGAATAAAACATCAAATCCAATATATTTATGCAATAAAAGAGGAGATATTCTTCGCATTCATAAAGACGTTAACCTAAAAAGTAACACTTCTAAAGTCGTAAAATTAATCTTTAGTAAAGTTCCGACAAAAAGCCACATCGAAGTGTTAATGTACCAGCCCTGAACAATAATGCCCGACCGTTCCCACCGTGTGCACGTGCGCGACGACGGCACCCGAATGCGACCGATCGTCCACGAGCAACACTTCCTGCAATTCAAAAAGGACGTAAGCTTTCAAATCTTCGATAAATCTTGAACTTTATCCCGTACGCCGAAGATTTTATTCACATTACGTTTCATCGAACACATAAACCGTATGTCAAAATCGTGCCGTATGCCCTCGAGAGACGACCGTAGCGCATGCCAAATAACAACGACACACCTACATTTGTACGTAAACCGTTGCTGTCTTCCACTACGACACGAATATTTCAATCTAAGAAACTAAGCGTTGGAATTAAAAAATAATAATAAAATAGAATTTTCATTAATGGAATTAAGGTGTTTATATATGGGTCGTTACTAGTCGCTTTGTGATATAATATGTATCATGTTGATTTTCTAACTAGTTAATTTAATATTTTATACATACTTTTGCTGTATGTTGGTAATGATTGTGGTATAGCGCGTCACTCAGTCAAGTTGAGCACTTTCATAAAATATTACCAGCGCTTAATGTTTGGCTTTTGGGTGTCTGTCTGGCTTCAATCTAAAATAGCACCATCCTATGTCTTTCCGTACTGTGACTGCAAACCAGCATTTGGTGGTGAAGGTCTTATTGTAAGGGTGCGATGAAGCTGCGCATTCCTGTCGCACTTAAAACTTCAACCTCAAGTCTTCAGGCAGGTAGCAATACGTTGTGACGTCTATGGATTCCCATAGATAGTATCTATCGGATGGATTGTGAGGTCGGTCACCCCCAAAACCAATAAAAAAAAAAGTGGAGTAGGGATCCCCAATCACTTGGTGAAACGCGATACCGTTCATATCGTTCATAGCTGAATATTTGACTAATCTGATAAAATATTCGTGTAGTCAATCGAAATGCTTCGGTTTTACTTACTTCAGTAATATATTTAATAACATAAAAACATCGTTTCTCAAACGGGAAACATGGTTAATATGGCAAATTACTATTTAGGTAGCTGTGTCTAAGTAGAAACAGTTCTTACAATACTTGTCAGTGAATCGAATTTACCTATCTAATACAATGAGATGATAGTAAAAAAAACCAACATTGCGTTTTTAACTCAAAACTGAGAAATTCTTACTCATTTATCACGTTAACATTATGAGTACAAAAATAAATTATTGAAATACTAATTTTATCGCATTGTTAAAATTGTGAAGTAAATAAACAGTTCACCCAAAAAATAAACTACTTCACTCAGTGGTCAATGATCACAAAAACTGTAAAGTATTTGAAACTGTCAGAAATAATATGATTGCAATAAAAATGCGTGATTAAATTGAAACAGTAGTTTTGATTATACTCGTAGTTAACTATATTAATGTTACGCCGGTAAGAGTAACGCCATCTATCGCGGAATAGTCGAACGAATATCGAAGGATCTGGCAGCATCTAGAACGCTCGAAAAGTACAACCCCATCTATTTTCAGATAGCGGAAACACAATACTCGACTTTTGTGGAATGTTCTCGATGATTCTAGGGATTTCGTTTCAACTATAAAAGCATTGCAGAGATGGCACGCAGTCAGTTAGTAACCGGAACTACGCGAAGTGAAACAACAAACGGATCACCTGAAGCGAAGCGGAAGAAACGAGAATTTTAAAGTGTTTGTAAAGTGTTTTCTCTGTGCAAATACAGTTTTAGCTAATTCGGTAGAATTTTATTTATCCCGAACCCCAGCGCGTAACATTAGTGTCTAAATGGAGGGTACCAATGCGTAAAGTCCTCGCGTCACTACTTTGTATGAATTTTTTACTGGTGGTAGGACCTCTTGTGAGTCCGCACGGGTAGGTACCACCACCCTGCCTATTTCTGCCGTGAAGCAGTAATGCGTTTCGGTTTGAAGGGTGGGGGAGCCGTTGTAACTATAATTGAGACCTTAGAACTTATATCTCAAGATGGGTGGCGCATTTACGTTGTAGATGTCTATGGGCTCCAGTAACCACTTAACACCAGGTGGGCTGTGAGCTCGTCCACTCGTCTAAGCAATAAAAAAAAAATAAAAAAAAAATTACGTAACGGGCTGATGGTATATAGAAATCCTAAAACAATAGCGTACCAGAACGAGTGTGTCATCGGTCTAAAACAGCACCATTAATTCTTATTCCGTTACTGTTGCAAAAGTCAACTCACGGATTTACCAGAGAATAAACGACATTTGTTCTCTGAGTATTTACCCACATTACGTCGTAGATGTCTATGGGTTCCGGTAACCACTTATCACCAAGTGGGCTGTGAGCACGTACACTCACTTAAGCAATAAAAAAAATTTAAAAAAGAACGCCTACTGAGTTTCTCACCGGATCTTCTCAGTGGGTCGCGTTTCCGATCCGGTGGTAGATTCTACGAAGCACTGCTCTTGCTAGGGCCAGTGTTAGCAACACCTCCTGGTCTGAGCTCCGAGAGTTCATCTACACACTAGGGTAGCGCTGATATATATAGCCTCTCAAGGCTATCAGCAATGGTAGGATAAAAAATGTTGACGAATTTCAAAAAAACTGATAATTATTTTAACAAATGTACATAAAAAATATATTTTTATCAAAGTAGAATTTCAATTGTTAACGTTTTTAAATTTTTCTAAAGCACACATAATATGTCTACGGTTTGTTAGGATAGATAATTAATTTTTACACATTGAAGTCGAGAGCTGCTTAAAGCAGATTAAATCCAGGTTTATTCTTTCTTTTCATACACAAATACTTACATCTTACAATTATTTTACTTTCAGTGTTTTTAGGTGGAGGGAAAACACTACGATCCGAAATGTATATTCTACTTAAACCCTTTCTTTTAAAAAAACAATACCTTGCTAACAGAATACGAGGCTACTCCAACTTTATATTTTCATTAGTTGTCGGAATTAGGTTATCGAATTCAATATTTTATAATCTAGGTATATAATACTGAAGTAGTACTGTTATACAAGTTAGTCTAGTTATTAATCTCGTGTCGTCCGGATCCTGTACAAAGGGCGCATGACTCTGGCCTCTTATAGCTGCTACCCTTAACTCATACTTAAGCTAACATATCAATGGTTTTGATCACCTACCTTCTTTTTCACTAATTCATCTTGCCCCTCTCGGTTTTATCTATCTATCTATCTATATATGTAAAAATGAATTGCTGTTCGTTAGTCTCGCTAAAACTCGAGAACGGCTGGACCGATTTGGCTAATTTTGGTCTAGAATTATTTGTGGAAATCCAGAGAAGGCTTAAAAGATAAATAAATATGAAAATGCTCGGAATTAAATAAAAATAACAATTTCGTTTTTCCTTTGATGTATTATTTTATACAAAAGTTTTACTCTTTTAGGTAAGGTCTTTTATTTATCGATTGAGGCACTACGAAGTCTGCCGGGTCAGCTAGTCTTTGTATATTTATTTACATTTCAGCTTCCATGATTTAATATTAACCCTCTGAGCGCGAACCGTCGATAGATCGACTCTCTATTAATGCGTATAAAGTGCGAAGCGTCGGAATACCCACTATTTACGCTATTTATTTAGAGGTATTATAGGTTTATTAGTTACGACATATTGAATGGACTTATCTTACCGCGCGCATGTACCACTTTTATAATATTTAAAATAATTTAGCCGTGAATTTAGCACTGTTTTTTTAAAGGTCTTAGGAAGAATCCTTCATCTTAGGAAGAATCATCGATGATTAATTTCTATATTGTACGCTGCTAGGAGTTTAATGTTTAAGTTTTTTAGTTTCGAAAAAGCAAAGTAAACATGTTTTCGCAATCCGGCTGAAACAATGGGGTTGACCGAATTGGTTTTTTATTCATCACTGTGCGAGAGAGACAGCGATTCACATCCCGCACTCGCTCTTTCTTGTATACTGTAACACTATAATGTTGTTGAACGAACCTTACCTGCCGTTCTTTCGAAATCTGTATTTAAAATATTAATCGTTACGTTGTTTTATATACTATTTTTGTTAATTTCTAAAAAGGCTTATTTTACTTTATCGTGTTTAACAGTTACACTTTTTTAATTTCTTGTGTGTGATAACTTACTATCATAGACAATAGCAACCCGAGAGGCACAGACTCTTTTCAAACCACGCTTGTTTTTTTTTTGTGATTGTAGTATTACTTGTGGCCCGGAGGCCCGTTTCGCCTTTTCAGTTTTACCGGGACAGGTGGGCGAGCAAAGGCTCAGCCAGGAGGGGACCTAGTTTGTCAAAAAACTCAGTACACCCTGGAATAATGAAGAAAGTTAATTCCAGAGCTCGATGGTACGGTGGAAAAAATCTTTGGAATGCAATTGTTTAGGCTAGTTCAGATGAATTCTACTCCGGGATCATCTCAAACCAAATACGAAATTTGAAGGAATGAAGTGATATATATATATAATAATATATAGATCTTCAGAATTAGGGTTATCTCAATTCCAATAGTATATGTTTTTGTTCGCTTGATAACTGCATAGCTATAGAGCGGGTAAAACACAAAATAATATTTTATTTAAATTGTTCAATACATTGAATTTAATAAATAAGTTTAATATATGAGTGAGTACTTGATGAATACGCAATGATACCTATAGCATATTTTATTCACTGACTCGGTGATGCAGTAGTTATCTGACTGATGGGCAGCGGATCGTGGGTTTGATTCCCACATCGGGCAAACATTATGGTGATGAACAAGTTTGGTTTATCTTTGTTTGAGTGGTTAATATCTATACATGTTTAAATTTAAACTTATATAAGTATGTATGCCATACTCTGATTCTTATAGTAAAGGGAAACTTAATTTGGGGACTTAAAATGACCGTTTGTGATTTGTACCTGGATATTATTATCATCATTACTATGTACCACTATCTTACCTGATTAACATTAATTTGACTTACCAAATTTATTATTTGTGATGTATTATTATTGTCCAGTATGAACAAGAATACAATAATAATATACGCTGTAACATATTTACAGCATAATCTATATTATAATCTAATTTAGAGGAGTAATAATTTTATTCTCGACAGATTTTCATTCGCCTACAAAAGAAAACAATTCTCATGCGCTATTTATATAACAAATGTTGAAGGTATGCAAACAGTAATTTAAAACTTAAGTAGAACCCATAGCCGTCATCACGTTAAGGGTGGGAGCACACCGGAGCGAGACCACACCGGAAATCGAACCCGCGAACCGGGGTCGCGCGGCAAACATCCTCTGCGGTCACCGACCCCTCGGGGACAGGACTCGCCATGTGCTCTTAAAACATGTGATAATTTCTTGTACTATTAAACTCTAGTAAACAGAACGTGCTCAAATATACATAAAAATTGGAATTGATTATAAACTTTTTTTTTTGCTCAGATTGGTGGACGAGCTCACAGCCCACCTGGTGTGAAGTGGTTACTGGAGCCCATATGCATCTACAACGTAAATGCGCCACCCATCTTGAGATATAAGTTCTAAGGTCAAGTATAGTTACAACGGCTGCCCTACCTTTCAAACCGAAACGCATTACTGCTTCACGGCAGAAATAGGCAGGGTGGTGGTACCTACCCGCGTGGACTCACAAGAGGTCCTACCACGTTTACGTTTTTTATTTATTTAACTTTATAACTTAAATTCAAATCATCATTACATTACATTTATAGGTACTTGTTAAGTTGTATTAAAGTGTGACAAAAATGTGAGTTTTTATTCCTATCCATTCGCTGGTAGCCTAAGAGGCTACCCCTGTCCTGGTGAAACTGGAAAGGCCTCCGGGCCACCAGTAATCCTTCAATCATAAAAAAAAAAAAAATCCTAAGAGGCTATTTTAGCTACGTCCGGACGGGTAGGTGAGCTTACAGGCTCAACTTGAGAGTGCTTCGCAGAATCTACCTCCGGGTCGGAATCGCGACCCAAAGAGAAGATCCGGCGAGAAACTCAATGGGCTCTAAAAATATATGTATATCTTTAAGGTTTTTATATTTTACCATGATCGATATATTTGTGTGTTCTACTAGCACTAGCTAGTAAATACTAGATAGATACTATGTCGTGAATATTTCTGTCCGTTTTAAAACATACAATCGAAGTCTCGATTGCTTTGGTACAACATCTGTTCCTTTCTAATCAGAATGCACTTCTGTTTCTCGGCAGGAATAAAATAGAAATTGATAGATACTTACGTTGCTTTGTTAACTATTTTACCCACCCTTAAATTACAAACTACGGTGATAGTAATTAGCGTAAGTAAATATTAGAGAATACTGCTGCTAAATACGAAGGATATAAATTCGTCGACGAGTTCACGGCCCACCTGATCTTAAATGGTTACTGTACACAAACCATTGTACCTACCTACTGTACCTTGAGCGATGACTTGATTTCTTCACAGACCACTAATTTTGTCGCCGGATCTTCTCAGTGGGTCGCGTTTCCGATCCGGTGGTAGATCTGCGAAGCACTGCTCTCGCTAGGGCCAATGTTACTAACACTCCGGGTTTGCCGAGAGCTGACCTACACGCTAGTCTCTCAAGGCTATCAGTATAGCTAGGAAAAAAATAAGATTTCTAAATTGTATTCTACGGAATGCGTCTTTTTTCCCCCTGCCTGTTCACTGTCACTAAGGGGCTATTTCGCTTTATTGCTTGGAGAATTGACTGGATCGGGTATCTACCCGCGCGAGTGACGTACTATCAGCCCCTACGATTAACAATGTAGCAGAATATTCTCGTTAAGATCATCTGACCAAATTACATATCTGTCTCAGCAGTTCATATTTCGTGAAGCCAACGCTAAGACAGCTGGCTCGCCCTATCCCCGGGAGCGTTGACTCCGCACGTCAGCTGCTTCTAATTGAGTTCGATTGCGTACAACGAAAAAAGCATTGGAAAAAAAATCGAACCCGATTTTACTACATACTTCCAAGGCTACAATTAACACTTGTCTTCGTTGGGGTGAAAATTTCATAGAACTTTGTATCTTGTTAAATCAGCACATTCTTTCCTAATCTTTAAATGTTTTTTTCTTCCCTTATGGCTGGTAGTCTAACGGGCTAGTCCACCTACGCGCGGTTGGGTAGCTGAGCTCACGGGAATGAATTTGGGAGGTCATGCTAACACTAGCCCTAGCAAGAGCAATACTTCGCTGAATATACTCGCCATTTCGAGAAGGCGCACGACATGAGAACCCTCTTGTCGTGGCCGCTGGAAACTAGATACCTGATCCTGTAGACCGAATGGTAAACAAGTCGACGTCGCCCAAAGCACGTCATTACGGATCCTCCCGATCCATTAACGGTGTTTTTAGGCACCACAAGCACCGGTCACCGTCCTCGTCGAACCCGTCGCTTGCGACGAAGGGCTCGACGAGCGAATTAACCCATAGAGACACAGCCCACTGAGTTTCTCGCCGGATCTTCTCAATGGGTCGCGTTTCCGATCCGGTGGTAGTTTTTTTTTTTTATTGCTTAGATTGGTGGACGAGCTCACAGCCCACCTGGTGTTAAGTGGTTACTGGAGCCCATAGACAACTACGACGTAAATGCGCCACCCACCTTGAGATATAAGTTCTTAGGTCTCAAGTATAGTTACAACGGCTGCCTCACCCTTCAAACCGAAACACCTAGCTCGGCTCTAGCTAGACGTCGGCTGCTTTCCATTTAGTCCGCAGGATCGGACATGAGTAAGCAGCAGTTTTCAACGTTAGCCTCAAAACAATATTGGCCCATTTGATCCAGATCGAAGAGGCAAAAAAATTAATAAAGTAAGTGCATTCACTGAACTATTGGCGCTTGGATTGAAAGATAGATTATTTTTTGGTGCTCTAGTGCCGGTATGATTCATCAAGGCTTCTTACCAAATAGCACTACCATACCTGCAGTTGGGTACTGCAAGGAACTGGACAAAATTATGGAGAAGCTCGCGAATCTCCGGCCAGCCTTGGTTAATACCTCATTCCCGCTGCTACACGACAATGCTCAACTTCATACGGCACAGCAGAAGGTGTCTCTAAGCTACAAGAAATAGGGTTGGAAGGTTTTCGTCATCACCGTGTACCCACCAAGCCTTGCCTCGACAAAGCTTGGACAACTTCTTGGCAGGGAAAAATTCTATACCCGAAAGGTAGTACAAACAAAGAAACTTTAACTAACGAAATAAATAAAAAATCATATAATTACATACTACATTACCATTCGTATTCCCGCCAAAAACTTGACACCAAAGATTACTATATGAAGATAGCACAAACAGACCATAGAACACAGATTATATTAAATACTATGTTAGATACAAAAAAATCTATCATGACTTTTGTATTTAAATATTTTATATACTAATATCAAAGGGATAAAGACACAAATTACTTTACTTAAAAGACACAAATTACTTTAGACACTTTAATTTAAAATTAAAATAGCTTTATTAACTGTTTTTGATGTTGTTTAAAAGCTACATTGAAATTCACGATTTTATAAATGTTAGATTTAGAAGTCTTACTACGTTTAGTTATCTGAGCATAGAATGTTTCGCTTCGTAAATTCGTCTTAATAATTGACAACAGACAGGGATATGGTAGTTGAGCCGTTGCCAAACACGGTCGTCAGTCACGTACTTCAGAAAAAACGCACGTCCTACCATTGAAAACGGTTTAAGAGACTAAAGTTTCTCCAAAGGTTTCAAGGTTGACGGCGCCACTTTGAAATATCTATGAGCTCCAAGATGAACCCTAAAATCGGCATCACATCTTCTTGCCCTAATGAGATAAGGGATATCCTACATGTTGAGATGTCCCTTACGTGAAGTCGGCTCAGCATATACTCTTCATCTCTTTAATGCTGTTGGGGATTTGACATAAGTTTAAATTTAAGTTTCGATTGACATCAGTCAATCCTCCTTAAATTAAATCTCCATTGGTATACCTATTACAACGTGCCGTAGGTAAGGGACATTTCTGTTTCTTATTTTGGTTTTTTCTTTTACTACATCCGTTTTTGATTGATTAACTGTTATCGTCAGCACATTTACTGAAATGAAAATTTTACCAAAGTTTAATATCATATACGACACATATTATATTCGGTATAGACCGATAACAGAATAAATAATAAGTATTTTTGTGTCGGCTACACCCTCGCGCCATATGGACAATAACTCTGGCCATAGTACCGCGTCATAACGAGTTTATGGCACGCTTACCGAACCACTGCATTTGGAATCAATTATATTATTATTAAAAAGCAAAATCTTTAAATATGGAATTTTATTAACCAATTACCGATGACTACTTTGAATTTTTATTTATTTATTTATAATAGGGAACAAATGACATATTATTATGGTCTTCCGGCCCCAATTTAGGATCCCCTGTGTTATGCGAACCAGAGACTGACAAACATATACGTTTAATACCTACGTTTTAATACTGTTACGCGTTGGGGGTTCGGGATAAATAAAAATTCTACCGGAGTACAACTTTTTACTGGTGGTAGAACCACTTGTGAGTCCGCACGGGTAGGTACCACCGCCCCGCCTATTTCTGCCGTGAAGCAGTAATGCGTTTCGGTTTGAAGGGTGGGGCAGCCGTTGTAACTATACTGAGATCTTAGAACTTATATCTCAAGGTGTGTGGCGCATTTACATTGTAGATGTCTATGGGTTCCAGTAACCACTTAACACCAGGTGGGCTGTGAGCTCGTCCACTCAACTAATCAATAAAAAAAAAAACAACTTAAAAACTGTATTCAACACTTCGAACACTTAAACACTTCACAAACACTTTAAAATTCTCAATTCACTTCATCCGCTTCGCTTCAGGTGATCCGTTCGCTGTTTCGCTTCGAGTAGTTCCGATTACTGATTGACTACGTGCCATCCCTGCAGCCCTTTTATAGTCGATACCACATCCCTAGAATTATCGAGAATATTCCACACGTCTCTGGTATTGTGTTTCCCCTATCTGGCAATAGATAGCATTGCACTTCTCGAGCGTTCTAGGTGCTACTAGATCCTTCGATATTCGTACGACTATTCGGCGATAGAGGGCGTTACTCTTACCGGCGTAACAATATATACACACATAGATAATAAACACCCAGACAAAGAGCAAATAAAGCTGTTCCTCAAACGAATGTTTGCCCGATGTGGGAATCGAACCCGCGACCCTCGGCGTAACAGTCAGGGCCGCTAACCACTGCATCACCGAGTCAATTCTGAAGTTTCCATTCATTTAAGTAATAGGGCTTATTTTGAATTCAAACTTATTAAAATTATTGCAAACTTACTCATATTAAATACAAAATCAAATAGACACATTTACGGGTAAGCGGAATCGTATTCGTTCTTCGAAGTTATGCGCATGGCTGTTTACGTTAGAAATATTAAGGAAGTTGGTCACACTGCTACTGTAAGAGACTTTTTGCAATTACAACCCTTTTTACAAAAAAACTAAAGTAGAGATTTTAAAAAATAATCGATAAATTAATATCGCAGACAAATAATTACTTGTGCAACATTTATTTATTTAATTAAGAGTTGCCTAAATCTGTATTGGAAAATCAAAAATATTCCTTCGTAAAGTTTAAACGTAGTTCATTTCTTGGTTGAACGAACATTTTTATGACAGAACCTAAGTCTGAAATTGAATAATAAAACCAGTTGAATTTCTTGAGTTAGCCAAATGCTTGCGATATTTTCATATTTGGATGTATGTAAACAATAAAAAAAAATAGCATCTAAGCAATAAAAAAAAAATATGTAAAAGAATAAGCACTATTTACCTTGCTAAAATCAAGCAAAGTAATGTACATTACAAATAATATTCATTTAGTTTTTATAGACGCAGTACAATAATACCGGTCCCGAAATCTAAACGATGATGCCTAGCTAACCTAGAAATCAACTGACCGGAATAGCGATGTCGTGTGACGCGGTGGATACCAGTCAGCTCATCAGCTGTATACTGCGGGCTCATACTAAAATAACAACCAATTATAATAAAACCATTCCCGTCAGCTTACTTTAACAAAGATTATTTTCATAATTGTTAGGAGTACTCTATTTTTATCGGCACATGACAACGTTGTCATACGATTATCACAAACTCAAAATATTATTATGTTTCATAGAGCAACAAAAGACTCGCTTGCTCGAAACAAAAGCCACTTATCTATGGTTTTTTTTAAATGTTGTCAGAAATATCCACAGACTAACAGAAATATGTAGAATTGTGAAAACAAAAATACCTACCTATGACGAATAAAAACTGCAGTTTTTGACGAACGATCTTGAGATTAAAAACATAATAGTAAAAAGTGATTTTCTTTAAAATCTCAAATCATGATAATTCATCTTCGTCTTCTAGATTACGCCAATAAATACTTATCGTGTCAAACAGTTGTAATAAGCAGAGGGACAGAAAAAGAGGACATGATTAAAATTGTTCCATTATATTAGTAATAATAATAATAAATCTTTATTTCAGTAACAACCATACATATTGTTAGTTTTACCTAAAATCTATGTTAGCAACTTAAAACATTGCACATTCATTATCTGACTCCATATATAATTTCTTCGAGTCTTCGAAGATTGCAAGCATACTGCAAAGACTATTTGCTAGCAGTTCCTCGATCTTTCTTTTTAATATTATGTTACTACAAAACCAAAAAAGAATACTGTAAAACTCCATTAAAATTAACACCTATGATTTAAAAAAAAACAATGCATTGACGTCCATTAAATGTAATATTTAATTAAAAATACGTTCTACGACTCTTTTAACAGTTCAGTTAGTCTAAGGTACACAACCAAAATAAACCGAAATATTTGAAAACAATGCGATCACAATTCGAAGCCATAATCGTCGGGTCGCTTGGAACTTCAATCGGTAACGGCTAGAGCACCGAATGCGACCGACCAAATTCGACAATAACCTATGAATTCATATCACGCAAACTGGTTTAGTTCCATTCCACTGAATCACACAACCGATCGTATGCTTCGTTTCAAAGTTACGAATCACAATTGCGGCAAATTGTTTTACTTTCGTTTTTGGTGCTATTTTAAGGTTAAGTGCATTGATCTCATTATGTTTGTGACAGACGCAAATTAATTTATCTATTGACCTCATTAAAAAACACTTTCTTTCCGTCCTTCCGAGCAAACATGAGCGATAAAATGATAAACAAGAATAAATTTGCGTACTTTAAAATAGAATAAGCAATACTGTTTTGTTTAATTATAAAAAATACGCAGTGACTCGGGGTCTACTGCACTTAGCAACTGTAACAGCTGTTCGGTTTACTGTTATGTGCCAATCGAAGTATTACACCTAGTGTCGCTTAACGCCATCTATTGATCAATCACATAACTAAACACAAAAGATATTTTATTTAACACCAATGAAATGTTACGTGAATAAAATATATTATCAGACATGTCTACACTGCCTACTTCTATAATATATTTTAGTTAAATTATCTGAAATTTTGTTCTACAGTAAATCGACGCCGCGGTGTTACGTGAAAATAAACGTTAATTAATTATAATCACTATTAGTATCAGAAGTAGCAAGTAAATCTATACATACAAAGAAAGTAATTTGGAGTGTCTGTTTGTAATAATAAAATAACCACTTTTTACTAGATACGTAAGTATGTATACACAGTACATATACCAAAATAACATTTTTTTTTTAATTTTGTTTGTCTTTCTGTCTGTTTGTTTGTTCCGGCTAATCTCTGGAACGGCTGGGGCGATTTTGGAGGGACTTTCACTGATAGGTAGCTGATAATATAAGGAGTAACTTAGGCTACTTTTTTAGAGTAGTTTATTAGAGTAGTAATGAATAAAATATACCAAAAGGTATCAAATACAATAATTCGAATAACATTTACAGCAGCACACTGTGAAATTACTTATAAGCTGTATTGAACAGAGCATTAATCAGAAGAATCATTTAAATGACCGTGGGGCTAACGCAAACGCTTATATGAAAATCCTAATCTCCCAACGGTTTAGATTGAAGTGCCCTTAAAGTTAATTTTCGTAAAATCTTACGGTCTGTTACTCATTTGACCAAAAACAAGAGACCCTTCAAATGCTATAAGCAACCGTGTAATCTAAGTGGCTCTTTGAAGTCGCAGGAGGTGGGGTGGCTCATGTTACGTTGGGATTTATATGTAGAAATACGTTTCGTGGTAAGTGTATCTGGTTGTCAACAAATCCGGAGACAAGTTGGAACATTCTGCAGTCACGAGGAATAGTAAAGATGTGTTTCACACGAAATAAAATATGTATGCGTGCTACATCATAGCGATATTGTCAGAATTTATCACGCATTCATACTGAAAGGTGTTCGTGTGAGGGAAAAAAAATTTAAAGGAAAAAGAATAAGATTTTATTTTTAAATATATAAATTTTTTTCCAGTGAATTCCAATAAATAAAAAACAATATGTCGTGTCCCTACTATATAGGTCTATGGCCTTTTTTTGCTCTATGAAACATATTTTGAGTTAGTGATAATAGTATGACAACGTTGTGATGTCCTGATAAAAATAAAATACTCTAACAATTATGGGAATAATCTTTGTTAAAGTAAGCTGACGGGAATGGTTTTATTATAATTGGTTGTTATTTTAAGTAAAGTAAAGTAAAGCATGAAAGAGATGCGAATGTTGAGATGGATGTGTGGAGTGACAAGAATGGACAAGATAAAGAATGAGTATATCAGAGGAAGTGTGAAAGTGGCCCCGGTAAGCAACAAATTAAGAGCGGACGGTTAGCGAGGTATGGACATGTGATGCGTAGAGAGAAAATGCATGTGACTAGGAGATGTATGGAAATGGTAGTGCAAGGTAGAGGGGGAAGAGGTCGACCGAAGAAGACATGGATGGAGTGTGTGAATGACGATATGAGAGAAAGAGGAGTGAGTGTTGAGATGACGGCTGATAGAAGAGAATGGAAGAGAAAAATTAGCTGTGCCGAACCCACCTAGTGGGATAAAGTGGAGAAAAAGAAGAGAGGTTGTTATTTTAGTATGAGCCCGCAGTCTACAGCTGACTGGTATCCACCGCGTCACACGACATCGCTATTCCGGTCAGTTGATTTCTAGGTTATTTAGGCATCATCGTTTAGATTTCGGAACTGGTATTATTCGGAGGAAGCAAAAGTTTCAAATGAACGTCCTATGAACCACGATCACATTTCCGGATGCTGATTAGCCTTGTTAACTTAACGTATGACACCTATTTTACAAATCTGCACAGTGGCTAATGATGATAAATGAATTAATTTTATCGTTTTACTGATTTTTGTAATGCAAACTACAATCGCTGTCTAAATATTAATGTTTTTTCTCCTAAACCAGATATTCTTAATGGATCGCCAAAGAAAACGGCAGGCTGTGATAGGATAGCCGTTAGGCTGCATCCTTGTAATTCGAGACAGAAAATCCTTAAATATATTGGGCAATTATCTAATGCTGATTTACGACATATTACTACCCCCAATATTAACTTATAACTAGTGGTCGCTCTGTAGTCGAAATTCGACTATAATTCATTGAAATAATAAGCTTGAACATGATTATGGTTCTATTGTCAAAGACTTTACTTCTATGATCACAAATTTTGGCAAGGCTACAAACTATAGACAAATAAAATTAAATACAAAGAATAACAAAAGAGTATATATGCGTGTGTAGGTGTTTCGCATACATGTTGTGTGTGTAATGTTTTATTTATTGATTTAATGTATTATTTATACATAGTAAAAAAAATTCGTTCTGCACTCTCTACCTTATCTGTATTCTCTATAAGTGCAGGGAAATTTCATACTCCTCCGTCCGCGCAATTTTCGTAAAAAGGGGTACAAAGTTTTTGCTTCACCTATTAATATATAGATGACTTAACTTCCTTCTTCGATAGCTTTAGAAAGAAGCTTGTAAATATGTATGGCTGTGCAAACTTTACTACGCGTTTTGCCAACCTATCTGATAGTAGCCTACAGAAGATAATCTGGCTTCACCTTGACTGGTAGGCGAGCGTACAGAACTCAGTCTGGAAGAATTTGCTCACATCTGCCCTAGCAAGGGCAATGCTTTGCTGAATCTACCATCGGATCGGAAACCTGATCCACTAATAAGATCCGACGAGAAACTCAATGAGCTAGCCCCACATAATTGGTTGAAAATGAAAACAGTAACAAGAAGACAATAATTCCAGAAACTTCCTCAGTGTTTTCCGCAGTGTTCTGTCGTTTACTTTATGAGATACGTAATAAGACGAACTCCACTTAACCATCCTAATTACAAGCTACGCTAACAAGACACGCTTTATATTTTATTTTATCGGATAAGGAATACGAAAAGTATAATCTTGCCACGTTTCATTGAAATATTAAAAAATTTGTAGTTAATGCCCTAATTGTACTTTATCGCAGAACAATTCGGAACATTATTTTTATTAGATCCAATGGATATAATAAGGATGAATAGGATACACATAGATTGTTTATTTCACCTTACACGATTCAGATTTATTTTGATACTTCAAAATGTACTTTGTTTCTATACACAAAAGGTGAAAATTTCTAAAAACGAAGACCGGTTGCTTCAGTAATTGCTGACAATGAATGATATTTAAAAAAAAAGCGATCTAAAAATCTACTTTACAGCGTTTACTAAAACGTTGTTCGGAAACACGGATGAAGGGAGTTCAACGGAATGGATGATACGAGGTAATGTTCTCTGCAAACAGACGGCGCTCTGTGGTTTTTTATTAAGGTACAAATTAGTGGACTATCTCAAAGCAATAAAACGACACAAATATGGATATGGATATTACGTTTGTATTGAACGCTCATACTAATAAGAACGAAGCTATTCATTTAGAATTGGTAATATCCAAATAAGTTCGAAATGTCCACTCTCAAAAGGCATGCTGATTTGTGTCTTGAGATAATAATAAAAAATGAAAACTACATTAGAACCGGCTCAAACGTCTTAAATAAAGACCCTCATTTCGCGCCAACTAAAAAACCATCGTCAACAAACCAAGTGACTTTATCGTGATAATCTATAAATCTTCAAATATAAATTTCCACAAAGGCAAAGTTTTAAGTGAGAACTTGAGCACAATTGGACTTATTCACGGTTCGTACGTGTCAACCCTTATCATTCACAGGATGTGTTATTTTTAACGATCCTATTTTATAAACGTAACGACAAACTGGCAACTCCATAGTAGTCCTCGGTATTGATTAGAGCATTTTAATTTATAATGAAATACAGGGAGAGCTCTGAAGTATTAGTCGGGATAATTCGTTGATCTAGTTTCGATTCCGATCCGGTAGTAGATTCATTTGCGAAGGAGTTGCACTTGAGTTGTTAGGTCTCCTTTGGAGGCGCTCGGGCAGCTGTTAGCAAAACCCACCCCATCTGGCTGAGCCTTTGCTCGCCCACCTCTAGCGCTCGGGTTACAAGGCCTAGTGAGACTAGTTGGACAGCACGTTATTTAAATGGACAAACTGATCTATTTATTAGGTGTCGCTAGTGTAATTCTCGTTTTGTATTATCATGATTTGATATTACGTCAATGCTGTTTAAAAAAGAACCATTACAGTCACAGCTTACATTAAAATATATTTTTCTCGGATAAATAAATTACTAACCCAGTCCGTTTTCAAGAAATTTAAAAAGCGCGCATCAGAAACCGCGTCCTCCCCATAAACCAGAATACAACAGCAGATAAAAAGTTAATAGATATTAGGGAATTAAATGGCACCAACGAAATTGTATGCCCATTATCAATTAATGAGCTTTATTATACGAAAAAAAAAAACATTCGGTCAACTTCCTTAAGCACATGTTTACTTACACAGAAGTGAGTATTTCCGTGAAGTTTGTAACGCGGAGCCGGTAGGTGATACGACGCGGGGCAGACGGGTGGAGGGTGAATAATCGATACCCCATAGAACCAGCAGTACGGTGCCCAAGCGTTATGGATTACGACGAGTTTGGTAACACACAAAATAAAAAATTAATTCACAATATCTTGGTTATGGTTAGATAGATAACAAAAAATTTACTTTTTTAATTCCGAGTTTGATTCAGAGATACATTCCATAATGCCTAACAATTTTTTTTTTTATTTAAATGAATACACGTTTTTTTTTTTTTTGAGATCGTTTCGTTTTACGTAAAAATTATTAATGTCGATTTAATCCCAAAAAACCTTGTCACTGCAACAGCAATAACTAAAACCGTCCTAAACATTCTCGATATTGTCCCCCACGATCCAGAGTGATGCAGCGGTGCACCAGGTCACTGACCCCGTTCTAACCCTTGTTACTCTCACCACACATTTTTTTCTATTTATGAATGTACAAGATTGAATGTTTCTTTATCATTATTTTAACGTCAAATTTGATAGGTTTAGATGTGAATAAACCTTAATGAAATAAATAGGACAGTTCGAGATTCCATTGACGATAAGACGGGAATTTCTGTAGCCAAATAATTATTCAAAATCGAATCAAAATTCGAATTGTCACAGATCGGATAAAAGAAAATCTACCTACACATAATCGTTAGTTGAACGAAGAACGCGACGCGAAGAACTTTGCGGACGAGTAAATTTTAATTTCTAGAATGTACCATGAAACACTTTCCTATCTCGTGAAGCGACAAGCTGTTGAATGTAAAACACAAAGTTGATGAAACATCTTTTTCGCCTACGTCGAGTCATGTTTCTTCAGAAGAAATCTGACAAATTACACTTATTTCCGCGTGATGATTTCCTAAATTTAATAATGCTTTATTTAAAACATCTTTCCGGACAAAAGAGTAATTAATCTGTTTACTAATTAATTTTGAATGCCTCTCATCGAAAACAAGTCTTTGATGTCCACATTTTTCGGTTGGATCGGTCAATTATAATCAAACGGGTAAGCAAATTAGAATGTATTCGCCCTTTAAAAATCTAATGTTTATATAGACATATTCGATTCGATCTCTATGCTTGTGTATTACTCATGTGATTCGATTGAAAGTTGGAGTATGGACGTCTTAATGGCACTTCAGAGATTATTTTTTTATGTTTGAAAGATTACTGGTGGCCCGGAGGCCTTTCCAGCTTCACCAGGACAGATGGGCGAGTAAAGGCTCAGCCAGGAGGGGTGGGATTTGCTTACAACTGTCCGAGCGCCTCCGAAGGAGACCTAACAACTCAAGAGCAATTGCTACGTGAATGAATCTACTACCGGATCGGAATCGCAACCCGCTGAGAAGATCCGGCGAGAAACTCAGCGGGCTGATGCATGGGTTAGGTTGCATGTCGACCTCTTTGTCGAGTTCGACGAGTACGGTTACCGGGGTCCCTAAACCTGCTCCTAGTGTTAGAGCTAAATGTCTAATGCAAAGGTTATTGGATCTGACGGATCCGTAAGGACGTGACTTCAGACATGTCTTTTGGTTGAATTGTGAATAGTTTCAACAGATGGGATATATTATGCATATGTCGGAGAAGCCACAATTATTAACACCATCGTCAACCATTGTAGGGGCGAAGGGTGATAAAGCTAAGAGAAATATTGAGTCCACTAATCACGTTTTTTGTCTTAGAACAATTTAGAAATCTCTTGACGTTAGCAAACGAAAACGAATGACAGTTCTTAGGACGGAGGCACCGCTCTTCAAGGAGGCTGGTTGGCAAGTGTGATGGCGTCTACGCGCCTCCATCGGCTAGGCTCTGTCGTAGCACGAAGTTAGCTGAGCTCCGACGATACCGCAATCGTGCTGCCATCTCTCGGGAATCGTGCTGCGTTTCGTTTAGCTACCAAAACTAATGACCGTCTCCGACATATACATTCCTACGAGTAGTGAATTAAGGCGAAGCATTGCCCTTGCAAAAATAAAGTTACTATACTTTATTTCGATGTTTACACAGTCCTATGTGTGACTTATTGTTAACATATTGTCTTCTATAAGCAATCGATTTAGCCTTTGTGCACTTTGTCCGGTAACTAACGCCGTTGATCTCGTCGATTACGACGAAGAGTTCTACGAGTGAACTAACGCATAGATAGACACAGCCCACTGAGTTTCTCGCTGGATCTTTTTTTTTTATTGCTTCAATAAGTGTACCAGCTCACGGTCCACCTGGTGTTAAGCGGTTACCGGACCCCATACCATCTACAACGTAAATACCGCCACCCTATACTTACTATACTTGAGACCTTAGAACTTATATCTCAAGGTGGTTGGCGCAACGTAAATACGTTGTGGATGTCTATGGGCTCCAGTAACCACTTAACACCAGGTGGGCTGTGAGCTCATCCACCCATCTAAGCAATAAACAAAAAATTAAAAAACAAACCCAACTTGAGACATGAGTTCTAGGTCTCAGTTTTTACAGTACATCGGCTGCCCCACCCTTCAAGCCGAAACGCATTACTGCTGCAGGGTAGAAATAGACAAGGTGGTGGTACCTACCCGTGCGGACTCACAGGACATCCTACCACCAGTAATTACGAAAATTATAATTTTGCAGTTTTCATTTTTATTACACGATGTTATTCCTTCACCGTGAAAATCAATCGTGAACATTTGTTAAGTACGTATTTCATTGGAAAAATTGGTACTTGCCGGCGGGATTCGTACATCGATTCATCGCTACATACGAATGCACCGGGTGTCTTAATCCTTTAGGCAACGACAACTTCTCAGTGAGTCGCGCTACCGACCCGGTGGTAGATTCTGCGAAGCACTGCTCTTTTTAAGGCTAGTGTTAGCATATTCACTCAGGTTAAGCCCGCGATCTCACATACCCGTCCGGGCGTAACTCGAATAGCCCCTTAGGCTACCAGAGAACAGGTAGAGAAAAAAATGCACTTTGATAAGACAGTAAAATCAATCAAGTCAACAAAAGTATACCTTCTGCTAATTTTGTATATTAGATTACTAGCGACCCGCCCTCGCTTCGCTTCGGATATTATTATACATATAAACCTTCCTCTTCAATCACTCTATCTATTAAAAAAAAACGCATCAAAATCCGTTGCGTAGTTTTAAAGATTTAAGCATACCTACATAGGGATATAGGGACAGAGAAAGCGACTTTGTTTTATACTATGTAGTGATGATTAAAGTCTGTGTCTGACCCATCTCGTCCTTCATGGTTATCATCGTTAATGGAAGTCGCCAAAGATAAAGCCAAACTACTACTTTGAGCAATTTCTAATAAAAATGACGAGAAACGCAATCTATGATGTTTTTGTTCAAATCTCATTTGAAGAACGACCTTACGTATTGTGTTTACAATTTTGTTGCTTTCAATTTGCAATCACTGAAGCAAATCAGTGAGGAAAATACAAAATTGGAACGTTGATTAGCTGTATTGTTTCGTGGGTTGGATCCTCGCAGTACCTACCTTACAATTTATGAACAGTTTTCATCCGCAATCCGCATACTCTCCTCTAGATCTTGTTGTTTTAATAAAGTTTTGCGAGAGGCAAAAGCCGCGCAACCATGCGGCCTAGGCATGGGTCATTAAGTTTTACGTATGTCAGATGTTCCAGGCTTTATTCAGCTCACAACGATTTTTAAACATTGCTACTTTTTTATTTACGTTTAAATTTACTTCCAAACAAACTGTAATGGTATAATTTGTTTTATGAATAAGTTAATATTTGATTTAAATTTTTTAATGCCATTAAAGGAACATGGATTTTCGGACTTAAAACATAGGTCTTATACACGTATTCTGAGTCTTTACAAGCCTCGTTTGAGCATATGCTATAGCGCAGAGGAAAACTTCATTCCAAATATTAATGGTGCGCTGATAAAATTATCACACATGAAAGACCAAGATTCTGGCCACTATAAAAAGTCACTGTTCATTGACGAGTGGTGGTGTGTTAAAAAGGAGACGACGAAATGAAATAAAGAACTGTGAATATTAATTTTAGGCCTAGTATACTTAGTCTGGCCATAAATACTGTTACAATTAAAAATAAACAAAATATTACATTTGAATTTGGAATCTGTCATTTTTATATGATTGCTCATTGAGTTTTCTCATTTTGGCGCCAATACATTATACAATATTTTGCGATATTAAAATGGAGTGGGTTGATAAAGAGAACCGAATCGCTGTGATTGCATTACACAAAGTAGGTATGGAGCCAAACGCAATTTTTAAAACTCTCCATACGCTTGGTATTAGTAAAATGTTTGTGTACCGGGCTATTAATAGGTGCAATGAGACCTCCTCTGTTTGTGACAGAAAAATATCTGGCCGTCCACGTAGTGTTCGTACGAAAAAGGTGGTCAAAGCAGTAAGGGAAAGAATTCGAAGAAATCCTGTCCGAAAGCAAAAGATTTTATCTCGGGAGATGAAGATAGCACCTAGAACCATGTCGCGTATTTTAAAAGATGACTTAGGACTTGCAGCCTTGTGCTCGAGGCGTGGTCTCGCCGCCTGGCGGACCCCGCCTACGGGCGACGGACTGTCGAGGCGATCCGCCCGGTCCTCTCGGACTGGGTGAATCGCGACCGAGGACGTCTCACCTTCCGAGCGACGCAGGTGCTCACGGGACACGGCTGTTTCGGTCGCTACCTGCACCTCGTCGCCCGGAGGGAGCCGACGCCGAAGTGCCACCACTGCAGTGGCTGCAACGAGGACACGGCGGAGCACACGCTCGCGTACTGCACCGCTTTCGCGGAGCAGCGCCGCGTCCTCGTTGCAAAAATAGGACCGGACTTGTCGCTTCCGACCGTCGTGGCTACGATGCTCGGCAGCGACGAGTCCTGGCAGGCGATGCTCGACTTCTGCGAGTCCACCATCTCGCAGAAGGAGGCGGCGGAACGGGAGAGGGAGAGCTCTTCTTCCCTCTCGGCGCCGTGCCGCCGCCGTCGAGCCGGGGTTCGGAGGAGGGCGTTTGTCCAGCTCCAGCCCCTATGAGGAGGCAGTCTCCTCCCGGTGATGGTCACGGGGCGACCTAAGGGGGTTGAGGCTGCGCCGCACGCTACCGTCACTCTAGCGCGCTGGCACCAGGAGGACGGGACGGGGCGTCGGCGGCTGCGGACTGCGATGCGGTCCGCATTTTCGTCGTCGCTGTCGTCGCCGAACATACTGTTGAAGAGCAAACCGGTCGGCGGTGTATCGCGTTCCGACCCGGCAGGCTGGTTCTGGCCCAGCGGGGTATCCCGGAACACCAGCGGCACCGCCCGGGCGGCCTGGTAGGGCCGCCGTACCGCGGAGACCGACGTCGTTGGTCGTCGACTATCGCCTCGACGACCCGTCGGTCGGGCGTCCTCGGGGTGGCGCCGCGTGTCTGGTTGTAGTGTTGACCGCGGGAACCCCCCTACTCTGAACGGGTTCTGACCCCGGACGGAGATCGGACGTCGGGTGTAAGAGTGCAGGGGAGTCGTTTAGTGGGTGGGCCCTAAAATCCTTGGGCCCGCGATCTGCTCTCAACACCTGCAGATCGTTGAGTCTCACATACCCCGCGCGCCCCCTAGGCGCGGGGACCTCGTAGGAGGTTTGGCCCCCGGCCCGAAAAAAAAAAAAAAAAAAAAAAAAGGACTTGCAGCCTATAAGAGACGTACTGGTCATTTCTTAACTGATAGTTTAAAAGAGAATAGGGTGGTAAAATCGAAACAACTTCTGAAGCGGTACGCAAAGGGAGGGCATAGAAAAATTTTGTTTACGGATGAGAATTTTTTTACAATTGAGCAACATTTTAACAAACAAAATGACCGTATTTATGCTCAAAGCTCTAAGGAAGCTTCCCAATTAGTCGACAGAGTGCAACGTGGGCACTATCCGGCTACAGTCATGGTTTGGTGGGGTATTAGCTATGAAGGAGTGACTGAGCCATACTTTTGTGAAAAAGGTATCAAAACATCGGCACAAGTGTATCAAGATACCATTCTTGAGAAGCTAGTGAAGCCCCTTAACAACAACATTTTCAATAATCAAGAATGGTCCTTCCATCAAGACTCGGCGCCAGGTCATAAAGCTCGGTCTACGTCTTGGTTGGAAACGAACGTTTCGGACTTCACCAGAGCTGAAGACTGGCCGCCGTCTAGTCCCGATCTTAATCCGCTGGATTATGATTTATGGTCAGTTTTAGAGAGTACGGCTTGCTCTAAAAGCCATGATAATTTGGAGTCCCTAAAACAATCCGTACGATTGGCAGTGAACAATTTTCCCATTGCAAGAGTGCGTGCTTCTATTGATAACTGGCCTCAACGTTTAAATGACTGTATTGCAGCCAATAGAGACCACTTCGAATAAGCTTTTTATACTTTAAATTGTTTTATATTTATGTATTAAACTAAGACACTGTAAAAGTAATAAATGTTATTTGCAATAGAATTTTTTTATTTTATTGTAACAGTATTTATGGCCAGACTAAGTATAATTATATTATTAACGGGGGGGGGCACACTAAGGACCTTAGAACTTATAACTCAAGCTGGGTGGCGCATGTCTATGGGCTCTAGTAACCACTTAACACCAGGTGGGCTGTGAGCTGGTCCACCCATATAAGCAATAAAATAAAAACTAGTACTGATAATCAAAGATATGTGTCTTAATTTCCAAATTTTTTTTTGTCTCAAATAAGCTCACAGAACCCGTGCTACTTTAGCCTATACGCGCGTATCGTAAATACTGCTGCCTAAATTGAAGTCATAACTGCATAACAATAAAACTTCATTTAAATTAGGAAATGCGACATACTCCATTCCAAATTTCCGTTAATTCGTTCCAAAGCCATAAAAACTAAAAATATTATACATAGCTTTCATTAAATATGGGCTGTATGTTCAATATGTCTTAGATGGCAATAAAAGAAACGTGCTTCTCGACTACAACATTATGAAACATGATACTGAATCATTCATTCTAATATCAGCATTTTTTTAGGTATTTTTTTTATTGCTTATATGGTCGGACTAGCTCACGGCCCACCTGGTGTTAGGGATTACCAGAGCTCATAGGGTATCTACGACGTAATTGTCGCCACCCACCTTGAGACATAAGTTCACGGGGTCTCAGTTTTTAATACGTTTTTAATTAGCTTCAAACGTATGTATGTTAGTATTTAAAGGAATCTTTGAACATGATTTTGACCCCCTTCAAAACGTCGGATTAACTCGAAATTTGGCATACTCATTAAGAACCGATGACAATTTAATATTTAAAAAACAATTAATAAATTGGAATTCAACTAAAACTGAAAAATAAATAATAATTTTAAAAAACGATGTTTTCTATTTTTTAGTTGGATTTTCTATGAAAGCGTATTTTTTTGTTTTTTTAAAATATTATTTATTTTAATAGTACATTACAACGGTTGCCCCGCCCTTCAAACTGAAACGCATTACTGCTTCACAGCAGAAGTCGGCAGGATGGTGGTTCCGACCCGTACGGTCTCACAAGACGTCCTACCACCAGTCAGCATTTGAAACAGATTAATATTTGAAACGTTCTTATTATTATTTGCCAAGATCAGTCTAGTTACTACAGTATAGATAGCATTGTCCAATATTTGGCATTTTCTAAAACTGATATACACACCCCAGGGCTATCAGCCGCTCATTCCGACGGGCGCCCCTACGACCATCAAGAAAACGACTACATGACCAAATTGAATTTCAATTATATACGTTTATTAAAATTATTTTGTTCGTGAACTATGCTTAAACGTTTTGCTAAGAGATTAAGCATGTTGAGTTGTAAGTGATAAAACTTATTATGCATTGAAGAACTTTGTAATGACAAATTAATTATTTTACAAAATCAAACTTAAGTATAATAGCCGGCAAACTTCTTGAGTATTTGTCGACGTAGTGGGGGTAAGTTCGCGCATGGTACACTCACATGCAAAAACATTATTTACTCTGCGTCATAATGCTATTAAATTATTAAAATCAACATATTATGTATTTATTTATATATTTATTAGAATATCAACAAAAAATATAGGTTAATAATTGTAATAATTTAATCTTGGGGTAAAATAGATATTCCTTCTATTAAGTCAAAACTAGAGCTGTTGCCAGGTCTTGGTTCAGTTGAAGCGAAGCTGGTATTTGTAATTTTTTTTTCGTTATCATAATCTTAACCATCATCATCATCACAGTTTTCATCACCCGAGTAGCTATCATCGTGATGAGTTGACATAGGGCTCATCGGTGTAGTTTACAACTCGTTCGGTTCGGTCTTCTTTTTTGTCTATAATTAATTATTTTTTGAAGATATTCGATTCGTAGTGATCGAATGTTACTTTTTTCAATTACCAGCTTCCGATTACTTTCTGTTTTTTTCCATCTGAAGCCTAGCTCTTTCATAATTCGTCGTAAGCTTCATTCCGAGCCATTAAAATTTATATCTTCTTTAAATTTTTCGAAGCCTTTCTACGGTACGGAGTTTCGCTGCTTGTTATGTAGTTATTATGATTACATCTTTTTATTACAGATTGAACGAAACTATCCATTCCGGTAACTTTCTTCTTCCCTGATCCTGACCTTTTCTTACTCCGAGTCCGAAACACGGCGAGCAAGCCAGAGCCTTTAGCTTCGTTAATAATGCACCTAACAGTACTCACTGATGTTTTTCTTGCTTCCGAAGTCTGTTTTACTTTTTCCATATCATTCTTCCCCTGTTTTATAATGAAGCAATATACGTCGTACACAATTTTTCTATCCTTTCTTTTGAATACTACACCAGTTTGTCGCGGCATAGTGTATTTTTTATAAAAAATCAACAAACACTCAACATATAGTAATGGCAACAAAGTCAACAAGCAATTATAACAAATAACTTAACGAATAATAACGATAGACTTTATACTGTACGCAAGCGTACTTTTGGGAGCAAGCGGAACGAGGGCGCGGTGCGGGACGCAAGGTTCGACTGATCTACCAATAACGCGCTCGATACGATTTCCCCTGCCGTCGCGCCTCACCCTCACCACCAAAGTGATCTAAAATTCGGTTCTGCGCAGTCAAGGTCATTTGCTCAAGAAGTTTGCCGGTTACTATATGTACCTATAATTATTTTTACATATATTTTCATAAATAAGCTAATTTTGAGTGAGTGACTGAAAGAGAGTTGAATAAAACACGTGGCGTGTTAAAGTTACCTTAAATGTAACAAAAATATAGCTACGAAACTTTCATTAAATTTCTAAAAATTAAGATTTTCACGGGTTACGATTTTATTTTTGAAAATGAAACTAAGTTACAAGTAATTTAAGTTTTCAAAAAACAAGTATTAATTTCGTAAAAAATGCTTCCAAATCTAGTCGAGTTAGTTGTCAGTAAAAAATACACGCTGCAAATTGTCACCGCCATTAATGTGTGAATGAGAGAGATAGCGCTATATTCACTGTTCCTAATACGCATTTTTTACATCCGTAATAATATGTAGGGCGCGAGACTATACTGGTTTACGAGCTAGCATTCTTCATTTTGTATAAATAAACACTAAGATTCTAAACTCTAAAATTTAATTAATTACAAAAATCTCACGTCACTTTCAAAGTCAGCCATTTTTGTTTCTCCAGGACATGTACGTACACTAAAACATGCTTAAAACTAAGCTCGAATTCTCATTAGCGAACGCTTTATGTTACAGATATCGACCGTCAGCTAGGGCCGTCAGTATTTTACGAGAGCGATTTACAAAAACGTCATGGGACGATCGCCCGCTTATTCAGACATGGCGCCTCAGAGCCTATAAAACATTGTTAAATTGAGATTAACTAATCCTATTATACGGGGTAGGTATATTCAAAAGTTAAACGGTAATGAAGAGACGATGAAACTAGCGATTTTTAAGACGTAGAAAAATTGTATGTATTTGTGTGATGTAACAGTGGTCACGATACTAAAATCACACCTTTAGAATTGTAGTACTAACTTAAAATTTTAAGAAAACACGTGTTATACTTCGAACCATTTATAAACCAGAATTTTAGTGCAGAAAACGTCAAACGCTCACTTTCCAACTCTTTTAAATCAATCACATACCTTAAGTATGAACAACTAAAAACTACAAAAAATCAATTCTTCAATTACTCGTTTGGTGCTTACAAAAAAAGAAGAATTTTGGATTAAGCCACTTCAATTCTAAAGGTGCAAAATATCGACGAATAGCGCCTTATTAGTCGGTGCCAGGAAAACTGTAAAATAATCGAAGCATACGAATTATAATAAAGACAACAGCATACTTGTATTAAAACGTAAAAGTAGTTTTAATTCAGTAAGACAATTCAAAATTGCTTTAAATTTCATTTACGGCGCTGGCAACATTTCGCGTTCACGAAACATTATCACCCCAAAGTAATGAGCATTTTCCAAATAAGATATGACCTAAAGGTCTCTGTCACCAGGTCATAAAAAAAAAAAAAAACGAAATATTATCGAAAACTTGTTAGCGATGATAGATAGGACGTAATGTAAGTTGGTACAGGCAGCTACTACCATCCTATTTCTAGCGCGGAGCAATCAATCGCTGCAGTGCGAAAAACGGGACAGCCTTTATACAATACAACTGAGGTTTTGACCTCATTTCTCAAGATAGACAATATTCGAGTCTTACTACCTGATGGTTCAAAACTAACGCAAAAAAAAGATGCTACAACAGACACTTCTGTTTCACACCTTCTTCTCCTGACATACATAATTCCTAACGTCTCATCACCGTGAGCGGTATCCTGATGCCCTTTTTAAAACCTTCAGTCAACAATATCCAATCTCTTCTTCCAAGCAGAAAGTATGATTGCGTGTTTGGTCCCATTCAATTCATGTTAACATATCTCCGATCAGCACCCAAGTTACACACTAGCTAGGAAATTAGCTCTGAATAACCACATCGCTGGATTAAAAGCCGGATACGCTATTATTGTGTAAAATTATTTCGCCTAATTAGTGAAATTTAAAAAGATATCTTGTACCTACCTATCTACTTCCGGTCAGTCCCAATTGTAATTTAAACGTTAAAGATATCACAAAGAGTGCTGCTGTGATGCGTAGAATACTTAAACCGCAGTAAAAAGATAATTGGATTGAACGTAAAATGTACTTCCATCATTGTCAGCCCTCTGGCTCGGCGAATCTCGTGTTAAGATGCTATATTAGATCTCGTATTAAATATATTTCGTAAGTTCAAAATAACGGAATGAAAAATAAAACGCACTCAATTCTTCTTTTCGCATTAAAAGTGTACAATTTCCAAAAATATTCGTAATTGAGCTAGGTAATATGCGGAATCATTTGGCATCACCAGTATTTTTCTTATAAATACTGTCAAAAGAGCGTAGTTTAGTTTTAGTCTTTAGTTTTTTTTTTTGGTTACCTATATTTTGACTACTCTAACAAAAATAATACATAATTTTATCTTAATTTAAAAGACAGATAATGTAACAGGTAAAAAATAAAAAATAAATGTTGCAAAGATGATTAATATTAAAAATATCACATATTAAACCTTTAAAACACTCTCCCTCTCTCTCAAAATTAGTAAGTTTTAAGATTATACAGTTTTAACGCGAGAAGACGAATTGTCATTTTAAAGAAAATTCAAACAATTAAGTTTATATTTATTTACATTTGCATGTTACACTTCCATAGTAAGCCATGCGGTAATAATGAACGAAAAACATCTGCGGTAGTCCAGAAATCTGTCACTTTCATGAAGAGAGCCTAATTGTTGATTTATATAGCGCTCACAAGCCACCTTGTGGACAATACTATTATCAAAGGAATGTAGTCTAAACATTACAAACATTTTTTTTACCATCCGTATTCCCAAAAAGTTTTGTCGCAGTCTTTATCCGATTGAGATAAGGGTTATTACTCTTCGGCAAGTTAATACAGCGTTTGATGTTAACGCACGTTCAAGGT
The DNA here is from genome assembly GCF_030269925.1 of Bombyx mori. Classification (NCBI taxonomy): domain Eukaryota; kingdom Metazoa; phylum Arthropoda; class Insecta; order Lepidoptera; family Bombycidae; genus Bombyx; species Bombyx mori. Next base: position 11,269,148 of record NC_085124.1, on the reverse strand, counting down.
TGTCGGTTCCGCCGTAATTTCCGAGGTAAAATGACCCGCCTAACGTTTTCAAAGCTGCAGCGTTAGGTTGAAATGAGAGGTCAATGAATACCGGTTTTTATCTTTGAAGCGGTTAGTGATGGAGTGACTCACATCATCGTACATTCTTGGGTCATATCCGTTTGAGTTTTTTTTGTTTCTTTTTGGGTTCAATCCCGATTGGAACGATTTTATGGGTCACCTAAAATTATCACGTGTCGCTTATATTTTCTTAACAGACGATTTCAAGATCCATTGCATATTTTTTGTTCCCCTACTTATTCGCTGGTAGCCTAAGGGAGTATTTTAGTTTCTGACGGATGGGTAGGTGAGCTAACGGACTCAACCTAAGAAAATTTGCTAGCCCTAGCCATAACGAGAACAATTCTTCGCAGCATCTACCACCGGAATCGAGACCTGACCGAAAATCAATGAGCTGTATCTATAGAATTGCATTAATTTGAAACCCAATGTTCATAAGGACATCTTTTTTTTCCCTACCTAAGCTGGTAGCCTAGAGAGGCTATTCCAGCGAAACCTTAACTAGTAGGTGAGCTCACGGGGCTCAAACCTGACGAAGTTGCTAACATGAACCCTAGCAAGAGCCGTGCTTCGCAGAATCTACCACTGGATCGGAAACGCGATCCACTGAGAAGATCCGGCGAGAAACTCAGTGGGCTGTGTCTGAGGGTTAATTTGCTCGTCGAGCCCTTCGTCGCAAGCGACGGGTCCGACGAGAACGGTGACCGGTGCTTGAAGTACCTAGAAGCACCGTTAGTGGATCGGGAGGATCCGAAATAACGTGTTATGACATCTAGCACACAATTGAATCCTACCATTTGTTTTTTAATTTATAAGTTCGTTTTCAAAAGGTACTGAATGTTAAAAACCTATTACGTAAACAGCTAAGGTTAAAAAAAATCTCCAAATAAATTCTTATATGTATAATAATACCCTTATCGAATTATCGAAAAGATAGATTATATAATGTAGTTATAAACAACAAATAAATGTTGTTAATTCAGTATTTAAATGATACAGAGAATGCTAATATCAAGCCGTATCATACTAGTTTATGCGCAATTGAATATCCGTTAATCTAATCTGTAACTTGTATAGGGCTGACATTAGTTTCTTAAGTTTATTTAAAAATAATATATGTATTTTAAAAAAAACCACACGCACATAAATAGCAAACTGAAGTAGGTAATAATTATTTTATTTATTTTTATATCCTATCGATACTGGTCAGAACACTAGAGCGAAGTTATATTTTTTTATTGTCATCAGTTTTTGATGCGTGTACAAGTATAATACAATCTATACCGAACTAATAAAAGCAAATTTAAAAAAGGTACATGTTATTGCACCTTATAATTTAAAGACCTTGCAAGATTCAAACAAACCATTAACCAACTAATTATAAGATTACATTGTAATATAATATAATTTTAATAAATTAACAAAAAAGACTTGGCCTAGCTCACCAGCACTAAATTCATTATCAATGTTATTAATTTGTAAGAGCTTTCAAAACGACAACACTGAGAAGCGCGACTCAACGTCCGAATACTAAATGTGATGTATGAAATAAATATTATTAATTTAGTAGATCATCACTGGTGGTAGGACCTATCACTGGTGGTAGGATCTATCACTGGTGGTAGGACCTATCACTGGTGGTAGGATCTATCACTGGTGGTAGGACCTCTTGTGAGTCCGCACGGGTACCACCACCCCGCCTATTTCCGCCGTGAAGCAATAATGCGTTTCGGTTCGAAGGGTGGGGTAGCCGTTGTAACTATACTGAGACCTTAGAACTTATATCTCGAGGTGGGTGGCGCATTTACGTTGTAGATGTCTATGGGCTCCAGTAACCACTTAACACCAGGTGGGCTGTGAGCTCTTCCACCCACGTAAGCAATAAATAAAAAAAAATAAAAAAAATTAGTGTATGTTTTTCGTTGCATCGAGTTATAAATCACATCAGCGCCAAAGAAGGTGCGCTTCGGTAACTAGTGTAATTAAAATTTATAATAGCAAGTTGTGACTAATAATAGTTTAAAAAACTAAAAAATACGCCTTTATAGAAAACTAGCGACCCGCCCTCGCTTCGCTTCGGAAACATTAAAACACACATGAAACCAAAAAAATATTTTTTTTTTTTTTTAAAAAAGTAGCCTATGTTCATCAGGGACAATGTCGGCTTCTAATGGAAAAATAATTTTTCAAATCGGTCCAGTAGTTTCGGAGCCTATTCGAAACAAACAAACAAACAAATCTTTCCTCTTTATAATATTAGTATAGATATAGATATAGATTCTACTTAAAAATAGAAAACAAAAATTTTTTGTAAAAAAACCGTGGGGTCTATAGTTAACTAGTAAGTTAGTTTAAAATATTCAATTGATAAGTATGGTAAATTTCGAGTTAGTCCAACGTTTTGAAGATGGTCATAATCATCTTCAAACTTTACAGTTTTAAAGTGTGTTATAAACAAAAAAACACTATTGACATCCAAACGCTTATAAAGTTAAAACAGTGAGGGCATCCCTACTGAAATTGCAAAGCATTTATATACACGATAGTGACGTGGATACTCAGATTTGTTAGGATATTTTATTTTTGGTGTTTTATTTTTTGTACCATTCATAATGTTTATTATAAGTGTCGTATATTAGTTTAAATCAATATTATTCAATATTAAACTGAAATGATTTTTATCGTCATTATAGACGAGAAAGTTTTATCTAAATCACGTTTTAATTAATTTTCTTACCATTTCGGATTAATATTTCGGAATAACACCAGTGTGTGTAAACGTTAAAATTTATCAAGCTAAGCTTATCGTTACGTAAGCACGCTAATTATATTTTCGATGGAATTTAAAATACCTGGAACAGATCTTTTTTTGCTAGATTCCTACTTTTAATAAGCGCTTATAAATGATTAATAAAATTACGAAAGTTTTTACGATCTCACAGCCCACCTGATGTTAAGTGGTTACCGGAGCCCAGAGACATTACAACGTAAACGCCGCCACCCACCTTGAGATATGAATTCTAAGGTCTCAGTTACAGCGGCTGCCCCACCCTTCAAACCGAAACGCATTACTGCTTCACGGCAGAAATAGGCGGGGTGGTGGTACCTACCCGTAAGGACTCACAAGTGGTCCTATCACCAGTGTAAAGTGGCTATTTCGCACTAGCCTCAGCTATTTCATTCGCGAGATACTTTATAGGATGTGGGCCGTGCGACTCAGTAGCGGGAAGAAGTAGATTTTTTAAGGCAATTCTTTGTCTGGTTTCAGACGATTTCCATGCCGATTGTTGTCAAAATCAGTTAAATAGTTTTGTAATGAAAACACAACAATCAGAGAAATAGTTATAGATAATTTTATTGTTTGTTATGTAACATCTAAAAATGTTAAATTATTAAATAATTTTTTTATTGCTTGGATGGGTGAAAGAGCTCACGCCCAATCTGGTTTTAAGTGGTTACCCATAGACAACCTTAAGACATGCGTTCTAAGGTCTCAATTTTACAGTACAACGCCTGCCCCCCCTCTCAAATTGAAACGCATTACTGCGCTCACATGCGGACGCGCAAGTCGTCCTACCAGCAGCTATTACCCAAATAATTTTTTTAGTGAGTTTTATTTTTGTTACACGTTGTCATTCCTTTACTGTGGAAATCAATCGTGAACATTTGTTAATACATACGTATTTCATTAAAAAAATTAGTACCTGCCTGCGGCATTCGAACACCGGCACGGTCGCGTCCCTCGATACGAATGCACCGGACGTCGTCTTTTTGACAATATTCTATTTTATTTATCTATATATTAATACGTGAAACAAAAACTTTGTACCCCTTTTTACGAAAATTGCGCGGACGGAGGAGTATGAAATTTCCCTCACTTATAGAGAAGAATTTCAGTGCTAATATTTTTTTTTAAATAATGCATAAAAATACATTAGATCAATAAAGAAAACATTACACACACTACCATATATTTGACACACACACACACACACATATACTCTTTCTTTATTGTCAAACTTTTGTTATTGCTTAAAATCTGTAGTCAAATTTAGAATAGGTTAATATTGTTTATGTTTAATATTATTTGTCTATAGTGTAGTCTTGGCGAAATTTGTGATTATAGAAGTATAACAGTCTTTGACAATAGAACCATAATAATATTCAAACTTAAAATTTCAATTAATTATAGTCGAATTTCGACTACTGCAGGACCACTAGTATATAAATAAATCTTCCCACCTGTTATATCTAAATGAAAATCCTTCTAATAGTTCCGGCGATGTACTCGACCAACTAAACAAGAGACAGAATATAATAATATCTAATTAAAACTGCTGGGTGGTATTACTTTCTAGTCGACAATGACAAAGACATTGCGTGATATGAACGATATTTTTTTTTAATTATTATTGAACACACATTTGATTTTATCTATGAAATTTTATATGTAACAAAAAAAATTTATACTAGAACGTTTCCAAAATATTAAAAAGCTTCTTTCATGGAGTTTCGATCAAAATCTCTAATCCTATGGGGAAGAGATTTGATTTTCCAAACTTAGGGAGTGTCGCCCTTTTAATGCCAAGCGACCAATGGGACACGAAGACAGTTTACTACAATAACACGCTTTCTTTAGTACTTTATTGGTTGAGTACGTATTTTATATGGCAAGCTTTACGAACAACAGTAATGCAATGTACCCTGTGGATTTTTTTCTTACCTTTTTTTTCCTACTAGAAGCTGATAGCCTTGAGAGGCTATGTCAGCGTAACCGGGCCAGTAGGTGAGCTCACGAGCTCAAACCGGGAGTGTTTCTAACACTGGCCCTAGCAAGAGCAGTGCTTCGCAGAATCAACCACCGGATCGGAAACGCGACCCACTGAGAATATCCGGCGAGAAACTTAGGAAGCTGTGTCTATGGGTTAATTTACTCGTCGAGCCCTTCGTCGCAAGCGACGGGTTCGGCTAAGACGGTGACCGGATTCTGAACTAATCACTAGTAGCCTCGAGGGGATATACGAACTACGAGCTTCTTCACTTATCTGTGTACTTAGTGCGAGCTTTTTAACGTTCTGGATAGATTAAAAGTTAACGGCCTACGTTTGCCGCTAGGGGCGCTGTTCTAACTGCATACAAATTTGAGTTAACTTTTACGATATCGAGAACGTTAACAAACTCTCACTAAGCAAACTGTACAATCCATTAAACAAAGTTTGTGTGAAAGAAATAGCGCCATCATTTTCAAGTGCTCGCATCTTGGTCCTGAATAGTCCTGATCTGCAGTATAGGTATTCCTATATTAGTCCGAAATTCGTCGACTCCCCTCTAGATGACGGACTTCCCCTTCAAAAGCAAGCGATAACCTGTGATCTTCCTACAGAAACAACATGCAATTTATTGATTTTGCATGCCAGCCTGCGCAAACCCGCACTATCATGGCCGGACAACGATATTACTAACGCATAATGATTAACGCGTTTTTAAACGTCTCCATCGACGACCATCATTTAATTTAATTTAATTAGGAGTATATGATAAAATTAATTACGTTCGTTAATTGATTTTTAAGCTATTGCATAGCTTTTATCGCGGGCTTTGAGCGCGGCGACTGAATCAAGAAATTCCGTAACGAAAATAACCTGACACCCCCACTACGCCTACTATGCAGCTCGCGTTCAACACATTCACACGTTGCGCTTGTATAGGGTTTGTGAATAAGCGCGCGGCGTGACGTCGCACTGCCGCATGCACATCATGAAAAGTCTGCCCATCTCTCCCTCGCGCGGTCTAGGTTATGAGTGTGAAGGGGACAGTTAATGTTTTGCTTTTGTTAATGTTTATAAATATAGCGTGGTCTTATTTTATTGTTGTTTTAATATTAAATTATTATTGTCGATTTATAATTGCATAAGTTGATAAAAAATGCTATGCAATAGCTTTACCGCGGCAGTCTCCGAGTGCCACACGTGTTTTTTTTATTTTTTATTGCTTAAGTGGGTGGACAAGCTTACAGCCCACCTGGTGTTAAGTGGTTACTGGAACCCATAGACATCTATAACGTATATGCGTCACCCACCTTGAGATATAAGTTCTAAGGTCTCGAGTATAGTTACAACGGCTGCCCCACCCTTCAAACCGAAACGCATTACTGCTTCACGGCAGAAATAGGCAAGATGGTAGTACCTACCCGTACGGACACACAAGAGGTCCTATTACAAGTAAAACGAATGTAATACATAATAATACGCATTACACGGAGTGATTGCGGCGATCAGGTGGCGAATTTTAAACGATTCTCAACCTATTCTCTATCACAACACAACGAACGGTCCGATACTGTTTAGTATAATCGAGTGAACAAAGACGTATACGATAATAGATTTTATGTTCAAATCGTAAGGACTGTTTTCGGAAAGCTCAATTTCCCTCACAAAATTACAGAAGCCCTGCTCTGTTCGTACACAAAGATGTAATCTCTTATTTTATTAGCCGGTTCGATAGGGTCCCATAATGTAATGACGGTACAGGAGACTTTCGATTTTATTTGAATGAAAATAGGGAACAGTATCCCACAAATACAAATTATCTTTTCTGAGTTACCTTTGAAACACTTTGTAGTTACGATAGTTTTTGAATATAAAGCTCAAGTTTAAACGTAACATAGATTTTATGAAACCTCAATAAGAAACGCCATATGTTCAAATTACAACAATGACCCTTTAATTTTTAGATAATATTAACAGTAATTTATTTTTAAAGGAAATAAAAGTTTGATGAAGAGTTTAGTATTTTTTAGAGCTTAAAGAAATAGGAAATGGATTTGAGTAAAAATGAAAATAAAAAGGACTGATACAAATATATTGTGAGCCCAAACGGACAGTCGTAAAAACGTTGAGGCTTTGTTTTGGTGACTCAGGTTGGTTGGCGGCAATTACTGGGTGATATTGGGCTGCGATAACTACTGGGTGGCAATAAAAAAGTATAAATAAGTCAGCTCTTCATTACATCGCGGAAAGTTAAATGGCTTGTACTAAGTTCTTACATACCTTATCCTACACCTATATGATATACCGGATCTTCTCAGCGGGTCGCGATTCCGATTCGGTAGTAGATTCATTCGCGAAGCAGCTGCCCTTGAGTTGTTAGGTCTCCTTTGGAGGGGCTCTTGGGGGGGCTGAGCCTTTGCTCGCTCACCTGTCCTGGTGAAACTGGAAAGGCCTCCGGGCCACCAGTAAGCCTTCATTCATAAAAAAAGGTATACGATACCTAGTGGTAAAACCAAATATAATTCAATTTCTAAATCGTTATTTAGATGACATTAAACATTTTTATTAAAGATCAAAATAAGCCCGCGAAACAAACTCAACGAGTACGTCTTTTTTTTACTTACTAGTTATTAATTATTTTTTGGAAAATTTAATTCATAAAAATAAATATTAAACAAAATTACAATGCACAGTAAGCTGAAAAGACCTGGAGCGTTTGCCACATTCTCACACACAAAGGCAGTGCACAACAATAACGAAAATAACATTAATAGGTAATTAAAATTGCAAACGCGATGTTTCTAACATAAACAATTAATTAAACAGAATGAAGCATAATTATTTTATTCTAAATAAAATTCGAGGTCCTTTAAAACTCTTTATGAAAGCAAAATAACATTTTAGTAATTACCTCATATAAACGACAATACAAACCAGTATTTAACTTTATTCATTTGGATGACTTTGATCACTTGAAGTGAATTTTGATACTTACAATGGCACAGCACAAAACATTATCGCCTAGCGCCATCTCTTATCGACCTGCATAAAACAATGTTAGTATTGACTTACAATTTTTTCTTTTACATTTTAAATCTATTTGTATTGTATTTAGTGTATTATTTATTTTCAGCTTGCGTATGCTATAAAAGAAGCTGATGACGTTCGTGGCTTTTTATAGTTAAAATAAGAACTTTAGTGTGTTAAGGAAGAAAAATATATATTTGTATTGTACTAATAAGTATTTGTATTTTTAATAGTTTTACCGGATCTAATAGTAGCCACCGAGCACAGACCTTAATAATTGCACTGTCCAAAACCACTATGGTTAACAAAAGGTCTTCCAAAAAAATATTCTTAATTTGAGTTTTAATAACCTACAATTTTTTTTTCTAATAAGATATTATTGAATCACCAAATAAATCATTTATACAAACCTTATTATTAATTACAATTACGTGTGTCAAATAAACGACGTAATAAACTGAAATTAGCTAAATCGGTCGTACATTTTTGAACCGATGCTCCGTCAAACATATTGCAACTGTTTTTTTTATAAATAGATTTATTACTAATTGGTTTCTATTATGTACTTCTATTTGTCATCTATTGACACATGGGCAGTGCAAATATGTTTGAAGTAGTATTATCTACCCACTTGCACAACACGAGTTTAGTGTTTTATTTTATTGCTTAGATGGGTAGACGATGTCACGGCACTCCTGGTGTTAAGTGATTATCAGAGCCCATAGACATCAACAACGTAAAAGCTGCCACCGATATCGAGACTATAAATACGCCGGGCAGTGGTACCTACCCGTGCGTGCAGTAACTACGTAAAAATTATTAGTAAATAAAAAATTCGGTCTCTTCCAAAAGAGTCAAAAAGACCTAAAGATCATAAGGTCTTCACTTCTGAAAACAATTTCAATGCCATCTGTATTTTAATAGTTCTAATCCATTACTAGCCTTCTCGGCAATTTGTATTCTGATTTGCCAAACACAAGTTACTATGGGAGGATAGCTGTCAAACAGGAACAGAGACCCTTTAGATTGGAAAACGGACTGCGGATGGCGCAGTCTTTCAGTGGACGGTGTAATGCCAAAATGAATATAACGAGATCTTTTCATATATTTCCTCGGATCATGAATGAGTTTCATATTGAAATTGGATTATTAGCTGGATCGCTTCATATTAAAAAAAACACGCAAAGCATTACTGGTGGTAGAAAGTCCTGTGAATCCGCACGAGTAAGTACCAACCCCGCGTCTATATCTGCCGTGGCGCAGTAATGCGTTTCGAGTTGAAGGGTGGCAGCCGTTTTATTATAAAATTGAGACATCATGTCTCAAGTTGGATGGCGGCATTTACACTGTTGATGTCATTGGACTCAGGTAACCACTTAACTTCAGATTGGCCTTGAGCTCGTCCATCCATTTGAGCAATAAAAAAAGCAGCTGCTTGACCAGCACTGAGTACTTATCATCATCTTTATGGATTCAAGAAACTAGTGCATACGTGCATCGGCAGACAGCGGCTCGGTTCTGCCCCTGGCATCGCTGAAGTCCATGGGCAACGGTAACCACTCACCATCAGATGGGCTGTGTACTCGTCTGCCTACAAGGGTAATAAAAAATATACCTATTTGACTAACTAAAACATTTAAAAGAAGAAAAATGTACATTAATACTAAGAAAAAATATTTACTCCGACCATAAACTGCGTCTTCTAAAATGAAAATACACAGGATTACAACATCAAAGTTTTCGAATTACGTACGAACGACATCTATATTTAAAGGGTTGTTTCGAGGAAATTGCATTTTAGCGGGAAAGAAAATACACACGCGTAAAACAACGTCGAGGAACTCGAGTTCTTTAGATTTTAGAGCAAACAGCTATTTTAAAATAGACACATAAAAAATATTCAAGAACTTCTTTAGCTCGCATTAAACTAAATTATTTTAGGCAGTTAAGACTAAAACCTAAAACAAATAACCTTAAAATTATGTGAAGAACAGTTCAAGAAGATCTAAGAAATAATGTTGATTAATGAATTTGAGCATTCATTATATTTATTTAATAACCAGTCAAACGCTTTGCTGACCGATAGTTGATTTGACTTTGATCTAATCACTGCTTAAACGCCAGATACATGAACTCTTGAAAATTTCATTGCAATACCTCTGTCTAGCCGCTGCGGAGTCTATAGGGAACATCACACATCGATTTACTTATTATGTACATAATAATAAATAGATGATTATCAAACATATCATGGACGTTTCAAAGCCTCTGAAATACGAATTTTATGACAATATAACAAAATAACAAAAACATATGTGTCCAAAGTTACATCTACGTAATAATACCATATTACTTCTATGTGCGTAATGTCAAAAATTATTATTACGCGCGTTAAAAACCAAGTTGATGGATAATTATCGTTTTATGGGAATCGATTTAATCGAACCTTACCCTTAAATTTCTGTAGTGGATTTTCCTTTGAAACTTTATTTAAAACAACCCTTTGAATTATATTCGTTTTTATTTTTAACGTGGCGCAATATCTTGACTTTGGAAAAATTAGGAACGCCGATTGCTTTCATCCATTCCATCCATCATTCTCCATCATTCGTCATAGGCTAGTGGCTAGTAGTGTCTACTATTGTTAACAGTTTAATATTATTATTTTCTTCAACTTAAACGAGCTGCGGGCATGGTTAAAACTTGTTTTACGATTTAATCTCGCATTTTCATTGTCATTATATTTCATTTTGTTTCATTACTCCGTGACCACGAAAATTAGTTTTATTTGATACATGTATAAGAATCAAACAATAACAGTACTTTTAATTACATTATATTTATTATTGTTGTTATAAATATTTCTTAAATTGATAATTAATAATTACATAAAATAGTACATTTACGTTTAGATTTATGTATTTTCATTTGTATAATAATAACATTATCATTATTTAATTATTATTTTTCAAGCGGTACATACAAAGCGATTAATATATTTCATTAGATGAATCTGCTGATAGTTGTTTGAAAGAGATCGTTCTTAGCAGTAAGACTGCCTATAACTCTCGTGATGCGGCCTGTTTGTTAACACGTCATTTCGGATCCTCCCGAGCTGTGCTTTTAGGTACCCCTAGCCCCGGTCATCGTTCTCGTCGAACCCGTCGCTTGCGACGAAGGGCTCGACAAGTAAATTAAATCACAAACACAGCCCACTGAGTTTCTCGCCGGATCTTCTCAGTGGGTCGCGTTTCCGATCCGGTGATAGGTTCTGCGAAGCACAGCTCTAGCTAGGGTTTGCGTTAGCAACGTCGTCAGGTTTGAGCCCCGTGAGCTCACCTACTAGCTCAGCGAATCTAGAATAATCCCTCGAGGTTACTAGAATAGGTAAGAAAAAAAACTGTTTGTTACGGGCGTTTCAGGAGTTAAGACTAAAATAATCCATTTCAATGGAACCCTATTCTACTAGTTAGCTCAGCTACGCCCGCAACCGAAGCAGAGTTCACCCAAATTACCTTTTCTGCCACGTACCATCCGGCTTTAGAATGAACTTACCTCCACGGTGTTTTCTAGGCGCTATGTCTTTCTTCAAACAATTTACTTTAACCAGAGAAGCAAACAAGACGAGTCTTTGTGATAACCAACACTAGCCTCTTTAAATAAAAGCAGCCCGAGTTAATTTCCGACCGAGTTCCTTACCTACGAACATAATTGAATTGCTTTGTTCCGGTTTATGGGACACGATAACCGGCTTCGAAATATACTTATTAAATGAATACGCACGTTTCAGTTGAGAACGGTTCTAACGCTAAAAGCGTAATAAGGCGATTTGTTTTATTATTATTAGGAATTCCTTACTCTAGACTCTATGTTATAATCGATATAATTACTGTTCTTCGTATCGATTCACTACACTCGGATATTAAGTATCGATTTCGCGAACCATCTTTGATAGAGAGTCGTGATATCGTAATAATAATATTGGGTATATTTAAAAGAAAAATGAAAATATAATATTTAAGCTTTGTCGGTATAGACTTCCGTCAGCATTTAAAAAGTGATATTTTGAACTCAAATTAAAATTGAACAAGCAATTACTACCAGTAACATATCGTTCTCATTTAAGATGCGAATTAAAGTTATCGATCAAAGGTGAGAGAGAATAGAGTGACTACACTTTACACATAATTAACACAGAAAATATTTAAGTCGACGGGCGGGTATACTTTTTTGATCCCTTCCAAATAATCGTAATTATCAAGGGATATTCTGAAAAAGATACATGTTGCTGTATACTATTAAAAGTGTTCGGAAATGTGGTGAGTTCTTATTGTTGAAATAGGTCATTAAGTATTAAAGACGAACAAGCCTCATTATGACACAAATCAATCAGAAACCATAAAATTTTACCGTATACAGAACGTCGATGTTACGACCATAAAAAAAAAACAAATTTACATTAACAGACAGTTCGTGTAATGGAAATTGAAAACAACCAAGGGAATTCATTTTAAATGTACGTTTCTCTGGCAAAGGAAAATTTCTGGTGAGGGCGGCTCTCGGCTTGGGAGTAAGGATGAGCATCGGAAAATTTTTGTTACATTACTTCTATTTGCAAAGTAATGGAAATGTTATATGAAATGTAACTAAAAAAAAAATATTTATTTTAATGCCAATTAATTTCGTAATTAATTCTATCAGATTTGAAATCAATGACGGCGCGTGATTTTCTTATTCATAGGTATTTATTTATTTAACTAACGAACTGAGTTTTCAATTTACAAACACTATATTGTACTATTTGAATACTGTGTACGTAAGCCGTACATATTACATATATAATGCATAATTTCCAACCGAGATGCCCCTAAAAGAGGGTGAAGCTTGAGTGTTGTTCCCTGTAAATGTCATGAGCGTTCACGCCGCCCCAGATAGATCCGAATCGGTTTAAAAACCGGATGAAATTGTTAATTACCAACTTCCGCCAATCAAACAAACTTTCTTCTCATATTTACGGGTTCATAAATACTGTTTCATATAGCTGTACGTTTTGAAATTGTATTTGTATTAAATGTTAAACACTTTACTAATTTTGACAATAACTACTTTAGCGCTTTATATTATGTAAACCTTGACTAAATTGAGATATGCGCCAAATTTAGAGAATAAAAGTGATTTCATAAGTTAATTTAATCCGAAACTATCCAATAGAGGTAACAAAAACAAATCAAAAAAGACTAAAACCACAAAATTATTATAATCCGCATAAAGTTCTTTTTTTTTAGCCAATCTGGCTCTCCAATTGGTTATTTGTAATTGCGTCGATAATGAGATTTGAATTATTTTAGTGTTCCACAAAAAAGTCCAAAAATTCCACTATAAAAAAAATTTAATATTTTCATCATTTTACTCTAAGTAGCGTATTAATAAAACTTACCAAATCACAAAATTGTGCAAATATCTGAACAGTAATGTGACGATTGAAATTGTTTGGTTTAGAATAAAATAATACTTTTATTTATTTATTGCTTAGATGGGTGGACGAGCTCACAGCCCACCTGGTGTTAAGTGGTTACTGGAGCCCACAGACATCTACAACGTAAATGCGCCACCCATCTTGAGACATAAGTTCTAAGGTCTCAAGTATAATTACAACGGCTGCCCTACCCTTCAAACCGAAATGCATTATTGCTTCACGGCAGAAATAGACAGGGTAGTGGTACCTACCCGCGCGGACTCACAAGAGGTCCTACCACCCATACTCTCGTTGTATATCTGTAATCCTCCGTATAGATCCCAGTCCCAGCAAATGTAAATCAACTATATACACTAAACTGTATAATGACATTGAATCTATAGTTCAATTAAAACAATGCCTCAAACAAAAATTAAATAGTACATAATATGAATAAAAATAACAAAAATATTAAAAAGTCATACTTTAAGGGCTCCACTATAAATGTAAATAATATTGTTTTTATGTTGATGATACTATTCAAGATATTAGACCCGAGGCATAAAAATTATTGTCGGTCGCACGCGTGTAAATTTTCACGTGAATTTTATTTTTAATCTGATGAAAACCATGTTGAAAGATATCAATTTTGTTACATACATTATGACACAATTGGAATTGGTAAAAGCATGTTAGTCAAAATGGATGTGTATCTCCGAATATTTGGGATCCCTGTGAAGGTTTCTATCGTGGTATTATAACTATGAAAGTACTACAAGTGACACGCGTGTAGTTTCAACAATCGATTCCGATCCGATAGTAGATTCATACGCGAAGCAGCTACTCTTGAGTTGTTAGGTCTCCTTCGGAGGCGCTCGGGTAGCTGTTAGCAAATCCCACCCCTCCTGGCTGAGCCTTTGCTCGCCCACTTGTCCGTGTGAAACTGGAAAGGCGCCCGGGCCACCAGTAATCCTTCAATCATAAAAAAAAGTTTCAACAAATAGGTGTATTTAATACGTTTACCATGAACGGGTTTCATTAGTTCTCCATAAATATAGGGGAGAAGGGCACGACATTTCTGCAACTTTACAGGAAAGTCATTTAAATTTTAAAGTTTAGAATCAATCAAGTCATATCAAAATATCTAAACTTAATAAAAAAACTTCTTCGGCTATTTGAACGGTGTAAGTTTAATTGAAGTTCAATTAAAACGTCGAACTGTTGATGCTAATAGCAAATAAAACGCACCTTTAATTATTATTATTATTTACTAGCTGACCCGGCAGACTTCGTAGTGCCTCAATCGATAAATAAAGGGCCTAAACTTTTGTATAAAGTAAATTTAAAACAAACAAAAGGAACCCGTCCGACGGGGGACACATCAAAGGGAAAACGAAATTGTTATTTTTATTCAATTCCGAGCATTTTCATATTTATCTGCCTTTTAAACCTTCTCTGGACTTCCACGAATAATTCAAAACTAAAATTAGCCAAATCGGTCCAGCTATTCTCGAGTTTTAGCGAGACTAACGAACAGCAATTCATTTATATATATATAGATTAAGCGAAATGTCGCTTAAACCAAATGGCCTTTCAGCCACCCCTTTAGGTATATACTTTAGCGCTAAACATACCAAAACGGGTCAAATGACCCGTTTTGTATTGAAAATGCACGTATCATCTTATTACTTTTGCACATTTCACTTCATGACTTAGTAGGCAGCGGCTTGGCTCGGCCCCTGGCATTGCTGAAGTCCATGGGCGACGGTAACCACTCACCATCAGGTGGGCCGTATGCTCGTCTGCCTACAAGGGAATAAAAAAAAAGACTCTTTCTTACCAATTAATCTACAGTTATTATACTTTTTGTTTTGTTTATTTTGAGTAATACTTGTCGTATACCGTTATAAACTCGCTATGATAGAAATAGGTATCAGTAACTGTTCGTATGATTAGTGTTAGTCAGTAATTCTTGCGAATAAGACATGTATGTCAACCTAAGCTTACAATAAACATATTATAACTGTATATAAGACAATCAAATCTAACAATGAACCTAAAATTAAAAACGTTAAAAAATATCAATAATAATATGTAATAATTTAATAACTAAAACATATTACTAAAAGGAGTCCCTTTAGGAAAGGTTCCGAAGATACTGGCAGCGTTCTCCCTTTTAATAGCTAGACTAATTCTTTGTCCAAGGTAGCTGCCAGCTTTTTGGTCTCCTGTGACGTCGACTAACCTTTTTGCTATTTCCTTAAACAGCCTTATAACACTGGGACCCCGCGGATAAATAATATTTTAATAATGACTAATATTTTTTGACAGATGACGACTCGCGTTACGTCACATTCTTCTCGTTTGTCATCAAAACTATAAAAATTCCAATAAAGTGCTCTGTTTACAAACAACTATACAAAAAATGACCTACACTTCTTCGATTAGCAGTGTATGTTCGTCGAAAACGTGCTACACGAATTCGGGAGCTACAGTTCGGAGTAAAAGGTATAAAGTCAAAACCGCTTTGAAGAAATCCGTCCCAGCTGCCATTCTAGTTTGGGCCTTCCATAGAATCCCGTCCAGAGAAGGCCTAACTTCGAGGCGAATAATCGGGTACTTGAAGCGACATTTTAAAATCGCAAACGACCCTGGGAGTACCGGTAAGAAAATCGGAGCCATGTTGAGGTCAGCAGTGGATTTCGGTCTGTTAGAAAAAAGAGGGAAACGCTATTACCTTTGTAGATGATAAAATTGGCAGTATGTTTAATAAAGTATTGTGTTATTGTTTCTTCTTTTCTTTCGCCCGTCGTAAGTTTACAGGCGACCATAAAATGTTATCAAAATACGGATGGTATTTAGGAATCCGAAATCCAAGTTTATTATTATTTTTAATTTTTTTTATTGCTTAAATGGGTGGACGAGCTCACAGCCCACCTGGTGTTAAGTGGTTACAGGAGCCCATAGACATCCAGAACGTAAATGCGCCACCCACCTTGAGATATAATTTCTAAGGTCTCAAGTATAGTTACAACGGCTGCCCCGCCCTTCAAATTGAAACGCATTACTGCTTCACGGCAGAAATAGGCAGGGTGGTGGTACCACCCGCGCGGACTCACAAGAGGTCCTACCACCAGTATTACAGTAGTTTTATATTGCTAAAGAAGAAAATATTCAGATCGCGTTCCTTTAAGGCTGTAAGTTAGAAGGTATTTCCATAAAAAAAATATTGGCAAAAAAATCAGATGTTATTTCTTCTTGGTGTAAGTTCTTAAAAAGATAACATTTTTTTTTTATATTACAAAAATACAAATAAAAATAGCCACTTCTATCACATTGCGATATAAAGCGAGCAGATGGCGCAAAAAAACAATCACAGTAAAAATGTGAGTTGAAAGGTAATGGCAGCCTAAGCCTAGTTCGGACTAGACGAGTATTTTAGTTGACTACCGAGTAATTTAGTGGCTAAACTACTCGCTACTGTACAGAAATTGTTCGCATTACGGTCCAGTACAGTCAGTACACAAGTGAGTGGTCTTTTTCAAGATGAACGGGCTGTAACGCAATTGAGTAAATAAACTGATTATAGCTTAATCGCTATTTTAGAAGAGGTGAGGAGGAAATTTCTGTGATTAAGAAAAATAAGTTTTGGGCACGAAAATGGATCGATAGAAGAGATAAACTAGAAGCTACTGATTGTCTTCTGACGGAATTAGCATTGGAAGATCCCAAAGAATACTTCGATAGTTTGAGAATGTCCGAAAGTTGTGTGAATTTTCTGTTAACGAAAATACACTCCCAAATTCAGCGTAAATATCAGAGAAGTGTCACTAATGATTCGACTAATCTTAGATAAATATGAAAATGCTCGGAATTAAATAAAAATAACAATTTTGTTTTCCCTTTGATGTGTCTGTCCCCCGTCGGACGAATTCATTTTGTTTGTTTTAAGTTTATTTTATACAAAAGTTTAGGTCTTTTATTAATCGATTGAGGCACTACGAAGTCTGCCGGGTCAGCTAGTCGTGTAATAAAAATATAACCTCAAATGTCAAAGAAGGTAGCAACGTTCAGGCGGTGATCGGTAAGCATACCTTTGGTACCTTTGGTGAGCACTTAATACTACGGTTGAGCCGCCATGGCCAGCTCGTTCACTCGTTCTGCACAATAATAATTTTTTTCTCGCAACAAATCTCACTAGACCATCTCGCTTCAAACTAGGGTTTGCTGTACTATTGGAACTGAAGACTAATATTAAACAGCCAAACGAAGAGTAAATCGACTTCTTTATCATGAATACTTGGCCGAATCGAGCCCAAGATCCTCGGCCTAGTGGTCAGGGTTGCCAACTCCTGTGCCACCGAATCGAGTTGTCACTAAATTAACACTTTTTTTCGGATCAGGGGTCGATGGCGCTTCTGTTAGTTTTTTTCCTCGTATCGTTAACACGTGATAGTTCGTGCGTTTTCTTCATACGTCTTGTGAATCACAGACGACCGTAAACGAGTTCAGCCACTATATCATTTTATTTTATTTGGAAGACAAACAGCGAGCTTAAACTATATAAAATCTAACTTTACAACTAAACACCATTTAAATGTTTCCGCATTTAAATAGGTAACTAAAAACGATTGTGGCTTCGCATCGCCTAGAATTAAATAATTAACACAAAACATAAAACAAAAACAAAAATAACAACAATTTGGAGAGAAAAAAACAGAAAAACGTAGTACCTAAATAGAAAATAATCAATTAAAAATTCGCATTAATTAATTTTGTACTATAATATTATATCATTATATTGTATACATGGCAATACAGAACGTTGAATACTATTCTCGGGCTTGCGGCTAAAATACCAACGCAGCTTATATTCGTAGCACAAGCAATATACTACAAATTGCAACGTTTTTTTTTATTGCTTTTGTGGGCATATGAGCATACGGCCCTCCTGATGGTAAGTGGTTACCGTCGTTCATGGATGTCAGCAATACCAGGGGCAGAACCAAGCCGCTGCCTACCATTGCATACTCTTCGCAAGCCTCGTTTGAAGAAGGACATGTCATACGTGAAACATGCCCACCGAGTTTCTCGCCGGATCTTCTCAGTGGGTCGCGTTTCCGATCCGGTGGTAGATTCTGCGAAGCACTGCTCTTGCTAGGGCTAGTGTTAGCAACGTCGTCAGGTTTGAGCCCCGTGAGCTCTCCTACACGCTAGGGTAAAGCTGATATTGCCTCTTCAAGCCATCAGGATAGGTAGGGTGGGAAAAAAACGTGCAACGTGCGATATTGTAACTTTGGTCTACACGAGCCCTCACCTTTTCCATTCTTAAACCTTAATTTAGGATATTTCAGGAAAACAAAATCATCAATAATAATAATATTTAATATTTCGCTCCACAACGTGTATTTACATGAACGATTACGCTTACGTTATACATTTCGTGACGATTATCATCGAACAAAACAAACTGAAAAAAAAAAAACGAATTAACACTAATAATCATACTGATTTAACGGGGGTGTACATACTGATGCCGACCTAAAACCATTTTGTTACATTTACGATGGAATGCATTTAAAAGAAATTAAGTTTTTTTTTTTTTAAGTAACAATTTTATCGCCCTGAAGTCGCTTATCATAGTTCAAAAGCCGTCTCGCTCATACTAATCGATTGGGCCACGCCCACCGAGTGCTTGTGGCCGACTTCATTGCGCGGCTAACGTCACGCGGTTAGTGACGTCACGAATAAATACCTTTCAAAGCAACAGGCAACAGCAAACTATTTACAAGCTTTTAATGAACACCGTAATATCATGAGGCAGCGTGAGCGTCCTAATATCAGAGTTATGGTCCTTTGGCGTTTCTTTATTAAAACTATGAGTGGAATTATATAGTTATAAGTTTTGATTAATAGAGGTTCATGTTTTTTTTGTTTAAGTGAAACTTCTATTGCGACTTCCAAGAAGATATAGAATAGAAAGAGATAGAGCGAGAGTGAATGCGTGGCAGTTGAACACATGCGCGTAGTATACCGGTTACAGGCCAGCGCGAGCGTTAGCAACGAGTAGCGTCCAATATTTTTGTGAAGTACATATTTCATATCTCTTATTTATAATATATAATATAAATGTTGAACATGTCGCATCTCTTATACACAGCATTCCCTATTACAAGAGCAATCTGATTTAAGGATGAAAAATGAAGAAAACCACAATACTACAAAATCGAATAAGAAGTTTCACTTCATTCACGTGCACAAAGTTGCACGCGCACCGTTTTTTTCTTTTATTTTTTTATTTCTTCGACGCTCCGCTGCGGTCTACAAACAGGCTATGTATGGAGTGCTACGTCTGGACTTAGAACAGCAAGTCCTCATCGCCCTCGTCCAGCAAGTTGGTGACCCCACCGCGCAAGTCGTTGCCGGCAGCCAGGAGAGCGGCTTTTTTCTGAAATTCAAAAGTTAATTATCTAAAGATAAGGTTTAAAGAATATATTAAAAAGTTAATTATCTAAAGTTAGGTATCTACCTAACAACTAAATAGTGCCAGCCCTATCAAAAAACTCTATTGGCCCCATACGTAACCAGATTCACGCCAAAGCCAAGGTGACTACTAAAACTAAAATACTGAAATTACTGACAACACTCAGTAGCATTAAGTTTCTGCGTTTGGTTAACAGATGCACCAATGAAGGTGTTCATGAAAATATTGCATTTCAGTTTGAAATACCAGTGCAATTGAGACTTCATGCTCATGCTTCGAGAGGGCCATATTCACTATGCGTTTTTGACCACTAATGTATGATCTCATAATTTTTAACCTATTTCAAAAAATTATGAGGTTCTGAATTCGAATTTAATATTTTATGTGTGTTACCTCGGAGATCATTTCTAGGTGAACCAAAATTTTTTTAATTTTTTTTTTACAATCCAATATTTTCTTTATTGACCGTTTGATATTGACCGTTACTTTTTTAAGTTATCTTTAATCATAATGTAAATAATTGACTTTGAGTACATCAATTAAATTCTTATTTTGTATTGTTGTCGGGTTTTTTGTTTGTAAAATTTTTGTTATCTTTATTCTGCTGTATCACTATGTAATATTGTACTTACATGCTCAACGAAATATAAAACAAAGTTGGTAATGTTTTACATTGTTAGAAAATTTACTTTCATAACATGTTCTTGTTGGTTGTATCTTCCTTGGATCGGACAGTGAACAAATATTTTACTTGCAAGAGTTTAAAGGCTAAATGAAATAATTTACTTTAGTTAATTTAAATAGTAAAATTAAATAAATTCAGCTTTAGTTGCGATAGGTCTCTTAGTAGTTAGTATTATTACACCAAAAATTATTCTTAGACCGTGATACTTGTTTTCAAAATTTTGTCAGATTCATGGTGCTACACAAACAGGTTACATAAAAAAAAAAACTTACCGCTTCTGCCTTGTCCTTGATAATCTTCTTCTTGTCCTGGATCTTCTTGAGACGGTAGAACTCCTCACGCTCAAGCTCGTCCAGCTCGGAGATGATGTACGCGAGTGTACGTTCCAGCCGGGGAATGATTACTGGAAGTAAGTAAATAAGAAGTAAGTACATAATTACAATCTAATTGATATTTATATGTATATAATATTGGTATTTATGTACATATATAAATTCATTCTTCTAATCGATAAGTACGAGAAAGTTATTTCCTTTCCTGAATTGATTATTGTCCACCTGAAGGTTGCCTGGAGGAGATCGGTCTTAGCGATAATACCGCCCGTTATATAATAATTTTCCATTCAATGTTTTGCATTTGTGTTTATTTTCGTCTACAATAAAGCATAGTCTAACTATATTACCTATTACTGTACTAATTATATTCCGTAAAATGGTATTCAAAAACATCTGAAAAGTACAAAAATTGAACTGCATGTTACTTTTTCTTTTCTAATTCGTCTTCAAAGCACTATCACTGAATCACTCTCTTGAACTTGATTCAGAATCATCTTGTAAGTTTATAAATGATTTCGTCCATCGCAGTATCAAATCTCATATCAGTAATTACAGCAAGCGCCCCCGCCTCTCCGTCCCACCGCTCACATACCTAAGGCGCAGCAAAATAGTTCCGCGCGCACAATAAACTTTTATAGGTATGTATATGAGTCTCTTGTTCCCATAGTGTTTGACTTGTCCCTGGTAAATTATTATTATTTTGGGAAACAAAAAGGTACAATATCAAACACTCTAAGAAGTATGAGGCAAGAAAGTCCCTTATTTTGATAGTAGGGTGTGTGGACAACTGCTCCTACAGAATCCTTTTCCTAACCAGTCTTAATGAGAGCTTTAATGACAGAACCAAATCTGCACTTAAAATGTTGGACGGTCTCAATTTACTTAGAGATGCTTTTGACTCCATTTGGTCTATATATAAATAAAGTACAGTTAGTCTGGGGGTGATAATCGTACCTCTGGGTCCTGGGCTCTAAAGTTCAACATTGATTCATTTGACTCCATACAGTTTTTTTATTTATTGCTTAGATGGGCAGACGAGCTCACAGCCCACCTGATTTTAAGTGGTTACTGAAGCCCATAGACATCTACAACGTAAACGCGCCACCCACCTTGAGATATAAGTTCTAAAGTCTCAGTATAGTTACAACGGCTACCCCGCCCTTCAAACCGAAACACATTATTGCTTCACGGCAGAAATAGGCGGGGTGGTGGTAATGGTGGTGGTCTCATAAGAGGTCCTACCACCAGTAATTACGCAAATTATAATTTTGCGGGTTTGATTTTTTAAAACACGATGTTATTCCTTCACCGTGGAAGTCAATCATGAACACTTGTTAAGTACGTATTTCATAAGAAAAATTGGTACCCGCCTGCGGGATTCGAACACCGTTGCATCGCTCGATACGAATGCACCGGACGTCTTATCCTTTAGGCCACGAAGGCTTCAAGATAATAGGTTAACCTTCAGAGATAATAGGTTCATCAATAGTCCTGGTCTTAGTATTCGTAATTGTAACAAAACACAGAATTAAGGGTTTACCGTGCTCAATGGCGTTGACACGTCTATTCGTGATCTTAATAACCTCGTCGAGAGTGACAAATGAAGTCTGCAGTGAAGCTAACTCGACCAAAAGCTTTACAGCGCTCTGGAAGTTCTTCTTCAGCTTTGCAAGCTGCTGCCCACCACGGGCCAAACCAGCCAACTCGTAGGTATCAGAACCATCCTGGTATGACTCAAAGATTGGGAGGGTGACACCTAGAAAAATAATAATTAAAAGTAGCTGAATGTTGGTAATGTTAATTAAAAGTGGCTGAATGTTGGTAATGATATACACTTTTTCTTCCTTTACAAGCAGTATGTTATAGATAGACAAACAAAAAAATTATTTATGCATTGATTTCATTACTAAAACAAGAAAGTTACTTTGTTACTTTAAAAAGAAAAGTGCGTTGTTCTAAAATGTTTATATTTCACATTACTATTCAAGAATATTTATTTTTGATGACGAATGAATATACAATTATTGTAATTTCTCTACGATTTTTTCCCTAACAATCTCTGAACTAAATTGTTTTGCTGTTTTTAAAGAAATTTAAGGAGTAAAAGTAAAGATTTCTTTCTACAACACACCTAAAAGAAAGTGGTTAGTTTATAGTACATAGACTTCAGAAATACCAAAGAGCAAGCAAAGCATTGACTATTATAAATGATTTGAATATTGCTATATCACTAGTTTCTTTTGGGTTTATTGGTTGAAATGAAAAAATTGTGTCTATTTTTATAAATGCATCTAAAAATCTATACTTATTTAGTTAAAAGAATTCTTAGAAGTCATCGTGGCCTGCAGGATAAAATACCTGGAGAAAATGTATCTATGCAACTATGCCAGTGTTCTAATCCCGCATGCAAGTACCAATTTTTCTAATGAAATATGTACTTAATAAATGTTAACAAAGTGAAGGAATAACATCACAATAATAAAAATCCAACCCGAAAAAAGTTTAATATGCGTAATTTCTGGTGATAAGGAGTTTTGTTAGCCCACACCGATTGGTGCAGACACCCTGCCTAATTTGAAATATTAACAAACTCAAAATTCATTTAATGTATTAATATTCATTATTCAAATCAATAACCTATATCGATTGAGGCACTACGAAGTCTGCTGGGTCAGCTAGTACTCAAATAAATATAGCCTCAAATCAAACAATCTTTACAATGAAATATACTATGGTGTCACCTCACTTATGCTGACCTGTTTTTTGCTCACTCCAAGATAAGAATAACCTCAATTATGTATTAAAAAAATCATATCAAACACCTATGCCAAGATTCTAATGGTCAGCGCTAGTATAAGGTTTTGTATAAGTAATATGCACCTTATCAGTGTTCATCAGACACCTGACATGTGGAAAATGTCAACTAATAATGTGTTATAAAAATCAAACCTTTTAAAACTATAAATTTGCCTAATTTGTCATATTATAAGCTAAGTTGTTACATACTAACATTGTATTTGTTGTAATTTTTGTAATTATATTTGTGTAATATTTATAAGCTTACCAGCAACATTGTCCTTCTTGGACCTAATCTTGATTTGAGCCTTGGTAACATTTTGTAGGACAACTTGGTTGAAGTCTCCAGTTGTGAACTTAGCTTCAGCCAAAGAGAAAGCAGCTTCTTTCATCACTTCACCCATAAGGGTTTTAGTCTAAGTAAAAATAGTATATTGATGTTTAAATTTAATTTGATATAATCTGTTATAAAATCGCAGAAAAAAACCAGAACTGCCGTATAAAATTCCAACTGAATCCAATTATTTGTCGTTTAATTGATGTATCTTAAAACATTTATTATGATAATTATCAGTGATAATTGGAAGAAAATCTATCCCAAAAATGTACTTATATAAGTTTTCATTGATTATTCTTTATCGTTAGTTTCCTAAGTTCGTTACAAAAGTCAAATTTGCTAACTTAGTCATGAACTTACCTCAATGATTTTGCTCAAGATCATACGGAACCTCACTTGAAGGGCATCAGCCTTCTTCTTGAGGAGACCATGGCCTTTCACTGCACCAGCCAGGCGACCCTTAATTAACATCTGGGCACTAGAACCCAAATTTAAGTTATTAACATCTTATCTTCACCATATCAAATCAATATTTTTTTTAAAGAACGAATGACGTAAAACTCACCCCCGAGAAGGGAAAATCGCTAATCTATCTTTCCCAGACATTTTGATTTAGGAATTAATTTGCGTTTTATCCCAATTCAGGATTTTTTACTCCCAAACCCAAATCACCTGATGACAGAAGACAAATGATAAAATTGTGTCTATGGATGGTCTTGTGATCTGCGAATTGTGCGGATACTTAAATAAAATTGAAACTCTTATTCAATTCTGACACAGACAGTAGTAGACTACTAATTCATAAAAAAAAAATCGATGCTGTTGGAGTTTGAATATGAAAGTAATTGCGATTTCAATAATTTTAATAAATTTTAATAATCCAACGATTTTACTAAATGAGAAGTAGTATGATTATATTTGAACTGTGCCTTCTAAGCTTAAAATTACGTGTAGAAATGTAGCAATTCGGTCTTACTGAATTATTAATACCAATTGGAACTAGGTACCATATTAGGTACCGTATAATGATGACTTCACCAAAAGGAATGTAAAATTATTATATTCTCATTTTGTTAAGCTCTTTGGAGTTAAAAAATATTTTTTACGATTTAAAAATATGTGTGTAAGAGTTATTTTAAGACAAATAAAACTGACGATGTTAAGGAACTTTAGAATCACTGAATTATTACAAACTTTAAAGACGCAACATTAAAAATTGGAATGTTGGAGGAGAAAGCCTTGTCAATATATTTTTTTTGCATAAACAATAGATACCATGGCTATACCCACTGGCGTTAAGCAGTTATAGAAGCCTATAGATATATGTAAATGCCGCCACCTACAAGATCTATTGTATTTTAAGACTACAGTCCTAACGAACAGAGAGAAACACATAGTTCTGCTTTATGACAAAACAGGCAGGTGGTCGAACTTACCAGTTTACAATATGCCCTAGTCCAGTTAAAAATTACAAAATCAGTGGCTGATTCTGACATGAATGTTCCATATGCTGCTATAGACAAATAGCCTCTCTGAGTATCTGTATTATGGTAGGGACAAATAGCATCAACAATACTTTAATTTCCAGCTGACGATTTTACAATAGTAGAAGTGATTTATAGATCCTTATAATAAGTTTTTAAAAATATTCGTAATGAGTAAATGAGCAATCGTAATCGACTGCGGTAAAACATAATCTAAAAGAAAATTACTAAAAACCAGACCTAAGTTTCCTACTTCAGTGAGACCAGACTATAGACCACAGACATTAAGTGTATAATCTATGCCACAGACTATTTATGGGAAACATATTTATGACCTAAAGGTCTCTGTCACCAGGTCTAAAAAATTATAAAAAAAATTAATGGGAAACGTCAATGTTAGATTAAGATTATGTTTAACACAATGTTTTGATTTTCTGAAGTTCGTCGCCACTTACTTTTGTGAATATAATAAAATTTTAATACTTAAACATAATAATATGGATACCTTATTGTGTAGAATCTGCTTGGAACCAGGGGCCAGTCTGTTCATTTTTGAAAGTTGCACTGAAAATATAAATTCCAAAATTTTCGTTTGCCTAAATGAGAAGGTAAAACACTGGTTGTGTATAAACAATAATAAATGGAAAATTTTCGATTGAGAGAGATTTGTTCTTTCAGATTAAAGATATAGCTGGTTACCCTCGTAACATTTGTGCCAAATGCAACAATATTCTGGATACATTCATTAGTTTCATTGATAAATATAGAAAATCCAATCAGTTTCTATCGAAACAGTTTGCTGACGTTAAGGTAGAAAATACTAGTGAATATGACGAACCCGTGGAATCTGACACAGATATTGTAATAAAGGAGGAAATAGTAAATGGAAAGGAAGGAAAGGAAGACAATGCTCAAAGTTTAACAGAATTAATTAAACCTTTACAATTGGATATAGAAAAGGTTAAAGTGGAACCTTTGAAAAAAAGATTGCCAAGTAATTCTAAGTCTAGAAATAGAACACAAACAAATAAAATAGCATCATCAATTTTAGAGGGCAATTTTATATGGGCAGATAATAAATGGTGGTAATATTATATTTACATTTACATATGATGTACTGAAATTAATATTTTTATTGTACTATGCCAGATAGTTCTACTAACTCCATAAATAATAACATTAACAAATAAAATTAAAATATTTTGCAGTGTAACAGTGGGTGAAACTATAATTAGGAAAACCAAAAAAGTAGTTAAACAGGCAAAAATCAAACCTATAGTTAAAGTTAAAAAGAATTTAGATCCTGCAAAACTATGTGACCTTTGTGGTGAAGTCTGCAAAAATACAGACAAACTCGCAACACACAAGAAACTGAAACATTTTAGTATTCCGAAACAATGCCCAAAATGCTCCAAAATATTATCATCAGAATACTACCTCAACCGTCACATTAAGAGGAGGCATGATGCTGAAAGCAAGAATTTTAAATGTACAATATGCTCTCTCAGTTTTGCATTCAAAGGAGAATTAGGCAGTCATATAAAACACGTTCATAACAAGAAGAACCTACCGAAAAAAGTATTTTCCTGCAAAATATGTGGCAAAGTGTACAAGTGTCCTAAGTCTGTCATAGTACATGAGAGATCCATACATACAGGTTAATAATATAATTGTATATTAACACATTTATACGTATTATATATAAGTTTGACTATAGTGCGATGTATGTTGGCAGTTCACACTGCTCATATGCATTTATTAGTGCAGATAGGCAAAGAAGCTCACCTAAAATTGGATTGTAATTAAGGCATAAATAATGCCAAAATAATAGTAAAATTGTAAAATAATTTACATTAAATATCAAATGATTACAAAGGGGTGCTTACATACTGAGAGTGGCATGGTAGACTGGTAATAATGTTTAAATTGTATAAACACAAGAATTCTTGAGGTTACTGTTAGTCTGATTTAGATATAAATCCGTTTTTTTTACGCTTCGTAATAAACACAGCTATAGTGTTTCTGATAATCCTACCTTTCAAAGTAGAATACTTGATTGCTTTGCAGCTATAGTAAGAATAATACTATTACTTTTTCTGGATAAATTCCTTATAACCCAAACAATATTTTGCCTAATTTCTTTTGTGATGGTTGCACGTAATGAAACGTATATAATTTACTAATTAATATTAGAATTTTTTTAGGTGATTTATATGATAAATACATTATCAATGAGATTCTTTGTTTTTACAGGTCAAAGACCGGCAGAGTGCAGTATATGTGGTGCTCGATTCTATCATGATGATTATTTGAAGGAGCACATGCGATTACATACAGGAGAAACACCATACAAATGCCCTATTTGCAGTCGAGGGTACGCTCAAAGAGGTAACATGAAGAGTCATCTACGCAATCATAGGAGGTCAGACCTTGATCCTGTAGCATTAAGTAAAATTAGACCAAATTATTTAAAATTTATGAAACCATGAAAAATAATGTTATATAAACCATATATAAACATGTTATCTTAGTTTTAACAACTTTGTATAAATTAAGCTGGCCAATATTGTTATGTTTATCAGATACATGTCCTTATATCATTAGACAATATAGTGTTGTCTTTAAAATTTTAAATTGAATTTGAATTTATTGAAATTAAATTTATTGAAACAAATTGAATTTTATAAAAAGAGGTTTAATGATTGTTAATGCACCCCGTCCGGGCGTAGCTGGAATAGCCTCTTATGCTATCAGAGTATAGGTAGGGCAAAAAAAAAGAAAATTCATCTAGTATTGCCACTTTTCTAAGCATTATAAGCACTATAAGCAGAAAAACTATTTATTAATTGCGCTATGAGATTAAACATCTCGTAAGCTAATAAATCAGCTTTATTTCTAATAAGAACAAACCACTGAAATTGGGTTGAGTATAAAAAAAAAAACTTTGATTACATTTTGCAAAAATTACTGAGAAAATAGAGCTGTTATTTTTTTTGTAATACTTTATGTATAAGCACTCATTAAGACAAACCTAATAAGCTTCACCTCGGTCATTTTACTGGTAAATAGTAATTATTTGACTGCCTCACACATCTATTATCTTACTTTTTTTATTTTTTATTGCTTAGATGGATGGACGAGCTCACAGCCCACCTGGTGTTAAGTGGTTACTGGAGCCCATAGACATCTACAACGTAAATGCGCCACCCACCTCGAGATATAAGTTCTAAGATCTCAGTATAGTTACAACGGCTACCCCACCCTTCGAACCGAAACGCATTACTGCTTCACGGCGGAAATAGGCGGGTGGTAGTACCTACCCGTGCGGACTCCCAAGAGGTCCTACCACCAGTGATTACGCAAATTATAATTTTGCGGGTTTGATTTTTATTACACGATGTTATTCCTTCACCGTGGAAGTCAATCGTGAACATTTGTTGAGTACGTATTTCATTAGAAAAATTGGTACCCGCCTGCGGGATTCGAACACCGGTGCATCGCTACATTCGAATTCACCGGACGTCTTATCGTTTAGACCACAACGACTTCAAACTTACTGTATAAATAAAAATAGTTATTTGTGCAACAGGAGAGCAAAGTTGTTTTTTGTTTCGTGTGCCGATTTTGAATCCCGAGCAAGCGAAGGATTCTATGATTGATTGCATTTATGATTCTATGCGTAACGAGAGAATCTTGAGCGTAGTGAGGGGCTCAACAGCACGAGATGCAAAAAACTTTGCTCTCTTATTACACACATAACTTTTCACCTCAGCATTGAGAACACATATTACGTAGGAGACATAGAAATGAACAGGAATAGATTGAAATAACTATTTAAAAAAAAACGTAATTTCTTTATTACAAATATCTTTAAATTTTAGGTTATTACGCGTTTCCGAACGTGTTTTCTTTGAGGTCGAATTCCAACATCGAATTTCGAAGGGGTTTGTTTTTTTCACTCTCTTTTTTATATGCGTCTGAAAGAGACAGCACAGTACAATTCGAGTGTTTCAAAGGACAATGCCCATTTTCTATGGGCGTTTGGGCCCCTAAAAAAGTTGTCGCGTCATGATGGTTTTAACTTATTTTGATAGACAAAGAAATATCGTTTCATATTCAGAAAACTATTTTTATATTCTCACCCAGGTTTAAGAGAAATCTGTTTTTTTCTGCAGCTAAAATTAAGTTGTTAATTGTTTTTTTCGAAATCAATAATCGCTTTCATCATTATTTACAGTATTAAATAAGTTAATTGTGGTTAATGTTGCTAGAAATAAGCCCTTACGTACATTTTATTATTATTGTTGAAATAATACTCCGGAATAAAAAATGTAACGGTTTAATGCAAACAGTAACAAGATGAAACACGCTAGGAAAAGGAATAGTCCGGTCTATTTACACATTCAAGTTTACATAAATTCCCATAAAGCTGAATATTGGCATAGTTGTTCAAAACATCATTATAAAGAAAATCTCAAAAGTCCTCATCGTTCCGAGGTGTGCTAAAAATTTGGCACGGGGTCAAAGGTCAAAAAAATGAGTTTTTTGCGATTTTTAGCGAAACGGTGAGTTTTTTCGCAAAATTACCCCAGTACAAAATTGTAGATCACAAAATTCTCTACAAAAAATATATCAATAATTTTTTTCCTAAAAGCCACCATTTTGGAGATATAACGTTCCGAAAAGTTGGATCAGTCGTAATCCCTCTATTTTGCACACGTTTCCACGCCACCTATGAGGTAGTGTACAAAGCGCGTTTTTTTTAACGTGGTTTCCCCAGTAGGCCTATTCCACGGGTCTGCTGAGATTTTATATGTTTTAAAACTATTGCAAAATAATATTATATATTATAGTGGGCAAAAACAACGGCGGTGTAATTAAATAAAATACTTAAAATAAAAAGTTAGTCGTCTGATTCATAACTGTCCAAGATTTCTGTTTCTTCTTCTTCTTGATCTTCTTCTCCTTCTTCTTCCTGTTCATCCTCTTGTTCTTCTTCTTCTTCTTGTTCTATTTCACACGTAAACTGCCCCAATAGCGATTCCTGATCGGTATCAAACGAATCTTCAAGAGTTGGTGACTCAACATTCGAGCATGATCGGCCTTGACAGTGTGTGCATGCCAGGGAACAAAACAGTCCAACTTTTCTGCAACCACATTTTGCACTACATCCTTTCTTGCAGTTGCAAAATATTGTGTTGAGAAGTTTCTCAGGTGCTGGTGGAAGTAAAGTTTGAACTGGCTCTAGTGTATTGTCGATCAACTTCCAACCCCAGTCTTTAGGGTCCAGCTGATTACCAAGCCACACTTGAACTTGGTAATATACCCGAAACAGATGTTGATGAGCAGCTACTGAGGTTGGAGGAAGAGAAGCTAAGTTGACTTGTTTTTTATTACGCGTATTTTTCACGAAAGATGTGTATCGCAACTTATCTAAGCAAGTGGTTTTTTTGGGGGCTCCGTACATAGCAAGAAGAAATTGAACTCCGTTGGTGATAACATGTTGTTGAGTTGAATTACTATTTTTAAAAACTTCAGCACATTGTAGTAAATCTTTTTTTTCAAACATTTTGAAAACTGTTGTTTTTCCTCTCCTGTAAAAAGCAGATGTCGTATCGCAGCCAGTTATTGCGTGTAGAAACAATACATGATTTTGACATTTAGGAAAATTGGATAAACTGTTTGATGAATATATTTCCGATTGATTTTGGGCTTTTCCGGGTTTAAAAAAATAAATAATTTTTTCAGTTGGAGTTCGAGCAGTAAGCAAGACGAGTAAATCAACATCCTCACCAACAACAACAGTTGTATTTGTCACACTGAATTTCTTTATCGCTGTTTCAATAATCAATACATCAGCATCATCATTAGCTTGTTCAACGGATATATTCTCAGCAGTAAATTTTGCTTTCAACATCGAAATAAACCTAGATTTATTGTGATTATTTGCAAAGAATTTCTGTTGACTGGTAGGAACTGTCATTGATTCATCGAATATAATATCAGAAGAAGTTGATGAAGCAGCATTTCGACGGCGTTGCTCTGCTGCTTTAATATTTCTCGTATAATCATCATATCCGTCAAATACGACAGTAACTCTGGAACCAAAATGTCGACGTACATATTGAACGTATTTATCTAAGATAACGTTAAATGTTTCCTCGCTATCCCACACCACTCGATGTAATAAGAATCCTCCGTCAATTATGTACGTTGAATTAGTGTTATTAATATCAACATTTATAGTCTGAAAACAATCGTAAATAGCCGACTTCTGGGTCTTGCGCATTCCAATGTCATCAAATAATGTTAACGGATAAGGAGCTAATTCATACTCGAAATATTTCTCAATTTCATCTTGAAAAGCCGCAGTAACACTCATACGTTGGAATAATAACACTGGGTCAACAGGTACTTTTTCTTCGTGAACTTTTACGGTGCTACTCATAGCTAAAAGAGGAACAACTTTGTCAGCGCGTTTAAGTTTAATATCTTTAAATGTCAGTCCAGTTATTTTAGCAATAGAGATAAGCCCAAGTTCACGTGCTTTATAGCAATTAATTGTATTATCACCAACGACACCACTTGCAATCGAGATGACTTTGTTAACCTCTGGGAAAGGATCATGAATCGAGAACCACTCAAGAAGCATTCGTATGTCTTTAGCGTCTTTTTTTACACGTGAATCACTGGCATCAACATGCTGTTCAGTCGTATCCATCCTAACATTAGCAAGATCTTCTAATTTCTCACAAACTGTGTTCATTGCATGCATGCTGTAAACCCATTTACTGATTACACTTTGTTTTGTACTTCTTCCTCGAGCAATACCTCCATCTGTCTTCATGGCTTTCATCATAGACTGTTCGATAACCATGTCTGTAGAAGTTCCACAACTCAATTTATCTGAGCGTCTCACGGTGAAAAATCCTTCGGTAAATTTTTCGTAAACTTCAGGATCCATCGAGTCCTGTAATTGCATCATGTCTTGTAAATACAAGTGTGCAGATTTAGCATATGGAAAATGTCCTGACGAGTGGAAATAAGGTAACATTTCTTTTACACAACTTAAATGAGCTTTCCAGTCCCCCATACGCTCAGCTCTCAAAAATTATTTTGCAAGTGAAACCATATTAAAATATTGTATCCAAAGTTGCGCTGTTGGTCCTCGTTCCTCAAAATCTTTCAATTTCATATTAAATTTATGAAGTAAAGCACCTGATACTTCATTATCATTTTCAATATCTGAATATGAAAGAGTGCTATCTAATATATGGTCAATATTTATGATTAAATCTGCTCCCATGATATCATTAATATCTATTGTTTTTAATATTGTAATTGCTAAAGCCAGCTGGAGTAGTGTATGTGCTCGAACAGCTCTTGCGTAAGCATGACCATTGAGCATTTTTTCTAATGACTTTGGTGCATAGATTTCTGAGAGTACTTCTTTTATCCCGCTACCTTGCATAATATAACCAATTGCTCCGAGATAAGACATGAGTAGATGAAATCCTCCAAGTCTGACAATAATCTTCGATACTTCAGAGCCGTCAGGTGCGGCTGATACAATTTCTCGAGCTTTCGCATACAAGGGTTGGTCGAAAGTCACGATGCATACAGTGTGGCCGTAACGTTTCGCGTTCTCTAATGCACAAAGTAAAGTCGTATAGACAGTATTATAGTTACTAGCTGGTTGATGGATGAATGGTAAAAATGTAATCTGAGATTTTGAATAATTTGTATGGTAATTTGTTAAGCGCTCAATAAAACCGTTCCAACCAGGTAATGATGTATTTTTCCACTTTCCATAAAACCATACTACATCAGAATTTTTATGAAAAGATACTGTTTCAGTTCCATATCCAAAATCTTGGACATATATTTTACTGTAACCAACTACATCACTATTCTGATAGATCTGTATTGGCACATGAGCTTTTGCTTTGAAGTGTTTTGCTGAAAGAACTTCTTTTATTCGTTGCATAGGTTCTTCTAGTAAAACAGAGTGCTTTGGAGTTACAATTTGAATTATACCCATTATGTGGAGTGAATTGTTACCGTCTAGCGTATTAACATTTATATCAGCATTATCTGCAACGTATTGAATAAGTGTGCCACTTTCAGGTGGTAGGACATGAGGAAGAGGATGAAAAACTGCTGCTGACTCGTACATCAATGTATCATTATAAGAAGCACACAAACCAAAAGACGACAAAATTTGTATAAGACGCTTAGACCCGAACCTCCGATGAAAAAAAACTGAAAGATCTAACTGTAATTTGGACTTGAACGATCTTGGTCGAATAGCAGTCATGATACTATGACAAATATTGGTGCATACTAGTTTTAAATGATCGAAATTTGATCGTTTATTTTTTAAGATCATTTGCTCCAAAAAAAATGTCAGTGACTGTGGGATGTCATTATTTAAATCTTCAAACATTCGACCTGGTGGAGGGTAGTAGGAATTATCAAATACCGAGGATTGAATATCTTCTCGAATAATAGATGCTGCTGCTTCTAGAGTTTTTAATCGTTCTTCTTGTTTATTAATTTTTTTATTTTCGGACCAAGATTGATTTAAAATTTCATGGTGACTGTTTATCAAACATACAAATGTTAACGCTCCCGGTTTTTCAGTGATAATAATTTTATCGCCATATTTCAGTTTAAGTCGCAGCTTAATAGTCCTGTTATCTAAAGTTAAAATTTTGCTAACATCTTTTAACTCAGCCAAAGTAAACTGACAGTCATTGCTACTCTCAATGTATGTAAATATTTCCTGCATTGCCAGATCTGTTGCTTCATCTTTAGGACGACCAACTGTACCGCCAGTAGTCGGTTTCAAAAAAGAAGTATAACATTCTTGGTGATACTTTGCTTCAGCAGCAACTAAATCATAGTCAAATTCGATTCGAGCAACAACAGCTTTCGATATAGCATCGGAACGAGTTCGTGCTACTTCCAAAATTGAATGTTTGAATTGGAGTGTACTTACTTGACAAATTTTACTGCGACGATCTAAGGATTTTTTTCTCTGCAACTCTTCATTCAATTTATTGCCACAAAATAAACATAGTTTTTTAAAACAAAAAGCTGAATCACTTGAACGGGATCTAGTACGAGGAGGACTACTTACTGTAGATCCTGTAGATGTGTTAGCTTCTTGTTCTTCGCGTTTTCTTTTGATGGCAGCAGCAATAGAACACTTCCGCGTATAAATTTTACGACAGTTGCTATGTATTGTCACAGATTTTTGTTTTTTAAGAAATTCCGAGTATCCATCATCTCTTTCAGCACTTGCATTAATCAGTGTCTTCATACCACGATCAACAGTTACAGTTTCACTTTCAGTTAAAAGATGAGTACAAATAAAACAATATTCTGACATTTTTTTTATAAAAATCTAAAACGCACAAAATAGGTTAAAAGATAGGTTAAGATAAGCACATGTTTTCCCTACGCAGTGGCGCTCAAGACTAACGGTATGTATTTCATATATTGGGCATGCCAACATAAAGCAGGTATACGACCCTAGCCACGCGGACAATAGAATAAAAGACAGATGTTATCCCAAGGTTATACTGACGTACAAATTTAGGAACGGGGTTTCATTATACCTGAGATTCTCGTAGTTTAACTTATATTTTACATAAGCAAGTTACAATAAATAATAGCGAACTTATTTTAGTTCTATTACACCTTTAGTGACTTTCATATGTGGCGTACGTGTGCAAAATAGAGGGATTACGACTGATCCAACTTTTCGGAACGTTATATCTCCAAAATGGTGGCTTTTAGGAAAAAAATTATTAATATATTTTTTGTAGAGAATTTCGTGATCTACAATTTTGTACTGGGGTAATTTTGCGAAAAAACTCACCGTTTCGCTAAAAATCGCAAAAAACTCATTTTTTTGACCTTTGACCCCGTGCCAAATTTTTAGCACACCTCGGAACGATGAGGACTTTTGAGATTTTCTTTATAATGATGTTTTGAACAACTATGCCAATATTCAGCTTTATGGGAATTTATGTAACCTTCCTCCTGATTTTAGGCTTAAATAGACCGGACTAGAAGGACGGTGGCGTCACACGTGAGCAATAATGTGAACCATTTTTGACATTACAGATAATATAAATTATGTTTACAATTCTCCAACAATTATTATATCCTCATAATATTAATAAAATGAAATGAAAATCCGAAAGCTGACAACGATATTGTTGTTGTTGTTTTTAAATTCGCCAATAAGCAGGCAAAGAGCGTAGCCTATACAGCCTAGTCTGTCGTAGTTATATTTTTTTATGTCAATAAAAAGCGGTGTATCTCTTTTTATTGCTTTTTGGGAGTTTTGACGTTAACTCGATGAATAGCTTATTGAGTGAGCATGAATTTCCGCAGAACTTTTATCTTGAAAAAAAAAAAACAGTCACTGCTATGTTAGCCACAGTTTTATTCTATTCTATTCAGCCACAGACATTTAATACACAAAACAACGCCCAATTTATATATTCTTCACTTATTCATCACAATAAACTATTAAAAAAACATTAGAATAAAACTTCAAGTGACGCTTCACTCGGGTTGTTGCCAAAACTCTCTGATCATATATAATAAGAATAGAGTAATGGTAGGCCATTAAGATTTTTACTAATGGAATCATTAATATCTAAAAATATTAAATATAATAACTCATGGTTTTAAGTAATAATTATTATTACAATATATAAATATTGAATTGAACAAAAATAAACTAAAAAGTCTGAATTATAACCATTAGTTATTTTTTTTAATCTGTTGTTCAAGTCACAAACAACTCTTTCGTTTGGCAGCATATAGGTTTACTATAAGGCTGTATGGGCTAAGCCCTTTGCCTATTAGCGAATTTAAAAACTATGGCACTAAGTTTTGGGATGCTATCAAATAAGTAATTTATTTTTTTGTAAAACAATGCCAGGGCGAAAGAAATGTTGATACATAAACTAAACAACGTAAAAAAATAAGGCATAGTTTTTCAAGTACAAATAGTTTTGACAAAAAGTTGGCCCACTTTTGGGCATTGTCCTTTATGGCTGAACAATGTCAATTCGTGGCACTGAAGATTGAAAAATTAAAAAGCTACTTTGACCCACGCTCGAATCAAAATCGCGTTTTGTTCACTGTTGTCTCACAGCAAAAGCGGCATGTTTGAGCTGCTGAGGTGAAAAATATATTTTTTTTATTACTTTTTCAGAGTTCTATTAACGTCTAGATTAAATACATCCAAAGATTTGAATTAATGTAAACTACTATTTAAATTAAAACCGACTTCACGAAATGGAACACACTGAACAGTTTGAATATTTTGCAACACGACAAGTATAACGTCGATAAACTGACTCACGGCGCACTGGTTGCTTAGCTGCACCCTCAGACACAGCCCACTGAGTTTCTCGCCGGATCTTCTCAGTGGGTCGCGTATCCGATCCGGTGGTAGATTCTGCGAAGCACGGCTCTTGCTAGGGTTCGTGTTAGCAACGTCGTCAGGTTTGAGCCCCGTGAGCTCACCTACTAGTTAAGGCTACGCTGATATAGCCTCTCAAAGCTCGCAGCTTAGGTAGGAAAAAAAAGTTTAGCTGCCGCAAGAGCCCATAGAGTACAACGTGGTATTGAATAGCTACTGACTCGTCAAATCTGAACGCAAACTCTTTTTCATTTACCTATTTGCTAGTAGCGTCGAGGGTCTATTCCAGCCCTGTGAGCGTTTGAAAACTAGGGAATTGTCGTGTTACACAAAGAAAGAGGCCTGTCGGTAAATATTTGATTTAAAAAAAAATGAATAAGTATAATTAGGTATTTATACATACCTACATATTGTAATGGATATACAATGAAGCTTATAGGTTACTTACTAGCTGTTACCCGTGGCTGGAAGAGTCGGTGTAGTGTCCTGTGGGAATGTTTTTTCGGAATGAAAGGTAGCCTATATCAATCTCCTGACCTAATGCAATCTCTGAAGAAATAATGTCAATCAGTTGCTTCGTTTTGATGTAAAAGAAAGACAAAAAAACAAACACAATTGCACATTTATACCTTATGTAACAATGGTTGAATTTATTGTTATTTACAATCTAAATTCGTAATGAGGAATTTATAAACGAAATCTAATAACTATAACTTGTTATTTCTAAATTTTAAGTTTTTATTATCACAGTATTATAAATGTTAATATAATTTTTAAAACTATAGGTAAGTACTGGAAGTACTAAGGTCCGATATTTCTTTAAAAAGTATTTTAAAAATTCACTGTGAATTAATTTCGTGTAGTTTCGCGTATAGTTTTATTGAGATTGTATCAACGATGGGTCAGAGACTCCCAAAGTGGCTGAGCTTTTGCTCGCTCACGTGAAACTGGAAAGGCCTCCGGGCCACCAGTAATCTTTCAATCATAAAGAGAAAAAAACTCCCAAAGTTTTGTGCCGAATTATATTTTCGTTTTGGTAGTAAAGTATTGTTATGGGAACACCTAACACCTCATTTACCTTCATTTTGGGCTATCCCTGAAATTAACTGAAATATATTAGTTGAAACATTTTGAGGGTGAAATCATCTTTAGCATCGTTGCGATTTGAAACTAGATGAATCGAAAAAGCAACACTAGAGAGAGACAAGCATATCATATTTACATCTATTTATAGGATGTGTGGTTACGTGGGAATTGCAAACGTTTTTTTTTCTATTATATGAAGATAGAATTTTGGGAATTACCTTATTTATATTAAGCATGTAAGTTTTACTTAATTACTTACTTAAAGTACTTGTGTGAAAACTAACAAAACAAGGGAAAGGCCTTTGTTTTTATTTGAAACTAGCGACCCGCCCTCGCTTCGCTTCGGAAATATGAAATTTTATTATTGAATAGTTGAGTCCCGCGATGTTACCCGCGGTTATTGACGTATCGCGGGTGACGCCGCGGGGCGAAGCTAGTCTAAAAAAAGTAGCCTAAGTTACTCCTTATATCATCAGCTACCTGTCAGTGAAAGTCGCGTCAAAATCGGTCCAAACGTTCCAGAGATTAGCCGGAACAAACAGACAGACAGACAGACAGACAAAAATTTAAAAAAATGTTATTTTGGTGTATGTACCGTATATATATTCATATGCATGTAGTAAATAGCGGTTATTTCAATATTACAAACAGACACTCCAATTTTATTTATATGTATAGATAAGTAAAAAAAAAATATTCCAAGGAAAATGTTATATCTGTTTTGATGAAGATCGATGTATCTTTTATGTAGTTTACAAATACAATATTTTTCTTAAGTATTCAAATGTGCAATTGTTAAATTTTATTGAAGTTTAATTAAGGTATGTAAAAAATTAAATTGAGTTAATATACAATTGATTTTTCTATGTCGTTTTAGTGAATATCACCCTGTAGTATTCGTATTTATTAAATAAACTAGCTGACCCGGCAGACTTCGTAGTGCCTCAATCGATAAATAAAAGACCTAAACTTTTGTGTAAAATAAACTTAAAACAAACAAAAGGAATCCGTCTGACGGGGGACACATATCAAAGGAAAAACAAAATTGTTATTTTTATTTAATTTCGAGTATTTTCATATTCAAATCTACCTTTTAAATCTTCTCTGGACTTCCACAAATAATTCTAGACCAAAATTAGCCAAATCGGTCCAGCCGTTCTCGAGTTTTAGCGGGGCTAACGAACAGCAATTCATTTTTATATAATAATATATAGATAGATATATGCGAATCGTTTGTTTGGAATGATGATTTTTTGGATAATTTTTCCCTGAGATCATCAGATAGCCTGAGACTGAAAATGCCGGCGCATTCATCTTCATTCTTTGATAACTCATTCACCATCCAGGCGGTTCGATGGAATCACAGATAAGAATGCTCTGCCGGATGCAGCGGAAGTACTCCAACTTTAAACTGCTTTATAAGAATGGTAAAGGAACATTACCTATCCGCCTAGTGTTGTTTGCTTGTTTATGCTTTATCCTTACTGTTAATTTATTATGTGTATGTAAGTATATTGGAATATCATATTGTGTTTAACGGTATATATATGTCGGCGCAAATATGACTATTTACCTACTGATCATCAATTAATTACTCTGTGATAAGAAATTGATGTTAAACAGTCCCTTTTATTGTAATTTCAATACTTTAAAATCTTGTAAACACGCTCACGTGTTTAATACTTGTAAACACGCTGACGTGTACGAAGTCCTATAAATACGGCCGTGCTGTCTTGCGCCACTTCGATAAAGCGGCACGACACGAGAACCCTCTCATCGTGGCCGCCGGTAACTACATTCCCGATCCTGCGGACAGAATGGAAAGCAGTCGACGTCGCCCAAAACACGTCATCTCGGATCCTCCCGATCCACTAACGGTGCTTTTAGGTACTTCAAGCACCGGTCACCGTACTCGTCGAACCCGTCGCTTGCGACGAAGGGCTCGACGAGTAAATTAACTCTCAGACACAGCCCACTGAGTTTCTCGCCGGATCTTCTCAGTGGGTCGCGTTTCCGATCCGGTGGTAGATTCTGCGAAGCACGACTCTTGCTAGGGTTCGTGTTAGCAACATCAGGTTTGAGCCCCGTGAGCTCACCTACTAAAGTTAGGGTTACGCTGAAATAGCCGCTAGGGCTATCAGCTTAGGTAGGAAAAAAAAAAAAAAAAAAAAAAAAAAAAAAAAAAAAAAAAAAAAAAAAAAAAAAAAAAAAAAAAAAAAAAAAAAAACCGTTTATTCATTCGTGTCCGAGCCGTAGTACAGTACGGATCTCTCTGTAACGTTGTTATGCTTCTCGTGCAATATACGCAGTTCTCGTGAAGTTTTGTTTTGGAAGCCCAAATATGAGTCATCATCGAGAACTTAAAGACCGTGACGTCAACGATGCTGACGTCACACTTTTTAAAAACATTCCTTCAGCGTTTCTCCTCCGTCATCAGAAGTGGGATCACATGCCGCCTCCGCTCAGCAACAACCTGGAGACCATTTAACCATATCGGCGGAAGAAGACTACCCTCCAGCAACAGCCGATGAGCCTATACATCTACTTCACAAATCAGCATGGTCGAGCAACAAAATCAACACTCAAAGATAGGTTTTTATTTTTGATTACTAAAATCCCACTACATAAGTACCACAGTGTACGCCCACTACATAAGTACCACAGTGTACGCCCACTACATAAGTACCACAGTGTACGCCCACTACATAAGTACCACAGTGTACGCCCACTACATAAGTACCACAGTGTACGCCCACTACATAAGTACCACAGTGTACGCCCACTACATAAGTACCACAGTGTACGCCCACTACATAAGTACCACAGTGTACGCCCACTACATAAGTACCACAGTGTACGCCCACTACATAAGTACCACAGTGTACGCCACAACATCACACTACACAACATCCTTATCCGAACACCTTAAATAAATCTACGAGAACCGCCGAGAACTCTACGAGAACCGCCGAGAACCCTACTATACCCTCCGAGAACCCTACGATACCCTCCGAGAACCCTACGATACCCTCCGAGAACCCTACGGTACCCTCCGAGAACCCTACAATCAAATCGCATTAATAAGTCTCAAACCTACATAGTTACAAGTAACGCAAGTATAACAGATGCGCTACTCAGAGAAACTTTATTCCTGCAGGTCAATGAGAATCAAAGAAAAACCTACGAGAATCAACGAGGCCGGTGCAGAGCGCGCACCGCCTGTCAGTATGGCCGTGTCGGCGCAAATATGACTATTTACCTACTGATCATCAACTAATTACTCTGTGATAAGAAATTGATGTTAAACAGTCCCTTTTATTGTAATTTCAATACTTTAAAATCTTGTAAACACGCTCACGTGTTTAATACTTGTAAACACGCTGACGTGTACGAAGTCCTATAAATACGGCCGTGCTGTCTAGCGTTTATTCGTCATCAGGTTTGAGCCCCGTGAGCTCACCTACAAAAGTTAGGGTTACGCTGACATAGCCTCTCAAGACTCTCAGCTTAGGTAGGAGAAAAAAAAAAAAAAAAAAGCGTTTATTCATTCGTGTCCGAGCCGTAGTACAGTACGGATCTCTCTGTAACGTTGATAAGCTTCTCGTGCAATATACGCAGTTCTCGTGAAGTTTTGTTTTGGAAGCCCAAATATGAGTCATCATCGAGAACTTAAAGACCGTGACGTCAACGATGCTGACGTCACACTTTTTAAAAACATTCCTTCAGCGTTTCTCCTCCGTCATATACATATATATTTATTGTGTGTATGTATTTTCTTTAATAATGTGTTGTTAATAGTACACCGCAACATATCTGCTGTATCTTTATCTGTCCAAAATTTCGGGTAATTAAACCGTTGTCTGGAAGAGATCGCTTTTAGCGATAAGACCGCCTATTGTACAAACGTATCTGTTTGTTGACTGTTTTCTGATGTTAATTGTGTTTTGGTGTGCAATAAAGTATGTTCTCTCTCTCTCTCTCTCTCTCTCTCACTCTCACTCTCACTCTCACTCTCTCTAAATGTGTACATATGTACCGTACATACTTAAAGGGATCTATGATGATGAGTTTAGAAACGTTAGACATCTGGGTCTACGAAGCGTGTTTGGATTCCTTTGTTTTGTTCCATGTAGAGTGCTGGTGTATTGTTAGTTTATCCGAATATCAAAATAAACAATAACAATAATACGTCTCGACCACATGTGTCGATCTCCGGTAGCCACTTAACCGTTAGCTTATCTGTAAAAATAAATTTTCAAAGCATGTGTAGTGGTAGAGATACTCTGTCTAGATTTCAAGAAGCCGCGTGAAGTGCGCTTGATACTCTGTTTGTAACGAATGGGAAAAACTGTTGATTTATTTATCTATTTAGTCTGACGTTCATTTCATAGTTTCATCAGAGAAGCTCCGAACAAGAAGTTGCTGTTAAGTTGGATAATAAAAGAAGATCTTTTCTTCACCTGGTGTTAAGGAGCCCATAGACATCAACCATACAAATGCTGCTATCCACCTTGAGACACGAGATCGAAATTTCAGTTTTTATATTACAACGACTGGCCCTTCAAATCGAAACGCATTACTGCTTCACGCATGAAATAAAATTAAATTCCAGTCCGCACGGCTGGTGGTACCTATCCGTGTGGACTCACAAGATCCCCAATCACCTTATTAAACTAAGCCTTATTTAATATAACACAATATTAATGGTATCCCAATCTAATTAAGACTTCGATAACATGGTTGAAAGCTATTCACAATTCAAGCACTTCGATTTATATAAGGATGTCTATGGACAAGTAACATACCAATAAGTGCGTCATAAGCTTGTTGCTAAAAGACGCCAGCAGAAAAGGATAAAAAGATGCGAGTCCCTACATATATGCCCAGGCGTCGTCCTCGCCAATCATGTCGCGTTGCCGCACTGAACCGCATATTATGATAAAGCACTGACGTTCGCAAAAATATACATATATAAAGACATACGCAAAAAATGCGTTTCCCGCCAGTGGAGCAGCCTACAGAAACTTTAATTGAATTTTCTTCAGTCTATTTGAGTTTGAGGGTGAGCCCCCAGACCGAACATTACGTCCGTGCAGACGAGATACCACAACTTGAATGCTGACCTTCCAAATTTTATTGAAGCAACGACTGGGAATGGGCTGAGGGATAGGAAGTCTGTCTGTTGTCAACACGCATCGAATCAGGGGTACATACAGATTGGTAGGAAAAATATGTTGGGCATATTATTAGTACGCAACGGATAATCACATAGTAACGCTGGCTACAACAACGTGGCTACAATTCCGGACTCGGTTCCCAACCATGGTCGGTAACTTTGTGAAGTGTATTAGTATCGGAGTCTCTCTATGCTTATCTCGTATTTTTCCAGCATCTACAGCACAAGAAGATATTTTTGATCGCGATGAGGTAATTCTGCCCAAACCAAAGAGTTAATATTTGATAACCACATAATAAAGTTGTTGCTTCCACGATTATAGAGTGATATATTATTATTATATACGATTATAATAATATATTATTATTATTATATTATCATAGGCTTTTGTATTCGAAGATAAAACTCAAAACATGATTGTAAACAAATAATATTCGTAAAACTATCTGAATCTTAAAAGTATCTAAACTTTTAATACCTATATTGTCGTTCATCACAATTGTATGGGACCGCATAATAAAATTAAAGCATTATTATTTTAGTGATGATCCGTATAGAGATGTACCAGTAAAACGTATTGAGGACCGCGTCTTACGAG
The DNA here is from genome assembly GCF_030269925.1 of Bombyx mori. Taxonomy (NCBI): domain Eukaryota; kingdom Metazoa; phylum Arthropoda; class Insecta; order Lepidoptera; family Bombycidae; genus Bombyx; species Bombyx mori. The sequence continues at coordinate 11,225,407 of NC_085124.1, read as the reverse complement.
TACGCGTATGTATGAATACGTGCTCCGAATACTGGTTCGACAAGAAAATAAAGATGTCAATAAAATTCGTCGTAACGTCCAGACGTCCTCGTGGCCTAAAGGATAAGAGACCCGGTATACTACTACGGTTGTTGTTCGAATCTCGCAAGGCACACACAAATTGTTCTAGTGAAATACATACTTAAATCATTTTCCCGAATGACTTCCAAAGTGAAGGAATAATATCGTGTAAAAAAAACTCGGAATAAAAGTTTGAATTTACATAATTACACTACAGCTTAGATACATACCTCAAGTCCTAAGATAGGTGGCGTGTCTTCGTGTCGTGTCTTTAGACCCCGGTAACCACTTAACACCAGGAGATCTGTGACCTCATTCACTAGCCTAAAAAGATCACATACTTAAATTTGTTATTATAGTAAATGCTTTTTTAATGTTATCCAGGTCACACTACCTTGTCTTTTGAATGTTCCAAGCTGTCTGTCAATGTAAAAGTCATCACATGGTTTACTTTTGAGGTTAATCATAAGTGTGTGCGCTCGTTAATCAGTAGATACGGGTAATAAACCGGATTCTTCAATCTACCACTATAAATTCCCTATCTTCCATAGTAGTAGTATGCTCAACGTATTTTCTTATTTAACATCGTCAACTATCCCTCTTAATTCCTTGGCATCGCTGGTAGGTACGTCCTCCCTCTCTCTGATTCGCAAACCCGAAAGATGTGTTTTAAATCTTGTCACAAAACCTGTTTCCATTATAGTATATGTATATATTGGTCTCAGCACTAGCTTATATGATAAAAAACACGTTGCCGCATTGAACCATTCGAATTGACTTTATGAAAATTTGACAGGAATACGTTCACAATGTTCCTTTTCTGACTTTTGAATCATTACGCTGCTTATGTGATTGTTTGTGGACATATTTACCGAAAAATTAGCCGATCAATACTTCAATTTTTTATTTTTTTGGGTTACATTTTTGTTTATCGCGAATTGAACTGAACTGATTGAGTAAGTTTATTATATTTTAATAGACTCAGATTTGATACGACGAATAATGTACTTTATATTACTTCAATGTTGATACCACGTTATCGCGAAATGCCGCGAATAAAATAAATGATGCTGTCATAAAACTTTGCTATTTGATTGATGTTTTAAGTTAGCTTTTGTAATTGTTATTCGAACAACTCTTAATAAATCTATCAAGATTAAACTACCACTATTAATGTGTTACTTAAAAATATAAAAGCTTGTATTACTACAGACGTATTTCATTACATTAAATTTTATTTAAAAACTATCCCTTTTTAATAATACGAACGCAATTATTTTCGGGATGTTGTAATATTTTAACCGACTTCAAAAAAGGAGGAAGTTCTCAATTCGACTGTTTTTATGTTTGTTACCTCATAACTTTTAACTTGGTGAATCGATTTTGATCATTCTTTTTTTCTTAGAAAGCTGACGCTCGCCGTGTGGTCCCATTTCATTTAGTCAAGTTCTGATAATGGTATCCATGAGAAAACCATATAAATCTTAAATTTGCATTAAGTACGTGCGCGACAAATAGATGAATAACTCAATATCACGCCAACCGATTTCGATGATTATTGTTTTTAGTGTATATTAATTTGTTTTGGAATTATTATTTTTTCTATTTGAAGTCGGTTTTTGTTAAAACATGTCTATTTACAATTAGGTATATGCTTTTATGACATTCGTATAAGAGGATTGGTTTGTGTTGGGGGCTGGGTGTACAGCTTTTCAACAAGATCCCACAAAACGTTCAACTACTACCTGTTCATAGATTTAAGAAAACTGTCAAGGAACGTTTGTGCAACAAGGCATATTATAAAGTTAAGGATTTTTTACTAGATGGCACTACGTGGGAATGAGGCGTTCGCTCCTGGCCTTTTCATTTTTCATTATTATTATTATTTATTTGAATTGTATTTTTTTGACTTGTTTTTTTGTATACTGTAAATATGTTTTCTTGTTTAAAAAAAAAAGAAAATAGTTGAGAAAATACAAAAAAAAAAAGCCCGCTGAGTTTGTTTCGCCGGTTCTTCTCAGGACTGTGGCTTTTTTTGGAACCGGTGGTAGAGTTAACATTTTCTTTTACTTTTTGACATTCAACAAGTGTGTTTTTGATGACATCCAAGTTGAAATAAATGATTTTGAACTTGAATTTGAATTTGAATTTGTTGATATTGACATAGCATCATACCTAGGTATATTTTAGGGTGTATACTTAAGGTTTCCACGTAAGTTGTGATGTGATCTACTAGACGTCAGATTGAGTCAGAAAGCGACATAATATACACTAATTACTACACAGCAACCAGCGCCAATATAGTAATACTTATCGTTAATTTTAAATATAAACGCAAAATTTGAGAATTAAACATTGAATTATAAATATGGAATACCATTGAAAAAATTATTCATCCTTTTGTACTGTCATTGTTTGCTTAGGTACCTAGAATTTTTTTAATACACCATAATAAAAGATTAACTATTTTATTATTTATCTGTACTCAAAATATGATAATAAATATGGTTAACATAACTACTGTTATTTTAGAAAGAGCTAAGATCACTAAACCAATATTCCGTTTTTTTAATTCATCTATGATCTATCGCAGGTTAGGAAGGTTGACGTTAAAGTAGTTAAAATATTTATGTGTTATTTTTTTCTATATTCCAGATCCAGTACTTGGCGTATTTAGATATATATAAAACATTCAGAAGAAAGCAAAATCAATATAACAAACATCTGAACCAATAAAATGGTCGACCCCAATGATCAGAGTATAGTCGATGCAATGATAAATTCTTTTAATAACAGTTTACAAACAAGCGATCGACAACAAGAGCTAATGTGCTTGGCTCAGGATGAATTCGGCTTACAACAAGACCGGGACCACGTATTCAGACTTGTAGACGGCATAGACAAAATAAAACCGATTTTGGACTCTACCGACCAAAGCACCAAAAGATTGACAATCATTTGTAACATGCAAAACTTTTGGGTCACACTGATTATAGACTATGAAAACGCTATAACGTATTACACAGACACTAGGAATCAGAAAATGGATGAAAGTTTGAAACAGATAGTCACAGATCACGTCCCAGATGGACAAATAGCTAATCTACAGCTCGGCAATGCGGCGTACGCGCTTGTTAATGCCAGATTAATTAACAAAAGGCTGGATAGCAAACAGCCCGTTGCCGAAGGTCTTTACAAAGAAATTAACGATTCAGTTCAAATAGTCTTGCAGAAGCTCAATACGCTATTGACATATATGAAGCCATTAGGCGAAGCCACTTATATTAATGGTAGGAACGCTAATATTTTGGTATATTTTCTCGAAACAGTGGCCTTACAAGACATGAAACTTCGTAACGAGAACGGCGTGAAGCTTAATCTAGATCGGATTATCAACAAAACTGATACGGATCGCGTCGTTTCCATCAGAAACTATTTGGTTCATAGAAAACTAAATGCCAATACAAAAACATTCAATTGGATAGAGCCTGTAGACTTAAATGGTCTTCTCGAACATAGCAATCGTAAGAGTGCCAACATCTTTGTTTTACTACAAACATACTTAACGCACATCAAACAGAAACTACACGACGAGTTCACCGAGGGACCAGATAATTTAAAAACACCTAGTATGCTATTTAAGAAGCAGTTCGATATAGGAACAGCGATAGACAAAGATGAATGTGAGAAAAGAGTCACGTCTTTCGTGAGGACCGCGATGTCGGAAGCTTACGATAAAAAGAGATTAAAATCAAATAACGCTAGAGAACAAATATTTGAATTCATCATAAACGTAGTGCCCTATATGAAGCTACAGAAGAATAATATATTAAAAATTTTAGGGACCGAGAGAAATGATCAAATTCACGTCTTTTACCAGTACGTCAACAATGAATCAGAATTGGCGTTTGCTTTCAGACACTACATGCGCCAAAACAGAAAAAATCTCTACGCTTTTTGTTTAAGTAAAATAGTAGGTGATTTACTAAGTAAATCTGGAAACACATTTGATCATATAATACAGGTCAAAACGGATGTTGACACAGTAAAAGAAGCATTAACGAGTAGTTCCTGTCAATTATTCAAGATCGGAAACGGAAGTGACATTGGAGATATCAGTTATAACGTTGCTGATAAAGTTACAGAGTTGCTTAATTTATTATTCTTTACCGATAATGAATCGGCAGTTCAGGATCGAATAAGGAATCAACAAAAGGCAGTACGCGTTAAAGGCCGACACATTGATCTGACTGCTGATGATCGCGAAAATTTGATAAGTTTCATAAAATATCTCCAAGAACAATATGCCATATTGATTTCAAATCATAATGAAAACTCAGAAGAGTTCAAAAGTAACTGGCATAATAACCTAAAAATTAAATATGAAAAAGAATTCAGAAATAATTACGGTATAATGGGTGGACATCTAAAGCTGTTATTTTTGTATATTGAACAAAAATTGCAGATTATCGACACCGTTTATTGGTACAATCAAATAGGACAGATATTGATCGAAAATGTGCAAGCACTTGTTGATTTCAAAACAATAAACAACATGAATATTAAAGATGTTATTATTTTGTATAAAGATAAAAATAATAGCACGTTATCTAATGGCGTAGTCTTAAAGCACGGTAAAGTAAACTTGTCACTTTATGATCGTGAAACAAAAATAATACACATACAAACTATATGCATTACGAGATTGACGTCTGTCATACTTGAAATGCTGTTTAATGATGACGTTTTTAAAAATATCCAAGATGCATTCAACGATGAAAACTTTTTAGATTATCTAGAGATAAACAATTTACAGCAACCCGTATTTCTGAATGATTATCCGGACTTTGTAGTGCCTTACATGGGAAGATTATTGAACAAGAGCTACACGAATTTTCAAACATTCAATGTTTTATACCCGAAAGATTTGACGCTGCAGGAACGAAGGGAGAAAGTCCTAAGAAAATTAATGGAACCAAATTTCAAACATCATTTGTACGGATTTATGTGCAAAGATTTTCCTTTATATTGGAAAATCGCAACGAGCATAATATTAAAAAAAAACAATGCAAACTCAGGAAAACAACTGGAGGCTTTAGTAGAAGTGACGAAGAAGTGGATTAATAAAAATCAAAAACATAACAAAGAGATGTATATCGATTTTCTAAATATACAAGAAGATCTCAATTTAGAATTGTATAATGACCTTGCATACGCTTTGAATGAATTACGCAAGTTAATAGATGAAAATCAAAGGGAGAAAAATCAAAGACGTCACACTATTACCCAAGTATAGTAAAGTTGTTATCAATTTTCATAAAATAAAAAAAATACCTACACTATTGATCTTAAAACATTCCAAATATCAATCCGTTTCACTAATTTTATGACAAAAAAAACAAATATGTACATTTTTTTTAAAGGCGAATTAAATAAGCTATTGAATTTACTATCCATCTTTTTTCATATTACTATTCAGTACCCACTTCCTTTACTAATGGCGAATATTCCACGTAATTCAATTCCTGTCGACTTATCTTTGAAACTTAGGCATTGCCTAAAATTGCCTACTGTCAAAAGTTTCATAAAGAAAGTTATAAAGCATCGCCGAAACTCCTATAAGATATTTGTTTTAGCTCTAACTCCTTAACAGACTAAATTCGGCTTCTGTAAGCGGGTAATATAATAATAATAGCTTTTAACAAAACTTGCTGTATGTGTACAGGAAATGTGATGACGTCTGGAAGGTGATGGTGTGATGAGAAAAAATAATATTATGTATGTAATTTAAGAAAAAATTAGAACCGTCTACCGTTCTACCATCGCACCAATAATTAATTACCGCATCGCACAAATAATTCATAAAATTGATAAGTTGCTAGCTCCCTCGCTAGCTCCGCCCGGGTTCTGAGTAGGAGGTCGTAGGATCGACCGCAGATTCAGAAAAAAAGGGGTACCGCACAGACTGAACGATCCCCAGCGCAACGCGACGAACGCGTTCGTGTATACCTTGCGTTGCTTAACAGACAAAGAAACCAAGGAATTTCAAGCCGTATTGTTACTTGGGATGAAGAACGGATTCTTTTTTATTAATCTTTTTTTTATCGTAAGCGGTCGTCGTGTTGATTAGACCTGGCTTCAGCACCTAAAGCCTACGCAATCCCCAAATCGAAAATTTACTCTTAAAATGTCATAGTCACTGTTTGGTGGTCTAGTGCCAAAATATTCAATTAAAAATTCACCACAGCTCCTTCCCAAATGTCACCTGTATTACTACGGATGTGTACTGTGTAAGGGCTGGACACAATGACGGGGAAGCTCACGAATCTCCGGCCAGCATAACAGACGGTCTCCAAGCTACAAGAGCTAGGGTTGAAATTTTTGCGTCATTTAGCATACTCTCCAAACCTTTTGCCGAAAGACTTCTACTATATTCAAAGTTTGGATAAATTCTTGTCAGGATAAAAATTCAATACTTCCCCGAAAAAGAAAAGAAAACAAGGTCTTCAAGAGGTAAATTCAAATCGTGTTACGATTTACTGATTTCACTGAGTGTGAAGACACACAGAGGCCGCCTACAACACTATTCACAACTTCAAGGGTAATTAATATTAACTTACAGTTAACGTCTTTATTGTTATTAACCCTCCGGTTAGTCTTTATAACCTGAAGTCGTTTGGTTTAATCCCAATAGAGCATTCCTTGCAGACTGGGTCAACTTTTATTGCGGCAAAACAATCTGGCCCTGTTGACAGTTTTAGACGAGAAGTCTACAAACTTGCTCAATGAGTTTTTTCAATTAAGTAATAGCGTATTTGGTAGTAAATGTGTAATAATGTAAGGTCTTCATGTAATGTTATATATAGTTTTTTTTGTTTTTTTTATATAATGAACAGCTTTTTTTTGAATGCATGCAGTCGGTACCTGTAATTGTGTTAGCATTTAGTGTGTAATCAATGTATATGATACCTGTAATGTTCTGTGCTGATGTATAACATGTTGGTACCCAATAAATAAAATAAAAAATAAACAAATAAAAATAAATATGGCTTTTCACGATTCCGTCATGGCCCACCAGTTCCTCAACGTTTTAAGTTAGATATTGTACAAAATTTTAACAACATGGGACTTTAAGCAATAAAATGAACAGGTGATCATTGTTAATACAAGAAAACAACACAATTTTTTTTTCTTTCTTCATTCAATCTTGATTGCGCTTATTAATTTGTATTAAGGACTGTACTGCTTTTGCTAGATTCTTTTTGAAATGATAGTTGTTTTCAGTACTGCCCAGTATTAATTTAAATATGTACTAATCTCATTCAAAAACGCATTTGAGAAATTGTACACGAATGAGTCGAGGTTAGAGATTTTAGTTAATGACTAGAAAGTTCAATAGAAACAGTAAACACTATTAAACAATAAACACTATTAAATAATAATAAAACAGCACGAAGATTACTCTTACCCTTTATTATTGGTATATGATTAATTCAAGCACGTTATTCATGGAAATAGGAAAATGTAGGGTTTTTTCGACTAATTTAATTTTATAGGTAATCAAATAGAATTTTGTTTAAAATGGTTTTACAGATTTTGTCTATAATTTTGAAGGAAAGTACTGATTTCGTTTGTGTCTTCTTCAAATGGCAACATTGCTTATCTGCTTTTATTAAAAAGAAAATGAGACTTTTTAGCGGGAACGCGAGAAGTGAGATTGTAGGATTTGTTTTATTTTGTCTATTTAGTGTTTCTTCAGGTTTAAAGGTGTGATAACGGTGGTTTATTAACTGTTTAGTACATGTGATAGTGCACAAATGTAGGAAAATGAAATAAAGCCGCTGAACGTAGCTTCTCGGGATCCCCCAAAAAGTCCACTGAAAAAGTCTCAGTAAATGACCACTATTTTACTGAGATTATATTTCATCCCATATATTATCTCATCTCATTTTATTCCATGCCATGTTTGATATTAATTAACTTTATGTCATTTCGTAATATCATTTTCCAATAAAAAAAGTTTTCATTAAAATTAAAATAAGACTTGACCTAAAGGTCTTAGTTACCAGGTCATAAAACCCCTTAAAAAAATAATAGTAATCGTTTTGTCACAGTTTTACTTTTGTGTAATAACAAACAAACAAAGTTGAAAATAAAACAGCTGTTTCTTGTGTTTGAGAAGTGTACTCCGAGAGAGGAAATTAAGGAAAGGAGGGAGGGAGGAAATCTTCCTTATTGAAATATAAATAATCTCATACTGAGTGACAATTATCAAATATGTTACGTACTAAAATACATATAGCGCTAAGTTCTATTGGACTTGTTTTGGGTGTATCCGCATTTATATGTTTTTGCATTGTATACGCTAACATAGAAGCTGGAATGTGGGCACTGCTGTCAGGTATTATACAATAGAACTACTAACCACTGCTATTTCATTGTAACCGTAACCCATAGTTTGCGATTAAATAAGTGAAATGTTTTATAAGGAAATTTCCTTATAAATATGCATAATTATGCAAGTTTCGTGTCCGACAGACATTTCGGAATAGCAAAGAGGACTGTAGAAGGAACTTATGAACTAATAAGTAATTAACGAATACATATAACTATACTACATTTCTCAAACTTTTTTATGAAGAGAATTCACCCATTTTTGCAGTTTAAACAAGTTGAAACAATGCCGTCACTCTTCCATGGCTTGTTTGACTAATAACAAGAAATTTGAATTACTATTTACTCATCTAAATATTTATAAAATGTGTACTATGTAAATTCTGGCTAATAGGCCAGTGCTCAGAATAGTTACTGGGGAATGGTAGAGAAAATTATTACAAGTTGATTGAGGGTACTATTGTTACTATGAGATTTCACAGAGAATTAGTACCTGCAACTTGACCAAAGCAGGATATCCCAATCTACTGATGATAAAATGATCAGGCTGTAACTGTGCTTGATCTTATCAATTTGCATTATTTAAGTCAGTCTTTTATTAATCCCAAATTAATCATTCTAAATATATTTTGTACATATAGACCGAAACACTCTTAGAACAACATTCAAAATCAAATTACACTGTTTCCATACAAGTATTTTCTTCTTCTTATTGTAATTATTTGGAAGTTTTATAAGTAATTAATTGCTTTTTCTGATTTGTAGGAATAAATGCCGGCCTAGCTTTAATGCTTCATTGCCACTATCTGAAGGAATCTCTCCATGTAAACTTTTCGAGAAAAAGTCTTCAATACATTGGAGATATTGGCATTATTGGCTTTGTGGCTGGTGGTGCTCTGATGATCTTCTACATATTCTTGGAAACATATTATCAAGCTGGTAAGGATAGTAATTGTTTGAGATTACACTCTCATCTCTTTTTTAGCATAGCAGCATCACCAACTGATTTTTGAAAGTCCTTTTTTTATAATATATAACTAAAATTAACTATTACCATTGATGGTACATCAAACAGTGTAACAAAGCCATCAGAACTCTAATTCTCATATGATTAATTTTCTTTTATCTCTGGCTGAGGTAGTTGTTGTCTTCATAGTCTTTAAAAATGGTGTCAGAAAATTTTATCAGTATGAATAGGTTCAATGACATTTTATCTTGTTAAAAATATTTTATTAATCTCATATGTTAAGTAAATCAAAACAAGTTATAATGAACCCATATTTGTATAGTTTTAGAGTTTTTTTTTTCTCTAACATATTTAGTGGCATCATGTTTTGTGTGAACTCACAAATCCTTTGAAAGTCAGTATTCTGAAGAAGCTAGTGTACAATGTAATGAAATGAGTATTTTAAACGAAAGTTTGAATGAAATATGATGAATAGAAATCAATGAAAATTTTCCATATTATTAATTCACTCTGGTTTTTACCGACTTCAAAAAAGGAGGAGGTTCTCAATTTGACTAGATTTTTAGTGTTATACCTCAAAACTTAGATCTAGATCAACTGATTTTGATTATTCTTTTTTATTTGAAATCTGTTGCTTGTCACATAACTGCATAGTCCCATTAAAATTTTAACACAATCAAAATTCAGTTTTCCTTAATAATGCATATTTAATTGACTTTGACTGCATTGATAATATGTATTCTTATTTGATCACTTAATATTCTTTTTTTTGTTAAATTCAGTTTTTTTGTTTCATATTTTTTTTATAAAGTTTTTTGAGCATTTTGAACAAAAGTTTGTATGATTTGTGTGACAAATATGCAATTATTTTCTCTACTGGATCTGGAAAATGTAATGAATTTAAAGATACTATGATTTTAGAATTAATAATAGCTTGGCTCAGAACTGATTTTAAGTGTTCATTTCAGATGTTACACCAATAGAAACGAGCATTATAATTAGATTAGTATGGTCATTTATGATGACCAAATGGGGGATCATGTTGTATTGGACCACGAAGAAATATCTTAAGACATATAACGATCATCAACTGTTTTCTGAAAATCCTAACATTGAAGAAACGTAATTCCAAGCTATACAATACTATCTTAATAAATTGTTCTCGAAAATGAAATTACGTATGAGAACTATATTTATGTTTTAGAAATAATATGAAGGATTAATTAATGAATAATAACATTATTCTTTTCCTACTCTCTCATAAATTTTGAGTTCAGTTTCAGGAATTAATGATTGTACAATGATATTCCTATGTTGATGGCATGATTTATGAATTTTTATTTCACACTATTATTTACCAAAAATAGTTATGCTGATTAAATAGTGAAATGTGATTTAATATTACACACTTTTTCGCATCAGAGTCTTAAGATTTACTTCTCGAATCGAAAACTGTAATATAAATAAATATATTTGATTAATATGTATGTCCTATGCAAATATATTTAAAAAATATATATTATTAGTAAGCTATGGGTTTGTGATGTTGCATTTGATTAATTTAGGAATGGGCATGTCTCTTCAGGGTGTGGAACATCTTGCAATGAAACAAATCTATTTAATACTAGATAAGTAGTTTTTGTACCTTTTGCTTTTGTTGAACCCGAGAAAGCCTATTATGGATACATTCATACTACTTATGAGTGGGGTCGGATAGGAGTCAGAATTTGTCCTACGGCATATGAGGTGACAGAGAGACTGCATGTTATGGAGAGCCCTGATTTTGGTGTAATTACAAAAAAAAGAAATTCTCAATGCTATCTTTCATTATTAGATGTTCCAGAAGTGTATATTTTGGATTGATTTATCGAATTTGAATGAATTTATAGATTTTAAGAAATAGATACTTACCCACTAACAATTAAAATTGAGTGAATGTGGGTGTTGTGAAAAAATTAGTTATGCATATAAACGTCAGTAAAATAAATAGTTTTGAACTATGTGTTGGTAATTTTTCTTATTTCTATAACCATGATTATCTGTCTCGTTCTTCTATTTTACGTACATACTTTTATGTCTCTTTATAACTATTGTATAAATTTGGATTGAATTTATTTGAAAGCGTTATAATGCTATTAAATTATTAAAATCAACATATGTATTTATTTATATATTTTTTAGAACATCAACAAAACATATAGGTTTTACTGGTGGTTGTTACTGGTGGTAGGACCTCTTGTGAGTCCGCACGGGTAGGTACCACCGCTCCGCCTATTTCTGCCGTGAAGCAATAATGCGTTTCGGTTTGAAGGGTGGGGCAGCCGTTGTGACTATACTGAGACCTTAGAACTATATCTCAAGGTGTGTGGCGCATTTACGTTGTAGATGTCTATGGGCTCCAGTAACCACTTAACATCAGGTGGGCTGTGAGCTCGTCCACACATCTAAGCAATAAAAAAAAAAAAAAAAAAAAAAGGTTAATAATTGTAATAATTTAATCTTGGGGTAAAATAGATATTCCTTCTATTAAGTCAAAACTAGAGCTGTTTCCAGGTCTTGGTTCAGTTAAAGCGAAGCTGGTATTTGTAATTTTTTTTTCGTTATCATAATCTTGACCATCATCATCATCACTGTTTTCATCACCCGAGTCGCTATCATCGTGATGAGTCGACATAGGGCTCATCGGCGTAGTTTACAACTCGGTCTTCTTTTTTGTCTATAATTAATTATTTTTTGAAGATATTCGATTCGTAGTAATCGAATGTTACTTTTTTCATTTACCAGCTTCCGATTATTTTCTGTTCTTTTTTTCCATCTGAAGCCTAGCTCTTTCATAATTCGTCGTAAGCTTCATTCCGAGCCATTAAAATTTATATCTTCTTTAAATTTTTCGAAGCCTTTCTACGGTACGGAGTTTCGCTGCTTGTTATGTAGTTATTATGATTACATCTTTTTATTACAGATTGAACGAAACTATCCATTCCGGTAACTTTCTTCTTCCCTGATCTTTTCTTACCCGGAGTCCGAAACACGGCGAGCAAGCCAGAGCCTTTAGCTTCGTTAATAATGCACCTAACAGTACTCACAGATGTTTTTGTTGCTTCCGAAGTCTGTTTTAATTTTTCCATATCATTCTTCCCCTGTTTTATAATGAAGCAATATACTCGTACACAAATTTTCTACCCTTTCTTTTAAGTACTACACCAGTTTGTCACGGCATAGTGTATGTTTTATAAAAAATCAACAAACACTCAACAAATAGCAATGGCAACAAAGTCCACAAGCAATTATAACAAATAACTTAACGATTAATAACGATAGACTTTCCACTGTACGCAAGCGTACTTTTGGGAGCAAGCGGAATGAAGGCGCGGTGCGGGACGCAAGGTTCGACTGATCTACCAATAACGCGCTCGATACGATTTCCCCTGCCGTCGCGCCTCACCCTCACCACCAAAGTGATCTAAAATTCGGTTCTGCGCAGTCAAGGTCATTTGCTCAAGAAGTTTGCCGATTACTATACGTAGCTTCAGTATTTTGAATACAATCTGAATATTAGTGTGATGAAATAATCGGAGTAGAGACACCGCCGTTTTGCCCAGTGCTACCGCGAAATTGTGGAGCATTGCGGAGTGATCGATTCTTTAAATGAAATCGGGCCTTCACCCTCAAGACATAAGGCGGCATTTGCAATGTAGTTTCCGGTAATCACTAAACTACCCACAAACTATGCCAATAAAACAAAGCGTCACATTAAAACTCGCTCGCCTATCCTGATTTGTGTCGAAAAATATGAAGTATTGTATCAAGGGTTTATTATTAAGACCACGCTACTATCACTATGCAGGTATTTGTTATACGAAGAAATTATTTCTGTTTTGTTTTCATTAATTGGACGCAGCTTAGCAAAGCGGATGCAATCCAGATAACTTTTGCCAGTTGCTTTTTTATTATTATTGTTGATTGTTGCTTATACCAAAAGTCTTTTGTTCGTCTTTTATGATAGGCTATGCTCAATAACTTAGTTAATTTTATGGCTATGAAAATAATAATGATATTACTCAAACTCAAATACATATTACTTAACACACATTATAAATATTACTCATGATTAAGTATATATTCACAAATAATTAATGGTTTATAATTATGTAATAATAAAACTAAAATATTTAGATTTAATGTTGTTAATATTAGAAACTTACAAGACGTGTTTAGTACCTATGCCTTAGTAAATCAATAAATTTATTTTTCCTAATTATTGTTTTAAATGAACCCTTTCCAAAAAGGACCTATTGTATATTCTTATAATAATAACAACAAATAAGTAGTAAGTAGGCAATCTGCAAGAGACCAGTGGGATCTGGACAATGGCGACGACCGTCTAATATAATGAACTCAAGACTCGAGTTGTCGAGCAAAGAAATGTTCCGTTCAAGTCACTAGTCAGTTCCAAGACGAACGTGCGGTGTAACGCACGGGATACCGTTGCCCGTTGCCCACGAAAGCTTGAAGGCGCAAAAAAATATATAAATGCCGGGAAAATAAACACAGTGCACAGATGATTTAAAAATTCTTTTTTTTTTCAATTTGTGCCGTACACAGAGGTCGATGTGGAATTTTTCTCAGTTAATTTGAACTAGTGGTGAGTTAAACAGGATTATTCTATTCATCCCGTCGTCTTAGACGTTATTAAGGAACTAGTTTTCTGTTATGATCCAAATTAATTTGTTAAGCAGAACGCGTGTTGATTAGCGTTTTTCTTTCAGAAATCCGATGTTCACTCCTATTCGTTATTTAAATTATAGTTCACGTCTATATTTACGAGCAAAATTGTTTCAGTGATCTAAAATACACATACTAGTGCGATACTGCAAGTAGGTACTAATGCAATAAAAATCCGCACTTTAGGTACAGATATGAATAAAAGTTTTGCTAGTTTTACTTTATTCAAATGAATATCTATGACTGTCAGATAGACTAACAAGTTTTCACTTAGGCATCTTTTATTTATAACTACAGAAGACACCAGTTCTGGTCCTGGTTATATTAAACAGGGCTAATTTAAAAATAGGTACTCTAGTGATTCGCTAAGAGCAAAGTTGTAATCTATTTTTCTAAGAAATCAGATTTTATAATGAAATTTTATGATAACCATGTTCAAGACATCTAACGAAATACTAAAATGGTTCGAAATAAAACTTTGCAAAGACTTAAATTAATATCATACTTTTTTTTTTATTGCTTAGATGGGTGGACGATCTCACAGCCCACCTAGTGTTAAGTGGTTACTGAAGCCCATAGACATCTACAACGCAAATGCGCCACCCACCTTGAGATATGAGTTCTAAGGTCTCAAGTATAGTTAGTTACAACGGTTGCCCCACCCTTCAAACCGAAACGCATTACTGCTTCACGGCAATTTTATTTAATGAATAAAATTAGATACTTTACGGTATTTGAGAAAAGTGACCAAGGGAAGAAGCTTCGACCGGGCGGGCTTTTTTTTGTCGAGTTGTTCGGATCCTGGACAAAGGTATAGTACTTATCTTGAGAATATCAGATGTTCGACACGTATTTTATGTTCGTTTATTTTGTTTCATAGTTGCCGCTAAACGAGAAAGTCTCTCGTTTATTTTTTTAAATGGTATTCCGCGACTCACAAAAGTCAGAAACTAAGAACCTTACAATATAATATGGAAAAATTTATCGACTTCGTGTTGCCTTTTCCGTTGCATAAAGTACACAGATTAAATATGATATAATGACTAAAGCCTACATTCCCCAAAGTAGAAATTTCTTCTATGTTATTACGGGTATAAAAAACACACCTATCTAAGGCAAGGCTTACTTTAGACAGTGGGAACAGTAGTAGGGCTTCTAACCACTAGATCAAAGAAGGAATTATCATGCAACATGTGTTAGCAAACGTTTTAATTTTTTACTTTCTTTAATTTGATAACACCCATAATACTTTTAAAACACTGAGAAAAAAGATTAAGATACGCGGCTCTGTATCAGTTAAAATAAATACTGTTTTATACTCATTATTTACGGAATTTATAGGCGAACAAAATAAAATGACAATATCATCAATGTAGCCGACGTCATTTGAATATACATTCATAACTCAAAAACTACAGGTCAGTTCTTGATAAAATTTAAACGTGACTGCAGGAGTACCTACAAGTACCAGCTTTTACAAATAAAAAAATCATCAAATTTGGTTCACTTTCAAATAAAATAAGTTCTGAGGTAACAGATATAAAAAAGTACAGTCGATTTTATAACTTCCTCTACAGTAACTACTATAACTACAGTTTTTTTAAGTCGGTTAAAAGTACTGGCTATGTATAATAAATGCCTAATAAGCAAATCAGCACAAATTACCAAAGTCAGTCTTCATAATAATTGTTGAAATTTTTCAGAAATGAAAGTCATAATTTTACTATTTCAAAATGCTTCAAACTTCTAATTAAAAAAGCTAAAATTAAATGTTCTGCTTAAATCTTCCCAGCTTTTTCTAAACTGCATCCCTAACAACGTGTAGAAAAGCCGGCTATGCGTAACGCTATTCAAAAATATTCATACGATTTCATAATCATAGTAATTCTTGATCGGTATAATCATGTAATTACCAATAATCTTAACGGAATTTTGCAATCGGTTATCTAAGAAAACACGTAAGTGTATTCGTTCCGTTCCGGCAGAGTGGTTTATCGTTTATTCAACACACAGCGAACAGAAACAGGAAAAGGAAACGTATCCAACATTATAATGAGAATTTGTCCGCTTAACAAATTTATTAAAATTACATACAATCACGTACGGAGGGAATGCAACCAAAAATTACGATTGAGTAGGTAACCGTCCCCGTGCATGCAGTATTTGTTAATTGAAAAAAAAAAAAACTGACGCCCCAATTTCACCAATTTGACAACATTCCACATTGGAATCGAGTGATGAGAGATTTGATATTAAAAATATTGAATTTTTAACATTACCAAGCATTGAAGTTTTGAATTTTACTGAATTCATTTAGTACATAGTATTGTTAAATAAAATATGTTAAAAAGTATTTTACAAAAATATAACTAGTAGTACGAATTTTTGAAAATGCTACAGTTAACATGAGCTCAACAAGGTACCTACATTACGTACTTAGAAAATAAAATAAAACAGTTTGTTTCTTTGCGTTTGTGGTCTTCAGTGATTCATTGACATACAATGTTACTTTAATTTCAAGAGCATGAAATTAATGGTGTTATTGATTTTCAACATATTGGATGGTATTAATAATTATTTAATACCATTAAATTCACAATATAATAAAAAAACGTATCCCACAACATAACCCAAAAATTCACGTTAGTATGCGACTTGTCCAATTTTGGTTAATGTGGTCCAAACCACCGGTAATGACCGTTGTTGGAAGTCAAATGTTTTTTATTTCGTGAAAGTTAAATAATTAGGTACCTACACCGTCTGTGTCTTTGTGTGAGAGAAGCTCGCATTAAATATATTGCGGTAGAAATATGTGTATCGGATATAATAAATTCCAATAGTAAAATAATCGAATGAACGTTAAATCAATAAATCGCGTATGGCATAGTGCTGTGACACTTTATCTATACCTAGTATCTACGTTATAGCCGTTACAATTTCAACTTAATTGACGTTAATTAAAACCAACGGGTAGAGAAATCAGGTCGAATGCAGAGCGCATCGATACATTGCAAAAGATCCGGTGCACCAGCGCCCATTGTAACGCGGGCGTCTTCTTCGCGCCAAGAATTTGTTCTTTGTGATCGCGAAGCACATATTGTTTGCTTTACGAAACACGCTTTTACCGGTCACTAATATCCAACAAAACAATGCAGACCCTGCTTAGAAACAGTACAAGACGAATGGGTCAAGCAATTCCTCTTGTTAAGTCACGTAAGTCGAAGTACGTAAGGCCGCGCGACCATCGGAACGCAATATTTATGTTAATTCGGAAGATACGTTGCGTTCACTTTTTTAGCAAATCGAATTTTACAATGCAAAAGGAGTTCATGGACAAGTATTCTTGGCGATTAGACATACGTAATGGGGTTGAACGCGAGATTTGTAAGTAATTAACATTAGAACAACGCATTGAAACTGTCTCGTGCATCTCCAGCCTACTTTGTTTTGGGTTTTAGTTTGGGTTATTACGTGAACGTTTTGTTTAAGAGGACCATTTAAGATTCTACTTTCTAGACCGCTGTTTGAATGTAAATCTTGCGTTACGTGAGATTGTTTACCTCGAAAACATACTGATGGATGTCGAATTTTGCAATTGCGGTGATGTTTGACCGCGAGCTTGTTCGAACTCAATTCTATTATAATATTTTATTCGATTTTGATTTTATCAACATCTCCGGTTTTTTTGCAGTTTTCTTCTTGTATTAAAGTCGTTTTTAGCCTTACCGACGTATTGCTTAGCTTACTACAAAATTCAATATAATAGTTTGCTTTAATGTCTTTGCCATTTGCGTGTTATCAGTAAAATATCTATCCAAATATATGTACGAACTTTAATTGTTCTAATAATATTTGTTTAACTAGAAATACCGAATTGCATCGTAAATATAAATCAACATTCGAGATTAACAATGAGCTTCGCAAATTTTAATGCACTGATAGTTTTGTCGACTAATTGCCTGTCTTATTAAAATATAAGTTAGGTAATATTAAACGTGCCATTGAAATGGAGATTGGCTTGCTTCGAATGCTCTTCACACGGACGCACGCTTTCGCAGATTACGCAAACTGTTACCACGTACTATAACTACATTTATTTCGATGATAAAAGGGAAATTTTTATTTTCGGAAAATTTTAGATTTTACATTTTAAAACACTTTCCCAGATGATGTATAATTTCTGTCCCAAATTAATGTTTCAAGCTTTTTAATGCACAAATTAACTGCCTAATAATTACCGGAGGATTGTTCTGGTACCACGGGATGAGAACTTTTGACACAGCCCAAGTTGTACAGTAAGCTGCATCGTAGAAATTGCTTTTTGCAAATTTGGACCGAACGCGTATTGCTTCACAACAAGAATACCAATTCAATTGTTGCAGATAATCCTCCACTAATAGGTACGTAGGTAAGAAATTTGCAGCAGTAGAGTTTGGCAGGAAATTAAGTGCTAAGTCGTCTTGGTCTAAAGAATAAGGCCCTTCGTACACAAGGCTACGCAAATCTTCG
Organism: Bombyx mori; assembly: GCF_030269925.1. NCBI lineage: Eukaryota > Metazoa > Arthropoda > Insecta > Lepidoptera > Bombycidae > Bombyx > Bombyx mori. Next base: position 11,206,752 of record NC_085124.1, on the reverse strand, counting down.
ATACTCGACGATTTTAGTCTCCAAGCGATTACCGCCATACAAATCCATTGAGGTTCGTACACGAGTCGCGTCGCCGATAATCGTCCCGCGACTCGCGTCGTGCCAATCGCGCGCGACCTGCCTGTCGAAATCTTCGCTACATAAGTCTCGGCGATTTCCAAGATAGCGGAGCAATTTTTTAATATTACATTTATTTCTGAGGTGGAAAAATATCCGATGTTGTAAGCCGGATTGCCGACGCTGTTGTTGTGATCTAGGATCATTATCTAGCGTACCAGATATCCGTATCCACTAAACCATAAACAATACAACAAGTAATATCTGATGTTAAATTAATGGTATAGTGACTAAATAGGCAACTCGCGTCTTGCAATTCATTGTCGTGTGTACGGACCGTGCGCTACTCGATACTCGCGACTTGATACTAATGTCGTTGACAACATTAGTATTGAATATTTGCGTAGCCTTGTGTACGAAGGGCCTAAGACGTCCGGTGCATTCGTGTTGAGCGATGCACCGGTGTTCGAATCTCAGGCGGGTACCAATTTTTCTAATGAAATACGTACTCGACAAATGTACACGATTGACTTCCACGGTGAAGGAGTAACATCGTGTAATAAAAATCAAACCCGCAAAATTATAATTTGCTTACGGGTGCTAGGACCTCTTGTGAGTCCGCGCGGGTGGGTACCACCACCCTGCCTATTTCTGCCGTGAAGCAGTAATGCGTTTCGGTTTGAAGGGTGAGGCAGCCGTTGTAACTATACTTGAGACCTTAGCACTTGTATCTCAAGGTGGGTGGCGCATTTACATTGCAGATGTCTATGGGCTCCAGTAACCACTTAACACCAGGTGGGCTGTGAGCTCGTCAACCCATCTAAGCAATAAATTTTTTTTAAAAATCTTGATAATGCTACGGCTGACTCACGGAGAATCCGTTTCAAGAACTCGAAATGGTCGGTACTTCACATCCCTGCTACCTATTTACTAAATATGTACTAGAAATACCTTGCTGTGCCGTTGTACTGTTAAAAATGAGACTCAGATCTCATGTCACAAGCCGTGAGCTCGTCCACATATTTAAGCATTAAATAAATAAAAACACACACACACACACAATCAAATATGTATATACATATACATACCTATATATACAATTATATATTTTTGTATGTGCTTGTTTGTGTCTCGTGTCTACATTTATTGCCTTTATTGGAATATATATGTATGTATATAGGTATTTGTGTGTTAAATTTATGTTTCAATGCGTATACCATTATTTTATGTTCTGCTTACAAAGTTTCATAGTCAAATATCGATATATTTTTTTCATCGAATAAGCTGCGTGGTGTACGCAAGGTCGCAACGAAAGAGGACACTTCGTTTGAATCGATGTTTTTGTTCGTTTAATTGCCATCATTAATTCTGTAATTCATGATTGTAAGCTTTTGAGCGTGATGCACGAATGTTGAGTAAGGATTTAAAAAGGTAAAGAAGTACTCATTACTAAATACTCGGGAGCCAGTTTGGTGGGAATTCTACTAGACATTGATTTACTAAAAATTCTTACTTTCCGAAAGCATGACATATGACAGTTAAGACATTTTCTTATAGACAGTTTTTCTGGAAGATCATTTGGACGTTTCTTATATTTGTTTTCTGCATTGGTAACTACTTTTATTATTAAAATTGCATTATTTGTGGTAAGGTGTATTGTGGGTCCGCACAGGTAGGTATCGGCGTCCAACGCATTTCAGCTGCGAAGCAACCGTGTTTTCCGATTTGTAGGGTTCCGATTTGCGCTAATTAATTTCGAAGTCACATTACAGGATGGGCGGCAGTAATCATGTTATGATGTCTATGGATTCTAGGATCCACTTAACACTAATAAGGCCCTCAGTCGTTCATTCATTAAACACGTAAAAGTAGTGCTTGTAATAGGTATTTAAATTTGAAATTTTGACCGAATTAACGTACCAACGTTTATGAGCTTTGGTTTTCGGTCGGCACCAGATGAGCGAGCAAACGCAAACAACAAAAGACAAATGAGGTGGTTTTCTAGAAACAACATCACCGTTCATATTACAAATAAATGTATGATCAATTTTTGGGGTAACTCGAACAAAACCGTTAAAAAAGTACTTAGCGTATCTAATCATTGCATGGTATTATGTATTTGCGTTGATTACGAACGGTGAACATCAGAAGACTCATTTCCTTGGTTGTAGCACTAAAAAATGACGGTTAGTGAAGCAAGACATTCCTTGGATGCGGGGCGGACTCGCTCCTACTGTCCGTATAACGGTGATCCCATTAGATGCCGGCTATGCGGATGTATACGAGGACTAGCACCTATTTACTGAACGTATGGCAGAACCGTAAGCTACATTTACAAGTGTGCTCATGTTAGTCGGTCCCGACATGTCAATATTTATCAGGCATGCCGTGGTTAGGGCTTTTTAAAACAACATTATCGCTATTGAAAACGTGAAACAAAGATGACCGGAAGCGAAAAAGGGTTCTTGGATTTTTTTAATTAATCAAAATTTGAGCACATGCGTTTAGTTTCAGAAAAATACTCTGTTTGTATCTAGTGTTGTGTGATTAATACCACTTTTACGACTTAATCTCGCATTTACTATTTTCATTTTGTTAATTAAGGTTTAATTTCGCGTTTATTATTTTCATTTTATTATTCCTACGTTTTTAACTGTTTGCAAGTAATCGTGGTCACGGACGACCATGGTGTTGTTCGTCTCTTGCTGTTAGTTCTTCCTATCTACAAAGAATGTCAAGAAATAATTCTTATAGAAAATATGACGGTAGTTAGCAAAATAATATTTTAATGAGATTAATTTGTATATAAAAGTAATCTACATTATGTTCTTATCCCGCGGGTACTGTCGAAATTCGTGATTCAAATATAATTATTCACACTCCTCAACTATTGTCATACGATAATAAACTTCTTAATAGGCCTAGTTTCAACTTGAGTATAGTACTATCGTTAGATATTCTGGTGATGACATAATCTGTATATTTATTTTTACTGGTGGTAGAGTGCATTGAACCTGCACGGGGCTGATGCAGCCATTATTCCTATTTCTTCTTCTTCTGCAAAATTTCGACCTCAAAAGTCCGTTTGTTAATAAATGCAATTAAAAATAAACTTCCTGCTAGTATAACAATATTTAACGATAAAACAATACGATCCGGCTCAAAAACAGACAATCTCGTTACAAAATTCCATAAACGGTATCTAAATAGCGGACTAAAATGGCTACAGTGCATTTATGTTATCAATTCAATAACCCATTGTAACCGAGTATAAAGCTCTGGAAATTACTATCTTAGATCAGGTGTACTATTAGTTGTGTGGTAGAAAGTTTATAACAAAATAAACAAAAATTAAGATTCTCACTTCCTAGTTGGGATCCATTTGAAACAGTCGTTTGTAAAATAAACGGAACAAAATCATTGTTATTAGATATCAAATATTATGAAAAGCCTTTTTTTTCATTTTGCAGGCAATGAACAGAAAGTCAAAGACAAAAGAATTTATTACTGAAATTTCCATTATCGTCCATAGTTGCTAAAAAAAGATATAGTGTTACGATTACCATGAGTCGTAAGCATAATTAAAAATATTTTTACAACTTAGACCCCCGTTCACAATTTTCGTCTACGACTAAGTGGAATATAAGAAACGTGAGATTAAAACGGTAAAAGTAATTTGTTCAAAAATATTTTACAATATAAACATATGAATCTTGCTAAATTACCAATCTTTAATCGTGGAAATCGTGGAAAAATTTAAACGTACAGTTCAAAACAAATTAATTGTGTTTACTCTATGGCCATTATTTTTCCCGCCACCTGAATTCGAAACACGTCAAATTCTTCCATGTTTGATAATGTCAAAGATTTTTGCAGATTAGTTTTACTAATATTTCAAAATACCAAGTACGATCCTGCATGGAAGATGCGAGTTTAAAACAATGCGTTCAGGTTGATTGCACTTGACTATGAACAAGGTTCGCTATACCGCGGGCTCTGTACTTCCGCAATCGGTATCAAGGTTGTAGCGCTGAGTTAGCTATCTTCTGTTCAACGTGAAAGTACGCTTTATTCGATTATAAAGGCTACTAAAAAATATAATATACAGTAACCGCAGCTGTTGCTCAGCGATGTCGTGATTCCGCTCAATTAACAAAAAAAAAAATAGGTTGTCTAAAATGTAGGTATACATTGAATGCCCCTTGAGCCAATATCCTCAAAAAGTCTCGCTTTCATTTGTTTCAGTTTGTTTCTAGTTATTATTTTGACCAATACCATCTTTTAGCATCGGTTTTAGAGAAGAACTCCCCTTCACGGTATATCCTGAGACATATCACGTGTCGAAATTAGCAGGGATTCCTTTACGACAGGCCGTAGTTTGTTTAAACTTGCTTAATCGATAATCTGTATTTTAAAATGATTTTATTCTCAAACAATATTAATGATGTTTATAATTAAGAACGAACTCGCGATATTGATAATTGACCTTTTGACATCAAACGAAAAAATACGTCATAAGTTTGAAATCGAATACGAGATTGTTTAGCATTTAATAAAAACGTCTTTTCACAAAGATTATTTAAGGGCTTTTCTAGAAAACATTTTGAGACAGAATGGACAGAGCTTAATTGGAACCTAATTGGACGGAATTGTATTGAGTTTTAGCCTGATCTATAACTGTTTAGGTATCGCATGAACGCGAAGATTTAGCTATGGATAAATTTTATTGCAGCAATTGTTTGGATAATTAATACGTCGAGTGATGTTCTGTGCAGTAAACGAAGGTTGTAACCTTGCTGAAGCCCGCAATAATTGATATTAGCGTTCTATACATGAAGTTTATTGCCTTGGATGGAAACATGGATTTTATACTATCGCTAATCGTTACAAATCTTGGGATACAAATGAGGTCTCAATTACGTCTATCAGAAATGAGAAAGGCTTCATAGTTAGGCTTTCCAGTGCCCCTGGCATTGCTGACTTCAATGAGCCACGTTAAATGCCATCAGGTGGACCGTAAGTTCGTCCTGTCTACAAGGGCAATAAAAAATATAATATTATGAATTAAATGTGAACCGTACCGAACAGTAATAAAATTAAATGATAAGCGTTTGTATTTGTTAAATTACAATCGTATAGAATTGTTAATTATTAATCATTTCAAAACTGATATCGTTACTGATTCAATTTGAGTTAACTATTACGCGTTCGAGAACATTAAAAAACTCGCACTAAGGACGTTGTGCCTTTATTTGTTTGTCAAAAAACCTCGTAATTTTGTACTGACAAACATCGTTCATTTAAATTATTCACAAGATCTAATTGATTGAAATGAAGCGAATATCGAGCGATGCAAATGAGAAAGTACCTAGTCAGGTCATAAATTCTGTCACATGTTTAATGTAAAATAATTGAAACAAGTTTATTCATTATGTAACCATTCATATACCAAAATGAACTTAACAAAACATAGATTCTTATGACACTAAAGTTTATTCAAAATGACCTCCGTGATTTTGAATACAGGCCTTCAATCTGCGCCGCCAGTCGTCTATCGCAGCACGAACGAGGTCCATGTCAATATCGGCGGTTGCCTTAATCAAGGATGTCTTGAGTCAATCCAAATTGGGATGAGGCTTTGAGCACGCCTTTTCCTCCAAGTGTTGCCATATCTTGTAATCTAACGGATTCAAATCTGGACTGGAGGAGGGCCAGTCTTCGTGCCGGATGAAGTCGATTTCACGCGCCGCCAGCCAGTCTTGTGTGCTCTTCGCTCTATGAGCTGGCGCCGAATCTTGTTGGAATACCCACTGCAACAGGCACTGGGTATTGAACATGGTATGAGAAACAGGTTCCACAAGGTTCGTCAGGACTGTATTTTGATACACAACTGCATTCGTTTTTACACCTTTCTCACAAAAATGTACCTCTGTTAAGCCCCAATAAGAACTCCCAACCATACCAACCAACCAAATAAGAGTTCAACGGTTCATATTTTCAAGATTAATACTTTTGCGAGTCCAAGCCATTCACGGAGTTAATTTTTAATTATGTTCTCACGAGCTTCCTGATCGTAATCTTGCTTCGTTTGTACGTACTGACAGTTTTTTTTTCCCGACGGTTTGCCATTTCATTTCAGTACATTCACCGTTTTAATAAGCACGCTAAATCTAAATTGTTTGTTTTCGACTTAGATTTTAATTTTTGACTGTTACGTTACCTTTTCTTCTGAATGTTGTAGGTACTTCTGTTGGAATGAGTTCACTTTAAGCCGGGTTTTTTTCAGTACCCATTGTATCTCATGTTTTATCGAAACACTTAGAAACAACAGCTTAAATTCTGCTCGTCGCCTAGCTATACTGTTGTTGTACTCTACTACTGTACTGTACTCAACTCCTACTATTGGCAAATAGGAATTAGAACATAGTATTAGGTTTTTGTGGCAAAAATATGCAGAACGTTGGTGCAAACATACCTGAGAATATGGTATGAATACAAATTACGTTCTTCCACATAATACATTCGAAAATTTATTCTAAAATTTTAATAACCATTTGAGAATAATAAACGCGAGATTAAACCGTAAATGTGGTGTATATTTTAAAACTATAATTTATTTCATAAAGTGAATTAACATTATGTAGCAAACCGACCGGTACGTCACTCTCGCGGCCGTATGCCCGCTCGCTATACATAGTTAGTATCTATGTCAATCTTGTAACAGTGTATAATCTATGTTCCGGGCGCTTCCGTTTTGAGTGTGAATAGCGTGCGCCCGCGTCTAAATGTAATTATTGTTTAAAACTGAAAATTGTTTGTGATAAAGGAAGATTAAAATTCGAAATTCGATATTGGTGACTAACCCATAGTTTTAAATACCCCTGAGATCTACCCCTCACTATATCTGGCTGCCCAACGTTTCCTAATTTTTTTCTTGCTTGGACTAACAAAATGGCGCGCACGCTTTTGTGAAAAATTTGCTAACTATTGTATGCTGTTGGTGCTTAATTGTAAAGAATGCCTTTAACTAGAAATCAAGATCGCCAGCAACGTCGCGAAGACGACGTTATTCCTGCTGCAGATGCAAATGCCAACGAAAATCACGAGGAGCATGATAGCCCCCATGATCGCCCCCACGCCGAATCACGTAGCAACAATTCTACGTTCAACCTGGATGATGTTTCAGCGTTGATGGCCTCGCTGCAACGTTCGCAGGCCGAAACATTTAAGAACATTATGTCGTACGTGATGGAACAAAGATCGTCGACTCCGGCACCTCCGCCGATGCCCCCAGTGAACGTAGATGGTACCTTGGCGCGTTGCAGAGCTTCTTTCAGCGGTGCACCTGGTGAATCTGTTGAGGCCTTTATAGATGCAATTGAAAGTTATACAGAATGCGTTCAAGTATCTGACGCTAACATCATACGAGGCCTAGCCATGCTTTTGTCTGCTGACGCAGCTACGTGGTGGCTAGGATTAAAGCATCACATCTCCACTTGGAACGAAGCCAAAGAAAATTTAATATATGCATATGGCACCCGCCTTCCACCACATAGAATATATTTGGAAATATTTGCTTCCCCGCAGGATAACGAAAACACAGACAAGTTTGTTGCTCGTATTCGTGCGCTTATGGCAAAGCTACCGCGGGATGATATTACTGAAAAAGTACAACTTGATATGATATACGGGTTGCTTCATAATAGAATACGCACAAGATTGCGCCGTGAAGAAATCACATCTTTCAATTCATTATTAAACCATGCTCGGAATATAGAAGATTCGATAGAGGAGACTCAATCGAGACCAGTGTCGTCCACTAGTGGTGTGCGTTCGATCCGTGCCCTGCCGGCCCAGGCTGCGAGTCGGCCTGAACCGTGCGCCGCTCGTGCGAGGGCCCCGGCGCCGCGCGCGCGCTTTCCAAACTCCGCCGCGGCCGTCGTGCCCGCCACCGCTGTGCCTGTCGCTGTCGCCCAGCCTGCCGCTGCCACGCCTGCCGCTGCTGTGCCAGGTTCTGCAGAGCAATTCGTGACCACGAAGAAACAGCGTCCAGTGTGCTCCTACTGCAAACGGTTTGGACATGCACGGAAACAGTGCCGTAAGTTAAACAACCGAGGTGAGCAAAGTCAATCTAACTTTTCCGAGGGTGTGCAAAATGACAATAATGCGTTTTATAGTGTTCAGTGTAATGTTAATAACACAATTAGTTCTAATTTACCTGTTCAGAATGCAATGTATGATGTTAAGCAGCATGACAAAAATAATTTTCTGAGTAATTTTGAATGTCAAAATTTTTGTAACCGGGATGCAAATATTAATTATGCTACCATTAACAGAGGCCCTACTTCCAGAAAATCTTATTTTCATGCCTGTAATGATTCTGTGTCAAAGAATATTAACTGTAATTGCACTAGTAATAATGAGATGCCAACCTTTTGTGATTCTCATGTTTTATATAATCAGGATGTTCGGACAAAGTGTAAAAATTTAAATATTTGTTATAACCAGGGAACTAGACCTAAATGTAAGAACTCAATTTTACCTTATAATCAAATAATTGAACCAAATTGTAATAATTTAAAATTTTCAACTAACCATGACTGTGACACAAAAGGCAGTAAGTGTAATTTTGGAAAAATTAACGAATGTGTGGAAATTGATAATTGTTTGAATTTTAATTATTGTACATGTGAGGGAAGTGTTGTAGCATCCGTGTACGACCGTGAGAGTGATAATAGGTATTTACATTTACGGCCTATTTTCAAAATTCAAGTTCTCGGTAAACATGGTACTGCACTTATAGATACAGCAGCTAAGCATTGTATTGCTGGTCACACGCTGTATGCTCTCCTTCTGCATAAGGGTCACCCTCTTACTCCCTCCACTAGGCGAGTCAAACTTGCTGATGGGCATGTTCGGAATATGGATGTATTGACAACCATATTACCAGTGAGGTTAGAACACATAGTGATTAATATTCCATTTATAATCTTCCCTGATTCTAATGATAATGAAACTCTATTGGGTATTGATTTTATTAATGCTGCCAAAGTTATTATTGATTTTCATCGTCATGAATGGTATTTTAGTACTGATGCTAAGGTGCATTATAAATTACTTTTTGAACCTATGTCTCGTGGTGTGTGCATAGCTTCTACTAACATGCTTCGGGATGATGAAGGCATGCACTTGCAATCAGCTGAGCGCCAAGCATTATGAGTTCCTTATTCGGCATGAAAGTATTTTTACAGCAGGGGGAGGTCCGACACCATTCATAGAACATTGCATAGACACCGGAGATCACCCCCCGATAGCTGTGCCGCCCTATCGCCTTAACCCTTCCAAGAAGGAGACGATGAAGAATGAAATAGAGAAGATGCTGGCAGATGACATCATTGAAGAGTGCGAATCCGCCTGGTGCTCTCCTGCATTGATGATACCGAAGTCCAATGGTAATGTAAGATTCTGCATGGATTACAGGCGCTTAAATGAAGTAACCAAATCGGATACTTACCCACTCCCACGCATTGATGATCTTCTCCAGAGTACGAAGAAGAATTGTTACATGACCACAATAGACCTTCGTTCTTCATATTGGCAAGTTATGGTCCGAGAAGCAGACAGAGACAAAACAGCTTTTGTCTGCCCCCTAGGCACTTACCGTTTTAAAAGAATGCCGTTCGGCTTGAAGAATGCGCCGGCGACTTTCCAAAGGCTTATTGATCGTCTACGCTCCTGTGCTGCTTTGAAGGATGTTACAGTACTTGCTTATCTAGACGATTTGTTAATTATTTCAGAAGGATTCCAGCAACACCTACAAGATCTGGAAGCTGTTTTTAGTCGTTTGTCTGAATTTAAACTTCACGTAAACAGAGAGAAGTGCACTTTTGCCAAAGAAAGGGTCCGTTATCTGGGCCACGTCATCACTCCAGACGGTGTGTCTCCTGACCCTGAGAAGGTCAGTGCTGTCCTTAATATGCTGGAACCATCTAACCTAAAACATTTAAGAACTTTTCTCCAAACATGCTCTTGGTTCAGGAAGTTTATTCCAAACTTTTCAAAGATAGCAGAACCGCTTACTCGACTGACCAAGAAGAATTACACATGGAGCTGGGGACCTGAACAAACACAGGCATTCAAAGAATTGAAGCGTCTGCTGACCACGGCGCCCGTACTTGTTCAAGCGAATTTTAAACAACCCTTAGTACTGCGTACCGACGCGAGCAACTATGCACTTGGCGCAGTTTTAGCTCAAGGGGAAGGCAAGGACGAAAGGCCTATCGAGTATGCTAGCCGCCTACTCACCGCAGCGGAGCGCAACTACTCTACTACAGAACGGGAAGCGCTTGCTGTAGTCTGGGCCGTGGAGCGTTTCAGGCCATACCTCGACGGCCAACCAATTATTATAGGCAGTGACCACCAACCCTTGCGTTGGTTGCTTTCTTTAAAGTCTCCTGCTGGTAGGTTGGTCCGTTGGGCGCTTAAACTCCAAGAATTTGACATCAGATTCGAGTACACCCCAGGAAAAGCTAACGTTGTCGCTGACACGTTAAGTAGACCGATCTGTTCCAACGAAACACAAAATAACTGCGGCATCTGTTCTGTCATTTGCGACCTGCCCACCAAGTCACCTACCCAGTTACGTCAAGACCAGTTGACTGATCCGGAAATACAGAAGATCGTCACAGAACTGGAAGGAGTGGATGAACTTGCTGCTAAAAGATGGTCAGAAAGAGGATTTCTAATGGAACAAGGTGTTTTATATCGACTTAATCCGGATTCTGATGCCGAGGCCCCACAATTAGTCATTCCTGCCCATCAAGTGACCGACGTTCTCAAAGAGCTTCACGATGCCCCTACCGCTGGACATGCAGGAATTGACCGGACTTACCAACAAGTCTCACGTCTGTTCTACTTCACAGGAATGAGAAGAATCATAACCGACTATGTAAAGGCATGTATCCATTGTCAACGCTATAAGGCTGCTAATACCAAGCCTCCAGGTCTATTGCAGACGCCGGTGATGAACCAGCGCAACGAGGTCTTGGCAGTTGATCTTTTCGGCCCGTTGCCACCTGGAAAACAGGGGGAGCGTTGGATCTTGCTTATAGAAGATACTGCTACGAGGTGGACAGAACTTTTCCCATTGAAGGAAGCTACTGCTGAGGCGTGTGCACATGTCCTCATAGAGGAGTATTTTATGAGGTTCGGTCTTCCACGCCGACTAGTTTCTGATAATGGCGTACAATTTATTTCGGCAGTCATGCGTCAATGCATGTCCATCCTGGGGATAAAGCAAAACCTTATCCCTCTCTATCACCCAGAAGCAAACCCCGCCGAACGTAAAAACAGAGATCTTAAGACTTTATTAGCACAACTCGTGGAATGTGACCACACTTCCTGGCCAAACATGTTACCAGTGATTCGATTCGCTCTTAATAACGCTAAATGTCGCACCACAGGTATGTCACCTGCTTACTTGTCATTTGGCAGAGAGATGAGGTCCCCCACAGAAGTCGCCCATGACCTTCGTGCTGTTCTAGACAAAGATAACTTTGTTCCCCAAATAACTCCCTATCTCAGGAAATTTGTTAACTCCTTTTCAGCGGTGCGCGAACGTGTAGAGACGCTTCAAGATAAAGCTAAAGGGTATGCTGATCGTTCGAGACGGCCCATTGAAACATTCAACGAAGGTGACATGGTTCTCATCAAATCACACGTCCTCAGTAAGAGCGCTAAGAGCCTTACTTCTAAGTTTGTTCCAAAACGCGATGGTCCGTATCGCATCGTTAAAAAGGTCAGCCCTACTACTTACCACGTCGCGCATGTTGACAAACCTGATGAAGTTTTAGGGAAATATCATGTGAACGATCTCACTCTATACCGTGAGAATCAGAGTGATGCTCTTCCGCGGCCGGTGATGCCTAAAAAGAAACGTGGTCGTCCCCCAAATAATGTTAAAACAGATTCTCGAGTTCCAGGGCATATGACGACACGGCATGCTGAAGCTCCACGTCTTTCTCCCGCAGCTGGTGGTATGGTTGGTCTTGCGCCTGTCCCTCAGCCCAGTAGTAATGAGATGCTAGTCCAGGAGCGAGGGCGTCCTCCAGGACTAGAGGGGGAGTATGTAGCAAACCGACCGGTACGTCACTCTCGCGGCCGTATGCCCGCTCGCTATACATAGTTAGTATCTATGTCAATCTTGTAACAGTGTATAATCTATGTTCCGGGCGCTTCCGTTTTGAGTGTGAATAGCGTGCGCCCGCGTCTAAATGTAATTATTGTTTAAAACTGAAAATTGTTTGTGATAAAGGAAGATTAAAATTCGAAATTCGATATTGGTGACTAACCCATAGTTTTAAATACCCCTGAGATCTACCCCTCACTATAATTATCATTTGTTTGTGAAGCTACAGTATTTTGACTACTAATTACGTTGTATATAAAGAAAAGTATAATAGCAATGAAAAACGATAATTTTCTGTATTATTTTAGGCCACGTTAGGTAAGTACCATAAATACAGATTGTCATTGATTTTCGTGTGAAATACTTGGAATTCTGGAAGCTTCTCTCCTCAGTACCTTCACTAACGGTTAGTCCCTTCCAGTTTCTTAAACTAGTAGGTAAAGTAAATTTCGAAGCGCCTTCATAAATTAACATAAGCGCTCCCTTGTTTGTTCACAGATTGTCGGTTACGTGCACACGAGAATTTGTTTATGTATGTCAAACTATAGTATTTGTTTTCGAAGACAATAAAACTTAGTGTTGCTATATATTATAATAGTGCAAGGCTTTGATCTTAAATTATCAAAAATATAATAAACTCTTTACCAATATAGATTTTAACAAAATCGTTTTTGGCATTAGTAATGAAACGGCAAATTAAACGAAGCTGTTTTAAAAGTGTAATTTATAATTGATTATCCTAAATGGAACACCATTGTTTATTTGCAAAGCTCTATATTAATATTTGTTTATTAATCACATACTTCGTAACCACATAATCTAAAGCAAATGCTGATAGCGGACGCCTTCTCAGTAAGCGCGAGTTTGTAGATCCTGTGCGTCAATTGAACTTTAATTATTACATGCTGCCCGCTCCGGCTCCGTTCGGGTCTTTAAGAAAAATTTAAACGATATTTGACGGTTTAAAAAAAAAAAAAAGAACACTTATTGCCGCATAAATATAATAGTTAGACGTATGCTGTCGAGACACTTTTTTAAATAATAATGTGTTCTACAAAGTCGTACTACATTTTATTTTATCATCAATAGTTTTCACAGGGCACGCGATGTAAAGAATATTTTAAGTAATTTTTTTACACCTTGGGTTATATTATTGGAGATTTAGTAAGGATTCCTAATTTTTTTCAAAAAAGATTATAGCAGAAGTCACTCGGGAATAGTGTAGCTTCCAAACTGAAAGAATTTTTCAAATCGGTTCAGTAGTTTCGGAGCCTATTCAATACAAACAAACAAAGAAATCTTTCCTTTTTATAATTTTATATAATAATATAATAATAATAGTATAGATTATTACATTGAGTGCTTCGCAAAAATCTTCGATCAACAGTTACTATTGTTGATCGAAGACAAAAATGTTGGTAAAAGTTTCAAATTTTATAATCGCGATTTCTTAAATAATACGCATCAAAATTACTAACAATATCTACATTTTCCGTAACAGTCACCCGATATTCGTAACACGACCGGTCCTAACATTTTAATATTACAGTGTAACACATTTTTTTTTTATAAATCTCATCTATCCGTTTATGATATTGAGAATTCAAACAGCTATCTCGGCTCACATGCAATTGAGCCATAAATCATCGCAGCTCACAGAATTCCATGTACAAGCAATCTTATAAATCTGTGTTAGGCCAGAATACTCTGAGCCGAGTCGTAAAGCAGTTTCAGCTTGTCATCGCGACACGGTCACGGCCAGCTAACGGTTAGCCCTAGAAAAGGGACGCCACTCACGCTGTTACAGTAACGCTACTTATCGGTAACGTAACGCTTGGGATGTTTCTAGTGCTTTTATCGAACTAGTCCCTAACGGCACCTCTATAGAACAGTAACGAACGCGGATTGTTTTATGCATTAAGTCACAATTACAAGCACATCCCATTTTAGTGACGAAGTGTTTTAAATTGTTTTAACATGTCAATACCTTGAATGTCAGTCGATTTGCTCGTTGCGTTTGTAATTTTTTGCACATGTTTTTGTAACGAAATCACCTCCCGCCTACCGGTCACATTTTCGTAGAAAGTTGTTATGCTTCTGAACAATAAGCAATCACGTAGTATCAATCGTATCTTGCTCCTATTTCATACCTTTCCCGACTTTCTCCAATTAGACACGAGCTCGAGAATCTTTGGGTCACAGGCACGGGGTCGGCCCGCTGTGCACATACTAATCAATAACAAGCACTCGCTTCACAGCTTTGAACTTTAAAACAATAGGCACAAGGTCGTTTCACCTGAAACTATGAGGGCGTTCCTAAAGAGATGTACTGTTTTTGATACGTGATTGGAGTGAAGAATCATATGAAGTGAGTTAGGGGGACGATGACATTCGATTGTAATGACTCTTTGAAGTTGTCCATAGAGATGATAAAAATCGTATAACCAACTGCATTTGACCTTTCAGCTTTAGTTTTTTTGGTTCCGAATTTGATTGGCTCGGTGATGGAGTAGTTAGCGCCTCTGGCTGTTGCCCGAGGGCCGTTGGTTCGATTCCCACATCAGGCAAACATTCGTATGATGAACAGGTTTGTTTGCTCTTTGTCGGAGTGTTTATTATCTATATATGTATGTATATTTAAACGTATGTACATAAAAAATAACTCAGCAGATAGTCTTTCTAAGGTTTGCAATTCTAATAATATATGCTCATTGTGCAACGTAAATATTTATAATAACATAATCTGTGGTCTTATAATTGACATCTCTAAGCGTAAAATTATAGATATTAATTACAATACCAATCGTTCATCGTTCATTACAATACGTCTGTATTTTACATCTACGTCGTTTTACTGTACTGCTTTTGAGGGAAAAGAGTTTTGAATACATTTCGATAAACATTCTATTGGTGGTACATAACCATAAGCAATTAAACTCGATAGAGGATCTACTACGAACTGTGGTATTAAAAAAAACCCGCCTGAGACATTAATAGTACCGGTGACAGTGACCGTTAGCATTACATATTAGCTAATAAGTCAAAAGATAATTATCAAAACGGAAGATAACGTAATACTGATATAAACACCGTAAGATACCGAGACCGTATCTTAAGTTTATGGTTCAATAAATTCACTTTTGTATTTACGACTTCCCATATTTAATACATCAAGATCGAGAATATTAATTGAACATTATGAAACACGAGAGAAAGAGAGAGGCCTTTTACGTAGAACGTTTAAGGCACCATTTTGTTTACTTTATTAATTTTCACAAAATACGTACCTACGTAAGTATTATCATAACGTTTACTAAAAAGTAGCTTGCTTGTTATGTAAAAATCATAATAATTACATAAATGTTTCACTTTTTTTTTGGACCCAACACTAAGTGTTATTTGCCACTTTCAAAATAAATATTTCATATTGTATAATGAAAGTTTCCAGAATTAAAAAAAAAAATATTTTTTTTTTTGTTTCGTACGTGTCAACTCCTTTTGCCTCTAATCCTGATATAATAGTTCCGGACCCCTAAGTAGCAGAATGAGGCGGGTATTCAATGTTCGTAAATCGTAGTCTATTGATATTAAGTGCCGATATCGAACCTCTTTCGTTGTAAATTAATTGTGAAGCTTTTGTTGACTATTTAACTTTATACTTGTTCCGTAGACAAGATCTCTAGTCGAATTTCCAGACCCGTTCAATATTATTGGAAGTCTATAACCAAGAATATTCAAAAGTTCAATCAACTACTTATGTTGATCAATTTCAAAAAGGGATTAAAACCCCGATTTTGAAACATTATTGATTGGTGCTCCGCTTGTGTTGGTCTTAGCGTAGGGCGTACGTTGTTGGCATTTCGAATGTAATGTTCATTTTACCACAATGTTCTTTTTGATTAGAAACTATTATATAATTACTGATTGTATAAGTAAAAATAATAAATAAGTAAGTAAATAAAAAGCAATAACAAACATTAGAAAATAGCTTGGATAAATAAAATAATTAAATCATATTAATTTATTTGATCTAATTAATAGAGTTTTAATCTAGTTTTAATATAATTAATGACTAACTTGTATCGTCAGTAAAATCAGCTCTAAATTAATTGAATGTAACTTTAATTTATTGACGTTGACTAATTAAGTCTAATGATGATGATGAACATAACATGTATTCGTATTAAAATGCTTGATAAAATTAGATTGTCATCGCTTAATACTCGTATAACTCGAATCTGAAATACAATGTCCAGTATAAAAATAAAAGCGAAAATCTTCGGAAGTCAACGCGTCCCGAAAATATGTCCCGAATGTCTCGAAAATATCAGCTTTTTTGTGTTTTTGTAACACGTACTTTTTTCTCTTACAACATGAAACAAACTTATTAGATTAATGTATTTGTTTTTTGAACGGTGCTAAATAAACGCGGGTGTTCTTTTTTTAATTTGGAATTCTTTTTCGACCTCTTTTCGAATTCCATTTTTGAGTTCTACAAAGATATATCCTCGACCACGCGGCTTGCCTAAGCAGAATTCTACTGCGCTCAGCTTTCTTTCTTTCTCAGATAGTACGGTAAAATACTTAAGTAAAATACTTAGGATTTTATGACCTGGTTACTAAGATCTTTAAGTCATGTCTTATTTTAATTCTTATTTTCATGATATGGAGTGAAATGAAATGAAATGAAGATGATTAATTTGAGATAATAATCAACTGGGATGAAATTAAATGAAATTAGATGAGATGATATGGGATGAAATATAATCTCAGTAAAATGGTGGTCATTTACTCAGATTTTTTCAGTGAATTTTTTGGAGAATACCGAGAAGTTACGTCCAGCTGCTTTGTTTCATTTTCCCACATTTGTGCACTTGCACAGATATTAAACAGTTAATAAACCACCGTTATTACACATTTGAACCTGAACACTGAATAAATAAAATAAAACAAATCACACAATTTCACTCCTCGCGTTCCCGCCAAAAAGTCGTAAAATACTCTATTGTATACCCACAGACTATATATAATTATAGTTTGACGAATACATCGACCATGAAAGGAAACAAAATCGATTGGAATGTCGTAACAATGAAAGTAAATTTTAGTCCTCAACAGAAAATAGTTTGCGAGATTTATTTAACACCGAACCATCCTAGTCGTTGAGAATATAATAAGATGCTAGAACTGGGTTCTGTCAACAACCTCATAGCGACCTCGCGACAGTTATCGTCACTGACGTAACGGCTGTTGAGCACATGTGAATCCGGCGGAACACTTTCACTCTCACACCTTCGTCTCATTGTTATATCATTATAGGTTTACTTGGTCTATCACAGTACTGGCGGGTCCACTGCACAATTAATTTTCACAAAAACACTTGATTACGTCAATGATGCTTTGTAGATTTAAATGTGGGATCTATAATGCTAAAGTTATGCTAGGGTTCTCACTTAATATTCGCAATGGACTCCGTAATGAAAAATATGGTACCCTGCTCGTGTCTAAGATTTGTATTTCTCTTTTTCAATTTTTCAGCCAATATTTTATGCGTCATAATTTGGGAGTGCAGATTTGGCAGAAAATAACGCAAAGCTAAATGTAGGTAACGCAGAGTTGAAAAGCGATTGGGTGTAAAATTCGATTCAGAGTTGTGTCCAGTTTTCTAAGTAAAATATGTGACGTTAGATCAGAAAAAAAACGACATTCGACGTAGATAGGATTAGCATCGTGCAATAAATCGCGCTATTAACGCTACAGTGACCATACCAGATGAGCCTGGCTACCTTCGAACCCAAGATCGCCCACAGACACAATACACTGAGTTTCTCGCCGGATCTTCGATCCGATGGTAGCGAGGTCAGCGAAGCACTGTTCTTGGTATCGCAGATGTTAACAATTTCTGTTAAGTTGAGCCCCATCGGTTCAAGTATCAAACCTCGCTTAAAAGAATAGCCTCTTAGACTATTGTCAATTAGGTAGCAAAAAAAAAAACTGATCGTGTGATTAGGATTGGGATAATCTTGCATCTTTCTCCTCCGTTATTGTTTGAATTGTATTTTTGAAATTTACATCGTATCAATATAGTTCACTGTTTAATATTGACTTGTTATGGTGAAGTTATATGCGAGAAAATAACCCACTGAGGGAACGTCCCAAATACTTTATATATTCACTTACTTGTCATGCGCTTTTCGTCCTTAGGGAATGGTGGCTTTGTAACTACAAATTTAGTTCGGTTAGACTTGCCACTAATGTTTACAAATTGTTTAAAATAAATAGTCACAAGAGGAAGTCTGACCGTTCCTGGCAAATGTAGCTCTGAACGGTATTACTTTTTCATATTACTGTAAGCTCAGAGTTCCTATTTGAAAGGTCCACCTTTGGGGTGGTTATTGATAGATTTATTTTACAGATTTATTTCGTGTTAACGAGGTTATGAACTGGCAAAGGGACACGTTACATTAAACATAATTTATCTAGTTCTGTACAGTTTATAGTGAGTTCGCATCGCGTCCTCTAGACTGTTAGAATAGCTGTAGCTATGTTTATATTCGTGCTCGTTGGCTGCGCGTAACGGAACGGTAACAGTTTTGTCATTTAACAAACGGCGGGAAACAGTAACTTTTGCGTACTACTTGCGAGCCTAATGGCAACATTCGTGCTGTGTTCCTCACAGTACGGATTTTATTTAGGAAAGACGATAAAAAAAATTTTAAAGCTACAAAGTTTGGTTAGAAATAACCACACGATATACAGAAGTAGTTTAGTAGTATAAAACTATTTATGAGAGCACAAAAGATAAAAAATTAATAGTAATCATAGACATTAAAGTCTCGCAACGGATCGGGATCGATTAGGTTATTCTTTGAATGAATTTATGTCTTAAACAGTGAAATATGCTTAAGAAAAATATCAGAAACGAAAATGTTCTTATTTTCTTCTTTCTGATTAACGTGAAAGGAGTCAGGAAAATCGTAGCAATGATCAGCCAAGCATCTCATCAGAATCATGGCTAAAACATTTCAGGGATGTTAACTTCGATGTCCAGTCCCATAGTTAATGGACATATCCGCAAGGTTTGTTATTCTCTTTTTCAACTTAATCGCCTTTCAACTCCTGAATTAGAATTGAGAAGAACGCAACAATATCACAGATTCCTATCACCCTAAAAATAAATGTTTGTTACAAAGCAGAATTCAAGAATGAGAAATTAGATTACACTTATGGCCGTAACCTACAAAAAACACAAATTATTCTCGATGTGTGCCTAATTTAATTTACGTAAATAATGTCTTGAATAAAGGTCAGTGTTTCACGGGCGCAGCGCTCCGTAAGACTACATGTCATTATGAATTTTGCACGTTTACAGTTAATCAGTATGATATGACGGTAATCACCTTAGTCGCCATTAGCTGAATCTTTTTATACCTAAATTTTTTTTAATGAATCAACTTTCCCTCGGCTAAATTGAACTTCATCGCTTAGTCTTTTTTTTCCTTTTTGGCACAGGAATTATGGCTGTAGGCGTGAGTGGCGGTTCAAATACCTAAAAGTACCAATCGGTAATGGACCACAGAAAATTCATTTATGATTTCTAATGAGTATTAAATCAAATACGAATACTATGAAAGTGAGATAGCGTTTAGCCGATCTAGTGATTCCTAATACGATAAAAAAAACTAAAAAAATTTAAGTACGTAATGTATTTTGCATGGCACGCAATTTATGACAAATTTATGGGACGTGTATAGGAAATGCCAGTCTAGAGTATTTGTAACTTTATTTATAAATAAAGGATAAACCTTTTTCCCACTAGAGTTGTAAAATACGGCTTAGAGTTCATTAGAAAATTGGAAGTGTTCAAGTTTTCACTGGTGGTAGGACCTCTTGTGAGTCCGCGCGGATAGGTACCACCACCCTGCCTATTTCTGCCGTGAAGCAGTAATGTGTTTTGGTGTGAAGGGTGGGGTAGCCGTTGTAACTATACTGAGACCCTTAGAGCTTATATCTCAAGGTGGGTGGCGCATTTACGTTGTAGATGTCTATGGGCTCCAGTAACCACTTAACACCAGGTGGGCTGTGAGCTCGTCCAACCACCTAAGCAATAAAAAAAAAGTGTTCTTCAAGTATTGTATATACCATACAATTTCTACCGCAAAGAAATGTTGGGCTCCAATTTAAAGGCTGGTATTATTAAAAATATATTGAATAGCTTCATGCTTCAAAGGGAGTTTGTGATGTAGTTGGACTCATTAACCCTTTTTAAATCAGGAGAGCCATTTATTTAAAGTATAAAAAACTACATTGTAAGTTCTCATCGGAAATAAATATTCAAGAAAAGAAAAAATAATCACCCACCTCTTGGGCACATTTGTTAACAATAGTGAAATTACAATAGTATCGATGTCTGCAAATCTATCACACTCAGCGTGTATAATCCATAAAAGGAACAATAGGGTGAAACTCCGGCTGTCCAGATATTCTGTATAAAATTACGAAGCAAGAATATCACAAAATTAATGTAGTTCGCATTTCACTTTAAGCGTAATAAAGATATATTGGTATGTCATTAATTGGTGGTCATTAATGGTCATTAATATGGTCATTAATGAATCATCACCTGGAATATTAAAGAGACTTATTAGACTCCTAAGATGCTGCATCGAAATGTAGATGGTAAAATGTAGAAAGGTAAATAATGCAAGTTTACGTGTTCGCAAAATTATTCTTATTTTGCTGCAAAATTTCGTCGCGACATTGACCGATGCTCGATTTTGTGTGTCGTTGAAAGAGATTACAACTTTAAAATTAGCAAACTAATAAATATTAATACGTTAAGAATAGAATTTCCTTCCTAACCTGTTGTATAAATAGTCATTCAATGTCAAATTCCGATCTGTTCCAATACCTAAAAAATACGTAGGTACGTAGTAATACTAGAATTATGTTTACGTCCCTGTTTTCCAATTACAGCACAAGAGCACATATGCGGCATAATGCTCAACGTAAATATAAACAAAATTTCGATCAATGCCAACTTAAAGAAAAAACACTCGTCAATTTTCTGTCACCGGTAGTTTTCCAATTACAGCACAAGAGCGCATTATGCGGCATAATGCTCAACGTTGAATATTTCAACTACAGCAACGATCGAGCACTCTCAAAAGTACTGCTTTCGCGTGATACTCGCAATCGATACCGACTCAGTGACAGAAAATTGACAAGTGTTTTTTCTTTAAGTTGGCATTGATCGAAATTTTGTTTATATTATCGTTGAGCATTATGCCGCATAATGCGCTCTTGTGTTGTAATTGGAAAACAGGGCGTATCTTCAAAGCAATGGCGAATGATATTTACGCTTCTGTTACGAGTAACAGTTGAGTTTGAGCCCAGAAATCCAACACAATACTTAACCTAAAAAAAATAGGAAGGAAGTTTTTTTTTTTCAAATTGACGTAAACTTTTGCGAATCACTCAATTGAAGTACAATAAAGAGATAGAGTACAATAAGTGAATTTTACAAGCAAACCGCTATAACGGCAAGTGAAATTACGGTCGTTCTCTTTAACGACTGAACTAAACGTTTTTTTTTCTGTTATGTGTGTCATAAGTAACTACGAATACTTTTTAGGTATGCGTGTTAATGTGTCCACATTACTTCTTAAGTCAAAGATCATCATGTTGATGTATTATTATTATGGCTTGTTGATATACCTCAAAACTCCGTGCACTTTTCGAGTGACATAAAATAAAATTTTATATTTGGTCATGCTGATAATGGAGGTCGATATTCCGCTTCCGTCTGATACGAATCAAACTTAGATCTCGAGATGGCTGTAGATAGATTTACGTTGTAGCTCACCTACTTACTAAAAGCGGCCTAAATTTTTTGTTTTCCTTAAATCGTTGGACGAGATCACGGCCCACTTCGGCCTAAGTTATTACCAGAGCTGAAAGATATGAGCAACGCAGATGCTACCATCTAACTTCAACTCACCCTTCAAAACCGAAACGCGATACTGCTTCCAGGTAGAAATAGGCAGAATATTGGTATCTAGTACCTACCCATGCAGGCTTGGTAGGTGTGGTAGGTTGTAAACATCATCGGTTTTTCAACGTCAGTAAAAAAAAACGGATTCAAAATGAATTGCGATTACGAAACTATAGTGATCCCACGCGTAGCGGAATCGATTACTCCGTAGTTCATGGCTAAGAAAATTATTCATTTCGAACCGTACAAAATGAGACGGCAATGACCTTACTGACGGGATTGTACAACAGGTGAAGAATATCACAAACATTATTATATTCTGACAAGTTATTACGGCACGGATACATACTTTGAGCGTTCGGCCTTTATTATGAATATGAATCTTTGTACCTAGGGGAGAGACTACGGAACAGAATAGAACGTGAAAGATAACTATTTTTAGCATTTTATCAATGGGTAATCAAGCGGAGAATAGTGCTAACTCGGAAATAGTAATAATGTCCTATCTTAAAACTTGATTTTTTAGGAAGAATCGCGTTTTTTTTTATTGCTTTGGTGGGTGGACGAGCTCACAGCCCACCTGGTGTTAAGCGGTTACTGGAGCCCATAGACATCTATAACGTAAATGCGCCACCCACCTTGAGATATAAGTTTTAAGGCCTTATGTATAGTTACAACGGATGCCCCACCCTTCAAACCGAAACGCATTATACTGCTTCACGGCAGAAATAGGCAGAGGGATGGTACCTACCCGTGCGGACTCACAAGAGGTCCTACCACCAGTATCGAGCCTTAAAATCTAAAATTGACAATAATATCAATGCATATAAATTTTAGATGAAGGTTAAGCTTATTTTCTGTTTTCTGGAGTAATTACTTTTTTTTTTAATAGAGAGTTGGCTGTAAGCTTGGACGCCTTTGCAGCGTCACCGGACGCGTGAGGAGACTCAAAGGTACAACCCTGACGAATTTCTGTTAAAACTACCTCTAAGCCTCCAAAGCCAGGGTGTGTGGATGGAATAATAAAGTTACTCCTTAAAACTGTTTCAATGTGTTTTTGAAAGTTCTGTGCTTAGAATTAATATTGATATGTATTATCTATATAAGCGATAGTACAATTAATCGGATATTTAGAAAAAAAAAACGTGACACGAAATCAAAAGCTAGAGAAGAGAAATTTATTCGAATAAAAATCACAAAACCCAATCTATATCCGAAATCATTACATTAAATCGAAACAAATCGTTTATTACACGGTCAGACGAACGATGACTTTTTATTTGTATCATAAATCGGACGTCACAAATTATTTCATGAAAACAATGCACGGTACTTGAATGAGATTGCTCACTTTTCAAACTGTAGGTACCTACTTTTTTCGGCGCGCACTGTGCGGTACCGTGGGTTTCGTGGAGTCGGAGTGGTGGGACTCGATGGGGTTTAGTTGGTAGTCGGTTTTGCGGGGTAGCTCTTGCGTGGCTGACGCCGTGCAAGTGCCTCGCGCGCCTTTCTCAAGGCGTAGTCTTCCGGCAGGAATTCGGAGAAAAGGAGGACCCCTGTCTTCTTCTTCTCCCTGTTCTTCTCTGGAGGCGCCGGAGTCCGACATAGCCCGGTCTCTTACCCCCCTACCTTTACCTACCTTTAGGTTACCTACTTTTAGGTCCCTCGTATGATATAATTATACTAAAGTTTCATTATGGGCATGCGTAAATTTGACCTAGTAACTTTAATCAATAACGGTACTAAGATTCATGTTAAGCCAGTATACCCACATTTACAATGAGGTATTGTAATTAAATTTCAGATTAAAGTTTTATTCGTAATGATATTTTGTCTGACTCGGTGGTGCATTAGTCAAGAGCACCTAATTGTTGCGCCGAGGGTCGTGGGTTCGATTCCTACATTGGACAAACATTCGTGTGATGAAGTTTTTTTGCTCTTTGTCTGGATGTTTATTATCTATATAATATGTGTATATTATGTTAACGTGTATAAGTTTCTGGTACCCATAATACAGGGCATCCTAATTTGGGATCGGATGATTGTGCGTTATTTTTTCCCGATTTTTTTTTTTTTTGAGTTTTACAATAAAACTTGATATACATTGCTACATCTAAATTTTACAGATTTTAAACAGAATAATATGAGGCAATCTTCCGGTTTATCTTAATATTTCATATTTGGAGTAATCGACAAAGGGAAAATCTTCCGGGGGCAAGTGAAATCACAGTAGACCCACGATCCTAATGTTATTGTTTGAAACTTGTACATATATGGAGACTTACCCTGACTTACCTCTAAAATGTAATTAACGCGATTCAAGCGTTGTCGAATATCTTGTGTTCCATTATAGTTATCGCTAAACATATAATTGACGCTGTTGCGCCTGTTAGCTCTAGTTGGTACCTACAAGTTCATTACATCGGGCCGTGAGTTCATCTCTGCGCCCAATTCAAAAATATCAATCATGTATGTCTTCATCTTTTATTAAACTTTAAATGATAAACAGTATTGGTATTTAGCGATTAGCCATTAGCCATATTTCATTCTGCAGTTTCTTATTATAAACGCTCTCACGAATTTCTCAATTAGACCTAATGGTATTGAAGTACATACTCAATCGAATCATTGCTATACGAATAAGTAATCAATCAAGAAATTTGAAAAGACATATGACCCCCTGACCTATTTCATTAAATTTAATAATTTCATGTTCTTTAGTTCTTATAACGGAAGGTTTTCGAGAAACTGTAAGAACATGAAATGCTTTAGCCAATCGCAAAATTATAAATACCTACTTTAAAAGTGATATTAGCCTTACAAAGGCTTTAAATTTTAGTGACATATATTGACGACCTTTAGGAATGCGACTGTCTTTTATTTTCTTCAATGTTGTAAATCCATAAATCCGCTCACGATCTACCACGTAGGAAGTGGTTTCCGGAGCCCTAGATCGAAACATCCATACGCGATGGTACCCATAGTGGGATATGCAGTGGAAATATAAAATTTATTTTGTAAGCACCCATCGAGCTGAAACGCTAGGCTGCCAGTTAGGGTTTATTGCTTACTAATTAATTACGAATTTAAATTACGCTAATAGGTTTTGCATGATTCTTGGGACAACTAAAAAAAATCATAAATCAACGACTTCGATTAACAATAGTACGAAACGACAAGCATTAACCTAACGTTTTTTTTTTGTTTTTTTTTTTTTTTAATTTTACATTTACTGCATATCCCACTATGGGTACCATCGCGTATGGACGTCTAAGACCACTACTTATTGACGGTAAGGGATATTGTAATCGCGCCCGGTTATTTACTACCAGAATATATTTCTGCCTCAAATCTGTCATATTATCACGAAATTACTTAGCACTTTTTTTTTCTTTCCTATTCTAGTAACCTCGAGGGGTTATTCTAGATTCGCCGAATAGGTAAGCTCAAGGGGCTCAAAAAGGGGGTGGGTCTAATACTGGCCCTAACAAGAGCAGTGCTTCGCAGAATCTACCACCGGATCGGAAACGCGACCCACTGAGAAGATCCGGCGAGAAACTCAGTGGGCTGTGTCTATGGGTTAATGTAATCGTCGAGTCCTTCGTCGCAAGAGACGGGTTCGGCGAGGACGGTGACCGGTGCTTGAGTTACCTAAAAGCACCGTTAATGGATCGGGAGTATCCGTAATGACGTGTTTAGGCCGACGTCGACTGTTTACCATTCGCTCCACAGGATCGAGACGGGCGTAAATGTACGCAACTACCTAATTAATACAATGTAGAAGACTTCGATCAATAATAGTAGTATTATTGATCGAAGGTAGAAGACATCAGATTGTAGTGTACATTACCGATTGCCTTATAAAATCGATTATCCATACCTACACGTAATCTATACTAATATTATAAAGAGGAAAGATTTGTTTGTTTGTATTGAATAGGCTCCGAAACTACTGAACCGATTTGAAAAATTCTTTCACTGTTTGGAAGCTACACTATTCCCAAGTGATATAGGCTATAATAATCTTTTTTGAAAAACAATTTGGGATTCTTACTAAAACTCCAATAATGTAATCCAAGGTGTAAAAAAAATATTCTTTACATCGCGTGCCCTGCGAAAACTATTGATGATAGAATAAAATAATGTACTACGACTTTGTAGAATACATTATCATTTAAAAAAAGTGTCCTAACTATTATAGATATGCCGCAATAAGTGTTCTTTTATTTAAAAAAATAAAACAACGTCAAATCGTTGAGATTTTTATTGAAGACCCGAGCGAAGCCGGAACGGGCCGCTTGTTCCTTATAAGTTTTGTTTATAAGTAAACTAAAACTTTCATTTTCATAAAAAAACCAACAGATACAATTGATATTAATGCGTATTCGTTTCAATTTTTTTGTAAACGTTTAATTGTCTTGAAAACGGTTCGTAATCTAAGTGGAATATCGGAGATCGTTGTCCGGAACGGTAACTGTACGCTAACAATATGGTGTATTAAAGAACGGGGCTTAAGTAGGTTTTGCAAAATTTTACTGGGACTCGGAACGTTGTTATTATTTATTGCTTTCATGAGTGGACAAGCTCACGCCCCACCTGGCGTTCAGTGGTTACCGGTTCTCATAAAAATCTACAACATAAATGCTTACTCCGCCTTGAGACATGAGTTTTATTTATTTTTATTTGTTTATTTATTTATTTATACTTTATGCACAAAACAAAACTTGTACACAGGCGGACTTAATGCCATGGGCATTCTCTTCCAGTCGACCATAGGGTGGTGCAGAGATAATGCATGGTAGATGCATTGACAAAAGAATAACAAATAACAACAAAAAAAAAAGAAGAACAAACTCAAAACAAAAATCTTCCTTAAAATAACATCTCAGTATTATAGAATGAATACACATACTACAATTTAATATACCTATGTATAAAATAGTAAAATACATACGTACACATAATTACACACAATGTAATATACAGTTTTACAGTTACATAATACGGTTTTATAGTTACAGTTTTATAATATACAGAGTTTTAAGGTCTCAGTTTTAACAGTACAACGACTGCCCCACTCTTCAAACCGAAAAGCATTACTAGACGGCAGAAATAGACAGGGTGGTAGTACTCATTTGTGCGGACTCACAAGACGTCCTACCATATTTTTATTCCTTCAACGTGGAAGTAAATCAAATCGAATCAAAAAAAATTTATTCAACATAAATGAAAGTACATACTTGTTGAACGTCAAAAGAACTACCGCCAATTCACAAGAACTAGCCTTCGTCCTGAGAAGAATTGGCAAGAAACTCAGCGGGCATGTCTTTTTTTTTTTTAAATATTAGATTATTATTTTTTTAATATTAGATTTTTTTAAATATTCATTTTTACAATGAGTATTATAACATAACAATTATTACAATATTGAAATGCCCGGAGCCAGCAACTCATTCCCACTTTGTGAAATATTCTAGTTCTAGTAATTCATGTTAAGTACGTATTTCATTAGAAAAATTGGTACGGGATTTGAACACCGACACAGTTGCATTGCTTGATACTAATACACCCAGGCGTCTTATCCTTACGCTATACTTACCATAGATAATACACATTACTATACGCTATACAAGACTTATACTACGCTATATTTATACGCTTATAGGTAGGTAACGCCCGACCCAACCGAAAATATTATTCATACAAGCACGTTGAGCTTGTTTAGACTTTAGTCGTCTGAAATAAATGAGCGTATAGGGCAGAGTTTATGAGTGTTGTAAATTTCAATAATTGAAGTCATCATTTGAATATTTTTAATCCAAGAGATTTTATATACCAAGACGGGATTGTGAATCCAAGATACATTATACCAAGACGGCTCCATATAGATGTTCTCATTTCTAGTTAATGCATAATAACCGCGCCACTAGCGGATGAACCTAATTATATTTTAACGGATATGGCATATTATCGGTATAAAACTAAAAATAAAATTTTTAACAACAGGCAATCGAAAATATGAGCATACCATTAAAGTAGAGCTGGTTTTTGGCTGGCTCCTTTCCGAATTGTGATTTTTTTTATTTTAAGATTGCGTTCAAAGGTTAGATCCTTTTAATGTACCTTCTGTAATTCTTTTAATGCTTACTGGTGGTAGGACCTCTTGTGAGTCCGCACGCCAGCCGTGCCGTATTTCTGCCGTGAAGCAGTAATGCGTTTCGGTTTGAAGGGTGGGGCAGCCGTTGTAACTATACTGAGACTTTAGAACTGATTTCTCAAGGTGGGTGGTGCATTTACGTTTTAGATGTCCATGGGCTCCAGTAACCACTTAACACCAGGTGGGCTGTAAGCTCGTCCACCCATCAAAGCAATAAAAATTAAAAAAAAACTGCTAACCTGCCATTTGCTTTACCACTGAATTATAGCCGGTCTTAGGATCTAGAGAGTGATAAAACTATCCAACTATATAACTTCAGTTTGCTCGTGCTGCGCCTAACTATTATTATTATTATCTTATTATTCCTACCCTCAGATTCTTCTAGTGAGGTTTCAAGGTGGGCGGCGCATTTACGTTGTTGATGCCTATGGGCTCCAGTAACCACTTACACCAGGTGGGCTGTGAGCTCGTCCACCCATCTAAGCAATAATAAAAAAAAGTAAAACCAAGACACTATGGACAAGAAAAATAACGTATTAAGATTTAGTTCCTGCCTCTTCAGACTTTGGCGCTTAATGAAAGTAAATCTAAACAAATAGCATCCCGGTTTTTGTTTGATCTTTATAATAAGACATTTAATAGACGAGTATATATTCTGTTCAATTTGCGTTATTGCTTCCGCGCACATCTATTTCCTCTCGTATCAAATATAATCTCTAATTGGCAAAACGAATCATTAAACTGATTCCATGTTTGCCTCAGCGATTTACATTTTATGACAGTCTCAAATTGCTTTCATATCCGCCGCTGCAACCGCGAGTATTGACCGCAGTTCTATACTTATTACAGGATAGGCGACCAAAGAATCTAGATTTACTGGTTGGGTACTATCGTATCTATAATTAATGGCGATATAATTGGAGCTAGTCCAGGGCGTCCTGGCCATGGAAATCTAGAGTAAATCGACACGCCGATTGTTAGATTTCAACGGGTCACTTCTTTTCATATTTATCGATGAACTAGCTTTTGCCCGCGACTTAGTTACTTTGGGATAACGCTAAGTTTTACCCGCACTTCATTTACTTTAATCGTTTCCGAAGCGCACGCAGCGTAAGCTCTCAAAAGGAAAAAAAAATCCCGATTGATCTTATATTATATAGCTTATCTTATATCTATACTATTATTATAAAGGTGAAGAGTTTGTTTGTTTGTTTGAACGCGCAAATCTCAAGAACTACTGGTTCGATTTCAATAATTCTTTCAGTGCTAGATAGCCCATTTATTGAGGAAGGCTATACGTAGAAAGTGAAAATATTTTTGAATTATAGAAAGTTAAGGAGCTATTTAAACCCCTATTTTAAAACGTTCTTTATTGGTGCTCCACTTACTGTGTCCGGTCTTACCGTGATGTTATATAGCCTATAGCCTTTCTCAATACATGAGCTATCTGACACTGAAATAATTTTTCAAGTCGGACCAGTAGTTCCTGAGATTAGCGCGTTCAACCAAACAAACCAATTCTTCAGCTTTATAATATTAAGTACAGATTAAGTGCTGATTCTCATATAAACAAGACATGGAGAACGAATAGAATTAAGCCAATTGTATTAATTTCAATTCAGACAGAGTTAATCAACCAGAGATCTCACGATCTTTAAGATACGTTTAGGGTTAACCTTTTGGAACCTTCCAGAAAAAGGATAAATTAATCTAATTGGATTAGTGAATATGTTATTCTTTTTTGCAGGATGCGCCAACATGTGGCGTTTAGTGCTACTGCTGTGTTTGGCGACTCCAAGTCTCGGGCAGCAGAGTAAGCCCAACAGGGTGGTGAGCGTGGCTACCAAGTGCGACAAGGGTTCCATCATAGTGGACCTGGAGATGGATCGCCCGTTCAAAGGATTAGTATTCAGCAAAGATTTCTCTACTGAATGTCAATCACAAGGTACGTGTATACATTTTGAATATCAAACCAAAGAAACTGGTTTAGAGTTACACAATCTTACAAAAAACCCTTTTAGAAACAAACATCTTAATGTAAACAATTAGGTAGGTACAAAAACATAAAAAAAAACATTGCTATACAGACAGGTTAAACTAAAAATTATATTAAACCAAATTAACAAAAATATTATATTTTCATAGTTTCTTCATACACTCTAAGTTAATAATTTTTAAGTTAGTCCGACGTTGTGAAAATTTCTTTGGAAGATTCCCTCAGATAGATAGCTAGACAGATACAGGTCAGGCTAGCAAAACCGTGTTAAAAAAAATGTAATTTAAAAACTAAGACAACAGGATTAAATAACTAGAATTTGAACCAATCTTATTTATCACGGTTAATCTGGTGAGGATATCGAAACAAAGTAAAAAAAATAATATGTTAATACATTTTTACAAATCAATCATCGTCATCGCCATAAGTTTTTTTTTATTGCTTAGATTCTAGATTCTAGAGCCTACTAGGACAACGACCACATCGGCAACATGTTTAGATAACATATTTACAAATGTAACACCGATTAACAAAAAAATTATTAATCAATTAACATCAGACCATAGTGGACAATTTGTGTCTTTTGAATCTATTATGAATTCTAAAGATAAAAATACTCTTGTGATTGTTCCTATTAATAAAAAACGAATTGAGAAGTTTAGAAATAATATTAAGCAAGAACATTCAGAAATTATTTATAACAAAAACCCAAATTTATCATACCAGAATATGTTTAAGAGAATTAATATGGTCTTTACTGATGTATTTATTCCTAAAACTGTAACATTAAAAAACAAAACGGTGTTCAGCGAGTGGGCCACCACCGGAGTGTACAAAAGTAGAAAAAAAATTGTATGATCTATACTCTGAAAAAGCTTATAATAATGATGAAACATTTCATCAATATGTCAGGAACTATTCCAAACTATTTAGAAAAGTTTGTTTAGCGGCAAAATCTTTACATTTAAGTGATTTAATCAAAAATGCCCCTGACAAGATAAAGATGACTTGGAACATCATTGGTAGAGAAAGTGGAAAAGTCAGAAATAGCCATCAAGAATTCTCGTTAAAAATAGACGATAAATTGGTAACTAGTCATGAAGATGTGGCTAATGCTTTTGAAAAGTTTTTCTCTGACATTCCAGTTTCAACTACCACATCTCTAAATTCATCCCCCACAGCAGCTGAAATATTATTGCATAACCATGTCAAGAAATGCAATGAAATTTTTTAATTTAAGAAAATTAATTCAAACAATATAATAAAAAGTTTTAATAGCCTTAATGTAAAAAATACAGCTGACTTGTGGGGAATATCAGTAAAGGTTTTGAAGTCTGTAATAGACATTATTGCTTCTCATCTTGTTAGTATTTTTAATGATTGTATTAAGTGTGGTGTATTTCCTGACTTAATGAAACATAGTAAAGTGATTCCTCTTTTTAAATCTGGTAGTACTGATGACCCCTCTAACTATAGACCTATTTCAGTACTCCCTACGTTGAGTAAAATCTTTGAAAAAATTATTTTGACACAACTTTTAGAACATTTTAATTCAAATAACCTGCTTCATAATAAACAATTCGGGTTTACAAGGGGTCGCTCTACAACTGATGCAGGTGCTTATCTAATCAAAAATATATTTCAATCTTGGGAGGAATCGCATGATTGTCTTGGAATTTTCTGTGACTTATCCAAAGCATTTGACTGTGTTGAACATGAAACATTGGTGAGGAAACTACATCACTATGGTATTAGGGATGGTGCATTGGAACTTATTACTTCCTATTTATCAGGAAGGATACAAACAGTAGATGTGAAAGGAAATAGATCTTCAGGCACCACGTTGAAAATGGGTGTACCTCAGGGTTCCATTTTGGGTCCTTTTTTATTTCTAATATATATAAACGATTTGCCTAGTTTTATTGAGTCCCGACACGAGGTCGTATTATTCGCAGATGATACATCTTTATTATTTAAAATTAAACGACAATCACAAGTCTATGACGAAGTGAATGATGCGATTTCGTGTGTGGTTCATTGGTTCCGTATCAATAACCTATTATTGAATAGTAAGAAAACGAAATGTATTAAATTTACTTTAAAATGTATTAAATCATCTTTAAATGTGAGACAAGTAGATAGTAATGTAATTGTTTCTGAGGAATCATTGGAGCTTGTTGAGTCAACCGTATTTCTTGGTATAACAGTGGACTCCAAACTGCAGTGGGGACCTCATATTCATAAATTGGCGAGTAAGCTTAGCTCTGCAGCATACGCAGTAAAAAAAATTAGAATGTTAACAAATGCGGACACGGCTCGTTTAGTTTACTTTAGTTACTTCCACAGTGTCATGTCCTATGGCATTTTGCTATGGGGCAATGCGGCCGATGTCGAAATGATATTTATTCTGCA
This sequence comes from Bombyx mori, assembly GCF_030269925.1. Classification (NCBI taxonomy): domain Eukaryota; kingdom Metazoa; phylum Arthropoda; class Insecta; order Lepidoptera; family Bombycidae; genus Bombyx; species Bombyx mori. Next base: position 11,173,949 of record NC_085124.1, on the reverse strand, counting down.
GAAAAGAGCTATACGTGCTATTTATAACATGCACTCAAGGGAATCCCTGAGGGAAAAATTTAAAGAAATTAAAGTTCTCACTATGCCATCCCATTTGAAAATTTGATGTATGTTCGTAAACATATTGAGGAGTTTCCTAAGATGTCGGACATACATAATAGAAATACTAGGAACAAACACAAGCTTGTTGTGCCGATGAGTAGGTTACATAAGATACGAAATTCATTCGGGTGTTTGTCTGTGCGCCTGTACAACAAAATCCCACAAGATGTTCAGAACCTACATATACATAGGTTTAAGAAAACTATTAAAGAACATTTGTGCAATAAAGCTTACTATAAAGTCAATGATTATCTAGAAGATTGCACAAAGTGGGAATGAGTTGCTCGCTCCGGGAATTTCAATATTGTAAAATTGTTATGTTATAATTACTTATTGTAATATGAATATTTAAAAAAAAATATATATTTAAAATAAAAATAAAAATCTAATATTAAAAAAAAAAAAACATGCCCGCTGAGTTTCTTGCCAATTCTTCTCAGGACGGAGGCTAATTCTTGTGAATTGGCGGTAATTCTTTTGACGTTCAACAAGTATGTATTTTCATTTATGTTGAATAAAACTTTTTTGATTTGATTTGATTTGATTTGATTTGATTTGATTTGATTTGATTTGATAGGTGGACGAGCTCACAGCCTACCTGGTGCTAAGTGGTTACTGGAGCCCATAGACATCCACAACGTAAATGCGCCACCCATCTCGATATATAAGTTCTAAGGTCTCAACTATAGTTACAACGGCTGCCCCACCCTTCAAACCGAAATAAATTTTCTAAACTTCCTATATCTGAAGGTTCTGATCTCAATGCAAACTTATACTTAAGTGTTTTATAAAAATTGTAAGATTATACAGTAAAATTGTTTCTTAATTATGTCTATGATTCGCTTGAATAGAATACATCCTTTAAATGTCTGAAATGTGATTCACATTATTCCAGGCAGTTTAAACACGAAGATATCACTACATCTCCCATCGAACGCGTGCGGTGTGCGAACATCCACATTGAACACCACCGAATTTGAACCAGACGACGAAGAACAATTGTATTATAACGTGGAACTGGTCGTGCAAATGGACAAACACTTGCAACAGTCTTCCGACCAGGAGATCTTGGTCAAGTGAGTTGAATAAATATATTCATATGAACTTACCCAGCCGTACTCGCCCGCTTCGTTGGGCATTTAAAATTAACATTATTTATTTATTGTCATTATTATTAGGGAGTCCAATACTTATATAAATATTAGCCTATCCATTAAGTACATGTATTTTCTACATGGATACCAAGTTTCATGTCAATCGGATGCATGGTTCAGTAGTTATAACGGAACATCCGTAAAAACCACTAAACCATATATTAGTATAGATATGTCAACGAAATAATTCGCCTATATAGTTAGTCTAGTGGTGAGTGATAAACTAATATACCCCGGGTCCGAGTTCGATTCGCAGTCAGCATTTTTGTTAATATTGTTTGGTAGTCGTGGTTTATTTTCTTGTTATGTGCTTTCAATATCCATATAAAACGGGACAAAATGCTATCTTAGGGCCTTTTAATGTGGAAATTCAGTCTTTCGAGGTTTTTTTTTTAAAAGCGAAGCCTTCTTTGACTCCATTATGATGTGAAGGGAAATCCGACACTAGAAGGAGACAAATATATATCTATAGAATTTAATCTACGAGAGAATGAGATAGAATAATTCTACAGGTTCTACATCCAGTGCGTGGGAATTGCCCTCGTATTTTTTATGTATTGCGAAATTTTTTTATTAAAATGTGAGCTGACTTTTTTTTATTCAATTAATATTTCAGATGCAAACTGCAAAGACGAGCAGTCCAAATCGACAGTCCGGCGTTGGAAAGTGTAATCAACAATAAAATAAGGGAAATAGCCGGGCAAGAAATAAAAAAATCCAGGTATGTATTTATATATATCTCCCAATTTTCTAATAAGCAACTGTAATGATAGGCATTATATCGTTCATCTATAGTCTCAACATTTTCGATTTCAAATGTTTGCTCATAATGTACCTATTATATCTTCATACAAACCACACATGAATCATTAAAAAAAAGCATTATTTGCAAAGAGTAAACTACTAAATAGTAGTAGTAGCTTTTACACATATGTTACAATTTGGATGTCAAATCTCATAAATAATAAATGCTCATAAATAATTATAAATAATAATAATAATATCTAGTGCTGGTGCTTTGCAGCACTGGAGTCATACCAAAGTACCTTCACCGCTCCATCAAACTATTAGATTTACCCAAAAATAATTTTTTTACCATGCAATAAGCCACAATTTTAAATACGTGCCGGATTGTTCGGAAGTTTTTGCAGGACGAAACATCAGACGAAACTAAAACTGAAAATGAACTCCACTTGGCGTTGGCCCGTGGTTTTTCAGTATTTCACGAAATTCATAGAAATTCGAGAATAAAAACTATGTTCATAAATATTAAGTGTATTATCTATATTCAAATCGATCTAAGTTGCAATATCAATGCGTTTTTGAAGTTGTTTTAATTATTAAATTTAATTTTAAATTTGTTTTACTTTAAAAACATTCTAGAATGGGTCGAAACCGTCAAGGTTTCGCGAGTTCGGCCGAAATGGAGCAGCGCGAAATGCTGATGGAAGCGGCCCGGGCCTGGATGGAATTGTCTCCGGCCGCTGCTGCCACTGAACCGGCCACAGTCGAAGTGGGACAGCCCATGAGATTGCTTATTCAATGTACGCTACCTGGTAAGAGACGAAATCCAAATTTACACGTAACTATAATTTAAGTAGGTAGATAGGTATTTTTGAGATTTCGTGTGACGTCGTGGCGTAAAGGAGTGATGTCATAATGCTAGTGTTCGAATCCCGCAGGCAGATACATTTAAAAAAAATTAAATACGTACATAATAGATTACAAATTACTTAAAGAATTAAATTTTTTTATTGCCCTTGTAGGCATACGAGCATACGGCCCACCTGATGGTGAGTGGTTACCGTCGCCCATGGACTTCAGCAACGCCAGGTGCAGAGCTAAGCCGCTGCCTACCATCATTCGTGTTAAAAATTTAAATTTCTGGTAGTGGGGCATCTGCTTGATTCCGTCGTTATGAAATCATTCGTTTCGGTACAAAGGATGCGACAGCCCTTTTTAGTTAGGTATTTATTGCATCGAATTTTCAAATTGTTGTATTTATTTAAAACACAAAAAAATATTAGGAATCTCAGTGTTTTTTTCGATAAATTTCTGACATTTAGACTTAAGTACATAAATAAACAGTCAAACTTAAATATTTCCACAAGGTACTTTGTTCATATGACATGACATGGAATATTCTATAGATATACTGTTTTGTTTTTCATATTGACAGGAGGCTTCAAATACGTTCGGAAACAAATGTTATTATGAGATACTTTGATGGCAATCTTCAAACATTATTTTCACACATTGCGGTATATCTTACCTTACAGTCGGAGTCGGGCTTCGCGTAACAAACTGCCTCGCTCACGATGGTCAAGGCGAAGCCTCACAGAAACTGCTCGACGAAGCCGGCTGTCCGATTGACGAATCAATCTTCAACAAGCCCACCATCCACAGCCACAAGCAGAGGAGCAGCGAAATCGATTTCTCCGAACTCGAACCGGCCGGTACGCAGAGAAATATAGACGAGAGCTTAAGCGTTAAGCAATCGAAGACCGATCCAGATTTTATGTTAAAGAACATAATGACGTACCAACATGCGGTTACGACGTTCGCTGCTTTCAAGTTTCCGGACAGAGCGAAATTACATCTCACCTGTGGCATCGAGTTATGTAAAGGGCAATGCCCTCCTGTGGACTGCAAGGCGTTGCAGAAGCCTCAGCAGACTAGAGATGGATTATTGAGGAAGGCGCGACTCGATAAGGACGCGAGAGGAATCGTCATAGACAGACTGGAAGTGTACAATAGTATCGAGGTTCACGCACCGAATATTGAATTAGAAGATGAAGCTTCTATACGGGGTGAGTGGCGTACCTATTTTTTTTTTTTTAATTTTTACTCTTCAAAATTGTTGATTACTCATCATTGTTTGATTTACAGGATCGAGAAGGATAGAAGATGAAGAATTTATTCGCGGGTTTTCGCCGGGCGACAAAACGATTTGTCTGTCTCCAGGGAAAATGGCTTTAGCGTTTTGCGTGTTAGGAGTTATTTTCCTTTGTGCCATCGCGGTGGCCTTTGTATCATTGGTGCGAGCGAGACGGCGATCAGGCCGAGAGCCTCTACACACGTCACTATCATTTTATACGGGCAGTAAGAGTATGTTCTCGTCAAGCGGGAGCTCTAGTTCTGGTCTCAGCGGTAGTAAATTGCTGTTAACTGACAGCCCTTACATGGATCACCATTCGTCGTCCAGTAAAAACTGGCCGTATCCCAGGCCATATTGACGGGAATTCCAGAAGCGACCATGACTTCTAGCTTTTAAACGTTCTTTATATTTTGCCGCCTTATTTGAATAATTCTAGAGAACAGAAGTTTTGATATTTAATAGAGAAATCCTATTTAGTGTCAATATCGATTTTTACCATCGATAAATGACTTAAGACTTACATAATATAAGTCAGATATCGCTAATGATTTTATGCAAGTAGACTTAAATATGTCGTAGGCTTTGAAACTACGTAAACAAGCATAAACTTTTGAAGAAAAAAAGTTTTCAAATATAAAAATTTCGTTTTACGAATACTCGTAATGTTATAAGAGAAATCGAATGAGTACTCATTAAATGGATCCATTTGCCTTCGTATTTCACCATTCGACTATATGATTTATGTAAACGGGCTGACATCATAATTACATCACTAGTGGTAGGTACCGCCATATTTATTTCTGCAATTATGCGTTCCTGTTTGAACGATAAGCGTTATATAAAACAATTGAGATATCGATTTCATACCTCAAACTTGGTGGCAGTATTCACGTTATTACAACTATGGTCCCCTGTAACAGTCTCATACAAGATTAGTCATGAAGAATTTGAAGTAGGTTGAAAACTTCGATCAACAAATTTAATAGCTAATAAAGCCGATTAAAGGAACTTCAATTATATGATTAGACTTAGCTTTTTTCCCTAACAAATCGTAAGGTGCTATTCGGACGGGTAGGTGAGCTCACTGGGCTTAACCTGAAAGACACTACACCTTGACACTAGCAAGAGCAGTGCTTCGCTGAATATACCACAGAATCGGAATCGCGATCTACTGAGAAAATCCGGCGAGAAACTCAGTGGGGTGTGTCTATGGGTTAGATTGCACGTTGCCCTCTTCGTCGCAGTCGACGAGATAGACTTGACGTATTTGCAAATTGTTATGATGGAAAGTATCACGGACTGTATTTTTAAATCATACAAGGCAATACAAGAAAAACAAAGACGACCGTATCGATTCAGTTTTTCAATTTTCGAAAAATGGGTATTTTTATTAGTTATAATCGGAATACGAGTTTTTTGGGCAATATACTGCAATCGAAAAAAAATCTAGAATGCCTTTCTAATTATACGTTACAAATATGACTTTAACGATACTGCTGTGTATTGGTACTGTACTATTTATTTTAGATTATAAGGGACAAATGTAACTTGAGGCGGCGCTTTTGAAATTAACGGTCTTCGGGAATTTTGATAATGAACTTGCAGTGACAAGTTTTTTAATTAACTTTCATTAGTGCTTCCTCGAACTGAAAACTTTAGCTGAAAAGTGAAGTATTAAAGTAATTATTTTTTTATAGAAATTTGTATTGTTTGTGATGTGATTTTTTTATATTTTTATACTATAAATGAAGAGAATAATAAATATATTATTTTCTTTTAAAAATTTGTGTTTGCTTATTTTTATATTTTGATTTTCACTCATTTAATATTAGGTAAATTTAGTTAGCTAATAATAAAATAGTTTAGTAAAATATAATGAAATATCACTTACGATTCCATTATTTCACAAATAAAAATTCACAAAAACCGAAAAATATATTATATAAAATTATCAAATACGCGCAACAACTCCGAGCTCGAATTTCACACTGATTCACTGATTCACACAGCCGCCTTCAGTTGTTTCCTAGAAAATAATGTGTGAGAGAGAAAATCCATTCATCGGGTACAGTTTTAGATGTGTTAGAAAGAATAAACCGTAATTTTATACCCATCTGTTAGAAGTTCAAAATTGGGACTACGCGCGTCCAAGATTTGTACGCTCAACAGATGCACGCTAAAGTGTTGCGTCCAAAATTTGGACGTTCAACAGACGAGAGCCGCCCCTAGCGGCAAACTTATGCAAACATTCCAACTTTGAATTAACTTTTACGCTATCGAGAACGTTAAAAAACTCGCACTAAGCACACAGTACTCTCTGACCAGCAGTTAGGGGCGTTAACTATACGAGTATATAACTATAAACGAGTCAACTAGTATGCCTAGGTGTTATAACGTAAATAAATTAATTATCTTTTTAGAAACATCAAGAATAATTCAACACCCTCATTTTGGATCGTATGTAATACGAAAGCTGGCCTCAAGAGAGGTCAAATTGGTTAACTAGTATTACTCTTTGATAACCAGCAGAAGTACGTGTTATATCCGTTTCTAAATTTATATTTTAAAAGGAAATGAGTACACTTCGACCTCATCAATTTGAATGACACTTTCCTAAACGCATAAATTCTACAATTCCATTCTACTTAAAAGAGGTAGTGGAACCCTCATTCAAAGCAAACGTAGAGGTGGTTGTCTTTTGTTCGAGAACTATGATTACACATAACGCAATTAAGAATCAACTGACGTGCAGGATCGTGGCGGTATTTATACTTCGTATTTATTTATTTTTATTTATTGATTTAATATATTTTGTACACACAGCTGTTAGAAGAAACACGACAATAAGGATACAGTGTACAAGGGCACTACTTATTTCATTTTGAAATCTCTTCTAGGCCCGCAAAAGGAAAGAAGAATTAGGAACACAAACCTAGCACATACAGTAAACATTACATATAATAATATATACATACAAATACACACACACACACACGCACATTTATTTATTTTTGCTTATTAAATATAAAGTGTATCGGAAATTACAATTAAGCCGGAAACAGGTGATAAGTCTTCATAACAACAATTAGGTATTGAAAAAACGAAAAAATCTATGTAAGGATTTTTTCGAAGGAAAGAAGGAAAAACATTTTTTTTTTTGGATAGTGGCCTTACGTCCAGTGCGAGCGTCCAGCCTCACGTAACTCGATCCGTCGATAGTGGGAGCGGTACGTGATCCCACCCACTAAACGACTTTCCTGCACTTTCGCCCAAGCGTCCGATCCCCCGCGAGGCCAACACTGGGGCAGGTTAAGGTAGTTACCGCGGTCACACTGCAACCAGAAGCGAGGCTCACCCTAAGGACGCTCGGCCAACGGAGCCTTCGAGGCGAAACGAAGGCTCTGGAACGTTTGCCATCTCGATACGGCAGCTCGTCCCCGTCCCAGCTCGCCAGGTCGCGCTCTTTTCACGTTGCTGTTGCTATGGTGCGTTAGAGTGCTGGTAGCCTGCCGCGCAACGTCGACCTCCTCAGGTCACCCCGTGATCTTCACCGGGGGAAGGCCGCCGCCTACAGAACCCGAACCAGAGCTCTTACGTTTCTCCCCGGCTTGACGGCGACAGGTCGGTGCGGAGAGGGAAGAGTTCTTCGTCTCTCATTTCGCCATTTCCTTCCACGTGATGGTGGACTCACATAAGTTGAGCATCGCTTTCCAGAACGCATCGCTGCCAAGCATCGTTAGTACGACGGTCGGCAACGACAAGTCCTCTTCTATAAACACGATAAACGCGGTGCGTTGATCCGCCGAGGCAAAGCTGACAGCAAGCGTGTGTTCCGCGGTGTCCTCATTGTCGGGGTCATCGGCATGATGGCATTGCGCCGTCCGTTTCCTCCTGGCTTCTCGGTGCAGGTGTCGGCGAAAATGAGCATCTGCGTTAGGCCGAAAGGTGAGGCATCCTCGATACGTAAACCGTTGGACTGGTAAATTATACTTATATTTGAATTGTTTTTAAATCTGTAAAGTCTACGCGATATGCTGCTCTATCAACTTCCGTTACTACGAATCCGGTTTTTCAATTAAATTTTAGTGTAAAATCCTCAATAAAGTCCTCTGAACTGTTACTAATTGTTACTGAAGTCGTCGTGGCCTAAAGCACAAGACGTCCGGTGCATTCGTATATATAGCGATGCAACGGTGTTCGAATCCCGCAGGCGGGTACTAATTTTTCTAATGAAATACGTACTTAACAATTGTTCACAATTGACTTCCACGGTGAAGGAATAATATCGTGTAATAAAAATCAAAACCGCAAAATTATAATTTGCGTAATTACTGGTGGTAAGTAGGACCTCTTGTGAGTCCGCACGGGTAGGTACCATCGCCCCGCCTATTTCTGCCGTGAAGCAGTAATTCGTTTCGGTTTGAAGGGTGGGGCAACCGTTGTAATTATACTGAGACCTTAGAACTTATATCTCAAGGTGTGTGGCGCATTTACGTTGTAGATTTCTATGGGTTCCAGTAACCACTTAACACCAAGTGGGCTGTGAGCTTGTACACACATCTAGGCAATAAAAAAAAACTTAAAACTTGAAGCCAATTTCTCTAGTTTAAGTAAATTTTCCCTAACTACATATTCGTAAAAAAGAATATTGTAACACAATTTTAACTGGCGGTACCGAAAAAACTATAAAAATATAAACCGAATAAAATGATTTACCATATCATTTTAAAATGCGGGGTATTTAGTAAAGATTTTAAAAGCAATGCGGTAATTTTCCAAAGGAATGTCATGAATATTTCAGTTTCGGCGTCATGAATATTTCAGTTTCTTTTAGAACCCAATTCTGAATATCTTCTCTTACTTTAAATATTCTAGTCTATCCAGTTCTTTTAAAGATCTAGTTCCATTTTTTTTTTTTCCTACCTATGCTGATAGCCTTGAGAGGCTATTTCAGCTTCACCCTAACGTTTGTAGGTGAGCTCGCGGGGCTCAACCGGAGAGTTGCTAACACTGACCCTAGCAAGAGCAGTGCTTCGCAGAATCTACCACCGGATCGGAAACGCGACCCACTGAGAAGATCCGGCGAGAAACTCAGTGGGCTGTGTCTATGGGTTAGTTCGCTCGTCGAGCCCTTCGTCGCAAGCGACGGGTTCGACGAGGACGGTGACCGGTGCTTGTGGTGCCTAAGAGCACCGTTAATGGATCAGGAGGATCCGTAATGACGTGCTTTGGGCGACGTCGACGGTTTACCATTCGGTCTACTGGGTCGGGTATGTAATTTCCAGCGGCTACGATGAGAGGGTTCTCATGTCGTGCCGCCTTCTCAAAATGGCGCAGCGATGCCGACTGTAGATACTTACTGACAGAGTCAAGCTCCAGGTCATCGTGGAGATCCACGTTCCTCAGGAACCATGGTGCTCCGACGGCTATCCTGCAGAATCGGGATTGAATAACCTGAAGGGGCTTCAAGTTGGTGCGGGTTAGTTCCATACTTAGAATGGAGAAGCACGAGGAAGATAGCAATCTTCTTTCCACGTACCTACTAATTTAAGGGCCACACGGGCCATTTACTATCCACAAACTACTGCCACTGCCATCTATCGAATTGAAAGGAAAATTTTCAAACTAGTCCATGCTCATCTTTTATAGTCTGTGATAATGTATTGATCTGTGGTCTTTGATGACTGCATAGCAAAGAAAATTAGCGAACATCAATTTATTTGTTTCAAATATGTAAATAAAATTGAAGTTTCTCTAAAGGTTTAGAAAATTTAAAAGCTTTTTTTAACATTTCATTTTATTCAAATCGGTTAACTTTTTAAGTCATAAATTCGTTTTTTTTTCTTTTGCCCCTCACTAAGATATAAGAATGTTGCGATGACATCACTTTCTCAAAGAGTGATTAGAAGAGATTGGATAAAAGATATTTCAGTTAATGCTATTTACAATGTCGTTTAATGGATCAAATAAGTTTATTATTGAAATAATCTAGTTAATTAAATTAAACTATTATAATTAAATTATAATAATTAAATTAAACTAGATTAATTAATATTTAAAAAAAACATCAGATAATGTTTGAAACATTGTTTCTACGGCCCAATATTTTTTTACCAAATAGAAACTCTAAACTGTTGAATTAACGTGTCCCAAAATTTAGATTGAAACAATGGTTATTTTTTAAGACTTCAGTAGACTTTTTGGAAGAACCAAGAAGCCACGTCCAGCGGATTTAATTCATTGTCCCATACTTATGTACTACAACAGATGCTAAACGGTTAATAAGCTAAAAATGTTATACGTTGAAACTTTATGAAACGCTAAATAAATAAACGAAAACAATTTATACAACTTCGTCCTTCGCGTTCCTACTAAAAGTCCTTAGGTCCTGCTTAACTGATAGAGTATGTTTGTGGGGACATAAAATAGGTTTAAGGGACAGAGTTAAGGAGAAGATAAGCCCAGAATATAAAGTACTGCTAAAAATGGAAGATGTTGACTTAATAACTAATCAATAGCTAGAGAATCGGAGACATTCTAGCTAGTAACCGAACAAATTGTTCTTGCGTAAACTCTTTCCCTGACTTCTATAGTCAAAATTTAGTAAATTTACTACCTATGTAACGAACTAAATATACTATTGCTGCTAATATGATAAAATTAATAAATGCACTTCTCGAGCTATTTACTCTGTGATATGGGCGGACCGAAGTTGGTTGGCTTTTGGTTTTCGCCGAATATATTAAGTGTATAATCTATGGTTTTCGCGGTCGGTCTTTCGCTTCGCTCGATGCCGTGTTCGTACTCGTATTCACGGATGATAGTACAAGTCGTTTTTACATGATTAACGGCTACATAAAAGTTTCAGACAAAAAGTGAACTGTGTTATGTCAAAAAACTGTTTTCATAGTGTAAGTGGCGTGGAATCCTATTTATTAGTTCTCAGACGGCTGACCGCCAACTCGCGTATTCTAGTGTATTTAGTGTGCTGACGAATTTTATGTGCTTGACTGTGCTGTAATAGCATACCTTGGACTCGCAGGAGAACGTAAGTTCTAAAACAATTTATATGTAATATCATGTTTTATTCGTAAAACGTTTATTGTCAACGAAATATTATTGAGAATCATTCGAAACAGTTATTTAGGCCAACTCTATTTAAGCCCATTTCTTTTATTTTAATGAAAAATATTCATCTGTAATTTGTACCCAGTACTGTTACTAATTTATTATAATGTTTCATAAACTTCTTAATAGTCAGATGCAATTGAGCTATTTGATAAAGACGCTTCCTTAAATGCCGTTAGTGAAAGCTAGTTATGGAATGTCTGAAGTTGTGTATAATTGGTTAAATTAAAAAAACAAATAATCGAAAAAACTAAATACGCCAATAGCTACCTATCGGTTGTACATTTGAAATTTTTCTAGGTCAAGAGATTAAAATCATATTTACCATCATAAACAAGACATTGGTCATAAACATAGTAATGAAAAATCGGATGGTTCATTACCATTAGTCCACTCTTATAGACATCTGGGTGGATCTCCGTTTACAGAACAAGATAAGAAATCAAAGTGGAACTGTTCCAAACATTCATGCTAGAAAAGTTCAAAATTCAAATATGGAAATAAATCTTCATGAGTAATTAAACAAAAATCAAGTAATTAATTAATAACTACCATTATCATAATTGAATGCATTAAAAATGATTCTAAAATTTGACCTTAATTGTCACCAAAAAGTTTTCCTTAACTAAAATTTAACAGTTTGATTTTCAAGTCGGTTGTTGATTATGTAGGACATCGTTTAATAAATATTGCATCATAACTGCAGTGCACTTAGTGCAGACTAACTGTGAGCAACAATGTGAGAGTGTTGATAAAATTACACTCTTAAGGATAATTTTAAAAATTTATTAAGAAATGTAAAGACAACTATTTGTCACTTGAACTACCTGGGACCTCCCCCAAAGTTCACCACAATGCCGGGTTCAGTGTAGTCTGCATCTAGCAAATTGCCACATCCTTCAATAATCCATACAACCACACACTTTAGAACACACTTTTTGAACTTTTTGGCCCTAGATGCCATCTGTTCTAGAGCCAATGTACCTTCCCAATATGCCAATATAATGTCACTTCAACCTCGTAATAATTGGGCTATATTGGTTATCACAGCTATTCTAGCTATACCTTCATTCTCCATTTAATCTCTCACAGAAATTATCCATTTCAATAAAACAAAAGAGATAATATGAGATTTGTAAAACATCCAACTAATCTTCAGACTGATTAAAAATATTGCTTTGAATGTTGGATAACTTTATTGTGGTGAGCTTCTTTCTTTTGGATCTTTAAAACCACATGCTGTATATATTCAGCTACTAATTTAGGTTTTTTTACATGCCAAAATAGATTAAACCATTTTCTGTTAATGTTTTAAGCTCCTCGCACCAGAGAATGCTCTTTAATATTTGGTAAGTATCTTTTACTGGAGAAATGTTTAATTGAGCTGTCATAGTTGAGTATATACAAGGATTTTGTCCATAGCCTCTAGATCAGAATCAGCGTATATTATATTTAGACAGACATGGCATTATGGTATTATTAATCCTTTGATTGCCGTGTAGGTTGCCAATACCCTACGTGGTGCACTGAAGTTCTTATGTCAATTTCTGTTACTAAGACACTGAAATGTCTAGTAAACTCTGGACAACTATGAATCCGAAGATACTAAGAATGAATCTATTTCAAATAGCCTAAAAGACTAAAATATATATTAAAAACAAAAGTTGACAATCCAGGCACTTGATAACTGTTTCAGTGCTCCAGATAGAGCACCAGTGACTTACATGCCAGTCAAAGGGTTCAGGGATCCCATTTGTCTCTACCATTTCATTAAAATTTTAATAATAATTATGTAATTGAAAATATATAAATTTCAAAATAAAAAATGGTTCGGTCGCATTCAGTAAATTAAAAAATGTGTTCCCGTCCAAAATCGCTCAGTGCCTTAAGAAACAGGTGTAAACTAATGTGTTTTACTAGTGATGACTTACGGTTCCAAGATGTGGTGCTTCACAAGGGATATTTGTAGGAAGCTTAGGGTCGCGCAGCGAGCTATGAAGAGGGCTATGCTTGGTATTACTCTACGAGACTGAATCAGAAATGAGATCTGTAGAAAAGCCAAAGTTGCTGACATAGCCTCTAGGATTAGCAAGCTGAAGTGGCAGTGGGCAGGCCACATAGCGCGGAAATTGAACGGCCATTGGGGTGGAAAAATCCTCGAGTGGAGACCACATACTGGCAAATGCAGTGTGGGACGGCCACCTAACAGATGGATCGACGACTGGTGAGAATCGCTAGGTCACGTAGAATACAGGTGGCAATGAACCAGCCGCACTGGAGATTGGTTGGAGAGGCCTATGTTCAGCAGTGGACAGTGAACAGGCTGAGATGATGATGATGTCAATTTTACTTATGTAATGTTTCGATGGTTAATATTACCTGGCTAGACTATACCTAATAATATAATATAATTTTAAATGGGTATAAATTGTCCAGAAACACAAACTTTCTTATTTTTTAACTCATTTGGATGATACTTAATTGTAGTTAAATGCATAATTCAATATATAGTGTGTTGATAATATTACTCACAATTAAATTCACCCATAGTAGCCATAATGGCGCTGATAGAAGTGATAGATGAATATGTGAAAGTACTACCTATTTATGTTGAAGCAATTATGCATTATTGTTAGAATAGTGGTATAGTTGTTATGTAATACAATAGGGATTTGGGTGGCTTTCATCATTGACTTTCATCAAGACAAACATACATTCAGTCAGTAGATGCAATCATACAGAGTATATAAATTTGTGTAATGAGGATGTTAATTCAATATTTACCATTTATATTATAAACTAGTCAAATGAGACCTGGCATTTCTGGTCCATTTTTATTTTACTTTGATCTGATCACTACCTAATTTTACAAGATCATCACAGGCCAATATGAAGATTTGCTGAAAATTTCATCAAAATCAATTCAGCTGTTTTGGGTTCTACAGGGCTCATACATACATTAGACCAATATAATTTGAGACCAATATGTATTTAAAAATAACCTAGTATGTTTCAAAATAGCCAAAAACTTTTTTTCTTTGTTTATCAGATGGTTTTCTTAATCTATTTTGTGAAGTTAGATATAGTATAAATATTGTAAAGAGCTTTAGTATAATTAACAAAAAAAGAAAAGAGATTTTTTCCACAATTACAAATAAAAATTTGAATAAGAAAACAAAAGAGAAAATGTGATACATAAAATCAATCTATCTCTTGAGCTATTAGTGATATGACCATATTGAATATTAATCAGTAGTATTCTATTCATATATTCAGTAGTATAATCTATGTTATCACAGTATTAAAACATCAATTTTTTTATAAAATCATGCAGATATTCACTAAGTTACAAACTTCTTACATGTAGTAGTCGGGGTAATTGCCAAACTGTAAATGACGACGGTGACGTCATGAAGATGCACATTGCATTTACGTGACGTCACCGTTACTAGAATTTGGGTGTGAGACAGGGGGTGATAATTTACCTATTTAAATATTGATTGATGGCAGCTCATTTCAATGTTTCTTTCCAAAAGAAGAAAAATAATCTAGTGGCAAAACATAAAAAGATCTTGAGGTTTATTACTTAATTATGAAGACAACTAACAAATCTAAACGTAAATTTCCAACATAATAATATTTAATATTAGTTGATTGTTTGTTAACTATATTAATCGTTTAAGGTAAAAGCACTAATGCTAGACACTTTAAGGACAAATCAAACTTCATTCTCAGTTATCAAATGTATTTATCAAATATTATATTAAATCTTTTTTTTTACTGTTAGAGCAACATTTAGAGATCAATTTTTTCATATAAAATATTTCAATACTGTTGTAGTTTCTACAAAAAATTACAAACTTGTTAGTTTTGCCATAGACACTAAAAGATGACAGCATCGAAAATCAAATCCACCAAAAATTGACATCAGTTGGCACTAATAATAGACACGACTTTAACGTTAGTTTTGTTATAAACAATTATAATCAATCTTAAGATCATCAACTATTTTCTTAACGCTATCTTGTAAATTATCTTTTCCTATTGGAAACCCTTGTTTGACCATAGCTTTTAACCATGTTACGAGTATTTTTCTATATATTCGGTTAAATAACAACTTCTTCCCATGTTACGCATAGTAGGTGTCTTTCCCTTGACTTTATTTAATAAAGTTACTCGTGGAACTCAAAATTTCTTTGCCGCAGTAGCTATCGGAACGCCCCGCCTCATACCCTGGACCAGGAGGGTCAAGTACTTGGGAGTCACCCTGGATGCATCCATGACATTCCACCCACATATAAAATCAGTCCGCAACCGTGCCGCTTTTATTCTCGGCAGACTCTACCCCATGATCTGTAAGCGGAGTAAAATGTCCCTTCGGAACAAGGTGACACTTTACAAAGCTTACGGCCGCTTATAAGGCCGGTCATGACTTACGCGAGTGTGGTGTTTGCTCACGCGGCCCGCACACACATAGATACCCTCCAATCCCTACAATCTTGTTTTTGCATGTTAGCAGTCGGAGCCCCGTGGTTCGTGAGGAGCGTCGACTTACAAGACGACTTGGACCTCGAACCGATCAGAAAATACATGAAGTCAGTGTCGGAACGTTACTTCGATAAGGCAATGCGTCATGGTAATCGCCTTATTGTTGCCGCCGCTGACTACTCCCCGAATCCTGACCACGCAGGAGCCAGTCACCGTCGTCGCCCTAGACACCTCCTTACGGATCCATCAGATCCAATAACCCTTGCATTAGACGCCTTCCGCTTTAACACTAGGAGTAGAGATCCCGGTAATCATACTCGTCGAACTCGGCAAAGAGTTCGACGTGCAACCTAACCTAAGCATCAGCCCGTTGAGTTTCTCGCCGGATCTTCTCAGCGGGTCGCGATCCCGATCCGGTAGTAGATTCATTCGCGAAGCAGCTACTCTTGAGTTATTAGGTCTCCCTTGGAGGCGCTCGGGTAGCTGTTAGCAAATTCCGCCCCTTCTGTCCTTATGAAACTGGTAAGGCCTCAGGGCCACCAGTAAACCCTCAAACATATACATTCTTTTATGGCTTCTTCAATATTGGCTTCAGAGTATTGAAACATCTGACCCTTTACTGGCGGCATCGTGCTCGAAACTTAAGCTGAAATTAGTTGATACTAATAGTTGACATCTGGTATACCCTAATAGTTGACACTGTCTTCGTTTAGTTAGGCTCGTGCAAAATGAACGAAACTCAGATTGAAACTTTTGTTTTACAACATAAAGGCTGAATTTGAAGAAAATTAAGCTAACAAATTCAGTTCGATGTAACCCTAGTAGAAGACACACGTGTCATCTTTTAGGTTTTGATTCATTTTTGGTACTAATAGTAAACACCACTTAAAATTTGTACAAAAACAAACCAAAATAACAAGGAAATGGTCCTAATAAATCAATAATTTCATACATTTATAATATCGAAACCAACAGTAGCCAATAATTATAAAAATATAAGACAAAATCACACCTGTTAAAAGTCAGATGGCTTAAAGAAAACGCTAAGAATTACGCGCAAAACGTCAACCTGCTCACATTGTTTGTTGTCAACTGATGCCATTTTGAAATTTGCTTCTAACACTGTACGCAAGCTTTTGAGAATGTATCATAGATGGTACTAGGTGTCTTTAACATCAATAGCAATGTTATTTAAGTGTTTAGTTTCCTTATTAGAATAAATTTTTTTTTAAAGTGTCATCTTTTAGTTCAATGTCCAGCATTAGTGCTTTTACCTTAGGTAACTTCCAATAAAAAGGGATTACATACATAGTTATAAAAAAGAACATCTATACTAATATTATAAAGAGGAAAGATTTGTTTGTTTGTTTGTTTCGAATAGGCTCCGAAACTACTGGACCGATTTGAAAAATTCTTTTTCCATTAGAAGCAGACATTGTCCCTGATGAACATAGGCTACTTTTTTTAAATATTTTTTTATTTTATTTTTTTTGTTTCATGTGTGTTTTAATGTTTCCGAAGCGAAGCGAGGGCGGGTCGCTAGTTTTCAATAAAATTATAATACCGAGTACGTATTTGAAATTTTGTCGTCACCCACTTTGAGACGTGAGGTCGAAACCTTAATTTTACAGAAAAACCAAGAACCCGCTCCTCAAATTGGAACGGACGATTGGTTTGCAGCAGAAATAGGCTGGGGTTTGGTGCGTTCCCATGCGTGTTAATACGCTATCCCAGTAGTGGGAGTAAGTGTTCTCAATAATTCAAATGAGTCCGCGCGGGTAGGTACCACCACCCCGCCTATTTCTGCCGTGAAGCAGTAATGCGTTTCGGTTTGAAGGGTGGGGTAGCCGTTGTAACTATACTTGAGATTGTAGAACTTATATCTCAAGGTGGGTGGCATATTTACGTTGTAGATGTCTATGGGCTCCAGTAACCACTTAACATCAGGTGGGATGTGAGCTCGTCCACCCATCTAAGCAATAAAAAAAATAAAAGAAAAATTGAAGACAACTTCAATCTAAAACATAATTAACATATAAAGAGATAAACGGATATGGCATATTTAGGTGTGAATTAGATGACAAAAATGAAAAAAAAAAACGTTTTATTCAATATTAAAAAGATTCGTTACAATATTGTGTCACAAGGGTAGGTTTTCCGAGGGGAGGGGTTTACGTGAACTAGGGATATGCGGCTCGCCGGCGCCGGGAACTCGATCAATAATTCCACCTCACTCACTCACAGCTCACTTTGCCGAGTCAGACTCGCGACGCGCTTGTGTTCCGTGGCGTTTCCTCGTCTTGTGTGCTTTCGTGTAACCCTCATAATTGGAACTCGGTGCAGTGATTTTGATTCGATGGCCGAACGTTTTGAGATGACATAGTTCTAAGTAAGCAGACGGTATGTCCACATTTTCTGTGTATATGGCACTATAAACAAATTTCCGGTTTTATTGACGTTGTAGTTTGTTCTATGGGGATCAATAGCGTTATTTGACCATGACTACTGAGGTCAGCGCTTTTGCTTAAAGCTATAGGCTGTTTTTGAAAATCTATCCCATTCATTCATACCAATATTTTTCTTCATGATTCATAAAATTTACTTTGGGTTTAATTAATACAATACCTTCGATTTTTTTCAAAGGTATTTGAACATAATATATTCATTTTATTTAATCATTTCAATTTATTATATATTATCCCTCCGTATTTAGTTTTAACATAACATCCACGCACCCATTCCTCGTAATGTTAAATAAACCAAAAATAAATTGTATGTTAAGGTACTTCTAAATATTTTTTTTTATAATCTCGTTAAACTATCTTCGATTACACAATATAAGTTATGTTAAACTTAAAATTTATATCAGCAGACCCTGAAATCTTGATTTTTAACCTACTGTTCCAATTCCATCTGAATGAATAAATTTATTCATACAGCAACTTCGATGAATCTGTCATGGTTCTTGAGTTCAACCTATTGACCGATCTATATGTAAAATGACTAGACAGAGTCGGAAAATTCTCCAGACGGATTCGCCGGTGCGTTGAGAAAACGTCGCTATTTGCAGAGCCGACCATGCCCCGCCTCCTACCGTCTCATCGGGGTCACGCGCAGACGTACTAAACTACAGAATACGCATCAACTGTCTAGGCAGGGCAAAATCTGAATTTACATATCCCCAGATACAAGTTTCATAACCGAGGATTATTAATACAAATATAAAATGTAAACCAAATTTTTCTATACTAAGGTAAAAACTTTTTCAAGGTCAATTAGACCAGACTGCCGTTCTGTTGAGTACAATGTCTGAGTATGATATCATGGAGCATTCAATTTCATTAGATAAGTGATGTCATCTGTTATATGATATGCTCTATATGTGCTGGTTTTCACACAACATACGCTTGTTTTTATTTTTTGAATTTGACCAAAATAAGTATAATAAATATTGAAGTCATCCAAATAGGATACATATTTTTTTTAGCTTATCTGTTTTTTTTTCTGATAAAAGTAATATTGCAGTAATTTACAACAATGTAGCCAGAATTTAATTTGTTGGAAAAAGCATTACTTATTTCTTTGACCCTTGTTTTATTTGCGGTAATATCCGGTGATTCGTTTAAATCCTTAGTTAAGGAATAATAATGCCCATTTCTGGGAACCATATACACATCATAGTACACTCAAGACTTCGACTAATTTACGGACCCTCGTAACAATTTAATCAGGTTGGCCGTGAATTCAAAAAATACAAATACATGTAGGTATTCCAATCGAATCCGGCATCAGTTTATCGTTATAATTGAAATACATAGGCGCGTCCTCTAAATAAATATTATAAACCAAAGATTTTACACGTCAATCGTAAAAAGTGAGTTTATTTTGTAACACTGATTAGCATAATATCTCGATAAGGCGATTCAACAAAACTACTAATCTGGTATTATCTTCGTAATACCAACTTTTGATATGACGAAATTTCGAATACCGGAATTTCATTTAAAATAATACATTTTAATCTATCTTCTATATACTTATATAAAAATGAATTGCTGTTCGTTAGTCTCGCTAAAACTCGAGAACGGCTGGACCGATTTGGCTAATTTTGGTCTTGAATTATTTGTGGAAGTCCAGAGAAGGTTTAAAAGATAGATAAATATAAAAATGCGCGGAATTAAATAAAAATAATTTTGTTTTCCCTTTGATGTCTCCTCCGTCGGACGGAGCCCGTCATGACGTATGCAAGCGTAGTGTTCGCTCACGCAGCCCGCACCCACTTGAAATCCATTCAGGTTATTCAATCACGATTCTGCAGGATAGCCGTTGGAGCGCCTTGGTTCCTTAGGAACGTGGATCTCCATGATGACCTGGAGCTCGATTCAGTTAGTAAGTATCTGCAGTCGGCATCGCTGCGCCATTTTGAGAAGGCGGCACGACATGAGAACCCTCTCATCGTAGCCGCTGGAAATTACATACCCGACCCAGTAGACCGAATGGTAAACCGTCGACGTCGCCCAAAGCACGTCATTACGGATCCTCCTGATCCATTAACGGAACTTTTAGGCACCACAAGCACCGGTCACCGTCCTCGTCGAACCCGTCGCTTGCGACGAAGGGCTCGACGAGCGAACTAACCCATAGACACAGCCCACTGAGTTTCTCGCCGGATCTTCTCAGTGGGTCGCGTTTCCGATCCGGTGGTAGATTCTGCGAAGCACTGCTCTTGCTAGGGTCAGTGTTAGCAACTCTCCGGTTGAGCCCCGCGAGCTCATCTACAAACGTTAGGGTGAAGCTGAAATAGCCTCTCAAGGCTATCAGCATAGGTAGGAAGAAAAAAAAAATCGGACGGATTCCTTTTGTTTGTTTTATACAAAAGTTTAGGTCCTTTATTTATCGATTGAGGCACTACGAAGTCTGCCGGGTCAGCTAGTAATATAAAATAGATAGACCTCTTTTTTTCGCAATTATAACTTTTGCGTTATGAAGCCCGTTTTCAAGGATGTAAAGTTGATGACGTTTTATTTCAATTAGAGTTGGATTCGGGAATGTTGTCTAGTAATTAAACGGTATTTATCTCTATAGGCGTCTTCTGACCTCGCAATTGACCCAGAGGAACAGTGTGTCGTTTTATCGTAATAACTTCATTTAAGATGAAGATCACTTGATACTTCCTTCATGTTCGGGAGTTGATGCATATTATTTAAATATTATAATAACTCTTTTTTTTGTAGCAGTTTAATGGTTTATTAACTACTTTTTTATGTTAATTAATATGAAGTTTTCTATCACAATTTCTATTTTTCTTTTTATAATTCAGAATAGACAAAGTTTCGTTGTTGTTTTATCCATTTAAACGTGAATAAATTTATATATTATGTATTCGTACAGCAGATATAGTTTTAGAAATTCAAGAATTTAAAGGAACAATGTATTTATGTAGGTTGCCGTCAGTTTACTTGTAAGTTGCATATTACGAAACACAAAACCTTTGACGACGCACGTGACAAAACTAATGTAAGCTAATTATTACATTAGTCACCCTACAATGACATAATGTTAATAATAATTAGAAGAACTATGTAAGATAATATTTTTAAAATATATTTTTTTAAACGATAAAAACAACACTGAGTTTCCAGTTATTGACTAAAATGTTGCTTTCTGTGGAGCCGAGCTTTTTATAGAATCCTAATTTTAGTACAAGCTTCTATACCGAATGTTACCGTTGCAGGTGTAAGCAGGACTAAGTAAGTAAATGTATCTGTATGTAAAATTAATAATTAACCTTATGTATTATTACTTTAGTTCAGATGGATTCATTCTACTTATTTTAATCTTACATAATGGGTAGTAAATACGAAATTAATCACTGATATCAAACACAGCAATATAAATGTCTCAAGTAAGGATTATGATTGAACAACTTTCACTAACAGAACAACAACTATATTAGTACATGCTCGAAACAGTAATTCAAGTTTTAACTATAGTAAAATAAACATTTCTCTTGTCGAAGCGACGATGTTACGTGGCCCAAATCAATCGACTTCCGCCAGCCCTTTCACGGCTGACTACGGAAGATGTTAATTGCACTAACAAAATGTTATAGAGTACCTTCTTTAATCTCAAACAACTGACTAGAAAATGGCGTTCTTGTTTATCAACATACTCAACTACATTCACTTTTAAAAGTTATGTTTCGAGAAATTATTTATATGTTTTTACTGGTGGTAGGACCTCTTGTGAGTCCGCGCTGGTGGGTACCACCACCCTGCCTATTTCTACCGTGAAGCAATAATGTGTTTCGGTTTGAAGGGTGGGGCAGCCGTTGTAACTATACTTGAGACCTTAGAACTTATATCTCAAGGTGGGTGGCGCATTTACGTTGTGGATGTCTATGGGCTCCAGTAACCACTTAACACCAGGTGGGCTGGGAGCTCGTCCACCCATCTAAGCAATAAAAAAAAAAAAATTTTTTTTGGTTAGCTAGAATGTTGGATCAGATTTTAGCGTTTGTCTTGAAAACAATATACATTTACGCCTAAGGATATTACTTAGTATTTTTTTTGTTAGCGGCTTACGTTAATGACGTTTATAGGCGATCATTAAATGACTCCTAGCGTCATTTAATATTCTGGCTGTGAAGTCCTGAGTCCCGCTGTGGCGGGGTCGTCGACCTTTAAATCCAGTCCACGTCTTGCGCTCCGGCAAACGTTGCGACGGTTCTCTTTAGTTTCAGTGCTCGCTGCCGTACAGTGTGCTTACTGCGAGTTTTTTAACTTCCCGATCGCGTTAAAGTTAACTCAAATTTGTATCGACGCTTGAAAGGCAAACGTGACTAAGCGACAATGCGTGAACTTTACAGTAGACTGATTTAAAGTTGAAATACCTGAAAAAAATCTATTTTAACGAATCTAGCTGTGGGATTGAAATGATTTTAATAGACCTAGAATTTTTTTTTTGCGCATCACCTATTATGATTATTACCTATCATTTATGTACAAAGCAGTTATTGACGCTTAGTCACGTTTGCCTTGCAAGCGTCGGTATGGAGTTGGAACAGCGACCCTAGCGGCAAACGAAAGGAAGCTTATCGAAGACAAAATCATTTTCTTGTCATTAATAATAATACTCTTAAAATAGTCAGTTACGCATTGGTTTCGTTCTATGAAATCATGCATTGATTCAATAATACTAAATTGAAATTGCTACCTCTAAATCTAAAATAGCACTACCCGATATATAAGATTGTTGTAGTACTAAATAGCGTTCCCAGAGTGTGACGTAATTCGTTGGATATTCGTACAAAAGAGAGTACGTTTTTTGTATTTGTACCCAACGATAAGTCGTTACGGTCAGTCCCTTTGATAAAGTACCACAAATGAGAAAGCAGGTTCGTCATTTCAAAGCATTATCAGTGCCGCTAATAGCATTAACGATAAAACGTCATTAAATATGGATAAAAACGTGTTTTATAAAACTCATCCCTAAGTTTAAGAGTACAAGACTGAAATTTGTTTTTAATCTGACAATCGACTACTGTTTTTCGAACATCATGTCAAGCATGTTACAACCACTGAGACTTGACCTAATAAAGTGTAGAGATGTTTGGCGGCAATACAGTCATGATCTAGAGCTTCGGGAAACGCTTAAAAAAGTAGACCGAGAGTCAGCCTCCCGTCTACGCTAGTAAAAAAAAAACTTGTCAGTCGAATACAGTGACTATCAAACTATTTCATGTTTTTCTGACAAATTCGGAACACGCGAACGTATTTTGTTCTCACAATGAGTTAACAGTACCTTCGTATTCTTCATAGTATTACCGACGTTGGCTGCAAACCAGTTCCACATTGGCCGGAATTTAATTAATAAAACAGAATGCTTCTTTATTTCAAACTAGCGACCCGCCCTCGCTTCGCTTCGGAAATATTAAAACACACATGAAAAAAAAAAAAAAAAAAAGTAGCCTATGTTCATCAAGGACAATGTCGGCTTCTAATGGAAAAAGAATTTTTCAAATCGGTCCAGTAGTTTCGGAGCCTATTCGAAACAAACAAACAAACAAATATTTCCTCTTTATAATATTAGTATAGAGTATAGATTCCGACCTTTAGTTTTTTTTTTTTTCCTAAGCTGATGGTCTAGAGAGACCATATCAGCGGCACCGGGCTAGGTAGGCTGACGATGTTGCTAACACGAGTTCTAGCAAGAGCCGTGCTTCGCAGAATCTACCGCCGGATCGGAAACGCGACCCACTGAGAAGATCCGGCTAGAAACTCAGTGGGCTGTGTCTGTGGTTTAATTTACTCGCCGAGCCCTTCGTTGTAAGCGACGGGTTCGGCGAGAACGATGACCGGTGCTTGGGGTTCCTAAAAGCACCATTAGTGGATCGCGAGAATCCGAGATAGTGTGTTTTTGGCGACGTCGACTGTTTACCATTCGGTACGCAGGATCGGCAATGTAGCCTTTAGAAGGAAAAATGTTAGAATAACAAGAAAAAAGTCCTACATACAATTTTGACCACTCAGCGATGACTAGTACGTATTATTAAAATAACAGTAGAACTTGTTCTATATTCGCTTGTTTCTAATTGCGTTATTTTACTGCAAGCCTGCAACGAGGTCATGATTACGGAGTGAACCACTCACATAGGTTTTATGAATACAAAGAATTTATTCATTTCGTTAGCTTTCAATAGCCTCGGTACTGTGGTTTCTTTGTGTGTAGTCTGTGTTCATATTTTTACTGTATTTTTTTTTAAATGTTATTCGTGTTAGTTTTTTGTAATCATATATTAACAGGTTGAATTAAAGTTATAGTTATTGTATACAAACCACAGTCGGCTGTTATTCGAAGAAATATCTTGGGACTAGTGGAACCCGAATAAGCTCTGCTGTGTTTTTTGAAATCGCTCGCGCCTCATCTTCGACTTCTTCATGGTAATTTGGACAGAAAACTTCCCTAGAGTACCGACAATTCTACCAAGTTTCATCACAAGTTTATGAACGGCTTAGGGGCACATAGGAAAAAAATGTAAAGAGATTTTGGGGGTTGATTGCTTCCCGCTTCCGTAGGTTTAACCCGCGATTCCCTACAAGTGACCCCTGGGTGGTGCAAAACGGGAGCCGAATACATAATCGGTGGTAGGACTTGTCCGACTGGCTGGCGACCACCCTCCAACTAGAGTCCGCCGCCAAATAGCCTAGCTGTGTTCCGGCGTGTAGGTTGGAGAGCCAGTGTTATTCCTTCCCTTTCCTCTTCCTTGTTGGGGGTGAATCTTGGCGATACCTGGAACATGCGGAGCAGACGTGCGTGTGAGCTCGCGGGACGTGATTGTTTGACGGGGGTATAGGGAGACCCAGTGAAACGGTGTTCGCCGCCGCCCGCCGGTCAGTTGGGGACCTGAACCCGGGTGTCACTACTAAACTCCGCCCCGGGAAGCTGTCCCGCCAACCGGTGTAAAATCCTGTCGTGCGGTCGTCGTGCCGGAGTCGGAGACCGGAGTGGATCCCGGCGATCGCACGCAGGGTGGACTGGGGGCCCTTCCATGCCCTGCGTCGGTTGCTCACGCAACCCGTAGTCGAGCACGTACTGTGCTCCGCGCTTTATTCAGGTATTGTCACGATTTCGCCTCGAACATCCTACCCCACCCAATCCCACTCTCCAAATAAAAAAAAATTAAAAAAAATGAAAGTTCGAAAAATTAAAAGGGTTTTGTCGGCGATTCCCCATTCCACATTTAATGTGGATTTCAGCAATGTAAGGGGTCTACATAACAACCTCGACGCCGTACACCACCATCTTGAGACGGCGCAGCCTGCCCTCCTTTTTCTGACGGAGACGCAGATATCTGCTCCGGATGATACTTCGTACCTTGAATACCCCGGCTACGTATTGGAGCACAACTTCCTGCGTAAAGCCGGGGTGTGTGTATTCGTCCGGGCTGATGCCTGTTGTCGCCGTCTACGAAGCCTCGAACAACGGGACCTGTCCCTCTTGTGGCTGCGCGTAGATCACGGGGGCTGTACCCGAGTCTACGCGTGCCTGTACAGGTCCCACAGCAGTGATGCAGGTTCAGCTCTGATAGAGCATGTGCAAGAGGGGACTAACCGCGTGCTTGAGCAGTACCCATCTGCGGAGGTGGTGGTTCTTGGAGACTTTAATGCTCACCACCAAGAGTGGTTGGGGTCCAGAACCACTGACCTCCCGGGTCGGGCTGCCTATGATTTCGCCTTGGCCTACGGCCTCTCCCAGCTGGTGACACAGCCCACCCGTGTCCCAGATATTGAGGGGCACGAGCCTTCTCTGTTGGACCTTCTGCTGACCACCGATCCAGCCGGATACAGTGTGGTGGTCGACGCTCCACTTGGATCGTCTGATCACTGCCTTATCCGTGCTGCCACACCACTCTCTCGTCCTAGTCGTCGAACGACGACCAGGTATCGAAGAGTTTGGCAGTATTTGTCAGCAGATTGGGATGGATTGCGTGAGTTTTACGCATCCTACCCATGGGGGCGGTTCTGCTTTTTCTCTGCTGATCCTGACGTCTGTGCGGACCGTCTTAAAAACATGTCTGCTCCAGGGGATGGAATTGTTTATCCCCTCCTCTGAAGTGCCCGTTGGGGGTCGCAGCAGACCCTGGTATAACAATGCCAGCAGGGATGCTGCACACCTCAAGCGGTCCGCATACGTTGCATGGGATGATGCTAGGAGACGTCGGGATCCTAACATCTCAGAGGAAAGGCGGAAATATAACGCCGCTTCCAGGTCCTACAAGAAGGTTATTGCCAGGGCGAAATCGGAGCACGTTGCTAGAATTGGCGAGCGACTGAAGAGCTATCCCTCTGGGAGCCGTGCTGGTCGCTCGCGAAAGCTGCAGAAGGTAACTTTTGCAGGTCTAGTCTCCCACCACTACGCAAGTCCGATGACAGTCTGGCCCATAGTGCGAAAGAGAAGGCTGACCTTCTGGTCAAACTCTTCGCCTCGAACTCGACTGTGGACGACGGGGGTGCCACACCACCGAACATCCTCCGGTGTGATAGTTCCCTGCCGGAGATCTGCTTTACACAGTGTGCAGTCAGGCGGGAACTCCGACTCCTGGACGTCCATAAGTCGAGCGGGCCAGACGGCATCCCTGCAGTGGTTCTGAAAACGTGCGCCCCTGAGCTGACGCCTGCGCTAACGCGTTTGTATCGCCTCTCTTATTGCACTAACAGGGTTCCGTCTTCATGGAAGACTGCCCACGTCCACCCTATCCCCAAGAAGGGTGACCGGTCGGACCCATCGAGCTATAGGCCTATCGCGATAACTTCCTTGCTTTCCAAGGTGATGGAGCGAATAATTAATATACAACTCCTGAAGTATCTGAAGGATCGCCAGCTGATCAGTGACCGACAGTACGGTTTCCGTCACGGTCGCTCAGCTGGCGATCTTCTTGTATACCTTACTCACAGGTGGGCTGAAGCCTTGGAGAGCAAGGGCGTGGCTCTTGCTGTGAGCCTTGATATCGCGAAGGCCTTCGACAGGGTCTGGCATAGGGCACTTCTGTCGAAGCTACCATCTTACGGAATCCCCGAGGGTCTCTGCAAGTGGATCGCTAGCTTTTTGGATGGGCGGAGCATCACGGTCGTTGTAGACGGTGACTGTTCTGATACCATGACCATTAACGCTGGCGTTCCACAAGGTTCGGTGCTCTCCCCCACGCTTTTCATCCTGTATATCAATGACATGCTGTCTATTGATGGCATGCATTGCTATGCGGATGACAGCACGGGGGATGCGCGATATATCGGCCATCAGAGTCTCTCTCGGAGCGTGGTGCAAGAGAGACGATCAAAACTTGTGTCTGAAGTGGAGAACTCTCTGGGGCGAGTCTCCAAATGGGGTGAATTGAACTTGGTTCAATTCAACCCGTTAAAGACACAAGTTTGCGCGTTCACTGCGAAGAAGGACCCCTTTGTCATGGCGCCGCAATTCCAAGGAGTATCCCTGCAACCTTCCGAGAGTATTGGGATACTTGGGGTCGACATTTCGAGCGATGTCCAGTTTCGGAGTCATTTGGAAGGCAAAGCCAAGTTGGCGTCCAAAATGCTGGGAGTCCTCAACAGAGCGAAGCGGTACTTCACGCCTGGACAAAGGCTTTTGCTTTATAAAGCACAAGTCCGGCCTCGCGTGGAGTACTGCTCCCATCTCTGGGCCGGGGCTCCCAAATACCAGCTTCTTCCATTTGACTCCATACAGAGGAGGGCCGTTCGGATTGTCGATAATCCCGGTCTCACGGATCGTTTGGAACCTCTGGGTCTGCGGAGGGACTTCGGTTCCCTCTGTATTTTGTTCCGTATGTTCCATGGGGAGTGCTCTGAGGAATTGTTCGAGATGATACCGGCATCTCGTTTTTACCATCGCACCGCCCGCCACCGGAGTAGAGTTCATCCATACTACCTGGAGCCACTGCGGTCATCCACAGTGCGTTTCCAGAGGTCTTTTTTGCCACGTACCATCCGGCTATGGAATGAGCTCCCCTCCACGGTGTTTCCCGAGCGCTATGACATGTCCTTCTTCAAACGAGGCTTGTGGAGAGTATTAAGCGGTAGGCAGCGGCTTGGCTCTGCCCCTGGCATTGCTGAAGTCCATGGGCGACGGTAACCACTCACCATCAGGTGGGCCGTATGCTCGTCTGCCTACAAGGGCAATAAAAAAAAAAAAAAGATGTTATTTCCATTTAAGCTTTAGATTCCTTCTCCTACCTATGCTGATAGCGTTGAAAGGCTATATCAGCTTCTTGACGTGTAGGTGAGCTCACGGGGCTCAAACCTGGCCCTAGCAAGAGCAGTGCTTCGCAGAATCAACCACCGGATCGGAAACGCGACCCACTGAGAAAATCCGGCGAGAAACTCAGTGGGCTGTGTCTATGGGTTAATTCGCTCGTCGAGCCCTTCGTCGCAAGCCACGGGTGCGACGAGGACGGTGACCGGTGCTTGTGGTACCTAAAAGCACCGTTAATGGATCGGGAGGATCCGTAATGACGTGCTTAGGGCGACGTCGACTGTTTACCATTCGGTCTACAGGAGCGGGTATGAAAGACATATACAATTTTGTGCTTCTTACTTTGAAATCGACGGAGCTCCATACAATTCCAATTATTGCTCTCTTATTTTTGGGTTTTATAAATAAATGTGAAATTTCCAATAATTAGTAATAAATTCTTACAATAAACAATTTATCGACAGCCAAAATTTCAAGTTTGTAACCCAACGACTTGGCTCTGGGTTAGTAAACAATTCGGTCAGAACAAGTAAATATAAGATGTTTATTAATCAGATATAGTACACTTATAAATGTTACAGAGGTAATGTTTTATTACTATTCTCAGTGAGCGAACACTTGAATTATTCATAACGAGTCTATGGACACGAGTGGACAATGCTTCACCTATTTTTATTCTTCGTAACATTCATTAGTCATCATTGAATCCTTTTTACAAACCTATGACGTCATTCTTCAAGACGAATGGAAAACAAAAAAAGTCTTTCGAATTGTTTGAACGTAGATAGCAATGCACTCTTAATTACATTTTGTGGTCAAATAGTACATTATGTAAATGGATATTAATTGTATATTCATCGTATTTTTGTCGTTAATTTTAATGTTTCCGTAGAGTATTTAGAAGTTTTCTTTTATCACATTAAACGCTTCACTTGATCAACGTTAAAGTGAGTTTGTAATAACATTTTTTATGTTCGCTCATTGTGAGTTATATTGACCTAAATAGGTGGTAACGTCATCGCTCTATCGAGGCATGTGGGCGCTGGCTGTGAGAGTAAATGTTCGGGAAAAATGAAAAAAACTCGTGGCTAACAAATTAATATTTGTTTTCAATACCAATGTAATAAAGTCGTTTGTTTTTGGAACGAAGTTCCTTATGTCACGATGAGGAGGGGTACCCTAACTGGGAAAAAACGTCCGTAACGTAAGATTTTTATTAGTAATGCACACAGTGTACGACTTAACTTTGTAATACCGTTCAGAAAATAACATTTTTTTTATCATTAATTACCACGATCTCAGAGCGTTCGTTTGCGCAATACACTAACTCTTATGAAAACAACCGTGAATGAAGTGTACCACAATAAGTTCGCACGTTACCGAACGACCGTGGGTTGTTGGGAAACCTCCAGTTTTATCTTCTTTATACCTCGAATAGAACTTAAAATTAATATTTTTATAATAAGGAACTTTGTTCCTATCCGGTGTCCCACGACACCACACATCTTTTTTATTTTAGCGAAGCTTGTAATCCTCCGGATATTCGGATGAAATTTGTATGGCTTTCCATGAAATCGACGAGAGATATTATAGCGCGTTACAACACACAATCGTGGAGATCGCTGTGTTTGTGTTGTGTTGCTGTAAAACCGGTAGGTCGCCGGCGCGCAGACATGAGCATCGCCGGCCTTCGCGGCAGTTGCCGACGCCCGATGACGTCACTCCGCTTATGTCATACCATTTACAGGCTATGTTAATGTCTCGGCCTTCCGAAATTTACCTGCAGAACACAGCATTTATCAGCCTTATCGTTCGTGGTCGGTTTGACTTCGTTCTCTGGCTTCCACGCCAAGTTATTATTCATAGATTATTTCGGTTGTTTCGTTTAGTGATCACGATGATTTCTTTAGAGGCATTCTTGATTCATTCATTCTTCGCGAGTTTCTGACGGACGCGCTTTATTTAGAACAACGATTACGATCCCAGGTACTCGAAAAATTTGGTTTGTTTTCTGACGC
Source organism: Bombyx mori (assembly GCF_030269925.1). Classification (NCBI taxonomy): domain Eukaryota; kingdom Metazoa; phylum Arthropoda; class Insecta; order Lepidoptera; family Bombycidae; genus Bombyx; species Bombyx mori. Next base: position 11,143,413 of record NC_085124.1, on the reverse strand, counting down.
ATATTGTAATAAGCTATTAAAATCTTGTGCGGCAATCATGAATATCAAGAAATATTTTCGAAATATGGTCAGGTCAATAAGTTGTTAATTGTAAAAGTTAGAAATTATTTATAAAGGAAAACATGGCTGAAGAATTTAACATTATAATTGTCAAACAATTACATCCTTTCGTACATGACCTATGTCCGTACAAGCTTAGGATATTTTTCCAAATATACGAGTATACTTCCAGTCTATCTTTTACTTAAATAAAAATCATCAAACAGTTCTACATTACCAGTACCGAGCGCAAGGTTGCCAGCATTAAATGAGGCGCATCCTACTCTACAAAGTTCAGTGCCGGCTCCCACGCGTATTTTACTCATTGACTTTACTCGCCCGTGCTGACCGATGGTGCAACCGCGTTCATTCCAAAGATGTCCATCTTTGATAGATTACTCAATATTTTTATTAATTTGAATTGAAAACAGCTTTTCGCTTTTGAAATGTAAATTATGATATACTTATATCTAATCAAACTCATCGAAATCAAACTGGAGTTCTAACTAGAGATATTATTGTGGAGTCCCACATAGATATGCTAAGCTTGCATAGAAATTGAAATAGGTAGATGTATTTATTGTGTGAAAGTACAAACTATCTAATCAAATAATTCGATTCTGATTCGTTCAGTATCACCGGCGTCCACGCGAAGAGCTAAAAATAAAAAATCCACTTTCATTTTGATGTGAGCTAGCGTTAGCTGCGTAATGTCCAATGTCCGGTCAGTGACTGTCACGCCACCCCCAATTGTGGGTGGTGGGTGGTAATCGCGGTCTTGGTAAATGGAGGTATATCATTAATCTGTTTAATGTAACATGCGCCCTACAAAAATGTGCTAATCTTATACTGCCTAATAGTTTTCATTGTTAGTAGTACTTTGTTGTCGAGACTGTAGCGAATCATGGTTTTATTTTTAGACGACCCTGTCAATTTAAAACCGATTCACGTTCCAATTAACGCGATTTCTAATTTTCTCAATTACTACTCATATACTCGTCGCACTGTGAACCGGATATCCCTTTGTTTAAGCTCCACGTTTCGTGCCTGTGACGGTTTTGTTTATTATTTATAACAGGTGCTCGTGGTATTGTCGGAAAGGGGAGCCGTTTCATGTGAGGGAGCCTTTTTGGTTATGTCAGTTAATTAACAACGTGACCCGTGTCTGTCAGACGAGACTATACACGTAAAGAAAACGTTTATTGTTTAAAACTCTTTAGTTTTTAAAAGGATTTTTCTTCAGTGTCATAGAGTAAAGTCTGTCATTGAGGAGAAAGAGAGCTCAGTTTTGTTTAGTTTATTACTTAATACTGTTTAATTTTTTATATGTTTGTTTTAAAGAGAGTGACGGCTTTAAATGTTGTTTTCTTATTATACATACATATAACAGAAAACGAGTTAAGCCTCTTATTGTTTATTCATACTGAAGTACCCAATATAATTATAAACATTTCCTCGAAATAATTCTGGAATGTACTATGGGGCTTGTTGTTTTCAAACATTCAAGCGGAATGACGCTGCGTTTTTTTTTGCAAATTTGCAAATGCTTTCCAGCTAAAAAACAGTTCGAGAGCCGTGTATTAGGTTACATCATTCAACCTTAGCAGGCAACGCGAGCGGGTCGGGCTTCGGGTGTGGTCTATATTTGGGTTAATGGATTCGTCCGCGCTCCGCCACCAACATGGGAAGTGCCAGTTAGTACTATCATCCGCTACTGCTTGTGTGCTTCACGCAAGAACCGTAAATCGAAACTCGTGGGGCTCAGGTAGTTAAACGTAAGAACACAATTTTATCAGAATGTTTGCAGTCATCGTGGCCTAAAGGTTAAGACGTCCGATGCATTCGTGTTGAGCGATGCACCGGTGTTCGAATCTCAGGCAGGTACCAATTTTTTTAATGAAATACGTACTCAACAAATGTTCACGATTGACTTCCACGGTGAAGGAATAACATCGTGTAATAAAAGTGAAACCCGCAAAATAATAATTTGCGTAATTACTGGTGGTAGGACCTGTTGTGAGTCCGCGCGGGTAGGTACGACCGCCCTGTCTATTTCTGCCGTGAAGCAGTAATGCGTTTCGGTTTGAAGGGTGGGGCAGCCGTTGTAACTATACTTGAGACCTTAGAACTTATATCTCAAGGTGGGTGGTGCATTTACGTCATAGTAGGATGTGAGCTCGTCCACCCATCTAAGCAATAAAAAAAATACCTCTCAAACATTTACCGGTTTACAACTAGCGTAGTTCGCCTTAAGTAGGTTGCAAAGGCTGCATTTTGATCATAAGCTTTCCTTGTAACCGTCTCCAACTAAATAGTCGAGTTCATCTTTCGCGGAAACGATTTTGTCGAGTTAATGATTCTATATTTACGCTGTGATGTCACAGTGTAAATATGTCACAGCAGAACACATTTTGTGTAGCGCGTCATTACGAAATATTGTTTACTGTTTATTTTTATAATTGATACCGAAATATCCCGATGTTAGAGTGGATTGAAACAAAACTGAATATTTATAAGATTTATTCCGATGCATCTAATATCGAAGGCTAATAAAAAAAACAAACAAAACAACTAAACGCGTTGTTTAAAATCAGAAGGCTGTGCAGAACCGTCAGAGTGTGACGGTTTCTGAATAAAACATTTGTACGTACAAACGTACAGTTAATCAAACTGTATTCTATGGCAATCGCAATAAGGACTACGAGCAATAACGGGATTTCTACGATAGAAATCGCATTCTTCCTGCGTTTGTAAAAGGGGAACATTAAATGCACATATTTATGAATGAGTTATGCGCGTAGTTACTACCACGGTTTGATGGATAGATAGTTCAATGTGATGCAAATATTCTCGACTGAGACTCGGTTCGGTGGCTCCGACGTCATTCTACCTACATTATATAATGTTTTGAAGTTGTTTTTATTAGCTACGATAAGAGAGATGAGTTCATGGCTTACCGTCAGATGCAGCGATATTAAATATACACATATTTCTTATACTAGTGTTTGCCGAACGATCGAAATTCGACCTTAAACTGACTCTTCAAGGTTTATTTTTGACTATACTTACAAAACAAATTTAGATTTTGATAACCCTAAATTTAGCGTTTAGCATAGCTAAACAAAAATTCAGTTAACAAAGAGAACAGAACCTAAATGCTTTTTTCTTTAGCTATTTATAAAATATACAGATTCAAAATTATTATTATATCGTTATATGAATGCAGCCGCCTATTGGAAACTTTTCAGATAGAAAAGAAAAATACGATTCAGTTGAGGTTGTAATATGCAAAAACACATAATATTTTGTACTAACGCGAATAAACTTTACGATAACACAGCTTATATTATTGGAGCATATTAAAGGACATTAGTCGAGTTTAGGAATTAAGGATATCCGTTGACTAAACCGGATCGAGGTCTGGGGCATAACGGGAAACCCGTCGCGGAACGCCTTGTGTCCCCTCATTGCGGATCAGGGCTGACTATAATCCTTTTTTAACACGGCACTCAAATACCTAATACCTGACGCTAGAAATTGTTGTATGAGTTACGCACTCTAGTTTCACGCACGCGCACTCTTAAGGGAAAATATCCTGTATTTTTTAAGGGTAGGCTGTTGTTTTGACCCCGGTTAAAATTAGACCCAGCGGCGGGCGGTCAAGTTGGGGTGTCTGGGTTCTGGTAACGGCTTAGAGACAGCCATTTACGTAAACAATCAAAACGTGAGCTACAAGCCCTATTCTGATGTGGCGTGCCGCCTAGTCGTTTGCTAGACGCAGGGGGGGGGGTTAACTTAATCCAAGCCTGTATTGATCTATACTCTGGGCATTATACGTGCTATATTTCTACGAATTTGATTGATCACGAACAAAAATCCGGAAGGTATTGTTTAAGAAATTGGAATAAAAAAGTTTTGATTGGTTTAGACAAGTGATCTGTTACAAGTTAACACGTCAATGTAACACTATATAAATTTGGATTAAATTAACTTACCTAACTATTTGATAACAAATACGACGGTCGTTCTTAATAATAACGATCTATTCCAAATAACCGTAAGATATGAAACGTCAAGACTTCGAAGCAAGAATCGAATATTTGATCGATATAGTCCGGGTATCGCTTTGAGGTCTTATTTCTCGACCTTATATCGATTGGCTGTTGACGGTGGCTTCACACTCAGTTAAATGACTGCAATAATACCTTATTGCATATTATAATAAACTAGCCGTACTAGCCCGATTCGCTGAGCATTTAAAATTAACATTAATATTTATTGTCATTATTATTAGGGTATATAATTCTGATTATATCAGCAACTAGCTATACCCATCCGCTTCGCTGGTCATTTAAAATTAATTATTATTTCGCACCCCCACAAACATTCTCATCATTAACGCCCCCGCAACTGGTGTAGGGAGTCCAACACTCATATAAATATTAGCCTATCCATTAAGTACATGTCTTTTCTACATGGATACCAAGTTTCAAGTCAATCGGATGCATGGTTCAGTAGTTATAACATAACATCCGTAAAAACCACTGTAAATTTATATATTAGTATAGATTACCCATATAAACATTTCATAAACTACATAATAAAAAAAACATCTTAGAACTATTTTATTTGCCGTTTAAAACATCGATCCAAAATTCAAGAAGGGCATTTGAATGTTATGCTTAATACGGTGTCTATGTTTAATGTCAATTAGTCATCATTACCTCATTCATAGACAGGGGAACCGCCCAATGCCTCGGACGTGGCATCACATATTTGTGGAATAGTGAACTGAGTTTAATGAGTTTCAAAGCTTTTTTTTTTGTAAATAGCAAATGAGCTTGTAACGTGCACATGGCTAGTGTCAACAACGATTTTTTTCATTTTTAATTTATTGTTTAGAGCTTTATTCGTCGTAAACATTACAATAATGCATTTTTGTTTATCTGTGTAGATTTTTTATAGATTGAATTTAATTTTTTCTTCCAACCCAGTCGCGTCATTTCATGGTTTTGTAATAAAAGGAAAGAAAACACAACATTGAATGACTTACGTTGTAATTACCACATTCAGTAATGCAGCCCATGGAAATTTAATAGGCCACAGCCAATGGGTGTATCGACGTCGTGATGTCTGCTTGCCGTAGGTGAACGACCTCTGCGCTTTCCTTGCCTATTCGAAAAGATTGCTTTGTTCGACATTTTGGTTTTTGTTCTTGCTTTGATTCGTGCCAGCTCAGATTCACGTTTATGTAATGTAAGTACTTTTATAACGGCCGGTATCGTTGTGTAAGATCGACCCAAAACCGGTTCGTATTCAGTTGTTTCTCAAAAGTCAAATGTAATGACTTTTTTACTCAATAATCGAGAAGCACATTTTAAAACTTTAACGTGTTTTCGATTTTAATGATTTCATTTACTAAATATATTTTTTCTTTATTTTTCTAATTTAAAAATAAAATAACGCTCCAAAAGCTTGAGCCTCTGAAATTCTGGTAGGCAGCGGCTTGGCTCTGCCCCTGGCATTGCTGACGTCCATGAGCGACGGTGACCACTTACCATCAGGTGGGCCGTATGCTCGTCTGCCTACAAAGGCAATAAAAAAAAAAAAAAAAAAATTGTGTGCGCAGGAGCAGTTGTTCATTCTCAATACCATCTTATAAGTAGCTGTGCTTGTATTTTTACCTATTGTTTACCTAGATTCAACTATTGCAAATGTCTATATGTTTTTTAAATAATTTTTAACGTTAAAAAACAAAAACAAAAAGCCCGCTGAGTTTGTTTCGCCGGTTCTTCTCAGGACTGTGGCTTTTTTGGAACCGGTGATAGAGTTAACATTGTTATTTATATTTTGACATTCAACAAGTGTGTTATACTGACATCTAAGTTGAAATAAATGATTTTGAATTTGAATATCATATCTCACTCATATTATCTCAACTCATATCAAACTCATATCTCAAGGTGGGTGGCGGCATTTACGTTGTAAATGTCTATAGGCTCCGGTGACCACTTAACTCCAGGTTGGCTGTGAGCTCGTCCACCCATCTATGCAATAAAAAATAATAATAATAAAATATGTTTCTACTTACTTCTGTGATTACGACACAACGTTTATAAGTAATCGTGCAGCACGGTTGGTGGTTTACAAGTCACGTGATGGAAAGTGCACACGGCCATATTAAAACACTGTGGTGTATTCAGATGTATTTGGTAGGGCGTGTTTTTATGGTCTCTTCGTTAAATGACAAAAAACACAACAACAATTTTGATCTTTTCCGTACGTCAATCATATTAAATTCAGAGACATTGCTTTGATGGGTGGACGAGCATACAGCCCACCTGGTGTGAAGTGGTTACTGGAGCCTATAGACATCTAAGATGTAAATGCGTCACCCACCTTGAGATATCAGTTTTAAGGCCTCGTATAGTTACAACGGCTTTCCCGTCCTTCAAACCGAAACGCATTACTGCTTCACAACAGAAATAGGCAAGGTGGTGGTACCTACCCGCGCGCGGACTCAAGAGATCCTGCCACCAGTAAACTGTATCTGATCTTGGAAGAGTTTCATGGATGGTTTGTGGCGACTTTTTCTGGACCATGGTCTAGATTAGGGTTTTAAGAAGCGAGATCTTTAGTCAGTTATTTAAAAGATGTGTTTGACTTTGTTAGTATAATATATAAGGTATTGTATAAAATAAACGTTTAGGTCGTCTCATTTCATTTTACAACGTCATGTTGAAATTAGAAAATTGAACCCATAGACTATATGTAGACTAGACGACTAGACCTATAGACTCATGGTGTGATGAGTATACCTCTAGTTTATAATTTAATATAATCTATGTACCTAAGTCAGTGATTCCTGGTCTATGATAAGACTCTCTCAATTAGAAACTACGTTTTGTAAAACAAAACCGCTACCTATATTTTCATTTAATCCCACAAGTCACAAAGCAAAACGCATTAAGGGGAAATATCACCTATAATAATATATGTAACCTCTATACAAATTATCTTAAAAGAGGTTAATTTTTTATAAAGATGACATAAATGAAAATTGGAATACTGAAAGATTAGAAAGAACATAAGAAATATAAAAACATTTTTTTTAATTGTAAAATATAAAAAACATAAAAAAAAGTGGTGAAGCAATAGCTTTAAATGTTGTTTCTCTTTAAAAGAGCAACTCAATTTGTGCTATAGTTTTACTAAGATAAACTGTATTTTGATGTAAATAAAAGTTACACGTATATAAAAATGATACGGAGAAACAATCGTTAGTTAATAAAATTTACTCGTCTTTATCGTAAAATTTTTCGTTCGCAAGCAAAAACGTGAGAAATCGTCGTTTGGTTTTTATAACCGCGCTTACGCAAATGTTTATAAATTGCGACTGTCTAATAATAATACTCTGAAGATTTACATCCGCTTGCGTTGCTTTTTCCATCAGCACACAATTTGTATTTCGACTGGGACTAATTTTATATGAATATGATGACTTTAATAATATAACGCTTAGTTTTTTAATTAATAAATCTAGAAACATTCATTCGAGATATTCGTATTAAAATGTTTATTCATTGTGAATTGTTGGGTGTGTTTCGTGGTCGTGTCCGTAAATTCTTAAGCGCCACATAAATAAATAAATAAAACTTGAGAGATGTCAAGGGACACCCGGATGGAACGAAGTTCCTTTCGATTAATTACTGAAGGAATTATAATATTTTTTTTTTTTTTTAAGTTATAATAAATAAATTTTTATTATTAACAAATATAATGTTATATAAACTTAATCAGTAGGCTCAATTTTCGTAATCATGCGACGCCGCACAGCTTACAATAGCTTACTATAGCAAAAAGTGTCGTAACAACTTTTCGTAAGAATTTTTTCCGTCTAGCCCCCTTTCACAACGCGCGATAAGAAACTTCGTTCCAATAAATAAATAACAGATAATAAGTTTTGCAGAATAATGGCATCTAGCCGCGTGGGCTTACAATAAAAGCGCATCGTAATTGTAATCAGTAATTATGCAAATTTTGTAGATTTACATAAAGGGTGAAAGTCAATTGCGAGCACGCGCTGAGTACGTACGCACTTAGATAATTTAGTACCTGACTGGGATTGAAATTACTATCTCAGTCCCATTCATTAATGGACTACAATAATTACGATTTACGAATCTGTAATTACCGAAACAGGACGTACGAACCATGGACGGAATTCTATTCATAAATGCGTGAATTGTTACGAGATTCGAAATCCAAACTTGTGTGTGAGTCATACCGAACGCTCCGTTTGTTATTAGTAGCCCAGTTTGTTATATCTGAAAGTATATTTAAGGTTTAGGTACGTTCTTGTTAAACGAATATAATTCAACACGTTCCCGAAATAAGGTTTTTTTTTACTCGATTATCTTGAAGGGACTATAGAAGTGTGTAAAGTGGTGATTACTAGAATTATAGTTCTCAAATTTTTATGCCAAAACAAAAATGTCAGTGTGTAATTGATTTATCGTGAGCATTTTGCAGCACGAGAACCTCGACAAAGTCCTTAAACAAAAGACAGAGAGTGCAAAAGTCCTTAACGCTCCGGAAGAATACAGAAGGTTATGCCGTTGACAGAATTGAACAGTTCTCGATGATACAATTGTTTCATCATAGGAATTGTAATTGTAATTCGCCTTTCCGATATGTTTATTATCATGAATTTTTATTTATGTTTGCGACTCGGGAAAAACGAAGAAAATAATAATAATATACTTATTTGAGTGCGAATTCTTATTATGGAATATTTAGCAATAAGAATTTTATGAAGGCCTAGCCGGACCTATTCTGACATATTCTGAGTCAAGTGACTGATTATATATTGCTTATTCTTTTTTTTTTATTGCTTAGATGGGTGGACGAGCTTACAGTCCACCTGGTGTTAAGTTGTTACTGGAGCCCATAGACATCTACGACGTAAATGCGCCACCCACCTTAAGATAAATAAGGTGTTGGTACCCACCCGTGCGGACTCACAAGAGGTCATACCACCAGTATTCTTGTCAAAATGTCACAAACTCCCCCATTTTTACCGCGAATTTGAATAGTAGAACGGTCTTTACAAATAATACGAATTCGACTTTGACCTCAAACAAATCTCTTAATTCTCTCTAAAACAAATTGAAATCTGTTCAGTGGCAGTGGTCATAAAGCCTAGTTTTATAAAAAAAAAGAAAATATAAAAGAAAAAAACCGCGTGTTTCATTTTCCATAGTACATACAAGTCGAACGAAGCGGCTTAGGTGTGGCAGCGAGTCTCTTCAGAACGTTAATACATATCTAATCTTATCAACCGGAATGATGTCATTTATAAATAACAAAAATATACAGTGCAGTGATGAATCGTAGCAATGTGGTTTTGTATGGATTATTTAAAATTGTGATTAGCCAATTCCCTAAATTGTTAGTAAATTGTATGTAACAAATGTAAGTCTGTTAAAATTTTAGGCAACATTAATAATCGTATTATCAGTTTTACGTGAAATAAATTTTAAAAAGTGATACTAATCTAAAATGATTTATTAGAAAAATAAATTCAACACACGGAAAGTGTACGAAAGTGTTGTTACGACAAATATCAATAGATACGTATAATACGTTGACGGAATAGCTAATACGAGTATGATATCAAGTCACGTGACTCGTATTCTTCTGTTGTTGCAGAGTTCCGAGCGTGGCGTGGTGAGGCTATAGTTGGTCGCGATGACGACCGACATCTCGGTGTCCCGATGGGACCCGTCCGTCGGCCACGGACAGGAGATCATTGATGAAATCGAGTACGACGGCGGAAATTCATCGTCGAGGTTATTCGAACGATCGCGCATTAAAGCGCTTGCAGGTAATGTAACATTTCTATTATCCAAATATACTCAATTATATAAATTTGCGACTAGGTACAGAATACGAATTTAACCAGTCGTTTTTGATGAAGTAGTAAACAAATTTCCCTACCTATGCTGATAGCCTTGAGAGGCTATTTCAGCTTTAACCTAGCGTATAGGTGAGCTCTTGGTGCTCAAACCGGAAGTGTTGCTAACACTGCCCCTAGTAAGAGCAGTGCTTCGCAGAATCTACCACCGGATCGGAAACGCGACCCACTGAGACGATCCAGCGAAAAACTCAGTGGGCTGTGTCTATAGGTTAATTTACTCGTCGAGGACGGTGATCGGTGCTTGAGGTACCTAAAAGCATCTTACTCAATGGCAGTTCCTCTTGGCATATTCTTAATGATAAACAAATGACGCTTTCCAATTGGAATTTAATCGCCTAATTGGTGTAGTGGTTCGATTCTCGTTCGGAGTCCAGTACAGTCGATAAAAAATTCATCATTCGGTGTCTAGGTGTAGTTGTCTCATATATGTGTCCTCTGTATCCATACTACAGAAGAAAGTTCTAGCCCGTTGAGGGTGAAATGTTGAATAAGCAATAGATATTATCTTTTTTTTTTTATTGCTTTGATGGGTGGACGAGCTCACAGCTCACCTGGTGTTAAGTGGTTACTGGAGCCCATAGACATCTACAACGTAAATGCGCCACTCACCTCGAGATATAAGTTCTAAGGTCTCAGTATAGTTACAACGGCTACCCCACACTTCGAACCGAAACGCATTACTGCTTCACGGCGGAAATAGGCGGGGCTATCTAGTTATACATTCTTTATTCATTTAGAAAAAAGATTTATGCATTAACTATAATTTTAGTAGTGAAGGTTACCCACTTGCTGCAACTAATAATGTCATAAAACCCATCGCCATATGTATATATAATTCGATAAGAAATCATTTTTGATGTGATGCAACTGAACCGAACACTTCACTTAACTGATATAACATAACAAATAAACACACGTTTGCCGATACAAAATATCGGTGGATGAAGAAAACTGGATGAGTCGTTCATGGAACTGATGCAGATATATTAAGTTCTTAACAGTAGATAAACTTTTTCAATTGTATTCTATCGCTTATCATGCGTGCGAGATATATTTGCTACAATTTTTAGAGCTACTATTTTAATAAATGAGCAACTCATAGTAGAGGAGGACACACAGATCTGGTTAGAATCTTACCTGTACGTACATACGTGTACTGTTCATTGTATTATATTATTCATTACACAATACACACATTATAACGTCGATGAATTTATCATTTGCATTAGCAATAGCTTCCGTTTTTCCTTGTTAAAAAATCAGGAGTTTACAACAATTGTTGCAAATTAAATGTAAAATATATATTACCGAATCGTTTGAATTTTGAACTATTATATTTAACGTAGATACCTTTATCAGCAAGGTGTCTGTTATCTTAACGTATGAATTTTCTCGTTTATCCAATAACAGCGTAGTTTTTATATTTAATAGAAACGAGATAGTAACTAACTGGTTATTTGTTCGATACGTACGTGAACAGTTTTGTTCACAATATTGATTTTGATGCACGAAATTATTCTGTTCTAATGTTAATAAAGTTAATTAAATAAACCGGTCCCTTAGTTGTCAGCATCTGACTTGTTCGTATCGAATATCCTTGTCCAGTGGGCAGTTGGATTTTGTCGCTCTAATTCCTCTCGTCTTTCGTTTGCTGCCATGCTTCAGTCGCCTCGTGGTGCTGGCGACATGACATCCACCGAGTGTTACGATCTCATAAAAAAGGGAGTAGATGTAGAGGTGCCAGGATTAGAAGTGTATTATGACAAAGTCGTGTCAGAGTTGAGAGGTCAGTTTGTGATGTGCCTTATCGATATTGTGATTTTATGTTGTTCAAATAATTATTGTTGATACTATGATTGTAAATGTAGCGTAAAGTGAGTCAGTTTTATTTTAATCGATGGATACAATTACGTTTTATTGTTTTCGTTATTGTGTTTTTTTTTTCTAATACATTTCAATAGGGATGGGGTAAGTTATTGGTTGATTCAAGTGACAAGTGAGTTGGTACTGTGATTTTTTTTTATGTTTAGAAAGATAATGAGGTAGTTCAGTTAAGACCTAAGCTTTACGCTCTGAAGCGTGCGACCAGCCACCTGATCCCCATCTCGTATTACCAGTATTATATTCGGAATTCAACACCTAGGGCCGTATTGTCTTGTTTGATTTATTACAATGGAGTCGTCGACGATGAACGGGCGCGACCATCCTCCACTGCCCGAGAAGAAGGCAGGACGACCGCCTATCTGGTCTCCCCGCCGCGGACGACCCCACTGGCGGTTATTATGTTAACATTCGCTGGAATTTTACTTATACTTCTATTAATAGCTATGCGTGTACTTTACATTAATTACTTTAATGTTTCCTTAGGTTTGTTTAACGTAAATCAACATGAAACACATTAATAATTGTTTCTCTAAATATATGCCGTACTTATTCTGTAAATTACCTGATAGCATAATGTCCGTACTTTTATTACAGACGAACGAGAGAGCGTGCAAAAGAAGACATTTCAAAAATGGGTGAACTCACATTTAGTTCGCGTCGGGTTCCGAATTGGGGATCTGTACGTCGATATGAGAGATGGAAAGATGCTTATCAGACTACTCGAGGTGCTGTCTGGAGAGAGACTGGTATGTTTAAGTTAGAATCTATATATTAATACGCGAAGCAAAAACTTTGTATATCTTTTTACGAGAATTGCGCCGACGGAGGAGTATGAAATTCTCCACACTTATAGAGAATATAGAGAAGAAGTGCACACTGATAATATTTTTTTTAAATAATGCATACAAGATACATTTAATCAATAAAGAAAACATTACACACACTACATGTATTTGACACACACACACGCATGCATACTATTTATTTATTGTCAAACTTTTGTTCTTGACGTCTGTGGTCAAATTGAGAATATATTAAATTATAATAAAGAAATATAGTCAAAGAATTATAGTCGAATTTCGACTACTGCGGGACCACTAGTCTTAATAAAAATTCATAAAATTACGCACGTAGGCTATGTTTGCAGCGAGAGACCAATACTCAGTTATTGCTCAAATACGTCCTTATATGTGTGTGCGTTGCGCATACTGTTATTAATTCAGTCAATATTGTGAAACTTATGGGTGACAGTTATTTGGGTTTGCTAGGTTTTCAACATTAGCGATACGAACTTATAAGATCAGTGGTTTTTGTATAAGCGCTATTCATCATGTGCATATCACAAGCCTTAGTCATTTTTATTAAATAAAAAATAAATAATTGAAATACGGAAATAATATAAAATAAAGAGCGGTACATAATAAATATAACATATAAAAATAATATCCACAGTGATATTTACCTTAATGCCGCCTACCACAGGTTTTCCGCCGTTATTTATAGAATCACAAGAGGAATTTATTTGTAAGATACAATTTTGGATTTTAGTTTGAAGCCGTCGGTTACATACTGGATGGCGGTTGCTAAAATAAACTTAAACGTTTGTATATATGTATATCGGTCACGGATCGTTATAGTTTTACGTTATGATTTTCTAAACTAAAATTTAAGTGGAATCGTATTATTTTGGACAATATAAAAAAACCGTTTTTAATAACGTGCAAATAACATTAGTATATAATGTAGTTTAAGAGTATGTAATTTCTCTGTAATTATTTTTATATTTTCACTCAGTGGGAAACTCCCATTGTTTCATATTCACTGACTGATTATATTCTAGTAACTTCAATATTTAGATTCAATTCAATATTTAGATATTCTGTTACTGTTGTGACTCACCGAAATAAATAAATCCAAGACTTCATCGAACGATTTAAAGAGTGTTCGCTATTAATTAAATTGATATATTAATCTCAATTAAAATAAATTAAGACAGAAGAAAATTTAATAGAAGTAGGCATAAATAATCTCACTTCTTGGTTGTTATGCCATTTACAAGTAACTAATCTTAAAAATTAAATTTAAATTAATAAATTAATTAATTAAATAATTATTTAAATAAACAATTAATTTAAATTAATTAGGTTGTGGTTCGGTTTGCGTCCCTACGAAATATTTATTATATCCTTCTTGAGAATCTGAGCAGCCTAGTAACTAGTACAATGAAAATCAATACAGCATTAGAGTCGCCCTCCTGGCTGAGCCTTTCCTCGCCCACCTGTCCTGGTGAAACTGGAAAGGCCTCCGGGCCACCAGTAATCCTTCAATAATAATAAAAAAAAGTATTAGAGTAGTTAGAAGTAGTATAAATAAGACGAACGCCACTAATGACGGTAGTTTCATATTTCAATGATCGTCTTTCCGCAGCCTCGTCCAACAAAAGGCAAAATGCGTATCCACTGCTTGGAGAACGTGGACAAGGCGCTTCAGTTTCTGCGCGAACAAAGAGTGCACCTGGAGAACATGGGGTCCCATGACATCGTCGACGGCAACCCTAGGCTCAGTCTTGGTCTCATCTGGACTATCATTCTGCGCTTCCAGGTAAGAAAACAAAATACGAACCTTATATTATTAGTACGATAATTAATTGATTTTTAGTAAAATTCCACTTTCAACATACCTATACGTATGATCTCTGGTAGTATAGCCAGCCGTACTATAGAGATCCTGAGACGAATGGAAGGCAAGAATGCTTAGGATCGATCTGATGAATTTGAGTAAAAGAAGGTCATTGAGGAGAGAATAATGAATTAGTTAGGAGGTTATATAGTATCAGTGGCTAAACTTGGGTTTAATTCCCAAATTCCTAGAACAGAATTTCGAAATACAGCCGTATTATAGATATCCTAAGACGAATGGAAGGCAAGAATGTTGAGATTGGTCTGATGAATTTGAGTAAAATAAGGTCATTGAGGAGAGAATAATGAGGTTATATAGTATCAGTGGCTAAACTTGGATCTTGTTCCCAAATTCCTTGAATAGAATTTCATATAATGCATATAATACATTCACAATGCATCGATTACATTATTCCGTAATTTGATCTGTAAATGTTTTATTTTTCAAGATCCAAGACATTACAATCGAAGAAACCGACAACAAGGAAACGAAATCGGCGAAGGACGCTCTCCTTCTTTGGTGTCAAATGAAGACGGCGGGTTATAACAACGTGAACGTCCGCAACTTCACGACGTCCTGGCGGGACGGGTTGGCGTTCAACGCGATCATACACAAGCACAGGCCCGACCTTGTTCAGTTCGAGAAACTGCACAGGAGCAACCCTATCCACAACCTTAACAACGCCTTCAACGTTGCCGAGGAAAAGCTTGGACTCACCAAGTTGCTTGACGCGGAAGGTCAGTTACGAGTTCTCTTTTTTTTTTTTGCTTCGATGAGTGGTAGAGCTCACAGCCCACCTGGTGTTAAGTGGTTACTGGAGCCCTTAGACATCTACGACGTAAATGCGCCACCCACCTTGAGATATAAGTTCCAAGGTCTATGTATAGTTACAGCGGCTGTCCCGCCCTTCAAACCGAAACGCGCTACTGCTTCACGGCAGAAATAGGCAGGGTGGTGGTACCTACCCGTGCGGACTCACAAGAGGTCTGAGGGTGGACTAGCTCACAGCCCACCTGGTGTTAAGTGGTTACTGGAGCCCATAGACATTTACGACGTAAATGCGCCACCCCCCTTGAGATATACTATTCACGTGACTTAAATTGAATGACTAAAATGATGTTCACCAACAGACATCGCTGTCGACCATCCCGACGAGAAGTCCATCATCACGTACGTGGTGACGTACTATCACTACTTCAGCAAGATGAAGCAGGAGACAGTCCAAGGCAAGAGGATCGGAAAGGTCGTCGGTATCGCGATGGAAAACGACAAGATGATGCAGGAATACGAGTCGCTCACCAGGTCAGTCACGGTGACCGTTGAAAGTTGTGAAGTGAACAACCACAAACTTGTTGTGCCGATGAGTAGGTTACATAAGATACGAAATTCATTCGGGTGTTTGTCTGTGCGCCTGTACAACAAAATCCCACAAGATGTTCAGAACCTACATATGCATAGGTTTAAGAAAACTATTAAAGAACATCTGTGCAATAAAGCTTACTATAAAGTCAATGATTATCTAGAAGATTGCACAAAGTGGGAATGAGTTGCTCGCTCCAGGCATTTTAATATTGCAATCATTGTTACGTTGTTCATTGTAAAAATGAATATATAAAAAAATTATCTAATATATATATTTTTATCTAATATTAACAAAAAAAGACATGCCCGCTGAGTTTCTTGCGTTTTTGTGAATTGGCGGTAGTTCTTTTGACGTTCAACAAGTTATGTACTTTCATTTATGTTGAGTAAATTTTTTTTGATTTGATTTGATTTGAGTTCGTGTGCCAGTTATCGCGATAAACGTTATTAAGGTAGCATCAGTGATTCAGTGGATAAGGCGATGGTCATAGATAGTAACATAGAGAATACCTTCTACCGACATGAAGCCAATGTTTCCATTACATTGTAAAATGGCTATCGTAACTTTTAATGCGTTTTGTTTGTTATATCCCACAAGACAATTTTTATTAATTCAATTAATTTTATGAATTATTAAGTTAATTTTAACATACAATTTAAATAAATAGATAAATATTATTTTTATTCACAGCGATCTCCTGCAGTGGATCGAGCGAACAATCGAGGCGCTCGGCGACAGAACATTCGCGAACTCTCTGGAGGGAGTGCGTCAACAATTGATTCAGTTCGCGAACTATCGCACCGTCGAGAAACCGCCTAAGTATGTGTTGTCGAGCTATGTGGGACATGAGAGCGTGGAAACTGGTCCAGATGTGTGATTGAATGAATATATTTGCAAGTATTCATTATCTGATTTTAACCTTTTTTTTGTCTGTTTTCGTTCGGGTTCCACGCGAAAAATACAAGCTGAATTTTAAGTATGCTGTGTTGTACAAAGCTTAACATGGTTCAATCTAAAGTTGGCACACTTCTTATTGACATTTAAAATATATTAAAAATTTCAAATAGTGAATGTTGAAAAAGCATGTTACATGTCCATAATACGGTTAGTGTGGTGTGGAAGCGTAGAGAGAAGATACATGTGACTAGGAGATGTATGGAAATGGTAGTGCAGGAAGAGGTCGGCCGAAGAAGACATGAATGGAGTGTGTGAATGACGATATGAGAGAGAGGAATGAGTGTTGAGATGGCGACTGATAGAAGATAATGGAATAGAATAATTTGCTGTACCGGCCCCACCTATATGCCTATTTCTGCCGTGAAGCAGTAATGCGTTTCGGTTTGAAGGGTGGGACAGCTGTTGTAACTATACTTGAGACTTTAGAACTTATATCTCAAGGTGGGTGTCGTAGATGTCTATGGGCTCCAGTAACCACTTAACACCAGGTGGGCTGTGAGCTCGTCCGCCCATATAAGCAAAAAAAAAATCTAATCGGATAAGGTGGAGAAAAAGAAGTAAATGTTGAGTAAACGAAATTCCTATATCTTAATGTTATGTTATGTGTCCAGGTTCGTGGAGAAGGGCAACCTGGAGGTGCTGCTGTTCACGCTGCAGTCGCGCATGCGCGCCGCCAACCAGCGCCCGTACACGCCGCGCGAGGGCCGCATGATCCACGACATCAACCGCGCCTGGGAGACGCTGGAGAAGGCCGAGCACGAGCGGGAGCTGGCGCTGCGGGAGGAGCTCATCCGCCAGGAGAAGCTCGAGCAGCTCGCCGCCAGGTCTCTCTTACTTCACACACAATAACATATACATTAGATAAATAGCTCACAGTATGCTAAGTGTTAAATGGTAGCCGGGGCTCCTGGATAGATATGACGTCATCAGATAAAGCGGCTTGGCGGCATGAGCAGTTCACGCTTGCAACGTTAACTATAATTCGAGGCGGATGGTGAGGTGCTCCCTCCTTCACGCCCGACATTGAACTCGGGCGCTTTACTTTGACATCAAGTCGTCTCCCCTGCTGGTCAGTGCAGATAATTTTAAGTGCGTGCTAGAAAGTTGATAGTTAGAAAAATTATGAGTCACACATTGATACTTGACTACTTAACGTGGTTAAATACGACACGTTTTGTCTATTAGCTTGAAAAATAAAAGGACTATTGTAAACAGAATTTCATATTATATCTGAACGGTACATATCTATTTGTTGTATGTATATATTTTCTATATTAATGTATTGTCAATAGTATTTCTGCTATATTTTTATATTTTCCAGAATTTTTCTAAATTAAACGGTTGTCTGGAAGAGATCGCTTTTAGCGATAAGACTGCCTATTGTACAAATCTATCTGCTTTTTCACTGTTTTTGAATGTAAATTGTGTTTTGATGTGCAATAAAGTGTATTTATCCTCTCTCTCTAAACGGAATGTGTGTCCAGTTCAAATGCTACTACAAAAGCGTTACTTACTATATTGATTATTGCACAGATTCAACCGTAAAGCTCAGATGCGCGAGACCTGGCTGTCGGAGAACCAGCGCCTGGTGAGCCAGGACAACTTCGGGTTCGACCTGGCGGCCGTGGAAGCCGCCGCCAAGAAGCACGAGGCCATCGAGACCGACATCTTCGCGTACGAGGAGCGCGTGCAGGCCGTCGTCGCCGTCTGCTCGGAGCTGCAGGCCGAGAGGTCACTCTTTGTCTCACTCTAAACTTGGCCGTGATCACAGTACAATCAGCTTTCAACAAAACAACTCTAATTTCTACTTATCTCATCTATACTTAATATATAAATGAATATGCAATTTCGAAAAGGGTACATGTCGCATATTTTGTCAAATACGTTTTTGAAGTTATACTTCTTTGGGTGCGTTATGAAAAATTGATGAGAGTGAAATTTTACGATGCGCGCGCATCGTGACACAAAATTAACAGAATGAAGTTGACTGGTACAGCTAGTTGCTGATATAATCAGAATTATATACCCTATAAACATAATAAATAACATCGTGTAATAAAAATCAAACCAGCAAATTTTTTATGCGTAATTACTGGTGGTAAGACCTCTTGTAAGTCCGCACGGGTAGGTACCACCACCCTGCCTATTTCTGTCGTGAAGCAGTAATGCGTTTCGGTTTGAAGGGTGGGGCAGCCGTTGTAACTATACTGAGACCTTAGAACTTATATCTCAAGGTGGGTGGCGGCATTTACGTTGTAGAAGTCTATGGGCCTCAGTAACCACTTAGCACCAGGTGGGCTCGTCCAACCATCTATGCATAAAAAAAAAAGAATTTACTGCATGTAAAATATTTCGGAGTCTGAGTTTTCGTGCTATCCTAGTCAAAAAAATGTATGTTTAAAAAAACAGTTAAATAAAACAAAGTTCATTAATGGAGGCCAATTTTTTATTATTACCATGTCACAATTAGTTTAGCGATTAAGTTAAAAAACATAATAACGCAAAATAAATAAATAAAAATTGTGAAACGTCATTAATGCAGGTACCACGACATCGAGCGTGTGTGCGCGCGGCGCGACAACGTGCTGCGCCTGTGGGCCTACCTGCTGGAGCTGCTGCGGGCGCGCCGGGCTCGACTCGAACTGTCCCTGCAGCTGCAACAGAACTTCCAGGTGAATAGCTCTTCCAGAAGTCCGCTATAGAAGTATTTAACTGCTTTTCTTCTTCTTCTTAGTCGAATACTTCATTGCTGAAGATCGTTCCCTGAAAGCCCTTCGTGGCTATTTGTACCATCAGCTTCCATTCGCTTCGGTTTTTGGCTTCTCTCAAGGCGGTCGCAACAGAGAGTCCAGTGAGCGCAGTTATCTGATCTGACCAATGGTTTGGTGGCCGGCAGCGGGTCGATAAAAAAATAAGCGAACGGGAGAGCAAAAGAAGGACTCAAATGGCCAAAGCTGCGATGAGCAAGCTTACACTATTTAACTACATAACCTCCTAATACCTATTTTATAGGGATGCAACTGGTGAACAGGCATGCTGTGAGCCTTAAAACAATGATGCGTTTCAGTTTGAAATGTAACGACGAAATCTACATGCCTAATGACCCCTATTTTACCTTCAAATTGACGTCTATCCAATTTTTATGTAATTCTTGTAATAATGTAACTTGTTCATGTCAATTGACATTATAATATGATATTTGGAATGATCAATCGGTGCAGGCTTGATCAGTAACACTAACCACAAGAATCTCTTAGACGTGACGGCAATACTTGGCCATGATATATATATCATGGACAGCCGTTATTTCAACATAATTGATCGATTTTTTTAAACTTCATGTCTGAAGTTCTTGCGCTTATCCCACACTGTGTGGGGTCCTCTTATCATGCTGCATAGTGATTAGTATGAATTTACGATCAGTAGTCTTCCTCACGTCAACCTTCCTTAGGTTAGTCTCCAGTAGTAAATTATTGCAACGTAAACTAAACATCTGAAGCTGTGCATTAATATTCTTAACAGAGGCCGTGAGTACCGTACTGTTGAGAAAGCTGATGGAATCGTGTGTTTTATACTTACTATCCATCTAGCACGACTTAGTTTTAATTTTTAAAGATATTTTTTTGTTGAACAGGAAATGCTGTACATCCTCGACTCGATGGAAGAGATCAAGATGCGTCTCTTGACAGACGACTACGGCAAACATTTGATGGGAGTCGAAGATTTATTACAAAAGCATGCGCTGGTTGAAGCCGACATCAACGTACTCGGAGAACGAGTCAAGGTAAAGGACATTTTGATAACTTAACCATTACATTGTAGCGACAGGTAATAGCTATTATTGATACATTTATTGAATTTGATTTTTATAGAAATTGATTCAAGTAATTGACGTTTGTATTTAAATGACGAAGAGATTATGTTGAAGATTTGTGTAATTAAAAAAAGTATTACAAATGCTGATATTTTAGCATCATAATCATAAAATTACTAGAACATACAATAAATAGCCATTAAATCGTTAAAGTTGAAGTGAAAGTGAAACACTAAAACTTAAGGAGAAAATCACTTTACATAAAGACATAATTTTTTAAATTTGATATCACATGTCTTCAATATTTAGTTTTTTTTTTTACTTAATCTGTGTGCCTAGTGTGAGTTTCTGAACGTTCTCGATAGCGTAAAAGTTAACCCATCTTTGTTTGCAGTTGGAACAACGCCCCTAGTGGCAAATGTACGTAAACCATTCCATACAAATATGAGCTAATTTTTACGCTATCGAGTACGTTAAAAAACTCGCACTAAGCACACAGATGGTCTTGAGAGACCACTTCAGCGTAACCTTAACTAGTAGGTGAGCTCACTGTCATTAAGATGTCTTCAGTAACGCGTGTGGGTCGTGCAGGTGGTGGTCGGACAGTCGCAGCGCTTCCTGGAGGGCGAGGGCGGCGCGTACCGGCCGTGCGACCCCGCCGTCACCGTGGACCGCATACAGCAGCTCGAGAACGCGTACGCAGAGCTCGTGCACCTCGCCGTGGAGCGCAGGTGCGTCCCTCAATACCCACTCAGACAATTTTTTTTTTTAGGATTTTATGACCTGGTTACTAAGACCTTTAAGTCATGTTTTATTTTAATTTTAATTATCATGAAAAATGATAATATGGAGTGAAATGTAATGAAATAAAGATGATTAAATTGAGACATTAATCAACTGGGAGGAAATTTAATTAAATGAGATGAGATGATATAGGATGAAATATAATCTTAGTAAAATTGTGGTCATTTGCTGAGACTTTTTCAGTGGACTTTTTGGAGGACCTCGAGCAGTTACATTCAGCGGCTGCGTTTCATTTTCCCACATTTGTGCACTTTCACAGATATTAAACAGCTAATATATCACCGTTATTATACATTTAAATCTGAAGAAACACTAAATAGACAAAATAAAACAAATCACACAACTTCACTCCTCGTGCTCCCGCGAAAAAGTCCACTCTGACTACGCTATAATATAATATAGCTCATAGCATAGTGACAATCTGGAAAAGCTGTTGGTAACAGGCAAGATATGCGGAAGAAGGCCACCATGTCGAAACAGATACGCTCCACTCTCAATACTTCAGTCCACGTTGCTATCCACACAGTCGAGGATAGGCAGAAATGGCGCAAGAGAATACAGGAGAAAGTTGTTAGGGGAGGCCACGACCCTCAGCACTTAGGATTATCGACGCAAGGAGGAGCTCATAGCACAACAATATCGCGCACCATATATTACTATGGACACGTTCACACTGTACTGTACTATATATTATTGGCTAACTATAGGCTGCTATACTATATGGCACTATAGTATAGCGTAGTTTAAAGCAGCTTTACTTGTGTTTGAACGCTTTCGATTCCGCAAGGGTAAGTTCCACCACCCCGCCTATTTCTTTAAGCAGTAATGCGTTTCGGTCTAAAGGGTGGCAGCTGTTGTACTGTAAAAACTGAGATTTCCATCTCGTGTGTCAAGGTGATTGGCAGCATTTACGTTATGATGTCCATAGATCAGCTAATCACTTAATATCAAGTAGGCCATGGCCTCGTCCATCCATCTTAGCAATTAAGAAAACATATTTATTTATTTGGTCTTGTAGAAAGCGTTTGGAGGACAGCCGCAAACTGTGGCAGTTCTACTGGGACATGGCTGATGAAGAGAACTGGATCAAGGAGAAGGAACAGATCGTCTCCGTTGATGACATCGGACACGACCTCACTACCGGTGAGGTTTCGTTTTATTGTGTCAGGGCTGATAGTAAAACAGCCATGCTGCATATTTCTATGAATTTATATTAAATAACATTTGAATTTAGTACAATTGTGGGGAGGCATAAACGACAAAGGGAAGATCTTTCCCGAGCGGGTGATATTGCTCGGTAGACCAACGGTCCAAACGTTGTTGTTCGGAACTTGGATCGGAT
This sequence comes from Bombyx mori, assembly GCF_030269925.1. Lineage (NCBI taxonomy): Eukaryota > Metazoa > Arthropoda > Insecta > Lepidoptera > Bombycidae > Bombyx > Bombyx mori. The sequence continues at coordinate 11,120,552 of NC_085124.1, read as the reverse complement.
TTATATTATGTGAGCTTATCTTGAAAATTTCGTAAGCGAGATTCAGGCATCTGTCAAATATCTTGTGTTCGGTGATGGGTACCGCCACACAATCATGATTTAGCCTCCGACTATGATGTCATTTCTATTTTCCCTCACTGTCTGCGGATTTATCTGAATTTGGTCGGTCTATCTGAAAGTTAATGCAAATATAATCACTAGTCTAGATTATATTGTTATTAAAAAATGTGTGCGTGTACTAGTGTACACACGTAAGAAGTGAAACTTCTTTATGGCCTTATTTTTCGAAAAATGATCTACATGCAACTTTCTAGAAATTGGTTAAATAAAGTTAAATTAGATAAAGTTTAAACAAAAGGATTTTATTATCATAGACATGAATACAAAAAAGATGGCGCGTAACGGAAAAATGTGACGCGTAACCGAAAAAGTGACGGTAAATTTTTTTCCAACGCCGATAAAGAAGTTTCACTTCAAAAAATCAAGAGTTCATGAAATAAAAGGTTATCATCAATTGTTTAAAGTATATTTTTTGTCGTCAGTGTACTTGCTGATATCGAAGCACAAGGCGCTGGAGGCCGACGTGCTGGCCCACGAGCCGCAGCTAATGAGCGTGGCGGCGGTCGGCGACGAGCTCATCTCCCAGGGACACTTCGGCGCTGACAGGATCCAAGTAAGGCCTTTAGAAGTGTGAACTTGTATATTTAACTCCAAAACAGGTCATTTATGTATATATTAATACGCGAAGCAAAAACTTTGTACCCCTTTTTACGAAAATTGCGCCGACGGAGGAGTATGAAATTTCCCACACTTATAGAGAATATAGAAGTTGTGCAAAATTTTTAATTTTTTTTTAAATTATGCATAAAAAGTACATTAAATGAATAAAAAAAACATTACACACACTACCATGTATTTAATACACAATACGCATGCATATTATTTGTTTATTGTCAAGCTTGTTTATAGTCTGTGGTCAAATTGAGAGTAGATTAAACATTGTTTGTCTTTAATATTACATATTTGTTTAAAGTGTAGTCTTGGCGAAATCTGTGATTAAAGAAGCGTAATAGTCTTTGACAATAGTACCATAATAGTGTACAAACATAGAACTTTCAATTAATTACAGTCCAATTTCGACTATCGAGGGACCACTAGTTATGATAAAAAGGTATTTTCTAACCTCGTGCCAAATCTCATGTAAATACATTCAGCCATTTGCATGTGATTGAGTACCCAACATGTAGACTGAATGTTACTTATAATATTAGTATAGATTAATATGATAAATGCGTTTCTCTAGGAACGCCTCCGTGACATCCTGTCGCAATGGAACCACCTCCTCGACTTGGTGTCGCTCCGCAAGAGTCGGCTGGACGCCGCCGTGCGCTACCACCAACTGTTTGCTGATGCCGACGACATCGACAACTGGATGCTCGACACCCTCAGGTGAGCGGCACCTTCCATTCATTCACACTCTTTTAAATCTATACATATAAATAAAATTGGAGTGTCTGCTTGTAATATTGAAATAACCGCTTTTTACTACATGCATATGAATATATATACTGTACTTACACCAAAATAAATTTTTTACAATTTTACAATTTTTGTCTGTCTCTCTGTCGGTCTGTCTCTCTGTCGGTCTGTCTCTCTGTCTGTCTGTCTGTTTGTTCCGGCTAATCTCTGGAACGGCTGGACCGATTTTGACGAGACTTTCACTGATAGGTAGCTGATGATATAAGGAGTAACTTAGGTTACTTTTTTAAGACTAGCTTCGCCCCCGCGGCGTCACCCGCGGTACGACAATAACCGCGGGTAACATCGCGGGGTTCAGCTATCAATAATAAAATTTAATGTTTCCGAAGCGAAGCGAGGGCGGGTCGCTAGTACATATATAAATGTGATATAAAAATATAAAACATATTTGTGTACAGATTGGTTTCGTCTGAGGACACCGGCGTTGACGAAGCTCAGGTGCAGAGCCTGCTGAAGAAACATAAGGACGTAACCGACGAACTCAAGAACTACGCCAACGTCATTCAGCAACTGAAGCAACAGGTGAAATTAATGAAATTGATAAATCAAAATATAAACAATAACATGCACCCGCTGTATACTTATCAACGTATATCATAAAGATAATGTATATTATGAAAACTAACATCATAATATTATAAATTACATGGGTCAACACCAAATTTGACTTTGATTGCAAAGCATAAAATTTCGATATTTTAGATTGTAATTAGACAAAAAAAAATACATGGCATCAAACAGTTTGCTTTTGAACTTTGATAAATTGACCACATATGAAATAAAATGCATCAGCATCGTATTTACAAAGTCGTGACATTTTAAGTTTTTCTGGGCTTGTACAAAACACCTGATCGTTGTTTATGACTCGAGTCTCATCTAATGGCACTGTGTAAACTTAAAAACCGCACTCTCATATCGCGGTTTTGTTGAACGTACTAAAATTAATTAAAATTTATAAAAAAAAATTAAAAATGAGTATTATTACTATAACTATCACAAAAGCAAACTTTATACCAAAAAAAGGTATTTTATTTTCGTTTTTGTGAATAATTAACCGTAAAAACCTAGAATAAACGTTAGGATAAAAAACGATATTTTTTTTGTAGAGTTGTGTAATTCGTAATACAATAACTATAAAGCATAGTCGTGACGGCCACGGTCCCCAGGCGCAGGAGCTGAGCCCGGAGGACGCCAACAGCGGCGAGGTGCGCGAGCGGCTGGCGGCCATCGACGCGCGGCACGGCGAGCTGGCCGAGCTGGCGCGCCTCCGCAAGCAGCGCCTGCTGGACGCGCTGTCGCTGTTCAAGCTGCTCGCCGAGGCCGACGCCGCCGACCAGTGGATCGCGGAGAAGCACCGCATGCTCGACACCATGCTGCCGCCCAGCGACATCGACGACGTCGAGATCATGAAGCACAGGTACGCTCCTTCATTATAAAGCTGAAGAGTTTTTTTTTGAACACGCTAATCTCAGGAACTACTGGTCCAATTTAAATTCTTTCAGTGTTAGATAGCCCATTTATTGAGGAAGGCTATATATATAGGCTATATAACATCACGCTAAGACCAATACAAGCGGAGCACCAATAAAGAATGTCTCAAAATCGGGATTATTTTTCCTTTTTGAGAGCTTCCGCTGCGTGCGCTGCAGAAACAATAAAAGTTTCGCTAAAATAATGTATGACAATTGTTCCCCTTTAAAAGATCTAAAAAAAAGTCCGCGACAGCATGTCTTATATATTAAGGTTGGCTGGCTTACTATAACGTTTTTTATGCTAACCAAATGTATTCTAAAATAAAGCATTATTTGTGAGCTATTCCACGCGAAGCCACGGGCAAAAGCTAGTAGAAAATATTTTGTTAAGTTAATTAAAGTTACATCAAAATGTGTAGCTAAATAAATAATAAAAATATATATAATCATTTACATAGCTACATACTGGCTAGAAATACGAAATCTAATAGTAGTAGCATACCAGTAGATGTCGACCAATCTCGTCTTCAGAAGTAAAACATTAGCGTAGTAGACAGTATTGTGTCGCTAACTGCGGTCTGTTTTCAGATACGACGGCTTCGACAAGGAGATGAACGCGAACGCGTCCCGCGTGGCCGTCGTGAACCAGCTGGCGCGGCAGCTCGTGCACGTGGAGCACCCGCAGGCGCCGCGCATCCAGGACCGCCAGCACCAGCTCAACCACGCCTGGAGCGCGCTCCGGGAGAAGGTACGCACCGCACGTAACGACCTCGCTAGGACTGCCATCTACAGGGTTCTGCGAGAATTGCTGTTTAGATCCATGTCTAAATATTATTAGAGATCACTGGTGGTAGGACCTCTTGGAAGTCCGCACGGGTAGGTACCACCACCCTGCCTATTTCCGCCGTGAAGCAGTAATTCGTTTCGGTTCGAAGGGTGCGGTAGCCATTGTAACTATACTGAGACCTTAGAACTTATATCTCGAGGTGGGTGGCGCTTTTACGTTGCAGATGTGTATGGGCTCTAGTAACCACTTAACACCAGGTGGGCTGTGAGCTCGTCTATCCATCTAAGCAGTAAAAAAAATATAAAAAAAATTTCAGACAGTTCAACAAAGTAGCTTCGAATTAACTAAAAACAAAAAAAAAAGATGTGTGGTGTCGTGGGACACCGGACAGGAACAAGGTTCCTTATTATAAAAATATTAATTTTAAGTTCTATTAGAGGTATAATAAAGAAAATAAAACTGGAGGTTTCGCAACAACCCACGGTCATTCGGTAACGTGCGAATTTATTGTGGTACACTTCATTCACGGTTGCTTGCATAAGAGTTAGTGTATTGCGCAAACGAACACTCTGAGATCGTGGTCAATGAATGATATTATAAAAAAATATGCTATTTTTGTACATTATTGCAAAGTTAAGTCGTACACTGTGTGCATTACTAATAATAATCTTACGTTACGGACGTTTTTTCCCGGTTAGGGTACCCCTCCGCATCGTCCCATAAGGAACATCGTTCCCAAAAAAATTAAATTTATATTTATTCCAATCCTTAGGCTGAAGCGAAGAAGGATGAGCTTAAGTCCGCTCAAGGTGTGCAGACATTCCACATCGAATGTCGCGAGACCGTCTCGTGGATCGAGGACAAGAAACGCATACTGCAGCAAACCGACGACCTCGAGATGGATCTTAACGGTGAGTACAATCATATCAGATGCTTTTAGAAATTTCAAACAGATTTCGCTTAGTTTTCAAACCGGTAATTTGACTTTCATCAAGGCTGTTTTATATTTTTTTAGTCTTAGATAGTTAAATTAAGATAAGTTAAGTGAACTACGATTGAAAATGATGCTATAGTAATGATATCTCGAGGTTTGTGTGCTGTCCTTGTTTCTTTATTGAAAAACAAAAAAATACAAATTGAATCTTACTTGTGCTCGCTTTTGTAACTTAGATTTTTATAGAAAATCAATACCTAAAATTGCAGGAGAACATTAAAACATACTCATACTCAATTCCCATTGAATAGTTAAAATACTTATCAGAAATTAAGACGATTTCAGTAATTTTTTCTAAAACGTTTTCTATTTAAATACACTCACTAAGGCTATTATTGGCTTCAATTAGTAGTATACCAGCTAGGTATTTGCACCAGATGCAGTCACCAAAATCAATGTTAATGATTAAACTCCCACTGCAGGGTAGTACGTATCCACTGTTAATAAATTGACCGTCCAAACAAGTGTCCGTTAAGGAGTATTTCTGAAAACTTTATCTACCAATAACATTTGATTAGTATGTTAACCGCCCACATATCGTAATTTAGTTGCTTATTAATTTCATGTAAATGACCGTAAACAATTACACTAAAGCTTAGCTGATTTCATATTACCATTGTAAAATGTACCATATGTTTCTAGGCGTGATGACTCTCCAACGTCGTTTGTCCGGAATGGAGCGCGACTTGGCCGCCATACAGGCTCGCATCTCGTCCCTGGAGAGCGAGGCCAGCGCCATCGAGAACGAACATCCCGAGGAGGCACAACTCATTCGGGAACGCGTCGAACAGATCACTCAGAACTGGGAGCAACTCACTCACATGGTCAGTAATTATACACACAACACTAAATGGCTTCGTGCAGTTTGGTAGAAATCACCACAGATGTTACTGATATATGATATTATGCTTTACGTGGAAACGTCGTGTGAATAAACACACGACAGAAAAGGTCGCAAGACAATACAAATGTTGTGCTTAAAGTAATTATCATTGGGTCCCTGACTCTCATGTTGAGTAGCAGAGGGATATGACATGGGTTCCAGTGACCGATGAACTTAATATTCCTAGCAGTTGATCTACATTCCCCTCCCCGAAAGATTTATCTATAACCTCATATCTACATATACATTCTCTATATTAATTGAAAAGCTAATTTTGCGATGATGTTAATCAAGGTTAACGAAAAATATAGAATTTTAAAGAGTAAGTAAAAGCATTACTGAATATATGTTTTTTTCTTCTAAATAGCTGAAAGAACGCGACTCGAAATTGGAAGAGGCCGGAGACTTACATCGTTTCCTGCGCTCCGTCGATCATTTCCAGGCGTGGCTCACAAAGACGCAGACCGATGTTGCTTCCGAAGGTATGTCAAATCGGTATTCAAAATATACGAAAGTATTTTCATTGATAATTCACTTACATGGTTGTTAAATGCTATATTATATTATATATTAGCATAGTATCTTCGGTTGCAATTGTTTTTTTAATGCGAAATAAACACTCACAGTTAACTGTGGCTAAAACAAGAAATAACCTGACAATGAAAAGAAATAATTATTAGATTTGAAACAAAAAAACTTATAACGTTTACAATTCATTTAGATATCCCATCAAGTCTGCCTGAGGCTGAGAAACTCCTTTCTCAGCACCAAACCATCAAAGAGGAGATTGATAACTATAAGGATGAATATGCTAAGATGATGGAATATGGAGAGAAGATTACTGCCGTAAGTAAAATAACTGTTTATAAAAGAAGTAAAGGATTGAAATATGTACAATTTTTCTGATGTTTTGATGTTTGTATTCCAGGAACCGTCCACCCAAGATGATCCACAGTATATGTTCCTTCGCGAACGTTTGAAGGCACTGCGCGAGGGATGGGCCGAGCTGCAGCAGATGTGGGAGAACCGACAGCAGCTCCTGGCGCAGAGCCTCGAGTTGCAGCTATTGCAGCGTGATGCCAGACAGGCTGAAGTTTTACTTGCACACCAAGAACACAGGTGACAATTGTCTCAGGAACCACTCACATTACACGTGAAACTCGTCTAAAATCTTTAATCGCCATTAATCGTCTTTTTCAGGCTCGCCAAAACCGAGCCTCCGACAAACTTGGAACAGGCTGAAAATATTATCAAGGAACACGAGGCCTTCCTCACTACGATGGAGGCTAATGACGATAAGATTAATTCAGTTGTGCAGTTCGCTAATCGCCTCGTCGAGGAGAGGCACTTCGACGCGGACAAGATTCAGCGCAAGGCGGAGAACATCGAGGCACGCCGCAATGCCAACCGCGAAAAGGCACTTAACCTCATGGAGAAGCTCCAAGACCAGCTTCAGTTGCACCAGTTCTTGCAGGACTGCGACGAACTTGGAGAATGGGTTCAGGAGAAGAACGTTACCGCACAAGACGATACCTACCGCTCCGCCAAGACTATCCACTCTAAGTGGACCCGTCATCAGGCTTTCGAAGCTGAAATTGCGGCCAACAAAGAACGACTGTTCGCTGTGCAGAACGCCGCTGAAGAGCTCATGAAGCAGAAACCGGAATTCGTTGAAGTAATTTCGCCCAAGATGCACGAACTCCAAGATCAATTTGAAAACTTGCAGACTACCACCAAGGAGAAGGGCGAGAGGCTCTTCGACGCCAACAGGGAAGTGCTGCTTCACCAAACCTGCGACGACATCGACTCATGGATGAACGAACTTGAGAAGCAAATTCAGAGCACCGATACCGGTAGCGATCTGGCCTCCGTCAATATTCTCATGCAGAAGCAACAGATGATCGAGACCCAGATGGCAGTGAAGGCGAAACAGGTTACGGAACTGGAAACTCAGGCGGAATACCTGCAGAAGACCGTGCCTGACAAGATGGAAGAGATCAAGGAGAAGAAGAAGACTGTTGAGCATAGATTCGAACAACTCAAGGCGCCATTACTCGAACGCCAACGTCACCTTGCCAAGAAGAAGGAAGCCTTCCAGTTCCGTCGTGATGTCGAAGACGAGAAGCTGTGGGTCCAGGAGAAGATGCCCCTGGCCACAAGCACCGACTACGGTAACTCATTGTTCAACGTGCAAATGTTGCAGAAAAAGACTCAGTCGCTGAAGACGGAGACCGACAACCACGAGCCCAGGATTCTGACGGTCATCTCTAACGGACAGAAGCTGATTGACGAGGGACACGAAAGTTCGCCCGAATTCAAACAGCTTATTGACGAGCTCACTGCGAGGTGGCGAGAACTTAAGGGTAAGTGCCATTTTCAGTCATCCAAAGCATGCATCTTAATCAGATATATTTATCCCAGTTTACACTACAGATGCCATCGAGGAACGCAAGAACAATCTGTCGCAATGGGAGAAAGCACACCAGTACCTGTTCGATGCGAACGAAGCGGAAGCCTGGATGAGCGAACAGGAACTCTACATGATGGTGGAAGATCGAGGCAAGGATGAGATCTCTGCGCAGAACCTCATGAAGAAACACGAGATTTTGGAGCAAGCTGTCGACGATTATGCACAGACTATCCGTCAATTGGGAGAGACTGTCAGGCAGCTCACCGCCGAAGAACATCCACTCAGGTCAGTCTTACTCATCAACTCGCATTTCTAAATATTTTTGACGACATGAAACCTAGTCTGACATTATTTCATTCTTTGTATACACTTCAGCCACATAATTTTATTTTGTAAATTTTAATTTCCTTATTTTATAATATTACTGGTAAAATTCTTAATGGGAGAGTAACCTAAGTGTTCGAAACCAATCCGTTAGTTTTTGAATTCTTACCACGGCAACACGGGTCGCGATTTGACGGTGCCGTCGCGATTTGACATCTGGCACTTTGTCTTGCTTCTCGAACGGGACGGTACCTGTATATTGACGGTCTACGCTAAAGTTGTGTATCATCGCTAATCCTTATCCATTCCTGCCCCATACCCTTCTCCCTAAGTGATACGGCGTGAGAAGACGAAGGCATCGGTTCCGGTGAGTGATTGCATGATATTTTGTTAAAATAGTACATACGGCGCCGCGAATCGCGGCACAAGTTCGACGCGCACCTCGTGCTGGTTTCCGTAGCCCTAGGCTGCCACGAGGTCGCTGGGTTCGAATCGAACAATTTCTGGTAGCAGAGCGTGGTTAGATTTCTGAAATCTATAGTAATTACCACGAATGTAAAAATTTTTACGTCTAACCTCACTTAATTTTGTTACTAGTCAGCAGAAGTAGTGTAGGCATAGGGTTCGGTTCTGTTTAAACTATCATTCTGCTGACCTAGGTCAGGTCATTTAGTGTGTTTCTATCCACCTGGTTAAGAAAATTAGTGAGTAGTAATAGTTAGTAATAGTAAGACTGATTTATTAGCTTCCACTGCGCATAGCTGACTAATTGTACGTGAGTTGGACAGCTGTGCTGGCTGAGTTTATGACCTAGCACACAGCTGCTACAGTGGTCAGCTATTTTCATACTATTACTACAGATTTATGTTAATTCTGCTCATCATAGCAGTAGATTACCACATCTATTTAAGCATTATTGTGTGTAACAATCTGAATGTTATTACAGTTTGGGTTTATAATTTATTATTAATTTGTGTATGATTGTAGCTCACTTCCTACTTATATTTTAGTATAATTGAGCTGCAACACATTTGTAATTGAATATAACTGGAGTACTTGTTGAACTTGTAGTAGTAGATTGCTGGTTGGGCCCTGTTTGGAGACTAGCTTAGTTATAGTCCAGAGGCCAACGGTGTATGAGTGTCATTTCAAAACTTATACCAGCAATTTGCTATTATATATATTTTTTGTTATTTGTTTTAATTTGTTCTAAATTTAAATTACTTGTTTGAATTTGTGGTAGTGGATTGCTGACTGTGGGCCCTGCTTGGTGACTGGCTTTGGTATAGTCCTGAGGCCATCAGTGTTTGAAAATTAATTCACAAATTTTTATCAGCAATTTGCTATCATATAATTAATTTTTAATTTTAATTTTGTTATTTGACTTACCCGTTGAACGGTGTGAATACTTTGTGATAGTAAATTGTTGATTGGGTCCTGTTTGGTGACTAGCTTCTAGTTATAGTCTAGAGGCCAGGTGCGCTTGAGTTTAGTTACAACTCAAAACCTGGTATCAGCAATTTTCTATCTTATAACTTTTAATTTTAAGTTTGTTCTTATTTGTTGGGGTGTCCTTGGTACAGTGGTGAGGTCTAGGTTACCTAAATACTTAGGAGTAGGAATATTTTGGTGGGCTCACTCGTACACTCCTTTAAATAATTCCTTTGTTTTTGTTTTGAATTTTTACTTTGAATTTTTTTTTTTATTTTTTTTTTTGATTTTTTTTTTTGATTTTTTTTTTGATTTTTTTTTTGTTCTGGTTGTAAACTGCAAGTAACATGTCGGTGTCCTACATTCGCGGGAAGGTGACTAGTGAGCTCCGATGGTTCGCATCAGCTCATGCTTTGGTTGACAGAACGGATAGGGATGCGGCATTGCTCGATAGGGCGTCTCAGGTGCACGAACGGTTGGAGGTAGTGTACGATCGGTTGTCTGACCTCGTTGCTTTGGGGTCCGAAGTGGAGAAGGAGGTGATCCATGCCATCGGTCTTGACGTGGACCAGTGTCAGGAGTACGCTGATGCCATTCTGCAACGGGTGGCCGATATTAAGAAGCAGTCGCCTTCCGGTGGTAATGGAGGTTCGGGAACTTCGTCAGGCGTCATATCACGCCTCCCCTCCATCGACCTGCCGATCTTCCACGGTGATCTGAACGAGTGGGTCGGCTTTATAAATTTGTTTGACAGCCTGGTCCATGGTCGGTCGGACTTGACTGCCTCTTATAAGATGGCTCAGCTTCGGGGTGCTCTGCGAGGTGAACCTGGTGAATTGGTGGCACACTTGCCTATCACCAACGACAATTATGCGGTCGCACGCCAGATCCTATTCGACCGATATCAAAATCAACGACGGTTGGTAGACGCTCAGCTGGCCAGGCTGTTTGCGATACCCAAACTTTCTCGGGCGTCCGATATCAGAACCGAGGTACTGAATCCAGTTACGGTGGCCACTAAGGCCTTGGGCAATCTGGGTCTACCAGTAGACCAATGGTCATATCTGCTCTTTTATATTGTTGCAGGTAGGCTGCCGGTTGAGGTGCTCACTCGCTTCGAGCAGCAGGACAACGCAGGTAGGGACGAACTGCCTACCCTGGCCAATCTGCTGGCATTTTTAGAAGCCGAAAGTCGCAGACACGAGATTATGCCACCACCCTCCTCCTCTGGGTCGCGTGTGCCGGCTTCCGGCCACGCCGTTTCGGTTGCTCAGAGGGGAGGGGGAGGGGATAAGAGGGGGCCGTCTCAACGACTGACTGCGCTCATGGCAGCGGTGGGAGGCCCACGGTGTGCCTTCTGTCATGAGAGCGGGCACGACGTAGCCGCCTGTCCGAGGTTCCGGTCGACGCGCATCAGGGGTAGACGCAACATCGTTGCCCAGCGGCGATGGTGCTTTTTTTGTTTTGGGCCGCACACGGCGAGCGTCTGTCCACAGCCACAATTGTGCCCTAATTGCGACGGTCGGCACCATGCCCTCCTGTGTCTGGAGTCTGCCGCCACTCCGAGGTCATCCGGACGCAGTCATCCAGCCTCGCCGACCGGTGAGCGCACCGGTCGTAGCCCTCGCCAATTCGGCGGCGTGGACCCTCGGGAAGAGGCTTCGCAGGGAGGCGCCGGGTTAGGTACTGCGGGCGGGTGCCAGCGGATGCCCACTAGCTACGCCGGGGTGGCCACGTTGTCCCCCCGTGCGGGGCCGTGTTCGCCTGCTGGATCGAGTAGCCCTGCTCACTTGTCTCCCCTTCCCTCAGAAGTACGGTTTTCCCCTCCGCTGAGGGAGCGGCCGACGCTGGAGCGACTCCCTCCAGTGTTTGGCCCGTTTGGCCATCGTACACGGAGGTATATGAGGCGGGACGGGAAACGAGGGCCTTATGTGGGAGCGTGGGATCCGCTGGCACGCTACGACCTTCCGTCGCGCGCCGACCGGGATAGCGGGGACCCGGGCCCCCGCTAGGAAATTGCCGCTCACTGCAGTGTTGCCCCAGCCCCAGAAGCTGTTTTACTTCCTACCGCTTCTGTTCGGGTGTTGGATTCGGATGGCAACACTGTGTTTGCTCGAGCTCTGTTGGATTCCGGCGCACAGGGCAGTATTATGTCGAGCAACCTTGCAGTACGGTTGGGCAATCCTATTTACAAGTCTTCTTATTCTATTCGTGGAGTGGGCAATGTTAGAATTTCGGACGTGATCGGTCACACTTCATTTATTTTCTCATCGAATCCCAACCCTCGCTTACAGTTTAGAGTCTCAGCTTTGGTGATGCCTGAGGTGATAGGTCGTCACCCTCCGGTGAAGGTAAACAGTTACATACGGTCATTGACTTCAGACTTACGGCTAGCGGACCCCAAGTTTGACACCCCGGGGCCAGTAGACGTACTACTTGGGGCGGATGTACTAGGGAAGCTGCTCCTGACTGGGAAGCGCGTTCTTCATGCGGAGGGTTTGGTTGCAATGGACACAAAATTAGGGCATGTATTGTTGGGTCCTGCGTTCCGGCCGGTCGCTGCGAGGAAATCGGACAATTTTCTGGTCGGGTCTACGCTTTCGGAAGTAGTCCAACGGTTTTGGGAACTAGAAGAACCTCCTACAGCTTATCGAGTTAACCCGGATGAGGAGGAATGTGAGCTGTTTTACCAGAATAATACGGGTCGTCTCTATTCGGGCCGGTTCTTGTTAAGACTTCCTTTTCGGGCGAATCGCCCACTGCTAGGCAGTTCGAGGAAGGCAGCAGAGACTAGACTTTTGTCAATGGAGAGACGCATGAGGCGCGACGCGGTGTTCCGGCAGAAATATGTTGAGTTTATGCGGGAGTATGAATCCTTAGGTCACATGTCGGTTTCCAAGGTAGATTGGAGTGCTACAGAGCACTGTTTCCTGCCTCATCATGCGGTTTTGAAAACTCCTAACGGGAAAATTAGGGTCGTGTTTGACGGTTCGGTCACGACCTCCTCCGGCGTCTCGTTAAATCAGTGTCTCCATTCGGGTCCAAAGCTGAACCGGGACATTTCAGACATACTGACGAGCTTCCGCCGGCACCAGATCGTTTTCGTGGCAGACATCCGTATGATGTTCAGGCAAACGGTGATTCATCCGGAGGATAGGCGGTATCAACTCATTCTCTGGCGTGAAAGCTCAGATGAGCCCATAAAAATTTATGAACTGAACACGAACACTTACGGGTTGCGGTCGAGTCCATATTTGGCGGTTCGTTCTTTGCGGGAGCTGGCAGTGAGGGAACGGTTGCACTACCCTCGTGCTGCGGACATTTTGGAACGGGACCTATATGTCGATGACGTATGTACGGGCGCCGACAGTGTCGAAGAGGCCTTATCACGCAAGGATGAACTGATCCGCCTTTTGAGCAGGGGCGGGTACGAGTTGAGAAAATGGCTGTCTAACTGTCCTGAGTTGTTGACTGATTTGCCAACGGAGTATCAACAGGATCCCCATCTTTTCGAGAATGTCGATAACCCTAACATGCTGTCGGTCCTAGGGATTCAATATCGTCCGATTCAAGACGAATTTACCTATCGGGTGGAGTTGGAAAATCCAAAGGTATGGTCTAAGCGAACGGTGCTTTCCACAATTGCTCGAACCTTCGATCCAAACGGTTGGATCGCTCCTGTCACCTTTCTCTTAAAGTGCTTCATGCAGCGACTGTGGTCTGCTAACCTGTCATGGGACGAGGGGATTGCTGGTGACCTATTGAAGGATTGGTTGAACTTTTTCTCGTCTCTCCCTGATATTAACCACGTGTCAATACCTCGGAAGCTGGTTCCTGCGGGCAAATACAAGGCGTCTCTCCACGGGTTTTCGGATGCCTCGGAACGCGGATTCGCAGCTGCGGTATACTTGCGAACGGTTTCTTCAACTGGAAGGGTTGATATACGGTTGGTGTTAGCTAAGAGTAAGGTCGCTCCGCTTCGGACACGCATGACGATTCCGAAGCTCGAGTTGTCTGGTGCCGCTCTGTTGACTAGGTTGTTAAACCATACAGCTACTAGTTTACGGTCGGTTATTGATTTAGAAAACACTGTCTATGCTTGGACAGACAGCCAGATAGTGTTGTGCTGGTTGAAGGCTTCGGTTCATACACTTGAAGTTTTCGTGGCCAACCGTGTCCCCCAGATTCAAGGTTCTGAGGTCCCTCTAACATGGAGACACGTGCCTGGTGAGCTCAATCCGGCGGACTGCGCTTCTCGGGGATGCTTAGCATCGGAAATAGTTGATCATCAGTTATGGTGGGGTCCCCAGTGGCTCACCAAGAAAGCTTCTCAGTGGCCTCCCTCTCGCATAGAAGTTCCTCCAGGTCTCGTGGCTGCACCGGCGCAGTTCGAGGATCGAGGAGTGATTCAGGGGTTGGATTTGGATCTGCTCATCAACCGTTATAGCTCCTTGGACAAGCTGGTTAAGGTTACCGCCTGGATTTTGAGGTTTATTCGGAATTGTCGTTTGCCGGTGTCTCAACGCAATATGACACCTGTTGTGTGTCCCATCGAGCGGAAGAAGGCGCTGCTGAAATTAATTGAAGTTGTGCAAGCCACCAGTTTTCATTTAGAATTGAAGGCGCTAAGGACTGAGCGCCCTAAGCTTCGTGGAGCTATCGCTCGTCTTAGCCCCTTTGTAGACGGCCAGGGGCTGATTCGAGTGGGAGGTAGATTAAGTAACTCCAATTTACCTTATTCGGCGCGCCATCCTCTTTTACTTCCCAAGAAGAGCCAGTTAGTTGACCTGTTGGTGATGGATCGCCACATCGCAAATTCGCATTCCGGTTGCAATGCGCTGCTGGCATCCCTCCAGAGGGAATTTTGGATTCTGTCAGGGCGTCGTACGGTTCGGAGCGTCCTTTTCCGGTGTTTACCCTGTTATCGGCTTAAGGCGTCTACGATGCAGCCTCAGATGGGAGATCTGCCTCCAGACAGAGTGAAGAAGATGAGGCCATTTTCTGGAGTTGGTACGGACTTCGCTGGGCCCTTCATGATCAAGGCTTCACGTTTGCGGAATGTTAGGTTAATTAAGGCTTATCTGTGCGTCTTTGTCTGTCTTTCAACCAAAGCTGTACATCTTGAAGTTGTTGCCGACCTTACAACTGAAGCCTTTATTGCGAGCTTGGATAGATTTGTGTCCCGTCGAGGTTTACCCGAATTGATACGCTCCGATAACGGAACGAATTTTGTAGGTGCGGACCGTTACTTGCGGGATGTAGTAAATTTCTTGAACAATAACCAGGTGGATATTGAAACGGCCCTCTCTCGTCGCGGTATTCGGTGGACCTTCAGTCCTCCAGGATGCCCCCACTGGGGTGGAATTTTCGAGGCAGTAGTAAAATCGGCTAAGACTCACTTGATGCGCGTGATAGGGCAAACCTCGCTCACCTTTGAGGAGTTAACTACGGTATTTTGTAAAATTGAAGCGGTACTTAATTCACGGCCGTTGTGCCCGCTCAGTTCAGACCCGAATGACTTGGAGTCGTTAACTCCAGGCCATTTCTTGATAGGACAGCCACTCAATGCGTTGCCGGAGTATCCCCTCTCGGATATCAAGCCTGGACGGTTGAGGCGATACCAGATGTTGCAGCAGATGTCCCAAGATTTTTGGAAACGTTGGTCCCTTGAGTATTTACATCTGCTCCAGCAGCGCTTTAAGTGGACGGATAGAACCAGTCCCCCTCACGTCGGTGACCTTGTGTTGGTTAAGGATGCTAACCTGCCGCCACTGCGTTGGCGTAGGGGGCGCATTGTTAATCTGTTTCCCGGTAAGGATGGGACCCCTCGGTCTGCAGAGGTTCTGGTCGGGGACTCGGTTCTCAAACGAGCGGTCACAACGTTGTCCCGGCTGCCAGTTGATTAGGGACAGGTAGGGGACCTGTCCGGGCGGGTGACTGTTCGAAACCAATCCGTTAGTTTTTGAATTCTTACCACGGCAACACGGGTCGCGATTTGACGGTGCCGTCGCGATTTGACATCTGGCACTTTGTCTTGCTTCTCGAACGGGACGGTACCTGTATATTGACGGTCTACGCTAAAGTTGTGTATCATCGCTAATCCTTATCCATTCCTGCCCCATACCCTTCTCCCTAAGTGATACGGCGTGAGAAGACGAAGGCATCGGTTCCGGTGAGTGATTGCATGATATTTTGTTAAAATAGTACATACGGCGCCGCGAATCGCGGCACAAGTTCGACGCGCACCTCGTGCTGGTTTCCGTAGCCCTAGGCTGCCACGAGGTCGCTGGGTTCGAATCGAACACTAAGCTTAGTATGTTTTAACTTATTTAAAGCTTCTAGTCAAGTTGATATAAGATTATTGGGATTGAAGAAGAAATTTGAAAATGAGATATTTCTCCACAGTGAACAAATTTCCGTGAAACAATCGCAAGTAGACAAGTTGTATGCAGGACTGAAGGACTTGGCTGGCGAGAGACGAGCCAAACTCGATGAAGCTTTAAGATTATTCCAACTATCCCGCGAGGTCGATGACCTTGAACAATGGATCACAGAGAGGGAACTCGTCGCCAGCAGCCAGGAGCTGGGACAAGACTACGATCATGTCACGGTCTGTTTAATGTTTATTGAATTATTTAGATTTTAATACCGGTGGTAAAGTGTATTGTAAGCTCACATGTGTAAAACTTTCTATTCTGCATATTACTGCTATGCAATAGTCATGTGTTCCCGTTTGACCGGGGGACAACTGGGGGTACAAGCGCGTGTTCAGCAAGACGAGTGGCTAAATTGATGTCTATGGGTTTCAATAATCACTTAACAGAACGACTGTGGAGATAGTTCATCCATCTAGTGCAAAGGTTCCCAAACTTATTTTATCTACTGCCCACTGAGAATAAATTATTTTTTAGCGCTCTCATTTTTTACCTACTTAAGAATCGCTATAGAGAGAGCTCAGTCAGTGTCTGAGAGCCCTCCTAGATGAAATTACAAATCGCTTCTCAAGCCTCTACAAAATGCCTCAATTTTTTTTTCTGGGTCTGTTACCGCCCCCTTTTAGGCCTGCAGCGCCCACAAGGGGGCGTTATCGCCCACTTTGGGAAAGACTGATCAAGTGCAATACAAATTTGTACAACAATTTCAGCTGCAACATACATTTCATAATTCACCTCGTTTAACACATTTATAATGTTCGTTTTGTTTGCAGCTGCTGTGGGAACGCTTCAAGGAGTTCGCGCGCGAGACCCAGTCGGTGGGCTCGGAGCGAGTCGGCACGGCCGAGCGTATCGCCGACCAGATGATCGCCATGGGACATTCTGACAACGCCACCATCGCGCAGTGGAAGGAGGGCCTCAAGGAAACCTGGCAGGACCTCCTCGAGCTCATCGAGACGAGGACACAGGTATTATAATAGAATATCATGAAGATTTACAGGCCTATGGTATTTACGTTAACGTAATATGCAATTAACTTATTGGATCGTATCATTTGTCTAGTAGTGACACAGAATGCTGTACCATTAGTCTGAATTCGAGTTTAGCTCCAAGACAATATCATTGTTAATCTAATATATGCGAACATGAGTCTGGGTATTCTTACCCTAATTTGATGCCGTTAATTGATTTATTATTTATGTCAAGCGTCCGTCGTTTATTTAGTGAGACTTGTGTCGAGCGGTGTTTTTTTTAATAAGTATAATACTATATAGTATAATAGTATAATACTATTTTCTCTTTTTTTTTCTTTTCTTTTATTTGTATTTCATTTTTTTTTCTGTGATGTGAAAGGCAATAAATGATTTTTATTATTTATTATTATTATTATTATATAATACAGTACCCGGCGATAAATATTTCACATCGACCGTGGGAAGAGATTTTAATTTCGTAGAGCGTTATACCTGTCGCACATTACCTAATTGACATTTAGTCTCCATTGATACCGGATCGTTAGTGTTTCGTCACACACAGGTAACGCCCTACAACAAAAACAAATTTAGACGACTGTCTCTTTTTGAGTATGCAATATTTATGCAATATTTATGGCCTGGTACTGTATATAATATTATATATTAAGCCTTATATTCAGCAATAGAAAAAAAAGTATACGTTCCTAATGCATGTTTTTTTACTATTTGAAGATGTTAGCGGCGTCCCGCGAGCTGCACAAGTACTTCCACGACTGCAAGGACACGCTGCAGCGCGTCAACGAGCGCGCGCGCGGCGTCAGCGACGAGCTCGGCCGCGACGCCATCAGCGTGTCCGCGCTGCAGCGCAAGCACCACAACTTCATGCAGGACCTCACCACGCTGCAGCAGCAGGTGCCGCGACTAACCTAACTTCATACAACATAGATGATCAAACGGGGAATTTAAAAAAAAATTGACACTGAAGTTCATGTTTCGACTGAAACAATAACTATAACAATAATATTGTAACTATTTGTCATTAAAATTTGTTGATTTGAGCAATTTTACAAGAGAGAAACAACCCTATGGTGGTTTGAATCACACGACTCGTATTTGAACTTCGAACACTAGTGGTAGGCAGCAGCTTGGCTCTGTCCCTGGCATTGCTGAAGTCCATGAGCGACGGTAACTACTTATCATCAGGTGGGCCGTATGCTCGTCTGCCTGTTCGAGCAATAAATAAATAAATAAAAGGCATAATAAGGCTTTTTATTTTATTTTTATTGCTTAGATGGGTGGACGAGCTCACAACCCACCTGGTGTTAAGTGGTTACTGGAGCCCATAGACATCTACGACGTAAATGCGCCACTCACCTTAAGATATAAGTTCTAAAGTCTCAAGTATAGTTACAAGAGAGAAATACGACCCTATGATGTTTTGAATCACATGACTCGTAATTTTGTTTTTGAATTTCGAACACTAGTGGTAGACAGTGGCTTGGCTTTACCCCTGGCATTGCTGAAGTCCATGAGCAACGGTAACTACTCACCGTCAGGTGAGCCGTATGCTGGTCTGCCAGCTTGGGCAATAAAAAAAAGGCATAATAACGCATATTTCGAAGATTATTTAAGGACAAGTTCCTAGAGTATTGGATCATAGAGTATACGCTGGTATACTCTATGATACTCTTTTATTGGTGGAAGGACTCTTGTGAGTCCGCGTGGGTGGGTACCACTACCCTGCCTATTTCTGTCATGAAGTAGTAATGCGTTTCAGCTTGAAGAGTGGGGCAGCCGTTGTAACTATACTTGGGACTTTAGAACTTCTATCACGAGGTGGGTGACGCATTTACGTTGTGGATGTCTATGGGCTCCAGTAATCACTCAACACCAGGTGGGCCGTGAGCTCGTCCACCCATCTAAGCAATAAAAAAAACGCGTGACCGAGTCGCCCCGTTGCAGGTGGAGTCCATAAAGAGCGAGTGCTCGCGGCTGGGCGCGTCGTACGCGGGCGAGAAGGCGGCGGAGATCACGCGGCGCGAGCGCGAGGTGGCGGACGCGTGGGCCGCGCTGCAGGCCGCGTGCCGCGCGCGCCGCGCCAAGCTGGAGGACGCCGACCGCCTGTACCGCTTCCTCAGCCAGGTCCGCACGCTCACGCTCTGGATGGACGACGTCGTGCGACAGATGAACACCGGCGAGAAGCCCAGGTACGCGCCGCCGCTCACACTCCTCACATCACCCTTTGACCCATGCATCAGCTCGCTGAGTTTCCCGCCGGATCTTCTCAGCGGGTCGCGATTCCAATCCGGTAGTAGATTCATTCGCGAAGCAATTGCTCTTGCGTTGTTAGGTCTCCTTCGGAGGCGCTCGGGCAATTGTTAGCAAATTCCACCTCTCCTGGCTGAGCCTTTGCTCGCCCACCTGTCCTGGTGAAACTGGAAAGGCCTTCAGGCCACCAGTAATCTTTCAATCATAAAAAAATCACCCTCCAAACAGTTCTAGCTACTTACTTGCATTTATTTATTACAAGGAGAACCAACAGCCAACTAACATAGTATAATAATATAACAATGATAGAAACAAAAAGCCAATTAAAGGTTCTCACCAATATAAATAAATTAAAACACTAGAGAAACAAACAAAAAATTTGTTTTTAATCAGCAAGCAAGAAGCAACATAAGCAAAGGAGCAATACACCAGACTAATTTAAATGTACGCTTACCTATATATCATCATCATCATCATCAGCCTTTATTTGCCCACTGCTGGACATAGGCCTTCCCCAATGCCTTCCACATAATGCGGTACTCCGCCTTCCGCATCCAAACGACTTCCCGCCGTGCGCACAAAGTCGTCAGTCCACCTGGTTGGAGGACGCCCCACGCTCCTTGTACCCATCCGTGGCCTCCATTCGAGGACTTTCCTCCCCTATATATAAATGTCACAAATTAATAAAAATCAGTTGTGCTACACATCACCGGCACATCGCCCTGCACCCTTTATTCCGTCATCATCCAAGAAAAATTGGGCACTAAGCTGACATCTCACCCCCGTGGTACAAAGGCAATAAAAAAAGGCGAGCCGCAATCTCGTCTGTTCGTATGTTCCAACAAAGTCCATTACTGACTACGGAAGCGGTCCACAGAGACGTGAGCGGCGTCGAGCTTCTGATGAACAACCACCAGTCGCTGAAGGCGGAGATCGACACGCGCGAGGACAACTTCTCGGCCTGCATCTCGCTCGGGAAGGAGCTGCTGGCGCGCCAACACTACGCCTCCGCGGACATCAAGGAGAAGCTACTGCAGCTGACGAATCAAAGGAATGCCCTGCTGCGACGCTGGGAAGAACGCTGGGAGAACTTGCAACTCAGTAACTAATGTTTTTATTAAATAAAATCCTTAATATTTCGAATTTTAAAACTGTGGTCCACGATTCTTGATTTGGAAGAGTAATCGTGTACATCGTGTGTATTTTGCATAGTTACTGGTGGTAGAACGACTTAAGTCTGCGCGGGTAGGTACCACCACCCTGCCTATTCCTGCCGTGAAGCAGTAATGCGTTTCGGTTTGAAGGGTGGGGCAGCCGTTGTAACTATACTTGATACCTATATCTCAAGGTGGGTGGCACATTTACGTCGTAGATGTCTATGGGCTCCAGTAACCACTTAACACCAGGTGGGCTGTGAGCTCGTCCACCCATCTAGAAATTAAAAAAAAAACAATTTAGTAATTAAAAAAATTGTTTTTATACATTGCAACCTTAATAATATAATGATTCTGAATATAACGACGTCCTCGATTTAACAAATTCTTTGTTATTCCCTTGATTTGTCCATAATGTAAAATATTATATATCTTTACATTGCGAAGATTTCTTGCGAACAACCTCTTTGTAACCTTTTTCAACCTTTTTCAACTAACAGGAAAAGTGTAAAAATACCTCTAATTAACAAATTTTGTCAACCCAAAACACTTATTTATCGTTCCCACCAATTAATCAGTCTCGACAGGTTTGAAAAAAATCATTACCTACCTAATTGTTTTTAAATAGTAAATGCATACAGTAATTTGGTAAAAACGTGTTATCATTTATTAGTTGAAGTTGTTCGTTATAACGTAATGTTGTGGTGAATAGAACAATTTTTTTTGTACCTCATTATAACAAATGTTAAACCAACCTAACCATAATCTAACAAACTTTTACTTGATATAACGAATATTTAGGTACTTGTTCCCTTCCGGTTTGTTATATCGAGGTTGCATTGTATAAATTATGATGTGTATTGCAACATCTTGAGTTATTAAGGACAAAAAAAATCTTCGTAGTTATTTCGTAAGTCATTAATTTATTTTAATTAATTTATTTGTATCCTTAAATTCGAGAGACTATTGTATATAACAATTCACTTTAAGCAGTATTATAACTCGAATCGTCCTGATATTTATTTAAATGAGGTTCGATATTGTGATCGTAAGAGTTAGGCATGACAATAACGAGTGACAATAAATACACTTGCGTCCCGTGCAGTACTGGAAGTGTACCAGTTCGCTCGCGACGCGGCCGTGGCGGAGGCGTGGCTCATCGCGCAGGAGCCGTACCTCATGTCGCAGGAGCTGGGGCACACCATCGACGAGGTCGAGAGCCTCATCAAGAAGCACGAGGCCTTCGAGAAATCCGCAGCGGCACAGGAGGACCGGTTCAGCGCTCTGCAGCGACTCACCACCGTAAGTGGGATGATTAAACGGAATAGTAACGAGTTCAAACTAAGAAAGGGTTTTGCACGTACATGAAGTCATCGTGGCCTAAAGGATAAGACGTCCGGTGCGTTCTTGTGTGTAGCGATGCACCGGTGTTCGAATCCCGCAGGCGGGTACCAATTTTTCTAACTAAATACGTACTTAACAAATGTTCACGATTGACTTCCACGGTGAAGGAATAACATCGTGTGGTAAAAATCAAACCCGCAAAATTATAATTTGTGTAATCACTGGTGGTAGGACCTCTTGTGAGTCCGCACGGGTAGGTACCACCACCCTGCCTATTTCTGTCTTAATGCGTTTTGGTTTGAAGGGTGAGGTAGCCGTTGTAACTATAGGTTGTAGATGGCGGCATTTACGTTGTAGATGTCTATGGGCTCCGGTAACTGCTTAGCATCAGGTGGGCCGTGAGCTCGTCCACTGACCTAAGCAATAATAAAAAAAAAACAAATTAAATGTAGAATTGGTTTATTGATTTATTTGATGTTGTAAAGGGTGCTTTTGTCTTGTTATTCCGGTGTGGGTTGTACAGCTTGTCGGTTTGGTTGTGGATTCACTTAAATACTGTCGCGTATAATTAATTAACATAATTTGTCGTAATTTCCTTATTTGAGTACGGGTACATTGAAACATTGCATCGAGTGCCCGAATTGAATACGACGACATATTACTGTAGTTAATTATCCGCATCAGCTTAAATAGATGTGTAGAATTGCATCGCAACTATAAATGTATCTTGCATTTGTTATGCACGTATTTTTTTTATTTTCATTAGAATGTGAATTGTGTTTTCTTTGTATTTTACAAAGTATTTGTGCGTTAAGTACTAGTGATTCATTTTATTTAAGGGCATTTATAAAGAGATCGTCTGTTGCATGGTATGAGCAAACATAAAAAAATAGTGTTGATATATCGCAACTCTATACCTTGTAACACGTCCAATTGACAACGTTTCAATATTTCTATTAAACTAGATAAAATAGAAAATCCGGGCGCTCCGAATTCAAAAAGGCGTAAGTCTCCAAATGACGTCATCTATACGGTTACGGAGTGAAACTTGCCGACCCAACATAGGTAGAACCTTGTAGAATTAATTTTAGAGCCCAGTGTGCTTAGTGCGAATTTTTGAACTTCTCGATCGCGTGAAAGTTAACTCAAATTTGTATGGAGTTTGAACAGCGCCCCCTAGCGGTAAACGTAGGGGAACAAGAATTCTGTATTTTCTGTAATAAAAAAAATGAAGGATAAACTATTATTTTGAAGTCGTCGTGGCCTAAAGGATAAGACGTCCGGTGCATTCGTATGAAGCGATGCACCGGTCGGTGTTCGAATCCCGCAGGCGGATACCAATTTTTCTAATGAAATACGTACTCTCAACAAATGTTCACGATTGACTTCCACGGTGAAGGAATAACATCGTGTAATAAAAATCAAACCCGCAAAATTATAATTTGCGTAATCACTGGTGGTAGGACCTCTTGTGAGTCCGCACGGGTAGGTACCACCGCCCCGCCTATTTCCGCCGTGAAGCAGTAATGCGTTTCGTTTCGAAGGGTGGGGTAGCCGTTGAAACTATACTGAGACCTTAGAACTTATATCTCGAGATGGGTGGCGCATTTACGTTGTAGATGTCTATGGGCTCCAGTAACCACTTAACATCAGGTGGGCTGTGAGCTCGTCCATCCATCTAAGCAATAAAAAAAAAAATGTTAGTATTTATAAGACCTATAGAGTTTGCAAAATTGCTCGATAGACCGACGGTCCAAATATTATTTATTGGCAGGAACTTGTATATGTATTATATACATACTTATGAAAATTTCGTTAACGCAATTCAAGTTTCAATCAAATATTTTCTATTCTATACTGTTTACAGTCCTACTGCTACAATACCAAAGTACAAATTGCTTAGTTTCTCTTTGAAGTAAACCTATAAAAATGTATTATAACATTTTGATTAAGTAATTCGAACGCTATACGTCACGAGCGCTTAGACGATATCTGTAATACAACTTCTAAATCAATATTATCGGCGATGCTGTCCAAATTTGTTGTTTTATTCTCACATATAAGCGGTAGTAGAGTTGAGAGTGAGAAAGTTTTCATTTTATCTAAATAAGATGTTTAATTTAAACGTCTGTATGTCACAAATATGGCAGTCTGTATGGCAGCTATAATAGAAAAAGAGATATAGGTCCCCTGCGATACAAGCTGCGCTTAGTGCTGATGCCCTTGGGAAATTCTATTTACATTATAAATTGATTGGAAATAAATTAATGCTTCAAATAAATAAATAATGATCAAAAAACAGAATTAAATTGATTATTGAAGTAAATTGATCAAGAAAAATTTTTGAATATTAAGAATAATGAAATGTTGTCAATTGTATGTGGAATAGTTCATATATTCCGTTTCATCATTAAGTTTCTTTAAGCACCTTTTGACTATTCTATACATACTAATTCATTTCTTATTTATCACTAGCTTGAAAGGCGTGAAGTATCACTATGGCCAAAAGAACAGCCTTGGGACGCATGTGACGAGTCCGAGTTTGTCTATCATCACCCCGCCCCCTCCTTCACGAAACCGCCCCTCACCCTGACCATAGAACAGCACAGTCCTCAAGTGGGCGAAGTAGTCAGAGAGATCATAATCAACAGCGGCAAATACCAGTTGCCAGAGAAGTTCAAAGTTAAAATCGTCAATTCGGATTCTTCGAGTAATTCGATTAAAAAAAACGAATCGTTTTTGTGGAACGTCGCAAGGAACAGCCTCTCGACCATATCGGAGTCCAGCTCGGCTCCCATGTCGCCTGCCACCCCGGACATATATAGCTCGGTGTTCTTCATGTACACGAACGCAAGAGAAAAGTCTGACGATCGTTTATCTTGCATCGACTTCATATTGTGGGACAGATTGTTCTATCAGGGCGTCTATCCGAACGTTTCATTGTTGAGATCGAAAAGTAGTTCTTCGAAAAGTAGTATAAAACGTGTCTTCAAGAGGTTATCGAAGAAAATTAAACCGGTCGATTCTGAGCTCAGCGGTGAAGTAGCCGTCTTGTCGTTGCCCGGTCTGAGCGAAAGCAACGACGTGATTAACGATCTGGGCAAAGAGGTCAAAAACATTCCGTTGAGTTCCTCGCTCCCGCTCCTGTCCCAGACCAGACACTTCATTGGTCCCGAAGGTGCATGGTACTTTAACTACTTAGATGGTGTAAGTGTGGTGATTGGTCTTTAAAGCGTTCGCTTCGCTTTTCGCATGTGCACGCAAAATTCTGCTTTCAACAGTTCGGTACTGTCTATAGCACGCTTTTAAGTGATTAAATTTTGAAGATTTGTTGATATATTGAATCGTAAAAATTAATAATTGCACTGTTGTAATTCCAGTTCGAAGTGAAAGAGATGAAGCGTCGTCAGGAAGCGGCCGAAGCGGCGGAGCGCGAGAAGCGGGAGCGCGAAGCCGCCGAGGCCGCCGCCGCCGCCGCCGCCGCGCAGGACGCGCTCGACCGCGCCGACACGCCGCACGAGCAGCCCGCCGCCAACGGTAACCGCCCTCCCGTACTCTACCGCGCCGCCCGCCCTAGGGCTGTCACCCATTCAGTAATTAACAGTGTTATCAGCCAGTGGTCGGAGTAGGTAGATTGATTTTATATACTTGCGTCAAGATATTATAATATGGACATGACATTTTATCCATAATGATAAATTTTTAAATTGAAAAAATATATTTTTAATCCTCATCGGATACAAAGTAACAAAAGCCCTGTCTAAGTTTTGTGTCATACTGAGAAACGTCATTTATAATTCAACAGAAAGTGACAAAATACGGTGTAACTATTCCAAAGCGTTTTTGTATAAAATAAAATACTGATTTCTTTCACCTTTAGCTAGCACTGATAGCGTAGATTAATATTATTAAATACGTTTTTCACCTTAAACACATTCATGCTAATTTCAAAATTCCGGAACAAATATCACAATAAATATGAAGTTCCGGTCGGTATTTTGGAGGCATATCCATATTATCCTCTACGTTTGACGTCAACGACCTTAAATCAACCTACCTACTCCGACCTCTAGTTATCACACATGAACTCCTTACAAGGACATGCTATTAAAATATAAGTCCGTGTAACTAAAGCGGACATCGATTTTTCTACTACGTTACAATCGAAATTCCGGTTGGATGGGTGAACAGGGCTTCGTCTCATATCTCTAGATGGGTCGTGATCAATGCTATGCGGGTGATGAGCATTGTTTGATGAGCACAGCAACAAAAGTCGCTGCTCGTGGTGTCAAGGCGGTCACATGATTTGATGTATATACCGTTCAAATGAGTCTTAATTCAAGATGGTCCGCCGTCATCGTCATCGATTAATATGCACCTTAATAAATGACGTCAGAGTTGAACAAGAGTTATAGTATAGTAAAGTTGATGATAATTACCGAAAGCAATCAAAAACACAGAACAGAACTAATTCTATCAAAATTAACATCTCACTCGGTCACATGAATTGCAATGTAAGCACGCATGTGTAATGTCTTCAGCACACTTTAGTACTATACGAATCTAAACGATATTTTCCACTAACTTCCGCCGTAACTGACGGATGCTGCTTGCATTCTACAATAATTTTAATTAAATCTCTACATGATGAATCGAACTTTACGGCAACGATATATAGCACAAAATTGACTTGCTCACGGCAACGCTTGCCGCTTTGTGTGCTAATAATATTACGCTCTCATGTCGAGTGCTCAACGATAAACGTCCTTATTTACATATCAAGCTAGGGTATAATTTCGCGTATTCGCCATCGGTCGAGCACAGTTTATTATTATATTATAAGGGCATTTATTTACCGATGTGTTGTCCCACACATGCACCCGCGTAGTCGTAAGGAGAACGTCCACTAAAGCGGCTGAGAAGGCCCAAGAGCGACCCCATTCCCAGCCAGGTAATAAGAGCGCTTGTTTATAAACTTGACAGATGTATAGCATCGCCAGGCGGTTGGCATGAGCTTCATTGTACGGTAGTTGACGGGTGTATTTTCAATTTTGTCGGGTAACACTGCGCTCATAATACGCCACTTTTATTAAGGGGGGTTTAGAAATAACTGTGATTAAATGAATTTACAGCTTTATACCAGCTTCTGACTGTCGGTATTATTTTCTTACTAGTGTTTGTTATTTGTAGGACACCCATTTCAATTTTAATAGGTTATTTTGATAACGTAGTTTAAATTGAGCACTTACTTGCTGCACGATTTGTATGTACATCTCACATTGGTTACACACTGTTTCCTTTCACTGCAGAGGTGATGGTTCATTTGTTTCATCACTTAAATCTCATCATCCATCCTATATCCATCAATTTTAAAATTCACACGTTTCATTCATATGTCTTTAGATTGTTTTTTTTTTCTTATTTCATGTCTCACACGTTCATCTTTAAAAACAAAATGAAGTTTTTACGTAACATTTTCCATATGTCCGCCATAAGTAATAAGCTAAATACGGTGATGGTTTGATACTGTGTCTTTTTCATGTCTTCCTGTCTCTCTTTGTATTTTATATTTACGCTAGCTAGTGCAATTAAGTGTTTTCTATAAAGGAGCTGATTTAAAAAAAAATGTATAAGGTAGGTGTATCTATTTCATGTACTATTCTATTTCATAACTTGCTTATATACATTTATATATACATATATCAATATGTGCATGGCTTTTAGCTTCTTGTGCGTTTATAAATAAAAGGATTACGTTAATTGTAAACATTTGTAGTCATTCAATTGCTTATATTTCATGGTGAGGGATAAGGTGCTTAGTCATTTGAAATATAAATTATTTGGAACTGGAAACATATTAAAACCTACAATTTAATTTAAATAAATTTTAACTCAAATACAGAATTATGCAAAAGAATGTAGCATGTAATGTTTATAATTTGACTATGCGAGTGTATTTTTAACTTTTTTTAAAAGTACATTTATAAATATTATATTTTTTATATCTACTCATTTTGTAGTAACAAAATACGGTAAAGATACTATTCAGGACATATTAAGATTTAAATTTTAAATCAGTTCAACAAGCACTCTAAACTCACTTAGTTGGACGTGAGAGACGGAGGTTGTAGTCCATGGACCGATGCGCGCGCATAGTAATAGGACGCATGTAGAGTTAGTAGTTGGCATGTCCCAGCACGTAGTGTAGTCGTAACTAGCACGTAGTTGTGTCGGCATGCAGAGGCGAGCTCCGTCCCGAACCCCGCCGCCCTCGCCGCCCCCGCTGACCCCGCCGCCCCCGCACCGCCCTCCCCCCAACAGTCCACGTCGAAACCAACACCGGTTAAACCCGCACGCCTCTCCAGTGAGTATCCCTATACAAATCAATGTTTGGAACAATCGAGTTATGCTTTAAATTTGAATAATTCACGATTTTTAAAAAAAAAATATTTTAGTTCTTTCTTAGAATTTGTCCGTCTCATTATTCTAATTTGAATCACAGCTCATGTAAGTGAATGTTTTTGCTTTAAAATGAGTATTAATGTTGAATAACGATGTAGAATGTTCGTTAACTTCTAATGCATGTTATTAAGTATTATAAATTAACATCTGTGTTTTTGTACCGTACAATAAATTTGTTTAATGTAAATTTTATCAAATTCCTTTGGAATGAAAATGCTTTTGTTTTCGCTGCGAACCGCAAATTTTGTTTTGTGTTGCTTTGAAAAAAATTTTTTTTTTGTTTCATTCCTACCTCATTCCCGTTTTGATCCGTAAATCCTGTCATGATGCACACGATGTTATTCAAACTTGTCCAATTCGGTATTACTACGAAAAAAAAAAATGCATTACCCAACCATGATCCTCTTCCTTTGCCCCGCTATGCCGCTGAAATCCCCTACCACTTGCCCCGGATTCACGGATTAGCCCCTGGATCGAGTTCGTCGCCCGCCACGCCTTCGAGTTCCGGTAAGGTGAAGTCGCGGTCGCGAAGCAAGTCCCCCTTCAGGAGCTTCAGGTGGCGCACCGCCAAGAAGCTGATCGCGGGCTCCCATCATAGCGACGACGAAGGTATAAAACGTGGCTGCAGAGTGTCGCGGATGGAAATTAAATTCGTTTAAGAATCTATAAAAAATTAATGTTTATACTCGTAGTAACTAATAATTTCAATTCATGATAAGTACATTATTTGACAATTAAAAAGAAATGAGTCTTACTTGAAGGAACGATTGGAATAATTATAGACAAACATAAATAATAAAGAAAACCATGTGGATATGCCCTTTATATCGAAGAGTGATAGGCTGTTTGGCATAAGCGAAATTTTTGTAACTTTGCAGTAGAGTCATTTGAAATCTAATATTTTCAATTGATGATACATTATTTGACAATTAAAAAGAAATTAGTCTTACTTGAAGGAAAGATTGGAATAATTCTAGAAACACACAAATAATAAAAAATGCGGATATGCCCATTAATATCGAGGAGTGATAGGCTGTTTGGCTTTAGCGAAATTTTTGCAACGTTACAGTAGAGCCATTTGAAATTTAAAAAAAAAGATCTATAAAAACCTTATTTAGCTATTTGAATAGAGTAAAACTTAATTGAAGATCAATTAAAAACATCGAATTATTGATGCTAATACTAAATAAAAGTGCACCTTTAATAACAAAGATAAATGTCGCATAAACCAATAACCTTCCACCCTTCGTTATTATGCCAACGATTGTAAAGTTTGAAATATCTTAAAAAGTATTTTTTATATTATCCAATATTCCATCCGCGACAACGACCCGCCACTTCTGTGGAATGTCCGCGTCCTCCAGCTTTGCGTGTGCTGTTGTGTTGTTAGCGCATGTTAATATAAGTTTAACGACGTTGCAATAAAACACAATTTTACATGAACGACTTTCACTGCCTTAAACAGGAACATGCTTAAGATAGTTTCGTATCAAACCTATCATCACGAGATCGTAAATGTATAACGATGTCAACGGAATCAATATCGAAGGTATTATATTTAAGGAACGATTTTCATGGAAAAGTCCTAATTTTTTTATTCGCAGCCCCCTCCCCCAACCCCCCTGAGTCTTAGGGGAGTACACGAACGTCGATATTATCGCATTTTCATCGATTTTTATTATTCTGATGTCGTCGTGTGAGCGTGTCAGGCCTTCATTGTGAATCTTGGTTAATGAAATGTGATGTTTAGAGGGAGCCAGTCCAGCCAGCGAAGATGAAGGGGTCGAGGGAACTCTGGTACGGAAACACGAATGGGAATCCGCCGCCAAACGGGCTTCTAATCGGTAAGTAATCTATGGATATTTTTTTTACTAGCTTTTACCCGCGACTTCTTCCGCGGATATTTTTTTTTACTAGCTTTTGCCCGCGACTTCTTCCGCGTGGAATAGTTACTTTGGCATAACGCTAAATTTTACCCGCCTCTTACCACCCAACCTTAATATATAAGCATATGCTGTCGCAGACTTTTGTTTAGATCTTTTAAAGGGGAACAATTCTCTCATACATTACTTTAGCCCAACTTTAACCGTTTCCGCAGCGCACGCAGCGGATGCTCTCAAAAGGAAAAAAAAACGATTTTGAAACATTATTTATTGGTGCTCCGCTTGCATTGGTCTTAGCGTGATTTTATAGCCTATAGCCTTCCTCGACAAATGGGCTATCTAACACTGAAATAATTTTTCAAATCGGACCAGTAGTTCCTGAGATTAGATCCTTCAAACAAACAAACTCTTCAGCTTTATAATATTAGTATAGATTACCCTTGTAGGCAGACGAGCATACGGCCCGCCTGATGGTGAGTGGTTACCGTCGTCAATGGACTTCAGCAATGCCGGGGGCAGAGCCAAGCCGCTGCCTACCTACTGACTTGGGAGTGCTCACGGCATGCCACGAGCTTAAAATAGCAATGCACTCTTCTTTTTCTTACCCTTATTCGAATAAGTGAGGTCGGTGCAGAATGCCCTCTTTTTTATTCAGGTCTATCATACGTCATCTCTACACTCACACCATCCCTTTTATACAGACTGTCAAGTCATTTTAGGATGTCCTCTCCTCACATTAGAGTCTACATTCACACCCAGGATCTTTTTGGCCATACGATCGTTCTTTTCGCATAACACACCCACACTATGATAACCTTCCATTCTTTATTTTTTTGTGTTACGGACATTAATTATAAATATATTAAAATAGTAATTCAGTCTCAAAAATAAAATAAAATTATAATGTTTAAATTCACCATATGGTAAAGATTAATAAAATTAGATATTGCTTTAATATTACATCACATCTCCTCACTTTACTTAGCCGCTGCTTGTTATTAAGATACGGATCGTACTACAATAACTTTGATAATCAAAATAAAACTGGTGGTAGGATCTCTTGTGAGTAATAATGCGTTTCGGTTTGAAGGGTAGGGCAGCCGTTGTAACTATACCTTAAAACTCATCCAAAGGTGGGTGGCGGCATTTACGTTGTAGATGTCTATGGGCTCCGGTAACCACTTAACATTAGGTGGGCCATGAGCTCGTCCACCGATCTAAGCAATGAGTAAAACAAATGTTTATCTTCGCACAGGTCTTGGGATAAGCTTTACGTTGTGGCCAAAGACGGCCGCATGTCGTTCTACAAGGACCAGAAGAGCTACAAGTCGTCGCCGGAACAGTACTGGCGCGGGGAGAGCCCTCTGGACCTCAACGGGGCGGTCGTAGAGGTGGCAGCCAACTACACCAAGAAGAAGCACGTCTTCCGTCTCAGGTGCGTGCCTCGTGTTAGTGCAGGATAGAAGACTACCGTCGATCTTGTGATGACGTCGCTTCCTTCCTTCAGACGTGAAGGCGATGGAACATCGATAATACGACGTTAAATGCATAGTTGCCTTTAGATATATAGAGAAGATATTTTGGTCTCGGCGAAATTCCTTAAACTTTTTGAATAAAAATGTTTGCGGTTGATTTTTTTTCTTGTGTTGCGGATGTCATTTGTAATGTATATTCATTCATACTACAATTGTGTTCCGATTAAACTCGCCATATTTTCCTGTCACGCTACTAGGTAAATGAATCCATAGAAAATAGTTGATTCAATTTGAATAAATCCGTACTAAAGAAATTATAAAAGAAGTAGTAACGTAATGCCTAAAAGTGTGGCTCTTTATTTTGATGGAATTATAATTATTATCGTGACTAGGTATCTCTTTACGATTTTTAGTTAATTTTATTCTGTCTTTACCGTGCACATTAATACTTATCGTATCGTTGCTACGGATGAATGTAAAGCGGCCTCCACACTGCCGTCTCGATTATTCCAGAGTCCCAAACGGCAAAAGTAGGCAAACGATCCCATTCCATACAAATATATGAGCTAACTTTTACGCCTATCGAGAACGGTATAAGACTCGCACTAAGCACACGAAACGGGCAATGCGTGAGTGGGAATGTGGAGGGACGCTCTCGATGTGGTCATGTCTTGGCAAAAGGTAGGCCGCGGCTTGGTTTTGCCCCTGGTATTGCTGACATCTATGGGGGCGACAGTAACCACGTACTATCAGGTGGGCCGTGTGCTCGTCTGTCTAAACGGGCAATAAAAAAAATGTTTGGCTCGGCTTTCTATACAAGCCTGTTTTTTTTCTAAAAATATTTTTTTATTTAGTTTCATATTGACCATTTAAACTTTAATGCGACTTAACTAGTTATAAAATTCAGTTATTTAATTACGTACCCTTTACTTAATGTTTTTTCCCCTACCTATTAGGTACACGGTCCGTGCTCGTCTGCCTACAAGGGCAATAAAAAAATAAAAAAATTGGCCAAGGCGTCTCGGTGGGAGTGTAGAGCGCGCTTAAAAGTGTTGGGTGTTTACGTGTTGCAGGCTGTCGAGCGGCGCGGAGTTCCTGCTGCAGGCGCACGACGAGGCGGAGATGTCGTGGTGGCTGGAGTCGCTGCGGGCGCGCACGCAGGCGCCGGCCGCGCGCTCGCACACGCTGCCCGCGCCCGCCAACGCCGAGCCCAAGCGACGCTCCTTCTTCACGCTCAAGAAGAAGTCAGTCCGCACGCTCTCCTTCCTATACGCGCCCTAACCGCCATTAACCGCATGTGTGTACTCGGGTGCAGCGCGAACGACACTTGTAATACCTACCCCCCTAATCTTTCGGTTTTATGTGCTCAATTTTTATCTAAGTACAAGTCAAATATTCATTTATCTAATTGTACTTGAAAAATCTCAGAACACTGAAATCTATAGAGCGGTCAGTTCCTATAAAAGAACGTCGTTCGATACGGGTGTCAAAATTCCGCAGACCGATTATTCTAAGATAAAGAGTCCGCGACATGTGTACACGAAATATTTCACGATAAAATAATAGTATTCAATCAATATTGATGACAAAAAAATTATTAATTTTTTCATTTTTTTTATTGCTTAGATGGGTGGACGAGCTCACAGCCCACCTGGTGTTAAGTGGTTATTGGAGCCCATAGACATCCACAACGTAAATGCGCCACCCATCTTGAGATATAAGTTCTAAGGTCTCAAGTATAGTTACAACGGCTGCCCCACCCTTCAAACCGAAACGCATTACTGCTTCACGGCAGAAATAGGCAGGGCGGTGGTACCCACCCGCGCGGACTCACAAGAGGTCCTACCACCAGTATTTATTATAGTAAAATCTTATGGTTAAGAATATAATGAGCCGGCACGGGTAGGTATCAGCATCCTGTATTTCTTACTGTGAAGCGAAATTTCTGGCTTGAAAGGTAGAACGGTTGTTATTGTCGACTTTGACCTCATGTTTAAAACATGATTTGGCATTTCTTAATGTCAGACGAACTGTGAAATGCAATTAAAAGCTTATGCGAAATTAATTTGTCAAGATAATTTCAAAACCAGCAAAAACTTTTATCTTGATTGCATTCTGGATACTTCGATAATTAAAATTTGTCCACAAGTCTTAACATTATGATTGCACGGCGAAAGAATTCGATAATACTCTCTGAGATACGCTAAATATAAAATAAAGATAACACTAATTGGTATACAATAAGTATAATATTATATATTTACGTAGTATTGTACTATACTACGTAGTATACTATTACGTATATATAGTAGTTATATTAGTTACGTTATATATAGTAGTATTACAGTAGGCAGGGGCTGGGCTCTGTCCCTGGTATTGCTGACATCCATGGGCGACGGTAATCACTCACCATCAGGTGGGCCGTATGCTCGTCTGCCTACAAGAGCAATAAAAAAAAACTATACTATTTATATGCCTAAACAAATACCGGCAGCGATTGTCTGGTAGATGGCACACATACTTTTCCCGTGATGTGGAATGCCTAGAGATACTAATTAACCCTTTTAGTGTTTAAGTAATTGCTAAAGGATTTTCGAAAAAAAAATACCTCATAAAACTTTTACTTAAAAATACAAAAATCATTGTTAAATTCAAACTTCAAAAACAATATTAAATGTTTATTTATAAATGTTATTAAGCTATTAAAAATACTTAATACCTATATTCAAACTGCGCAATAGTCGGTATTCTGACGCTCCGCACTGTATACGCATTAATAGACCGTTGATTTATCGACGGTTCGCGCTCTAAGGTTTGTATATGGGAATATTCGAGGGACTCTAAAGTGTGATATTTTGTAAACCAAGTGTTACACAAGCAATCACTTACTCTGGCTACTAATAATGATAGTGAAAATTGAGCACAACTAATGTTAAATGTTTTATTGATACGATGGTATCTGTTGTAGGAATTACAAGTGTTGTTCTATCATAATTACATTAACGCTTCGGATTTAAGTTGCATTGAAACAGCAGTCGATTATTATTTAATTTGGTTTAAGATAGATATTTAGTAAAATGAGTGTGCTTCACTGATTTTATTTTGCCATTTTACTGAAATATCCATCTAATTATACAGGGTGGATTTATACACCCATTGATCTCTATATCTACGACCCCGTATGGTTGTTATTACTATTATTATATACAGGGTGTACATATAGATATCTCTAGTTTAGTAAAAGTTTTTTTTCTTTCTTACATGTTTAATTCACGATTTTGACATTTAATTATGATAAAGTTTGATGTATTATTTAATTATGCATGTTTTTGTTTTCGCCACGAAACTATTGGCGGTTTTGATTATTATTAAACTAATTTGTTTCAACAATAGAAGCATGTGCATGGTAGCTAATAGTGTAAGCGAGAGTACGCTTTATCCCACTGAGTTTCTCGCCGGATCTTCTCAGTGGGTAGCGTTTTGGATCCGGTGGTAGATTCTGCGAAACACTGCTCTTTTGCTAGGGCCAGTGTTAGCAACACTCCGGTTTGAGCCCCGTGAGCTCACCTACACGTCAAGGAGAAGCTGAAATAGCCTCTGCTCACTGATGATAGCCTGTGTGGTTGCCGCAGCTGACTACTCCCAAATCCTGCTCATGCAGAAGCCAGTCACCGTCGACACCCTAGACACGTCCTTACGGATCCATCAGATCCAGTAACTCTTGCATTAGACGCCTTCAGCTCTAACACTAGGAGCAGGCTTAAGGACCTGTAACCGTACTCGTCGAACTTGACAAAGAGTTCGACGTGCAACCTAACCCATGCATCAGCTCGTTGAGCTTCTCGTCGGATCTTCTCAGCGGGTCGCGATTCCGATCCGGTAGTAGATTCATTCGCGAAGCAGTTGCTCTTGAGTTGTTAGGTCTCCTTTGGAGGCGCTCGGGCAGCTGTTAGCAAATCCCACCCCTCCTGGCTGAGCCTTTGCTCGCAAACCTGTCCTGGTGAAACTGAAAAGACCTCCGGGCCACCAGTAATCCTTCAATCATAACAAAAAGCCTGTGTTAATAAATGGAAAACAACTTACTTTTTTTATATATTGCTTAGTTGGGTGGACGAGCTCACCTGGTGTTAAGTGGTTACCGGAGCCCACAGACATCTACAACGTAAATGCTGCCACCTACCTTGAGATATAAATTTTAAGGTCTCAGTATAGTTACAACGGCTGCTCCACCCTTCAAACCGAAACGCATTACTGCTTCACGGCAGAAATAAGCAGGGTGGTGGTACCTACTCGTGAGGACTCACAAGAGGTCCTAGCACCAGTAAAGTTCTATACACGGCACATCTACCTCGATTTGAAATGTTTAAATCGTATAGCAAATTTGGTAGCGCGTCTAAGGTTGTACTTATTTTGTAATTTCCATTAATATTTCAATATTCATGTATAGAATTTAATTGATGATGTGATTTCGGTATCAATCTAGAAATTACAATTCTTATTAAGTTTTTATTAAACGGCCGTCTGGTGTAGTGGTAAGTGACATAGTCACTACACAAGGGGGTCGCGGGTTCGAATCCCGCCAAGGAAAGATATTTGTATGATAAATATAAATGTCTTTTCCAGGGTTATGGATGTATATTAAATATGTGTATGTGTATAATAAAAATATTATATTTATTACCGTTATCTGGTACTTGTAACACAAGTTCTTTACGAACTTAGCACGGGACTAGTTAACGTGGCGTGATTGTTAGTAAATATTTAAAAAATATTTTATATGTGAAAATTCTCTATTTTGTTTTTTTATTTACGCCTATAGCGTTTTTTGTACTTTTGTTTCGTAGGTTACATTTTATTATTTTTTATTTGGCGCCTCAACAAATTTATTTGATCATATAATTACGGAATTATCAAGCGAAATAATTAATTTTTTTGCATTACTTACATAATCTCAGGTCAAAAAAATTAGTATTTATGATAAAACTTCGATTAATTATTGATGTCCCCAGATGTCTATCGCGTACTCATCGATCATTGTTTCGTTAGATCATGATATCGATTCAGTTTGATCGATTGCTTAAAAATATCCTTTATTTAAGAAATTAATTTATTCATCATTTAGACTTTTTTTTAATTAAAATGAACATAGAAGGTAATTAATGGAATCGGGGTCTTAATGATTCGCTTAGGATTTGATAACTTTATACTTCAATGGTGGTAAGGCGTCTTCTGATTTCCCCAGGGGTAGGTACCACCACTCTGCCTATTTCTACCGTGACGCAGACAGATATAACAGACTTCGGCATTCACTTTATTGATGTCAATGGACTCTGGTAACAACTTAACACCAGGCGAGCCGTTATGTCGTTCACAAATCTAAGAAAGAAATAGAAAACAAAATGAATACAAACGATGAAATTACCTAATAAAATATTCTATCATCGGATAGTATACTAAAATGATTAATTTCAAATACCATACGGAAAAACATAAACTTTAAAAATATATTTCAGCATCGTAATTAGTCATAATATAATTTCTGGCTTGCTTAAAAAAAAATATCGGGACCGCTTTTTGAAACTGCAATAAGAGTGTCGTCTAATTATTTATTTGTAACGTTTTTTTTAATAAAACGACATAGACATTGCTATCTACCAAATATGGTAAAATTCGCTTTGTTTAAATCTCACATATCTCCCTTGCTCCTGTCTGTTTGTTGACGTCATAATTTTTCGAAGAGGGTCGCGCTATAGACTCCTGTATAACAAAATCTTCCTTACTGGGATAGCCATTATCCTAAAGCAATAGAGACTTTGGTTCGGCGGCTCACGGAAAGCTCACGGGGCTGAAACCGGAGTGTTGCTAACACTGGTCCTAGCAAAAGCAGTGCTTCGCAGAATCTACCACCGGATCGGAAACGCTACTCACTGAGAAGATCCGGCGAGAAACTCAGTGAGCTGTGTCTATGGGTTAATGAAGGCAGACGATAGTACTAATGACACTTTTGATGATAGAGTTATTTGGACAAATTTTAATCTTGAATGTGTAAAATGAGTGAGTAAAAATGAGTATTTGTGCGAACGCGCGAGTCTGCGCCGCGCCGCGCCCGTGCGTTCGTTGATCCGAGCATCAACTGTTTTTTATTTTATGTTTCATTGCTGGTTTTTTTTAGTAATGTATTTTTTTATCAAACTATCTTTTCATTTAGCTGAACTAAAATGATGGAGCGTAAACAATGCTAATAATACGTTTTAAAAATATGTTTTAAAAAAAATCAGGATCGATTTTTTCTTCGTCCCATCATCAAAGGTGGCATTAGTACTATCGTCTGTCTTCGTTTTCGGTAGCGGTCTTCTAACACCCAGTATATAAGATTCGATAAACAACATTTGGACCGTCGGCTTACCGAGCAATATCACTCGCTCGGTGGAAGATCTTCCCTCTGTCAGTTAAATCCTCACAATCTAATCTGATTGGTAGTTACCTAGGGACGTCACGACAGAGTTACATTAACGTACACATATCGATAAGCTAATAGTGTTGTTTGTCGTTTCAGCTAAATCGTCGAGTCGAGAGATGAGGGGTCGTCGACCTCGGCGCCCGTGCGGTACCCGGTACCGGAGGCACGGGTCGCGCGACGGTCGATCTTCCGACGCTTGCAAGCTTCGCCGCCGGCAACGTTGTATCTCGCGTTGCGTACAAAACAAAACGTTGAATGTTCGATTTTGCATGTATGAAACGCCTTCTATATTTATTGTTTCGTATCGAAAAATAGATTTTATCCGAGCGCGAACGATCCCACCCGCGTTTGATTAATAAAATTAATAAATTATATTTAACAAAAAAAAAAAAAAAAGTTTTATCAAATTACATATTATTAAATATATTATTAATTATAAAAAAAAAAATCTAAATGCGACGCTATTTATTAAAATAAGTCTTTGAATTCAGATAAAATATAAATGACTATGATTGAAATATTTATATATATATAAAATGGAGGTAGTTTTAATGTACGTTTTGTTTGACTAGAAAATAATATTGATTCAAAACGATTCTTTGAAGATTTATAACTTTCGACCAATCCTCTGTTCTGATGGTGTTTAATTGTTTCGTTTTTAAATGTAAAATTTGGCTGAAAACCGCGATAGCGACCGCATTTAAATTCATTAGGACACCGAGTTCATTGACTTTTCACATTATCGACTGCTTTCCAGAAGCAATATGAGTTGTGTAATTAAGCTGCTCGTATTAGAGATATTTTCCATATTTAAAGTGTCTTCTTTGTGACGTGTGAGTGTCGCTGTTCACTTCAACGCAGCATTTAAATTATTAATATTATAACATTTATCTAATAGATAGTTGGTTAATGTATGAAATGAGTAGAGATGTAGAGGCGCCCCGCCGTGCCGCGACCAGCGACTTCCAACACGTCAGTAACGTATTCAGATTTGTAATTATTATTAACGCTTGAGCCTCAAGTGCTTATACTGTAATGTCTTAATTTTTTTTTTTTTTCAAATTATTTTTATTAACTGCCAATTACACGATTGTTATTTTTTGTAAGCTATACGTACATATATCTGAATTACACATTATTATTATTATTAAGGTGACACGTTTTAGTTCTGTTTACGTATTGTATTGTGACGGGAATGTGGCAACCCCCGCGTTTTAAACGTCTGTAACGTTAGTGTTGCCACAATTTCACGCTTGCATGTCGTACTATGTTTAAATATTTTATTTTAAATTTTACTTTTTGATGAAAATATAATAAAAGATGTTTTCAAATAATACTAGTTTTATTAATATTAATTTACCACATGTAAAAATCTCTACCGCTTGTCTTATCAAAGGAAACCTATTTGAGTTTATTCGATAACTTTTAATACCAACTTTGCATCACACAAAATATGTATTAGATGAATTTATCTATGACCCATTTCTTATCAATATCTCTGTATAGATACGATTATCAGAAACACTCGAAACATTTCCTGGGATAAGAAGATAAAATTACTTTCCCACAGCGACTTTTAGATCTTGGAGCCAGCGAGAATGTTGTGGTTTTTAGTGTTTAGTGTTTTCCCCGTGTTTTTGAGAGCTAGTCTGTTATGTGATGGGTCTGGATGCAGTAGAGAATCGAGGATTATTGGAGGTGAAATCACCGAACCTAATTCTCGACCTTTTCAGGTACTATATTATCAATGTTTTTTTTTAATACCAAATATTTGTTGGAAACATTCTTCTAAAATACTATTCGATTGTTAAACTTTAAAGAATTCAATCCTTTCACGATAATCTATACTAATATATAAATCTACAGTGGTTTTTACCGATGTTCCGTTATAACTACTGAACCAAGCATCCGATTGACTTGAAACATGGTATCCATGTAGAAAATACATGTACTTAATGGATAGGCTAATATTTATATGAGTGTTGGATACCCTAATAATAATGACAATAAAAAATAATATTAATTTTAAATGCGTAGCGAAGCGGGCGAGTACGACTAGTGTTATAACATCATTATCAACTGGTATTTTTTAGATTAATGATTGAAAATATGGAGTTATGTGTGTACATTTGATTTAGCTGCAGATAATGTTTCTAACACTAAATTCTCATAAGTTCCTGATGTTGGGTTCCTTTCTAAAAGTATGCCAGGCCCAAAATGACATTAGTTACCTACCTACCTACCATCGTATACAAAACGCAGGTAGCTCTGTACAAACGGGTAGGAACCACTGGCGAGCTCGGGTTCTGCGGGGGCTCCCTCGTCCATCAGGAATGGGTGTTGACGGCTGCGCACTGCTGCTTCCACGACGGTCAGGAAGTTGATCATGTGCAGGTAACGTCAACAGAATACTTCAGTTAAATATGAGCAGTAAATTTGATAAATTTATGAAGTTTTTAATACGCTTTTATTAGCTTCAGACTTATGTATGTTAGTATGTAATGAAATCTTTGAACATGATTTTGACCCCCTTCAAAACGTCGGATTAACTCGAATTTTGGTATACTTATTAAGGACCGATGACAATTCAATATTAAAAAAAATGGAAAAAAATATTGAAAAATTGAAATTCAACTAAAAAATGAAAAATAAGTAATAGGTAGTTTAAAAAAATGGTATCAGTAGTTATAAATATTTTGTGAACAGATATGAGTAGAAGGGTTATTTTGATAATGTGAAAAGCACCCCACGCCTTTTTTACAATAAAATCATTTTTTCTTACACAATTTTTAATTCAAATTCATTAAAATTTATTTTCTATTTTTTAGTTGGATTTTCTATAAAAGCGTATTTTGTTAGTTTTTTCAAAACTATTATTTATTTTTATTTTACTACTACTACCTCCCTGGTCAAACTGGATAAGCTTTATAGGCAATAAATAAGTCCGTCTTAAAGAAAAGTCTTGCATATCAAAAGTGATAAAATATATAGATATACTTCGTGGGTATACCTACTGCCGGGTTTTATGGTTTACGAAGTTGGGATCACAAGCATGGAAAATTCCGCTGGGCTATGTTTTAGAAGATTTTGAGTTTATCAGACGTTTGAGTTTATCAGAAATGTATTGTTCAGGCTATCCTTGGGGCGCATTCATTGTATGATCGTTACGAAAACGGTCGCCGCATCGTGAACATCGTAGAAATAATAGTGCATCCGGAATGGGATCCGGCCACTTTCGCCAACGACCTGGCACTGCTACGTTTAGCCAATGTCGTCCAAATAACTGGTAAGTTTGAATATTTATATAGCACAGTTATACAATATATTAAAATACATTGAAACGTCTTATTTTTTAAAAATAATATTATTATTTCTTTGGTTTGATTGGTGGCTGAGACATTTGTGCGACTACAGATAAAGTATTTGACCTTTTTGGCCTCTTGGCTGAATTTTTGAAGTCCTATGTTCCACTTCAATGATGTTCGAAAGTAGTTCAATTTTCTTGTTTCAAGGTGCGAGATTCTAGTCATATTTTGGTTGTTGCGAGTTTTGTTAATTCTAAACACTAATCGGACGATCGAAAACACGATTAATTTAACAACGTTGTGAAATAAATAAATTAATAATATAAAATTCGGCGCCGTTCGTTAGAAGCTATTGTTGTTGTTGCAATAAACAGTAGTTTAGTCGTTTTAAAGATTTCTGTCATAGATAAAATATCGATAGCAGGCATATCTCGGATATCAGATTTTTAATTAATCAAATTGCACTGAAATTTGTTCTGATGCAAGGCATTATATATTAATATTTTTGCGACTGCTTTCAGGAACATATTTGTCAAAATAAGGAACATATTTAGTAAGGAAATATGTTAGTCAGGAACATATTTATTAAACACTTTGGTCCCGAAGTCCCGTCTAGAAGAGAAAAAAAAGTAAAAAAGTGAAAAAAGTAAAAAACTGATTTTGATAAAAAGTATAATTTATCTCATGTTTCTGAAGGCGAGATTTCACTTTGAGCATGATCTTAATGTAATGAAGAATTTTAGAAAAGCAATTACTGTACTATCAAAATCTTTAAAAAAATAATCTTTTATACTATAATATTATGTTCTTATCTGATATTTAAAATCTGTACCTACTATATAGATTCTTATTAATTTTAAACGGTTCTACAAATGTTACAAAGTCAAATCGTTGACGATAAATATATGTATTAAATGATACAATCAGTCAGATAATTATCGAATAGTACATGCGTAAAAGTAAAGCAAAACGGTATCCGATATACTTAGGTATACGAAATGTCCGACCCAGGCGACGGGGCAACGCAATGTCGCCGTCGCCTGAAACATGTCTTATCGGATCCCTCGGATATACTTTCGGTGGTTTTAGGCCCCTCACGCACCGCTCACTATAAACTAAGCCATAGACATAGCCCACTGAGTCTCTCGCCGGATCTTCTTAGTGGGTCGCGATTCCGATTGGTAGATTCTTAGGCTACCAGCAAATACGTATGGAAAAAAGTGCTTTAATGTTTCGAGAACTTTTCGAGAAAGCCGGGCTACTAAATTTTGATTAAGTAATTGTGACGGCGTAAGTAATATTGCTCGTCATTTATGAGCAAGCGATTAGGGGGTGATTAGTATAAAATATTTACGTCATTTGCCGATTACATGTGTTAATTGATTTCCGTTCTGGGTTCGGGGACGACTTTGAATGCCTTAAACACCGTACCTATTAAAATATTACTACTACTATTACTACTGCTTAATTTTATGTATGTATTTGAAGTCGTTGTGGCCTAAAGGATAAGACTTCCGATGCATTTGTATGCATATAAATGCACCGGTGTTCGAATCCCGCAGGCGGGTACCAATTTTTCTAATGAAATACGTACTCAACAAATGTTCACGATTGACTTCCACGGTGAAGGAATAACATCGTGTAATAAAAATCAAACCAGCAAAATTATAATTTGCGTAATCACTGGTGGTAGGACTTCTTGGGAGTCCGCACGGGTAGGTACCACCACCCCCCGCCTATTTCCGCTGTGAAGCACTAATGCGTTTCGGTTCGAAGGGTGGGGTAGCCGTTGTAACTATACTGAGATCTTAGAACTTATATCTCGAGGTGCGTGGCGCATTTACGTTGTAAATGTCTATGGGCTCCAGTAACCACTTAACACCAGGTGGGCTGTGAGCTCGTCATCCATCTAAGCAATAAAATAAAAATAAAAAAGACGTTTTCTTTTTTGTTCTTTTTTATTGTAAAAGTAAAAGCAGAAGTGTTGTAATTTTTTTAAATTCTACTGAAAGTCTTGAATCGCTGCTAAACAAATATGACTAACAGTAGCTATTTCAGCTTCTCTTTGACGTGTAGGTGAGCTCACGGGGCTCAAACCGGAGTGTTGCTAACACTGGCCCTAGCAAGGGCAGTGCTTCGCAGAATCTACCACCGGATCGGAAACGCGACCCACTGAGAAGATCCGGCGAGAAACTCAGTGGGCTTTTGCCTATTAATATATTATATATTAATATGTAACTTCCTTATATTTGACCGTATATTAATTACGTCATCGACGTTCGGTTGCCGGTAAAAAAAATAGCAAACAGATTACCCACGAAATCTTGTAACCATGAACTCAGACGTGTATAATCTATAGGTATAAAAAAAAGTGTATTAAAAACGTAAACATTTAGCTTAGCTACTATACAATTTTTATAAAGTCCTAATTATAATCGCAAGAAACACGTGACTCGATAACATTAAATTTTATCAGTAAATCACTTTTTTGTTTGTATTGTTTATTTATTATAGCAGCGTAAAATATTTATTAGGCTTCTCTGTAGCGTTTTATCAAAAAAGCAAAATAACAGAATGCAAAACAATATTGTCACAATTAAACTCTCTGAGACGTAATAGTGGACCTTCTGTCTTAGCATTATCTATTTCGTGTTAGAGATATGTATAAAAACACACTCAAGTCGAATACAATTAAAATTTACTTACTTATTTATTTATTTTACAACTGATCTCTCTTCTTGAAATGTTCTGTAAAGATTAGGAAATGTATCGCGCATTTTTCTTTTATTGGCAATCGAATTAAACCTAATGCGATAAACAATGAAATTCCATTGTGCTCCAGCACTTATAAGCCCAGAGTACAAATAGGATCTCGAGAAAACCACACCAGAGCGGAGAGCCACACATGATAATGTTGAGTCACTAAAATTTTTATTTAAACTACTTAAAAAAGGGAGGAGTATTTTTTTTTATTGCTTAGATGGGTAGACGAGCTCACTGGCACTGGAG
The DNA here is from genome assembly GCF_030269925.1 of Bombyx mori. Taxonomy (NCBI): domain Eukaryota; kingdom Metazoa; phylum Arthropoda; class Insecta; order Lepidoptera; family Bombycidae; genus Bombyx; species Bombyx mori. Next base: position 11,075,944 of record NC_085124.1, on the reverse strand, counting down.
ACGTGGTTACTGGAGCCCTTAGACATCTACAACGTAAATGCGCCACCCACCTTGAGATATAGGTTCTAAGGTCTCAGTATAGTTACAATGGCTACCCCACCCTTCAAACCGAAACGCATAACTGTTTCACGGCAGAAATAGGCGGGGTGGTGGTACTTACCCGTGCGGACTCACAAGAGGTCCTACCACTAGTATTCGACTGTATTTTTTATGTCGGACCTTTTTTAATAGGTCAACCGATTTTGATAGTTATTTTTCTGTTTGATAGCGGATACTTCTAATGTAGTTCTATTTAAATTTTATCAATATCTGACCAGTAGTTTTTGAGTTATCCTTAATAACGCCTATTTAATTGACTTAGGCTACGTGATGATATTCTCATTTTATTTTGTTCAAGTCGGTTTTCTTTTTTATTAAATTATTTTATTATTTTCAGGAATGGTTCAAGTTATTCGGCTACCGTACTTAAATTCTGTGTCATCCAACTTCGCTGGTTTAGGAGCCATTGCATCCGGATGGGGCATTGCAGCGGAAGGTATCATATACCATTTTTACTTTTTTTCGAAATGTCCGTAAAAATGTGATGCTCTAATTGATTTTAGCGATGAAAACATGTTTTCATTTATTTATATCCTATAATGCTATATTCACACATATCTGTTCATTAGCGGATAAGATAAACCACATGTGCTTATTAAATATGTGAATGTGGCTAAAGGCCGCGATACACGTGACAAGTTATTCTTGAGTGTGTTCGTGTACACAGAATTAGTCCAATTTTAGGCCAGTGAACTAGCATTTTAAGTTAAGATAGTTGAATAGATGATGTATAAATAACCTCCTATTTTGTGCTATTAGAATCTTCTACCATTGCTTTTATTATCTTGGCTTGTATTTTAGCTTCAGTATAATTGATAAGCTTAGCGCGTTTCTGTAGAGCTGTCAAACTGCCGTGATACTAGCTAATTATTCTAAATATTAAATTTATGACAAATTGAAACAGAGCGGTATTTTTAAATGGCGGCAGGAAATGATTAACTGCTTGTCGTGGTCATGAGTGATTTGACTCATGCAGGAGCCAACCACGGTTGACGTACTAGATTCGTCCCCGTGGATCATTATGATTCACTCTGAGGTCTGTTCGACACAGCGGTAGTTGTAACCAAACCACAAGCACTCGTAAAACTTGCCGAAAAATTCAGCGTGAACTGTAGCAGCAGCCCGCTAAGGACTTCAATCTGATGGTAGATACAATCGCGAAGCCGTTACCCTAGTGCTATTAGGGCTTATCTGGGTATGGGTGCTCGGGAAGATCGTAGTAAGCCTTCCCCTCTTAGCTGAGCCAGAGCAAGCTAGCTAGAGGCAAAGAAAAAAAACAAAGCGAAATTCAAAATGTAGTCTTCAGGATTTTGTTAATGATACACAAATAAACAAGAAACATAATACTGTAATCCAATCAATAATATCTACAGGTATAAATTTTATATCACCGACGCTTCGTGAGAAGTTGATGCCCGTGATTTCTGATTCCTTCTGCAACACTTCATACTTCAATCAGTTGCCCGAGAACACTGTTTGTACATTCGACACTGACGCTGGCACTTGTAAGGTGAGTTTGAGGACTAAGCTGAATCATTTATTATAACAATTAGGGCCCGACCTAAAAACCAATCATCATAAAAACTATATTTGTTAATTTTATTTTATGTCTTCAATTTTGTTATTAGCTAAGATAGTGCTAGCCTACAGCCTGCTTGTAAGAAATAATCAGGACTCAAGGTCACCGCCATGAATAGAGCCACTCTTTGAACGATAAATAAAACCAGGAATGAGGTTATTCGACACAGAACCAAAGTTATTGACATAACTCAAAGAGTCAGTAAGCTGAGATGGCAGTGTGCTGACCATATATGCCGTAAAACTGACGATCGCTGGAGCAGATGGGTTCCTGAGGGCAGACCACGCAGCGGAAAACTTAACGTGGGACGCCCCCTGGCTAGGTGGTACGATGACCTCCGATCGGTTGCCGGCAAGAGGTGGATGAGGTGAATGAAGACCGGGCTCAGTGTTGTGGACTGGGAGAGGCCTATGTCCAGCTGTTTGAATTCGGAACATCAAAAGTGTCAACGAGCGACGTCTGCTATGACACTTTTCCATTTCATTTCCAGCCGCCAAGGGCGACACATCTATTTCATATTACTTATATTCATTAATTTTAAATTCTTTAATTTGTCACTTATGAACTAATAAAAATATCAAACTAATACTACTATAACTAATAATACCTATTAATGATACCACAACGCAACACCAGCTGTGGACGACTGTGGGCTGATGATGATGATGAATGCCACCGCAACCCTTATGTCCAAACTAGAGATATTCTAGTATCGATTGCATTATCTTAGTGCAGATACAAGTTCCATTTAAGACAAATTCTCTGTATAGGATGAAGTGCTGAAAAACTATATATGAAATCGTAAAATTAAATTAATATGAGTCTTTGTTATATGTATAGGGCGACAATGGCGGTCCCATGACGATATATTTTACTGCGACCGAGGAAACTATTTTGGTAAGCATCGTTTGATCCTTTTAACTTAGAGAGTGAGATAGAGAGAGAAAATACACTTTATTGCACACCAAAGCACAATTAACTTTAAAAAAAAACAGCCAACAAGCAGATTTGAGCAATAGGTGGTCTTTTAAAAGGTGAGAAAATTTACTGGTAGTAGGACCTCTTGTGAGTCCGCACGGGTAGGTACCACCACCCCGCTTATTTCTGCCGCGAAGCAGTAATGCGTTTCGGTCTGAAAGGTTGCCATTGCTGGGGCAGCCGTTGTAACTATACTTGAGACCTTAGAACTTATATCTCAAGGTGGGTGGCGCATTTACATTGTGGATGTCTATGGGCTCCAGTAACCACTTAACACCAGGTGGGCTGTGAGCTCGTCCACCTATCTAAGCAATAAAAAAAAATCACTAAAAGCGATCTCTTCCTGACGGTGTACTATTGGCAATCTATTATTATAGAATAAATAGACCATTTATAAATTTACCATTTACATATATGTAATATGAAATGACTTAAACATGTTCTATGCCGTTGTAATCTAGTTTATTAGTATCATATTATTCTCATTCAGGTTTCTGGTAGAAATGTAAAAACATCAATTCTTTCTTACTGCTAACCTGCCTTTAATTGTCTCTATGGTTTATTTGGTCAAATTGAAACTATTTTAAATTTTATTTTTGATATTTCACAGATCGGAGTGACGTCCTTTGTGAGGTCCTCGGGCTGCAATAGCCGGATCCCTTCAGTATTCACCAGGGTGCAAAGATATCTGAACTGGATCAGCGAAATAACTGGGATTGTTCTTGATTAAATTTTATACTATACCAAAATGGAAATATAATAAACTTTTTTATTTCTTGAAATTATTTGTATTTATTGTAAGATTGAAAGGAGATAAGGATGAAGTCTAGTATAAAATATTAATTAGTAATCAGGTAATTTGGTAAATGTTTTGTTTAAATTAATGATTTAGTCTTAATATGTGGGTTCAAGAGGAACTCCTTTGACTGTAAGGTTGAATCACTATTTAGAGGAAACAGATTTCACTGACTTTTTGAGTCAGAAATATCTAAATATGTATTTTGTATCTCTTTTTACGAAAATTGCGCGGACGGAGGAGTATGAAATTTTCCACACTTATAGAGAATATAGAGAAGAAATGCATAATGCTATTTTTTTTTAAATAATGCATAAATGATACATTTAATAAATAAAGAAAACATTACACACACTACCATGTATTTGATACATACACGCATGCCTACTATTTTGTTTATAGTTAAAGTCTGAGGTCAAGTTGAGAATAGATTATTATTGTTTATCTTTAATACTATTAATTGTCTATAGTGTAGCCTTGGCGAAATCTGTGATTATAGAAGTAAATTCGTTGACAATAGAACCATAATAATGTTAAAAATTATAATTTAAATAAATAATTATAGTCGAGTTTCGACAACCGGGCGACCGCTAGTTAATTCAGATATGAGTAGGAAGAATACATATTGTTCATAGAACAAACGTCTAATTAATCCGATAAATGCTTGGAACGATAGATTTGATTCGATTACCAATTTTCGATTTTTCATGGGAGAATTTGACCAACATGTCTACTGAAAAGACCGAAATGGTCATTGTGAAGTGCGCTCAGAATATTTTAGCCAAGATTAATTCCTGGAAGAGTCCTAATCCTGATTAAAGAACATGTTTAATTAATTACTGAATTCGATTCTAAACAATTAATCCTTTAATGCTCGATTACTTCGATAAAACTCATAGTAACGCTGAACTAGCCAATCGAATTTAATGTGATTATTTTATGTTGATAGTGAAGATAGTTAAATAAAAACTCGTACAAGGCGACGTTGGTTTTATTCCAAAATGGAAAGGGTGTTGTTCGGTTTATTATTGTTTGTGACCTACGTATCCGCTTATGTGGAAGTAGGGAAGTTCTATCATGATGAAGTTGGAATACCCTTGGCTAAGCGTTTATTAGAGGCAGAGAACAATGCTCTTAATAACACCCCCGATGTAGACGTAAATAGGATTGTTGGTGGAGTCGTGGCACCTGCTCAATCGCACCCATACCTGGTAAGTTTGAACAGTTTAGGATATAGAAGTCAGCACAAATATAAAACATAGTGGAAAATTCCAATAATCAATCTAAAGTTCCTAATTCCTTATCCTCTTGTTCGCATACCTAGTACTGATTGTAGGGTATGTTACAAGCCCATATAAGTCGATACATTTCTTTTTATAGATTTTTACCACGAAGAATTGAGATTTATATACATAGTGTTTTTTTATATTATTACTAGCTGACTCGGCAGACTTCGTAGTGCCTCAGTCGATAAATAAAAGACCTAAACTTTTGTATAAAATAAACTTAAAACAAAAAACGTCCGTCCGACGGGGGACACATCAAAGGAAAAACAAAATTGTTATTTTTATTTAATTCCGAGCATTTTTATATTTATCTACCTTTTGACCTTCCCTGGACTTCCACAAATAATTCAAGACCTAAATTAGCCAAATCGGTCCAGCTGTTCTCGAGTTTTAGCGAGACTAACAAACAGCAATTCATTTTTATATATAGAGATAGATAGATAGATAAATGTTAAATAGGTTTTCATGAACAAATTTGTCATTACGCATTGGACTTATGTTAACGAAAATTTTAAATTTGGATAAAATGTGGATAAAATAAAAAAATGTGGATAAATGTGGATAAAAATAGTGGGTGTGGGAAATGCTTCCAGGAAAAATTATTTTAACTTAGACCATATTGACTTTCAGGCCGGTCTGGTAATTAGTTTCGCTAGCACTGCTTCCAATGCAGTATGCGGGTCTTCTCTTGTCTCAGCGACTCGTCTTGTAACTGCTGCTCATTGCTGGTTTGATGGAAATAGGCAAGCTGTTCAATTCGTCGTCGTCCTTGGAACCCAATTCGTTTTCCATGGAGGCACTCGTATACCGACCAACCGAGTGTTCATGCATCCGATGTGGAATCCTTCGCTCCTCAACAACGACATTGCTATGATTTATTTACCTTTCAGCGTGTCTTTCAGCGGTAAGACATATATTTTTTAGTAATTAACCCTTTTTTTTATCGAGCTCACAGCCCACAGTGGTTACTGGAGCCCATAGAAATCTACAACGTAAATGCGCCATCCACCTTCAGATATAAGTTCGAAGGTCTCAAGTATAGTTACAACGGCTGCCTCATCCTTCAAACCGAAACGAATTACTGCTTCACGGTAGAAATAGCCAGGGTGGTGGTACCCACCCGCGCGGATTAACAAGAGGCCCTACCACCAGTAATTACGCAAATTATAATTTTGCGGGTTTTTTTATTTTTATTACACGATGTTATTCCTTCACCGTGAAAGTCAATCGTGAACATTTGTTGAGTACGTATTTCATTAAAAAAAAATTGGTACCCGCCTGAGATTCGAACACCGGTGCATCGCTCAACACGAATAATGCACCGGACATCTTATGTCCTTTAGGCCACGACGAATTCAGACCAGGAAAAACCTAAATTAGAAAGTTATATAGAATCTTAGGCGCTAAAAATTGTGTTATTAATATTTATATCCCTATGTACAGCAAGAATTCAACCTATCGCATTGCCAAGTATCTTTGATCTGGGCAACAACTTCGTCGGCTTACCAGTTGTAGCTGCAGGATACGGAGTCACTAGCGACGGTGAGCTTTATGAACTATTCTTTTGACGATTCGATCCTCTTTGTACGTAGTGATGTTATGATATTGGTGATAATGGTCATGTTTCAAGGCCCTATCTATTCTGCCGCGAAGCACTCACATGAATCATCTCGCTGAGTTTCTCGCCGGATCTTCTCAGGGGGTCGCGATTCCGATTTGATAGTAGATTCATTCGCGAAGCAGCTGCTCTTGAGTTGTTAGGTCTCCTTCGGAGGCGCTCGGACAGCTGTTAGCAAATCCCACCTCTCCTGGCTGAGCCTTTGCTCGCCCACCTGTCCTGGTGAAACTGGAAAGGCCACCGGGCCACCAGTAATCCTTCAATCCTAAATAAAAAAATGTGGTTCGACTTGAACCGTGTGAAAGCCCTTTTATAAAAATATACTTTAAACAATATACTATAAAAATACTATACTACAAATATACTATATAAATAATTTTGGTATCGTATCTTAGATCGTACAGTGCACAGTAGAATTCACTAATTTACTCATCTACACTAAATAGTAATAGTATAATAACTTAATTATCTTTGCTTAATCAATACTCACTTTCCAAATATCCAAAATATATGAAAATACAGAAGTAAGAATACGCCTAGAGTATGTTCATTTAGTTCACTGATAAATCAGTTTTTATCATAGTTCTATGTTTTCAGCCCAGCTTGGAATATCTGTAAATCAGGTTATGAGCCATGTGAACTTGCAAGTGATCACAGTGCAGCAATGCATGGCCGTCTTCGGTAGCAACTTCGTGAGAGACACAAACATCTGCACGAGCGGAGCTGGCGGCGTCGGTATCTGCCGCGGAGACTCCGGCGGACCTCTAGTCTTGCACCGCTATGGCAGACCCACATTGGTAAGCCCCTAGATACAAATTCTTCTCTGGAAGAGGCCTATGTTTTTTTTATGATTGAAAGGTTACTGGTGGCCCGGAGGCCTTTCCAGTTTCACCAGTACATGCGGGCGAGCAAAGGCTCAGCCAGGAGGGGTGGGATTTGCTAACAACTGCTCGAGCGCCTCCGAAGGAGACCCAACAACTTAAGAGCAATTGCTTCGCGAATGAATCTACTACCGGATCGGAATCGCGACTCGCTGAGAAGATCCGGAGAGAAACTCAGCGGGCTGATGCATGGGTTAGGTTGCACGTCGACCTCTTTGTCGAGTTCGACGAGTACGGTTACCGGGGTTAGGCCTATGTGTCACAGGACACGCTGATCACTGAACCGGGAAACCCGATGTATTAATTAGATTTCAGGCTTACAAAAAAAATATATAAGTAAATTACAGGGAATAAAAATCCAAAGAGTATATTAAAGTTATATGCTGGTTTGTTTCGTGCCTTTATGCTGAATCAGTGTTAAGATAAGAAAACATGGCCATCGTTCCCTGCCTATTTCTGCCGTGAAGCAGTAATGCGTTTCGGTTTGAAGGGTGGGGCAGGCGTTGTAACTATACTGAGACCTTGGAACTTATATCTCAAGGTGGGTGGCACATTTACGTTGTACATGTCTATGGGTTTCGGTAAACTCTTAACACCAGGTGGGCTGTGAGCTCGTCAATCAAAAACAATCAAATATTAGAAGTCAAAAAATATTTCCAAAACCATACTTCATTGTTTAATATACTTTCCCTCATTCAGGTTGGTGTCAGCTCGTTTGTGGCTCAAAACAGATGCCAGGATGGGTTCCCCTCAGCCTTCGCCAGGACCACCAGCTTCTACGGTTTCATTATTCAACACATGTAAAGGTAGGTTTTACAAACAAACGAGTTACAATTTCAACAGGATTTTTATCATCACTACATAGTATAAAATAAAGTCGCTTTCTCTGTCTCTATATCTGTCTGTCCCTATGTATGCTTAAATCTTTAAAATTACGCAACGGATTTTGATGCGGTTTTTTTTAATAGATAGAGTGATTGAAGAGGAAAGTTTATATGTATAATAACATCCATTAAATAGTGGAGAAATCAATAATAAATTACAGTTTCCGAAGCGAAGCGAGGGCGGGTCGCTAGTAAGATAATAATAAATAATACGTAATGTTTTTTGTATTTCAGTTACACACATTCTACAGAGATAGATCGATCAAATGAATTTATACATGGAGATAATTTATGCAAATGTCGATGTGTAAAGAGAAATGTAAATAATAATTTATAATAAAAAATAACGTCACATAAAATATGTATTATTTATTTTTTACGAAACTGCAAGAGCTGTTGCTGTAAAAAGAAGCCGAGAAAGAAAATTTCAGTCTCAAATGAATTTGGTAAATTCCTAATTGTTTACATGACAGTAGTTAAAGTACAATAACCACCAGGATGGATATTAATTTTTATTGAATAATCTTGCAATATTAAAAATGATGTGGGAAAATCAAGAGAATTGCTGTGACAGTATTACAAATTGGCCCGGGGCTCCATTTGGAACTATTGAATTCTCCATCAGCTTGGTATTAGTCGCTTGTATGTCTACCGGGATATTTATAGGTATCATGAAAATACTTCTGTTTGTCACAAAAAAAGATAAAGCTTATGATGCAGTGTTTAGTAGAAACTCTTATTACATCAGCGAAAACACGGCAAAATTGAAATTAAAGAAAGTACACTTAAATACATATATTAAAAAAGTTTTTTATTAAACAAACGACTTAGTAGTAAACAATTTCCTTGTAAAAATATTTATAGCAAGACTGCGTGCGTACAGATGGCAATCATTTCAAAGATACGCGAAAAATGTGGGCAAATGAGCTCAAGATTCGTCTGACGGTACGTGGCAATATGTATGGCGTGTCAAATATGAAGTCGAAGTCTTAATTTCTTGTTACGCAACAGCTGTCTCATAATTAAAATTGGTGGTTACACGTGTCCGCGAGCGACTAAGACGATTAAGATAAAAAAGTCGTACATTAAAACGAAACCCACAAATAAAATGCGTATCTTTTTGTGATAGAGCGCATAGCGAGGCCCAGCACCCTACAGCTAGGTACTATTACCCTGGCCATTCTTCCCGTAAAGTAGTTATGCGTTTTGGTTTCGACTAGAGCTCAGCCACGTCTGCACTGTCAGTATTTTCAACTTACGTGCTATCCCTACCTCAAGATTTGAATTAATTTTCAACCTAAAGGCTATCATCACCTATCTTGAGATGTGAACTATTGTCACAATTAGCTGGAGTACGACTAACGATTATTTTACCTTGGCCAACCAATAATACACTTTTCCAATGTTTTTATCACGACTTGTTACTGATGATAGGATACGCCCACATCCTTACGGATCCATCAGATCTAATAAATGTTGCATTAGACGTCTTGAGCTCTAATGCTAGGAGCAGGCTTAGGGACCCCGGTAACCCTACTCGACGATCTCGACGAAGAGTTCGACGTGCAACCTAGCTCATACATTAGTCCGCTGTGATTATCGCCGGATCTTCTCAGCGGGTCTTAATTCCGATCCGGTAGTAGATTCATTCACGAAGCAGCTACTTTTGAGTTATTAGATTTCTTTTGGAGGCGGTTAGCAAATCCCACTCCTCCTAGCTGAGCCTTTGCTCGCCCACTTGTCCTAGTGGAACTGGAAAGGTCTCCGGGCCACCAGTAATCCCTCATTCATAAAAAAAGCATTGAATAAAGTTCATAAATGTCTGCCCACTGAGTTTCCTGCCTAGCGTTAGAGCTAAAGACGTCTAATGTATGAGTTATTGGATCTGATGGATCTAACAGGACGTGTCAAGGGCGTCAACGGTGACTGCCTGCGGGATCAATATACGGGGAGTAGTCAGCGGCGGCGACGATAAGGCGATCATGATAACATGATACATTGCCTTATCGAAGTAACGTTCCGACGCTGTTTTCGTATCGATTCGAGGCCCAGGACGTCGTGTAAGTCGTTCCTCATGAACCACGGAGCTCCGATGGCTAACCTGCAAAAACAGGATTTTAGGTATTGGAGTGTGTCTATGTGTGTGCGGGCCGCATGACCACCACACCACATTCGCGTAAATCATGACGGGCCTTATGTAAGTTTTCTAAGGGGTCACCTTGTTCCGAAGGGACATTTTACTCCGTTTACATATCATAGGAGTTTATCTCAAATGTTTAACGCTTAACGCGATTATAGTAACTCTAGTAATGCTTAGAAATTCAGGAGCCTATAAAAAGTTTTCAGAGCTCATGTTTCAAGGTGGGTGAAGGTATTTACGTAGTTGATGTTTATGGGCTCTGTGTAACCACTCAACTCGAAGTGGGCCGCAAGCTTGTCTACCCATCGGCTATAAAATAAATAAAAGGATAGTGTGGTTTTATGAAAAAACGATAAAAGTGAAACTTTTTTCACATTATAGACATTTAACTAAAAAAATTTGGAATAATATTCCATTAAGGGTATAAAAATCGCTTTATCAATCTTAATTTTATACTTGGGAAATTGGAATGATAATGGGAAAGGATAAAAGTAGACTCTCACCCGTATCTTTAGTCGTTTACACGAGCTTAACTCGACTCGACTCAACCTCCAACGCGCGTTTTGGTATGATTAGTCGTAAAAATAAACTCCACTCAAACGTCCTTGGAAAATTTTCCTAACCGGAGTGAAGTGAGCGAACTGTCAAGTCAAGGTACGTCGCGACGTACCTTGAACGTTCCTCAAGGCTGGTTTTCTATCAATGTCCAAATAGTATGTGGACCGCAAATGGAAATATATGATATTGTTGTGCAATGGCCTGGATCTGTGCATGATTCCCGCATATTTTGATAATTTAATTTTGATAATATTTATTAATAAAGTAAATAGTTTGAAGTTAGACATTTGAAACACTTTATTTTATTTACCTACATAAGAGTCATATTTTGCTTACTACCTGATAAATAAAGTCAATGCGATTATAAGTTTTATTTATATAATAATAAACTGGTGGTTGTGGAAAAGCACTTCAACAATACGATGCAACCAAAATCACACAAAAGCGACGAATAAAAATACAAAGCCGGATCCCAAATCTAAAATAATAATAGGTTAGAAAATAAATAATACACTTTCAGATTTACCGCACGCACACATATTTACGAATAACTCAGCAACCAAAACATCAAACAAGTTCATCTAGTGGCAAACAGACAGCGGCAGCTTGACTTTGACATTAAACAATGACCATAGACTACAGAACTCTATGGGTTTGATGCTAGCTTGATCAAATTTTCATCAGTATTACCTCACTCGAGGACATTTGAGGAATATTGTAATGGTCGACTAAAAATACCAAACTCGAGTAAGTTTGGAGGGAATTCTCGAGCATCATCGGATGAGTTAAGAGTGGAGGACTATTTTACGAAACGTCTAAAGATACGGGTGTAAGTCTCCAATTAATATTTTTATTGAACCCGTCGCCTTGGTTGCTCTGACGAGCGCCTTTCACTTTATCCCTACTCCGCGGCCGACCGTCACGCGACATGCAACACACAGACGAAAAAGAAAAGATAAAAGTTCTGCATATGAACTTTTATCGTAGTGAGTTAACTAAGTTCAGGTAGCAATTTAAATTATTTGTGTCGCTATCTTCTAAAGGCTTTCTGAGTACAATCACTACAAACCATCGAATATAAATATCACATAAAAGAGCGCTAATTACCACGATAACCTGATAAACAGCACCAAAAGTTTGTTTTATATCAGCTGATTAATTTTCTATCTGATCTGGAGAGATAAATGAAATATTTAAATTTGAGCCGATTATGTGTTATATTGCCATTCTGTCGAAATGAAAACTGCTGTACTCTTCGGTATCTTCTTCGTGGGCTACACATCAGCCTATGTGCCGGTGGAGACCTTCTACCACGAGAATGTGGGAATACCCCTAGCTAAAAGTATTAGGGCTGCGGAGACTGCAAAGCTTGACTCAAGTGTCCAGCCAGACAATGCTGCAAGGATAGTTGGTGGGGCCATTTCGCCATCAAACGCACATCCTTATTTGGTATGTCCCTCACGTAATTATTCTTTTAAATCTGTTATTACCATTTATAGCAAACCGACCTGTACGTCACTCTCGCAATACATAGTTAGTATCTATGTCCGTCTTTTAACAGAGTGTATATATATGTATGTTCCAGGCGCTTCTGTTTTGAGTGTGAATAGCGTGCGCCCGCGTCTGAATGTAATTATCGTTTTAAAATTGAAAATTGTTTGTGTTTAAGAAAGATTAGAATTAGAAATTCGATACTGGTGACTAACCCATAGTTTTATTGAATAAAAATACCATTATAAATGGCGCATGTTCACGATGGCTCCATGACTTCGTGAGCATCCTACAACTCCTAAAAATCAGGGAGAGAGAGAAACTTATATCTTCTTCCGATTTTCGGATAACAATACATATTATCATCATTGTGTGCAACCGCAGTCTCTACATCCAAGGTTCAAGGCGACGTTCCCAATGTGCATATCGACTCAAATGGTCTTGATCGTGATGGCGTGATGGCGTGGCTGCAAGCAACTTCACCTGTTTCGTGGTCGTGGACGTGGTCGTTGTTTTTTATAGCTTAGATGATTGGACGAGCTCACGGACCTGGTGTCAAGTGGTAACCGGAGCCCATATACATCTGCAATGTAAATGCCGCCACCCACCTCGAGACATGAGTTGTAAAGTCTTAGTTTTAGCAGTACAACGGCTACCCCACCCTTCGAACCGAAACGCATTACTGCTTTACGGAAGAATTAAGTGGGGTTGTGGTACCTATCCATGCGGACTCACAAGTTGTCCTACCACCAGTAATTACGTAAATAATAATTTTGCGGGTTTGATTTTTATTACACGATGTTATTTCTTCACCGTGGAAGTCAATCGTGAACATTTGTTAAGTACGTATTTCATTGGAAAAATGGGTACCCGTCTGCGGGATTCGAACACCGGTGCAGCGCACGACACGAATACACCGGGCGTTTTATCCTTTAGGCCACGACGAATCCAGATGGCTCATATGGTAGCGTTGAGGCAGCCCGTCGCCTTGTCTAGGCCTCCTGTCGATGCGAGTACTTTGGCCGACTTACCCACGATCACTCTCAAAGTTTCAGCTACAGCCAAAACTGTATCACTGCTCAAATATTATACATGTAAATTGAAGAATGTTAGACAACAAATTTTTCGATTTCCAGGCTGGTCTTCTCATCACCTTCATAAACGCCGTCGGTACTTCGGCGTGTGGATCATCGCTTCTTTCAGCTAACAGGCTAGTCACCGCCGCCCACTGCTGGTTTGATGGCCGCTTCCAAGCTAACCAGTTCGTTGTGGTTCTCGGCTCAAACACGCTGTTCCACGGTGGTGTTCGTGTCACTACTCGTCAAGTTTTTGTACATCCTCAATGGAATCCCACCCTTTTGAACAACGATGTGGCAATGATTTACCTACCTCACAGGGTTACTCTGAACAGTGAGTCTTTACCTTATTGAAAATTTGTAATTGACCACACACAATAAAGATGTCCGCTTTTCTATGCTATCGTATATTTGAAATTTAATTTAACAAAAATACACGATTGAATCTCTCTGTAAAAAAAATAATTATCATTTGCTTTGCACATTTCAAATTGTAAATCTCAGAAGCTGTTTTTTTTGTTAAAAATAAACGTTTTTTTTCAGACAACATCAAGCCCATCGCTCTGCCTAACACCGCCGATTTGAACAACCTATTTGTTGGCCAATGGGCGGTCGCTGCTGGATATGGATTAACTAGTGACGGTTCGTATAAAATTTGCATAAGAAATCAATGCCTCAGACATTTTATGATTAGTGCACGTCAAAAACAATGATTGATTGAAATTAATTAAAAGATTATGATTTTTTGTTTATTTTATGCTACACCCATTATTTAGAGTTGACGTTGCGCTATACAAAGGAAATTTTACAGTTTTCTCTTTTCTTTATGGGTGGTTTTGTGTATCCACACAGCTCTAGCTAACTTTCAGCTAGGTTCTAATTGAGACTAATTGTTATAATAGCTAATAATTAAATAATTTTTCAATTTATAGTCCGTCTGATGGTTGACGTCTGTAAGAAATCGCTCTTAGCGATAAGATCAAAAATGTACTTTTTTGTTCGTTTTGTTTTGTTGTTATTTGATTACATTGGTGTAAAGTTTACCCTACTCTGTGATTGTGCAAATGCAGCTTCCACTACATGTCGCAGAACGGTTGGCATTAGCTATCAATGGATGAAATGGAATCGAAATAAAAACATTACATCTCCTTCCAGCGCAAACTGGTATCTCGGTAAATCAGGTGATGAGCCAAGTGAACCTGCAAGTGATCACAGTGCAACAGTGCATGGCCGTTTTCGGTAGCAACTTCGTGAGGAACTCAAACATCTGCACGAACGGAGCTGGCGGTGTCGGTATTTGCCGCGGAGACTCCGGCGGACCACTTTTGTTGAACCGTAATGGTGTACTAACCTTAGTAAGTATTTGCTAATTACACTAAATATTTGTAAAGTGTAAACAATGAAACGAAGGAACAGTTACTAATGGAGGCACATAATCAGGGACGTCTTAAACTAGGCTAGGGCCCTTGGGCACACAAGAATTTGAGGCCCTTTTGGAAAGTAAAAAGAGCGAATTTTAATAACATTTTTTTACTGAGTATGACCATTTAATAAAGGTAATCAAATACAGTATGATTTAATATGTCATTAATGATATTAGAATGCTGCTGATTTTTTGGTTACGATTACGATAACGGCTTCCAAACAAATTTCATCAATATAATCTAAAATTATTATCTACTGTGGTAAAACGTGGAGACATCGATTGCATTTTCTTATCAGCTTTAAATAAAATACTTTTTGCGATTTTGTAGTGCCTACAGTTCTTTCGTCCTTTTTTATTTCTCTATCTTATTCTAATAACTTTCAGCGCCTTTTTTTTAATTTACCCGGTTGCTACTGCAGCGCCACCCTTATTTAGCAGATTTTAACGGACACTTTTTACACACAGAGACGGTACTCCTTACCTCTACCCTCCATGTTAGTACAGTAGGAATAGGCGCAGTCATCGATATAATGGCGTAGTATACCTATGCCTTGTAAATAATTCCTTCTGATAAGATTACTGATTTGTGAAAAAAGTGTAATGTGCCCGACAAAAATGTTTTAAGAATAAATGTGTGAGAGAAATTGTCGGTCCTTCGGGGCCCCCTGAGAATGGGGACCCTGGGCACGGGCCCCGTGTGCCCTTATGGTAAAGACGGTATTGCACATAATGGTACACATAGTATTACGAAATACGAGAAAAAATATGGAGTAATGAAATCGATTTAAATTTTGGTACGTTACTTTACTCATTGTCGAGCTGTTACTTACTGAGACACCGTGGCCATTTCAATCATGGGCAGCCAAGGAATAAATGCTTTTTTTTATGAATGAGGGATTACTGGTGGCCCAGAGGCCTTTCCAGTTTCACCAGGACAGGTGGGCGAGCAAAGGCTCAGCCCGGGCGGATGGAATTTGCTAACAGTTGCCCGAGCGCATCCAAAAGAGACCTAACAACTCAAGAGCAACTGCTTTGAGAATGAATCTACTACCGGATCGGAATCGCGACCCAGTGATAAGATCTGGCGAGAAACTCAGTGGGCTGCTGCATGGGTTAGGTTGCACGTGGAACTCTTTGCCGAGTTCGACGAGTACGGTTACCGGGGTCCGTAAGCCTGCTCTTCGCGTCAGAGCTGAAGGCGTCTAATGCAAAGTTTATTGAATCTGATGGATCTGTAAGGACGTGTCTAAGGCGTCAACGGTGACTGGCTCCTGCATGATCAGGATTCGGGGAGTAGTCAGCGGCGGCAACGATAAGGCCATTTTCATGACGCATAGCGTTATCGAAGTAACGTTCCGAGAGATAGAGCATCTGCTCCAATCTCCACTAATCAATTTACAACGATTGAATTTCATAAGTACTAACACAGTGATTTTCTGGCCATATTCATTGTAACTACTTATAATCCCGGAGGTCCTTCCTTGGGTTATGCAGCGACTCTAATTGATAATTTTGTTTTTCAGATCGGTATCAGTTCTTTCGTAGCCCAGAACAGATGCCAGGACGGATTCCCATCTGCCTTCGCCAGAGTTACAAGTTTCAACAATTTCATCCGCCAGCATTTATAAACTGAACTGAAATAAGGTATATCACGAAATAGCGACAGCGACTTTTCTTTTCAGTATTTTGTTAAATCTATACACTGGAATCACTATCAGCTATAACCAAATTGACTTTATGTTCTGGCTGTTTCACTGTGTTTTCCAATTTTCGAATGAGAGCAGCTATCACTAATTATAAATGTTATATTGTTGTTGTAGACAGATGAGCATATAGCTAACCTGATGGAAGTCACCGTTATTCATGGACATCAGTAATACTGGGGACACAACCAAGGCACTGCCTACATTTATTTGCTACTGTTATATACATTTATATGGGCAACAATGTCCTTACGCGTTGGTGGTTTGACTTGTCAGATGTTTGGGTCAGGAAGGAATTACCGGACTTCCGCTTACTCGTTTGAGGCGGTACACAGGACATAATGTCGTTGAACCAACTAAAATCTTCCGTCACTCGACGATACTCTCCAAGCCTTACGTGACACAACTGAGGTAAACAATATGGGTTGCATAGCGTGGACCGTCTCAGTTCCACCTCCTACCCAGGCAGGAAGACTGACCGGCGGTCATTGGTCTCACTAGCACCGGACCACGACCACTCTTGGCAGTGAGGCGGGTCAGAGCGCTGCTCACCAAAACAAGGTTGCTCTTTCGCGCGTGTAGAGCAACTTACACGTAGTATTCTTGAGGCTCCCTAATCGGCCCCCGAACTGACATTAAGTATGACCGAAAGACATCGAATGCCCATAAAACATCATCATCATCAGCCTTTATCTGCCCACCGTTGGACATAGGCCTTCCCCAATGCCTTCCATAGAATGCCCATAAATGAAATTTCTTTATTTATTAAAGTTTTACTGTATTTTCTAGGTCAAGTTCCATACAACAACATTACGTATTCATGCCAGAAGTAAATATAAGTGAAACTTTAGTCAGCGACGAAGCTAAAGAAAAAATACACTCTTAAAATACTTGGACGCATAATTTTTTTACTTGTGATGATAATTGAAAATATCAGTGCCAAACAGCGTTACTGAAAATATTTATCCACAATTAATAATATTAAAAACAGAAGAATCGTATTTATAGACTGAATGAAATGTTCTATTTAATTTAAATATATAATTATATAGTACCTATGTATATATGTACCTGGTCGAAGAAATAAATGTTATATTTTTTTTTATCAAGTGTTTTAGTTTCTTAAAATTATCATTGACGTTGAAATGAACTATCATTTTGTTCGAATTATTTGATTCAGGAATGCCCTGTTCACCTTTGACTTAATCATGACGTAATAATCAGACAATACTAATCAGAATTCAAGTGTCTTGCTAAACAGCACTAAAATACTACTAAATAGTAATGAACTTAAATGGAGCTTCGATCGACTTTTTTTTCCTACCTATGCTGATGCCTTGAGAGGCTATTTCAGCTTCGCCCTAACGTATAGGTGAGCTCACGGGGCTCAAACCGGAGTGTTGCTAACACTGGCCCTAGAGCATTGCTTCGCAGAATCTACCCCCGGATCGGAAGCGCGACCCACTGAGAAGATACGGCGAGAAACTCAGTGGGCTGTGTCTGTGGGTTAATTCGCTCGTCGAGCCCTTCGTCGCCAGTGTCGGGTTCGACGAGGACGGTAACCGGTGCTTGAGGTACCTAAAAGCACTGTTAATGGAGCGGGAGGATCTGTAATGATGTATTTTGGACGTCGTCGACTGTTTACCATTCGGTCTACAGGATCGGGTATAATTCGATCAACAGTGAAAGACGTGTCTTAAAATAGCCAGTGGTATTCCATTCTTTTTGTAAATATTAAGTATTTTGGTGATCGCTTAAAACCTGAAATTTTATTTTATGTATGGTGAACGAGCTCACGGCCTACTTGTACAGTTAAGTAGTGGTAGAACGCCTTAGGGTTCGAATTCGAAGCCGTCTCCACAGTTCGCTCTAGCTCTAGATCCAAGCTATTCTAGTGACCTCGAGGGGTCATTCTAGATTCACCGAGCAAGTAGGTGAACTCACGAGGCTCTAGCCTGTAGATATTGCTAACACTAGTGCGATATAATGTAGTAATATGGAAGGATTACTATTGCCCACTAGTGACTAGTGAGTTTGATGATTTTGCGATGTTATTGTATTTTGCGATCTCGAAAATTTTGTTCTATCTGTCTATAAGCGTGTCTATGGTTAAATCTAATTCAATCATCAACACTAGTTTTAATAATATATGAATTTATAAATATTCATAAACAGATTTTTTCTAATATCAAAATTAGTTTAACAACAATAGTATTAACAGCGGGTGTTCCTGATAAAGTAATGAATTAGATATAACCGTAGATACGCTCATAGACAGATTATACAATTGTTTTTTTGTACTTGTTTGTTGTATTTGTGACTAATGTTAAAAGTGTCACAGGTGCAAGGTGTTTCCGTAATAAGGTTATTAAAATACGATACTACTATCATCCAAGCTCTTTTATTTCAACCAGGTACCATCTTCACAAAGAGACTTATTGCTAAGCGGTAGCGCAAATACATTCTTCTTCACTTAACGTGTAATTTCACTATAATTCATGATTATGACTCGATCATCTAATTCGTCCATAAAAATCTATCGTCATCTGTGCGATTTTGTTACGTAGCTTTTCATCGAACAAAAGATTTTTTTAAGAAGTTTTCGATTAAACTTCTTTGACGTTAGTTGATTTTGACAGTGACAGTTTGTTTTAGTCAAAATTTGGAAACATTAATAACATATTATTTTATTCATATTCACACAATGGAAGTCGAAATGGCATTTTGACAGTAGTAACATTATACGGAACCTGATCGTAATCATGTTGTCTTGAGTTGGACATTATTAAACTATTAAATGTGCTAGAAGCTTCATAGCGTCCCGCGAGTTAAACTTAAACTATAATAAGGACTGTATTTTGACATCGCGATTCCAGAACTCTGTAGCCAGGGAAAGTATAATATTACACGTTTTCCCTGGCCCTCAAACTTTTTGCCACGGGCTTTTAGAATTATAGTCAATCTTTAATGAAGCCTTCGACCGTTCGAAATTTGAAAATCTCAAATAGATTTTTAATTGCGTGCTAAAATGGCGATGCAAAATAAATAGTCAAATTTCATAATCTATTCTTTAACGTTAAAAAATAATTTCTTTTTTTATTTTTATTTTTTTTTCAATTTTCTCTTTATTATTACTTTCGTTACACATTAACAAAATTATGACTAAGACATCACGAGACTAGATACATAAATTTAAAACGAATATCGTTTCAAAATTGTTTGTTTTGAAATTACTATAAACTAATAGAATATAACTGAAATTCATTCGATGTTTTAAAACAAAAAATAGCTAAGAAATTTCCAGACGTATTTAAAATGGCGTCTGTTTGTACTGGCCAACGATATTGTTTTAGGTACAATCTGGAATTTACTATAAGCTGATTATATTTACAGTGCTCGCCTTAGTGATTGATAAGAAATTACAAGACAATTCCATATTGAGATTAAAAATTTTAAAAAATATTTACAATTTCACATTCGCGAACAAGCCCATATAAGAAAATAGCTATGCAATAATAAATTACGTCCTTACAACGAACGAAAAAAAAAAAAAAACGAATGATAATAATAGTTAAGAATAAAAATATTGAAAAATTAATGGAGCTTTAATTAAACTACCGTAATGATATCACAGTTCATTTATGCAAAAACAAATTAATATTTAACTCTTGAATACAATAAAATTCTATTTTTCGTTTAGGATAATAAAAACAAAACAAAAAAATACATGTTATGGCAATTTCGACTTAAATGTTTCAACATAAACAACCTTTTCCAACATACTTAATTTAGGACTTCCGAGTTTTACGCTCGTATTTTCCACGGAAACCAATTTAACCTGTAACTCGTAGAAGTTAAAGTCGCAAATTGCTTGTTAGCAAAAAAATTACGCAAACTTCAGGTATATGTATATATATTTTTTTATCATCGTTATGATGTCGCCACGTTGACATACAACGAATTTACGTACTACGAATACAATTTTTTTTTTATATGTGCTTTCAAATATTTTACGTGAAAATTCTATGATATTATGATCTAAAAAAAAAATATTTTTTTTTAAATATATTTAAATTTCGTTTAGTGATATAATGTGCGAACGTTGAAATGTTGGATGCGTGTATTTAACTATGTTGGTTATTCGCTTATGTTGGACACAACACCTTCAGGATGTAGTCTGTGAGTAGAGTAGGCACGGTGGGGCTGTCTTCGTTTATAGCTTTCAGTACTGAAACAATGAAGCCGTTTAGAAATTCACGAGAATACCACTTCTATCTTTTAACCAAAAACAGGCATTTACGATATCGAGGCGACATATATCTTTGCAATTAAAGGCCCGTTTTATTTGGTATTAGCATCAACAATTCTGATGTTTTTAATTGAACTTCAATTAAGTTTATCCTATTTGCATAGCTGAAGAAGTTTTTGTATGATATTTTTTCCAAATTCAAGCTTTAAATGACACTCCTGTAGAGTTGAAAAAATGTTGCTTAAACCTAATTGTCTTCACCCCTCGATATTATGTTTTGTTCTGATTATCGAATCTCCACAGAAATAGGCTCCTCCTCCCCTTGCGTCGGTTTCCTCATTACTGAGGGTCGTGGTCATGGCCTTGTTTTGTTTTTTATAATGCACCACCACGTGTTCCTATCTGCAGCTGAGTGCAGAGCATCGTGCACTGTGGTATCCAGGGCTGCACGAATCTGGTCCGTCCAACGGGTCGGGTTCCTGCCTCTTGGGCGCTTGCCCTCGACCTTTCCAGTGACCACCAATTTCTCAGAAATAGGCAGAGGACTTTTATCGACCGGTGCAAAAAAACTGCAACATACGTTGCAGCAATTGAGACTTTGAACCTCATGTCTCATTAGGGCTCCTTCACAAATACATGCAATAAAAAAAAACAGTTTTGCATGTTTTATGCTTTTATGATTTTTATTTATTTCTGTTGTAATTTTTTTTTTTATTTCGGTCAACTATGTATTATTTATACAGTACTATGTCCTTCTTCGGTCGAAGCTTAGGAAGGATCCTTTGAGGTCCTTGGCTTTGCTGGTGTTTACCAAACACGGTAACCCATCTATACGAAGTGGCATAACTTAAGGTATAAAGGTCATCGTCTATGTAGTTATGGCTTACTTTTGATGAGTACTTGAAGTGACTGGTTGTCTGGTGGTCCGTTGTCCAAGTGGAATGGTATGACGGTGGTCAAGTACTGTAAAAGAAAAGTGACGTCACAGGATTTTATATTATAAAGTCTGATTGGGCAAGTCAGAATTAGATTATTAAATTTTGCTCCGTGCCACCCCTACAACAAGTTGCTTAACTAGAACAATCCATTATCTACTATTTTCAACGTGGATTGAGGTCTACTAACGTCTGGTGGGCGAAAGGTGGTAGAATTACTGGTCGTAGGACCTCTCGTGAGTCCGCGCGGGTAGGTACCACCACTCTGCCTATTTCTGCCGTGATGCAGTAATCCGTTTCGGTTTGAAGGGTGGGGCAGCCGTCGTAACTATACTGAGACCTTCGAACTTATATCTCAAGGTGGGTGGCGCATTTACGTTGTAGATGTCTATGGGCTCCGGTAACCACTTAACACCAGGTGGGCTGTGAGCTCGTCCACCCACCTAAGCAATAAAAAAAGTATGTTTTTTTTATGTATATGTTATACATATGTATCGATATGTTAATAGCTTCTACATATAATTTTTTTTTTCTACCTATGCTGATAGCCCTAAAAGGCTATTTCAGCTTCACCCTAACGTGTAGGCGAGCTCACGGGGCTCAAACTGGAGTGTTGCTAACACTGGCCCTAGCAAGAGCAGTGCTTCGCAGAATCTACCACCGGATCGGAAACGCGACCCACTGAGAAGATCCGGCGAGAAACTCAGTGGGCTGTGTCTGTCGGCTAATTCGCTCGTCGGGCCCTTCGTCGCAAGCGACGGTTTCGACGAGGACGGTGACCGGTGCTTGTGGTACCTAAAAGCACCGTTAACGGATCGGGAGGATCCGTAATGACGTGTAATAAATCTTGATGAAGAATCTCTTTTGCCACGTACCATCCGGCTATGGAATGAGCTCCCCTCCACGGTGTTTCCCGAGCGTTATGACATGTCCTTCTTCAAACGAGGCTTGTGGAGAGTATTAAACGGTAGACAGCGGCTTGGCTCTGTCCCTGGTATTGCTGACCTCCATGGGCGACGGTAACCACTCACCATCAAGTGGGTCGTATACTCGTCTGCCTACACGGCAATAAAAAAAAAACGTGTGGCACTCGGGACAATGATAATTTAATATTAAAACAATAATAAAACAAGACCACGCTATATTAAACATTAATAAAAGCAAAACATTAACTGTCCCCTTCACACTCATAAGCTAGACCGCGCGAGAGAGAGATGGGCAGACTTTTCATGATGCGCATGCAGTGTGACATCACGCCACGCGCTTATTCACAAACACTACACAATCGCAACGTGTGAATGTGTTGAACGCGAGCTAAAATACATAGTAGGCGTAGTGGGGTTGTCAGGTTATTTTCGTTACGGAATTTCTTGATTCAGTCGCCGTGCTCAAAGCCCGCGATAAAATCTATGCAATAGCTTAAAAAAAAAGTACCTTCGGCTTGGAGCTGTTGCTGGTGAGGTTCGGCGAGCGCGGCGCACCGGGCCTCTTCTTCTTCTCGACGTAATGCTGCCTGCGTTTGTTCTGCACGGCCAGCAGGAGTGATATGAAAGTGTTTTTCATTTCCTTCTCGTACTCCAGCTCGTCCCGTAGAGCGAGTTCCGCTATCAAGGTCTCGGAGAATTCCCGGATCAACACCTCCAGTTCCATGAAGATCTCGTTTAATTGAGCTAAAGATAATGCGCGCAGCTCTGTTCGAAAATAATAATCTATATTAAGTATATAAAAATGAATTGCTGTTCGTTAGTCTCGCTAAAACTCGAGAACGGCTGGACCGATTTGGTTAATTTTGGTCTTGAATTATTTGTGGAAGTCCAGAGAGGCTTAAAAGGTAGATAAATATGAAAACGTTCGGAATTAAATAAAAATAACAATTTTGTTTTCTCTTTGATGTGTCCCCCGTCGGACGGATTCCTTTTGTTTGTTTTAAGTTTATTTTATACAAAAATTTAGGTATTTTATTTATCAATTGAGGTACTACGAAGTCTGCCGGGTCAACTAGTAGAAAATAATAATCTCATCAACCGAATGATCATTGTTCTATACTCTTTGTATATACTGTGTTACTTATAATATTTTGTATTCAAGTTTAACTATATATAGGTATATGTGTATGTGCATTACTATAATTCTCGTGTTGTATTTTATTATTTTAGCTGTTCTACACACACTCATCACTTTTAATTATTATTCTCATAATCCTCTCGCAGGTCTGCTGGACAGATTTCTTAAAGAAATAAAGAGTGCCTTTGTATATACATAATTTTCCTATTACTCTGTACTATGTCTTCTTTTAAATAGGGGTTGTCTTTACTTTTTTTACAATAGATTTAGTACACAGTATAATAAAGTTATAATAATATAGTGGTATTTACACAATGTACTACTAGAACTATATTTTTTAAGATTTATAAGCAGTAAGACTGTGTTTGTATCAGGAAACTCCGCTCTCCTTTACTACTAGTACTAGCTCTTGTTTAATAATAACGTTTATCTTTACTTTTTCTTTTTATAACAGATTTAAATACACCGTTTAGTAAAGTTAGGAGGAAGCAGGAAGACCATTTGTATCAGGAAACTCCGTTCATCTTTAATACTACTACTGAGTCTTGCTCGAATGAATTTTATTGATAACCAAATGTGAAAAACAAAAAAATGTACCATATACATATAGCAATTAAAAAATAAAACATTTTTTTTAACTAGATCGAATTAATTAAACAAATTAAAGATAGATTAAAAATATCTTATTAAGAACTAACAAAGCATTATAATTTTTTTAGTTTTAAATATACAATAATTTCTTTTATAACACGGTGCTTTTATAACGCATTTTCATACTACGCGATATCAGTCATAATTTTCAGATTCAGATTTGTACAGTTCATAATTAATTTCGCGTACCTTTACACGTTATGTCTATAGTATTTTCATAAAATAAAATAAAATTATTTTAATAAATTTGTGTTCCTAATTCTTATATTGTGTTATATTTGTATTTATATTATATTTGTACATAACGTGTTATATGAGGACATACAACTTTCTTATAACGCGGAATAAATATATCGTGTTATAGGGATTACTGAATGTTTGTACAATATTTAAGTAGACGTTTATGTGTTCTGTATATCAATATAACCGTATGTGCGCGTATGCGTGAAATGAATATGCAGATATATATTTTTTCAAATATTGCGACTTAAGCCGTTTCCGAAAGCCATATTATTTTACAATGAACGTCAGCGTTGTACATCAGCTAATCTAAGTTTGAATAGCTAGCAAATTACTGCGAATTATTGTGAATATTATCCCAGTCCTAGCAGTTAACACATACAATTCTAACTTTGATTTATTTTTACAGAGCTATAGAATACGACTGTGACAATGAAAGGAATCTATATATGAATACGTGAAGAATAATCTTTGTACCCCTTTTTACGAAAATTGCGCGGACGGAGGAGTATGAAATTCCCCACACTTATAGAGAATATAGAGAAGGAGTGCACAATGCTAATTTTTTTTTAAATTATGCATTTATAATAGATTAAATCAATAAAGAAAACATTACACACACTACTATATATTGGACACACACACGCATGCATACTATATGTTTATTATCAAACTTTTCTTATTGCATAAAGTCTATGGTCAAATTGAGAATAGATTAAATATTGTTTGTCTTTGTTAATATTTGTCTAAAGTGTAGTCTTGGCGAAATCTGTGATTATAGAAGTATAATAAATAGTCTTTGACAATAGAACCAAAATAATGTTCAAACTTATAATTTCAATTAATTATAGTCGAATTTCGACTACTGCGGGACCACCAGTCATCGTAATTGTGTCACTATTAAACAGTATGAATTACACGGACACCGCCCACTAGAATCTGAGCGTAAATTAATCATTTTGTAACTGTTGATATATTAATTAGGTCGTGCTTTAAATTTTCAAGTACGTTGGCATTGTGATCGACTCGTCGATCTAGTGGGTAGTGACACTTATAGTGCCACAGGCTCTATTAATATTAGGTATTCGAGGTCTTTTGTCTTATATGTATACGTCATAGTACAGAAACATAACGTCATAACACAAGAGTCCGAGCCACTTAATATTGAACTTTATTTATAAATAAACAAACACAGTCCACCGAGGTACATTACGTTGACCGTCGTCCGTGACCAAGAAAACTGTTAACTTAAAACTGTAAAATATAAATTCGAAATGTCGTAAATTATGTAACGAAAACAGAAATAAACTAGAATAAATAGTAAAAGGAGTTTTAGTCATGTTTTTTTGAAGTGAAAACTTCTTTAGAATCGTTGTGATTTCAAACCGGATGCAACGGAAAAAACGACAGGTAAGAGACACAAATACAAAAATGTGTAGGATGAAGCCAGCAAAGAATGAGACAGAAATATACATACTATTTAATACAGCGCCATCTGTGAGATTTTTTAATACTAACGTGTGTATGAAAGCTCTTGTAGTGAATTTTAATTTAGGATTATACGTGAAATTAAAATATCAATTCACAGAGGGCGCTACTTTACAATTATTTACTAATGACAAAATTTTACATATACTTAAGACGTTTAGGATAATTGTATTTTAATTTTGGAAGGTTTCACTTCTACCACGTGTGAATTGCACGTAATTTTTTTTTTATGTTCGAGATATTACTGGTGGCCCGGAGGACTTTCCATTGTTAACAGGGCAAGTGGGCGAGCAAGGGTTCAGCCAGGAAGGGTGAGATTTACTAACAGCTACCCGAGCGCCTCCAAAGGAGACCTAACAACTCAAGAGTAGCTGCTTCGCGAATGAATATACCCGCGGAGCACTGCTCTTGCTAAGGCCAGTGTTAGCGCCACTCCGGTTTGAGCCCCGTGAGCTCACCTACATGTTACGGTGAAGCTGATATAGCCTCTCAAGGCTATCAGCATAGGTTAGAAAAAAAAACTCGTGAGGTCCTTCCACTACATAAACTGAGTTTCTCGACAGATCTTATTGGGTCGCAATTCTGATCCGACTTAGCGAAGCACTGCTCGTGCTAGGGTTGTTGTTAGTAATTCTCTAAGATTGACAGCCCCGTGAGCTCATTTACCACCAGTTAGAATAATCCCTGAGGCTGCCAACGAAGTAGGCAAAAAAAATATGTTCATAAAACACCAAGCTAATTAGCGATGTATGCCCAAGTATCTTATACGTTAATCTAGAGCAACTCATCGCAGGTCTGTTTCTTTTAGCGCATGATGGATTGCAACAAAAACAAACGAACGTAGCGCTTTACCGTCAAGGGGTTATGAAAACAAAACCGGGCGAGGTGAATGCACTCTCTAATTTGCGCGTCCGATTTTGATAGGATCCAGTATCGATGACTTTGAGTGTTATTTATAAAGCGTTATTCGAATTAAAAACCATTGTTTTGTTGTTTTCTTATCGATTCACGTAATTAACGAATTTGAGTATTATTAAAATGCCACGTTTTATATCGCTACTATCGTTTACTAGCTGCTTTTCATCTGAATAAATTAAATTTATGTTGTGTTCTATAGTTTTTGTTAAGTTTTATCACGTTGCACGAATTTAAGGAAAGAAAGTATTGGAGACGCATTTATTTTAAAATATATAAACACGATAAAGTGACGGAATGTTTTTTTTGTATGTGTATCGGTGGGATGAAGTCTGATGTTGGTCCTTCGTTCAATAGCAAGTACTTACTGTCTTCATAGAGGGGGGAGTTGAGCACCTCCTTGCCTTTCTCGAGTGCCTCATTGTACTCTATGTATTCACCCTCCGACGACGGAGTGTCTTGCATCATATCGTCTATTTCTTGAATCACCTGAAACGAATTACCCTCTTATTGAATAAGATATAAGAACAACTATGATAATTAACTACCAAATTATTCCATAATAAGCTCCCTTTCTTCCGCACGATTTATTTGATCATTAATATTTACAATTAGCGAATTTTTTGGAAGCTTCGGCGAGTGAAGGTTTTCTTACGTTCGTAAAAGAACTCAACCTCAAGCACCGGTCATCGTTCTCGTCGAAGCCGTCGAACCCGTCCTTTGCGACTAAGGGCTCGACGAGTATACAGCCCACTGAGTTTCTCGCCAGATCTTCTCAGTGGGTCGCGTTTCCGATCTGGTAGTAGATTCTGCGAAGCACTGCTCTTGCTAGGGTCAGTGTTAGCAACTTCACCAGGTTTGAGCCCCGTGAGCTCACTTACTCGTTCGGTAACGATGATATAGCCTCTCAAGGCTGTGAGCATAGGTAGAAAAAAAAAAGAACTCACTTCGTCAGCAGTCTTGACAGGGCACTCGTGGTCCTGATGAAGGCCGCCCAGGATAAGAGCGTGCATGTCCAAGTCTGAGGCGACAGCCTCGTCTTCTGAGCTGTGGATCTCGTCATCCGGAGTCAACGAATTCTGGAAGGGATATGTTTCGATTAGCACTCCCTAGTGGCTGGATATTTAAAGATATAAAGAGAATTTAAATAAAATCAACAATCCAAATATAGGATTGGTTATAATTAGGCTCAATCCATTTCTCAGTTCAGAGATTCTTAGCCCTCGCTCAGTGTTAAACGATTGACGAAGACACTCCAGCATAACATGAAAGGTGCTGTCCGCGTTGAGACATGAGGTTGAATTATTATACCCTGCTTGTATATTCTGTTTCACAATTGTATGTGCTCATAAAGGTACTGTACTAGAAACCTCCCGTGAGTGATAACAACAACGGCCTAAAATATTAAGTTAATCACTTAAATGTGTCAACATATAAGCGATTACATATAAGAGACAAACAGACACAAACATTCATTTTCCAGATTAGATTTACACTCAAAAAAAATTAAATATTAAAAAAAATGAACATTACGATTCCTTAACATTCGCATAAAATTTTAAGATTGCTACTATTCTGTACAATATTCTAATGGCAACGAATATAATGAACGCTTCTCATGGCACAATAGATACCATCATTCTTCTGACGCAAGCACCGTGCGATAAACTACAAAAAGAACAAAAGAGGAATCTTTCAAAGACTCTTTTATCGGTGTGACACTTGTGATGTGGGCGGGACGAGACGGGCCTCTGGGAAAACTTTTTTCTTTGTATTTTTTTTTTCTTCTAAATGCGAAATCGAGCGATGTATAGTGCAGCGATTTTCTTATTATAACAGTTTCTGTAAAGCTTGAGCTTATATTCGTACGGTATACATTGAATTAATTGGATCTGGAATTGATAGCCACATTTGGGTCACAATTAATAGAGTTTTTTATTTATTTTTAGGATTGAAGGACTACTGGTGGCCCGGAGGCCTTTCCAGTTTCACCAGAACAGGTGGGCGAGCAAACGCTCAGCCAGGAGGGGTGGGATTTGCTAACAGCCGCCCGAGCGCCTCCGAAGGAGACCTAACAACTTAAGAGCAGCTGCTTCGCGAATTAATCTACTGCCGGATCGGAATCGCGATTAATAGAGATAACGAGACATCAGGATCGTGGAGCACTGCGAACATGAATCATCGCTGTTACAGAATGAAATTATGTTAATAGTTATGCAGGACGTGTGCAGGGATGTATTATTTCGGCAACGATTCCTTAATGAATATCCTAAACGACAATCAAATCTATTTGTGTATTCATATAGCATTTTATACACTATACTTAACAATACATGATTAACATTATTTTTGTTTTGTTTGATACATTGTTTTTTTTTTACCAAAATCTAAATTGTTTTTCTACGAATAAACCTACTTTCAATTAATTTCACAGCAGAAATTATTTTATTAAAATCTTCGATTAGGAATTTGAATACTGTAAGATTGAAGTGATAAAAATGTAGCACAATTTTTTAATATTTTTTTTATTGCTTAGATGTGTGGACGAGCTCACAGCCCACCTGGTATAAAGTGGTTACTAGAGCCCATAGACATCTACAACCTAATGCGCCACCCACCTTGAGAATAAGTTCTAAAGTCTCAAGTATAGTTACAACGGCTGCCCCACCCTTCAAACCGAAACGCATTACTGCTTCACGGCAGAAATAGGCAGGGTGGTGGTACCCACCCGCGCGGACTCACAAGAGGTCCTACCACCAGTACAATTCCTAGCATTTTGTTTCATTATATCGATCCATGTTAACTATTGGTATTGCATTTACGTATTTTGTAATCATATTACACGAGACACTTTCACATCAGTGTCTTGAACTTACAGACCTTAGTTAAAGACAAACTGACATTGATTGACAGGCATGCGCATTGCAGCGTGTTAGCTATTGATTAAAGTTATACATTTTCTCTTTTACACACAAGTACCGCATTTGTATCAATGTTTCACGTATGTAGTGTTAGAGATATATTTTTGAGGTATTCAATATCTGCTCGTAGT
This sequence comes from Bombyx mori, assembly GCF_030269925.1. Lineage (NCBI taxonomy): Eukaryota > Metazoa > Arthropoda > Insecta > Lepidoptera > Bombycidae > Bombyx > Bombyx mori. The sequence goes on along the minus strand of NC_085124.1, from coordinate 11,045,835 downwards.
ATGAATTTGAGTTTATTCTTGCGACTGAGAGAATTTGACTTATATCTCAAGATGACTGCGGAATTTCAAGTAGCAAATAATAATTGGCTCTGCAAACTCCTCAAAACAAACTCTTAAAGCTCATTTATTTGTTCGTCTATAGTTATTAGAATGTATTTAGTTTGGTATAGGAATTTTATGGTTTAAAATTCAATACATGTAGCCATAAAAGTGATCAATGTGGCTACAGAAAAAGACTGAAGTAGTTGTGGCTTGTGAATATGGCAGTAATGAGATGATCGCTGAAAGGGGGAATTGGTAAAAGATAACATGCCTTGTAATTCCGCTTAGCGACATAAAGACAGGTTATATATTAGTTGTAATAATGAATTGCTCTGTTGCGAATAGTGTCATAACTCAAAATAATTTGTGATTTTTCGGTTGTGCTGAATGAAAAAGCAAGAGAGCAACACTTACTACACGAAAACCAAATGTGTGAAAGTGTTTGTACCTTTGTATCACTCAAATTTAATGTAGGAATATGCATCTTCCTCGAGAAAGATTTGGTCCAGTCAATAGGTAAGATGTTCCCGAAGTTGCCAGTGATTGTCCACCACATTCTGGAACAAAGGAAAATAGAACTTAAAGTTACAGAATAAGCAGCTTAGTCTAAAATATAAACTAAAATTAAAGTAGTAGCTATAAAACTAAAGATTTCTTAAAGTTTACCGCTACATATGTATGTAAGTCTTTAAATTTAATGACACCACAAACATTATCAAATTCAATATTGTACTTGTTTACTTTTGTTGTAATCACCCTGCCTATTTCAGCCGTGAAGCAGTAATGCGCTTCGGTTTGAAGGGTGGGGCAGGCGTTTTAACTATACTTGAGACCTTGGAAACTTATATCTCGAGATGGGTGGCGCATTTACGTTGTAGATGTCTATGGGCTCCAGAAACCACTTAACACCAGGTGGGCTGTGAGCTCGTCCACCCATCTAAGCAATAAAAAAAAAGGTTTATTAATTTAAATTTATATTTACAATTTTTTACATGAGGGAATTAAACTATTATTTGTCATGTTAATAATAGTTTATACGTTTTCGTCAGTTTAATTATTTTTTAGTTTCCCTTTTGTACAATTTGTTTAAAAATAACTGTTTGATCATTCGTGTGAATTAATAGAAATTATGGTACTTCAATCAAATAGTTCCCCTTCAGACAGTCACCGAATCTTTTCAGCAAAGGTTTTGTTTTCATTTAGCCTAATTTTTATTTTATTTTGTTACACTAACTTTCATCTATAATGAAATACTAAAGAGTATACATTTTCATTACAAAAAAAAAACCCGATTTGGATTAAAGTTACTTTTACGTTTTAATCTCGGGTTTTTAATGTCATTATATTATTACATGATTACTAGCTGTACCCGTCCACTTCGCTGGGCATTTAAAATTAACATTAATATTTCTCACCCCCACAAAGATTCTTATCATTAACGCCCCCGCAACTGGTGTAGGGACACACAACAATAATATAAATATTAGTCTATCCATTAATTACATGTATTTTCTACATGGATACCAAGTTTCAAGTCAATCGGATGCGTGGTTCAGTAGTTATAACGGAACATCCCATAAAAATCACTGTAGATTTATATATTAGTATTTAGCGGTAAGCAGCGGCTTGACTCTGTCCCTGGCATTGCTGAAGTCCATGGGCGACGGTAACCACTCACCATCAGGTGGACTGTATGCCCGTCTGCCTACAAAGGCAATAAAAAAAAAGCTGACTCGGCAGACTTTGTAGTGCCTCAATCGATAAATAAAAGACCTAAACTTTTGTATAAAATAAACTTAAAACAAACAAAAGGAATCCGTCGGACGGGGGACACATCAAAGGAAAAACAAAATTGTTATTTTTATTTAATTAAGAGCATTTTCATATTCATCTACCTTTTAAACCTTCTCTGGACTTCCACAAATAATTCAAGATCAAAATTAGCCAAATCGGTCCTGCCGTTCTCGAGTTTTAGCGAGACTAACGAACAGAAATTCATTTTTATATAATAATATATAGGTTTCCGATGTTTATGAATATTTTACAGTTTTTGTGGTCACCGACGATTTGTCACTTCAAACGCATTCGAAATGGTTTTCAAAGCGGAATTATTTCTCGCAAATTTAACTTTATTTCGTTTTGTTAATTTCTAAGCCGTGTGGTTTGAAAAGGTAAACGGCCGTCGTTCTAATTCTAAGGTCGACGGAGTTCAATTTCATCGATTTAGTTTATTGGTCTTATTTCCAGATATTATCTGAAGCTGACGTGATTTAGTGATTCGATATCGCGTTATAGTAAGTTTTAGATTTAGTTAGTGAAACATTTGATAATCAGTCGAGTAGATGTGTGTTGCTAATGGCTTTTTTATTTTCGATGACCGTCATGATCTGATGACACACGGATGCCGACTATTATACGTCTCTGTCTTAGAATATTCTGATAACATTAATATTATTTATTATTTTTATTACTTAGAGGGGGGGCATAAGCTCACGGGCTACTTTAATAACGTAAATGCCGCCCCCCACCTTGAGACATGAGTTTTTGCCAAGTTAACAAATCCGTTATTCAAGTACAACTGCTGCCCCACTCTTCAAACTGAAATGCATAACCGCTTTATGGCAGAAATAGGCGGTGTGGTGGTGCCTACCCGTACGGACTCGCAATACCTCCTACCACCAAGTAAAGAGTTAACCCTCAGACACAGCCCATTGAGTTTCTCGTGGGATCTTCTCAATGGGTCGCATTTCCGATCCGGTGGTAGATTCTGTGAAGCACGGCTCTTGCTAGGGTTCGTGTTAGCAACGTCGTTAGTTTCGAGCCTCGTGAGCTCACCTACTAGTTAAGGTTACGCTAATATAGCCTCTCAAGGCTCTCAGTGAGCTAAGGGTAGGAAACAAAACAAAAAAAAGTAAAGAGCTGCTTAATAACTTGTTCAAGTAATTTCACAGTCAATAAAGCCATAACGAATGCCATGATCTCGTCTGACCTTGCCCCGTGAAGCGCGACTGTGAAAACAAATTAGGATTCGGCGAGGTCTGTGTAATTTCCGCGCGTGTTCCCGTTTCCTGCATCAGGATGAGTCGGCCGGTAATTTGGGGCCGTTCAACAAATTGCCTGACGAGTCATCGAGAGACCCTGCTCATATTGGATAGCTATATACTTATTCGCAATAAAGATCGTTAAATAAATGTGATTAAAAATTCTTTAATGTACGTTTGATTTCGAAGAGAAGCTAACGAACTAAAATATAAACGTTTTTAGCATGGAATTTCGAATCTATACCAATATTATAAAGCTGAAGAGTTTGTTTGTTTGAACGCGCTAATCTCAGGAACTACTGGTCCGATTTGAAAAATTCTTTCAGTGTTAGATAGCTCATTTATTGAGGAAGGCTATAGGCTATATAACATCACGCTAAACTATATAAAATCGTTTTTTTCCCTTTTGAGAGCTTCCGCTGCATGCGCTGCAGAAACGGTTAAAGTTTCGCTAAAATAATGTATGACAGAATTGTTCCCCTTTAAAAGATCTTAAAAAAGTCCGCGACAGCATATGTCTATATGTTAAGGTGGGCTCACTATAACGTTTTTTATGCTAACCAAATTTGTTCTAAAATAAAGCACTATTTGTGAACTATTCCACTCGGACGAAGTCGCAGGCAAAAGCTAGTAATAAATAAGACTCTATCTATCAGAAATGTAGGAATTTGAAATTTCAATGCGATACTTAATGTCTCCGCATAACACGATGCTCTGCAACGACTGTAGTCTACAATTGAGAGGTCCAATAAAATTCTATCTGATTTGTAAGATGAAGTTTGTTAATTTGTATTTCATTACTTTTGTACATCGAAAAATAAATGTTCCCTCTAAATTCTCACATTACCAAAGATCGTTTTTAATTCAGTGAATAAGTATGTCCGTTATTTATAATGAATCGAAGAGAAATGTCGATCTAAATAGGTTTTCAGTGTCTCTTGGGTATTTTTTTAATGTATGTGTTTGTGTATGTATACAACGTTTCCAATGTAGGCGTGACCTTTGTAACATAATGTATAGGTAATTGCTTTTTATTCAAACTCCCCTCTGTGACCTCAATGATCATTGGAGGGGCGTTCTTTGACATATCGGAAGCACATATCAGCAACATTCCGAATGCATTGGGTACCTACTAAAAAAATATTTGAAAAAATCCTTAAACATTAATTAGTTAGATATTAATTAACATACATCCTACAGCTTTCAACTTAGCTCACGATACAGTCGAGAATCTATCTTTTGTAAGAGAAAAAGTATTGTAAGTGTTGTAAATTCGATAAAAACGCTTCATATTTTGTTGTTTAAGACGCTGTAGCAGTATAAAACACCATTTGATGGCGAGGCTCAATTGCCTATTTTAAGGTATGAGACGTTATCGCCATACCGACAGACACAGCTCACTGAGTTTCGCGCCTGATCTTCTCAGTGGGTCGCGTTTCCGATCCGGTGGTAGATTCTGCGAAGCACGACTCTTACTAGGGTTCGTGTTAGCCGTTAACGTCGTCAGGTTTGAGCCCCGTGAGCTCACCTACTAGTTAAGGTTACGCTGAAATAGACTCTCAAGGCTCTCAGCTTAGGTAGGAAAAAAAAATGTGCCATACTTTTTATTTTTAGACTTACGAAATAAAAAATGTATTAATTTTTTGTTATCTATTCAATTTTCTTTACGTATCTACTGTTTAGTACCTAATATAAAACCAAACACATTTACGATTATATTCAATGAAAGTAGTTGAATTTGGTATGTTGACGCACAATCTTTTCATAGGTACGCGCGTTGGCGTGACCGCAGAAAGGTATGGCTTTTCAAACGGTCAGTTTTGGAATGCTTTGATCATTCGTTTCGTTCATTGTTTGAATTAGAGATTAACTCGTTTACTGCATCGGATGCGTCTTTGGTAGACGTCAGGGAATTTTTTAAATGATTCTATGAAATATCTGGTTTAGTAAGTGTAAGTGATGCTATTTAAGTATAGATTCACAAAAATCATTTATTTATTTGTTTCAAATCTTTTTTTCTGACTATGAATTGGCAGACGAGAATGCGGCTCACATAATATTGAGTGGTTAAAGTGGCTCATGGACATATGCAATGCTAGAGCCACAGCCAAGTATCATCATAGTATCAAGCAAGCTCTCGTAATAATATGAGAAATCGCACCTACGAAATTAAGAATAACTCATATGCTTTCAATTTTAATATTATTATATAACCGCGAGGTTTACAGTTTAGTGAGTACACCAGTACTCAATGCTCAGCGCTCCCACATACGTATTTCACGCATACGGAGCTGCGTGTTGTGCGTCTGTGTGTTTTTAGTCGCGCAAAGTAATTAAAAAAAATTGCATTTTTTTCGCCTAACTATGCTGATAGCCTTAAGAGGCTATTTCAGTTTCACCTTATCGTGTAGGTGAGCTCACGGGGACGAAAGAGCAATAGTAGGTACTGATTCCTAATTCTCCACAATTTATTTCCAAACATTAATTATCAATAATTGCAGCCCTGTCCTATACAAAATCACTTTACTCGAAAAGTGCCATATATTATGGGTCAACAATATGGAAAACAATGAAACGTTATCTATTCAAAACTTATTCGTTTACAAGACCCACAGAATTTCATTGAGAACATCGTTGAGTTATTATAATTAAAAGTTTCGTTTACCTAACTTTAAGTACAAGATCAATTTTTTTTTGCGGAGATGGGTGGACGAGCTCACAGCCCACCTGGTGTTAAGTGGTTACTGGAGCCCATAGACATCGACAACGTGAATGCGCCACCCACCCTGAGATATAAGTTCTAAGATCTCAAGTATAGTTACAACGGCTGCTCCACCCTTCAAACCGAAACGAATTACTGCTTCACGGTAGAAATAGGCAGGGTGGTGGTACCCACCCGTGCGGACTCACAAGAGGTCCTACCACCAGTAAAAATGTTCGTATGATAAATTCAAATGATCAATTCGTAAATGTTTCTTCTACGAGTTCAGACGTATCACGAGAGGAATAAAACGTGGGGCGTTCGCTTGCGGTGAGTCAGCCGGAGGCACAAATTGGTGCTAATTTCAGATCTGGACGCACGTCACCACTCAATTGAGGAATGTGTCACTTCATGTGAAGTACAAGGGCCGTGTGAGAATCAAAACAGTTATTCCCTTAAATGTTAAAGACAGAAGATAAACTAATCATTGGTGTTAGAGGGTCTTGTGACCTTGCACGGTTAGGTGTAGTCATTGTATAGAACTAAGACTCATGTCTCAAGGTGAGTGATGGCATTTAGGTTGTTGATGTCTTGGACTCCGGTAGCCACTTAACATTAGGAGAACTGTGAGCCCGTTCACACGTGTAATCAATAAATAAAATAAAGAACGAGTCGAGTTTCTTGTATCTATACTACCCACTGAGTTTCGAGCCGGATCTTCTCAGTGGGTCGCTATTCCGATCAGGTAGTAGATTCAGCGAAGCACTGCTCTTGCTAGGGTTAGTGTTAGCAATTCTCTCAGGTTGAGCCCGTGAGCTCACCTACCGGTCCGCGTGACGTTGGAATAGTCCCTTAGGCTACCAACGATTAGGTAAGAAAAAAATCTACACTACCTGAGTTACGAGTTTTCGGTGGTACTCACGCCAATATTAATATGTTTGGCTGCTTGGTTATTTGCAAAGAATGGTTCGTACAGCGCGGACTACTCGTAGGTATCTTCAGAGGAAAAAAAATTGAGAATCTACTTACTCATTTTGAATGCCTAATACCAAAATTTAATTCATTAGTAAAGGTAGGTACTTTTTAAATATTGAATGTTAAGAGATGAGGCAATTATCAGACGTAGTTCTTTGAGCAAGGAAGATAATTTTTGGCAGCGACTACGCTGTTCTCCTGGTGAAGCTTTAGATAGGACTTGACGATTGGCAACAAAAAAAAATTTAACTAATCGGATAATAACTGGTAGCCCTAAAGAATTTAAATTGCATTAGACGCACCGGTAAACACAGGAGACTTACACTTTGATCGTATTATGTAGAAATTTACATATTCAATCAGTGCAGAGACATAAATAATAAATAATAAAAATATAGTATTTTAAGTTGTATAGATGATCAGATAATCTCACGGCTCGGCGGGTGTTAGGTTGCTATCGAGACCAATTGACTTCGAAGTTTCGAAATCTTATTTGCATTAGACGCCTTAGTGCCTTTTTTTATTGTTTAGATGGGTCGACGAGCTCACAGCCCACCTGGTGTGTGTTAAGTGGTTACTGGAGGCCATAGACATCTACGACTTAAATGCGCCATCCAACTTGAGATATAATTTCTAAAGTCTCAGTATAGTTACAACGTCTGCTCCATCCTTCAAACCGAAACGCATTAACTGCTTCACGGCAGAAATAGGCATGGTGGTGGTACCTACCCGTGCGGACTCACAAGAGGTCTTACCACCAGTAACCAGTGGCTGCTGCCGCCACGTGCTTAAAGGATTAATGCAAATAAATACTTCCTCCTTCTCAAAGCAATTCGTCAATACGATGACCAAAAAACATCGTCTGTGACCACAAAAAATTAAAAAGTTCTAATAACGCCTTCGCGTTTGTCTTATAAGTTCTCGACGGGTGAACTGTGCACTTTCTACTAGATTATCAGCTACTTCACATATCGTTCACGCATTTTCATCACATACATTCGAGAAACAGATTTTCAGATCAGGCAAGGAAGAACAATTTGCGCTAGTGTGTAAATTGTTTGAAAGCAATTTTTTTTGAAACTAAAAGCCCTAAAAACAGAGAAAGTACTGGGTTTTATGTCTAGATTGACGGGAAATCTTTCATTAATTTACAGCGAACTTAAAGTATTAGTAAATGTAGACATAGATAATCTGATTACTATTTTAAGCAAAATCATCATCAATCAAACATTAGTAGCAATACGGAAAGAAATTTTACGATTTGAGCATTCAAATTAATTTATTGGGTAGATAATTTTCAACAAGTTTATTAATGGGATTTCAAGATAGAATAAGATCATATTTGTTCCTATACACTACTAGATTAGCGGGAGCTATAGATAGCTAAATACAAAGTCAACAAACACCTCGACTTATTTAGAAGCAAAGTTCCTATTGTGTCAAACTATGGTCGTTTTTATTTCCAGCACGGTCATTATCATCAACGGCTCCTAAATGTACACCATATGTAGATACAGCTAACCAGTACGGCCATTGTATTTTTATCGAGATCCCGTGACATATTCGGTCACGTAACCTAGATCAGCATCTGTATTGGATGCTATTTTAAGGATTCACCGTCGACGCAAAACCATTTTATATGATCGTCATTCAGGACCGAAAACTTTGGCTATTCTTATACAAAAATTCTTCATGCTTTCCATGTTCCCAAACGTTTATTAGTTCCGCACTTGTTTGTATCATTTTGACTAATTTTATGTAAATTAAAATTAAAGACTTTTCTATTTTGCTCGCAGTGGGTCGCGATTCCTATCCTCTGACCCTAGAAACTGTTAGTAAGTCTCTCAGGTTGAGCCCGTAAGCTCACTTACCAGTCCACGCGTAGTTGGAATATCCTCATAGGTGATTAACGATTAGGTTGAAGAAAAAACTGTTTTGCACTAATAGGAATAATTATGATATTCAATTGATATGTGAAAATTAGTACGATATATTAGTAATCAATAGATTAATCTGCAATATCTACAAATCGTTACATTCTATTGGGATTATTTAGGCACTTTAGGCAATGTTGAAAATAGTACTTCATTATTCTATTACTATTCTAAACTATATAATAAGCTTCAACAGATTAACGCAAATTAGGAGATTACATAAATAATCTACTGTTGGCGTTATGAGTTTTTTGTTAGATGTGTATGTCGTTTTTTGTTAGAGTAATACTCTATCTTCAGGTTTCAAACGTTTCTCGTGTGACAGAATGTCAATCTATTTTGAGAATTAAGTCGAATTCCATTCTAGTATATCGATTCTGTATTTTCACCCTAGTTTGAGGGTAAATTTTACCGAAGTGTGTCTATAGTCCTAGAGCATATTGTGTAGCCCAAGCACTATAATATACTTTAAAACATCAGGTTCTTAGTTCTAACGTGTTAAACCTTATTTCCGAAGTTTGATTTTACTGTGCAGTTTAATTTTACCTGATGTAGTAAAACTAAAGTCTACAGTAAAATCAAACTTCAAAATAAATAAATAAATAAAACTAACAAATGAAAACCGTGTCCATCCACAATGTCTCTAGTAATATCAGCGGTAAAACTACACGACATACAAAAAAACAAAAGAGGTATTGTTATAGTGTGGGGAAAATTGTATAAAGCGGGTTAATAATGGTGATTATAACCCACATTATTTTTGTCATAATAACTTTGTTCCCAACAAAAACTAAAAATTGGCCAATTAAAAAATATATTTTCACACTACCATAGTACCGTTTTGAAGAAAGCATTTAAGTCGTACTCAGGCGGGTATTTTAAACTTTTCTGGTTCGAGATACTGTTCGAGATACTTTTTGTGAAGTCGAATTGAAGAATTTTATAAAATTCCCATAACTATAATTGGTCAGTACAGTTTCCATCGGGCACAAAAACTAGTATTTCTTCGGTCTTGATAGCCTGATTGATAACTTGATTATTAAAAAATATATATAATACAACTTGTAAAATTAATTACATTTTATTTAAATATGAGTGAACGAGCTTACGGATCTCCAACGTCAAATGCCGCAACCCTGCTTGACACATGAGTCCTAAGTTTCAATTCAATAGTACGACTGCCCCTCCTTAAAGCATTGCATTACTCTTTCGCGATATATCGACTTTTCGCATTAAAAGTGTACAAGTTCCAAAAATATTCGAAATTGAGTTAATATGCGGAAACATTTGGTATCATCACCAGTATTTTTCTAATAAATACTGTCAAAAGAGCGTAGTTTAGTTTTAGTTTTTTTTTTTCCTTATGTTTTGACTACTATTAACAAAATTAATACATAATTTTATCTTTCTTTTAAAAGACATATAATGTAAATATCACGTGTTAAACCTTTAAAACACTCTCCTGTAAAATTAGTAAGTTTTGAGATTATACAGTTTTAATGCGAGAAGGCGATATAAGCACTCTCGTACCTACTATCGTAGCTATCAGCGCGAGCTCACATGATGCCTTACTACCAGCAAATACCACTATTAACACACGATGTAATCTAAGGATGTGGACATATCGAGAGGTGAAAGGCTCTGTTTAAGCGAAATTTTTGCAACTTTACAGGAGAGCCATTCGAAGAACAAAATTAGAAAAAAAATATCATAAAAAAAAACTTCTTAAGCAATAGCTGAAGCATTTAAATAATAATGAAGTAAACTTAACTGAAGCTCAATTAAAACATCGAACTGTTGATGCTAATACCGAATAAAACGCATCTTTAATAACAAAGACTAAGACAGAAAGATAAATAGATAAGATAAAAAAGGATACAAAACAAAATGCAGTGATATAATTTTTCCAAATTTCAAACTTTAAATCGGTCTCCCGTAAAGTTGCAAAAATGTAGCTCAAACCAAACAGCCTTTCATAATCTTTGCTAACGAGAAAATGAAATTAAAACCGTTTCAAGCATCAGATTAAAGTACTATTGAAGGACCTCAAGAACAAAGGTCTGGTACGTACATCAGTTGCGTCATGCCATATGGTATATGTATATTGACTCTGACGACACATGTAACATGAGATATTTAGCATCTGTTGTTTTGTTATCTCGTGTACATCAAATGTGTTGGTGTGGTTGTGGTGATTTTTAGTTTGCCTACGTTTTTTTTATCTTTTCATTATTTCGTTTACTAGAAATCAAAATATGAAATGTTATGTATGATGAACGTATTGAAAAATAGACAATGTCTTATTCTGTTTTAGAATTTCAACACAAAATCGATAGTATGAAATATAAAAAAAAAATAACCGGGACAAAACATGTACTATACTGAGACCTTAGAACTATATCTCAAGGTGTGTGGCGCATTTACATTGTGGATGTCTATGGGCTCCGGTAACCACTTAACACCAGATGGGCTGTGAGATCGTCCACCCATCTAAGCAATAAAAAAAAAACATTCTTGTTGTTCCTGATCTAAAGCATTTTGTTTATCAAAAATGCAAAGGTATTTCGGATCAGATCACTGAGAAGACTAGCCGAGAGTAGGTTTCTCAGTGATAAACCGTCCGTATTGTTTATTATCTATCTATCTATCTCTTAGGTTTATGGCGTTTCCTTTTAGATTTCGCCAATGTCAAGTGTATTTAATACTCTGCTTTCTATAGCGGGCTTCGTGAACGAGCAAGGTCATATTGTTTATTAACACAGTTTATTAGTACAGCAAATACAATTATTAAAAATGTCATTGACTTTACTACCTATACGTTTGAGTATTCAAGTACGGTCGCGTACAAAGATGGTCGGTCCACTGGCCCATAACTTGTCCAATTTCACTACAACCATTTTGGTGTGTTTGCATTTGTACCGTTAACTTAACGTTTCGCATTAGCGAATCGGATTTGAATGTTATTATTTACGCATTGCGAGAGCCGTCTGCGGGCTTGTGGATTTGTTACGAAATAAACTTTTACATGTGACGTAAGAGTCAGAAATGAAAAATATGAAATGTTTTTGAAGTTATACTTCTTTAGGCGCGTTATGAAAAATTTATGATAGTGAAATTTTACGATGCGCGCGCACCGTGACACAAAATTAACAGAATGAAGTTGCCCACTAAATCGCTCATTACTACAATACGATCGACGTAACTTGGCGAGTAACTGAATATAGCCGCAGGTGAACTTTCCGAACCGTACCGAGAATTACCGAATTTATACGATGTCAAGAAAAGGGATGTCCAGTATGCGTGTTCAAGGATGTTGTTTAATCGATTTTTTTTCAAATTGATTAAAATTTAAATTAAAAAAAAAAGAAAATTAATAAAAATAAAGTATAACTTGTTACGCGCATACATAAGTACACATCCCCTTTTTTTATTGTTTTAAGTAGACAGACGAGAAAGCGAAAAGCAACCGGCCTTCATGTAATCAGCAGTGTACATGCAACAAGATGATGCAACTGAAAGTTATTTTGTAAAAATGTGAATTATGGAAGCAAACATTTGGACACCCCTTACGTGACAATGATTTGGTACACGACAGCTAATCTTTTCGTTTCATTCTCAAGTACAATAAGTATGCCTAGCGTGACAAATTTCATTAAAACAAAAAGTCATCAAGGTGAGACTACAAAAAATTGGAACTGTAAAAATCAGCTAAATGCAAACTTTTAGTGTGGCCAAAATAAGTGATTCATTAAATTTTATAATACATATTGATGTTACATCAATTATGTTAGCCACTTGTGAATGGCATTGTGATTGCTTTTTAGTTTAACGTCCGAATTATTTACTTTCATTTAATTTGTTTATAGATAAAATAATAAAGTAAATGTCTCATAAGAATAGTGGTGGGACATAGATAAGGATATTTAAACAAGATAAGCTTGGATCTGTACGAATTCGTAACAACGGCACTTGGTTCGGATCGAATCATCGGGCCACGGAGTAATGACAAACACTCGGTGAAGGTTCATTTGTAGTTTTTTTTTCCTATGCTGATAGCCTTGATAGGCTATATCAGCGTTACCCTAGCGTGTAGGTGAGCTCTTGGGCCTCAAACCGGAGGTGTTGCTAATACTGGCCCTAGCAAGAGCAGTGCTTCGCAGAGTCTACCATCGGATCGAAAACGCGACCCACTGAGAATATCCGACGAGAAACTTAGTGGGCTGTGTCTATGGGTTAATTTACTCACCGAGCCCTTCGTCCCAAGCGACGGGTTCGGCGAGAACGGTGATCGAGAGGATCCGTGATGACGTGTTTAGGGCGACATCGACTGTTTACCATCCGGTCCACAGGATCGGGTACGAAATTTCCGGCGCCACGTCAAGAGGGTTTTCGTGTTGTGTCGCCTTATCAAAGTGGTGCATTGATGCCAACTGTATACACTTACTGATTGATGTCGTTATCCTCAAGGCGTGCTCGTTTTAAGTTAATTAACATTAATTTTAAATGATAATAATCTATCTAAGAATATACTGGTTTGCAATGCTACCTTAAGCTACTTATATTTGCCGCATCACGAGAAACGATGATAGGAGGTGATCTCGACCCACACGAGGTACCACTTAATTCCTCATTGATGTTATACTAATGCCATAGATACTTCGAAGTCTATCTACACAGATGTACCTTATAAAGTACATACTTCAACAAAATATAAGCATTGTAAAAAGAACGAACCTTTTCTCACATTCTCAAAGATGTGAACGTTCGCCTTATAATCTCAGCATGTCCATATAAATATGTTGTGTGGGATTCTCATTTGACCTCGTATGTCCTAACAAGGCGTATGCAGTAGGCAGTAAAACGGATGCTCTTAAGATTTACGACAAGAAACTCTGGTTTCGACAACGCTGTTTTCGCTCTAAGTAAAATTTAAACATAGGCATTACTAGTGAATGACACAAGTTTTAGCATTGGTGTCACAAGATTTAATACATATTTTTATTGGCTTGGAATGATAAACAGATGGCTCATCTGGTGAACGAATGAAGGAGCCGATAGACATCACAAACTAAAGGCTTTACACCTTGAAGCATGAAGTAGTGGTGGTATGATTGCTTTTTTTTTCTTCTTTTTTTTTCCTACTTAAGCTGATGGTCTAGAGAGACCATATCAGCGTCACCGGGCTAGTAGGTGAGCTCGCGGGGCTCAATCCTGACGATGTTGCTAACACGAACACTATCAAGAGCTGTGCTTCGCAGAATTTACCACCAGATCGGAAACGCGACCCACTGTCGCACCCGACACTGGCCCCCGCGACCCACACGGCTGTGTCTGTAGGTACTAGGTTTTGAACGAAAGCGTAGTTCCACGTTATGGATACTCCAACTCTTTTAACTAATATGCTACGAACGCTTCAGTGTGCGATAAATTTCCTTTCTGATCTTCTCGATCCAATCTCGAAGCTTTAATGCACTTCAAGCACTGGTCTTCATTTCCGATGAATTCGTCGAATCTGAAAAAGTTCGACGTGCAACTTTACCTACAGACACACAGAAATTTTCTAGTTTCTTGCCGCGTCTTCTGAGAGGGTCGCAATTCCGATTTAGAGGAAGATTCAGCGAAGAACTGCTCTTGCTAGGGTAAAGTTTAGAAAGTTTTCTCCGGCTGGGCTGCGTAAGTTCGCTCAACAGTTAAGATGAAGGTAGAATAGCGCCTCGAGATTTCTAGCAGATAGGTAAGGAGGACAAAAAAACTATGCGATCAAAATAAAAACCGGAATACTGACCTTTGTTTGTGAAATGTTAATTATTTGTTTCAACCTTCCAGTTAAGTTGGCAATTGCATAAAACTGATTTAATTTAATAGATTAATGTTTATTTAAGGTAAGCAAAAGGTTAATTTGATTATTATTTTAATAATCATAGAAAAAGTCTTCTTTTTTTTACTTATCGTTAAGTAAGTCTCGGCGGTAGATGACGTACCATTTAGTCTGTAGTACTTCTAAGAAACGAATGGAGACACCATGTCTCTTTTTAAGACGAATAAAATATGTTATTATATGTTTTACTACAGAACTATAATCATCTCTGCACTAAACATTTTTATTTATTAGTTTTTATTGACGACAAAGAAACATCACAATAGTGATTTTAAATAAAGCAGCGATCATAAATTTGTTGACCACAATTATATAAGTAAAAGACGGCTCGGATGACCAAAATGGTCATAAATTAACTTATAGAAAGCCAAGAGCCAGCGAACGTTTAGATTATAAATCTACCGAGGCTCTGACATTTTCTAAATAGTTGACATTTCACAGTGAATGGGTGCCCCCGGGGAAGTGACTGGAAGAATATATTGCTTTATTACACTGCAGACGCGATTAGTTGGGTGTAGCATTAACTGTCATAGAACATAATATATATTTGACAGAAGCTTGAATCGCGCTAAAAACATTTTCAAAATTAATTTTGATTGATTCTGTGGTGTAGTGGTTAGTGCCCTTGACCATTGCGCCGAGGGTCATGGGTTCGATTCCCACATCGGGCAAACATTCGTCTGATGAACATGTTTGTTTGCTCTTTGTCTGGGTGTTTATTATTTATATATTTAAACCTATATAAGTGTGGTTGTCGGTCTTTGATACCCATAACACAGGGAATTCTAATTTGGGGTCGGATGACCGTGCGTTGTTCCCAGATTTTTATTTATTTATTATTATTATTTATATGTACAAGTTCCGAACAATTCGTACCGTTGTAGCGTTGGTATACCGAGTAATTTCACGCGCTCTGTGGAAGACCATCCCTTCATCATTTCCTCCTAACGGGGAGTCGAGCAATTGGAAGCCACAATGTATGTAGGAAGATACGATACATCGTAAATAGTAATGGATATCGGTATTATGGATAGTTCGTAATTACGACCATTGTATTTTTTTTTTTATAAATCTGTAACGTATTTCATTTATTAACATTTTAGCGTGTTAGTTGTGCTTTTGGTAATTATTATTTTGTACTAGCTGACCCGGAAAACTTCGTAGTGCCCCAATGGATAAATAAAATACCTAAACTTTTGTATAAAATAAATTTAAATCAAACAAGAGGAATCCGTCCGACGGAGGACACATCAAAGGAAAAAGAAAATTGTTATTTTTATTTAATACCGAGAATTTTCATATTTATTGTAAGTTTTAAACCTTCTCTGGACTTCCACAAATTGTTCAAGACCAAAATTAGCCAAATCGGTCCAGCCGTTCTCGACTTTTAGCGAGACTAACGAACAACAATTCATTTTTATATATATAGAAGAAGAAGATAGAAGATAGATAGATGTCAGACAGAGTAAGTTCAGACAAAGATAAGTTAAGATATACTCTATTTATTTATTATTAGATACGGTACACTTGCTCAGCACTGAATTACGAGGTTCTTATACAATATATAATGCGATTATATAGGTTGACGAGTTATGTGCGACTGTCTCTTACTTCATATTAACATTGCAACCTCACTACACATGCATGATAAGCTAACTTCAGCCGTGACAAACATTTAAGTAAATAGCAATTAATTTTATCGTAATTGTCTCGACATTGAAGGTGGGTGGGATATTCGCGTTGACCCCTGCTGATAATAGGTCAAATCATATCGCGTGTATTCGTGTATTATTGTATCAGCTGTAAAATACAACATAGAATTTTTACATTTACATATTTAATTCATACTGAATTACCAACATAAAATATTGGCATCAAGAATTCAGGTTTTAACTGGTGGTAGGACCTCTTGTGAGTCCGCGCGGGTAGGTACCACCACCATGCCTGTTTCTGCCGTGAAGCAGTAATGCGTTTCGGTTTGAGGGGTGGGGCAGCCGTTGTAACTATACTTGAGACCTTAGAACTTATATCTCGAGGTGGTTGGCGCATTGACGTAATAGATATCTATGGGCTCCACTAACCATTTAACACCAGGTAGGTTGTGAGCTCGTCCACCCATCAGAGCAATTAAAAAAAAGAAAAGGTTTTGGGTCGATTTTTGTTTAAAGTGTACAATTTCAATGGTACTTCCTGGGTTTTGAGGGACAACCGTCTGAACATCATTGCCCCGACAAGGTTAATGCGAGTCGTGAGCATTATTAACCCTTTTAGTGCTGAGCTTGTTTTCACATAATTTTCAGAAAGTGCTAAAGGAATTTTGAAAAAAGCATTACCTCAAAAACAACCATGAACTTAAAAAAATACAAAAATCTATGCTAATTTGTCAGCAAAATAATTTAAAATGGTTATGCATTTTATAAAAATGTTATTAACTTATTGAAAACGCGCTCTAAGGACATGTCCAAAAATACAAAATCGATGCTAAATTCACAGTAAAATAATTTTAAATGGTTATTTATAAGTGTTATTAACATATTATTAAAAACGTTATACTAAATGCGCGCCTTAAGACACGTCCATGCAGGTCGATACTTAATGCCTATAATCAAACTGCGCCATAGTCGGTATTCCGACGCTCAGCACTTTATAGGCATTAATAGAGTCGATATATCGAAGTTTCGCACTCAAAGGGTTAAAACAGTAGGATATACTTTTATATATGTCTACTGGTGGTAGGACCTCTTGTGAGTCCGCACGGATAGGTACCACCGTCCTGCCTATTTCTGCCGTGAAGCAGTAATGCGTTTCGGTTTGAAAGGTGGGGCAGCCGTTGTAACTATACTGAGACCTTAGAACTTATATCTCAAGGTGGGTGGCGCATTTACGTTGTGCATGTCTATGGGCTCCGGTAACCCCTTAATACCAGGTGGGCTGTGAGCTCGTCCACCCATCTAAGCTATAATAATATATACATATATATTTTTATGTTCATTACGTACGTCTTAAAATTACGGGCACATCGCCGACTGTTTCGAATAAATAAAAACTTCAGTTCTATTCGATAAGAACCACTCAACCGGATGGAGAATACAGTAAGTGCCAGAGATTATATACAGCAGATTATTTTGAATCTTATATTTTAAGTTAAAGAATTAACATATTTTAATTTTTATGATAATCGTGAGCGTCAAGCAAACGGACTATAGATTAAGTCCTACACATATCCGAGTACCGTTAGAATCTTTAACCATTTATCAGGTTTACGATTCGGCTTTGTGTTAGCCGCTACGTCTCCTTTTATGGTCCGCTAATGAAGCTTCAAGGTCCAAAATCCAGTTTGGAAGTTTCTTGGAAGTGCGTTCCGAGCATCGAATCTCTGTATGCTAAGACTTTGCTGTCCTTTTCACGCATACTATAAAGGAGAGAGCAGGATAAAAAATCTGAAGAGATCACACGTTAAGCTCAGATTTTTTGGGTATTTTATGGTCGAAGAATATAAAAAAAAATAATGAAATGGATACAGATTGTCTGATCGGCGAACTGGTTAAAGACACTTTTGGTTTCATTTTAAATTTCCAAAATACTTTACATCTTTTGCTGTGTTTGGGCAGATGAGCTCACTGTTCAAGTGTTGTTAAGTGGTTATGAGAGTCTATTGGTGAGGTCTACTAATTGTTTCTGTAATAACGGTTTCTGTACTAAATAGAGATAGACAAGACGGTGGTAGGTACGTACTACTGACCTACCTACCTCCAGTATATGAGACAATAAAATCGTGAATTATATATATTCATAATTCTTTTTTTTTAATTATGTTTGAGGAATAATTACTGTAATAAACATGACATAAACTTAAGATACATCTCGTCGGGTATTAAATTCTATTACCGACCATGTTTAATTCAGATTTCCAATACTGGCCATAAATTTTTGGATTTATTTTGAACAAGGAACTTTCACTCCGTCTTAAAAAAAATAGTTAATCGATTTATTCAATTTTGAAAAGTCTAGCGTACGAAAAAGAAATACAGTTTTTGTTTACAATGGCCGGCTTTATTAGGATTTGTGTATACAGTAAGCAATGTCAGCATTATATTCTATGTAACGTATAATGTTGGAAGTATGTATGTAAATTTCTGTGAACTATACCTATGTGCACTACAATTTGGATCAAATAACCGATGACGACATACCGTCTTAAAACCAACACAGCATGTATTCTTATTTCTCAGAACGATAACAAAATTATTTATATTATTACAGTTACGTTTTAATATTATAACAATACAATATTGAGGTTATGTAACTATTATTATTACGCTGTTTACCTTATTTACATTGAGAGTACCTACGTGCAAATTGCATCAAATTGATTTCGGAATTTGATTCCAACTAACTATAGTTTTTTTTTTCGGTTTCACTTGGGACACGCGCTAAACTATTGTACTTAGTTTTTCCATATCGTACAAAACAAAAAAGGGCTTTGTGATTTGTGTGTATTAAAACAGATTAGGATTAGATATACATAATATATATGTAGCTATATTAATAAACAAACAGTCGGACATAAATTATACACTATAATTTGGCCTGATTGTAACTGTATTGGAAGTAGAGACTGATAATAATGCTTAATGCATGTTTAAATATATAAATAATGGATTTTAATCACGTCAGCACACGATAATTTTGTTGAGACGGACTCAGAAGATTCTTTTTTTATTATTATTATTAAGTCGCGGGCGGAGTCTTCATAAAAGCAGTGTTATTTATATCTACGACTGGCGAATGCTGAAGAAAACGAAGTTATCTTAAAAACTATAATAAATAGCATTTATAAATTGATGTTGTATTATTAAGGAGTTTATGCAATCGCAACGCGCCAAATTGTTTCAATGATCGCTTTAATTAAGTGATTCGCAGTTCAACAGAGCGAGCGATAATCAAGTTCGTCTGGTGGGTGAACTTTGTTTTGTCCGTTTTGTCTTTCGCAAGTATCAATTGAGCAATTAGCGTGCACGTTTAAGTATTTATGGCGGAGAAAAGAAAAAAAATAAAACTTGAATTTATGTACATTGTACACTGTGACGAGACTGTGAAGAATTATTTTCCACAAGGGCTCCGGCTTCGCCCGGGTCCTTAATAAAAAATTCAACGATACTTGACGTTGTTTTATTTTTTTAAATGAAAGAACACTTATTGCGGCGTAACTATAATAGTTAGACATATGCTGTCGCAACACTTTTTGTAAATAATAATGTGTTCTACAAAGACGTAGTACATTATTTTATCGTAGTACATATAGTAGTACATTATTTATTATTTTATAGTACATCAATGGTTTTCGCAGGGCACGCGATGTAAAAAATATTTTAGGTAATTTTTTTACAGCTTGGGTTACATTATTGGAGTTTTAGTAAGGATCCCTAATTTTTTTCAAAAAATATTATAACTTATGTCACTCAGGAATAGTGTAGCTTTTAAGCAGTTTCAAATCGGTTCTGTACTTTCGGAGTCTATTTAATACAAACAAACAAACAAACCTTTCCTCTTTATAATATTAGTATAGATTAACGTTTTATTTAGCTACTTCGGCGCACAGTGTTGATATTATGGGCGTAATGTAAGCGGCTCATTATTTTTGCCGCGAAGCCCATAGGCGTTCCCGGTTTATAACAATTGATACTATATATACTATGTACAATTGATACTATATATACTATATATACTACTATATATACATACTATGGCCTTATGTTTTAAGGTTCAGTAACCATTTAATTGCGAATGAATTTCAAGTCACCCATTAATGCAATGAAAAAATTAAACAAATAGTATTTTCACATTCACATTAAAAAATAGTCGTACTTACACATAGATATTATTATGTGGTCGACAATCGACCGTGTCTATTTAAATATTCGAAACGTCAAAAATAATATAATGACACAACAAAAAACGCGAAATTTAATAAAGAAATATATAAAGGGTTGTCATGGTTATTTATCTTTATTAGAATATATAATCTATATATTAATACGTGAAGCAAATACTTTGTACCCCTTTTTACGAAAATTGCGCGGACGAAGGAGTATGAAATTTCCCACATTTATAGAGAATATAGTGAATTTGTTTAAATTATGCACTAATAATATATATGTACATTAAATCAATAAAAAAAACGTTACACACACTACTATTTATTTGACACACACACACATTTAAATACTCTTTGTTTATGTCAAACTTTTGTTATTGCTTATAGTCTGTGGTCAAATTGAGAATAGGTTAATATTGTTTATCATTAATATTACTTGTCTATATTGTAGTCTTGGCGAAATCTGTGATTAATGAAGTATAATAAATAGTCATTGACAATAGAAGCATAATAATGTTCAAACTTATCATTTCAATTAATTATAGTCGAATTTCGACTACCGTGGGACCGCTAGTGTACATAATTTGTCGTCGCTGTAGTTCAATTTTCCATTACGGAATCGAGTTGGGTTTCTAGATAGCAATGTATGTTGTAAAGTGCATTAACCCGGGGTGGAGCGGATCGGAGAGGCTTTATTGATCCGCGGAGAACCGCAACTCCGGTTTACCCCAGTAACCCCGTCCAATTGGCGCCTCGGCTTCTCTGCAAGCCGTCGTTTGAATCACCGTTATATCCAGGAAATGTAGTCACAGAATATTTTTATCCGGCTATATATTACCTAGACGTTAACCGAGATAAAATATTGAGTCGTTTGCTACATTGTAAAATATCTTTTTAATTGCGTCAAAAAGTGAGTGAGGTCACGACACACCCGGTGTTAAATGGTTATCGCAGCCCGTAGACATCAAAAACATAATGTCACCACCGACCTTGAGACATGAGTTCTAAGTGTTTACAGTGCAACGGTTGCCTTACCCTTTAAACTAAAAGCACCGTTGAAAAAAGCAGAGCGGTGGGAGCTATCCGCGCGGACCACAGAGCGCGGACTTACCAGACGTCCTTCCACTAGTAACTCCAATGAACGCATTTATACATGTGGATTCGTTTTTCCAAATTTATAAATCTTGAAAAAAGTACATATATTAGTACTCTAAATTAGATTAGGTTAGTTAGTAGTTAGTCTAATTTAGAGTTTTTTATTCTTATATATTTGTTTACTTGTTATACTATGTTCGAAACAATAAAGAAATATATGGCGAATTTAATTCGTGATATCTTAAAAACTGTTCTCGTAACAAACATCACAGCATCTGAAAACTAACGGGATCCGACATCGTGCACACATCGTCCACTCAACCACAAGATTGACTCGAGATAATCTTAATTGTTGCAGCATTATAGATACGTATCTCGTATCTGTTTCACGCTATTATTAACAACCGATGATTCGTTTAAATTGTAAGGCACGAAATCGTTGCGTCATTGTTTCTGTTATTGTACATAAAAACTTGTTCTGGGGCTCACTATTATACATAATATATAATAGTCAGTATTAATCAGTAATAGACCGTAATAGTCAGTTATAATCACTATTATATACAATAGTCAGTACATCATTTGTTTTAGTATTATGGACGTCTTCAAAATAATATAATGAATATAATTAAATGGGACCTCATGAAAAGCACCAGCTATCAAATAAAAAAGAATCATCAAGAAAAACAGTTAAATCTCCTTTTTTTAAGGTGGTTACAGAGGAAAATGAAAAAGCTAACGAAGGGATAATTAATTTAACTAGTGGACCCCCGGTAGTCGAATTTCGACTATAAATAATTGAAATTATAAGTTTGTACACTATTATGATTCTATTGTCGAAGACTTATTATACTTCTATAATCACAGATTTCGCCAAGACTACACTTTAGACAAATATTAATAAAGACAAACAATAACTATTTAATCTATTCTCAATTTCACCACTGACTATAAATCAATAAAAAAAAATTGCCAATAAACAAATAGTATGTATGCATGCGTGTGTGTTTCAAATACATGGTAGTACGTGTAATGTTTTTTTTATTGATTTAATGTATTTTTGATGACATGCATAATTTAAAAAATATATTAGCAATCTGCACTCCTACTCTATATTCTCTATAAGTGTGGGAAATTTCATACTCCTCCGTCCGCGCAATTTTCGTAAAAAGGGTACGAAGTTTTTGCTTCATGTATAAATATATAGATTCCAAACGGACCATACACTAACAGCCCGTGTGACATAATAGCGTCGCGTTTGATTTTAAATTTAGAATTTCATATCAGCCGAGTACCACAAGTCTGCTTATGATAGATCTTTTTTTAAATTTTATTTATTTCGCCGGACGATGTCACTAACCGAGAGCTGTGAATGGGGAAGACGCGAATAGAAGTTCACCGCAGTGGGTGGCTATCTTCTTGTTAAATACTACTAAAAAAATTTTAATAATAGGGTTTGAAGTATGAAATTAGCGTTTTATTGTAATAGGTACTTCGAATCGACATAGAACCTTCATGGTTTGAGATTTTTGAGTGAAACTTTTTTACTCGACTTGCGAAGACTATCTACAAATCTTATTAAAAATACGTCTTGTTAACTTAGTGCCCCTATGAGATTAGTGATTGATTTTTGTGCATTCATAGTTATTATCTTTACGATGATTTAAGGATTATTTCTTTGAATAAATACATATAATCGGTATAAAAAGTAAAATAAGGCTACAAATAAAATCCTGTAAAACATTTTTATGCTTAGAAATTCTAGTTTTAAACCTCACGCTAAAGTTAATGAATATGCAGTAGATAATACATATTATGTAGTTGCATTTAAATGATATTATTTACTTGAAAATCACAACAGAACATGATTTGAGAAGTGTTTCAAAATATGAGTCCATTTAATGCACGTCATCTTCTAA
The DNA here is from genome assembly GCF_030269925.1 of Bombyx mori. Classification (NCBI taxonomy): domain Eukaryota; kingdom Metazoa; phylum Arthropoda; class Insecta; order Lepidoptera; family Bombycidae; genus Bombyx; species Bombyx mori. The sequence goes on along the minus strand of NC_085124.1, from coordinate 11,022,372 downwards.
AGCGAGTATTGTGTTGTTCTAATTGACTTACCCTTTTTTTTAGGTTAACACTATATTTAAAAGAACAGTCGAAGCAATAATTTACGGTTCATTGGCTCGTGTGCCACACTAAAAGGCCCGAAATAGAGACCACTGTTTATATAGTTTTTTGTCGAAAGCAGGTGCGTAGCATGTAGCTGAACTGCAGGTAGGTTGAAGATGGCCTCTTCCTCAATAAATAAAAAAAGATGTGTGGTATCGTGGGACACCCGATAGGAACGAAGTTCCCTATTATAAAAATATTAATTTTAAGTTCTATTCCAGGTATAAAGAAGATAAAACTGGAGGTTTCGCAACAAACCACGGTCATTCGGTAACGTGCGAACTTATTGTGGTACACTTCATTCACGGTTGTTTGCATGAGAGTTAGTGTATTGCGCAAACGAACGCTCTGAGATCGTGGTCAATGAATGATAAAAAATATGTTATTTTTTGTACGTTATTACAAAGTTAAGTCGTACACTGTGTGCATTACTAATTTGTACTTTATTACAAAGTTAAGTCGTACACTGTGTACATTACTAATAAAAATCTTACGTTACGGACGTTTTTTCCCGGTTAGGGTAACCCCTCCGCATCGTCCCATAAGGAACTTCGTTCCAAAAACGTTCAAATAAAACGAAGGCGTAACTTTAACGGCGGAGTGTTAAAAGTCACGAGCAATGAATTTACTTTAATATTTAATTATAGAATAAGTACGTGTATGTGTCGAAACGATAAAGCATTTTCTCCATATTTCATCGGGAATTCTCTCGCTCATTCCCAGAAGCATATAATCTCGAAACTTCTTCTATATCTATACTAATATTATAAAGCTGAAGAGTTTGTTTGTTTGAACGCGCTAACCTAAGGAACTACTGGTCAGATTTCAAAAATTATTTCAGTGTTAGATAGCCCATTTATTGAGGAAGGCTATAGGCTATATAACATCACGCTAAGACCAATACAAGCGGAGCACCAATAAATAATGTTTCAAAATCGGGGTTTTTTTTCCTTTTGAGAGCTTGTTAAAGTTTCGCTAAAATAATGTATGACAGAATTGTTCCCCTTTAAAAGATCTAAAAAAAAGTCCGCGACAGCATATGTCTATATAGGTTGGCTCACTATAACGTTGTTTATGCTAACCAAATTTGTTCTAAAATAAAGCATTATATTTTGTGAACTATTCCAGGCGGACGAAGTCGCGGGCAAAAGCTAGTATATTTATATATTTTTTTACTTCGGTCTTGTTTATTTACATTAATTTATAAGGAAGCGGTAACCTGGTGTCTAAATGGATTCCCGCCTCTGATTAATGACATGGAATACTGTCAGATTATTTTTATAGAGAAGCGTGGAGGATCGCTGGCTATTGGAATTTTATTTAATTGGACGAGTAAAAAAAATATCCTGACAGTTCGTTAGAACCGAAAGCGTTTCCAGATAAGGATAGAAGCATTCAACAAAGAAATGCTTTTAAAATACTGAATAGTAAATTTTGTTTTATTTTGGGACGATGTTTTTTTTTCTGTGTAATTAAAATGAAATACTCACTTATATTTATAACTTATCTTTCAATTCGAAACAGTATTATCCTAAGTAATATAAGTTAGTGAATATTAAAATTTATTGTATAGATGTGGTACTTACTACATATTATTTTACTACATTTTGATTTGATTTTACACACTGTTTGAAAGCCATAACATTAATTCAAATCAGTTTATTTTATTTATTGTTAACATAGGTGTACAAATACAATCATAATTTGCAGCAGTGCTTCTAGTACAAAGAATGCAACAGCTTTACTTCGGATACCAATAGAAAATTATTTAATCTTATACCTTTAAACGAGCAATTCTTGTATATATATAATCTGGATCTCGGAAACGGCTCGAACGATTTTCATAAAATTTAGTATACAGGGGATTTCAGGGGCGATAAATCGATCTAGCTACGATTTATTTTCAGAAAATGTTGTTTTATTCGTGTTTTCAATAATCAACTCTTCCCGACATCTATTGTATTTTTCTTAATTGAGAGCAACTAACCGCTTTAACGACACAACAAGATGGCGTTATCAAAAAAAAAAACCGGTCATAATTACTTATGTACTAAAATCGGCTTTCGATTTTCAATGAGTCTGTCACGTTAATTACTATTCGTAACTTGAAAGTAAAAGTAGATATACGGAGCTGAGTTTGCATAGAACCGCTTTAAAACGAAGCAGAGAGGCGCATTAGCATACTATTAGTACAAGTGGACCATCAAACACGCAGAACACACATCCAAGTTACCGGTTCTTGTGTGTGCTCCAAGCCGATATATGCAATACTTAAAGGCAAACAGTCCAAGGTATTGTAAACATATTGTGATGATGCATCGTGATTTTATATTTGACAAAACTTCAAGGAGTTTGCGTGTATTAAGTGTTTTTTGTTACCTAAAATTTATCTTTACATAATCTATAAATATCTGGAGAATTATTATGACTTATTGTTTATTTGGTTATGTAAATTGTAGGTTCAAAATGATTTTTAAATTCGCGTCCATTTAAGCAAGAAGATGATTCAACTCTTATTAATATTTGTATTATTATTACGGTTTATTAAAATGTTGTTTGTATAATGAAACGAAAGGAATTCACGTGTTTTTTTTCTGAATTCGGTTACGCTGGCAAACGATTCTAAAGTAAAAATCGCCCACAATAAAAACAACGCAAGCACATTGGTAAATTAGCTCACTTCCGTGGGCACTTGTTCATACGAGCTCATATTCCATATATATATTTTTTAACCTATATAATCTTTCGTAGCCCAAGGGACTATTCCAACTTCGCGCGGATTCGTAGGTGAGCTCACGGGCTCATCCTGAGAGAATTGCTAACACTAGCCCTAGCAGTGCTTCGCTGAATCTACTACCGGATCGGAATCGCGGCCCACTGAGAAGATCCGGCGAAAAACTCAGTGGGTTGTGTCTATGGGCTAATATTCCATACTAAGTCTTTATAAAATGTTTATACATAGTAATAGCATTGGTACATATCAAAGTGTTTCGTTGAAGACTATAATAATATAGTTTGTACTCACTCTCGACTTGGCAACCATTTTAAATATGCGTGATACCTGTACCACGCTATAAATACGCAGACTGCCTATAGCTATGAATCCTTTACCTTGAAAAGGGAAACGTCGTAATAATGATAACCCTCTCGAACAGCGCAACGATTGTACTGTTTCATTTATGGAATAGTTTACTGACCCTATATACAATATAGAACGCGAATGACCAGTCATCTTGAGACATGAGGTCTGATACGAACGCTGTATTGATTCGCAGAAGAATGGGACAGGGTTGTGATACCCACTAGTGCGAGCTCACAGGATCGCCTTCCACCATCTAAACGAAAATCTTGCTTAGTTATTGCCGTAGTTCACGGTCATCATTATTTTCTACACAAAGCGTTACATACATTGTTTTAGGTTGAACAAAAACGTTGTTGGATCGATTCAGTACGTTTCAGTTTAGTTCTCCTCGTGGCCACAGAGGTCGCAGTTTAATCAATACAGTGAGAGAGGTTTTGACTCAGAAGTACAAAATAAAATGCGTCTTTTATTCGTATAAATACGATACGATGGTAGACTCAGCGAAGTACTGCTCTTGCTAGGACTAGTGTTAGATAAGTTTCCAGGTTCAGACCCGTGAGTTTGCCAACACGTCCGGTGAAGATAGCATGAGCCCTCAAGGTTATTAGCAATAGGCAGGTAAAAATCAAATACAGTTTATTTCTTTTCTTCAAAATGGGGAGGTAGTAAAAACAAGCATAATCACTGCATAGTATAAAACAAAGTCGCTTTCTCTGTCCCTATGTATGCTTAAATCTTTAAAACTACGCAACGGATTTTGATGCGGTTTTTTTTAATAGATAGAGTGATTGAAGAGGAAGGTTTATGTGTATAATAACATCCATTAGATAGTGGAGAAATCAATAATAAATTACAGTTTCCGAAGCGAAGCGAGTATAATATAAGTCGTGAAAAACGTATATAATTATTAAATTATTTTACTTGTGAAACAATAACAGTTATTTCTTTGAAACCGATGTGAATCATCGGAAATTTTACTGACCGGGTTTGTTTATTTGTTAGGCTCGTTACTGTCAAACAGTTTCCTACAAGGGTTGGAGGAGAAACAAAAATATAACATTTAACATATTACGTAAATATGCACACACACACACACCCACACAAACACTTTCGCGGAAGTAGCTGTGCTTTTGAAATTAATTCCTTTCCTTTACCGTGGTGTTGAAGTATAAATTATGCGATGCCCTGTTTTCTGGATTAATAAAGAGAAATATTGATACGTTTTAGTAACAGAAGCGAGCGTTGGTTGTAAAGGAACAAATTCCCTTTTTGTATTTTTCTTTTCTGGTGTATTTTTCCTTGAATTATGTAATGTAGTCCCTTCCCTTTTTAACCGAACCACAATAATAACTATTCTGACTATAAATTCGGTATCAGATCGGTCGTAAACTAGAAGTTAAATTAAAGTAGAAGTTAACTTAATTATGGATTAATATAATGCTTTACCGACCCCACCAAACGTAATAATATAATAATATGGTAATAAAGCGTGATTCAAATATTTGTATACTTAAATTAATCAGATGTTTATTGCTTACTTTGCAATATATCGAGCGCCCAAATCTACCGGTGTACCTACATACTACAATGTAAATCCAAAACATGATATATTTCAGCTGCGAAGTTTATTTTCGTATTCATTCAGCGTCTAATAACAATCAATCGCGTTATATTTTCGTTTCTATCGATAATGTTTTAAATAAATTCTCATTACACAATTTGGGTCGACGTAAACATTGGATATGTTCACGCCTACCCAAGGTCACTGTGTGCTCGCGAGATTAATATAATTTAACGACTCGGGTGGAGGTTAAATTGTTTTAGCCCACTGAGTTTCTCGCCGGATCTTCTCAGTGGGTCGCGTTTCCGATCCGGTGGTAGATTCTGCGACGCACTGCTCTTGCTAGGGCCAGTGTTAGCATCACTCCGGTTTGAGCCCCGTGAGCTCACCTACATGTCAGGGCGAAGCTGAAATAGCCTCTCAAGGATATCAGAATAGGTAGAAAAAAATGTTGTTTGATCGGCCATTACGATGACTGCACCAATATTTGAGACGCGTTAAATGTTTATGTTGATTCTGCGTGGTCGGTATTGGCCGCGATCGCGTCGTTCTGTAATGTACAGCTGTTTTGTTATAGCCAAGGTGGATGGATGAAGTCATAATCTGATAATCAGAAGATGCTGGGGCCTATAGAGTCTAAAAGGAGAATGCTGCGTCAACCTTAAGTAATAAGATTGAATAATCTGTAGAGAGCACGCTTATGAAAAGCTCTTCCAATTAGCTGGTGTTTTAGCTTGGTATATTGGCATTTTGAAATGCTTTCCTTCAAAATGACTCTAATACGATTAAGGTTTCTCTCAAATATGTTATAAAATTATATTTTGTGATAAGTTCCGCCCACACGTTCATTGAGGACGAGGTGATACCCACTTTGACAGGCTCGCAAAAGAATGTATATGAAAAAGACTAATACGTTACGTGATATCACTGCAAACCAATAGAATAACTTATTAAATTTGCCATCCGGCTTTGGAGTTAATTTTCTCTCTACAGTATTCCCTATACAGAGCGCTATAGCATGTCTTTTTTCAATCAAAATTTGCGACGAGTACTCCGCGGGAGGTAGTTACCTAATGGCTTAGCTATGCTCCTGGCATCGCAGATGCCCGGGAGTCACGGTAATCACGAAACATTAAGTGGACCGTATGTTTGTATGACAACATCGCATTTTTGTTTTTTTAAGAAAGTTCATTTTTTTATGTATATTATAATATAATGTCCACTTACTTATAGAAAAGGAAAAAAATACAATTTTATTCCCAAATAAAGTTTTTATTTTTTAAATTTTCTGATTGGGATCAGTCGTTTAATAATACGCATACGCATGCGATGGCCTAGGCCTAGGGCATGATTTGAGGGGCGGCAAAATATTTGAAATGCCAAATTTTCAGACGAACAAACGTATGGACAGTCTCCTTTGAAAATAGGTTCAGATTAATTAAAAAAATATATAAAGTTATTTTAAATTTGAAATAAGAATATTGGATTGGAATTAATAAAATTTATCCTAACATTAAGGGGGGCGCGATAAACAAGGCCTAGTGCGGTATCAACCCTAAATCCGTCACTGTAACTAAGACATATAATATATGTCACACAAAATTATCTAATTTACAGTATATAACTGTTTATATAACTATCCCACATATTTGATTAGAGTATGCTGTGTGCCTCATGGATTTGAATTTGATAATGAACTAGATTGAAATTCAGTATATGCTCATCTCTAATATAGAGCTACGAATATTCCATAATGTCCTGTATGAAATATGAATGAGTTATATAAAGTGACCTGATTTCTTCAACTAGGTCGACTACGTGACGCCAAGCTCAGAACGTTTATTGACAATTTTGTAGCGTCATTGTATCGGTCGTAAATTTATTTAACTTCTTAGCGTTGGGAGCACTCTATATTAAGTTCGGTGTGTGTGCAGTACCCTTAAGAAAATAAGCACAACTGAACGAAGGGATTAAACGAATTCTTGTGTATTTTTTATATTTTTTTGGCGCTTCTATCATAGAGTATGAATTGATTATTTGAAAAAACCGTATCCCGAAAAATAATCTTGTATTTGTATTATACATTTTTTATATCGCTTGGATGGGTGGACGAGCTTACGGCCCCCCTGGTGTTAAGTGGTTATCGGAGTCCATAGACAAAGTACGTAAATGACGCGTATATTACAACAAAGAAATAGTGAGGGTGGTGATACCTACTCCTCAATACGCCTTACCACCAGTTATTAAAATAATAAAATTAGAACCGACTGCAATAACGCCACTAGCGTCTGTAGAACGTGTAAATACGTGCCAGCGAAAATTTGATGTTTTGCGACTAGAAAAATATATTTAAAATAACTCACACCGTGTTAGTGGTGTAACCTAGATTTTACGGGGCTACAGAAAAACAGATTAGTCAGTGAACCACGTGTCTTTCGGCTATTAATATGACATGTCTTTTGTCGTTCAGGCGTAATTACTAGGGCTGTTTTTTTTTTTTTTTTTTTTTTTTTTATTGCGTTTGTAGGCAGACGAGCATACGGCCCACCTGATGGCTGTATCAGTGTAGTTTTCCAACCCACTGAGTTCCTTGCCGAAACTTCTCAGTGGGTCGCGATTCCGATCCGGTGATAAATTCTGTGAAGCACTGCTCTTGCTAGGGCTAGTGTTAGCAAATTCTCTCAGATTGAGCCCGTGAGCTCACCTACCCGTCTGGGCGTAGTTGGAATATTAGCCCCTTAAGCTACTAAATCGGCTAAATTTATTTTATTTTATTGGCTCTAAGCTACAGTCATTATAGACACTTACCACGAAACGTCAAATTAGAATTGTGATAATATTAAAGGTTGTTGTATCTTCCAAAAATGTCTGCTTCGTGGACTGGATGTGTTTTAGATGTGATACTACAATAAAGTGATCAATTTCTCCAACAAGCTATAAGGTGTAATAGATGATGGAAACTTGCTTTCCGCGTGTAGGTCTATCTATCAAAACTTAAGTGTTATATTTTAAATGATTTAAAACGATGGGAATACATACAAATTGTATACAAACTATATTGATCAAACACATTGACAGGAGAAATTATTGGAATTTGTAACAAAAAACATGTGATTTTATTGGAAGGCACATCAATCATATTTCCATTTTAACATTCATAGATGCTTCAATTGAACGTTTCAGATTGCATTGTATAAATTGATTTAAATTCACGTGTGCACTTTAAATTGATTGAGCCTTGCTCGTGTTTTCAATTATGTATTGTGTGCGTATGTCTTGTCTACATTGTACCAGATGATTTGAGCTGGCTTTCTTTTTTTAAAATATCCTGTTCTTTATTTAATTTCCTTTTTTTTTAATTGTAATTGGAAAAGATTAATTATTTTTTTTTGGAACGAAGTTCCTTATGGAAAGATGCGGGAAAAAACGTCCGTAACGTAAGATTTTTTGTCGTACAGATAGATAGACTAACTAATGATTCACGTGAAGCAGAATGCCTGTTTAAGAAATTAGGTCAAAGTCGTGGGTGAATTGAAGTAGCAGAGATTCCCTTTGGTGTGGAACACGGAATGGCTTTGCAGTAGGACGATGCGGGATCGTTATAAAACTATGCAAAGAAAGATAATTTAGTGGTAATAGTTCAAAGCGATCGAAGTCATATTAATGTATTTTCTAATTAACAGCCGGACAGGTTAGTTAGTATAATGTACCACCTTTTGACCGTATGAAGTCTAAAAATAGAAGACCTAGTAACCTCGTAAAGACTATACGGGAGAAAATAATAAGTCCAAAGACACACAAATCACAAACACTACTTTGCATAAGTAAAGCGAGAATTAGTGAATTTTCGAAAATTTAGAATACGGTTGTCGGCTATCGCCATAACAATGTTCGCATTCACAAAGACATCATCTGTTCAATTCCAGTTAAAATAATTACTCATGTTTACAAATACACAAATAAAATTACGAACTAATTTACTTATCAATTTGTAGATACGAAGCTGGTTAAATTATTTTTAACGCTATTGCTATGCACGTTGAGAGTCATATTGGAATGACCTGATATACCGATATACAGACTTAGTGCTAACAAACGATAAAATGAAACTAGAATTATAGCAAAATGTTTTATCGCCGAAGTGATAAACGAGAATCCTGTTTTGTTTGTTTTTACGTCCGTTAAATTGGAATTCGCCACGTACTGTGTGAATTTTAATGTGAGAAATCCTTCCATGCGTTCTGAATTAAAATTAGGCAGACCATAACGATAAGAAACAGTTACTATTTAATAAAATACCGCTATTACAAAAAAAAAGGGTGCGCGTAAGAAGTTATACTTTATTTTTATTAAATTTATTTCTTTTTTTTTATTTAAATTTTAATCAATTTGAAAAAAAAAAATCGATTAAACAACATCCTTAAACACGCATATTGGATATTCCTTTTCTTGACATCATATAAATTCGGTAATTCTCGGTACGGTTCGGAAAGTTCACCTGTGGCTATATTCAGACTCGCAAAGTTACGTCGGTCGTATTGTAAGGAGCGATTTAGTGGGTAACTTCATTCTGTTAATTTTATGTCACGGTGCGCGCGCATCGTAAAATTTCACTCTCATCAATTTTTCATAACGCGCCTAAAGAAGCATAACTTCAAAAAGTACGTACAGAAAGTAAGTAGTGACTAAGAATTTTCAGTTGAGACCCAAAATGTTTTTAGTACTTTACGAACCGTGATAGCTATCTATTGGTTTGAATTTTTTTAATGGCACATTAATACAGTACCTATATGACCGCATTTTCACAAAAACAAAAATTTCATTAACTTTCACAAAACATAGGTGACTTAATATTTTGACGAGCTTTAATAAAACACTATGGTATTAATTTTAATGCCAATTCGACTTGCTTCATTGCAACGATTTACTTAGTGAGGGATGTAGTACGTATTATATGTGTGAACGGGCCTTCACCGACGTATTCATCAGGTCAATAACTTAATCCGGCATCTTAACTTCGAATATTTGATTTAAAATTGTATTTTTAAACGATTTCCATTCTTATAAATAACACAGAATACAACAATTGCCTGAATTACACCAGGAAAACCTGTTTCAAATGCCAATTTTCTATTCCATTGTATTTCTGCCTACACTTCTTGCAAAATGTACGCCATTACGGACAACTGTCGCGGTTTATCTAGTATTTGTTATATAAGACGGTAGTTAGCGGAGAATTGAACTTTCAAGGATTAAAAACTCTGTCGGTTGCGACGTAAACTATATCAAAAATCAATCAGAGTCGAAAATTATAAATTAAGGCATGAACACAATATCGAACCATAAAATTAGTTTCAATTATATTTAAGACTCGCGAAAGTCGAAGAAATGATATTACACTATGTTGTAGCTTACTGAATCAATTCTGAGTTTAGTTGCATCACTTTAATTGTATTTAAGGCTTCGTATTTCAACTACCTTTCTCACGTATTCAGAGTTAATAGGAAGAATGTAATCGGTGTAACTTAATCCTCGTGTTGGAGATCTTGACAAGTTTTGAAACGTTAGCTTAATAAATTTTCATTCGTAATTGTTTTAAAAGAGTTGGATGGACTGCGTGAAAGCGGCTATGGGAGAGAAGGTTGTGACTGCAGAGATGACGTATATAGGCCTGAATGTAAGGGAGCATGCTGCGCTGACCTAAATAATGGGACAAGGGCAAGAAAAAGATTCTTAATTATTATTGTTGAACCGATTTTATGTCGTTTTCGCAACAACATGGTGGTTGTTAACGCATGTTAGATTAAAATGTATATTTTCATGTATTCGTATGTTTTTTTTAAATATGATCTATAAATCAGTATAACGTTTTTAGTTTTCAAGAGTTACGAACCACACTAGTTATGAAGACAAAAAAAATCAATACTTCCAATATACATAAATATTTGTAATACACTTTTTTTAATTACAAAAATACATGAAATTATTTCCTATGGGTATCGTGGTTTTAACGTATTACAATTGAGTTATTATTGTCCACGCGACGAACGAATGAGGTTGATTTAGCACAAAAATGTAACAAGCTTCAACAAATATTTTTTTTGAATATTTAAGTATACTTTGAAAATCCCTAATTTGAGTAAAAATAATACGCAATCAAGCACAATAAAGTCTTTATTTCATTGTACTGTTGTCGAGATTGTGTTTTGAAGAAAAAAAGAAAAAAATATAATAACAGCGATTAGGACTAACAACACGTTACTTTATTGTTGGAGGCTATTTTGTAACAGTCATTAAAGTTCATCTCGGTTTGACCTCGTGGTAGTTTCTGTAAAAAAGCGAGAGGAACTTGTCATACATTTCTTGAGATCTGATTTTTTCTATTGCTTAGATTACTGGACGAGCTCACAGCCCACCTGGTGTTGAGTGGTTACTGGAGCCCATAGACATCTACAACGCAAATGCGCCACCCACCTTGAGGTATAAGTTCTAAAGTCTCAGTATAGTTACAACGGCTGCGCCGCCCTTCAAACCGAAACGCATTACTGTTTCACGGCAGAAATAGGCGAGCTCACAGCCCATCTAGTGCTAAGTGGTTACCGTAGCTCATAGAGATCAATAAATTAAATGCGGTCACTCTTTGAGACCTGAGTTCCATGTTTCAGTTCTATAGTGCGACTGTTACCTTTTTTCCGTATCTAATGGCTGGTAGCCTAGGGGGCTATTCCAGTTCACGAACTGCTAGATGAGCTCACGGGCTCAACCTGAAAGAGTTTGCGAATACTAACTCCAATTCTGTACATATCTATATCCAAATTTGCATTGGTTCGTTTTCACCAATTAAATGATTATGCCCACGTCATTACGGATCCTCCCGATCCATTAACGGTGCTTTTAGGTACCACAAGCACTGGTCACCGCTCTCGTCGAACCCGACGCTTGCGACGAAGGGCTCGACGAGCGAATTAATCCACAGACACAGCCCACTGAGTTTCTCGGATCTTCTCAGTGGGTCGTGTTTCCGATCCGATGGTAGATTCTGCGAAGCACTGCTCTTGCTATGGCCAGTGTTAGCAACACTCCAGTTTGAGCCCCGTGAGCTCACCTACACGTTACGGCGAAGCTGATATAACCTCTCAAGGCTATCAGCATAGGTAGGAAAAAAAGAAAAAAAAAGTGGTTATAAAGTAACAACTTAAATTATTATTCGTATAAAAACAGCTCGACTGAGTTTGCGCTTAAGGTTCTGAATTGCATAACATACATTGAGTTGTGCATTGCCGTATAAATAAAGCGTATATGACCTTATCGCGTCTTACATAAATAACGCGTTCCGATTACACGTTTTCTTTAGGTAAACAATTTATTTCTGTTTTAATCGGTTACTTCATGTTTCAGAGACCTAAATGTAGGATTCGACCACTCGTATCTTATTATTTCGATATTTGCATAACTTGATTAGGATTGTCAAAAAATACTTCTATTCTTAATAGAGTTGTGAAGCGTTGATTTTAAAAAGAAACTAGCTGTACCCGTCCGGTTCGCTAGGCATTTAAAATTGACATTATTATTTCTCATCTCCACAAAGATTCTCATCATTAACGCCCCCGCAACTAGTGTAGGTGTAGGGAGTCCAACACTCATATTATTATAGATATCAACCTATCCATTAAATACATGTGTTTTCTACATGGATACCAAGTTTCTAGCCGTGCATCCGATTGGGATGCACGGTTTAGTAGTTATAACGGAACATCCGTAAAAACTACTGTAGATTTATATATTAGTATATATAATTCTTTTAAGGTCCTTTGGAAATTGGAGTTTTCTAAAATAATGAAGAGGTCTAGATTTACCAGATAAATATCCTCAATTTTACTTTGAAATATAAAATAAATCCGTTGCACGAGACGGACCTTCGGAATAACCGGTAGGTATGTGTCGATGTAGCGCCAGGATTCGCGCCAGTCAAACCGGTCGTGCACCCAGAATCTTACGATCCAGTCCGAAGGCACCGACCATACTTTCTTTAACTCTAAATGCTGCAAAGCCGCTCTATAAAATAGAACAATACCTCATAACCTACCTCACACCTTATTCTAATTTCCTTTAAATACAACTTGACGTGAAAGAGTTTTATTGCCAATAGGAAAAGTTATATTAGGTTTAAAATAATGGGATCAACAACTAAAAAATTAGTTTTATTTTTAAAATTAAATACAAAGATTGCTGGAAGAGTATAATGTCCTCTGATATTGGTACCGCACGCTCAGAAATTCCGAGCTATTTTTGGGGAGACATGATTAGCAAAGCCGCATAAGGACTCGGGTTCATATGCTTATTTTTAACTCGTTTTAATACTCATACAAATATGGCATTTCGGGAAAAATCTGATAATGAACAAAACTGGAAATATTCTAGACATTCTAGTCTCCTCTAGCAGAGGCTAGTTTAAACTGTAACCATCAAAAATTTCAATTATAGGACCAAATTTACACACACAATAGAACACAAATAAACAATTAAGAAAACGTGTCCTCAAATCTCTACAGAGAATTAACAATTCAAAATATAATCTGAATCTACAAAGAATTTATGTTTTCAATGCAACGATTAATGCTCAATGAATAGGCACAGGCAATGGATTTAAGAATTCATTGAAGTTTAAAGGATATGACGACAGGAAACGTGCAAATATAGGGAGTGATTACAAAAGAAATAAACGGGGATTTAACCTTGATGAGGCCAACAGTTTTCAAGAATAATTAAGACTGTAGTTATAATTACCGAGGCACACAGCAACATCGCCCTGGAATTCTCTTAAAAAACGATTACTCATAAGACCAACTATGAGTTTTAGTCATACGCGGAGTCATACAAACAATCCAGACCGGATGACGTGAATCTTGCAAAAATAATCCCAACACCGAGGGCTGTATTTATAAACAACATTGAAATGGTGTGAAGTAATAGGCGGCAATGGAAAAGAAACATTCCAAGATCTATACGGATTAAGGTATGTACAGTTGAATAAACAAATTGATGGCTTATTTCTATCAGCGCGAGATGGGTGTGGCGTGAGCACCTTGACAAAGGAAGGCAATTAACGCTACTGTGTAAATAAGCTACGATTCTGATGTACATTCCCTTGTTAAAGATGATTGATTATTAGACACGGGCTTTCGATTTGTTGCGATTTACGAACGAAGTTCGAATATACGGACAGCTAATTGTTTTAGATTTTCCGATGATAGATTTTTCACAGTAAGATTTACAATTTAACTTGTGTTGTTGTGGTGTGGAATTACGGAGACTAGTCCGAAATTGTTGCATTACGTTTAACTAAAAGAGACATCCATAGCAGAGGTGAGCTAACGGTTATCTAAGACTGGTACCGGTAATGCGAATTTCTACAAAAGCTAACTCGAAATGAGGTTCTTATCATCATTAATTTTAACCGTTGCTTAAAAGTGTGGCTAAGTCCATCAATCATTATTCTCTTTAGAAGATGCAGTAGGATTAGAGACGTGAAAAAGAAAAAAGATAAAACAAGTCAATAATAGTCTTCGCCGGAATGTGATGTACCTATTGTGTTTAGTGAATGATTTATTTAAACTGTTCATAGTGTTCTAAACGCGTGTAACAATTATTAATATTATAGAATAGAAAATACATTAAAATTCATTATAGCATTTGATAATCGCAAAATTACAGAAAAACAGTTTTCATATTTATTACAAGCCTTTGGTGATTATGTCTCCCTGTATGCACCAAAATTAATTTTGTTTGGTTTTCTTCAAACTTAACTAGAGAGAAACTGTTACCGTCAGACTTCTGGTAAACAGTAGTTTTGAAACGTTTCTAGGTGGGCCGGCATCTGGCTTGATGACCCGTTGGATGATATGCCTGGTATAATATATTTTGAGTCATGGCGGGACATCGTGAGGCGCTTCAAGTCTGCCCCTCCAACACTACACGACGATCACGACCACTCTGTCAAGAGTGAGACGATTGAGAAGAAGAAGAATATATTTGAAATTAATGTAAGGTCAATTTATTAATCGATTACTTATTGATTGATCACGATTACAAGCGAATTTTCTTGTGAGTTTTTATTAATAGTTCATTCATTCACTCATTTGCAAATACGCAACTGCCAATTCAGACGCAAATTTGATTCACGATAAAGTCATTCAAAGTGGGTGCCCATAATTATTATAAAAAGGTTCTCATTAAACGGTGTTTTTTTAAGCGTATCTTTTTAGCAGCGGATTGGTTTTGCCTTTAGCATTGCTGATTTTCATGAGCGACGGTGAGCACTCACCATCAGTTGGGCCGTCTGATCGTCGACTATGCGGCGAAATTAAAAAAAATATTTTCATTACTTTACCACTGAAAATTATCGTGCGTTATGGTACATAATATTTAACTACCTAGTCAGGTCATAAGTATTGTCACACAGTAAAAACTTTTCTTTTAGAATGCTGGCCACAAAAAAGTTTATTGAACCCGAATTTCGAATTGTTCATGAAAATAAAAATAGTATACATTTAGAATTTTACTCATTTTTAAATATGGAGTGAACGCTTAAAGAAGACCGTGTTGCAGTTATTGCGTTGCATCGTTGCGGTTACGCGCCAATTCAAATTTTTAACATACTGAAAAATTTCAATATAACCAAAAGATTCGTTTATCGGACCATCAAACGATACAATGAAGACTCTAGTGTAGATGACAGGTCAAGAAGTGGTCGCCCTCGGTCTGTTAGGATTCCAGCAGTGATAAAAGCTATGAAGGCGCGAATTCAAAGAAATCCCAAACGTAAGCAGAAACTGTTGGCCCTTCAGATGGGGTTAAGCAGAACCACGGTGAAAAGGGTGTTAAATGAAGACTTAGGGCTTCGGGCATATCGAAGAAAAACAGGAAATCGTTTGAATGCTCGTCTAATGAACCTGAGACTGAAGAGATGCCGCGCTTTGTTGAAGCGGTACGCGGGAAAAAAAAATCGGGAAATTCTTTTTTCGGATGAAAAAATTTTTACCGTAGAAGAGAGCTACAACAAAAAAAATTATAAGGTGTACGCACACAGTAATGAAGAAGCGAGCAACCGTATTCCGCGTGTCCAACGAGGTCATTTTCCACCCTCGCTCATGGTATGGTTGGGAGTTTCTTATTGGGGCTTAACAGAGGTACATTTTTGTGAGAAAGGTGTAAAAACGAATGCAGTTGTGTATCAAAATACAGTCCTGACGAACCTTGTGGTACCTGTTTCTCATACCATGTTCAATAACAGGCACTGGGTAGTCCAACAAGATTCGGCGCCAGTTCATAGAGCGAAGAGCACACAAGACTAGCTGGCGGCGCGTGAAATCGACTTCATCCGGCACGAAGACTGGCCCTCCTCCAGTCCAGATTTGAATCCGTTAGATTACAAGATATGGCAACACTTGGAGGAAAAGGCGTGCTCAAAGCCTCACTCACAGCGAAGCGGTACTTCACGCCTGGACAAAGGCTTTTGCTTTATAAAGCACAAGTCCGGCCTCGCGTGGAGTGCTGCTCCCATCTCTGGGCCGGGGCTCCCAAATACCAGCTTCTTCCATTTGACTCCATACAGAGGAGGGCCGTTCGGATTGTCGATAATCCCGGTCTCACGGATCGTTTGGAACCTCTGGGTCTGCGGAGGGACTTCGGTTCCCTCTGTATTTTGTACCGTATGTTCCATGGGGAGTGCTCTGAGGAATTGTTCGAGATGATACCGGCATCTCGTTTTTACCATCGCACCGCCCGCCACCGGAGTAGAGTTCATCCATACTACCTGGAGCCACTGCGGTCATCCACAGTGCGTTTCCAGAGGTCTTTTTTGCCACGTACCATCCGGCTATGGAATGAGCTCCCCTCCACGGTGTTTCCCGAGCGCTATGACATGTCCTTCTTCAAACGAGGCTTGTGGAGAGTATTAAGCGGTAGGCAGCGGCTTGGCTCTGCCCCTGGCATTGCTGAAGTCCATGGGCGACGGTAACCACTCACCATCAGGTGGGCCGTATGCTCGTCTGCCTACAAGGGCAATAAAAAAAAAAAAAAAAAAAAAAAAAAATCCCAATTTAGAGTCACTCAAGACATCCTTGATTAAGGCAGCCGCCGATATTGACATAGACCTCGTTCGTGCTGCGATAGACGACTGGCCGCGCAGATTGAAGGCCTGTATTCAAAATCACGGAGGTAATTTTGAATAAACTTTAGTGTCATAAGAATCTATGTTTTATTAAGTTCATTTTGGTATATGAATGGTTACATAATGAATAAACTTGTTTCAATTATTTTACATTAAACATGTGACAGAATTTATGACCTGACTATGTATATTATAAAGAATTTAAAAACTAATCTGTGAAATGTTTTACATCAGTTCATAATTAAATTTAAGCAAAAAAGAAATCCTTGTTTGTAAGTTTTCAGTTAATCGCATCATATTTTGCTGTATATTTTGTATTAACAGGGAACAGTAATGTTTAATTCAAGGAAACTACGACATGTGGTGATGCGTCATGGCGACGCCAGTCCGTGATAACGCGGACCAAAGATATGTGTTTTGTTATTATATTAATATTAACGCAGACATTTCTCATAAACAAACATCAGTGTGCTTAGTGCGAGTTTTTTAACGTTCTCGATAGCGTAAAAGTTAGCTCATATTTGTATGGAATGGGATCGTTTGCCTACGTTTGCCGTTAGGGGCGCTGTTCCAACTGCATACAAAATTGGGTTAACTTTTACGCTATCGAGAACGTTAAAAAACTCGCACTAAGTACAACAGATCATATCGCAATAATTACGCCTTCATTTTTAAATTCCTATGTGAGCGTTTAGTTGTTTAGGTCTTAGTCGTAGTATGTTAGGTACGTTGGGAAGTAGAAAAGATTGCTCTTCTGAAGAAGAATGTTGTAGCAATAATTATAATAATCGAGTGCGAGTTTTATGAAAAAGTTATCGAAAGCAATCCACGAGCCGCTGTAACCACTTACCAACGATTGAACTATATGCCTACCTACCTACCTACGTTTCACTAACTTGTTGAATATAAAATAAATATTCACATCGATATGATTCACAGCTAGCATGTGTAAGATTAACTAAACAAAAGCTTTGATTTAGTATTATAGAGGTATGCAATTTGGGCAATTACATAATGCAATACAAATAGCTATTAACCATTGAAATTGACATGCATTCATTAGCAAGTGGTTTGTTAAAGGATTGTTTTCAAACAATGAAAGACATGGTCGTTGCGTCTGTACTCGACCGTGTAATTAGGCAGTACTATCTCTTTGTTAGTATTTAATGGTTTACCATGCTTTTTTTGTATTTGGAGCCACTGCAGAAGGACTTTCTTTGTAATGATGATGGCAGAAAGAGAAAGTAGATAGAACGTGCTTCGCAAAAATATTCATATTCAATACTCTTCAATACTTATTAGTAGACTACCTATTTAGAGCTAGTTCCAAGAGCTACTGAAGTATTGTTTTTTTTGGGACGTTTTTAATGGCTAACCATGTAAAAAGTTAACTTAATAAACATAATTTTTGGCTTAGTGATCTGCAGAGGATGCCTTCACGCGTTCGAAATAAGTTTCCCTATAATTTTTTTCCGATACTGCACTCTGTTGTGCCAGTTTATTTACTTACACTAACAATGATAGAACCAATGTTTTAATCAAGTACATTGAGTTGTAGTCAACTATAGGATAAAAAACAACAGCAAACTAAAAGTGAACCAAACGAAAATATGACAATTTTAGAGATTAAATTTATAGTTTTTTACTTAAATTTTAACTTATTTTTTTCCCATACCTATGCTGATATCCTTGAGAAACTAATTTAACTTTACTCTAGCGTGTAGGTGAGCTCTAAGAGCTCAAATCGGAAGTGTTTCTAACACTGGCCCTAGCAAGAGCAGTGCTTCGTAGAATCTACCACCGGAACGGAAAGGCGACCCCCTGAGAAGATCCTGCAAAAAACTCAGTGGGCTGTGTGACGTTGTGTCTATCTATGGGTTAATTTACTCGTCGAGCCCTTCGTCACAAGCGACGGGTTCGGCTAGGACGGTGACCGGGAATTTAACAAAAAATAAAACGGTATCAGTAATAACTATTATACAAAGAACAAGGGATTTACATTTCGACAGTATTTATTGTATTCTAATTTTACATCCTTATTTAAGGGGGAATTTAAGTCTAAGCTGGGAATGATACTTTGATTAACTATTACTATGCTTAGCACGTGCCCGATTATGATACAATTATTATAACCGTCATGATACTTGTATCATAAGAAACGTGTCATATTTTTTATGAATAAGTATCCTTATGCGGTACTGAATAATCTTCACCGTTTACCATTCATCTTGACGCTATTCATGACCATGACACCATTCATCTTGGACTGTTGTGCGTTAGTGCCCTATTTTGCGTCATTGTGTGACGTTAAAGATCCTACAGAAACAAGTTATTGGGAATCAAAACGGTATTTCTGTTTTAATGGGTATTTTTTACTATGCCAAGCTTGGATGAAAGTTTGGTTATACTAGCTATTTATGCTGCAACGTAATTGCAATTTGGTGGGCAGTACGCACTTCTCAATGTATACGATATTGGTGATCTGGATAACCGTGTAACACATGTCGAGTCAGCTGGACCATCGGACGTAAATATAGCATCAATTTAGATCACCTATACTTTGTTAATGATGGATTGTTTCGATTCCCGGTCGAAATCTGTATCATTGTTGAAGATATTTCGTATTTGGGATATCGATTTTTGGGTATCGATTGCTGTGGGCAGATGCTATGCACCTCATGAGTAATCATCACTTCTCCCTATTTGTGGGGAACCTGGTACTCTCATATAAACAGCCGCCAACTGCGGACTTGACTTGGTCGGTACATCGCATGGGCAATCTTCCACGCGGTCTGGTGGTGACGCGCATAATATTTGCCCACAGCAATCGTACTGAATGACGACCACGACCGCTCTGATAAGGGTGACATGACAAAGAATGAATGTGTTTTATTAGTACTTATGAAGTAACAGGAAAAACCAACTTATGGGGGTCAGATAAGTATTTACGTGTTTTCTTTACGCAGATAAGCAAGTATATATTTTATTAATAAAAGGTTATTTTTGTTATCATAAGCATATTTATTTTTGTTTAAAATAGTATCAAGGTTAAATAGATAATAGTGAGACATTTAAAAACATACATAGAGATATAAGATAGGTATCGAAAGGTAGGACCTAATATAATCTACTATCAATTAGTGGTAGTAGCAGTATTGTCAGATTATTTTTATACTTTTTTAGGTTAAATCACAAATCACAAAGTATGTCCAATTCATCATTATTATCCTGCCCCCATTCTCCCAGTCTCCTGGGGTCGGCGCAACATGTTTTCTCCTTCCTCCTACTCTTCTATCATATACCATTTCTTCACTCACTCCCTTCTTACCCATATCGTCTTTCACGCAATCCATCCATTTCTTCTTAGGTCTACCTCTTCCTCTATATCCTTCCACATTCATAGTAAAAATTCTCTTACCAACCTCATTTTCATTTCGTCTCATCACATGTCCATACCATCCCAAACGCGCACTTCTCAGCTTCTCTGTCACAGGTGCCACTTTCAGACTTCCTCTAACATATTCATTCCTTATTCTATCCATTTTCGTTACTCCAAACATCCATCGCAACATTCGCATCTCTGCTGCGTGCTAGGCAAATGGCCAAAGTATGTCCAATTATTGGTTTAAAAATTTTAAGCCATTATTTTGAATGGAAAAAAACGATTTTATTTTTAAACGGCTATAACATGAAACTAATACCAACGTTTAAAATCAAATAAATTTGTTTTCGTGTCAAACATACCATTCAGCGTAAACATAACAAACCATCGTTCGTCGGATTTCACCCACGTATGATGGAACTATTAACTCCAATAAAGCAACATTAAGCGCTCCGAAGCCCATAAACAAGACTCCTCGTGATTGTTGAGCATTTAAAACGAACACAATACACTTTTGTAATCGAATCAGTTTTATGGGTCGTTTCGAAAACTATTTCAAAAGTAAAACTATAGGCTACATTCGAATTTACGCAACGCTTTCAAAATACATAATATCTTTTTTTTTTTTTTATCACCTTGAGAGGCTATTTGAGCTTCGCCCTAACGTGTGTAGGTGAGCTCACGGGGCTCAAACCGGAGTGTTGCTAGCAATGACCCTAGCAAGAGCAGTGCTTCGCAGAATCTACCACCGGATCGGAAACGCGACCCACTGAGAAGATCCGGCGAGAAACCCAGCGGGCTGCGTCTATGGGTTAATTCGCCCGTCGAGCCCTTCGTCGCAAGCGACGGGTTCGACGCGGACTGTGACCGGTGCTTGTGGTGCCTAAAAGCACCGTTAATGGATCAGGCATATCTCTATACGTTTTTAGGAACAGACTAAAAAAAATATGTAAAAGCAATTTCTCTAGATATCGCTATAATAATATTATAACAAACTGTTACTAAATTGACGAGATTAAAATACTTAAAGTCAGTGAAGCCAATGAAAATTAATGCGCAGTCATTAATTCCTCCTGATATTATGCCACTCATTCATTTGTCTTTGTTCAACGATGAAGTTTCAACTTGGGAATCGTGATCACGATTGATGATGGTATACGTTACTCTTCATACACAATTAATATGGCCTTAAATCCACATTACTATGAATTCGATTTCCATTAACGTTAAATGTATTTCCCAATCAACTCAAAAACTTGTTTTATAGTATTGCTCAATTAAATTCCATAAAAAGGGCCTATCACTTTTACATGATTATTACAGTAATATAAAAATGCTTTGGCAATTATGTCCGAAAGAGTAAAGGTAAAACATTTTTTGATTAATAGAAATTAAATGTAAACCAAATATGTTAAATTCGAAAAGATTAAGAACTTTATCTATAAGTAAACAAAAACTTGAAGATACGGGTGTAAGTAATGGCCGATACTGTTTATGTGGGTAGTCGCTAATCGTAGGTTATTCAACCCAAAACCGCATGTGGGTGATTTGAAGATGGCGAAGCGAATTTCTATCGTTTATTATTTATTAATAATTAGCTGTACAGTGCCAAAAGCGTACTGCAAATTGGAATCAATATGTAGAGTAAAACTATGTAGAATCTGGTGTATTTGTAAATGGAGTGTTCGTAATGAGGATAGGTAATAAAAATAGAAATGGGTTAACTAGAAAAGAGTAATATAATATAATGTAAAAGATCTATTTTCTGTATGTCCCTGTCTGTTTCTTTGTTCGCTCGTTTTGGCGGAACTATCCGCTCAGATTAACATTCACAGGTAGATAGATTAATCTGGATCGGAATATCGGCTTGTTTCATTGAAATCAGATATTGCAAAAAAGTATAGTGGCGATTCGATTGTGTAGTTCCCACAGGCAATGCTGCAGGTCGGAAGCTAGTTGATAAGTATTATGCCAATTTGAATATCGTCGTATCTAGGACGCGTTTCCTTCGTAAATTACGAACTTGAGCGATAAACTTGCAAATTGCGTTAAAAGATAAAGCCATTTAAAATGAAATTTGTCATATCCTCATGCTTCACGTTTTGTTGTAGCTAAACGTAGTTTTTGTATGTTTTGATAAATATTAATTCGGCTTGCTTGTTTTTCACAGATAATTTATATTTAAGCTATCGTGAATTGTATGAAAAACATCGATTTCTTAAAGTTACTCGCCCGAACCTGTGCTTCCGTTAGTTATACTATGACAGAAAGAAACCTTCCATAGAGTGCTAGCAACGATTGTACTGAGTTTCATAACAATGTTATGGCTTAGCAACGTATCAATGACAAATTTAAAAACATATTTATTTATTTATAGAGGAAGCTAGATATACAAAATACATGAAGTTATATTAATGTTCCATCGAATGGCTATAAAAAAATAAAATTGTTTTTGTGCTCATTATGAGTCCAATGATTATTTTCATTTGATTAGTTTTAGAAAGTCAACGGAAAGGCCGGATCAATTAACTTATTTTATGAAACACACGCGAGTTAAAATAGTAGTTGATGTATGAAGTAACATGCATCGTACAAATTATGCATGACTATTGATTAATTTTTCATGTGAATTATCTTTAGAGTCTAATAAAGTCTAGCCTCTCTTTCTCTCTCTCTCTCTCCCTTTCTCCTTCCCTGTTAAGGTACAGTTGTGATCGTTGAATCTGTAATTTATCATCACTTATACAAAAGTCATATTATGGTGTTACTTACTGGTGGTAGGACGTCTTGTGAGTCCGCGCGGGTAGGTACCACCACCCTGCCTGTTTCTGTCGTTATGCGTTCCGGTTTGAAGGGCGGGGCAGCTGTTGTACTGTTAAAAGTGAGACCTTAGAGCTGATGTCTTAAGGTGGGCAGCGGCATTTACGTTGTAGATGTCTATGGGCTCCGGTAACCACGAAAAACATTTTTTTGTTTCAAAATTGTTTTTAATTCCGATATTTGATTTTTTGTGGGTACTAGTTGAAAACCTAATAAATTAAAAGAACAGTATTTTTTTTAATAAAGCACGCCACGCTCTAATCGCCTAATTTTATGGAAGCTTTTGGACGACAAGGAAAGTTTGTAAATCATAAAAATACATGGAGAATTGGTTATTATGAATTCAACATGAATGATATACAGACGGACGTGCGTCGTGTGCCGCCACTGATGCAAATGGCAAGACACACGTAGAATATAAAATACGGTTGCAGAGATTAAAATGTGTTGTGGGTTGTTAGTTATGGTTTTTAACTTACGTGAGAGTTTCTATTGCGAAAAGTGAGATTGTTGTGAATACGGAATCGATTCGATTCGTATTTTGCCCTTCCATTTTTATTCGGTATATTTTTTCTTCATCAGGAAATATTCGGATATATACCTAGTCTTGCCATAAATACTGAGATAAAGGAAAAAAAAATCTATTGCAAATAACATTTATTACTTTTACAATGTGTTAGTTTAATACTTCATAACATACACATAATACAATAGCTCGGTACACAAACATTTTACTAATACCAAGCGTATGGAGTTTTCAAAATTGCATTTGGCTCCATACCTACTTTGTGTAATGCAATCACAGCGATTCGGTTCTTTTTATCACCCCACTCCATTTTAATATCGCAATGTATTGGCGCCAAAATGAGAAACTCAATGAGCAATCATATAGAAATGACAGATTCCAAATTCAAATGTAATATTTTGTTTATTTTTAATTGTAACAGTATTTATGGCCAGATTAAGTAGTTTCAGGCGATAAATCGATTGTAATTATTTTATTATTTTATTTCAAGCTGTAAATGAACTGTAAATTATATTACGCTACTTTTACTACGTTACAGATTAGGTTATTTTTGGTTTAATTACGTAGTTAACAGAGTAAATACAAATAATTATTAAAAATACACCGTAATGTTAATACCGAGATGACTGAGTTTTTAGATTAAGTCTCGTTTGGTTTATTACGAGGACTGTCCTACGGCTACCTAATGGAAAAAATAGAGATCAAAGCTTTTCGGTCGATACAGGTACCCAGCTGTGCGGGTTTGCAATATTTTTTTATACCACACTACTTTTGGGAATAAGAAGTTCGAAAATAGATAAATGTATTGGATCTTAAGGACGCAACTAATTGCATTTTTTTTTGTATCGGGCATATAAAATTTTTCATTACTGGTGGTAGGATCTCTTGTGAGTCCGCGCGGGTGGGTACCATCACCCTGCCTATTTCTGCCGTGAAGCAGTAATGCGTTTCAGTTTGAAGGGTGGGGCAGCCGTTGTAACTATACTTGAGACCTTAGAACTTATATCTCAAGGTGGGTGGCGCATTTACGTTGTAGATGTCTATGGGCTCCAGTAACCACTTAACACCAGGTGGGCTGTGAACTCGTTCACACATATAAGGAATAAAAAAATATTGTACAAATAATTTGATCGTAGATTATTATTGGACCTTGAACTTATCAATTTCATTCATTTT
Organism: Bombyx mori; assembly: GCF_030269925.1. Taxonomy (NCBI): domain Eukaryota; kingdom Metazoa; phylum Arthropoda; class Insecta; order Lepidoptera; family Bombycidae; genus Bombyx; species Bombyx mori. The sequence goes on along the minus strand of NC_085124.1, from coordinate 10,997,571 downwards.
ATTTTAAATATTTTAAGCGTTATTACATTAAACTAATGTTAGTTCAGTTGTAGACATTGGGTCATAATCACAGACATCTTAAGATTTTATTTGTTTATGTACAACCCATTAGATTTTATATTTGTTTTGTTGTCACATTTAATTTTCAGAGTGGATAATCAATGTTATATTGAAAACATTTATTGATAACATTTAAGTCGATTAATAAGCTAGTGAACGTAAATAAAGTAAATTGCCTATTCTCATTGATATTGTATATAGCAGAGCATACGGACTATCTGTTGGAGAGTGGTTACTGTCGCTCATGACTTCGGCAATGTCAGGGGCCCAACCAAGCCACTGCTTACTGAGGACTCATCTCAAACCTAGTTCCGAGGGGTTTCGCTAGGCTGAGCCTCGTGAGCTCGCCTACGCGCTCTGTGAACCTGGTATAATCCCTCGATATTACCAGGATAGGTAGGCAAAAAAAGTTTGAAGATCGCCGTGTCATAGCGCTCGCGCATTACCGTATACAATAGAAGATTTTATCTGAAGCTGGAATGCCTGGCTATATTTAAAAAAAATATATTATTTATGTCAAGGAACAAATAATCAAACAAACAAAACCACATGTCTGTCGTTTAATATTCGGCAAGGTGATTCAAAGCAAGGTGGGTGTACAACATCTGCTTGTACTGATTCACTGAACGATCAATGGAGCACCTGTCGTAGGATGTATTATATTTCGCATTGATTTCTGCAGGTGCTTCAAATAAAAAAATTCAACAGAGATATCGACAAATCCTTTACTTGGGCACTATTCTTATTTACTTTGTATTAGATTATCCTGCTAGATGTACTCAGTCTTAATCTTAGCGTTTATTTAACAAGAATATCAAAGATATACCGTTAATTAGATTTTGAATTTTAGAGAATGACATAGTATTAATGTTTCTGATACAGGATACACCGGTCATCGTTCTCGTCGAACCCGTCGCTTGCGACGAAGGGCTCGATGAGTAAATTAACCCTCAGACACAGCCCACTGAGTTTCTCGCTGGATCTTCTCAGTGGGTCGCGTTTCCGATCCGGTGGTAGATTCTGCGAAGCACGGCTCTTGCTAGGGTTTGTGTTAGCAACGTCAGCAGGTTTGAGCCCCGTGAGCTCACCTACTAGTTAAGGCGACGCTGATATAGCCTCTCAAGGCTATCAGCTTAGCTAGGAAAAAAAATTGATATATAAAATTAAATGTATATACATTATTTTCAAATTTTCGTTAACACAAAACAAATTTATTTCATCCGTTCGAAGTTATGAAAATTTGTTTATTATATCCGAAATTCGGTATCCGTTTCGGAAAATAGGTTAATCGTGCACTAATTCATTTTGGAGCTGTGAATTACAAAACACTACCACACCCTCATAGCTGTTAGCGAATCTCCCTTTAAATTTAACGTTCTCCAGCTTGGTTGCATATAGGTCATCTGGATCGTCTCCAAAACTTTGCGTTTGACACATGCAGAGCTATCTGATGTTTACAATATGATAAGTAGGTATGTTGTACTGTTATTCAATCGAAAATCATCCAAAAGAATAGCTCATTTTTAGTTGAAAACAGATCGATGAGAGACAATAAAAATTAAAATTATTAAATCCCGATACGAGTAATTTCTTACTGTATAAAATAATTGTTTGACAATGTTTAGTTAATATTTCGGTAATCGTAAATAATAATGATGAGTGGTAAAAATATGATGACAGCATTAGAAACGCTGTTTCAAAAGCATTGTAAGCCATCGGTTTTATAAATAAAAGTATGAAATCGCATCAAGAACTTTCGCTCTGAATACAATAGGTCCAGATGAGAACGCGCTTTACTTATTAAGTTATGAGAATATCAAATGAAACAATGTAAAGTTAAGTTTCTTTTTGCAATTCACTTCTGATCTCAAATTTCGTGATGTATGCCAATCGTACATTATAAAACTGGTTTTTATGAATTCAAATAAAAATTCTGCGAAGAATCAATAAAAAGGAAAATTTAGTATTTAAAACAATGTGTTCAAAGTCGAATGTTTGTACTAACGGACTAAATATCATAGTATAAACGAGGTTTAATTAGGTGTTTCATTTTCTGAGTAGGTATACAGGAAATTTGGGTAATTAGATCGAGGGCGCGAGATAATCGTAGACGTCGTCGTAACTTGTATGCCATTTACCCAGTTGGATACAAAGAGGGTGGGTCAGAGTTCGAGCGGTAGGTTTGCGATGCGTCATCGCCACCCTCAGCCACGCACCCCTACACACCCTTGGACTGGCATCGATCGATCTCGCCAGTACGAATGTCATGCGCAAAGCCCGCCCCTATTTGTTTATGTCTTTGGATTTCTTCATTGACTTAACAAATGTAAAAAATACGTTTACAACAAATATGTTTATAATATAAATATGTTTATCACCATATCAGATCACTCAGAAATAGTTTTTTCTTAATAAGCGAATATAACATTAAAATTACTACAATGATGACATCATAGTTTGTAGTGAATGTTTTTCGAATTAGGATAATTATTGTTGGACTCACTGGCATTCGTTCATGATTTCCTCCTGCGAGCGAACCTGCACTGGCGCCAGCTTCTCGACGTTCTCCTCATAGTTTCCGAAACATTTCGTGATTTTCTCATCGAAGGTGTTCACCAAATCTTCAAGAGAACCGGAGAAAGTCTCAGTGAAATTATCCCCTTCGCCGTTCTGCATGTTGTCCTGTTTACACTTCACCAGTCTAGGTTCTTCGTTGTCATTTATTTTGTTGGAATCAGTTTTAGTTTTGATCATTTCACATTTCAGATTGTTAATGTTGTTAAGGATGTCATTGCCGTTGATCGTCTTCTGGGGAAAGTCGGTTGTCGAGAGGCAATCGTCCGCTTCTTCTATTTGCGCCAGCGGCGCTTCGAATTCGAGCTCTGCCATCCTGCCACCCGATTCTCTCATGACCGTACGTCTTAACGCGCAGGCGAACGCGCGAACACTGACTAAGCCGAGTGCTGCCGAAGTACCGACTCGCCGTGCCGAGTACAACCAGAAACTGACGTCTGTCGTCCGTCTTGACGGATTGAGTTGCGCGGTGAAAGAGCGACACGTTAAACGATTGGTAAAGTTGGACACTCAATATGCCGTCTGATTATTGTTGTTTGATCTAAAACTAAAATTTGATGATCACTAAATAATGCCGTCAACGGTCAGGATCCCATGCAGCAACGGTATGATTACGTCATTAGTGAGTTTATGTTCGAAAAACTCATCTTGTTTTTATAAAATTTTTTTCAACTCATTAGTTTTAGGTGGAGACTTCAAATACATGCCATTATGATAGCGATTTTTTTTCTAATTTTATGACTAAATGAGCTCATAAAATACTAGTCGTTTAAATGTTTACCGAAGCCAATGTGTCATTATAATGTATAGAAGCTACTTCTTTCTTCAAATCAGAATACAATACTGTATCGCGTCAAAAGCAGACAGGCTGGTTACCTACTCCTGCGGGCTTACATTACGCCCTACCGCCAATAATTACGAAATTCTTCGTCATAATTCATATACGCGGCATTTGCTTTAGTAAACAATATCTATTTAATTTTTCAAATGAAATTACAAACCTTATTTCTTAGATTGGACTAAGTCTCTTACTCTTGTTGTTCTAATTTGATGATTATTAACTACCATCGTTATTTTGTTGTCAGCTGAGGTCACTGGTTCGTGACTGCCCTCGTATTAATTTACCTATAAACATATTTTAGTTATCGCAGTGATGGCATTGTGGATTTTGTGTAGCGCGTTTCTTGTCACTTGATCCGTGCCGGTTAAGTATATTTGTCCATCTCTATCAAGGGTAGGCGTTAGAAAAGGACGAATGATTTGTCAAGTTTCCGATAGCTTGCAGGGTTCACTCGGACATTTTGGCGGGAAAGTATAGTACCTAACTTGATGTGAATTGGTTTAGTTTGTTTGTACTGGCGATAGGACGTCTTGGGAGTCCGCACGGGTAAATACCACTTTTTTTATGATTGAAAGATTACTGGTGGCCCGGAGGCCTTTCCAGCTTCACCGGGACAGGTGGGCGAGCAAAGGCTCAGCCAGGAGGGGTGGGATTTGCTAACAACTGCCCGAGCCCCTCCGAAGGAGACCTAACAACTCAAGAGCAATTGCTTCGCGAATGAATCTACTACCGGATCGGAATCGCGACTCACTGAGAAGATCCGGCGAGAAACTCAGCGGGCTGATGCATGGGTTAGGTTGCACGTCGACCTCTTTGTCAAGTTCGACGAGTACGGTTACCGGGGTTCCTCAGCTTGCTCCTAGTGTTAGAGCTGAAGGTATCTAATGCAAGAATTATTGGATCTGATGGATCCGTAAGGACGTGTCTAGGGCGACGACGGTGACTTGCTCCTGCGTGATCAGGATTCGGGGAGTAATCAGCGGCGGCAACGATAGTAAATACCACTCTGCCTATTTCTGTCGTGAAGCAGTAATGCGTTTCGGTTTGAAGGGTGGGGCAGCTGTTGTACTGTAAAAACTGAGAGCTTAGAACTCATGTCTCCCGGTGTGTGGCGGTATGAACGTGGTTGATGTCTATGGGCTCCAGTGCCGTAAGCTAGTCTATCCATTTAAGCAATAAAGAAATTAGGGTTTCTTGGACATAAACGTAAATAAATAGTCGTAGCTTATTAGCCGTTTCATATTTGGGACGGAGTACATGTGCTTAGGTTTGTGTGTGTGTGTAATGTGCAATAGTGTTGTTAAACCACCTGCTAGTCATTATGTATAAATTATTGTATGTTTAATATAACGTAGGTAATGCACTCTCACGTTTTGTATGTGGGCTCCGGTAATCACTTATTAGCAAGTGGGCTGTGAGCCATCTTGGTATTGATATAACGCAATAAAAAATAGTTGGATAATGATCCTTAAATTTTAAAGTTACAATGATCTGCTATAGCGATAACTTTCATATAATGGAAGAATCCCGAAAACTTGAATCGCGTCAATCACTTTTATAAGATAAGCATAAAAATATTAGGCTCAAATATCAATATTTATAAGCCTGCTGTGCAAAGAAACCTGATGGAAGATCTTCCTTTTATCTATTCCTATGCTATCCTGTCCTAATTCGAATAAGTTATTAATCAAAATATTTCCGTGTAATACGATAAGATTGGATGAGCTCCCACGATTTCGGTCGCGTTGTAGTTTAATTATAGTAAAACAAGGAAATACATTTGATGTCATCCAGAAGCTAATATGTACATGAAGAATCCTTTCAAATTGAAACTAAAAAGTGTCATCAACACAGCTTATAATTTCCGTCTTTCAAGTACGGGCGCACGAATATCGAGACGTTTCTACTATTCTTCCGCTCATTCCATGTTTATAATAAATATTACTTGTTACGCCATTTTTCGACCAATTATGATTTGTATATAATATGATTAAGATAAATATGAATGGTAAAGTATTAATTATATTTTTTTTCGACAGTGTCGTTTGAGACATTTATTGAGTTTATTAATATTAGTTACGTTATTATTATTGTAGTACCTACTATGCCTTCGCTTAAAATAATATGAAAAAAAAAGACAACCTTGTTCATTTTTGTCTACTAATTGACTCATTGTCCACTATAATTGTTCTCGTGTCTACCAAACATTTCTTTTGAGTGAGTAGAGTTCTAAATGGTTAGATGTTAATTTTGGATCAATATTTTTCCAAGAGTATGTCATGGAGGTATGTGTTTTTCAATGAAATTTATAATTTATATGTATTTATAATTTAAATTTATAATTTAATGATAACATGTCGGGTTCTAATTAGCTCTTACAAATAAATAATAAGCTTTACAATAACTGGGTGATTTTCAGAAAAATTGACCCCGTGACGATCAGGAAATATAATTTTGGGATTAAATGAAATTGCTTAAATTTACTCTGGTATCAAAGAACATGTAATTAACTAGCTAAATATGCTATTTAAATTACAATTTAAACATAAATATGAGAAATATTCAAGTTCTTTGGTCATAATAATATGTTGACAGAAAGTGTTCCTGTACTTCACACAACATAATCAGTCAGAAATAAAACAACCAGGTATTGAAACAAAATCAACTTATATTAGCATCTTAAGGATATGCTTAAAATGTTTTCAAAAATAACAAAAACTTAGCATAATTCTATGGCAATAATAAATAATCAGCCAAATAGTTTCATTTTCGTCACTTCTTAGACACATCGCCCTAGAAAAGTTGTTGTTTAGTAATGATACGTGTTACAAATGAAAAAATCAAGAGAGGAATTTTCGGCAATAACAAAATTCTAATACTAGTTTCAAAACTTAATACTCTAAAGAAATCTAGATACTTTTAAAACTAGTTTTGTATGATTTAGAATATAGGACAGTGATTATTACGAAAATTGCGTGACGAATAGGAATAATTTTGAGCAGTATCTACACTGCCAATTTAAAACACAATCACAAAGAGCGTGGTAATTTTTTTTTAAAAACACCCCACTATACTTTGATCACAGTAGTAGTAGTTGTAGGGTTTTTCTCAAAGAGAAAGGCAATGGAACTAAGCCATACAGTTAACTTTGATCACAGCTACAAGAAAGCAATAAATGACAGATGAGGTTGACATTAGGACTAACGTCTGTCGTTGGCAGCTGTCAGCTGTTTGACGGCTGTTATGTGGTCTACGCATTTATCAAAAATATAAATGGAAATTTCCAAAATAGTAACATGAATCCCTTTTCTAAACAATATAAATTATTTGTATTAATAATATTATAATGTTTTTTATAAAACGAAATTCTGACTTCAAGTCTTTAAATGGGTTTATAAGATTTTACAGGTGCAAAAACTGTGGCATAATGTCGGGTTTTAAATTAGCTCACATAAAACAGAACGAAATACATAATCGTTTTTTTTTGTTGTTTCTAGCTTTGGACGAAGGTGTCATTATGATGTTCTTAATTTGCGTAGAAATTGTTCCGACAAAGAAATCAAAAATGCATTCATTCAGTTAAGTAAAGAAGTAAGTATTTAAATGATACTAACACTTGAGTAATAGATAAGTAATTTTTATTATCATATCGTATTATACTCTCATATTTCACACCGCTTGCCCCGGACGCAGGATGGCGCCGGTTCCTACGCGGCTTGCGTGGCGATCGTGTTCTCATTGCTTATACTTTCATAACGACTTTCTTGGGAAGATTAGTTGCAGTGGTTTCCCCTTGCCTTCTGCACCAGTCCTTTTGGAGATTATTTAGATCTCCAGGCTGCTGAAGCCTCTTCTGGTAAATTACCCAGCCAAATGTTAGTGGTTATACCGCCACAGCTCGGTCGCATGAGTGTACCAGGCTCACCACAAACTGGGAGGAGTGGCGATTGCTCGTGAGGCGCATAACATCTGCCCACAACAATGATGCTGGATGACGACCACGACCGCTCTGACAAGAGTGATACGACATACATTATACTCTCTCAGCATTACACTCTTATTACTATATTAAATCATTTGAATAAAATGAAAACTCACAATATTTTGTTATTGCAGTATCATCCAGACAAGAATAAAGATGCAAAAGCACAAGAGAGATTTGTCCAGATTGTTGAAGCGTATAATATTCTTGGCAAACCAGGCACCAGAGCTCAATATGACAGCATAACTGAAGTTTCAACTGGACCCAATTCTTACGTTTATAAAACTCATGTGCCTTATAAGTAAGCATAATATATACAAACAACAAATAAAAGTAAATATATCCGAAATGCTAGCAATAGAAGTTATCCAAACTTTTTTGGAAATGTATCCCATACTTGAAAAAAGATATTTGAGTTTGTGATTTGTAACCTCATAGCACAAAATAGCCAGTTCCCGGGCTTTTTATTAAAAGTTGATAAAATTTAACTTATAATATTCAACAAGAATGTATTCCTAATTTAAAAGCACATGAATAGTATACTCCTTTAACTTTAGGGTTGTGATGGTAAGCATGAAGTGAAATAGAATTTTATCAAGCACTTTTATATGATCACTTTTGCACCTTTAGAACTTAAGCGACACCTGGAGAAAACATTCATTCTCACTTATTGTTTCCCCTTGCTATTTCCTTAGGGCTAAGTGCTTTCTCAATAAGGTTTTAAAAGTCCTGACATGGCTGAAATAAATCATTGTGTCTTTAAACCAGTTAGTCATAAGTTTGTTGCAATAATTTGTATGTTTTATTCCTAAAATGACACAAAATAATTTCAGTCTACGTAAAAATGCACAGTACAGTTACTACTATGATTTCGGATCCAAAGCACATAGTGCGAAAGGAAATACAAACACATATTATAGTAATGAGAGTGCCAAGAAAATGCCCAATTATTATATAATTTTCACATGTATCGGTATCACCTTACTTGGTGCTATCCTGCAAGGATATGTAATAAGGTAAATTTTTTTTTATTAGCTAAGGTAACAGGACAAGGACATGGTCTGTGTCCCAATGTTCAACTGTAACCACTCTCCATAGCCATAACAAAAAGAACCTGCATGATGGGACCTAATGATGGGCATTACACCAGATTGTAGTCTTGATTGCATTACTAAAACAACTGTTGTATTCTCCAACTTACTTATGCAGGTTTGCAACATGTCCTGGTATCAGCACTTAAAAAATAAGTTTTAATATATTATTATCAGGAAATCTTAAGAGTCCTTAGGGACTCTTGGGCTAGATAAGTAGTTGAAGATGCTGCTAAGTGCGGTAGAAGTAATTTAAAGGGATGAGTAATGCACTTGTATACTCTAACAAACAGCTGTCTGTTGTGTTCTATCGTTAACTCCTTATGTCCTGTGTACTGTGTACAGTGTTTTTATCATGAATATAATTTGATTATCCAAACGTGAATGTCATCACCATCCCGTCTCATATGTAAACATATAAATATACAATAAACATAAACTTTCAATTCTTCAATAATCTGAATTAGATGTTTGTTGTTGTGATTAGTTCTATGAAAATAATATCTGTGTGTGGTACATGTTGTTGTTATTTGACAAAACAATATGCATCAATAAGAGAATGCAGTCTGTCCATCAATATATTTTTTTAATCAACACAGAATATAAAATAAAAAGAATGCTGATGCTATTCATTACAAATAAATAATTACTGATAATTTTTATAAATTATCATCATTAATAGACATAAATCAAGAAATTAAATGTGCTTGATATAATGTTTTAACACTATTAAATTTTAATTATCTAATTAGAAAACTATGTTCCAAAATGACATCATCAAGAACTTCATGTTTTGCTGAAAATAAGTGTAAAAACATCTACACAAAAGGCCCAATTATTTTTATTATTTATTGCGCAGTAATACATTTAATAAAACTATGTGTGCTGATTTTACCATGATGAGACTGATCCTATAACAATTGTACAAAGTAGCAACTCATGCACAAAATTCGTACACATAAATTATTAAGTTTTTGTAAGAAGAAAAACAAAGGATTTAAAGGTGGTTGATTTTAAATTGCAGAAACATGTATGTCGGTCAGCGCAAGCAAGCATTACAGAAGTCAATGGAACTTGCTGATGAACTCGATAAAGTAAGGGCAGCCGCTACTGGTAACGGAAATGAGGTATTGAATTGATATTTTCTACAAGATTCTTTTCTACAAAAATAACCTGAAAATGTTATTCATTCTGCTAAAAGAGATGTATGATTTTTATGCTTAATTGTAATGGGTCAGATACATTGAAATCGGGGTCAGAGTCATATTCTAAAAGCTTTTTTTTAGTATAGTATTTTTAAAGGTTAATTGGTACCAATAAACAATATTTGGTTGTTTTTTTTATTGCTAGATGGGTGGACGAGCTCCCAGACCACCTGATGTTAAGTGGTTACTGGAGCCCATAGACATCTACGACGTAAATGCGCCACCCACCTTGAGATCTAAGTTCTAAGGTCTTAAGTATAGTTACAACAGCTGCCCCACCCTTCAAACCGAAACGCATTACTGCTTCACGGCAGAAATAGGCAGGGCGGTAGTACCTACCCGCACGGACTCACAAGAGGTCCTACCACCATTAATTACAAATTATGATTTTGCTGGTTTCATTTTTATTACATGATGTTATTCCTTCACCGTGGAGGTCAATCTTAACTTTCTTAACTAGATCGAATAATGCAGTGACACCTCTACTAGATCCTTTTCCGATATGGGTCTTTGCGTACATCTCAGCCCGCGGCCTCTTGATTTGAGTGGCCAATGGAAAATGATAGGGTTGTCGCAGTAGAATCTTTGAATTTGATCGTACAAGTGCTTAACCGAACTCAGGTAGAACATTCGCACAAAATTCATGAAAATTAAGTAATGTATACCGACGGTGGCGTTAAAATAGGCGATGTTGGTTAAAAACTATTTAAACTTTTTTTTTTTATAAATCATTCCAGATGCAAACTCGATTGCTGTTAGACAAGATCGTAACCGCCTCCAACGCCACGGTGGCCACTGCGTCACTTGGTCACGCACTAGCAACGGACAAAAAGTGATTCTAATTTGTTTATTTTAACATCCCACAGTAAATAGATAAGTAGTTAAGTAGGTAATTATAATTCGTAATTCGTAACATCTTCAGATTTTACATATGACATTACGACGACATTTGACATATGTATGTTATTATGACGTTTTGACAGACAAGTTTTTTTTTTTTTTATCGTTTTGATTTGCGAAACGCATTATTGCTTCCCGGCAGAAATAGGCGGGGCGGTGGTACCTACCCGTGCGGACTCACATGAGGTCCTACCACCAGTAATTACGCAAATTATAATATTGCGGGTTTGATTTTTATTACACGATGTTTTTCCTTCACCGTGGAAGTCAATCGTGAACAATTGTTAAGTACGTATTTCATTAGAAAAATTGGTACCCGCCTGCGGGATTCGAACACCGTTGCATCGCTATATACGAATGCACCGGACGCCTTATTCTTTAGGCCACGACGACTTCGACTTGTTTCTTGGTCTCTGGCAATGTCACGAATGCGTAAAGGGATTAATTAATTTAATTATCGGACATTGGTTATATTGACACGGGCGACAAACAAATAATAAAAAAAATGTAGTATAGCAGTAATGTTCTGAATTATTTGTGTTTGCGAAAGCAAATGTAGCGTTAAAAAAGGTAAAATACGATCTAGTCAATGGAAGTTGTGTATAGAGTAAAAGTTGTTATATGTTTTGTAAATCTTTTCACTCAAATGACTTTCTACAGATCTGTTACATATTTACCTCTTAGCTTTAGTACACCAGTAGTTTTGTACATAAATTTGAATAAATACTTATTTGTAAGCGACCCTGTAGAAAAATATATTGTATTATTAGAAAAATTTAAAATGTTTTAGTTGAAATATATTTATTTTAAATGGAATTTTGTATACTGTAATAAAGTGTAGGGTGTTGTCGTACATTTAATGTATTTTGATATTTCTACAGAATTATATGATTCACATTTCTATTTCTGTATTAGTTTTTTTTGACTTAACCAAAGCATGTAAGTATGAATTATATAAATTTAATAAAGTATGAACAGACGTTCATAATTTGCTAGTAATATCGGCTGATCAAATACAAAATGTAGGTACACTAAGTGTTTTAGTTTCGCCTTCATCTACATTATAAACTACTAGCCACCCGCCCTCGCTTCGCTTCGGAAACTGTAATTTATTATTGATTTCTCCACTATTTAATGGATATTGTTATATATATAAACCTTCCTCTTCAATCACTCTATCTACTAAAAACCGCATCAAAATCCGTTGCGTAATTTTAAAGATTTAAGCATACAAATAGCTTTCTCTGTCCCTATACCTCTATATAGGCACAGAGAAAGCGACTTTGTTCTAGACTATGTCGTGATAATATTTTTTCGAAAATTCTCCTGGAACTGCTGACGATATGCCTTAAGTGTATATTGTAGGGGCGAGTGATCGAGTTTCACTGGTAACACCCAAAAAAGACTGGAAATCTGCAATGTTCTAGACGCAGTTTTCAGTCTATCCATAATCATTGCGCTTTCCACATCGCCGAAATATCGGGAACTTGTTAAAACAAAAAATCATCGTTAAAATATGTTAAACAAGAAGCGTTTATAATCTAGATACCTACTGGTCTGCCATTAACATAACTTACACAGAAGTACTGGTTCGGACTTGTTTTGGAAAGGTGCGAAATATTAGCCAATTATAATGCTCCAGGTGCTCAAGCGTACTTTGCTATAGATTGATGCTGTGGAGGGCAAAGGGAAGAAGCAAACTCTCTTTATACGAAAAACTTGAAAAGTGATCATTTAGAGTGGCGCCACCGTAGCAAGTGGTGTAATTTGTAACATAGTGCCAAAAGTTATATGAAATTTTGCCAAATTCATATCATAGCACTTGTGACTCTAGCGCTGTTTTGGTGGCTTCTTTATTTGCATCTTTATTTCCATAGTGGATGCGTGTGCCCCACGCTCGGTACTCGCTACAGCTGAGCGAGATAGCACGAGTCTCTGTCTTTTTTGTCTTAATAACTTAACGTGACGTAATAAAGTCTACATATCAACGGCGTTTCCACTTATATTCTGTCTGCGTTAGCCGTCTCTCTTCTGAGCAGGTGGATTTTGCCGAAGTTAGTTATAAAAGTGATACTTATATTAGTATACTGTTTTAAAACTGGGTATAATTGGGACAGGTTTTAAATTACTAAGTGCGTAACTTGTAAATCTTCATGAAACACTGTAACGGTATATTAATCGATCTATATTAGTCGATTAAATCTAAAAACTGTATAAATAGCTCAATTTAAATTTTTATTTGTAATGGTTCTTCTTCTTCTTTTTTCTCAGTCGTGTCACTCTTGACAGAGTGGTCGTGATCGTCATGTAGTGTTGGAGGGGGCAGACTTGATGCGTCTCACGATGTCGCGCCATCTCTCCCTGCTCGAGGCAATTCTACTGCACTCATTTAGGGGACCTCCCACTGTAGTTTTAATTTGGTCGGTCCACCGCATTTGATGGCCTCCCGCGCGGTCTTGTATCATCAACGCTTCCCTGTACAACGAGGCGTTCTATGGACCGGCCATCTCGTCGCGAAACGTGTCCGAAGAAATTCACCATTCGAGACTGTACTATACCAAATAGACGCTGCTTGATGCCGAGTTCCTGAAGTATCGAGACATTTGTACGAAAGTCGGTCCACGAAACTCCAAGCATTCATCTCCAGCACCACATTTCCAGAGCGTCTATTTTCTTCCTTTCCACGTCTCGCACGGTCCACGTCTCAGCAAGTCAGCAGCGTATAGAAATATAGAGAATATTAGTGTTCTAACGAGCCTGATCTTTGTGCTTTTGTTTATATTTCTATTTCTCCATACCATAGTAATGATAGGAATGGTACCATCTACCATTACTACCATTACTACTGTACTATATGTACCGTATTTTTTTCTTTACAGAAATATTTCGGAAACGTTCGTTCCAGAATATGGAATTGCAGACGCGACAGAGGACTATTCTTATGAATGTTCAATAAATAATGACTTGAAGTTACTAAGTGAACTTTTGCAGAAAATTATGGAATACTTGGAATAAACATTCTATATAAAACTAACCTTTTTATCAGTTGATTAAATGTTTTATAGTACATATATACCTAAAGATGGAATTTCTTGATACTAGATATTATTATTAGAACTTACTAGATCTCAGTTTTTTTTGGCGATTCCAGTCCACGTGACAGCGGTCACACGCACGGTCGGTTAAATAATTTAAACATAGTTTAAAAAGTAAAGAATATGCTTATATAGCAATTTTTTTTTTTTTTTTTTAATGTAAATTGTGTTGGTGTGCAATAAAGTGTATTCTCTTAAACTAAACATGACCTGTGTGCTTAGTGCGAGCTTTCTAATGTTCTCGATACCGCAAAAGTTAATTCAAATTTGTATGCAGTTAGAACAGCGCCTCTAGCGGCAAACGTTCCAACTCCATATAAATTTGAGTTAACTTTTAAACCATAGAGAGCGTTAAAAAACTGGTATTAAGTGCACTGGCCAATATGCCTGGACAAAGTGACAGAATTATTGCTTTGTCATTGATTATTAACACTCGCGCATATGTTCAAGTTAAATGAACTTCTCGAAGCTGCTAAGAATAACGTTAAATGCTTCGATTCTGATTCATAAGTACCAAAGATAATCTGCAAAAATGTAGAAATAGATTTACATAAAATCATGTTCAAAATACAGCTTGTTATCAAGCTATTTAAGTGAAAGTGTCCGAGCAAACACCCGCAAAATGCTGATATTAATTCAGGTGAGTTCCGAAACGAATATTCTAGAAAATTAAAGGTAAGTTATGGTAACGTTATTGCCTAAGCATTCCTAACACATCGTCATCATTATCATCACCAGCCTATAGCAGTCCACTGCTGGACATAGGCCTCTCCAATTGTTCGCCACTGAGCACGATCCTCGGCTTCTCTCATCCAGTTCCTACCAGCCTCCCTGCACAGATCATCACTAATACCTAACACGTTAGCCCTAAATCGAATATATTGGGAAAAAATGTAGTTATCTCTATAACATAATGTAATATTGTGGATACGCAATAAATTGTTATCAATATAGTCTGTTTCAGGTCCGGGTAAAGACTTATCGATGTATGTGCATGGGTTTGGCCACGTGTGGAGTACTGCTCCGAAGTCTTGGCCATGGTTCACCTTCTGCATCAGTTACTTCTATTTGACAGCACACTGAAGAGGCTCGTTTGTCTTTAATTTCGATATTTTGTTTCGAAACCTCGACTATAATAGGTATTATTAGGATGAGTCATTTTTAAATTTTTTTATTTTTATTGCGTAGATGGGTGGATGAGCTCACAGCCTTGGCGTTAAGTGGTTACTGGTGCCCATAGACGTCTGCGACGTAAATGTGCCAACCACCTTGAGATATAAGTTCTAAGGTCTCAAGTAAAGTTACAACGGTTGCCCCACCCTTCAAACGGAAACGCATTACTGCTTCATGGTAGAAATAGGCAGGTTTACCTACCCGCGCGGACTCACAAGCGATCCTACCACCAGTAATTTATTTGTTTTTAATAAAGTTAATAATAATAATAAAGTAAAATAGAGTTGTTTATAATAATAATAATATAGTTAATTGTTTCTCGGCAAACGGTTTAATGGATCATGACTTATGAAAAGAATGAATGATAGAAATGAAATATTCTGAAAATTTTAACCGTGTTAAATATTTATTTCGCAGACACTGGAAAAGGTAACATATTAACAACAATTCTTTTAAAAATAATTAACATAAACAACAATAATTAAACATATCGAAAAATAGGAGCGCATTTTTAAGTCATTGACTGAAACAAAGTTAAATATATTTTATAATCATTCTGATGATTACAGCTGTAGTAATGTGGAATTCACGTTTTATTATGAACAAGTGTTCCAGGATCACTTCCTGAAAGTAGTTTTATGTACACTGCATCGTTTACGTGCGGTTCTTTGGGTACGATCAGAGGTTCACCATTCAGCTTAATGTCCTTGTACGCCGCTTTGTAAATGCAATTGAAGCCGAGCCTCTCAGCTGACATCGCGGAATAGGCGCTAGATGTATCCATGCGGAGTATTCTTATGCCGCGTTGCTTTGTGATATTCCTTAAAATAAACAAAAAATATATAAGCACATCTACACTCTATACTAATATATAAATCTACAGTGGTTTCTACGGATGTTCCGTTATAACTACTGAACCATGCATCCGATTAACTTAAAACTTGGTATCCATGTAGAAGATACATGTACTTAATGGATAGGCTAATTTTTATATGAGTGTTGGACTCCCTACACCAGTTGCGGGGGCGTTAATGATGAGGATCTTTGTTGGGGTGAGAAATAAAAATGTTAATTTTAAATTCCCAGCGAAGCGGACGGGTACACCTCGTCATATAATAAAATGTAACATCTACGCTCATAAAACTGGGAAGCTAGCCTAGCCTAAAGTATACGGTCCGAAACGAGAATCTTGTCTTGAAAACAATAATAACTACCTAAATATAGAAACTGAAAATTGGTTGAACAACAAAAGAGAAAATTGTATTATACTTGACTTTCTTCTTCTTTTTCTTCACCTTATCCCAACTAGGTGACGTCGGCACAATTTTTGTGCTTGGTCGGCTAATTTTTCTCTTCCATTCTCTTCTATATGCCGTCAGCCCAACACTTATTCCTCTCTCGCTCATATCGTCGTCATTCACACACTCCATCCATGTCTTCTTCGGTCGACCTCGTCCCCCTCTACCTTGCACTATCATTTCCACACATCTCCTAGTCACATGCATCTTTTCTCTACTTGCATCACATGTCCATACCACGTTAACCGTATTATACTTTACCTATAAAGATATTATATTACAGGTTATTTTATGTTATGTTATACAGTAAGGAAACGCTACTATGGCCGGACATAATAGAAGGAGAAATACTATAGCGAGTAACACTTCATAATGACATAAAAGTTCCCAAGGGTCGATTTATCGGGCGACTGTTTGTCCAGCCCCCAATGAAATATCTTTGTCCACACGTGTTTGATAATTTTTTTTTTTATTGCTTAGATGGGTGGACAAGCTCACAGCCCACCTGGGTTTAAGCGGTTACTGGAGCCCATAGACATCTACGAAGTAAATGCGCCCGCCACCCACCTTGAGATATCAGTTCTAAGGTCTCAGTATAGTTACAACGGCTGCCCCGCCCTTCAAACCGAAACTCATTTCTGCTTCACGGCAGAAATAGGCAGGGTGGTGGTACCTAACCGCGCGGACTCACAAGATGTCCTACCACCAGTAATTACGCAAATTATAATGTTGCGGGTTTTATTTTTATTATACGATGTTATTCCTTCACTGTGGAAGCCAATCGTGAACATTTGTTGAGTACGTATTTCATTAGAAAAATTGGTACCCGCCTGAGATTCGAACACCGGTGCATCGCTCAACACGAATGCACCGGACGACTTAATCCTTTAGGCCACGACGTAATCACATTTCAGGCTGAGCCCTTGCTTACCCACCTGTTCTGGTAAAACTGGAAAGGCCTCCGAGCCACCAGTAATCTCTCGAACATAAAAAAAAAATAAAAACCATTGAGATACGCAAATACTATTATCATTTAAGATACTTTGACTCCTTGACAGACTTGGATTACGGCTATTATCACGCATATATCGGTTTAGAATTACGTGTCTGCCCGAAATATGGATTAAATCGTATACAAACCCGATTTCAGGAAGCGAAAACAAAAATTTGTCACAATTATCGAGATATAGAGGACACATTGATATCGTAAAAGTAGGAAATTTTGTTTCAGTAATTTGGGTTTGGTTTTCTGGCGTTGGTGAATTATTGACTTTCGTGAATACTATCGATCATATTAAGTGTATAATCTATGCTATCGATACTTACTCCGTTTCTCTCAATAACTCGTTCATTACACCTCTTCTCCTCCAATGCGGGTCTGTAGCTGCAACCTTAATATCCACAAAAACTTTATCACTTGGAAATTTCTCAGCAAGTTTAGCGCCTTCCTCCCTTCTGGCTAGAATATGTAGAATCCTCTGGAATTTAGGATTGGGACATCGAAGTGCTTGATTCAAGAGACTGTTCTCCTCATCTTCCTGTAAAAAGATATTGAGATTTCGTGATTTGTGAAGAGAAAGCTGTTACGTTATTAAACAATTATCACCGTAAATTTAAAATGGCGGAATCTAACCAACCGGGTAAATATTATAAGCGTAGGCCTTCGATAAATAAATCGTCCATCACTTCTGACGAATTGAGTAAAGAGTAACCTGTTTAAAGGTAGGTGAGACTTTCTTAAAATATGGAAAATATTACTAAATAAAATAAAAACTCCTTACATCCTCCAATGGACATATTCCATTGATCATGGTACCAATGATTTTTCCCTTAGGCTCGACGGCTTTGAAAGACAATCCTTTCAGTAGCGAATCCCTGCAATATTCCTCTACCTCTAGACATGAGCCGGAATCATATAACCCTACTGCCTCGTTCAAGGGTTCGTCGATGAAGAATGTTCTGTAACGAAAATCAAGCTTTGTATATTGTTTCATTTGTGTTCACAGTTTATTGTTGCAGTAAATATTACTGTATTTATAATTAACTAGAGGTCCCGCAGTAGTCGAAATTCGACTATAATTAATTGGAATTGTAAGTTTGTACAGTACGAGTAGTATGATTGTATTTTATACTTCTATAATCACAAATTTCGCCAAGACTACACTATAAAAATATTAACAAAGACAAACAATATTTAATTTATTCTCAATTTGACAACAGACGTCAAGAATAAAAGTTTGACAATAAATAGTATGCATGCGTGTGTGCGTCAAATACATGGTATGTAGTGTGTTTAATGTTTTCTTTATTGATTTAAAGTATCTTTTATGCATAATTTTAAAAAAATATTAGCAGTGTGCACTTCTTCTCTATATTCTCTATAAGTGTGAGAAATTTCATACTCCTCCGTCCGCGCAATTTTCGTAAAAAGGGATACAAAGTTTTCGCTTCACGTATTAATATATAGATTGTGTACGGTGGGTGTTAGGAATGTCTTAATAAAGTTTTATAATGAAGGGACAAATATGAAATATCTTAAACTTATACACTACTGGTGGTAGGACCTCTTGTGAGTCCGCGCGGGTAGTTACCACCACCCTGCCTATTTCTGCCGTGAAGCAGTAATGTGTTTCGGTCTGAAGGATAGGGCAGTCGTTGTAACTATACTTGAGACCTTAGAGTGGGTGGCGCATTTACGTCGTAGATGTCTATGGGTTCCAGTAACCACTTAACACCAGGTGGGCTGTGAGCTCGTCCTAAGCCTATAGCCTAAGCAATAAAAATATAAAAAAAAAACTAATATCGATCGGGTCACCGGTGTTTGCGGAGTGTAAAATAGTTGGATTTTTGTATGATAATCTACTTCAAATTTATTTTGTATAGTTGTCAACGGCTAAATAATGAATTCGTACGGTTGTCACTGATTTTGAACGTGTGACCAGTTGTAAAATGTTATTGTATGTGCCTTTAAAAAAATTATGAAGATACTTCCGTCATGAGATTTATATTCTTATGGCTTTGAAGTTACAAAAATAGGTTTGTTTTCAACTTTATTATTTTAATCGATTATGTTAAAACCATATTTTGGTTGGTAACGAAGCTAGTGGTGAGCATTTTAACCTCCTTTTTGACAAAGGCGTCTCTAGCCCATGTAACGTCTGAGTGCAATAATTACCCTAGCGTCTTCTAGTAAGCGCGCAGTCAAACTGGAATAGGTGTACAAATGTAGGTAACAGATTCATTGAAAGTGCCGAGGCGGCGCCCCCTAACTCCGCTGCGCCTGCACCCAGCACCATAGGGTAAGCCGCCTCTGCTTTTTAGTGCTGTAGAATCATAGATAGTGTTAAGTTTATACCGTCAAAGCAGGTCATCCTGTGCAATGGTTAATGCTTTGCAATAGCCATAGGTAGGATGGCGTACCACAGGTACGCAACAGTTGAGATTAGAGTAGAATCGTACTTATTGCCATTGTAATACTGACATTTTACTATGATTTAATTTACAACATTAGCGTTATGCATTCATTTAAAATTAACGATTGTCAAGTGCAGCAGATCATTGATGCTTTTTAACATTTAATCGTATTAAATTTTTCTAAGGAACACCAAAGGTACAAGAATGACCAAATAAACCACATAAATAATTTACTTAGAAATACTGAATTTGCTATTACGTTCTTTCTAAATTTACTTAAATTAAATCTCGATAAGTAATAAGCAAACTAAGGGCCCCTCAAAATTTGCAACGGGCCCCGCGTTGTCATAATCCGGCACTGGTTGATTGTTTACTGAAACACGTCACGGTGTTGACTTTAACAATTTTGAATTTTAATAACTCTGCATATTTAGGAATACAATGTGTACCTACATACTAAAATCGGTTAGAGCGATGTTTTGTTTTTGTTTGCTTGTTAATTTTCAGTCACGGAAAACATTGACATGTGATAATCTTTATATAATATACTTAGTCTGGCCATAAATACTGTTACAACTAAAAATAAAAAAAAAATCTATTGCAAATAACATTTATTACTTTTACAGTGTGTTAGTTTAATGAATAAATATAATAATAATAATAATAAGCCTTTTATTCCATACAAATAGTAGGTTGCATACATATTTTAAATATAATATAAAAATAAAAAAAATATATAAAGAAGAAAAGAGAAGAAGAAAAAAAGTCCTGATGTTATTACACGTGTTTCACTTAATTTGCTTCCCTTCTCTCTCCCTTCCGTTTCCTTACAAAAGTATAAATCTAGACAACGTTTTTAAAAAATATATAGAAGTTTGTTTGCATGGACCCCTCCTCAAGTGAAGGTGAAGGCCTCCTCTAAAGTATAACAGCTGTTTCATTATTAAGTTCTGACGTTGTAAGTTACTATGTAAAGCTGATCTTTCTTCTCTTTAGTTGAGTGAAATATTTCTTGGGTTTGTGTTCCATTTTCTTATTATTGAAGAAGTTTGAGATATCTTCCTTAGAGGGTTATGGTCTTGATCTTCCACGGTGACCAGCCGGATTGGAAGATGAATGCATGCATAAATATAAAACAATTTAAAGTATAAAAAGCTTATTCGAAGTGGTCTCCATTGGCTGCAATACAGTCCTTTAAACGTTGAGGCCAGTTATCAATAGAAGCACGCACTCTTTCCATGGGAAATTTTTTCATTGCCAATCGTACGGATTGTTTTAGGGACTCCAGATTATCATGGCGTTTAGAGCAAGCCGTACTCTCTAAAACTGACACAAAAGTATGGCTCAGTCACTCCTTCATAGCTAATACCCCACCAAACCATCACTGAAGTCGGATAGTGCCCACGTTGCACTCTGTCGACTAATTGGGAAGCTTCCTTAGAGCTTTGAGCATAAATACGGTCATTTAAAATGTTGCTCAATTGTTAAAAATTCTTATCCATAAACAAAATTTTTCTATGATCTCCCTTTGTGTACCGCTTCAATAGTTGTTACGATTTTACTACCCTATTCTCTTTTAAATTATCAGTTAAGAAATGACCAGTACGTCTCTTATAGGCTGCAAGTCCTAAATCATCTTTTAAAATATGCGACATGGTTCTAGGTGCTATCTTCATCTCCCGAGATAAAATCTTTTGCTTTCGGACAGGATTTCTTCGAATTATTTCCCTTACTGCTTTGACCACCTTTTTCGTATGAACACTACGTGGACGGCCGTATCTTTTTCTGTCACATACAGAGGAGGTCTCATTGCACCTATTAATAGCCCGGTACACAAACATTTTACTAATACCAAGCGTATGGAGTTTTAAAAATTGCATTTGGCTCCATACCTACTTTGTGTAATGCAATCACAGCGATTCGGTTCTCTTTATCACCCCACTCCATTTTAATATCGCAAAATATTGTACAATGTATTGGTGCCAAAATGAGAAAACTCAATGAGCAATCATATAAAAACGACAGATTCCAAATTCAAATGTAATATTTTGTTTATTTTTAATTGTAACAGTATTTATGGCAAGACTTAAGTATATTTCTTCCGTGCGTGTGTTTGTCACTGAACTCCTAAACGGCTGAACCGATTTGAATGATTTTTATTGGATGCGTTTGGTTGGTACCCTGGATGGTTTAGATTCACGAATCAGGCCGGCAGATAGCGCTGCAGTCGGTATCTAGGTTATATAACTATATTACAACCAAACGGCTGGATCGGCTTGTTTGAATTTTTGCAGGACAACGTCAGTCGGGTCGGCTAGTAAGTTAATAAAGAATAATCTGTGTCCTGTGGTTTTACCCGCGTTCAATTTTCTCTATTATTATGAAATGGATATTTCTGCGTGTTTTATGTACATTATCGCCGTTTGTCCAATTGAAATTTTGTGTTTCTGTTTTGGTTTCAAGAATGTTTCCTGGCAAAGGACTTTCCAATACGATACCTATCGTGCCCGGTATCACCTATTATATTACTATTAATTTTTGTCTACTAATAGTGGCCATCCTCCTCCTCCTCCTTGCGTCGATAATCACTCAGTGCTGAGGGTCGTGGCCTCTTCTAATAACTTTCTCCTGCATTATCTTGCGCCATTCCTGCCTCTCCTCGGCTGTGTGGATAGCAACGTGGACTGAGGTATTGAGAGTGGAGCGTATTTGGTCCGACCAGCGAATTGGATTTCTGCCTCTGGGCCTTCTCCCGCATACCTTGCCTGTTACCAGCAGCAGATTGTCACCTTTCTTTCTGGCGATATGTCCAAAGAACTCGAAATTCCTCCGCGCGCATGTAAGCCCACAATACAGGGCGTATTGTGGCCATATAAGCCCACAATACGCCCTGTATTGTGGGCATATATGGCCACACTGTTATATTATTTTAATAAATGGCGTAACTTTGGATGCACTAAACGTATATTATATATGGTGTGCGTCCTGATTGCAGGTTCGGTCAAACCCTGTAGTTTATGTTCATGTCCATTGTATTATTAGTACATATTATATTAGCTTCAGTTACAAACATGTCTACTAAAGCGCATTGCTTAAACAACAATTCAATAAACATCCAGAATGACTCTGATGTTAATATTAAAGATTTGTTTGATTTTAAAATGTCTATTTTTAAGTTGTGTTTAATTTATTATAATATGTAGATAACGGATTCTTACAACAAAAGTGTACCTGCAACTTAAGTGCTCAGAGTAGGTTATACAAGCACACACGAACTGTCATTTTTGGCGCGTAAAATCTTTAGCTAATAATTGAATATTCGATATACATTACCTTTTAAGTAAGTCCATTATTTCCTCCTCATCGTTAGCAGTAATAGGAAGGACAGTAAAAGTCGTTTCTTTGGACATAACTGAAATTACAATTTTGTCAAAAATTAATATGTTAAATACCAGAATGTCCTTGAAAGAGGTAAGTCAGAAAAAAACAACTAAGCATTACCCAATTTAATAGGAAGTGTCATTAAAAAGGCGCTATTTTAAAAGGTTTTCCAAATTGTATTCAAATCATTCGAACAATGATTTTTAAAATGGACGACAACTATTGTTATTTTTTCGAGCGCGTAAGTTTATCGTCTGTGATAGCACTTAACCTTAAATTATATGAAAACGTATTGATTACTAACCGATTCAAAACATTATCAAATATCAAATAAATATTTGTAGTTTGAGATAGTAATATAAATCAAAAACTAAATCGTGGATGGCTGGTAAGTACATTACTATTCAGTACACCACTGACCGATAATATCCAATTCTAAAATAGAAACCATTCCGTATCGTAGTCGAGTCTCAAACCTGTTTCTACGAGACTTGTTGAATAACCGTAGGCCAACATGAAGATTAGGTCGATTATCGCGTTTTACAAATAAATTCACAGTTTTGTTAATTCGATATTAGCAATATTTTAATTTGGTTTTTTATGTTATGCGTTATGATTTTAAAGCGCTGAATGGTATTGAGATCGTTCTGGTGATTATATATAAGAATATCGAGTTATTATTTTTGTTGGTTTATTTTCTTTTTATTTGAATTAACTAAGTTATGTCCTAATTAAAAGTTACTTACCTGAACAATTAAAAGAGTCTTCAGCAATGTTAAAAGATCCAACGCATAAAAATTTTAAACTCCTTAATTAAAACGCCTTAAAAATGTTATAAAATAAATTGAACGGTAAACATGACCGCACTGAACTCGCTCCCTGAGCCGAGTGTGTTTATATCGCATACACAACAGCAGGAAATGATAAAAAGAGTTTAGTTCAAAGCGAATATTGTATACTTTTTGTACTTACTTATTTATTAATCGCAAAAGCCGTTATCGCTTTTGGACGTTTCTTACCGAAAATATAATAACGATATCTTTTCTTAAGCAAAATAAACAAGTGCTATCGGCATAATTTTATGTGATGTGGGTCGGAATTGAGAACGGTATCTACCCTACACTTCAAACCAGTATATCGCACTATATAGGCTCATTATATTCTCTACCATCAGTTTTTTTTTTAAATATAAAATTGTTGACAGCTAAATCATTTGTACAAAGTAATCTGTAATTTATTTTCTGGCTCTCGTAAACAAAGCTTAATTAATGCTCATAATTTATGAACATTGTGCGTTAATATGTTGTAATGAAAAATATGCGTCATTTCGTTAGTACACAGCGTTTGTTTTTGTCAATTACATGAAATACCATTTATTATTTTGATCGTAGGTACTTCATCGAACCGCACTGAACTATATGTAGATACTCTTAAAGTTCAATAATATGTTTCCCAATCATTCTTCAATGTAGAATGTGTTTTTGTAGACTGTGTTTTGCGTTATTCGATTGTGCTTTAAATATATTTTTTTTACAACTTGCTATTTTTTAATATTTTTTTATTGCTTATTCTCGTTCTGCGCGTTTTCATAATGCTTGAAGACGGGGGAAAAATGTCGCGTTTTGCGTCTTTTCCTTCCACAGGCGTTTTTGATATACGGTACAATGTAAATGGACTGAGATTCGCAATATTAAAACAAAATATAATAAGAAGACCACCTCCCGCGTATTCTTCCACGATGCCGTAATGCGTTCCGGTATGAAAGGAGGGGCAACCGTTGTACTCTATAAGTAAGACCCAGAACTAATGTCTTAAGGTGGGTGGAATGGACTCGCTGGATCTTCTCAGGATCGGAATCGCGACCCGTTTCCGATCCGGTGGTAGATTCTGCGAGGCACTGCTCTTGCTAGGGCCAGTGTTAACAACACCACCTGGTTTGAGCCTCGAGAGCTCACTTAAACGCTAGGGTAAAGCTGAAATAGCCGCTCAAGGCTAGGTATATAGGCATAGGTAAGAAAAAACAAACGGGTGGAATGGCATTTCCGTTTTATGCATTAAAATCTAAACTTAAATATTATCTGGTAAGCTTCAAATTTTGAAGTTTTTATTCTAGTTTAAAAAAATATATCTGTTTACTTTTCTGGAACTTTTGAAAGGTGGTGTTCATTTAACCGCGCGTCTGGCTGCAGTGTTGACCGCGGTACTCCCTTGCCCCGCTAGGGTTGTGACCTCGGGGGGTAGCGGATGCTTCGGTGAGAGGTGCAGAGGATTTATGTATTTTTTTTATTGCTTAGGTAGTTCGCCGAGCTCACGGCCCACCTGGTGTTAAGTGGTTACCGAAGCCCATAGACACCTACGACCTAAATGCCGGCACGGTGCCACTTACCTCAAGACATAAGTTCTAAGTTTCAGTTTTAACACTACATCGGCTGCCCTACCCTTGAAACCGAAACGCATTCTGCTTCACGGTAGAAATAGGCAGGGTGGTGGTACCAACTCGTGTGGACTCAAGATGTCCTACCACCAGTAATTACGCAAATTATAATTTTGCCGGTTTGATTTTTGTTACACGATGTTATTCATTCACCGTGGAAGTCAATCGTGAATAATTGTTAAGTACGTATTTCATAAAAAAAAATGGTACCCGCCTGCGGGATTCGAATACCGTTGCATCGCTTGATACGATTGCACCGGGCGTCTTATCCTTTAGGCCACGAAGACCTGTAGTGGATAGGGCCCTAAATACCATCCTGGGGCCCGCGGTCTGCTCCCAATATTTGCGGACCGTCCAGTCCCACATCCCCGCACGCCAACTAGGCACGGGGACCTCGTAAGAGGTTCGGCCTCAGCTCAGAAAAAAAAGGTGGATCATTTTCGTGAGGTGTTCAAAGGCTTATAACTCATAATTAACGTATAAATTAGAGTTTAACGATTTCGATTTCTCTCTGCGATCTTGTTTCTAAGGCGCCGGAATATCTTGTAGACTATGGGAAAGTTGAATCCGAAGATACTGAGCATGAATTTATCTCTAAGATACCTAAAGGACTAAAACTTACAATAAAAACAAAAGAAGGCAAAGCTAGGCAATCCAAGAAGCTCGGTAATAGAAATCGACATAATTACTTCAGTGCCTCGTGCCACATGGCAGTCCACGTGTAATGATTTAGGATCCTGATTAACCTATTGGGACGAGTCAATCTTTGCCAGACACCACAATCGAAATTCCAACTCCAAAGGGGATGGCCCATTTTAGGCCCAAAGCGGACAATAGATTATAGAAAAAATACTTAGTGCATTAATTTTGTCATAAATAAATATGCATTTACTTTCTTGCAAATAAGCGCCACTATAGTTTACAATAAGTAGTTTAAAAAAAGTAACTCTATTGAAAAAACAAGGATTTTTATTTTTGCGGGAAAAATATTGCCAGCTTCAAATCCTTTTACGTATGAAGTAAATATTTTGAGTATATAAATAAAACATATAAATAAATCATTTTAAGTATTATCATTAATCAAACGATTTTAATGGATTTTATGCACATAAAATAACATCGAAGACATACCCATTGGACTTTAACTTGTAACTATACTTGAGACCTTAGAACTTATATCTCAAGGTGGGTGGCGCATTTACGTTGTAGATGTATGTGGGCTCGAGTAACCACTTAGCAGCACCAGGGTGGCTGTGAGCTCGCCCACCCATCTAAGCAATAAAAAAAACTTTACTAGTATTGTTATTTAAATATGTACAACTAAAACAAAAACATAAAAAATAATGTGTACTCGTAAAAAAAAGATTAAGATATAAATCAATTATCGGTTATTTAAAAAAATAATCGATATATGAATTTCATGTAATTATTTTTCTTTATACTGACAACACTGAATTTAATCTGACTGACTGATACTTCGCTTGCTGCTTGTGGTGTTGTGCTTGCGTACAAAATGGATGTGTTTTGATTTTTCTTCGATTTATTTTACTTTTATCAATAACGTTTCATACTACGACTAAAAAATATTGTGTGAATTGTGGTTTTACCCTGACCGAGATTTAAAACCGTGTATATGCTCTCCTTTGCTATTTTTAGATGATACTAATTGTGTATGAAGATGAAGAAAATATAGATATTTAAAGAATTAAGTGTGTTTTTATACCCTATTGGATAAAAATACATTAGGAACATCTTAAACATTAAGAAAAGAAAAGTTCTTGAAGTATCTCACAATCCGACACTTATTTATATAGAAAATTAACCTCAAAACGAGTTTTTATTTTTATTATATTTTTTATAATAGTGGCGTCAATTTCAATATATTTTTTAGATATCCAATATTTAAGAATTTGAATCAGTACATTTTTATAGTAATATTTGATGTCCATCTTGGGCCTAGCACACTATGGAGAGTGGGCAATCCCCTTTACGCGGCTTATCTATAAAGTCATCCAAAGCAAGGCACTTGTATTCGTAAATAATCATAGGTTTGCATCGATATTGATATTGATTTTTTTCAAGGTTACACGATAAGACGAACAGCGGTTCGATCACGACAGATATAATCACTACGTATGTTGAAAATCATGCATGCACTTGAAGTTAAGTAGATACATCCTCCTCCTTGCGTCGATAATCCTCAGTGCTGAGGGTCGTGGCCTTCTCTAACAACTTTCTCCTGTATTCTCCTGCGCCATTCCTGCCTATCCTCGGCTGTGTGGATAGCAACGTGGACTGAAGTATTGAGAGTGGAGCGTATCTAGTCCGACTAGCGCATTGGACTTCTGCCTCTTTTTTTTTATTGGTTAGGTAGATGGGAGGACGAGCTCACAGTCCACCTGGTATTAAGTGGATACTGGAGCCCATAGACATCTACAACGTAAATGCGCCACCCACCTTGAGATATAAGTTCTAAAGTCAAGTATAGTTACAACGGCTGCCCCGCCCTTCAAACCGAAACGCATTACTACTTCACGGCAGAAATAGGCAGGGCGGTGTTACCTACCCGTGCTGACTCACAAGAGGTCCTATCACCAGTAATTAAGCCTCTGGAGATGCATAGGAATATCTTTAGATACATAAATCAAAAGAAATAAGCAGTGTGTTTTAACAATTATAAACCGTTGAAATTATAAAATGTACAATTTTCACACTATAAATATTCTGGGGAATGCTCCGAGGTATGTGTTTCCGATGTTCATGATGCCAAGAAAATGCCAATTTAGTGTCGTTAAATCTTGTTTTTTTCCCCTACCTATGCTGATAGCCTTTAGAGGCTATATCAGCGTTACCCTAGCATGTAGGTGAGCTCTCGGGGCTCAAACCAGGAGGTGTTGCTAACACTAGCCCTAGCAAGAGCAGTGCTTTGCAGAGTCTACCGACGGATCGGAAACGCGACTCACTGAGAAGATCCGGTGAGAAATTCAGTGGGCTGTGTCTGTGAGGACTTAAATCTTGTATAAGTTTGATAAAACTCTCCGTTTCCATGCTGCTATGTATAGTGAAAATTCCACAATCTCTTTCAAGACTGACTCAGTAGTGTACTAATTAGCGCCCCTGACTGCTAGTCCGAAAGTCTTAGGTTCCTATTTCGGGCAAACATTCTTGTACCGAACAGATTTTGGTTGCTTATTCATACTTTGAGTGCTTACAGTACAGGTATATATTTAAAATGTTTAAAAGTAAGTATTCCCATAGAACAGGGAACTTTCTAGCGATCAGATGATGGTGTATGCAACTAAAAATATTCATTTCTTTAAAGTATGCAATGAGTTGCACTACTCAATGCTCTAACAGCAATAATGCTATAATCTTCTTCTAAATTCTTCTAAATCTTCACTATAAAAAAAGAAATAAGATTCGAAGAGAGTCTTCAGTCAATTAAGTCTCGATGCTTTAACTCCATGCTTTAAAAACCTATTATTTATAGAAGTAATAGTAAAAACCCATGGTTTTTTTTTTACGATTTATTCAGACAACAACGATACATATGTCTTAGGTGCATTCTCTATCCTCTATATTTTTCATTTTAAGTAATCTAAAATTGACGATTAATAGAATATACAAAAATCAAAGACATCATAGACAAATAAATATAATAGCTTGGTAAACAACCGAAGTCAGGTAACAACTACATAAGGAACTATAAATTACTGACAGTTTAATAATAGCAATTTTTTTTTATAGCGTTTAATAGTATTGCTATAATATACTATCAGGTGATACAGACATTTATACACTTTGGACTCCTACATTTACAGTTTTGCTAAAATTATCTACATCTAATTACATTTTTTCAATAAATTTTATCACTTGTGAGAAGTACAACTTTGTGACTAATATTGAGTGCGAGTTAAAAAAAAAAGATAGTTTTACACATGTTTTAACTGTAAATGGATAATGAACAGTTTTACTAGTTAAATAAACTCTAAAACTACTTAAGGATATATTTTATTTAATTCATGTATTCTCAATATTTATAGCTGCCTCTTTTTTCGAATAGTCCATTTACGGAGGAAAGATCTTCTTATTTGAAATGTTGATATGAAAATCTGAAATTGAAGTCTATTTAAAAACAGTTCATTTTAAACTCTTATCAAAGTCAAATACAGTTCATTTTTTGTTTTTGTTTTTTATTGCTTAGATGGGTGGACGTGCTCACAGCCCACCTGGTGTTAAGTGGTTACTGGAGCCCATGGACATCTACAACGTAAGATGCGCCACCCACCTTGAGATTTAAGTTCTAAGGTCTCAAGTACAGTTACAACGGCTGTCCCACCCTTCAAACCGAAACACATTACTGCTTCACGGCATAAATAGGCAGGGCGGTGGTACCTACCCGCGCGGACTCAGAAGAGGTCCTACCACCAGTAATTACGCAAATTATAATTTTGCGGGTTTCACTTTTATTACACGATGTTATTTCTTCACCCTGGAAGTCAATCGTGAACATTTGTTGAGTACGTAATTGATTAGAAAAATTGGTAACCGCCCGGGATTCAAACACCGGACGTCTTATCCCTTAGGCCACGACGACTTCAAATTATTAATCATACATATTATTAAAAAGACTTAGTTCTAACCTTACAGCTCCTTAATGTAGACCCTGGCTTCAAGGTGTGGTGCTTCAGGTTGAGGTGCGTACGGCAAATCAGCATACCGAACCCCAAACGCCATCTTGTAATTGAGCCTCTCCGCAGCGGCCGCAGAGAAAGCTGACGTTGTATCCATTCTAAGAGCTCCGGCTCCCATGGCTTTGGCCAGACGTCTGGAAGTTTTTTTTTAAAATTTAGTATTGATGATTGAATATTGAATTTTGGTGAAACTGAATGAAGAATGAATAGTCGCGTTCATTTTCATTCGTAAACTAAACTGAGTGATTGGGTGGTGCTGTAGTTAATGCTTCTGATTGTTGCGCCGAGGGTCATGGGTTCGATTCCCACGTCGGGAAAACTTTCGTGTGGTGAATAGGTTTGTTTGCTCTTTGTCTAGATGCATATCTATATATATAAAAATGAATTGCTGTTCGTAAGTCTCGCTAAAACTCGAGAACGGCTGAACCGATTTGG
This sequence comes from Bombyx mori, assembly GCF_030269925.1. Taxonomy (NCBI): domain Eukaryota; kingdom Metazoa; phylum Arthropoda; class Insecta; order Lepidoptera; family Bombycidae; genus Bombyx; species Bombyx mori. The sequence continues at coordinate 10,966,994 of NC_085124.1, read as the reverse complement.
CTAATTTTGGTCTTGAATTATTTGTGGAATTCCAGAGAAGGGTTAAAAGGTAGATAAATATGAAAATAATAGGTATTAAATAAAAATGACAATTTTGTTTTTCCTTCGATGTGTCCCCCGTCGGACCGTCGTTTGTATATTATAAAAGTTTAGCTCTTTTAATTATCCATTGAGGCAATAGGAAGTCTGCCGGGTCAGCTAGTTATTTATAATTGTATCTATTTATTAATACGTGAAGCAAAAACTTTGTACCGCTTTTTACGAAAATTGCGTGGACGGAGTAGTATGAAATTTCCCACACTTATAGAGAATATAGAGAAGGAGTGCAGAATGCTAATGTTTTATTTAAATTATGCATTAATAATACATTAAATCAATAAAAAAAACATTACACACACTACCGTGTATTTGACAGAGCTACACACTCACAGACAAAATTACTCTTTGTTTATCCACTCCGCAGTGCAATGGAGCAGCCGCACCCCGGGGGAACCGCCTGCATTGTCACAGTATCCCGACACTAGGTAGGTATGATTTATCAAGAGAAATATGAGAACGTCTATCAACTGTGTAACATCTCGTCACCACGATTCAGGAATTGTTGAATTTACGTGCAGCGACATCTTTTGATTACAGACTAAATAGAAATAAAATAAACATGGCGCGTAACGGAAGAAATTAAGATGGCGCGTAACCGAAAAACGTTACATACGTTTTTTCCTCCCTACGTCGATAAAGAAGTTTCACTTCAAACATTGTATTTTTGGAACGAAACAGAAAATATGTAATACATTAAGTTAAGCTATATCTTTAGGTGTCATACTTGTTAACAATTTCATTTATTGAGCGAAGACTAGTATCAGCTGCTTTTTTCCCTACTTATTCGTTGGTAACCTAATAGCCTATTCCAGCTACGCCCGGACGGTTAGGTGAGCTCACGGGCTCAACCTGAGACAATTTGCTAACACTAGCCATAGCCTCTTGCTCTTGCAGTACTTCGCATAATTTACCATGGGATCGGAATCGCGACCCACTGAGAAGATTCGGCGAGAAACTCGGTGAGCTTAGCAGTGGCATTGTGGATCGTATATATGAGTAAAGAAAGAGGTAGACCTAAGAAGAAATGGATGGATTACATGAAAGACGATATGTGTAAGAGGGGAGTGAGCGCAGAATTTTTTTACCGATGGTAGGTCCTGTTGTGAGTCCGCGCGGGTGGGTACCACCGCCCCGCCTATTTCTGCCATGAAGCAGTAATGCGTTTCGGTTTGAAGGGTGGGGTAACCGCTGTAACTATACTGAGACCTTAGAACTTATATCTCAAAGTGGGTATTTTATTTTATTGCTTAGATTGGTGGACGAGCTCACAGCCCACCTGGTGCTAAGTGGTTACTGGAGCCCATAGACATCTACAACGTAGACGCGCCACCCACCTTGAGATACAAGTTGCGCATTTACGTTGTAGATGTCCATGGGCTAAAGTAACTTCTCAACACTAGGTGGGCTGTGAGCTCGTCCACCCATCTAAGTGATAAAAAAATGATAGAGGACTATGGAAGGAGAAAACATGTTACGCCGACCCCAGTTAACTGGGAGAAGGGCACGAAATTTTTTTTTATTGCTCTTGTAGGCAGACGAGCATACGGCCCACCTGATGGTGAGTGGTTACCGTCGCCCATGGACTTCAGCAATGCCAGGGGCAGAGCCAAGCCGCTGCCTATCGCTTAATACTCTCCACAAGGCTCGTTTGAAGAAGGACATGTCATAGCGCTCGGGAAACACCGTGGAGGGGAGCTCATTCCATAGCCGGATAGTACGTGGCAAAAAAGACCTCTGGAAACGCACTGTGAGTGACCACAGTGGCTCCAGGTAGTATGAATGAACTCTACTCCGGTGGCGGGCGGTGCGATGGTAAAAACGAGTTGCCGGTATCATCTGGAACAATTCCTCAGAGCACTCCCCATGGAACATACGGTACAAAATACAGAGGGAACCGAAGTCCCTTCGCAGACCCAGAGATTCCAAACGATCCGTAAGAATGGGATTACCGACAATCCGAACGGCCCTCTTCTGTATGGAGTCAAATGGAAGAAGCTGGTAATTGGAAGCCTCGGCCTAGAGATGGGAGCAGTACTCCACGCGAGGCCGGACTTGTGCTTTATAAAGCAAAAGCCTTTGTCCAGGCGTGAAGTACCGCTTCGCTCTATTGAGGACTCCCAGCATTTTGGACGCCTACTTGACTTTGCCTCCCAAATGACTCCGAAGCTGGACATCGCTCGAAATGTCGACCCCAAGTATCCCGATACTCTCGGAGGGTTGCAGGGATACTCCTTGAAATTACTGGTGGTAGGACCTCTTTTGAGTCCGCACGGGTAGGTACCACCGCCCCGCCTATTTCTGCCGTGAAGCAGTAATGCGTTTCGGTTTGAAGGGTGGGGTAACCGTTGTAACTATACTGAGACCTTAGAACTTATATCTCAAAATGGGTGGCGCATTTACGTTGTAGATGTCCAAGGGCTCCAGTAACTTCTCAACACTAGGTGGGCTGTGAGCTCGTCCACCCATCTAAACAAAAAAATATATATATATATTGCGGCGCCATGACAAAGGGTTCCTTCTTCGCAGTGAACGCGAAAGAGAATTATGATATATGAGTAGCGAAGTGAGATTATTTGCGCTTGTTACGAGTAATTTAACCGTTCGGAATAAAACTTGACGACGTCTTTATAAAGCACAAAGAGCTTGTCGTAAACAAGTGCATTATTATTATTATGTTGTTAAGACGATTTTTATGTCTATGTCAGAGACAAGGTTTCCGCTTCGAATACAATGCAATTAAGATTTCAACCTCTTGTCGTACAATAGGTGGTTACATTAACTTTGTCTCCACCGCTTGATACCGGGTGAAACGGTTCGTCTGCCGCGTTCTTAGACTTTGAACAAAAGTTTTTTTTTTAATCTTAGATGCACGTGCTCACGGCCCGCCTGGTGTGGCTACAGGTGTACTTAGTGCGAGTTTTAACTTCTCGAACGTGTAAAAGTTAACTCTAATTTGTATGACGTCGAAAAATCCCCCTACATAAAAAAAACTCGCATTAAGCACACGGGGCCTATAAACATTAACGGAGTACCGCCACCCACCTTGAGACATGATGTCTAAGTCTCAGTTCGATAGTAAAACGGCTGCCCCATCCGTCAAACCGAAACGCATTACTGTTTCGCGTCAAAAATAGGCAGGATTGTGGTCACAAAGTATAGTTTATCAGTAAACAACAATTACTATAATTTTTAGTTCGTTATCTATTTACATTTTACGTTTACGTTTTAATTTTACACAATAAGACTACTGACCAGTATGATAAACGTTTTTTTTATTGCTTTTTGGGCAGACGAGTATACGGCCCACCTGATGGTAAGTGGTTACCGTCGCTCATGGACGTCAGCAATGCCAGGGGCAGAGCCAAGCCGCTGCCTATCATTAGCCAATCTGCTGTCTATCATTAACTATTAAAAAATAAATGTATCATCAAACTAAAATCATTAGTACGAAACAACTAAAATAAAACCTAAAAGTCATTATCTATATATTAATACGTGAAGCAAAAACTTTGTATCCCTTTTTACGAAAATTGCGCGGACGAAGTAGTATGAAATTGTCCACACTTATAGAGAATATAGAGAAGAAGTGCACAATGCTAATATTTTTTTTAAATAATGCATAAATGATACATTAAATCGATAAAGAAAACATTACACACACTACATACCATGTATTTGACGCACACACGCATGCATACTATTTATTGTCAAACTTTTGTTCTTGACGTCTGTTGTCAAATTGAGAATAGATTAAATATTGTTTGTCTTTGTTAATATTTTTTATAGTGTAGTCTTGGCGAAATTTGTGATTATAGAAGAATAAAATACAATCATAATAGTGTACAAACTTACAATTCCAATTAATTATAGTCGAATTTCGACTACTGCGGGACCACTAGTACAATAAAATTTAGAAGACTTCTTTTAATGTTATTCCTCAGAAGACTAATCATAGTGTTGTGTCAATTGAATTCTGCGTAATTTTAATTGTTACAGCAGAGAAATATTCGTGCTAAGGACAATGAACAACGCACTCATATCAGTTACACTGTTTATTTCACTCGCGACAATTCCTTTAATTTGCGAGGTCTACTACTGGAGTGACGCATCATTTCGCGTATAGCTAGAAAATTTTAGTGTTTAGCTGTTTCACGCGGTTTTGGGGAGAGACATTAGTGGACTTGTATGTTATAACTTTATTTTTTATTGCTTAGATGGATGGACGAGCTCACTACTGGAGCCCGTAGACATCTACAACGTAAATGCGCCATCCACCTTGAGATACGAGCTCTAAAGTCTCAGTATAGTTACAACGGCTGCCCCACCCTTCAAGCCGAAACGCATTACTGCTTCACGGCAGAAATAGGCGGGATGGTGGTACCTACTCGTGCGGACTCACATGAAGTCCTACCACCAGTAAACTAACTGTACATTTCATAGATTTGATTTCTATTAAAAATTCGTATTCTGATCATGAAAAATTACAATATGGTTTTTTTCACTCTAACTCTTAATCCGACCCGTAAATTTTAAAAAAAGGTCCTATTTTTTATTTTTTGTCCTTATTTTGCTTTTTATAGTCATATTTACAGTCATGTACAGATTTATATCAGTTAATAACAGATACAATCTTGTGAATCCAGGATTGTTAATGACGGCAATATTGTTTGCATGAAACAATAGTATATGTGGGGATACAACATGGGATATGTAGGAGTAGCCCACAATTTCATAGAAAACTGCGTGAATGCTTTTAGGTAGGCATAGGCTTCTGCGACAGAAATGAATGTGGAACCTAAAACATTATTATCTTATAAATTAATGTACGAAGGTTTTTTGAAAAACGAAAAATAAACTTTAAAAAAATATAAGCGTGAGTAATTCAAAATAATTCAAACAAACGCTTGAGAATGAAACGCGCAATAATAACTGCGTTAGTTAATTTAAGTGAAAATTCTTTATGTCCCTAACGACATTAATTTAATGTGGTTTTAAAAATAAAACAACAATTTCAGATGAACATAAATGTTAATTTGTTTTAACTAAGAAACAGCAAAGGAGTTTTTGCTTAAGACATTAATTGTACGTGTAATTTTTCTGCATGAACAGAATAGCTAACAACTTCCGGGTGGCGGGAGTCAATCAAGTTTTTGCGATGACTTTCAGGTAATTTTATTTAAACTAGTGGTCCCGCAGTAGTCGAAATTCGACTATAATTAATTGAAATCATGTTTGTCTATTATTATGGTTCTATTATCAAATACTATTTTACTTCTATAATCACTGATTTCGCCCATACTACAATTATAGAAAAATAATATTAAAGACAAACAATATTATAAACCTATTTTCAATTTGACCACAGACTTTATGCAATAACAAAAGTTTGACAATGAGTCTACATAGGTGTGTGTGTCAAATACATGGTAGTGTGTGTAATGTTTTTTTTAATTGATTTCATGTATTAATAATGCATAATTTAAGTAAAAAAAAAGCTTTCTGCACTTCTTCTCTATATTCTCTATAAGTGTGGGAAATTCCATACTCCTCCGTCCGCGCAATTTTCGTAAAAAGGTATACCAAGTTTTTGCTTCATGTATATTTAGAACACACGTTTGGGTAGCATTTAATAACAAAAACTATGTGTAAGTTTAGTTAGTATTGTTGTCGATTTATTGCAATGATTGCGTGTGGTCGGTTGTGTTCTTACGAATGCGTTAATTGAATTTGAAGGGGACAGAAGCATGCTCACGAGTTCTCAACGTTACAGCTTTGCAATGGCTTTAATCCGTAAGAGGCTGCTTTATCACAAAATAAATAGAGTCTAGATTGCTTTACATAGCTATTTGAATAATATGTTTTTTTCATAGAATTGAACCGATTAACAATTATGAGGTAATATGTAATATTGATCGTCTTTATTGCGTGACTTTTTATTCATGATATTGAAGCATTTTTCAAGCCTAGACAAGCAGTACCAGACCTACTTGGGTTTTTTCCCTATCTATGCTGATAGCCTTGAGAGGCTATATCAGCTTTGCTCTAACGTGTAAGTGAGTTCACGGGGCTCAAACCGGAGTGTTGCTAACACTGGCCCTAGCAAGAGCAGTGCTGCGCAGACTCTACCACCGGATCGGAAACGCGACCCACTGAGAAGATCCGGCGAGAAACTCAGTGGGCTGTGTCTGTGGGTTAATTCGCTCGTCCCTTCGTCGCAAGCGACGGGTTCGACGAGGATGCTGACCGGTGCTTGTGGTACCTAAAAGCACCGTAAATGGATCGGGAGGATCCGTAATGACGTGTACCTACCTGGTGGTAAGCGGTCTCTGAACCACATGGCTATTGTAAACGTAAGCACGGCCCTCTACCTTAAGACATAAGATCGAAGTTTGAATTGTATTGGAATGCTTTAACGAAATATCACAACCTATAAACTGGAATACATTAATATTTCGTAGCACAATTATGATCACTTTACCCTTGATTGAACTCATAGACTACTCCGTCAAGAGTGTACGACTAGGAAGAACAAGATAAAGACTTGCCAATACCAGCGAAGCTTTATAAGAAAATGAGGTATAGATGATGGGGAAATAGTGGCAGTAACTCAAATAATTCTTGATTGCCTCTCTGTTAGAAATATATGAGGTCTAAGTCTAAATTGCTTAATATTACTGGCTGGCTATCCAGCGCTCCAAGCCGCGACTGGTTCGCATAAAAAATGGGTAGGGTCCTGTTTTTTACCCTTGCAATTAGATTACACAATATCCTGCTCTGGCGGCTGATTAAAATTAAGAAAAGCATAATTGATTACTCACTCCGCTTCCTCACACAGCACCCTCATCAGTCCTCTGCCGCGCCAAGACGAGTGTGTAGACGCTATCCTGATCTCGAGAACAGAGTCACAAGTCTCCGGCAGTTTGTCCCAGATGCGAGCTTCGCGGTCCAAGTGACCCAGTACTTTCAGGATCCGTCGGAATTTTGGATTGGGGCAGTCTTCAGACTTGTCCGTGTAGTCTACTTCCTGTGGCAAACAAACAATAGAAACTAAACTCGAAGTGTAAATCCTTTATGAACCAAGGTTACTGGATACCGTGAGACCACAGTGTGATTGCTGTCCCTCGCCTTGAGACATTGGGACAAGATCTAGATTTTATTGTATAGCAGCTGCCCCACCTTTCGCGGCAGTAATAGGGCTGGTGATATCTACCTGGGAGGACTCATTATAAAAACACCATTACCCATGCAAATCTTTAAATTTGGCGATGTTCAGTTTGTATTACACAAATATATCTTCACCGTGGTATAAAGTATTAATATATTTTTTCAGCCCACAGTCGTCCACTGCTGGACATAGGTCTCTCCCAAGTTTCGCCACAATAACCAGTTCTACGCAACCCGCGTTCAGCGCATTCCCGCGACCTTTAGGTCCACATCGTGGGAGGTCTACCTACGCTACGCTTTCCGGTACGTGTTCGCCATTCGAGAACTTTCGGCCCCAGCGGCCATCTGTTCTACGAAAAAGGATTCATGGATCTCCAAAAATATAGTAGTTAATTAACAAAGACCACAAACAGCCGTGTTTCCCGAGCGCTATGAAATATCCTTCTTCAAACGAGGCTTGTGGAGAGTACTTAACGGTAGGCAGCGACTTGGCTCTGCTCCTGGCATTGCTGAAGTCAATGGGCGACGGTAACCACTTACCATCAGGTGGGCCGTGTGCTCGTCTGCCTACAAAGGCAATAAAAAAAACAGCTCAGAATATTACACATAGGCTGATAGATATCGGCTTACTGAATCATAGATGTGAGTTACCGAACGTGACAAAATCCTTTTGCTCCAGATCGATCATATGATACGGTTAACCTACACCGTGGAAGCCTTTTGATTTAAGTTGAAGGCTATTTATTACAAATGTCACGTCAATGTCAATATAACTTATATAGTGCCGAAAGAACCAGTTAATTTTGGTTAGCAAACATCCTATGTTGGTTATGTTTTGTAATGACTAATACAGAGTAGGTAACGTGCCTTATTACTGCAATTTCCTAGTTAGTCCAGTTTTAAGAAGATACCGGAGACCTCACTTTCAACATAGGCATTGTTTAAAAATGTCAGAAAGAAGATTGAAATCTGAATGCATTGTTACAATATTTTAGCGCTTCGTATTGGAGTTATTTTCGTGAAAAATAGATACGAAACTCGGTACTACCACTCGCTGTACGACTCCCTACGACTAAGCAAAATGACTGTTTTTTTCATTCAACAAAATATCTTTTTTTTTTTTTATTGCTTAGATGGGTGGACGAGCTCACAGCCCACCTAATGTTAAGTGGTACCTGGAGCCCATAGACATCTACAACGTAAATGCGCCACCCACCTTGAGATATAAGTTCTAAGGTCTCAGTATAGTTACAACGGCTGCCCCACCCTTCAAACCGAAACGCATTACTGCTTCACGGCAGAAATAGGGAAGGCGGTGGTTCCTACCCGTCCGGACTCACAAGACGTCCTACCACCAGTAAGATCTGTCTAATATCGTTTATTTAGCATATACAGATTTTAATGTATAGTTTAATGTATACTAGTGGTTCCCCAGTAGTCGAAATTGGACTATAATTAATTGAAATTATAAGTTTGAACATTAATTATGGTTCTATTGTCAAAGACAAGACAATATTTCTAAAATAACAGATTACGCCAAGACTACACTATAGACAAATTATATTAAAAACAAACAAATATTAATATATTCTCAATTTGACCACAGACTTTAAGCAAAAATTTGACAATAAACAAAGAGTATATAGAAATGTGTCAAATACATGGTAGTGTGTGTAATGTTTTTTTTAAATTATTGTATTTATTATTAAAGCATAATTAAAAAAAATATTATCATTCTGCACTCCTTCTCTATATTCTCTAAAAGTGTAGGAAATTTCATACTCATCCGCCTGCGCAATTTTGTTCAAAGTTTTTGCCTAACATATTATTATTTAGATTACAGGAATAGTTACGAGGTCTACTTTCTTTTGTATTGTCATTAAGTATTAAACTTGATGAAAATTTTTACTGGTGGTAGGACCTCTTGTGAGTCCGCGCGGTTGGGTACCACCGCCCTGCCTATTTCTGCCGTGAAGCAGTTATGCGTTTCGGTTTGAAGGGTGGGGTAGCCGTTGTAACTAAAACATGAGACCTTAGAACTTATATCTCAAGGTGGGTGGCGCATTTACGTTGTAGATGTCTATGGGCTCCAGTAACCACTTAACACCAGGTGGGCTGTGAGCTCGTCCACTCATCTAAGCAATAAAAACAAAACAAAAAAATACGTAAAGCTTAATGATTTTGCAAGAGACCGTGCTAAATATGCATTAAAATACAGGTATACATTGATTGGCAGTACAATTATTGACACCGAAGTAAATTATTAGCGCTGTAAATTGGGTATAATGATTGACAGTAAATCACTCGGTAATATACCAGCCACCCTGACGATTTTAAAAGCCGATGACAGGTTTATTTTAATTACCGAATAATATATCAAATAAAATTGAACATTTTGTTTTTCTGTCTTTTAATTGTGATTATGTCAGATGTGTTAGAATAATAATCAGAATCAGAATAGAATAATAACGATCAATTTAAAATTTACACTAACAATACGTAAATTGGATGGTAATGGATCGTTTGGAGCCTCTGGGTCTGCGGAGGGACTTCGGTTCCCTCTGTATTTTGTACCGTATGTTCCATGGGGAGTGCTCTGAGGAATTGTTCGAGATGATACCAGCATCTCGTTTTTACCATCGCACCGCCCGCCACCGGAGTAGAGTTCATCCATACTACCTGGAGCCACTGCGATCATCCACAGTGCGTTTCCAGAGGTCTTTTTTGCCACGTACCATCCGGCTATGGAATGAGCTCCCCTCCACGGTGTTTCCCGAGCGCTATGACATGTCCTTCTTCAAACGAGGCTTGTGGAGAGTATTAAGCGGTAGGCAGCGGCTTGGCTCTGCCCCTGGCATTGCTGAAGTCCATGGGCGACGGTAACCACTCACCATCAGGTGGGCCGTATGCCCGTCTGCCTACAAAGGCAATAAAAAAAAATAAAAATAAAAATTTACAAAAAGTGCATAAATTTTCCTTTTCCTACTATACCATTTGATTTTTTTTTTTATTATTGATGGCCAGTTTTCACATTTTCAATTATGTAAATCTATTATAAAAAGTTTGCATACGTATTAAAAATATTGGGAAACTTTATGCAGTTAATGTGTACGTTAGATTACGTATATAAATACTCTATATGTATTTTTTTCCCTACATATTCGCTGGGAGCTTACATGACTATTCCAGCTTTTCACGAACGGATTCAACCTGGGAGAACTAACTAACATTAGCCCTAGCTGGAGGAGTGCTTCGCAGAATCTATCACTGAATCGGATTCGCGATCCACTGATAGGATCCGGCGAGAAACTCAGTGGACTACGTCTATGGGTTAGCTATAGTAAAGTTTATGCTCACAGAGATCTGCTAATAGTTCACGTTATTATATATACTAGAGGTCCCGCAGTAGTCGAAATTCGACTATAATTAATTGGAATTGTAAGTTTGTACACTATTATGATTGTATTTTATACTTCTATAATCACAAATTTCGCCAAGACTGCACTATAAGCAATATTAAGAAAGACAAACGATATTTAATCTATTCTCAATTTGACAACAGACGTCAAGAACAAAAGTTTGACAATAAATAGTATGCATGCGTGTGTGCGCCAAATACATGGTATGTAGTGTGTGTAATGTTTTCTTTATTGATTTAATGTATCTTTTATGCATTATTTAAAAAAAATATTAACATTGTGCACTTCTTCTCTATATTCTCTATAAGTGTGGAAAATTTCATACTCCTCCGTCCGCGCAATTTTCGTAAAAAGGGATACAAAGTTTTTGCTTCACGTATTAATATATAGATTATGTACTTCTTTCTAAAGCAATTCTAACAAAAAATAACTAAGGAAGCCTTCGAAATTTAATAATGTTCAAGCTGAACATGAAATTTCTTATTTCTTATCGATTTTCTGTCGTTTTCACGTTGCGAGACGAATGGACTTGGATTGTTCTTTAAGTACCATTGTGTTGAAGTTCTTTTGTTTAACGACACCGTGTCTAATGGATATTGTTGACGGATTTCAATGAGTTTTTCTGGGCATCGTCCGTGCTTCAAAGGAAACACGTGTAAGATTTGTTTTCGAGAAATATTGAAATGAAAAGATAACAAAACAATGGTTTTTGTAATCTCATTAAAATCGTCTTTTTTTGTTTCCTATTTTTCTTTACGAATCTCCAAATGACTTAAATGTTTTTCAGAAATCTCGTTGTTCGTTAAATATAGGTAATTACCAAAAAAATTGCGCTAAGACCTTCACGGTGCATCTGGTCCAAGGACATCACGAAGTCGAGATCGCCACCTTGAGTTTTTTAATTTTTTTTTTATTGCTTTATCGGGTGGAGTAGTTTACGGTCCACCTGGTATTAATTGGCTACGGGGCCCATAGACATCTACAGCGTAAATGCCATCACTTACCTTGAGATATGAGTTTTAAGAACTCAGTTTTTGCAGTAATATATGTGGTCCAAATCTTAATTGAACCATTTAGTTGAGGTTCTACTCTTCAAACTTAAAGGCATAAATCGGCAGGATGATGGGTAGCTACGCGTGCCATCTCCCAAGATGCCCTACCATCAATAATTACGCAAATCGTATAAATATTTATCGGTTTTCTTATTTTACTAAACGACGTTATTTCTTCATCGCGAAATTCATGCATGGGCATCACTTACGTATTTCCTTTGAAAAAATGTTACCTAAAGCCGGACTTTGGTATAGCCCTAGTCGTTAGATATGAATACCCCGGGAATTTTTTCCCTTAGTACCCGGGCACCATGTTTCTACAAAACTCAAATTTTTCGTCCTTGAATAAAAATACCCATACCCAAATAATTTAAATGAGCTAAACTTCCGCAGATTCGTATATCTATAGGTAACAAATGAAAAAATGTTTTTTTCAGAAATTATTGACCTCGCAGGTTAAAATGCTAGATATTCATTAATCCTGATAACTTTTAAATTATTTGTGATGTCTACTTTAACATTCCTACCAGATTTTGTGGCGAATAAAATCTGTCGTTAAACAATATAATATTTTAGTTTCATAAATGTACAGTCTTATTCATTTACAAGTTTATCATTAAATATGTAAACAAGTAAAAATAATATAAAATTGAAGTTTTTTTTTCACAATTATAATAAATAAATCCGTAAGTCACGAATAATGTGAAATAATTTTATATAAAAAAATCCCTGACCTTAGTTAATCCGATTACAAGAGATTTTAAATTTGACTCGATTCTTTTCAATAGTGTGTCGTATAAAAAATTATTGCAAAATTCTCATTTATAATCCGAGCAGTCGCCTCATTGCCACACCTGAGCGGAAGTCGCTTCGAACACACAATAAGTGCTGTTTGTGAAACACCTTCAAATATAGGTCGGTACCTTATAAAGGAACGAGTTTCAGAGAGTCCTTGTCTTGAATGAGGATGAGGCGCATGTCCTGCATTTTAGAGTACGTGTTTAAGAGTACTTGAATAATGACGTTCAAAATTCGCTTTTGTCGATAAACGAATATGGAATATCAGTTTTATATTCAACAGTCTCATAATTTACCTTAGATATATATTAGTTTTCAATATATTTTTTCCTGTCTAAGCTGATAGCCTTGAGAGGCTATTTCAGCGTAACCTTAACCTTAACTCACGGGGCTCAAACCGGAGTGATGCTTACACTGACCCTAGCAAGAGCAGTGCTTCGCCGAATCTACCGCCGAATCGGAAACGTGACCCACTGAGAAGATCCGGCGAGAAACTCAGTGGGCTGTGTCTATGGGTTAATTCGCTTGTCGAGCCCTTCGTCGTAAGCGACGGGTTCAACGTGGACGGTGACTGGTGCTTGTGGTACCTAAAAGCACCGTAAATGGATCGGGAGGACCCGTAATGACGTGTTTGGGCGACGTCGACTGTTTACCATTCGATCTACAGGATCGGGTATGTAGTTTCCGGCGGCTACAACAAGAGGGTTCTCATGTCGTGCCGCTTTTTCAAAGTGGCACACTGATGCCGACTGTAGATACTTACTGGTGTAGTGCTATCATGTAAGATTCCCAAATTATTAAAGGCAACGAATAGTTGTATTAACTACTAAGAAACTGAGCAAAATTCTTACCATCGAACCGTTAACATTCTTCCAACCCTAAGCAGCTTATCGAAATATTTTCTTACAACTTTACAACTTTGATTAACATACCTCTCTCCTCACAATCCCGTTAATGATGACTCCTACGTAGTCGCCGTTCTCATCAACAGCGGCGACTGAAACTCCATCGCTCAAGGTAGCTGCCGCATAGTCATCGAGCTCAGTGCATCTTGACTCTGGTGTTTCAAGCAGATTGACGGCGAGATTCATTGGCTCATCGCGAAAGAAGAATCTGTTGTGAAGTCAACAAATAAAGTTAGTTCGATATTTAAATAATAAAATTCTAAACAGCTATTTAGGATTTTTAATTTTGGAAACGTATAGAATGGTGTAGAATCGAGCAAAGGGAAAATACGATGCGCAATTCATTGTGCAATAGAAATATTTTTTTCTGCGGATTTCGCGATTCGTAGACATCATTATGACTACTGATACGGCTAAGTCTGGCCTTTTTTTTATTATCGTTATATTATTTCCGACGTTTCAAACACTTTACAGCTTTTGTGGAGAATTGAACTGTGAAAATTTTACTGGTAGTAGGACCTCTTGTGAGTCCCGCGGGTAGGTACCACCACCCTTTCTATTTCTGCCGTGAAGCAGCAATGCGTTTCGGTTTGAAGGGCGGGGCAGCCGTTATAACTATACTTGAGAACTTATATCTCAAGATGGGTGGCGCATTTACGTTGTAGATGTCTATGGGCTCCAGTAACCACTTAACACCAGGTGGGCTGTGAGCTCGTCCACCCATCTAAGCAATAAATAAATAAAAGCAATACAAATATATATATATATATACAAAAGTATGTCTTTATTTCGTACCTTCTGAGGAATTTCAGTACTAGGTCCCGATCGTTGTACGTGAGCCTCTGTATGGTGTAAGCTGGAACGGACATTTTGCGAGGCCGGATCTCCAAGCTCGAAAGCTGCGCCGGCAGTTCGTCTCCGAGCTAAGAAAAGAACACTTAATTAGTTCGGTGATCTATAGGAAATATGATCAGAAATTTTAGCATCAAATTACTGTTAAATACTTAATAATATCTTTGTTCGAAGTCGTAGGCGACATTGCTAATGCTTCAATGATAGATATACTGCCGAAATACGGCTGTCTTTCAACCCAAAGAGCGTTGAAACTAAACGAACAAACAGTCAAATATCTTGGTACCTGTAGGGGATGTGCATATTGAATCCAGCGCCTCTCCGTAAGTCCAACGCTGATGAGTGATTGTATAACATTTTTACTCCACTAAATGAAAAATAACTAACGGCAGACGGATGCTAATTAGACAGAGTTAAGCAGGACAGACAGTTAAGACAGTAGGAATAAGCAAGATGACGACAGCTGCCTTTGAGGATTTTCTAAATCACACCTCACAATCCGCTTTTTTTAATATACATATATCATTCTTATGCTCTTCTTGTACATTATGAGTTTACAAGCCCCTAATAAAAACTTTTAAAAGAGGTAGGCAGCGGCTTGGCTCTGCTCCTGGCATTGCTGAAGTCTATGGGCGACGGTAACCACTCGCCACCAAGTGGGCCGTATGCTCGTCTGCCTACATGGTAAATAAAAAAAAAGAATAAACCTGTTTAATAAAAAAACACGATTTAAATAAAAAACACTTTTTAACAGTCTTCTTTTTAACGGGCTTATAATTATAAAATAATATGGTTTTTTTATTAATTACGAACAAGACCGTTAAAAATTTCAAATTACTTGAAAGTTTGATCGCATGATTTAAATGTAAGTCTGAAACCGGTATTCTGTGCTTAAATTGTGAAAAAATTGTCGTAACTACCATTTGGAGCTTTGTTATACTAAACAACACAAAACATTTTGGTTTTTTAATTTCATATTTGTTGTATTAATTTAGAATTCACAGATTTTAATGGTTTTAAAACTATAAATCATTTACAAATAGAACATTTGTTCACGAACTTAAAATTCAAATTTAAACAAATATTATTCCAATTCTAGATTCTCTATGAAATAGGCATTTGAACTAAAAGGGCTCCGGTATAATTACGTTTTCATTCTCAGCCTTGTATCTGGCAGATCGTGTTTCTGCTGGCCAGTAATGTGACACGTGCAGTGAAATACTGCTGAGTTAGGTAACATGAATTATCGCTTTTGTGTTATTTACACCGTACTTTATGTAGGTGGTAAATGCAGTTAAATTCAGAATTCCATGGTAATTTGGTCGGTCACAATTTTGGTGCAAACGTACACAATTTATTGTATTGATGTATTGAAAAGCAAAAGCAGTTGTCGAAAATATTTCATTTGACAGAAACTGGCTACGTCAATATAGTTTGCCTCTGAAAACGGCGGGAAACGACCAACTATAGTTTTTTAAACAGTTCAAAACATAGATTACTTGATGCGTAATTAATTAACATCCAATAGAGACTTGCCAGTGGTAAAAATTGATGATATGTAACAAAATATTTGCTGGTCTCATTATGCTGAGAGGAAACAGGGAAATAGGTCCAATTTCAATTACTAACTGCGTGTCATTGCGTGCGCGTTGGTTGCTGATCGGGACCATAGATTAAACATGCAACATTGTTGCTAATTTATTATATACCTATATTATCTCAATGTGCCATAGAATTTAATTTAAATTTAAGTTTGTTACTTGTAACTTAAATTTACAGTTTATTTTTTGGTTTAACATATTATAAATAAATACATTCACATTTAATAATAGTAACTATGTGACATTTTATTTTATTTACAGACAGCATTGTGCTGACTTCGGAATTGGTTGTATGTAAAGTGTTTTTTTTAAATAAGGTGTCAACCGTTTATTGCGGATATACTGTTTGGTGTAAATATAGTCCGCTTCGGCTCACAATTACTATTGTTTGTTCGTGCTTTATGCGTATGCGTGTCGTGTATCCAATTGCGTTGTATATATCGGTCATCGTTCTCGTCGAACCCGTCGCTTGCGATAAAGGGCTCGACGAGTAAATTAACCCACAGACACAGCCCACTGAGAAATGCATTATTACTTCGCGGCAGAAATAGGCAGGATGGTGGTACCTACCCGTGCGGACTCACAAGAGGTCCTACCACCTACAATGAAACGGAATTCTCTTTAAAAAAAAAAGGGTACGTGAAATCAGTGATAAATTTTCTGTTCAAGTTAATCTGAGTCCAAAGAGTCACGAGATGACTTTGAACCGACGGCACGTTTTCGCAATTAGCAGTTTTCATATCGCACGGTCATCTCGTTTTTATTAACGAGTACATCAGTGAAAGTGAACCACCAGAAAAGATTAAAGAATGAACTCTTGACATTATATCTCATCACTGAAAGCAAGCGATTGAAACTTTACAAATCGAATATTTAATCGAATATAATTTATTCTAAAAACTGATACAGGCTATTTCTGAGATGAGAATTCCTTACTAGTGTTCGATCGAAGTTCGAAATTTAACTAAAATCTAGCTGTAGTGTATGTTTAGCAATTCGGCTTTAAAAAAAAAACTAAAACTATTTAAAAACAGTCAGCAAACTTGAATTTTTAACGGATTTAAAAAAAGAAGTAAAATTTTTCTTAAGATTGTATGTTTTTTATGTATGTTCACCGATTTTCCAGTGTTATGAATTTATCTTGATTTTTTTTGGAACGAAGTTCCTTATGGGACGAGGCGGAGGGGTACTCTAACCGGGAAAAAAAGTCCGTAACGTAAGATTTTTATTAGTAATGCACACACTGTACGACTTAACTTTGTAATAACGTACAAATTAGTAATGCACACAGTGTATGACTTAACTTTGTAATAACGTACAAAAAATAACATTTTTTTTTATCATTTATTGACCACGATCTCAGAGCGTTCGTTTGCGCAATGCACTAACTCTTATGCAAACAATCGTGAATGAAGTGTACCACAATAAGTTCGCACGTTACCGAATGACCGTGGGTTGTTGCGAAACCTCCAGTTTTATTTTCTTTATACCTCTAATAGAACTTAAAATTAATATTTTTATGATAAGGAGCTTCGTTCCTATTCGGTGTCCCACGACACCACACATCTTTGTGTTAGGTTTGTTAATAAGCACATTGTTGTGTTTAATTAATATATTACACTCTTGAAGTTAATTTTCAGCTCTTTTTTCAATTATTATTGGCAACTCAAAAGAAACAGACACACTCTTTATATAATAATCCTGGAATTGTTTTTGCTGAATTAATAATTTGGTAAACTAACAATCTGTTTAAAAATTATTGTTTATGAAGAACGCATTGTTGCAAAGTCCTTGCAATGATTTAATACATAACTCAGGTCATAAGAACAGTACTTGTTTATGCAAGCCCTTAGCGTAGAGTTAATTTACATTTTGTATCCGGTTGCATTACCTTGGTTCAAAAACATAAGGCATTTCAAATACTTTGTTGAACTTTAGCTGGTGCGGTTAATTAAATGTTCAGTTTTATTGTTTGCTGAAATTGTTTTTCGATACAGTCGAATGGTATAATAAGCAATCTTTGTAGTCGGTCAGTACGTTTTTTTATGTTTATCGTACCATTGTTTCTGTAAATTGATTTAATAGGATTTTTTCTACGTTAAGTAAGAACATCGACACGATATAGCTGTGCACTTGGAGACAAGACGTATTTCTGATAAGTGTAAAGATTTCAGGAAAACGTTGGATATATAATAATAGAATGACAGTAAAATAAATATGAGATTAAATTGTAAAAATAATTTTAATTATGATTTCAGGGAAGATAGAAAAATTCAAATGACAAATTTCTTTTTTTTAAAACATGTTGGCAGAAATAGAAAAAAATTGAAAGGAGCTTTTTTTTTTTAAAACCGATTTTTACAAGAAACTCTTTCGTGTAGGAAATTGAATTGACCCGACCTTCAAAAGTAATGAAGATCCGAACAGACTTGCAAAGTTAAGAATTAAAAGTTCGTAAAATGGCAATGTTGCGACGCTGTTTGTATTATTGAATACAGGACAAATACGACAATTCGATTGCAATGATATTTATGATTTGGAAATCGAAATGTTGATTCAATTAAAAACGTATTTTATTAACAATTTAATGATCAATATAGTAAAATGGGTTTGTATTTTCGCCGACGACTAAAGATAAAATAGTTGTGTAGCAGTGTTTCACACAGCGTCAGTATTGTACCCCCGTCATGACTTACGCGAGTGTGGTGTTCGCTCACGCGGCCCGCACACACATAGACACCCTCCAATCTTTACAATCCCGCTTTTGCAGGTTAGCCGTCGGAGCTCCGTGGTTCGTGAGGAACGTTGACCTACACGACGACCTGGGCCTCGAATCTATCCAGAAATACATGAAGTCAGTGTCGGAACGGTACTTCGATAAGGCTATGCGTTATGATAATCGCCTTATCGTAGCCGCCGCTGACTACTCCCCGAATCCTGATCACGCAGGAGCCAGTCACCGTCGACGCCCTAGACACGTCCTTACGGATCCATCAGATCCAATAACCTTTGCATTAGACGCCTTCAGCTCTAACACTAGGAGCAGGCTTAGGGACCTCGGTAACCGTACTCGTCGAACTCGACAAAGAGTTCGCCGTGCAACCTAACCCATGAATCAGCTCGCTGAGTTTCTCGCCGGATCTTCTCAGCGGGTCGCGATTCCGATCCGGTAGTAGATTCATTCGCGAAGCAGCTACTCTTGAGCTGTTAGGTCTCCTTCAGAGGCGCTCGGGTAGCTGTTAGCAAATCCCACCTCTCCTGGCAGAGCCTTTGCTCGCCCACGTGTCCTGGTGAAACTGGAAAGGCCTCCGGGCCACCAGTAATCTTTCAATCATAAAAAAAAAAAAAAAAAAGTATTGTACCGATCTGTTGTTTGTGCTCAGTAATGTTGGCTTGTTTCTTTGAGTCATAGCTATATATTTTATGTATTAGTTTAGGTTATCTTTTAAACTTGATAATTTGTACGTATGTGGAATCGAACAAGCCCCAAGTTCCTTGTCGAAAATGCAGAAACTTTATTATTACTAATCTTAATCTTGAGGTGTTGTTGATTATGGTCGAATTTCGTCACGGGGCGAATAGTAGTTTTTAATGATCCTCCTACAGCGTATAGTATTCAGCTGACGTAAAAACCCGTGTGTGGCGGGAAATGTTTTCCATTTTTGTTGAAGTTAAATTAAGTTACGTGTGTTGATTGGTCTCTATTTATACAAGCCCTCTACATGTTTAATATTTTATGGTCATTTATTAGTATAGTTATGTAGTATATTTATTATTTACTATAATCACGTAAACCTGTTTATAAGCCTATTTGATAGTGTGGTTAATGACCTCTGGCGGCAAGATAGTCAATGTTCTCGCCGAACCCGTCGCTTGTGACGAAGGGCTTGACGAGTAAATTAAACCATAGACATAGCCCACTGAGTTTCTCGGCGGATTTTCTCAGTGGGCCGCGTTTCCGATTCGGTGGTAGATTCTGCGAAGCACTGCTCTTGCTAGAGCCAGTGTTAGCAACACTCCCGGTTTTAGCCCCCTGAGCTCACCTACACGTTAAGGCGCAGCTGAAATAGCCTCTAAGGCTATCAGCATAAGTAGGAAAAAAAATTGCTACGAGGCCTGGGTTTTTGTTCCGACTCAGAATGTTTTTTTTTACTGGATGAAATAGAGAAATAAAAACACAAACACTGCTTTACTGTTTAATATTGCGGTTTTTTTTATGTGATTGTCGTGGTCACGTTGTAAAAGTAGTTTTAAAATAAATCAAGTTAATTTTAAGTTAATTTTAAAAGCAGCACTGACGATAGTCGAAGAATATACTTTACTTTATTAATGGTGGTAGGACATCTTGTGAGTCCGCACGGGTAGATACCACCGTCCTGCCTATTTCTGCCGTGGAGCAGTAATGCGTTTCGGTTTGAAGGCTGGGGAAGCCGTTATAACTACGCTGAGACCTTAGAACTTATACCTCAAGGTGGGTGGCGGTGGGTTGTAGATGTCTATGGGCTCCAGTAACCACTTAACACTAGGTGGGCTGTGAGCTCATCCACCCATCTTAGCAACATAAAAAAAATTGAAATAAAAACACAAAAAAGATAGCCTATTACTAGGTGAATCTTGCAGATCACATCATACAAGCATGCACGCAAAGATCGCACTAATCAAATAAAATTAAGGTAGGCAGTGGCTTGGCTCTGCCCCTGACATTGTTGAAGTTCATGAGCGACGGTAACCATTCACCATCAGGTGGGCCGTACGTCCGTCTGCCTACTAGGGTAATAAAAAAATACACTTTTCTTATTAATTTTAGTGAAATATATGACGTGTTTCCGGCATCCATAACTCAGGAGGAAATATAACGTTTAGTTATTTGACAATAACAATCACAGAAAAAATTCGTTCAACTTTTAGACAAAAATATCTATAGAAACTAAATATAAATTTACGTTATTATGTAAAAAAAAAAGGGTTAATTTAATTTTATTTTTATTATTATTTTTATTTACACAATTTTATTTATTATTATTAATTACTAATTTATTATCACTACATAGTATAAAACAAAGTCGCTTTCTCTGTCCCTATATCTGTGTGTCCATATGTATGCTTTAATCTTTAAAACTACGCAACGGATTTTGATGCATTTTTTTTAATAGATAGAGCGATTGAAGAGGAAGGTTTATATGTGTAATAACATCCATTAAATAGTGGCGAAATCAGTAATAAATTATAGTTTCCGAAGCGAAGCGAGGGCGGGTCGCTAGTTAATTATAATTTAAACGTTTTAAAAAAAACTAACGTTATTACAGTGTTTGGACGTTAAATACAGTAAATGTCACGATCCAAATCAAATTACTGTATTTACATAATGTACTTTATATACAATACATAAGGTTAAGGGTCATAAGTGCATATTACATTGCCAGTTGCCACACTTTAAACATAGCAAAGTTGAGATTGAGAATATAGAGTTAGTTAGTTTTAGACATATTCATATACAGTTAATTTATTCTTGAATGCGGTTTACAAATTATTTCCTTGTAACTACCGCTAAAGTTTAAAAATAGTACCTAGATGTATAATTTCATGTTGAATAATATACCTGACCGTGACGATATATGATTGAAATAAATTAATTGTTTTTATTTTTTTATTTACACGGTATAATTTTACGAGAGTCGTGAGCTCAGTTGTATTGTTTTATCGATAATTATAAAGTTATTAATGCATGGTTGTTCTCTTTTTTTTATATCGTATACCATCAATATAGAAAGAACAAAAAGAAATAAAACTACAAAGTGTATTTTTTTGGTATAAAATGAGATTCGGTTTTTATTTTTTATTGCTTAGATGTGTGGACGAGCTCACAGCCCACCTGGTGTTAAGTGGTTACTGGAGCCCATAGACACCTACAGCGTAAATGCGCCACACACCTTGAGATATAAGTTCTAAGGTCTCAGTATAGTTACAACGGCTGCCCCACCCTTCAAACCGAAACGTATTACTGCTTCACGGCAGAAATAGGCGGAGCGGTGGTACCTACCCGTGCGGACTCACAAGAGGTCCTACCACTAGTAATTACGAAAATTATCATTTTGCGGGTTTGATTTTTATTACACGATGTTATTCCTTCACCGTGGAAGTCAATCGTGAACATTTGTACGTATTTCATTAGAAAAATTGGTACCCGCCTGCGGGATTCGAACACCGGTGCATCGCTAGATACGAATGCACCGGACGTCTTATCCTTGAGGCCACGACGACTTAAGGATAAAGATATTTGGTAAAATTTAAAAACATTGATCGTGAAGAAACTTTTAACTTTTAAAAGAATGATAAATAATATCGGTAATTCACGAAGATAAAATGTGAATTATTGAAATTACGGCCTATCTGAGTTCGAAGTTCTGTTGTCTGGCATTGTAAGCCTCTGACTTTAATATTCTTGTTTTATTTAAAATAAAATCGTAATGTATGTTACTAATTATTACTAATTACTTACAATAGACGGCTTGTATGCGAGGATAATCAATACATAATAATGATTTGTATAAATAGAGTATGGGAGTCACAAATCAGCCGTTTCGTGTTTATATCGTCGTTATTTTTATCACTTTACTAGCTGACCCGGCAGAATTCGTAGTCCCTCAATCGATAAATAAAAGACCTAAACTTTGTATAAAATAAACTGAAAACAAACAAAAGGAATCCGTCTGATGGGGGACTTATCAAAGGAAAAACAAAATTGTTATTTTTATTTAATTCCGAGCATTTTCATATCTTATAAACCTTCTCTGGACTTCCACAAATAATTCAAGACCAAAATTAAGCAAATCGGTCCAGCCGTCCTCGAGTTTTAGCGAGACTAACGAATAGCAATTCATTTTATATATTTTATATAGAAAGTTAGTTTCTGAAAATCCGAATACTTATAAGTTTCGTGATTTTGATATTAAGCCTTAAAATGTTTCTTAATTCAGATTGTGTACAATTAATGAAAATCTAAGATTATGATAAAATAACCTAAGTATTTATTTATAGTATATTCGAAAAGCAAGATTTTAATGCGGAATTATTTGATGAGAAAGTTTGTTGTGTTGTCTCTTTTTTACGTAGTAACAGAGAAAGGGAGAGACAAGTTTTTGGCAAAGAGATACTCGATGAATGGAACACTCGCTCGTCTATTCATAAATATTCATTCATAAATATATATTTCGTTTGTGTAATAAAGTCATTAATAGAATTCAGACAGTAGGGCCTTATAATTTAAATTAATAAAAAAATTACGCGATCAACTTTGAATTGGACATTCATATCATCATTATCCTGCCCTTCTCCCAGTCACCTGGGGTCGGCGCAACATGTTTTCTCCTTCCATACTCTTCTATCATATACCATTTCTTCGCTCACTCCCCTCTTACCCATATCGTCTTTCACACAATCTATCCATTTTTTCTTAGGTCTACCTCTTCCTCTATATCCTTCCACATTCATTGTTAACACACATTGTCACATTCGTCGTCACACATTCATATAATATGTACAAAGCGATCAGCTCGCGTTACGTTTCCGTAAACCTATTTAAGGTTCACAATAAATAAACAATAATATGTCTATTAATTAATAATGTCAGGAAGAATAATATGTCGATCACGAGTCATCTAATCACGACCGTTAGGTAGGACAATCGTCGTGTTTCCGCAAAGTAAGGGCTGGATTATACCTAATAAGAATCGGCGAGAGTAACACTTAAGAATACGGCTGTTTAGTGTTTAGTGCAAGCAAACTTATACAAGTCGCAAGACAATCGTCATCTTCGAATGCCATCTTGATGAACGATAGAACGAACTTGATATGAGTCGTCTATTATCAAAGGTGGCAATCTGTGCATATGGACAAAAAAAAAATATTTATATGTCAATACAGATTGATTTGAATATAATCGTCTCCTTCAAAGAATACGGTTCAAAAGCTGCATTAAATAAAGGTTAATAGTTAACCTGTTATTTATCTAAGATGTCGTTCGAGTTTTGTGACTGCCAATGGAATACAAAGTCAATAATTCGTTTTTCTGATTTACCAATCATTGTCCAAAAGTCAGATTGCCGGCTTTGATAATAGTCGACTCATATGACGTATATCATCGTGCGAGCAGTTGAAGGTGATAAGCATAGGAAGTGCACTCGCATATATTAATAGCAAACGATAATCTCGCTCGTTGGAAGACTTCGCGTGTCAAACAGCCTCAATTCAAGATACAACAGTAATGGCAAAATTAATACACAAAAAAGTAAAAGTATGCATGTAGGGTGTTAAAAAGATTATTGTGCTTTGAAACAAATGACTATTTCTGCCGTGAAGCAGTAATGCGTTTCGGTTTGAAGGGCGGGGCAGCCGTTGTAACTATACTTGAGACTTTAGAACTTATATCTCAAGGTAGGTGGCGGCATTTACGTTATAGATATCTATGGGCTCCGGTAATCACTTAACAACAGGGGGGCCCTCAGCTCGTCTACCCATTTAAGTAATAAAAAAATACAAGCATAGATTACGTGAACCCCTTTAAAATTACAAGGGAATAAATACAAATAATCGCATACATATTTAATATAATGAAGATCTTAGGATCGCATGTCGTATCAGAACTTATAAATTCAGCTAATGCATTCAGCGTACTTAGGTCACGATTGCAAAAACGCACCTAACTAAGACTTATTTTGCTATTTATCGAATGCACATAATATTGTTGCCGCGTTATTATTTCCTTGTTCAATCACGATCGTAGTAGATTTTTTTTTAATAACAAGTGCGATACTGATGTTGTATTTATTTTTATTGAGATAATTAAATTCTATTACGAGCGGTGTTAATTGTTAGCGCGTTGAGGAATTATAAAGGCTTATTTATAGATTAAATGCAGCCGCCTGTGGACTAATCGATTGGTGGCAACTTGATTACTTCATGGATTACTCGTGGATTCGTAATACACCTTACCATGTCGTGTGTGTCGCTTTTGTCAACATCGAAAGGAACAGATTTTAAATTCAATATGTAATACATCCTATTTTATTTGAAATCGGTTGCCGTCGTTCCCTGCTACGACTGTTATCACAATTCAAAACCGATCTAAGGGGTTGCCTACGGAGTTTTTCGCCGGATCTTTTCAGTGGGTCGCGTTTCCGGTCCGGTGGTAGATTCTGCGAAGCACGGCTCTTGCTAGGGTTCATGTTAGCAACATCGGTTTGAGCCCCGTAAGCTCGCTAGCCCGGCGACGCTGACATGGTCTCTCTAGACCATCAGCTTAGGTATGATAAGAAAAAAAAAGATCTAAGGGAAGGCAGTATTTGCATTCTCCTATAAAAAAGGCTACGGTAATCATCTAAAAGTTAATTATCGTAATTACATCAGGGCATTTACGTCCAATATAGATCGCCACTCCACTTTTCCTTAAGTAACATAATTCAAGTTACTCAAAGGCACACAATAGTCGAAACTAATCAATTACTTACAAATAAATCGTAATAAATCAACTTCGAAATCAAGTAATTAAAACCGCAGTAATTGTATTCATACATAATTAAAATCATTGTTCGTTGAAAAATAAAAAATGAAACATTCAAAACAATATTTCAGTCACGTATTAGGTTAATGACAGATAAATACATAAATAATTACCGAGTTTTAATTGTGATTCAAGTGCCTGGAACGTGTCAAATAATTAATTTATGTACAGCTAGTTAAATTCTGTAGCGTCTCGGTGTTACTGTGTTTCTTTGTATCATCTCTAACCTTTATTATACGTCTCCAAAAGCCGTAATCCAAATTCAAAAAGCCACGTACCCACTGAGTATGTGGCGCATAAGACCTTAACATGTTGATGGTACTATATACGAGTATACTAAAAGATAAAAAAAATTGCAACCATATCGGGTGAGCGAATAAATAGAACGGGAACGAATAAATGAACTAGAGTTATCCAAAAGTTCCGAATGATTAAATTTTTTAGTAATGAAGTTTTAAGGGTTTTTCCGTAATCTGCCAAAATCCCATTTATCAGAATAAAACGTTTTTTCTTTAAATAAGCTAATCAGCCTTGGTTGAGGAAGTGAGTGTCCTTTTGTCGAGGCATATGTATTAAGTGTTACAATTTATATTCTAATGAAGATATTTATTTACCTTTTTTGCATGTATGTACACACGTCTATCTTTGTCTAGAGCTATTTTCATTGACAATCAAAGGAGGATATTGCATTAAATTTCAAGATTATATCGCAAAAGTAATTTTAATTATGTATTCGACTGTTATAGGAACTTACAGTTAATAGATTATCGTGACATTAAAGAGATATTCAAAATTTCGTGAATAATCTGTATTTGTTTATATCAGAGCCTGTTTGTTATAAGATGAGTAGGGTTACAATTTTTTTCATCTGCAAATTTGCCGATGTTAAATAGTCAAAATAAATAAGACTGCATTCTTGTTAACGTTTTTTTTTTCATAAGCCAGTTGTGTATAATATTTGTGCGGTAAAGCACTCGTAATGAATATAGGAAGCGTTTGCAATATTTTTATTACTTTTTAATTACAAAACGCCTGTTTCTTGTGTGAAACGAAACATTAAAACAAAGAACAATCAAATTTACGAGGAACTCCATGTTGTTCATGTTTTTTAATGTGCATTTGTAATTTATTTTTCATTTTTATTACGCATATTGGTGAGCGCATTAAAGTTCTACTTGGCGTCCGGAGTTCATAGATATTGTGAATGCCGCCACCCTCCTTGAGACGAAGCGTTGAAGCCTCAATAGTATTGTAAAAAGACGCTCTTTAACCACGCATGGCTGTGACGGGGCAGTATCGGGTAGGACCAAACGGGATCTTCTTCGTAAAAATGAAAATCCAAGTCATATAAAAGCACTAAATATAATAAATAAAATTAGATTATAGTTAGCACAATGTTCGAATGCCGAATAATATCGTAGTCATACGTAATCAAGAAAATTGTGTAGTACCTACTCAAAAAGTAAGAAATAATAAAATGTCAACAAAAAACCCGACATTAAATTGCATGTTTACAGTATCTATACTGTCGTCACAAATATTGTTATATTACGATCTATCTATACATTCTTTTTACCCTAATAAAAATTATCAATAAATTAATTTATTAAAATAAATTTATCTTGTTATGATAGAGACATTAATTTAATGTTGCATTTTACTCGTCGTTAAGATTTTATTAGGGAGGTTCTAACTTTAATATCCGTTAAATTATTCTTGATTCAGACCGTTTACTTCTGATTTTATAGAGAGAAAATAAGTACTATTTATTTCATATAAACTCTGATTATACTATTTATTAATTAAGAAAAAAAACACTCATCAAAAAAAATATTCAAAATGCTTATTTATGCTGTAAAGCAGTCATGAGTTCCGGTTGAAGGATGAGACAAGCGTTACGCTATTCAGACCTCATGAGACGCCATGGAGTCATGAGGTCAGGGTGGATATATTCATATTGTGATGTCTATGGGCTTCGCTCACTTAATAATACAAACTAATAATGTTTTAAATTTACTTAAGACTAATAATAATAACTAATAAATTATTTTCGTTGTACGTAGTTTCCGACTTTAACATCCTGTATTAATGAAAATGAACTGACAAGCGTTTTATAAACATGAATTCTGTGGACGAGAATAATTTAGATAATTCAATTGAAATATGCAAGAGTTTACAGATTTTTACAATTAGTGAAGCAATGCGTTCCCATTCAAAGGTGCTGGGTGAGAGCAGTTATATTTTTTTTTATTGCCCTTGTAGGCAGACGACCATACGGCCCGCCTGATGGTGAGTGGTTACCGTCGCCCATGGACTTCAGCAATGCCAGGAGCAGAGCCAAGCCGCTGCCTACCGCTTATAGTTACATTATACAATTAAGGCTTCGAGTTCTCAGGATTGAAATGTCCTAATCCTTTTTTTTGTGAATGAGGGATTACTAGTTGCCCGGATAGGTGGGCTTGCTTTTACTAGCCTCTTAGAGATCATCTCCGTTTGTCTGTCGTTCCAAAACATTTCATATGTATTTAATTTCTAAATATTAATTAACTGGATAATATATAGGAAATAATTACAACCCGTTTTTTCCTGTTTATTGTTATAAAGTCTGTTCACAAAAACTTAATGTGTCAATAGTACATACCGAATGAATTTAGTGAAACAGTGAAAAAAATTAGATAAATATATTTTTCTTGGTTCCGTAGTTTTATCTGTTTATTTTTATTGATATGAAGAATCTACCTTTTTTTAAATACATACACGAGTAAGTGGGCTGGCCTATCTGTTATTAAGTGATTACCATGGGGCATCATGGGTCATGAGGTCGAAATCTTAATTTTATTGTCAAATGGCTAACTCATCCTTCAAACTGTATTGCATGACTTCTCCGTAGGTGTTTACAATACGTCTATAGGCGCTTCGAGAGAATAATTTAACTCGTGACAGATTCGTTACGGCTAGAGAGAAAAGATACAAGAGTGAAGAAGATACAAAAGGAAGAGCAAGAGTGAGAAAATAGACAAGAGCGTCTCACGAACCACTCGACCATGGAGAGAGAGAGAGAGAGAGAGGGAAAAGGCAAAGCGACCTTGGTCATTTCTCTTATGAAATAAAATGAAGTAATCTATAATACTATAAACCGGAAAAGAAGTTTCACTTCTTTCATGTGCATCAAGTTTAACATCATTTTTTTCGAAAATGGTTCAAACACGATCTGTACCTCTCATTTGTGACGTAAATAGACAGAGCATCTATGCTGGCATCAATACACCTTACCAACCCCTAATAACGCAAATATGTATATTTTCTATAATTAAGTCTAGCTTTAATAGAATTCTTCTTTGCATGAAAGCTAAAATTAGTAAACGGGCGGGTCAACGGCCTCGCGAGAACATTTCTCCGTCAGCTTCCTACCTTACCAAAAGTAAGGAAGTTATGGTTATTTTTTTATAAATAGACCATAAAGCTTAGTAGAGCAATATTTATTACTTACTTATGCTTAGCCCATAGATATCACAAAGCGAATATTGTCGTCCACCTTGAGTAATAACGTAAAAGTTTCAAATGCGCTGTGATTTATGTAAAATACGCTGTAGTTGTTTGCAGTTTATCTAAATAATGTTGCTTGTCATTTAAGTTGAAGGCGACAAAAATCGATAGTAAATTTATTATAGTTTCGGTTTCGCACGATGCTGCTCTTAAATATTTTATTACTAATAATATGGACGAAGGTAGGTTGCGCTTCAACAGTTGTTAAATTTGCCAGAGTGAACTGAATAATTGCCATGAGTGGTAGTAGTATTGAATTTTTGCAAAAACTGCTTTCATTCCTTGATTGTTTTTGTTTGCCTTTTTATAGGCATCGACCTATCGGATATAATATTGGGATTAGTGAGTTAAATGATTCTATATACTAACTAGCTGTAACCGTCCGCTTCGCTGGGCATTTAAAATTAACATTATTATTTCTCACCCCCACAAAGATTAATCATTAACGCCCCCGCAACTGGAGTAGGGAGTCCAACACTCATATAAATATTAGCCTATCCATTGAGTACATGTATTTTCTACATGGATACCAAGTTTCAAATCAATCAGATGCATGGTTCAGTAGTTATAACGGAACATCCGTAAAAACCACTGTACATTTATATATTAATATAGATATATAAATATACAGTGATTGCGGCGTGGTGTGGGGCGTTAATGATGAGAATCTTTGTGGCGGTGAGAAATAATAATGTTAACATTAAATGCCCAGCGGAGCGGACGGGTACAGCTAGTCTTATTATAAAATCAAATCAACTTCAACACCACATACAAAAATGTGAGATTAGATACAATAACAGACTTTTTTCTTATTGACGAATAAACCAGTTCACGGCCTACTCTCTGTTAAGTACTTACCAGAGCCCATAGATATTAACAACGTAATACCACCGTCCACTTTGAGACATGAGTTCTGTGTCTTAAGTTTACAGTACAATTCCACCCTTCAAACAGAAATGCATAGTTCACAGCAGAAATAGGCACCTACCCATGTGGGCTCCCAAGAGCCCTACGCCAGAGTTAAGTGTTGCTTCTAATGATTTCTAATTATTGATATTCGAGTTTGTGTCTCTAATGTCGAGAGATTAGTTTTGAATGTGACGTTATTTGTATATAGGCTATTTCGTGAATAATATTTGCGAAAATGAAAAATATTTAAGTAGAATTCAGTATAATAAATGCATGCTTCATTAAAATATTCGTATTAACTTAAATAAATTTAATCGCGGGATGTGTTAATGTCCGCGGATTCCTAAAGTTCGACTATTTGTATAGCGAAAGGCGATCATCGAACTCTGGACCTTGGTATTGAACGCAATCAAGGTCCGCTCACTAGGCCGAAGGAAATCGGCGGTACGTAATTACTGACCGCAATTATTTCGCTTGAAGTAGTACGTTTTTTTTTTTTTTTTTTTTTTGTCAGGAGGAAATCGCCGGACTTCCGCCCTTCACTGGGGATGAAGGGCGGGGCATGTCGGAGTCGAACCGACTAAAACCTCCTGTCTCTCAACAACCAACGTCCAAACCTCGCATGAGACAAAACTCATGAAAAGGCAAAGGGGGGAAAGTGAAGCGTTTAGTGCGGAGCACATCTCTCCCATCACCCTCCCCCTCGGGACGCCGGACTGGCGGTCGTCGGCGCCACGACCACCAGCCCTCTCGGTCGGCAGGCTATCCGAAGCCCGCCTAGATGGCGCCGGTTAGAATGGTCTATCCTACGGAATACCCCGCTGGGTCAGAACCAGCGTGGGTTGAGGATAGCCGGCCTTCCATCACCCGGATGCTCATGCATAAAACGCGTGCAGAGCAGCTTGCACGTCGTCTTCTTAGGCCCCCTTCGCCGGTCCCCAGGCCGACATGTGAGGGGACCCGAAACACTTAGAGGGCCAGGGCTTGGGCGATATCCGCCTCCCTGGCCCCCGCTCGACGGCGGCGGGCCTGTGCGTCTCTCACGCGCCCCGCCGCCTCCTTCTGCGAGATGGTGCACTCGCAGAAGTCGAGCATCGCCTTCCAAGAAGTAGTACGTGACAATATCATTGTTTTATAGGAAGGAACGTGTATTACAAACTAGATGATTAGTGCATGCAACAACATAGCGTTTTTGTTGACATCGTCTACAGTTACACTTGCTTACAAAAAAAACTATAGAATTTGTGGAATGTAAAATGTAGTTATTATTTACGTGTTTAAATGAAATCTGCATAATTAAGCTTAATATTGCCGGGAGGTCGTATTGTGTGCCAGTACGGGTAGATATGACGGGTAGTATATAGATATCCGGCTTATTTCTGCTACGTAATAGTGATGCCTTCCGGTTTCAGGGGTTGGACACTCGTTATTCGCGTGTCTCAAGGGGGATGAAGATAAATAAAGAAAAAGGATGAATGATAAATTTTGATAACCAGATGAGACGTGAACTCGTCTGGTCATCACGTATCAATATCAAATAATCAATATATGAAATCAACTCAATCCCAAATTTTACATTTCGATGTTTTTGTATGGGTCCTTTGGATTGTCTAATTAGTTTTCTATTAAAATAAAATAAATTTTACTGTTTCTGAAAAACCTAATCGTATCGCTTTTTTGTTCACAAAATACTTTATTTCCTCGGACCCAGTATTATTGTTTTTATGAGATCAGTTTCATAATTATAACTGGACAGTACACTCAGTGGGTCAGATACAGGTTCTCGTGAGATGTGAATCACATAACACTTCGTCGAACGACCTGTTTACAGTAACGAGTATGTAAAGTGAAGTAAGAGTGAACATCTGGTCGAAGGAAGACCTTCAGAATAAGAAGATTCATTTGCGTCAGTAAGCGGTGACGTTTCTTGTAGGCAGCGTACCCCGGTAACCGTACTCGTCGAACTCGACAAAGAGGTCGACGTGCAACCTAACCCATGCATCAGCCCACTGAGTTTCTCGCCGGATCTTCTCAGCTCGCGATTCCGATCCGGTAGTAGATTAATTCGCGAAGCAATTGCTCTTGAGTTGTTAGGTCTCCTTCGGAGGCGCTCGGGCAGTTGTTAGCAAATCCCACCCCTCCTAGCTGAGCCTTTACTCACCCACCTGTCCTGGTGAAACTGGAAAGGCCTTCGGGCCAGTAATCTTTCAATCATAAAAAAAAAGTAGGCAGCGTAGAGCATAGCGCTGGTTTTAAGGGAACAACCCTTACAGCAGAAGGTTGCGTTACCCATGCTGGGTCGAACCCAATGCAGTATTAATTTGTGATAATATCTGGATGGACATTTAATGGCCTTTCGAACGAAACAATGCAACACGGCACTGAGATGCTGAATTAATATTCATAAACTTGCCGTCCGTTGGGTCTTAATCGGTTTTTTATCCGATTTTCATTGGATGACTTGAGCTGAGAGGAAAGAAACCCCCTAACTACATCCCGAGTAAAAAACATGTGTTGTAAAGCTTTTGCGTAGTGACAACAGTAATATCGATATCAAAGCCATCAGTAGTGTCCATGGATTCCCCTAGGTAATTATTAACATTGAATCGTAGACTCAGCTAGCCAATACGAATGACTATGGTTTTGTAGCAAATCCTAATCGTTCTATATCTAAGTCATAAAAATGGCCTTCACCACATATGAACATCAGCTAACCTTAGTAACAAAAGTGAACATTTAGTATCACCCAAAACTGCATTTCAATTAGCACCAAAACTATTAGGCAGACGATGAAAAAACTAAGGTCATCAATCAATAAATTTTATAGCTGTCCAGAGAGTTCAGTCAATTGATATCAAATTTACAAATCTTTTAATATTTTAATTACTCGTGTAACACAAAAATATTGGAGTTCCCAAAAGCTTTGTTGCGAAAACATGTCAGTACTACCTAAATATAAAAATATATTTCTACTAGTTTGTACTAAGGATTTAACAAAGTTTCTTAAATTACAAGTTAAACTGGTTGACTGGCGTGTTTGAATTGCAATGTAAAGGCTATTTTATGCCCAGATTTAACAAACAAATCGCGATTTAAGATAACGTAAATTATTTCTTACATAGTTTTATGTGACACAGAAGATCTCAATGATAATATTCTGCCTGGCTGTGAATTTACAATATTCTTTTTCCCTACCTGGCTAATTCTTAAGGATTGGAGGGTATTTTGCCCCGAAGCACGACTCCTTGATCCGACCATTTTCTGCCGCAAAGCATGGGAAAGTTATACGTTCCGGTTTGAATAAACCATTGTTGTGCCTTTGCAATTGTGATTTATGTCCATGAGCGGCATTGGTCCTTTGGTCTTTAATTTTTGGTAGCCATTTAGTATCAAATGTGCTCATATGTCGCCCTAGCTAATAAAAGTATATGACGTCATTTTTTGCATTGATCAGAATCTACGATTGTTGATAAGTCTTTACCGGAACTAATACAAGCCGGATCTAGTCGTTTTGTTTCCTAGAATGTACTCACGTTTGTTTATAAATGAGATAAAGATCATTGCTAAAACAATACCACCTTTAAAGAAAGACCCGTTTTGCGTGTTATTGGTTCCGGTGGCTATAAAACCTTGGAAGATAATGGGAAGCGTTGGGTCTACTCAATAGAAATTGACGAATGTTCGGCGTTTTAGCACAGCTTAGATTATTGGAGCTATCTCTGGATCTTTTCAACTCATGATACATTTTCATTCAATAAATAACCTGGACTCAGACTTTAAATGACATTGGTAATCTCCCTCACCGCTCCCTAACGTTTTTTGGCCTCCATATGACACTGCAGCACATGCACAAGTGGTGTACATCAACACTTGAGACATGAAATTAAAAACTCAATGATATTGTAAGGCAGCAGACCCTTAAAACAGCATGACTGTTTCGCGGCAGAAATAAGCAGTGATTACGTTAATTATATTTATTTTGGGTTTGATTTTTACTACACGATGTTATCCTTGTCCTTACTCATTGAAGTAATTCGTGAACGGGTCTTAAATACATATTTCATTGGAAAAATAATATTTGCCTGTGGGATTTGAATGACAGCATAGTCGAATCGCTTGATACAAGTACACAGAGGGCCTTATGCTTAAAGGCGATGCACGATAATGTCATAACTAATACGTCTTGAACGTCGGAAATAATAAATTGCACATAATAAAGGCTGAAAATGATGAATAATTAATAAATTGAGAATAATAGGAATAACAAAGAAGAAATTGTTTCCGTTGTTCTCGCAGCCTGTCAATAATTTGTAAATGAATCCCGCAATTTTTTCTCACTCATTCTGAAGTAGCTCATTATAGTAGGTCAATTATTTTTTAAATTACTTTTAGTCGTCTTTTGTTTAAGTTGTTATTTATTCTCTTAAATTCAACACTAGAGGATGACCGAGCTTTGCTCCCTTTTTTTGGTTGATAAATTGTGTTTTTTAGAAATTATATTTAAATACGAATTACATATTGATATTATAATAATTGTTATTTTCTTTCAATAACCAAGAAAGTTTATGTTTAAGTTTATTATCGATAAAGTTGATTATTGAAAACACGAATAAAACAACGTTTTTTGAAAATAAATGGTAGCTAGATCGATTTATCGCCTCCGAAATCCCCTGTATACTAAACTTTATGAAAATCGTTCGAGCCGTTTCCTATATTCCGATTATATATATATATATATATTTATATACAAGAATTGCTCGTTTAAAGATATAAGGTATATATTCATGTGTTTTTTAATTATTTTAATTAATAAGTATTATTAATATTAAATACTGCTTTTATGTTTAAATTTCGATTCCCAGCCAAAACAGAATTGAGAATATTATCATTAAAAAAAGTGTATAGTACTAATTTTAGTATCATAGTCATGATGTAGAATTAAAGAATTTATCGCTGCCACTCAAGGTTCACGAAAGTAATATAACATTATTCGTAATATACTAGACAGTGTAAATATCTTAGTTTAATGAAAACCAAACTAACATGTATGGCTGTGCTTTGGTCTTTAATTGGATTACGTACGTTGATATTATGTTTATGAATTCGTGTTTAATGTAATCTTTTTCTAATATATATTCTTTAATCAAAAAATATAACTAGTACTTTTAGCCCTTTGTTTGAACGAAGAATTTGATTTAAATACACTAAAGACGACATTGAACAGAATCTCGTTTTTTTCTCGTACAACAATGTCTTGGTATTTATATTATTCATTAAATTGATTTAATAATGAAAACCTTCTTACGTTTATTTCGAATGAAATTTGAAAATCGTTCTTGTGACTTATAAAGCTTATGGGCCAACTGACTTGGGTGAAGTTACGATGTTTATGCTAAGGTAACTTTTTGTAAAAAAAAAAAACATAATTTCTTGAAAGATATAGGATGACGGAACGTACGCTTCTAGGCCCTTATGCCCTACTAATAAAAGTGTAATAATGAAAAAACGTGCAAAATACGGATTTTTTAAAATTTGTAAACACTTTTAGTACTCTTCTTTAATTTTACATTTATTATTTATGTTACCATTCACTTATTAAGCGACTTAACATTTCGATTGAATTTTGTGCGGTTGTAACCTTAAAGCTCTTTTCTAGGAGAAAAAAAAATGATGATACTCTTTTATTTGAAAGCTGATGCTATTCATGTCGTTCCATTTAAATTAGACTATTGATTTTTGAGTAATACTTAATAATGTATATTTTATTGACATCGACTACATTTGACAAAATGCTCATTATTATTTTTTAAATGATTTTTTAAAATTTAGTGTTTTTTATATATTGAACATTTTAGTGGTAATAGTGTCAACGTTTGTAAGTTCGCATTTTAAACTATCATTTACAGAACAGGTTCAGTGCATTTTTATCTCAAAAAAAAAAGCATACTATTACGTTGGATTTTGGCACGATTCCCACATTTACGTAAATTCAAGTACGCAATTCTGGATGCAGTTTATTTTTGGTACAATCCGCGTGCAATATTAACTCACGTAAATTGTAATAAAGCCAAAAAAAAAATTCGACCAAAAATATTTTTTACATATGTTAATAAAGCTATGTATGTATAACTGGATGTATTTTTGCGATATATAATATACTAGCGACCCGTTCTCGCTTCGCTTCGGAAACATTAAATTTTATTATTGATAGGCGACTCCCGCCATGTTGCGCGCGGTACGACAATAACTGCGAGTGACGACGCAGGGCGAAGCTAGTCTTAAAAAAGTAGCCTAAGTTACTTCTTATATCACCAGCTACCTATTAGTGAAAGTCTCATCAAAATCGGTCCAGCCGTTCCAGAGATTAGCCGGAACAAACAAACAGACAGACAGACAGACAGACAAAAATTGTAAAAAAAATTATTTTGGTGTATGTACCGTATATACATTCATATGCATGTAGTAAAAAGCCGTTATTTCAATATTACAAACAGACACTCCAATTTATTTATATGTATAGATAAATAGTTAAGAAACGAAAGCGTAACGTTACCTATATTTCGTGTTCGATTTAGAAGCTTAATTGTAATGAGTTTAGATACTGAAATTTGTATTGATGCTAAATGTTGAAATTTGTTAGTGCTGAAAAGAGCTTAACTGACATAATAATGGAAATAGATCTTACAGACATGAAATTAAAAACTAACTAAAAAAACAAAACAAACAGATAATAAAAATATAAAATTTCTTATCAAACAAAAACGTTTCCATCATCAAATTGAAATCGAATTGAAATACATCTTCATTGTCATTTTAAATTATACCGCATGGGGAAAGTCATTCTCATGGGATTTTCTTAACATTCAATACATTTATATATTGGCGATTTTTATATTATTCTTTTAATCTATTCCTTGTCGTCGCCTTTTAACATTTTTATCCTTCAGTTTTTTATTTATTTATTTTTTAACAGTCAACGATTATACTTCCGTGAAAACGAAATAGTTAAGTTTTCAAATTATTATTTTTCTCACTCATTTTGAAGTAGCTCATTATAATATGTCAGTTTTAAATTACTTTTAATCGTCTTTTGTTTAGGCTGTGATTTATTATCTTAAACTCAACATAATATATATTCATGTGTTTTTTAATTATTTGAATTCATAAGTACTATTATGTATATATGTTTACTCTAATTTTAAATTCACGTAACTTTTATTGTTAATTAAGACTGATATCCAATAAGGCTTATGAAAATTATTTGTAAGAATTAATATTATCTGCGTCTTCGGTTTTATTAAAACAATTTTGTAAGTAGACCCAGACATGATTTAATAAATATAAATATGCTTGTATAATCGATATACAGGGTCACCATTTTGTTAAAGATTCACCGAGCCTATACTTCATAAATCAGAAACGCATACTGTTTCTAATAGGATTAAATGCATTCAAAATTTTATTGTATTAATCGTAAAATGGTATCTGTGTGTAAATTTACTGTAATTCTTCAGATTCATTTATTGACATCATTAATTAAAATTATCTATGGTTGGAGGTAAAACCAAAATTAGTTGGACGTGAATCCTCTTCTAATTAGGTTGACCCCGCGTCTATAAAGCAATGAAAACTTTTAGTTGCTACGTTATTATTTAAATACCTATCAATCAAGTACCGTAACAAATCAAAATTCATATCACACATAATTGAAAAAACGAACGAATTTATACAGCAAAATCTGTTTTTATTACGAGAAAAAGTACTCACAGTGTATTTTTCCACCCTGGCATTTTCCCGCTCAAAATGGCCCTTCTCCTTCAAATTCACAATGCCTCTTGTACTTGTAACAGCCATATTGGAAAAAGATCTGTCACTTTTCGCGCGTAAAATTTAAGGGTGCGTTCGGCTCTCCCGCGTTCCTTCGTGGGACCGTGTCGAGACTCCGAGATAGAATGCTTGTGAAACATCGCGCTCATTTATATAAAACCAGTACATAGTACTGTTTACACTCGCCCCCGCGCGCAATAGTATTCCTTTCATATAGCTAGACGCGGGGAAACGAGCTCTAAGCAACAATACAGGTTGTAACAAGTATTACTAATGCAAATTTTGTATTCGCGATGTGTTCGCGTTTTACGATAATAACCATTGTTTCTTGTCGCATAAGAACGTTCTAAAAATGCTCAAAAATATTAAAAATAAAACTGTAATACAAATAACGTATGTTTCGAATGTTGGTTTTTTCTAGAACATTTCAGATTTTCCATCGGCTTCCACGGAAGCGCAGTATCGAGAACAGCCCATTAAGCCTTGATTGTTATTGCACATTCAATAACTTGCTGGGTCTGGTTTTAAAAATAAGTTGTACCAACTCCGAGACAATTCCAAAAAGAGTTAAAATACCTTTTTATTTTGTTCAAAAAACAAAGGCCAAGTGGAATACACGATGTACTCGTATGGTACATACGTGCGTAATTTACCAAATATTTTTCAGAAAAGAATATATGAGAATTGAAATAGCTGTATGGTTAATATTTTCTATTCGGAAAATATCTGATATTTAACATTCAAATTCTTACTTCAATTCATTAATTTTTTTAAATTTTTTATAGACTGAGTAGCATACGGCTTAATGGCGCGTAGTGATTTTCTAGCTCATCAGTATGGCGTCAGGACATGGTATTGCCCAGCCAAACCGCTGTGTACTTCTAATTGAGCTAAAGCAAACTTTTTTTTATTGTCCTTGTAAGCAAACGAGCATACGGGCCACTTGATGATGAAAGGTTACGGTCGCCCATGGACATCAGCAATGCTAGGGGCAGAGCCAAACCACAACCTATCGTTTAAACAAAGTACCAACTTCTATGTCAAGATAAAATCTCTGGCTGAATAGCATCAATACCGTTGTTCAGTCGTATAGTCACTTGCTGGATCAAACGACTCATGTAATAACAAATAGTCAATATCGCCAATGAACAATTTTGAAGTCGTCGTGGCCTAAAGGATAAGACGTCTGGTGCATTCGTATCTAGCGATGCAACTTTGTTCGAATCCCGCATGCGGGTACCAATCTATTTTTCTAATGAAATACGTACTTAGCAAATGTTCACGATTGACCTCCACGGCGAAGGAAAAACATCGTGTAATAAAAATCAAACCTGCAAAATTATAATTTGCCTAATTACTGGTGGTTGGACCTCTTGTGAGTCCGCACGGGTTGGTACCACCACCCTGCCTATTTCTACTGTGAAGCAGTAATGCGTTTCGTCTTGAAGACTGGGGCAGCCGTTGTAACTATACTGAGAATTTATATCTCAAGATGGGTGGCGCATTTACGTCATAGATGTCTATGGGTTCCAGTAACCACTTAACACCAGGTGGGCTGTGAGTTCGTCCACCCATCTAAGCAATAAAAAAAAACATCAGCAAACAGAGCCGAGTCGCTTATGTTTTCACGCGTTTTAATTTAAATTTATCTCAACATGAATAATTACTTTATTTAGATGAGTAGATTTAACGAGTTCGCGGCCCGTTTAGTGTTAAGTGGTTAATGGAGCCCAAAGATATTATACATTGTGAATGCCATCCGTTTACGATGCGAGATGCAAGTAACAATAACAAGATGGATTAGAAGCATTTAAATTGAAACTAATTATTGCCTTAGCGCATGAATATACTGAAAGGAATTTGTAATTTAATCATCTGCTGTACTACAAAGTAGGAGGTTGTTAATGTAAATACGTATTTCTTTTTTGTCATTCTATGGCTCTTTTGAATATTGACACGAAATTTAACGGAACATTTCTACTTAAAAGTCGTAATTAATATTGGATTAGGCTAATAAAAAACATAAATTTGCATAGCTTTGCACATAGTTAAATAAGATTAGTTCATTCTTCATGAATGCATCTTTAATGAATGCAATGTAATCTGGTGCAATTACTTTTAAAAAAAAAATAGACGAGATTTTAGTCCAATTAATTTCTTCTACTACAATTGTTTAATTATTAACGGCCGTCTGGTGTAGTAGTAAGTGACATGGTCACTACACAAGGGAGTCTCGGGTTCGAATCCCGCCAAGGGAAGACATTTGTATGATAAATATAAAAATGTCTTTTCCAGCGTTATGGATGTATATTAAATATATGTATGTGTATAATAAAAATCTTATATTTATTTCCGTTATCTGGTACCTGTAACACAAGTTCCTTACGAACTTATCACGGGACCAGTTAACGTGGCGTGATTGTTAGTAAGTATTTATTTATTTAATTAAATTGTCGAAATGCATCACTAATGTCATATCTCATGAAGGTAATTGCAAATAAACATTTTAGCGAGACTAACGAACAGCAATTCATTTTCCGGGTCGGGTCAGCTAGTATTAGAAATAAAAAGGAATTTTAAGTACCTAAATGAAGCATTTTTTATGATATTATATTGATTAATTATGGCTTGTTTAAACATGAGAAACGAAGTCTAATAAATACAGATTACACTAATATTATATAATATAGCAAAGTTTCAGTATGACAATCATAAATATTATTGTGCTATACATATATTAAAGTTCACAGATCCAACTATTTTCGTGGCATTGCATTATTGGCAAATGGCGCGGACTGGTGTTTGTATTTGGCGATATAATATAAAAAAAAAACTATGAATATAAGATCAAGTTTATTTATTTACGCTTTTTTGCAATTTGTAAAGTAATAACCAGCAGTAGTTACGTAAAACGAAAAATGTGTTGTGATAAAACTATAATTTATTCTATATAGAAATTATGCAGCTAATACTTACTACACACGATGTAAAATCTTCAAACTTAGCTAAAACTATATAATTTACAAATAGGTCCCGTTAGAAATTGGCGATGTTTATAAAAATTATCAAGGGTATTCTCCATGTTAATAGTTTTTTTCCGGGCCGCGGGCCGAAACTCCTGCGAGGTACCCGCGCCTAAGGGGCGCGCGCGGTATGTGGGACTTGACGATCTGCAGATGATGGGATCAGATCGCGGACCTAAGGACATTGTAGGGTCCTGCTACACTAAACGATTCCTATGTATTCTTACACCTGACGTGCGATCTCCTCCTGGGGTCAGAACCCGGTCGGAGTAGGGGGGCTCCCGCGGTCAACACTACAACTTGCCACCCCTAGGACGCCCGACCGACGGGTCGTCGAGGTGATAGTCAACGACCAACGATGCCAGTCGCCACGGTACGGCGGCCCTAGCATTGCCCGAGCGATGCCGCTGATGCTCCGGGATACCCCGCTGGGTCAGAACCAGCCTGCCGGGTCGTAACGCGATACACCGCTGACCAGGTTGTTCTTCCACAGTATGTTCGGCGATGACAGCGACGACTACGACGCGGACCGCATCGCAGGCCGCAGCCGCCGACGCGTCGTCCCATCTTCCTGGTGCCAGCGCGCTAAAGTGACGGTAGCGTGCGGCGCCGCCTCAACCCCCTTAGGTCGCCCCCTGACCATCACCGGGAAGAGACTGCCTCCTCACAAGGGCCGGAGCTGGATGAATGCCCTCCTCCGACCCCCGGCTCGACGGCGGCGGCACCGAGAGGGAAGAAGAGCTCTCTCTCTCAATGCTAAAAGTAGATTAAGTAGTGTGATTGTTTAATATTTAATGTGATTTCCTTTGTGATTGTGATTTATTGTTATATTATTATTACATTTTTATTATTGCTATTTTATTATATTTATTATTACATTTTAATTTCTGACATTTAAAGTTAGATTAAAATTGAAAATGAATTGAGAAAATGGCTGAGATTAAAAGCACTCAAAAAATAATTAATCTATATATATAAAAATGAATTGCTGTTCGTTAGTCTCGCTAAAACTCGAGAAGTGCTGGACCGATTTGGCTAATTTTGGTCTCGAATTATTTGTGGAAGTCAATAGGAAGGAACTTATAATCTGTTAGATCTCATCACTATAAACTCCGATAACAATCAGACAAGCCAGACAAGACAAAAAAACACATACGCAAAGAAAACATTACCCAAATAATATTATTTATTTATTAAGAATAAAATACGTTAACACGTTAATAATTCAGAGATCCAAAATATGTAAATGATAAATTTATAACCTCAGCAGTAAATTTTAGTGGAACATACATCAAAATCTCTATTCGCTATTCATTAAATCATTATTCATAAATGATAATTAGTTTGATAGCGGTGTGCATTTTTAACATACATATGACTACCATATAAATAAATATATTAATGAAGTCACTAACGCACATATTTTATGAACGTAATTCGGAATGTTCAATGCTCCAGTTACCGTATTTACGAGCTATATTTGGATGAGTACAAGGGTGTTGGTTATTGAGGTGGTTCAGCAATAAAATCGAGGAAACAAAAAAAAAGGCGTATATTTTATCGAGAGTCACAATGAACAAAATTGAACAGCGCGTTGCGTCCGTTAGGCCGGTACACGTACGAGTCCTTCATTTGACCGTTAGGCGATCACAGACAATACCAGACATTACAAACATAGACAAAATATATTTTATTTGAGCGGTTAAACACGTATGATCTAGTTTTGGAAAAAAAGTATCCTCTTTAGTGTACATTCACGCGTCTCAACAGATCAAGTTCAGCTGGTTATCTTAATATTCAACACATGTCGATTCAATAGACAGGATGGTGGTACTACCTATAGTGATGACATTACTGCTTATCAACACTAACTTTTATTGGTGGTAGGAACTCGCGTGAGCACGGGTAGTTACCACCGCCCCGCCTATTTCTGCCGTCAAGCCGTAATGCGTTTCGGTTTGATGGGTGGGACAGCCGTTGTAACCATACTGAGACCTTAGATCATATCTCAAGGCGGGTGGCGCATTTAGGTTTAGATGTCTATGGGCTCCAGTAACCACTTAACACCAGATGGGCTTTGAGCTTGTCCAACCATCTATGCAATCAAAAAATTGAAAATCAGGATGAATCGCGAGCTCGTTTATCTACGCCAACTAATTAAAGTATAATTTATATCGGATAATAAAATGTAAACATTCTAACACTTTTTTCACGTATGATATAAAATAGAATTAAATAATATTATGTTTAACAGAAACGAGTTACAAAATAGACTTTCGCTCTCGTCGTATCTCATGGCCTTGTTTTGTTTTCGTTCATTATCGAAATTAGCACTTCACTAATGGCACAATCCTTGAATATATCTACAAATTCGAATTTTGTTGAGAAAAATCGATCATAATGTATTTTTTACTCGCAGTTGGGTGTATTGTAAACCCGCACGGTTAGGTACCACTGATATGCCTATTTCTGCCGCAGAGCTCTCATGCGTTCCGGCTCGAAGAAATAGGCAGGGTGGTGGTACCTACCCGTGTGGACTCACAAGAGCTCCTACCACCGGTGTTAGTGTTTCCATTGAGTGGAGATCACAATTTTAACACCGCAACCATATTTGACGAATGAGGTGGAGTTTGGTATCTATAATAGATATAGCGGCTATCCCAATTTTTTAAGATGGAATGAAGGACTGTTTGGCAAAGGCAAGATGGCGGTACCGCGTCACGTCACGATGGCACACTATACCACTAGTAAATACTAGTTGGTGATCGCAGTGTTTCGGTATGATACTCAAAAAATGCTGCTGCCCGTTCTCCGGTTATTTCATCATTTTAGATAACGCCGAAAGATATGGGATTCTCTAATTTT
Organism: Bombyx mori; assembly: GCF_030269925.1. Taxonomy (NCBI): domain Eukaryota; kingdom Metazoa; phylum Arthropoda; class Insecta; order Lepidoptera; family Bombycidae; genus Bombyx; species Bombyx mori. Next base: position 10,923,375 of record NC_085124.1, on the reverse strand, counting down.
ATGTCTACGCAACGAAGCCAAAAGATATACAGAGGTAAAAAATGCATGATCGTTTTGATTTGATTAAATTAATGACTTACATTTTTTTAAATCCTTTTGCTATTGATAACATGTGACTTATTAACAGACATCATAAACGTATGAGATATAGAAACAAAGTTTTGCATTAAATTTATTAATTTATGTTTTTGCAATCGTTATCAGCCTCGATCGTGTTGATTCGAAATTCGCAACGTTGCTTATTCTGGTTTCGACTACTCTCAATTCTGATTTACAATTCTAAAGCCCATTTTAACACTGAGACTGCACATTGAATTATTTCAAAAGTAAATTAATCATTTAAGATCATTTTATTAGACAAGCGTGTGCGATTCGCGATTATGCATTTATTCATAAGTGCACTTGAGGTTTGATTGACATATTATCTCAAGGTCAGTGTGCAGTGAATATTTGATTTGGTTGTAATTTAGCAGCATATGGCCCGTGAACTTGTCTACCTCTTTCGAGAAAAACAAAATCGCTGAAATAAAAACATTAAACTAGTTTTTCTTAAATTCAAGCTCCAGCTGAAATTAGTCCAGACAGACTTACGGGGAACAGCGTGCATGAACGCACCAGCAGATAAACAGTTTTTTTTTACCTTATGCAATTTGTAAGCGGAGTAAAATTTCTCTTTAGAACAAGGTGACACTTTATAAAATTTACGTAAGGCCCGTCATGACTTACGCGGGTGTGGTGCAAACATATGAAGTCAGCGTCGGAACGGTACTTCGATAAGGATATGCATGCCGCCGCTGACTACTAGCTAGTCACCGTCGACGCCCTAGACACATTCTTACGGATCTATCAGATCTAATAACTCTTGCATTAGAAGCCTTCAGCTCTAACACTAGGAGCAGGCATAAGGACCCCGATAACCGTACTCGTAACCGTACGTGCACCCTAACTTAAACATCAGATCGCTAAGTTTCTGGCCGGATCTTCTCAGCGGGTCGCGATTAAGATCCGGTAGTAGATTCATTTGCGAAGTAGCTGCTCTTGAGTTTTTAGGTCTCCTTTGGAGGCGCTCGGGTAGCTGTTAGCAAATGTCCGTACCGCCAGTACCCGCCTGAGATTCGAACATCGGTGCATCGCTCAACACGAATGCACCGAACGTCTTATCCGTTAGGCCACGACGACTTCAGACTTCAGTCCGCGCGGGTGGGTACCACCGCCCTGCTTATTTCTGCCATGAAGCAGTAATGCGTTTCGGTTTGAAGGGTGGGGCAGCCGTTGTAATCATACTGAGACCTTGGAACTTATATCTCAAGGTGGGTTGCGCATTTACGTTGTGCATGTCTATGGGTTCCAGTAACCACTTAACACCAGGTGGGCTGTGAGCTCGTCTACCCATCTAGCAATAAAAAAAAACACAAGAGGTCCTACCACCAGTAAATTATGTGAACACATTTCACTTTACTTATTTACTTATCTTAGGAATTTCGATTAAACAAAAAAAATAAACATAATGAATAATGCCCCAACAATTTAGCAACAAGTTTCATCTATTGGTCGGTAAAAAAATAAGCATTTACTTTGTATTACAGTCGAAGGCAGACATAATGCAGCAGACAAACACGGCTAGCTGATCGCTCACTTACATCAGCAAAAAGGAAAGGAAGATCTGTCGCTGAGAATTCTGTTCTGAAATCATTTGCAGAGTCGCATGATAAGTTGCAAAAATGATCTTTGGAAACGCCCCGGGAAGAATACTGTTGTTCCAGGTTCCACTTTGCTCTAGTGACGGGCGACGCGATTGAAAATGAAGATGATCTGAACATTTCCAAATACATTCTTCTCACTGTCCATGAGATAGTCGAACTGTAAGTCTAAATTTAAAGTTTCAGTAATATCGTACGTAAATGTAAAGGTACACATAATCATATCGTAAGTTAAAGAGTTGTTAATTAAAGAGTAAATATTTTCTAATCGAATATTCACTGTACGATTAAATAAAGTTTACAATTGAATTAAAAGTCAATAATTTAATTTCAGATTCACTTAAGTTTAGGTCAATGCTTGTAAAATAGATGAGCACGCGATCCCTCATTAAGCAAATATCACGTTTCCTGCCAATTTGAGATTAATCTCTCATTAACCCGTCAAATCAGGCATGATATTGTATAAACGCAATCTTATAAGTGTTAATTGTTAGCACAGATAAGAACGGAGTTTTAATTATGATGTCAAAATAATGATTCGTGATCATTTAATTAGTTATTTGCTGCTATCACGGGCGTGAGAAACACACACATAAATAGTAATGGAAAGGTACTAAAACATCTAATTAGTTTAGTATTTAGTTTAGTGCACAGTTTTTTATAACACCAAAGAGAAAAAAATAGGTTTTTTTTATTGCTTAGATGGGTGGACGAGCTTTAAGTGGTTACTGGAGCCCATAGACATCCACGACGTAAATGCGCCACACACCTTGAGATATAAGTTTTAAGATCTCAGTATAGTCACAACGGCTGCCCCACCCTTCAAACCAAAACGTATTACTGCTTCACGGCAGAAATAGGCAGGGTGGTGGTACTCACCTGCGCGAACTCACAAGAGGTCCTACCACCAGTAAATACCGTTTTGATGTTTTAATTGTTTTTTCTTACTAACCAAATGAAATGTAATTTTTTTTATTGCACTAGTTCGCTGGGTTACGGCCCACCTGTTGTTAAGCGGTCATTGGAATAGTTATCACAGTGTGAATGTCGCCACCCGCCTTCAGACATGAGTTCCAAACTCAAACTTCAAATGCTTATTTATTAGTATTTATTGTTCAACACGTGCATAGTTTTAATCAAATTATCTTTTTAAAGAATTTTCAAGTCAACTTTGGTTTGGCTTGTGATAACCGCGTTAATGTTTCCCGATAGTTGAATTCGTTTACTTAAAGACTTCAAAGCTTTCACTTCATTCCGATAGAGGCACCCGTCACGTGCGGACGTGCTCATCGTCCACTCGATCGCCCGGTCTTTGTTCGCCCGGCTTTTGTTAGCCCGGCCATTGTTCGCGCGGCCTGTGTTTGTGGTACATCTGCCGACTAAGTGCTCTTTCTGGAAGTTTTTATTTGTTTTGTTTCCTTTTGTTGTTTCTGTGTTCGTGGTACATCTGCCGACAAAGTGGTTTCCTGCAAGTATTTATTTGTTTTGTTTCTTTTCGTAATTTCTGTTTTGTTGTGCTTTTTCTTTGTCCTGTAGTAATCGCGCCGCATTGCCACCTGTGTTCAATAGAACCGCTCAGGTCCGAGAAGTTGGGGCCTCGCCGCAAGGCGAGTGTTTTCAAGACCCGGGGCCGCCCCACCTGGGTACTCAGCGATCATGGACGCTGTATTCGCGGAATTCCTCCGACTTCGCCACCCACAGCTCGCCTCGGAGTTTTTGGCCTTCAAGGCCAATCACACTGCGAGCCCTCTCGAGGACTCCGCCGCGCTCGCTGCTCCTGCGTCGCCTGTACCTGCGTGCAGAGCTTCTGCATTGAGCACCGCAGCCTCTGTCGTGCCTGCCGCTCCCGTGTCGCCTATACTGGCGAGAAAAGCTGCTGCGTCGTCCGCCGTGACCATCGTTTCAGCTGAGCGATCATCCGCGGCCTCCGTCGCGCCCTCTAAAACACCTACACTTGCTCGTAGGTCGCCTGCACCCGCCTCCTCGTGCTCCGACTCTGACTCGGACATGGAGGTCGACCTCGCCCCCGCCTCATCGACGGATGGATTCACCCTGGTACAGAAGGGTAAGAAGCGTGCCGCGGAGTCTCGAGCTCCCGCGGCCGCTAAAATTAGCAAAGCCGTGAACGCGTCGCGCCCCCGCCCTCAGACTCCCGTTGCGCCCCCAGCCCGTGCCACTCCGTCGCCGCGTCCGGTGGCACAAAATAAAACCCAGACCCCTCCCCCGGTTATCCTTCAGGAGAAGGCAGCTTGGGATCGAGTTTGCCTGGCCCTTAAGGCCAAAAATATAAATTTCACGAATGCCCGTAACCTCGCGAACGGCATTCAAATTAAGGTTCAAACACCCGACGACCATAGGGCCCTCTCTTCTTACCTCCGTAAGGAGCGTATAAGTTTCCATACGTATACGCTCCAGGAGGAGCGCGAACTCCGCGTTGTAATACGCGGAATCCCTAAAGAGTTAGATGTAGAGCTCGTAAAAGCCGACCTGTTAGAACAAGGCCTACCAGTGAATTCTGTGCACCGTATGCACACCGGTCGCGGTAGGGAGCCATATAATATGGTTCTAGTCGCTCTCCAGCCTACCCCCGAGGGTAAGAAAATCTTTAACACACAGACCGTCTGTAGGCTCTCTGGTATCGCTGTCGAAGCCCCCCATAAAAAAGGCACTCCTAGCCAGTGCCATAACTGTCAATTGTACGGGCACTCTTCCCGTAACTGTCACGCGCGCCCCCGATGTGTTAAGTGTTTGGGCGATCACGCCACGGCCCTCTGCGCTCGCGACCAAAAAACCGCGACGGAACCGCCTAGCTGCGTCCTGTGTCGAACACAGGGTCACCCCGCGAATTACCGTGGTTGCCCCCGAGCCCCTAAAATAAATCGCCGCGTCACCCGCCAAAACCGCCTCCGAGCTTCCGGCCCAGACAACCAAGCCTCGGCACCCTCTGCGTCGCAGGCTAAGCCAGCGTTCGTTCCGGCGGCGGTGCCCAGTGTCTCGGCCTGGGCAAAACCGCTGCCGTACACGAACACGGCTACAACTCCCTCCTCCGCGATTCGTCCCGCCCCCGCGACTCGTCCCTCTCCCGCGACTTGCCCTCCGACCGCGTCCGACAATCTCGCTTTAGCGATCGACTTCTTTCAGTCGATCAACTTTGAGCGCGTTAACGCTTTGGGCGACGCCATTCGCGCTGCCTCCACTGCACAACACTTTATCGCCGTTGTGCAGGAATACGCCGACGTATACGCGTCATTAAATACGTACGTCCTCCCCTCACTCCGCCGGTAATCAATGGCGTATATAAGTAGAATAAAGCCCCTATCCGTAACGATAGGATTTTTTAACGCTTACGGTCTCGCAATTCAACGTGATCAGGTTTCTGACTTTTTGCGTGACCACCAAATTGATATCTTTTTAGTGCAGGAGACCCTACTTAAGCCCGCGCGCCGTGACCCTAAAATCGCGAACTATAACATGGTCAGGAACGACAGGCTCTCTGCCCGTGGTGGTGGTACCGTCATTTACTATAGAAGAGCCCTGCATTGCGTCCCGCTCGATCCTCCCGCGCTCGCTAATATCGAAGCATCAGTGTGCCGAATCTCACTGACGGGACACGCGCCGATCGTTATCGCGTCCGTTTATCTTCCACCGGATAAGATCGTTCTAAGCAGTGATATCGAGGCGCTGCTCGGTATGGGGAGCTCTGTCATTCTGGCGGGCGACCTAAATTGTAAACACATCAGGTGGAACTCACACACCACAACCCCGAATGGCAGGCGGCTTGACGCGTTAGTCGATGATCTCGCCTTCGATATCGTCGCTCCGCTAACCCCGACTCACTACCCGCTAAATATCGCGCATCGCCCGGATATACTCGACATAGCGTTATTAAAAAACGTAACTCTGCGCTTACACTCGATCGAAGTAGTTTCAGAGTTAGATTCAGACCACCGTCCCGTCGTTATGAAGCTCGGTCGCGCTCCCGATTCCGTTCCCGTCACGAGGACTGTGGTGGATTGGCACACGCTGGGCATCAGCCTGGCTGAATCTGATCCACCATCGCTCCCGTTTAACCCGGACTCTATCCCGTCTCCTCAGGATACCGCTGAAGCCATAGACATCTTAACGTCACACATCACCTCGACATTAGATAGGTCATCGAAACAAGTTGTAGCGGAGGACTTCCTTCACCGCTTCAAATTGTCCGACGATATTAGGGAACTCCTTAGAGCTAAGAACGCCTCGATACGCGCCTACGACAGGTATCCTACCGCGGAAAATCGTATTCGAATGCGTGCCCTACAACGCGACGTAAAGTCTCGCATCGCCGAAGTCCGAGATGCCAGATGGTCTGATTTCTTAGAAGGACTCGCGCCCTCCCAAAGGTCTTACTACCGCTTAGCTCGTACTCTCAAATCGGATACGGTAGTAACTATGCCCCCCCTCGTAGGCCCCTCAGGCCGACTCGCGGCGTTCGATGATGACGAAAAAGCAGAGCTGCTGGCCGATACATTGCAAACCCAGTGCACGCCCAGCACTCAATCCGTGGACCCTGTTCATGTAGAATTAGTAGACAGTGAGGTAGAACGCAGAGCCTCCTTGCCACCATCGGATGCGTTACCACCCGTCACCCCGATAGAAGTTAAAGACTTGATCAAAGACCTACGTCCTCGCAAGGCTCCCGGTTCCGACGGTATATCCAACCGCGTTATTAAACTTCTACCCGTCCAACTCATCGTGATGTTGGCATCTATTTTCAATGCCGCTATGGCGAACTGTATCTTTCCCGCGGTGTGGAAAGAAGCGGACGTTATCGGCATACATAAACCCGGTAAACCAAAAAATCATCCGACGAGCTACCGCCCGATTAGCCTCCTCATGTCTCTAGGCAAACTGTATGAGCGTCTGCTCTACAAACGCCTCAGAGACTTCGTCTCATCCAAGGGCATTCTTATCGATGAACAATTCGGATTCCGTACAAATCACTCATGCGTTCAACAGGTGCACCGCCTCACGGAGCACATTCTTGTGGGGCTTAATCGACCAAAACCGTTATACACGGGAGCTCTCTTCTTCGACGTCGCAAAAGCGTTCGACAAAGTCTGGCACAATGGTTTGATTTTCAAACTATTCAACATGGGCGTGCCGGATAGTCTCGTGCTCATCATACGGGACTTCTTGTCGAACCGCTCTTTTCGATATCGAGTCGAGGGAACCCGCTCCTCCCCACGACCTCTCACAGCTGGAGTCCCGCAAGGCTCTGTCCTCTCACCCCTCCTATTTAGCTTATTCGTCAACGATATTCCCCGGTCGCCGCCGACCCATTTAGCTTTATTCGCCGACGACACGACTGTTTACTATTCTAGTAGAAATAAGTCCCTAATCGCGAAGAAGCTTCAGAGCGCAGCCCTAGCCCTAGGACAGTGGTTCCGAAAATGGCGCATAGACATCAACCCAGCGAAAAGTACTGCGGTGCTATTTCAGAGGGGAAGCTCCACACGGATTTCCTCCCGGATTAGGAGGAGGAATCTCACACCCCCGATTACTCTCTTTAGACAACCCATACCCTGGGCCAGGAAGGTCAAGTACCTGGGCGTTACCCTGGATGCATCGATGACATTCCGCCCGCATATAAAATCAGTCCGTGACCGTGCCGCGTTTATTCTCGGTAGACTCTACCCCATGATCTGTAAGCGGAGTAAAATGTCCCTTCGGAACAAGGTGACACTTTACAAAACTTGCATAAGGCCCGTCATGACTTACGCGAGTGTGGTGTTCGCTCACGCGGCCCGCACACACATAGACACCCTCCAATCCCTACAATCCCGCTTTTGCAGGTTAGCTGTCGGGGCTCCGTGGTTCGTGAGGAACGTTGACCTACACGACGACCTGGGCCTCGAATCAATTCGGAAATACATGAAGTCAGCGTCGGAACGATACTTCGATAAGGCTATGCGTCATGATAATCGCCTTATCGTTGCCGCCGCTGACTACTCCCCGAATCCTGATCATGCAGGAGCCAGTCACCGTCGACGCCCTAGACACGTCCTTACGGATCCATCAGATCCAATAACCTTTGCATTAGATGCCTTCAGCTCTAATACTAGGGGCAGGCTTAGGGACCCCGGTAACCGTACTCGTCGAACTCGACAAAGAGGTCGACGTGCAACCTAACCCATGCATCAGCCCGCTGAGTTTCTCGCCGGATCTTCTCAGCGGGTCGCGATTCCGATCCGGTAGTAGATTCATTCGCGAAACAATTGCTCTTGAGTTGTTAGGTCTCCTTCGGAGGCGCTCGGGCAGTTGTTAGCAAATCCCACCCCTCTTGGCTGAGCCTTTGCTCGCCCACCTGTCCTGGTGAAACTGGAAAGGCCTTCGGGCCACCAGTAAACTTTCAATCATAAAAAAAAAAAAAAAAAAAAAAAAAAGCTTTCACTAAAGAACCATCATTTCTACTAATCTCTTTATTCTCTCTCTCTCTTCGATCGGTTCCTCACTGCTGAGGATCGTGATTCCGTCCGATTTCGTCAAACAACTGTCTCCATCGATCCCGCCCTGCAGCCCGGTGGAGTGCGTCGCTGATAGGTATCCCCAGTCCCTCCGCTATTTGGTCCGACCATCGTTTGGGACCTCTACCCCTAGGCCTTTTTCCCTTCCAAATTGCTGGTATCCCTACGTGCAACATGACCAAAATACCGCAATATTCTTTGTAGGCAGATTGTGGATAGACGTTGAATCTTTTCTATTTTTAACTGCCTGAGAATAGATATGTTGGTGCGGCGGGCCGTCCATGGTATTCGTAGCATACGTCGCCAGCACCACATCTCAAAAGCGTCGATTCTCTGCCTATCTGCGGCTTTGAGTGTCCACGTCTCTTTATTACAATACGATGAAAACAACAATGATTTCCTACATTAATAATTTTTTAACGGGGTCAAAGTGATGAATCCAAGGCTAAACCTAACAAGTTTAATCCTTGTTTGTCAATTATAATTGGTTTTAACTCACAATTATACTAATTAATGCACAGTAAATTTGCCTTCATCGGCCGAAGAGTCGAGTTTCATATTCAAGGATTCGAAATTAAATTGATGCTTTGTTTAAAGAAGCACGTGGATATTTCTCGATTAGACTCTAGCACTTATTGTGGATTAGGAATACTTAAGCGGCTTTACGTCTTTGTCATTAACGGCAAACTACAAATTGGTTCGAAAGAGACAAAACATGACCTACCCACGATTAGTTACATTGAAGCTTATTATGAACAGGCGAAGAGTTGAATAATTGTTATGTAAGATAATGTATTCATGAATTCAAAAAAAAAAAACAAAGAAAATATAAACAAACAGATGAACAAAGGAAGATAAATACGGAAAGGTTATTTTTTACAATTGTTACTTATCTAAAATTAAAACAATTTATTGTTATCATTAAGATAAATAATGTCATTATTTTTTTATTCATTTAGGTCAGACGCAGTGAGGTCACGTGACTGTAACTATTTATGGATTGTTTATTAATCCGTAGGTAGATGCACGGGCTCACGGCTCAGGTCATGTTAAGTGGTTACTAAAGTCCATCGCAATGATAATGCCCCCACTTACTTTAAAACTGGAGGTCTCATTTGCAGAGTATTTATGCAAACTAAGGTTTTTTGCCTGTTTGTTTTTTATCACACGATGCTATCTATCCCATGAATGTGGAAGTCATTGTGGAAGTTAACTACGTGTCTCATTAGAAAAATTGGTACTTGCCTACGGTACTTGAATAGCGGCATAGTCGCATCGCTGGATACGCGTACCGGGCATCTTAATCTTAGACCACGATGGCTTCGAATTGGGTCAATATAGATATATCTCAGTTATTAATATCGGGGTACAGGTCTTTGATCTTCCCTCCCACTCCCACGACTGGTTCGTATAATAGTGTTACGCCAGTAAGAGTAACGTCATCTATCGCCGAATAGTCGAACGAATATCGAAGGATCTAGTAGCATGCTTGAGAAGTACAACGCCATCTATTGTCAGATAGCGGAAACACAATACTAGAGATGTGTGGAATATTCTCGATAATTCTAGGGATGTGGTATCAGGTATAAAAGCGTTGCAGAGATGGCACGCAGTCAGTTAGTAATCGGAACTACTCGAAGCGAAACAGCGAAAGGATCACCTGAAGCGAAGCGGAAAAAGCGAATTGGTAGTTTTAAAGTGTTTGTTGAGTGTTTGAAGTGTTCTAAGTGTTGAACACAGTGTTAGCTTGTAATTCGGTAGAATTTTATTTATCCCGAGCCCCAGCGTGATCACAATAGCATCATCATCGGCGGACGAGCACACCGCTCATCTGGTGTTCATTTTCGGAGCTATTAGATATCTCAACTTGAATGTAGTTTTTCTTAATAATGCACATTCAATTGATTTAAGCCGCCTTTCGCATTCTATTCGCATTTTCGTGCTCTATTGTTTCAGAACATTTTTGTGTTGAAATCAGTTGTCTTTTTTGTTCAAATTTTCTTTGTTGAAATCCAGTAACAATGTTACGAAACAAAAACAGTTATTTTATATAAATTGACATATTTTTTATTAAGCAAGTATATATTAATTTTGGAGTACTAAAGAATAAATTCTTCTTCTTTTTCTCAACCTTATCCCACTAGGTGGGGTCGGCACAGTTAATTTTTCTCGTCCATTCTCTTCTATCAGCCGCCATCTCAACACTCACACACTCCATCCGACATGGATGGAGTGTGTGAGTGTTCTTCAGTCGACCTCTTCTCCCTCTACCTAGCACTACCATTTCTACACATCTCCTAGTCATATGCATCTTCTCTCTACGCATCACACGTCCATACCACGCTAGCCGTCCGCTCTTTAATTTGTTGATTACCGGAGCTACTTTCACACTTCCTCTGATATACTCATTCTTTATCTTGTCCACTCTTGTCACATCACACATCCATCTCAACATTCGCATCTCTGCCGCATCACTCCTCTTTCATGCTTTACTTTGCTTCATTGCTTTACTTTACTTCCGTCGTCCAACATTCAGATCCATACAGCACGACAGGTCTAATGATCGTTTTTGTAAATGTTTCCCTTGAGCTGAAGGGCGCATTCTACGATCGAATGCTGTTGCAAAGACCTGTCGCCATTTCACCCAACCAGCGTTCATTCGGTTTGTTACTTCTCGGTCTATGTTACCGTCGTTCTGGAGTATAGAGCCGAGGTACTTCAAGTCGGAGTAAACTGGCAGGATTTACTAAAGAATAAATTATAACTTACAATAAACCAATAACAATAAAAAATAAGGGAAGCAGAATTCCCGTCGTATACCACTTTTATTTTTTCCCGGTTGAATTTTGAAATATAAATTACTGCTTCGCTTCAACAGAAACATATTTTCCAATAAAAACAAATTTACAACGTTTGTTTAATACTGGCTTTTGAATTCGCCTCCCCTATCACCCCTTTTCATTTAGTTTGCTACAAAGGGGCTCTCAGTGTTCTGCAAGAGAGGTTCCCTCTAACGACCTCCCTAGTTGATGAAATTCCATGGAGCCACGAATTTCTCTGGCGGTGAGAATACATATTTAATATATTGTTCTGGACAGAGTTATGTATAATGGAGCGTAATAACTATTAACTTCTAAATGAAAATTTATCAATGCTTAAATTTAGCACTAAACTTGACATATTAAAATTCTAACTAGATGATGATCGAGTTTTGTTCGGTTTTTTTTTTTGATAACGCCATCTTGTTGTTTCTTTAAAGCGGTTAGTTGCCCTCAATTAAGAAAAATAGTATTTTTATTCACCAATAGATGTCGGGAAGAGTTGATTATTGAAAACACGTATAAAACAACATTTTCTGAAAATAAATCGTAACTAGATCGATTTATCGCCCCCGAAATCCCCTGTATACTAAATTTTATGAAAATCGTTGGAGTCGTTTCCGAGATTCAGATTATTTAAGTATATATTAATATACAAGAATTGCTCGTTTAAAGGTAAAAGATATGTCAAGTGCCACGAAGAGTGACGTTATCGCTAACTTCTTTTAGACAAGCTTAGAACGTAAATGATAATCAAATATTATGTTTTCGAAACATAGACTTACAACGTAATTATTTGTAGATAATTAAAATCCTCATTCACACGAAAAAAGGAAAACAAGCGAAGATACACCGTGGACAGGAATGTAACTTGCAATTAATCAATGCGCTGTAATATATATACACAAAATTACGAGTATTTTGTGGAATTTGAAGGAAACATTTTTTTTAAAGTAACTCTATTGTAACAATTCTGTTTATTTATCTCATAAATTGTACATTAATATAATATTATTTTACAATCGATTTTTTATATGTGGACCTTCAAGTGGTTCTTTAATTAAAGTCAGATAGAAGTTCTCTAAGGTAACGTTGCCACGTACCATCCGGCTATGGAAGGAACTCCCCTCCACGGTGTTTCCCGAGCGCTATGACATGTCCTTCTTCAAACGAGGCTTGTGGAGAGTATTAAGTAGTAGGCAGCGGCTTGGCATTGCTGAAGTCCATGGGCGATGGCAACCACTTACCATCAGGTGGGCCGTACGCTCGTCTGCCTACAAAGGCAATAAAAAATAAATAAATAAAAAAGTGTCCAATGACAATGTCCAAGGGCGACGGTAACAAGCTATCTTCACGTTTTGACACGTCTTTTACAGTAATGTGAGTCTAAATCACTTTCCTGATTTACATAAACGTGTTATGCCAAAATATATCCGTAGACGGCTACGTGAGCTACACATAAGCCGCTACGGAAAAACGGATCTTCTGGCGTTTCGTTAATCCGTGTTGTTTTTGTACCTTTCAACTAAAGTGCTGCATACATCGTCGAGCTCTATAGCGCTGTGAAAACAAACAAACTATACCATAGAGTACGTACACGTTTTAGGGTTGCCACAAAGGGTGATTTTTTTTAAAAAAAGCCGCTTTTTTATTGAACTTAAGTCGACAGACGGACGGGCTTCTAACGCAATTATTTTAAATGTCAATAACGAACTAATGGCTTAAGAGCCCGTAAACCTCAGAACTTTGTTATTTTATTTATAAAAGCTGAAAGTTTGTCAGCGCTTGCTCCCAACATAGGTAAGAACGATGAAACATTATGAAGTTTGGGTTACAGTGGCTATGACAGGTACACACTACTAAAGGTGTGTAAAATACCAATGTTAATAATACCGATCTAAGTTCATTAAATAATAAAGTGTGATTTTTTTATATTATCTTCAGACTATTATTAAAAATCACGATAATCATTGCCAGACACTTAACATCGTGGCAATCCCTCGTCAGACACCCTTAATGTTTGTGAAATTATAATTCTACTTTCGTAATAGTATAAAAGCTGATTTTTATATATAATACTAGGGTAGCTTGAGATACTTGGGTTGTTCTATAACCGTCGCGAGCGAGCCCTAAATCTAATACATACTACCTTACCTTAAATAAAAAACTATATTTTTTGCATTTTAATTTTAGAATATTAATATTGAACAAGCGAAAAATGTCTCCATTGTTAGGACGAGGATTTATCTAAAATGAAATAACCATAAAAATGTAACTGAATAATTTTGTGAAATTTAAACGCCTTATCGACTTCAATTCTGTTTTTCATAGTATCGCGAATCTCAAAGTCGATTGCACGCACGAATAAAAGTTGTGGAACTAAATTCACGACGAAGTTTGATGACATTGGAAAGTTGTTTAATCTTCTATTTCAGTACACAATTTGATCTTGAATATCGAAAAAAAAATCGGTTGTCTGTAAAGTCGGTTTATTGACGATAGTTGAACGTGACAACGTCATAGGAAAATACTGATGGAATGGATATCATTTTTCAAAATAAAATTTTAATTTTATTTGTTTGATAGATCTTTTGTATGGACAATTGACACCACATTCACTTTTTACTGAACTTCATACTTGACGAAAAAATGTAAATGTATTATTGTATAGCAGCTGTCCACGCGGATGCATCGCTCACTCAAGTAGGAGAGAGACAGATGTCGGACGCTGCCGAACCCGAGGCCGGCGAGGAAGCTCGCTTGCACTTCAAGCCTTAAATGGAACGCCTCAATGAGTTATTTTTTTTTTCGTGCGTGCAGCCTGCTCCATCGAATTATAAGACGTTGTCACGTCAAAAATACGCATAAAAGTACCTTATTTAATTGGGTACCTCCGTTGATGTCGTGGTAATCAATTCTAGTCGAGTATCCAACACAACCGTGCATCAAAACCACAACACGAACAAACACGCAAATAAATAAATATTTGTTATCTTCATATTCGTATCTGAACAATGACTAATGTGAAACAAAATACATATTACATAAAATAACTCTTATTAGTTTTTATTATTTTACTAGCTGACCCGGCAGACTTTGCAGTGCCTCAATCGATAAATAAAAGACCTAAGCTTTTGTATAAAATAAACTTAAAACACGCAAAAGGAATCCGTCCGATGGGGGACACATCAAAGGAAAAACAAAATTGATATTTTTATTTAATTCCGAGCATTTTCATATTTATCTACCTTTTAAACCTTGTCTGGACTTCCACAAATAATTCAAGACCAAAATTAGTCAAATCGGTCCAGCCGTTCTCGAGTTTTAGTGAGACTATAGAACAGCAATTCATTTTTATTTATATAGATTATGACTAAGTATTTCCATCAACAGCTTGTTTGAACACACAGAACACGTAAAGAAAGGGAAAGTAAGTAATGAACAAGCTCCCAAACGTTTCTCTGTCTTATGTCATTAAAATTAAGACTGCATATTATTTTGTACGTGAATACGAACGAAGTAAAATGCATAATACATAAAAATGTATAATTTGATATTTACGAAGCCGATAAATCAAGCAAAGCAGCCGAAGAGTTAATTTGCACAATAAATTCGACCATTAAAATCGACTATCGGCATCATCAATTAAATATTAATTTCGTTCTCGTGTTTCAAATTAAAAGCAACTAAAACCATTACCACGTAAGTTCACGTATTGGATACTGAATTAGATCACAACATCAATCACAGTTAGTTAAATTATTTTGCAATTTCGATAACATGTACCAAATCCGTGACCTCGGTGCTTACTTTAAATTTAACCACGTCTCGATAATTTCATTGACATTTAACAGCTGACGTATCAACTGATATAAATCAATGGGTAATGCTAATAATATTCATACGTGTTAAAATTCAAATATTCATAGTTTAAAAAAAAACTGATAATGTCAAGTTCTGGTTAAGAATCACGGTTAACAAACTATGTAAAATCGAGCCGATGGAAAGCGTCATTTATGATTATTAAATGTATTTTAATGCGATTTTTTAATGCGATTCATATATAAGTAGACTGAAGCTCACTCCACGAGCGTTAACTCATTTTGCTTCACTTAAGAATTACGCACTTCGCTTTTCTTTTTTCTATTGCTTAGTTGGGTGGACGAGCTCACAGCCCACCTGGTGTCAACTGGTTACTGGAGCCCATAGACATCTACAACGTAAATGCGCCACCCACCACGAGATATAAGTTCTAAGGTCTCAGTATAGTTACAACGGCTGCCCTACCATCCAAACCGAAACGAATTACTGCTTGGTGGTACCTACCCGTGCGGACTTACAAGAGATCCTATCACCAGTAAAATTACGCAAATTATAATAATTTTGCGGGTTTGATCCCCATTACACGGTGTTATTCCTTTACCGTGGAAGTCAATCGTGAACATTTGTTGAGTACGTGTCTCATTAGAAAAATTGGTACCCGCCTGCGGGATTCGAACACCGGTGCATCGCTCAACACGAATGCACCGGACGTCTTATCCTTTAGGCCACGACGACGACATTCACTTACGCATTTCACTTACGAATAGACTAATTATGTAAATAGAGTGTAGAATATAGATACAATATGTACAATAGAATATATATACAATAGAATAAAAATAGTATAGAATAAAATTGCTGTCTACTTTTCTCTGTTTACTTCATTTAAATAAGGGAACTGGTTCTGATAAATTTTCGACGGTTAGAAGGAGCGATATTGAGGAAGGTTCTCGTATACATTAGGTAATAATACTTTAGAAAAAACTGTATACATATATGTTTACACAAGTTAAATCGTGACAGTGGTTTGTCTAAAAAAGTGTATATACAGATTATATTGCGACCGGAAATATTTTTTAAAAATTAAAAACAATATGTGAGTGTGGGTTAATAAAGTATGCACAATAATTTTCAAAAGTAATTAAGGTTTTAAGAAAAATATATTTTGAAAATTGCTAAATCTAGTCTGCACAAGGAGCTCATTTCGTGCAATAAATATGCAGTATATGTAATTGTTATAATAAGCCCGTATCATATTGAACAGAATTAACAGAAATTAAAGTGTTTATATTTAAAAACACACATAATTACTTCTGTATTTAATCGATGATTTCTTAATAATACTATCGGTACGTCATCACCATATTATACTTTATAATCAGCCTATAATACCTGTATAATATTCACGCTACCGACAAAACAATTGATTTAATTGTCCATGAATGTATAATCGTTCATTCGATACTTTAAACGCATTGTGTTGCGTTTTCTTAATACTCATTTAATTTATTATGCTAACTATGTAGATTAGAGAAAACTTAATCCAAAAATACAGACGGCGTGTGGTTCTGTTGAATTGAAAATACTAAATTCGTCTAATTTTTAAGCTATTGCATAGATTTTATCGCGGGCTTTGAGCGCGGCGACTAAATCAAGAAATTTCGTAACGAAAATAACCTGACACCCCCACTACGCCTACTATGTAGCTCGCATTCAACACATTCACACGTTGCGCTGGTGTAGTGTTTGTCAATAAGCGCGCGGCGTGACGTCGCACTGCATGAGCATCATGAAAAGTCTGCCCATCTCTCTCTCACGGGGTCTAGCTTATGAGTGTGAAGGAGACAGTTAATGTTTTGCTTTTGTTAATGTTTATAAATATAGCGTGGTCTTATTTTTATTATTGTTTTAATATTAAATTATTATTGTCTAATTGTAATTGCATAAGTTGATAAAAAATGCTATGCAATAGCTTTACCGCGGCAGTCTCCGAATGCCACACGTGTTTTCTTTTTCTTAGCACGTAACGTAAGTTGTCTAATTGTCGACGGCGCGCCACGCGGAAAACGAGTCTTGACAGAGCGCATGCTCCAGCTGTTTTACTGTAACATTATAGCCGGTATAACAGTAAATGTATATAGTTAAGTAAAAGATGTATTATGTTGATCCATGACGGTAGTTTACATTTCAGATTCAGGAAATCGTTCTTTTATACATCCTAATTACAAATATGAACATTTTCGGACGCAACTTCTAAACATAATTGAAGAATGAAAAATATCAGTTTAACTTAAATTCTTTAAACTTCAGTTCTTTCGACTTCAATTCAACTTAACACCAGGTGGGCTGTGAGCTCGTCCATCCATGTAAGTCATAAAAAAAAAACAAAAAAAAAAACTGCTGAAATATTTCGTTAGGTCGAGTTGCATCGCCAGCCAGAAAGAATCGACTTAATTTTGATCTGCCTTAGAAATCCGAAAGATTCATTTAATTTATAATCATGCTTCGTACGAACGAATGTATAACTAATTATTTGGAATTCTGAAATGATATATTTTTATTTTCAATTCTGTACCCGCCTGTAACTCAGCCGATCGTAAAACTCATGCCAAATCCAAGGATATTCCTAGCCTACCCCACATTTTCTGGGGATAAGGTCAAGAAGAAGAAGTGAAAAAATTAATTTTCGCAGGAACTTGTTCTATTAACCGATGTGGAAGTTGGCCATTACATACATAAATAAACAACTAACAAAAAAGCGTTTGACTAACTTAAGAGTAGCAATTAATTTTGTCGACAAAAATATGTCATTTACATCTTACTTCACTTCCCAAACACTAATGTGTTGTGAGGTATATAATGTGTTTAAGACAGAAAACAACTTTGTCCAAAACAGTAATTATTATTTTATTTACATACATGATGTAGCTAAACGATAGTATGTTTAGAAGGTAAACTGCATTTATGGTGTCCGGGTGAATTTTTAGTAAATTAGAATTTTATTTATTCATTGTTATGTTTCATTAATGCTAATAATTAATTAATGTATGTTCAATATAATAACGCGTTTAGGGTGCTGGTGGTGCTGCCCCGCTTTTGTAGCGCATCAGGGATGTTTGCAGACGCGCACGTAGATTGTTTTTACGCTACCATGCGTAAGAGGTGTGCATCTCTGGTAAGCAGAGTGAGGGCCAGCTCCAACAGTATCCTGAGCATGATCGCAAGCAGGCTGGACTGTGTATACATGGGTCGCTGTGGTGCCATCTCCCATGGGATGTTACGACAGTAATTCATTGTGGTGTAAATATAACTACTAACATAGGTCTAAGTCTTATTAACAATTTATATGAGTCATGGTTACTTGCATTTAAAACATTATTATTATTAATTTTCTTGCTTATTATTTGCTAGAAATAGCTTTTATTACCACCATTACCTTACAATAGAGAGTCAAGTTCCCAATTCATGTCATGTTTGTTTATATGTATTATTTAATTTAATTATTGTTTATATTATGATAACAAGTAACGACACACCGGGGGATGAGTGTGGTGTTAGGGTTATTATTACGAGTATTTATTTAGAAGATGTGAAGAATTTACTGTAGTGTGCAATAAAAATATAATTACAGACTTAAATTATAATCCTTCAGTGTCTTTCATAGAATTTGTAGACATATTGGGAACTGAAAATGAAACTGGGATTCCTAATACACTAACATCAAAAAACGGTAAAAATAACAAATCGAATGAAAATTCCAACTAAAGCGGTCTAGCGTGACGCATTCTCAGACGCATGCAATTTTGCATTCCATTGTTTCACTAGGTTTCCATTTTCTAAAATGAATACCCTTTTTTTTATAACTTCAGCAAATAAAGATTGTTTTTCAATATTCCGTCCGCATATTACACATAAGCAGTACGACTGCAATTTAAGAATTTAACAAAAAGGTTCAAATCCCTGTACAGATAGATATACCAAGCGTACCGAATCGGTGACAAGTACAATGGCAAAATATGCAAATTTGTAAAATGTACAAGTAAAATGAATATGTGCGAGTGTGTGCACATTTATTGATGTGTTAACACTCATACATAATGCGTTTACTGGTGGTAGGACCTCTTGTGAGCCCGCACGGGTAGGTACCACCACCCCGCCTATTTCAGCCGTGAAGCAGTGATGCGTTTCGGTTTGAAGGGTGGGGCAGCCGTTGTAACTATACTGAGACCTTAGAACTCATATCTCAAGGTGGGCGGCATTTACGTTGTAGATGTCTATAGGCTCCGGTAATCACTTAGCACAAAGTGGGCTGTGAGCTCGTCCACCTATCTATGAAATAAAAAATAAAAACTTTTCTATATATTTGGAGAACAAGTTCAATAGGTTTCTTTCTATTCTATGAACCCTTCTCAGCTATCACTCCATAAACACGATAAATCTACCCTCGCGGGTGTGTTGGAAGAGAAAAAAAACACTGCTTTTGATATAATTTTTCTGTTACTAATAATAATTTGTTTTTAATCTGTGTGTGTATAATATAGCTAAATAAATATACGTGTCTAAAGTATCTCTTGCTTAAATAGATCAAAGAAGGTAGGTAAATATATTTAAGTTGCACTGAATCTCATGTACAATACGTATAAGTGCCATAGACCTATATAGTAGGGACACGACATATTGTTCTATACGTACAATTGCTTATATAAATAGCACCCATTTTGAAGGCACACACATAAACATATATCTATCTCGTTCTTACTCAGCACTTTAACTCGCAGGAAAATAATATAACAGTATTTCAGTGCGTACATAAAATGAAACATGAATATACGTAAATGTCTCCGTCTCCGTCTAATGAGGCCGAAAAACCGCCATGTTTAGCGCGCCAAATGTCATTGTCACGTTAGTTCGGCCGTCTGTTTTGGGTTGTACATTATTTATTGACTTTGATATCGATTTAATATGATTGCTTAAACAAAATTTCTAATTTTATCATGCTTAAAACATACAAAAATAATAATTAAAACATATTTTATAGGATCTCAAGAAGGTCGATGCTCCAAAACTGTTATCTATATTTAAATTCATTATGGAGCCCTCATCCGAAATATAGATTATACACTTAATAATATATTTGAATCCGAAATATCGGACACCATTTTTCGGTCGGAATCTATTCATCATGACACTAATCATAAATACCTCTTTAAAATATGTCATCAAAACATATTTAGACATTCTGTTTAGATATTTCGGGAAAAAGGCTACCGACAAAATCTCTTCGGAACTATTTAAATAAAATAGTTTTATTCCGCAGTGAGTAAAACATTATTGTAATTTCGTTAAATATTTATTAATTAAGTGATTTTAGAGAGGAAGTCACAAGAAATGACGTTTGTAATTTCATTAACGAATAAATGTTCTGTAGGTGTTTTTTTTAACAGGCGGTCTCTTGATAAGTTTAAAATTTGAATCACTCTCAAGTGAGAGTGATTCAAATGGTGCGGTGCACCTTCCTTGAGGTGCACTGCGGTAGTCTGTTACGGACTTTAGAGTCAGCAAAACAATTAAAATAGATTGTACTAATCTAAGAAAAACACGTACTCAAAATACGATAACATTCAGCATGCTAAAAATGGGCTGATGGCACTGTACTATGCCATATTTTTATGTTTTGCGGCAAACGACAACTTTATAAAATCAGTGTAGCAAATTTTAAAAATCGTCATATCGTTTACTTGGAAGATTTGAAGCACGAACTCGTCTTAGATTTCACATAATATCTAAATCTCATCATCTTTGCACATAACAATATACTTAATTCCTATTAAAGTATAAATTCTACAAATACATTCATACTCAACAATATTTAAAATAAAATAAGCCAAGAACGTTTATCGATAAAACCTACTAAAATTAAAATCTTCTGGGCAGCACTAAAACCGCCATGTTTTGTGGCCAGATGACGTCACAGTGGCACGAATTTTTTGTTATCGTTTCATTTCCATAGGTTTCTTACTTCAGTGATAAGTGCATGTTCTACAATTTTGAATAATTCGAATACCTTCAACACGGACGACGGACCGGCAATCAACGACTAATATGTCCTGTAACCTTTTTTCTCTTCGATTTTCGTATTTTGAAAAGTAACTTGCCTTGAATCTGTCGCTGACCGACACGATGTATTGCAAAACTCAACATTGTTGTTTTCGTTTGCGAAAAACAAAAAAAAACACAAAAAACAAAAATAACAAAGCACCAGAGATCACGAAACGGTTTTAAAAGTCGCGAAATTGTACCTATTTTTTTTTATAGCTCGGTGGTGGTGCAGTAAGTAGTTAGCGGTCCTGACGTTCGCGCTAAGTGTCGTGGGTCGATTCCCACATCGGGCAAACGTTCGTGTGATTAACACGTTTTTTTGTTCTTTGTCTGGGTATTCGTTATGTATATATGTATATATTTAAACGTTTATATGTATGTCAGTCTCTGGTACCTATAACATTCCGATCCGGTAGTAGATTTATTCGTGGAGCAGCTGCTCTTGAGCTGTTAGGTTTCCTTTGGAGACGCTCGGGCAGCTGTTAGTAAATCCCACCCCTCCTGACTGAGCCTTTGCTCGCCCACCTGTCTTGATGAAACTGGAAAGGCCTCCGGGCCACCAGTAATTCTTGTATCATAAAAAATAGGGAATCCGAATTTGAGGCCGGACGACCCAGTTTGTTCTTCCCAGTTATTTATTATTATTTGTAGCTTCATCTGAGTCAACTAGGCCGTCTAGGGCTAAGTTGCTGACGGTAAGTAAATACCGTCGTCCACCATCAGACGTGATTTCTAGGTCTCAGTTTTTTCTCAGGCCACCCCACTCTTCACGGCCGAAATAGGCAGAGTGGCAGTATTTAACCGAACGGACTCACAAGACGCCTTACCACCATTAATTAGGCAAATAATATTTTTTTGCTAGTTTGATCTTTTTATTATACTACTAGCTGACCCGGCAGATTTCGTAGTGCCTCAATCGATAAATAAAAGACCTAAACTTTTGTATAAAATAAACTTAAAACGAACAAAAGGAATCCGTCCGACGGGGGTCACATATCAAAGGAAAAACAAAATTGTTTTAACGAGACTAACGAACAGCAATTCAGTTTTATATACTTATATAGATAGATAGATGTTACTCCTTCACCGTGGAAGTCATTCGTGAACATTTGTTCAGTATGTACTTCATTACAAATATGTATCATTAGTACCAGCCTGCGGGATTCGAACACCGACCATTATCATTTTTATCATATAATTGATTTACAGTTTCAAAAGCGTCGATAAATTACATCATATTAAATTTGTGCAGTGTAAAATGCAACATGTTTTTTTTTAAATTTGAATACGTAATCGAGGTACGAAATTTACAGACAGAACTCGCATGCAATTATTAAAATTAAATGTTGCCAATGTAATAAATCGATTGAGGATTTAACTTAATCTAATAGATCTATTATGCACAGGGCCAAACTATTCTATTTATAGTCTAGGTTTACAATCAACACGTGCAAACGAAGGCTTTGAATTCGTTGCATATATTTTTAAATTTAAAATTTTGGTTCCGTATAGAGCTTTTGTTTTAATAATATTAAGTTTGAATAGGATTCTAGTTTATCTATGTATTATTTAAATGTGAACACTTTAATAGGGAAAGCTTGATTCAAATTTTGAATTTAGATATCTATAATATTAAATACTGCTAGTGGTGCATTTAAATAATTGTCTTTTAAAAGATAAACTATAATATTTGTTTTAATGTATTTTAGTTGTTAATATCCCTAATCGCCGGTAGTCCAAAACTTACCCCGCTCGGTGTCAAAATTAATATTAGGCACTTGGATATTTTATCTGTAGGTTTCATTGTTGTCTTCTTTTATGTGTGTAACGTCATTTTATTAATAATTAATAGCTTAATATGGAACATTTAAAGCTATATTCAGGAAGTATTATTAAGATATCAATTTTCTTTTTGTAATAAAAATATTGTTTTTGTTTAATCCTCCTTGACCAATACTTAATCCTCTTAATACCCGCCATGGGTAGCAGGATATAAAACCGAGTCATATCCAAAAACAGTACTACTAGTAGCAGGCATTGAATATATGTTCAAAAAATATGCAAAGGCAAACAGCTAAGTGCTTTTTTCTCTTCTGTTGAGTTTGAGGTTGGAAAGTTGAGGTTGGATTTCGATCATTGGGTGAACACTAGTTCTATAAATCAGTCTCGAATTTTGAAATTTAAAAATCAATTTCTAAACCATCAATTTAAGAATCACAATTTAAAAAATTAGAAATGGAACGTTTAAAATCTTTTTTTTTTCATACAGGTTTCAACAATACATGCAGTGTTCTACTTATATTTGTAATATTAAAATGCACCACACTACGATTGACATCGGTTCAAAATGTCGAGTTCAAGATCGTGTCCGACTCAACATTGACACGTCAAATGTGTCAGGACTTTCACAGGAAGTTCCATTGTCATCAAATTAAAAAGTTAGGAAACCCTGTGCGTTCGTGAAGGCTAAGCATGATTAGTGGGTGCTGGTAATTGAACATTAGTGCACAAAAAAAAATTGCCGGTCCGCATAATTTTTTCATGAGCACTTAAAGTTTCTATCGTACTCAAAGTAAAGTATTTGGTAGCCGCTTTATGCCAGGTGGTGGTACAATCGTCTTTTTGGGGATAAAGTGAGGATAGAGAATATTATTACAGACTTCTTGACGTTTACGTAATTCCTCGGGATATCGTTTTTTAAGGCCATTATGTCATTCGGATGATATTACCATTGATACCGATCGCGTCCAGGCAATCGGTGGGCGGCCTCAACCTCCTTTGCCTTTTTCTTCACAACTAAAACCTCTTAGGTCAATATCGAGGGGTGAAAGGCTATGTGCTTTAAGTGACATTTCGCTTAATACGGGACACTTATCTTTGTAATTAAAGATCCGTTTTATTTGGTATTAGAATCAACAATTTGATGTTTTTAATTAAACTTAATTTATACCATTCAAATAGATCAAGAAGTTTTTTTTGTTATGATATTTTTTCCAAAATTTTCCACTTCGATAAAGCGGCACGACACGAGAACCCTCTCATCGTGGCCGCCGGTAACTACATTTCCGATCCTGCGGAAAGAATGGAAAGCAGTCGACGTCGCCCCAAACACGTCATTTCGGATCCTCCCGACCCACTAACGGTGCTTTTAGTACCTCAAGCACCGGAAGGGCTCGACGAGTAAATTAACCCTCAGACACAGCCCACTGAGTTTCTCGCCGGATCCTCTCAGTGGTTCGCGTTTCCGATCCGGTGGTAGATTCTGCGAAGCACGGCTATTGCTAGGGTTCGTGTTAGCAACGTCGTCAGGTTGAGCTCACCTACTAGTTAAGGTTACGCTGAAATAGCCTCTCAAGGCAATCAGCTTAAGTAGGGAATTAAAAAAAAAAAAAATTTAAATGGCTCTTCTCTAGAGTAGCAAAAATTTCGCTTAAGCGAAACAGCCTTTCATCCCTCGATATGAAATGATGTTATCTGTGATAAATATAAATGCAATATAGATACGTATTAGTTACACAAATTTCTCAACACATAACACGAATTAATCATGATGATTATTCCGCAAAAAAGAGAACGAACAAAGCTGCCAATTTAAAATCGCTAAAGATCAAAGTTCAAAATAATCGTGATGACATTTTGTGCTTCATTGATTGCTTTTATGTTACGAGCCTATAATGGATTGCAAAAAAAAACGTACATATAAAAAAAAAAGTTGTTTTTTTCACGTTTACATAAATGATTATCATATGTATCATAAACTAGGACACGGATTCAGTCATTAAGTACGCTATACTTTTATTGATCCAAGCATGAAACGAGATGTACAAACTTTTTGTATATGTATGAGTTCTCGCTATATCTATTATAATATTGAAAAACGTTAAATTAATATAGCAATCAAAATTATAGTGGCTAAAAATATATATGGAATTTTCTAAGATTTATAATAGCAACCACTCAATAGATTCAATTCATATCAATTTACGAAAATGTCGAAAATAAATGCTTATCGTAAAAAATATTGCTGTGCTAGGTATTGATATTAATTTTGTGTATTCCGCCTTTTTTTTTCAGTGTGTCTTAATTTGATCTTTTGTTTTAGAATCCACTAGAATTTTTGTTTTAATGTTTCGAAAATCGTTGAGAACATTTTTATCGCGCCAAAACTCTGGCAGCCATATTGGATTCGTTCACTTTACTATTCAGTTAAAAACACTGTTAACCGAAATGTAAGTACATCGAGTCTAATTTAGAGCGTGTTTTGAATTTCGAAAACAAGGAAATAATTTTAGAACAGGAAACTTTACTTGCTTGTTATTTTTTAATTTTATAGTTATTATTATACCTTTGGTATGTCGTTACAATATTCTTATGATTTAACAACGATACCATTAACTTTTTTTATTTAGAACATCGAGTGTCTAATTATAATAAAATGGTTTAAGCCAAAAGAGGTTTTGGGCGAGTCGAAATTTGTTAGAGAATTTTTACGCAACATGCGGTACCAAGTACCACCAAAGTTCCTCCATGGCTCCACCACGGTAACAGTTCGAACGATTTTCGTCTCTATTGCATTTTAATAAAATATTTTCAAGAAGACCGGTGCATTCATATCGAGCTATGCGACTATTCTGGTGTTTAAATCCCACAGGCAGCTATTAGTTTTTCTAATGAAATACGTACTTAACAAATGTTCACGATTGACTTCCACGGTGAGGGAATATTAAGTATATCATGCAAATAATAATAACATCGTGTATTGAAAATAAAACCCGCACAACTATAATTTGCGTAATAACTGGTGGTAGGACGTCTTGTGAGTCCGCACGAGTCCTGTCTATTTCTGCCGTGAAGCAATCATGCGCTCTGGCTTAAAGAGCGGGACAGTCGTCACACTACAATATTAGGACTTATACCTCAAGTATCAAGGTTTATATTCATGTGATGACGTCTACCGGGTCCGATAGCCGCTTAACACCAGGTGGGCCGTGAGCTCTTTCTTCGAGCAGAGCAATAAAAAGTGACAAAATATCGAAGAATCGTTTTCCGCATACAATATCACAACAACAACTTGTAAAACACGGAACTGAAAACGATTAAGAGATCATTTCGGAGACGGAACTTCAACTCGGAGTTCGTTCAAAAAGGTTTTGCAAAGATTCTCAAAAAAGGTTCAGAAAAATAAAATATATAATATACGTCGTGACATTGAAACAAAACATTTACTTGTAGGTATTTATTGCAAGTGTTTTGTAGACAGTTTTCACGTAGCATTCAAAACCAGAAGCTTAATACAGTAGGTCACCTCTTAATTCCTCAGTGGCTGGGTATCCGTAAGCTATCATTACCAAGCGATAAAAACTAGCTTAACTATTCAAACTATCTTAACTAACTACAAATACCATTCAAGTTATAAATTTTTAGATTTGATATTTTGCGATATTTTTTTCGATATAAATAGAATAATTGTTTTTTTTTTTTTTTTTTTTATGATTGAAGGATTACTGGTGGCCCGGAGGCCTTTCCAGTTTCACCAGGACAGGTGGGCGAGCAAAGGCTCAGCCAGGAGGGGTGGGATTTGCTAACAGCTGCCCGAGCGCCTCCGAAGGAGACCTAACAACTCAAGAGTAGCTGCTTCGCGAATGAATCTACTACCGGATCGGAATTGCGACCCGCTGAGAAGATCCGGCGAGAAACTCAGCGAGCTGATTCATGGGTTAGGTTGCACGGCGAACTCTTTGTCGAGTTCGACGAGTACGGTTACCGAGGTCCCTAAGCCTGCTCCTAGAGCTGAAGGCGTCTAGTGCAAAGGTTATTGGATCTGATGGATCCGTAAGGACGTGTCTAGGGCGTCGACGGTGACTGGCTCCTGCATGATCAGGATTCGGGGAGTAGTCAGCGGCGGCTACGATAAGGCGATTATCATGACGCATAGCCTTATCGAAGTACCGTTCCGACGCTGACTTCATGTATTTCTGTATAGATTCGAGGCCCAGGTCGTCGTGTAGGTCAACATTCCTCACGAACCACGGAGCTCCGACGGCTAACCTGCAAAAGTGGGATTGTAGAGATTGAAGGGTGTCTATGTGTGTGCGGGCCGCGTGAGCGAACACCACACTCGCGTAAGTCATGACGGGCCTTATGCAAGTTTTGTAAAGTGTCACCTTGTTCCGAAGGGACATTTTACTCCGCTTACAGATCATGGGGTAGAGTCTACCGAGAATAAACGCGGCACGGTCACGGACTGATTTTATATGCGGGCGGAATGTCATCGATGCATCCAGGGTAACACCCAGGTACTTGACCTTCCTGGCCCAGGGTATGGATTGACTAAAGAGAGTAATCGGGGGTGTGAGATTCCTCCTCCTAATACGGGAGGAAATCCGTGTGGAGCTTCCTCTCTGAAATAGCACCGCAGTACTTTTCGCTGGGTTGATGTCTATGCGCCATTTTCGGAACCACTGTCCTAGGGCTAGGGCTGCGCTCTGAAGCTTCTTCGCGATTAGGGACTTGTTTCTACTGGAATAGTAAACAGTCGTGTCGTCGGCGAATAAAGCTAAATGGGTCGGCGGCGACCGGGGAATATCGTTAACGAATAAGCTAAATAGGAGGGGTGAAAGGACAGAGCCTTGCGGGACTCCAGCTGTGAGAGGTCGTGGGGAGGAGCGGGTTCCCTCGACTCGATATCGAAAAGAGCGGTTCGACAAGAAGTCCCGTATGATGAGCACGAGACTATCCGGCACACCCATGTTGAATAGTTTGAAAATCAAACCGTTGTGCCAGACTTTGTCGAACGCTTTTGCGACGTCGAAGAAGAGAGCTCCCGTGTATAATGGTTTTGGTCGATTAAGCCCCACAAGAATGTGCTCCGTGATTCGGTGCACCTGTTGAACGCATGAGTGATTTGTACGGAATCCGAATTGTTCATCGATGAGAATACCCTTGGATGAGACGAAGTCTCTGAGGCGTTTGTAGAGCAGACGCTCATACAGTTTGCCTAGAGACATGAGGAGGCTAATCGGGCGGTAGCTCGTCGGATGATTTTTTGGTTTTCCGGGTTTATGTATGCCGATAACGTCCGCTTCTTTCCACACCGCGGGAAAGATACAGTTCGCCATAGCGGCATTGAAAATAGATGCCAACATCACGATGAGTTGGACGGGTAGAAGTTTAATAACGCGGTTGGATATACCGTCGGAACCGGGAGCCTTGCGAGGACGTAGGTCTTTGATCAAGTCTTTAACTTCCATCGGGGTGACGGGTGGTAACGCATCCGAGGGTGGCAAGGAGACTCTGCGTTCTACCTCACTGTCTACTAATTCTACATGAACAGGGTCCACGGATTGAGTGCTGGGCGTGCACTGGGTTTGCAATGTATTGGCCAGCAACTCTGCTTTTTCGTCATCATCAAACGCCGCGAGTCGGCCTGAGGGGCCTACGAGGGGGGGCATAGTTACTACCGTATCCGATTTGAGAGTACGAGCTAAGCGGTAGTAAGACCTTTGGGAGGGCGCGAGTCCTTCTAAGAAATCAGACCATCTGGCATCTCGGACTTCGGCGATGCGAGACTTTACGTCGCGTTGTAGGGCACGCATTCGAATACGATTTTCCGCGGTAGGATACCTGTCGTAGGCGCGTATCGAGGCGTTCTTAGCTCTAAGGAGTTCCCTAATATCATCGGACAATTTGAAGCGGTGAAGGAAGTCCTCCGCTACAACTTGTTTCGATGATCTATCTAATGTTGAGGTGATGTGTGACGTTAAGATGTCTATGGCTTCAGCGGTATCCTGAGGAGACGGGGTAGAGTCCGGGTTAAACGGGAGCGATGGTGGATCAGATTCAGCCAGGCTGATGCCCAGCGTGTGCCAATCCACCACAGTCCTCGTGACGGGAACGGAATCGGGAGCGCGACCGAGCTTCATAACGACGGGACGGTGGTCTGAATCTAACTCTGAAACTACTTCGATCGAGTGTAAGCGCAGAGTTACGTTTTTTAATAACGCTATGTCGAGTATATCCGGGCGATGCGCGATATTTAGCGGGTAGTGAGTCGGTGTTAGCGGAGCGACGATATCGAAGGCGAGATCATCGACTAACGCGTCAAGCCGCCTGCCATTCGGGGTTGTGGTGTGTGAGTTCCACCTGATGTGTTTACAATTTAGGTCGCCCGCCAGAATGACAGAGCTCCCCATGCCGAGCAGCGCCTCGATATCACTGCTTAGAACGATCTTAT
Organism: Bombyx mori; assembly: GCF_030269925.1. Taxonomy (NCBI): domain Eukaryota; kingdom Metazoa; phylum Arthropoda; class Insecta; order Lepidoptera; family Bombycidae; genus Bombyx; species Bombyx mori. Next base: position 10,894,196 of record NC_085124.1, on the reverse strand, counting down.
CCGGTGGAAGATAAACGGACGCGATAACGATCGGCGCGTGTCCCGTCAGTGAGATTCGGCACACTGATGCTTCGATATTAGCGAGCGCGGGAGGATCGAGCGGGACGCAATGCAGGGCTCTTCTATAGTAAATGACGGTACCACCACCACGAGCAGAGAGCCTGTCGTTCCTGACCATGTTATAGTTCGCGATTTTAGGGTCACGGCGCGTAGGGTCTCCTGCACTAAAAATATATCAATTTGATGGTCACGCAAAAAGTCAGAAACCTAATCACGTTGATTTGCGAGACCGTAAGCGTTAAAAAATCCTATCGTTACGGATAGGGGCTTTATTCTACTTATATACGCCATTGATTACCGGCGAAGTGAGGGGAGGACGTACGTATTTAATGACGCGTATACGTCGGCGTATTCTTGCACAACTGCGATAAAGTGTTGTGCAGTGGAGGCAGCGCGAATGGCATCGCTCAAAGCGTTAACGCGCTCAAAGTTGATCGACTGAAAGAAGTCGATCGCTAAAGCGAGATTGTCGGACGCGGTCGGAGGGCAAGTCGCGGGAGAGGGACGAGTTGCGGGGGCGGGACGAATCGCGGAGGAGGGAGTTGTAACCGTGTTCGTGTACGGCAGCGGTTTCGCCCAAGCCGAGACACTGGGCACCGGCGCCGGAACGAACGCTGGCTTAGCCTGCGACACAGAGGGTGCCGAGGCTTTGATGTCTGGGCCGGAAGCTCGGAGGCGGTTTTGGCGGGCGACGCGGCGATTTATTTTCGGGGCTCGGGGGCATCCGCGGTAATTTGCGGGGTGACCCTGTGTACGACACAGGACGCAGCTAGGCGGTTCCGTCGCGGTTTTTTGATCGCGAGTGCAGAGGGCCGTGGAGTGATCTCCTAAGCACTTGACGCATCGGGGGCGCGCGTGACAGTTACGGGAAGAATGCCCGTATAATTGGCAGTTATGGCACTGGCTAGGTGTGCCTTTCTTGTGTGGGGTTTCGACGGCGATTCCGGAAAGGCTACAGACCGTTCGGATGTTGAATATTTGCTTACCCTCGGGGGTAGGCTGGAGGGCGACGAGAACCATGTTATATGGCTCCCTTCCGCGACCTGTGTGCATGCGGTGTACGGAGTTAACCGGTAGGCCTTGTTCGAGAAGGTCGGCCTTGACTAGCTCGGCATCCAACTCTTTAGGGATGCCACGTATGACGGCACGGAGTTCGCGCTCCTCCTGGAGCGTATACGTGTGGAAACTTATACGCTCCTTACGGAGGTAAGAAGAGAGGGCCCTATGGTCGTCGGGTGTTCGAACCTTAATTTGAATGCCGTTCGCGAGGTTACGGGCATTCGTGAAGTTGATATTTTTGGCCTTAAGGGCCAGGGAAACTCGATCCCAAGCTGCCTTCTCTTGGAGGATTACTGGGGGAGGGGTCTGGGTTTTATTTTGTGCCACCGGACGCGGCGATGGAGTGGCACGGGCTGGAGGCGCAACGGGAGTCTGAGGGCGGGGGTGCGACGCGTTCGCGGCTTTGCTAATTTTAGCGGCCGCGGGAGCTCGAGACTCCGCGGCACGCTTCTTACCCTTTTGTACCAGGGTGAATACATCCGTCGATGAGGCGGGAGCGAGGTCGATCTCCATCTCCGAGTCAGAGTCGGAGGACGAGGAGGCGGGCGCAAGTGACCTACGAGCAGGTGTTTTGGAGGGCACGACGGAGGCTGCGGATGATCGCGCTGCTGGAACGGTGGCCACGGTGGACGACGCAGCAGTTTTACTCGCCAGTATAGGCGACGCGGGAACGGCAGGCACGACGGAGGCTGCGGTGCTCGATACAGAAGCTTTGCACGCAGGTACAGGCGACGCAGGAGCAGCGAGCTCGGCTGAGTCCACGAGAGGGCACGCGGTGTGATCGGCCTTGAAGGCCAGAAACTCTGAGGCGAGCTGTGGGTGGCGAAGTCGGAGGAATTCCGCGAATACAGCGTCCGTGATCGCTGAGTGCCCAGGTGGGGCGGCCCCGGGTCTTGAAAACACTCGCCTTGCGGCGAGGCCCCAACTTCTCGGACCTGAGCGGTTCTATTGAACACAGGTGGCAATGCGGCACGATTACTACAGGACAAAGAAAAAACACAACAAAACGGAAATAACAAAAAGAAACAGAACAATTAAACACTTCCAGGAAAACAGTTTGTCGGCAGATGTACCACGAACACAGAAACAACAAAAGGAAACAAAACAAATAAAAACTTCCAGAAAGAGCACTTAGTCGGCAGATGTACCACGAACACAGGCCGCGCGAACAATGGCCGGGCTAACAAAAGCCGGGCGAACAAAGACCGGGCGATCGAGTGGTCGATGAGCACGTCCGCACGTGACGGGTGCCTCTATCGGAATGAGAATAATTGTATTAAATGACTAATTGTATGAAATGACCGACTCAGTGGTGGAGTAGTTAGCCACTAATTATTGCGCCGAGGTTCGTGGGTTCGATTCCCACCTCGGGCAAACACTCGTTTTATTTATTTATTGCATAGTTTGATGTAAGAGCTCACAGCCCACCTGGTGCTAAGTGGTTACCGGAACCCATAGACATCTTCAACGTAAATGCCGCCGCCCACCTTGAGATATGAGTTCTAAGGTCTCAGTATAGTAAAAACGGCTACCCCGCCCTTCAAACGCATTACTGCTTCACGGCAGAAATAGGCAGGGTGGTGGTACCCACCCGTGCGGACTCACAAGAGGTCCTACCACCAGTTGTCTGGGTGTTTATTATCTAGATATGTATATATTCAAACATATATAAGTATGTATGTCAGTATCTGGTACCAATAACACAGGGAATCCTAAATTCCCCAATTAAGGATTCCGATGGCCATGCGTGATTTGTTCTCAGTTATTATTAATTATCGTAAAAAATATGTATATAATATGTAGAGAAAATATGTATAATTATATAAATATTTTCACTTTCACTATTAACTTTTGTTAACCTATTGCCAACGAGCCGAGTCTTGGTTAAGTCTTGGTTAATTTCTATTATAATTAAATAATTCTAAATTGGCAACTCCGAAATCTGACCACTTAATTTCTGACGTATAATGAAACTTTATTTCGAACACAGAAAAAAAAAACAGAAAAGTGTTTTGTAAATAAATGTCAAATTCGTATAATTTCAAAAAAGCAATTCCTCATTGAGTAATTAAACACATTTCCATTGATTCTACTTAAAGTTTAAATTCCTAGCTGTCATGCGTTCTTGCCATACTTGAAATCAAGTGCGCCTTTTACTTTTTTTTTTTCAATTGAATTCACAAGTAACTTATATCCTTCTTCAAAAAAGAAGGATGTTTTCAATTCACCTTTTTTTATCTGAGACCTTTGATGATTCCTTTTTATTTGAAAGCTGTTACTTTCCGTGTGGGCTTATTTAAATTTTATAAAGACGTAACCGATTATTTTTCGAGCTATCGTTAATAATGCATATTTATAATACTTGACTTTGACTATATTAATGATGTTCTAATTTTTTATGTTAAAGTAGATATTCATTTTGGTTCATATATCATGGAAGACCGACCGCTTGTCTTTTTTTATTATTACAGAATTATTATTAATTGTTACAGAATTATATTAAGATTATTACAGAAAATACCATATCGGACTTCACTATAGAGGCGTTTTATATGAAAACGTGACTTTTATTCGTTTAATTAAAGTTAAAATGCGATCGAAATTTAAACGAACAGTATTCTTGCTGAGAAATACTTTAACAAATCACAAATGACCTATACGATAAGGGAATACTGTTGTACATACTTTTATTTTATTTTTATTGCTTAGATGTGTGGACGAGCTCACAGCCCACCTGGTGTTAAGTGGTTACTGGAGCCCATAGACATCTACAACGTACTCACAAGCGTGCGGACTCACAAGAGGTCCTACCACCAGTAATTACGCTAATTATAATTTTGTGGGTTTGATTTTTATTGCACGATGTTATTCCTTCACCGTGGAAGTCAATCGTGAGCATTTGCTAAGTACGTATTTCATTAGAAAAATCGGTATCCGCTAGCGGGATTCGAACACCGGTGCATCGCTCGATACGAATACACCGGACGTCTTATCCTTTAGGCCACGACGACTTCAAAATACATAAACAAAATGAATAAAAGCTGTCCTACGTTTAATGGTTGGTCCCGGATGGAGGTTCCTGGTGTGGTCTCTGGCAACAACTTGCATACAGGACTAAAAATAAATGATCTTTGAAGTTTTTTTTTTTTTTGCTTAGATTGGTGGACGAGCTCACAGCCCACCTGGTGTTAAGTGGTTACTGGAGCCCATAGACATCTACAACGTAAATGCGCCACCCACCTTGAGATATAAGTTGTAAGGTCTCAGTATAGTTACAACGGCTGCCCCACCCTTCAAACTGAAACACATTACTGCTTCACGGCAGAAATAGGCAGGGCGGTGGTACCTACCCGCGCGGACTCACAACAGGTCCTACCACCAGTCAATATATAAAAATATAGTGAAACGATACATTAGATGAAATATACGATTTATATTGAAATAGCTTCAGTCGTACCTAAATGACGGTACTAAGAGAAAAACCACAAAAAAAAAAAACTTCAAAGTCGGAATTGAATCGGATGATCGACAGGCAAACGTATACGGTCACGAACAAATAAACACACAATTATTCATTTCATACATTTTATTATGCAAATAAGACCTAGATAGTTTTTATTACACGTGTATTATAAGTCCAATTAAATAGACGTGAACGGCATTGTGGTGTGTAGCAAGTTGATATACCTTTAGGTCATCTAAATCAGTTAAAATATCATTAAAGCATAAATCTTGTTTAGCGGTTTTGTTTTTAACTATTACTTGTTATTTATTAACCAATAGATAGCCAAACTGGCTGAGTTGGCATGTTCGAACGATATATGCGCTCTCTATTCGAGATTTCAAATAACATTTCTCCCACTTGTTTTTTTAGGACATAGTGATTTATTGGTGTTTTGGAAGCCTTTTCAACTACACCAGGACAGGGGGGCGAACACGGGCTCAGCCAGGACGGGTGGAATTTGATAACAATTGCCCAAGCGCCTTCGAAGGTGACCCGGTCCGGTGTGAAACTCAGTAAGCTGATGTGTGGGTTAGATTTCCCGTTTAACTATATATAACTATAAGGTGGGTGGCGCATTTACGTTGTGGATGTCTATAGGCTCCAGTAACCACTTAATACCAGGTGGGCTGTGAGCTCGTGCACTCATCTAAGCAATAAAAAAAAAACTCTTCGACGAGTTTGACTTAGGTTACGCATTGCCTTATCGAAGTACCTTTCCGACGCCGACTTCAGTCATTTTCTGATAGTTTCGAGCCCCATATCGTCGTGACGATCGAACGCATTTATTATTGACTTAAAGTTAAATATCGTGTGTGATATTTGGTGAAACTGAGTCTTCTGAGCTGGCATTGACGAATGGAATTTCTATCTAATTAGCATTTTTTTATTTTTTATTTTTTTATTGCCTTTGTAGGCAGACGAGCATACGGCCCACCTGATGGTGAGTGGTTACCGTCGCCCATGGACTTCAGCAATGCCAGGGGCAGAGCCAAGCCGCTGCCTACCGTATATAGGTACACAATAGTATTACAATAGGTATTACAATAGGATTTAAAAAAAAAGACTGCTGTACTGATTTATTTTACGAATTGTGTAGATTTTGCTTTATTTATCTGCCTTAGATTACTTTAGGGGCTTTATTCGATAATGTGGGTGAACACGCACACGGCCCACACATAGCAAATAGACAGTATGAAGTAAATGACGCCACGCACCTTGAAAAATGAGGTCAAACTCTCAATGTATTATGCTAGTCTCAGCCCTTATTTGATTTCCTGACGTAAATATAAACAGTGTAAAATCATATCTTTTGTTCATTTTATGACTTGACATTTCTTTATGTACATGCAATCTATTGATTTACACGCTTTTATTAGCTTTTTTTTAATTGCTTAAATGGGTGGACGAGCTTACAGCTCACCTGGTGTTAAGTGGTACTGGAGCCCATATACATCTACAATGCGCCACCCACCTTAAGATATAAGTTCTAAGGTCTCAGTATAGTTACAACGGCTACCCCGCCCTTCAAACCGAAACGCATTACTGCTTCACGGCAGAAATAGGCGGGGTGGTGGTGCCCACCCGCGCGGACTCACAAGAGGTCCTACCACCAGTATTCTACACATCTGACCTGCAAGGTCATACCGGCATGGCCTCTACATTTCTATGATACAATCCAACTGTAGAGAAAGCCCCGATCCTGATGAAGATGCAAACTCTTCTGGGCAACAAGCAATCCTCCACAAAACAAAGCTTAGGGCCTTAAAGTCACTATAAATTTTCAATGGTTTTTCTTAGGGTAATACCAATAAAATTGATATTAAAATGTTTCCGGAGGCTTAAATTTTTATTTACGATGCGTTATTATACATAGTTCATTAGAAAATATACATAAAAACTGGAAAAACTAGCTTGACCCGATTCACCTTGGCTTTGGGGTGAATCAGGCTACGTACGGGGACAATAGTTTTTCGATAGGGCTGGCACTATTTAGTTGTTAGGTAGCTACCTAACTTTAGGTAATTAACTTTTTAATATCTTTAATGAGTTACAAAACTTTGATGACTAAATTAAACTATTTAATATACTTAAACACTAAATAAAAGTCATATTCAGTTCATCAAAGTTATCAAAATCTAACAACTCAACAAAAGTATTGTGGCATCCCAGATTTATCCCTATTCTAACTCTAGTCTCTATTCCTCCCAATCTACTGTACTGGCACTTTAATTGCGTAAGCTTATACATTTTATTAACAGAACCCGTAAAGCTTAGAGCTATTAGAAGCACGGAAACTTCAAACTGAAAACGTTCAGGCTTGAAACTATTTAAAGAGACATATGTCAGTTTTGAAATCGTTAAAACTGTTCGGTTTCAAACTACTTTGATAATATCAAACTTAGCATCAAATTTACGATCTTGTTTCTATTAGAAGCCCTAAAAAACTCTATATATGAAAAATGTTTTTTAAATATTCCTTCCGCATTAAAAATTACATATTATATAATTAAATTTAACTAAATAATTATACTACATTAAAATTGTGAATTCTATATTAACCAAACCGGATTTCAAATAATAAATACATCATGTAAATTTTCAAGACACGCGATCTTCAATTCGTGTACTATAAAAATTATTTAAAAAAAAAAAAAAAACCATTTTTGTGTTGTCTGCAGAATAAAATCTAAAATTATCTGACTCTCAGACATGTTTTACTTCCTAAATCGTGTGAGTATTTCCTATGAAAGATAAATTAACTATATTATTTAATTATGTTTTTATTTATCTTTATCTTGTTATTTTAACTTAAATGTTACGTTTGGTTTAATGCGAAATGTCAAACATCAGTGCGTTTGAGTGGAGATACTACGGAACTTGTATGATTTTTTTATTGCTTAGATGTGTGGACGGGCTCACAGCCCACCTGGTGTTAAGTGGCTACTGGAGCACACAGACATCTACAACGTAAATGCGTCACACACCTTGAGATATAAGTTATAAGGTCTCAGTATAGTTACAAAGGCTGCCCCACCCTTCAAACCGAAACGCATTATTGAGGTACAAGAGGTCATTACCACCAGTAATTACGCAAATTATAATTTTGCGGGTTTGATTTTTATTACACGATGTTATTCCTTCACCGTAGAAGTTAATTGGGAACATTTATTAAGTACGTATTTCATTAGAAAAATTGGTACTCGGCTGCGGGATTCGAACACCGTTGCATCGCTAGGTACGAATGCACCGGACGTCTTATCCTTTAGGCCACGACGACTTTAGATATCGTCGGCGGTGCTATCTGTGATTCAGAAGTGGACTAAAATCGAAAGCGGTCTTCCAGGATAAGTATCCTAATGGAAGTATGCGTGTAAACTTGAAACATCGGCAAGATTCGAAATGCGGTAAACCCGCTGCATACACCGATTGAATTCATTGCTGACGTATATGACGAACACTGTCAGCTGTTCAGTTCCCTCATCGATAAGCAATAGATCACGTGGAATATGTACTTAAGAAATAGTGGCCTCTCATCTATTCGTCTATTCCGCGAGCAGTGTCCTGCCCACTATTTTTTTATTGCTCTTGTAGGCAGACGAGCATACGGCCCACCTGATGGTGAGTGGTTACCGTCGCCCATGGACTTGAGCAATGCCAGGGGCAGAGTTAAGCCGCTGCCTACCGTTAAGTACTCTCCACAAGCATCGTTTGAAGAAGGATATGTCATAGTCACTGCCCCTTTTACAACGCAATTCTCTGAGCTTTGTCAGTTATCATATTTCTCCTGCGAGTCTCTTCATTTCTTAACTAACCTCACAGGAAAGTTCCAAAGATAGCCCCATGCTGCAGTATTTTCATCAATTTTTCGACTCAGTTTAGGTAAATTAGCGAATCGCCTAATGTTTTACTCTCTCATTTGTATATATATTGTTACGCCAGTAAGAGTAGTGCCATCTGTCGTCGAACACCAGATGGTGTGAAATCAAAAGAACTAGTAAAATCGAGAACGCTCGAGAAGTGCAGCGCCATCTATTATCAAATAGCGGAAACACATATCGAAACGACAGGCTTTATGGAGAGTGTCCTCGATAATTCCAGGGGTATCATAACAACTATAAAAGCACTGCAGACATGACACGAAGGCAGTTAGTCAACGGATCTGCCACCCCAGCGCGCAACAATATCTATATAATATATCTATATGCGATAAAGTAGATAAGTTATAAATAATTAAACTTGGGAAAATTTAAAACCAATTTCAAACGATATATTTACTTACTTATGTATGTCGAAATGAGTCTTATCGTAAAAACCCTACAATGTGGATTATGTACTTGTTATGAAATGTCAAAAATTCTCCAACGCACCAGAATCCGCGTTCATATCCGTTTCGATGCTATGCAAATTTTATCTTCCTATATCAAACGGTACTAATTAAATATTTAAATATTGCATACATCCGAACCGGTAAATGCGTTATGTAGTAGTCGATAAATATATTATAAACTAGCTGACCCGGCAGACTTCGTAGTGCCTCAATCGATAAATAAAAGACCTAAACTTTTGTATAAAATAAACTTAAAACAAACAAAAGGAATCCGTCCGACGACATCAAAGAAAAAACATTTTTTTTTGTTTTTCTATAATTCCGAGCATTTTCATATTTATTCATTCCTTCCTTCCTATTTATTCCTTCTCTGGACTTCCACGAATAACTCAAGACCAAAATCAGCCAAATCGGTCGAGCCGTTCTCGAGTTTTAGCGAAACTAACGAACAGCAATTCATTTTTATATATAGAGATAGAAGATAGATATAGATAGAATAGATTTTTATATATATAGATTTAATTATCTGGCTAATTAGTGTCGATGAAGCTCTTTATACGTGGAGGATATTTCCAATGAACCGACTTTTAGACCTGCGACAGATTTAAAGCCTAATTGTAGCGGCTTGGTACTAACTTTACAAATAATATTTTGCTGCAACGTAATTCTCGTAACAGAGTATGCTAAATCCTGTATTTAATTCAATATAGTGGAATGTATTATATTATGTTGCAGGGAAACTTGGAAAACCGATTTTGTTTGTTATTTCAATATATCCATCTTTGTACGTACTTTGTTTTTATTTAATTTATAAATAGCATTGCTAAATATATTATTAAAGCTTGACCAACTTAAATGTAAGGGCTTAATCTCACACTGTTATAACTGACTAGCTGTACCCGTCCGCTTTGCTGGCCATTTAAAATTACTTATTATTATTTCTTATCCACACAAAGATTCTCGTCATTAAGGCCCTCGAAATTGATGTAGGGAGTCCAACACTCATATAAATATTAGCCTATCCATTAAGTACATGTATTTTCTACATGGATACCAAGTTTCAAATCAATCGGATGTATGGTTTAGTAGTTATAACGGAACATCCGAAGGAAAAAACCGCAGTAGATTTATATATTAGTATAGATAACGGTAAACAATCAAATTCTTTGGGTAGTACAATGTTAATTAGTAGAAAATTAACAATGGCTGAAATAGAAATAAATGTAGAGAAATTTGCATTTTTTTAAAACCGGTGAAGAGTGAAGGCTATGAGGCTTAATCACTAACGTATCAAAATTACGTTCTTCGTGTACTTTGGTGACGCTACCGAGATCGTCTATGTATGATTGCACCGTACATTAATTAAAACTAGTGGTCCCGCAGTAGTCGAAATTCGACTATAATTAATTGAAATTGTAAGTTTGTACACTATTATGATTGTAATTTATATTTCTATAATCACAAATTTCGCCAAGGCTACACTATAAAAAAATATTAATAAAGACAAACCATATTTAATCTATTCTCAATTTGACCACAGACGTCAAGAACAAAAGTTTGACAATAAATAGTATGCATGCGTGTGTGCGTCAAATACATGGTATGTAGTGTGTGTAATGTTTTCTTTATTGATTTAATGTATCTTTTATGCATTATTTAAAAAAAATATTAGCTTTGTGCACTTCTTCTCTATATTCTCTATAAGTATGGAAAATTTAATGCTCCTCCGTCCGCGCAATTTTCGTAAAAAGGGATACAAAGTTTTTGCTTCACGTATTATATATAGATTATCCTGGTACTGACGTATTAGAAGCCTGCAGGGGTAATTATTTACCTATATTTCTATTCTGTTTGTTGAGTCTCTATATTGGGCAAGGATTAATAAGACACGTGTTCAGTTAAGTGATTAACGTATATTGGGATTACAACATACGTGCTATCGACAGCCCGACAATCCCGAGACTGACGTAGCATCACTGCAATATAATAATTATCGCTAGCACATACATATTATTATTATTAGTTGCTATGGGGAAATTTGTGGTCCGTACATGATCTATTCTTCACTTATTTCTGTATAATAGAGCGGTCAACTCCTCGTGTCAAGATGGACATTCAAGTGATTATGTTTATGGACTCTGCACGTTACATCGCTTTAACGGTAGGCAGCGGCTTAGCTCTGCCCCTGGCATTGCTGACGTCCATGGGCGACGGCAACCACTCACCATCAGTAGGGCCGTATGCTCATCTGCCTACAAGGACAATAAACACCAAGTGGACTGTGAGCTGGGTCACCAAAATTTTCAATAAAAACCAAAATATATTTCATTATTCGGCGCTTATTTAGGTTTTATATCAATCTTCAAATCATTTTCCAAATCATTTTCCTACCTACTTCCAGTCCTAATCTTAGTTCTTTTCAGATCATTAGTGTAAATGGCTCACGGCCCATCTAGTATTTAAGCTACCACAGCATCACGCAGAGAACAACATCTTTGAGCTATGAAGTCGAAGACCCGTGTACAACGGTCGTTCAATCAGTCATCAAGCTACGAAATCATACTTTAATTACTAGTGGCAAATAGTGCCATCAGCACGCGGCTTGGTACTGATGCCCTTACTATTTTTTTTTTTAAATATAACCTAAAATTTAGAGTTTCAAGCAATTCATCTTCCTGTGATATCATGAAAGAAGGACATTGAAACTTAATTAAATTCAAAGTCTCATTAATAATTACTAGCGAACGGTTTATGAAAGGGGCCATATATCATGTCAGGATTCAACTAACCGCGACCCTGAGTTTTTGATTTAATTAAAAGTACATGTAGATAAATAGATATGTACCTACGTAGTAAATTTTATTGCTCTTTACAAAACCGATCTAATCCGATAGCGCTCGCTGGATTATGTAAATACAAATAAATTTATATTATTATGGTTAGTTTTTTTTATTTGCATATGTACTTCCCGTAGTTAAAATTTTGTTTCTAATTAGCTAAGATAACAAACGTTTGGTTTTTGTAGCATTGAGAGCAACAAAACTGAAGATGTTCTTTACGCGTACAGATATCTAATTTTGCGTTTGAATTTGATCAATAAAAATAAAAATAATGTTATTTCGTTAATTTATTTCACTTTAATTTCATTATCTATACTAATATTATAAAGAGGAAAGATTTGTTTGTTTGTTTGTATTGAATAGGCTCCGAAACTACTGAACCGATTTGAAAAAATCTTTCACTGTTTGGAAGCAACACTATTCCCGAGCGACATAGGCTATATCACGGAATAGATAAAAATAAGGTTACCTAATTTATCTATTCCGTGGGCTATATAATCTTAATTTTTTTAAATTAGGGATCTTTACTAAAACTCCAATAATGTAACCCAAGGTGTAAAAAAATTATCTAAAATATTCTTTACATCGGGTACCCTGCGAAAACTATTGATGATAGAATGAAATAATGTACTACGACTACTATTAATTACAAAAAGTGTCACGACAGCATATATCTAACTTGTGCCGCAATAAGTGTTCTTTTATTTATCTATATATTAATACGTGAAGCAAAAACTTTGTATCCTTTTTACGAAAACTGCGCGGACGAAGGAGTATGAAATTTTCCACACTTATAGAGAATATAGAGCAGAAGTGCACAATGCAAATATTTTTTTAAAATAATGCATAAAAGGTACATTAAACCAATAAAGAAAACATTGCACACACTACATACCATGTATTTGACGCACACACGCATGCATACTATATATTGTCAAACTTTTGTTCTTCACGTCTGTTGTCAAATTGAGATTAAATATTGTTTGCCTTTGTTATTATTTTTTATAGTGTAGTCTTGGCGAAATTTGTGATTATAGAAGTATAAAATGCAATCATAATAGTGTACAAACTTACAATTCCAATTAATTATAGTCGAATTTCGCCTACTGCGGGACCTCTAATAAAAATAAAACAACGTCAAATATCGTTGAAATTTTTTGTTAAAGACCCGAGCGGAGCCGGAGCGGGCCGCTAGTCTTCTTATACTTCTGCATAGGTATGTGAATAGAAAACTGAAAATTGTGGAAAATTGTAAGCTATCATTGATGGACGAAAGCCAACTGGACCATAGATAAGAAAATGATAAGCTTGTATTTAAAAAAAATAACATAAAATAAATCGGTAAATCAATCGGTAGGTAAAATATTCTAATGAAAAATAATATTGTATCTGGACATTTCCTTTAATTAGATGCTCCGCTTAATAAATTTTAATATCAAGAGTCTAATTTAATTAGCCAATAATAAAATTTGGCAGTTAAATTTGCAACTGTCTGGTATGTTACCGGAAGCAATCATAAAGTTGGTTCTTTGAGCCTTCGAGGAAGGTTGTGTAGCTAAATCATTTGAAGAATTAAAAGGGTAGCCTCTTTAACCTACTTCTTGGAAGGGGTTCTCAATTCGACTGTGTTTTGTGACCTCAGAACTTTGATGATTACTTTTTATTTGAAAGCTAGTTCTTCTTACGTGGTCCCAATTAAATTTTACCCAAGATCCTGCCCGAAAATAAAAAGGCAATGGAGACGTGATCTCCTTGACGTGGTCTTTTTTATGATTGAGGTATTACCGGGTACCCGGAGGTACCCGGAGACCTTTCCAGTTTCACCAGGGCAGGTGGGCGAGCAAGAGCTCAGCTAAGAGGGGTGGGATTTGCTAACAGCTACCCGAGCGCCTCCAAAGAAACCTAACAACTCAAGAGTAGCTGCTTCGTGAATGAACCTACTATCGGAATCGCGACCCGCTGAGAAAATCCGGCGAAAGACTCAGCGGACCGATGTTTAGGTTAGGTTGCACGTAGAACTCTTTACCGAGTTCGACGAGTACGGTTACCGGGGTCCTTAAGTCTACTCCTAGTGTTAGAGCTAAAAGCGTCTAATGCAAGGGTTATTGGATCTGATGGATCCGTAAGGACGTGTTTAGGACGTCGACGGTGACTGGCACCTGCGTGATCAGGATTCGAGAAGTCTTAGTTCATATAAACACATAAATTTGTATTTAAGAAATACCGTTTTGATCGGTAACATGAAACACAGGATGTTTTTCTTATATAATTTATGCGTTTGCCAAAAAAAAACTGGCTACAAATAGTAAAGATAGGACATCTCTTCATTATAAATTAAAACGAGTAAGATACTAAAGTAACTGTAGTATTTTATGGTGTCATTTATCGACATTTGAACATTATAAACACTGTCTGATTATTTAGTAAGAAAATAATAATGCGTTCGAAATTAAAGCTTTAATTACAAAGTTGTAAGCTTACAAATGTATATTAATAACGACAATTAGAAAAAAAAACATGACATTTTCAAAATCATAATGATTGATAACTTGATTATATTGTGGTTGTTGCATAAATGTGAATACATTAAGATTAATTATGAAACATTATCATAGTATTGCAGAATTTGCACACAACAGATTTTAGTATAATTTTTATTTCAAATAAGTATTCAGTTGTATTCATTAGTTCCGTAAAATGAGTTAAAAGATTTGAAACCTTGCAATATATATGTTTTTATTATTATTTGTTAATCTATGGCAAATTTTTAATAACGAATTAGGATTAAGATTTAGAAATGCTTATAGTATTTTTTAAAAAATGACCTAATAAGTCCTGGACGGAAATTTCCGAATTACTAAAAGCGTTACGCAATATGTACTCTATAGTGTTCAAAGAACAAAAAAAAACATGTAAACATAAAAATTGGTAGATAAATGCAATAACCGGAAATTTTATACTTAGTCTGGCCATAAATACTGTTACAATTAAAAATAAGCAAAATATTACATTTGAATTTGGAATCTGTCATTTTTATATGATTGCTCATTGAGTTTTCTCATTTTGGCGCCAATACATTGTACAATATTTTGCGATATTAAAATGGAGTGGGGTGATAAAGAGAACCGAATCGCTGTGATTGGATTACACAAAGTAGGTATGGAGCCAAATGCAATTTTTAAAACTCTTCATACGCTTGGTATTAGTAAAATGTTTGTGTACCGGGCTATTAATGGGTGCAATGAGACCTCCTCTGTTTGTGACAGAAAAAGATCTGGCCGTCCACGTAGTGTTCTTACAAAAAAGGTGGTCAAAGCAGTAAGGGAAAGAATTCGAAGAAATCCTGTCTGAAAGCAAAAGATTTTATCTCGGGAGATGAAGATAGCACCTAGAACCATGTCGCGTATTTTAAAACATGACTTAGGACTTGCAGCCTATAAGAGACGTACTGGTTATTTCTTAACTGATAATTTAAAAGAGAATAGGGTAATAAAATCGAAACAACTACTGAAGCGGTACGCAAAGGTAGGTCATAGAACAGAATTTTTACAATTGAGCAACATTTTAACAAAAAAAATGACCGTATTTATGCTCAAAGCTCTAAGGAAGCTTCCCAATTAGTCGACAGAGTGCAACGTGGGCACTATCCGACTTCAGTGATGGTTTGGTGGGGTATTAGCTATGAAGGAGTGACTGAGCCATACTTTTGTGAAAAAAGTATCAAAACATCGGCACAAGTGTATCAAGATAACATTCTTGAGAAGGTAGTGAAGCCCCTTAACAACACCATGTTCAATAATTAAAAATGGTCCTTTCAGCAAGACTCGGCGCCAGGTCATAAAGCTCGGTCTACGCAGTCTTGGCTGGAAACGAAGGTTTCGGACTTCATCAGAGCTGAAAACTGACCGTCGTCTAGTCCCGATCTTAATCCACTGGATTATGATTTATGGTCAGTTTTAGAGAGTACGGCTTGCTCTAAACGCCATGATAATTTGGAGTCCCTAAAACAAACCGTACAATTGGCAGTGAAAATTTTTCCCATGGAAAGAGTGCGTGCTTCTATTGATAACTGGCCTCAACGTTTAAAAGACTGTATTGCAGCCAATGGAGACCACTTCGAATAAGCTTTTTATACTTTAAATTGTTTTATATTTATTTATTAAACTAACACACTGTAAAAGTAATAAATGTTATTTGCAATAGAAATTGTTTTTTTTCCTTTGTCTCAGTATTTAAGGCAAGACTAGGTATTTTCCATTGTAGGAATGTCGAGAGCCATTTACTCGGAAACTTAAAAAGCTTCTTTTACCAAATTTGAACGATTACCAAATTTATAATCAAGGACGGACTTCATACATATAAGTAAAGGATAATAAGTAAAGAATAAAATAGTATGTTGTGCACCAAGGGAGAAAAGTTGGACATCGCGGAAAAGTTGGACATGGTAAACACGCGGGATAAGATATTCTACTTTTTTCCCGCGGTGCACATACTATTTTTTCTCCTACCAGGCCGAAAGTTCGTGGAGTACCGAGCCGGGGTCCAGGGGCGAAACCCTGGCGGGGGTTGAGGGCGGAGCCCCCCTCACTCATAAAAAAAAACCATTTAACTGTTTTTCATTTTTTAAATAAACTTCTATTAATTGAATAACAATTGTCTGATGAATTCATCTTTGTTTAATACTTCACTATTAAATTTTATTGCCCTTTGTTTATTTCACTTTTACACTAAACACAATATTGCAAATTACCCGAGCACAACAATGGCGGAGAATTTTAGGTGCGTGAGAGCAGACGTAGACACTAACGCGCATGCGCACTTGTCAGTACCCAGGGAGAAAAAGATAGACTTTCTTCCCTTACAGCGGGACGAAAGCCGAACTTTCGGCGTAGGTAGGAGAAAAAAATATTTAATGTATCATTGAAAATGTGTAACAATACACGCACAGGAACCGAAAATCACGCGTGAATGTTGCCATTAGGAAAACAACGAAGATAACCCATTGAGTTTCCCGCGGGATCTCCTTAGTGAGACGCGACCCGATCTAGTGGTAGATTCAGCGAAGCACTGATCTTAGCCTTCCACGTTCATAGTTAACACTCTATTACCAACCTCATTGTCATTTCGTCCTTCATTAGCTACTGAGCTATGTATGTTAGAGGAAGTCTGAAAGTGGC
The DNA here is from genome assembly GCF_030269925.1 of Bombyx mori. Classification (NCBI taxonomy): domain Eukaryota; kingdom Metazoa; phylum Arthropoda; class Insecta; order Lepidoptera; family Bombycidae; genus Bombyx; species Bombyx mori. Next base: position 10,877,228 of record NC_085124.1, on the reverse strand, counting down.
ACTTGTGACAGAGAAGTTGAGAAGTGCTCTTTTTGGTTGCTATGGACATATGATGAGACGAAATGACAATGAGGTTGGTAAGAGAGTGTTAACTATGAATGTGGAAGGCTATAGAAGAAGAGTTAGACCTAAGAAATAATGGATGGATTCAGTGAAAGACAATATGTGTAAGAGAGGAGTGAGCGATGAAATAGTATATGATAGAGGAGTATGGAAGGAGAAAACATGTTGTCGATCTCAGGTGACTGGGAGAAGGTCGGAAGAATGATGACTGGTCTTAACCAGTCATAAGCAAGGGCATACGTTAGCAAATTATTTCAGGCTGAACATCGTAAGCTGGCCCTTCAAACTACAGTCAGATAGGCAGGCAAAAAGAAGAAGAGGAGCCGTTAAATTATTGATGTTTTCGATATAGTGTAAGTCCCATTAAAACATAGTGCTCTCATTGCATTGCACACCCGTAACGCGGATGGCGAATGGCTTAAGTTTAGTTGCGTGAGGCAGCGCTTTCTTCTTTATAGCTTCTCCTACAATTTTCTCGTTTGTAGTGTAGTATAGGTTGGTAAGTGATGGATTGGTTCCATTTCTAAATATCACCCCATGACCTCACCACGTGGAGTAAAAATGTAAGCCGTCAAAACCCCAGCTAAAAAAACGGCAAAAAAGACTACCGAAACACTACAATAATTTTTCGGCCGTGAGCCATGATGCTAGTAATGTAATTGTGTTTAAAGAAATATAAAATTAATGAAGCAACTTGTCAACACGATTGTATATTATTAAAAACTCATTGCATTGCGAATTAACTGACGTATAATATAGTCCGTGTGTTTAATGAGTTAGGTTACTTAAATTATAAACCAAGTCAGGATTGCGATCAATTCTGATCTTGACATTTCGGTTTTTGATCTGCCCATGACAGTTTGTTACTTGTTATGTTTAGAAACATTTATTTTAACTAGTCATGTTCATATAGCATGATAAAACGATCTGTCTAAGTGGTTTCTTAGAAAGTGGACATAAATGAATATGGTAGATTGTTTCAACACAGGCGTTTTTGTTTTCTGAAATTATTTTCTTGTATTTATTTATTTATTTTAACCATTTCATATTGGTTTTGATGAGAAAATTATTATAACAATAATAGATACAATATTAAATGCAATAATAAATCCATTGATTACAATAATAGTCATCAGGCATACGTGATTATTGTTTTCAAAAAATGCACCAAGCCGAAAAAAATACCATAATTATATTTTGAAAACTCAATAAAATTAATGAAATAAATTTTAAATTTATTATATTTAAATTTAAAATTTATTGATAATGTTATAATACAAAAGTAAGTATAAACAAAATAAATATAAAATTTTTATATAAATGCAAAATATTCAATCTCTCTAATTAGTGCGCGAAAACTCAGTCTCGTCAGAGTCCTGACGAGTCTGAATCATCATCATTATCCTACCTTTCTCCCAGTCACCTGGGGTCGGCGCAACGTGTTTTCTCCTTCCATACTCTTCTATCATATACCATTTCTTCGCTCACTCCCCTCTTACCCATATCGTCTTTCACGCAATCCATCCATTTCTTCATAGGTCTACCTCTTCCTCTGTACCCTTCCACATTCATAGTTAACACTCTCTTGCCAACCTCAGTTTCATTTCATCTCATACATACCGTCCCAAACGTGCACTTCTCAGCTTCTCTGTCACAGGTGCCACTTTCAGACTTCCTCTAATATATTCTACCCATTCTCGTTACTCCACACATCCATCGCAACATTCGCATCTCTGCTGCATGCAATCGCCTTTCGCCCAAAGCCAGACCAAAGCCGTTCCCAAGGAGGGTTGACGTCAGGCAGGCGGCCGGTCATAATATTTTTGCCAAAACTTAGAACAACATGAGAAGGACATTCCACGTAATACGTTTCATAATAGTGTCTTATAATATTCATGGACTTAATAGTTCTGCATAATGTTTGTATCTTATTTTAATATTGTTTTAATTGTGCAAAAAATCCGGAAATCATTTGTTCTTATGTACAAAATTGAACTTTTTTATTGAATAATTAATGGGTGTAGTAGACTTATGCGTTGAATCAGTGTTTTCGATTAGAATAACCTGAGTATTCTGCGTGTCGAGTGCATGTCGGAGAACAAATAAAAATAGATATGCGTTGCCACGGGCTTTTTTGTAGGACTGTTTGAGATAAACATTTACATATAATATAGTAAGTACAACAGTAAGTAACAACAACGGTTTTTGCGATACGCGCAAAAATAGCTCGCAAATGGCAGATTTTTTTTCTTCTTACGTGACATTTATCGTTATATTTTCAATTATTCACACTATATTTTTTTAAATTCTAGCCTATTTGTAAGCTTAGTGTCATATTTATTTACATCGAATCCACAGACCAAACAAAGGTTTCAAGATTTTAGTTCTAAAAATGACGATAATTCCATACAACTTTTCATGCCCCCCTTACAAACATTTTTGTGCATTAAAAAGTAGCCTGTTTTCTTTCTCAGGCTCTAGACTATCTGTGTACTAAATGTCATTTAAATCGGTTCAGTAGTTTTGGCGTGAAAGCGTGACAGAAAGATAGACAAAGTTATTTTATTTTATTATATTCGCATTTAAAATATTACGTATGGATAGTGTTGGTCATCATGCTTCTACCCCAAATTATATACTAAGCATACTAAAGTACAATGTGATGTTCCATTAGTACTCTAGTATTGCAAGAGACTGGAACTTTCAAAATTTGTAAAAGTTTTGTCATTTCAAGATCATAAATTAATAAGTACAAAAGACATTTTTACAATATTACAAAAAGTTTTTAAAGAAAGAAAGCTTCAAGTGCTTTTCGAAGTTGTTTTTTTTTTAAACCAAATTACCTACTTATTTGATTTTTATCATCATCGTGATCTTCAGCCTATATAGTTGGCTTCTCTGATCCAGCTCTTGCCAGCCACCCTGCATAGATCGTCACTCCACCGAGCTTGAGGGCGACCGCGCCACGTTTTTTTTTATTGCTTAGATGGGTCTACGAGCTCACAGCCCACCTGGTGTTAAGTGGTTACTAGAGCCCATGGACATCAACAACGTAAATGCGCCACCCACCTTGAGATATAAGTTCTAAGATCTCAGTATAGTTACAACGGCTGCCCCACCCTTCAAACCGAAACGCATTACTGCTTCACGGCAGAAATAGGCAGGGCCACGTTTGCTGGTTCACTAACGATAAAATGTACCTTAATGTTTCGTAAATTGTTATGTTCTTTCCGTTCTTGTTTTTTTGAATGAGTGATTACTGGTGGCCAGAGGCCTTTCCAGTTTCACAACGACAGGTGGGCGAGTAAACGCGCAGCCAGGAGGGGTGGGATTTGCTAAGAGCTACCCGAGCGCCTCCAAAGGAGACCCATCACCTCAAGTGCAACTGCTTCGCGAATGAATCGACTAGCGGATCGGAATCAACCAGCTGAGAAGATCCGGCGAGAAACTTAGTGATCTGATGTTTAAGTTAGGTTGCACGTACGGTTGCGAGTACGGTTACTGGGGTCCCTAAGCCTGCTCCTAGTGTTAGAGCTGAAGGCGTCTAATGCAAAGAGATCCAGCTGAGAAGATCCGGCGAGTAATTCCGTTTATTTTAGTTCCACAGTAAGCGTCTTTACTATAAATAATGTATCAGAAATGCTTATTACAGTTCTATTTATAGTTCTCGGGACTAATCAATCGGATTCTCGAAGTATCCATCAAGTGTGAAATTGTTTTTTTAGTGACGTGCAAATCCTAAAGAAACTAATTGTATGCACAAAAAACGTAGGTACTATTTACTTGTGGATAAAAACACTTCAGGAAGACAAATCATTTGTTACTCAGCTAATTGTCGAGGTTGGAATTTATTCTAATTTAGTTGCGAGATAAAATGTGAACTTGAGACCTGAACTTGGCAACGGCGTGGCTCTGCGTCTGTCATTGTCGATATATTGCATGAGCGATAGTAATCATTCGTCATCGGGTGGAAATTGCATCTGGCAATAAACTTAATACACAAAACACACAAAATAAACCTAGATCTTTTGAATACATTGAGGAATTATAAAATGATAGTCTTGGTTTTTTTAATTATTCTATACGAAAACAAAGTTTGAAATCTTGATTGGCAACCTATTAACGGTGGTTACGGAGATAGGACTTTTACTATACCGATCCCAAAAAACATGTTTATTATTTGAATTACTGACATTGAAGTTATATATCTCATTAATATCCGAATTATTTACATTTTTAGTCAACAACATGCATGCGTTTTTTCACGATCATGAGATTCAAAGTTATATTAAATTTTTGTGTGTTTTCTTTAATTATTGACTTATTGTACAATTTACATGTAACCTATCAACGTATTTTTCTTTCTATAATTCAGGTTTTTATTTTTAATATCTATGTTTGCTTGACCGCTACAGATATAACAAACAATTATTAAAAAAAATGCATTAAGTCCGTAGTCTTAATAGTTGCGGCGTGAGTTAGACCATTAATTTCTACACGACCTTGATCACGTTTCGATTATTTGTTGACATAACTATATGCGTTGTAATTGTTTTGTTATCTGCGTTTCTAATCATTATATAATATACCACAATTCTGCTCATGCGCATCATCAGTTTACGATTCATCGGACGTCTAAGTTGATATGATACTGTATCGTAAAATTAATAAATCAATGCAATGTGAAGGGTTTAGACATTTTGCGTGAGTAACTGTTTTGGCCATTAGATAAGAGTAGAAATATTAATTATTTCTGATCATTTCCATGAACATAAGAAATTAGTTAAGATTTTTGCATACATTACATTAATTAATCTTAGATATTCGGCGTCTAAAACGGTCACATAAAACTTATAATTAGTATATATGTACTTAATTTAGAAAAAATATAGCTTAATATAATAAATATGTCCTGTACGAGTATATTACTATTATTCCTGTGTTTTTTTGTTCATAATCTATAAAATTTAATTATTTTTTTTATTGCTTTGATGGATGGACGAGCTCACAGCCCACCTGATGTTAAGTGGTTACTGGAGCCCATAGACATCTACAACGTAAATGCGCCACCCACCTCGAGATATAAGTTCTAAGGTCTCACTATAGTTACAACGGCTACCCCACCCTTCTAACCGAAACGCATTACTGCTTCACGGCGGAAATAGGCGGGGTGGTGGTACCTACCCGTGCGGACTCCCAAGAGGTCCTACCACCAGTGATTACGCAAATTATAATTTTGCGGGTTTGGTTTTTATTACACGTACATAATAACTTTTATTTGAAACCAACCCTTATCGTTATATGAATAGTGTTGATAAATATTTGTTTTATCTTAAACATATTCTACGTGTTTTATGCAGCACTTTAAAAAAAATTAAATCCAGTCCAGATATGATTATATGATAAACGATACATCATATTTGTGGTAAGAAGGTAGGCGTTGTATTTGGTACGTAGGAGGTAATTTAGAATAAAGAAATAAATTCAGAACAGACCGGTCATTGAAACTGCTACTCATAAGGGATAGCTACGGAATATTTGAGAAAAAAATGTATAAAAAACACTAATTAACGTTCCAAATTTAGAAAATAATTCAAGTAAACCAATGCTTTTTGTTGAGATTATGAAATATAAGATAATTTTAATTCAAAACGGAATCACATTTTCGCAGCAAATAAGACATTAAAAGCATCTCTCTGCTAAGGCTTTCATGATGATATTAACAATAGTATCCACATTGGGCAATCCTGCATCGTGGGTACTGATATCTACGTGTTATAATCTATATATATAAAAATGAATTGCTGTTCGTTAGTTTCGCTAAAACTCGAGAACGGCTGGACAGATTTGGCTAATTTAGGTCTTGAATGATTTGTGGAAGTCCAGGGAAGGTTTAAAAGGTACATAAATATGAAAATGCTCCGAAATAAATATAAATAACAATTTTGTTTTTCCTTTCATGTCGTCGGACGGATTCCTTTTGTTTGTTTTAAGTTTATTTTATACAATAGTTTAGGTCTTTTATTTATCGATTGAAGCACTACGAAGTCTGCGGGTCAGCTAGTTTGTTATACATATTTTAAAGTCGACCACATTATATTTAAATTAAAAAAATAACTTACCTTACAGAATAGTTGCTTGTAGAAACGAAGGAGCCTGCCTGTCTTGTTTATCCCACGGGAGACGCGCGAATGATAACAGGACGAGAGGGTGTCTGACGGATATTCACAACCTGTCCCGTTTATTGCGTCCCATTACAAAATTACACTACACCCAATGAACTGTATTATGTACATATCTGACTATATTTATAAATGACTTTGATAAGTTAATCAAACAGACAGCAGACAATCGATCGAAAATTTAAGAGAGATCGAATATTCTAGAAAATGCAGAACGTAATAGATGCGAATAAGAATAATCCAGTATCTAGTATGGTAGGTAGGTATCTAGTTAGAAATCGTCAGAAGATCGTTTCAGAACAGAACAGATCGTTTTACGTATTGAAATAATACCATTGCCTTTCCGGCAGATATCACTGATTTGTTTTTTTTTTACGTAGACTTGAGCCCATAGTTAGCGCATTAAGAGTAGTCGAAACTTGTGATTGCTTGCAAAGATAATCATGTACTTACCGTCTTGGCTAAAATATGCTTTATTAAGCCATATCTATACAGATTCAAAAAAATATTAATTGTTCTCGGGTAGAAAATACGAAAAGGCACAAAGCTTAACGTACGAGGTTAGGGCTTCACTTCAGAGTTTCATTTCTAAAGGACATCTAACGAATTATAGGTTAAAAAAATTGCAGTTGTATGGGATATAAGCCGATAAGTGGACGAGCTCACAGCCTACCTGGTGTTAAGTGGTTACCGGGGCCCATAGACATCTATAACGTAAATGGCGCCACCCACCTTGAGTTATGAGTTCTATGGCCCCAGTTTAGTAAAACGGCTGCCCCATCCTTCAAACCGAAACGCATTACTGCCTCACGGCAGAAATAGGCTGGGTGGTGGTACCTACCCGTGCGGACTCACAAGAGGTCCTACCCTGAGTAGTCTCGAATATAATCGCACAGAAATAAAACATCTTAATTTTCGGTTTGCAATTACGGTTTATAGAAAACTACATGTAATCGGCAATAACTGTAATTAAGAAAAAATGAAGCACGTTGCTTTTTTCTGAGGTTACATATATATTATTAGTATTTTTATTATACCTGGCGTTGTCCGGGTCATGCCATTTACCACTATAAAGATTTTATCCTATGTTTGTACGAAATCAGAAGGCACAGAGGCAGAAATCCAATGCGCTGGTCGGACCAAATACGCTCCACTCTCAATAACTCAGTCCACGTTGCTATCCACACAGCCAAGGAAAGGCAGGAATGGCGCAAGATAATGCAGAAGAAAGTTATTAGAGGAGGCCACGACCCTCAGCACTGAGGATTATCGACGCAAGGAGGAGGTAGAGTACGAAATCTAAACATTTACCAAATTTGCGTGATTGAGAAACTTTCAGAACTATATTATTATTAGTACGTGGTTAAGGAAAGAGATGTGTTGAATTTGAGTAGATAGCTATGATACTCCAAAAATGCCAACTTCGTGAATTTAGTTGTCTTGTGATATAAAACTAGAAATAGTAGTTGTAGATTTTTATTGGCGGAGACCAAGTTGGCTGTAAATCGACAATCGGTAACCGGGCACCAGAATCTGAAAACCGGCAGTTACTTGAGACATGTGAGACAAATTTCAGTTATATTAGAATAAGGATTATTCCATTCTTCAGATCGAAAGGTCCGATTCCATTACACACGAAGATTTGCTGATCTTCAAGGGCTCACCACACATCACGCTCTGCCACTAGCTTCTGCGCAAAATTTTCTATACACAATATTAATTTTTCATGGTAAAAATACGGAAACATAGGTTAGCATATAATTAAGCCGTAGCATGAGATTCAAATGTCAACGAATAACAATTTAGTCATGCGTGACCACGAGATTTTTTAGAAACTTTAGTAATAATAAAAGTGAAATAAAACCGTGCAATTTGTCTTATTTTAGATATGCACTCGCAAAAACTGGAGAAAACACTAGATATTGGGACATTGCTATAATAACAGAGACTGTTTTTCATTGGTTTATCAGTTAGACTACGGACATTTCGCATCACACAATATCTTTTTTTAACGCGATTCTTATAGTCCCATACCGAAGTAGTTAGTTCCTGTCATTGAACAAATTACGTAGGAGTGTGACGCTTAAAAAAATCGACTCCCAAAACGTAATCAGCGTCAATTGACTCAAATGGACTCCGACCTCGTTCCTTATTTGAATCATAGGTGATATTCTTTCGGTTAGGCAATATCCAATTCAATCTAGATAAGTAAGGCGTCTTTTTTTTTCTCCCTACCTAAGCTGATAGCCTTGAGGCTATTTCAGAGTAACCTTAACTAGTAGGTGAGCTCACGGGGCTCAAGCCTGACGACGTTGCTAATACGAGCCCTAACAAGAGCCATGCTTCGCAGAATCTACTACCGGATCGGAAACGCGACCCACTGAGAAGATCCGGCGAGAAACTCAGTAGGCTGTGTCTGTGGGTTAGTTTACTCGTCGAGCCCTTCGTCGCAAGCGACGGGTTCGACGAGAACGAAGACCAGTGTTTGAGGTACCTAAAAGCACCGTTAGTGGATCGGGAGGACGGGAAATGACATGTTTTGGGCGGCGTCGACTGCTTTCCATTTTGTCCGCAGGATCGGGAATGTAGTTATCGGCGGCCACAATGAGAGGGTTCTCGTGTCGTGCCACTTTATCGAAGTGTAAGGCGTCTAAGAGCAATTGCATGATATAACGAAAGTTTAGATATTAAAAATGTTGTAATTTGTAGTTTATGGATATTCGATTCGGGTGATTTGAACAGGTCAACTGTGATAATTTTCAATCATCATAGAAATTCTACGTGTAACTATATTTGATGCATGATTACTTTTAATTCTAATATAAGGTTAGCATTAATAGCAATTGAAGCATACGTGGTATACAGACGGCTTGTGATTTAATATCGAGGGATGTGATAATAATGCCAGTTTCAATCACAATTTTTCTAAGTAAATACGTCTATCTGAATCCTGGCGCTCACAAAAGATGTCATCGATAGTGGGATAGCTTCGTGTATTTTTTATTTGTGACAAAATTGTAAATTGTTTTACTGGCGATAGAATGAATCGTAGAACTGACATGGGGAGATATTATTATATTCGTCGTATCTATTTTTGCCGTGAAGCTGTCATGTGTTCTGGTTTGAAGGGTGGGGCAGCCGTTGTATCGTAAAAACAGCCTTAGAATTCACGTTGTTGGTGTCTATGGGCTCCAGTAACCATTAATCATCAAATGATCCATAAGCTCGTCAAGTCACGTAAGCAATAAAAATAATTATAATAATATCAAAGTTTGTTTGTCATTAAACTCGCAAATATTTCTGATCGCATTTGGATGATTTTTCAGATGATTCTACCGGCAGTTTATAGCCCAAAGAGTGATCCTAGTAAGTTTTTTTTTATTGCATAGGGATATGGATGTATGGACGAGCTCACAGCCCACCTGGCGTTAAGTAAGTTTTTTTTTATTGCATGGGGATATGGATGTGTGGGCGAGCTCACAGCCCACCTGGTGTTAAGTGGTTACTGGAGCCCATAGACATCTACAACGTAAATGCGCCACCCACCTTGGGATATAAGTTCTAAGGTCTAAAATCGTCGTGGCCTTAAGGATAAGACGTCCGGTGCATTCGTGTTGAGCGATGCACCGGTGTTCGAATCCCAAGCCGATACCAATTTTTCTAATAAAATACGTATTCTACAAATGTTCACGATTGACTTTCACGGTGAAGGAATAACATCGTGTAATAAAAATTAAATCCGTAAAATTATATTATAATTTGCGTAATTATACTGGTGGTAGGACCTCCTGTAAGTCCGCACGGGTAGGTACCACCACCCTGCCTATTTCAGCCGTGAACGAGTAATTCGTTTCAGTTTGAAGGATGGGGCAGCCGTTGTCACTATACTGAGACTTTAGAACTTCTATCTCAAGGTTGGGTGGCGGCATTTACGTTGTAGATGTCTATGGGCTCCAGTAACCTAACACCAGGTGGGCTGTGAGCTCGTCCACACATCAAATAAAGAAAAAAAAATATCTAAAAATAAAAACACCAACATATCTTATTAACACATTTTTATTTATACACAATACTTCCATTTAGGTACATCACTATGATAAAAATTACATTCAAGTTTGTTTGTGCAGTTTTTCCCGAAGCGGCAGGGCTTTGGGTGGTAGAAGTGGCACATTGGATTCACGCAGCCCGGGTAGAACTTGCACATGCCCGGGACGGCCACAGACGATATCGACTTGTAGTTCGCGACCGGGATCACGTGGGACGCTGTTGGAACATATAAAGGTTATTAAAACGATCGAACCTTATACAGGGTGATAAAATATAGTTCGATTTTTTTTTATCATAATATTGTAATCATAATATCGAAATATAATCACAAAGTATATCTTGGTTTGAATTTCGGTAAAATAGTTAGGTATATATATTTACATTTTTTATTGCGGTGTAGGGCGGCTACTGGAGCCTATTGAAACAAAAATAAGGGATGAAGTATAAGTGTCAATAAAACCTTAATGGTATACGTAGCAAGCTTTAAAAGAAACTCCACCTTTTTAGGGACTATTTGAAATAAACTTAATAATAGCAAAAACCGTAATTGAATTGTTATTATTTATTTTTAAAACAAAACTCTTAGGCACACAAATTTAAAGATTAAATGAAAAACGCGTCTTCCGATAAACTTCGCTTCGTCAAACGAAAGCGCACGAGCCGTGAATGTTCACATATCACCCCCCCCCCCCCCCACCAATAAATTGCAACATATCAATATTAAAAACTTTTACACGCCTTTTGTTTGGAATTAATGTACAAAATATATAAATCCTTCAGGAATAATGGGTATAAAGTACCCTTGTCCATTTAATTGTGTATCTCTAACGACGTGATATTCTCAAAAACATAATGATCGCTAGATTATAGTGCGCGCGGAACTAGTTGGCCGCGCCTTAGGTGGCGACAGGGGTGAGGGGGCGGGTTGCCTACTGCTCGTAACGCACATGAGATTAGACAGTGATGACCAATCTCGAGATATCGTGAACAATAATTGTTCAATTACTGAAAAGAATTAATAAAAAACAATTCATGATTTAAATGATATATGAAATTATTTAATTAATATATTATACTTATATGAAATTACTCTGACATATCCTCTGAATCACTTGATTCTGAACTCTCTGAACTTGATTCAGACTCCTTTTGTAAGTAAGTATTGATTTCGTCCATCATATATTATATTATTTCCGTCGATTGTCTTTTTATAGGCGGACTCATATCGCTATTGCAATCTCATGACAGCAAGCGCCCCCGACTCTCCGTCTCACCACTCACATACCTAAGGCGCGGCCAACTAGTTCCGCGCGCACATTAGTTAAAACGTCAATACGTAACTAACATCTATACTAATATTATAAAGAGAAAATTTTTGTTTGTTTGTTTGTATTGAATAGGCCCCGAAACTACTGAACCGATTTGAAAAATTCTTTCACTGTTTAGAAGCTACACTATTCCAGAGTGACATAAGCTATAACCTTTTTAAAAAAAATTAAGGATCCTTACTAAAACTCCAATAATGTAACACAAGGTGTACCTAAAATATTCTTTACATCGCGTGCCCTGCGAAAACTATTGATGATAGAATAAAATAATGTACTACGACTTTGTAGAGCACATTATTATTTACAAAAAGTGTTGCGACAGCAGATGTCTACCTATTATAGTTATGCCGCAATAAGTGTTCTTTTATTTAAAAAAATAAAACAACGTCAAATATCGTTGAAATTTTTGTTAGCGACCTGAGCGGAGCCGGAGCGGATCGCTAGTTTTAGTATAACACTAAACAGACCATAACGGGTCAAATGAACCATTTTGAACTTTTGCATTGAAAATGGACGTATCATCTTATTGCTTTTGCACATTTGACTTCATGACTTTCTTACGAATTAATCTACAGTTATTATACTATTTTGTTTGTTTGTTTTGTTTTGTTTTTTTGAGTAATACATGTCGTATACCGTTATTTACTTTCGCTATGGTAGAAATAGGTATCAGTAAGTGTTGGTATGATTAGTGATAATATGGAGGCACTCACCGACAGATGGCGTTGTCAGTGGCAAGGGCGCGCCCGGCAGGTGCGAGTAAACGCAGTTCCGTCGCGTGCAGCTCGCGGCGAACTTGCAGCGCGGGTGTATGAAGGCGCACGTCGAGCCGTATCTACACATCGGGAACGCCTTGCACCATATCGGCTTGCGTTCCGCTTGGGACACTGTAGAAAGACAAATAAATTAAATACAGTACCCGGCGATAAATATTGCACATCGGCCGTGGGAAAGAGACGGTTAATTTTTGCTTCGTAGAGCGATTTATACCTGTCGCACGTTACCTAATTGACAAGATACCGGATCGTTAGAGTTTCGTCGCATACAGGTAACGCCCTACAACAAAAACAAAATGAGACGACTGTCTCTTTCTAAATATCGATGTGCAATATTTATTGCCGGGTACTGTACTTACGTACGTTCCGAATTGAGAAACTATTTTTTTGCGATTTAGTCGTCGGTCGATCGATTAGTTATCCTCACTAGTAAACCACGAAGAACTGATTGAAGGCCAATATACCCCGGTCACGGTCCGATTTTTTCCCTACCTATTCGTTGGTATTCCAGCTACGCCCGGAAATCGATGCCTGTGGCGGCATTTACGTTGTAGATGTCTGGGTTCCGGTAACCACTAAGCACCGGGTAGGCCGTGAGCCTTTCACCCACATAAGCAATTAAAAAAACGGCTTTAAATTATAATTTTTAGTTCTTGGTCTCCACCATATCCCACTAGGTGGGGTCGGCACAGCCAAAATTTTCTATTCCATTCTCTTCTATCAGCCGTCAGCTCAACACTCACTCCTCTCTCTCTCTCATATCGTCATTCACACACTCCATCCATGTCTTCTTCGGTCGATCTCTTCCCCCTCTACCTTGCACTACCATTTCTATATATCTCCTAGTCACATGCATCTTCTCTCTACCCATCACATGTCCATACCACGCTAACCGTCCTGTCTTTAATTTGTTAATTACCAGGGTTACTTTCACACTTCCTCTGATATATATCTATGCTAATATATAAATATACAGTGGTTTTTACGGATGTTCCGTTATAACTACTGAACTATGCATCCGATTGACTTGAAACTTGGTATCCATGTAGAAAATACATGTGCTTAATGGCTAGGCTAATATTTATCTGAGTTTTGGACTCCCTACACCAGTTGCGGGAGCGTTAATGATGAGAATCTTCTGAAATCTTTGTGGGGGTGAGAAATAATAATGTTAATTTTAAATGCCCAGCGAAGCGGACGGGTACAGTTAGTTTAAATTATAAAGATAATTGTTGCGTATTAACCGAAACGTCGCTTAAACCATATAGCCTTTCAGCCCTCAATATTTACTTACGTGGTGGAACTGCATCGTATTTATGTGTGTTATTAGTGGTGACCACGATATGACTGTCACTACTGGCACTTTCCGTTCTCTGTCTCTCTTCTTTTTCGACGACTTTCTCTTTCTTCGACACGTCGAATACAATAGGAGAGGCCTTTCTTTTCCTAACAGGAGGCGACAGATCTTTTAGCATTTCCGTGGTTATCCTTTTAGCGAGTACTTCTTCGGTTTTTATCTTGGCTTCTGTCGCGTCATCTTTTGTAGCACTGAGACGTTTTACTGGCGTATCTTCGTCTGTATTTTCAGCGGGTTCAAGTTCAATTTCGTCTGATTTTTCTTCTTTAGTAACGTTAGCTTCCACTGGAGGTTCTTTGGATTCTTTCGTTTTATTGGCTTCTTCATCGTTCAAGATGCCCTCGTCGAGAAGTTTCTTTTTCAAAAACGAGTTCGGATGGTAACCGTCCATAGTGACTATGAACTGCGTACTTTTGTCTTTGTCTACGGTTGGATTGTGAATATTTCTGTAACGAAAAAAAAAATGCATTGAGAAAAAGTGTGGCTTTAAAAATGATTCCGTTATGATACTTCTAGTCTTATCAACTGTGCTTCTAGGTTGATCATAGATGTAAACTCGGCAAATATATAATAGTTTATTGAAAACCAGCGACCCGCCCTCGCTTCGCTTCGGAAACTGTATTTTATTATTGATTTCTCCACTATTTAATGGATGTTATTATACATATAAACCTTCCTCTTCAATCACTCTATCTATTAAAAAAAACCGCATCAAAATCCGTTGCGTAGTTTTAAAGATTTAAGCATACACAGGGATATAGGGACAGAGAAAGCGACTTTGTTTTATACGATGTAGTGATGAATTATTATGCAACTTACATTGTTTCAATGATAAGCGTGTCGTTTTTTTTCGTGGAGATCCTTCCTTCGAATCGCCTCGAAGGTACGTATTCGGTGTTTTTTATTTTCTTCGTTATCGAAGCCGGTACATACTCTTCTTTGTCAACGTCACTCGGCGCTCTGTTAAACAAAACGTTTTCGTTGTTTTTTAAGCTATTGGATAAGCTTTTATCGCGGGCTTTGAGCGCGGCGACCGAATCAAGAAATTCTGTAACGAAAATAAAATCTAACACCCCCACTCCGCCTACGATGTAGCTCGCGTTCAACACATTCACACGTTGCGCTTGTGTAGTGTTTGTGAATAAGAGCACGGCGTGACAACGCAGTATGCGAGTCATGAAAAGTCTGCCCATCTCTCTCTCGCGCGGTCTAGCTTTTGAGTGTGAAAGGGACAGTTAATGTTTTGCTTTCGTTAATGTTTATAAATTAGCGTGGTCTTATTTTATTATTATTTTAATATTCAATTATTATTGTCTAATTATAATTGCATAAGTTGATAAAAAATGCTATGCAATAGCTTTACCGCGGCAGTCTCCGAGTGCCACACGTGTTTTTTTATTGCAATAAAAAAAAATAAAAAATTGTGGGTTAAGCCACATTTATGCTGACGGCCTCACATGTAGTCTATAAAGGTTATTTTTAAACGTGATCGTGTCACCTGGAGCTCTCATCATCATTGCTGTCCATTTCGAGGCTTATGACGTCAGCGTTCCTGTCAGCATCGTCAGCATCGGCAGCGGGACCGCCCGCCGGCACTTGGATGACAATGTTCTGCGCGTCCATCCGACGCATGGGCAGTACTAGGGCCCGTTTCACTTTCTGTGAATCCGCTTCTATTTTAGGGGGAATCTGAAATATAACAATCAAATTGATGGTAGCGGTGAGGCAGAAGTTTGTGTACGATGTAGCTGCGCGCTCATTAGGCGCCCTAATATTAACATTACGCAGGATTACCTTTATACGTTTATTGTGTAAATTCATTTATATGTTGAACTTGATTTATGTATGTAAGCATACGATGTTAAGTACGTAATTATTATTATTATTTATTGCTTTTGTAGGCAGACGAGCATACGGCCCACCTGATGGTGAGTGGTTACCGTCGCCCGTGGACTTCAGCAATGCCTGGGGCAGAGCCAATCCGCTGCCTACCGCTTAATACTCTCCACAAGCCTCGTTTGAAGAGGGACATGTCATAACGCTCGGGAAAGACCGTGGAGGGGAGCTCATTTCCGAGCTCATGCCGCATGTGATTGACATCTTGCTGACACCTTAAATATATCCATAACGATTTGAGACAGATCTGCTCAGTGTGCTTAGTGAGAGTGCGTTCTCGATAGCGTAAAAGTTCATATTTGTATGAAATGGGATCGTTTGCGTACGTCTGTCGTTAGGGGCGCTGTTCCAACTGCTGGCTAGAAAATTGGCTTAACTTTCACGCTATCGGGAACGTTAAGAAACTCTCACTAAGCACACTGACCATCGTTAAACGCATGAAACAAATTTGTTATAACTACCCGCATACTACTATAATAAATGAAAAAATACCCTATAATCATGTTCAATATAAAAAGTGATCATTGATTTATGTTGACGTCGATACTCACATTTAATAAGCTCTTATGAGCATCAGCTACGGCTTTCATGAGCAGGCTGGAGGCAGTGGCGGCGACACGCGGCCGCGGGCGCACCCGCACTACGCTTGTGCACGACGAACGGACAGGACGATTCTCCAACACCGATATTCTGTTTAAAATTATACACACATTAAAAACTCAAGAATCAGTACCGTAAAATCGGGACGCTTTTTTTTTTTCTACCTAAGCTGATAGCCTTGAGAGGCTATTTCAGCGTAACCTTAACTAGTAGGTGAGCTCACCGGGCTCAAGCCTGACAACGTTGCTAACACGAACCCTAGCAAGAGCCGTGCTTCGCAGAATCTACCACCGGATCGGAAACGCGACCCACTGAGAAGATCCGGCGAGAAATTCAGTGGGATGTATCTGTGGGTTAATTTACTCTTCGAGCCCTTCGTCCCAAGCGACGGGTTCGACGAGAACGGTGACCGGACACTTTTTAAGTTCGACATTGATTTTATCGTTCTTTTTTGTAGTTATAGTAATAAAACGGAGATCATAATGGATCCGGTAGTTTAAATTTTCATTCATAATGCATTCAGATATCGTATATTAAAGAACAATCATAAGTGACAAAAACTCACTTGTCCCTATTCACCCAAGCATGGGGTGAATCGGGTCGCTTAGGGAGACAATAGTTATTCGATGGGGCTGGCACTATTTAGATGTTAGGTGGTTACCCAGTAACTTTAGGTAATTCACTTTTTAATGTCTTTAATGAACTATTTAATATTTTAACTATTTAATATTCTTAAACACTAAATAAAAGTAATTTTCAGTTCAACAAAGTTAAATCTAACAACTCAACAAAAGTATTGTAACATTCCAGATTTGTCCCTATTCTACCTCTAGTCCCTATTCTTCTCAATCTACTGTATCTAGAGTTACTGCGTTAATATTTCAGCAGCGATTCGTAAACACAATTTGTGTGTGACATTTGTATCAAATCATCTTTTGGACGGAAACTTCCAACAGTGTAATTGTATTTCAATTTCGAAGTGACATGTGCACAACTAACTTGCAGTTTAGAATTATAATTATTTAAGCGGTTTTGTACATTATTTATTAGTCATATACGAAGGTGTTATTCTAGGACGACTGCTTTATATTTTTTTATAAAGGACATTTAAAATATAAAGAAAGATTCCGGATATTTCAAAAGCTCAACATGGAAAAAGATGTTTCAATAATTAAATATTTTTTTTTCAAATTTTACAATACTTTCTATATATCTACTATATAAAAATAAGTCGGGTTTTCCTTCCTGACGCTATTACTCCAGAACGCACGAACCGATTTCCACAGTTTTGCATTCGTTGGAAAGGTCTCGGGCTCCGTGAGGTTTATAGCAAAGAAAATTCAGGAAAAAATTCAACAGAAAAGCGGGAAAATCTTTTTTTCCTAACGGCAGCGGCAACACGTTTATTTGACAACTGTCTATTGTGTACTACTAATCAATTGAATTGTCCTTAAAGCATAAAAAATCACTTAATGATACAAACACCATTCGTTTAGTAATTAGATTTAAAATAAGAATTTAATCGATCAGAAATTTAGCTTTATGATTATTTTTCCTGGGTTCTTAGCTTTGAGTTTATTATCAGTATAATCTATTTTATATGTTTAGTTTGATTTATGTTAAAAAGAATATAAAGTAACAAATTAAAATGTTGTAAAACGCTACTTATTTCAAAACGTTTCTAAACGTTTTGTAAGTTATCAAAATGACATCCAGCAAAGTGACGTTTTCTAAAGTCGGGGCGGAATAAGCCCCCAGTTAATTTCATATGACAAACCGGTATTGTGTTCACTGTGAAATTGTGAAAAAAAGTAAAAAAAATAAGTTATTCGTTTCCTAACATTTCAATTGGAAACCATCAAATCAATCACGTGTATTGTGCAAATTTTTATTCAATTTCAACAGCAGGCATTTGTTTTTAAGGTCGTAAGTTGAACTGTGTAAATTATGTGGATCGTGCATTTGAGGTTAAATTCACCACTCTGTCCATAGTCCAAAATGCCTAGAGGACGACGTGCGAACATTGGCCGCCGCACAAGACATGCAAGCCAGCAACAAGTGTATTCACAGAACTTAAGCGAAGAAAGACAAAATATAATAAGAGAAAATGCCCGATTGAGACAACGCGTGAGCACACGAAGATCATTGGCATCATACAATCGCTTGGCATTCCAATATGATCCCACTGCGAACTACAGTGATGATGAAAATTTAGATATTGGACCAATGACGACTATATGCCGATATTGCAATGCGTTAAAGTTCAAAAGAGAAACGGCTGGATTGTGCTGCGCAAGTGGAAAAGTCAAACTAGATCCATTACTTACACCACCACAGCCACTGAAACCATTGTTCGATGGAACTGATCCCGATTCCAACCATTTTCTTCAACACATCCTTGAATACAATAACTGCTTTCGCATGACTTCCTTTGGAGCTAATATCATTCGAGAAGGCGGCTTCATGCCGACTTGCAAGGTAAAAGATACAACACACATAACCAATCACTCACACCAACACAATGAATTGCAACACATAACAACTACATATACACCACACACTACACCATCACACGATCAGAAGTTACACCGTATTCTTCAACAAATGATTGTTTGCAATTACAGATACAAGGACAAATATATCATTTGCATGGTTCAATGGTGCCAACACGAAATGAACCGCATCAATTTCTGCAAATATATTTCATTTCGTCGATGGTGGATCAGCTGAATGTGCGGTGCAATATACAGGGAACACAACAGTTAAAGAGACGAATTATTGAACAGTTGCAAGCATTTTTTCACGCTAATAATGCTGTGGTTAATATGTTCAAAACAGCATTGGAACGAATGCCATCGGATACGCACAAATTTGTCATAAGAGCGGATTGTACCCCAACAGGGGAACATGTGCGAAGATTCAATGCACCCACCGTTAATGATGTTGCTGCTATTATTGTTGGCGATCCAACTAAATCGCGAGACATTGTCGTTCAGCGAAGAAGCAATATCATGCATCGTGTAAACGAGACACATCGTTTGTACGATGCGTTACAATATCCAATCATTTATTGGCAAGGACAAGACGGATACGACATCACGTTGAAGATGGTCGATCCAATTACAGGTACAATATTCACACACAAATTATTGCTATTATTGCTATTATTGGTTTCCATTAACAATTCATTTAATTTTGCATTTTCAGGCGTATCAACGAATAAAAATCTAAGCGCAATGAATTACTATGCGTATCGTATGATGATTCGTACACATGAGGAGAATGTCATTCTGAAGTGCCGTCGGCTATTCCAGCAATTCGCTGTCGACATGTATGTCAAAGTCGAGACCGAACGTTTAGCGTTCATCCGATTCAATCAGGCAAAGCTACGATCTGAGGACTATATACACTTGCGTGATGCTATTCATTCAGATGGTGATGTTCAAAATATTGGACGTCTGACGATTCTCCCATCATCTTATATCGGAAGCCCACGCCACATGCACGAATACGCTCAAGACGCTATGACGTACGTGCGAAATTATGGAACTCCGGATTTATTTATTACGTTCACATGCAATCCGAAGTGGACGGAAATTGAACGTGAGTTAGAACCGGGCCAAAAACCGCAAGATCGCCATGACATAATCGCCAGAGTATTTCAGCAAAAACTCAAGGTTATGATGGATGTGCTTACTAAGTATCGAGTTTTTGGTGACACACGTTGTTATATGTACTCTGTGGAATGGCAGAAGCGTGGACTACCGCATGCTCATATCCTAATTTGGTTGCTGAACAAATTACATTCAAATGAAGTGGATGACATCATATCAGCTGAAATTCCTGATCCAGTCACTGATCCCCATCTACACGACATTGTGACAACACAGATGGTGCATGGACCGTGCGGTGCATTAAATCCATTATCGCCTTGCATGGCTGATGGAAAGTGCACAAAACGATATCCGCGACCGTTAGTTGCTGAAACAGTCACAGGGAACGATGGATATCCAGTTTATCGTCGGCGTTCAAAAGAAAATAATGGTCGAACTATCTAAGTTAAAGTTCAAAATCAAGAGATTGAGATCGGAAATGAATTCATTGTACCATATTGCCCGCTGCTATCAAGAATTTTCGAAACACATGCAAACGTTGAGAGTTGTCATTCGGCCAAATCAATCAAATATTTGTGCAAGTACGTCACAAAAGGCAGCGACATGGCTGTGTTTGGTATTGCGTCGGAAAATGCCAATGATGAAATCAGTAACTTCCAAATGGGCAGATACGTTAGTACTAATGAAGCACTGTGGCGATTATTGTCATTTCAAATTCATGAAAGATATCCCACAGTTGTACATTTAGCAGTGCATTTGGAAAATGGCCAAAGAGTTTACTTCACTGAGGCTAATGCGGCACAACGAGCTGAAAGACCACCATCGACAACATTGACTAGCTTCTTTGCAATGTGTGAAGCAGATCCATTCGCAGCGACGCTGATGTACGTTGAAATGCCCAAGTATTACACTTGGAATCAATCAACAAAGAAATTCCAACGTCGCAAACAAGGAACCCCAGTTCCAGATTGGCCACAGGTGTTTTCCACTGATGCACTAGGTCGCATGTATACTGTTCATCCTAGAAATGACGAATGTTTTTATTTGCGACTGCTGCTGGTAAATGTACGTGGACCAAAATCATTTGCGCATTTGAAAACTGTGAATGGCCACCAATGCCAAACATATCGAGAAGCATGTCAACTATTGGGTTTGCTGGAGAACGATTCTCATTGGGATTTAACACTTGCGGATTCAGTTGTTTCATCAAATGCGTACCAAATACGAACGCTGTTCGCAATTATCATCACCACATGTTTTCCTTCACAACCAATTCAGTTATGGAACAAATTCAAAGACGACATATGTGAAGATATCTTGCATCGCTTGCGCATTCAAACGAATAATCCTGACATCCAAATAACCGATGAAATCTACAATGAAGGATTGATTCTGATTGAGGATCAATGCTTGACTATTGCAAACAAGTTACTGATTGAAGTAGGAATGATTGCGCCAAATCGATCGATGCACGATGCATTCAACCAAGAATTAAATCGAGAGCTGCAATACAATGTTGATACATTGCAGGAATTCGTGCGAAATAATGTGCCGTTACTGAATGAACAGCAAAAACAAGTATACGAAACATTAATGCAAGCGGTGGACAATAATACTGGTGGTCTATTCTTCCTGGACGCACCTGGAGGAACAGGGAAAACATTTGTCATTTCATTGATTTTGGCCACTATTCGATCAAGATGTGACATAGCTTTGGCGTTAGCATCATCTGGAATTGCGGCGACTCTTCTAGACGGCGGTCGTACTGCACATTCTGCGCTTAAGTTGCCACTCAATTTAAACACAATTGATACTCCAACATGCAATATTTCCCGATCCAGTGCAATGGGAAAATTGTTGATGCAATGCAAGCTCATTGTTTGGGATGAGTGCACAATGGCACATAAGAAATCACTTGAAGCACTTAACTTCACACTGAAGGATCTTCGGCGAAATAACAACATCTTTGGTGGCTTGATGATATTGTTGGCAGGCGATTTCAGGCAGACGTTGCCAGTAATTCCCCGTGGAACGCCTGCAGATGAATTGAATGCTTGCCTGAAGGCATCACCTTTATGGAATAACGTAAAAACATTATCGCTAGCCACTAATATGAGAGTTCAACTTCAAAATGATCAAAGTGCTGCACCATTTTCCAAACAATTGTTAGCTGTTGGAAATGGAAAAGTCCCAGTTGATGCGACATCTGGATTAATTACTCTTACCAACGACTTTTGCCGATTTGTAGACTCTCAATTAGCTCTTATTGAAAATGTTTTCCCAAACATTAGTGAGAATTATCAGAATTATGCTTGGTTAAGTCAACGAGCAATTCTTGCCGCAAAGAATAATGATGTACACGCACTGAATTTCACCATTCAATCAAAAATTGCTGGCGATTTGGTGACATACAAATCCGTTGATTCCATAACAAATCCCGATGATGTAGTAAATTATCCAACGGAGTTTTTGAACTCTCTGGAGTTGCCAGGATTTCCACCACATAACTTGCAACTCAAAGTTGGTACAGGTATTATGATATTGCGTAATTTGAATCCACCGCGACTTTGCAACGGTACTCGACTTTCGGTAAAAAGACTTATGCCGAATTTGATTGAGGCAACCATTATTAACGGAAAGTACGCAGGTGAAAATGTATGTATTCCTCGAATACCAATGATTCCTACTGATCTTCCGTTTGACTTCAAACGACTGCAATTTCCAGTTCGCCTTGCGTTCGCAATGACAACTAACAAGTCGCAAGGCCAATCGCTTAGTGTTTGCGGGATAAATTTAGAAAATCATTGTTTTTCACATGGGCAGTTATACGTTGCGTGTTCACGAGTTGGGAAGCCATCGGCTTTGTTTGTGTTAACGTCAGACCAAAAAACAAAAAATGTGGTTTACCAAAGAGCACTTCAATGAAACGGATAATTTGCGGACACGTATAACGCTTCGATTCAGTATTTACTTTGGATTCACTTTCATTTACTTAGAGAAGTTCAACTAAATAACACTTCATTTTTGTAATCGAAATGAATTCATTACTGTTGTGAAATGAAATAAAAATTTTCCTTTTCAAATATAAAACAAAAAAAAAAATCTTCATCTTTTAATCACCAAACGAAATGTTACATAAAATGAAGCCATCTGGTGGCGAAACGGAGTTCGCCGGGTTTGCTAGTTATATGTATAAAAAAGTATGAATTATCCTCACATTAATGATAATAGTATTAAAATAATAAGTTTACTTTTTTGGCCTACATGCACCTAAGTATATGTGAGAGCACAATCTATCGAAATGTATAGAAATTTTTAGGTACATACCTGGAAGTGATCTTTTTAGAACTACTTTCAGTATTACGTTGACCTGCTTCATCGGAGTCTGACTTCCTTTTTTGGGATGCAGGCTGATCGTTGTATGTAATCTTTGTTGGTTTTTGAGGTGGTTCCGGTTCTGGTGTGAACCTAAGAATGAATGATGATGAATGTTCACATAGCTAAGCTGTGATGAGAGTATTATAAAATTTAGACCTATTTGTTAAAACTGCTAGTAATCCTATCATGGCACTATCAAATTTCCATGAAATACCAAAAACAATTGAGAAAATTTTAAATTAATGGGTTAAACAACGCTTGTTTTTAAAACGATCAAGTAAACAAACAATACAAGTGTGCATTTATGGATTGAGAGATTAATTTTCACTCTGGATAAAATCAAGTGTCAAATTTTGTTTGTAAATACATTGTTTTTTCTTTCACAATGTGCAAACTGAACCAGCATTTTAATTTCTATGCAAAATAGTTTATATAGTTACTGAGTTCTTGTTTTCCCTTGTTTAATTTTTTGACTATATTTTTCGAATACTCACATTAACATTATGATATGTTAGGTTTACTTTATTTATCTTTTATATTAATTTCAGTAACTAAAATACTAGTTGCATTTTACTATTACTAAATAACAGATTTGTAATCTCATTAAAAAAAATGTTTACCTTTCCGGACTCTTCTGTTTTTTCTCTGTCTCTTTAGATTCGACCTTTCTGGTTATATCTCTACTAATTCGATCTCTTGCAGGCCTCTTGGGTAGCTTTAGTTCAAATTGGGGTAACAATTCAACAGTTTCTGCACTGCGATTTGGAGTAGGGGGAACAGGTTCAACCATTTTCCGTGGTGATGTAAGTTTCTTTTGCAGCGGTGGAGTCTTTGGGATGGACTGTGAGACTTCCTGAAATATATTAACAGTAGTTAAATACGTTTAACATATCAAGTTGATATTTTTATTGAAAACTTATATAAGTCGTGAAATTGCGATTATAATTTTAACTGAACTAAAACAACGAATTTTACTCAAACATCTGACCAATACTCCATTTAGAAGGTTAATAATATATAAGAATTAAAGTATTTTCATTTATTCTGCGGTATGGTTTTTAAATGTAGTGCTATAAATATATTTGTTATACAAAAAGGCTTTGAATAAATTTCAATTGAGTATTATTACTGGTGGTAGGACCTCTTGCGAGTCCGCACGGGTAGGTATCACCAATCTGTCTATTTCTGCTGTGAAGCTAAATGCCTTTCGGTTTGAAGGATGGGGCAGTCATTGTAATTATAATGAGACCTTAGAACTTATGAGAATGTTTCAAGGTGGATGGCAGCATTTATGTTGTAGATGTCTATGGGCTCCAGTAACCACTTAACGCAAGGTGGGCCGTGAGCGCGTCCATCCATCTATGCAATAAAAAAAGTCAAAAATCTATGTTTGGCTCTGTTAGGTGACAAGGTTGCTGACCACTGCCCTGGACTTATCAAGACCTAGGTTGATACCCTCTAATATAAGGTAAGTCAGATTAGGCTAAAATCTCTTAAAATACCGAAATTTACCTGAAAGACTTCATCGGCAAAATCATTCATTAGCTCATCAGCTTCCGTCCTTATATTTAAAAAGTCTTCATCATCATCTGACATAGAATCCAACTGTTCCACTAATTTTTGCTTTAGTCCCTGTATTTTGACTTCAATCTCATTGATTTCTTTAATTTGTTCATCTCTATTCGCAGACGATTCCGTTGATTTTTCAACCACTTCTTCCACAATCTTAGTAGATTCAGATGTAGAAGAAAGATTTTGTTCAGATGAAATTGTTGCTAAATCAATTACAGGTACGACTGGCTTTTTGCTTTCTTTAACTGTAGACTTAGTTTCATTTTTTTCATCCTGGCTTTGTGGTTCTATTAATACACCGTGGTTTTTTAGTATCTGGCCAGCAAAGACATCAGTTATTGATGGCTCTGAATTCTTTTCCATGTTCATCAGCAATGGAGGTATATTTGGTCTTATTATATCGTGATGTTTGCTTTTCTTTTTCTTGTGAGCTTTCTTGATTTCTTTCTTATGAATTTCTTTTTCTTTAACTTTCTTTTTGGATTTTTTTGAGTCACTCTTTTTCGATTTTTCTTTTGCTTTCTTTTCTTTCGGCTTGCGGTCTTTGGACACGGATCTTTCTTTGCTCTTCTCTCTTTCAACTGCTTTAAAGTAAAAACCATATAATTAATACTTATCAATACTTTACTTTTTATTTAGCAGTATAACAAATTATATACACTACCGTCTAAAAGTTTGGAAGCACACCTTTTTTACAATAAAAACATTGCCACCATATAGTCAAATTGTATGAAAAAATATTTAATTTAAGGATGAATAATTCAAATTTAAGAAATTTGTTGAAAATCTCAATAATGCTTTTATGACTTCATTTGTTGGCTGCTTTCTTTTATGCAATTTATTGATTTTCTTGTAAATGTGTCCACTACACATTTGCTAGAAAACAATAGACTGGGAAAAGGCCCAAATCCACAACAATTTGATGCTTAACTACACCACTAATAACCAGTGCTGTGTATGAAATGCGAGCAATAACCATTTTAATAACAACCGTGAAAAGACGTCTACCTTCTGCAGGACTAAGAGGATATGTTGCAGTTAACTAACAAATCAATATAAGAAAAATATACTAGATAAAAAATGGTCAATATGTATTGATCTATTCCAATTGGGGAATGCTGATGAACAGAAGAGAGGGCTTTAGAAGTATGTACAGTGCCTATTATCAATCACAGAGGTGGAAATGTTATTATTTGGGGTTGGTTTGGCAACAATGAGTCTGAATGTCTTTTGAGGATAACCAGAAACCTAAATAAAGAAGCCTAGTGGACTGAATCACATTGGTTCTGAATTCAACAAGATAATGATCCTAAGCATTCATCTAAATTTTGTCAGAATTTTTTAAACATAAGTAAGATGATGAAAGATTTTAATAATCATGCAATGGCCATCTCAATTACCTAACCTTTCTCCCATTTAACTTATTTGGGATAAGCTTGACAAAAGACTAAAAATCGACCACCCTGAAATCAGAGCATTTCTGGCAATTAATAGTGAGTGAGTGGAAGAAGTTGGAAGAAGAAAATTACAACATTAATAGAATGCCCAGAATATGTGAGATGATACCAAAAGAAAAAAAGTGGGCACTTGGATGAGGATTATAAGTGAATGTTTATTTTGCGTGCTAAATTCTTATTTTGTTTATGTGTTTTTTATTTAAGATCAAATTAAACAAAAATTTACCACATTTTTGTCTTTTATTAGATTTTACTTGGCTGCTACAAAACTTTTGGATAGTAGGGTATTAAAGCAATACAATATTAACTTTATAACATAATACATACTTATTGGGGCAGTGACTGAAACTTGTTGTAGCTTTTTGAGAACTTGGTGAAGCCAATTCACAAAGAGTTCAGTATTGTCTCCAAGGAACAATTGAAGATCTTCTTCCATCTGCCCACGAGTGCGCTTGTTTGCTACCATCACCATGACATAGTCGGGTAGCTCATCATCTAGAATAGAACACAATAAGAAGCAATATGAGTCATTTGAGATTAACTTGCAGAGAATGCTGTCTATGTAAAATTAAAACCTTCTAAAATATATTGAGTAAGGATCGAACTAACAGTTGCAACATCTGTTACAGAACGTTATGAAAAGGATTAAAATATTTTATTCATATAAAATTTACAAATCGTAATTTAATGATAAAGCAGAAGCATTAAATCACACATGAAGGATCTGTAAGTTCTCTAACCAACAAAACAAATTTCAAGTCTCTTGAAGTATGTTGAGTTTACCCAAGTATTTCTGAAGAACATGATCTTTGTTTTTAAAACACTAATTCTAATTTACATTCAGCTATTATTTTTTTTCGTACTTTAGGATACCAAATTTATTATAATTGAGAAAATCTCAAAGCAACCTCAATTGAGCAAGACAAGGCTACCAAACTTTCATTTGGGCAAGGCTTAAAATATGAATGAGGGTTTCGGTTTTTAGTGATATTTCTAAATTAGCACATGCAGATACATTAGACAAACTATTGCTCTGAAAATTAAGAATTTTAAAGTTCATGAGGAGAATTTTGTGTGGAGTGTGTGAAAAAATACAAACTTCTATTAAAATTATAATTGAATAGGCACTTACCTACATAACAGCCCAGTTCGGTCAGCTTAGCCTTGATAGCAGACTGAAAACGAGAATAGAATCTAATCAATAAATTTGCAGCAGTATATGCCTAGGATATACGCCGGCATGTAGGGCGAAAATAACACAAACAATAGTGATAGCAAGGGAGTTTCATGGGAAAATAGATTTGCTGGAACATAATTGCAATGTGTTAAAGTAATAGTTTATTATTAACTGAAAATTTTATCATAAGAACAGTAGCAGTATGTTGAAATTGGCTTTATTTACCCGCATTTTCTGGCCTATTTCACTTCCTACGACGTCCATTGTTTTAATACAGTACACAAAAATAAGCAAATATTTTTTTAAACACACACAAATGTTCTTAAAATCTATATGTATAATATTACTTTTAACTAGCAGAAATCACAAATTAATACGTTCAATACACTCTTCCCATTTTACGAAATCTGATTGATTTTTCATTGCATTTCATTCGTCTCGGTTTGACATTGACATATGAAATCTGACAAAGGTGACAGAGAAAACGAAAGAATCATCTCATAAAGCTCGATCCTTTTTTGTAGGGGCAGCCGGAGGCTTAAACGGCAGATTTTTTGTAAGATAAAGACCATAAAAAGACCAGGAAAAGTAAAACAAGGATCAATGAAATGAAATTTATTTATCTGAACTATCATAGATTATGGAATTAAATTTGATGAGGTGATTCGAGAAGCGATGAGTCGAAATCTCTTATTAGCAAACAATTGTAATTTATTGCCATATAAATGAATTTTTAGAAGAACGCAAAAAGTCTCGTCAAGCCTTTTCTATTGCTTCATTTTTCCACATGCACTTTTATGAGCTACTGGTAAATTAGCCTCCATTTTTACAAGTTTAAGCCAGAAGAATCTAAAAACAACAATCAAAACAAAAACTTTTGTACTGTCATTTTACCGAATAATCCTGAAAGCTGACAATGGACAGTTTTTGTCGTAACTTTAGTAACATTAATTAATTATTTTCACAAGAAGTAAATGCAATGCAACCCGAGTGCAGGCGATGAAATGCATTGCCATGCCAAATGCCAATATTTATTTTCTTTGCATTCTAGACGTAAAATTTGCAAAAGTTGCTGTCAAGTCAATATTATTATGCCACATTTACATGTTTAGTTTACCAGATTACTTCTACCAATGGAAATAAAAAAAATGTTAAAATCAAAAAGAAGATCTATGTTGCGGACGACTCCTTATTTTTTAATACTTATTACAAAAAAAATAAAAATAATTAAAATATTTTAAAACATAAAAACTGAATAAAGCGTTGTTGGGTCATAGCAAATAAGACTGCTGTAGGCACTATAGTAGAATTATTTTGTCCGTGCAGTTTGGGTCATAAAAAATCGGAGCTGTGAAGCGAATATTTCACTTTCTCTTCCACTCACGAGCCTTATGCCGGCCACTTACATGCGCGCAAATATTCGTACATTGTACGAATGTTTGCGCGCATGTGAAGGGCCATCAAACATTCGTTCGCAAACTTAGCGGCTGTGCAAATGGGTTCCGTACTCAATTTGCGAACCCGTTTGCGCTTCCTCCTACACTTGTTTACAAATGTCTCACGAATTTCTCCTCCTTTTTAATTCGTCAATAGAACATTGAAGAGAAAAAGAGTTTTTAATTCTTTCCCAGACATCATTAACAGCCAATAGCCATGCTGTTTTTATGGGATTTCTTTTGATGAAGGTACGCTACACAGTAGACGTCACGATCTATGAAAATAGCGAAACGTCCGTTGCCTTCGCAATTCTGGGCGCAACTGGTTACACGAATGTGTGGGAGACTACGCGAAGGATCGCGGTTCGCGCGCTTTGATGTCTGTTAAAAAACCGACACAGCTTGGAAAACCACGAATGCAGCGAAAACTTTGCATAATCATTTGCAAATGTCGTCCTACACTTGCGGGTTTGCGTATTCGTGCGAATATGAGTGACCGGGGTAAGAGTCAGCTTCGACATATTAAGTTCCAATTTGACATAGGATGACTGAAGAAAATCCATGAAATTCGCATTATTCGAAATTTATATTTCGATTATTTGTATCAAATTTACGCTATAATTTAAATTGAATACATTATGAACATAAAATAAAATAAAAATTCATTAAGCCATTATTTCAAATTAAAGATGTACATATCGACGCTTGAAAGGCAAACGTGACTAAGCGACAATAACTGCTTTATACATAAATGATAGGCAATAACCATATCCGATGCGCAAAAAAAATATATTTGTAGGTCTATTAAAATCATTTCAATCCTACAGCTACCAGCTAGATTCTACTACAGCTAGATTCGTTAAAATAAATTTTGTTTTCATGTATTTTAACTTTAAATTAGTCTACTGTAAAGATCACGCATTGTCGCTTAGTCACGTTTGCCTTTCAAGCGCCGATATTTTTATAGACATGATTCATTAAAAAAAATAGTTTTATAAAGTAGTACATAATTCTATTGATATTCAGTACTTTGCAGTTAGCCCTTTTTTAAACTTTTTGACAATAGCAGCTAGGATTGCTACCTCTAAAAAAATTCAGTCCGTATAAGTAGGCAAGTAATAGAGTCTCGTCTTTACTGGGGAGAGGACGTAGCTGCTTGCGATTTGTCGGGTATAGTCTGTCTAAAATGAACGCGGTGCGATTATGGATCTTAATGCGAGGACAGAAGGCCACGGAGCTACCCAAAATGACTCCGACATATTGGACCTTCTTCGTCTAGGGTATAAATTGGCTGAAGAGAGTAATTGGGGTATAATCTTAGTTGTCTCGTCCTTAGACTTAAATACCATTTTCACTAATGCATCCTATGCCTACGGCGTATGATTTAATCTAAAAAAAATGTATATTAACTGATGAACGCAACTACTAAAAAATAAATTCAAAACGTTCACAATAGTCCTGATAGGAAATGATAAAATTGTTTTAACCTTATGAGTGTCAAGATTTGCACTCCATGGCTCCGTACCTTATGCTAGGAAATATAAACAAAATAGCAGTGTGCAATAATTTAATTCTCATACAATATAATACCTAGGCAAAAATTTCATTACATCTTTTTATATTGCATCATTAATTGTGTTAGCACGTAAACGTATTGGAATTTGAAGTTTTAGTTATTATGGCAGAACTAATTTAACCTCTATCAAATTATGTTACAAAAAAATACTGGTGGACATAAGTTATATTAAATAACACGTACATCATACATATTTTATCTTACTTCTCAACTATCTACATTTTCTTTGGTAAAAACAATAATTATAATAATATGTATTTCATTAGACACTATTTTTAAAATGTACATACTTATTTATTTATAATAAAATGGAATGTAATAAAAGTAATCCTGTTAATTTATTTAGCTGTTCAGACGTTTATGATTTAAAATTTGTAAACATCTCTCCATGAATTTTCAAAAATGGAATAATTAAAAACAACCTCAATTAGGTAACTACATAAGTTTTGATCTTTCTATGAGAACTTTTTGGCGGCAACGCGAGGAGCGAAGTTTTTTTTTTTTGTCATTTATTGTTTTTTCAAGTTTAAATGTGTAAAGTCGCTGGACGAAGATTCTCGGGTTCTACCAAAAAGTTCACTGAAAAAGTATCAGTAAAAAAATCATCATTTTACTGAGACTATATTTTATTTCATCCCACCTCATCTCGTTTCATTTAATTTCATCCAAATTTATTAAAATATCAAAATAATCAACTTATTTTGATTTCATTTCACTTTATTTTCCATATTTTAACAGCAATTGATAAGAAAGGATAATTTGACTTAAAGATCTCGTTACCAGGCCAAAAAATCTAAAAAAATATTCTGATTTGACACTGGCAGAAATAAACAAATTAGAATTGCCAGCAAGATATAGCATACATAAATGTTTTTTATTCAACATATACCTCTACCGTACATTTAAAGTTAATCAAAATGTCATTTGTCAACGTTTTTTGGCAGGTTCACTACTACGTGAATTATGCGTGAATTGCATATAGTCGGATTTTTAATTAGACGAAGCCAGCTGACAGTAGCTAATGTCACTTTGTGAAATAATGTTGCTATATTTAAAGTAATAGTGATGCGTTCAGTTCTCGTTCAATCACATGAATGAACAATGAGTGTGAAGAGTTAATCATTAATTTCAAACTCTAAAAGAATATTATTTATATTTTACAATAAAATTGTATTAAAGTGCTCCAATATATGTTACTAGTAGTATCAGTTTTTTTATTTTCATTACCTACCCATAATTGAGTCGACTATTATCAAAGGCGGCAATCTGACTTTTGGACAATGATTGGTAAATCAGAAAAACGAATTATTGACTTTGTATTCCATTGGCAGTCACAAAACTCTTCGGAACGACGTCTTAGATAAATAACAGGTTAACTATTAACCTTTATTTAATGCAGGTTTTGAACCGTATTCTTTGAAGGAGACGATTATATTCAAATAAATCTGTATTGACATATCAATAAAAATTTTTTGTCCAAATGCACAGATTGCCACCTTTGATAATAGACGACTCAATTGTTATATTTTATACGTCTATAATTTCAACTATATGATGTATTGGAAATAGGACAGTCTTACAAGCTTCCTCGCAATGTTTTTCTTAATGTTTAAAACACTCGGTATTCAGTACAGGTAGATACTACAGGAACATAATATTTCGTCGAAAACTCGTTGGTATGTACAAAGCACGCCTAAAATACGAACCCCGTACCCGATATCGGCAATTCGGCACACCAACTATTCACTAGACAATCGAGGCAATTTCATTAATTCAGGAGTTTTTTCGTACGTTCACTTTGTCACAACACTATTTTTATTTCATCAAAAACTGACAACACAGTAAACGTCAGTTGACTTCGTCTAATAAAAAATCCGACTATAGATAATCCACTTAATATTTATGAGTGAATTGTGAATGGAATGTTATAAAAATAAACTTAAACTGATGCGAGTACAACCATTTTGTCTTATTCAAAGTAAAATTAAAACACTATCGGAAGACAGTTACGCACAACTAAAACTAAAAAGAAAATGTTATAAATTATTAAGATGGGCACCTGTTTAACTATACATAAATTATCATTATAAATTACTCTCCACTTATTGTTTAATTAATTTAACTTGTATAATATCTTAGATACCTTGTCGTTCGTTACAGGACGGAACATTTATATAGTCTAGAATTTAAAAAAATCGTATATGGATTTCATATTACAAATTAAATATTAAATGAGTATTTGGTCAAAACAAGTCAATGTTGTAAAATCTTTGGCACGTTCTACAACGAACGACAGGCTGCTAAACTTTCGTCTGCTCCTTCCTTGGGTCGTGGTTCACGATCTGGAATCTGGTGACCTTGGGTCCGACGTCTCTTTTTTTGTTCAGTGGCGAGCCGTGCGGCCTGGTCCCGGTGGGTGAGTCGTCGTCTACCTTGAGCCACGGACGGACGTGTCCGGGGCCGGTCGAGGGTCTGCTCTCGACTCGCCCAGTGACACTTGGCTGAGCGCCGTTCGTGTGTTGCTGAAGCTGTACCCGTGACGCTCGTTCCATTTCTCTAAACGAATTAGGGACTAGTTAATTGTTGGAGGCATTGGAATTTATAGACTTTTTTTTTTATGGCTTAGGTGGATGGACGACATCACGGTCCACCTGATGTGGTTGGAAACGGACATGTTGGGACAGTGGTTACCGGGGTCCATAGACATCTACAACGTAAAAGCCGCCACCTACCTCATCAAACCATCAACTAACAAGACGTCACCAGTAATTACGCAAATTATAATTTTGGGGGTTTGATTTTTATTACACGATGTTATTCCTTCACCGTGCAATTCAATCGAGAACATTTTTTAAGTACGTATTTCATTAGAAAAAATGATACCCGCCTGCAGGATTCGAACAGCGTTGCATCGCCACATTCGAATGCACCGGACTTCTTATCCTTTAGGCCACGACGACTTCTTCATTACTTCTAAGCTTCAATTTTAATTAGTGAGAAGACTTTTTTTATATCTTTGACCATTTTGTTATTAATGGATGTTTACAGTGCTGTTTTTTGTGAAAAACAGCACTGTAAACACCGTGTGCGGTACGTCTGGGAATTAAATTTTTCTATTTTTTTTAATTTCTTAACATCAAATTGGAGGTAAGACATGTTTAACAGAATTAAATATAAATAACTAAGGTGATGAAGTAACTTATAAAGTCTTAAGTTATTACATAAATCTTAATAGTTAATGGTAAACCATGCATTCCTTAATTAGTTCAAAAGCGCCTCTCCTTAGTTCAAACAAAAGCAAACAGTATTATTGGATGTCGGTTAACAATATCGAGATTTTCGAACGAAGCAAACTATTATCCGTTTAAAAAAATCTGGACAAGCTACTGATACTTCCTAATTACCAGCTATTAGCAGTATCTTCACGTATTTTCTATACTGTGTTGTTTCGAACCCCCTATTTTAAGTCTTGATTAATAGGTACGGCATGTTCCAAGTGCAGACAGTTCCCTAATTAAATGACGTAATTCTGACTAGATTACGCTATTTGTTGGTGACGCTGAATATCGCTAGATACCTATAGTTATAATTAAATTTGTCAAAATATGATAAATGTGAACCGGGTACCAATTGGAATTAATCATGAGTTTCGGTTTAAAGTTACATTTGCTGGTGTATCTGAAACTTTGAGCCTTGTGTCGCAAGATGAACAGCGGAATTCAAACTTAGGTTTTTATAGTTTTAAAAAATCACCTAGGCATTATTTATTTATTTTGGAAAGGTCACGACGCAACTTGTTGAATAAATTATGCCTATTAGTACGCAATAACATCGAAACCCTCATTACCAAAAATAATTTCCAACAATCCATGCAGCAAGCTTTTAGATCACTATAAGACTAAAATGCGAAGGAGAATGAAGTTGCCTGTTAGTGGGAAAACTACCATATTAGTAGCTTTTTATTTGAAAACTAATTTGGGTATTACTTTACTTGTCAATCTACTATGAAAATATTATATCAAATTTGGTGAATATTCATTATTTTTTTTATCATCATTTTCATTATTCCATGCAATAACCATCACGTGTATTATAGCTTGGTCATCGGCGAAGGTGAAATAAGGTGAAGGTATATTTCTCTTAAAGCGAATAATTCTGAGAGCTAATCTACAACCACCAAACCTATCCCCCACCGTCAATGATACCTTCAAGTTCTGATATACGAGGCGAGTGCTGACGTACGGTCCGTCTTCCTGATGACGTGTTGGCATGCGGGCGAGGAAGGATACGCACCGCTGGTGAGGCCCGAGAGCCGGGACAGAGGGCAGCACAGGGCAGCCGCGTACGCCGCGCGGTACTGCGCGTTCATTATCACGTAGATGATCGGGTTCACGCATGCGCTTGCGTACAGTAGCAAGTAGCCCGCTACGTGGAATACTGTCGGGTGTTGCAATAAACGATTATTTTAATAGTTCACTGGAACATTGCGAACTCCCCATCATAGTATCTACTACTATGCGGTTATATGAACACAAAAAAACGATCCTTATTTTATTGCGTTCGAAAATGAAGTTTAATTATTACATGTCTTTGAGGTCAAGCACCATCTCTCTGAAGTCCTACACTCTTAAAAGAGTGCTTTTATAATAATATAATGAGGATTGTTGTTGATGGTTTATTATCAACACGCCGCAGCGCCGGAGATTTTTTAGTGCTACAAAAAATTATGTAATACTTGTAAATCATGTAATACTACTTATGTAATACTAGTACAACGCTCAGGATAACTAGCGTCAATAGATGCAAAAAATATTTCAGAAATCGGAGAGCACAACCTTGACAATAAAGTACTACCATTTACCTTAGAACTGAAATTTTACACGGGTCAATACGACTTCACACTGTAGTGAATGTGTTAAGTAAGGCAGAAAATTAGGATTCTATTGCAGAGTTGAATAATAATCAGATGGTATTTTATTCCAATTTGTTTGGATAGTTGTCCGCGAAAATCTTAGCTCGGCTATTCATACGTATCTCAATTCAACATATCTAAAGTTAAAGTACCTACTGAAATGAATTACTATTCAAAATTTTAGGGTTTTCTTTACTTTTTTTTAAGCCTTACCTGGATAATGTACGTGAGCATCAGTGACCTTTGCAATAGTAATAGGCAAATAGCAAACAATAAAAGACAGGAATATAGCTAAGACCATCTTTGTGATCCTCCATTCATTTCGTCTCGCCTTAGTCTCTCTGTTGTCTTTGATCGTGGATCTTTTGTCTACGGTGCTGTTGTTTAATGTTCCCGGATTGCTGTGTTGGGATCTTTGATGTTCACGCATTCTTTGCTCTGAGCTGAAATTTTGCGAAATCTATTTAAAAAAAGTTTAGGTTACAGAGGTTGCATTTAAAAGATTGAGTTGAATCTTGTATATACTCTATAATCTCCAAAGGGATTATCGGGTTCGTCTGGTAATAAATACCTTGAGACATTGAGGTAGGATTCTTAATTGCATAGCGCGCATTGCATAGGGGCGCCCCTCCATACGAGCATAGCATACGCCCTCCTACAGTTCATGCGGTCGAATAATGCTGACATAACACTCAAAGAATATTTTCATTTGCGAAATCCACGGTAAGAGATGAGTCCGGCCTTGGAATGAGCTCCCCTCCACGGTCTTTCCCGAGCGCTATGACCACAGATAGCCCCCAATATGTGGCTATGACATATCCTTTTTCAAACGATGCTTGTGGAGAGTACTTAACGGTAGGCAGCGGCTTGGCTCTGCCACTGGCATTGCTGAAGTCCATGGGCGACGGTAACCACTCACCATCAGGTGGGCCGTATGTTCGTCTGCCTACAAGGGCAATAAAAAAAAAGTAAGTTGGTGGTGGTGGTATATCGTATATCAGCGTTTGTAGGTGTAATATCATCCAATGAGATGCAAAAGATAAGACTGCTAAAGAAACCGAGCATCATCGGCCCTTGCGTTATGATCAAGGGAAAGGAAAATCTGATAACGTAGACATAATTCGTTGAATATATCACTTAACAAACCTGTGTACGACCCAGAATATTCTAGCGTAGCATATCAAGATTAGCAAAGCGGGAACTATGAACGCGATCACGAAGAGTGCTGTTTTTGAAGAACGTCCAAATTCGTCTGGAACTATTGAGCAAGTTCCCAATTCGGGGTCGTAGTCGAACTGACCTGAAGGAGAAAATAATGGAATGTAAGGCTTTTAAGGTCGATATTTCAAGGTCTATGTATAGGCGATTGCATGCAGCAGAGATGCGAATGTTGCGATGGATGTGTAACGAGAATGGATAGAATACGTAATGAATATGTTAGAGGAAGTCTGAAAGTGACACCTGTGACAGAGAAGCTGAGAAGTGTGCGCTTGGGATGGTATGGACATGTGATGAGACGAAATGAAAATGAGGTTGGTAAAAGAATGTTATCTATGAATGTGGAAGGATATAGAGGAAGAGGTAGACCTAAGAAGAAATTGATGGATTGCGTGAAAGACGATATGGGTAAGAGGGGAGTGAGCGAAGAAATGGTATATGATAGAAGAGTACGGAAGGAGAAAACATGTTGCGCCAACCCCAGGTGACTGGCAGAAGGGCAGGATAATTATGATATGATTTCAAGGTCTATGTATAATTACGCAAATATAGAACAAGTTTTCCTTCTTTTTCTCCCAAATTATTTTATTGATGATATTTAGTGTTTTTAATAAAATAAAAAATTCTCTTTTTGACACAAAATATTCTCTTTGATAAAAAAACGTTAATAGCAAAAACAAAAGAGAAAATATGATGAATAACATAAATCAAAGTTTTTGGTGTCAGTCGAATTTTAATTTGCGGGTTGAGTGGGCCAACTTTTATTTAAATACATATTTATTTTGTGCAGTAAATGAATTTCGGGATGGATTCAAATTATTTTTAAATTTTATATCAACTGCATCAATAGCTCAAATTTACCCCAAATTCCAATGAGAGTAGGTATCTGCATTCCATACGAGAACATCCACGAGAACAGGATCATCAAGGCTATGTTGTGTTTTCTGTAAACGCGGCCGTACCAACTGTGGTGAGCTATCATAATGTACCTGCGAATAAAGATTTTATATAAATAAATATATAGTTCATTTTTTATGTTACTAAATAACTACTTTTTGACTGTTTTTTTTTTAAATTGTAAATTGTGTTGGTGTGCAATAAAGTGTGTTCTCTGTCTCTCTCTTTCTCTCTCTCTATTTATAGTTTATAAATTAAAACGACCTAAGTTATTTAAGAATTATAATATTATTTCTTAATTATTTGTCAATCCATTGTCACTATACTATTTATAAAAGTATGATACTGTTAAATATAACATAAATATTCAAATTGAGGCATATTTACATTGGATATAGTACCTACAATATCGAGTCCGTTTTAATTTAGTCCTTATTTAGTTATAGGTTTAAAGGATTCATCATATAGTTCAAATAAGACTTTCTTCTGACATTTCAAAATGAGTGGCGTCATTAATGTTGTTACTTTTATAGATATCACTAACTAAGGCAATTCGCAGTAATTTCAAGTTTTATAGAACAACTAGCTGTACCCGTCCGCTTCGCTGGGCATTTAAAATTAACATTATTATTTCTCACCCCCACAAAGATTTTCATCATTAACGCCCCCGCAACTGGCGGAGGGAGTCCAACACTCATATAAATATTAGCCTATCCATTAAGTACACGTATTTTCTACATAGATACCAAGTTTCAAGTCAATCGGATGCAAAGTTCAGTAGTTATAACGGAACATCCGTAAAAACCACTGTAGATTTATATATTAGTATAGATAAAGACCATCAGTCGCCGTTCAACTTAATACACTCTTTATATTCACAATATAAATCCTCATGAGTCACAATTACCTGTTGACAGTTATAAGCGCTATGCTTAATAAGGATACGCCGACGTTTCCGTATCGGAGAAACGGTACTAGCTTGCAGAGGGCGACCCCATGAGACCAGGTTCTAGTCCAGAACCCGGATATGGCGAACGGTAATACCATGGCGCAGAACAAGAAGTCAGCTATACATAAACTGAAAAAGAAAATCATTTTATGTAGAGTCTTCGTTGAATTCAAACGTGATTCGCGGTAGGAAATAAAAAAGTATAACTTTAAATTAAATAATTATTTGCATTTCAAATAAGTGTTAGATTGTGTTGAAAAAATTTAGGCTTAATCACAATACCAGGGACATAGTTAAGACTCTGCCTACCGCGGATTCACGATGGTATAGTTAAGTTAATGATGAGAAAATATACGTTGATGAGAAAAGCATTATAATGAACCACAGTGATTCAAGGTAGTAAGGATATAATTGTTTTAAAATATATGACCCTTATTTTATTATTGTTTTTTTATTTATTTAATGGGCTAGTCATGAGACCTTTAAGCCAAATCTTATTTCTTCTTATGAGATAAGGTGAAGTTGATTAATTTGAAATTTAAACCAAACGGGATGAAAAATAATGAAATGAGATGGCATGGGATGAGATAGAGTCTCAATAAAATGGTGGTTATTTACTGAGATTTTTTTTAGTGGACTCTTTGGTAGAACCCTTGAAACCACGTTCAGCGACTCTGTTTCGTTTTCCCACATTTGTGCATTTTCACAGATGCTAAAGAGTTACTAAATCACCGTCATTACACATTTAAGCCTGAAGAAGCACTAAATTAACAAACTAAAAATATTCACACAGATTCGCTCATCGGGTTTTCCGCCAAAAAATCCTAAGACGTTTAAAATTACATTTTGAATTTTGATTTGTTCCCATAATATCGATTACGACCATACTCACTGACAAATTTTGATTTAGATTTCAATTCATTACATTTCCTATTTTGTTTTTATTGCTTAGATGGGATGGATTGCCTTACAGCTTAATATGGCTTGAAGTTCTAAAGTCTGAAGGGCCGTGGACAAGCTCACAGCCCAGCTGGTGTTAAGTGGTTACTAGAGTTCATAGACATCTACGGGGTAAATGTGCCACCCAGCTTGAGATATCAGTTCTAAGGTCTCAGTACAGTTACAACGGCTACCCTGCCCTTCAAACCGAAACGCGCGGACTCACAAGAGGTCATACATCCAGTAATAAATTTTGTTATTTAATTGATATTTAAAAAAAAACTCATCGCTTAAGCTTGTCAATAATAGTGACTTAGTACTAGTAAAATAGGAACTTGGTTAGTAGAGGTTAAATAGGTACTTAACTCTTATGTATTTTTACCTATGTTGCATATTTTTATGCAACTAACATTCTAAAAAAATATTAAATATGAATTTAATAAATGTAAGCGACTATCTTCTTAATGCAATGTAAGGCTGGCTACTTTTCAAAGCAAGTTTGGTTTGCGATCCACGTAAATTCTATTCTAGCTTATTCTAGCTTATATTTCTAGTTGAATACCATAAATTACTAATTACCTATTCATAAAAAGACTTCAACAAAAGTTTAATAGCCTGTTAAGCTTAGTTTAAACTTCAGAATTGCTCACTAGACTGAGTGCTAGCTAATTGTGAAAATGAGGGTAATTTTTTTACAGTGAATGCTTTTTAAAGGCTTCATGAATATTCCGGCAAATATAACGCAAAATGAATATTCTTCTTGTTATTTTCATATTTTTTTTCAAATGTATATTTATTTTAATCGACTCAATATTTACGTGTGGTTGTCGTTTGTTTTTATAATAAAACTGACCAGCTTTTTTAAACATCACGACTCTACATCCGGATTGTAGAGTCGCACATGCTGGAAGTCTATTATTTCTCGACAACCAGAACATATTATTGTTTTCCAGAAAAGCGTTGATGGCCTCAAGGAATTCAGGTTAATGGTACTTTGACCATAATAAGCAATACGAGGGATTTTAATTTAGGTCAATATATTTATGTATGTATTCAGCGCGACCTTTTGTTTTGTGACAAAAGAATTATTTTTTTGGTTTTCGGCCCTCGATTTCGGTGATAAAGGTAAAGTGGATCAAAGCCACATTACTTTGAATGTTGTTGTACTTGTTATTTTTTATTGTATTATAATTGTTAAGAGCTTTTCCTTTAATTTCATCGCCTCTTTAGCTAAGTAGTTAGTGCTGATCCCGATTTGAGTCCCTATTTTCTATGAAAGGTATTTGGGTACTTTGAAACTGTTCCCGGCACACTCAAACTCAGGCTCTTGAACTTCATTTTATACGTTATATTTTCCTAATTATGTATCGATTAATTGTGATCTAGTGACTCGGTGGTGCGGTAGTTAGCGCTTCTGACTGTTGCGCCGAGGGTCGTGGGTTCGATTCCCACATCGGACAAACATTCATGTGAAGAATATTATTTGTTTGATCTTTATCTGAGGGCTAATTACCTTTACCTGTACATGTATATTTAAAAATACACATAGGGAATCCTAATTTGAAATTACCGTTCGTGATTTATTCTTAGATATTTATTATTTAAGTATGCAAAAAATCCGAATGATAATCTCCAATTGTTCAGTTTTTTTTTTTTTTTTTTTATTACTTAGATTGGTGGACGAGCTCACAGCCCACTTGGTATTAAGTGGTTACCGGAGCCCATAGACAATTACAACGTAAATGCCGCTACCCACCTTGAGATATAAGTTCTAAGGTCTCAAGTATAGTTACAACGGCTGCCCTACCCTTCAAACCGAAACGCATTACTGCTTCACGGCAGAAATAGGCAGGGTGGTGGTATCTATCCGTGCGAACTCACAAGAGGTCTTAACACCACTAAAAAGTTGCATGTTATATTTTTTTAATCAGACATGGACGAATAATGTAGGTAACTCTCAGTAGTATATGGTATTCAATAACTTTAAATAAAAAAGTCCCAGCTAAAAATACAACTTCATATTACTATAATCTTGTTTAGCCTTTAGAGTTATTATAAAATTAATGAAACACAATTATGTACGTAATATTACAAATAACGGACGCTGTTGGCATTCCTGTTATGGTTTAAATGAATCACAGCATGGGTATTATTGATGAATGAACTTAGATTCCTGTTGATAGCTAGCTAAAGAAGGTGTTATTTAAGAATAATTATTGATCTGCATTTGTAGGCAGTGATTTAATATAATATAATAACAATATTTATTAACAATCACGCCACGTTAACTGGTCCCGTGATAAGTTCGTAAAGAACTTGTGTTACAGGTAACAAATAACGGAAATAAATGTAATATTTTTATTATACACATACATATATTTAATATACATCCATAACCCTGGAAAAGAAATTTATATTTATCATACAAATATCTTCCCTTGGCGGGATTCGAACCTGCAACCCCCTTGTGTAGTGACCATGTCACTTACCACTACACCAGACGGCCGTTTTTGTGATTGGATGTCCATTGGGAATTGCATATGTCCATGAGCGACTCTTTTTTTTTTATTGCCCTTGTAGGCAGACGAGCATGCGGCCCACCTGATGGTGAGTGGTTATCGTCGCCCATGGACTTCAGCAATACCAGGGGCAGAGCCAAGCCGCTGCCTACTCTAACTCTGTGTTGGCATGTCGCTTCTTTGTGCTAATGTAAATTAATATACATATTTATTCTGACATTAAAATAAGCGTGATTCATATTTCGCAATCTATTTATATTAGAATACCTAGTATTATATGCACTATAATATAATGAGTTTATCATTATTTTCGTACTTCATGAGTTCATGATAATTCGAGTCTATATATTTTTGAAAATCGAGATAAGAACTCAATAAATGTCTGTGTAATGTAGACAGCCGTCGCGAAAGTTTAAAACAACCAGTCAAGTATGTCCGAGTTGCAGTTTACCAAATTAGTTTTTTATTTTGTAGAATATAGTCGTGAGCCGGCAGGACTTTGTATCACCGCTTTGCCTATTTCTGCCGCGAAGTAGTAATGCTTATTGATTTGAGGGATGGGGTAGCCGTTGCACTATAAAAGTTGAAACTTGAGATACATGTCTCAAGGTAGTTGGCAGCACTATGATCTTTAAATGCTCCGGTGTTCACATAGCATTAGGGCCGTGAGCTCGTCCACTTGTCTAAGCAATAGAAAAAGGACTGACATATGCATTAGAAGGCTATAGAGGATAACCTCTTGTGAGTCCGCACGGGTGGGTACCACCACCCCGCCTATTTCTTTCGTGAAGCAGTAATGTGTTTCGGTTTGAAGGGTGGGGGCAACCATTGTAATTATACTGAGACTTTAGAACTTATATCTCAAGGTGGGTGGCGCATTTACACGAAAAAATGGTATCGATGGTGGTAAAAAAAAAAAATTCGCATAAAAAAATATGGGTCTTACCTTATAATAAAGGCTGCTGCCACATTTCTTACTTTAGGGCATTTGAGCAGCGCGACCACGGTGAGCAGGTTACCAAATAAGCCGATAAGCATAATGATGCCAGTCGCTATAGCTGCAAACGTCAATAAGCCGGGTGAAAATCTGAAAATGAAATAAATCTCATTAGAAACATATTGCGTGTATTGCGTACATACGTCGTTATCGTCTAAAAGATAAGACGCCAGGTGTATTCATATCCACGATGTTATTATGCCGATATTTAATCCCGCAGCCACCATGGCACCATTTTTGGAACGAAGTTCCTTACGGCAGGCTTGGAGGGGATAGGGATTTTGCTGCGCGACCGAACTGAAAAAAATGTGATAGTAAAACCGTAAGAAAAAATCCATGGAAAAAATCCGTGGAAAAAAGTGCGTGGAATAAAACCGTTAAATGAGACGTGCGCAGGCGCGACAGTCGCATACACAAGCGAGTAGTGTATAATACCTTTCTCTTTCTCCCTCTTTCTTTTCGTTCTCTCATCCATTCTCTTTCTATTTTACGTAATTTATTATTTCCTAAAATACTGAATTTCCTAAATACTTTCCTATACTTAAATAAAAACTAATCAGCAAAATTTAAGAGAAAAATCAAGAAAACCTACATAAAATTGAGCACGATTTTTTTTTTGCAAATTGTG
The DNA here is from genome assembly GCF_030269925.1 of Bombyx mori. Classification (NCBI taxonomy): domain Eukaryota; kingdom Metazoa; phylum Arthropoda; class Insecta; order Lepidoptera; family Bombycidae; genus Bombyx; species Bombyx mori. Next base: position 10,833,710 of record NC_085124.1, on the reverse strand, counting down.
TCGATTCTACATTAGCCGAAGGAACTTCGTTCCTACCTGGTGTCCCATTTGAAGTGAAACTTTTTGAGGCGCGTTGAGAGTGAAATTTAATTCGGGACAGATTCGTTACGGCTAGAGAGAAAAGATACAAGATCAAAGATACAAGGGCGAGAGTCAGAAAATAGACAGAGCGTCTCACGAACCACTCGACCGTGGAGAGAGGAACAGGAAAGGACAAAGTGAGCTGGGTCGTTTTTCTAATAAGCAGCATTCCAAGAATTATAACAAGAGAAATTTGATTTAAGGATGAAAAATTAAGAAAACCACAATAGTACACACCGCAAAAGAAGTTCCACTTCTTTCAGATGCACAAAGTTGCAAACGCACTATTTAAAAAAAAGTGAAACATGTACTTTTAGGTTTTCATGACTGAAGTCTACGATAAAAGGATAGTATATTTATACTTAATTCCGAAACAATTGAAATAAGGAATCTCAAGTCGCAAGTTGGGTGAGGCCGTATTCATATTCTAATGGTACCGGTAAACAATTAATACCAGGTGCAGGTTGCATTAGACGCCTTTAGCCTTTTAGCCTTTTAGCTCTAACACTAGGATCAGGTTCAAGGACTCCGGTAGCCATAATCGTCGAACTCGACTGAGAGTTCTACGTGCACGTAACCATCATCAGCCTGCTGAGGTAGTAGATTCATTCGCGAAGCAGTTACTCTTGAGTTGTTAGGTCTCCTTTGGAGGCGCTCGGGTAGCTGTTAGCAAATCCCACCCCTCCTGGCTGAGCCCTTGCCTGTCCGGGTAAAACTGGAAAGGCCTCCAGGCCACCAGTAATCCCTCAATCATAAAAAAAAACATCAGGCGAACTGTGAGCTCCCCGTTATCGTCTAATACATATAAATATACAAAGCAATTTCCACGTAAGCTGATTAGACCTAATAGGGCTATTTTAACCACGAGACATTATAAGACAACATTGTACAATTGAAAATGAAATGAAAAACTTAAAATCAGATTGTTTTAATATCCCAGTTAGACTGCTTTGAATATTTGTTAAGAAATGTTCAGAAAACATAATACTACAGTTGTGGCGTATACAATTCTTTTATGCTTAACCCGTCTTTTATCTTTGCCGCAAAACTGTAATCTAAATCTGTTTGTAGGGACTGGCGACCCGTTTGTACCCTTCACGGGTGGCGGCAATATCTAACGAAAAGAATAGGGAAAAACGTTTTCTAAATTCAATGTGCTGGCAAATAATATTCTTTGACAACATAACGATATTTTTTGTTCTTAAACAAAAACTATTGTTGAATAATATACAAATAAGTTCCCGAGATATATTTTGTAGTGCACTATACGCGTATCATTTTATTGTTACATGTTTTATTAAAATATCTATATATTAATACGTGAAGCAAAAACTTTGTATCCCTTTTTACGAAAATTGCGCGGACGGAGGAGTATGAAATTTTTCACACTTATAAAGAATATAGAGAAGAAGTGCACAATGCTAATTATTTTTTTAAATAATGCATAAAAGATACATTAAATCAATAAAGAAAACATTACACACACTACATACCATGTATTTGACGCACACACGCATGCATACTATTTATTGTCAAACTTTTGTTCTTGACGTCTGTTGTCAAATTGAGAATAGATTAAATATTGTTTGTCTTTGTTAATATTTTTTATAGTGTAGTCTTGGTGAAATTTGTGATTGTAGAAGTATAAAATACAATCATAATAGTGTACAAACTTACAATTCCAATTAATTATAGTCGAATTTCGACTACTGCGGGACCTCTAGTACTAATAAGTGGGCTAAGTATTTATTACTTTACATTGTTTTTTATTGCTTAGATGGGTGGACGAGCTCACAGCCCACCTGGTGTTAACTGGTTACTGGAGCCTATAAACATCTACAACGTAAATGCGCCACCCGCCTTGAGATATATGTTCTGAGGTCTCGTATAGTTACAACGGCTGCCCCGCCCTTCAAACCGAAACGCATTAATGCTTCACGTTAGAAATAGGCAGGGTGGTGGTACCTACCCGTGTGGACTCACAAGAGGTCCTACCACGAGTAATTACGCAAATTATAATTTTGCGGGTTTGATTTTTATTATACGATGTTATTCCTTCACCGTGGAAGTCAATCATGAACATTTGTTAGTATGTATTTCATTAGAACAATTGGTACCCGGCGGCGGGATTCGAACACCGGTGCATCGCTCAACACGAATACACCGGACGTCTTATCCTTTAGGCCACGACAACTTCAAATGTATTCTGGTTTGATGGATTATCCTGTCGTACTATAGAACTAAGACTTACAACTCATGTCCCAAATTAGGTGGCGGCATACTTATACGTTGTTACTATCTATGGGTTCCTGTAGCCATTTAAAATCAGTTGGGCCATGAACTGGTTCATATGGTTAAGCAATAATAAAAACAAAATGAAATACAAGCCGTCGTACTTGATATAATTGCTGCGAATTTCCGGGAAATCAATAGTACGTACAATATTGATGTTTCATAAGTAAGAGAATGTGTTTGAAGATACACGACAAAACAATAAGCTACATTGCTCGTGTTCACATGTATTAAACATTCAATCAAGCATAGATTAACAATAACATAGTGTATAGTTCAGGTATAATGTGGTAACATGCTTACATTACTATTAGTTTGGTGATAATTGGTTAGGTTTGTGAATTTAATGTCACAAATGTTTAATAAAATTATTTGGGTACCTCAATATGATCTATCCAGTCGAATATTAATCGGTAAACAGATATGTATTTTTTAAAGTCGACTGACTTGGTGGAGCATTAGTTACTGTTGTCCCGAGGGTCGTGGGTTCGATTCCCACATCGGGCAAACATTCGTGTAAAGAAAAGGTTTGTTTGCTCTTTCTCTGAGTGTTTATTATCTATAAACATATGTATAAGTATGTATGTCAGTCTCTAGTACCCATAAGACAGGGAATCCTTATTAGAGACAGAACGGTCGTGCGTATTTGTCCCCAGCTATTTATATTTATATATTTATTTAATATACGTATCAGTAACCAACCATTCATCAACAGAAGCGGGTCGCTTTAACTTTAGTGATGTCCATTATGGAACGTGATTATGTATTTGAATCGTGTGACTAAATTACTGGTGGTAGGACCTCTTGTGAGTCCGCACGGGTAGGTACCAACCATCATTCTGCCTATTTCTGCCGTGAAGCAGTAATGCGTTTCGGTTTGAAGGGTGGGGCAGCCGTTGTAACTCAGACCATAGAACTCATATCTCAAGGCGGGTGGCGGCATTTACGTTGTAGATGGCTCCGGTAACCACTTAGCACCAATTGGGCTGTGAGCTCGTCCACCTATCTATGCAATAAAAAAATAATAAACATTAAATTATAATAGTTAAATTTTCGAAAACTACAATACCATCGCAATTTGATAGCAAGCGTCTTAATGTTAATTCTGTAACGTACACCTCAGTCGAAGAGTGATCGTATTACGGTCTCGACCTCCTTTGTGAGTCGTTCGACTAAAATGAAAAGAAAACTAATGAAAGGATTTCCGTAGCCTCCATTGAGAGCTGTGAATAGCTACGATTTTTCAATGGAAACGTTCCCTAGCGGTTGGCTTTTTTATTATTTTATTTCAGCAGGAAGTTGTAATATAAGAACTTTTAAAGACTTCCGGATCTGCAAAGGTTTAGAACAAAAAAATTAATATTACAAGAAAAAACTTAATAATGGTACCAACGCTTTGTATTGAATACATTTCTTATATTATAATTTGATTAATCAAATGTAGTATGCCGACTCCGTAATTTTGGCATGAGTATACGATCTTACACTTTATCTCGTATTGATTGATTATCGACACCTTAAGAGAATTAATTTCGTTACCCATTTTGAGATATGCCTTGTTTGAGAAATGACTTTATATGTATTTATAATGACGGTCTTATAAAACTTTAAGACATTAGTGATTCTGCCTGGTAGGACCCCTTGTGGGTCCGCTCGGGTAGGTACCACCACCCCACCTATTTCTGCCGTGAAGCAGTAATGCGTTTCGGTTTGAAGGGTGAGGCAGCCGCTGTAACTATACTTGAGACTTTAGAACTTATATCTCAAGGTGGGTAGCGCATTTACATCGTAGATGTTTATGGGCTCCAGTAACCACTTAATACCAGGTGGGCTGTGAGCTCGTCCACCCATCAAAGCAATAAAAAATAAATAAAAAAATTAGGCAGAATGGTCGGTGTACGTTATCACATACTAGGCATATTTTAATTTTCGCATATTCTACGTTTAACAAACACTAGGCTATTTCTTGTACAAAACAGACAAGAGAATGGAATCCGGATCGAACCCGGATCCCGTTGTATAGTAGTCAGTTCCACAAAACCACTAGCAAACCATCGAAGACTTTGAATTATAAAAGGGATCCAAAATACAGCAATAGAATCGTTTTATTTATGATTTTTTTTACGTACAACATAACTAAAGTATTATTTGATTTTTTTACATATTATGCTAGCTGACCTGGCAGACTTCGTAGTGCTTCAATCGATAAATAAAAGACACATCAAGGGGACACATCAAAGGAAAAACAAAATTGTTTGTTTTTATATAATTCCGAGCTTTTTTATATTTTCTCACCTTTTAAACCTTCCCTGGACTTCCACGAATAATTCAAGACCAAAATTAGCCAAATCGGTCCAGCCGTTCTCGAGTTTTAGCGAGACTAACGAACAGCAATTCATTTTTATTTATAGAGATTATATTTATTATTTACAGTGTAGACCGTGGCGGGTAGCCATCATACAACACAAGATAATTGACAGATGCCTGAATCTCGCTTACGACATTTTCAAGATAAAGCGCATAAATATATACAAGTTCCGAACAACAACATTTGGACCGTCGCCGCGTCGGTCTTAAGTGTATAATCTATGCGTCGGTCTACCGAGCAAAATCACCCGCTCGGTGAAAGATTTTCCCTTTGTCGTTAAACTTCCCAAATATGTATACCTTTTTTACTGTAAGTTTAAAACCAAACTTAAGTAGATTTGTTCGTCGTTTTAATTGACTATTTTTTCTATCTCGATATCACAATTATTCTGCATACAATTTTTTAGACAATATTTTCTGTGAACTACCAAGTTTTTATTCATTTTGAAGATTCGAACAGAATTCATTTTCCGAAAATCGTTCGTAAACATTTGAAGTTCCCTCAAGTTTAGTAACTATTGGACTTACTTGGATAGTTCGCTGGGCTCCGCGCTGGTCGTGACGTCGTCTGTGAAGTTTATATTGTTTTCAGACATGATTCCGTTCACCTGGAAAACATAAAAATTTATTAGTAAAATATTTTGAGATCCAGTTTATTTGAGGAAAAACCTTGCAGTAATTTTTATTGTTTAAAATATTCAGAAGGCATATTGATGATCCACCTTGTGTAGTTGCCGGTGTCTATAGACATTAAAATGACATTACAATATCGCTACCCGATTTTGAATGGAATCTCTGTTGTGATAAACGATGGCTGGCTTTAACGGGCTTGCGACAAGAAGGAGCACGGCAATGTGTATGTTCTAACATATGTTCCGTGGGCAATGCTCTGAGGAGCTTAAGACGATCCCATGTCTTCATTTTTACCATCGCACCGATCGCCACCGGAGAGTTCATCCATACTACCTAGAATCAATGCGTTCATCCGCAGTGCGTTCCCGGAGATATTTTATTGTCACGCACCATCCGGTTTTAGAATTACTTCCCTTCTCGGTGATTTTAAACGACATGTTATGCCTTTCCTCAAACTTGGTCTGCGGGAAGTACTTAGAATTAGGCCGCCGCCTGGCACTATCCCTGGCATTGTTGATGTCCTTGAGCGACAGTGACCACTCACGATCAAGTGGGAGGTAAAGGGCAATAGAAAACAATACCTTATTCAATCAAACAATTATAATTAAGCCTTATTAGCTGATTAAATTTGCAATGTCTAGACTCGGAGTGAAGCCGGAAATATCAATTTAAATCCTTCATTTAATCAGTGATTTCTAACTGTCTTTTGATTTTAGGCTTCATCAAATCACGTACTTAATGTATAGTAGAACAGGAACACTTAGAAGTAATTAGCTATGACTATTTCATTTATTTTTCAATAATGACATTAGATGACTGATGATTAGTTTCAACAGTCAAAACCGGTCCACCGATCACTCATATCATTCATGATGACCTGTTCAATTAGGCTTTAGTTTGAGACGTGACTCAGCTACTCAGTTTCTTTGTAGAACGGATACATCCAACGATGTATTCAAATGAGACTATTCCGGTGTTTTAATTGATTTCACAAATTCTGAGACACGCTTTAAAGAGGCGCTTCCTTGATCTTCGAAGACAGCGGCGTCAATTTAGATTTTGTGTTGGCAAAATTTGTACCAAGGTTTTACTTGGTGTAGACATTTTTTTTACGAATATTTAAATGAAGTATACTACTAGCCGTACTCGCCCGCTTCGTTGAGCATTTAAAATTAACATTATTATTTATTGTCATTATTATTAGAGAGTTTAACACTCATATAAGTATTAGCCTTTCCATTAAGTACATGTATTTTCTACATGAATACCAAGTTTAAGGTCAATCGGATGCATGGTTCAGTAGTTATAACAGAACATCCGTAAAAACCACTAGATTTATATATTATAGGTAGTATAGATGAAGATTATTGATTAAACGTTTTCGAAGTGAATTTAAGTCCGATTGATTTCCGAATTATAAAAACCAAATACTAGATTTCAGATACCATTTGTCGATGGGAGAAAGGCTACCTGATTTAAGTAAAATTTTGCAACTTTAAAGGTGAGACATTGAAAGTTTAAAATTTGGAAAAAATATCATAACAATAAAACTACTTCAGCTATTTAAATGGAGTAAACTTAATTGAAGTTCTAATACTAATCTAAACTAATCTCAGGAACAACTGGTCCGATTTAAAAAAATCTTTCGGTATTAGATAGCCCGTTTATTGAGGAAGGCTATAGGCTATATAACATCACGGTAAGACCAATACAAGTGGAGCACCAATAAATAATGTTTCAAAATAGGGGTTTAAATAGCTCCTATGATTAAAAAGTATCTTCACTTTCTACGTAAATGAAGTGGGGAGTAAAATTTTGTGTTATGCCAAAGTAACTATTCCACGCGGACGGAGTCGCGGGCAAAAGCTAGTATCAAATAAAATGCACCATTAATTACAAAGATAAATGTCACGTATTACGCGAACGACATATTGCTTAAACCAAATAGCCTTCGATATGATAATAAATAATAATATGATGAAAATTTGTACGTAATACGTAATTTCTTGGACCAATCACACTAATTATATCGTTTTCAAAGCTAAGTTACAAACTATAAACCCCAGACACGTAGTATGCTTCGTATAGATTTCATTCGTTATCTCTTTTCAAAGTCATATTCTAAAGCATTTATAAGTTTACCGAATAAATAAATGAGACAACTAATTAAGAGGGGCCGACTGTCTGCTCTGCAATTGTTTGAAATGCTTAAGTCCCAATTTAGGTTATTTAACGCTTCCGACCACCGTCCGACAAAAGACGACGTCTCCATCGCTTTGTATTATTGAAAGGAATATTGTACAAGTAAGGAATATTCCAAAGTTTCAGACTCTATAGTTCCCTTTGACGATTACGAACAATGTAACACCGGTATTGCTTGACGAAGTTTCAACTGAATTTGCGAAAATTTCGAAAATTGGAACTGTGCGAGATTTTTAACTTTTCGATCGCGTAAAAGTTAACTCAGATTTGTATGGAGTTGGAACAGCGCCACCTAGTGGCAAACGAAGGAAAGCTGTTCTAACTCCATACAAATTTGATTTAAATCGCAGCACACTGTAAACATTCATTTGTCACGTTTGTTTGTTTTACATATTTCTTGACAACTAGCCAAATAAGGTACTTAATATTGTTATTTCAATACAATGTTGCGACCATTGTTATAATTAATTCGTTTTTGCCTTAAGAAAAAAAAAACAATAAATAATTCTTGTTATTTACAAAATTTTCCGCAAATGAGTTGGTGACCAAGGAATATCTTAAATAATCGATAAATCTATTTTGGGTCCAACTTGAGATGTACGACTCTCTACCCCAAGACAATCAACTGACTTCGGGGAGCTATTAACGATGGAAAAACCTGGAAGGTTTTGGACCTTTGCGCTTAATGTACCTCCACAAGTCTTACTATCGTTTCTCGAATCGTTTCTACTTGATTTGATTTTTTTAAGGGATTTTATGACCTGGTAACTAAGACCTTTAAGTCATGTCTTATTTTAATTTATATTCTTATTTTTATGAAAAATGATAGTATGGAGTGAAATGAAATGAAGATGATTAATTTGAGACATTAATCAACTGGGATGAAACGAAGCGAAATAAGATGAGATGATATGGGATGAAATATAATCTCGGTAAAATGGTGGTCATTTACTGAAATTTTTTCAGTGGACTTTTTGGAGGATCTCGAGAAGTTACGTCCAGCGACTTTGTTTCATTTTCCCACATTTGTGCATTTTCACAGATATTAAATAGCTGTTAATAAACCACCGTTATTACACATTTAAACCTGAATAAACACTACATAGACAAAATAAAACAAATCACACAACATCATTTCTCGCGTTCCCGCCAAAAAGTCACTTGATTTGATAATATTCATTTTCTTTTACCTACATACCAAATTATTAAAAATGGTGTACAAAATACGTGTACAATAAAATTATGTAGTAAAACATTGACAGAACATTCCCCTTTTTATCTTTTAATTATAAGCAATTTAAAAATGAACCAAAACGTTTTAATTCTAGTTATTAGTTTCAAATTATATTGTAGCTTCCAACTTTTCGAAGACTTTTATTATTTCTTTTCAGTAAGGTGTCATTTGTCGAAAATCCGAAATTGTAAAATATAAAATAACATTAGATTATGATCTAAAAAGCTTAAAATAAACTCGCAAAAAGTTTAGAAAATATTGCAAAAATGAAAAATCTAATTTTGTTTTTAATTTTATTTGAAGCTCGGTGTGTCGGCTACAGCTCTCCGCGACTGTGGCTATAGATATGATATAGAACTTGGTCACTTTTGACGTGATAACGTCTTATAATTCGATGGAGCCGGCTGCACGCACGAAATAACATGACTCATGCGGCGTTACTTCGCTCTGAGGCATATATGCACAATACATTTACATGTTTGGTCAAGTATGAAGTTCAGTGAATGTGGTGTCAATTGTTTACAGCAACGATAATTGAAAAATGAAACCATTCCATCAGTATTTTCTTATGACGTTATCACGTTCAACTATCGTCAGTAAACCGACTTTACAGACAACCGATTTTTTCAATATATTTTTTGACGAAAATCCAAGTACAAACACATGGCCCATTGATCATTTGGTCATATTGTATAATACATACCTATCATTAATTATTAGGCGAGAAGATATTTTCGACCACATAATTACGCAAATACGCATTTTAATATAGTAAACAAAACATTAGCTAGCCGTTGTAATTGAAAATCTATATTCATTATGTATTCATAAAAGTATCTAAAAGTTACATACTGAAACGCATATATTAGTTTGGATTCGCAATTCTAAGTCGGTATTACTTCGTAGCATTAAGTAAAAATATCAGTACTATTTTTGGTTTGGTCGAAAACAAGCGATGCCTTGGGACTGCGGGATCCCATCGCAATATCCACGATTGAGTCAAACCATTCTTTTGAATACTCCTACGGTTTTTCCGTAACTTTCGATGTAAGTAAGGGAAGTAAATAGCAGTTTGTTGTTGTTATTCCTAACTTAGTGATTTCGTTAGTGAAAGCACTTTATGTGATGCTCAGATAAAACTGCCAACATTTGTTTTACGTTCTAACTTTTTTTGGGGAAATTATTGACGGGATTTTTGAAATGAATAATATAGAATGTACAGGTACTGCCTATACAAGAAAAAAAACAACTTTTTTTCATTTTGATTAAAGAAATATGATGAAGCGGGAATGAAATTTACTGGTGGTAGAACCTTTTGTGAGTCCGCACGAGTAGGTACAACCACCTTGCCTATTTCTGCCGTGAAGCAATAATGCGTTTCGGTTTGAACGGTGGGATAGCCTTTGTTACTATACTGAGACCTTAGAACTCATATCTCAAGGTGTCGGCATTTACGTTGTAGATGTCTAGGGAGTCCTGTAACTACTTAACTCTGGGTGAACTGTCAGCTCATCCACCTCTAAGCAATAAAAAAAAAATGCGAACAAACAGTTATTTTCTGATCCTATTTTATCTCGTCATCAGTAGGATTCTATTTACCTTCCAATAGACTAACATTCAATTTCAAATCGCAAACGATGACTCATTATTCAATATTCATTCTCAATTCAAAATCAAATTTACAAAGTGACTCGGTTAAACTCTCGGCGATTTCGCATGTAAACTTTGCGGATTTGCAAGAAAATTGTCAATTGGTACAGTCCGTTTCGAACACAATTTGAAATGCATAGCGTCACATTGAATTTCGGACGGAGACACGAGACAAAAATTACGTGGCTAATCTACGTTCATGCATAGAGATTAGATTTTAACGATCGCTATCTATTCGACGGCCAGATTTGTCCTTAAATGTTCGTTTCTAATTTGTTTAATCTAATACTGAATACTGAATGTCTAAATTTTTTTTTTATTGCTTGGATGGGTGGACTAGCTCACGCCCTACCTGATGTTAAGTGGTTACTGAAGCCCATAGACATCTACAACGTAAATGCGCCACCCACCTTGAGATATAAGTTCTAAGGTCTAGGTATAGTAACGGCCGTCTGGTGTAGTGGTAAGTGACATGGTCACTACACAAGGGGGTCGCGGGTTCGAATCCCGCCAAGGGAAGATATTTGTGTGATAAATATAAATGTCTTTTCCAGGGTTATGGATGTATGTTAAATATATGTATGTGTATAATAAAAATCTTACATTTATTTCCGTTATCCGGTACCTGTAACACAAGTTCTTTAGGAACTTATCACGGGACCAGTTAACGTGGCGTGATTGTTAGTAAAATATTTATGTTTATTATTATTATTATAGTTAACGGAATGAAAATTCAATTTTATTCCGGTAAAGATTTTCCTAGGTTTGAGTATTTAAAACTTGGAAGAGTGAGTTGATTTTACGGCAAATTGTTTATATTAGTTTTAGTATTTTATATAAATCACTTTTCATTTACCTTACATTGTTTTATAATTGTGTTGCTTATTTATTATAAAACAATGAGCTAATAGTTTTGTGTTAGACGAATAAACAATCACTAACAGTTAAGAAATGTAATAGTCAGTTACTCATTGTATATCAAACCTTCTTTATATTCATGGAGCTATTCTTCATATTCCGACACGAAAGTAGTATCAGCGTTGAAAGATTTTAAAGACGGTACACATAATAGGTCCGAAGCTGCACGGAAGTATTAGTTTGAATAAATTATAACATCCTATTCAAGTCAAACGGGCAAGCGTCTGAAGCTACACTCAATCATGCATAGAACACGTTCGGCTGATTAGTATAAATGACTGTAGGTTGAAACTTCAATACCAGAGTCGTTCGATAATAATTCGAACATACTGTTACCTGAAAGCCGCTAAAATCCAATTAACTTTGATTAATCAATGAATTAAATAAGTACTTTTTTTTATTGCTTAGATAGGTTGACGAGCTCACAGCCCACCTGGTGTTAAGTGGTTACTGGAGCCCATAGACATCTACAACGTAAATGCGCCACCCACCTTGAGATATAAGTTCTAAGATCTCAGTGTAGTTCTTAAATAATCTGCCAACATTTTGCATTTAAAGGCATTTTAATAGTATCCTACTAACAGTAATGACATTTGCTCATATTTTGTTCATCACATTTTTTTTGGTTTTGTTTCCTAAATTGTATTTTCACTGCTTTACCGTTTGACGAATTTTTCATAATTTACAAACATCAGCGTGTTACTGAAAGAAACAATCTTTTAAATTAAATTAAAATTTTATGTCGAATAACTAAAAACATTACGAGTCCAGAATAGTCTCTCAGGCCTTCCTGTGACATGCACTGACAATTATTAGGCAATTGAACAACATCTCAAATTGGAGAAGCACCCACGTTATTGTTCTGTTTTATTTGTGTAGGGTTTTGTTAGAAATTTTTTTTCAAAGTGATGTATGCACTGCAATAAAATAGTAAAATAGTAATTTTCCTTTCGTTCTATTCGATTTAATTAAAAAATCCTTCATTCTTTGAAAAATCGAGCGTCAGCAAATCTTTCTCAACTTAATGGTAGCTTCATATTTGCGATCGTTCCTATTACCTACCATACAGTACGATTTATACAATCGCAGATGCACTTATGGAGCCACAACTGAACTCAGTATCCAATTAAAATTTTACACTGTGAAGTTAGCCGTCAACGAGGCCTTATATTTAATATAAATAATAGTTTAAAAAAACTAAAAAAGTATTTTATATTAATATTAATATTATCATTTTTCATTTTGTAGTTGAATTTAAATTTTTTCAATATTTATTACTATTTAATTGTTATCGGTCCTTAATAAGTATGCCAAATTTCGAGTTAATCCGACGTTTTGAAGGGGGTCAAAATCATGTTCAAAGATTCCGTTACATACATACTAACAACATACATACGTCTAAAGCTAATAAAAGCGTATTGAAAATAGACGAGTATAACTAATTAACGAAGGTGATTGAACCATCAGATCATCATCGCTCATTTACATCAGCAATGGGCAAAGTCAATATACAGATTATTCAGAAGCTTCATTTGAAGAAGGAAAATGTGAGAGTGTTCAGGAAATACCGTGGATGGAAGTTAATTTTTAAGCATAGACGGTATGTGACAAAAAAGATCTCTGGAAACGTATTGTGGATGAAAATAAAAAAAGAGATAGAGGTATCATCTCGAAACACTCCTCGGATCACTTCCACGTACGATATTACCGAAATAAATGAAGTCAGTCCGTAGACTCAGAACTATAATAGTACGAGTGTCTTTGTTGATATTTTGAATAAGCGCATCATCTGTTACAGAACGAACTTAAACTATTTGGAATGAGAACATTTTTCATTTCACTTTATACCATATCTTTGCAATATTACTGATACGTACTGTAATATAAATATGTAAGTTACTAGAGTAGTACACAAATACTAGAGACGCGTGAAGCAAAAACTTTGTATCCCTTTTTACGAAAATTGCGCGGACGGAGGAGTATGAAATTTTCCACACTTAGAATATAGAGAAGAAGTGCACAATGCTAATATTTTTTAAAAATAATGCATAAAAAATACATTAAATCAATAAAGAAAACATTACACACACTACAAACCATGTATTTGACGCACACACGCATGCATACTATGTACAAACTTACAATTGCATTTAGTTCTAGTCGAATTTCGATTACTGCGGGACCTCTAGTATTTAAAATTTCGTTCCACAAATGATTTAAAATTTGAGAAAATGTATACAATCGAACATAAGCCTTCGTCTTTTTCAACGTCGGCTAAAACATTTAACTAAAGAGTAATTGCGACTTTTCGAATACGACTTTTCGCGTATAAATTGAACGCTTTGAAACATTAAATGTACTAAATAACTTGAATCATCCATAAAACTGCTGTAGCTTAACCATAATCGTTTATAATCTCTGTATAATTTCAATAAGCGAAAAACTTTGTTATGAAATTGTAAAACATTACGCGATTGCGAAGACTTAATGGCTCGAGAGACCCCTGAATAAAATTAAAATGGTCCCACCGACGGAACTTGAGTCGTTTTGCGAGTCTCAATAAATTACGTGTTTCATTACTATAAATATTTTTTACCGGAGCTTATGATAAACTTCGTTTGGGAATTTTTCATAAAAATGTAAGTTAGAGTTGAAGGGCTTATTTTAGTTTCCGATCCCATTTCTGCAATGAATCCTTAATTCGTTTCGGCTTGAAGTGTACGACAGTCATTTTATAATAAAACTAGCGACCCGCCCTCGCTTCGCTTCGGAAACTGTAATTTATTATTGATTTCTCCACTATTTAATAGATGTTATTATAACTAGTCAGGTCATAAGTATTGTCACACAGTAAAAACTTTTCTTTTAGAATGCTGGCCACAAAAAAGTTTATTGAATTCGAATTTCGAATTGTTCATGAAAATAAAAATGTATACTTTTAGAATTTTTACTCATTTTTAAATATGGAGTGGACGCTTAAACAAGACCGTGTTGCAGTTATTGCGTTGCATCGTTGCGGTTACGCGCCAATTCAAATTTTTAACATACTGAAAAATTTTAATATAACCAAAAGATTAGTTTATCGTACCATCAAACGATACAATGAAGACTCTAGTGTAGATGACAGGTCAAGAAGTGGTCGCCCTCGGTCTGTTAGGACTCCAGCAGTGATAAAAGCTGTGAAGGCGCGAATTCAAAGAAATCCCAAACGTAAGCAGAAACTGTTGGCCCTTCAGATGGGGTTAAGCAGAACCACGGTGAAAAGGGTGTTAAATGAAGACTTAGGGCTTCGGGCGTATCGAAGAAAAACAGGACATCGTTTGAATGCTCGTCTGGACCTGAGACTGAAGAGATGCCGCGTTTTGTTGAAGCGGTACGCGGGAAAAAAATATCGGGAAATTCTTTTTTCGGATGAAAAAATTTTTACCGTAGAAGAGAGCTACAACAAACAAAATGATAAGGTACGCACACAGTAGTGAAGAAGCGAGCAACCGTATTCCGCGTGTCCAACGAGGTCATTTTCCATCCTCGCTCATGGTATGGTTGGGAGTTTCTTATTGGGGCTTAACAGAGGTACATTTTTGTGAGAAAGGTGTAAAAACGAATGCAGTTGTGTATCAAAATACAGTCCTGACGAAGCTTGTGGAACCTGTTTCTCATACCATGTTCAATAACAGGCACTGGGTATTCCAACAAGATTCGGCGCCAGCTCATAGAGCGAAGAGCACACAAGACTGGCTGGCGGCGCGTGAAATCGATTTCATCCGGCACGAAGACTGGCCCTCCTCCAGTCCAGATTTGAATCCGTTAGATTACAAGATATGGCAACACTTGGAGGAAAAGTACTCGTACTCAAAGCCTCATCCCAATTTGGAGTCACTCAAGACATCCTTGATTAAGGCAGCCGCCGATATTGACATGGACCTCGTTCGTGCTGCGATAGACGACTGGCCGCGCAGATTAAAGGCCTGTATTCAAAATCACGGAGGTCATTTTGAATAAACTTTAGTGTCATAAGAATCTATGTTTTGTTAAGTTCATTTTGGTATATGAATGGTTACATAATGAATAAACTTGTTTCAATTATTTTACATTAAACATGTGACAGAATTTATGACCTGACTAGGTACACAAACTTTCCTCTTCAATCACTCTATCTATTAAAAAAACCGCATCAAAATCCGTTGCGTAGTTTTAAAGATTTCCTGCCTCATAATTCAAGCATTTAAATTGACATGATTAGGGTATCCGATGACCATTTAACCAGATAAACCACATTTCCCTTTTTTCCTCTACTAATTCGCCGGTAGCCTAAAGAGCTATTCCAGTTACGACCAACCGGTCACCGTCCTCGTCGAACCCGTCGCTTGCGACGAAGAGCTCGACGAGCGAATTAACCCATAGACACAGCCCACTGAGTTTCTCGCCGGATCTTCTCAGTGAGTCGTGTTTCAGGTCCGGTGGTAGATTCTGTAAAGCATTGCTCTTGCCAGGTCCAGTGGTAGCAAGACTGTGGTCTCAGCCCCGTGAGCTCACCTACATGTTAAGGCGAAGCTGAAACAGCCTCTCAAGGCTATCAGCATAGGTGGGAAAAAAAAGACAGAAAACCTCACCTACCGATGCAGTGTGAGAAAAAAACAAAACGACGCATTAAAAGTTTTACAACAATTAAACATCATCGCTTTAAAACAATTCATTCACAATTTTTAAATAGTTTTGTTTACATAAATATATTCAGGCATTCACGATAATGACATTGCATTCGAACCGATTTGTCGGTCGTCGACGGACCTACAACGTACAAAAGATAAATGGGACTTTGTGTTATCGCTCAATTGCGGCCAAACCCCCTTTGAGCGATCACGTCGGTAAAGTTCGTTACGGTCTGGTTGACTGAGCTCAAAATTAGGAAAAACTAAATTTAATCACACGTCATTTCAGAATTCAAAACTTTTACATTGCGTACAATTAAATCCAGAAGTTCTCTTAAATCGTTAGCGGTTCTAAAGTAGTATTTAGTTTGCAACACTTTAAAATATTTGCTGGTTACTAACCGGGTTAACCAGTAATAATAATACATCTATCATAGTCTAGAATTCACTGTACTGTATGGGAACCACAAAATAATGCACTTATATATGTAGGTACGTTAAAATATCTGAACCAAAAATAAAAATCATGAATGTATTTGAAGCATTAGCATCATAAATGGACACAGCCGGTTGTCATATCTAACATAGTCGTATAGTGTGCAAACGTGTCGTGTTTTCTTGGTAAATAATCTTCGATCAGCAAGTACTATTATTGATCGAAGTAAATTAAATACGTACTTTATAAACAAGTGTCCATGAACGACTTTTCGATGAAAAAAAATTACGTTCTACAATTACAGGAAAGTTACGAAAAATATTAATTTGCATGTTTATGTGCTATATGTATTACGAAAGTCTAATTATTTAAATACAACTTCATACGCTTTCACTTGTGGATTTACTCGTGTTTATATATAAAACAACAAAAAAACTAAGAACCTGCTCGAGCATAGTTTTTCTGGATACGTCCTTTTTGATCCCCCTGAGAAAGTGTATGCAAAACTTTATTTTTTATTTTTTCCTAGCTATGATGATAGCCTTGAGAGGCTATTTCAGCGTTGCCATAGCATGTAGGTAAGCTTTCGGGGCTCAAACCGGAGTTGTTGCTAACACTGGCCTTAAAAGAGTAGTGCTTCGCAGAATCTACCACCAGATCGGAAACGCGACCCACTGAGAAGATCCGGCGAGAAACTCAATGGGCTGTGTCTATGGGTTAATTTACTCGCCGAGCCCTTCATAGCAAGCGACGGGTTCGGCGAGGACGGTGACCGGTACTTGAGGTACCTAAAAGCACCGTTAATGGATCGGGATGATCCGTAATGACGTGAAAATTTTATAATCTTCGGTTCAGTAATTAAGTCGGGAAGGTTAATTAGCAAGCACACATTATAATATATAAATAAATAGTGCGGAGCATTTTTGCCATTAATGACGTTACCAACAACATACCAATAATGGCAAGCACGTAACACGGCAATAATGGAAATGACTCAATATTTACTGGATGAGTCATCGTTCTGTGCATAAATTTGAAAGGTTTCAAGCACATACAAAAACTGACCGTGGTTAGTCACCGTAACTGGAGACAAGAATGCTTCGAAGGTGAACTATGCTTTTGAATCGGTTAGCTAAATTTTTTTATTTTCAAATATTTTTTCAAAGCGGTGGGAAGGGCGCTCCGATTCACGACTGGATCGCAGTTCGATCCTGAGACACGTTATTTCACGTGACTCGAGGTGATGTGGTAAAAAAGAGAGGTAAAAAAGAACGGCTTGGCTCTGCCCCTGGCATTGCTGAAGTCTATGGGCGACGGTAACCACTCACCATCGGCTGGGCCGTATACTCGTCTGTCTACAAAGGCAATTAAAAAAAAAAGAGATGACCGGTTTATCCCAAACAATTTTTGACTATACTCCTCATATACTGAAGATACAGAAAACTCAGAATCTCTGACGGTTGTGAACGATCAGTATTATCGATAGACGGCCTTCTTCTGAGCGAAGTAATAAAATTCGAAAATTTAAATTTGTCGATCGTGCTGTAGTATTATTGTTTCAGAAAAATTTTTACTGGTGGTAGGACCTCTTGTGAGTTCGCGCGGATAGGTACCACCGCCCTGCCTATTTCTGCCGTGAAGCAGTAATGCGTTTCGGTTTGAAGGGTGGGGCAGCCGTTGTAACTATACTGGGACTTTAGAACTTGTATCTCAAGGTGGGTGGCGCGTCTACGTTGTAGATGTCTATGGGTTCCAGTAACCACTTAACACCAGGTGGGCTGTGAGATCGTCTACATATCTAGGCAATAAAAAATAAATAAAAATAAAATCAGCATTTCTATAATCAGTTTTCGTTCACGAAAACGGATTAAAGTTAAACTGTAAATCCTTTAAAAAAATATTAAAGTTTAAAATGCAAATTACTGTACCGCGAGACTCATTGTTGGCATTCATACAAATTGGCCTGTCTAATGTGTATGTAAATTACACACCATTGTAGAAAATACGCTCGTTTGTATGAAAATGCTTTTGGAACCTAAAAATTTAGTGAGTGAACGCGGTTCAGCATAATTTCTAGCTAGCTAGCTAGCTAGCTAGTTTTTAATTGAAACTGTTTTTTCATATATTTGTATTAAAAGCGTTCGTATTTCATCGTACATTAAACCTTGCTATACAAATAATTTACTGGGGAATCCAGATGGTTTTCACTCGTTTGGCATTACGTGGTAGCTAAAGATGACTCGAACCATGTTTATTTACACTTTAGAACTAAGGCGATATGGCGAATACTAATATCCTACTCAATTTTATCACTATGCGGATCTAATGCTGGAGTACTGAACGAAGAAATTTTAATTTGAGTTCGTCTATCAAAAAACTACCCCACCACCTCTAAAATTAGGGCTGATTTCAAGTGACATCCTCTCAGCTATCAAAGTGTGAATGATAATATTATCGTTTCAGAACTAAAATTCCGCGCAATCAAAGAAAGCGTCGAGGAATAACGCTCGGGCGACTTGGCGTACTATGAATCTTGCTGGATCAGTAGCATCATACATTATTTGCCTGAACTTAACGATAGGTAGGTAGGTTTTAAGACTCATGTAGCTCAACAATATGCCTTCGAATCACGTAAATCGGACAGATATCTGTATAGGCTTATTATTATTATTTAATTTTTATTGCACTAAAAACTACACATTTTGTTAGTATTAGTGTTTTAATCTATGTTAGTAACTTAAAAACCTAACACATTAATATCCGACTTTTTATGACAATATATATTTTTTGAGTCTCTCTCAAGTGGCTGCTGCAAAGGCTCTTGCTCGATATGATGTTCAGAAGATACCTATATATAGAGAGAGATTTGTAATTGATCGATTTAGTTCATTGTACTCGTATCGATGCAAAATCAGCGACACGTTTTAAAAAAATTCAGTCATAATTATGAGTTTTCATTGATAATGTAACCATATAAAGTTATAAAGCAAAAAATATTATTTGTCAAGACGTGACTTTTGCGACATGAGTCACAAACCTGAGACACGCAAAGAATGGTCTTGAGTCAGCATCGTGCATCAAGGTATGTTAGCTTACGCCCACATTATGCCATCACATGTTTCACTAAACGAATCAGATAATTGAGATAACAATAACCTTTGAACGTGTCCAGTGCGATATATGAAGAAGAATAATAATATTTTAATTAAACAATCTGTAAGATACAATTATAAACAGCATATGTACGACTGCAAGTAATTGTAAATTGTTGCAGTCATAATTTCAACATCAGGATACAAGAGGTAACAATGAATACAGGTAAAAAGTAACAAAGAATCAGAAATGCATTGCATGAAGTAAATAATAATTATAATAATAAATAGAAATAAATATATAGCAATAAAGGCTACATAACTAATTATGAGTTTTAATAAAAGCTCAACTACTAATTAATAAAATATAGAAAAGAATAATTAAAAAAACACACACGTAAAATGCTATGCTAAATACAAATGCTAAAATTATGTTAAAATTTATGAAGTGTCTAGATGTGCAAGTGCGTGTGATAAGATAACAAAGAATCTTCGTGGGTATTATGGAATATGACTTCTCTATGAACCCTAACGTGCAGGATAGGTTCTAGAATACTGTTGCAAAGCTTTTATTGTGCATTTCGGCTTGAAGGGTTGGACAGCTGTAATGCACCTCAAGGTAAATTTCTTTTAAAATTCTTTTTTTTTGGTGGTGGTGGTAGGACCTCCTGTGAGTCCGCACGGGTAGGTACCACTGCCCTGCCTATTTCTGCCGTGAAGCAGTAATGCGCTTCGGTTTGAAGGGCGGGGCAGCCGTTGTAACTATACTTGAGACCTTCGAACTTATATCTCAAGGTGGATGGCGCATTTACGTTGTAGATGTCTATGGGCTCCAGTAACCACTTAACACCATGTGGGCTGTGAGCTCGTCCATCCATCTAAGCAATAAAAAAAATATTTATTGAAAATTACTGGTGGTTCGGAGGCCTTTCCAGTTTCACCAGGACAAGTGGGTGAATAAAGGCTCAGCCAGGAGGGGTGGAATTTGTTAACAACTGCCCGAGCGCCTCCGAAGGAGACCTAACAACTCAAGAGCAATTGCTTCGCGAATGAATCTACTACCGGATCGGAATCGCGACCCGCTGAGAAGATTCGGGGAGAAACTCAGCGGGCTGATGCACGGATTAGCTTGCACGTCGACCTCTTTGTCGAGTTCAACGAGCAGGTAAATTTCACGTTGTCATCACAAACTATGAGTTTTTTTTTATCTCTAAATGTCAGTTGACTTTATTCTCTGTATAAAGTGTAATTTGGTTTAGAGGCAGTTAGATGTAGATAAAACACGTATTGCAAAATGCTTTGTACGAAAAGTTTCGAGAGTAATTTATAATATTAATGTCCCTTTTTTTTCTTTTTAATTTTACGTACTTATTGTTATTGAAGGTAAATATATGGTGAGCTTCGTAAGTTATCACTGTTGCTTGCGGGCATCGACAATGAGTCACGTCATTACGGATCCTCCCGATCCATTAACGGTGCTTTTTGCTACCACAAGCACCGGTCACGTCCTCGTCGAACCCGTCGCTTGCGACGTAGGGCTCGACGAATAAATTAACCCACAGACACAGCGGACTCAGTGGGTCGCGTTTCCGATCCGGTGGTAGATTCTGCGAAGCCATACTCTTGCTAGGGCCAGTGTTAGCAACACTCCGGCTTGAGCCCTGTGAGCTCACCTACGTGTTAGGGCGAAGCTGAAATAGCCTCTCAAGGCTATCAGCATAGGTAGAGAAAAAAAAAAGACAATGAGAGAACCGTACAGCCTAACCGCTGCGTATAGCTTGGGAAACTTTATAATCCTCGTTTACAGAAAATATGAAAAGTTTGATTCTGGTCCGAGATTTTTGTTGGGTAATTTTGAAAATTCTAGTAGGTAACTACCCAATATTTTTTTTCTATATTTATGCTCAAATTCGTATTATAATGAGTTTTAAAGTTTTAAAGGTTACACAGACTTTGCTGACATACGAATAGCGACTTTGTTATTAGCTGCATAGAGAATATATTCTGCTACTAATCTACTTACCTGAGTTAGATCAGTTCCCAACGGTATCTATCGTAACTGGTAAAGTTTTGTACAAGCCAGTGACCTTTGACGACCATCGCCAATTTACATTTAATACGCTCGATTTAAAGACGCAAATTATTCGCGGTTCTGATTGCTGTCAGAGATATGTGATGCTGTTGATTAACATCCTTCTTCCTACGTCTTCACTTATGGTTTAAGAAGGAAGTGACTGAACTTCCTATATGTTAGAGCGGTAGATGGGATATGTAGAAGTCGAATCGATTAAACTCTCGCTTAGAGTGGAGAGCATAGTCGTTTCTCATCTACTGGAAGCCGGAGCAGCGGTACTAGGAAACTTATCGAGTTGAATCCCATTAGCTTTTCGAAACAAAGTTTTCATAATAGCTCTGATTATGTTGGTTATATACAAAGTCAAACCTCGATTTCAATTATCTTGAACCTCCTGTGAGGTTCCTGCGCCTAATGAGTTCGTGTTATATGTGGTACTCAGTGACCGACTCGGTCCCCTGCACATTCACCTGACGTCCGAATCCGGAGACAAAACCCGAGCAAGGTCCCGGAATTACCGCGGTCAACGCTAGAACCAAACGTACAGCTCATCCCAAAGATACCCAGCCGGCGCGATCGTCGGTGTGATAGACGACGACCCTACGTTAGACATTATGCCATGGCTGGATGTCAGGCTACCCAAGGCGATGTCGCTGGTGTTCTGGATTACCTTGCTGCCAGAACCACACAGCCAGGTCGGAAGTGCGGCACACAGCCAACCGGTCACTCCATAACCTCTACCGAGGGAAGGCCGCCTTCCTCAGGGGACGAAGCCATGTGAAAGCCCCTCTCCAGACCCAGGCTCGGCGGCGACAAATCGATGCGGAGAACGATGAGCTCCCCATCTCTCGTTTCGTAGCGCCCTTCTATAAGATAGTGGAGTCGCAGAGTTCAGCAGATCTGCTTACGCCCTAACTGTTCAGATTTTTCCTTAAACATATGTATATCTACATAATCATTCTAAATATATTTAATTCCTCGTATACACGGTACGCCTCACATGTACTACCGAAAAAAAGAGATTTATTTCAGTTTTATTTATTTAAAGCTTAAAGAACTCCCACGTTGATGAAAGCTTACTTACTGTATTCGGTTAACGGTTCTATTTCTAATAATACAAAGCTGCTGATGTTTTGTTCTGTTATACGTCAGACACAATCCTGAATGAATGTGGTAGAAAATTTACTTGACTACAATTGTTTTTATTTGAATATTTATTTTGATATATACCTACAGTTGTTTTATCTTAACGAAGCCCGATTGACCTTAAGTATGTATGCATATTAGTTCTGTTTTATTATCGCCCGACCTGCCCGGCGGATTTCTTGTTCTGCCTTGCGCCAAAATATTGCATCGCGTACTATCGACATGAAAAGCAGAACGGAGAAATCCTGTTCACAGTGAAGTGCGTATATAATGTTTATTATCAAAGGAACTAGCAAGTCGCACCGGCTTCGCAGGGATCCATTGCTGATTTAAAAAAAAAAGTAGTATTCAATTAATTTAGAATTCAGCACATCCATATTGATTATTTTTGCGGGTAATTCTGGTTGCGTGAAACTAAAACGTTCATTTAAATCATAAATGGCAATTTTACGTCAATAATCTACACTGAACGCCGAATGTGGCTGACAAATTTTTGAGTGATTCGACAAGAATAGCTTCGCAAAAGTACGCTCTTTTTATTTTTAAAGGAAAAATTGTGACTATAAGTCAACTATAGGAAATAGAGCCATATCTCTATATTTCTTTTTTATCTATTTTTTTTTTTCGGAACAGAGTTTAGTTGTGATTGGTAATACGTGTTTCTAATTATGCATTGTTAGCTTTAATGTCATCAAGCGACTGCAAATCTATCTATCTATTACTCAAGAAAAAGCATAAATTCACATTAAATCCTCAAAGACCGAACTGTGATTTAAATATAAAAAATATAGTAAATAAATATGATTTTTTATAGACTGATGAAATGAATTTTAAGTCTAACTACCTAATTATTTATTGCATTTTATTTTTCAAAGCAACTATGAACTTGCTAACGCTACTTCCAGTATACTCATAGCTACAAGTATAGCCAAACATACTAAATAATATATACATATCATGTATACATACTGTCTGCATTATCTACGTAGAATCATGTACATTTAAAAAAAAAATACATTTTTGTTTCTTAATACCATTGAATTCCAGATGACAGATAAGATAACTTACTTTCTCAATTTGTGTTCAAGATCAACGGCAATTGAGAAGTGATAACACCTAAACCAAATGAAAATTTGCGAATCGGGAAACCAAAATCGTCCTCATTAATTTCCTTTTAAATTATTACCAATAAATGTATTCACTTGAAACAGATATAAATAAGACAAATTACGTAAATCAAAAATAACTGAGATAAGAAGATCAGAGGTCCAAAGAATAACAGATTTGCTACATCTTATCGCAATTTAAACAGAAGGACACGTTCTCTAGTAGACTACAAAATATGTAGACATTATTTCAATTAATTTCGATTTAGATCTAGTGCTTACTCATAAATTATTTTAAATAAACAATGAAATAATGATGTTATTATATCTATTGTGTCTGTCTATTTATGACATTGACGGTAAAATTATGTTAATAATTCCCGAGTACGGTTAAATCGACCGGATAGTTGTACTTACCTTTATATTTATTTATACTAATATTATAATATAAAGGGGAAAAATTTGTTTGTTTGTTTGTATTGAATAGGCTCCGAAACTAAAATAAATATTATTTTTTCGACAAAAAACGGCGAAAACCTATTTGTACTCCTAATAAAACAACGTCAAATGTCGTTGAAATTTTCGTTAAAGACCCGAGCGCAGCCGGAGCGGGCCGCTTGTTTACTATATTTCCTCTATGCGTGTGTTTGTCACTGAACTCCTAAGCGGTTGGAACGATTTGAAATTTTTTTTTGTATGCGTTTGGGTGGCACCCTGGATGGTTTAGATTCACAAATCAGCCCGGCAGATGGCATTGCAGTCGGTATCCAGGTTATTTATCTTACCTAGAAATAATTTATATGGGAAAAACAACGTTTGTCGGGTCAGCTAGTTAGAGTATAAAAATATATAAAAAATATAAAAATACAACGAAGCATCAATATTTAAATCATGAATAATTGTTACGTAAATAACGTATTTTTAACACAAATCATTTCGAGATGGTCCGTGAGAATAAATTACACTTTTTAATGTGACACATTTAAGCTGGTGACCGTTGGTTGAGTCATTTGAAGAATTTGAAACCTAAAGATCTCCAAGCATTCACATTTTAGCGTAATCGATGAGGCATCGAATTTGGAGACATTGCTTTGGTAAATTCTAAGAAGAATTTTGAGGATAATTTACTAATAATATTTATGTTCGAAATTTATTCGATATTATATTATTACATTTTTTTTTTATTAAATTAACGAACGATTTCAAACGCAATAAACGGATATTATAATAACGGACAATAATTACAACATTAATATTATAGAATTTTAAGGTTCAAGTCAATATTTTGTATAAAATTATGGATTTCGATACATTTCATAAATTCCTTAAAAAAGTTAATACCATTATCAAATGTAACTCGCGATTATCAACTTTACGTTGAGTATCGAATGATGCGTCGTCTGTGCCGGTGTTCGAATTCCGCAGGAAGGTACCAAATTTTCTAATACACCGTTCATTAAAATAATTCAATTAACACGCGTACACAAATTAATACTATTATTAAGAAAGGATATCGTTTAATAAAAATCAAAACAGCAAAAGCTATGATTTTCGTAATTACTCGTGGAAAAGCATCATGTGAGCCATAACCGGTAGCTATCATCCTGCCAATTTCGGACATATTTTTATTTTTTTTAACGAAGAAATGAAAGCCTATTATTATTGAAAATTTATTCAATCAACTTTAGTTTTCGTGGAGGAATTATTTTCAGTCCTCTCACTTTTTCTCATATTTTTCTTTACCTATTTGCTGGTAGCCTAAGAGGCTATTTCAGCCAGCCCGTTCGGGTAGGTGAGCTCACGGTCTCAACCCGAGAGAATTTGCTAACAATAGCCCTAGCAAGAGTAGTGCTTCGCAGAATCTACCACCGGATCGGAATCGCGACCCACTGAGAAGATCCGGCGAGAAACTCAGTGGGCTGTGTCTATGGGTTAGTTCCCTCGTCGAACTCTTGATGACGGTGACCGGTGCTTGAGAGATCTAAAAGCACCGAGAGGGAATCGGAATAGTTTGAGAGCAGTAATCAAATATTTTTAAAAGCATTTTTCTGGTTTAAAATGTTTTTTATATTTGATTTTAGATTACGTCCTAAACTTTAAGTTAGCGATCTAGGACAATGGAGTACTGTAACATAATGTTTCCGAGAACGCCATATTGATATTAAAATTCTAAATAGTTAAGAACCAACACATTATTTAATAAAACAGCGATTTCTTTGTTTGTTATCTCACAAGATATTCATGTCATGCGGTGACAACGTCGGCTTACAAAAACCGCAGCGTAATTAGTTCAAAGTCATAAAACTTTAACCTCAACAAAGCAATACATTCATTATTCGTATCATATTTAAAAAAATAAATAGAATATTTGTATGAATCTTTTTTAAGTGAAAATAATTTAAAAAGGAAATAATTTAAAACTTGTTCGATCAAATGGTTATCGAATTTCAATAAGTCTATTTCATTAATTTCTTGAGTTCATAATACCGTTTCCTTCATAAAATTTGCTTTCACAACAAATAAAGGCTGTTATAAAAAATGGATATAAAATATTGTTTTTTCGACGACTTGTAATACTTAAAACTAATAAAACTCTTGTACTTAATCATAAATTAATTATTTTTTTATTTAAATTGTATATTTTAGAGTAGGTACTTTTTTAAATTAAAAAACTCACAATTTAGCAATATTTCAAACAATTTTAAACATTTTGTTGCTGTTTATATGTAATTTCGTAGTAGGGCGTATCGGTTTGAAGGATGCGGCAATCGTTGTACTGTTAAAACTGAGATTTGCAACTCATGTCTTAAAGTAAGTGGCGGTACTTACGTTGCTGATGTCTATGGGCCCCGGTAACCACTCAACATCAGGTGAGTTCGTTCACGTATCTAATTACATATTATAGTATTGAAATAGTTTCGTTAATACGTAAAACTTTTACACTATTCGACCTTGTGAATCCCGGGTAAGCCCCGTGAGGACATAAATCAGCCACACGTTTGTATTCTCTTGATAAAACCATCCCTACATAAAGTGATGTTGAAAAATATATGTCTGTAAATACCGGTCTTTACACCATTATTAAATAAATTGAAGCTATAATTCTAGACAATGGAGGAACAGAATTATAAAGTTATAGTGTACAAGGCACAGAGTCCTTGACAACTTGATTTACCTATAGAACCATGATACGAAGGCTAAGCTTCAGAGAAAAATGGTAATAAGCGCTTATACGTAATAAGGGCAGTAAAAAAGGGCAGTATTTGAATTGTATTTTTTGACTTGTTTTTTCTTTTATTGTAAATATTTTTATTTATTTAAAAAAAAGAAAATATTTGAGAAAAAACAAAAAAAAAAACAAACCCGCTGAGTTTGTTTCGCCGGTTCTTCTCAGGACTGTGGCTTTTTTTGGAACCGGTGGTAGAGTTAACATTGTTATTTGTATTTTGACATTCAACAAGTGTGTCATACTGACATCTAAGTTGAAATAAATGATTTTGAATTTGAATTGAATTTGAAAGAAATAACTAAGTTCTGTAAATACTAAGTGACGTCACGAACAAAAACTAGATAAACAGGTAATTTGCGCTAAAACGGAGCACGTGCTCTGTTAGTTTAAGGGTCGAATTTCTCTAGAGACTTCAGAGCTATCGGGTTGAGTTCGGGTTGTGTAAGTCAAATTAATGTTCATCTAAATCGGACGTACATGTGAAAATTTGGTTATAATGTTTAAATTACCTGTATAAGAATTATTGAACAAATTTTACGAATAATTACAGATTCCTATTCAGATTTGGTTTTTCAATTTTCGGATGTAAGGCAGTTAGCTATCTTAATGTCTCGAAGTGCATGGCGTTACTCAAAAGATGTCCATGGGCTCCAAAAACCACTTAATAACAAGACGTGCTTGAGTTCTTCGGCCCAAAAATAGCGTAATCTAAAATCCTATAAGAAATGTTACGTTCTATCGCTTATATAAAAGCCACATACGGAATCTTTTTGGACGTTTTAAGTTGAACAAATTGTCCATGAAATATAAAATTGCAATAAGGCAACAGTAATCGAAAAAGTAACGGTACCGGTCAAAGTGAACTGCCGAAAAAGCGTAGCGGATACGGATACCATAAACGATAGTATGCTGTATGGGTGTGGTAAAATGTTAGAGCAATGAACTTTGGACTATCAATTACGGACGGGATCTGGGATTGCCAGGTTAAAAATGTAACATAAATTATAGAAGTTCAAGCTGAATCGTACAAATGGTGTCATATAGACAGATGCCAATCGGAACTAAGCTTAGAGAGTCAAGAATGCTTTAAGAAATAAAATGTTTATATTAAACTCAATAAGTAAAGATAGATCGAATATTTTGCTTGAATGGCAAATTCCACTCGATTTAAATAATATTGTCTTTAGTTTCGATTTTTTAAATGACTACTTTCGTTCGTAATACACGAAAGATATTCGATTCATTGGCCTAAGGTGTCAAGGATTATGGGTGAATTCTGATTGCTCTGGGAACACTAGTTTAAATATGTATCACACTCTTCATAAATTAACCTGTTTTCTCACACTGTGTACAAACATTTTTTTAATGTCTACTAATGGTAATAAACCTATAGGCCACTAGTGAGTAAGTATAGTCTCTGATGCATGCCAGAAACTCCAAGCCGCTACCTCAAACACATTTCAAATCGTAATTCAAAAAAGACATGTTCTTAACGTTCAGACAATACTGGGTCTCTGACATAGACGACTTAGTCATTTAATCTGGATATTGTTTAAAAAAAATCCGGAACTCCGGTTACATTTCGAAGTTTGGTATCCCGAACGGGATGTTGCCGGATCACATAAATAGACGGGTATCTACTAACAGGGATTCTCCAAAGATTGTACATGACAATGGCGTCGAGATTGATCCGAATACCATTGTGTTTTATTCAATTACATTATTGACGTTCGGGTACCGTATTTTACCCTCGTTTTGGATCTACTTTACAGAATTTAATTTTGAATTGGGCATGTTCTAAGTCATTAGGACGTGTTCATTTAAATTTCATAATGTCAACTTTGATAGGATATCATATTGAAACTCAATAAGCGAACGTTAATGGGGCATGTTTTTGGGATATTCGTGCATTGCTTAACTTTAATTTAATAGTCAATGATAATTGGATTAAGGTGTCTTATTGAAATCAATAATATCCTTGCCATGTTGTCGCTGAAAAAATTTTTGGGTAAAAAACATTTAAAAACGGTGGTACCACTACTAATTACCTACCTATCTACTATTTTAAATTGACCGTTGCGAACGTCCAAAGATTAAATTACTTGACGAGTACATTCGTGTGTACTCGTAGTAGTGGTAATGCAATGATCATTGGACGAACTAAACGGTGCACACATATATCGTCAATTAAACCTAATTGTTTTCATTCGACTAACAAACGATGCTATGCGGGTAGACTAAAGACGCCATCGGGAATTTTAAGCATCATTTGAAAATGTTTAAAACCAACGTAAAAACGTAAATGGCGATTTTGAAATTTTAGGTCGATGTCTCAATTGTATTACAATAACTGCTTTTCTTATGTTTGCTTATGTTTGCTTCGCGATATCTGTGAGCAGGACGATAATGCTAACTATCATCCCATGCGTATCTCCAACATTGTCTCTGTTGTGCTTACAAAAACAATTTTAGCTAAATTTTTATTGTGATCTCACGCACTCAATCTCGTCTGCCTAAATAGAGGAAGCTACAAGATTATTTTTTTATAGTGATAATTTACCAGCACATGGAATGAAACTCTTGGATACTTAATTACTAGGAGCAGAATTGCAAAACTTTATGAACATTACAGAAAAAAAAATAAAAAAATCTTCGAATAACTCGCAGGCCATTAATATTTAAATTAGAATCTCAAATTACTCGGAATAGCGCTTTCGTAGGAACGGCGTGCCTTTTAAATTTCCCTAAAAATACGTAATTTTCGCGTTTAAAATGACCAGGTTTGTCACTGTTAGCTGATTATTGGCAGTAAAATGGCCACGTTAACCGTTGGCGCGAACATTGTTAGCATTTATGACCATGTAGCTTATCTATATTTAAAACCCATTTTTCTACAGCCAAAATGAGACTTAGAGCGTCTCACACGATAAAAATAATAGTATTTCGAATTACGTAGTATATAATAAAAACATACTGATTTCGGCGCCCAGTGTTCTTGTGTCAAAGCACACAAAAAATTAAGTAAATATATGCCTAACATATGTTTACATACGACCGTTTTCACGATAAAGCCGATAAAGACATTACATACTCAAATTCAAACACGAAGCATTGATAAATTTATGTGCCTAATTACTAAAAAAAATTTATTGCTTAGATGGGTGGACGAGCTCACAGCCCACCTAGTGTTAAGTGGTCACTGGAGCCCATATACATCTACAACGTATAAAGATACAAGTTAACACAGGTTCAACGATCTAAGTTCTAAGATCTCAGTATAGCTACAACGGCTGCCCTACCCTTCAAACCGAAACGCATTACTGCTTCACGGCAGAAATAGTCTGGGTGGTGGTACCTACCCGCGCGGACTCACAAGAGATCCTACCACCAGTATGATAAGGCTTATTGTAAACTAGCAAGGGAAACTACAATCCAGTGCAGTTTTGACCACCAAGCGATTATGCGTTACGGTTTGAACCCTTAACCCTTAAAATTAAGACAACCTTTATTAGATCACGATTAAGTGAGCTTTCAACGTCTTGTCTCAATGTAAGCATTCATATTGTGATTGGCTATGAGGTCTGCTTCCAAACTATGTGAGTGTCAAGCTCGTATGACCTGGTACTCTTATAAAACAAAATAAAAATGGAACATTCATTAAACACATTTATCAAAATCGAAATACTAAGATGTACCGAAATACCGAGAATAATATGTTATTTTCTAAATTAAGCCTCAAGATACGGACCACACATCATAACTGACTCACACGACTTCACTATTGTTTTAAAGTTAAAATACTCATTATTATGAAAATATTATTCTCGTTAACACTATATCATTCTGTCGTTGAATAGCTATCAATTTTGAACTTTATTGCGTTATGTGGAGGTAGTTTCTGCTACACAAGAATACGTAATGCTCGTGTAATATTTTTTCTTGTTAATCCCAATCGAAAAACAGCCGTTATTACTGATATTAATCTAAAGACAATAATATTAATTTTTTTATTGCTTAGATAGATGGACGAGCTCACAGCCCACCTGGTATTAAGTGGTTCCTGGAGCTCATAGACGTTTACGATGTGAATGCGCCACCCACCTTCAAGTCGAAACGTATTACTGCTTCACGGCAGAAATAGTGGTACCTACCCGTGCGGACTCAAAAGAGGTCCTACCACCAATAAAAAAATATTATATATTATAAATATTCCTAATCTACATTATTTTAGCACTCTAGGCAATGTAACCCTCTTGAACCAGATGACGCACGTGGCCAAAGGTTTTGTTTGACGCGGTGGACCTCAACTGGTTGTCTTAACTTTAGATTACGGGTTCACTAATTTAAATATCTCTGTAAATCATATAACTTGCTAAAATGAAATATATTTATCCTTTACGATAGAAATATTATTTTTAATTGTTTTTGAAAATGTTTTTTGAATTCATATTCAGATTGTATTTCCAAGATGTTAGATATCGATAACACATATAAATTATATGGCAGATAATATTGTAAAACAAAACAAAAATTCACAATTTATTTTAGGATAGTGATAACGTCTTAAAAACACAAGGCTAATTCACGCTAAGCTGAAAGCTAAAAAACTAATTCTGTAAAATAAATAAAACATTGATCTAACTATTAACGAAAATAATAGTCACTGTATATAAATAAATAAATGAAATGTAATTATAGTTGAACATTATGACGTGCATAAAAGACTAAAATATTTTTACTTATTTGTAAACAAATTTCACGGGACAGCGACATGCGGCAATGTTATCTTAGAAATAGTTCACTGAACCCGTCGAAACTTGCATAATATGTAAAAACATGAAAATGAAACGATGTTTTGCGGCTGAAATAAACCCAAAGGCATGCATTACACCGATGGCCAGGTAGAGCTGTCTAACAACACACATAAATATAGCTTTACATAAAACATATACGTTAAACATTAGAACTATACATAAGCCCTCTTATTTCCGTATTCTGAGTGTTTTTTTTTATTGCTTATATGGGTGGACGAGCTCACAGCCCACCTGATGTTAAGTGGTTACTGGAGCCCATAGACATCTACAACGTAAAGGCGCCGCTCACCTTGAGATATAAGTTCTAATGTCTCAGTATAGTTACAACGGCTGCCCCACCCTTCAAACCGAAACGCATTACTGCTTCACGGCAGAAATAGGCAGGGTGGTGGTACCTACCCGTGTGGACTCACAAGAGGTCCTACCACCAGTAATTAGTGATTACATAAATACCGTAATAGGTGCCATTTTGTCATAATTAGTCACGTATTATCTAAAGGTTGCGACCTTGAATGTTCATCTTCTTTCGTAATTGATTATAATACAATAAATAAAGTTTACTGTTAACTGTCTATTATTTACTGATAATGATTTGATAGTAGTAACGCGGCGGTTATTAACAAATAAACTTATTTATCATATACGTTATAAGGATATTATTTAGTATGTTTTAGATAAATATGTGTACGATTTAAAAACACTTGATAAGGTTACAGTTTCTAATTCTTTTTTGCTGTTATGTGTTTTGGAATAACACAAATTCGACGACTGGTGGTAGGACTTCTTGTGAGTCCGCGCGGGTAGGTACCACCACCCTGCCTATTTCTGCCGTGAAGCAGTAATGCGTTTCGGTTTGAAGGGTGGGGCACCTGTTGTAACTATACTTGAGACTTTAGAACTTATATCTCAAGGTAGATGGCGCATTTACGTCGTAGATGTCTATGGGCTCCAGTAACCACTTAACACCAGGTGGACTGTGAGCTCGTCCATCCATCTAAGCAATAAAAAAAAACCAGGCGGGCTGTGAGCTCGTCCACCCATCTAAGCAATAAAAAAAAACCAGGTGGGCTGTGAGCTCGTCCATCCATCTAAGCATTAAAAAAAAACCAGGTGGGCTGTGAGCTCATCCATCCATCTAAGCAATAAAAAAAAACCAGGTGGGCTGTGAGCTCGTCCATCCATCTAAGCAATAAAAAAAAAACCAGGTGGGCTGTGAGCTCGTCCACCCATCAAAGCAATAAAAAAAAACCAGGTGGGCTGTGAGTTCGTCCACCCATCTACGAGGGCGGCACTGAAAATTTCGGGAATTAACGAAGTGACACAACATTACTATTTAAAAATGTATTTATTGCTTTTCGAAGTATTCTCCGCGAAATTTGACACATTTCTCCATACGATGGAACCAATCATCGAAGCACCCATTCCATTCGGAAGTTGGGGTCTCCAAAATGGCCGTTTTGTAGGCGTCCACAGCTTCTTCAGGTGATGTAAATCTCTGTCCACGCAATTTATTCTTTATTTTAGGGAAAGTATAGAAATCATTAGGGCTTAGGTCGGGGCTGTACGGCAGATGGTCTAATAATTCTATGTTTTCTTGCTCTAAAAACTCTTTTGTTCTGTGCGCGGTGTGAGAACTCGCATTGTCGTGATGGAGGATGATGCGGCGGTTGCAGTTCTCTTTACGGAGTTCAAAAACGACCTGTGGCAAACAAATGCTAGCATACCATTCTGCATTAACCGTTCTTTGTCCCTCAAGAGGAATAGTCGTAACATGGCCGGTTTTGGAGACAAACGTGGCCACCATTTTTTTTGCAACACTTCGTGAAAGAACAATTTTTGTTGGCTTTAACTCATTTTCGAACACCCAAACTCGTGACTGGTTTTTTGTTTCGGGTTCGTACGCGTATATCCAGGATTCGTCACCTGATACAATGTTGTATACAGTATTTGAGGATCCTGCGTGGAATCTTTCGAGAGTTCTGACGCACCAAGTAACGCGAGCCGCTTTTTGCTCTTCACAGAGCGAATGCGGTATCCATCGGGAAAACAACTTTTTCACACCTAATTGTTCATGCAAGATTATTTGTATTTGACTCATGCCAATGTCTAAAGTTGCCTGAATTTCGCGGTATGTCACATGTCGATCTTCCTCAATCAGCTTACGCACAGCATCAACGTTTTCTTGGGTGACTGCAGTTTTTAGACGACCTTGACGGGGATCATCACTGAGCTTGACACGTCCACGTTGAAACTCAGCAAACCAGCGATAAATTGTGGTTTTGGATGGGGCTTCATCACCAAATGCAGAAATCATCCGGTCAACACACTGTTTTTGTGTTAAACCACTTCGAAAGTCATAATAAATCATCGCTCTTGAATTTTCTCGAGTCAATTCCATTTTCTCAACGACTAAACAAGTTTGACAAAACCTCGTGACAAGACCGAGAATCTTTTTTTAAATAAATAAATGGTATTCGATTTTTAAAACCAAGGAGTTTTCAATTAAAAAGATTTTAATAGGACAGGAACAGTGGAAATATTCCATTCCCGATACTTTTAGTGCAGCCTAGTAAGCAATAAAAAAAAACAGGTGGGTTGTGAGCTCGTCCACCCATCTAAGCAATAAAAAAAAGATTGTTAATTTAATCTAAATTGAAATTTTCTTTTCCACGAAACTAAATTCGAATGAACGTATTCGATTTAACCGTCTAAACTAAAATACAAAACGAATATACGATTTGTTATGTAAACAGCGAACGTTCACAAACAAAGCGAACTGTCATTGAAATAACCAATAAACAATTGTTTTACAGCGATTTCTCTTTCATTTCTGATGTACTTACCGATTTTTCCCCGATATCATTTTCAAGTAGATACATATTTACATGATCAAGTTGAAAAACAATATTGATGATTTAATAGTATTCAAAAACACTTGCGGACATTGAAAACGGAATGCACGACTGTGCCAATCGTGGTCCGATAAAAATACTAGCAATTGCATTGCAGCGTTGTTATACGAGTAGACTATGTGAAGCGCCCGTATGCAGGAGTGGCGTGTTTGCACTTCATAAGTGTGAAGGGATTAGGGGCGGTTCAGATAGAAGATAAGATTTTTGCGATTAAAACACTGCTTATTTATTTAAAGAGGGTTATTTGTTTTTTCACAGTTCTGATACAGAGAGAGAGACAGAGAGACAGAGAGAGAGCGAAAACGACAGAGAGAGAATATAATTTATTATACACCAAAACAAAATTAATAATGAAAAACAGTCAACAATTTTATTTCATTAAATACGTATATACTATTAGAGTCTAATAATAGTTTGAATTAATAAATATTCATATATAAAATATATTATTGTCATATATTTTAATTTATATATACATAATAATTTTCAATTATTTGAGGGTATTTTCTTCGACGTTACATTCTAAACATAGCGCTCGTGCCATTTTATAATACTATGGTTGGCACACAACAGGCTTCATTATTTCCCGCTAGCAAGGGATTGTAGGTGTCACTACGTTGATCAGTGAAGATCTAATGCCGATTTCACCTGATTTATTAATCGTCTAGATGAGCTACCGCGGGGTCTGATCCTCTCCACTCTAATCTACACGACAAGTCGTTCTAGAGAATCAGGAATCTTGTCGGAAAACTGATCGGAAAATTTTCATGGGGAGACTTTTCAATTGATCTGATAGATGCTCTCTCATGTATAGTTTAGTCCATTCCAAAGGTACGTATTGGATTATTTTTCAGAATACTAACAATGATTTTAGTAATAAACCGACGTAACAAACAGATACACTATTCAATAATGAGTAACATTCTCAAATTTATTTCAGACTGAGAAACCGCAAGTTTTCCTGTTTTAGTGCACAAGTGCTTCAAAATTGTTATTAGCTAATGGTTTTAATATGTTTAATGGCTGTGCACTCGATGCGGTAACTTTTATTAGAAAAAAATCAATATTTTGTACTTGACAACAATGTCGAGTGCAATCGTGACCGTAAATAGATTCGTTATTACTTTATATTATTATGTCATAAACACAAACATTTATTGGTCATGGGGTGTGTGGTGAGCCCGCGACGATACGTACCATAGTTTCACCTATTTCTGCCACGATTTACATGTGTGATAATTCACCCAATGACATCTAAAGGTGGACATTAAAATCAGGTGGACTATTTGCTCATATTAGCTCATCTCCCTAACTTATTAACCACCGAAACTTTAAACTTAATAGTTGTAGTGATATGCGTATTGATTTTTTTCATCTGTTTTATTGAAAACTAGCGGCCCGCTCCGGCTCCGCTCGGGTCTTTAACAAAAATTTCAATGACGTTTATTTTTTTTAAATAAAAGAACACTTATTGCGGCATAACTATATGCTGTCGCGACACTTTTTGTAATTAATAATGCGTTCTACAAAGTCGTCTATACTAATATTATAAAGAGGAAAGATTTGTTTGTTTGTTTGTTTCGAATAGGCTCCGAAACTACTGGACCGATTTGAAAAATTATTTTTCCATTAGAAGCCGAAATTGTTCCTGATGAACATAGGCTACTTTTTTATTTATTTTTTTATTTTATTTTTTTGGTTTCATGTGTGTTTTAATGTTTCCGAAGCGAAGCGAGGGCGGGTCGCTAGTAGTACATAATTTTATTCTATCATCAATAGTTTTCGCAGGGCACGCGATGGAAAGAATGTTTTAGGTATTTTTTTTACACCTTTGGTTATATTATTGGAGTTTTAGTAAGGAACCCTAATTTTTTTCAAAAAAGATTATAGCCTATGTCACTCGGGAATAGTGTAGCTTCCAAACAGTGAAAGAATTTTTCAAATCGGTTCAGTAGTTTCGGAGCCTATTCAATATAAACAAACAAACAAATCTTTTCTCTTTATAATATTAGTGTAGAAGTATAGATTAAAATACAGCTAACAAACGTGGTACAACTTGAAATCTCCACCGATTAATAATAGATCAGTTAAAATGACATCTTTATGCTATTACAAATGGAATCATTAAGTATTGTTCGAAAATTTTAAGTATTTTTTTTATCTTTAATTCTTTAATGTCGACGATGTGGTTAATTATAGGAAGTAATTGCATCAGTATCTGTTTGTTCAGCCACTTTGTCGTATTTAAATAATAACTTGGATAGTTTTATAGAATTTATTAAACGTAACTTTTTAGAGACAAACAATCTGTATAAATTTTGCAGCAGTAATGGAGGGAAAAATGCAATGACACAGATTATACCTATAAAATAGATTACCCAACTCAACAGTATCTTTTAATATCATTCAACGAGTTGAATTCTTTTAGTTTTATGTGTGGTGGAAGCTACCATACAAATTCTGAAAAATCCGCATAGCGCTCAAAATTTTTCCAGACAAGTTTTCATATACTATAGAAATTCTTAACAACAACAAGACGGAACAAGACTAAATTATGGCCTTAACAAAGTTTTGATAGTATAAAATGTGAATTTAAAAACGTTATGTTAATATTTGGAGGTCACTCGCCACCTGTGTGCTAAGTGCGAGTTTTTTTTTTACTTCTCGATCGCGTAAAAGTTAACTCGAATTTGTATGGAGTTCGAACGTTTTCATACGTTTGCCGCTAGGAGCGCTGTTCCAACACCACATTGAGATAACTTTAACTCGATCGAGAAATTGAAAAACTGGTAAGCACACCGGGCACACTACGTCTCCGCTTTCATTTTCCACTTCTTGAGTTCTTTATTCAAGGCAAACGATATCTGTATGGAATGCCATCGTCTAATGAAGAAAATTCCTTATAATGTGAATTAGGATGTAATATGAACCGGCATTGGCAAGTAGCATTATGATTTAGATGGATAGGGAATTCACTTAGTTTGGTTGATCTATTCAGTAGTATATGTCCAATCACCACTCCACGATTGTGCTGGATTAAAACTTGCAAACCAAATATCATGCCATTCTAATAGTTCTCATTGAATTAGGTATGACCATACGAATCATAAGGATTGCAATTGACAGATTTCTCCTAAAGTTATAAGTCAGATGTCCAATTAGCGTATTTGACCTGTTGCTTCCTAGTTCTATAATTAATTTAACTAAATAAACAAGCAAGCAAATGGTCACCAGAAATCATTCGTCACCCTCCGTATTAGCCAGACCTTGCTCCAAAAGACTACAATTTTTTTCGTGATTTGGACAATTTTCTACGTAATAAAAAGTTTTCTTCCCAGGAGGCAGTACAAAATGCTTTCATACAGTTTGTAGAATTTAGATCACCAGATTTCTATCGCAAAGGCATAAATGACCTTCCTATTAGATGGCAGCAATGTATAGATAATAATGGTAGATATTTTGATTAAATAAATTTAAATTTTTCAGTACAAATCGGCAATTTCATACTTTAACTCCTAATATTAAAATGTTTCCTCTTTGCTTGTATCTTTAATAACAGCAAATACCCCACTTAAGAGGAAATAATTTTGTCAACACACCGCCGAAATTAAATTTATAATAACGTAGGTAACAAAGATGGGTAGGTTACTAAATATATCTCGCTCTCTTTCGCGCACCTGCAACTACTAAAGGTGACGTCATGAGCTTTATTGCACATCCTTTTTATTATTTTGTCTGTCACCTCCATCACACGAAGTGTCTTTTATGTTAGCATTTTTTTACTAACGTATTTAACGTAGATGCAGTGAAATATTATTGTTATAATCGACGTATTATATATTTCCTAATAGCGGTAAACAAAAAAAAAATTGATTGTCTAAGAAAAACAGATTTTTATATTACTAATATGCAATGCACACAAATAATCGGAAATAAGTCCGCATTGTCACTTAATACCGACATATACCGTACAAAATTTTACAGTCGCGGACCAGACACGGTTTTAATTTTGTCTTAGCACTGTTTCAATTCAAACGAAGGATATCCTGCTTACGCTGTATTTTTTTTTAAAAAAGTAATTTTCTCTTTATGTGTTACCAATTTTTTTAAAAGTATCTATGGTGTGAAAACTTCGATCAAAAAGAATTCTTCTGAGTCTGTTTTTTTTTTATTTAAGTGGGTGGTTGAAGCATTTAAGCAGTTAAACTTAATATTGAATGTTTAAATTAGCTTAAAACTTACCGTTTTGTAACTTTGTTGATTTAAAAATCCAAAATGCTTATTATCCCTTCTGTTTACTCCAATTTATTTTATTAATTCCTTTCGGCAAGCACAATAACACGTAATAAAATGACACCAACATAAAAATAACGTTTATAAACGCGTTTTTTGGGTGTACTTAATTAAACATTTTAAATTTCGATTTATTTGTTTTTAATTCGCGGCAATTTTATTGCTTACGCACGTCTTAACCGTTCGACCGCGTGTGTCATACTAAAATACTGACATAACAGAACGGTAAAACCTCGTACAATGCGCTTACGCATTGTCAATAAAATTGTACGAACAAAACGTTCTAAGTTAACCTTCAAAGGAATTTGATACCCAAAATCGTTCACATAAGATTTACTTTTCTATGCAGCTTTTAACTAAGAGGCTAGCCTGGGGTGTGACTCATTCATCTGTCACAGCTGGCCTCGTCATTCATAAGTAACTTAACAACCTGTTCTGGCCACTATCACGCCAACCTAAAGCATAAATTTGCATACATTAGCTAAATTACCTGTTTCGTGCTTTGTTAGTTTCGCTTGTTAGGTTGCATATTTTCTTGCTGTTTCAAATTTCGCAAAGATGACCAATTCTAGTTATCTACAAGTAATTATTTGAACAATATTTTTAAGTACTTTGGTTACTACTTATTGCTTAGATGTGTGGACAAGCTCACAGCCCACCTGGTGTTAAGTGGTTACTGGAGCCCATAGACATCCACAGCGTAAATGCGCCACCCAGCTTGAGATACAAGTTCTAAGGTCTCAAGTATAATTACAACGGCTGGCTCACCCTTCAAACGCATTACTGCTTCACGGTAGAAATAGGCAGGGTGGTGGTACCTACCCGCGCGGACTCACAAGAGGTTCTACCACCAGTAAGATTCAAATACTTATGCAAGATTCAAGAAATTGTAATGATAATTAATAAAATCCATTTAGAAGTTTAATATTCCTATTTGTTGTAGCGCTGTGGTAACAAGTTCCTGTTACACTGGGATTTTAGTGGCAAACAAGTAAGTACTAGCCACAGGAAGCGAATGTGAGTATGTAAGCCACTTTCTATTTTTATTTATTTGTTGGTATAACAGTACAATATTTATAGGTATAGGTACAACGTTCAAGATAAGCGCAAGATAAGCAAACAAAACCAAACCAGTTTCTTAATTTTTACCACTTAATTTGAAATCATCTGTTTTCTTATTGGCAGAACCTACAGCTGTCCTGAATGGCACATTAAATGCTTACCGGAGTTCAGTTGGATACTCTATTTTTTGGGATAAGCCCCATTCAACCCTTCAAATCTATACGAATGATAGATTTCCGATAAAAATATGTTTAATGGAGATAAGGCCCTATACCTAATTTATAGCTCAAATACCCAAATAATC
Organism: Bombyx mori; assembly: GCF_030269925.1. Lineage (NCBI taxonomy): Eukaryota > Metazoa > Arthropoda > Insecta > Lepidoptera > Bombycidae > Bombyx > Bombyx mori. The sequence goes on along the minus strand of NC_085124.1, from coordinate 10,793,213 downwards.
ACTAAGTAAATATTTAGGTAGATTAGGTAAGTAAATGATTTAGGATTCACCGGAAGGCTCCGGCACATATCCTAATAAAAAAACATGTGTGGTTGTGTGGCGTCGTGGGACACCGGATAGAAACGAAGTTCCTTATTATAAAAAAAAACATTAGTTTTAAGTTCTATTCGAGGTATAAAGAAAATAATTATTCGGGTATACATTTGTTATGATGACTTTTTATTGATAAAAATAAAAATAATCGCAAGGGTCAACTATTCGGTAGTGCAATGAAGCAGCCTCGCCCTGGGGGAGCCGCCTGCATGGTCACGGTATGCCCTACGTTAGGTAAGTATGATTTAGCAAGAGAAATACGAGAACGTCTATCAACTGTGTAATATCTCGTCACCGCAATTCAGGAATTGTTGAATTTACGTGCAGCGACATCTTTTGATAACAAACGAAATAGAAAAAAATCTTACGTTACGGACGTTTTTTTCCGGTTAAGGTACCTCTCCGCATCGTCCCATAAGGAACCTCGTTCCAAAACAGCCTAACAAATTTTTAACGTATAAGATCCCATTTCAACTAAAAAATGTTGCTATTTTATAGCATGAACCTTTAACAACACTAAGAGTAGCACTAAGATAGACGTCAGGGCAATTTGCTTAAACTTCGCGTATTAAGGTGTAGACAGTCGAACTTAACAGGGAACGAGAAAAGTAATTAAATTTCAAGGACTAATTAGTAAGTTAAGCGAACCTTAACGACCGACACGGGAGCCGCGTGTGAACGTAATATAATTTTAAATGCTTCGACTAACGTGCGAAGGGCACATAATTATACATTTTCATTTTGTTCGATATGAAATGTTTGTGCGAGATTAAACCGAAAAACATGCGACCCAACGGCATCATCTTTTTCTCTCAATCTAGAAATAAAAAGATGTGTGGTGTCGTGGGACACCGGATAGGAACGAAGTTCCATATCAAAAAAAAGGAATTACGACAAAAATCGCGCGGTGAAATATCGCTGTGTGGAAAACAAGGCCTTATTCCACGGACTTTTTCTTACGGTTTTTACTATCACATTTTTTTCAGTTCGGTCGCGCAGCAAAATCCCTGTCTCCTCGAAGCCTGCCGTAAGGAACTTCATTCCAATAAGCCTATCATTCTGTGCGTAACTTCATTTACATTAATATACATTTTTTTTGTCCCGTGAAAATCACCGGACTTCAGCCCTCCACTGGTGATGGAGGGCGGGGCATGTCGGAGTCGAACCAACTAAAACATCCTGTCGCTCAACAACCAGCATCCAAACCTCGCATGAGACAGAACTCATGAAAAGGCAAAGGGGGAAAGTGAAGCGCTTAGTGCGGAGCACATCTCTCCCATCACCCTCCCCCTCGGGATGCCGGACCGGCGGTCGTTGGTACCACGACCACCAGCCCTCTCGGTCGGCAGACTATCCGATACAAACGTATTAGTGTTTTTAAATGATCAATGATAATTTGCACAATACTATCTACGTTTTAAATTAAGCCAGTAACTGGAAACGATACATCATCTCTAAATGTCCAATGAAAAATCATGTGTGCAAATCATACGCGGTAGAAATGAAAGCATCAATAATATTGTTTCATTCTTTAGCAGGCTAAAAATCCTACAATATGTTTGTAACTTTATTTTGTGTCAGTTTTTTGGTCCTTCGACTTTCAAATGACAACCGTGCTAAATATATTTTCACTGCAAAAAAACCTCGCACTTATAATATCATTGTGCACATAAATAACTTTGTTCCAAATTAGAATGTTAATAATTGTTTATTACATAAAATATTTATTATTTGTCTAAGTACTGTAGAAAGAAATCAATCTATTGAAACTAGGCATAAAAATTGATTGGTTACGGCAATCAATAAATCAATCTTTAGACATTTCTTGGTTCAATCATTCTCAAGAATGGTCTCAATAAAAGTGGCGGAAAATTAGAGTCAATAATTATTTTATTAGACCCAAAGCTATGCCCAGTGATTTTGTGCAATTTCCCCTCACCCGAGCACTTTTTCTATCTAATCTTTTCTTTTCTATCTAAGTTGAGAGCCTTGAGAGGCTATTTCAGCGTAACCCTGACTAGTAGGTGAGCTCTCGGAACTCAAACCTGGAAAAAATCACATAAAAATTACACCTGGTGTAGGACCTGGTGGTAGGACCTTTTGTGAGTCCGCGCGGGTAGGTAACACCACCCTGTCTATTTCTGCCGTGAAGCAGTAATACGTTTCGGTTTGAAGGGCGGGGCAGCCGTTGTAACTATACTGAGATCTTAGAACTTATATCCCAAGCTGGGTGGCGGTATCTGAGCCATAAAAAAAAACTGGTCAAATATATTAAAAAATACACATAAAATGATACACATCAAACCCAGTTAAATAAAGATTAGTGCTTCCAATAACTTTTTTATTGAACCTCTATTTCATTCACGGTTTTCTTAACGAATTAAAATATTTGATAGTTAATATTATTCAATACTTGTTATAAGTTCGTTACGTAAACTATTACCAACATTGTTTTGTTTGAACTTTGGATACCCTGAGGTTTTGTTGTGTACATAAGTTCACTCGGGTGTGTTCCGGTGCGGTTTGCTACAGTTATTATTATATGTAATGAGTAGTAAATAGTCACTATTATGTTGGATTTATCATGAGAGTGTTAGGGCATATCGGGAACCCGAACTGTTGGGTATTAACATCCTGCCTATGTCTGACGCGAAGTAATCATGCGTTTTAGTTTGAAGCGGATGGCGGTATGATATGCGTGGGGTCCAATAACCACTCAATACTAGGTCAGCTGTAAGATCCTCAACCCAACGACCCGACCACTGGATAAAATCTTTTTTTTGCTCCTCTATTTATCTTTACTACCTATATAATGGAAATTTAACGTAATTGCACTTCAATCAACACGATCGATTTACACACATACCAAGGACCGATGATGATAATACATACAATAATCTATATACATATTAATATGTAAAGCAAAAATTTTGTGCCCCTTTTTATGATAATTGCGCGGACGGAGAACTATGAAATTTCCTACACTTATAGAGAATATAGAGAAGGAGTGCAGAATGTATTTTTTTTAATTATGCATAAAAATACATTGGCTCATACACGCAAACTCTTTTGTTTATTGTCAAAATTTTGTTATTGTATAAAGTCTGTGGTCAAGTCGAGAATAGATTAATATTATTTGTCTATAGTGTAGTCTTGGCGACTTTTGTGATTAGGAGTATAATAAATTTACTTTGATAATAGAACCACATAATAATTTTCAAACTTATAATTTCAATTAATTATAGTCGAATTTCGACTACTGCGGGACCACTAGTTATATTAAATTCACTTCTAACTTTAATTTTGGGACCTTGGGACCTTTGGGATATTTTTTGTCTTCACCCTGTTTACTGTGTCACCCACATGAATTCTGTAATAGCGTTTGAAGCTTATGACCACCCAGACATTGTTCATTCTTGTCTTTATTACACCTCGCCATCGCTCGCAAAGTATATGAGATTTGGATCTCCTTCATGTAGGATCGATGTCGATGCTCAACTGTGAAAGGCCTAGTGACGACCCCAAACGAATTCCATAGCTAATTTTTATAAAGTTTTCTGATTTAACTGTAATATGTATATAAAATTCACGCAGAAACATTTTACAGGTACTTTTGTTACAGTTTCATTGCTGTTTCAGACATTTTTTATAGCTGGTAATTGACTAGCAGTCAGTTGGTGATCATTGCATCATCAATCTGCCTTATCTATATAGATAATTTTCTGTCAGATTCAACACAGTGCTGGAGAATTTCTCGGATACCATGATCACTGAGTCGTAAATGTGTCCAACAATGTTATATGGTAAATTGTACGTTGCGAAAATCAACAACAAGATTTAATAATATATGAAAAAGAACCTTGCGTTGTGAGCATTCCCTGATCGTGGTAGTTGGCACTTGGTCACCTAAAAAGATGGACGTTTTCATACAGCATGAAAATTCAAATTCAAGAAAATAAATTTGCTAGTTAAATAAATGTAAAATCGCATAATCTATGTTATTAATTTCAAAGCTTATATGTTTATTGCACTGAAGTATTATTGGAAATAACTTCCGCTGTCAAATATAGAATTATGGAATTATCACATATGGTGACCTAGAGATTAGTGACAGTATGTGTTCAGATTGTCACTAATCTCTAACAATGACCCAGGCTTCATTTCAATGTTTTTCTATAACATCCATTAATGCTACAATAACACACACAGTAATGTGCTCAATCCTATATAATGTCTTAAACGCAATATATATAAAGTGAAGTCTTTGACAATAAAATAAGTTTAGTACCTACAAGATATAATAGAATTCAATCTATTGTGTCCAGTGGGGTGACAGTCCAAAGCTTTATAGGATTTCAGTACGTGATTTTAGCTATAGATAGATATTCAGCTGTGTATGAGAAGCTTAAAAACTTTGATAATCTCTATTTGGTGGGGTAATTTTAATGGATATATGTATAACTAAGTTTGTATTATGGCTTGGTTTGGAAAATGAATTTTACTGGTGGTAGGACATCTTGTGAGTCCGCACGGGTAGGTTCCATCGCCCTGCCTATTTTTGCCGTGAAGCACTACTGAATTTCGGTTTGAAGTGTGGGGCAGCCGTTGTAATTATACTGATACCTTAGAACTTATATCTCAAGGTGGGTAGAGAGAAGAAGGGTCGTCGTACCCCCTTTCGGGGGTACGGAACGGGCCTCGGGGCAATCCCCACTGCCCGGGACGAAGCTCCCTGCCACATAGGGCAGGGGTGATATAGATGCAGGACGAGATGGGAGGGGACTGTTCGCAGCGTGCTCGGCACACTCACATCGACAAAATGAATAAATACTTAAATATAATACGATGGGCTTGTTATTTTCCTGGGTGGAGTGATGCCCGCGGAGGAGTCACCCCGGCGCCGGCTGCTGTCCTCTGCTTGAATTTTTTTTTTTTTTTTTTTTTTTTTCCTACTTACTATTAACTAACTAACTAAAACTAAACTACTATACTAACTAACTAACTAACTATACACTATATACAAAAGCAGGGCAGCAGTCAGCAACTAAACCGGGGCCCGCCACCGGCCCCATGCCGCGGCCCCACCTCTACAAGTCAGAGGGGGAGCCGCGGCACTGGTTTGGCGCTCACCCGCTAGGGGCTCCCCAGAAGGGGAAGACCGTCGCGGGGAGGGACCGACGTAAATCACTCCCCTTAAGGGGGAGTGGTTCACCCAAGTGGGTGGTAGAAATGGGTCCCCATAGGGGGGCACCCCAACAGTGTGGGGGGAGATGAAGAGTGTGGACAGCTCAGTCCCATGGGGGCACTCATTATGAGCACTCCCATATCACTCCGGTTAAGCCGACTATCTTACCATAGCCGGGGGTTCCAGTAGCTCCCTTGGTAGCGCCTGACCATCAGGTGGTCTGGCGTGCAAGGGAGCTATATTGTGGAGATGCTCGTGGGGTCCACCGTCAGCCCGCTCGTACATATTACGAGCTAGCCTCCGAATGAACTCCTCGAGCGACTCCACATCTAGATCCCGGGCGATTACGTCATTTCTGACGTAACGCCCTGCTCCGACTATCGTGCGAAGAGCTAGATTCTGCTGGGCCTGTAACTTCACCCGCATGATCTGCGGGATGAGGTGATACCAGGCCGCAGCTGCGTACGTGATACGGGAACGAACATACGTCTTGTAAATGCCGAGTCTAGTCCTGGTCGGCAACCTGGAGGCCAACACCGGCCGGAGGAGAAACCTCGCATAGCGGGCGGCCGCCAGCGCCGACTTGGCGTGGGCGGTCATCCTCAAACTCCGGTCGATATTGACTCCCAGGTATCGGACACTGGGCCTAAACTCGACATTGACTCCACGGAGACTGAGCTGTCCTGGGACGACTCTTGTGCGGACCGGACCGAAGAGGATAGCCGCGGTCTTCCCCACGTTGACCGCGACCCTCCATCGGTCCAGCCACTGGGGCAGTAGGTCCAACAGCCTCTGCATCCTCGAAATGGCCGCAGAGGGGAAATTAGAGGACGAGAAGTAGGCGCTGTCGTCGGCAAACAGCGCCAACTTCACGTCGGCTTCCCACGCTTGGAGGTTGCCCTCAAGCGTGGGAATGTCGTTGGTGTAGAGAGCGTAGAGGACTGGTGCCAGGACGCTTCCCTGGGGAACTCCGGCCGTGACTGGGCGCACCGACGACTTTGCGCCCTCGACCGCGACAAGGAAGGATCTTCCCTCCAGGTACGACCCCAGCAGTCGCACATAGGCGTGCTGGAGGTCCGTGTTCTGCAACAGCTTGTAGATCAGTCCCGCATGCCAGACACGGTCGAAGGCCTTCTCGATATCGAGAAAGACTGCGGCCGCGTACTGGCGCGCGTTGGACCGATCCGCCAAGTGGTGCATAACGCGGACCAATTGCAGCGTTGTCGAGTGACCGCTGCGAAACCCGAATTGCTCGGGTCTGAGAAGGATGTGCGGCGACACCCTTCTCAGCAGCAGCCGCTCGAACAACTTGCCCATATGCGACAGCAGAGTGATCGGACGATAACTGGAGGGATTTCTCCGGGAGGGACAGAATGGAATTGAACAGTCGTGTCATGAATGACACGACCGTTTCGGGGAAGTGGAAAAATGTGAGGGAGGGAATACCGTCCTCGCCCGGCGCCTTGCGCCTCTTCATCCGCTTGATGGAGAGGCGCAATTCACTGGGAGTGATGAAATCACCATCTCCCAACGGTGGCACCGGGGAGGAGAGTAGGCTTGCTACGCTCTCTTCCACCGATTGGTGGAATGCGGCCTCTGAGGGTGCAGAGTTATTTGGAGCGAACTGCCGCTCCAGCATTACGGCCAGGACATCGGCGCGGGCCTGAGCCGAGAAGCATCGGTTGCCCCTCTCGTCCACGAGTGGACAAGTCGGGGCAGGCCGATTTGAGAGCTGGCGGCAAAGTCGGTGGAGGGACACGGACGAGGGGTCCTCACGGGCCTCCTCGATCCGTTCCTCCCACGCATAGCCCCGATAGGAGCTAATTTTCGCCGCCAACTCCGCTTCCAGCTCATTAAGCTCGCGCTTGATCCTGGGACAACGAGTTGTCGCCCAGAGCCTCCTCAGGCCCCTCTTCCGACGAATAATCGCTTTCAGATGGGCCGGGAGTATACCTCTGGGCCCGCCGCTGGGCACAAGAGTCGTCGCCTGGTCGATCGCTCCCCTGATGGAGTCGACAAGGCGGGTTGCCGCGTCGTCGACCCCCTCAGGGGTGTTGGGGTCCTGAATTACGGGAGGGTCGACTAGGAGTCTCCTAAAGAGCTCCCAGTCGACCTTCGGTCGTAGGGGCGAGGTCGCAACCCGGGTAAGCCCCATTCCCAGTGTGACCAGGATAGGGAGATGGGGGGTACCCAGGTCGTACAGTGCCTCAACAGTTAAGGGGCACCGTAGCCCCTTATGAACGCACACATCCAACACGTCGGGCTGGAGTTGCGCGGCGGTCGGAATGTGCGTGGGTTCGTCGGGGCCGACCACAGAGTAGTCGCCCCTATCGGCATCTTCTAACAGCCGCCTGCCCACTGCTGAGTTCAGTCGGGAGCCCCACGCGACGTGCTTCGCGTTGAGGTCCCCGACCAGCAGAGCTGGGCGGCTGTCGCAATTCAGGACCCTTCTTATGTCCCCGGGATGAAAATCAGGCCCCGGGGGTCTATACGCGGCATAAACCCGCATATCTCCCCCCGAGGTGTGTATCCTCACACCGATCGACCTTGTCGATGTGAAGGCCAGCAAATCCAACTGATCATGTACCACGTCTCGCCTGACGAGCGCCGCAGTGCCCCTGAACGGCGTCCCGGCAGGACTCACCTCGTCACATCGGTACATGAAGTAGTTTGGAATCCTGAACACATCCCGAGGACGTAGCTTGGTCTCGCCCAGGAGCACAACCTCAGGGTTGTACTCCCGGGCGAGAACCAAGAGGTCGTTCTTGCGGGTTTTTACCCCGCCGGGGTTCCAATAAATGATGCGCAGTTCCTGGCTAGCCATTGAACTGCGCAATCATTCGGTAGAACCCCGACAAGAGAGCCCCGAAAGGGCTGGCTCCCGAGGCGATCTCGCGGATCACTCCGGAGACCACCTCGGACAATTTCTCCCAGAGCGCGAGGAGCCATGCAGCAAAGCCGGCAGGTTGTGAGGCCTGCCGACCGCTGCGCTGCTCGCGCTGAGGGCGGGGAGGAAGAGGGGGCAGAGTATTGCCCAACGTCTCGGGTTGGGCTTGAGGCATGGTTTGACCCTCCAATTGTGGAGGGATGGTGTCTTCGGTTACGTTGGCCTCTATGGCCTCCTGAGGTTGTTGGTCGACTTCCATATTGGCGACACTGAGCACTCTCGCCAATTTCTTTTTGAGCTTTTTCTTCTCTTTCTTTTTTTTATTTTTATTTTTATTTTTTGACGTCTTAGTGGCTGGGCCTGCTGTCTGGCGAGTGACGTGGGCTGTATTGACAGCTTCAATTTGGGCTCGGCCACGAGGAGTAGGAGTGGGCTTTTTAGTCTGTCGCGGCGGGTTGGCCTGCGCCATCAGCGTGGACGCTGACGGCGCTGCCTCCACTACCGAGACAGACGGGAAGGTACTAGGAGGGGGAGGGGCTGGGGTTTGGGAAGATTTCCCTTTCCCCTTCCCCTTCCCCTTGAGGATGGGTACAGGTACAGGCACGACAGGAGCAGTTGGTGCTGGGACATTCCTGGGCCGTGGCACCGGTGGAACAGGAGGGGGGATGGTTACTCCCATCATCCTGGCCCTCTTGCGGTAGACCACACACCGCTGATCAGTGGCGGCGTGGTCCTTCCCGCAATTAGCGCAGGATAATGGGCCATCCCTTGGCCTCGGGCAGTCCGCCACAATGTGCTCGCCGGCACATCGAACGCAGCGGACCGCACGGTGACAGTTCGTGGACGCGTGCCCGAAGGCCTGGCAGCGGTGACACTGCGCAGGTCCCCGGGTTGGACGCCATCCCTCGACCGTCACCCCCGGCAAGTATAACAGTTCGTTAACTGTATACAGCCGGGCGAGGTCACCCTTGGAGAGGTGGTCCAGAGCCACGAAAAATACGCAGCCCTGTCTCCCCCTCTTGGCCTGGATGCACCGGGCATATCGGGCAGGAAAGCCCAGCTCCTTGAGGGCGTTCGTTACTTCCGCCGCATCGGTGTCAGCAGGGAGACCCCGGACAGCCACTTTCGAGGGTATTTCCTCCGACAGCGCGTAACAAAACCATTTGATGGTTTTGTCTGCAGCGGAGGCCCTCGAAAGATAGTCCTGGATCACCCTGTACTCCTCCGCCGATGACGGCAGGAAGCGGAAACCGGCGCCGTGGGGTCTGGCAGAAGGGGCCCTACCGAGGCGCTCCCTAATGGCCGCCATATGGCGAGACCAGTTCGGGAGAGCTTCCACCATGATAGGTGGATGACGGCGGAGCTCCTCCTGGGCCCGACCCCTCGGCCTCGGGGGTAGGGGAACTTGCGGTTGGGTAGGCTTGGGGCGTGTGCCCACTGGGGGTTGAGATGCGGCTATGGTCGCGTAGGACGTAGAGGGGATGGGTTGTTGGGCTTTGGTGGACTCGAGGTCCATATATCTGGTAGAGTCCAGATTGCCCGCCGTGCCGCTTAGGGCGGGGGCACCTCGAGTCGAATCCACCGGGATAGGGGAAATGGTAGGGGAGGGGGATCGGGGAGGGGATCTAAGTAGGCGTGGGGCTACCCCTGTCCTGACGGGGGCCCTCGGTTTGGGAACAGGTTTGACTGCTGGGATGGGACTCCCAGTAGGGGATGAGGATCGAGATGAGTCTGGAGTGGAAGATTGGGAGGAGGAGGGGGAGGAGGACGTGGCCTCGCTATCCTCTCCTTCCGATTTAGAGGAGGGACCTAGTCGCGGTCGTTTGTCTTGGTCCTCCGATGAACCTCGGTCGGACTCAGACCTGGCCTTCTTTCTCGGCCGAGGAGTCCCAGGGTAATCGGTCGACAAGGGAAGGAAACCTTCCCCCGGTCCGATCCCCTGGGAGACCCGGGCCGGGACCGAAGGACCGGCCGAATCGTCCTTGCCGGGGTCCATCGGGACCGGTCGGGTTCGTGGGATTGGGCGACGGACGTATAGTTCGTCCATTGCTTGACGTCCCTTCCGGGACGGGCCGGGTGTGCTGACGATGGGGGGAGAAGCCCCATCAGACATGATATGGCTATCCTAAGTCGGTCACGCGGACATCAGGAGCACCCTCACTAGGAAGTCTTTACTAATTTACAGCTAATTATTGCTGACCCTATCAGTCACTGCCAGTTATTAAATAAAGTAAATAATAAAAGGAAGGGGTGAAATTTAAACAAGGTCTGTATTACTATTAATGTCTAATGTCTGTGATTATCAAAAAGAAAAAGAATCAACTAAGTTCGGTTTAAATTCAATTAATAAATAAAGAAAGAAAATCAATTAATCAAAATTACAAAACTAGTGGGTAGTAAAAAAAAAAAAAAAAATAGAAAAACGAATTAGGAATTAATATACAGTTAATAACTAAAATTTTATGCTTATATAGACTAACGAAGGACAATATACGAACAATATTACAACACAACAAAGCTACAAAACTACAAAACTACAATACGGAGGCGGTTGCAGCCATCAGCACCTATCACTAATACTAATTAATAATTCATTAAAAAGTTAAGTTAAATGAGAAAAAATTTATGTTGATATCTAATAAAATAATAGTACAAATGATAGTGATAACTATAGAGAGAGGAAATAACTTCGATATTACTAATCTATGGTAGCGGTAAGGGTGCAACCAAGACGGGTCCCGGAGGACGAACCCCGGCCAGAAGATCGCAGGGCCGGATTGCCCCGGATTTGAGGGTCCAGAAACACAGGTTCTGGATCAGGAAGCCCAGGGTTCAACGGCCGAGCGATCCACAACCGTAGGGGTCGAACTCCCCCTCCCACTCAGCACTACACCGAAAACCGCTAAGTTCTTAAAATAATATAGTGGAATATTAGAAAACAATAAATAAGGAAGTTTTAATTAAGTGACACAGAATACTACTTAACAGGACAGATCGACCGAAAACCGCAACCAACAACCGTGCCTAATATGAGTGATGAACATCGACAGGGGCAGCTTAATATTGTCGATCGGTATGCCAATATTGAATTACGGTGTGAAATTACGTATTTAAATGGATGGAAAAATTATTAATGTATGGAAAAATATTAATCTATAAGAGGGTAGAATTGAAAAAAGATGCAAATTGAATGTGCGGTTTGTATATAATTGAGACTCGTTGTTATTCGCTTAGAGCGAGACGGCACTAGCAATACTACTTAAATGATTAATTAAAAACTTAACTACTTAAATATTGACAATTATGAATAAGAGAAATATGAACTGAATTAATACTAGTAAAGGGAATCAATTATATACAATCTACACTAAACTTAAACTTAACTTAAGACCTACCTGTGATGGCTCCGACGCCGCAGACCTGTGAAGGATTGGCCTTCGGGTGTTGGTAGCAGCCCCTCCTAACCCCAAAGGGTAGGGGAGGACTGGGAACAGACACGGGCGGCCAGACTCAATGGCGCTCACGTACACCAATTTTATTAAAAAATAAAATGGTTACGCAGCTTTCACAGGCTGATCGACACCTACCCGCTATTAACCAATGTTAAGAATAAAAGTGTCAATCAACTCACCTGTTCCCGGGTCCTGCGTTACGCTGTTCGGAATGTCTCCAACCCGAAGCAGCACCGCTAGATGAAAACACACGCACTGTGGGCACACACTAACTGTACAGCACAACACAGCAAGGGGCCACTTAGCCTGGTGTCCCGGGCTCAAGGTGGGTGGCGCATTTTCGTTGTAGACGTCTATGGGCTCCAGTAACCGCTTAGCACCAGGTGGGCTGTGAGCTCGTCCACCCATCTAAGCAATAAAAAAAAACATAAATGTGTTTTTTGGCTATCGTTATTCTCGTAAGTTTTCACTAAAATGTATAATTTAAAATTACTCTTTCACGGTAATTTTCCCTGAAATTATCATAAAAAAAATTACATAAATCTCCGAAAACCGAAAATTCTGTTAAGTAATGAATTTCCTAGACTAAAAATTATGAAGTTTTCAGACACGTCAAGAATGTCTAGAACGAATTTTTCAATTAAAATTTCATGTCGTACGGTGTCTGAGTGTATAATTGAAAACTTTGCTCAAGAAATAATTATTTAGCCTTTTGTATTGTCTCTTGCAAGAGCTGGATGTTGAATTTAAGTTAAGAACCATTTCGTCTCTCAATTTTACAATAATTTTAGTACGTTCAAAGGTTTTTGTTCTAGTCGTATCAATTAATGTGGTTAAAATGCACAAATTGGTTCTAAAGTATTAAGCATTCTTAAACTAAAGGAATCACTACATAGTATAAAACAAAGTCGCTTTCTCTGTCCCTATATCTGTCTGTCCCTATGTATGCTTAAATCTTTTAAACTACGCAACGAATTTTGATGCGGTTTTTTTTAATAGATAGAATGATTGAAGAGGAAGGTTTATATGTATAATAACATTCATTAAATAGTGGAAATATCAATAATAAATTACAGTTTCCGAAACGAAGCGAGGGCGGGTCGCTAGTATCGTATAAATTCCAGTAGACAGTTTTTCAGCTGCCTCCCAAACTCAGTGTAAAATTTACAATTTATTAATACGCCATATTATTTTATCAATACAGAGATGAACAAAACACAATTCTAAAAACACTACTGTAAGCGACATTCGAATTTGTCGAGGTATAGTAAAGGTTATATGACAGAAACAGACCTCTGGTCTTTTGTTACAGGTTGTGCGAAGAAGATATATTTAAAAACTTATATGATACTTTATTGTTTCAATGGCAGCTAAGAGGCTGATTATGAAATACTGAAATGAAATAGAAGATTACCTGTATATGTCATAAAGGACTCGACGCGCCTCTCTTCTTCTTCAGTCTTCAATGATGGTCCTTTCATTACTGATAAATGCAAGCCTTAATGAATGAAAAAACCAGTGAATTCTGGCTAGGTGCAAGGCAGTAACGCGGTGCGAGTGAATGGCGAGAAAATGTGCATAAATTTGTTTAAATTTCATGACACATTTACAAGAGTATCACCAGATCTAAGTCTCAGGAGTATTATAACGCCAGTTTCACACAATACGCGCTACCACTAATACTCAATATATCTTAGATATTATATTCAGGGAACGCTGTCGCTCATTCTCTAACGAAGCCCTTGGGCTTTGACGACAGCCATAGTTAATACACATAAATTAGTTATAGATAAGCAAGCACTCAATAAAAATGTTTACGGGCGTCCGCCACTAGATGGCTTCGCTTCGATTAGTCTCTCATTGCTCTTGTAGATGGCAGTAACATATTACCTATCCTCTATTTCTTCTATTTGTATATAACAAATAAAGACTTGTATGATTTATTAATTTTTAATTTTCTGCGTTTAGTTATACAATAATTAAATGCCTTAACCTTAACAACATATAAGTTTAGGGGCATCCGCTACAAGATGTCGCTAGTTTCCATACAAAAAAAAAACATTTGTCTTAAAGTATCGCAGTTTCAGGGCTCTGACGACACCAACGGGAAGAGACGAAGTGATGCTATTCTATGCCAAGACCACATAGCGATATATTACGAGTATATTCATAGATCATTTAGAAAAAAAAAATACACGTTATTTCCGGAGTCATCATCACCGTACTCTTTACGTAGGAACACGATTTTTCCTCACACGGAAATGAACACGATAATTTTGCTAGTCGTCTTACAAAATGACATTGCTTGTTTCGTTATCTAGAGGTTGATGTAAATTACCCACGTGTATTTATGTTATAAGGAAGGTAGTCATATTTTTCGTTAAAAATATAAGAAGACTAACTCATATTTTGAAGCTTGAAAACAAAACAAAATAAGGGTTTTGCCAATTTACAGGAAGTTGCCTTAGATTTTCAGTTCAGTTTGAATTTCAGTTCAGATTTGATGTGCTCTGCGGCTTTGCTTATATGATGCAAAAAATAATGTCAATAAGTACTTCCTTGGTGTGTGAGCGAAGGATAAGTTTTTGAGTCGAGACCTATTACATTATATTATACTTACTATGTTACCTACCTGGTATATTTTATGAATTTATAATATAAATTTTATTTTCAACTTAAGTAGTATTGTGATTTTTGTATCGTATTATTCTAAGTCGACTTCATTTATAATCTCATTTAATCAGCTAATCGACTTCATTCTAACTAAGTTCAAAGTTGTTTCTCACCAACGTGAACAAAAGATCTTGCATTACGCAAATAGAATGAGGTGTATGACCCAAATTAGAAGTACCTTTAGGAGCGTGACCACGTGCGTGACCAATAAAACTATAAAGTATTGGAATCGTTTGTGATAATATAATTAATATAACTAGTCCGAGATTAAACCGAAAATTTTGTTTTAATTGAATATGCAATTTCGAAAAGGGCACATCTCTGAAAATGTAAAATGTTCAGGAAATGAAAAAAAACTGATTATTTTCTAAAGCAGTGTAAAATTTAAAATTTAGCTTTTGAGATATATTTTAGTATTAATTAGCAATTGAAAATTACTGGAATTATTATAAAACGGGTGTAGGTAAGACTCAAAACTACATGTATATGAAAAAATGTATTTGACAAAATATGCGACATATTGTGTCCTTTTCGAAATTGCATATTCAATTATATCTACGACTCGTGAAAAATCGAAGAAAATATTGAAGTGATAGAAGACATATCGATAATACGGAATAATAAATGGAATCAAATTAAATGACGGAAGCGTTTGAAGGGATTAAAATTAATAATATATTTTTGTTTTCTCAACGAGGTTTGTAGCTAATTGTTTTTCATAATTTCAATTAGGCGCCCTAAATAAACAAGTAGCAACCAATTCAAAAATGAATTACCTTTTTTTATTCATATTCAATTTAATTGTTCTTCTTCAATATTAATTTTATGTAAACTTTTCTTTGTGTAAATATTTGTAAATACTTTCATTAGATACACAATAGTGTTAATTCATAATCAAGCGCTCAATGGACAATTCGACATTGAGATAATTTGTAACTTATCTATACTAATATATAAATCTACTGTGGTTTTTATGGATGTTCCGTTATAACTACTGAACCGTGCATCCGATTGACTTGAAACTTGGTATCCATGTAGAAAATACATGTACTTAATGGATAGATATTTATATGAGTGTTGGACTCCCTAATAATAATGACAATAAATAATAATGTTAATTTTAAATGCCCAGCTAAGCGGGCGAATACGGTTAGTGTTAATATAAATTTTTGTGGCACAATATGTAAATTGCTAAGTTTTTCAGTTTTGTGTGTGTGTAAAAAACCTAGTCTTCGTATTTGGTAACGTCCTTAACGTCCAGTATCATCATCGGTATATTTGGTGAGGAGATTCGACAACAGCGTAGGCAGCGGCTTGGCTCTGCCACTAGCATTGCTGACGTCTATGAGCAACGGTGACCACTTACCATCAGGTGGGCCGTATGCTCCTCTGCCTACAAAGGCAATAAAAAAAACACGTTTCCTTGCCATTAAAACGAGGCATCTTATCGCAAACATTTACGTTCCAAATAAACGCTTTCCCGAGTACAAAAATGGATCCTAAATATGAACATAATGATATGACAGGATCACGCCGGGATTCAACTGTCGACATCCTCATTGCAGAGGAGGGGGACCTGAACAAATGGCGTGTAACAGTTCGGTTCAAGGTGACGTCGAACCGGAGGGAAGTGGAACGTGAATAAATTATTGACGTATTACAATATTGTAAGGTTTTTATGCAGATTATACTTTGTTTTTCGAAGTGAAACTTCTTTAGAATCGTTGTGATACTGGTGGTAGGACCTCTTGTGAGTCCGCGCGGATAGGTACCACCACCTTGCCTATTTCTGCAGTGAAGCAGTAATGCGTTTCGGTTTGAAGGGCGGGGCAGTCGTTGTAACTATACTGAGACCTTAGAACTTTTATCTCAAGGTGGGTGGCGCATTTACATCGTAGATGTCTATGGGCTCCAGTAACCACTTAATACCAGGTGAGCTGTGAACTGGTCCACCTATATAAGCAATAAAAAAAACAAAAAAAAAACTCGATGAAACGAAAAAATAAGTCCATAGAGACACAAACACATAAATATATAGGATTCAGCCGGTGAGAGAATGAGATAGAACACATTATACGTCAAGTTAAAATATCAATTCACAGAGGGCACTAACTAGCTCATACTATAAAAGATGATTTACAATTATTTACTAATGACAAAACTTTACATATACTTAGACATTTGGGATAATTTTATTTTAATTTTTGAAGATTTCACTTCTGCCACGTGTGAATTGCACACGTGTTTTTATTTTTCAGGTCGAGCTCATTGAATATTTTTTTTTGAAGTAATATCGTAATATCGTCAATACATAAACAGTTTTATATTCCATAATACGATCATAAAATAATTCATTTTATGTGTCAGATTAAACGAAAATAAATTAAAAGCAATACGGTATTTTATGACTTTACATTATTGATTGACTTTACAAAAAGTTTTGAGTTTTATTTTGCTAATGTACATACAGATTTATATGTCTATATTTTAGAGTCACTTTATTCAAAGTGACGGGAGGTTTCATTACGTAATTGCGAAATGCCAGGTAGATATACAATTTTTCTTAAACTGTATCAGTGTTCAAATCCTGTAGTACATATTATGTTTTGGACTGTATCAATTTTTCTATAGCAGTGATTACGCACATAGCAATAAAAAGATTTATGTGATGACTTCCACGATTTTTAAATAGGGTCGTGTTATAAAAAGCGGCATTATTTATTTGTAAAACAATAGTTTACTGTGTATACTGTGTATATCATAATTTTGTGCATTTATCCCTGGAGTAATCTAGCGTACAAGATGTTAAGGAGAGCCGCCATTACAAGGTAATGAAACTTCGAGTCTGTAACTATACTGAGACCTTAGAACTTACGTCTCAAGGTAGGTGGCGCATTTACCTTGTAGATGTCTATGGGCTCCAGTAACCACTTCACACCAGGTGGGCTGTGAGCTCGCCCACCTAGATAAGCAATAAAAAAAAAATGTGTGCGTGTACTAGTGTACACACGTAAGAAGTGAAACTTGTTTATGGCCTTATTTTTCGAAAAATGATCTACATGCAACTTTCTAGAAATTGGTTAAATAAAGTTAAATTAGATAAAGTTTAAACAAAAGGATTTTATTATCATAGACATGAATACAAAAAAGTTAAATTAGATAAAGTTTAAACAAAAGGATTTTATTATCATAGACATGAATACAAAACAGATGGCGCGTAACGGAAAAAAGTGACGCGTAACCGAAAAATGTGACGGTAAATTTTTTTCCAACGCCGATAAGGAAGTTTCACTTCAAAAAAATTATACTAGTTCAGACTAGTAACACGAATCATCCTATGGTTGTCCCGTCTCAAGATTGACATCATCATTAACGTTGCGGCCCGTCTACAGAAGTAAAAATATTAAAAATTCAAAAACAAAATCGCTTCGCAAAATAACAACAGTGTCTATGAAAATAAACAAAAACGGTATTAATTTTCGATAATAAACAATCCCGTGGTCAACAAACAAGCTACTAATTACAAAAAAATCCACAAGCCGTACTCCGGTGTTTGGCGTAGAGCAGTGAACTTTCTGGAGAGGTCGTACATATTCATGCAAAGTTCGGGTTTGCGGCTTACAGAGCTGCCGGGAGTCAAGTTACGAAATCGGTAATTGCTTGTTTGAAATCATAACTGATAATTAGTTACGTAATATAAAATAACCTTTCCACTTGTTTGTCTTTGATACGTCATTGAATATACTATTATGTAATATTTTGTTTCGAGTTAGTTTAATGAAAATTGAACTTAGTAAGTACTTGTAAATAAAGACAATTTTAGGACGTAATAAGAAGTGGCTGTTGCGGGAAAGAGGTTGTACTTTTTTCCCCCCTATCTATGCTGATAGCCTTGAGCTTCGCCCTAACAATATGTACGTGAGCTCACGGGGCTTCAACCGGAGTGTTGCTAACACTGGCCCTAGCAAGAGCAGTGCTTCGCAGAATCTACCACCGGATTGGAAACGCGACCCACTGAGAAGATCCAGCGAGAAACTCAGTGGGGTGTCTCAAAGGGTTGATTCGCTCGTCGAGCCCTTCGTCGCAAGCGACGGGTTCGACGAGGGCGGTGACCCGTGCTTGTGGTACCTAGAAGCACCGATAATGGATCGGGAGGATCCGTAATGACGTGTTTCTAGTTTAATCTTCTATGTATTTGTATTTAAAACTTGCCATTTTATGATCACAATACTTTTGTATTTATGCATTACATCACTGGAACAGTTCTTGTATCAATTATCTTCATCACCATCATCAGTGTACGTCCGCTGCTATAGAAAGGCCTTCCCCAATATTCGCCATAATGGGTGGTCCTGCGCTATCAGCATCGAGCGGATTACTCTGGTTTTCAGTAGCTCGTGGGGGGCCCACCCTACTGCGCGGTCACCGTTAGAGAATTTTCGTAGCCACGATTTTCATAATAAAGCGCTGCACTGTGGAATAAATAAACTGTATCAAGTCAAGGCGGCTATAAACTTTCAGACTATCGTTATAAAAAGTGTAAATATTGTACATAAACGCCTTTACGGTATCAGTCTATAACATAGCAGCACCTCTTTCCGTCGTTGTCGTAAAAGGCAACTCAAGGATTCACTGCGGCTAACCGCATAGCAGTATTTTCTAAGTTTCTTTCCAACATAATCGTTAACTGGCATTAATTTTTTTAAATCTTTACTAATATTATAAAGAGGAAAGATTTGTTTGTTTGTTTGTATTGAATAGGCTCTGAAACTACTGAACCGATTTGAAAAATTCTTTCACTGTTTGGAAGCTACACTATTCTTGAGCGACACAGGCTATGTATAGGGTTACCTGAAATTCGATATATTCCTTTAGAGGGGTAAAAGTAGAGCTTATTTGCAATAGATTTTGTCATTATGGACCCTAGCCGATAGTGATTACTTTTTGAGATATTCAAGTTTTTGTGCTTTTATTTTTAAATACCGATATTAGGCAAAAAAAAAAAAGCTCCTAAGTGATTGTCCCAGTTTGATCCTATTTTTAAGCATGATCTGATATCTAACATCTTCACACTTCCTCCAAATAACAATAAGCTGTAGTAACACTCTTAAACTTTATGTTATGAACGTAAACTCGCTAGAGTTCATTAGAAATTTTTTTTTAAAGCCACTTCATATTGAATTTACTTTAAAAAATTGTATGGAAGGTGTCGTACAAATTAATAAAATAATTGCCCTATTTCATAGCTGTTCAAAATGGTACGAAATATTACAGTAGTTTTTAAAATAAAAAAGTTATTAGGTAAGAAACATACATAAACATCAGTAGTTTTTGGATACGTAAACTTTTTTAAACGTATTTTTTCTGGGACATCCGCCGTCTAAGAGAATCTGGAAGCTTTCGCACAAGACAAAGTGATGCTGGTAGACCTCGCATCTACGCTCCTGAAGATGAAGAAGAAATTCTCGCGCAGTTTGAAGAGGATCCTACTGTGTCTACTATGGGGATGGGAATAATCGAGGTCAACCTCATCGGACCCTACTTTTTACCCCAAAAATTTAATGGCGAAACGTATGAAAATTTTCTTCGAGATGATTTCACATCATTGCTGCTTGATGTGCTACTTATATTGAGAAGGGAGATGATTTTCCAGAGTAACGGCTGCCCAGCCCATTTCCGCCGAATAGTACGAGATTTGCTCGACCGAAATTATCCCCAGCGTTGGTTTGGTCGAGGAGGACCAATACCTTGGCCGGCAAGGTATCCTGATTTGACACCTTGCGACTTTTACCTTTGGGGCCACATGAAAGAGCTTTTTTACCGAGCTAACAGCACAATAAATAATGTTGAAGAGCTCATGCAAAAATTTTTAAGTGCAGTGCAACAAATAAAAGAAACTTTAACATCCCGTGTTACTAAGACCGAAAACGGAAGAGACTACCGTAATGAGAGTATTAAGAACCGTGGCTCCCATTTTGAGCAGGATTTGTAATTTTATATTTGGAATAAATAATGTGAAGATTCAGCCGATTTTCATTTCTTTCCCATTAAGAAAGTTTACGTATCCAAAAACGACTGATGTTCTGTATGTTTCTTTCTAGCTAATACCTTTTTGATTTTAAAAACTACTGTAATATTTCATACCATTTTGAACAGCTAATGAAATAGGGCAATTATTTTAGTAATTTGTACGACACGTTCCATACAATTTTTTTAAGCAAATTCAATATGAAGTGGCTTTAAAATTATTATTTTTATTGAACTCTAGCGATTTTACGTTCATAAAATAAAGTTTAAGAGTGTTACTACAGCTTATTGTTATTTGGAGGTAGTGTGGATATGCTAGATATCAGATCATGCTCAAAAATAGGATCAAACTGGGACATTCACTTAGGAGCATTTTTTTTTTTGGTTAAAATCGGTATTTAAAAATAAAAGTTATAAAAGCACAAAAACTTGAATATCTCAAAAAGTAATCACTATCGGCTAGGGTCCATAATGACAAAATGTATTACAAATAAGCTCTACTTTTACCCCTCCAAAGGAATGTATCGAATTTCAGGTAACCCTGTATAATCTTTTTTGAAAAAAATTAGGGATCCGTACTAAAACTCCAATAATGTAACCCAAGGTGTAAAAATTACCTGAAATATTCTTTACATTGCGTGCCCTGCGAAAACTATAGCTATTGATGATAGAATAAAATAATGTACTACGACTTTGTAGAACACATTATTATTTCCAAAAATTGTCGCAACATCATATTATAGTTACTATTATAGTTATGCCGTAATAAATGTTAATTTATTTAAAAAATAAAACAATGTTAAATATCGTTGAAATTTTTGTTAAAGACCCGAGCGGGGCCAGAAAGTGTCGCTTTTTTATTTTATTTTTATTGCTTAGATGGGTGGACGAGCTCACAGCCCACCTGGTGTTAAGTGGTTACTGGAGCCCATGGACATCTACAACGTAAATGCGCCACCCTCGCTTGTTATCAATAAGCATATACCTACAAAGGAGAATGCTTTACGAAAAGAATTATCAATTAAATAGTTTGCACATTGTTGGTTGAAAAAAAGACAAAGGCATTTGATTATTATCTTTCTTGCTTATACGCCCACTTGAACAAACTCTTCACATACAAACTTTTACCTTAGTGACAAAATTAATTAATGGCTCCGTTTATGTTGATGAACGATAAACAGTAAACAAGTTAAACTAACAATAACTCTACTCTGGACTTCCACAAATAATTCAAGACCAAAATTAGCCAAATAGGTCCAGCTGTTCTCGAGTTTTAGCAAGACTAACGAACAGCAATTCATTTTTATATATATAGATATAGATAAAGTGTTACATTTTAAAGTACTAAATAATAACTGGCGTTTACTGAAAGGACGTATTGTAAGAGCGCATGTGTGAATACAACACATCATGCTTATTTCTACGTCGAAGAAGTAAAGCATTTCGGTTTGAAGGAACAGTAATTAAACAAAACGATTTAGACTTCAAGCTGATGTATCGCTAGCCTTTTTGAGACTTCGAACTGGAATAATTATATTGAAATGAAGACGATTCTTCTCTTCAAATATTAAATTTTGTTTTCTTATTTTTTTAATTAAGTCGATTTGTGGAGAAGTCAATAATGAACGATCTACAAATATATTTAAATGAAGAGGCATTTCTTTCACCCCACTACAAAAGACAGTATAATTATTTTTAGTAAAAAATCGTGAATTTTTACTATATACATACTTTATTATCTACATAAAAGCATTATATTTTATCAAAACTTCAACAAAATATATTATTCCATTTGTTCATTATTATACAATATTCTAACCCGCTAGAATATTAAATAATATCTGTGCATCATGTCTCATGATTTAACTAGTTGTAAATTTATAATTATTATTTTTTTTCAAAATAAAACGTGTCGTTAGTTGCCGTGGATAACGACTTTTAGTAATATTAAGGCGGTGGTTTTGATTATTATTTTAAATAATGAAATGTTGTTTTGATAAATATCACAAAATGTAGGGTAGACTCCGTAACGCCACAGTATAAAATGGCGGTACGTGGACATAGTCGTGGCATTCC
The DNA here is from genome assembly GCF_030269925.1 of Bombyx mori. Taxonomy (NCBI): domain Eukaryota; kingdom Metazoa; phylum Arthropoda; class Insecta; order Lepidoptera; family Bombycidae; genus Bombyx; species Bombyx mori. The sequence goes on along the minus strand of NC_085124.1, from coordinate 10,770,820 downwards.
GTAATATTACAATTTACGTATTATGAATATCGCATTGCGGAGAGGACGCTACAAAAGTTAATATTCGCAATCAAATAAAAATTGCGAATTAATTTCACAGAATTGAGCCCACTTAAGAGTTTTGTAATGAAAACTTCGAAATAAATCGTATTGATATCGGAGAGACTTCTAAGAACGAATTCGCACCTAATATATTTCATGGAAATGGGAGTGAAGAATATTGAGATTGTAAAGAGATTTGGTAATCGTACCTACGCGTTTGAGTTCACAATACTCTCTGCTATTAATCAGTAAAAAGCTATACCTGTAAGTTTTGAGGCCAATTCATTATTGTTGTAGTTGAATGTATTTTAAATGTTTGCTTTTTTTTTTTTTATTGCCCTTGTAGGCAGACGAGCATACGGCATAGGATGCGTAAAATTCACGCAATCCATCCCAATCTGCTGACATATACCGCCAAACTCTTCGATACCCGGTCGTCGTTCGACGACCAGGACGAGAGATTGGTATCTCAGCTCGGATAAGGCAGGCAGTAGGCAGTGTAGGCAGTGATTGGATGTCCTGGATTGCATATGTCCATGACCGACTCTCTTTTTTTTTATTGCCCTTGTAAGCAGACGAGCATACGGCCCACCTGATGGTGAGTGGTTACCGTCGCTCATGGACTTCAGCAATGCCAGGGGCAGAACCAAGCCGCTGCCTACCGCTGCTTTTTGAAGTTTCTTTATTTTAATCACAACTATGTACAGAACTGCAATATTACTCTTTAAAACTTCCCCATCTTTGTGGTGTGGCCATTTCAAGTTACAGTCTTCTTCAGGTTCTTCTTCTTCTCCATTTCATCCATAGACAAGAAGAAACACATACTACTTTTAAATTTGAAAAAATTAGATATCAGAATTATAAATTAAATATATATATACCGTGAAGCGGTAATGCGTTTCGGTTTGAAGGGCGGGGCAGCCGTTGTAACTATATTGAGACCTTAGAACTTATATCTCAAGGTGGGTGGCGCATTTACGTTGTAGACGTCTATGGGCTCCAGTAACAACTCAACATCAGGTGGGCTATGAGCTCGTCCACCCATCTAAGCAATAAAAAAAAAATGTGTGCGTGTACTAGTGTACACACGTAAGAAGTGAAACTTCTTTATGGCCTTATTTTTCGAAAAATGATCTACATGCAACTTTCTAGAAATTGGTTAAATAAAGTTAAATTAGATAAAGTTTAAACAAAAGGATTTTATTATCATAGACATGAATACAAAAAAGTTAAATTAGATAAAGTTTAAACAAAAGGATTTTATTATCATAGACGTGAATACAAAAAAGATGGCGCGTAACGGAAAAATGTGACGCGTAACCGAAAAATGTGACGGTAAATTTTTTTCCAACGCCGATAAAGAAGTTTCACTTCAAAATATAAATTTTAAATTGTTTGAATCATGAATCACAATACACACAGAGAAATCATTTCATATTCTAATAAATTTAAATATTGCATAATAACGAAATGGTGATAATATTTTATGTTTCAGTTTTATTACAATATAAAGTTTTATGTTAGTAATAAAGACAGTCATTCGTGGTTATATATTTCATTTAATTGTGATTTTTGATGCAGAAAATAATATGATTAGAAATGTTGATTTTATATTTTCAAATCATTCATCATTCAGGCTTCACCACAAATCCACCGAGTTTCGTAATAAGCAAACAAAATTTAATATTTGTCTCGAAAATTTAACTTAAAACCATAAATCATGCTTACTTAATTAAACTGGATGAGACATTTCTGGAAGGCTGAAAAATGGAGAAGTTACACTTGACTATGCCGACATTAAAACGGGACGGGCTAGAGGAGAAATTAATTTGGCAGGCTTTGTAAATAATGTTTATAAAATCTTTTTTTTTTTTTTGTGGAAACGTTACATTTCGCTGTTACAAAAACTTAACTAAATAAAAATGGTGGCATTGTTATTTCTTCTTTGAAAGTTGAACTGTTTTAAGGCTTTGTAATGGACAAATGACATAACGGAAGTTCGTATACTACCTACTATATTTTTAATTTATTACTTAGATGGTTGGACGAGCTCACGGCCGATTTGGTGTTAAGTGGTTACCGGAGCCCATAGAGATTTACAACGTAAATTCTGCAAGGTGGGTTGCCTTGAGGCGACAGTTCTAAGGTCTCTGTTGTATCAGACGACGGCTGCTCTTCAAACCGAAATGCATTACTACTTCGCAGCAGAACAGGCAGGGTAGTGGTACCAACCCGTGCGGGCTTTCAAAACGCGCCACCACCAGTAATTAAATATAGCCTATAAAATCTTGGAGTCGTCGGGGTCTGCGGTATAAGATGATTACACTCTTATCTAGCGATGCGAATGTTCCGTTGTTCAAATCCCTCAGGCAAGTACCAACTTTTCTAACAAAATAATTACCTAAAATGTTTACGATTGACTTCTATGGTGAAGTAATAACATCAGGTAATAAACGTGAAACCCACAAAAATTATAATTTGCGTAATTACTGTGTGTGGCGCTTGTTAAAAGCCCGCACGGGTAGGTACCACCACCCTGCCTATTTCTGCCGTGAAGTAGTAATGCGTTTCCGTTTCAAAGGCGGAGTAGCCGTTGTATTAAAAAACGGAAACTTGAAACTCAAGATGAGAAGCGGAAATTCATGTTGTGATTTAAAAAATCAATTGAGCTGTGAGCTTGCTCACGTATCTATGAAAAAAAAATCAATAAGTTTTATCTTGAACTTAATTTCTCTACTCGGACCAATGTCACGATATCCTGTCTAATTACGTAACTCTCAAAAATATCTGCTAATATCACATTCTCTGTGAGATCCGCGAAAGCTACCTCTTAACATTGTTTCTTGCTGTTTCTTTACTTCTATCAAGAAATATAACCTTTAAGAGAAAAGATAGGGTTTTGTGAAACAGTTTAGAAAGCTGCAACTTTTCAAAAGTAACGAATTTATTAATGAAAAACTAAAAACAAGCGATACAAGTATATTGTGTGGAATAAACTATATTCTCTGATTCCATCGTCAAGGGAGAAAACAGGGAAATACGCTTGTATGGTACAAAAATAGTCCAAGCAGCCTCTTAGCTAGTTAACACCAAATAACGCCTTACAATTAACGTAAAACCTGATTGTCCTAATTCGAAGGAACGGGCCTAAAAGCCAGACCATCGTAACCTATGTTTATGGTTCCTTTTTTTATTGCTTCGATGGGTGGACGAGCTCACGGCCCACCTGATGTTAAGTGGTTACCGGGGCCCATAGACATCTACAACGTACATGCCGCCACCCACCTTGAGATACGAGTTCTAAGGTCTCAGTATAGTTACAACGGCTGCCCCAGCCTTCAAACCGAAACGCATTAGGTACTGCTTCATAGGCACAAATAGGCAGGCATACAGGCATAAAACGCGAAAGACAAGAGGAATTTGTGTTACAAAATATCGTGCTTCAACTACAGCCTAAAATACTAAATTTCTATATCCCCCAGACAACAGTAAATCTGAGCGCCCGTTACATAGCAATAAAGATATCTCTACTTCAACACTTTGTGTAGACAATCCTGTAAGGAGTTTTAGTTTGTTTCGAGTGGAACTAATAAAAAAATATTAGTCTATCATAACGTGTATCTATGGCCGATATTGTAGTCGGATCGAATGTTTCAGTAAGAAATGGAAAAGGAAGATTTTCTTTATGGGCTCGTGAATTATATCTGAATTATATGTTATCTTCTCTGTATTATGCCACTAGCGACCCGCCCTCGCTTCGCTTCGGAAACATTAAAACACACATGAAACCAAAAAAATAATATAAAAAAAAATAATAAAAAAAAGTAGCCTATGTTCATCAGGGACAATGTCGGCTTCTAATGGAAAAAGAATTTTTCAAATTGGTCCAGTAGTTTCGGAGCCTATTCGAAACAAACAAACAAACAAATCTTTCCTCTTTATAATATTAGTATAAATTAAGGTCTCCCAGACATGAATTAGAGAAGCTCATAATTACGGGTCGCATAGAGGGCGAGCGGGCTGTGGGCAGAACACCAGCCAGATGGTCAGATCTAGCAAGAGAAGCACTCGGTGGTAGACTGTACCATGCAGTCCATGCCACCCATGATCGGGCACATTGGAAGTACGTCGAATGTGGTCGCGATCCTCAGTAGTGAGGGAACTATATAGAAGAAGAAATTATGCCATCTATGCGAATTTGACCTTTATGAAAATCATTAGCATTGCTCAATGCTGTAGGAAAATCCGTCGACAGTCAAACACAAATCAGAAGATTCTGTTTTCTAGATTACCTAACTAATTTAAATTGCATCGTTTTTTATTGCTTAGATGGGTGGATGAGCTTACAGCCCACCTGATATTAAGTGGTTACTGGAGCCCATAGATATCTACAACCTTGAGATATAAGTTCTAAGGTCTCAGTATAGTTACAACGGCTGTCCACCCTTCAAACCGAAACGCATTACTGCTTCAAGACAGAAATAGGCGGCGTTTTCAATTGTGTGGACATAATGTTATGATAGCCTTATTATATATGAGGACGACATTGTGTGAAAAAAGAAACAACTGAGTTTGATGTTTCAAATGAATATCATTATTTGATTTGTTAATTTAGAACAATCTAACCAAAGTATTGTAACACCAAATTCTTTTCGAAAGAAAATATATTGAAAAATGTAAATGAGATACATCTAATATATGTCGGCGCAAATATGACTATTTACCTACTGATCATCAACTAATTACTCTGTGATAAGAAATTGATGTTAAACAGTCCCTTTTATTGTAATTTCAATACTTTAAAATCTTGTAAACACGCTCACGTGTTTAATACTTGTAAACACGCTGACGTGTACGAAGTCCTATAAATACGGCCGTGCTGTCTAGCGTTTAGTCATTCGTGTCCGAGCCGTAGCACAGTACGGATCTCTCTGAATGTTGTCACGCTTCTCGTGAAATATACGCAGTTATTGCGAAGTTCTGGTGAAGTTTTGTTTCGAAAGCCCAAACATGAGTCATCGTCGAGAATTTAATAACCGTGACGTCAGCAGTACTGACGTCACACTTTTTAAAGACATTTCGTCGAGAATCGTTTCTCCTCCGTCATATATAAAATTCTCGTGTCACAGTTTTCGTTGCCATACTCCTCCGAAACGGCTTGACCGAATTTGATGAAATTTTTTGTGCTTATACGGTATCTATGAGAATCGGCCAACATCTATTTTTCATCCCCCTAAATGTTAGGGGTAGTCCACCCCTAAATTTTTTTTTTTAATTTTTAGACATAATTTTTAATTTCTATTTTTTTATGATACAACATACAAAAATACATACAACCCTAAATTTTCACCCCTCTACGATCAACCCTTATTTTTTATTTGCTAATTATAAACTTAATTTTTTTTGGCAAATTTTTTATTTTGTTTTGTCATGACTTAAAATAAAAAAAATCATATTACTCTCAATTTTCACTCTTATACGATCAACCCCTATTTTTCCATCCCGATTAATATTTTTTTATTCTATGCACTGATCCGCAATAAGGTTGCAAGATGGCAATCAAATATTATAATTGTTGTATGATAAATTCTTATTCAGAGTTTATAATTTCAAGTTCCTTTATTTAATGTTTTTTAAATTGAATTTGATCTCCCGTCCTCGCCGGTCGACTACTGATCAACTATCAATCGATCAGCTATCCCCGCCAGGTGTCGCCAGGATGAAGACGAAGCCGGTCTCCTGTCTTACTTACTCACTATACATCATAGATTATACACTTAATATATTTGAGAGCTATACAATACTATACATTTTTCAGCTATGTTTTTTTGGTTTTATTTGTGTATCAATAGTATGTTCAGTAGGTCTGAGAATCGGCTACTATCTATTTTTCATACCCCTAAGTGAAAAGGGTTGTCCACCCCAAACATTTATTTTTTATTTTAATTTTTTGGATATATTTTTTTTGTTTATAATGAGGTATTATGTGGTTAAATGAGGTTTTTTTTTCTACAGTAGAATTTTCCTAGAAATCTTATTTAAGGCAACACAACGTTTGCCGGGTCAGCTAGTATGTATATAAATTATTAATAGCATCTACTTGATTGCTATTAGTAATAGGCTTACTGTTTTCTTTTCAGCGTTCCGTATTTTAATTTTTCTGTCAACTTTGTAGTGACTCATGGAAAAGTGAATATCGTTACAATCTCAACTTTAAGTAATTTATCCACAAGCTTTATATAAAAAGCTAGACTGAATTTCTTCTTTCATAAGTAGACGAGAGTTCACAATCCTTTTGGTGTTACCTAAAAGCACTTTTTGGGGGTTCTGGCTACCATCTTATACTACATATAAATAAAATTGAAGTGTCTGTTTGTAACGTTGAAATAAACGCTTTTTACTACGCCATAAATACTGTTACAATTAAAAATAAACAAAATATTACATTTGAATTTGGAATCTGTCATTTTTATATGATTGCTCATTGAGTCTTCTCATTTTGGCGCCAATACATTGTACAATATTTTGCGGTATTAAAATGGAGTGGGGTGATAAAGAGAACCTAATCGCTGTGATTGCATTACACAAAGTAGGTAAGGAGCCAAATGCAATTTTTAAAACTCTCCATACGCTTGGTATTAGTAAAATGGTTGTGTACCGGGCTATTAATAGGTGCAATGAGACCTCCTCTGTTTGTGACAGAAAAAGATCTGGCCGTCCACGTAGTGTTCGGACAAAAAAGGTGGTCAAAGTAGTAAGGGAAAGAATTCGAAGAAATCCTGTCCGAAAGCAAAATATTTTATCTCGGGAGATGAAGATAGCATAGCATGTCGCGTATTTTAAAAGATGACTTAGGACTTGTAGCCTATAAGAGACGTACTGGTAATTTCTTAACTGATAATTTAAAAGAGAATAGGATGATAAAATCGAAACAACTACTAAAGCGGTACGCAAAGCGAGGTCATAGAAAAATTTTGTTTACGGATGAGAATTTTTTTACAATTGAGTGACATTTTAACAAACAGAATGACCGTATTTATGCTCAAAGCTTTTGACGAGATTTTCACTGATAGATAGCTGATGATCTAAAGAGTAACTTAAGCTACTTTTTTTAGAATAGCTTCGCCCCGCGGCGTCACCCACGGTACTAAAATAACCGCAGGTAACATCGCGGGACTCTGCTATTAATAATAAAATGTAATGTTCCCGAAGCGAAGTGCCGCTAGGGTCGAAGTCGACCGAAGGGTCGCTAGTAAAATATAAAATCGGAGTTTCCATTGTCAAGAAGCTATATAGTAATGTCACTATACAAGCCCTGATGTCGATCCGATGTCAGAGTCGCTAGTGCAGTATGTATGTTAGTAACGTCCATTCCACCTGGCTGAGCCTGAACTCGTCCACCTATCCTGGTTAAGTTGGAAAAGTCATTGGAGTAGCAGGAAACCATCGATCAGAAAACATATTTTCTTTAAGCCTCGTGATTACTACGCAGAGTAGTAGTACCAATCAGTGCAGTGCCCAACACGCTCTATCACGGTAAATATGTTTTTTATTGTGTTTTTTTACTATCACGATTACCTGATCTTATCACGATTATCTATTAAGACTAGTTGGCCCAGCAAACGTTGTTTTGCCATATAAATTATTTCTAGGAAAGATAAATAACCTAGATACCGACTGCAGCGCCATCTGCTGGGCTGATTTGTAAATCTAAACCAGTCTCGAATCCACCTGAAGGTATACAGAAAATTCCTTTAAATTCAGTCCAGCCATTTAGGAGGAGTTCAGTGACAAACACACGCACATAAGAAAATTCTATATATTAATACGTGAAGCAAAAACTTTGTATCCCTTTTTACGTAAATTGCGCGGACAGAGGAGTATGAAAGGGGATGGCCCATTTTAGGCCCAAAGCGGACAATAGATTATAGAAAAAATACTTAGTGCATTAATTTTGTCATTAATAAATATGCATTTACTTTCTTGCAAATAAGCGCCACTACAGTTTACAATAAGTAGTTTAAAAAAAGTAACTCTATTGAAAAAACAAGGATTTTTATTTTTGCGGGAAAAATATTGCCAGCTTCAAAATCTTTTACATATAAAGTAAATATTTTGAGTATATAAATAAAACATATAAATAAATCATTTTAAGTATTATCATTAATCAATCGATTTTAATGAATTTTATGCACATAAAATAACATCGAAGACATACCCATTGGACTTTAACTTGTAACTATACTTGAGACCTTAGAACTTATATCTCAAGGTGGGTGGCGCATTTACGTTGTAGATGTATGTGGGCTCGAGTAACCACTTAGCAACACCAAGGTGGCTGTGAGCTCGTCCACCCATCTAAGCAATAAAAAAAACTTTACTAGTATTGTTATTTAAATATGTACAAATAAAACAAAAACATAAAAAACAATGTATACTCGTAAAAAAAAATTAATATATAAATCAATTATCGGTTATTTAAAAAAGTAATCGATATATGAATTTCATGTAATTATGGTTCTTTATACTGACAACACTGAATTTAATCTGACTGACTGACACTTCGCTTGCTGCTTGTGGTGTTGTGCTTGCGTACAAAATGGATGTGTTTTGATTTTTCTTCGATTTATTTTACTTTTATCAATAACGTTTCATACTACGACTAAAAAACATTGTGTGAATTGTGGTTTTACCCTGACCGAGATTTAAAACCGTGTATATGCTCTCCTTTGCTATTTTTAGATGATACTAATTGTGTATGAAGATGAAGAAAATATAGATATTTAAAGAATTAAGTGTGTTTTTATACCCTATTGGATAAAAATACATTAGGAACATCTTTAACATTAAGAAAAGAAAAGTTCTTGAAGTATCTCACAATCCGACACTTATTTATATAGAAAATTAACCTCAAAACGAGTTTTTATTTTTATTATATTTTTTATAATAGTGGCGTCAATTTCAATATATTTTTTAGATATCCAATACATTTAAGAATTTGAATCAGTACATTTTTATAGTAATATTTGATGTCCATCTTGGGCCTAGCACACTATGGAGAGTGGGCAATCCCCTTTTGCACACTTATAGAGAATATAGAGAAGAAGTGCACAATGCTAATATTTTTTTAAAATAATGCATAAAAGATACATTAAATCAAAAAAGAAAACATTACACACACTACATACCATGTATTTGACGCACACACACATGCATACTATTTATTGTCAAACTCTTATTCTTGACGTTTGTGGTCAAATTGAGAATAGATTAAAGTCTTAGTTTGTCTTTATTAATATTTTTTTATAGAGTAGCCTTGCCGAAAATTGTGATTATATAAGTATAAAATACAATCATAATAGTGTACAAACTTACAATTCCAGTTAATTATAGTCGAATTTCGACTACTGTGGGACCTCTAGTATATTTAAAGATAAAACAACACTTTTTGAGGTTAATCTAGAAAATACCTACAAGTTCCGAGCAACAATATTCAAGGTTTATTGAGATACGCGCTCGTCGGTACTATACTGCGAATTAAAAGAAAGCAGTATCGAAAGATGAGTATCTATGAGAGTAATTTGTCATTAAGAATATTCCTTTTGTAGGCCTTTAACATCTTTGGCCTCCGAGTCACACATATCCCGTGCGCCGCCTGGGTGACCTTCGTAGGTGATCTTCGTAGGAGGTTCAGCTCCTAACTAAAAAAAAAACAGCTACACCATTATCATGTAAAATCCTCTGGGCTTCTTTGTTGTATGTAAAGGTTTCTTTGACAAAAATCTGGACTGAGACACAAAACTGATAATTAAAAATTAGCATTTCTGTGAAAATAATCTAGGTGCAAATTCTTATTGCTCATTGAACATAGTCGTGATGGAAGCTAATCAAATAAAAAAATCTTCGCGTAGTTTCTCAAATTTAATACCAAGTTTTTCAACATTTATTTTCATTTCTCCATTCCCACTCCGTCAAAGGTTGGGATTATTGCTTACGACCCAGTAATTTACTTATGGTTCGAAAATTTCCAAAGATTACGCACTCTTTGCCACCTTCTGCCTTAGACGTTAGAGTTCATTTTGGTTCGTAAATAAATATATTTATTGGAGCGTGGGAATTTGATGTAATGTCGTCGGAATTACTTCGTCTGTCAGCTCTCCGCGTGTTGGTCAAATAAGGTCACCTATTTTTTATGAATTACGTATTTCGGAATTATATTATCACTTATCATATATTTTATGTACATCACTGTATATTAGTTTTATAAGCCCACATCTAGTAGCTTAGGTGTAGCATCTGAGGTTCATGACAAATTCATTGGATGGGTCTCGTTAAAAATTGATACCTTTTTTTTTTATTACCTTTGCAGGCAGACGAGCATACGGCCCACCTGATGGTGAGTGGTTACCGTCGCTCATTGTCGTCAGCAATGCCAGGGGCAGAGCCAAGCCGCTGCCTACCTTCTTTCTTTAATTAATTTCTTATTTAATTTTAATAAATGACTGAAGTAGGTACACATACCTAACAGTATTACTAATATTGTGTGCATTTTAGTTAAATAAATGTATTCTAAAATTGAGTTTAAATAAACTCAAACTCAAACTCAAATCATAAGAAAAATCTTATGAATCCATTTTACTGGTGGTAGGACCTTTTGTGAGTCCGCGCGGGTAGGTACCACCACCCTGCCTATTTCTGCCGTGAAGCAGTAATGCGTTTCGGTTTAAGGGCGGGACAGCCGTTGTAACTATACTTGAGACCTTAGAACTTATATCTCAAGGTGGGTGGCGCATTTACGTTGTGGATGTCTATGAGCTCCAGTTACTACTTAACACCAGGTGGGCTGTGAGATCGTCCACCCATCTAAGCAATAAAAATTTTTTTAGGTCTAATCATTTATTTTAATTTGTATATGATTTTTAGTTATAATAATAACTTTAACTGATTTTAAGTATTATTATTTTGAATATTTTTTGAAAATACTGCGTCACAGCAGCAGATGAGCGACCTATTAAAATGCAACCGATATACCATAAGCAATGTACGCAAGATAAATCATACTTTATTGCACACAATTAACATTGAAAATCAGTCAACAGGCATGACATGCAACAGGTATAATTTGTACAATAGACGGTCTTATCGCAAAAACCCATATCTTCCAAACAACCGTTTTCATTTAGGTCCTTAATAGCATACTTTTTTTTTATTGGTTAGATAGGTAGACGAGCTCACAGCCCACCTGGTGTTAAGTACTTACATATGAGTACTTACATATGACGTATTTATTTGCGATAAAGTACGAGACCAGATACACTGTAACTACTGCTGCAACATTCCCTAAATTCATCCATTAGTCTTCATGACTATTTCAAAGAGGCAACTGGCTAATTCGAATAAAAAAGACTGCGATTCGATTGGTTATGAATTACCCTATATCATGTTCGATCGACGCTAATATAGATTCTACATCAAACGAAATTTGAGAAATGTCTGTTGTATATGAGCCCTAAAGAAACTAAGAAATGGTTATCAAATTTCTAATCAATCGAATCGAATTGTGAAAACGACTCTACGAGTCGTAACATGTTTCTGTTCGATTCTTTAAAGTATATTCCGTTGCTACGACATCAGCAGGTAATCGATACTCTAAGCTTAATTAGATCTCAAAACGATTCGTACAGAGTATCTGATGGCAGACGGAGAATTCCGAAATCAGGATCACTTTATTCTAAATAAATTTAAAGGTAAAGATTTGTAAAAATATTATAATAACATTATTTCTTGGTTTTGAACCGACAGAATATCACTACATAGTATAAAACAAAGTCGCTTTCTCTGTCCTTATATCTGTCCCTATGTATGCTTAAATCTTTAAAGTTACGCAACGGATTTCGATGCGATTTTTTTAATAGATAGAGTGATTGAAGAGGAAGGTTTATATGTACAATAACATCCATTAAATAGTGGAGAAATTAATAATAAATCACAGTTTCCGAAGCGAAGCGAGGGCGGGTCGTTATTAAGAATAATTTCTTAAACACTAGCAACTCGTGTTTTAAGATTAGAACACAATAATTATTATTATATGTAATAATAAAATAATAATTATATGTATATATTTTCTATAATAATGTATTGTCTATGGTACACCGCAACATACCTGCTATATTTTTATATTTTACAGAATTTCTGTAAATTAAACGGTTGTCTGGAAGAGATCGCTTTTAGCGATAAGACCGCCTATTGTACATACGTGCTTTTTGACTGTTTTTTTTTTTAATGTAAATTGTGTTGGTGTGCAATAAAGTGTATTCTCTGTCTCTCTCTCTAATAACTATAAGCATCCAATAAAGAAAGTACGTGTTTAATTTTTCTAATTTTTAAAGTATAAATATGTTTTGCGTTCACGCAAACTGTAAAGTGTTCGAAATGGTAAAATGAAACTAATAAATGGGACATGAAACCGTAAAAAAAGTTTTAATTGTGTCAACGACTCTCGTCAACAGAACAAAATCCTATTACGGTTACTTTTACGTACATCACGTACCGTTTACGGCGCCATCAAGTTTGTATAAGGTTTGTATAACCTAATGAGCTTTTCACTGCAGAAGTAAATACACAGAAAATTTGAGCACCCATTCGCGCGGTCTCTAATGTTATTATTAACTAGCTGTACGTCCGCTTCGCTGGGCATCTAAAATTAATTAACATTATTATTTCTCACCCCCACAAAGATTCTTATCATTAACGCCTCCGCAACTCATATAAATATTAGCCTATCCATTAAGTACATGTATTTTCTATATGGAGACCAAGTTTCAAGTCAATCGGATGCATGGTTCAGTCGTTAGAACGGAACATCCGTACATACCACTGTAGATTTATATATTAGTATAAATAAGTTACAAATTATCTCAATGTCGAATTGTCCATTGAGCGCTTGATTATGAATTAACACTATTGTGTATCTAATGAAAGTATTTACAAATATTTACGTACAGAAAAGTTGTTATTACATAAAATTAATATGGAAGAACAATGAAATTGAATATGAATAAAAAAAATGTAATATCTATTACTGAATTGGTTGCTACTTGTTTATTTAGGGCACCTAATTGAAATTATGAAAAACAATTAGCAACAAGCCTCGTTGAGGAAACAAAAATATATTATTAATTTTAGATATAGATATTTAGTATAGATATAGACGAACTATACACGTATCATTACGATGAAATCAAATTGTTTCTGTCAGAATTTTCCATAAATTGCTAAACAAAATTCGCGCTCATTAATTTTCCAACTGCGTAAACATCGTGGATAACATTTGTAATTTTCTCCATACGCAAACCGTTATCTTTTTTAATAAAATTTGTCTCTCGTAATGTCTGAATCGGAATCGTAATACAATAAAATTTGATTGGATTATGTTATGTTGATTTGAATATTTTATGTTGCGATATTAAACCATATTTTTGTTTTTGTGAATACAATAAAGTTTCAGAATTACGTTGATGCTCGAACATTGATTAAGGCGCTCAATTTTTATGAAAATGTGTTTTTATTTTTATTTCGATAATTTATTATTGCGTATTTGAAGGAAAATCGGTAATATATCATTATTTAAGTGAATCCCTATTTTAAGCAAAAGCTTTCAAACTATCAGATACATATTAACTATATAGTTAGGCTTACACCACGTAAAAGAAAAGGTATTCGTGTAAATAGAATGAATATTGATTTTAGCTGTGAACTTGAAAAGTAATTTAAAACATTAAAATTGCAAAATTACTTTTATACATACAGACATAAGCTGCAGAATTTTCCGCAACATTAAATCTAAGGCTTAAAATCATCTCAAACAAAACGAGGTGAATCTGTTTATTCAAGACTCCGGTATTCCGGAAAGTGGATTATAATTTGTAAGTCTATGAATAAATGAATAAAATAATATGGAAAAAATGTTCCGTATTGAGGTCCCTTCGGCATTCAGATAGATATGGAAGTGACACGATGGAGTTAATAATGTAAGATTGTATTTATGTATGCCACAACAAAATATTGTAAATAAAAACAATGGCTTTCGGCTTACTTACTTTAGGGATATATTCGAAAACTAAGAGGTAAAAATACAGTGACATGTCCATATCCTCCTTGGATATTAGGCATAAGTCATAGACATTGACAATGTTCGTGAGCGCTGTGAACACTTGCCATCAGTTGGGCAGTATGATCTGCCTACAAGGGCAACGAAAATGAAGAAAAAAAAGATGTGTGGTGTCGTGGGACACCGGATAGGAAGAAAATAATTATTCGGGTATACATTTTTTATTGATAAAAATAAAACAAAACTACTTACAAAGTTATCAACTTTATTATTATTCACAATGATTTATAAAAAATATATAATAAAAATATGCTATTTTTTGTACGTTATTACAAAGTTAAGTCGCACACTGTGTGCATTACTAATTTGTACTTTATTACAAAGTTAAGCCGTACACTGTGCATTACTAATAAAAATCTTACGTTACGGACGTTTTTTCCCGGTTAGGGTAACCCTCCACATCGCCCCATAAGGAACTTCGTTCCAAAAAATATCAATAATTTCGTCAAGTATGTAATTTTTTTTTTCATTATAAATATAAAAATAATGTTATCAGATCAAAGCCAACCACAACAAATCAACTTATACTTTCTAAGCCTCAAACGAAGTCAAAGAACAACAAAATTTAATCATAATGTGTTTAATCATTAATTAATATTCGATATTCGATAGCAATAATGTATCAAAACAACTTCGTGTAAACAATATACAGGGCGCACAAAGCCACTGTAGTTCCCGCTACGAAGGCCAAATTCCACAGAGTTTCACTCAAACACAGTTCGCCTCCGTAAATTTTACATCTGAAACAATACAAGGCGATCGATCAATATTACATTAATTATGGTGTTGGCTTTTGTTAATCTACCTTCTATTTAAACGGACTTCTATTGGGACTGGATCAATTGAGGTCTAACTTGTGCACGTGCAGGCGATATTTACAGAGTCCCGTTTGGGGTTTAGGTGGGTAGAATTCTTAGTTAATTGCGACTCAGAATATCGGTTTATTAAGTGCATTGATTATTGAACTAATAAGCAGAACTTTAGCTTCTAATTTAAAAAGTGTTCGTTGGGGAACGAACGTGTATAATTACATACGGTTTAAGATACAAGGAACTCCATGAAATGTAGATAAAAATAAGGCAATTAATTAAATCTTCCTTTGTACTGCTTAACATTCGAATAAATTCTGTTTATGAGTGTGGTTTGTTATTTGTTGTTCGTATTCACGGGATATTTTACTCCGAACTTAAAAAAAAGGCAAACACACCATTTCCACAATATCTATAATGTGTACAATGTTATAGTATAAACTAAAAAGAGTAAACAACGCTAGGAACTACAAGATACAAATTAAAACTAAAATATTACGTTTTACAATCAACTTAAATCGACGCGCGCGAATCTTGTAGCATGACGTCACCGGACACCTGCGCATTCGGGAACTCCGATCGCATCCGATGACGCCCGAGTGTGACCGAATGTTGCACGCCACATGATTAATGTTATATTGTGTTTAAAGAAAGCCGATCATATGGCACATCTGATGGTAAGTGAACATCGTTGCATCAAGGTCGGTGGCCAATACTGAAGGCTGTCGTTGTATTTGCCGTCGTACAAGCGTGTACAAAACGTTGTCTACTCTATCACATTATGTTTACAGTCTGGTAGCCGAGCCAGCTGGAGCCAATCGCTTTGACCAGGTCATCGGTCCACCGACGAGGTGATCACCAGATGGATGCGAAAGGCAAGTGACCGAAGAGAATGGGATGCATTCGAACAGACCTACATTCAGCATTGGGCTGACATGGGTTGAAGAAGAGAGCCGAGTAAACCGTTCGTTCATTTTTATATTGACTAGGGCTATTGTCAGTATCAAAAGTACGCGGCTTTGTTTAAATATAACCGTCCAACGTATCGTTAAAGTTTGATAAACAGTAGCAACGTTACGCTCGACCCTGCAATTTAAAACAATCAAACGCCACAGAAAGATAACAATGTCACACCTCAAACCAAAGTATCCCATGGAAACAAAGGTAACAGCAGCGATGCAAACAGCCCCTTTAATGACGGCCTCGATCAAACCTCTTATAACAGCTTCTAATATATTGTGAATTAAATTAACAAGCTTCTTAATTACAGCTATAAACGCCTCCATTAAACAAGCCCGACTTCATTCCGTTGTAAATCTGAAATTCAATCGAATATTATGTTGTAAAGTCTTTTATCTCTACAAATGTTTCACTTTACGAAATATCGGGTAATATTTTGTACATTGTGAAATTATAATATTTTTCGTTCGTGTTTTAATTGAAATTTTGTAAATATTTGGGAATAAATTTTAACTAGGTATCATCTTTGTGCTTAGTGCGAGTTTTGTAACGTTCTCGATATCGTAAAAGTTAACTAAAATTTGTGTGCAGTTGGAACAGCGCCCCTAGCAACAAACGTAGGCAAAAGTTGCAACTCCATACAAATTTGAGTTAACTTTTACGCTATCGAGAACGTTAAAAACTCGCAATAAGCAAACTGAAAAGAAAAGAGTGTATATTACAAAAGTAGTCATAGCCCTAAATCGAATAGCACGATAACTGCAAGGATAAATAATTATTTCAAACTAGCTGATCCGGCAGACTTCGTAGTGCCTCAATCGATAAATAAAAGACCTAAACTTTTGTATAAAATAATCTTAAAACAAACAAAAGGAATCCGTCCGACGGGGGACACATCAAAGGAAAAACAAAATTGTTTATTTTTATTCAATTCTGAGCGTTTTCATATTTATCTACCTTTTAAACCTTCTCTGGACTTCCACAAATAATTAAAGACCTAGATTAGCCAAATCGTTTTCCAGTCGTTTTCGAGTTTTAGCGAGACTAACGAACAGCAATTCATATATATATTCTTAGAGAATTTGTCACTACCCGGCCCCTCTACTCAGTGACGTCAGGCGGTGGGGCGAGAGTCACGTCATCGCGCCAGGTGCCTATAAATAGCAACGCCTTTGCTCGAAACATTCATCATTCCGATAGAGGCACCCGTCACGTGCGGACGTGCTCATCGTCCACTCGATCGCCCGGTCTTTGTTCGCCCGGCTTTTGTTAGCCCGGCCATTGTTCGCGCGGCCTGTGTTTGTGGTACATCTGTCGACTAAGTGCTCTTTCTGGAAGTTTTTATTTGTTTTGTTTCCTTTTGTTGTTTCTGTGTTCGTGGTACATCTGCCGACAAAGTGGTTTCCTGCAAGTATTTATTTGTTTTGTTTCTTTTCGTAATTTCTGTTTTGTTGTGCTTTTTCTTTGTCCTATAGTAATCGCGCCGCATTGCCACCTGTGTTCAATAGAACCGCTCAGGTCCGAGAAGTTGGGGCCTCGCCGCAAGGCGAGTGTTTTCAAGACCCGGGGCCGCCCCACCTGGGTACTCAGCGATCATGGACGCTGTATTCGCGGAATTCCTCCGACTTCGCCACCCACAGCTCGCCTCGGAGTTTCTGGCCTTCAAGGCCAATCACACTGCGAGCCCTCTCGAGGACTCCGCCGCGCTCGCTGCTCCTGCGTCGCCTGTACCTGCGTGCAGAGCTTCTGCATTGAGCACCGCAGCCTCTGTCGTGCCTGCCGCTCCCGTGTCGCCTATACTGGCGAGAAAAGCTGCTGCGTCGTCCGCCGTGACCATCGTTTCAGCTGAGCGATCATCCGCGGCCTCCGTCGCGCCCTCTAAAACACCTACACTTGCTCGTAGGTCGCCTGCACCCGCCTCCTCGTGCTCCGACTCTGACTCGGACATGGAGGTCGACCTCGCCCCCGCCGCATCGACGGATGGATTCACCCTGGTACAGAAGGGTAAGAAGCGTGCCGCGGAGTCTCGAGCTCCCGCGGCCGCTAAAATTAGCAAAGCCGTGAACGCGTCGCGCCCCCGCCCTCAGACTCCCGTTGCGCCCCCAGCCCGTGCCACTCCGTCGCCGCGTCCGGTGGCACAAAATAAAACCCAGACCCCTCCCCCGGTTATCCTTCAGGAGAAGGCAGCTTGGGATCGAGTTTGCCTGGCCCTTAAGGCCAAAAATATAAATTTCACGAATGCCCGTAACCTCGCGAACGGCATTCAAATTAAGGTTCAAACACCCGACGACCATAGGGCCCTCTCTTCTTACCTCCGTAAGGAGCGTATAAGTTTCCATACGTATACGCTCCAGGAGGAGCGCGAACTCCGCGTTGTAATACGCGGAATCCCTAAAGAGTTAGATGTAGAGCTCGTAAAAGCCGACCTGTTAGAACAAGGCCTACCAGTGAATTCTGTGCACCGTATGCACACCGGTCGCGGTAGGGAGCCATATAATATGGTTCTAGTCGCTCTCCAGCCTACCCCCGAGGGTAAGAAAATCTTTAACACACAGACCGTCTGTAGGCTCTCTGGTATCGCTGTCGAAGCCCCCCATAAAAAAGGCACTCCTAGCCAGTGCCATAACTGTCAATTGTACGGGCACTCTTCCCGTAACTGTCACGCGCGCCCCCGATGTGTTAAGTGTTTGGGCGATCACGCCACGGCCCTCTGCGCTCGCGACCAAAAAACCGCGACGGAACCGCCTAGCTGCGTCCTGTGTCGAACACAGGGTCACCCCGCGAATTACCGTGGTTGCCCCCGAGCCCCTAAAATAAATCGCCGCGTCGCCCGCCAAAACCGCCTCCGAGCTTCCGGCCCAGACATCAAAGCCTCGGCACCCTCTGCGTCGCAGGCTAAGCCAGCGTTCGTTCCGGCGGCGGTGCCCAGTGTCTCGGCCTGGGCAAAACCGCTGCCGTACACGAACACGGCTACAACTCCCTCCTCCGCGATTCGTCCCGCCCCCGCGACTCGTCCCTCTCCCGCGACTTGCCCTCCGACCGCGTCCGACAATCTCGCTTTAGCGATCGACTTCTTTCAGTCGATCAACTTTGAGCGCGTTAACGCTTTGGGCGACGCCATTCGCGCTGCCTCCACTGCACAACACTTTATCGCCGTTGTGCAGGAATACGCTGACGTATACGCGTCGTTAAATACGTACGTCCTCCCCTCACTCCGCCGGTAATCAATGGCGTATATTAGTAGAATAAAGCCCTTATCCGTAACGATAGGATTTTTTAACGCTTACGGTCTCGCAAATCAACGTGATCAGGTTTCTGACTTTTTGCGTGACCACCAAATTGATTTCTTTTTAGTGCAGGAGACCCTACTTAAGCCCGCGCGCCGTGACCCTAAAATCGCGAACTATAACATGGTCAGGAACGACAGGCTCTCTGCCCGTGGTGGTGGTACCGTCATTTACTATAGAAGAGCCCTGCATTGCGTCCCGCTCGATCCTCCCGCGCTCGCTAATATCGAAGCATCAGTGTGCCGAATCTCACTGACGGGACACGCGCCGATCGTTATCGCGTCCGTTTATCTTCCACCGGATAAAATCGTTCTAAGCAGTGATATCGAGGCGCTGCTCGGTATGGGGAGCTCTGTCATTCTGGCGGGCGACCTAAATTGTAAACACATCAGGTGGAACTCACACACCACAACCCCGAATGGCAGGCGGCTTGACGCGTTAGTCGATGATCTCGCCTTCGATATCGTCGCTCCGCTAACCCCGACTCACTACCCGCTAAATATCGCGCATCGCCCGGATATACTCGACATAGCGTTATTAAAAAACGTAACTCTGCGCTTACACTCGATCGAAGTAGTTTCAGAGTTAGATTCAGACCACCGTCCCGTCGTTATGAAGCTCGGTCGCGCTCCCGATTCCGTTCCCGTCACGAGGACTGTGGTGGATTGGCACACGCTGGGCATCAGCCTGGCTGAATCTGATCCACCATCGCTCCCGTTTAACCCGGACTCTATCCCGTCTCCTCAGGATACCGCTGAAGCCATAGACATCTTAACGTCACACATCACCTCGACATTAGATAGGTCATCGAAACAAGTTGTAGCGGAGGACTTCCTTCACCGCTTCAAATTGTCCGACGATATTAGGGAACTTCTTAGAGCTAAGAACGCCTCGATACGCGCCTACGACAGGTATCCTACCGCGGAAAATCGTATTCGAATGCGTGCCCTACAACGCGACGTAAAGTCTCGCATCGCCGAAGTCCGAGATGCCAGATGGTCTGATTTCTTAGAAGGACTCGCGCCCTCCCAAAGGTCTTACTACCGCTTAGCTCGTACTCTCAAATCGGATACGGTAGTAACTATGCCCCCCCTCGTAGGCCCCTCAGGCCGACTCGCGGCGTTCGATGATGACGAAAAAGCAGAGCTGCTGGCCGATACATTGCAAACCCAGTGCACGCCCAGCACTCAATCCGTGGACCCTGTTCATGTAGAATTAGTAGACAGTGAGGTAGAACGCAGAGCCTCCTTGCCACCCTCTGATGCGTTACCACCCGTCACCCCGATGGAAGTTAAAGACTTGATCAAAGACCTACGTCCTCGCAAGGCTCCCGGTTCCGACGGTATATCCAACCGCGTTATTAAACTTCTACCCGTCCAACTCATCGTGATGTTGGCATCTATTTTCAATGCCGCTATGGCGAACTGTATCTTTCCCGCGGTGTGGAAAGAAGCGGACGTTATCGGCATACATAAACCCGGTAAACCAAAAAATGATCCGACGAGCTACCGCCCGATTAGCCTCCTCATGTCTCTAGGCAAACTGTATGAGCGTCTGCTCTACAAACGCCTCAGAGACTTCGTCTCATCCAAGGGCATTCTTATCGATGAACAATTCGGATTCCGTACAAATCACTCATGCGTTCAACAGGTGCACCGCCTCACGGAGCACATTCTTGTGGGGCTTAATCGACCAAAACCGTTATACACGGGAGCTCTCTTCTTCGACGTCGCAAAAGCGTTCGACAAAGTCTGGCACAATGGTTTGATTTTCAAACTATTCAACATGGGCGTGCCGGATAGTCTCGTGCTCATCATACGGGACTTCTTGTCGAACCGCTCTTTTCGATATCGAGTCGAGGGAACCCGCTCCTCCCCACGACCTCTCACAGCTGGAGTCCCGCAAGGCTCTGTCCTCTCACCCCTCCTATTTAGCTTATTCGTCAACGATATTCCCCGGTCGCCGCCGACCCATTTAGCTTTATTCGCCGACGACACGACTGTTTACTATTCTAGTAGAAATAAGTCCCTAATCGCGAAGAAGCTTCAGAGCGCAGCCCTAGCCCTAGGACAGTGGTTCCGAAAATGGCGCATAGACATCAACCCAGCGAAAAGTACTGCGGTGCTATTTCAGAGGGGAAGCTCCACACGGATTTCCTCCCGGATTAGGAGGAGGAATCTCACACCCCCGATTACTCTCTTTAGACAACCCATACCCTGGGCCAGGAAGGTCAAGTACCTGGGCGTTACCCTGGATGCATCGATGACATTCCGCCCGCATATAAAATCAGTCCGTGACCGTGCCGCGTTTATTCTCGGTAGACTCTACCCCATGATCTGTAAGCGGAGTAAAATGTCCCTTCGGAACAAGGTGACACTTTACAAAACTTGCATAAGGCCCGTCATGACTTACGCGAGTGTGGTGTTCGCTCACGCGGCCCGCACACACATAGACACCCTCCAATCCCTACAATCCCGCTTTTGCAGGTTAGCTGTCGGGGCTCCGTGGTTCGTGAGGAACGTTGACCTACACGACGACCTGGGCCTCGAATCAATTCGGAAATACATGAAGTCAGCGTCGGAACGATACTTCGATAAGGCTATGCGTCATGATAATCGCCTTATCGTAGCCGCCGCTGACTACTCCCCGAATCCTGATCATGCAGGAGCCAGTCACCGTCGACGCCCTAGACACGTCCTTACGGATCCATCAGATCGAATAACCTTTGCATTAGATGCCTTCAGCTCTAATACTAGGGGCAGGCTTAGGGACCCCGGTAACCGTACTCGTCGAACTCGACAAAGAGGTCGACGTGCAACCTAACCCATGCATCAGCCCGCTGAGTTTCTCGCCGGATCTTCTCAGCGGGTCGCGATTCCGATCCGGTAGTAGATTCATTCGCGAAACAATTGCTCTTGAGTTGTTAGGTCTCCTTCGGAGGCGCTCGGGCAGTTGTTAGCAAATCCCACCCCTCTTGGCTGAGCCTTTGCTCGCCCACCTGGTGAAACTGGAAAGGCCTTCGGGCCACCAGTAAACTTTCAATCATAAAAAAAAAAAAAAAAAAAAAAAAAAAAACATTCATTCGATCGGCGGCGTTCGTGAGAGAAGGTAGTCGTGGACATGGTGTGCGTGAGTCATTGTTTTAAGTCTCTGTAAACGTGTCCCAACTGTAATTTTTTTTAAATGGTTCTTCTTCTGATTTTTAATAATATATATATAGATTAAGAGTAATCCCTTTATTAAAATAATTTATTCCTGAAATCCGTTTCTCCTGCTGTAGGTCGTGGTGTGCGACGGACAAAAAGGATATAACATTGTGAAATGTCGTAATTCAGTCGATTAAGTCGAGAAGTCAATAGATTTTCTCACTTACCGGTTCTAGTGCAAATTCACGGATCGGTATACCATCATACTATTTTTTTTTGCGAATCATCCTTGCGTTCTTATCTGGGCGGTGTGATAGTAATATTACAACACTATAAAGAGCCCCATATCGTGTTTCAGAATTATCTTTATATCTGTGGGCTCTAGTAACCCTTCGACGACTGGGGAATCATGAGGCGCTATCGCTGCAAGAAAACTCGCCAAAACGACAATAAAGATTAACAATAAACACAAAATCATTTAATCACTACACAAACAGGAATTCTCTGTACACAATAATGAAACAATGATGTTTGTAGGTAACTATCATATCCTTGCAATTGTCGTGAGTATATTAAACGCATAATATATTTATATATTAATACGTGAAGCAAAAACTTTGTGTGCCTTTTTACGAAAATTGCGCGGACGGAGGAGTATGAAATTTTCCACACATAAAGAGATTATAGAGAAGAAGTGCACAATGCTAATTTTTTTTTTAATAATGTATAATATATACATAAATCAATAAAGAAAACGTTACACACACTACATACCATGTATTTGACCCACACACGCATGCATACTATTTATTGTCAAACTTTTGTTCTCGACGTCTGTTGTCAAATTGAGAATAAATTAAATATTGTTTGTCTTTGTTAATATTTTTTATAGTATAGTCTTGGCGAAATATGTAATTATAAAAGTATAAAATACAATCATAATAGTGTACAAACTTACAATTCCAATTAATTATAGTCGAATTTCGACTACTGCGGGACCTCTAATATTTATAATAATGAAACAGTACGTGTTTATTCAATTACGTCCTACATTTATAAAGGTTCCATTGTAATATCCTTTGAGGTGAATCATAGAAAATACATTAGAAGTGAAGTAAATGTATTCACTATTTGATACTGTAAGGACGATAATTCAAATTTTAGGTTGATTGACTAACGTCAAATTTGAGCTTAAGAAAAGCGATAAGATTATTTAAAAAGTTTATAATGGAACAGCTAGTAACACTCTATAGTTGATTGGATGTCTCATTTACTTACTGAAAGAATACGGTGTACATTTTATATACTTTTTACGTGTCACGTTTTCGAAGTGTATTATTGTGGTTGTCTCACGTATGAATGTTTTGGGGCAAAACGACAGGATGTCTGCACTTATCCATGCTAGGTTACATGCTAACTTGACTCAAATTTAGGTGTTGTAACACGGCCTAATACCTATAATATGGCCAACGATCGCAGTACGCTGTTATAATATTCTTAGTAAGTTGCTGTTTCTGGTGAATCTCTTAGTCGTCTCTTATGATAACCACGAGTAGAGATGGAGTGACGCTTCTAGACCTTTCAAATATTTCTTTTGTATATCGATGACACACACAAGAATTTCAACTTTTTAAATATACATATTTTAAACGTAAAACAGAAACCGTGCAACCTTGTAAAAGATCAGGGCTTTATATAATTCCTACGAATAAATTGTATATTTTAGTGAGTAACGACAAGAAGGTATGTGATTGAGAAAAATAATCAGTTAACAATTATCAATAAATCATAATAATATTATAATTGAACAATTAACCGGAAAATTTGAAGACCCACCTAGCTTTATGAAATTACATAATTCACAAAATTTATGACTGTTTTATCCGATTAAATGCATTTATCATTCAATTAATTCGGATTGAAACGGTGGATTGGATTGCACGGAATTTTAGAAAACATTTAATGTCTAAGTTTTCTAAAATATGTAGATTGTTGAAATGATTTCACGTTAAAGAAAGTAGCCCTTTATCAGTTAAACCCTTTTAGAGTTGTCATAATCAAAATTTCGTCCGTTGCTAATACAGGTGCTATTTGACAATTTTACCACTTTCTCCTCATTTTTTGTTATATATAGCTTTAAATATTAAAGGAATTTAACCAAATCGGTCTATTGTTATACAAAAATAAAAACCCATAAAATATCATAAAAATTTAAGTTACGAGATCACAACAAAAAGTAGTATATTCTGTAAGAGACAATCTTATGAAGTTTTTTTTTTTTAAATGGAGATATTATAAATGGGCCACAAACCTGTCCAGCTTCACCGGGACGGAGAGTGAGCAGAGGCTTAGTTAGAAGCTAGGGTTTGCCCTCGGCTTCTCAAATGCTCCAAAGGAGGAAGGAGACCTCTTAATCAAAGAACAGCTGCTTCGCCAGTGAATCTACTACTCCCAGATTGCTACTTTACCTTCCCAGCCCAAGATCGTGGTTCACTTTAAATACAAAATAAGTAATGCTGTACAAAAAAGTTTTACTATATTATTAATAAGGCCCGTTAAAGTTTGTGTACAACAATACATTAAATCACAAGTTTTTGAAGTTATTCAATAATTATTCAAAGAAACCACTTCGAAGCTTTATAATAGTTAAAGAAAATTAGTTTCAATTTGAATACTAACATTTCAAATGTGTTTCTACACTTTTCAAACGTTGGTTTCCTAATACCTTGCGGTAATAATTTTGTTGGGTAACTTCGAAATTTAAAGGGTATTTGTGATTCATGACTGGTTTCTTTGTATCTTGGTTTCATGAACTTAATTTCATGCGTCACTTCACTTTTCTAAATAAAACATTGAACCTTATTAAAACTAACCTATTGCTTATTAAAGCTAAAGCTTTTACGTGTTAGTAAGTCGATGTCACGGTATCGGAGCTCAAATAATGCATTTTTTTTTTGAATACACATTGACAAAATTAAGTAAGAAAAATTATAAATTTATATGTGCGGTGTGCTCTAGCGTAAATATTTATTTATTACTGGTAGTAGGACCTCTTGTGAGTCCGCACGGGTAGGTACCACCACCCTGCCTATTTCTGCCCTGAAGCAGCAATGCGTTTCGGTTTGGAAGGGTCGGGCAGCCGTTGTAACTAAGCTGAGACTTTAGAACTTATATCTCAAGGTGGGTGGCGGTATTGACGTTGTAGATGTCTTTAGGCTACGATAACCACTTAACACCAGGTGAGCCGTGAGCTCGTCCACCCACCTAAGCAATAAAAAAAATAAAAACTTTACCGCGTGTCTTAAATTGGGTGGAACGCTTTTACATTATCATGTTCGAGGGCTATGTAATGCATATGTACAAAGTAGTTAAGTGGTGTTAACAAAGTTAAAATTTTCCACCGAGCGGGTGAAATTGCTTAGTAGAACAAACGATGGTCTTGTTGTGTTTCAGAACTTCTATATATGGACAATTATCTTGAAATTCTGGCATCTGTCAAATATTTTGAATTCTATGATGCCTGTATGATGTTTAAGATGTTAAGATGTGTACCCAAACAGAATAATCAATTGTAATGCCTGAAGTCAGCAGTGAGCTTGTAACCTGTACGATAGCTCAGTTTTATTTAAAAATTGAAGCCCTTAAATCGAATATAAGCCATACTCGTATAATAATCGCAGTACCAGAAATGGTAATAATTAAAAATCTCGAAACTAAATCCTGAAATAAATTACTCTGAATAAAATAGCAGGATAGCTGTTATTCCATTTAAATTGCCATTTCGAAGTAAAGTAAATGCGGACAGAAAACTTCCGTTTATACCCAGATTATTCCTACATGCAATTTAACAGTTCCACTAACGACAAAATCTATCGTAAAAACATTATATTCGACGATAAAAGATAAAAAACAAGCAAAAATGCTCCCAGAAAATCGGCCAGTTTCAACACAAAAGGATTAAGAGAGAAGCGTTATTGATGACAGTCTTCAGATATTGATGGCCCTTTAATGGTTCACAAATCGACGTGGGGAGGACTTGATACACGGAACGCTTTAAGTAATATTATCCTCAAATAAATATAAGAAAGTTGAGTTAACTGTTCTATTTTTAGTAGTCCATAAAACCTTTTGCAAAATACTACACGATTACCAATCGGTATATATATCGGTATATATTTTTTTTGTAATTAACTCAAAACGTTTCATCTCCATTCGTGAACACAAAAAATGTAATTTTGTTATTTATGAAGCGTTTTGTTTTTGTAGGAAAAATACTGCTTCATCCTTTACATTTTAAGCCAAACAGAATTTTTTGGGTCAAAAAAATGTATCGTTATCTCGAGATTTGGTGGTTTATTAGTCTAGAGATTTGTTTTAACTATACGAGTTTCGTAGATGTTCTTATAAGTTCACACTTGTCTTTGCATGCGACATTATGTTCTCTGTTGAAATCGCGCTTTAATCTAATGCCGGCCACTCACATGCGCGCAAATATTCGTACATTGTATGAATGTTTGCGCGCATGTAAAGGGCCGTCAAACATACATTCGCAAACTTAGCGGCTGTGCAAATGGGTTCGGTACTCAATTTGCGAACCCGTTTGCGCTTCCTCCTACACTTGTTTACGAATGTCTCACGAATTTCTCCTCCTTTTTAATTCGTCAATAGAACATTGAAGAGAAAAAGAGTTTTGAATTCTTTCCCAGACATCATTAACAGCCATGCTGTTTTATGGGATTTCTTTTGATGAAGATACGCTACACAGTAGACGTCACTATCTATGAAAATAGCGAAACGTCCGTTGCCTTCGCAATCCGGGGCGCAACTGGTCACACGAATGTGTGGAAGACTACGCGAAGGATCGCGGTTCGCGCGCTTTGATGTTTGTTAAAAAGCCGACACAGCTTGGAAAACCACGAATGCAGCGAAAACTTTGCATAATCATTTGCAAATGTCGTCCTACACTTGCGGGTTTGCGTATTCGTGCGAATGTGAGTGACCGGTATAACCCTCAATTTTTCAATTCTTACATTAAACAGTTTAAATATTCACACCCCATTGTTATTACCTCACACACGTACTTGATTTTTGGAAGGCGTCCAATTTTACAAGAAAGCTGGGTTTACATTATGCAAATTGCGTTTCAAAGCGGCGGAGCATGTGTTTTCAGAGTATCCAATCGAAAAGGTGTTATAAGTTTTTCATTTCATCTAAATACATGA
Organism: Bombyx mori; assembly: GCF_030269925.1. Classification (NCBI taxonomy): domain Eukaryota; kingdom Metazoa; phylum Arthropoda; class Insecta; order Lepidoptera; family Bombycidae; genus Bombyx; species Bombyx mori. Next base: position 10,743,184 of record NC_085124.1, on the reverse strand, counting down.
TTTTACTGCAAATTACTTTTCTTTTAAGCTTCAATATTAGTTTTTATTTACGTGATTATTTATACTTTCACTAAAAAAAGTTGTCTCTATGGAAATTCATATAATTTGTATCCTAAACGAATCCGTGAAATATATTTAGATGATTTATTAGTTTCACGCGCAACTATTAATTTATGCGGGTACATATTTTAAAATTGTTCTTCTGACGTCAAGTCGAGTAGTGCTATATATTTCTAGATTTCTAAAGAGTTTATTTTTCGGGTAATCGGAAGTATTCCTCCATTACAGCCTTAATTTACGTCTAAATTACTGGTTGTAGTGTGGGTTGAACCGAAGCAACCACGTGATCAAATGTGAAAAGTGGGATAGGTTTTAAGCCGTCGTGGCCTAAGGGATAAGATGTCCGGTGCATTCGTGTTGAGCAATGCACCGGTGTTCGAATCTCAGGCGAGTACAATTTTTTCTAATGAAATACGTACTCGATACGGACGAGGTCACAGCTCACCTGGTGTTAAGTAGTTACTGGAGCCCATGGACACCTACAACGTAAATGCGCCACCCACCTTGTGATATAAGTTCTAAGGTCTCAGTATAGTTACAACGGCTGCCCCTCCCTTCAAACCGAAACGCATTATTGCTTCACGGCAGAAATAGGCAGGGCGGTGGTACCTACCCGTGCGGACTCACAAACTCACAAGAGGTCCTACCACCAGTAATTACGCAAATTATAATTTTGCGGGTTTGATTTTTATTACACGATGTTAATTCCTTTACCGTGGAAGTCAGTCGTGAACATTTGTTGAGTACGTATTTCATTAGAAAAATTGGTACCCGCCTGCGGAATTCGAACATCGGTTCGATTCTCTTAGGAAACTACAAGCAAAGCAGAAATTAGTGACGAATCCACACACATATAATTTAAAAACAAAATTATTTTAGCAAGGTTAAAGTTCACACATGACTTCAAGTTAACGGTCGAGTCGTAAATAATTCATGAAAAGGGAAAACGGTTAACGATGTTAATTGCTTTATTATACGCGACCGAAGTGAAAATCTCAAGAATTCCACGGGTTTCCGAAGCCCGCCCATCGACTGTACAAGTACATTTAACTGATTTACAGAGAATTTTGTCATCTGTGGATGTAATGGAAATATATTTTCTTAATATTGCCAACTCATGTTTTTTTTATTTATGTAAGCAAACAAACTCGGCTTATTAGGTGTAATTATCTATGCTAGGCATTTTTTTTAGCGATTTTGTGACCTGATAACTAAGACCTTTAGGTCAAGTCTTATTTTAATTTTAATGATACGTAAATTTTTTACATGAAAATGATATTATAAAATGAAATAAAGTTGATTAATATGAAACATAGCATGAAATGAAATGAAAACGAATTAAAATGAAATGAGACGAGATGATGTGGGATGAAGTTTAATCTCAGTAAAATGGTGGTCATTTACTAAGACTTTTTCAGTGGGCTTTTTGGAAAATCCCGAGAAGTTACGTTCAGCGGCTTTGTTTCATTTTCCCACATTTGTGTACTTTCACAGATACTAAACAGTTAATAAACTACCGTTATTACACATTTAAACCTGAAGGAACACTAATTAGACAAAATAAAACAAATCACACAACTTCACTCCTCGCGTTCCCGCCAAAAAGTCCTGCTCGGCATTTAAAATGGAGAGTCGATAGTGATACACATAATATTTAAGAGGCAAGGATGGCGTTAGACGTTACAATAAATATGACACATTCCTTGCGAAATGAAATCAAAAAATCAATTTCTTAGAATTACTACTAACAGATATTTGTTTCGAACTATATATAAATCGGGCCGGAAGTGTATCAGTAATGAAGACAGCAATGAAGGTGTAATCTTTTGACACTTTTAGTTTAAGCTATAGCGCATTGCGCAACATGAAATGCGAATCAAATGGGTGTTTCTACCGACATTTTAGATTTTGAATTTGTCAAGATGAATTAACATATCTCTTTATAATTTAGTATTGCATTTGTTGACTAAAGAAATGATACAATTAAAAGAAAGATATTCCCAAAGCTAATCCGTATTTCCACACAAAACTTTCAAGTTGATTTATCATTGATATTAGGTATAGACATACTTGTAGGGCAAAGAGAATGTATTAGTCCCAGCCAGATAGTAAGAATCCGACTGTACCTTACCTTTTATCCTAAACTCCAATTTGTTTGAGGTGTCACAGAGTTGCCTTCTCGGAAAGGGTTTTCTTCCAGGAAATATTCGCAATTTATAGTTTCAGTTCCGCAGATTTCCGATTTACTACGATAGTATCGCATGTGATCGAAATTCTATCAGATTCAGTGGAAATATCCTGTGCGGATCTTTATTGTTAAATACCTACTCAATTCTTTTTGTCTATCCTAAATGAATTCAAATTCTAAAGAATGGCTTCCACGAGCAAATAATAGAATGGTACAAATAAAATATAAAAAAATGAAAAAAGTATCTACAGATACAGCTACGCTTATCGCTTACGCTTCGGTAGGCAGCGGCTTGGCTCTGCTCCTGGCATTGCTGAAGTCCATGGGCGACGGTAACCACTTACCATCAGGTGGGCCGTACGCTCGTCTGCCTACAAAGGCAAGAAAAAAAAAAAAAAAACGCTACAGATACGCTACAGCGTCAAAGTCGAAAATTTCTTTGTATTATGTTACAAATATTATTAGTTAGCTGTCCGAGATCAAATTCTTGGCAAAGTCGAATCGAAAGTGGGTCGAGGACATCAGGCGTCACATCCTTTGGGCCTTAATGATTTCAAAAAATTACTTGCTGTGCTTTAGAAAAAGAAATGTTTTCAAAGTGACAACAAATGGCTATGGGTGGCCAGGCGTGGGATGGATGTAATGTGCTCTGCGTCAACCCTGTCCCGCCGTTTCAATAGCCCCGATTGGGCTCCGGCCCGGTCCGAGGTAGGGCGCCGGTTGTGAGCGGCAGGAGTTTTTAGTGAGGTTCAACTCCCACATACCCCACCTGCCGCGCGGGTGGGGATCCGGCTATTTTCTCCTGTGGAAAAAAAAAAAAGGGTGGCCAGGCGCACCATTAAAAAATAAGTGTATCTCATTCAATCAGCGATAGATGCTGCCACAGAGATAACAAAATTAATAAATTCTTGTATTAATAATGCTAAAATAAAATTCTGTAAAAATATTGTGCAAAATCTTCTGAAGCCTCTCGCACTTAAAATCTCAGGTAAAGAATCTTAACTTTATTACAAGTGTCAAAAGAATTAAACAAAGCTTTTGATTGATGAAACGAGTCCGAAAAACTCTTGCTCCCAATACAAGGTCAGTCACCTAAATTTGGGACGATCAAGAAAAAAGGAATGTTCCTTTTTTATGTTTAGAGTCATTTAAAACAGAACAGACATTGTAAAGTATCACCTTTTATGAAAAAAATATTTTTTATTGATCCAAATATAAGTATTATAAATTAATTTAATCAACTGCCCAATAAATGCTTATCTTGATAATTGAGCTTAAAGTCAGTAGGAAAATATAGATACACAAGTAATGTGGAGTAAGAGGGGATTGATATAATTAATACGAAAAAAAGAAAGTCATAGATTTTTCCAGAATAAATAGATACTTGACTTTCCTGCCCTGGGGTATTGTTTGTCGAAAGTGGAAGAAAATTCGCGTCGAGCTCTCTCTTTGAAAGGTCACATTTCAATGCGCTACTTGCGGGCCCACTGACCTATGCTTTTGGCTAACGCTTGGAGTTTCTTTGCAATGAAGGACTTATTCCTACTTGAAATACAGCCGTGTCATCAGTGAAGGGAGCTAACTGAATCGACAGCGACCGTGGAACATCATTTATATACAGACCGCAAAGGAATGGAGCGAAATCGAACCTTTGCAGGACTGCGGCTAGCATCGGACAATCACTTTATTAGTTTAGATTGAAGCTTTAAGCAGTTAATATTGGTACATCAAAAAAGGATTCTATCATAGTACCAGGAACGCATAAAGTCTGGATTCCTCCAGTATTTTACGAATACGTTACAATACTCGTATAACGTTATAATATTGCAATATAAGTCAATACTAATTTAAAAATCTACAGTGGTTTTTACGGATGTTCCGTTATAACTACTGAACCATGCATCCGATTGTTTTGAAACTTAGTATCCATGTACTTAATGGATAGGCTAATATTTATATGAGTTTTGGACTCCCTAATAATAATGACAATAAGTAATAATGTTAATTTTAAATACCCAGCGAAGCGGGCGAGTACGGCTAGTTACGTATAAATTCTTATTGGAGATCTCGCGGAGAGACGCAGTCAAAGTTACCGCCAAAATATGAAGTGAAAAATGTATTGACGTCAGTCGTTGAACAAATAAAAGTATTTTATCCGCAAGTTAAACATGTTTGATATCGGCTACATAATTGTGCTTCGCCATCACCTCCGACTAAGCGAATAGTCAAGCGGTGAAGAAACTGATGCACAGTACTGATGGCTGTTGACTGCACAATCTTTTTTCTCGCAGTCAAGTTAAAACCGAACGATGGACGCGTAAATCCGCACAGATCTTTTTTTTTTTTTGGCTTATATATATATTATATATTTATTGGATTTGTAGGCAGACAAGCATAAGGCCCACATGATGGTTACTGACTGGTAAGTGGTTACGGTTACTCATGGAGGTTAGCAATGCCAGGGGCAGAGCCAAGCCGCTGCCTACCATTGAGTAATTTCCGCAAGCCTCCATTTGTGCAAATATGTATTGTGAAAGAAAAATGAAACTTAGAACTCTTGTCTCAAGGTGAGCGACGACATTAACGTTGTTGATTGATAGTTCTTTGTTTAATTATTCATTTATATAAATTACTATTATTTGTTAAATATTTACAGTTTCAGAACTACCATGTTCAGAAAAACATTGCTTAAGGAGTAAATGAGTGGCTGTTTATACTTTAATAGAAACAAACCACCGGGAAACTCATCTGGAAGAAACTTTTAGCGCCATTGTGAATTTTTCTCGAAGACAGAATGAATCATTTCTTATCATGCGATTTTTCAGTTCGTCTCGCCCTAAAAGATACACGGTAGTTAAATTTTCGACAGATTATTAATTTACTTCCAATCCGGCTGGTCACCGTGGAAGATCAAGACCAAAACCCTCTAAAGAAAACATCTCAAACTCCTTCAATAATAAGAAATGGAACACTAACACAAGAAATACTTAACTCAACTAAAAAGAAGAAAGATCAGCTCTACATATTAACTTACAACGTCAGAACTTTATCTACTTACGAACGCTTAATCGAACTTAGCGAAGCTCTCACTAAAATCAAATACGACATAATTGGAATGTGTGAAATAAGGAGGACGGGCACCAGGATAGAAGAATATAATAATTTCATACTATGCCACACAGGACACACACCTGGCAAACGTGGAGTCGGTTTCATAATAAATAAAACCCGTAAGAACTGGATTGAAAGTTTCATGGGAATAAACGATAGAGTAGCATTATTAAACTTAAACATACAAGGATTGTCCATGTCAATTATACAGATATACGCTCCAACTGAAACGGCATGTGAAGAAGAGATTAACAACTTCTACACAAATGTCAATAGAGCCGTAGACCAAGCCTACAAGAACTATATAATAATGGGCGACTTTAACGCAAAAATAGGTCAACCAAGAAAAGATGAACATCTAATAATGAAACCAAACGGATATGGTGAAAGAAACCAGAGAGGTCAGAGGCTAATTGATTTCGCCCTCGAACACAAACTCTCCATCTTAAATACTTTCTTTCATAAAAAACCAAACCAAAGATGGACCTGGCGATCACCGAACGATAAATACAAAAATGAAATAGATTACGTATTGTCAAATCAACCAAACATCTTCCAAAACATAGAAGTTTTAAATCTGAACTACCCGTCAGACCACAGGGCAATCAGAGCAACAATGTCTATCACAAAGCAGACGAAAAAACGCACAGCCTATAAAAGCAATCGATATTCATCACTAAAAACTGAACAAGAAATATTATCTTTTAAACAAAACATTTCATCACAATTACAGGATTTATATAAAGCCCAAGAAAAAACATCAGTACAGGCTTTATATAACACACTAACCAAGGCCATAACCCAGAGCTTACAGGACGCCCGAATTTCCAACGAAATATCAAAAGGTAACCATAAAGTTTTAAAGGAGTATACACTGGAACTTATCAAGAGAAGACAAGAGTTACAACATACTAAGATAAAAACTCGAGACACAAAAAATGAACTATCAGCTCTATACAAACTAATAAGTAAACATATTAAACAGGACTACAAATGCTACAGATTGAAGACTATTGAAAAACATCTGGAAAAAGCAGGAAGCTCAAAAAAGGCCCTTAAAGAACTAAGAATAAATAAATCTTGGATAGACAGCTTAAACTGTAAGGACAAAACCGTAAATAATCGAAAAGAAATCATAGATGTAGCAACACATTTCTATAAAACACTATATAAAGCACAAGGAAACGAGTGTACCAGCCATAGCTATGCAAATGATATTAACTCTACAAACAAAAGCGGAGACATAGCACCAATAACTGAAAAAGAAGTAACACAAGAAATAAAAAAGCTAAAGCTAGAGAAGAGCCCAGGACCAGATGGCATTACAAATGAAGCTATAAAGGTTGCTTGGCCGCTACTGACTCTCCCATTATTACACTTATTTAACCTTATACAGGGTGGCCCATAAGTCCTTTGATATGAAAAAAAATTTATTAAAATAAAACTAATTACATTATGAATTAAATTTTTATTTACATAAAAAGCTTAAAAAACGGGAATTATTTTTTGAAAATAACATCTCCTAAATGTAATCCGTTGCGATCACGGCACTCTTGCAAACGACGTCTAAAATTGTCGATGACTGCGCGGCACGTCACTGCTGAAATGCTTGTCATTTCTCTGCGGATGTTTTCTTTAAGGGCCTCAATTGACCGCGGGTTTGTGTCGTATACTTTAGCCTTAAGGTAGCCCCACAAAAAAAAATCCATCGGGGTCAGATCTGGACTACGTGGAGGCCAGGAAATGTCTCCTCTCTTAGAAATAACTTTGCCAGGAAAAAGTTGACGGATAACGGGCATAGCAGTGTTAGAGGTGTGAGAAGTGGCCCCATCCTGTTGAAACTACGTCCTGGCATTAAAGCCTGAAAAGTTTTGCAATTCTGGTATGAAAAACTCTTCGATCATAGCCACATATCGCTCCGACGTAACAGTAACTGCGCGCCCTCTGCCATCCTCAAAGAAGTAAGGCCTTAGGATACCATGGGCTGACATAGCGGCCCAAACAGTCACTTTCGGACTATGTAAGGGCTTCTGATGCTTAAGTTTTGGATTGATGGGGCTCCAATAGCAGCAATTTTGTTTACTAACATGCCCGTTAAGATGGAAATGAGCCTCGTCAGAGAACATTATGTTATTGAAGGAAGTAAACCGATTCAACATTTCATTCGCATAATTTTGTCTTTGAATACCGTCAGTTTCCTTTAATTCTTGAACCAACTGAATTTTGTAAGGGTGCATATGTAAATCTTTCTTCAAAATCCGTTGTAACGATGTCCTGGATACGTTTAATGCTCTGGCGGGCTTACAAGTTGACTGTGTCGGATTTTCGCGAATAGACTGTGTCACTGTGTCTATGTTTTGTTCCGTACGTGACGTCCTTGGGCGACCCAACCGCGGTTTATCTAACGTCGAACCGGTCTCCTCGAACTTAGCAACCCAGTTCTTAATCGTTTGAAGAGTTGGAGTGTCGTCAAAGTTGTGTAAACCTTTGTGTTCTCGAAATTTACGCCGCGCAACGGTTGCCGAATTGTCGTTTTTATAAAACTCGCGCACACAAAACGCACGATCCGCTCCGGTAAAACGCTCCATCGCGACTAAATTCCCAGAAACCGAAGCTACTCCCCCCGCTTCCCCTGCACCGCTCACGCGCGCCCTGTTCGTTTTATTCAAATTTTACTTTTCAAAGGACTTATGGGCCACCCTGTATTAAAAACTGCTGAAATACCATCGCAGTGGGCAGAATCGGAAATAATTTTAATTTACAAAAAAGGTGACTCAAAAGATATCACAAATTACAGGCCTATAAGCTTACTCTCATGTATCTACAAACTGTTTTCCTCCATAATTAACAAAAGAATAAGTGTCACAATAGAAGCAAACCAACCAATAGAACAAGCAGGTTTTCGCAAGAGTTTTTCAACAATCGACCACATACATACTCTAGAACAAATAATGGAAAAATATCAAGAGAAGCAAAGAACGTTATACATTGCATATATTGATTATAAAAAAGCTTTTGATACCGTGTCACATTCAAGTATCTGGACCGCCCTGCAAGCTCAAAAAGTTGAACAAAAGTATATAGATATAATAAGTAACATTTACAAAAGTAGTACAGCAAAAATAAAACTAGAATCCACTGGTCCTACGTTCTCCATCGGAAGAGGCGTGAAACAAGGCGACCCGCTATCTCCAAAGTTATTTATATCCCTCCTAGAGTCAATAATAAAAAGACTCAACTGGGAAAAGACAGGATTGAACATCAATGGCAAGTATTTATCTCACCTATGCTTCGCAGATGACTTAGTTTTGCTGTCAGAATCTAGCACACAATTACAAAACATGATCGATTCACTAAACACAGCTAGTAAGCAGGTAGGACTGGAAATGAATCTTTCTAAAACAATGGTTATGACAAATAGTTTACAGAGAAGAATATCAGTGGACAACGAAACTCTGAAATATACAGAGAATTACATCTACCTTGGAAAACAAATTGGCTTGAACAGAAAACAAAATGACCTAGAAATAGAACGAAGAGTACAAAATACTTGGAACAAGTATTGGTCCTTAAAAGAGATATTCAAAAGTAACATGCCGACAAATATCAAAACAAAAGTCATGATGCAATGCCTCCTACCTTGTCTAACCTATGCATGTCAAACTTGGAAATTTACATGTAAATTAAAAAGCAAAATTACTAGCTGCCAACGCGGAATAGAACGAAGTATGCTCAATATAAAAAAGATGCAAAAAATTCGTCACACAAAAATTAGAGAAGCCACCAAAGCGACAGATGCTCTAATCTACGCTAAGAAACTAAAATGGAAGTGGGCTGGGCACGTGGCGAGGCTAAAGGATGAGAGATGGACCAACAGGGTAACAACGTGGAAGGGTCCAATAGGCAAACGCCGGAAAGGCAGACCCCACATGAGATGGTCAGACGAACTGATAAAAATAGCTGGTACCCGCTGGCCACAAATAGCCTAAGATAAAGATACATGGTATTCTTTAGAGGAGGCCTTCACCTTCATTTGAGGAGGGTTCATGTAAACAAACTTTTATATTTTAGACACTATAAACTTTTTTTTTTAAAAAGCACTATCTATATTTATATTTTTTTAAACGAGGGGATTGAGGGAAGAGGGATGAGAGGAGGAAGGAGAAAGGGGCAAACAAGTGTAAACAGCATCACTATTATTTTTTCTTCTTTCCTTTTTTTTCTTTTTTCTTTTCTTCTTTATAATTTCTTCTTCATACTTGAAACGTGTATGTAACCTATTATTTGCATGAAATAAAAGGCTTATTATTATTTATTTATATTTATTTAAAATCTTATTAATTACATAATATTTTTTAAAAAAGATATTAAAAATACAATTTTTAAAAAACACTATATAAAAATAGATTGCCGCTGATGGCGGTGTCTACGACACAAGCCACCAGTGGTTAGGACTCCAGAGTGAGAAACCTCCTCACAATGCGTGCAGTATCGAGGATAACTGCTTTCTGTATTAGGCCCTTAACCCAGCTGGATAACGAAAGTTTCTTAAGATGTTGATCGAAACTTTTCGCTATCAAGCCGTGTACCGATACAACTATTGGAACAATGATGGTTGAATCAACATGCCACATGGCGGTAGTCTCGTGGGCCAGGTCTAAATATTTTATTAATTTGTCCTTTTCTGCCTTCACGAGGTTCTCGTTATGAGGAATGGTGACATCAACCAACACTGCTCGACGCGCAGATCGATCTATTATCACAATATCAGGTTTATTGGCAACAATATACCTATCCGTGATAATAGATCGGTCCCAGTAGAGCGTAACATGACCATTATCAAGAACTGGTTGAGGTTGGTATTGGTAATAAGGTACAGCAGAATCAAGAAAACCATATTTCAGAGCAAGTTGTTGATGGATAATCCTAGCCACTTGGTTATGTCTATGCAAGTACTCGCCGTTAGCAAACCGAGAACAGCCAGAAACAATATGTCTAATAGACTCTCCCGGACGGTGGCATGCCCGACAAATGTCGACCGTCCCATCCTTTAGTATATATTTCCGGTAGTTGTTCGTCATGATAACTTCGTCCATAATTGCAAAGATAAAACCTTCAGTTTCCCCAAAGAGGTTACTGAATCGTAACCAGGCCACGGAAGCTAATTGGTCTACATCAGGCCCTGTGAGAGCCCGGTAGAACCTACCGTGTAACTCCTTGCTCCTCCATACAGTTATGCGATCTGAAATACTCTCTACCTTCAGCCTCTTCCAATTCCCGTTAGCTAAGGATAGCGGAGTTAGCCCCTTATCGACTGCAACGACATCCCGATACATATTCACGTTCATCTTAAGGAAATATTCCCTAAGGTTGTATATCTCTCGGTTATGTAGATCCTTGGCATTCAAAATACCACGACCCCCACATTTCCGAGGAATATACAACCTCATTATAGACGAACGTGGATGATGCATTCTGTATGCCGTTAACAATCGTCTGACTTTTCTGTCCAGTACGTCCAGCTCTGATTGCGTCCACCTTAGTATGCCAAAGGAATATGTTAACATAGGCATGACCCAACCATTAAACGCTCGGATTTTGTTTCCGCCTGATAAATGGCTTTTTAAGACCTTTATAAGACGACCAAAAAACCGATCTCTAAACGATTGTTTCATATCTGCGTCAACAATATTCAGCACTTCAAACATACCAAGGTACTTGTAAGTTTCCGATTCACAAAGAGACTTGAGGACCACACTATGGTTAAGTAGTAAGCAATCTGAGCTTACAACTTTACCTCTCTGTACATCTATGAACGCACATTTATCAACACCAAATTCCATCCCAATGGCTTTACTAAAATTGTCGGTTATTTTAAGTAAACTCATTAAGTCTGGTTTTTTGGAAGCAAATAATTTGAGATCATCCATGAACAAGAGATGTGATATAGCCTCAGCTCCTCTGCGAAGTCGGATTATTATTATTATTATTAATTTACTGTCAAGAAAAATATTGTTTTTCACGTAAAAAAAAAATAGGTCCGTGGACTCCCGTAATGGATAAACGGTATTAGGTCGAAGTTATATTTCATTCAAGATTGATCGAGTCATACGATTGACTGAATTCCGTCCTATAATGCTTCTGTCTAGTGAAACTGACCTTTTTCGTAGGAAAAAAATGGTTTCGTAGATGTAGTCTATAGAATGTGTGTCCGTATTAATACAGTTTCTCGTAAATCGAGAAAATTCTAAGTTGAATGAACTGGATAACAAATTTAACGGAAATTTATCTGTAATCCAGCTCCTAGACCTAATTTCACTGTGTATGTTTACACCACACATTTGCCACATACCTTCACGAGTAATACGATCACCTACAGTTCAAAATATGGAGCGATAAATTATTACAAACTATTTTAAGTTTTAACCTTAAAAAAATGCAATAGGAATAGGCAAGGATAAATCAGCTAGGTACTATTTTCTCCTAGGCAAGTCAATTGACATTCTTTGAATTCTAAAATTATGTAAAACTTGTTCGTGATTTCGATTTTTGTACTACACTAGTATACGAGTAGTATATCGATAATAATTCGATTAGCAGTTTCTCCGGTAACTCAGGCTATCGTGGTTAAATTATGAAATGCAAGCAAGCGCACAACTCTACTATTATAATAAATTTGAACGATCGAACAGTTTAATATACATATTATGTGATTGGTCTCATCACTATCAAGCTATTCTATGCTTTACTGTTTTCCAATAAGATAGTTTTCTCGGCTTATACTGTAAGAAGAAAACAAGTAAAACGTTTTGTGTGACTACGCCTTTACGGTCAGTATCAGTGTACAAACTAATGCAGAGTCACATGATTTGTATTTAATTTGAAGGTTGGGACAACCGTTATTCAATACCAATGAGATCTCGACCTAGCGTCTCAAAGTGGATGACAACAATCACGGTGTAATGTCAATGGCCTCTGATAACTCAATATCAGGTGTATTGTGAACTAGTTGGTCTATGTACACGCTACGATAATAGCGTTTCTTCGTTACATCCTTTGAGCATTGCTGATTCTTCTTCCCATTTGTACACTCTGGACAGAGTGGTCGTGGGCATGCATCAGTCGGATCCAGCGATACCGATGCTCTCGCGATGCGACGCCATGTGACACGATGTTTCGCAGAGCGAGAGCAATCGTTTCTGTTGGAGTGAGTCACCGATTTTATGAGGTTGGTCCATCGTGTTGGAGATCGTCCGCGAGATCTTTGCGATCTCCGCGCGTCACATTGCTGATAGGGCGTATTTAACCTGATTGATCCATCCAGTCTACTTCCACATCAAAAATAAATACGCATTAAGTTCTGAAATATCTGTGTCTCCTCGTCCGGTCGGCCTCCTCAAGTCTGAGGGTCGTTACCACCTCCAATCTTTTTTTCAGCTCACAGTCCCCTGACGTTAAGTGGTTATTCTGGAGCCCATAGACATCCGCAACGTAAATGCGCCACCCACCTTGAGATATAAGTTCTAAGGTCTCAGGTATAGTTACAAGCCAGTCTAGTACCATCTCGTCCTCTCTTCGACTACTCTGAGAGCATTGTAGACGGTGGAATCGAGGGTGGTGTGGACTTCGTCAGACCAACCTATTGAATTGTGCCCCTGCGATCGTTTTCCTTCGACTTTTCCTTACTTTGAGTAATCGCCAGTTTTTCACGATTATCTTCGTTTTTAATACGCTTTTACTAGCTTCAGACGTATGTATATTTGTAACGGAATCTTTGAACATGATTTTGACCCCCTTCAAAACGTCGGATTAACTCGAAATTTGGTATACTTAATAAGGACCGATGACAAATCAGTACCAAGCGTGGGGTGCATGGTATCAGTAGTTATAAATATTTTATGAACAGATATGAGTAGAAGAGTTATTTTGATAATATCCTGAAAAGCACCCCACGCGTTTTTACAATAAAATCGTTTTTTCTTACACTTTTTTTAATTTAAATTTATTTTCTATTTTTTAGTTGGATTTTCTTTCTATAAAAGCGTATAGCCCGAGAGCCCGTGGGATCTACCTGTATGTATTTGACCAGACCTGAATTTTCGTACATTGAGACCCCTATACCTACCATGCATGAGGTGGGGACTCACTAAGCTCAAAGTGGTCGACGCCCTGAGCGCTCAGGTAGGACAGGTACCGATTTTGACGGATTTTAAATCCATTTGACCACGTCTGCCGTTTTGAAATTTTGAAAATATATGATTATTATTATCGGAAAATAAGAATGGCAGACCATTATCGCGCATTTTACTTTGTAGCAGACCACTTTGAAAATGCTAAATTGCATTGAAAATGCAAAATTTTGAAAGTAATTGACTAGATCTGCCATTGATTTAATAATATGTTGTTTATTATAGTCTTAAAAACTTATATTGATCACGGCAGACCTCTACATTGCATTCCGATAGAGGCACCCGTCACGCGCGGACGTGCTCATCGACCACTCGATCGCCCGGCCTTTGTTCGCCCGGCTTTTGTTAGCCCGGCCATTGTTCGCGCGGCCTGTGTTCGTGGTACATCTGCCGACCAAGTGTTTTTCCTGGAAGTTTTTATTTGTTTTGTTTCCTTTTGTTATTTCTGTGTTCGTGGTACATCTGCCGACAAACTGTCTTCCTGGAAGTGCTTAATTGTTTTGTTTCTTTTTGTTATTTCCGTTTTGTTGTGTTTTTTCTTTGTCCTGTAGTAATCGTGCCGCATGGCCACCTGTGTTCAATAGAACCGCTCAGGTCCGAGAAGTTGGGGCCTCGCCGCAAGGCGAGTGTTTTCTAAGACCCAGGGTAGCCCCACCTGGGCACGTAGACATCATGGACGCTGTATTTGCGGAATTTCTCCGGCTTCGCTACCCAAAGCTCACTTCCGAGTTTCAGGCCTTCAAGGCCGATCACACCGCGAGCCCTCTCGTGGACTCCGCCGAGCTCGCTGCTCCTGCGTCGCCTGTACCTGCGTGCAAAGCTTCTGCATCGAGCACCGCAGCCTCCGTCGTGCCTGCCGTTCCCGCGTCGCCTATACTGGCGAGTAAAACTGCTGTGTCGTCCGCCGTGGTCACCATTCCAGCAGCGCGATCATCCGCGGCCTCCGTCGCGCCCTCCAAAACACCTACTCGTAGGTCACCTGCGCCCGCCTGCTCGTCCTCCGACTCTGACTCGGAGATGGAGGTCGACCTTGCCCCCGTCTCATCGACGGATGGATTCACCCTGGTGCAAAAGGGTAAGAAGCGTGCCGCGGAGTCTCGAGCTCCCGCGGCCGCTAAAATTAGCAAAGCCGCGAACGCGTCGCGCCCCTGCCCTCAGACTCCCGTTGCGCCTCCAGCCCGTGCCACTCCGTCGCCGCGTCCGGTGGCACAAAATAAAACCCAGACCCCTCCCCCGGTAATCCTTCAAGAGAAGGCAGCTTGGGAACGAGTTTCCCTGGCCCTTAAGGCCAAAAATATCAATTTCACGAATGCCCGTAACCTCACGAACGGCATTCAAATTAAGGTTAGAACACCCGACGACCATAGGGCCCTCTCTTCTTACCTCCGTAAGGAGCGTATAAGTTTCCACACGTATACGCTCCAGGAGGAGCGCGAACTCCGTGCCGTTATACGTGGCATCCCTAAAGAGTTGGATGCCGAGCTCGTCAAGGCCGACCTTCTCGAACAAGGCCTACCGGTTAACTCCGTACACCGCATGCACACAGGCCGCGGAAGGGAGCCATATAATATGGTTCTCGTCGCCCTCCAGCCTACCCCCGAGGGTAAGCAAATATTTAACATCCGAACGGTCTGTAGCCTTTCCGGAATCGCAGTCGAAACCCCACACAAGAAAGGCACACCTAGCCAGTGCCATAACTGCCAATTATACGGGCATTCTTCCCGTAACTGTCACGCGCGCCCCCGATGCGTCAAGTGCTTAGGCGATCACGCCACGGCCCTATGCACTCGCGATCAAAAAACCGCGACGGAACCGCCTAGCTGCGTCCTGTGTCGAACACAGGGTCACCCCGCAAATTACCGCGGATGCCCCCCGAGCCCCGAAAATAAAGCGCCGCGTCGCCCGCCAAAACCGCCTCCGAGCTTCCGGCCCAGACATCAAAGCCTCGGCACCCTCTGTGTCGCAGGCTAAGCCAGCGTTCGTTCCGGCGCCGGTGCCCAGTGTCTCGGCCTGGGCGAAACCGCTGCCGTACATGAACACGGCTACAACTCCCTCCTCCGCGATTCGTCCCGCCCCCGCGACTCGTCCCTCTCCCGCGACTTGCCCTCCGACCGCGTCCGACAATCTCGCTTTAGCAATCGACTTCTTTCAGTCGATCAACTTTGAGCGCGTTAACGCTTTGGGCGACGCCATTCGCGCTGCCTCCACTGCACAACACTTTATCGCCGTTGTGCAAGAATACGCCGACGTATACGCGTCATTAAATACGTACGTCCTCCCCTCACTCCGCCGGTAATCAATGGCGTATATAAGTAGAATAAAGCCCCTATCCGTAACGATAGGATTTTTTAACGCTTACGGTCTCGCAAATCAACGTGATCAGGTTTCTGACTTTTTGCGTGACCATCAAATTGATATCTTTTTAGTGCAGGAGACCCTACTTAAGCCCGCGCGCCGTGACCCTAAAATCGCGAACTATAACATGGTCAGGAACGACAGGCTCTCTGCTCGTGGTGGTGGTACCGTCATTTACTATAGAAGAGCCCTGCATTGCGTCCCGCTCGATTCTCCCGCGCTCGCTAATATCGAAGCATCAGTGTGCCGAATCTCACTGACGGGACACGCGCCGATCGTTATCGCGTCCGTTTATCTTCCACCGGATAAGATCGTTCTAAGCAGTGATATCGAGGCGCTGCTCGGCATGGGGAGCTCTGTCATTCTGGCGGGCGACCTAAATTGTAAACACATCAGGTGGAACTCACACACCACAACCCCGAATGGCAGGCGGCTTGACACGTTAGTCGATGATCTCGCCTTCGATATCGTCGCTCCGCTAACACCGACTCACTACCCGCTAAATATCGCGCATCGCCCGGATATACTCGACATAGCGTTATTAAAAAACGTAACTCTGCGCTTACACTCGATCGAAGTAGTTTCAGAGTTAGATTCAGACCACCGTCCCGTCGTTATGAAGCTCGGTCGCGCTCCCGATTCCGTTCCCGTCACGAGGACTGTGGTTGATTGGCACACGCTGGGCATTAGCCTGGCTGAATCTGATCCACCATCGCTCCCGTTTAACCCGGACTCTACCCCGTCTCCTCAGGATACCGCTGAAGCCATAGACATCTTAACGTCACACATCACCTCGACATTAGATAGATCATCGAAACAAGTTGTAGCGGAGGACTTCCTTCACCGCTTCAAATTGTCCGACGATATTAGGGAACTCCTTAGAGCTAAGAACGCTTCGATACGCGCCTACGACAGGTATCCTACCGCGGAAAATCGTATTCGAATGCGTGCCCTACAACGCGACGTAAAGTCTCGCATCGCCGAAGTCCGAGATGCTAGATGGTCTGATTTCTTAGAAGGACTCGCGCCCTCCCAAAGGTCTTACTACCGCTTAGCTCGTACTCTCAAATCGGATACAGTAGTAACTATGCCCCCCCTCGTAGGCCCCTCAGGCCGACTCACGGCGTTCGATGATGACGAAAAAGCAGAGCTGCTGGCCGATGCATTGCAAACCCAGTGTACGCCCAGCACTCAATCCGTGGACCCTGTTCATGTAGAATTAGTAGACAGTGAGGTAGAACGCAGAGCCTCCTTGCCACCCTCGGATGCGTTACCACCCGTCACCCCGATGGAAGTTAAAGACTTGATCAAAGACCTACGTCCTCGCAAGGCTCCCGGTTCCGACGGTATATCCAACCGCGTTATTAAACTTCTACCCGTCCAACTCATCGTGATGTTGGCATCTATTTTCAATGCCGCTATGGCGAACTGTATCTTTCCCGCGGTGTGGAAAGAAGCGGACGTTATCGGCATACATAAACCCGGTAAACCAAAAAATCATCCGACGAGCTACCGCCCGATCAGCCTCCTCATGTCTCTAGGCAAACTGTATGAGCGTCTGCTCTACAAACGCCTCAGAGACTTCGTCTCATCCAAGAGCATTCTCATCGATGAACAATTCGGATTCCGTACAAATCACTCATGCGTTCAACAGGTGCACCGCCTCATGGAGCACATTCTTGTAGGGCTTAATCGACCAAAACCGTTATACACGGGAGCTCTCTTCTTCGACGTCGCAAAAGCGTTCGACAAAGTCTGGCACAACGGTTTGATTTTCAAACTATTCAACATGGGCGTGCCGGATAGTCTCGTGCTCATCATACGGGACTTCTTGTCGAACCGCTCTTTTCGATATCGAGTCGAGGGAACCCGCTCCTCCCCACGACCTCTTACAGCTGGAGTCCCACAAGGCTCTGTCCTCTCACCCCTCCTATTTAGCTTATTCGTTAACGATATTCCCCGGTCGCCGCCGACCCATTTAGCTTTATTCGCCGACGACACGACTGTTTACTATTCCAGTAGAAACAAGTCCCTAATCGCGAAGAAGCTTCAGAGCGCAGCCCTAGCCCTAGGACAGTGGTTCCGAAAATGGCGCATAGACATCAACCCAGCGAAAAGTACTGCGGTGCTATTTCAGAGGGGAAGCTCCACACGGATTTCCTCCCGTATTAGGAGGAGGAATCTCACACCCCCGATTACTCTCTTTAGTCAATCCATACCCTGGGCCAGGAAGGTCAAGTACCTGGGCGTTACCCTGGATGCATCGATGACATTCCGCCCGCATATAAAATCAGTCCGTGACCGTGCCGCGTTTATTCTCGGTAGACTCTACCCCATGATCTGTAAGCGGAGTAAAATGTCCCTTCGGAACAAGGTGACACTTTACAAAACTTGCATAAGGCCCGTCATGACTTACGCGAGTGTGGTGTTCGCTCACGCGGCCCGCACACACATAGACACCCTTCAATCTCTACAATCCCGCTTTTGCAGGTTAGCCGTCGGAGCTCCGTGGTTCGTGAGGAACGTTGACCTACACGACGACCTGGGCCTCGAATCTATACAGAAATACATGAAGTCAGCGTCGGAACGGTACTTCGATAAGGCTATGCGTCATGATAATCGCCTTATCGTAGCCGCCGCTGACTACTCCCCGAATCCTGATCATGCAGGAGCCAGTCACCGTCGACGCCCTAGACACGTCCTTACGGATCCATCAGATCCAATAACCTTTGCACTAGACGCCTTCAGCTCTAGGAGCAGGCTTAGGGACCTCGGTAACCGTACTCGTCGAACTCGACAAAGAGTTCGCCGTGCAACCTAACCCATGAATCAGCTCGCTGAGTTTCTCGCCGGATCTTCTCAGCGGGTCGCGATTCCGATCCGGTAGTAGATTCATTCGCGAAGCAGCTACTCTTGAGTTGTTAGGTCTCCTTCGGAGGCGCTCGGGTAGCTGTTAGCAAATCCCACCCCTCCAGGCTGAGCCTTTGCTCGCCCACCTGTCCTGGCGAAACTGGAAAGGCCTCCGGGCCAACAGTAATCCTTCAATCATAAAAAAAAAAAAAAAAAAAAAAAAAAAAAAAAAAAAAAAAAAAAAAAAAAAAAAAAAAAAACCTCTACATTGCGTACATACATCAACATATAATAAAATCTTAGCTACTACCCGGCCAGATGTATATTATGTTTTCCGTTCACTGTTTTAGAGGAATATAATTTACTTGCGATTTACTTTAGCAATGTATTTACCGAAATTAATATTTTTTTATATTATATATACTAAACTTCATTAGTTAGACAATTAAGAAGTTAATTTTTATGGAATAATTATAAATAATACGGTATAATGCTGATCAAAAAATAATTCAATTCCTCATTTTTATCATTCAACATTTAACTTGCCAGCTATACAATGCCAAAAAATCTAGTGATGTAGATGATGGAAGGTTCCAGCTATTCGTTAGCAACTATAAATATTCAGACATCAATGAAAATTATAGAAAAAAAAATCAAAAATTTGAGGCAAGCTCAATACCACCGCATAAGAGTGAGCTTTATCAACAACTTTTGAGGGCCCACTATATTTCTTCTATTTGGAGAAATGCTTACAAAAAGCAACTGACAACTTTAGACCCATTGGAGTATGGTTGGATTGAGCAGGACAACATATATGCCTTCAAAGGGTTCGAAGGTGACCAACTTCCATATTTTGTGAGTGACTTAATCACCAATGTTCCTGGTAAGTTGATAACAATTCTTTCTCGAACATGTTCAGATGAATTTACGTTCATTTTACAATTTATGTTTTATTTTTGCAGTATTCGATTCAATGGTTGATGAAGACGAGTCGCCTAACGATAAAGATAACTCCGATGATGATGATGATGAATGAAGATTGATATATATATATAATATGTAATGCATGCATGATATATTTTTTTAACTGATTTAACACTTTTAAATTTTGTCTTGACGAAATAAAAATGAGGAATTGAATTCTTTTTTGATCAGCATTGTACCGTATTATTTATAATTATTCCATAAAAAATTCACTTCTTAATTGTCTAACTAATGAAGTTTAGTATATATAATATAAAAAAATATTAATTTCGGTAAATACATTGCTAAAGTAAATCGCAAGTAAATTATATTCCTCTAAAACAGTGAACGGAAAACATAATATACATCTGGCCGGGTAGTAGCTAAGATTTTATTATATGTTGATGTATGTACGCAATGTAGAGGTCTGCCGTGATCAATATAAGTTTTTAAGACTATAATAAACAACATATTATTAAATCAATGGCAGATCTAGTCAATTACTTTCAAAATTTTGCATTTTCAATGCAATTTAGCATTTTCAAAGTGGTCTGCCACAAAGTAAAATGCGCGATAATGGTCTGCCATTCTTATTTTCCGATAATAATAATCATATATTTTCAAAATTTCAAAACGGCAGACGTGGTCAAATGGATTTAAAATCCGTCAAAATCGGTACCTGTCCTACCTGAGCGCTCGGCGCGTCGACCACTTTGAGCTTAGTGAGTCCCCACCTCATGCATAGTAGGTATAGGGGTCTCAATGTACGAAAATTCAGGTCTGGTCAAATACATACAGGTAGATCCCACGGGCTCTCGGGCTAGTATTTTGTTAGTTTTTTTTAAACTATTATATTTTATTTCTGACAATGTGTCCGATATACTGTAAGATTCACTTTCGACAGATGCTAAAAAG
Organism: Bombyx mori; assembly: GCF_030269925.1. Classification (NCBI taxonomy): domain Eukaryota; kingdom Metazoa; phylum Arthropoda; class Insecta; order Lepidoptera; family Bombycidae; genus Bombyx; species Bombyx mori. The sequence continues at coordinate 10,722,553 of NC_085124.1, read as the reverse complement.
ACTTGTTTTAATTGTGTCGCACTAATTAAATTAGACTAGACATTTGTGTAGGTTTTAAAAAAAATAAACAAATTAAAAAAATTGTCTTAAATTTTATATTTCGTTACGTTTTAAATACATAATTTAATTACAGATAACAAAATTAGAAATCACGATTACTCAGTAAAACCAGTTTGTAAATGTACATATTTATTTGGGATTACGTCTAAGTTAATCCCGGGAGTCGTATTACAGCCAATCCGTTGTGGAAACCCCGAAACCGCACTAAATAATCGAGATTAACAATAAGGCAATACTGTAAGCTATGAGCTTTCCGAGGATCCATTACCGAAGCCCTCCGTGTTATGTAGAAACATTATTATTTTTCCTTAAGCGCCTTCTCCCATCACAGGTCATCGATATGAATTTCGGACACAACAGTTACCAGCAAAGGTCAAATGTCATTAACATTTTTCAGCCACTACTCCCTCTCCTTTCTTCTATTAAAAACTTATTTTTCTCACTTCCATGTATTATATGTGGGGCTACAATACGTGCGTTTTTCATTTATTGCTTAGTTGGGTGGACGAGCTCACGGCCCACCTGATGTTAAGTGGTCACCGGAGTCCATAGACATACCTACGTTAAGACAAGAATTCTATGGTCTGAGTATAGTTACAACGGCTGCCCTACCCTCCAAATCGAAACGCATTACTGCTTCACGGCAGAAATAAACAGGGTGGTGGTACCCACCCGTGCGGACTCACAAGAGGTCCTACCACCAGTAATTACCTACGCAAATTATAATTTTGCGGATTTTATTTTTATTTCACGATGTTATTTCTTTACCGTGTAAGTCAATCGTGAACATTTGTTAAGTACATATTTCATTAGAAAATAGGTACCTACCTGCCAGCAGGATTCGAACACCGGTGCATCGCAAGATACGAATGCACTGAACGTCTTATCCTTTAGGCCACGAGGACTTCAAAAAGTCAAAAGCGTCAAAGCAAGAGTCAAAAGCGGAGTAATTTTTTTTTAAGTCTTTTTTATTATTGCGTAGATAAGGGAATGAGCTCATCGTATACTTGTGTTGAGTGATTATTGGAGCCCATAGACATCAACAACGTCAACCCTGACACCGACCTCGAGGCATGAGCTCTAAGTCTTAGTTTTAAAGTACAACTTTTGCTTTACCCTCCAAACCAGAGCGCATTAATACTTGGCGGCAAAAATCGGCAGAATGAGGGCACATAACAATGCGGGCTCGTAAGACGCTCTACAAGTTTACATATTTTTCAATAAATTTAATATACTTTGAATGATAATCACTACTTAAATACATTCGAAAGTATTTATGTTCGACTTTATAAATAAAGAAACTCTCAAACTCTTTGAAACAGAAACAGCTAGCCCCATGTGTTTTTTTTATTGCCTTTGTAGGCAGACGAGCATACGGCCCACCTGATGGTGTGTGGTTACCGTCGCCCATGGACTTCAGCAATGCCAGGGGCAGAGCCAAGCCGCTGCCTACCGCTTAATACTCTCCACAAGCCTCGTTTGATTCTTCAATTCCTTCTGGAATACTTAACATTGGTAATTTGGATTTAAATATCAAATCCGTAACGTTTCGACTGTTTACAACCCCTCATTATGTAAATGAGTCTTCTTCGACCAACAAACGTGTGAATATTCATCGTTTGTAATGCTTTACTTGAATAGGTCGTCATAATTTACAAGTTAAAGCTACTTCCAACCTTACATCATAATGTTACGCTTTAGAGACCTTAGTATTGTTGTCAAAGTTATTATCTCAACAAGTAAGTACCAGCAAGTCGGTTGTTTCAGAGCACTGAATATTTAATTACCTAATTATATTAACAAGAAAGGTAGAAGACGAACGCTGTTTGGTAAGCGTTTATAATGTTGTTGTTAAAGTGACAAGTTACAGCCCTGAGGTTTTTAGATTTTATCCCAAAACTATAGACAATGAGACGCGAATCGCGTTCTTAGTCGGGTTAAATGTCTACGTCAAATTTCCGAGGATTTCCCACAGTACCTGTGCCATTATCAGATCCATAAGGTAATATCTAAATAGATTACGAAAAAAAAACAATAGCTGACCACACTGATACGTTTTTTATAGCAGATGGGTCCGGCGTAGCTCGAACAATATCATTGACCATGACAAAAAGTGTTGTGTTAATACAAATTATAAACTATATTTGAGTCGTCTATTATCAAAGGTGGCAATCTGTGCATTTGGACAAAAAAATGTTGTTGATATGGCGATACAGATTGATTTGAATATAATCGTCTCCTTCAAAGAATACGGTTCAAAACCTGCATTAAATAAAGTATTAACTTAACCTGTTATTTATCTAAGATGTCGTTCAGAAGAGTTTTGTGACTGCCAATGGAATACAAAGTCAATAATTCGTTTTTCTGATTTACCAATAATTGTCCAAAAGTCACATTGCCGGCTTTGATAATAGTCGACTCATTTGTGCAAATATGTATTGTGAAAGAAAACTGAAACTTAGAACTCTTGTCTCAAGGTGAGCGACGACATTAACGTTGTGGATGTTTACGGACTACGATAATAATCGAAATTCAGTTGGGCTGTAATTTCCATCACACACTAAGCAAAAAAAAAGTTTTAAAATCTGCATCCGTTTCAAAGATTTTCGCCTTTCCGATACAATTCCTAGCATCTTATCCCACCCCATCCTCATCAAGCGAGGCTAGGTCGACTCTACGAAATAAATTGTTCCTTTGCAACAAGGTGACAACACTACAAAATTTTCATACGTCCCGTCATGAACTACGTAAATGTAGTATTCTCTCAATCAGCTCGGTATATGCATAAATTCGCTCAAGGTCATCCAATTCCGATTCTGCAGGACAGCTATCGAAGCACCGCGATATGCGATGGGAATAGATCGTCACGACGACTTAAATTAGAACCGACACGTAAGTATCTAAAGGAAGCGTCAGAACGCTACTTCGAAAAAGCTATGCTCCACGATAACCCTCTTTCTTATCGTGGCCGCCACTAATTACATATCCGACCCGGACGACAGGGCAACCCAAAAACGCCATCGTCCAAAAAATGTCTTATCGGATCTTCCGGATCCGCACTCGATGCTTTTAGGCTCTCCAAGAGTTCGACGTGCGAACTAGTTCACAGACACAACCCACTGAGTTTCTCGTCGGATCTTCTCAGTGGGCCACGATTCCAATCCGGTAGTAGATTCAGCCAGAGTCTACTCTTACTAGAGTTAGTGTTAGCAATTCTTTCAAGTTGAGCCCGCGAGCAAACTTACCGATCCGTGAGTAGCTAAATAGTCCTTGAAGCGGTCACTTGCGGACTAAATGAAAATAAAAATAATAATAATGGTTAGTTCGAAGTAAGTATCAGTTGAATGGAATATTTTAAATGTATTCAACTGATATTTTTTTTTAATAAATTTATCTTTTTTATTTGATTGGTTTTGTTAATTTTAAGTATGTTTCAATGATACTATGTGCACATATGGACTTGTTGTTGTCTGAAATAAAATAAATCATTCATTCATCATTAAGCTAGCGATTGGGTTGGGAAAATCTATTTTAATTAACACATAACAAGTTATTTGGCAAAGGATGCCATAGATTCATAAAATTATGTCTATTCAAATGACTGAATGGTTTGCACGAACATTAGCTGTGGAATGAATGACCATTCCAAAATATTCCTTTGTATTATTATTGGCAAGAACAAAAAACATTACGTTTCCCAAATCAATTTATTTTAATTTATAACCCATATTCGATTTAATAAAGAGATTAGCCAAAAATATTTTCCTACAAAACATTTTTTGGGTAACTCATCCGATTAACGAAATAAAAATAAGGGGCGAAATGAAAATAAAAACCTTTTAAATCTTTCGTATACATACATATTTCATCGTCGTTTATTACGAGTATAGTAAAATTTTGACAGATGCAAAGACTCTATTCGACTTTACAAAATTAAATATTATATTTTCAATTGAGTTTTTTTTTTTTTTTTTATTGAGCGAACCGTTACTTTGCCCGACATTATTGTTTACAAAAACTTCCACTATCGCTCTACAGTTACCGCATTATACTATATCTTTGGTTTTCCTGAGCCGTAGACATAATTAAAGCTACTTTTACGGTTTGATCTCGCGTTTTTTATTATCATTATTATTATTTCCAACATTTCGAATACATTACAGTTTTCGTAAAGGAATCGTCCGTGACCACGTGATTCGTGAAGCAGTAATGCGTTTCGGTTTGAAAGATGGGGTGGGTAGCTATTATACTCTTAAAACAGAGACCTTAGAACTCGTCTCAATATGGGTGGCCGTATTTACTTTGTAAATGTCTATGGGCTCCGTTAACCAGGTAAAACGAGGTGAGCTGTGAGCTCGTCCAGCCATATAAGTATTTAAAAAAAAGATGTGTGGTGTCGTGGGACACCGGATAGGAACGAAGTTCCTTATTATGAAAATATTAATTTTATGTTCTATTCGAGGTATAAAGAAAATAATTATTCGGCTATACATTTTTTATTATGATTTTTTTATTGATAAAAACAAAAACTACTTTACAATGTTATCAACTTTATTTTATTCACAATGATTTATAAAAAATAATATACAAAGAAACGGCTAATTATATGAATAATAATAATAACCGTCATCACATAGACTATACATTAGACACTGTATAGCCATCATACTAAGACTATACATAAATAATAAAAATCTTACGTTACGGACGTTTTTTACCCCTCCGCTTCGTCCCATAAGGAACTTCGTTCCAAAACCTTGAAGTAGTTTTCACCCAGTGCTTTTAATGTTAAATGACAAAGTATTAATGTAATGTTTATTTGATCTACTCTTGGAAGAATATGATCCCGAGTCGTGACCCTAAATCTTCTGTGACCACGAAAATCGTAAAGTATTAAAAAAATCGGAAGTATTATGCGCAAGATTAAACCACAAAGGCAACTCTAATTATGTCTGCGACTCGCAAAAGCCGCAAACAATACTAGACAGACAATCATCCAGTTTTAAAATAAGTTCACCTCGCAGTTTGACCCCGAACGTATATCAAATCAAGATAATGAAAATTCAGATCCTATTTATGTTTTCTAGTTGTTAACTTTCGTGTTTCAAGTGATCCTAACTTCTGAGTAACCTGGAAACTGGCTTGATTAGTTTTCGCAATCAAAGCGGATTTTAATTAAATTTTCGGTTTTCGTTCGTTCAACAAATAAACATTCGGAATTTATAATGATTGTAAATGACATCTTTAAATTAATACGTGAAGAAAAAACTTTGTACCCCTTTTTACGAAAATTGCGCGGACGGAGGAGTATGAAATTTCCCACATTTATAGAGAATATAGAGAAGGAGTGCACAATTATAATTTTTTTTTTAAATAATGCATAAAAGATACATTAAATCAATAAAGAAAACATTACACACACTACCATGTATTTGACACACACACACATATGTACAATATATACTCTTTGTTTATTGTCAAACTTTAGTTAATGCTTAAAGTCCGTGGTCAAATTGAAAATAGGCTAATATTTTTTATCTTTAATATTATTTGTCTATAGTCTTGGCGAAATCTGTGATTATAGAAGTTTAATAGTCTTTCACAATAGAATCGTAATAGTGTACAAATAATTACTTTCCATTAATTATAGTCGAATTTCGACTACTGCGTGACCACTTGTATTTATAATTGGTTACTACAATAGCGTAGACTTTGTAGCAGGCTGTGTTATGAGTAAGGGAAGTGTGAGTGATGGGAGTCACAAATATGTGTACAAAATTAAAGATCCTAGTCGCATCGCACAAATGACTTCCTTGCCTGTATCTCACGTTTGTAAACGACTTGAACAGGTAGCTGCAGCCTGGGGTAAGAACCATTGAGTTAATCCGTAGCTGCTGGCGATGATGTATAAAGAACTTATTTTTTTGGGTTTCGCCGGGGTGAATTTCTGTTGCAATCAACAAGAATTATCATTTGCTCTAAAATTATTATTTACGTTTGCTGTATAATGTTATGTAAGGCTCCTTTTTTTTTTAATACGATATAATTTCAATTTTGGTCTCATCTTTAGTAGCTTTTTATAATAACAGAACAAAGCAACGAATGCAGATATTCGATGATACCATAATAATATTACATAGTTCTGTGTCGTTCCCTTCATTATGTTAATTCCAATCCGTTATTAAATCACAAGAACAAACATCATTTGATATCCCTATTTACGTAAATCCTCACATAAACGCTCTGATTGCGAAATTCGTAATTACTCACCGAATCAATATTACAAGTTACTAAAGCCGAGTTACAAATGTGTTTTATTCATTACGTAATGTTTGTTGCATTAAACATCATCAACAACATCGGCAACGGCATTCTCGTTAAGTCGTATGTGAGCATCAGTAGTCACTTTATATCAGATAGGTCATGAGCACATCTGCTTATATTAGGCGATAAAATAGCCAAGGCTCTTTCAATGCTCACATAGTTAACTTCACTGGTGGAAGGACCTCTTGGGAGTCCGCACGGGTAGGTACCACCACCCCGCCTATTTCCGCCGTAAAGCAGTAACGCGTTTCGGTTCGAAGGGTGGGGTAGCCGTTGTAACTATACTGAGACCTTAGAACTTATATCTCGAGATGGGTGGCGCATTTATGTTGTAGATGTCTATGAGCTCCAGTAACCACTTAACACCAGGTGGGCTGTGAGCTCGTCCATTCATATAAGCAATAAAAAAAATCTCTTTTCGTGTCCTGTACCTCTAACTCATTTGCCTGAAGCTCATCAACCACTCACAAGCAGGAATGCGTCCACAATACTCAAGAAATGTTGTTTCAAATGCAAAGCTAATCGCTTGGTTGAGGTACAAAAATCCAGGGCAGTGGTACGAACCCTTGCAACTACACAGAAAAATCTACAACTTTTAGTGTTATCATAGCATCACGTTATTTTTTGGTAAATGAAATGATGCATGAAAACATTTATTTACTCATTACATATCAATTACTTTTTTATAAATACATTTTTGTTTGAGTTTATAATGCCGTAGTCTAAAAATATAATTAATTTGAAGATAAAAAAATATACAGCTAGTCTAAACCAATTATGGCCAATTCCCGTAAATGATATTTATAAGAAGCAAACCAAAACCATTGGAGTTGAGTGGTTAAATAAGAATACACGCACAAAATGAAAAGTATGATGTTGCCAGATGAATTAAAATAACTGATGTCTGAGTAAACAGGAACTTTATTCGTTCATGTAACAAATTATACAAAACACACGGATACGTAGATATTAAGGTAAACGTACAATTCCTAAGGGTGGTTCTTGGAACGGGCTGCGGGGCTACCGCGTTCCTTAACCTCCTAGCTGATGCTTTTTCTGAGGGCTGCGGGGCTACCGCTCAGATCAACTTGGGCAGACGAGTGGACTGCGGGGCTATCGCACTCGTTGCCGTCTAGCTATCGAATGTCATAACTGGCGCGCTGCGGCCTCTTAAATAGCGATCGTTGATGTCGTAGTGGGGTGGCGATGCGTAGATTACTCATGGTTATCGTTGTGTGAGTGAGCGCGTCACAGTGCAGCGTTGTAGGTAAAATGTAGCATTGCTATATCCTCCCCCTCTGGTACTCTAAAGTCGTCTCGACAGAGTATCAGCACCTTAGGTTTTACGTGGTCGTCCTCGACGACGTATTGGATAAGTCGGCTGGACTATGCTATCATCTCTCTTCTCAAATTTTGTTATTGCGGAGGAGTGGTATTTTCCAATTGATATATCTGGTGAATCTGGGTGTGCAACATCATAGGTAGAAGTACCGTGTTTCTTCATAAGGACCATCTCGCTTTGGTGCAAATTTGGCAGAAAATTGCTTGTTAAGATTACTAATAGGATGGGATTCTATTAAGACTAGGTCTCCAACTTTATGTCCTGGGTCCGGTCTTCTCTTATTATTTGATTTATGCCGAGCTTCATCCATGTTGATCTCTGCATTTTCTCTTGCTAGCTTCAAATCCTGGGCTAGTTGTTTTAGCTTAGGTGTGATTTCTGCCAGAAAATTTTCAGATGCTACTATCGAACTAAGGTCATGAGTCAATTCGTACGGTGTCCGTAATTCTCTTCCAAACGTTAAGTAGGCTGGTGAAAAGCATGTAGATCGACTACGAGCTGTATTCATTGCAAATCGTATAGCTGGAAGTGTTGACGGCCACAAATGGTGTTTGTCTTTAACCATTATAGCTATTTGTGTTTTCATGTCTCTATTCTTTCTTTCAACTACATTCGGTTCAGGATGATATACGGGAGTGAAAACTTGTTGGATTTCTAAGCAGTATGTAAGTTTTTGCATTACTGCCGATATAAACTGTACTCCATTATCACAAACAATTTTTCGTGGTAATCCGTATCGGAGAAATATTTCATTTAGCAAAACCAAAGCGCAGCTTTCACCTGTAGCTTCTCTCAACGGAAACATTTCAACCCATCGTGAAGCCATGTCTTCTATTATAAATATCCATTTTTCACCAGAAAGGCCTTTTGGTAACGGACCAAACAAGTCTACTGATAATACTTCAAACCTCTGGGTATTTGGAGTAGATTGATATAAACCTGCTGGTTTCTGATTTGAAGGTTTATATTTCTGACATTCTTCACACGTTTTCACGTATTTTATGACATCTTTTCGTTGCCCTTTCCAGTAAAATTTATTTATGATTCGCTGAAGAGTTCTTTCTGCTCCCATATGTCCAGCAGTGTGTGAATCGTGAAACGCTTTAAGGACGTTAGTTATTTCGTGACAAGGGACTACTAACTTTGCATTTTCGTCGTCTTGTTCTGGAGTGTAAAGATACAAAACACCTTTATGTAGTATATATCCTTTTTTAACATATTCAGCATAGTTTATGGAATGTCCTCCTTCTTCTAAAGTTTCAATTATATTTTTTAGAACTTCATCTTTTAATTGTTCGTCTCTTAAATGTTTTTCATTAAGTTTCGGCATCTCGAGATCTATACGACAAATGGTACAATCGTCATCATGATCCTGACATGGTGGTCGAGATAGTGTGTCGGCCACGACATTAGTTCGTCCTGGAGAATACTTAATTTGGAAATCATAGGGTTGTAACTGGAGTGCCCAACGTGCTAGACGACCCGTTGGAGTTTTTAGGTTCATTAACCACTTCAGCGGTTGGTGATCTGTTATAGTCACAAATTTTGTTCCTTCTATGTATCCTCGGAACTTTGAAATAGCCCAAACTATGGCTAATGCTTCTTTCTCAGTTACAGTGTAATTGCATTCAGCTGTATTTAGGAGTCTACTTGCGTATTCTACTGGGTGTTCTTCTTCTCCCTCCCCCTGCACTAAAGCTGCTCCTATAGCATACTGGCTTGCATCTGTTTTAATTGTGAAAGGTAAATTAGTGTTAGCTTGTCTTAAGACTGGGGCAGTCGTCAAGGCGAGCTTTAATTTGTCGAAAGCTTCTTGTTGTTTTGACTCCCATTTCCAACTTACTTTCTTCTTTGTTAGATTGGTTAAAGGTTGTGCAATTTGTGCAAAATTTCTTATGAATCTTCGATACCATGACGCAGTTTGGAGAAACGACATTAATTGTTTCATTGTTTTGGGTTTGTTGAGTTTCATAATTGCTGATACCTTTTCTGGGTCAGACTTTATTCCCTCAGGTACAATAATATGTCCTAGGTATTTTATTTCTGTGCACCCAAATTTACATTTGTTTCTGTTAGCTCTGAGATTGTACTCACGTAGCTTATTAAATATTTCTCGCAGATTCTCTACATGCTCTTTAAAGGAGTATGCTCTTGTTATGCAATCATCTAAGTATGCTAGTGTGTACTTTGTCTTTAAGCCTTGTATAAATTTATCCATTAGCCTTTGAAAAGTTGCTGGAGCATTTCGTAATCCAAATGGCATTCTTTTAAAACGAAAATTTCCAAATGGTGATATAAAGCTTGTTTTGTCTTGATCGTCTGGATTTACCACTATTTGATAGTATCCTGATTGTAAGTCGAGTGTAGACATATATGGCAACCCCTTTGCTTGATGAAGCAGGTCATCAATACGTGGTAATGGATACCTATCTGGTTTTGTGATTTCATTTAGTTTTCTATAGTCTATGCAAACTCGAACGTCGTTATCCCCTTTTGGTACTAGAATAACGGGTGCTGCCCATGGTGAATCACTCTCTTCGATTATATCATTACTAATCATTTCATCAAGTTTTTCCCTAAGTTGTGTTTGTCGAGCTGGTGACAATCTGTAGGGCTTAACACTAATAGGCGGATGTGTTCCCGTGTCTATTCTATGTACTGCGAACGGTGTGGGATTTCCGTTTTTATTAAATATGTCCCTATATTCATGAAGTAGATCATTGAATACTACTCGTTCTTCATTTGTGAATACAGAGCCTTCGTGAGGTTTCAAATAAATGTCCAAAGAATACATGTTTATAGGATTTATTGGTAAATAAGTAATGCGAGGATCAACACAAGATGCTGCATCGGCTGGTTCACGTGGTCGCACTGGTCGTGGCGGTGTGTCCAATTTTACCAATGTATAACGGGCTTTCTTGGTTGGGATGGGACTGATATCACCGTGTTCGCTGTGAAGTGGTGAAGGAGTATTTTTCATTGGTGAAAGCATCTTTAACTCCTTTGCGTATTTTAGAAAATCGCTCAAACCTGCTTCACCGCTGTCAATCTTGCAAGGTCTCTCATTAAAGGTCAGCGATCTAGCTGCCTTTAACGGAACTATGTCGCTTGACAATCTTATAAACTGAAATTTTTCTTTTGTGTCATCCAAGAAGTACCACACTCGTTGGGGTAAATTTAGAACAATTCCAAACTTCTCCAAGAAATCTATACCCAGCAGGGTTCTGTTGTCTTCTGCTTCTGGCATTGCAGAAAATGTGATAGGTAAAAGTCGTCCTCCTACCACAACATCCACTGTAGCAGTTAGTAGCTTCGTTATTCGTTTGGTACCATCAGCGAGGATGACGTCAGCTGGCTTTTCGTCAAATTTAGTACCTTGACATACTAGTGTCTTGTACAAATGTGTACCTGCCATACTAGTTCTAGCTGCGGTATCAATGTGTGCGTAGCCATGTTCGCCTTTCACGTTGATTTCAATGGTTGGTATTTTGGCATTATTAATGGTAGTTTGTAGTGCGTAAAATGAAACTGGTTTTGGCGGCGTTTCATTGTTTTTACACGTTTCGCAGTTGCTGCGAAATACCCCCGGTGCTCCACAACCATAACAGCTTATCTGTACTCTTTCGCTTGAGGACTTATTTTTTCCCATTGCTTCCTCTGACAATCTTTTACGGCAAACTTCTTGAAAATGGCCTTTCTTGCCACAGTACGAACATCTTTTCGGCTGCTTCCTCTCAATACCCGTGCGCAGGCTAGTTTCTGCAATTTCTTCGGCTTCTTTGGCAAGGTTTTCAATATGTCGACCTCGTTCCAATAGCTCTGAGAACGATTTGATCTCATAGCGAGGAATTTCTTTTTTGAAGCGGATATTGAGGAGTCCGTATACGAAATCCAGTTCCTCTTCTTCCTTGTGCCTTTTTGCTGGAAGATGCGATAGCAAGGCACGTTTGTCACAAACAAATGCATCAATAGTTTCGTTTGTTTGCTTCTTCGCAAACAATTCCAGATAAACTTCATGCGGTTGCATTTTTGGGGCAAATGCACTTCTGATCGCGTCTAAAGCTTGATTCCACTTTTTTATCTCACCTTTGACGCCACTCCACCACGTAGCTGCTTGTCCTGTTAGTAACAACGTTAATCCTTCGAGAGCGTCTTCGTCGGTGATTTTTTCAATTTTCTTGTAGATAGTAATATTTGTGATAAATTCTTCTACTTTATTATGATTTCTTTCTCCGTCGTACCTTTTTGTGCAACGAGCGAAACTGCTTTTGTGTTGGCTACCTTCGTTTGTAATTGACAACTTGTTAATGAGTGTCGTGAATTGCTCCTGCGTCATAACCATCAGTTCAGGTTTTTCTTCTGACATTTTGTGTGGGTAGATTACAATTCTTCCAAATCAAATTTATTGAGGGTAGATCCTTGGTAGATTTTTTTTGCCGTTGGGCGCCAATATGATGTTGCCAGATGAATTAAAATAACTGATGTCTGAGTAAACAGGAACTTTATTCGTTCATGTAACAAATTATACAAAACACACGGATACGTAGATATTAAGGTAAACGTACAATTCCTAAGGGTGGTTCTTGGAACGGGCTGCGGGGCTACCGCGTTCCTTAACCTCCTAGCTGATGCTTTTTCTGAGGGCTGCGGGGCTACCGCTCAGATCAACTTGGGCAGACGAGTGGACTGCGGGGCTATCGCACTCGTTGCCGTCTAGCTATCGAATGTCATAACTGGCGCGCTGCGGCCTCTTAAATAGCGATCGTTGATGTCGTAGTGGGGTGGCGATGCGTAGATTACTCATGGTTATCGTTGTGTGAGTGAGCGCGTCACAGTGCAGCGTTGTAGGTAAAATGTAGCATTGCTATAAAAGTAAATAAAAGAGATGATTAATTAGGTAATAATACAAAATGAACACCATACATTATCTTATCTCAGTAAATAGAAACGGAAAAAACAGAAGATAATTTGTTCCTAAATTAGGAGTGTTGATCTTTGATTGTTCAAAAATCTGTTTATGCTCCCAATCATAGCTGGGTGTTATCAAGTAACCTAAATACTGGTACATAGCATTGAAAATGTTCTTGGCATTTTAGCGGCAAAGGGTAGGTACACTGTGGTTGCCAATGGGTATGATCGCAGTAAATCAGATAGGACGAGATCCAATTGGTCTTTTTTCACTTTAATAAAATCCAACAGGTACAGGTATAGATCTGTCGCTGTTTAACTAAAGCCTTATTAATTTTACATTCGGTCATTTGCGGACTGTCTTCACAAAAAAAAAGTGAACTTAGAATTGAAATCGATTCGATAGTGAAATCGATTTAATTAAAAATAATTTTGGGGCTTAATCCCGCCTTTTTTCGACATTATGTTAGATTAGAAGTAGAAACCTTCACAGTCTTCTTGGTCACGGACGATGAAGGTGTTGTTAATTAAAAAAAAATGTAGACTTCCATATTTAATTACACATTGAACGAACGAATAGTAAGCGTCTGGCGATTTGTTTGAGTTGAGTTTTCATCTTCATGATAAAAGGAGCCTTGGTGGTAGGACCTCTTGTGAGTCCGCGCAGGTAGGTACCACCACCCTACCTATTTTTTCCGTGAAGCAGTAATGCGTATCGATTTGAAGGGTGGGGCAGCCGCCGTAACTATTCTTGAAGCCTTAGAACTTATATCTCAAGGTGGGTGGCGCATTTACATTGTAGATGTCTATGGGCTCCAGTAACCACTTAATACCAGGTGGGCCGTGAACTCCTTCACCCATCTAAGCAATAAATATAAAAAAGTCGAAGTCACTGTTGTATTATATACACGCACTTATACTCATAAAGTAAAACCAAATCACAAAATAATAAGTATTAACATAAACTTTCTATAATGCCTTCGTTCAAAATTTTAACAGAGATACTAAATCTGACCGAGATCAAACTCGTACGTCGTGGTACGACATGGTCACCACCTGCTGGATACCAATGAGGCTATCAATAACAATAAATTTTCGTTTAAGAAGTTATCTATTTGTTAATTTAATTTACCCAACTGAATTCCAAAGTTAAACATCTGTTTTAAATTAGTCGTAAGACTATAACTTTTTGTTTGTTTGTTCATATTGTTTTTTTTTATTATAGATCACTTTTGTTTGATAATTGAAAAATTAATACCATAAATTAAGTATTTAATTATTATTAAAATAACTTGACAGTTTTCGACGAAGCATTCGTAGTTGTTCCTAAGAGAGCTTGTTTATTCGAAAGGTATTATTTTGGTCTCACAACAAACGAAGATTAATTGTCATGGATTTTGACGGGCCTCCCTCGAGTCCTATTGACAGAAATGGGTTCGCGGGCTACTTGATGGGGAACCATTAGGCTACATATGTCGGTTGCCACGTACACTAAGATAAAAAAAAATAAGAATACATATAATATTTTTACAACTGTCTGTAATTTTCATTTTAATCCAGATTTTTAGACAAATACTTTTCTAGCCTCATCGAAATTTGGAATAAAATTTGTCGCCGATGCTTTTTATTTTAATGATTAAATCATCATTGAAGAAGTCATGGATGGAGTGTGTCTATATGAGAGAAAGAGGAGTGAGTGTTGAGTTGACGGCTGATAGAGGAGAATGGAATAAAACATTAGCTGTGCCGACCCACCTAGTGGGATAAGGTGGAGACAAAGAAGAAGAAGAAGAAGAAATCATCATTGTAGCACTTCCTATACTCCCGATGAAGCATGCACCACGACGGTTAAGTATTATCGTTTTATCATGTGACGCAATCGTAGCGTAGCATACCATACCGTACTGTACTATTGGGAGGTTTCAATACAGCAGAAAGGTACCACCCTTTCCATGTCAATTTTGTCCACGATCAAGCAATGCTTAGTGTAATAAAATTAAAGCCACAAAATGTATACATACGCGCAATTAGTGCTTCTAAAGCACTGTAATAATGCACGGGAGTGTTCCACCACATTGTCTATTTCTGGCGTAAAGCAGTTATCCGCTTTAGCTAGAGGGGTTGGAAAGCTGCTGAGCAATATAATTGAGATTTTGATCTCATGAAGGCTGTCTCAATGTAAGTGGAACTCATATGTAATATCTACGTACTTAAGTAACCACTGAATTAAATTTCTAATATTAAACAATCAAATCAAAACGATTTAGCTCAAAATCTGTAAATTCTACCGACATCCACCAAGGCTTAATTAGAAATTTTGTACAGAATTTCTAACGCTTATTTGGGAGACATATATTAGAAGAGTAGATAGAGATAGAGTGTAGAGTAACGTCCAGCAGTAAAAATATGGGTTACTGATGATGATGAAGGCACTCTTTGTGCTAGCGTGTGGACTTAGAAAAACTTCAGATAATTCCAAAACTCTTGCGAAAGACACGAAATATTTGAAACGAGAACATAAACATTTTTAAATTTTGTTTTTATTGCTTAGATGAGTGGACGAGCTTATGGCCCATGGGATGTTACCGGAGCCCATAGACATCTATAACGTAAAACTGTCATTTAGCGATTTCAACGGCTTCATTTAAGAAACACACTTTACAATTGTTGTTTGGTTAACGCTACAGAATTATTTCGCATTATATTTTAACCCATTACTTTGCGCAATAACTTCACGTTTTAACGAAGCGTAAAGGTTCGTTTATAACGTCAATTTAACAAACGTGTAAAACACGTGTTGTTAGTATTCCCTTTGATTTATTGATTGACTCTGCAAAACGAGTTTCGAATAAATTTGGGAGAAATTGTCATTAAAATTTACATAATTTACCTCTCAAGCTTCAAAGCATTCACATTCTGAAATATGGGGGCACCGGGCACCGCTTAAAAAAAAAAAACTAGAAACAGATTGGGAAGCTTAAACCAAATTCGAATTGATTGCGGCCAAAATTCGGTGTCCATTTATTCCACATTGTCAGCTATCTTTAAGATTCTGTCCAGATATGAATGCGTTGTCACTCGTGACGTAAAAAAAATCACCATCCAAAGCCATCCCTTATCGCTTGTCTTTCAATATAAATTTCGGCGTGGGCAGAAAAATGGCACTGAAGTAAGAGTAAAATCAACACCTTATATTTTCGACCATTACTTGCGTAAACACTGTTCACAATATGTGTTATCGTTAATGCTTACTTAGGCTTTTGGCGATGTGAGGGGACTTGGAAAAATCTATTTTATTAATTTTTACGAACCAGGTGTGATTTATCGTTCCATATATTTTATCACACAAAAAAAAAATCGGTTGTCTGTAAAGTCTGTTACTAACGATAGTTGAACGTGACAACGTCATAAGAAAATACTGATGGAATGGTTTCATTTTTCAATTATCGCAATTATCGTTGCTATAAACAATTGACACCATATTCACTTTTCACTGAACTTCATACTTGACGAAAACATGTAAATGTATTATTCTATAGCAGCTGTCCACACGGATGCATCGCTCACTCAATTAGGAGAGAGACAGATGTCGAACGCTGCCGAAAGCGGAGGCCGATTGTGCCTCTTTATCGCTCGTTGCGCGCTCTCGCTTGCACTTCAAGTCTTAAATGGAACGCCTCAGAGCGAGGTGACGCCGCATGAGTCATGTTTTTTCGTGCGTGCAGCCAGCTCCGTTAAATTATAAGACGTTGTCACCTCAAAAAAATAAGACGCAAAAATAAGAAATCATCACATAAGACATCACAAGGACAGCGGGCTCAAACTGGATATAAGTAGCCCAGAATAGGGAATATTGGTATTCGTTGGAGGAGACCTTCACTCGAGGAGAGGTCCTTGCAAATAAGTAAATATATATTGTATGTGTTGTATGTCGCCACATACATCACAATAAAAATCATTTATAAACCTAACCGTGCGGGCTCACAATAAATTCGACAACCGCCAATTAACCAACGACAACGCTTAAAAAACTACCCAGCCTCGTAACCTTTATTTGAAGAGGGGCACTTGAGAATACTATGTTTAATTTAAGAGACGTTGAAATGTTACAAACACAAAACTTGAACGAAGTTGGCCAATATTGTTATGTTGGTAACACTGACAAACGAAGAAATAACTTCGGTCGGAAATAGTATTGAATTAATTAATGGTCTTGTATTTACAAGCTGAAGCTCTAAATAAATCAATAAATTTGAGTTGGCAATACAAAAGTCTCTCAGGTAATTGTCAAGACTCTTGTTCAATGTTCAATGACGCCCACGTCTGAGACAGGCTCGCTGTTAGCTAAGCTCTCCAAATTGTAAACAGCTGTATGTGAAGCGATACCCTCTCGTATTTAAACGAAAATGTTTTTCTCGATTTCAGAGCAATGACGTTGGATGACCTTTCACAATTTTTATTGAGACCATTTTTTTAAGTGAAACTTCTTTAGAATCGTTGTGATTTCAAACTCGGTGAAACGAAATGAAACGAAACGAAAAAAGAAGTCCATAGAGACCCAAACACATCAATGTATAGGATTCAGCCGGCGAGAGAATGAGATAGAACACATTTTACGTCAAGTTAAAGTATCAATTCACAGAGGGCACTAACTACCTCATACTATAAAAGATGATTTACAATTATTTCTATTTAGTTTGTTATCAACAGATGTCTTTGCACGTAATTTCAACAATTTCTGAATCGCGTTGACGAGATGTTACACAGTTGATAGATGTTCTCGTATTTCTCTTGCTAAGTCATACTTACCTCACGTAGGGATACCGTGATCATGCAGGCAGTTCCCCAGGGTGAAGGTGCTCTGTTGCACTGCGGAGTGGTTGATCTTTGCGATTATTTTTATTTTTTTATAAGTTTCACTTCTACCGTGTGTGACTTGCACACACACATACACTTTTTTTCTTTCAATTAGCAATCAAACTTCACCTTACACCTTAAAGTGATTCCAGTTATAGCTTCTATATATGGTAAGTAATTTCATTTGGAATTCGCATATTTGTTGTTCGATACCTGTCATGTTCACTTAAAGTTAAAGTTTCTAGGAAACGACGCCTTCATCGACGTGATAAAAAAAAAAAAATTGAGCAGTTTCCTCGTATTTTTACCATCTGACAAGGACACCCTCAACCCTTTAAGGCCACTTATACAGTTAATTTAATCACGGAATCGTGTGATATGTGAACTATTCTATGCCTTTACCAAATTCCCTAAAAATAATTCATTTGAACATTTTACACGACTAAGTAACGGTGACGTGTAATAAAAATCAAACCAACAAATAATTTTTCGTAATTGCCTGTGAATACTCGGAGAAAAGGTCCAATTATGAGCTCGGACTGGTAGGCCATTCTGTTTATTTCAGTCATACGACCCGGTTTGGGGGAAAAGTGCTACACAATGCATCTTCGACTTTCAACCTTATGTCACAAGGTGGATTATCCATTTACAATAGACCTACTGTCAAGCACATTTACCAATCTAGAGCAGTAAAAATGTATGCTAAAGCTATGCTGTAAGCATTCTTGAGTAAAACCATTCTCCGCCATCGATAACTCTAGCATGTAGGCGATATTATAATTATTTATCAAAAAATTAGCTACAGTTATAAGGCAATCGTGGCGTCGACGACCGCCGGTCCGGCATCCTGAGGGGGATGGTGCTGGGAGAGATGTTCTCCGCACCAAACGCTTTACTTTGCCTTTGCCTTTTCATGAGTTCTGTCTCATCAGAGGTTTGGACGTTGGTTGTTGAGCAACAGGAGGTTTTAGTCGTTTCGACTCCGACATGCTCCGCCCGCCATACCCAGTGGGGGGCGGAAGACCGGCGATTTCCACCTGAACAAAAAAAAAACAAAAAAAAGAGCTATAAGGCAAGGACCTTTCTGTAAGAAGTTTGACCTTTCCAATTGTGTTTTCGCACAATTTATTTTCGGGAGACATTCCGATGCCGTTTGCATGTGTTCTCGCGTCTCAATTCTCTTATTTCCTAAATTTATTGGCTTCGTGTTGACGTTTATCAAAAAAATTCTTTGCTTTGCACGTGATTTACAAGATCTATGGTATACCGTTCAGGGACCTCGTTTATCGAATATATCTCGTATTTGTTAATAAAAGACTGCTAATTTTGACTTTTGTTATGATTGAACATTAGATTCATGCATTGAAGGTTTTTCGTTTTCTTCGTTGTAATAAGAAAATCGGCTCCTTTTCTCCAAGATACCACGAAAGGGCGAAGAAAAGCGAAACGATATCTGTATATAGTGTAGACGCCGCCCGTATATTCATATTATAAATTATAGTAATCTACATTGTTCTTGAAAGGACGAGTTACAATAAACGTCTTTAAATTAAGTCATATTGATTAACTATATACGATATTTAAATCAATACATTAGAAAGGGCTAAAGATCAAACACGAGTCGAATAAAAATAATTATATATGTAGGTGTGAATGAATGAAATGAAATCACTATTTCTTGGGTTTAACTATACCTTTTATTTAATTTCTTAAAGAGCACATTAAACACGTCTACTCCTAATGGCGGCGTCGTGCGAGAGAGCGAGATAGATCTACATCCGTCCCTTTCACACATCATGCGTTCAGAATCCTTTCACTCGTTCAGAAATGTTTTACAATAATTAGAAATGTTAGTAATAATTAAATTCTACATATATAATATAATACAAATACTCAGTGTCCGATACAAAAGATCAACTAGCTTTTTTGCTAAAATCACTCTTCTGTTTCGTATTTAGTATTTTCTCTTTTTCTTAGGTTCTAGTGAAAAAAAGCTTTACCTAATAATCCGGGCTCATAGAAGCAAGACGTTAAATACTTAAAAAAAAACTTTTAAATGATAAATATCAAATATTAATATTACACGGAACAACACTGTTACAAAACTGGGTTTAATTAAAAAGCTTCTCGATTCATGGTGCACTAATTATGTTCGTAGATCTAATGCTTAGGCTATTTATTACATCACTAAGGCTGAGCCTATCTATCTGGCTCCCAGTTTTTACCTCTTCTAATTCTGCTTATCTATGCCATTTTGATAGCGTGAATACCATTATAATCATTGCAAAACTATCGATAAAATAACAAATGCAAATAAATTTAGGAATGAATTGTGTGAGTGTGAATAAAATGTAGCAAGATTTCAACTCATGGTCCTGGTTTCCGCGTAGATGTGAACTTACCTACCATGTACTTAGATTATCTCAAAACCGAAAGCTGTAAGACATTTTAAAAGAAATAGCGGAGGCATTCTTAAGGAATTGTGAAGCAAATTTCCATTCTGGTCAAGTGAGTTCACGACCGCATAGCACTTAAAAATAAGGTTGATGTCTTTTAACGAGACGAGTCCAACTTCAAAATATTTGTAAAGGGCACAGCACCTTGAAAACAAAGAAGGCTCACAGTTATTATATATTTAATTTTATAAAAATAAAATGAAATGTAGTCAGTCATTCAAAGATTAACGGAAAGAAAAGTGGAGGCCATTATTTAAAATTTTTGTACTCTTTAGTAACACTATAAAAAATCAGGTATTTTTTGTCAATGTGATGAGGTTTTATGTATTTAGAGTTAATATATAAAATTTTATATTACACGAAATCCACACGCATTAAAAAACATTAACTATTTTAATTTCGATCAATTTCGATCATTAACATAGAACAATGTTTCATGAAAATATGTCCACTAAAGACAGCCATTACTTTTAATTTAAAGAACGGCTATCAATGCGGGCTACTTATGGTTTTCTGTGTACTTTCTGTACACTTTTAAGGTTATGGTCGTAAACCAATACTCCCTGAAGCCCTTTACAGCCGCGAAGTTTGGTTTGGCCCTATGTCGCTCAATTTCTAAAAGCCGACCCGAAATTGGCAAACAAAGAAAGATCGTTGGCCCACTGGCTTAATCTAAGGAAGTCTTGAAGGGTTTGGCGAACAAAAAAATTAATGGATTCTATTTGTTTGATAAAATAGGAAAAAAAAAATCAGTTTGGCTCGCAAATATCTTGCTTTAGCTTTCCTTTAGCTTGCAATAGTTATGAATGAAATAAAATAAAAATGCATGGTATATTTTTAACCAAAAGTTGCGAGTCATTATTTTAATATCATCGTGAATTTTTATTTCCAATAAATGTAATCCATTTTTGATTTTAAAATGTTAAAAATGAGATCGTTTTATGGTCGTTTCGAGGGGTTTGTTGGTTTGTTGCCTTTATAATACTTCGGTAAAACACAACCAATATTCATGAAATTTTTCAGTACTCGTTTACAATAGTAATATTCCCGAGAGATAAAATTATTTTTAAGCATTAAGTAAGTGAAGCCACTTATAAATGCTAGTCCATAAATATATATTTCAAAAACAAAACCGGTCCTGACCGTTTTTGGATTCGCTCTGATTTTTCATTTATTTTGATTTTTTTATAGCTTCGAAATTACTACGAATTTTAGTGTATTTTTTTTAATTTGCCAATAAAAATATCTGATACAGATTTCCCATCTTGCCAAGAAAAAAAATCAATAACAAAAGACTAAATGAAATACAAATGCTATGTAGTACAATTAACCAAACCTTATGGATTCAGTGATTATTACAATATTTCAACCACTGAACCAACACTAGTTTTGTTCAGTAGTACCATGTATAAATACATCACCAGCTATCAATAAGTCTAACAGATAATTTAATTCTAAGCATTTTAATAATTAAGTATTTGTACTTCATAATTGTCGAAGATCAATAAAAGTATATCATGAAAAGCGTTTTATTTATTAGCTACTAGCTGACTCGGCAGACTTCGTAGTGCCTCAATCGATAAATAAAATACCTAAACTATTGTATAGAATAAACTTAAAACAAACAAAAGGAATCTGTCCGACGGGGGACATATCATTGTTATTTTTATTTCATTCCGAGCCTTTTCGTATTTATCTACCTTTTAAACCTTCTCTGGACTTCCACAAATAATTTAAGACCAAAGTTAGCTAAATCAGTCTAGCCGTTCTCGAGTTTTAGCCAGACTAACGAACAGCAATTCATTTTTATATATATAGATTTTAATGCTAATTGCTAATTCTTAAGACAGCCTCATTGGAAATTATTTGATGTTAAAAAGTCAACTTCGAAGTTTGCAATGTCTAAGACAGAAGGTAATTGAAGGTAAGGTATTTGAAAGCCAATTTTCAGAGAACTTGACAAAGATAGGATATTAATTTAATGATTATATATTCCAAACATGAAAAATAGTTATGTAATGTTGTTAGGACATGACATGTGTATATTAATATTAAAGTACTTTAATTAAGCGACGCGAATTTATACGTTAAAGAAGAAACATTTGAAGTCAATTTCCTTCGGATGCTCGCACAAGTTCTCACGTTTAATGTTTCAAATATTTGCTACTGTTGTTTTGTTTAAATTAGATACTCATTATTGCAAATTTGGATGGAAAGAAGCAGATAGCCTTGTTTTTTATAAAATACGAAAATTTTGGTGTAAAACTAAATTGTCCTTTCAGACAAACACTAAAAAACATAGGTACATAATCAATGAAAATGAGGAAAAACAACAATCCAATCATAACTTTCGTAATAAGATCATTGCCTAAGAGGAGCACTCTTATCTATAATGAAGCAAAATTTTTCTTTGATACCAGTTAATTCACCAATATAAAAGTTACCAAGAAGGAAGGTCGATCGCAGATTTCTCTGGAAAAAAATGACCGAATCTGACAAGTTGCTTCAAGATTTTCATATCAATTTCTTCATACTAGAGGTCCCGCAGTAGTCGAAATTCGACTATAAATAATTGGAATTGTAAGTTTGCACACTATTATGATTGTATTTTATACTTCTATAATCACAAATATCGCCAAGGCTACGCTATAAATTTTTTTAATAAAGACAAACAATATTTAATCTATTCTCAATTTGACAACAGACGTCAAGGACAAAAGTTTGACAATAAATAGTATGCAAGCCTGTGTGCGTCAAATACATGGTATGTAGTGTGTGTAATGTTTTCTTTATTGATTTAATGTATTTTTTATGCATTATTTAAAAAAAATATTAGCATTGTGCACTTCTTCTCTATATTCTCTATAAGTGTGGAAAATTTCATACGCCTCCGTCCGCGCAATTTTCGTAAAAAGGGATACATAGTTTTTGCTTCACGTATTAATATATAGATTTCCTTTAATATGTTCTTTGATCAAGTACGCGCTATTATACGTCTTATTCAAAACAAACATTAAGTATTGGAATAACGTAACTACGCAATTGTTTTGAGTTTGTGTGAAAATCTTTTATATCATATATGAGTCGACTATTATCAAAGGCGGCAATTTGACTTTTGGACAATTATTGGTAAATCAGAAAAACGAATTATTGACTTTGTATTTCATTGGCAGTCACAAAACTCTTCTGAACGACATCTTAGATAAATAACAGGTTAAGTATTAACCTTTATTTAATGCAGGTTTTGAACCGTATTCTTTGAAGGAGACGATTATATTCAAATCAATCTGTATTGACATATCAATAACATTTTTTTGTCCAAATGCACAGATTGCCACCTTTGATAATAGACGACTCATATGCCTACATACGTGTACATCCATCTAATCTACATCCATTAAATCAAATTTCTTGAACGGAACCATTTGTTTTAGTATTTTTCTATGAGCTTTTTCAATGAAGTACATCTTTGTGAATATTCAATTTTGTGATATATTACCGATATCATAACGTTCATTTTACAAAGGTGAAAACACTAATAGCATACTGGATTGTATCTGTCAGCAAACGAGCATTTCCTACAAAGTTTACCTTATAAAATTATTGCAGCGTGCATAACGATCCAAGAGTATAAAGGTTTGTTTAAAAACCGGGTATGGCTTTTTCAGGTTACACGTAAATATTTAGTATGATTTGAAACGCAGACTGGCTGTTTTTAGAATTGAGTTTTGAAAACGCTAACAATTATGTGGTCGTTGTTAATGTAATATCTGCTTTTTTTTATTGCTTGGTTATTGGTTACTGGAGCCCATAGACATCTACACCGTAAATGCGCCACCCACCTTGAGATAAGTTCTAAAGTCTCAAGTATAGTTACAATGGCTGCACCACCCTTCAAACCGAAACGCATTACTGCTTCACGGCAGAAATAGGCGGGATAGTCGTACCTACCCGTGCGGACTCACAAGAGGTCCTACCACTAGTATAAACTGCTATGAGTACTCTTTAGAGCACCAGTAAACAATTCACAATAATTAAAAATCTTAATACGAGCAAAAGCTTACGTAAACAGGTTTTATTCGTTAGCAAGCTCTATGTTCCCTACTACATTACACTAAAAAGTATCTTTTGAATCAGAAATATTTTATTATGTTAATGATTAAACTATTTACACTTTCGCTATGTTCACATTTCATGAGTACCGATATTTCTGCACTGTTACAAGCGCCATCACGAATTGTGAAAGTAAGAACCCATTAAATAATAGTGTGTATAATTTTGCACATCATTTCCAAAAACAGTCTCATTCGAAATAAATAAATCATGGAGATACTCTCCGCCTTTTACGTCACCTTCTTATTGGATACTAACATCGTACATATTTCCTTTGTATCGCAAGTATTTCCATAACAAAGGCCAGAACACATAAACACCTTTAGTCTAAGAGAAAAATGTAAAGCACTCCACGGTGTTTTCAAAGGCATATTAAAATTACAAGGCGTAGAAATCACAAGGAATTTTTCGAATTTGAAAACTAATTAAAACCCGTTTAAATTTGCCCGAGGGATCTCTGAAAACTGGCAAAACCTAATTAGACTGCTAAATAATTAATGGCAACGTGTCTCAGAGGAAACATCAGTGCTATTTGTGGGGTCGTAGACTCGAGATTAGGCACGTGCTAAAAAGGCCTTATTTTGCTGTTTAAGGGAAGAGTGTGCAATTGAAAAGCACGAGTGCCTTAACATATCTAGTTTATTCCTAGCAAACTTTTACAAATTTTGTTAGGTAACTAAAAAAATGCGTTTACCGACCTAAGCCCCTCTACACGGAAGCCCTCCTTTGGCACAACTGTTTGACCTTTAAACTGTGGAACATGGTCCAGGAACTTCTTGTCGAGCTTCGATATCCAGTCGAATGAACCCGCTCCTCCCCGCGACCTCTAACGGATGAAGTCCAGCAAGGTTCCATATTCGCCTCGCTAATATTAAATATATACATTAACGACATCCCTCGGCTACCGTCCATTTACTTAGCTCTCTTCGCCGATGATACGGCCATCCACTACTCTATTAGGAATAGGTCTCTTACTGCGAAGAAACTCAGGACTGCAAACACAAACAACACTCGGTTACTGATTTCAGATGTGGCGAATCAGATCAATTTCTCGAAAAACGTCGCTGTGCTCTTTGGACCTGCATTCTAATTCCATCCCGCATTACATACGTCTACAAAATATCATAACCCAATTATCCTTTGGCCATATTCCGGACCAGATAGGTCAAATATCTGGGCATCCTATGTTCTTTTTACATATATAGTCCCATGACTTACCGCTACCAAATGAAAAATATCCGAGACCACGCCGTGCTTATTCTTAGCAGACTCTACCCTTCGATGTGCAAGCGGAGTAAACTGTCCCCTTTCATGGCAAGGTAACACTTTACAAAACTTGCATTTGCTCCACATTGACCCACCGACCTCGAACCCGTCAGGAAACACCAAAAGTCAGCGTCGAAAAACTAATTTGATAAGACAATGCAGCACTATACTCATAACTGCCTCATCGTGGCCCCTGCAGACTACTCTCTTAGCTTGGCTCACCGAGGAGCCAGCCACAGTAACTAATACCGTCCTCCCAAAAAAACAAAAGTAATACCTCCATTACCTTTAATACATTTATGTATATTACAGCATATGATATAAATGCAGACACAAAAATGGAATTAACACCAGCCAGCCGGTAAATACTATGTTTTGTCTGGTGATATTCCAGCTGAAAGTTAGAGTCTGTTTTTTTTCGAAATTATTTCCGACAGTCCTAAACAGACAGACGTCAACATTATTTATGGTCCTCGTAAATTCCTCGAGTAAACAACAGCTTTTGTATAACTGCGAGAATCTCTGTAATGTCAAATGTTTGCTTTCAAACTTTATAGTGAGTTACAGTTTTGTATTAATCTAGATGGTTTTGGCGAATTTCGACATTAAATAGAGATCGTTTGTTTAGGTTTCTCTCAATATAGACATGTGTGTATTTGTTAAATGTGGACATTAAATTAATAGTAATACTAATTTATTTTTAACTATCGTTGTCGAGGTACCATCTAAGCCTGTACAAGAATTTTACATCTGTTTTGAAAACTAAAAGACCTATCTTGTTGCCATAG
Organism: Bombyx mori; assembly: GCF_030269925.1. Classification (NCBI taxonomy): domain Eukaryota; kingdom Metazoa; phylum Arthropoda; class Insecta; order Lepidoptera; family Bombycidae; genus Bombyx; species Bombyx mori. The sequence continues at coordinate 10,696,439 of NC_085124.1, read as the reverse complement.
ATAGATAGCATCAGTATAGTAGCACTTTTCAAATTATCTAGTTGGGTGAAGGATCTCAATCCCCTATTTGGTACAAAATGGTTATAGTGATGTTGTACATTACATGCTGCTCATGTAAAAACTCATTTTTAATACCTAAGCTTAGTGAATAAATGACTTCTTTTTTCTTTCTTTCTTTCATCACAACGTAAATACTTCCTCCCAATTTGAGAGTCAAGGTCTGAATGATATTACGGCTGTTCCTTCAAACAAGAATGCATACCTTGCGGCAGAAATAGACACGATGGCGATATTCCCATCCTTATTGTTTCACAACACGCTTTAAACACCAACCAGTAAATACCAGCTTACTATCGCAATTCGCTGGTTTTTAATTTATTTGTATAACATCATATTAATACTCTTTAGATGTTAAGCGTTACGACCGGTCATTGTCATGTTTGTATTATTTTAAATAAATTTGGCAGTGTCCATAGTTAATACATTAAGTGTATAATATAATAATATAGAGAGTACTACACAAACCACACGTATTTCATTTCAAATATCAAGCCAATCAAAACACAACCGTATCGCCTCAACAGCTGGCACTATACTCGGGAAACCATTCTCCAGTAAATCTCATAATCTCTTTCTACTATATCCTGGGAAAGAGATATGGGATGGTGTTTTTCTTGTAAGTCAGGAACAAATACTTATCAAAAGCATTTTTTTTTATTGCTTAGATGGGTGAACGAACTCACAGCCCACCTGGTGTTAAGTGGTATAATAATATACAACTAGATGGATAACGCCATCTTGTTGTGTATTAAAAGCGGTTAGTTGCCCTCAATTAAGAAATTATTGAAAACACGAATAAAACAACATTTTCTGAAAATAAATCGTAGCTAGATCGATTTATCACCCCGGAAAACCCCTGTATACTAAATTTTATGAAAATCGTTGGAGCCGTTTCCGAGGTTCAGATTATATATACCTATATATACAAGAATTGCTCGTTTAAAAGTATAAGATAAGATAAGCTCAAATATGCTTAAAATGATTATTTATCAAAGTTGTGAGTTTTGTGCAAGTTCCTAAGTGACCACATAAAAGGACGGTAACACCAGATTCACTTCTCGAATATTAAGCGGTTTACAGGTCTGCGTTTGTATTGTAATTCGAATGGGTACACTTCACACTTGATGTTTTTCCTTTTAATCATCAAACGTTTGTTGTATAGCTTTCGAAATGAAATTTTTAAATACGAATAGAATCAAAAGTCTGTAAAAAATAATGTAGGTAATTTATTTAATTTAAGTTCGTCTAAATATATAATTTCTTCGAATGAGTCGTCTCCGATGCTAAATCGACTTACGAATAGTTAGTGTTTTATTCTTTAGTCCAATTAAACTGGCGTCACTGTTAGTCTAAACTTTATAACGAATTTTAAACTAAGACAGAATTTATCTTTAACTAACTTTCGACAATTCATCAACCTTAATTATTTTCTCGATTACTTTCAAGAGTGAACTTATTCCTCTGGTCCAGTGGTGTATTTTTTTTTATTGCTTACATGGGTGAACGAGCTCACAGTAAACCTGGTGTTAAGTGGTTACTGGAGCCTATAGACATCTACAACGTAAATGCGCCACCCACCTTGAGATAAACGTTCTAAGGTCTCACTATAGCTACAACGGCTGCCCCACCCTTCAAGCCGAAACGCATTACTGCTTCACGGCAGAAATAAGCCGGTTGGTGGTACCTACCCGTGCGAACTCAAAAAAGGTCCTACCACCAGTAATTCTGCAAATTATAATTTTGCGGGTTTGATTTTTATTACACGATGTTATTCCTTCACCGTGGAAGTCAATCGTGAACATTGGTTAAATACGTATTTCATTAGAAAAATTGGTACTTACCAGCGGGATTCGCACACCGTTGCATCATAGCTCGATACGAACACCGGACGTCTTATCCTTTAGGCCGCGACGACTTCAAAACGATATTATTGCTTTATTAAATAATATTATTGCTTTATCGTGCAGGAAAGCATTTCTTTAGAAATATTGGTATAATTTGAACATCCGTATAATCGCTTAATATGAGTACACCGTGCATCTGTTAAGGCTGTGTATGATAAATAGAAAACAATTTATCGACACATTTTAAACTGGTGGTAGGACCTTTACCACCGCCCCGCCTATTTCTGCCGTGAAGCAGTAATGCGTTTCGGTTTGAAGGGTGGGGCACCCGTTGTAACTATACTTGAGACCATAGAACTTTTTTTTTTTTTTTTTTTTTTTTATTGCTTAGATGGGTGGACGAGCTCACAGCCCACCTGATGTTAAGTGGTTACTGGAGCCCATAGACATCTACAACGTGGACGCGCCACCCACCTTGAGATACAAGTTCTAAAGTCTCAGTATAGTTACAACGGCTACCCCACCCTTCAAACCGAAACGCATTACTGCTTCACGGCAGAAATAAGCAGGGCGGTGGTACCTATCCGCGCGGACTCACAAGTGGTCCTGCCACCAGTAATGGCAGTAACTTATATCTCATTTGGTGGGTGGCGCATTTACGTCGTAGATGTCTATGGGCTCCAGTAACCACTAAGGTTTGCTGTGAGATCGTTCACTCATCTAAGCAAAAAAAAAAACATTTAAAACACACCCACGAACCATGAGTCAATGTAACAGGACACGAAAGCAAAATGTTCCACAATCAAATATCGGAGCATCTGCGAGGTCTGTAGACACCAAACTCAGTTAAATCAAAACAATTAAAATTCAAAGCGTATAAACGGAACATATTCGTTCATACCGCTTCGTAAAGGAAATGGTTATACAGTTAGCCATGTATTTAATTACGTATTGCGAATTATTTATAGTTATTTCATACGTCAGTTGATATATTTAATCCGTTAAGTCTAGAACAATGGATGTAAACATGCCTCGAACGTGATGGCAACAAAGTCCACGATTTTACCTAGTCCTAGTTGGATACTGTTACTTCTATGAAGATGATTTAAAGTTTATTGGATAAAGCAAACAGAAATACATCTATATATTAATACGTGATGCAAAAACGTTGTATCCCTTTTGTACGAAAATTGCGCGGTCGGAGGAGTATGAATTTTTCCACACTTATACAGAATATAGAGAAGAAGTGCACAATGCTAATATTTTTTTAACATAATGCATAAAAGATACATTAAATCAATAAAGAAAACATTACACACACTACATACCATGTATTTGACGCACACCCGCATGCATACTATTTATTGTCAAACTTTTGTTCTTGACGTCTGGTCAAATTGAGAATAGATTAAATATTGTTTGTCTTTATTAATATTTTTTTGTAGTGTAGCCTTGGCGAAATTTGTGATTATAGAAGTATAAAATACAATCATAATAGTGTACAAACTTACAATTCCAATTAATTATTATAGTTGAATTTCGACTACTGCGGGACCTCTAGTTTACGTTAAACTACATCGCCTAGTAATCTGTGACCAATGGACGGAAGTTTGATTTTCGATCGCAGTCGCTATTTTTAGTGAAACTATCTTAATATCCGGTGTAACTTTGGTAAATATGACCAAGATGCTGTACCTCAGGGTAGTTTCAACAGCATATTTAAACTAATTTATTGTCATTCAAAGAAAAGTACTGGGTTGTACTCGCGTATAAAAGCCATTATTATCACAGTACAATCAGACTCGGGGTCTGGAATGATTTTTTCAATCATCAAAGAAAAGTTATCGATGACATATACATATTTAACGATATTCAACTTTGTTGTCCTACCTAATCGCAATCCCAATAATAATAGCCTCGAGAGGCTTCTGGTGGTAGGACCTGTTGTGATTTACTGGTGGTAGGACCTCTTGTGAGTCCGCGCGGGTAGGTACCACCACCCTACCTATTTTTGCCGTGAAGCAGTAATGCGTTTCAGTTTGAAAGGCGGGGCAGCCGTTGTGACTATACTGGGACCTTAGAACTTATATCTCAAGGTGGGTGGCGCATTTACGTTGTATATGTCTATTGGCTCCAGTAACCACTTTACACCAGGTGGGCTGTGAGCTCGTCCACCCATATAAGCAATAAAAAAATAAAAAATAAAAAAAGGCTATTTCGGCTTCACCGGACCTCCCAGGACTGAGCCTGAACGGAACTCAGCCACATAAAAGTGTCAAATTGAATTATTGGACCAACCGTAATATTCATTTGTTCACTTTGTAAAGAACTTTTTTATCTGATAATTGAAAAACGTGCCCCAAATAGTCTTTTCGTGCAGACAATTGTGAAATGAAATGTTCCTCAAATCGTCGGCGACTAATTTCGATTTGATTCAGCCGTATAAAAATAAAGTCTTTTTTTTAGACAACAACAGTTTTTAAAGCATAAAAATCGCCAGAGATCCCGTATTAGAAAATTTATGTTCAGGGTGGATTCATTAGTTATTAGTGAAACTACAACAAAATATTTTTATTAGTAGATATTCATGACAAATGTATTCCAATGTAGCAGACATCACTACTATACAAACATAACTGATATAATATTTTTAGCAGAAAATCCTAATGATCAATATCCTAATTTTGAAAAAATATTAATAGTCAGCCCGGATATAGCCGATCAATTATTCAAAACAAAATGTTTTTTTCTGAATCAAGTTATCCTAGTTCCTCTAGTGCTCCTCACGGCTGAGTGTCGTCACCACCTTGACTTTCATCCTCGCGATATTGTGCCATCTTATTCTATCTACAGCAACTCGAAGAGCATCGTAGAGGATGGTATCAACAAGGGTAGTGCGGATCTGGTCAGACCAAGGCATTGATTGAGCTGTATTCCCGCAATCTTTTTCCTTCTACTTTGCCAGTAATCACCAGTTTTCCAAAATTGCATCTATCCTGGCAACGTGTTCAAAATACTCTAGGGTTCGCTTAAACCTTGTTATCTGTATCAATATTTGTTAATTTTATTTGTACAGATATTTGAGAAATAGGAAGCCAATTGCCAATTTAAATATTGTCAATTCCCGAAATTGAGCTGATTTTTCTCAGTGAGGAAACTGAAATTCGAATTGGTTGTACGCGCTTTCCTCTAAGTTACATATAAGCGTTAAAAAAAACAACGCACCTTCAGACACTCGTTTAAGATACTGAGACTAAGCCGCGAGTCTCTCTAAGTTTGAAGATAACAACTCTCTTATGAGCTCACAACTCAGTCAGCTTGAAGTACAAAGTTTGTTCGTATGTGTACTACGCCCACGAGCTTAAGTTGACTCCGGGGACACCAAACGGGTGATAGATGGATAGCATTTCAAAACTTTGCGGTTACAAGATTACGTCTTAATTTGTTTGAAGCTTCTTTTATGAGTTACATTTCATAGGTCACTGAGTGCTTTTTTTTATCGAAGCTTCATTGGCTCATGTATGTACTCTCGACTTTGCACGTGAATATGAACCATAGGGATTGCTTCCCAACAGGTGGCAGTAATAAACTACTTGAAGGAGTCGCAAGAGATCTTTATTCCAATATTTCAACTGATAAAGCACTTAATTCATTTGTATCTAACCGTCTATTTTTTAGTTAGCTACTTAAACTACATGGTAATTGTTGTGTAATAAACAATATTATAATAAACCCATTGTTATATATCTTAATTTATTAAATAAATCCGATCTTACAAATAGTACCTAATTAAAATCAACAATAATCACTGACGCCTTCAAGTTTAAACAAGCTTAAGTGTTCATGTTATGCATAAAATGTTTGTACGAATGTAAATTTTTTTTAAACCCTTTTTGTGTGTGTGACATTTCGAAAAGAATTTTTTTTCGGAAAAAATATTTATACAATTCAGAAAATCATAGAGAACTCTTTTACCTTTAACGATGCATGTAAAACATAATATTATGACTAGTCCTAGACTAGTAAAAATTGTACGTCTCACGCATTGTTCACGCGAATTTTCGAATTTCGATTTCTAAGAAGTTTCATATCTGAGGTAGAAGAATGTTCCGTTCACCTTTCGAATAAAATAAAACAATCTAACAATACCTGCTATAAATAAAATATTCTCAAACATTGATATTATACATTATTTTTATAATAATAGAGGTATAAGCACAGCAAACGCGAAGTATTAAGGTCTATAGAGTTCAACCGAGGTGAAGGCTCGTCATTCATAAATAAAATATTTATTGTCCTCGAGGATGTTGACACAAAAAATGTAGTCCAATCATCACTCCCATTATAATGAAAGAGATTTTTTTTCCGATAAGAAGCCCCCCGTAGATTTTTATCAAAGGGCAATAATTGTGACACGACCCTCCGGGGTGGGGATTATTGTTTAAATTTAACAAAAAGTATTTCTGTCATTCCTCGAATCAAATACGATTTCCTTTTTTTAATATTGACAGAATTAAAAATACTTTTACAGTTTAATCTTGCGTTTTTTTAAAATTGTTATTACATCATTTCTGACGTTTGAAAACTTTACAGTTTTCGTTGTGACGGACGAACTGACTGAGCGCGAAATAAAACCGTAAAATTACTTTTAATTATGTCTACGACTCGGTGAAGGACGAAAAAAGTATTAGCAGATATTGACAGCCTAGCTAGAATCGTTGAGAGGACATAAACAAGAGAAATAAGTTTTTTTATATTATTCAGAATTATTAAGATACAGCGGTAGGTTGTAGTTTAAGCTGTATGTGTTCACCATCGTCTACTTAAAATAATTAATTGATAGACGAGGTCATTAATCTAAGTGATTAATGTTAAGCGCATATGAAAACTGAAGCAAATCATGAATGCGGCTTTTGAGATACAAAATCGAAGATTCAACTAGAACAACATAACTACTATAACCCTGAAAATCGGTGCGTTCGATTTTTGCAATAGCAATGAGTATATATAGAATATGTAGTATATAAGAGAAAAGTCTATCAATTATTATACTGCTTCGATAATATTGAAAAGACCTTACCCCTGATATAGCGGTAGGCAACGGCTTAGCTCTGCCCCTGGCATTGCTGAAGTCCATGGGCGACGGTAACCACTCACCATCAGGTGGGCCGTATGCTCATCTACCTACAAGGGCAATAAAAATATTCCCTGGAAGACTAAGAGTAGCATATACTAGCGAAAAGAAACAATTGGAGAATTTTCGCGTCGAAAACTACAATCTGTATTCGAAATTGGAATCAAGAATTTAGGTAAGAGAACAGAATACTGCAACCAAGGAAATATTAATGAAAGTCATTGCTCGAGGAGATCGGATTAGCGTATCCGTTTAAAAAAAAAACGGTTGTCTGTAAAGTCTTTTTGTTGAAGATAGTTGAACGTGACAACGTCATAAGAAAATACTGATGGAATGGTTTCATTTTTCAATCATCGCAATTATCGTTGCTATAAGCAATTGACACCACATTCACTTTTCACTGAATTTCATACTTGACGAAAACATGTAAATGTATTATTGTATAGCAGCTGTCCACGCGGATGCATCGCTCACTCAAGTAGGAGAGAGATGTCGAACGCTGCCGTACGCGGAGGCCGATTGTGCCTCTTTGTCCGCTCTCGCTTGCACTTCAAGCCTTAAATGGAACGCCTCAGAGCGAGGTAACGCCGCATAGGTCATGTTTTTTCGTGCGTGCAACCGGCTCCATCGAATTATAAGACGTTATCACGTCAAAAACAATTTAAAAAGTTTTTTAATCTATGTATCAGAAAATTCAACTTAAAAACACCGTTAATCATTTTCTTAAGCCATATGTGGCCAAAATTTCGCGAGCACCTACTCAATTAATCTGGCAGCTGTCTGACGAAATAGATAAACACGCACTCATTAACTTTAAGCTTTTAATAACGTACGAATTTCAACATTCTGTTTCAAGAGAACGCTCAAATTAATCGTCCGCTTCGGCTAAAATTTCAAAATATTTTCTTTTATTCTACTCCTGTTGATGGATAGATAAGCTTACGTACTATTTGGTATTGAACAGTTACTAGAATTTAAAGATATCGCAGCGTAAAACTTTAATGCTTCGACCCACTATGGGAAATGGGATCGTACTTTGAATAATATTGTATTTGGGATTTCCTACCCATTAAACTGGAATGGGTGACTGATTCGCGGCAGAAACAGGGTGAATATTATTACCTACCCGTGTTTTTTTTTATTGCCCTTGAAGGCAGACGAGCATACGGCCCACCTGATGGTGAGTGGCCACCGTCGCCCATGGACTTCACCAATGCCAGGGGCAGAGCCAAGCCGCTGCCTACCGCACCTGTTTGTGCGTTCACACACAGTCCCTGCTAACAATAAGTCTACAATTTCGCATTTGATTTAACTTTAGGATCAAACGTATTAATGTTCGACAAAGGTATGCACTAACTACATATACATGTCGGAGACGGTCATTAGTTTGGTAGCTAAACGAAACACAGCACGATTTTCGAGAGATGGCAGCACGATTGCGGTATCGTCGGAACTCGGCTAACTTCATGCTACGACAGAGCTTAGCCGATGAAGGCGCGTAGACGGCATCACACTTACCAACCAACCTCGTTGAAGAGCGGTGCCTCCGCCCTAAGAACTGTCATCCGTTTTCGTTTGCTAACGTCAAGAGAAGATTTCTAAATTGTTCTAAAAAAACAAACGTAATTGGTGTACTCAATATTTCTCTTAGCTCTATCACCCTATTCGCCCCTATGATGTCTGAAGATGATGTTAATAATTGTGGCTTCTCCGACAAACTTAAATTGTAATTCTTAAAATTTCTAGAGGGAATCAGAAACTGTATCAACATTTGCTTTCAAAGGTTACGCGATATATAAAGGGAAATTTGATACTAATTGCTTGCTTACTTGGCAAGGAAACAAAGTGAACTGGGTTAAGTCTCATTTTGTGAAAATTTAAAACGAGTTCTAACGCTCATTTAGATTTAGGTTTAGAGTACGGTATTAAGTTTATTATTATTTATTACTGGTGATAGGACCTATTGTGAGCCCGCACGGGTAGGTACCACAACCCTGCCTATTTCTGCCGTGAAGCAGTAATGCGTTTCGGTTTCAAGGGTGGGGCAGCCGTTGCAACTATACTTGAGACCTTAGAACTTATATCTCAAGGTGGGCGGCGCATTAACGTTGTGGATGTCTATGGGCTCCAGTAACCACTTAACACCAGGTGGATTGTGAGCTCGAGCCCATCTAAGCAATAAAAAAAAAGTGGTTAATGGAGTCTATAGACTTAAAAGCCCCTACTCTCCTTGAAACATGAGGTCGAAGTATCAATTGTATTATGTAACCGTTGACCCACCCCTCAGATATGAAAGAAAATGAAAATCAGTACATTTCATTTAGTGATGAAAAGTTTTCAATCGTACACATTTCACAAATACAGGTGCTAAACAATCAAAGTTTTCATTTTACTCGTTAGTGTTCCTTCAGTGTTCGAAATTACAATTTTATGTATTAATAGAGGTCCCGCAGTAGTCGAAATTCGACTATAATTAATTGGAATTGTAAGTTTGTACAATCATAATACACTATTATGATTGTATTTTATACTTCTATAATCACAAATTTCGCCAAGACTACACTATAAAAAATATTAACAAAGACAAACAATATTTAATTTCAATTTGACAACAGACGTGAAGAACAAAAGTTTGACAATAAATAGTATGCATGCGTGTGTGCGTCAAATACATGGTATGTAGTGTGTAATGTTTTCTTTATTGATTTAATGTATCTTTTATGCATTATTTAAAAAAAATGTTAGCATTGTTCACTTCTTCTCTATATTCTCTATAAGAGTGGAAAATTTCATACTCCTCCGTGCGCGCAATTTTCGTAAAAAGGGATACAAAGTTTTTGCTTCACGTATTAATATATAGATAATTTTCTCTTTGGTGTCATTACTTATATATAAAAAGAAAACTTTTCCTAAATGTTTTTTTATTAAAACAGTAATTGGTCACCTATAGTTAAAAAACCAAAAAAAACGACTAACAGCCTGGCCACGGGACATTCGCCGATGCGAATATTCGCGCGGTGCGAACGGCGAAGCGTCTAGCGACTAAAACAAGCGCATAGAAATGTACCTAACAAGCCACGCGCACCGGCGACCGGCGAAGCGACCGGCGAAATGTACCGAGCGAATCGCGCGATGCGGCGGGCGAGCAAAACAAATGCATGAATACGGACGGCGCGAGCCACGGAGTCGAGCGGTAGTCGCGGCGAATAGTGCAGTGATTAAATGAGTTTAGTTGTTTTCGCCGCGAAAAATTAACGCCGAAATTTTTATATTTTTTATTTATTTTTTATTTTATATTTTTAAAGTCGTCGTGGCCTAACGGACGTCCGGTGCAATCGTGTTGAGCGATGCACCGGTGTTCGAATATCAGGCGGGTACCAATTTTTGTAATGAAATACGTACTCAACAACACTCAACGTTCACGATTGATTTCCACGGTGAAGGAATAACATCGTGTGATAAAAATGAAATCTTCAAAATAATAATTTGCGTAATTACTGGTGGTAGGACCTCTTGTGAGTCTACACGGGTGGGTACTACCACCCTGCCTATTTCTGCCGTGAAGTAGTAATGCGTTTCGGTTTGAAGGGTGAGGCAGCCATTATAACTATACTTGAGACCTTAGAACTTATATCTCAAGGTGGGTGGCGCATTTACGTTGTGGATGTCTATGGGCTCCAGTAACCACTTAACACAAGGTGGGCTGTGAGCTCGTCCACCCATCTAAGCAATAAAAAAATAAAATAGCTGAAATACTAGCTAGACCAGCTATTTGGAAGTCTAGCCACCCAAAGTATTTCTCGTACTTCTTGTGGAATTCTCCATCTATATATACTACGATATGTATACGATACGTATACTCCGATTCTTATTCAAATCATGTACTTCACAATCTTTTCCAAATAATAGGTCCTGAACCAAAAAACTATTAATTTGTAAGCAATATCGAGATAATTTCGATATAGACATTTCGCTGTCGGACTTCCTTACTAGTCGCGGCGGCGAACGTGAGTACCCGTGGCCTGCAAACGGTGCTGCGCGAATGGTCGCCTCGCCCACCGCTTCGCTGTTCGCACCGCCGATCCCCGTGGCCAGGCCGTAATAAGCAGAACAAGAAGATATTGAACTGTTTTGAATTTGCCTCAACTAAAATTCAACACTTGTTAAGTTAGCAGATCATATTAGGTATTACTGTGCCCGTAATGTATTATGAAGGTAATTCGTACGTAGATGTCTCGCGCTGTTATTACTTATCTACATTACATTGCGTAAAACGGAAAATAAGTAAATAATACGTAATTTCAATTGAGAAATAAACGTTTTGCCCCCAATTTTAGGAATAATTATTAAGCACCCGGTTTTATTATTTTTTAACGAGGCGATTAATAATTTGCGACGCGCATTGATTCCATATTGGCTAAGGACAGGTGAGTGACGTTTGATACATGCACTATCTATTTTCAAACGTGTTTCACATACATAATAGCCGTCTAGCTTATTAAATCCAACACAGGAAAAGGTCATCAAATCGAGACAGTCTTTACTCCCATAAATAAAATGATTAATTGAAATAATGATGGTATTTATTAGTGGTGGTAGGGCGTACTATAAGACCGCATGTGTAGGTGCTAATGTCCTGTCTATTATTACTGCGAAGCAATCATGCCCTCCAGTTTGGAAGATGGGTATTTCTTATCCAACCCATTTGAAACTCCGACCTCATATCATAGTTGGGGTTGCAGCATTCACGCTGTAATGAATATGAGCTTAAGTACCATCAAACGGGTCATAAGTTTATCTAGGCACCTGGAAAATAACATTCGATAATTTACATTACAAGATTTTTTTTATTGCTTCGACGGGTGGACGAGCTCACAGCCCACCTGGTGTTAAGTGGTTACTGGAGCCCATAGACATCTACAACGTAGACGCGCCACCCAACTTGAGATACAAGTTCTAAACTCTCAGTATAGTTACAACGGCTGCCCCACCCTTCAAACCGAAACGCATTACTGCTTCACGGCAGAAATAGGCAGGGTGGTGGTACCCACCCGCGCGGACTCACAAGAGGTCCTGCCACCAGTAAATTTCTTATACAATCCATTTGAAACTCCGACTTCATATCTCAATTGGAGTGGCAGCATTCACGCTGTAATGAATATGAGCTTTAGTACCATCAAACGGGTCATAAGTTTATCTAGGCACCTGGAAAATAACATCCGATAATTTATATTACAAGAAAATCAAAGCATGTAATTTACTAACATAATATTTGAATTTTAATACTTGTATAATTCAATTCGATTAAGTACCAATCATCTCAGTTGATTCTTGGATTAATAATATTATGTTATCAACATCAGAACGAAACTTAAGCCCAGTTAATATTGTGTGATGGCATTGCGGCATGAGCTTCCTAAACTATAGTTAGAATATAACAAAGATGAGCAATTCGTGACTATGTAATCACAATTTTAATTTTATCTTTTTTTATTGCTTAGATGGGTAGTCGTGCTCTCGGCCCATCTGGTGCTAAGTGGTTACCGGAGCTCATAGACATATACAAAGTAAATACCGTCACTCACCTTGAGACATGAGTTCTGAGGTCTCAGTTTTTACTATACAACGGTTGCCGCACCTTTCAAGCCGAAACGCATTACTACTTCACGGCAGAAATAAGCAGGGCGGTGGTACCTACCCGTTCGGACTCACAAGACGTCCTACCACCAGTGATTATGCAAATTTAATTTTGCGGGTTTGATTTTTATTACACGATGTTATTCCTTCACCGTGGAAGTCAATCGTGAACATTTGTTAAGTACGTATTTCATTACGTTTTTAACATATTAGTTGTTGTTAAGTGAAAATGTTGAGTGAGTGAAAGTGTTGAGTGAAATGAAATTTTAAACTCTAATCTTAAGGTCGATATTAAATGGCTTTTACAGCTTTAAATTCCAGGTGACATGAGCGTCGGGCTTCTTGTAATGTTATAATAATAAAAATAAATATTAATGATCATTATCTTCTTTTGAAATTTGATCGCAATTGGTTCAAACAGATCTGAATTCTTTATAGAAGTGTCCTAAAAATCAAACTAAAACAAGAAAACTTAAATAAAATTCAAGAATCTGGATATCGAATCACTTCCTTTTCAATTTTAATTGAAACGGCCTCTATAATTTGGCAGGATCAGACGCCTTCGCGGCAAGAGCACTTGGCTCATCCCTCAGAGTTGAACGACCCGACTCAGAGGCTGTTTCATAAAAACGAAGGCCGACCCACCATGTGCTTGTATTTTCAGTCGGACTGAAGAAAAGTGCCAGTCGACTGGTGGCTGCCGTCGATGTAAGACGTGTCGCTCATCGTGAACTATAGCGCGCGTAAACAACATCGACACGAACTTCGACTTTTTTTAACTTCTTTAATAATCATTTAAAAAAAAAAGTTTTTATCAAGTGAAAAGTGTTTCAAAACTGTTGTTTTTTTTAACAAAGAAGGACGTGACTTTGAGTATCAATTTGTTGATCAAATATTAACTGTTGTTCCGTCAAAACATTAAAATAAAAGTTTGAGAACAATCGTTCGGTGGTTCTTTGCTGTGATTTATGCATTGACTATCAGTTTCCTGTGCGATCGGGCGGAAGCCGAACTGAGTTAAGAAATAGAATTCCAGAGGCGAATGACTCAAGTAAGCGGTAACTTGAACAATTTATATTATTTCAATTGTAGACTATTTACTTTTTTTAATAAAGCTTTAATTTCATTGAAATTAGCAATGTCTGTTTAAATTTTTATCGTGGAATGTTGTAGAATTGCACAAATTATTTAAATAAATAAAAATCAGTTGACAAAAATGTTAGACTGTCTCTTTTTTATTATTAAGAACGAATTTACTCTAAAATAATAGTAGATTATTGAATCTATAAAAACGGCTTTTCGGCAAAACGTTATTTTTGTTATTTATACAAAACAACAACAAAAATATTCAATCTTTTTTTTAATTCCTTTGCTTTCAAAGGTTTTGATACTCGATAAAAATCTTGCAAATGTATGTGCAATATTATACTGCAGTATTATCTTTAAAATAATATAAGTTAAATGATAAAACCAAATCCGTTTCTTAATATTCAACAAGTAGAATTTAATATTCAATTTCATGATTCTTTTTTTTAAAGATTATTATTAAAAACCCGACGAAGGCTTATGCTTTTCCTGCTTTTGTCCATTTTCATACTGTAAAGGTCAGTTCATTACATTTTTTTTAAGATTTAAGGCTTTATTAAAAAGGTACTGGTAGCGCAATTTTAAAATTGATAAATATGAAATGAATTTTTACATTTTTTGAAGTATCTTTTTTTTACTATTTATCTTTTACGTAACACACGTTAATCATGTACGTTACGCTTAAGTGTTTGATAATTTCACAACAATATTTAATTTTCGAATCAGTTTCTGTAGGTAACGGGATTCCTCGTGCACCTACCTGAATGCTTAGATAACGCATTTAAGTACTGAAATTCAGTGGTACCGAGTTCACAGATAATTATGACTTCAAACAGATATAATGTACAGTAATAAATTGTGCCTTCATCTTTACTAGCATTTTTATTGCCTACTAGCTGACCGGGCAGACTTCGTAGTGCCTCAACCGATAAATAAAAGTACTAAACTTTTGTCTAAAATAAACTTAAAACAAACAAAACGAATCCGTTCGACGGGTGACACATGAAAGGAAAAACAAAATTGTTATTTTTATTTAATTCCGAGCATTTTCATATTTATCTACCTTTTAAACCTTCTCTGGACTTCCACAAATAATTCAAGACCAAAATTTGCCAAATCGGTCCAGCCGTTCTCGAGTTTTAGCGAGACTAACGAACAGCAATTCATTTATATATATATATATATATATATATATAGATTGCTTGATAAGCGGGTATTTCAAGAACTATATTAACTGCATTTGAAACCTAACCTATTGTAGACGTAATTAAAACTACTTTTACGGTTTGATTTCGCGTTTTCTATTGACATAGTGTAGACCTCCACTTCCAACAGTCAGGAAATAATACACAGATTGCAGTAGCTTACTTAATTCTGTATTGCTTTATTTGTAACTCCACTTTTACAATCTTTAGACATCTGCTCACTACCGTATACACTGATTTCTGTCCCGTTTTTTCAGACTACCGCCTTTTTTATTATGTCACGTCCCCACTACTGTAATTGCTCCCACCAACAGTGTTGCTATTTGACAATCCGAAAATTGTCTTAACATTAACAAATTTAATTATTTTACAACAAACCTTACAATAGTATTAATTCCGATGTGTCGAATACTTTAAAGTTTTCTTATTCAAATACGAATAAAATTTTATTTGTTGACATTCCATTATTGTGCCAACTACCGTCTTAGCTTCTAGAAAAATTATATTTATTGCGCATTCTCGAAATTTATTACACACAAGACGATGACCGGTTTTTTTTTATATATCGCCATCTTGTTGTGTCTTTAAAGCGGTTAGTTGCCCTCAATTAAGAAAAATAGTATTATTACTCGCCAATAGATGTCGGGAAGAGTTGATTATTGAAAACACGAATAAAACAACATTTTCTGAAAATAAATCGTGGCTAGATCGATTTATCGCCCCCGAAATCCCCTGTATACTAAATTTTATGAAAATCGTTGGAGCCGTTTCCGAGATTCAGATTTATATATTTATATATATACAAGAATTGCTCGTTTAAAGGTATAAGATACAAATTTAATTGCGTTTTCTTTCTAGCTTATTAATAAATATAAATTTTTAAAGCGTAATATGTTCAGATGCTATTTTTCTCTAGACATAAACAATTGCACATAACGATCTTCAAAATGGAAAGTACATACTAAAAGACAAAGAGCTCCAATCGTTAAATTAAGACAATCTTTAATCTTGAGAAACGAACAGATAAAAGACAAAAGCCCGCATCAGAAGTAAATGCAGTATTTAATGATACGTATAAATTATGTAAAAGTTTGTTATTCGTGTGATAATATGATCCAATAAATTTTGGAATTTTAATTGTTTAATCTCTAAACTAAGAAATACGATGGACCACATGTACCAAATATAGCCGATTTGAGAATCAGCAGTAATTAAAAAAGACCCAATCTATGCTAAATCCTATCCATATAAAAATCATTCACAATATTTTTTATGTTCAAACATTATCAATCCATTCATTCATGACATTAATATTAATTAAAAAAGCGTCCAATTGCTATTCATCGTATGGCAGTCCGAGTTTGTACCTAGAATTTTAATGCAGTTATATTATTTGCTGTCAAAACACTCTCGAGTTGTTGTAGCATTAAATTCTACGGTAAATGATTATTAGCTGAATAATTGCTAATTTATCTACGTCCTAAGTTACCAATCAAATTATAAATAACTTTTAGCCTTCTCAACAACTAAACTAGTGATCGCCTCAATAGTTACTTCATCTATAAGACTCAAATTTATTTGTGAGGACTCTCAACAGCAACTTGCTGCTTTTGAGAGACCGATTCCAAGAATTATTAGCTGGGAAAAAAACTGAATGGAGATAATTTTCTTCATATAGTGGATTCGAATATACCATTAAGGTTTCTATTTCATAACCTTTAGAACTAGAAAAGCATACCGAACAACTGATCAGACACTAATCAACGGTTAATTAAACTTAAATTGACAATATATTGGTTCCAGTGAAAGCGCAATCTATTTCAAGAAATAAAAATAGTAGCTTCTCCCATCAGATGTGAGAAATTGGTTCCAGAAAACGACAGTGATCTCTTACTGGAAATCAAATAAACAAATTCTCGTGCAACCTATACATTTAGTACCATCTATACTAATATTATAAAGAGGAAAGATTTGTTTGTTTGTTTGTTTCGAATAGGCTCCGAAACTACTGGACCGATTTGAAAAATTCTTTTTCCATTAGAAGCCGACATTGTCCCTGATGAACATAGGCTACTTTTTTTTGATTTTTTTTTTATTTTATTTTTTTGGTTTCATGTGTGTTTTAATGTTTCCGAAGCGAAGCGAGGGCGGGTCGCTAGTAGTATATAATTTTATTAACGCCTTTTTGCTTTGTACGCAATGTAACATAATATAAAAATCAGATGACGCACAGGATCAACGGTTTCACTTTCAAGTGAACAAATTAACATTACATTACGGGTTAAAACATTCTGAAGTTGTCGTGGCCTAAACGATAAGATGCCCGGTGCAGTCGTATCAAGCGATGCGCTTGTGCCGGTGTTCAAATCCCGCAGGCAGGTACCCATTTTTCTAACGAAATACGTACTTGACAAATGTTGACGATTGACCTCCACCGTGAAGGAATAACATTGTGTAATAAAAATTTGACCACCAAATTTTTTCTTTTTTTATTGCTTATATGGGTTGACCAGCTCACAGCCCACCTGGTGTTAAGTGGTCACTAGAGCACACAGACATCTACAACGTAAATGTGCCACCCACCTTGAGATATAAGTTCTAACCTCTCAGTATAGTTACAACGGCTGCCCCACTCACAAGAGGTCCTACCACCAGTAAAAGTTTTAAAACTTGCGTAATTACTGTTGGTAGGACGTTTGGTTATTGCTGCCATGAAGCAGTAATGCGTTTCGGTTTGAAAAGTGGGGCAACCGTTGTGCTTTTAAAACTGAGACCTCTTCTCTAAAGGTGGAGGCATTTATGTTGTAGATGTCTACAGTTAAATAGGTAGATGTTATTTGACACCAGGTAGCCCGCCTCGTCCACCCAACTAAGCAAAAAAAAACAATTAAAAAATAAAAATTGAATTTTTCAATCTCTCTTTCGCATAGAGAATGATTTCAACATACGCTATGATTGTCAGCAATGTTTTATGACGGTAACATTACTCGTGAATACGTACTTATGAATTACATTGAAACATGAAATACATTACATGAATACAATGAAATACATTAGTAACCTTTGACGAATTCCCAATCATAAGTTAACAAAAACAAGGTTTGTTTTGTTTCATTTCTAATCAAATTCCAAAGTATGTTTACGTATACTTTGCAATTGTTACAAACGTAAAAATTCTGATTGCGTAATTTACGCAAGAGTTTTCCACAAGTCATTTATGTTAAGTTTGACTGTCAACCGAGAGTAAACGTCAAGACTTCATATTATCTTGCAAATCTGTAATACAAACATAGCACGGTACTGCTACGCCACCGCATACAATGTAAAATTTCTTAAACTACTAGTCATTTCGAGCCACGCTTCGCTGTGACTTTCGCTAATATGTAAAAGATCCACATTCTCATTAAACTCCCGAGATCACTTATCGCCCTTTAATGGTGATATGTCTGCTGGCATGGAGTGTAGTGTAAAATAGGTACAGGCTGATTGCTTAATTTAGATAATACCCACCATTTCATTTCACGTAGGACACCTTGTGGGCTTACGCGGGTAGGTTGCATCTCCCTGCGCATTTATGCCGCGAATCTGTAATCCATTCCAGTTTGAAGGGTGAAACAGTCGTTATATATGAGATTTATAAAGCAGCTACCCCACAGTATGAGGCATGAGGTCTGTAATTCTATAATATAGCACTATTTCGCGGCAGAAATAGGCAAGTCGGTGGTAGGTATCCAACTGTTTGAACTCAGCATCTCATACTTTAGGCCTTGGTGACTTCAAAAGGTTTGAAGAGTAGCATAGCTGGTATACAATAAAGTCACGGTCGCCCCAAACTTACAATGAAGTCACGATCATGAGCTTGTTCACTTCTGTAGTACAATAAACAAAAACTCTCTCACGACATTCATTGTTTTGTATAAACGGTAAAAAAAATAACTTAATGTCTACTAACCGACCACTGTCGGCGAGCTAATGAAAGTCCATACATATATACCGCGAATGACGAGCGCATTCGCATTTCGTTTTAGTGATTTGGCCCGTTCTCACGCACCGGTTAATTCATTATTGAAATATTTACGTAACTTGACGCATTAACTAACTCATTTCTAACATTAAAAGTTTCAAGCACTATAAAGTTTCGGAGTGTCGCTAATTTTTAACTGCTTTGTTGTTCAGCGGCACTAAATAATTCAACTAAAGCGGAACAATGGAGCTTCCCGGCCATACTCGCGATGTTGATCCGGGAATCACAAATGTCTTTGTTTCGTTCAAAATAATTTTATTTTAGGGCTTAAATAAATCCTTCATTGGTCTCCAGTAGTTAGTTAGTAAGTCGTATGGGGCTTGGATCAAATAAAATCTGTCGCGAGATAGTTGAACTTGGCTCCTTATACAAAAACGTTTTTAAATATTGCTGTATGTATTACATGTTTGTATTTCTCTTTACTAATACAACCTACAATCATATTCTATGTAAAGTTGACGTCATAATATTTATAACACATCTCAGATTCCCGATCACTCGTTTGAAATTTTTATGCTTATGTTCATTGCGTAATTTGAGAACTACATATTATGAATTAATGTTTTAATACGTAATAATGACGAGTTTTTGAAAAACATTTAAAATTCACAAATGATTTTGTTTTAAATTTGAAAGTGGAACATAGCTAGAATGACACTTGCCCCAGATTATTTTGTGTTGTGTATACTTGACATAATAGTTGACATTTAAATCATAGATTATACACTTAATATTGATTTAAATTGATAAAGACCAAACCAAAATCTCATAACAATCGATAACATAAAGAAAAACGTAGATATTACATAATGATTAACTTCTCTTCTAACTTTCTTCAACTAATATCTTTGGAGATATTGAGGCTGGACTTATAAAAGAGCAAGTTTTCTAGAGTATAATACACTCAAAATA
Organism: Bombyx mori; assembly: GCF_030269925.1. Lineage (NCBI taxonomy): Eukaryota > Metazoa > Arthropoda > Insecta > Lepidoptera > Bombycidae > Bombyx > Bombyx mori. The sequence continues at coordinate 10,676,537 of NC_085124.1, read as the reverse complement.
GTCAGCAAATACGCAATATTTGTGGTCTTGGACTACGAGTGGAAATGTAAGTCGGATCCAATTTCCGGACCTCCCTTGGCTTACGTAACGCTCAAACTGTAAACAAGGTTCACTTTGGCTGACTTATGGATGTGGTTTCGCAATCATTCGAAATTTAAATACTTAGAGCCTTTACTGGTGGTAGGACCTCTTATGAGTCCGCACGAGTAAGTACCATCACCCTGCCTATTTCTGCCGTGAAACAGTAATTTCGGTTTGAAGGGTGGGTCAGCCGTTGTAACTATACTGTGACCTTAGAACTCATATCCCACGGTAGGTGGGGGGGGCATTTACATCGTAGATGGGCTCCGGTAATCACTTAACAACAGGCGGGCTATGAGCTCATCAAAACAAAAAAAACCTTAAAATCCCAAATATGCTTATGCTAAGCACAGCTCCGGCCTCGCGTCGATGATCTCATCTCTAATTTGGAGCTCCCAAATACCAGTCACTCTATTTATCTACAGAGAGACTACGTTTCTCTTTGCCTTTTCGCTATTTATCCCACGCAGCGTGTTCTGAGGTATTGTTAATTGAATTGTTTCGTATCGACCAACGCCACTATGCCGGTGTTCAAATCCCGCGAGAAGGTACCGATTTTTTCTAATTGAACAATTAAGCTGTGCACTATTGAAGTGTACAATAGAATTTATGGCTTACTCTCATTCAGCCCTCAAACTCTTTATCTAAACTGCCTGCGATATATACTTATAGGATGAACATTAACAGACCTTCTATATCTGTCAATAGTCGTTAAATCTTTATCTGGGCAGTAAATCATCACTACTTTTTATGTGCCTATTATCAGATCGGCGTTTATTACTCCGGAACCTACGGAGAAAATACAAGACGCCAGTCAACAGAATTAAATTTGACAGAAGGACTTTAACATTCCGTAGATTTCACGATAAATAAAACAAAATTGAATTTAAAAAAAAAATGTTTTCACTCCAGATAACATGTCAAAAAAGACATCCTCCTCCTTGCATCGATAATCCTCAGTGCCGAGGGTCATGTTCTCCTCTAATAACTTTCTCCTGCATTATCTTGCGCCATTCCTGCCTGTCCTCGGCTGTGTGGATAGCAACGTGGACTGAGGTATTGAGAGTCGAGCGTATTTGGTCCGACCAGCGAATTGGATTTCTGCCTCTAGGCCTTCTCCCACATACCTTGCCTGTTACCAGCAGCTTTTCCAGATTGTCACCTCTCTTTCTGGCGATATGTCCAAAGAACTCGAAACTCCTCCGCGCGCATGTAGTGCTGAGGCGCATTGGAATCTTGAGCTCGGTAAGAATGGATTCGTTGGTTCTGTGTTCTGTCCAACGAGTCCCAAGCATTCTCCAGCACATTAAAAAAAGAAAGACATAAGGTACATTATTAAGATGTTTGCACAAATCACAGGTCGAATATACAGAGTAAATATTCCTTCAAAAGAGCGTAATTAAATTAAATCTAATTTGGTTACGTTAGCACGCTATTATATTTTTCTCGCATCGTGCTCTTCAAAATGTGTAGGTACAATTTTTTAGCGTGTGCGTAATATGAAGCTGCCTTCACAAATTTTAACACTGGGCAACTTCAACGCATTAACACTGATAACGGGAGATAGATGAATGTAGGATTTAATTATTATTAACATTTCTAATTATTGTAAAACATTTCTGAACGAGTGAAAGGATTCTGAACGCATGCTGCGTGAAAGGGACGGATGTAGCTCTATCTCTCTCTCTCGCACGACGCCGCCATTATGAGTAAGATGTGTTTAATGTGCTCGATAAGAAATTAAAAAAGAAAAAGTATAGCTAAACCCAAGAAATAGTGATTTCATTTTGACCCACACCCACATGAATTTAATTTAAACAAGTGCACTTTCAGATATAGTTTCTTTCTAGAATCCTAAACCTGAGGAATGGACTGTGTCCATCAGAATACCCCGAGCCAGGTGCACCGCCTCACGGAGCACATTCTTGTGGGGCTTAATCGACCAAAACCGTTATACACGGGAGCTCTCTTCTTTGACGTCGCAAAAGCGTTCGACAAAGTCTGGCACAACGGTTTGATTTTCAAACTATTCAACATGGGTGTGCCGGATAGTCTCGTGCTCATCATACGGGACTTCTTGTCGAACCGCTCTTTTCGATATCGAGTCGAGGGAACCCGCTCCTCCCCACGACCTCTCACAGCTGGAGTCCCACATGGCTCTGTCCTCTCACCCCTCCTATTTAGCTTATTCGTTAACGATATTCCCCGGTCGCCGCCGACCCATTTAGCTTTATTCGCTGACGACACGACTGTTTACTATTCCAGTAGAAACAAGTCCCTAATCGCGAAGAAGCTTCAGAGCGCAGCCCTAGCCCTAGGACAGTGGTTCCGAAAATGACGCATAGACATCAACCCAGCGAAAAGTACTGCGGTGCTATTTCAGAAGGGAAGCTCCACACGGATTTCCTCCCGTATTAGGAGGAGGAATCTCACACCCCCGATTACTCTCTTTAGCCAATCCATACCCTGGGCCAGGAAGGTCAAGTACCTGGGCGTTACCCTGGATGCATCGATGACATTCCGCCCGCATATAAAATCAGTCCGTGACCGTGCCGCGTTTATTCTCGGTAGACTCTACCCCATGATCTGTAAGCGGAGTAAAATGTCCCTTCGGAACAAGGTGACATTTTACAAAACTTGCATAAGGCCCGTCATGACTTACGCGAGTGTGGTGTTCGCTCACGCGGCCCGCACACACATAGACACCCTTCAATCTCTACAATCCCGCTTTTGCAGGTTAGCCGTCGGAGCTCCGTGGTTCGTGAGGAACGTTGACCTACACGACGACCTGGGCCTCGAATCTATACAGAAATACATGAAGTCAGCGTCGGAACGGTACTTCGATAAGGCTATGCGTCATGATAATCGCCTTATCGTAGCCGCCGCTGACTACTCCCTGAATCCTGATCATGCAGGAGCCAGTCACCGTCGACGCCCTAGACACGTCCTTACAGATCCATCAGATCCAATAACCTTTGCACTAGACGCCTTCAGCTCTAGGAGCAGGCTTAGGGACCTCGGTAACCGTACTCGTCGAACTCGACAAAGAGTTCGCCGTGCAACCTAACCCATGAATCAGCTCGCTGAGTTTCTCGCCGGATATTCTCAGCGGGTCGCGATTCCGATCCGGTAGTAGATTCATTCGCGAAGCAGCTACTCTTGAGTTGTTAGGTCTCCTTCGGAGGCGCTCGGGCAGCTGTTAGCAAATCCCACCCCTCCTGGCTGAGCCTTTGCTCGCCCACCTGACCTGGTGAAACTGGAAAGGCCTCCGGGCCACCAGTAATCCTTCAATCATAAAAAAAAAAAAAAAAAAAAAAAAAAAAAAAAAAAAAAAAAAAAAAAAAAAAAAAAAAAAAATAATACCCCGAGCGCTATGACCTGCTACCTATGTCTTTTGATAGATAGCCATAGTCTATAGCCTTTTAAATGTCGCACTATTTTCAACTATCGCTGTCAAAAAAATACAATTAACTCGGTTCATTTCATTCCTGCTTATAATACCAATGGACTTATAATTGTATCACCGTCTACCTTCAAGCTAAAAATAACTGTCTTACAGTCAAAACAATTGTCCAATTCAAACGGCCGTCTATAAAAGGGGGTCGCGGGTTCGAATCCCGCAAAGGGAAGATATTTGTATGATAAATATAAATGTCTTTTCCAGGGTTATGGATGCATATTAAATATATGTATGTGTATAATAAAAATCTTACATTTATATCCGTTATCTGGTACCTGTAACACAAGTTCTTTACGAAATTATCACGGGACCAGTTAACGTGGCGTGATTGTTAGTAAATATTTATTACTATTATTATTATTAATTATTTACATCCAATGGAAATCATTCAAATAATAATGTTCAACGAATTAAACTCAGACCTATCAATACGTATATGTGTAAATAAATTAATAGCAAAAGTTCTACCATATTGGCAAATAGATCATCTATTGTATTAGAACGTCGAACCTTTCCCCACATTATTCATTTAGTAGATAGTGTATTATAGTATTTGAGATAATGTGCAGACTTCGTGGGTCTAATGAAGACGGAAATAAGTGAAAGAACATTGTGTTGTTACCACAATAAGTGTAAGTGAAGATATTACGTAAAGAAATGTTTTCGGGTATAATATTGGGCTAGTGTCGTTACATAATAAAAAGACTTAAGCTTGAGATTCATTTTCGTAGAAGCGGGTTTGAAAAGTACATATTATAGATTTTCCTTTAAAATGCTTTTATTAGCTTCGTATGTATAATATGTGTATTTGTTGACTTCAAAACATTTGATTAACTTGAAAGATTGCACACGCATAAAAAAATCGATGTAAATACAATAATTTAATACTTCGCTCCAATATCCAGTTTTAATACAATAAAAAATATAAAATTAATTGTTATTAGTTCATTTTGTTTTTTTTTTATATATTTTAAGCTATACAAATTATTTTAATTACATTTGCTTACTCTTTTTATCAGACGCCATTTTGGTCTACATTGCTGCCATAATTAAGATGAAACTCATAAATTTAATTAAAACCCATCAAGTAGGTAATCTTGCCTGCAAAAGAAAATAGATAAACTTAAACACTGAAAATTCCTTGCATTTTCAACACTGACTTCGACTTTATCTAAGATAGAACTCATAGCAATCTTAATAAGGTTTCGTCTATGCTCTAATATATGTAAATATATGCCTACTAAAAGAATGCAAAATTAGCAGCAAGAAGTTTTACTTATTATAAAATTTTCCTCTTTTAAATCTCTTTTCATTTTTCTTTTTACCCCGCCAAAACTCAACTGATCCTACTTTATTTTAAATTATAATCCCAACGTTTGACAGAGCTTCTATATTCTGTCTTTACTATGTCATGATTTTATCATAATGTGTTTGCTGGATGTCTGGAAGTTCGTGGTCCTAATTCACGGAATGTGGGAGACAAAGATAGATAGTGCTATGTCCTTGATTTCTTTCTCGACTATACCTTAATACCGCTGTTAGCGAAACCTCAGACTTACTCAACGAATTCCGAAAGAAACACTGAGTTAGATATTATAATGCGATTCAGTAAATTCTGTGTGTGTTTTCCGCGTTTTTGTCCCTTTGTGATAATATGATTTCTGTTTCTAACTGTAAATTTTCGTAGCTTTCTTTTGTCAATTGCCTTTAACACGCGTACAATTTTCCATAAATCATAAGAAAAATGACGAATTACGATTAGTCGCCTTATTATTTGCAAATCGATGCCTCCAATGAACACTACGCTAACTCCAAATTCGTAGATTTACAGGAGGAGCGTTTAAACGAAAAAAGTTCATAAAATCTTTATTATTGCAAATATATTTATGGTTTTCTTGTGTAACTAGCTGATTCACTCTTGCTTCAAACCCCATCAATAATGATTAATTGTAATACTTTTAACATAGTGAAGCGATTTGCCTGAAAAACGAAAATTTCAAAATTTTGAGTTAGAGTATTGTTCATTGGAGGCATCGACATATGATCCGAGAATATTTCTTGACAATTGCTTCGTAATTGCTTAATTTTATTAGTATATAGCTCTATAGTTAATAGTTAATAGTTCTAATAAGGACTATTATATTCTTGGAACACACACGCGTTTGTTTTGGCTAATGAATAGGTAGAATCGTGATATGAGCACTAGCACAACGGTAATAGTTATAAAAGAGTGTGAATGAAGCAGGATGTACGTTCTGAAATACAAAAATTATGTAAGAGGAGAAGGTGTCGTGGTCTAGAAGATAAGACGCCTTTTTTTTTTTTAACACTGGGGAATCCATTTACGGATACCCGGTCCGGGGGGGTAACGAACCGGGCTATGTCGGACTCCGGCGCCTCCTGAGAGGAAGAGGGGGACGAGAAGGTCCTCTACCTCCCCGAATTCCTCGCAAGAGACTACGCCTTGAAAAAGGCGCGCGAAGCACTTGCCCCGCAGAACGACTACCGACTAAACCCCATCGAGCTCCACCACACCGGCTACACCAGACATACGGTACCGCAGTGCGCGCCGAAAGTCCGCCTTCGCCGGTACCCGTCCTGATGATAAGACGGGATTTCATCTCCGCGACTTCATTGAAATAGATAATTCATGATTTGTATTATTGTTAAAAAAATGTAAATTTATAAATAAAATTATATTAATATTATTAAAGCTTATATTATTTAGTAATAGCGCACATTTTGTGCTCTAACATAGGTGACATAAATGTTTGTGATATGAAATAGCATTTAACCCAGAATGTAATAGTTAACATTTAAAATTGTCACACACAAACTTACGTTCACAAATCTCTCAATCATTTTACAAATTTCTTTTATAATTTGTTCTATATGTATCGGACAATGGTAACTGAGCTGTCAATGACCTTGAGCACTGTAACCATGGGATTTTAGATCGATTCTCGGCTGATTCTCTTTATGTGAAATATATTTTATAGTCGCTAGGTACAAGATGGGAAAATCGTAGCGTAGAATTGCTTCAAATTCATTTTGATTATATTTTAAAGTTTGCGAGAAAATCTTTGTTTTAAACGATTCAATATCTATTATGAAAAACACAATCGACCCCCACGATGAAAGAATACAATCCGTGTCGTAAAAATGAAATATGCATTTTTCTAAATCTACTAAATCAGTCTAAGTTTCAATTGAAATGTCTTAAATTGAGGTCCAATACCAATCTCAACACATCACAAAGTCACAATCACAATAAATTAAACATCACTGATATAGGAGAAAAAAATTGTTACGCCGACCCCAGGTGAATGGGAGAAGGGCAGGAGAATGATGATGATGAAACAAAGAAAAAAATACGTACTTTTAGTACCTTTTATAAACAAATACCTTTAATAAATACCTTTGTTCGTTTTATTTGGAATCAATAAAATATTTTAATTCTACGTAAAACACAACACCGACAAACATTAACAACGTAGTCTTCAAAAACAAAACAATTTCTGAATGAAAATTAGCTAAGAATTTTTTTCCAACGATAAGGAAAACCGGAGGAATAAATTGTAATAATATACGTCATTTACAATGTAGCTACGAAGGCACTGTTTTTTTATTACTAAGCGAAAGGACGTCTTTACTTCGTAGAAAATAACATTTAAGCATTAAATTTGAAGCACAATCTCTTAGCATCATTATTACCCTTATTAAAATGAAAAGGGTGCCCATAATCACATAATCTATTGTACATTCAGATGCGACAGTACACAAATAATGTTTGAAATAAGGCATAACGCGAAATGAATGTCCTTTCAAATTCCTAATGTGACAACACAAAATGCTTTTTGTCCAAAATGTTTTTTGTTTTTTCAATTTCAGTCAGACATTTTTCTCCAGATAGTAAATGGAGACCATTAAGTTCAACGCGGAAATGTCGCGATTCTTCAGGTATGAAACACATATTTTTCTTTTAGATCGAATACTGATTTTGGATTTTGCTGAAATAAAAAAGCAGTGTTCCTTTTAAATAGCATTAGCATTTTTGTTGCCCTAAGGATCTGCCGACCTCATTATACACCTGTTTACTTACATCGGTGCTTGAATTTCTGCCATAGTCTCAATTGATTGTGGAAAGTAAGTGATTTACCTAGGTAGCTATTTATTAAAAATTAAAATTTAATTGGAATCGTAATGTCTTCATTTCATGGATTTCATCTGTCCATCGTATTTTACAAGTGAAAGTATTTACAAAATCTAAAGGAATATTATGGAGGATAATCCATAACATTATAAATAAATAAGAATTGTAACAAAATATTTTAAACTCCAGTTTGCTGTCGTATATTGTCGTTGTCTTTTATAGCATTTAACTCAAGTTAAATCTAAACCAGCATTTAATTTATAGACGTCTAGACAGTAATGGCTTTAAAATGCTAACCAGTCTTGGAAAACTATAACGTTTTATTTCACAATAAAAACGTATTTATTTCATAAAGACTAATGGTAATTAGATTGTTGAATTTATCTATCTTCAAGCTGTTGTATGTAGTTACAGGCGGCCACGGCAAGAGAGTTTTCGTGTTACGCCCCTTTTTCGAAATGGCACACTGATGCCGACTTAAATATGTACATACTTCTAATGGAGTCTAACTCCAGGTCATCGTGAAGATCTACGTACCTCGGGAATCACTGTGCTCCGACGGCTATCCTGCAAAAACAGGATTGGATGATTTGAAGAGGTTTTAAATTAGTGCGGGCCGCGTGAGCGAACACTACACTTGCATAGGTCATGACCAGACGTATGCAAGTTTTGAAGAGAGCTTATTACGAAGATGGGCAGTGTGCATGTACTTCTAGCATCGTCTAACGTTGACCACATGTATTGAAATGTAGCATGTAACAACATGTAATAATCCAACGAAGAGTGAAAAACTAACATAATAAAAAAAAACGGATCTCAGAATTCCATTCTAAGAAGCTGAAGTGTTACAAATAGTTCAAATTATTATCGTTTCAATCTGATTATATTATCAAGAGCATTCATTATAATAAGCCCGTTATTGGAATTGTGAAACATCAAAGGTGTTTTTTCTCTTGTTTGTTCAAGTGTGTCTCGTAAAACTGTAGCCGTCGTTCAATATAATATTGTTATATAAAATTCAGGTTAAGTTATTTAACGTCAGTGTAAACATGATTCAAATACCGTTAGTTTTTACGGCTTCCTTTTATCTGATACGGTCTAATAGGGACTTTATCCAATGAATCCGAAAACGGATTTGCTACTTCTTTCATAAATAGTTCCTGAAGACTGTAGTTACTGAAAACGTAGTTAATTTATAAAATAAGAAAAAAACGTATATATTTTTTTCAAATTAGTTTTACTTTCAAATTAGTTTTACTATCATTTTTTGTGTCAACATTTTTTAATTAGGCTGCCTTGAGTTACGTGGTTACTGGAGGCCTTAGTTTTAAGACATTCAAGACATTGACGAGACATGATAGTTTTTCGAAAAGTTAATTATAAGTTTTAATACTAACTATACTTGAGATATATACTAACGATAATGTAACTATACTTGAGACCTTAGAACTTATATCTCAAGGTGGGTGGCGCATTTACGTTGTGGATGTCTATGGGCTCCAGTAACCACTCAACACCAGGTGGGCTGTGAGCACGTCCACCCATCTAAGCAATAAAAAAAAAATACAACCCGGTTCAAATTCACAATCACATCGGACCCTTTTCTGGACTTCAAAACTATGAAATAGACCGCTTACGTTCCCTTTGACAAGGACAATGTAATCTTAAAGATTTCACAATGAAGCGCTCGTAATGCCACGACGAGTACGAATTACGTAAAGTATTGTACATTATACGTAATATTGTATTTACGTAATAATGACGATAGTTATTGTAAATAATACTTATGTTAGAAAATGTTAAATGATAACATATTTTCCATCTGTTTTATTTTTATTTTTTATTGCTTAGGTGGATGGACGAGCTCACAGCCCACCTGATGTTAAGTGGTTACTGGAGCCCATAGACATCTACAACGTAAATGCGCCAACCACGGTAGGCAGCGGCTTGGCTCTGCCTATACGCCTATACTGCCTCTGCCTATACTGCCTTGCATTGCTGACGTCCATGAGCGACGGTAACCACTCTCCATCAGGTGGGCCGTATGCTCGTCTGCCTATACGGCAATAAAAAAAAATAAAAAAAGACACCTTGAGATATAAGTTCTCAGGTCTCAGTATAGTTACAACGGCTGCCCCACCCTTCAAACCGAAACGCATTACTGCTTCACGGCAGAAATAGGCAGGGCGGACTCACAAGAGGTCCTACCACCAGTAAAACTGTTTAGAATCAGAAGTTTATTAGGTAGGACATCATTCGTCCGTTAAACTACTACTACTACTACTTCTACTATTAGTATTAGAGACTACTAGTAGTAGTGATACTAGTAGTATTGGAGTATAGTATTTGACTTCAATATTCTATCGCGACTTCTTCATAGACAGTATATTAACTAAATAATACAATAGCTTTTTAACTCTCAATTATATTCGTTCGATGATTTTCACACTAAAATCTGTTGAATGGTGGCATCATGCTGAGAGGTTTTTCGTGCTCACGGAATGCAATGGCTTCGATTTACCGGTTAAGTTATAATATCGAGCCTTTAAAGAGGAATGCGTGAAGACTTCAGAGCAGAAACTGGTAATATGGTGATGGCAGTGCGAATAAGAAAAATGCTCTAGAACCAGTACTCAAATAAAAAATTGGGAGAAGTAATGATTACGTTAATAATTTATTAATTAATGACTAGCTGACCCGGCAGACTTCGTAGTGCCTCAATCGATAAATAAAAGACCTAAACTTTTGTATAAAATAAACTTAGCAACAAACAAAAGGAATTCGTCCGACGGGGGACACATCAAAGGAAAAACAAAATATTTAATTCCGAGCATTCTCATATTTATCTACCTTTTAAATCTTGTCTGGACTTCCACAAATAATTCAAGAACAAAATTAGCCAAATCGGTCCAGCCGTTCTCGAGTTTTAGCGAGACTAACGAGTAGCAATTCATTTTTATATATATAGATTTCGAATATAATTTGACAAACTTGTAAAATAGTCACACTTACTATGAATTGTATTGAATAAAATGATAAAATTTATTTCACCAAATAAAGTCGTATAAACCATTAACTTCGCTTCGTCACTTCCTCTGAACTACTTACCACTACAAACAGAAAATAAAACATGGACAAATTTTACTTGATCCGCAAAAGCTCTAACGTAAGTAAGTTGAAACGGTTCATCTTGTATTTGTCAGGTAAAAAGTTTGAAAATCTTTCATTAATGTTGTTGATATCTTCGAAGGAATAAATGATAAATTGGAAAGAAATAAGTTCTTTGAAACTTGTGATTTTGCATCGTCTGTGACTGACGGTTTGATAGCCTCGGGCAAAGACCCCGTAAAGGATTAACTCCCACTGAGCAGATTAGGTCGACCTATGTCAACAACGATGAATGGACTTGCTGTAAAACATAAAAATAACATGTTGTGATTTCATTGAATTTCGCTTAATGTTTTTTTGGCAGTGCTTTTAAAGTCCAACGTATCAGGTGGCTTTTTTATATAATAAAAGTATGTCTATCTATGAATTAATTCCGTGAAGCAGTAACGTGGTTCGGTTTGAAGGGCGGAGCAGCCGTTGTATGAATGTATGCCAATGAATGAATATTTAAAAAAAAATCTAATATTTTTTTAAATCTAACATTAAAAAAATAAAAAGACATGCCCGCTGAGTTTCTTGCCAATTCTTCTCAGGACGGAGGCTAGTTTTTGTGAATTGGCGGTAGTTCTTTTGACGTTCAACAAGTATGTACTTTCACTTATGTTGATAAAAAATTTTTTGATTTAATTTGATTTGATTTGATTTGTACTGTGCTATACTGAGACCTTAGAACTCATATCTCAAGGTGGATGGCGGCATTTACGTTGTAGATGTCTATGGGCTCCGATAACCACTTAATATCATGTGGGCTGTGAGATCATCCAACCATATAAGCAATAAAAAATCAGAATCAGAGAATACGCGAGTAAGCGATTTACATCTTCCTGTGAAATTGTCGTAATAGTAGGTAGACTCGTATACGAGTCCCTATTTTCCTACCTAGCCCCGTAATTCCTAGCTCTTTCTTCTCGTTGTAATAAAAAAAGGGTGCGTGTACTTATGTACGCGCGTAAGCAGTTATACTTTATTTTTATTAAATTTATTTCTTTTTATTTTATTTAAATTTTAATCAATTTGAAAAAAAACAATTAAACAACATCCTCAAACACGCATATTGGAGATCCCTTTTCTTGACATCGTATAAATTCGGTAATTCTCGGTACGGTTCGGAAAGTTCACCTGCGGCTATATTCAGACTCGCCAAGTTACGTCGGTCGAATTGTAATGAGCGATTTAGTGGGCAACTTCATTCTGTTAATTTTGTGTCACGGTGCGCGCGCATCGTAAAATTTCACTCTCATAAATTTTTCATAACGCGCCTAAAGATGTATAACTTAAAAAATTTGCAATACCACATGTCTCCGTTTCTCATATGCCTGTATCTCTGGCACGAATTTTTTTAGGTATAGAAAAGCCGTTTTGTGGTAAACTGCGATGACTCAAGATGAGCAACGGCATTTTGACGTTTTGTCTTTGGAGCCCGATCACCGCGCAATCCAACAGGCGAGAATGACGGTCCATTTCAACTGTTAAAAAGATCTGTGTGCGGTATAACTTTTTATTGCGACTTTTATCTTGATAAAATCCTTTTTTTTTCAAATTGCACGGCCCAAGCTTCAAGCGGCAAGAATGAGTACAATTTACTGCAGGTAACATTACCAAAATTACTGACTTCCCGCAATCTCTCAGAACCTTAGCGTGACGTCATGAATCATTCTTCAGTCTAATGGCGAATCAATCATATCGGAAATCGACAGTAGGAAAATCTTCCACCGAGAGAATCTTTTTACTACGTAAACTGACTTTGAAATTGGTATTGCAAAAAAAGCCTATCTTAAAACTATCGATCGCGCGATTCAAGCTTTTACCAGATTTTTTCAATACTACGACAACTTCATATTATTATGTGTGATGAGCACGCCCAAGTCATTCATTACTGCGGAATACTGCATATCGGTCTAATTAGTAGTAATTATGTACCTATTAATGTACATATTTACTGTTCGCGTAATTTTGCTCATGTCTAATTTTACAAAATCTTAACAAATGAGTATATAAGTTTAAAATCAAAATCATCTTTACGTTTTTTTTTAAATATCATAAAATTAAATCGTGAAAGCCAGTTGGGTGTTCTTCCTTATGTTATTAAACCAGTGAAATTCGACTCATCCTATATAGTTCAAAGTTTTCGTTTATTAAGTTTTCCTTCAAGACTTCTGCAGCTATTTAGTTAAGTCGACTTAATGATTCTGGGGTCAAGTTAATAAGTTAATTAGAAAATAATATGAGTTTCATGAGAAAAATGAGTTTATTTGCTAGTTACGTTTACACATTCTAACTACTCAAGCGATTATTAATTAATTTTACATAGACGCTTTGAGTAGTACATAGGGTATATTTATTTATTTTTAATTGCGCACAGAAATATTATCACAAAATGCGCAATTTATCAAGTACGCAATACGAGCTTAAGCTGAAAAGGTACTAACTATTATACATACTATGTCGCGTAGGTGAAAGTCCTTTTGACATAAAACTGTATCATCTATATATTAATACGTGAAGCAAAAATTTTGTATCCCTTTTTACGAAAATTACGCGGACGGAGGAGTATGAAATTTTCCACACATATTGAGAATATAGAGAAGGAGTGCAGAATGCTAATATTTTTTTAAAATAATGCATAAAAGATACATTAAATCAATAAAGAAAACATTACACACACTACATACCATGTATTTGACGCACACACGCATGCATACTATTTATTGTCAAACTTTTGTTCTTGACGTCTGTGGTCAAATTGAGAATAGATTAAATATTGTTTGTCTTTATTCATATTTTTTATAGTGTAGCCTTGACGAAATTTGTGATTATAGAAGTATAAAATACAATCATAATACTTACAATTCCAATTAATTATAGTCGAATTTTGACTACTGCGGAACCTATAGTCATAATATACCGGTCAATTAAAAAAAAACAAGGAAAATATAGATTACAGTTTAAATTGATATAATGCGATTTCGGTAATTAATCGTCCTATTTTCTGACCCGACACGACTTATACAACAAAACTAACTTCAGAAGTAATACAATGATTTAGTTATTAACACAAAAGAAACTAAAGCGTGCAACCCACTTTCATAACTCGAAGAAGTCTTAATTATTTTGTTCAACCTGAATAAATCTCATCAGATCTAGCTAACCCTGTTACGTTACAACAAACTTCAATAAGCTATCAGATTGATCTCCTGTGAATTATTTCTAAACCAAAATACCGTAACTCTATGTCATATAAATACTACTCTTTTTTTAAACGCTTAGATAGGTGAACAAGCTCACGGCACATCTGGTGTTAAATGTGTACCGGAGCCCATAGACATCAACAACGTCTCAGTCTTAAGTTTTAGCAGTACAACGGCTACCCCACCCTTCAAACTGAAACGCATTACCGCTTCACGGCAGAAAAAGGCAGGGTGGTGGTACCTACACGTGCGGACTCACAAGGCCTCCTACCGCCAGTAATTACACAAATTATAATATATTTTTTGCGAGTTGGTTTTTATCACACGATGTTATTCCTTCACCGTAGAATTCTGCGGAATTCGGACACCGTTGAATGGCTAGATACGAATGCACCGGGCGTGTTATCGTTATCGTGTCAAGAAAATACCTCGAAAGATCAATAATGCATAAAATGTCAGCTATTCATCAAAATTTATTATACCACCATCAAAGGTTGCTGCGCCTTAAAAAAAAAAACACTTACGCCGACGAATAATTCAATCATCAAAATATTTTTTAAACGCTTTGTACTGTGTAAGTTAGTAGTAAGACAGTCTGAAATATAGCGTTGTGCATTTTATTATACCCCGCACTCCGCAGCTTTTTCTGGAATTGATTTAACTTCTCGCCGCGAATTCTCTTTTAAGTCTTCTACCGAAAGAAAAAGGGGTTCCACGAAGTGTTAATTTAAATTTAAAAAAGAAAGAAGTCGGCTGGAGCCATATCTGGTGAATAAGGGGGGGTTGCTCGATAACATTTGTTGAGTTTTTGGTAAAAAGTTCGTTCGCTATGATGGCCTTGTGCGAAGACGCACTATCGTGGGAAAAATCCGATAATTTTCTTTTCTTCTTCTTCACATTCTAGCCTGGCTGTTGGATTTGTTCTCATAATGTTCAGCCGTGAAGCAGTAATGCGTTTCGGTTTGAAGGGTGGGGCAGCCGTTGTAACTATACTGAGATCTTAGAACTTATATCTCAAAGTGGGTGGCGCATTTTCGCTGTAGATGTCTATGGGCTCCAGTAACCACTTAACACCAGGTGGGCTGTGAGCTCGTGCACCCCTCTAAGCAATTAAAAAAATAACAGGAAAAAAATCTTTATTTATCATTTAACCTTTCAGTCATTATTTCTTTCACTTTAGCGATGTTAACTTCAGTTGCAGACGTTGATGGCCAGTCATGGCAAATCTCCCATTATATCTCGACCGCTTTTAAACGCTTTATACTGCTCATAAGCACGTGCTTTTTATAAAGTCGGTTCATCCCTAATATTTTCAGTGATTCTAAATACGAAATCGCATTAGCTATGCCAAATTTAAGACAGCTTCTTTGTTAGGTACGATATAACTAAAAACAGCAATGTATTTAATCCAAATAACAGACGTAATTCAAACTCCGTGCCAAAACGAAAAACAGTTGTGCCAATCTCACAACAAAAAAAATAAAAACAAAAAATTGAGTTTGGAACCATAAGCAAACCATCCATTCCCGATACTTTTTTAACTGAATGTAATATTTTCGAACGTTTGAGGGTTTCCGTATTAAAATGCGTGCTGATGTTAATCAACAGACGTTAAAAAGTTTTTTTTAATATGCCAACCACGGTAGGCAGCGGCTTGGCTCTGCCTATACGCCTATACTGCCTCTGCCTATACTGCCTTGCATTGCTGACGTCCATGAGCGACGGTAACCACTCTCCATCAGGTGGGCCGTATGCTCGTCTGCCTATACGGCAATAAAAAAAAATAAAAAAAGACACCTTGAGATATAAGTTCTCAGGTCTCAGTATAGTTACAACGGCTGCCCCACCCTTCAAACCGAAACGCATTACTGCTTCACGGCAGAAATAGGCAGGGCGGACTCACAAGAGGTCCTACCACCAGTAAAACTGTTTAGAATCAGAAGTTTATTAGGTAGGACATCATTCGTCCGTTAAACTACTACTACTACTACTTCTACTATTAGTATTAGAGACTACTAGTAGTAGTGATACTAGTAGTATTGGAGTATAGTATTTGACTTCAATATTCTATCGCGACTTCTTCATAGACAGTATATTAACTAAATAATACAATAGCTTTTTAACTCTCAATTATATTCGTTCGATGATTTTCACACTAAAATCTGTTGAATGGTGGCATCATGCTGAGAGGTTTTTCGTGCTCACGGAATGCAATGGCTTCGATTTACCGGTTAAGTTATAATATCGAGCCTTTAAAGAGGAATGCGTGAAGACTTCAGAGCAGAAACTGGTAATATGGTGATGGCAGTGCGAATAAGAAAAATGCTCTAGAACCAGTACTCAAATAAAAAATTGGGAGAAGTAATGATTACGTTAATAATTTATTAATTAATGACTAGCTGACCCGGCAGACTTCGTAGTGCCTCAATCGATAAATAAAAGACCTAAACTTTTGTATAAAATAAACTTAGCAACAAACAAAAGGAATTCGTCCGACGGGGGACACATCAAAGGAAAAACAAAATATTTAATTCCGAGCATTCTCATATTTATCTACCTTTTAAATCTTGTCTGGACTTCCACAAATAATTCAAGAACAAAATTAGCCAAATCGGTCCAGCCGTTCTCGAGTTTTAGCGAGACTAACGAGTAGCAATTCATTTTTATATATATAGATTTCGAATATAATTTGACAAACTTGTAAAATAGTCACACTTACTATGAATTGTATTGAATAAAATGATAAAATTTATTTCACCAAATAAAGTCGTATAAACCATTAACTTCGCTTCGTCACTTCCTCTGAACTACTTACCACTACAAACAGAAAATAAAACATGGACAAATTTTACTTGATCCGCAAAAGCTCTAACGTAAGTAAGTTGAAACGGTTCATCTTGTATTTGTCAGGTAAAAAGTTTGAAAATCTTTCATTAATGTTGTTGATATCTTCGAAGGAATAAATGATAAATTGGAAAGAAATAAGTTCTTTGAAACTTGTGATTTTGCATCGTCTGTGACTGACGGTTTGATAGCCTCGGGCAAAGACCCCGTAAAGGATTAACTCCCACTGAGCAGATTAGGTCGACCTATGTCAACAACGATGAATGGACTTGCTGTAAAACATAAAAATAACATGTTGTGATTTCATTGAATTTCGCTTAATGTTTTTTTGGCAGTGCTTTTAAAGTCCAACGTATCAGGTGGCTTTTTTATATAATAAAAGTATGTCTATCTATGAATTAATTCCGTGAAGCAGTAACGTGGTTCGGTTTGAAGGGCGGAGCAGCCGTTGTATGAATGTATGCCAATGAATGAATATTTAAAAAAAAATCTAATATTTTTTTAAATCTAACATTAAAAAAATAAAAAGACATGCCCGCTGAGTTTCTTGCCAATTCTTCTCAGGACGGAGGCTAGTTTTTGTGAATTGGCGGTAGTTCTTTTGACGTTCAACAAGTATGTACTTTCACTTATGTTGATAAAAAATTTTTTGATTTAATTTGATTTGATTTGATTTGTACTGTGCTATACTGAGACCTTAGAACTCATATCTCAAGGTGGATGGCGGCATTTACGTTGTAGATGTCTATGGGCTCCGATAACCACTTAATATCATGTGGGCTGTGAGATCATCCAACCATATAAGCAATAAAAAATCAGAATCAGAGAATACGCGAGTAAGCGATTTACATCTTCCTGTGAAATTGTCGTAATAGTAGGTAGACTCGTATACGAGTCCCTATTTTCCTACCTAGCCCCGTAATTCCTAGCTCTTTCTTCTCGTTGTAATAAAAAAAGGGTGCGTGTACTTATGTACGCGCGTAAGCAGTTATACTTTATTTTTATTAAATTTATTTCTTTTTATTTTATTTAAATTTTAATCAATTTGAAAAAAAACAATTAAACAACATCCTCAAACACGCATATTGGAGATCCCTTTTCTTGACATCGTATAAATTCGGTAATTCTCGGTACGGTTCGGAAAGTTCACCTGCGGCTATATTCAGACTCGCCAAGTTACGTCGGTCGAATTGTAATGAGCGATTTAGTGGGCAACTTCATTCTGTTAATTTTGTGTCACGGTGCGCGCGCATCGTAAAATTTCACTCTCATAAATTTTTCATAACGCGCCTAAAGATGTATAACTTAAAAAATTTGCAATACCACATGTCTCCGTTTCTCATATGCCTGTATCTCTGGCACGAATTTTTTTAGGTATAGAAAAGCCGTTTTGTGGTAAACTGCGATGACTCAAGATGAGCAACGGCATTTTGACGTTTTGTCTTTGGAGCCCGATCACCGCGCAATCCAACAGGCGAGAATGACGGTCCATTTCAACTGTTAAAAAGATCTGTGTGCGGTATAACTTTTTATTGCGACTTTTATCTTGATAAAATCCTTTTTTTTTCAAATTGCACGGCCCAAGCTTCAAGCGGCAAGAATGAGTACAATTTACTGCAGGTAACATTACCAAAATTACTGACTTCCCGCAATCTCTCAGAACCTTAGCGTGACGTCATGAATCATTCTTCAGTCTAATGGCGAATCAATCATATCGGAAATCGACAGTAGGAAAATCTTCCACCGAGAGAATCTTTTTACTACGTAAACTGACTTTGAAATTGGTATTGCAAAAAAAGCCTATCTTAAAACTATCGATCGCGCGATTCAAGCTTTTACCAGATTTTTTCAATACTACGACAACTTCATATTATTATGTGTGATGAGCACGCCCAAGTCATTCATTACTGCGGAATACTGCATATCGGTCTAATTAGTAGTAATTATGTACCTATTAATGTACATATTTACTGTTCGCGTAATTTTGCTCATGTCTAATTTTACAAAATCTTAACAAATGAGTATATAAGTTTAAAATCAAAATCATCTTTACGTTTTTTTTTAAATATCATAAAATTAAATCGTGAAAGCCAGTTGGGTGTTCTTCCTTATGTTATTAAACCAGTGAAATTCGACTCATCCTATATAGTTCAAAGTTTTCGTTTATTAAGTTTTCCTTCAAGACTTCTGCAGCTATTTAGTTAAGTCGACTTAATGATTCTGGGGTCAAGTTAATAAGTTAATTAGAAAATAATATGAGTTTCATGAGAAAAATGAGTTTATTTGCTAGTTACGTTTACACATTCTAACTACTCAAGCGATTATTAATTAATTTTACATAGACGCTTTGAGTAGTACATAGGGTATATTTATTTATTTTTAATTGCGCACAGAAATATTATCACAAAATGCGCAATTTATCAAGTACGCAATACGAGCTTAAGCTGAAAAGGTACTAACTATTATACATACTATGTCGCGTAGGTGAAAGTCCTTTTGACATAAAACTGTATCATCTATATATTAATACGTGAAGCAAAAATTTTGTATCCCTTTTTACGAAAATTACGCGGACGGAGGAGTATGAAATTTTCCACACATATTGAGAATATAGAGAAGGAGTGCAGAATGCTAATATTTTTTTAAAATAATGCATAAAAGATACATTAAATCAATAAAGAAAACATTACACACACTACATACCATGTATTTGACGCACACACGCATGCATACTATTTATTGTCAAACTTTTGTTCTTGACGTCTGTGGTCAAATTGAGAATAGATTAAATATTGTTTGTCTTTATTCATATTTTTTATAGTGTAGCCTTGACGAAATTTGTGATTATAGAAGTATAAAATACAATCATAATACTTACAATTCCAATTAATTATAGTCGAATTTTGACTACTGCGGAACCTATAGTCATAATATACCGGTCAATTAAAAAAAAACAAGGAAAATATAGATTACAGTTTAAATTGATATAATGCGATTTCGGTAATTAATCGTCCTATTTTCTGACCCGACACGACTTATACAACAAAACTAACTTCAGAAGTAATACAATGATTTAGTTATTAACACAAAAGAAACTAAAGCGTGCAACCCACTTTCATAACTCGAAGAAGTCTTAATTATTTTGTTCAACCTGAATAAATCTCATCAGATCTAGCTAACCCTGTTACGTTACAACAAACTTCAATAAGCTATCAGATTGATCTCCTGTGAATTATTTCTAAACCAAAATACCGTAACTCTATGTCATATAAATACTACTCTTTTTTTAAACGCTTAGATAGGTGAACAAGCTCACGGCACATCTGGTGTTAAATGTGTACCGGAGCCCATAGACATCAACAACGTCTCAGTCTTAAGTTTTAGCAGTACAACGGCTACCCCACCCTTCAAACTGAAACGCATTACCGCTTCACGGCAGAAAAAGGCAGGGTGGTGGTACCTACACGTGCGGACTCACAAGGCCTCCTACCGCCAGTAATTACACAAATTATAATATATTTTTTGCGAGTTGGTTTTTATCACACGATGTTATTCCTTCACCGTAGAATTCTGCGGAATTCGGACACCGTTGAATGGCTAGATACGAATGCACCGGGCGTGTTATCGTTATCGTGTCAAGAAAATACCTCGAAAGATCAATAATGCATAAAATGTCAGCTATTCATCAAAATTTATTATACCACCATCAAAGGTTGCTGCGCCTTAAAAAAAAAAACACTTACGCCGACGAATAATTCAATCATCAAAATATTTTTTAAACGCTTTGTACTGTGTAAGTTAGTAGTAAGACAGTCTGAAATATAGCGTTGTGCATTTTATTATACCCCGCACTCCGCAGCTTTTTCTGGAATTGATTTAACTTCTCGCCGCGAATTCTCTTTTAAGTCTTCTACCGAAAGAAAAAGGGGTTCCACGAAGTGTTAATTTAAATTTAAAAAAGAAAGAAGTCGGCTGGAGCCATATCTGGTGAATAAGGGGGGGTTGCTCGATAACATTTGTTGAGTTTTTGGTAAAAAGTTCGTTCGCTATGATGGCCTTGTGCGAAGACGCACTATCGTGGGAAAAATCCGATAATTTTCTTTTCTTCTTCTTCACATTCTAGCCTGGCTGTTGGATTTGTTCTCATAATGTTCAGCCGTGAAGCAGTAATGCGTTTCGGTTTGAAGGGTGGGGCAGCCGTTGTAACTATACTGAGATCTTAGAACTTATATCTCAAAGTGGGTGGCGCATTTTCGCTGTAGATGTCTATGGGCTCCAGTAACCACTTAACACCAGGTGGGCTGTGAGCTCGTGCACCCCTCTAAGCAATTAAAAAAATAACAGGAAAAAAATCTTTATTTATCATTTAACCTTTCAGTCATTATTTCTTTCACTTTAGCGATGTTAACTTCAGTTGCAGACGTTGATGGCCAGTCATGGCAAATCTCCCATTATATCTCGACCGCTTTTAAACGCTTTATACTGCTCATAAGCACGTGCTTTTTATAAAGTCGGTTCATCCCTAATATTTTCAGTGATTCTAAATACGAAATCGCATTAGCTATGCCAAATTTAAGACAGCTTCTTTGTTAGGTACGATATAACTAAAAACAGCAATGTATTTAATCCAAATAACAGACGTAATTCAAACTCCGTGCCAAAACGAAAAACAGTTGTGCCAATCTCACAACAAAAAAAATAAAAACAAAAAATTGAGTTTGGAACCATAAGCAAACCATCCATTCCCGATACTTTTTTAACTGAATGTAATATTTTCGAACGTTTGAGGGTTTCCGTATTAAAATGCGTGCTGATGTTAATCAACAGACGTTAAAAAGTTTTTTTTAATATGTGGCAGTTGAACCCAATACAAACAACTCCCTGTTGCTTTTCACATTACCACCCGATATATCCATGCTGTGACAAAACTCTGAGAGCTTGAAAGCAGGTATCGCTATAGGAAACCTAACCAGTGATCGTTGGCCCCTCTTTCCGCGGTTACCCGTAGTCTAGACGCTGCCAAATGCAGTCCACAAATACACCTATACCTATTTTTGCATCCAACTGTCCGATTCTCAAGCTCCTACTTCCTATCTTTAGTGTGTAAAATATGTACCGCTATCCAGTCTATTTTGGCTATGATAGTAACGCTGCTTTGTTGGCAAAGAAGCTTTGGATTTGAGCTCGATTTCAACTTCTGTTATGCCAAGCAATTGAGGCTTTTATTGTCTTAAGACGAACAAAGCGGTATTCACGTATGTCTTTCTTTAGTGGTCTTTATATCTTCAATAAAAAATTGTGAAAATAAAGCAAGTCACCAATAAATCTAATACCTATTTTCCATTAATCCAAATACTTAACGAGCCGGACGTCGACAATAGAACGAGTAATATTCGTATTAATATTGAGTTGGTGTATTGGAATTTCCCAAAACTACCAAAAAACAATTTGTAGTTGATAAACAAATAAAGAATTCAAACATTTTGTTACGATATTTTTGTTTCGTATGAATTTGGTATCACTGTTTACATTCATTCGCGGTTAATATTATTTTTCCACGTTTTTTTCTTTCATTCGATTAATTTTTATGAAACTACCTTGACGGTCCAACGTCGCGTTTATTATTTTCAAGTTCTCTTTTCACGTTTCGTATACTCAATTTTCCTATTCAAAGGCAATAAACTCTTCAACGTAAATATTCTGTATTTACTATACTATTATTTTTTTTATTGCTTTGATGGATGGACGAGCTCACAGCCCACCTGGTGTTAAGCGGTTACTGGAGCCCATGGACATCTACGACGTAAATGCGCCACCCACCTTGAGATATAAGTTCTAAGATCTCAGTATAGTTACAACTGCTGCCCCACCCTTCAAACCGAAACGCATTACTGCTTCACGGCAGAAATAGGCAGGGCGGTGGTACCTACCCGCGCGGACTCACAAGAGGTTCTACCACCAGTAATTACCCAGTAATTTGCGGGTTTCACCGTAGGATCGTTTGGAACCTCTGGGTCTGCGGAGGGACTTCGGTTCCCTCTGTATTTTGTACCGTATGTTCCATGGGGAGTGCTCTGAGGAATTGTTCGAGATGATACCGGCATCTCGTTTTTACCATCGCACCGCCCGCCACCGGAGTAGAGTTCATCCATACTACCTGGAGCCACTGCGGTCATCCACAGTGCGTTTCCAGAGGTCTTTTTTGCCACGTACCATCCGGCTATGGAATGAGCTCCCCTCCACGGTGTTCCCCGAGCGCTATGACATGTCCTTCTTCAAACGAGGCTTGTGGAGAGTATTAAGCGGTAGGCAGCGGCTTGGCTCTGCCCCTGGCATTGCTGAAGTCCATGGGCGACGGTAACCACTCACCATCAGGTGGGCCGTATGCTCGTCTGCCTACAAGGGCAATAAAAAAAAAAAAAAGTCAATCGTGAACATTTGTTGAGTATAGTCTCAAGGGCCAGATAACTGATATCCCTTTCTATTTTTTATTATTATTATTTTTAAATATCTAGAATATTCAATATGCATGAAAGAAAGGTATTATATGCATTCATTAGACCTAATAATCTTAAATACTAAAAATCTATCCGTTTACTACTATAGATAACGACAGAGCATTTAAAAAGAATTCCAATGTTATTTTTAAGGCGGTATTTATCATAAAAATTTACAGTCACAAATTTCAATTAATGGAAGATCTCTATATATCCACTAACATCGGATACCTGAATAGAATACATAGTACCTATTCTATAATATCTGATTAATGAAAAGCAGGGTTCGATAGAATATCGGCGATCACGCCTTTGTAGGTAAACGTTGTATTGTCATTATTCAAATTGAACTCACCTGACCTACCCAGTTTTAAGATTACTCCACACACACACCGTCTTCAAAGTTACAAGCTAAGCATTTATGGTATGTGTTTATTTGTTTATTTTATTTTAAATTCAACATATTAACACATATCGTTAATTAAAATTAGGAAGTTAAGTGTGTCAACTATATAGTTACTATTGTTGATCGAAGACTATATACGAGCAAATGAAAAATTTTAAGAAAAGAAAAAAACAAACAGTTAAAAACAAAACAAGTAGTTACGTTCCATAATTAATTTGACAAATAATAATTAACATCGTGTATTGAATATTTTTAGAACCATCTTACAAGCCTAAGTTAGTAATGAGTTTTAGATTATTAATGGGTTTAGAAAATCAAAGTGTTGTGTCACATAGGACGTGACAATTTTGCAAAAAAAAAAAAAAAAATGTTAAGAAAATTTACGTACTAAACTTAATTATTTATTAAATATTTAATATAATTATTTAATATATTTATTAAATATTTAATATAATTAATTATTTATTAAATATATAATATAATTAACACTCAGTGAACTGACAAACAATTAGAATAATTAATTGATAAAAAAATAATAACTTTATACATTTATACCTAATTCTAAACCTTTGTGTTTTCATGGCTTTAAATTTTAGTGGGAACGGTGGATTAGAGGTAGCGGGATCCGCTGGATGCGTGCATCGCAGGACCGATTAGTTTGGCCAAACTTGCGAGAAGAATAGTAATAAAGATATATTACCGTTTTTCTACCACAAATAAAACGTCTGTGTAGATATTATATTATATATATATATATATAAAGGAGATTAATATAGACGCACCGAACTGTTCTCCACATGCGGCCTGTCGTAAAACTTGATAATCCAGCACGAAATTCTATTCTCAACTTTTATGTCCTCCAGACGCTAGTTTTCTAACATTTTTACATATTATTTTATAGTATTCATTTTAAACCCTCTCTTTTACTGACTTTTTACGTGAAAAAATTGAACGGATCAAGTGCTATGAAATACGTTGTTGCTACATATATTCTAAACTTTATTGGATCTTCAGTGAGAAGCGTAATATAGACAACTTTATCAAATATTACAGCTATGTCCATTTGTCAAACATAATTTGGTTAATTTATTTTGTTTTATAAGTGTACATGATAATATATTATTCAGAATTGATACTTCAGTCAATTTGTAAATAGTAAAAGTTTTTCGAGATACATTGAATAACTGAATTTGGTTAAATAGAAATTTCACTTTAAAAAATACGTAGAATGTGATTACGCACAGCTGCGGCTACACCAGCATCTTGACATTGAGAGCTTAAAAAACTCTATCGGTCATCAACCCGCGTCTGCTTCTCGGATGAGACAACCGAAGCAGGGATAACGTCTCGCATTCAGGGCGGATTACATCTCTCTCCATGGCCTCCCGGTCGCCGTCATCACATCCAGTAGAGCTCTCAGTCAGCGTTCAACCCGAAGCCCGCCTAAATGGCACCACATGACCACACCACACGACCTAGGTAGGACCTCTTGTGAGTCCGCACGGGTAGGTACCGCCACCCTGCCTATTTCTGCCGTGAAGCAGTAATACGTTTCGGTTTGAAGGGTGGGGCAGCCGTTGTAACAATAACCTTAGAACTCTTATCTCAAGGTGGGTGGCGGCATTTAAGTTTTAGATGTCTATGGGCTCCGGTAGCCACTTAACACCGGGGGGGCCGTAAGCTCGCCCAACCAAAAAAAATAATTGAATTTTCCGGGATATCCCGCTGGGTCAAATTACAATAAATACTAAGAATACAATTTTAATATATGACATCGTCTATGTGTTCAAATCTAGGAATGCCTTTTTACTGCTAAATAAATTTTCTGATGTATCTGTATGAAATGAAGTTTTATACTTACTAAAATGATAAGATAAGCCAAATACTAAGATTATATGTGAGACATATTAAGATATATAGATTTAGAATCTTGTATATCGATCGGACCGGTAAAAAGTAAAATCCCAAGTCCAATCAAAAGTTTGATTATTCCAGAAAAACTCTCGACCGCAATACACTCAACGAAACGCACACAAAACTGCTGCGTCGAAAACAAAAGCTGCTATAAAGTTGAGCAGAACAATAGCAAAAAGGGGCTTAATCTACATACGCAGTAGCACTTACCTCATTAATGTATTGTAGAGGTACAAATAATAAAAAGATCTTTTTAAAACATTAATTTTATCAAGCATTTTAATCTATACTTCTGTACTAATATAATATAATATTATAAAGAGGAAAGATTTGTTTGTTTGTTTGTAATGAATAATAGGCTTCGAAACTACTGGACCGATTTGTAAAATTCTTTCACTGTTTGGAAGCTACACTATTCCCGAGTGACGTAGGCTATAATTTTTTTTGGAAAAAATTAGAGATCCTTTCTAAAATTTCAATAATGTAACCCAAGGTGTAAAAAAATTACCTAAAATATTCTTTACATCGCGTGCATTGCGAAAACTATTGATGTTGATGATAGAATAAATTAATGTACAACGACTTTGTAGAACACATTATTACTTACAAAGAGTGTCGCGACAGCATATGTCTATTATAGTTATGCCGCAATGTGCCGCAAAAGTGTTATTTTATTTAAAAAAATAAAACAACGTCAAATATCATTGAAATTTTTGTTGACCCGAGCGGAGCCGGAGCGGGCTGCGAGTATGAAATAAACAAGATTCACAGTTGTAGAATTTGTACAATGTGTTCATTACACGGAAACCGCGTCTTTTGTGTGAATTCATATACATTACGGCATGTAATTACGGTACATAATTTATAATTTTGTTGGTGAGGCTTAATAATTTTTTTAACTAATTAGTTTTTAGGGTTTTATTGTGCCTTTTAGGAATATTTGAATATGTATAAATTTGAATATAAAGTATATCCGTTTTATTTGTTTTTATTTTTAGCGAACGAATTTTATTTTTTACTAATAAAATTTAAGTTTTTTTAAGCCAGTCAAGATAATCAAAAGTATGCTCAAGTCGAATGTCCAAATATTTTAATCTCTTTCAAGATATTTCAATAAATACAATGACAGAATAAATAGTTTGAAGACTTAATTGAGCCAATAGATTACTATTAATATAATTCTACTAGATTGTACAATAAAGGATTTAACGAGGTTAGCCATGATGAAAATAAAATATTTTAAAGAATAAATAAACGTGAGAAAAATCCTAAATATATTAAAATTTCTAATCAACACTTATTTTATAAATTTTCTTTATAATATTAGTATGAAATCCACGTATTCTCAATCCAAATTAGTAACATAATAAAACCAGCTAAAATTTGAATTTAAAACTAGAAGAAAAAATTTCGTCCACAAAATTATGATTAGTTAGATTTCAAATAAGAGAGATTTCTTGTCAAACCCCTGAAGTTTTAAATTTAAAATAAAATGAACACCTTTCATTATATAAAATTAGCTAGCTATTGCCCGCGACTCCGTCCGCATGGAATAGTTACTTTGGCATAATGCTAAATTTTACTCCCAACTTCATTTACGTAGAAAGTGAATATATTTTTGAATTGTACAATGTTAAACCCTTATTTTGAAACATTCTTTATTGGTGTTCCACTTGTATTGGTCTTACCGTGATGTTGTATAGCCTATAGCCTTCCTCAATAAATGGGCTATCTAACACTGAAAGAATTTTTCAAATCGGACCAGTAGTTCTTGAGATTAGCGCGTTCAAACAAACAAACTCTTCAGCTTTATAATATTAGTGTAGATTTAATATTGGTTTGACTGTACCTCTGACATTTCTGATATAATTCAGCTACGACATCATTTCGTCTGATTTGGACAGCAATAAAAATATTATCACAAAACAATTAAGACTTCGGCGACTGCCTCAAGACAAGCGGCGGCACTCAAGTAATCCTAGAGACCGAGAGCTCATCCGTTCTTCTGTTACATCATTCAACAAGGCATTAAAGGAATCCCTCCTCCTTGCGTCGTATTCCTCATTGCTGAGGGTCGTGACCACCCTTTTGTATCACCTTCGCACGCACGATCTTTCTCCATCCATTCTTGTCTCTGGCGGTGTGGAGGGCGTTGTGAAACGCGGAATCAAGAGCGGTGCGGATCTGGTCGGACCAACGTATTGGGCTGCGCCCCCGAGGTCTTTTCCCATCTACCTTACCAGTCACGATGAGCCTCTCGAGATTAAAGGAATATTCATTACTTTATCAAGCAAAACGGCTCAGTCTCAAAAGAGTTCGAGTGTAAATAATAGAGTAATAACACCAAACGATACGTTCCGTTCGGAAGTGTATTTATAAACATATCGTTTGGTATAGATATAATAACGCCGCACTGCGTACCATAAAGCTAAGTTATGTTACGAGCACCGCAAATAGACTACGGAAATAACAGCATCTGTGCATGAGGTCTTTTGGAATGCCTAGATATTATTCTATAACATTTGTTAAGGAGTCAACTTTGATTTAGATTATTTTTATTGCTTAAATGGGTGGCCGAGCTCACAGCCCACCTGATGTTAAGTGGTTACTGGAGCCCATAGACATCTACAACGTAAATGCGCCACCCACCTTGAGATATAAGTTCTAAGATTTGAAGTATAGTTAGAACGGGTGCCTCACCCCTTCAAACCGAAACGCATTACTGCTTCACGGCAGAAATAGGCAGTGGGATTAGTGGGATAATTTCAACGGCATTCTGGCAGTAGTGGCATAAGCATTTGGCCTAGCTGATAGTGTAGGATGTCAACGTCTCTCGAGTATTCGAAACTTCAAAAATAACGTATTGACAATAAATACTGAAATTTAAACCGCAAAAGTCTTTTTAATCGTATTTTCTACGACTCCCGAAAACCGAAGACAATATCATGCTATAGACAATTACGTATTTAATTAAGTTTAGACCATCACGACTTGTAAACATAATCAAATCTTCTTTCATTTTAAGCCGAAACCAAAATTTGAATTTCCATGATTTTGAAAATCTTGATTTTCAGGAAAAATTCTAGGCAACTAATAAATAATCAAAATCCCTGAAAATTTTTGAGAAAATCCTAACTGGGAAATCGAAATACGTAACGAGAAATTCGTGCTAAAATTAACCTATTTCAGTTCATATTACGAACAAAATTCTAATATCGTTACGTAATAGGACGCATAAATAATAAACGGAACTGCACTGTGTTTAGAAATGTCCGTTTGAAAACGGCATTTTATTGTTTTCCTCACGAATGCGGACACATAATTTTGTCAAATCGTTCATTCACTATACAGCTAAAGCGGAGTTCGTTCTAAGTAATTCTAATAATTCACATTTCGTTTGTGGGCATATTAAGAGTGCTTTTCCTAATAATAAATAACTGGGAACAAATCGCCCACGGTCTTTTTTTTATTTTATTTTTTATTGCTTAGGTGGGTGGACGAGCTCACAGCCCACCTGGTGTTAAGTGGTTACTGGAGCTGGTGGAGGCCTCTATGGTGGCGGCGTGGGCGCCCAAGCGCCCACAACCTGTCGATGTGGAAACCGAGGCCGAATGGTTCCGGGGCGCGATGCACCGCATATGTGATGCCTCGATGCCCCGGGTCGGCCCTCGGCATTCTGGACGGCGACAGTCGCCCTGGTGGTCGCCCGAAATTGCAAGACTGCGTGCGGTCTCCATTCGGGCGAGCCGCCAGTGCACTAGACACCGCCGTCGCCGCCGCCGGTGGCGCGACGAGCCTGTCGCGTTCGCGGAGGAGGAAGCTCGGCTGCACCGCGAATATCGCGCTGCGAAGGACGCCCTGCGGCTGGCCATCAGGCGGGCCAAGGAACAGAGCATGGAGAGACTCTTGGAGGCGCTCAAAGCGGATCCGTGGGGGAGCCCATACAAATTGGTACGCGGCAAGTTACGCCCGTGGGCCCCCTCTATGACTGAGCGCCTCCAGCCTCAGCAGCTGCGGGACATCGTTTCGGCGTTGTTCCCGCAGGAGCGGGAGGGTTTTGTCCCTCCCGCTATGGGCGGGCCGTCTGACACCGTCGACGGCCAAGCTCCTGCTGAGGTGCCCCGTATAACCGAGGCAGAGCTCCGGGTGGCCGTTGTCAAGATGACTGCGAAAGACACGGCCCCCGGCCCGGACGGAGTCCACGGCCGGGTATTGGCCTTGGCCCTCGGTGCCCTGGGGGACCGGCTCCTTGAGCTATATAATGGCTGCTTGGAGTCGGGACGGTTTCCGTCACTCTGGCGGACGGGTAGACTTGTGTTGTTGAGGAAGGAGGGGCGCCCGGTGGATACAGCCGCCGGGTATCGTCCTATCGTACTGCTGGACGAGGCGGGAAAATTGCTGGAACGTATTCTGGCTGCCCGCATCGTTCGGCACCTGGTCGGGGTGGGGCCTGACCTGTCGGCGGAGCAGTACGGCTTCCGGGAGGGCCGTTCGACCGTGGATGCAATTCTTCGCGTGCGGTCTCTCTCGGACGAGGCCGTTTCTCGGGGTGGGGTGGCGCTGGCGGTGTCTCTTGACATCGCCAACGCATTTAACACTCTGCCCTGGACCGTGATAGGGGGGGCACTGGAGAGGCATGGAGTGCCCCTCTACCTCCGCCGGCTGGTTGGGTCCTATTTGTGGGCCAGGTCGGTCGTATGTACCGGGTACGGTGGGACCCTTCATCGTTTTCCGGTCGTGCGTGGTGTTCCGCAGGGGTCGGTTCTCGGCCCTCTCTTGTGGAATATCGGGTACGACTGGGTGCTGAGGGGCGCCCTCCTCCCGGGCCTCCGCGTTATTTGTTACGCGGACGACACGTTGGTCGTGGCCCGGGGGGATGATTATAGGGAGTCTGTCCGTCTCGCCACAGCGGGAGTGGCCCTCGTCGTCGGAAGGATAAGGAGGCTGGGTCTCGACGTGGCGCTCAATAAATCCGAGGCTCTGTGGTTTCACGGGCCGCGGGGGGCGCCACCCGTTGACACCCACATCGTGGTTGGAGGCGTCCGGATAGGGGTCGGGGTGCAGTTGAAGTACCTCGGCCTCGTGTTGGACAGCCGGTGGGCTTTTCGTGCTCACTTTGCGGAGCTGGTCCCCCGATTGATGGGGACGGCCGGTTCTTTGAGCCGGCTGCTCCCGAATATTGGGGGACCGGATCAGGTTGTGCGCCGCCTCTACGCGGGGGTGGTGCGATCGATGGCCCTGTACGGTGCACCTGTGTGGGCTAAGCCGCGTAACCGGGCCACTATGGCTCGGTTCCTGCGCCGGCCGCAGCGCACCGTTGCCATCAGGGTCATTCGCGGATATCGCACCGTCTCCTTCTAGGCGGCGTGTGTTTTGGCGGGGACGCCGCCATGGGATCTGGAGGCGGAGTCGCTCGCTGCCGACTATCGGTGGCGCAGCGAGCTTCGTGCTCGGGGCGTGGCACGTCTCCCCGAAAGTGAGCTGCGGGCGCGGAAGGCCCATTCTCGGCGGTCCGTGCTCGAGTCGTGGTCGAGGCGATTGGCCAACCCCACGTGGGGGCTACGGACCGTCGAGGCGGTTTACCCGGTCTTTGATGACTGGGTGAATCGTGGCGAAGGACGTCTCACCTTTCGTCCGGTCCGGCGTCCGTGGGACGGTGGGATGGATGTAATGTGCTCTGCGTCAACCCTGTCCCGCCGTTTCAATAGCCCCGACTGGGCTCCGGCCCGGTCCGAGGTAGGGCGCCGGTTGTGGGCGGCAGGAGTTTTTAGTGAGGTTCAACTCCCACATACCCCACCTGCCACGCGGGTGGGGATCCGGCGATTTTCTCCTGTGGAAAAAAAAAAAAAAAAGTGGTTACTGGAGCCCATATACATCTACAACGTAAATGTGCCACTCACCTTGAGCTATAAGTCCTAAAGTTTTAGTATAATTACGACCACTGCCCCACTCTTCAAACCGAAACGCATTATTGCTTCACGGCCTAATGAGTTTGCAAACATCATAAATTAGATATCAAGTAATTGTTGAGCACGTAAGTTGAGTACGTAAGTTTATGCAAAATGGTGTAGAGTGTACAGACGTCTAGTGAGTCCGCGCGGGTAGGTACCACCACCCTGCCTATTTCTGCCGTGAAGCAGTAATGCGCTTCGGTCTGAAGGGTGGGGCTGCCGTTGTAACTATACTGAGTCCTTAAAAATCATATCCTAAGGTGGGTTTTAGTTTTGAAATATAATGAGCGAGTAATTTAAAAAAAAACACAAATTTTAAGAATTTTCAGACCCTTTCCTATCACCATATGAAAATAAGTATGTTTTAAAGAGTCTAGACCTGTGTGATAAAATTTAAAAGACGTATCAAAGTACAGACTATAGTTCGGGAAAAGAAGAAAATAATAATTTAGTTTAGTGGTAGGCAGCGGCTTAGCTCTGCCCCTGGCATTGCTGAAGTCCATGGTCGACGGTAACCACTCACCATGGGCCGTATGCTCGTCTACCTACAAGGGCAATAAAAAAAAATTTAAAACTACTTTTATTAAATTAATATATTATTTGCTTAATCTAACTACAATTTTCGTGATCACGCACGACAGAAGCAAAGTAATAATAAGGAAATTATTCTGTTCTGTTTTGAATGATAAAATAATGCTGTCCATTTCTATAAACATATTATATATAAATATATATAAAGCATATTAATTATATGAACTGACAAACTAATATTTCATCAATTAGAACTGTTTTTGTAATTTATGTTTAAGACAATAAATAAACTTAAATTTCAAAATATGAAATCGATTTTTAACTTCAAGCTAAGCTCGCACAGGTACATTTGCCAAATTGAGTTCAAATTACGATTAGGGTCATCACCGAATTTATCATATACACTGTAGTTTTACGTAATAATTATTTTACCGTTAACAGACTGAATTTTATTCAACATTTTATTGGTTCTGCAAAATGAAACAGTCACTTTAACGCTTTCTAAGTAAACTTTTTTTTTCCTACTTATGCTGGATAGCCTTGAGAGGCTATTTCAGTTTCACCCTAACGTGTGTAGGTGAGCTCACGGAGCTCAAACCGGAGTGCTGCTAACACTGACCCTAGCAAGAGCAGTGCTTCGCAGAATCTACCACCGGATCGGAAAC
Organism: Bombyx mori; assembly: GCF_030269925.1. NCBI lineage: Eukaryota > Metazoa > Arthropoda > Insecta > Lepidoptera > Bombycidae > Bombyx > Bombyx mori. The sequence goes on along the minus strand of NC_085124.1, from coordinate 10,643,679 downwards.
GCGACCCACTGAGAAGATCCGGCGAGAAACTCAGTGGGCTGTGTCTATGGATTTATTCGCTCGTCGACCACTTCGTCACAAGCCTATGTTAACAATGGTCTTTAAGTGCAACATAACCCAAAAAATACTCAAAATCGACACGTCAATAGATGGCACAGCGAAATCTCTGCGGACATACCTACTCTCAGCTTTAATAACTCATAATATTTTTTATGATTACTTCGCCAGCATTGACATCTTTTTACTGTCTGCCTTTTTATGAGGTCGGTCACGTAAGAACAAAGTTGTAACGGAAAACATGTAAAAGCATTGATTAGGTTTTTCGTCTATATTATTTGCTGGAGCTTTCCTCTAGAGACATATTTATTTGGTGTCCGTAAGTTTGTTTTTTATTGCTAATGTTTTTTTTCTTGTCCACGTTAGATATCAGGTGTTGGCGTATGTATGAAAAAAGAGATAACAGCTATTACGACTAATAGAATTGTTAAAAGATGATCACGATCTATTATAAATTAAATCCATATACTTTGATTAACCACTCAATTTTATTGTATTTTTAGTGATTTCTTAAAACTAGTTTAAATAGACATTTGATAGAATAATAAAACAATTTATAATAAAACAATGCCCCTATAATAAAACAATTTATTATAGCGGTAAGTTACTGGTGGTAGGACCTCTTGTGAGTCCGCGCGGGTAGGTACCACCGCCCTGCCTATTTCTGCCGTGAAGCAGTAATGCGTTTCGGTCTGAAGGGTAGGGCAGCCGTTGTAACTATACTGAGATCTTAGAACCTATATCTCAAGGTGGGTCGCGCATTTACGTTGTAGATGTCTATGGGCTCCAGTAACCACTTAACACCAGGTGGGCTGTGAGCTCGTCCACCCATCTAAGCAATAAAAAAAAAGTAAACATGCTAAAGGCAAGCTAATTAAATTCGCGATCCATTAGTTACGTTTGCAGGGAATACGTTAATTTTTTTAATAAATATAAACACCCCACATTATAAAAACCCATTGTCGGAATAGAAGATTAAGCACTTACTTAAATTTTTAATACAAGTAAAATTATAAGTCTGGAAATCAAAACCTCATCTTAATTTGGTCCAAAACTAGACGAATCTAATTTCAGCATCTTAAATAGTGGAGAGTATGGATCATTTGATGTCATGTCTCTGTCTTAACTAAAGTCTCTGTAAAATATTTCCTGCCAAACGAATACTGTATGAATTTGTATCTGTGAACATTTAATGTAATAGAAATAGGAACTTTACATAAACGTGGATAAAGGCATTAGTAAAATTGATTTTAATGCGAAATTTATAAATCTTCCCTGATCTGGATACTTCTGTTAACTGATGGAATAACCCATCTTTTCTATCTATTTTTTTCATATATCATATTAGACAGAGATCGATGTGGAAAGAATTCTTTACTTCGATGCTTTAAATAAAAAACCAATAGCTATTCAAAATAAGCAGACATCATAAAATATTCACATCTAGTCCATTCACGTCTTTGTAAGGTCGTAAATAATGTTCATTTAAAACTTTTATTCTTTAAGTCACACAATATTATAAAATATTACCATTTTAGAATACCGTGAAGAAAAATTATTTAATAACTAGCGACCCGCACTCACTTCGCTTTGGAAAATGTAATTTATTATTGATTTCTCCACTATTTAATTGATGTTATTATACATATAAACCTTCCTCTTCAATCACTCTATCTATTAAAAAAAACCGCATCAAAATCCGTTGCGTACTTTTAAAGATTTAAGCATACATAGGGATATGGGGACAGAGAAAGCGACTTTGTTTTATACTATGTAGTGATATAAAACTATTTTTTTTTCTAAACTAAGTTTTTCTGTAAAACTAAATTTAATTGAAATTTCTGAAAGCACTAAGGTATATGCTAACTCATCGATAGTAAAAAAAATATTGGGAAACATTTATAAAAAAATGCTGGTACCAGAGTCATTTCAAATGCTATACTGACCACAATCATCACCCACCCCACGGTTGCCTGAGAATTACAAGCAAAAAAAAAGAAATAAACGATTTCTTGAACATCGGAAACTTCTAGAGTATTCAATTTACTCCATTGTATAAATCTCGATTCTCGGTGAGGCGGGCATAAAACGAAATAGTATTTTCACGCGCGCTTATTTGCCTTTTGATAAAATAATATTTTTGTTCAATAACCGTCTGTGATACGAATTTTTTTTTGTGGATTTTCTTTTCAGCCTTGAACAACATTTATCCCGCGTTTATTGTTCACGATGTTACGAAGAATTTATTCGAATTGAGCATTTTTTCTTGAAAGATAAATGTGAAATTGGGTGTCTTCATTCGTTCGTTTTGGTCACGCACGTTTTCCTATTGAATTTTGCTTAAATTCATCGTAACTCGTATTTGTATTTCCGATAACTTTATGTCAAAATAAAAGTAATAATCATATAATTATACAATACTAGAGGTCCCGCAGTAGTCGAAATTCGACTATAATTAATTGGAATTGTAAGTTTGTACACTATTATGATTGTATTTTATACTTCTATAATCACAAATTTCGCCAAGGCTACACTATAAAAAATATTAACAAAGACAAACAATATTTAATCTATTCTCAATTTGACCACAGACGTCAAGAACAAAAGTTTGACAATAAATAGTATGCATGCGTGTGTGCGTCAAATACATGGTATGTAGTGTGTGTAATGTTTTCTTTATTGATTTAATGTATCTTTTATGCATTATTTAAAAATAAATATTAACATTGTGCACTTCTTCTCTATATTCTCTATAAGTGTGGAAAATTTCATACTGCTCCGTCCGCGCAATTTTCGTAAAAAGGGATACAAAGTTTTTGCTTCACGTATTAATATATAGATGTTTACTGTTACGGCTTGGTCTCGCGTTTGTTATTTAATTGCCTATCTAATTACATTGTTTTGTTAAATTGTAGACATGCCGATTCTTTCAATGCCAACGTAGTGTTATTAACTTATAGAAGGCCATAATTACTAAAATATAAAATCCCCAGTTACTTTAGTGTACCGTAAAATAAAAAATAGCTTTTATATACCCTGGTCCAGCCATAAGTTCTGTTACAAATGAAAATATATTTTACTTAATGAAGCAATATAATATTGTTAAAATTTATACCTACTTATTATTTATTAAGGTCTCAGCAAAAAATAAAAAAATATTCTATTCAAAATGGCTTTTATACAGGCCTTTAATCTGTTTGGCCACGAGTTGGATTTACGCACTGTTTCCAGGGGAAATTTCGCCACTGCTTGTTCCAAAAACTTTTTAAGAGACTTAATGTCGCCGTGTCGTTTAGAGCCATTTTATGAAGTCCGGAACGTTGATTTCAAGCCAGGCTTGGGTAATTCGTGCCTTGTGACCAGGTGCAGAGTCCTGCTGAAAAGTCCACGTTATATTTTTAAAAAGTGTATTGCTGAGAGGTTTCACAACATGATCGAAAACTGTAGGTACACACTTGATACACTTTGGCTGAAGTTTTCACTCCTTTTTCACAAAAATGTAGTTTTGTGATTCCTTGATAAGATACCCACCAAACCATCACTGACGCAGGATGATTACCACTTTGTACCTCTCCGACCACTTGAGCAGCTTCTTTAGAACTGTAAGCGTACACTTTATTATATTGCTTAATGTAGTGTTCTTCAATCGTGAAAATTGATTTGATCGGTATAAAGGATATTTCTGTGCCTTTCACCTGTGTATTGCGACAGAAAGCGTTTTGATCGATCCACTATCTTTAATTGTAAAGATTGATTTAGGGCATGTCCTGTATATTGACGATAAGCACCGAGCTTCAGGTCTTGTTTTATGATACGCGACAGAGTCTTAGCGGGTATCTTCATTTCTCGCGATAAGATTTTTTGCTGCCTAATGGGGTTTCGACGAATTCTGACTTTAACAGCATTAACAGCCTTTGCCTAATAGTACGCGGCCGCCCCGACCTTTTCTGGTCTTCGACAGACGAAGTGTTGTTGTATCTGTTGATAGTACGATATACGAACATACGGCTGATATCAAGCTTTTGAAGTTTCTGGAATATGACCAACGGCTCCATACCCACTTTGTGCAAGGCTATCACTGCAATCCTATTTTCTTTAACAGCACATTCCATATTGTAATTTGATAATGACCACAAAAAAATATGTGAAATGGCGCAAAATCGAAAGAAGTTTTTAAAATGATATACGTGTTCCAAATTCAAAATAATTAATAAGTTGAATAAAAGAAAAGTTTTTATGAAACAGTATTTATGGCCAGACTAGTTATGTATTTAACATTTTGTAAAAGAATACGCACTCATTCCCTTAACCCATCGCGTAATTAAATAATACTTTAATTATTTGATAAGCATAAAATGAACAAATCGTACCACTACCTAAAAATAATTATTTTAAAAACAAAATTTAAATAATCCTACCCTTTCTTGTAATAATCGTCGTCTTCTACTATTAAAAGGACTTAACCCAAGATGGTTAGGAGAGTATCAATTTGCCCTGAGCAAATGATCCGTGAAATCTCAGTAACGTTGCAGTTACTGAAGAAGGCATCAGGTTGATATCGTTACAGGCTATTCTCAAAGCCTTGAATAGGTCACTAATTTTTAATAACTACTTAAGGCCCTTCAGGGTGGTTGAAAGTTAAGTTAGAAACATTACCGAATAACCAAATGCGATGGCCTTTAACTGAACCAAATGGGAAGTCGTAAATTTGCTTCTTTGTCTATCTTTTTCAATCTTTCAAGATATATTTTGAAAAATATTTAATAGAACGCTTCTAAAAAGTTTAAATGTAGTTTATTATAATTTTAAAATTTCTTTAGTACTGTTGTAATTTGAAATTCCATGAAATGGTGATGTAACTCGAAAAGTGCCTCTGAATAGAGACAAACTTACCTATACATCTACGGTATTTACTTGCGACAGAATGAGATTTTAAATTTTAGATTGTTTTGTATACTTGTAATTGTTTCAATTCTGTTGCATGCAAATTAAACGTGTGGTATATTTTTGTTATTTTTTTATAGTTGGGCAGGCAAACTCAAGGCATTAACGGGTTCCCTAGCCTAGCTGGATTTTTTTTTCGGGCATAGTCAGAGAACCTTGCTCCGTGGTGTCCGCGCCTATGGGGCGCACGGGGTTTGTAGGACTTCACGGTCTAGGAGCAGACCGCGGCCCCAAGAATGATTTAGGGCCTTACCCACCAAACGACGTCCCTTACACTCTCTCACCCGACATCCAATCTCCGCCCACGCTCAGAAACCTGGCAGAGTAGGGGGGTTCCCGCTGCCAACACTAGAAGCAGACTCGCGGCGTTACCCCGAGTCACACCCGACCGACGGGTCGTCAAGGTGATTGTCAACGACCAACGACGCCGGTCCCCACGGTACGCTGACCCGTCAGGCCGCCCGAGCCGTGTCATTGGTGTTCCGGAATACCCCGCTGGGTGAAAACCAGCTTGCCGGGTCGGGATTAGCTGGATGCCGCAACCACTTCGATACTTAGGATTGAACCCAAATTTTATGAAATGTAATTAATTGCTCCGAATGTTCTCTTTTTTTTCCTCTTAATTCTGATAGCCTTGAGAGGCTATGTCCGCGTAACACTAACGTGTAGGTGACCTCTCGAGGTTTAAACCTGGAGGCGTTACTGACACTAGCCCTAGCAAGAGCAGTGCTTCGCAGAATCTACCGGCGGCTCGGAATCGCGACCCACTGAGAAGATTCAGCGAGAAACTCAGTGGGCTCGTAAATGTAATAATATTTTTTTGAATCTTCATGAATCGTATAGACAAATTCATGTCATTTTCATGTTTCATCAACAACTTTTATAGTTTAACCTCGCATATTTTTGTCATTAAATTGTGTCAAGCGTTTTAAATTCCCTTACAGCTTTCGCAACAATTTTACTATGAACTCTGCGTCAGAAGAGTCAAAACAATAGTTTTTTAAACCATTAAAAACTTTTAAGTACACTAACGAAAAGCAATTAACGTTAAAATAAGACTGAGGATTTTATTTCGTTTGTATTTTTAAGTCGCCAAAATTAAGAGTATTACAATAAACTTTACCTTTTTCTAGCCTTGAATAAATGAATGAAATGTTATAATGGTTTTCTGTTATTTTTTGGTAAATCTGAAGGTTTCGATCGAATCTAATGGGAACAAAGAGTTAATACTATCGCTTATCGTTCTAACCAAATAGAATAAAAGTTTTAATAAATACGCAAAATAACTTTTTGCTGCTTCTGGTTGGAAGTATAGACCGCATGGGTACCAAGCATTATACCATTTTTACCGTGTAACAGTAGCAGTTGAGACTTTGAACTCGCATCTCAAAGTGGGCCCAAAAGTTTTGTTGTATACCAGGATGATATGAAGCTCATCTATACTTTAAGCCATTTAAAACACCAAAGTTTCAGCCGTGAGTCTTTTAAATTCTAAAGATATTTATATCGTAAGACGACGGAGAATGCAAAATGAAAACTATAGTGTATTTCTGTCATTCAGACGCGCGAACCTGTAAATGTAACACTCGAGACATTATGCGTGATTTTATTTATAAATATAACATTTGTATATTTTGGTTTGAGTTTCACATATTTGGACTTAATGAGTACAGATAATTTTAAACAGCTACCAACCATAAGATGCCGTTATGCGATCCTAGCCTTCTCCGAATGCTCTCGGTTTTAGAAACTAAACATACTGATTGCGAGAATGGGTGACCGCCTTTACAAGTCGAGAATTTTCTGGAAACTGAAACGATCATGAGAGACGTTTGTGCAACTCGCTTTGGAACATGCGCGAATATTAATTTTGCATAGATATGAATTTTAGATTAAGCAGCGCCATTTTACACAGTTAAATACGTTCCGCGGTAATTTTTAGTATCAGAAATTGTATACTTCTATCTATATCTTAAATAAGAATTTATACTAATCAAATCTCTTTACAAAATATGCATAAGGTATGTTTTATTCACTTTACCACCTTCACTGAGCTGATAGTCCCATGATTTTGATTTGATTTGTAATTAAATTTCCGCTCTATTTGGTATTAGCATCAACAATTCGATGTTTTTAATTGAACTTTAATTATGTTTATTCCATTCCAAAATTCCAAAAAGCCGAAGAAGTTTTTTGTTAAGATATTTTTCTCAAATTTTAAACTTTAAGTAGCTCTCCTGTAAAGTTGCAAAAATGTCGCTTAACCCAAATAGCCTTTCACCTTCCGATGTTATTACAGTCGAGAGTACCTTGCCTAAAAAAAAATTATTTGCCTTTGTATGCAGACGAGCATATGGTCCATCTGATGGTGAGTGGTTACCTTCGCTCATGGACAGCAGCAATGCCAGGGTTAGAGCCATGACCCTACCTACCGAAAGCTGTTGAACTTATCTAGTCAGTTCACAAGTATGGGGTAGATTCTTAGCGACATATTATTTTCCAATCAGTATTGGGACTTCCTTTTCCTTACCTCTTCCTCAATCCGCTATCCACGCCATCTGCTGACACTATAATAAAAACTACGCGTGTGAAAACGCCATTGCCGGTGCAAAAACGATAAAATTGTGATTTATTGATCAATCAGCACATATAACTCTCGCCAGTGCGAAAATAGTGCATCAACGAAAGATGGAGTGAGTCATTAAACTTATCGTTTTCTCAGTTCCAAACATATTTAAATTCAAAACAATTAGAAACATAACATGAAAAACGATTTCAATTTAAAATATCTAATTTTAATTCAATTTAAAATATCAATTTAAAATATCTAATTTTAATTCAATTTAAAATATCAATTTAAAATATCTTGTTTTACTGATGGTAGGACCTCTTGTGAGACCGCACGGGTAGTTACCACCGCCTATTTCTGCGGTGAAGCAGTAATGCGTTTTGGTTTGAAGGGTTTGAAGGGCAGCCGTTGTAACTATACTGAGACCTTAGAACTTATATGTCAAGGTGGGTGGCGCATTTACGTCGTAGATGTCTATGGGCTCCAGTAAACATTTACACTTGGTGGGCTGTGAGATCATCCACCCATTTAAGCAATAAAAAAAAAACTAATATTTAAAATATTTATTTAGTAAATTCGCAACTTTTCATAAAAAAACACACCCACGTTCCGATCCACTACTAAATTGAATGCAATCGAATCGATTTTAAAAACTTCCTAAACGTTTCCAATATGATGCTGGGTTTTGCAGGAGTTTATAACTGTTGTGTTAAGAGTTTGTTTTAATTTCAGATGCACTTTTCTACATAAATCCAGCTCAGCTCAATCTAAAGGTGAGTCTGTGAACTTTTATTATTTATTTTATACTCGGTGTTAACATCCTTAATTTCATTTTGTCAAAATAAAGAAAATTGCCGACATCAATGCTTAATTCTTCTTCATATAAAATTAGCGAAGCCACCTGATGTTCACTTTTATTACTGGTGGTAGGACCTCTTGTGAGTCCGCGCGGGTAGGTACCACCGCCCTGCCTATTTCTACCGTGAAGCAGTAATGCGTTTCGGTTCGAAGGGTGGGGTAGCCGTTGTAACTATACTGAGATCTTAGAACCTATATCTCAAGGTGGGTCGCGCTTTTACGTTGTAGATGTCTATGGGCTCCACTAACCACTTAACACCAGGTGGGCTGTGAGCTCGTCCATCCATCTAAGCAATAAAAAAAAAAGAACAGTATTAAAAATTCGTTTTCCTAAATCCCGTTCAAATTTAAACCTAAATCGCTCTCAAAGCAAACTTGGAAGATTTATATTAAAATACTATTTTGTATAATAATTTCGGATATAGAGTAAGTATCTCACTGAACTTAAATAATTTTCAAGGAACGAAATTTTATTATACAAAATGTTTACACATACTGTTGAGTGGTAGCTCACAAGAGAGCTTAAAATAGTTTCGTTTATAATATTATTTTAATATGAGACGTTAAAATTAACAAAACAGCCACCATAAACAGATGTTTGTATCAATAAAAAACACAAATAAACAAAACCTTTAAAACTACCAAATAAGATAAGCAGACACGCGTTAAAATGTTCTGTGGCCACAATAAAACAACTTTCGTATATATAAAAGGAGTTGTATCGGCCGATCTCACACGGAGCTTAAACCGATAAGGCAATAAAAGGCACGAAAATAAATTCGAGAACGAGCAAGCAGTGGAAACAAATAAAACATGGAACGCGACCGTGTGTGTACTTCATATGGTGCAGCTAATAATTAAACGCTTTCATGTTAAGTAGGTTCGTAGTTTATGAGCATCAGATATTAATATCTATACTAATATTATAAAGAGGAAAGATTTGTTTGTTTGTTTCGAATAGGCTCCGAAACTACTGGACCGATTTGAAAAATTATTTTTCCATTAGAAGCCGACATTGTCCCTGATGAACATAGGCTACTTTTTTAATTTTTTTTTTCTTTTTTTTTTTTGTTTTCATGTGTGTTTTAATGTTTCCGAAGCGAAGCGAGGGCGGGTCGCTAGTCTATATATAAAAACGAATTGCTGTTCTTTAGTCACGCTAAAACTCGAGAATGGCTGAACCGATTTGGCTAATTTTGGTCTTGAATTATTTGTAGAAGTCCAGAGAAGGTTTAAAAGGTAGATAAATATGGAAATGCTCGGAAATAAATAAAAATAACAATTTTCGTTTTTTCTTTGATGTGTCCCCCGTCGGATTAATCTCTTTTGTTTGTTTTAAGTTTATTTTACACAATATTTTAGTTCTTTTATTTATCGATTGAGGCACTATGAAGTCTGGCGGGTCAGCTAGTAATAACTAAAGGGTTTACGGTTTGAAGTTACAAATCTTTCAGTTACAAATTTAATAACGTCGCACGTTAACATTATATTAATTAGATTTGTCTTTAGCGCCCCAACGCACATAGCTTCTGGGGTATTAAGTTTCAGATGTCCGTGTACCAACACGGTAATGCAGTCTGTGAATGTCTTTGTCTACATATTACTTACAGACATAATTTTTATTACCAAGTGTCGTTGTGTCCACAATATTTATTAATGGTGTTTGAGAGAGAAAGCTAACCGAAGTTATATTTGAAGGGAATACTCGAATTGTCTGCAAGAGATCGCTCTTAGCGATAAGACCGCCAATAACACTTTTTTTATAGTTAACTAGCTGACCCGGCAAACGTTGTGTTGCCTTAAATAAGTGTTAAAATAAAAACAAAATTCTTGCAAAAAAAATCAAAGTTTTTAATTAACAAATAAAAAATAAGGGTTGATCTTAGAGGGATGAAAATTTAGAGTTGTATGTATTTTTGTATGTTGTATCATAAAAAAACAAAAACAAAAAAAAATTGTCTAAAAAATAAAAAAAATATTTACGGGTGGACCATCCTTAACATTTAGGAGGATGAAAAATAGATGTTGTCTGATTCTCTACCCTGGCCGATATGCACGCTAAGATTCACGAAAATCGGTCGAGCCGTTTCGGAGGAGTTCAATCACGCACACCGTGACACGAGAATTTTATATATTAGATGTATCGCATTGTTTTTTTTTGGGGTACAATGAAGAGTACTCTCTCTCTCTCTCTCGAACGATCTTAACACAATCACAATGAAAAAATGTACTTTATGTTTCCCGAAAAATATATTGGGATAGTAACTTTTTTTTTTGTTGCCCTTGTAGGCAGACGAGCATACGGCCCACCTGATGGTGAGTGGTTACCGTCGCCCATGGACTTCAGCAATGCCAGGGGCAGAGCCAAGCCGCTGCCTACCGTTTAATACTCTCCACAAGCCTCGTTTGAAGAAGGACATGTCATAGCGCTCGGGAAACACCGTGGAGGGGAGCTCATTCCATAGCCGGATGGTACGTGGCAAAAAAGACCTCTGGAAATGCACTGTGGATGACCGCAGTGGCTCCAGGTAGTATGGATGAACTCTACTCCGGTGGCGGGCGGTGCGATGGTAAAAACTGGCACGTATTTACACACATATCGAAAACTATTTGTATCGTGTGGTATTTTTTCGGAATGACTATATCTGCACTGATGCTTACTTCATTTGTATATCCAAAATTATTTCGATTCAAGGTAGTACGTTGTTGGCCAGCCTTATCTCTGTCTATTAAGTACTGACCGCTCAGTATAGTCACGAACTTTTCAAATCATTAAACGTAATAAAAAGATAACCTACATAACCAAGGTTGAAGCGCAACATTGACTGTTTAGATTCACTTTGATAATTTAAATAAATTTATTTATTTTCACTCGCAAATGAAGCTATTTTCAAATTAGGACTTAATGAAATAAAATCTAAATCAAATTACAGAGATGACAACAAAATGATAAATTTTCCAAGTGTGCGGGAATCGTGATGTTCAATTGAATATCAGAATCGATTTCCATTTAGGAATGTCCCATACAATAATAATTGTTCTTTGATAAGAATTCGATATACTGCCCTACGTGTTTCTGCTGTAAATTATGGGCTAAGAAGTAATAGGTAACTGTTTTTTTGTTTTTATTGCTTAGATGGGTGGACGAGCTCACAGCCCACCTGATGTTAAGTGGTTACTGGAGCCCATAGACATCTACATGGTAAATGCGCCACCCACCTTGAGATATAAGTTGTAAGGTCTCAGTATAGTTACAACGGCTACCCCACCCTTCGAACCGAAACGCACTACCGCTTCACGGCAGAAATAGGCAGGGCGGTGGTACCTACCCGCGCGGACTCAACAGGTCCTACCACCAGTAATTACGCAAATTATAATTTTGCGGGTTTCACTTTTATTACGCGATGTTATTCCTTCACCGTAGAAGTCAATCGTGAACATTTGTTGAGTACGTATTTCATTAGAAAAATTGGTACCCGCCTGCGGGATTCGAACACCGGTGCATCGCTTCAACACGAATGCACCGAACGTCTTATCTTTTAGGCCACGATGACTTCTATTATTTCGGAACTGTGAATCTTCAAACTCATCTAGGTTTATGAATTCGTCAGCGTATCAACGATGAGCTATATCAGCCAACAGACGAGAACATCAATCACAAAGCAACTTAGTTGCAACTGGTTATTTTGAGAAAATTCCCGGAGGGCTTAACTTCAAAAGCGTTATTGGCTGAAAGCGAAGAACTTATATGTTTATCATGCTGTCAAATTGCTTCCTCTACCGGGCAAATACATTAACATTAACTTACATTTACGTGTTATTTTTCAAACTAGAACACCTTTCAACAAAACTGTCTGCTAAACAAGAAATAAACTTAATTTACCCCGAGTATTATAGTACATAGTTTAGCTAATACAATTTAGATAATGATACACGAACATAGTGCCCTATCAAATTTGTGCCAGTTACCGCACGCGATATTCGGTTAATTTTATGCGGAATCAAGTTCACTACAAAATACAACAAGTTTTCTTTAGCGAAGAGAAACACTTTATTTTGAAATATATTAACGTATAACGTATTACGTAGTAACGTAAAATAAACGTATTTAGGATTTAAACTTAACTAGACGATGACCGAGCTTTGCCCGGTTTTTTTTTGATAATGCCATCTTGTTGTGTCTTTAAGCGGTTAGTTGCCCTCAATTAAGAAAAATAGTATTATTATTCGCGAATAGATGTCGGGAAGAGTTGATTATTGAAAACACGAATAAAACAACATTTTCTGAAAATAAATCGTAGCTAGATCGATTTATCGCCCCCGAAATCCCCTGTATAATAAATTTTATGAAAATCGTTGGTCCGTTTCCGAGATTCAGATTATATAAATATATATTAATATACAAGAGTTGCTCGTTTAAAGGTATAAGATTTTAAGTTAATTTTACCCTTTATTCCAACAGCTGTTCTTTATACCCTGAAACTTTGTTGTTATCAATTAATAAAATTTTTGTTCATTATTGACCAGAAAAATATATAATTAACAAAAGAATACAATTCTCACTGGGAACAATTATGATATTTAGTATTAATAAGTTAAATTCTACAGAAGATTCTTAAATATATTCTTTAGAGCATTATCAAATATTCTTCTAAAATTTATTAGTAATCGTACATATGTATGTACTAGGCTAAAATTAAGGCTGACTTGGTGGTGCAGGAGTTAGCGCCCCTAACTGTTGCACCGAAGGTCGTGGGTTCAATTTCTTTATTATTGCTTAGTTGTATAGACAAGCTCAGGGCCAACGTGGTGTTAAGTGATTACCGGAGTACATAGACATCTACAACGTAAATTCCGCCACGTACCTTAAGATATGAGTTCTAAGGTTTCAGTATAGTACAACAGCTGCCCCACCCCTCAAACCGAAACACATAGCTGCTTCACGGCAGAAATAGGCAGGGTGGTGGTGCCTACCCGTGCGGACTCATAAGACGTTCTAGCACCAATAAAATTTCCATATCGAACAAATTTTGAAAACAAAGCTCTAGATCGCGGCTTAAAAACGACATAAGTATGGCTTTAATACAAACTCTTATTGTTCAAAGACACGCCGTGTCCCTTAACCTGTCACAAATTTTTCAAAGACGCAACGGACAACTAACACGAATGCCATTACTTATCATTTTAATCATAAACCATGTTCTTTCTTCAAATATATCGGTTTCAAATTAAATTTATTGTTCGCATTTGGGCAATTAATAATGCCAAGGCGTACCCGTGTCCGTATTTTGCATATTATTATAATGACCCTCTGGCCTAAGCAATTATATCCATTACTCGAAATCTACTGGTTTCCACAATCTACTCGCAAATTTTACTGGTGGTAGGACCTCCTGTGAGTCCGTACGGGTAGGTGCCACCACCCCACCTATTTCTGCCGTGAAGCAGTAATGCGTTTCGGCGTGAAGGGTGGGGTAGCCGTTGTAACTATACTGAGACCTTAGAACTTATATCTCAAGGTGGGTGGCGCATTTAGGTTGTTGATGTCTATGGGCTTCAGTAACCACTTAGCACCAGGTGAGCCGAGAACCAGCTAACTCACACGAATTTAAAAAAAAAAAGCGTGCGTGCAAAGTACACATGTCAGAAGTGAAACTTTTTTGGCGAACTAATTTATAAGTCTTGCTTATATTTATACAAATCTAAAACTTTAGATTTCCGAGTCTTAGAGGAAGGGAAAAAGGAAGATATTATGTTCCCGCCAAAAGTCTATCAAATGTCAATCTCAAACCTCAGTGTTGACAGTCATATTATGTTTAGATTTCTAAATTGTAAATGACTAATATTTTGCCAATTGAATTGACTAATTTTATTTCATGCTATTTGATTAATGTTCCAAATTCTTTTCATTTCATTTCAATTCCTATTAACATTTTTCCTAAAAAATTTATAAAATATTAGGCTGTATGGTATGATACATTTGCCTTTCCAGTTGGAAAAATACAACAACTACTACTACCAATGAAGTAGGAAACCTATGGAAATGAAACGTCAACCAAAATTTCGTGCCACTGTGACGTCATCTGGCCACAAAACATGGCGGCTTTAGTGCTGTACAAAAGATTTCAATGTTATCAGGTTTTATCGATAAACGTTCTTGCCTCATTTTATTTTAAATATTGTTGAGTATTATTTATTTGTAGAATTTATACTTTAATGGGAAGTAAGTAGGTATATTGTTATGTGCAAATATGATATGATTTAGATGGGTGAAATCTAAGACAAGTTCGTCCTTCGAATTTGCCAAGTAAACGATATGATGATTTTTAAAAGTTGCTACACTGATTTTATAAAGTTGTCGTTTGTCGCAAAACATAAAGATATGGCGTAGTTCAAAGCCATCAGCCCATTTCTAGCATGCTAAATGTTATCGTATTTTGAGTACGTGTTTTTCTTAGACTATAACAATCTATTTTAATTGTTTTGCTGACTCTAAAGTCCGTAACATACTACCACAGCGCACCCCAAGGAAGGTGCGCCGCACCATTTGAATCACTTTCGCTTGAGAGTGATTCAAATTTTGAACTTATCAAGGGACCGCGTGAAAAAAAAAACACCTACAGAACATTTATTCATTAATTACAAACGTCATTCCTTGTTACTTCCTCTCTAAAATCACTTAATTATTAAATATTTAACAAATTTACAATAGTGTTTTACTCACTGCGGAATAAAACTATTTTATTTAAATAGTTCCGAAGAGATTTTGTCGGTAGCCTTTTTCCCGAAATATCTAAACAGAATGTCTAAATATGTTTTGATGACATATTTTAAACTGGTATTTATGATTAGTGTCAATAGATTCCGACCGAAAAATGGATTTTTCGGATGAGGGCTCCATAATGAATTTAAATACATATAGATAATAGTTTTAAGGCATCGACTTTCTTGAGATTCTATAAAATACGTTTTAATTATTATTTTTGCATGTTTTAAGCATGATAAATTATGAAATTTTATATAATCAATCATATTAAATCGATATCTAAGTCAATAAATAATGTACAACCCAAAACAGACGGCCGAACTGACGTGACAATGACATTTGGCGCGCTAAACATGGCGGATTTTCGGCCTCATTAGACGGAGACGGAGATATTTACGTATATTCATGTTTCATTTTATGTACGCACTGAAATACTGTTATATTGTTTTCCTGCGAGTTAAACTGCTGAGTAAGAACGAGATAGATATATGTTTATGTATGTGCCTTCAAAATGGGTGCTATTTATATAAGCAATTGTACGTATAGAACAATATGTCGTGTCCCTACTATATAGGTCTATGACTACTACTGACATTTGACAAGTACTTATACTGTTGAAAAATAGTAGTTGGATGTCACTTCCATTGCATACCTGCGTGACGTTCTGTAAAAATTTAACCCTCATGCGCCTAAAGAAGTTTCACTTCAAAAATGACTTTCAGATCGTCATGACTTTATAACCGATTCGGAATGCAGTGTAATCGCTGAGAAGAATTTCTTTGTTCCAAATACATCGCTGCACACGAAATGTAATAAATATCATATTGGTACATAAAATAAGCATGACTATAACTGGGAGCATTCGTTATTAAATTCCCATGGCGTTTTTAAGAAATGCCATTACAGCAGAAGCATTCCTCGATGGTGCGCTATGAACTCGTCGGAATATATTGGGAATATTTTCTCGTACGATATTACGCATTCTAGACGACACTAATTTCATGTCATCTCTTTATCTTCACTATTAAAAACAAGTAAGACACTTAAAACAGATTTTACAAATTTCAACAGTAAATCTATATATTAATACGTGAAGCAAAAACTTTGTATCCCTTTTTACGAAAATTGCGCGGACGGAGGAATATGAAATTTTCCACGCTTATAGAGAATATATAGAAGAAGTGCACAATGCAATTTTTTTTTAAATTAATACATAAAAGGTACAATATATCAATAAAGAAAACATTACGCACACTACCATGTATTTG
The DNA here is from genome assembly GCF_030269925.1 of Bombyx mori. Classification (NCBI taxonomy): domain Eukaryota; kingdom Metazoa; phylum Arthropoda; class Insecta; order Lepidoptera; family Bombycidae; genus Bombyx; species Bombyx mori. The sequence goes on along the minus strand of NC_085124.1, from coordinate 10,627,217 downwards.
ACACAACACATACATAAAAATATACTCTTTGTTTCCTGTCAATTGGGAAAGTTTTGAAGAATTGAAAATAGATTAATATTGTTTATCATTAATATTATTGACTAGCGACCCGCCCTCGCTTTGCTTCGGAAATATTAAAACACACATGAAACCAAAAAAATAAAATAAAATAAAAATTTTAAAAAAGTAGCCTATGTTCATCAGGGACAATGTCGGCTTCTAATGGCAAAAGAATTTTTCAAATCGGTCCAGTAGTTTCGGAGCCTATTCGAAACAAACAAACAAACAAATCTTTCCTCTTTATAACATTAGTATAGATCTATAGTGCAGTTTTGGCGAATACTGTGATGATATTATCGAAATATAATAGTGTTTGACAATAGAACCATAATAATGTTTAAACTTATAATTTCCATTAATTATAGTCGAATCTCGACTACTGCGGGCCACTAGTAATTATAACTATTAGACTTACAAATGACGACACTAATTGCTTTATAAAGGCACGAAGGATCTTCGTTAATCATACACAGGCGTGTGTTGAAAATCATAGAAGACCTCATTATACATCAAACATCAAATTACATGTGTGAAACGGCTGTTTTAATAATCACGTACCCCATTAGAAGTGTTAATGTGGGTGAATAGTTCCGGTGTACGTAGACCTCGAAAGCTCGTTAAATAGTGCCACTACAAGGATCAATTTAAATTGGAATTAGAACAAAAGTGTTTAATAAGTCAGCGTGTACCAACAGTGTAGTTTAGAAGTACATGTGATATATGAATCATATTTTGTAATTCTGATTGTATTGTTTTAGAGAATTAGACAAAGTTGATTGTTATTTGACGTAATAAAAAAAAAGTGCGTGCGTACAAAGTACACATGTCAGACGTGAAACTTTTTTGGCGAACTAATTTATAAGTCTTGCTTATATTTATACAAATCTAAAACTTTAGATTTCCGAGATTTAGAGGAAGGGAAAAAGGAAGATATGTTCCCGCCAAAAGTCTGTCAAATGTCAATCTCAAACCTCAGTCACATTATGTTTAGATTTCTAAATAAAATTGTAAATGACTAATATTTTGCCAATTGAATTGACTAATTTAATTTCATGCTATTTGATTAATGTTCCAAATTCTTTTCATTTCATTTCAATTCCTATTAACATTTTTCACAAAAAAATTAAAATATTAGGCTGTATGGTATGATACATTTGCCTTTCCAGTTGGAATAATACAACAACTACTACAACTGACATTTGACAAGTACCGTACTTAATTTCAATAGTAGTTTGATGTCACTTCCGTTGCATGCCTGCGTGACGTTCTGTAAAAAATTAACCCTCATGTGCCTAAAGAAGTTTCACTTCAAAAAATATTTATATTGATATCCCGATTGTTGGTATTATAATTCGATGTTGATCCCAAAGTTGAGGATGTGATTGAGTCTTCAATTAAAACACGTCGAATCAAACTGCGACATATATTTATTTATTGAAGTATTCTAATAGTCCATATTTTGTGTTGTCATATTGTACAACAATCAATTTGAGGGGAGTGATTTTTGGGAGTCTTTTTTTAATTATTTTTTATTGCATAGATAGGTGAATGAGCTCACAGCTCACCTGGTGTTAAGTGGTTACTGAAGCCCATAGACATCTACAACGTAGATGCCGCCACTCACCTTGAGATATGAGTTCTAAGGTCTCAGTATAGTTACAACGGCTGCCCCACCCTTCAAACCGAAACGCATTACTGCTTCACGGCAGAAATAGGCAGAGCGGTGGTACCTACCCGTGCGGACTCACAAGAGGTCCTACCAGTAAAGTAAGTAAGGTCTCTGTCCCCTGTGAGTTGGAAACCGTGATCGCGGTGTGAGTGTGTGTACTATTCCGTTTGGCTTTGGCGGAGTGATTAGCGAGCGGGGGCAAATAAATGCTTAAACTACCAGTCCGTGTGTGTCCCAACAGCTTACTAAGATTTTAAGTCCAAATCAAATAAATTAAATCAAAATTCAAATTTAATTTCACCAAAGCCATAGTTTTTTTTTTTTAAAACACCATTATTAAAACATCACAAAATATACCTAAATTCAGAAACACTAATTTCGTTTCGCTGGATTATAGGAACTTTCTCAAAATCCAGAGGAACTCCTGACTTTGATTGGCGTTGGTATTAAAACATCAAAACAGTTGCCTGCCACATGATTGAAACGCCTATGAAGTAACTTCGTATTGTTATCACGTAATAATTTTCGATGCGGAACTAATACAGCTTATTGTTTACCGAATGATGTCATAATAATGATCGGTGGAAATGACGGTTCCTACAGTGACGGAATGATAAAAATAAGTTTATCGCTCCTTACGTCAATTCATAAACTTTCAAGACCACGCTTCACAGGCCAATCGATTGTTTTGAGAAATCTGGACTCGTCATGAATTATCACTCGAAATTTGTATCCACGAAAACTTTATTCATAAACATAAATCACTGACATAATTATTTAAACAAATTAGATGCTTTAAAAACCTTAATCGAGAATTCGATACACAAATAAGATGTCTTAATCTAAAATGCTTACAAATAAAAATGTATTGTAATGTTTTTACTGGTGGTAGGACTTCTGGTAAGTCCGCACGGGTAGGTACCACCACCTTACCTATTTCTGCCGGGAAGCAGTAATTTGTTTCGGTTTGAAGGGCGGGGCAGCCGTTGTAAGTATACTGAGACCTTAGAAGTTATATCTCAAGGTGGGTAGCACGTTTACGTTGTACATGCTTATGGGCTCCAGTAACCACTTAACACCAGGTGGACTGTGAGCTCATCCATCCATCTAAGCAACAAAAAAAAGATGTGTGGTGTCGTGGGACACCGGATAGGAACGTTAATTTTAAGTTCTATTCGAGGTATAAAGAAAATAAAACTGGAGGTTTCGCAACAAACCACGGTCATTCGGTAACGTGCGAACTTATTGTGGTACACTTCATTCAGGGTTGTTTGAATAAGAATTAGTGTATTGCGCAAACGAACGCTCTGAGATTGTGGTCAATGAATGATAAAAAAATATGTTATTTTTTGTACGTTATTACAAAGCTGAGTCGTACACTGTGTGGATTACTAATAAAAATCTTACGTTACGGACGTTTTTTCCCGGTTAGGGTAACCCTCCGCAACATCCCATAAGGAACTTCATTCCAAAAAAATGTACACAAATTATACTTTAAAGTAAATAGGCGATAATTTCAAGCGTTCGTAACCCTTTCAAGTCGCAGCGCGCCCCAAAGACCGTACGTACGGTTAGCGTCAGAACAAAACGACAACAAAAACGATTAAACTTCCCCTTCTACTTAAAACTTCTTTACACAAAACCGGGCGTCTACTCTTAATGTTTCAAAATTTAACATGAATTTCGTCCTATAACAGTCAACTTGGTTACAATATAAGTACTTCAACATTGTTTTCTTTTATGAAGCCGACAACGCTATTGTTGTACAGACGTGTGTGACCTATAAAGGATGATCAACGTAGATTGTTTATAAAATTATTTAAGCGTTGTCATCAACACATTACCCATCTATATATTAATACGTGAAGCAAAAACTTTGTATCCCTTTTTACGAAAATTGCGCGGACGGAGGAGTATGAAATTTTCCACACTTATAGAGAATAGGTATAGAGAAGAAGTGCACAATGCGAATATTTTTTTGAAGAATGCATAAAAGATACATTAAATCAATAAAGAAAACATTACACACACTACTTACCATGTAAATGACGCACACACGCATACTATTTATTGTCAAACTTTTGTTCTTGACGCCTGTTGTCAAATTGAGAATAGATTAAATATTATTTGTCTTTGTTAATATTTTTTTATAGTGTAGTCTTGGCGAAATTTGTGATTATAGAAGAAAATATATTATAGTCGAATTTCGACTACTGCGGGACCTCTAGTTTTTTATAGAGATAACATTCTGTATCATTAAGTTCGCTTATGTACCGATTTTTCTTTTACAAGAAAAGGTTTTCTCTCGAAATTATTGAACGCGAAAACACAAACGTGGATCGAAAGCCTTACATCAAATTTATTTTCCTTTGTAGTTAAAAGATTTCTCGTCTCTTCAGATATACCTATATAATATTATTGGGTTTTAAAGACGGAAGTTTGAGAATACTAATGTGCCTGAGAATGAAGATATGTGACATGTGTTATATGTGCTGCTAAAACTGGTACAATGCACGATCGCACTAAATAAATAACTTTCGTAAAAGTACGGTAGTTTGTAAAGTTCTGTATTTTGGAGCTGCCCACGAGTTTTGATCCACAACATAGACATCGCTTAATAAAAGTACACGAGCCGCCATTTCTCTAAGCTATGACGACTTTGACCAGACCAGATAAAAATAAGTGTTCAAAATGTTTACTTATGCAATACGTGTGAAAAAATTTAGACTAAATCTGCGTTTTTTTTTGCTTAGATGGGTTCACGAGCTCATAGCCCACCTGGTGTTAAGTGGTTACTGGAGCCCATAGACATCCACAACGTAAATGCGCCATCCACCTTGAGATATAAGTTCTAAGGTCTCAAGTATAGTTATAACGACTGCCCCACCCTTCAAACCGAAACGCATTACTGCTTCATGGCAGAAATAGGCAGGGTGGTGGTACCCACCCGCGCGGACACACAAGAGTTCTTACCACCAGCGTTTTAACTAGAATATCTAGCATTCAGCGTGCAAGAACCTTGCCTTATAAGAAGAGTGGTACTTATAATTATAGTACATAAGTTCGATTATTGCAAGTTAATAATTGTACATACGAATCGATATAGTTCTTAAATCGATTTAGTATTAATCGGCCTGTATAAAAAAAATCCATAAAAACTATTTTCGGTAATGTGCGATAAATCTCTGGAAACGTTCTTGTAAAGTACCGGCCTGAAACCACGGAGGTCGCGTGTGTGTACAATTGTACATAAGCTGTGTACACAATATACGAGTTTGACGTCATACTACTGCCCACGGACGAAATGCATAACTTATACAAAGTTATATGTTTACATTCGAATCTCTGCTTTTGTACCGTCGAAGAGTTATTTACAAGCTAGTAAATAAATATTTTTACACGTTAATACTACATAATATTTCCTACGAAATACCTACGTAACAGTTTTACGTGGGTCAATTCATCGTAAATTCAGAAAAATTATCTTGTAAAACATACATTAGAACATTTTGGTTTAAAAATGTTATTTTGAATTATTACAATGCTAAAAGCAACTATTTAGAAAGCACTGTGCATAATATTCTAAAAGATTTAATATCTTAACGTAGACTGCGTTTTATTTCCATTGAATAGATTGAGATTCGCTTATTTATTATTAAATGTTCCATTCAAAAATCATTGAACTTTCTTTTTCTTTTTACAGTATCTCGTCTTGAAGGGCATTATTAATAAATATCAGAAACACACTATAGATTCCTCTTCAGATTGATTTAATCAAATTTTCTGCCAAACATTGACTCTGCGTAAAAATTTAATATAAACGTTTTTTCATAATAAATATTTTTTTTTTTTTTTCAAAATTAATAACAGAATCCATGATACTTCGACTGCTATATACCAACGTTAAGTAATGTTGATATAAATAGACACACAACATAACTTGCTATTCACGAATAATTAAGTTACTTTAGTGAAATATATTTACAATTAACGCAGTCAAATTCACAATTAAGATGTTGTTCAATATATTTTCCTTTTTTTTTTTTATATTCTCAATACAAATGTGAATATTAGAAAAATTTTAGTTTTTAATACTTACATTGGAAATCAATACAAAACTAAAAGAAATATAGGATTGTCGGTAAGAAATGCTTATATTATTAACAAATTGACTTATTGATATTTTGCGACTGTGCCTTTGATGACCATAAAACATTTTTTTTATTGCATAGATAAAAAACAAAAAAAAAAATATATGGTCACCAAAGGCACAGTCGCAAAAGTCTACACAGTCGTAATTAATTAAAGTAATTAAACTTAAAGTAACTTAATATAAACATACACAATAAGTTAAACATTATACTAACTTTATTCTTTTGTTCCTTAAAATATTTAATTTTGGTTTACCCATCACATTAATGTCGTAGTTTTACAAATGTCTCCCACATCCATAAAGTCAATGTAGCACTTTGTGAATGTGGAGAAAATTTCTTTTGTCATTGTGTCTTAAGTATATAGGAGTATAAGCTATTTTCACGACAATGCGAAGTACATATAAAAACGTATATAATAAACAAAGGAACTACTCTTCTATTTAAAGATCACAATCGCCATCTACTTTTTGTTTTACCTCATTGTGACAAAAATACATATTGCAATCTTATAAACCAACTAGCGACCCGCCCTCGCTTCGCTTCGGAAACATTAAAACACACATGAAACCAAAAAAATAATATATATATTTTTTTTTTAAAAAAAGTAGCCTATGTTAATCAGGGACAATGTCGGCTTCTAATGGAAAAAGAATTTTTCAAATCGGTCCAGTAGTTTCGGAGCCTATTCGAAACAAACAAACAAACAAATCTTTCCTCTATAATATTATTAAGTATAATATTAAATAATTATTAAGCGCAATACACTAACTTTTATGCAAACAGCCGTGAATGAAGTGTACCACAATAAGTTCCTACGTTACCGAATGACCGTGAGTCGTTGGGTTGGCGAAACCTCCGGTTTTATTTTCTTTATATCTCGAATAGAACTTAAAATTAATATTTTTACAATAAGGAACTTCGTTCCTATCCGGTGTTCCACGACACTGCACGTCTTTTTTTTTATTACATTACGAGTAGATGATTAGATATCTGGTAGCAAAATGTTATAATTCAAGCTGAACAAGCCGACTTCACAGCGTTGAGGCGTCATGACAAATATGTCCAATTATTCATTCGTGCTTCATTTACTACGTTTTACAGTAACGAGCTGTACTTGTCTCGATTTTACGATTTTAGTCTGAGACAGAGTTTTTGTGTTCATAAAAATGGGCTAGACTCTTACTTACTGACTTAGGATTATATAGTTGTATAGCAGATATGCTTTTTCACAATTGCGACCATCTGGTCCCTTTCGTCTGGTCTTGAAGTGCGAGTATTATGTCATCCGTTCAATTGGTAGTCTACAATATTGTTGCTATAACTTAATTGTTACTTTTTAATCCAATTTCGTTTAAAATATGTACAGTGCTTAGTATAAAAGATGATGACATTTTTTTGAACAGACGGATGAAAGATGATTTTTTTTTGATAACGCCGTCTTGGTTAGTTGCCCTCAATTAAGAAAAATAGTATTATTATTCGCCAATAGATGTCAGGAAGAGTTGATTATTGAAAACACGAATAAAACAACATTTTCTGAAAATAAATCGTAGCTAGATCGATTTATCGCCCCCGAAATCCCCTGTATACTAAATTTTACGAAAATCGTTGGAGCCGTTTCCGAGATTCAGATTATACATATATATTAATATACAAGAATTGCTCGTTCTATTTCAAATATTCTATTTACTTCCAAAGCTATATTTTTTTATGAATTATGAACACATTTCTGTCTGAATCTTTACAATGACCATGAAATCGACCCGTTTTGGTTTAAAATCTGACTATTATTCTAACTTTAGCGTCTTTGGAATATCTTTGAAAATTAATAGACTTAGTTGAGCGCTGTTTCATTTCTTCAACACATTGAAGAGACATAAGTTTTGAAGTTTGTTGTTCTTTATCGTTATAACTCTGATTTTATTTTCTTTATTACGAATTGATTTGCTCATTTGAGTTATTGCATCTTTAATCAAGAATTTATTTTCTAATAAAGTCGTTAAATTAACTTTTTTTTAAATATCAATGTCCATAATAACAATGTGTAGAATACACCCTATAAAATAAAAGGGTTTTTTAGTAATATTATAAGTTTGCTTATTTACTTGATCAGATTTCTAAAAGAAGCTATTTTTGAATGGAACACAAAAAGGTGTTTCACATAATAACTCTTGCAACGAACTGGATTTACCCAAAGGTATAACTACAATAAATATATTATTGTTTACCTATAACAAACACATAGGTAAACAATAATATTTCATTCACGCGACATTTCATCGTAGGTATTCATCATCGCGAAAGGTAACTGTTAGGATTCCGTTGTTTCTACATCTTTATAGCACATTTATCAGGTCCTTTGTCAAGAAAACATCGTGAACGCTTCCCCTCGAAGAATGTTCAGGAATCGTACAAGCTTAGGTACTAAAACTGAAAACGTAATGATGCGGAATCGAGAATGGATGTTGTTTGTTTGCTATTTCAAATAACTTACTTAGGTTAACATTACGGTGATTTTTTATTTTAACTTCAACGTAATATTATAAAACAGTTTTCGTGAGTTATATTCCCAGATAGCAAGCTTTATATGTGATCACTGTAGCTGGTCGATATTGACATATTATACTGACAAATTACTTTCAATCAATTCTTCAAAGCACACCGCAATCCACATAAAAGCTTTCACATAGTGTAAACTCTCGGCGTGGTTCTTGTCTATTTTATTTATTAATTATTTTATTTTACGATTGCATTCCTATCGTTTAATAATCTACCGCTTTATCATTTTTAATACTGTTCTGAACAGAATTATATCGCGCGTGCCAAATGCATACAACGCCACATCTCTAACGCAATTAAGCCGAGGTTTTTCTATCGGCCGGTCCAGTTTTAAGACAGTCGATCCGATAATGTATCTAAAAAACAAATAATAATACGAATGAAACATTATGTGTTACGAATATGTTTGTATTGCTTGCATTGTGACATAATTTATATAATAGATTCTCGATTTCGAGGTAATGCAAAGAAAGTTCATCAGCTACCGTTGAGCTGCGTTACGAGTTGTTTATGTGAACTTAAAGGTCTGACAAGTATATTCATGCTAATTTTAATAAGACGAAGTCGTCGTGGTTAGGTAGATAAAACACACGGCGCATTCGCAGCCAGCAATACGACTGTGTCGGTTTTCTAATGATTTTTCTAATTGAATACGTATTTATTAAAAATCAAGCCCGCAATTTAACAGGTAGCTCGGTGCTATTTGTCTATGTGAAGCAGTAAAGCAATTCGGTTTGAAGACTGGCGCAGCCGTTAACCTGTAAATCTGAGACTTGGAACTGATGTCTCAAAGTGAGTGACAGCATTTACCACGTCCTTACGGACCTCCCGATCCATTAACAGTGCTTTTAGGTACCACAAGAACCGGTCACCATCCTCGCTGAAATCGTCGCTTGCAACGAAGGGCTCAACGAGTGAATTAACCCATAGACACAGCCCACTGAGTTCCTCGCCGGATCTTCTCAGTGGGTCGCATTTCCGATCCAGTGGCAGATTCTGCGAAGCACTGCTCTTGCTAGGCCCAGTGTTAGCAACACTCCCAGTTTGAGTTCCGTGAGCTCACCTACACGTCAAGGAGAAGCTGAAATAGCCTCTCAAGGCTATCAGCATGGTAGGAAAAGAAAAAAAAAAGCATTTACGTTATTGATGTTAATGTGCTCTGGTAATCACTTAACACTAAATGTGGTCTGTGAGTTCATCCATCCATCTGGGCAATAAAACAGAAATGAAAATTTATTAAGTAAAATCATAATTTTTCTTCATAAAGTGTATTTTTTGAGTTTCGGCTTCCGTCGAATCTCTTTATACCATCCCTATACACGACAAAAATTCCTTCAGTGGATTTTAAAGTCTTATTGCTATTATAAGCTCACTTTTAGATTGGCCGAAAGTTCACCTACATACATTAGATGGTAATTGAAAATATAAACATTGTTAGGATATGACTAAGGCCCACCGTTTAATAGTATTTAAAACTGAAGTTTACGTACAAAATGAGCTGTAACGATTTTCAAATTAGAACAGCTAACGGAACGCGTTAGTCAAACAAGAAACACAAAAAAAAACAAAAGAACTACGCAATAAATAAGGAAACAACATAAAAACTTAAGACTTTTATCTACGCTAGTGGATACTTATTCCCATCCGCCTAATGTCCTTCCGTCCATTAGATTGGTAAATTAGATTACATCGTGTCTGTCGCTAATAAACATGATAGCCGAAGAGTTTTTTTTATAACGGCAGAATTAAAACTTATTGTTTTGTGATATACCACCGGGACAAATTAAATACCACTCATACAAATTGCTTTAGAATTTCAAGTGAAAAACCCAAACTCATCGTTGAACGAGAAAATTATTATTGTAGAGCGAATTTTGCGTCATCTCGATTAAGGGGATTATACATTGGATTTATTCACTACTGTAGATTAAATTTTCTGGGGTTTTTGATGAGAGGTAAACCTAATTTGTGAAAAATTTTTACAGAAAGACTAGCTAAATATACTAAATATAATGCTACTATATTAACTAAATATATACACAAAAATAACATAAGTTCGTTCCATTTCCGATTATAGGATTTTCTTTTGTGCTGTGTCTCTACATACGAAACAAATGCGTCATATAACTATAACGGCCGTCTGGTGTAGTGGTAAGTGACATGGTCACTACACAAGGGGGTCGCGGGTTCCCGCCAAGGGAAGGTATTTGTATGATAAATATAAATGTCTTTTCCAGGGTTATGGATGGTTCTTTAATATATGTATGTGTATAATAAAAATCTTACATTTATTTCCGTTATTTGTTACCTGTAACACAAGTTCTTTACAAACTTATCACGGGACCAGTTAACGTGGTGTGATCGTTAGTAAATATTTATTTATTTATTATTTATTATTATTTATTTATAACTACTACACTATGTGAATCATAGATTCAGAATGCTCAATTTTCATTTCTGCGTTGTTTCATCGTTCTTTTGATTGAGCGGAAGCTTAGTTTAATGAATGATGAGCAACGCCCGCGTACTCAATTCAATAAATTCAATACAACCTTATATGTTACTAGCTGTATCCGTCCGCTTCGCTGTGCATTTAAAATTAACATTATTATTTCTCACCCCTACAAAGATTCTCATCATTAACGCCCCTGCAACTAGTGTAGGGAGTCCAACACTCATATAAATATTAGCTTATCCATTAAGGACATGTATTTTCTACATTGATACCAAGTTTCAAGTCAATCGGATGCATGGTTCAGTAGTTATAACGGAACATCCGTAAAAACCACTGTAGCTTTTTAAATTAGTATAGATTGTATGTAGTTATAAAATCGAAAAGACGCTGTTCGTTACGCTGTTACATTTTAACTGCTCAAATATGATGTTCAAAAAATTTTGCATACACGTCGTCGGACATACAGAATAGGAAATAGGGTACGTTTCTATAAGAGAAAAAGTAAAGTTGCGATATTTACGCAAAGCCGCGTGTAAATAATAGTTTATCTATATTTATTTGATTTACATTCAATTGCAAGGTTTGGTGAAACGTTGTATTTTTTACGATATAAAAAAATCATTAAGATTTTACTTAACTTTAAATCTAGAACAGTATTCTATAAGGCTGGAATATTAGAAGAATTTATGGACCATGTTATCGACAAACTGCCTCACTTGTTCCGGTTGATAAATGTACCGAGGTAACATTACTTGAACGAGACCCTTAGGAGCGATTTTATCAGAAATATATATGAAAAATGATACAGAGGTCATGAGACGCGCATTATTATAGGCTGCGAACACTGAGTCAGTGTTCAATTTCTTAATGGTTCTTTAATGACTCCCAGTGATCGGGTCAAGGTACCTAGGCAAGGTAAGTCGTTGTGGCGTAATGTAAGTCGTCGTGGCCTAAAGGATAAGACGTCCGGTGCATTTGTGTTGAACAATGCATCGGTGTTCGAATCTCAGGCGGGTACCAATTTTTCTGATGAAATTTACTTCTACGGTGAAGGGATAAGATCGTGTAATAAAAATCAAACCCGCAAAATTATAATTTGCATAATTACTGGTGGTAGGACCTCTTGTGAGTCCGCACAGGTAGGTACCATCACCCTGCCTATTTCTGCCGTGAAGCAGTAATGTGTTTCAGTTTGAAGGGTGGGGCAGCCGTTTTAACTATACTTGAGACCTTAGAACTTATATCTCAAGGTGGGTGGTGCATTTACGTTGTAGATGTCTATGGGCTCCAGTGACCACTTAACACCAGGTGGACTGTGAGCTCGTCCACCCATCCAAGCAATAAAAAAAAGGTAAGATCAATCGGTAGGCAGCGGCTTGGCACTGCCCGTGGCATTGCTGAAGTCCATGGGCGACGGTAACCACTCATCATCAGGTGTGCTGTACGCTCGTCTGCCTACTAAAGCAATAAAAAAGCATATGTCAAATACCAATAAGTTCTTATTTATGCACGTTGCCTATTCAGCCTAATGTTCTCGTTATCATTCCAACGTTGAACTAATGTTGGGTAAAACGACCTTTACAGTTAAATCTCACCTTTTTTTACTGTCATTATACATACTATCCGACGTTAATAATACTTTACTTTCTGTGTGAAATGAAACGTAAAAATCCATAAATATATTTTTTTTAAATAGACGGTAGTACCATATTCAAAGGACGCCTTAGTCGTCCGTGACCACGACAGCTATCAAGTGTCCGAAACATCGGAATATCATCATCATAATCGGTTGCTCTTGGCAGAGCAGTCGTAGTCATGTGGAATTCTTGCTTATTAAAGACTTGACAGATGTTTTCCATGGTTTGCGAACCGAGGCCCGGCGCACACACTCGTTAAGTGGGGTTTCAGTAAGATCTTTCACCTGATCAGTCCAACGCGTGGGGATTCGTCCACGAGATCTCTTACCATTGACCCTACCCTGAACAACAAGTTTCTCGATAGACTCTGCTGGCCGTCGGAATAAGGTCATTAAAAAAAGTGAGATTAAGCCGTATAAGTAGTTTAATTATATCTACGAATAATGAAAATAGAAGAAAGTACTACAGCGCTAGTTGTTTTCAAGCTATTTTATTGGTGATATAGCATATTGCAAACCCTTATGGTACAGACACAGACATCCTACCTATTGTTTTTCCTTCTTAAATAAAGTTTTATCTATTTTATGTATGTATAATACATTGCGTGGAGCGGCAATGTAAAGCAAACGATCGATCGCTTCTTGAGCTCCCTCGAGACCGTTGATCTCGCGTCATCTACTATTAATTTTTACATTTCGTGCAATGCAAACAAACACAACGTAATGAAATGTAATATTCTTATAGGGGTGTCACTAATTATGTTTTTTAAATCACGTATCTAAAATTTCCAGGTTTTATCACTTGGGAGCTTTAAATACACCTTGTTTATTTATATAGAAAAAAATTGTACATATTATAGGTGTCATATTATAGGTATTTACGGTAGGCAGCGGCTTGGCTCTGCCCCTGGTATTGCTGAAGTTCATGGACGACGGTAACCACTCATCATCAGATGAGCCGTATGCTCGTCTGTCTACACGGGCAATAAAAAAAAACATTATTTTTGCACTCTAAAGCTTACCCACTGAGTTCCTCGCCGGATCTTCTCAGTGGGTCGCGATTCCGAACCGGTAATAGATTCAGCGGAGCAATAGCCCCGCAGGTTATCAACAATTAAGTAGGGAAAAACTCTAAAAGGCCAAAATGTACGCGTAATAATAACGCGCTATGATTTAAAATACGTATAACATTTTTAGAAAAACGTTGAATAGTCAGAAGCTCCGTGTCTATTAATACGGACAATGTCCTAGTTGATCTGTCCTAGATATCTAGATGTCTGTCTGGCGAGGCTAACAATATTTCATCTTGTATCTACAAGCTTAACGCTGTTTATTTAATCTTAATAATAAAGCTCCTTTACAGCTTTTTCAAAGCGAAACTAGTTTATATTTAATGCTTGTTAGATAATTATTATGAGCTCATGTAAATATTATGATTGAAATTTATATGAAAGATTCTTAAAGCACTCTCGATCGTTATTAATTTTAGAAATGAAATGTTTGTTCGTATTTTTTGTTAAATTATTTTCGTACAAAGCTGTATTTATTACGTTTGAGACTTGTTTATGGAAATAAATGTACATGTACATATCGGCTATTTTCAAAATCTTTCCCTTAAGAGGACGAATTAGGAGTCGAAAATTTTAAGCGGAAAATCCGTCGCTTCTAAACGAAGAACTTTAATATACAATACTAAAACGGATAAAATACAATATAAAGCTTGTTGCCTATACATATACATATACAATAGCTGTAATTTACTTCCAGAACTCGGTAGTTATACTGATACATCCGTGGACAACCAAGGTCGTCCGCTGGTAAACAAAAAATACATGGACCCCTTCTTGAAAAGTGAGAAAAGAGAAAGACCGCCGTCAGCCCTATAAGATTGGTCGCCATAATTGAAAACGCAATCCGATGAACTATGTTTTGATAGATTTTTATTCGCGTTAACGTCAAGATCGGTATTCCCATTACTACTCAATATGAATGCACCGTGCGTCTTGTACGGTAGGCAGCGGCTTGGCTCTGCCCCTGGCATTGCTGAAGTCCATGGGCAACGGTAACCACTCACCATCAGGTGGGCCGTATGCTCGTCTGCCTACAAGGGCAATAAAAAAAATAAATAAAAAATTGTTCTTTAAGCCACGACGACCTAAACAAGTGATTGTAAACTTTATAATACTTTTACGGTTTACCCTCACGAATATATTTTCATTTTACTCAATGACGAATATAATAATAACTGCGAAAACTGTAAAGTATACGAAACATTGGAACTGATAATACGAAAATAACAATTCGCGAGATGAAACCGTAAAAGTTCTTTTAATTATCTCTTCGAATCGCGCGTACTTCTCAGAAAGCAATGAATTATTGTTTATTATTTACCTCGATATTCCTCAGTTCAATGATCGAGTTACAAATGCGCGCAAAGGCCCTGTCAAAACACAAACAAAATTAACGAACGGAAGATTACACAATACGAAAGGTTAGACAGACATTCAATTCGAACGACTTTTGATGTTAGTGACTAAACGATCATCCATTCGAGTCTTCGTGAATTATTTAGATATTTCTTGAGGTTTTCGCGAATCGTAGCTTACTTATTCGAATACTGGTTCGAAATGTGAACGAACTAAAGGCGCGTCTGGTGTTAAAAAGTTATAGACATCTTCCGATCCGGTGGTAGATTCTGCGAAGCACTGCTCTTGCTAGGGCCAATGTTAGCAAAAAAATATTATAAAAAAAACCTTACTGATGATTTTTTAAACTAGAAAGTATGGTGCAGATAATTTATATACAAAAATATTTTTTTTTTTCTTAACAGTTATGCTGTGACAAGGAACATCAAATGCCTAGAAACTATTTGACACGAAAGTGCGCTATTAGTAGTTAAGATCAACCAATAGACACAGCCCACTGAGTCTCTCGCCGGATCTTCTCAGAGGGTCGCGTTTTCGATCCGGTGGTAGATTCTGCGAAGCACTGCTCTTGCTTGGGCCAGTGTTAGCAACATTCCCGGTTTGAGCCCCGTAAGCTCATCTACACGTCAAGGAGAAGCTGAAATAGGCTATCAGCATGGTAGGGAAAAAAATGTATATATCGCAACTCATGTCTATATGAAGTCTGTGTTTACCGGTTGGTCGACCCTACAAACCGGAATACATGACTACTTCTCTGAATAAATATGAAAGTGCTATCTTATGAAACGGTTTAATATGCAATTTGCCTTTAACTTAAAGATCTGTTATGAAGTCAAGTTAATAAAGAACATGTAATAAAAACAACATTAATTATAATTAAATTTCTTCTTTTATACATTAAGTTTTACGTATATACTCATTTGATGAAATTTTGTTATTAATTCGGAAAATAGCTGACTTAATTCTGAGAAGAAACAATAAATGAAATTCAGATTTATTTATTGGTTTCTTTATTGTCAATTTAAAAAGTATAAATAATACTTTTGCAGTTTAACAACATATTTATCAATTTATACTGAAGTTTGTATGTTTTGGTATTTACCTAATCATACATAAATTGTTTAACGAATGGTACTTCGCACAAAGTTACATAAACTAACGTTCATAAACACGTAATGATTTTTATGATGATAAATAACATGACCTGGGCAAAACCGGTTATATCCACTACAATAAATACTGTGAGCATGTTCGCTTGTTCATTATTTTACATACTAACGGATCTACAAATTTATTGACAGTTTTTAGACCACAGAGTGTCACAAGCAAAAATGAATCCAGGCAAAACCTAATATTGCATTATTTCTAAATTACAAATTTAACACGACTGATGCCGCGAAGGTACGTACGTCTATTTACTTAATAAACAGTACTGAAAGTTTTTTTTGCATTAGAGAGAGATAGAGAAAGAATACTTTATTGCTTCCAGATAACCATCAGGAGGACAAGAATCACTTCGGGAAATAAATTAACTGCAAATTTTAGGAATCCAATTATTAATATGATCTTTTCATACGTTTACCAAGGACTGAAATAACGTAAAGCACCTACCAACCACAGAGCACATAAAATAATATTTAGCGTATTTCATCTATTCAGATTAGAAAACTGACAATTTTTTTTTTTAATTGCCTTTGTAGGCAGACGAGCATACGGCCCACCTGATGGTGAGTGGTTACCGTCGCCCATGGACTTCAGCAATACCAAGGGTAGAGCCAAGCCGCTGCCTACCGCTCTATACTCTCCACAAGCCTCGTTTGAAGAAGGACATGTCATAGCGCTCGGGAAACACCGTGGAGGGGAGCTCATTCCATAGCCGGATGATACGTGGCAAAAAAGATCTCTGGAAACGCACTGTGGATGACCGCAGTGGCTCCAGGTAGTATGGATGAACTCTGCTCCGGTGGCGGGCGGTGCGATGGTAAAAACGAGACGTTGGTATCATCTCGAACAATTCCTCAGAGCACTCCCCATGGAACATGCGGTACAAAATACAGAGGGAACTGAAGTCCCTCCGCAGACCCAGAGGCTCCAAAAACAAAGTACTAAATTTTCGGAACAAATTTATTTACACGAGCTCAATCGCGATGGTTTGGAATAAATATGTATGAACACAGGGGCTATTTCGCTAAATAATTAATCCGATTCGAGGTGCAAAATGGTTATCCCTTTCGGGTGTTGGTCTAAAAGATTTAACGTTAGGACGAATCTTTGATACAAATTGGTAACTGTTGTTAGTACTGGACTTATCTAACTCGACACTATTGCTGTTAGCAAAACATTTAGCTGAAAAACAATAACAAAGTGCTAAATTTTAAGCTGCTTGTTTAATTTGGCTGCTTACTTTAAATAAGCGGCTTTTTGGGAGATCACTGAGAGCGCTTTAATTCAAGAAGCTTAGTTTATACAAACAACATTGAGTAGTTGTCTCTATGAGATTATTTATTTAATCGTAAGAGAAAGTTCACGGCCTTATACATGGAATTCGCAGACTCATCCTCTACTCATGTTGAAATAAAAGCCTAAAAAAAAATTACGGGTCTAACCTAACATACCCTATAAATAAATAAAATAAATAAAAAGCCTTTTATTTCTTGCATTTAAAAAAAAGTTACATTAAAAATATTATAAAAAAAATTGTTGATAATACATTAATAATAATCGATATTAATTATGATAGAATTCTTAATAAATTGTGTATAATATTAGTCGGATCAACATAAAATATGTAAAAAAGGTTATATTAATTTCGCATGCAGGCATGCAAGAACCCCTCTTATGTGAGGGTGAAGGCCTCCTCCAGACTTTTCCATTTGTCTTTATTTTTGGCAATTGTCTTCCAGTTTTTACCAGCGATTTTTATTATATCGTTGTCCCAACGTGTTACCGGTCTTCCTTTCCTTCTAATACCTGCAGGCCCCCGCCATAGCGTGAGTCTACAGGTCCAGCCCCATATGGGTCCAGCCCATACCCTACCACCACTGAATAACTGATTTTTTCTGAACTTTTAAATACTTCCTATAATTCAAATATTTCGAATTGTTATTTTATGTAATGCAGTAAAAGCTCTTTATCAGGGGTATAAGTTCCGTAAATATGCCGCGAATACAGAAACATGTGAATATGGAATGGTAGTTTACTTAAAGGGGATACATTCCTAGGTGACCAACTAAAAAACAAATTACAGTGGCGTTATCATTTAACAACATACTTTAGGCATAGATGTAATAAGGCCTATTATACTTTTTTATTAGTTCATTTGACAACGCTTTTACAAAGGATATTCGGTTGGATACCTACTACAACCCTTTTTATCAATGTGTATGTGCCGATGTACCGATTAGATCTGCGAATAAATAAATTTTTAGCCGCAAATATTGGAATTGGGTCACTTTTTTTTAATCGACAAACAGTAAAAACGCTAATTGAGGAAGCGCGAATAAGGAGCTTTTACTCTACTATATTAATTCACTACCATTTCCATCATTTCCACAAGAAATAATTACTTTTTCAATTCTGAAAATAAATCCCAATTAAAGAAAGACACAAATTCTGAATCCAAATCGAACGTCTTCTGTTATAAATAGCAAACACTGTTGAGTCCAGACAGTTAATTTAAATTTAGGAAAGATCAGCTTTCAACAACATTAGTCTTCCCGACATCCAATGAGTTTTAGCTGGAACAACTTCATTCAATATTATTTTATTGACGGCAACATTTTTAAAAAATTGTTTTAATCAATGTACACAAATGCCGTTTACATTTAGAGTTTTTTTTCAGTTCCGATTTTATTGCGAAAAATGTTTGATACAATATTTGAATATTCTTCTCCTATTTCGTCTAATGTTCTCGTCTTGAGGGTCGTGACCTTTATTTAAGACTTTTCTTTCAAAATCATTCCACTAACCAGCTGGATCTTCTCTCTATTCGATCTTTAGCAGCAGGATGGTCCTGGAAACTAGATTTTCAAAGTTAGCCTGAAACTGTCCAATCATGCATAAGGCTAAAGAATATAACTCTTCTTTGACATTGCTGGTCAACATTTTCTTTCAAATATAAACGTCTTCAATGCTTTGTTCTTTGTCTGCTGAAAACTAAACAAACTTAACTTAAGCGGTATTATTACTACTAAATGTGTAAAGTTTTAACTTCGCACTAGCTATCCACAAGGTGTTTCTCTATAGGATTGCATTTTATTTGTAGTTCTGTCAATGCTTTTATATATAGATTTTACATTACAGTACATATTATTAGCATTTATTTAACTTAAATAGAAAAATGAACACAATATTGAATTCACTTTGATTGATTTATGATAGGTACCGGAAATATCTGATACGTGCGACTCAAGACAAAATGTTAGCCTAAGTTTGTGAATATAGTTTTTCGTCGCATGTCAATAGTGAATGTTTTTAGTTGAAATTTTCACAAAATATAAAATACTACCCGTACTCGCCTGCTTCGCTGCGCATTTAAAATTAATATTATTATTTATTGTCATTATTATTAGGGAGTCCATCACTCATATACTTAACAACAGGTGGCCTATCCATTAAGTACATGTATTTTCTACATGGATACCGAGTTTCAAGTCAATTGGATGCATGGTTCAGTAATTATAATGGAACATCCGTAAAAACGACTGTAAATTTATATATTAGTATAGATGTTTCGATTAAAAATAGCTCGAACCCAATATAGTACCTTCGCATCTTTGACCTACAAGTCTAAATTGATTGGAAAAGGTCAAGTTAATGTTTCTTGTTAAAGCACCCACCCCAATTTAGGTCTTCGTATCTCGAGCAAATGGTGGAACTTTCGAGCCGTTTTTTTTTTTCTAATTCAAACGAAATTATGAAGACTTCAGTAAAAAAATTTGTATATATTTTTAGAATATTTTATTTTCGCAATTATCTGATCACCGAGATCTTCAGGCTGTGTTAATTCCAATTCAAACTATTCTACTGGTATTCATTTTAGTAAATTCATCGACTTAAAAATATATGAACTTTTTTTTGTTTCTCCTACCTGAGCTGATAGCCTTGAGAGGCTATGTCAGCGTAACCCTATGATGTAGGTGAGCTCTGGGGGCTCAAACCAGGAGGCGTTGCTAACACTAGCCCTACCAAGAGCAGTGCTTCGCAGAATCTATCACCGGATCGGAAGCGCGACCCACTGAGAGCATCCGGCGAGAAACTCAGTGGGCTGTGTCTATGGGTCAAATGTCCAACCAATATTTTGTACATTTAGCCGCGAACCAGCTACGCGTACACGAGTGAAAAGTAATAAAATAAAGTTACTACATCCTATTTCTAACATAATATTTCCAATCAGTAGTTTAAACCAGAACCCACACACAATTTAACAATTGACTTAACAACAAGAGCTGTGGTTTGGTAAAAAGGGATAAGAATTAGAATAACTGCAAGGCGTAAGCTTTCTAATAAGTTGCAAATGTCCAACGAACGGGTAACGTCGAAGCAATAAAGCCTTGATGTAACCGGAGTAGTTAGCTATAATACCGAATATACGGATATCGCGTAAAATATTTGACTGACAGCAGAATGGTTAGCAATATACTAACTTTTTACTGGTGGTAGGTCCTCTTGTGAGTCCGCACGGGTAGGTACCACCACCCTGCCTATTTCTGCCGTGAAGCAATAATGCAATTCGGTTTGAAGGATGGGGCAGCCGTTATAACTATACTGAGACCTTAGAACTCATATCTCAAGGTGGGTGGCGGCATTTTCGTTGTATATGTCCTTAACACCAGGCGGGCTGTGAGCTCGTCCACCCATCTATGTAATAAATAAAAAAATAGTTTAATCAAGAAATTCGTAACTGCAAATCTCTTAAGCGCTAAGGTTAGAACAGTCGTCATTCAATGTGGCATTAGCTCTGTTTATAGGTCACTTCACATCAACAGAGCCTCACGTGGCCATGTAGATCAATAAAAAAAGCAATTTACTCGCAATCGACAAACAATATTAGCGAATGAGATCACTAAAACCGGAGTTGGTATCAGCAATATGCTCGACAGATGATGTGAAAAGAAAACAAAAGACTGTCTTTGAAATTCAACATGTGCACAGTAGGGCGTCGCATGAACGCGTATTGTTTACATAACTTACAGCGCACTCGTTTTAAACATTAATGTAGATCACGTATTTCATCAAATGACGTTCTGTATTTTGATTACATATTTTTTGTGGTAAAAGATATGGTCATACGAATACTATACATACAAATTGCTAAGTTAATTTATTGAAATTTTTAGTGAATTTGTTGTCATCATATACCGTCTCGTTACCCCGCCTCATCTACAAATTATACTCATTTATCCTGAATATAAAGCACAGCTATATATAAAACGGAATGTACTCGTTTTTTAAGCATTAATGTAGATCACGTATTGCATCAAATGACGTTTTGTATTTTGATTAAAAAAAAATTTGTGCTAAAAGATATGATCTTACTAATATATTACAATAAATACAATTGCTAAGTTAATTTATTGAAATTTTTAGTAAATTTGTTGTCATCATATACCGTCTCGTTACCCCGCTCTATTTACAAATTACATTAATTTATCCTGAATATAAAACACAGCTATTTAAAAAACGGAATTTTACATACAATGGGCTTTTAGTGAGAACAAACATACATAAGTTCGGGCTATTTTTGTGTTTCTGTCAATTAAAATTACACTAGGCGGCTTCTTAATCATTAGACTACGACGAAGATCGCATTGAGACGACTGTTATTTGTCTCAACTGTACCAGAACTTTTGTGTGAGACGTGCCCGCTTCGCGCCGCTCTCAATTAGATACCTAGAGAAATTAGGGTTGACACATCAACTCGTGAGAACTGGAGAACTGCGTAATTAATGTTTAATGAAAAACAACTAATATCCGATCGTCTTTCTCGTGATGTGATTTTTTTAATGTTTGAATGGATGGACGAACTTACGGGCCACCTGTTGTTCAGTGGTAACCGAAGCCTATAGACATTAACAACATAAATACCCTCACCTTAAGACACAAGTTCTAGTTTCAGTTTTTTATAATATGACGGCTGCCCCACCCTTCAATTCGAGACGCATTAGTGCTTCGCGACAGAAATAAGCAAGATACATTTCCGTGCGGGCTCACAAAACATCCTACCACCAGCAGGACTACCAATGATTCTACAATACAACACAGTATTACGGTGATTTATATACCAACTGCCAAACAAATAGTGCCCGTGAATATCTTCTGACGTTCACGACTTCATTAAAATTTAAAAACTTATCACAATTAGATTTTTCCAACATATGATCAGATAGTCAAAGACATGTAAAGGACCGTTGCCTAAAAAATCAGACTCATTAGTGTAATTAAATTCATTAATAAATATATTTTTGAATCCTGGAAGAAGTGTTGCTTTTAAATGATTATGTTACGGTTTTTAACCTATGACGGCTAAAGGTGCAAACAATATCGTACTGTATGATTGAAACTGACAATATAAATTTGCGTAACACAGGGCGGTACGATATACCCTGTGTGATTCGGTAACATCGTTCGGTTTATTTTACCTTAAAAAGTTCTAGTTTCCACTAAAGTAAACACTAAATGACTTAATGTTTTATTAATTCAACTCACGCGTTAATTTCTTAAATAACAAAACTTACAGATGTAGTTAAAATTTAAATTCAAAAACATGTAAATCTAAAAATATGTCATTTGATGTCATTTTTTTAATTACTCTACATGGCACATTAATAGGTATATTTTTATTTATTAAACTGGTAACCCTGCAACAGGGAAGTCATACGGTTTTGGCTTTGAGCCAGCGAACCGTTTGCCGTGCTAACATGACAGATTTCAGAAGATAGATTACGTGATATGAATGCTCCGCGACGTACCTCTCAGTAAATATAACAAATAATATTCTCCTTTACTTGATCTTGATGCTCGATTTTGCTGTAGATTGGAGGAGACAGCGGAAAACTTGATACTAAGAGGCGACCAGAGCCTACAAACATTAGCTTATTAAAACGGCCTCAATTTTGAGACATGAATGAGGTCAAACTCTTCAGCTATACCAGTAATATCAAGAGAACCGACTATGTATTAGTTTGTGACGTTTATTAATTACGTCAAAATATCTTGTATCTCTAAACGAGCAATTCTCGTATATATAAAATCTGAATCTCGGAAACGGCTCGAACGATTTTAATAAAATTTAGTACCTATACAGGGGATTTCGGGGGCGATAAATCGATCTAGCTACGTTTTATTTTCAGAAAATGTTGTTTTATTCCTGTTTTCAATAATCAACTCTTCCCGATATCTATTGGCGAATAATAATACTATTTTTCTTAATTGAGGGCAACTAACCGCTTTAAAGACACAACATGATGGCGTTACCAAAAAAAAAACCGCGCAAAGATCGGTCATCATCTAGTATATTTATTAAAAAGTGCAAGCCCTGAATTTCGTTTCGATTCTTCAAAGTACATTCTACAGCTGCATTCAAAATAAACTATTCAAACTATTTCAAAGCGCCAGTAGAACTTCATAAGAACATTTCCCGCTAATAACAAAGTTTGATTTTTACAAAGAAGAAAATATTACAAATTAATGTTTTTTTTTATTGCTTAGATGGGTAGACGAGCTCACAGCCCACCTGGTGTTAAGTGGTTACTGGAGCCCATAGACATTTACAACGGCTGCCCCACCCTTCAAACCGAAACGCATTACTGCTTAACGGCAGAAATAGGCAGGGTGGTGGTACCCACCCGCACGGACTCAAAAGAGGTACTACCACCAGTAAAAAAACTACGCGTAATGTCTATCAATTACAATCAACAAGGTAAAAATAGGAACTATAACATAATAGGCAATATGTAACAACAAATATCATTCGGCTTTTACAAAACAGAAACGACCTCTGTACAATGCTCAGTGATCTCTTAATATTTTTTGTATGCGTGAAGTATTGAAATTTATTAAAAATTTACTTACAACAATTCATAATAAGCATTAAACAAATCGTTCATAAAAAATCAACTAAATTAAGACAGAAGCAATTTTAAGTTCTATAATAAGCCTTTTACCGCATTAATCTTCAAAAGTATCAATTTACTAAAACGTTAATAATATCGTGATATAAAAATAATTATGCTTTTAAAATTATTAAAAAAAAAGTCAGTCATGTTCCAATCTATCAATGGCTGACAAGGCCCCGGTGGCAACGACCGACCCAGATAAACCCATGTTACACAAATTACACGTAAATATTACTGTACTAACTTTAGAATATCCGGGAATAACTCCACTGACTTACATACAGCAGTCCTTCCGAACGACTGATCACGTAATAACTGTGATTAATATTCGAGTTAGTACGCTTAAGCCCGTCTGGTTTTGGAGTAAATTTATTTATTGCCTTTTGTAGACTCTTTAAAGTTGTCTACGATAAAATTGCTTATTGTCTTTCAAGCAAATGTGAATATTTTCGGTAGTTAAAAGGTTACAAAAATGGGCAACTTAAGTTGAATGGTTGAATTTGCTCATACGAGTAGTAATCACTCTAGCAAGTCCGTCTGGATATGGAGTAAATATATTTATTGCCTTTTGTAGACTCTTTAAAATTGTCTACGATAAAATTGCTTATTGTCTTTCAAGCAAATGTGAATATTTTCTGTAGTTGAAAGTTTAAAAAATAGGCAACTTAAGTTGAACGGTTGAGTTTGCTCATACGAGTAGCAATCACTCTAGCAAGTCCGTCTGGATATGGAGTAAATTTATTTATTGCCTTTTGTAGACTCTTTAAAATTGTCTACGATAAAATTACTTATTGTCTTTCAAGCAAATGTGAATATTTTCGGTAGTTAAAAGGTTACAAAAATGGGCAACTTAAGTTGAATGGTTGAATTTGCTTGTAAAAGTAGCAATCATCGTAGCATCCTGCTTTTTTCTAGCCTGAATAAGTAATTCGTTTGGGTTTGAACGAACGTTCAATACCAATAAGACTTCAACTTTGTGTATCAAGACGGATTGTGAAATTCACGTTGTGATGTCCATATGATAGAGCTAACACTTTAGTCCGTATGGGCCATTATTTATTTATTTATTTATTTTATTATTATTTGTGGTCACAGTTTAACAATGATATGTTGGTCATAGTTTATGTCCTGCTAGTAAAGCGTACAAATATTAGGTGTAAGTATAATCTACATAAAAATAAAAAATAAAACTAGCTGGTTCCCTAATGCAAGCAATAACAATTTTTGTTTTAACTCAAAACATTTAACAATTTTATATGTCATCAAGAATCATAACAAACAAAATAGAATAATCATAGTAATCTCAACAAAAATCTCACAACTATTCCCCGATGATCCAAAAGGGATTCGTACAAAGAAGATTAATGTAACCTCCTTGAGAACCTTCGCCCAAGCCAACGTAATTCATTTACATAAAATAAAGTAAAATTAGAACACAACAACTGAACGAAACTTGTTTGGTTATATAAGTGGAAAAGTCATTTCTATCACCCACTTTGACTCCGTAAACTTGCTCAAGAGTCTCGTTTTCTAAGAAATATTTTCCAGCTATTATACAAACTGGCAACGCCAGAAAGATAGGCAACAATTTAAAGAAGCTGCCGGTTGAGTTCAATGCGCTGGTTGGACCAGATAAGTTCTACCCTCAATGTCTCAGTCTACGGTGCCAATCACTCAGCCTAAAATAAACTGAGATGGTGCAAGATAGTCCACGAACAAGTCATTCTGAGACGCCACGATCCTCAGCATTGAGGATTATCGACTTAAGGAAGAAGAAAGTTTAAATTGTTTTAAGTTTAAGCTTTTCATAGATAATGTAGCTAATTACATTTTTGGAAGTATTCCGTGTAGAATCTAACCTGTTATCCAACTATAATACTTCGTATTAAATATCATAACTTGTTCATGGCTATAGATGGGTGAGCTTACGGTCCGCCTGGTTCGAATGCACCGGATGTCTTATCCTTTAGGCCACGACGACTTCCAAAATGTCTAAAAGTAATGTTTCACTGAATAGTGGCTGAATAAATTTGTAAGCTGTGTTATTATGCTATGCTATACTATGTTAAAGTTTCTTCAAAATTCATCCAGTAGTTTTTGCGTGAAAGAGTAACAAACATATGTAAGTATACTTTATAATTATACTTTCTTACAAACTTTCGCGTTTATAATATTAGTAGGATTATAACAATAGCTACGATTTCAAGTTTACAGATCTTATATGTATATATACCAAAACCAGCTTCAGTAACTGTTCACTAAATCAATCGATTCTCACGAATTTTATTACGAATCCATAAAATTAATATGCTAACCCGTTCACCCGGTGAGCTCGTTACGCATCTACGTCTGGGTTATGAGTTTCCGAGATCCATTTATATGTTTTGCTTAGTAATATTTGTATTATTAGAAATCACAAAGATTTGCGCGAAATGCAACCTAAGGTTTACACCAATCCCTCAATTGATGAGTTTAATTTTTTTCTTTTTCTTTAAGCAACATACATTGTCAATTTCCTTAAAGGTCAAAAAAAAATTTGGAAGTGTTACTGGGGGCCCGGAGGCCTTTCCAGGTTCAACAGGACAGGTGGGCGAGCAAGGGCTCAGCCTGGAGGGGTGGGATTAGCTAACAGCTGCCCGAGCGCTTCCAAAGGAGACCTAACAACTCCAGAACAGCTGCTTAGCGTATGAAAGTCAATTCTACCAGAAGCTAAGCTGTTTCTGCAGCTTATGGGATGCCCGGGACACCAGTGCTAAGTGGCCCCTATTGTTTGTGCTGTGCGATTGTGTGTGCCCAAAGTGCGAGTGTTTTGATCTAGCGGTGTTGTTTCGGCGCGGAGACGTTCCGAGCAACGAAACGCAGGACCCGGGACCAGGTGAGTTGTTCGACACTTTCTTTCCTAACATTGGTTAATTGCGGGTAGTTGTCGTTCAGCCTGGAAAAGCTGCGTACTCATTTTATTCTAAGAATAAAAACCGAGTTACGTTAGCGCCTTCGAGTCTGGCCATCTGTGTCCGTTCCCAGTCCTCCCCTACCCTTCGGGGTTAGGAGGGGCTGTTACTAAACCCGCGTAAGCCGATTTACGGTGGTGGACCTCGGCAACGTCGGGAACCCCGTATACAGTTTGTTTTTAGATATAGTAGTAGTTCATAGTAGTTTTCTTTATTCTTGTTTTATTGTCTTTAAATTGTTATTATTTCTATTACTAATTATTTAAACTAATTTTGAGATATTAATTATAATTCCTATTTTGTAATCACCCACTAGCGCCACTGTGGCAGATCTATTTACTATAATTAAGTTTTTTCAAATATACCCTCCATAGTTTTAATATTTTAAATTCATGTAAATATAAATTTAATTTTTACGTTCCAATATTGGCGAACCGACCGACCCTTGTAAGTGGTCATTTCAATTTTTCTTTTAGTATTTACATTTAGTATTTACATTTATTTACGAAACACGCTGTAGGTTTCCCCGTCGTTGCCGACTTACAGTAGTTTGTTTTCTTTGTAGATTGTAGATTAAATTTATGTGTCTGTTGGAATTCTATCCCCACCTTACTACAAGCTGGGGTGGAATCCTGCAGGTCCATCGGTATCGTGTCGGGGCGATTGAACGCTCGACGCATACATATACATAATTGTTAATAGTCTCCTTATTTCTTTATTTTACACCAAATTATTATAGTTTATTATTTACTAGGTTGAATATTTTACAACATTTAGACGCACATAGGAACCCGAGTCTTCAATAGTAAGTACATTGTTAATTTTGTAGATTTTTATTATTTTATGTTAATTTTCCTACGCACACTACAAGTGGCCGGCTGCGGCGGATGCCTGCAGGGTGGACCGTTGCAGATTAATTTTAGTGTATGTTCAAATTTTTGTCTTTGCTATTAGTTTAATCCAATTTCTTACTATTATTATCCTATAATTCTTTTCAAGTAGCTTAAATTATGGTATCTTTGACCAGTTAATTAGTTTAGTTCAGTTAATTATAAGCACCTATTAATTTATTAGTTAAAGCCAACAAATACATCGGTCGGTTAGCGGAAGTATATGGTTATATAGTAACTATCACGGATGTACCGACAGTCGTGGGACCCGCTAAAATAATTGGCTAAAACATGTCTGGGGGGACATCACCCCCCATTATCAGCACCCCCGGCCCGTCCCGTAAGGGACGCCAAGTTATGTCGAGTCTAAGATTCAGACCAGCACCAGCAACCCGTACAGTCTCGATGGGACTCGGGACGGACAGCCGGCCCAGGCCTCCGGTCGCGGCCCAGAGGACTCCGAGGATCGAACCGGAGGAAGATGTCCTTCCCCCGTTGACCGATCCCTCTGGGCCCTCTCGGCCGCGGAAGAAGGCCAGGTCCGAGTCTGACCGAGGCTCATCGAGCGAAAAGGACAAGCGTCCTAGAATAGGCCCCTCGTCTAGATCGGAGGGAGAGGAGAGTGCGACCACATCCTCTGCGCACTCCTCAACCGAATCGGTCACTCCTTCCTCGTCTAGGTCTTCGTCCCCCTCTGGGAGTCCAATCCCAGCTCAACCAATTCCGAAGCCTAGGGCTCCCGCCAGGACAGGGACAGCCCCAAGGCAAGTAAGATCCCCTCCTCGCTCTCCTTCCCCAACGCTATCTCCAATCCCGGTAGACTCAACCCGAGGTGCCCCCGCCCTAAGCGGCACGGCGGGCAACCTGGACTCGACCAGGTACATGGACCTCGAGTCTACCAGACCTCAACAAGCCCCTAAGCCCAACTCCACTCCCTCCACCTCCTATGCTGCCATGGCAGCTAGGCCAGGTATCCCTACCGCCCAGAGGACTTCCCAATCCTCACGAGTCCCTCCCCCGAGGCCGAAGGGTCGCGCCCAGGAGGAACTGCGCCGACACCCACCAATTATGGTGGAGGCCCTTCCAAATTGGTCCCGCCACATGGCGGCCATTAGGGAGCGCCTGGGCCGCGCCCCCTCGGCGCGACCCTTCGGCGCCGGTTTTAGATTTCTGCCGACGTCGGCCGAGGAGTATAGGGCGGTCCAGGCCTACCTGTCGGAGGCCTCTGCCAGGGACGGTACCATTAAATGGTACTGTTACGCCCTGGCGGAGGAGATGCCTTCGAAGGTGGCAGTCCGGGGCCTCCCTGCCGACACCGACGAGGCAGAAATAGTCAATGCCCTGAAGGAGCTGGGATTCCCGGCTCGATACGCCAGGTGCATTAGGTCCCGGAGAGGGCGTCCGGGCTGCGTTTTTCACGTAGCCCTGGACCACCTCCCGAAGGACGACCTCGCCCGCTTGTACGCAGTCAACGAACTGCTGTACCTGCCGGGGGTGGCGGTTGAAGGATGGCGTCCAACCCGAGGGCCTGCGCAGTGTCATCGCTGCCAGGCCTTCGGACACGCCTCTTACAACTGTCATCGCGCGGTCCGTTGCGTAAGGTGTGCCGGGGAGCACATCGTAGCGGACTGCCCGAGGCCGAGGGACGGCCCGTTCTCCTGTGCCAACTGCGGGAAGGACCACGCCGCCGTCGACAGACGGTGTGCGGTCTTCCGCAAACGGGCCAGGATGATGGGAGTAACCGTCCCCCCTCCTGCACCACAGGCGCCTCGAGCCGGGAGTGCAGCTCTTCCGGCTTCAGTACCTGTAGCAAAGGGGAAGGGGAAGGGGAAAGGGAAAACTTCCCAACCCCCTCCCACTTCCCATCCTGCTCCGTCTGCTGTGGTGGTGGAGGCGCTGCCATCGGCGTCTACGCTGATGGCACAGGCCAACCCGCCACGGCAGACAAATAAACCCAAACCCACTCCTGCTCCCCGTGGTCGTACCTCTGCTGGTATATCAGTACCTAAACCACGCCCAACTAGCGGCCCTACGTCTACTAAAAGGGAGAAGAATAAGAAGAAAAAGGCTAAAAGGAAATTAAGAAAAAGGGAAGAAAGAGAGAGACTAAGGGGTACAACTGAGCCCACATTGCCAGAACCCCAACAAACCAATATCGAAACCATGGAGGTCTCTGAGGCCCCCCTTACTGCTCAACCGACAACAAGCCAAGCACTGCCTACAGCCCCTCTGGCCGAAGGCAAGCACGACTTGAACAACCAGCCCCCCCTCCCCCCCCGCCCTCAGCGCGAGCGCCGCAGCGGTCGACAGGCCTCCCAGCCTGCCGGCTTTGCTGCATGGCTGCTCGCACTGTGGGAGAAATTGTCCGAGGTGATCTCCGGAGTAATCCGTGAGATCGCCTCGGGAGCCAGTCCCTTCGGGGCGCTCCTGTCGGGGTTCTACCGAATGATTGCGCAGTTCAATGGCTAGCCAGGAGCTGCGCATCATTTATTGGAACCCCGACGGGATAAAGTCCCGAAAGAACGACCTGCTTGTTCTCGCCCGGGAGTATAACCCAGAGGTTGTGCTCCTGGGCGAGACCAAGCTACGTCCTCAGGATGCGTTCAGGATTCCAAACTACTTCATGTACCGACGTGACGAGCTTACCCCTGCCGGGCGGCCGTTCAGGGGCACTGCGGCCCTCGTCAGGCGGGACGTGGTGCATGATCAGTTGGATTTGCTGTCCTTCACATCGACAAGGTCAGTCGGTGTGAGGGTACACACCTCGGGGGGAGATATGCGGATTTATGCCGCGTATAGACCCCCGGGGCCTGAATTTCACCCTGAGGACATAAGGCGGGCCCTGAATCACGACAGCCGCCCAGCTCTGCTGGTCGGGGACCTCAACGCGAAGCACGTCGCGTGGGGCTCCCGACTTAACTCAGCAGTGGGCAGGCGGCTGTTAGAAGATGCCGATAGGGGCGACTACTCTGTGGTCGGCCCCGACGAACCCACACACATCCCGACCGCCGCGCGATATCAGCCCGATGTGCTGGATGTGTGTGTGCACAAGGGGCTACGGTGCCCCGTAACGATCGAGGCACTGTACGACCTGGGTACCCCACATCTCCCTGTCCTGGTGACACTGGGAATGGGGCTCACCCGGGTTGCGACCTCGCCCCTACGACCGAAGGTCGACTGGGAGCTCTTTAAGAGACGACTAGTCGACCTTCCCGTGATTCAGGACCCCAACACCCCTGATGGGGTCGACGATGCGGCAACCCGCCTTGTTGACTCCATCAGGGGAGCGATCGACCAGGCGACGACTCTTGTGCCCAGCGGCGGGCCCAGAGGTATACTCCCGGCCCATCTGAAGGCGATTATTCGCCGGAAGAGGGGCTTGAGGAGGCTCTGGGCGACAACTCGTTGTCCCAGGATAAAGCGCGAGCTTAATGAGCTGGAAGCGGAGCTGGCGACAAAGATTAGCACCTTTAGGGGCTATGCCTGGCAGGAGAGGATCGAGGAGGCCCGCGAGGACCCCTCCTCAGTATCCCTCCACCGGCTTTGTCGCCAGCTCTCAAATCGGCCTGCCCCGACTTGTCCACTCGTGGACGAGAGGGGCAACCGATGCTTCTCGGCTCAGGCCCGCGCCGATATCCTGGCCGAAATGCTGGAGCGGCAGTTCGCTCCTAATGACTCTGCACCCTCAGAGGCCGCATTCCACCAATCGGTGGAAGAGAGCGTAGCAAGCCTACTCTCCTCCCCGGTGCCACCGTTGGGAGATGGTGATCTCATCACTCCCAGCGAATTGCGCCTCATCATTAAGCGGATGAAGAGGCGCAAGGCGCCGGGCGAGGACGGTATTCCCTCCCTCGCTTTTTTCCACTTCCCTGAAACGGTCGTGTCATATATGACACGGCTGTTCAACTCCATTCTGTCCACAGGACACTTCCCGGGAATTTGGAAATTGGGCAAGGTTATCGCCTTGCCCAAACCCGGCAAGGACAGGAGAAATCCCTCCAGTTATCGTCCGATCACGTTGCTGTCGCACGTGGGCAAGTTGTTCGAGCGGCTGCTGCTGAGAAGGATGTCGCCGCACATCCTTCTCAGACCCGAGCAATTCGGGTTTCGTAGCGGTCACTCGACAACGCTGCAATTGGTCCGCGTCATGCATCACTTGGCGGATCGGTCCAACGCGCGCCAGTACACGGCCGCAGTCTTTCTCGATATCGAGAAGGCCTTCGACCGTGTCTGGCATGCGGGACTGATCTACAAGCTGTTGCAGAACACGGACCTCCAGCACGCCTACGTGCGACTGCTGGGGTCGTACCTGGAGGGAAGATCCTTCCTTGTCGCGGTCGAGGGCGCCAAGTCGTCGGTGCGCCCAGTCACGGCCGGAGTTCCGCAGGGGAGCGTCCTGGCACCATTCCTCTACGCTCTCTATACCAACGATATTCCCACGCTCGAGGGCAACCTCCAAGCGTGGGAAGCCGACGTGAAGTTGGCGCTGTTTGCCGACGACAGCGCCTACTTCGCGTCATCCAACTTCCCCTCTGCGGCCATTTCGAGGATGCAGAGGTTATTGGACTTACTGCCCCAGTGGCTGGACCGATGGAGGGTCGCGGTCAACGTGGGGAAGACTGCGGCTATTCTCTTCGGTCCAGTCCGCACAACAGTCGTCCCGGGACAGCTCAGTCTCCGTGGCGCTAATGTCGAGTTTAGATCCAGCGTCCGGTACTTGGGGGTCGATATCGACCGGAGTTTGAGGATGACCGCCCACGCCATGTCGGCGTTGGCGGCAGCTCGCTATGCGAGATTCCTCCTCCGGCCGGTGTTGGCCTCCAGGTTGCCGGTCAGGACTAAGCTCGGCATTTATAAGACGTATGTCCGTTCCCGTATCACGTACGCAGCTGCGGCCTGGTATCACCTCATCCCGCAGGGTATGCGGGAGAGGTTACAGGTCCAGCAAAATCTGGCTCTTCGCACGATAGTCGGAGCAGGGCGTTACGTCAGAAATGACGTAATCGCCCGGGATCTAGATGTGGAGTCGCTCGAGGAGTTCATTCGGAGGCTAGCTCGTAATATGTACGAGCGGGCTGACGGTGGACCCCACGAGCATCTCCACAATATAGCTCCCTTGCACGCCAGACCACCTGATGGTAGGGCGCTACCAAGGGAGCTACTGGAACCCCCGGCTATGGTAAGATAGTCGGCTTAACCGGAGTGATATGGGAGTGCTCATAATGAGTGCCCCCATGGGACTGAGCTGTCCACACTCGTCACTTCCCCCCACATTGTTGGGGTGCCCCCCTATGGGGACCCATTTTCCACCCCCGAGGGTGGACCACTCCCCCGTTTGGGGAGTGTTTAAGTCGGCCCCTCCCCGTGACGGACTTCTCCTTCTGGGGAGCCCGGAGCGGGTGAGCGCCATACTAGTGCCGCGGCTCCCCCTCTGACTTGTAGAGGCGGGGCCGCGGCATGGGGCCGGTGGCGGGCCCCTCGTATCCGCTGACTGTTGTCCTGTGCTCTTGTAAATAGTAGTGTAGTTTAGTTTTAGTTAGCTTGTAGTTAGTCAGTAAGGAAAAAAAAAAAAAAAAAAAAAAAAAAAAAAAAAAAAAAAAAAAAAAAAAAAAAAAAAAAAAAAAAATTTAGCTTTAGGAAGCAGAGGACAGCAGCCGGCGCCGGGGTGTCACCGCCGCGGGCATCGAGCCGTCACCAGACTGCCCATCGTATTATATATAAGTATATATAGATGTAAATTGCCGCCGAACACGCAGCGAACAGCGTACCTATCCCCAAGTCCTCCCTGCATCATTTCACCCCTGCCCTATGATGGCAGGGAGTTTCAGCCCGGGTAGTGGGGTTTGCCCCGAGGCCCGTTCCGTACCCCCGAAAGGGGGTACGACGACCCTTCTTCTCTTCTGCAGCTTATGGACTGTATTAATGTCAGGATCAGTATTTTACTGGTGGTAGGACCTCTTGTGAGTCCCCACGGGTAGGTACCACCACCCTGCCTATTTCTGCCGTGAAGCAGTAATGCGTTTCGGTTTGAAGGGTGGGGCTGCCATTGTAACTATACTGAGACCTTAGAACTTATATCTCAGGTGGGTGGCGCATTTACGTTGTAGATGTCTATGGGCTCCAGTAACCACTTAACACCAGGTGGGCTGTGAGCTCGTCCACCCATCTAAGCAATAAATAAAAAAAGATCAATACCGAATATGAGTCTTTTCAAACCTCATGCACAGGAAAAGCTAGAACACTACCGAAAGTGGAGCCGCATTAATAAATGAGCTCTGGAAACATACTGTCGGCGAAGACTGTGTTTTTAGGCAACGAACTTTGGTTGAACAAAACGGCTGTCAAAACGACTGATAGACGTAACTGTTCCAGAATGAAACATTAAAATCGTTTTTGTTGAGTAAATTTTGAGCTACTTTTTATTTTGATTGTAGCGATTACGAAACAATAGAAACAAATAGGCAGCAACTGAAGTGATAGGCAGAACTCTGTGAACTTCGCATCAAATAATCTGTCTAAGAAAAAAAAATCCTCCGAACAAGGCAATCGAACGAATATAAATAATTATTATATGAGTACTGCACTATAAAAGTAAATTAATTAAGTACGGCGCCTTTGATGTTCTATTATTTCTCCTTCATACTTATCCATCGGTTGCTTAGAGAAGCTATCAACGGTAATAAATTAAGATCGCCTATACTTTTGTTTAAAACAGTCCCAGTGTTCCCAGTAGTCCCAGTCTTAATTTTTTTTTGTTATATTTAATCAATAATATGATATCTTTTATTAGTTATGCAATAATAATAAAAAATAGTAATAGAGTTATATAAGCTTGAGCGAGTGTAAATAATTAATTACTTGATTTACGTTAATTAAACCTTGAGCAAGAGGAAATCATCGTACCAAATTCATTTCGTAAAGTTTATGCTTAAAATGAACACAGCTTAAACGATTCATTTTGATTTCTGTATTAATAAATT
The DNA here is from genome assembly GCF_030269925.1 of Bombyx mori. Classification (NCBI taxonomy): domain Eukaryota; kingdom Metazoa; phylum Arthropoda; class Insecta; order Lepidoptera; family Bombycidae; genus Bombyx; species Bombyx mori. The sequence continues at coordinate 10,592,321 of NC_085124.1, read as the reverse complement.
TCATTGATAAACTATTACTCATACATAATTATTAATTTAAAAGAAACTTGTTGAACAAACTTCTTATTAATAATGTTCTGTAGATTTAAGATATTGTTTTATATTAGTAAAGTAAGGCGTCTTATAACCGAGAATAACTAAGCATCGTCAATATGCCTATTACTATCGCGAAGCAGTAATGCATTCTGGTTAAGATGGGGGGAACAGAGAATATAAAATTATACTATATGATTCAGACTTAGACCTCGTCTCTAAAAGTGATCGCATTCACGTTGTGATGCCTTTGGCCTCCGATAAACTTATAACCATAGACCCTAAGCCCGCTAACCAATTCATACAAAAAAAAAAAACATGTTTGTAGCGATTCAGATGAATAATTTACAATGAAATAAATATAAGGTCACCGTGGATATTACTGCTACCAGATATGCGGGTCACACCGAGGATGTCGTCCAGAGTCGTCCAGGTAAATCGACGAGTCTGCGTCGTTCATCACGGTGTGATACAGCTGGTCTTACGAAGTACCATGCCCACTGGATCAGAATTGCTTTGCCGGGTCCGAAAGTTATTCATCGCCAACATCGGTCGCCCCTCCGATCGTCCCCGCCATTCACCTGGGAAGACCGTCTCCTATAGTAGATTATTGCCTATTTTACCACAAAGCCTAGCTTTGATTCCCGATCGGGGTCTTTCTTAAATAAGTCTGGGTGAATTTGCTCTTGTCTCATATGAACTGACATGTTTATATAGTGGTCGCCTTATAGCCGAAATTAGACTATAATGAATTGAAATTCTAGCTTTGAACATTATTATGGTTCAGTTGTCAAAAACTTCTACTTCCTATAATGACAAATTTCGCCAAGAATACATTATAGACAAATAATATTAAAAACAAACAATATTGTCTATTCTCAATTTGACCACAGCCTTTAAACAATATCAAAAGTTTGACAATAAACGAAGAGTATATATGTGTGTGTCAAATACATAATAATGTGTGTCACGTTTTATTTATTAATTTAATAGTTTTTTAGGCTTACTTTAACAAAATATTAGCGTACTGCACTCCCTCTCTATGTTCTCTATAAGTGTGGGAAATTTCATATTCCTCCAACCGCGCAATTTTCGTAAAAAGGGGTACACAGTTTTTACTTCACGTATTAATATATAGATATAGATATTCATTAGTTCCCGAAGATACAATTCATAGTTACAGGTTTTGTACAAAAGCCACGCCGCTCAATGTGAAACGTTTGTTTTATTGTACTAAATATCTTTAGTGCCCAACGTGTACTAAATTTGTTGCACAATGTGTTAATAAAAGCACGATAACACGCCCTAATTAGGATCTTACATTAGCGATGCTCCCGAAAATGGCCGTGTAAAGGGCACGTCGAAACATCACGCCTACATTACATTGTTGTTATGGAACGAATGTATGCAAACTAATTATGAACATTAATAAGCCTTGGTCGGGATATCCGCATCGGATTGAATATATGAAAATTTCTTTTTTTTTCCTACCTAAGCTGATAGCCTTGAGAGGCTTACTGGTGGTAGGACCTCTTGTGAGTCCGCGCGGGTGGGTACCGCCACCCTGCCTATTTCTGCCGTGAAGCAGTAATGCGTTTCGGTTTGAAGGGTGGGGCCGTGAGACCTTAGAACTTACATCTCAAGGTGGGTGGCGCATTTACGTTGTGGATGTCTATGGGCTTCAGTAACCACTTAACACCAGGTGGGCTGTGAGCTCATCCACCCATCTAAGCGATAAAAATATATATCATGAATATTGATATCACATAACCCTAGACTACGCAGCTTAGATTAAAGAAAAATGAAATGTATCGGCTGAAAAAAATCGCAAACAAATGAAAACTTTCGTCTGAGTATTTACACGTGCTTTTTCATCAAATCGCTCACGCCCCGTGTGGTGGGACGCAAGCAAATAGCACACACCATCACAGAGTAAATAACCTGTTGCTTTTTTTTTAGCTCGGGCAGCACGTGTCGCAATTAGTTTGACTCAGTTGTTGTTATAAAGCCGGAAACATGACAATTAAATATATCCGCCCCCAGATCATGAATCAGTACGGAACGACTTTTTTTGTTGCTCTCCCAATAAAGTCATGTATGGCATGTATGCATTTTTTTATTACTTAGACGGGTGGACACGAGCTCACAACCCGCCTGGTGTTAAATGGTTACTGGAGCCCATATACATCTACAACGTAAATGCGCCACCCACCTTGAGATATAAGTTCTAAAGTCTCAAGTATAGTTACAACGGCTGTCCCACCCTTCAAATCGAAATGCATTACTGCTTCACGGCAGAAATAAGCAGGTTGGTGGTACCTACCCGCGCGGACTCACAGGAAGTCCTACCACCAGTAAAAAAATTCGTATATGTATTTGTAATTTAGTTTATATCTCAATAGACTATTATTTACTCTGCACTAAATAATAGTACTTCGGTTGACTGGTAGAGAATGCCTTAGGCATTGAGACCGCAAATTTAAACATTACATGAAGTGTAATAAATAAAGTTTGACAGAGAGGCAATTCAAATTTTATGTCTTTTCAACACTAACATAAATGATATCTGTTCACAAATTACTTTTCGTGATACAACTGCGTACGAACTGAGAAAAAAGAGAAACATTTTGACTTTTAACATAAAAATATCAACCGATTTCTTACAGGGTAAATAAACATTTTTGTTGGCCATCCTTAATCTATAAAATATCTCGCAGAGGTCCCGCCAAGTCAAGGCCAGACCTGTCCATCAACCGGCTTCAAAAACAAGTGATTAAGTCTTCAAACATTTAACTAGGTTTAAGTTTGACCTTAATCCTACTTTTCACATTTCGTGCCCCTCAAAATTAGTGTAATGGAGGGCGCGACCTTGCCCCAAAAATGTCTTTATGCGAACGTTTTGGCAGAAACGTTAACGGAATGTGTCATGCCTGATAGCCCACGTAAAGCATCGAATTTATATGCAAAGTTCCCAATAAAAAAGAATTGGAGAGAGCCTTCGAAAAATGACGCGTTTGGTTTGCTTTGGTCCACAAAACTGACGTGCATTCACAAAATAATTTTCTAATAATTCCGCTGCATTTTAAAACGAAGTAAATAAAAGGCATTTGTTTAATACAGCATACATTGCTTAATTTATTAGTGTAACTTCCAAATTTTAATTGCGAAACAAAAAAAAAACATGTTACATATTTAACTGTTTTCAGAAAACCGAAAATATAGTAGATTTTAATTTATCTAATTCTTGATTCAGAACTAATACAAAATCTAATACATACCTATTACATACCATAGCACACTATTGTTCAAGAGCATGCAATAATATATAACGCTTACTTGAGGGCAGATTCTCGGGAAAAATAAGATGTCGGCATGTGATTAATGTTCTGAAAGGCAATAAATCTAAATGAATAGGATATTTATCTGAGTGTTGGTTGCACGTGGGTTTGTTCACCTCAGTTTGGTAAAGATTAATCAGTCTTATGGGCAATCAATTTAGGGAACACTGATTCGACAATTGTCTGTTTACTATGTCTATGGGAAACACTAGATAATTGATAGGTGGGTCTATTAAGATAAATTATTGCGCGGTGAAATATTTGTACAATAACAAGAGAATATAATAAATTAAATGCGTATAGCTGTGTCCACTTAAAACAGAGTTCTTCGATTTTCTGACTGAAAACATTCTATCTGTGGTAAAAAGCACAAGCGATTTCATACCACATAAGTACTTGAATCTTAATTACATTACTGATCTCTAATATAAATGTAATAACATTTCATTCAAGTTCGAAAATTTCCGGGACAATAAGTTGATGTTCAACGTTCAACAAACCCAAGAAACACGTTTACATTATTAAAAAACCTTTACATTATTAAAAAATGTAACATTATTAAAAAAAAGGAATTATTAAAACTCCGCAAAAACAAAATGCTTTTTGTTTGATATAAGTTTGTTTCTCAAGTTCGTATATTAAAGGGTGAACAATTCAATTGTTGGATTCAGCTTTGTTGAATAATCACAAAGCATCAACTCATCATCAAGCCATATATTTCAGTAGCACTGGAGAAAAATACTGATTTTCGTAGTCCAAATCCAAAACTATACTATTTTCAAAGTGATTAGACTAAGGTAAATCAATCAATCAATTATATAAACGTATTTTAGAACCCGAACACCGTAGACGTCACCCACTCGCCAATTACGTAACTCGGTATGAATCAGTGTTACGTCGCTGGCAAACTTGTTATTGCGTGAAAATCTGTGAGGGTAGTAACATTTCACTGATTTATTCGTGTACTTCAGAGTTTGCGGCCCTCTTTAACTCCAGCACTTGAGTGGTCACGATTACACCATTAAGATCATAATAAAAAGCATAAACTTTTTTTCATTTGAGTGGGTGGCGGGTTTCAAAATATTAAATCTTTAAAAATTTTCACAGACTCATTCTTAATGTTTGTAATAAATTAGGAATCATAACAGAGACCAAAAGTAATGAAATTTTAGTTTTTCTTGTTAGATTTCCGTAAAATGGATTTTCAGTAATATTTGAAAATGAAAATTGGAAAAAAAATATCAATTATTTTTGTTGTTTTTTTCTTGTTGCTTAGATGGGTGAACGAGCTCACAGCCCACCTGGTGTTAAGTGGTTACTGGAGTCCATAGACATCTATAACGTAAATGCGCCACCCACCTTAAGATATAAGTTCTAAGGTTTAAGTATAGTTACAGCGGCTGCCCCACCCTTCAAACCGAAACCCATACTGCTTCACGGCAGAAATAGGCAGGTCCGTACGGACTCACAAGAGGTCCTACCACCAGTAAAATATACGTGTAAAAAACATCCTTTATTATTTAAAACTCTTTAGTTTTTAAAAAGGATTTTTTTTTTCAGTATCTTTCAGTTTCATGGAATGAAGTCAATCAAAAAGAGAGCTCAGTTTTGTATAGTTTATTGATACTGTTTACTTATTAAGATTATTTTAAAAGAGATTAAGTGCTTTAAATATTGTTTTCTTATTATATCACAGAAAACACAGTTAAGTCTTTTATTTTTTATTCATTCTGAAATACTACACATTATTATATACATATTCAGGATTTGCGTCCCCCTTTTTTGATCGTAAAGCAATTATGCATTCCGATTTAAAGGTGTGATGGGCGATAAAACATAATCGGCATTCGACCTCATGGTTCAAAGTGCATGATGGAATCGATATTGCGGTGTCTATGAACACATGTAACCACTCCACACGGAGCGTCCATCAATCTATAGAAAAAAGTTAACAAAAAAAAGCAGATGAACAAAATGTAATTTTTATTCTGTTAAATTCCTTACACTTCACCAATTACTGCCATGATGAAGGAATAACATTGTGTAATAAGACAATTACCCGTAAAAATACTTATAACGGGTAGTTACTAAACAATTGAAATATAGACCTCAAGTCTCAAGATTAGTGGTAGGACCTCTTGCGAGTCCGCACGGGTAGGTACCACCACACCGCCTATTTCTGCCGTGAAGCAGCAATGCGTTTCGGTTTGAAGGGTGGGGTAGCCGTTATAACTATACTGAGGCCTTAGAACTTAGATTTCAAGATGGGTGGCTCATTTACATTGTAGATATCTGTGGGCACCAGACGTCATTCGGGTCATAGTCCATGTGCTCCGGTAACCGCTTAACACTAGATTAGCCAAGAGCATCAATCAACCACCCACGCAATACGTTTTAAAATAAAACACAACGTATCAGATAGGAAATTAAGTACGAAAATTAAAACGCTAAACTTCCGAGGGCTAAAAATAGCATGGGCCCTCGTTTCAGTTCATCTTCACTACCATTATGTTTGAGCGTACCTTTTGAGCCGTCCTCATTCGTATTAGTCACACCAACCAGGAAGCTAATCACAATGATCGATTGTTGACTTACTGACAAACAACGGAATTGGATCTAGAAACGAATTCAGCGCAATCCGGCTTCGAAACTAGAACTCGGTAACTTGATCCCTTATATATATGGAATCGGGAAAGTGCTTCAAGATAAAGGCAAACGTGATTTGGAACACAAATCGGTGTACGACGATTAAATGAGGTGTATTCCCGAAATTTCAAACGTTCCATTCTAGGATTAAATAATTCTAGAAGCAGTAATGCGATTCGGTTTGAAGTGTGGGGCAGCCGTTGTGACTATACTGAGACTTTAGAACTATATCTCAAGGTGTGTGGCGAATTTACGTTGTAGGTGTCTATGGGCTCCAGTAACCACTTAACACCAGGTGGGCTGTGAGCTCGTCCACACATGTAAGCAATAAATAAAAAATAAAAATAAAAGCATTCTAATAACATTCAATTCAAATCTATATGGTTCGGATTCCTTTTTTCAGATTTTGTAATATCATTCGAGATTCAAAATTTGTCTCCTGTCAAATGTTCACTATTATTTTCTGACACATTTTTTATTGGTATCTTGTTGCCATTTGCAATCAATTCGTGCAATCCTTTTCATGCTCCATTTCTCAGCCATCTTTAAGAGCCCAGGCAAATATACACTATATATCATTCCGATTTGAGCAACCGACGCGCGTGGACGTGCTCATTGTTCGTTCGATTGCCCGACCTCGGTTCGTGGCACATCTGGCGTCCAAGTGTTTTGTCGGAAGTGACTACCGGTGATAATAGATTATTGTTCGTGGCACATCTGTGGCCCAAGTGTTTCTCGGAATTTGTACCTGCGCCTAATTGCAAGGCATTGCCGCCCGGGAACTGTGCAGGTGTTCTATTCACTCTAATTCTATTCTATTTATTCTATTCACTAAAATTTCTAAAATTTCTAGAATCGCTTCGGCCAATTTAGTGTTACCGACACAGGGGCCTCGCCGCAAGGCGAGCGCGTGTTTAAGTCCCGGGGCAGCCCCCCCTGGGCAGTTCGAAGAAATGGAGTTTTCTCCAACCAACACACTGCTCGCGGAATTCTTAAGCGAGAAATACCCGGCCCTCGAATCAGAATTTTTAGCTTACAAAGCTAAACGCGCCGTGAACTGTTCTGCCGTGCCCGCCGCGCCCGTCGTTTCCGCCACGCCTGCCGTTCCCGCGTCCCCTGCAAGCGCGCGCAAAACTCCCGCGCCGTACACCGCAGCCTCCGTCGCGCCCAGCACACCCGTGTCCCCCATACTGTCGCGAAAAACTCCCGCGTCTACCGCGGCAGCTTCCATTCTACCTCAGCGATCATCTGCGGCTTCCGTCGCGTCCGCCGCTCCCGCGCCTTCCTCCTCGTCCTCCGACTCTGACTCGGATATGGAGGTTGACCTCGTTCCCGCCTCATTAACAGATGGATTCACCCTCGTGCAAAAGGGTAAGAAGCGCGCCGCGGAGTCCCGAGCTTCCGCGGCCACTAAAATAAGCAAAGCCGCGAACGCGTCGCGTCCCCGCCCTCCGACCCCCGTCGCTCCCTGTCCCCGTGCCACGCCGTCGCCGCGCCCGGTGGCACAAACGAGAAATCAGGCCCCTCCTCCGTTGATTCTTCAAGAGAAGGCTGCTTGGGACCGTGTCTCCCTGGCCCTTAAGGCCAAGAACATAAATTTTGTCAGTGCCCGTAACCTCGCGAACGGGATACAGATAAAAGTAGCAACATCCGACGACCATAGGGCCCTCTCAAGCTACCTCCGAAAGGAGCGTATAAGTTATCATACGTATACGCTCCAGGAGGAGCGTGAGCTCCGTGCAGTCATACGTGGCATCCCCAAGGAGTTAGATGCCGAGCTCGTAAAGGCCGACCTTCTCGAACAAGGCCTACCCGTAAACTCCGTGCACCGCATGCACACAGGACGCGGGAGGGAGCCATACAATATGGTTCTCGTCGCCCTCCAGTCTACCCCCGAGGGTAAGCAAATCTTTAACGTTCGAACGGTCTGTAGGCTTTCCGGAATCACCGTGGAAACCCCTCATAAAAAAGGCACTCCGAGCCAGTGCCACAATTGTCAGTTGTACGGGCATTCTTCCCGTAATTGTCACGCGCGTCCTCGATGCGTCAAGTGTTTGGACGATCACGCCACGACTCTTTGCATTCGCGATCAAAAAACCGCGACGGAACCACCTAGCTGCGTCCTGTGCCGAACACAGGGTCACCCCGCGAATTACCGTGGATGCCCCCGAGCCCCTAAAATAAATCGCCGCGTCGCGCGCCAAAACCGCCTCCGAGCTTCCGGCCCTGACATCAAAGCCACGGCACCCTCTGTGCCGAAGGCTAAGCCTGCCTTCGTGCCGGCGCCGGTGCCCAGCGGCTCGGCCTGGGCTAAACCGTTGCCGTACACGAAAACGGCTGTAGCTCCCTCTCCCGCGATTCGTCCCGCCCCCGCGATACGTCCCTCCCCCTGAAGTAGTTTCAGAGTTAGATTCAGACCACCGTCCCGTCGTTATGAAGCTCGGTCGCGCTCCCGATTCCGTTCCCGTCACGAGGACTGTGGTGGATTGGCACACGCTGGGCATCAGCCTGGCTGAATCTGATCCACCATCGCTCCCGTTTAACCCGGACTCTACCTCGTCTCCTCAGGATACCGCTGAAGCCATAGACATCTTAACGTCACACATCACCTCGACATTAGATAGGTCATCGAAACAAGTTGCAGCGGAGGACTTCCTTCACCGCTTCAAATTGTCCGACGATATTAGGGAACTCCTTAGAGCTAAGAACGCCTCGATACGCGCCTACGACAGGTATCCTACCGCGGAAAATCGTATTCGAATGCGTGCCTTACAACGCGACGTAAAGTCTCGCATCGGCGAAGTCCGAGATGCCAGATGGTCTGATTTCTTAGAAGGACTCGCGCCCTCCCAAAGGTCTTACTACCGCTTAGCTCGTACTCTCAAATCGGATACGGTAGTAACTATGCCCCCCCTCGTAGGCCCCTCAGGCCGACTCGCGGCGTTCGATGATGATGAAAAAGCAGAGCTGCTGGCCGATACATTGCAAACCCAGTGCACGCCCAGCACTCAATCCGTGGACCCTGTTCATGTAGAATTAGTAGACAGTGAGGTAGAACGCAGAGCCTCCTTGCCACCCTCGGATGCGTTACCACCCGTCACCCCGATGGAAGTTAAAGACTTGATCAAAGACCTACGTCCTCGCAAGGCTCCCGGTTCCGACGGTATATCTAACCGCGTTATTAAACTTCTACCCGTCCAACTCATCGTGATGTTGGCATCTATTTTCAATGCCGCTATGGCGAACTGTATCTTTCCCGCGGTGTGGAAAGAAGCGGACGTTATCGGCATACATAAACCCGGTAAACCAAAAAATCATCCGACGAGCTACCGCCCGATTAGCCTCCTCATGTCTCTAGGCAAACTGTATGAGCGTCTGCTCTACAAACGCCTCAGAGACTTCGTCTCATCCAAGGGCATTCTCATCGATGAACAATTCGGATTCCGTACAAATCACTCATGCGTTCAACAGGTGCACCGCCTCACGGAGCACATTCTTGTGGGGCTTAATCGACCAAAACCGTTATACACGGGAGCTCTCTTCTTCGACGTCGCAAAAGCGTTCGACAAAGTCTGGCACAATGGTTTGATTTTCAAACTATTCAACATGGGCGTGCCGGATAGTCTCGTGCTCATCATACGGGACTTCTTGTCGAACCGCTCTTTTCGATATCGAGTCGAGGGAACCCGCTCCTCCCCACGACCTCTCACAGCTGGAGTCCCGCAAGGCTCTGTCCTCTCACCCCTCCTATTTAGCTTATTCGTCAACGACATTCCCCGGTCGCCGCCGACCCATTTAGCTTTATTCGCCGACGACACGACTGTTTACTATTCTAGTAGAAATAAGTCCCTAATCGCGAAGAAGCTTCAGAGCGCAGCCCTAGCCCTAGGACAGTGGTTCCGAAAATGGCGCATAGACATCAACCCAGCGAAAAGTACTGCGGTGCTATTTCAGAGGGGAAGCTCCACACGGATTTCCTCCCGTATTAGGAGGAGGAATCTCACACCCCCGATTACTCTCTTTAGTCAATCCATACCCTGGGCCAGGAAGGTCAAGTACCTGGGCGTTACCCTGGATGCATCGATGACATTCCGCCCGCATATAAAATCAGTCCGTGACCGTGCCGCGTTTATTCTCGGTAGACTCTACCCCATGATCTGTAAGCGGAGTAAAATGTCCCTTCGGAACAAGGTGACACTTTACAAAACTTGCATAAGGCCCGTCATGACTTACGCGAGTGTGGTGTTCGCTCACGCGGCCCGCACACACATAGACACCCTTCAGTCTCTACAATCCCGCTTTTGCAGGTTAGCCGTCGGAGCTCCGTGGTTCGTGAGGAACGTTGACCTACACGACGACCTGGGCCTCGAATCAATTCGGAAATACATGAAGTCAGCGTCGGAACGATACTTCGATAAGGCTATGCGTCATGATAATCGCCTTATCGTTGCCGCCGCTGACTACTCCCCGAATCCTGATCATGCAGGAGCCAGTCACCGTCGACGCCCTAGACACGTCCTTACGGATCCATCAGATCCAATAACCTTTGCATTAGATGCCTTCAGCTCTAATACTAGGGGCAGGCTTAGGGACCCCGGTAACCGTACTCGTCGAACTCGACAAAGAGGTCGACGTGCAACCTAACCCATGCATCAGCCCGCTGAGTTTCTCGCCGGATCTTCTCAGCGGGTCGCGATTCCGATCCGGTAGTAGATTCATTCGCGAAACAATTGCTCTTGAGTTGTTAGGTCTCCTTCGGAGGCGCTCGGGCAGTTGTTAGCAAATCCCGCCCCTCTTGGCTGAGCCTTTGCTCGCCCACCTGTCCTGGTGAAACTGGAAAGGCCTTCGGGCCACCAGTAAACTTTCAATCATAAAAAAAAAAAAAAAAAAAAAAAAAAAAAAAAAAAAAAAAAAAAAAAAAAACACTATATATATGGTCTATCGGTATTTAGAAAATCCTTATTGCATGGTATTGGCAAACTGGAAAACAAAAGATCGCGGATATCGCGTATCGCCATCCAACGTGTTGGTCTGACCAGGTCCGCACCACCCACGATCCCACCGTCTACGATGCAATCAGAGTAACCGAAGAATGAACATCGTGAGGACGGTATTCATATATGGAGGTGGACACGTTGCCCAGACACGACGAGAAGGACTGGTTGAACGACTGTTATTAAATAAAATTATTGAAAGACGACCACAGATAAAAAAGTTTATTTTTTATTAAATTACCCGTGAATAATACAATTGAACATATTCTCAGTGTAGTATTATTCCAAAATTACCATTATGATCATGTCTTGATGCCTTGAATAAAATATGTATAAAAGATAATCACAAAAATTACACAGTGCACTCTTCATAGGCGCTAAGGTAAAAGAAACATCAAGTCTATCTATCCACTTAAAGCTCTGAATAATCTATGAAGCCAAAACTACAAAATGTTAATAGAAATGAAAACTTCGAACGAGATTCATCACGGTAAACTCAACACAAACAAAACATTTCAGTTAAACGCGGATTTATCAATGAAAACGCAATTTTGTTCTCACGAAAGTAACTTTATTCATCAGAACCTCCATCAAATTCAGGCTTAGGAACAAAATCTTATTTAGGCAATAAAGTCGGCGAAGTTGCTTACAGTGTGAAAATTTAATTTCGAACAACGATTTTAGGCCTCTAACTTAATAAACAATATATCAAACACGATCCCAAAATTGTACGAATATTTTCTAGCTTGATCTACGGATAGTTGCAACCATCTGGACTATTTTGGGTTGAGAATAATAGCCAGATGTTAAAGTTTGAGGAGTTAGAGAATCGTTATTTATACAATATCGCAAAAATACAATAAATTACACTTCGAACTTATGTAGAGTTCGTTAAAAAATTTAAGCTCTAAAAAAATGTTTTTTGTTACCATACCAATATCAAATAGTTTACATTAACAATAAAAAAGAATAATTGAAAATGCAAATAGAACACAAAATTAGAAGTTATCTTTAAATTTTTTTTAACTGTAATTTTCGATAGGACTTACCTTCATTGACGAGAACTACCCTTATGGTAACGATTTTCTACAGACAAAAACATTTCACCTACCATCATGTACGCAATATAAAATATGTTAAAAATAAAAACGCACACAAGGCAGTTAAGTCCAAATTCTTTGTGTTCATTTTCATTCATTTCATTTCTTTGCTTTCATGTGAAACAACGAGGAGAAATTAAAAAATGTTTTCAAAGTCCCATGCGATGTTAGTGTATTTTAAAAATATTAATAATTCATTTCTTCGAAGCCAATTTCTGTATAGTCGCGTTTGAATGAAAGACATTGCGTAAATAATCCTCAGCAATAAGCAAATACAACATTCAGACCAAGCTTTGTTTTTTTTTTTTTGCACAATTCTCACAAAGAACTAACACTCATTCAATTTCAAACTATCAAATTTCCCGTAATTCTAGACGTCTAGCCCTAAATACATTTTAATTTGTAGATTTTAAAGGATTTCATCAGACGAAGGTGAGGGCAGACAATTTAAATGCAAACATTTAGTGCAAACATCGTTAGTTTCTAACAACCTGTTAATAAGTATAAATACTTACGAAGAACACACACAGGCGACTCGGTAAATGAGGGAATCGCAAATTTAAACATCCCGTTAACAAGGTGAATGGTAATTGAGAAACGTGCACCACGCAACGATTCCCAAGAATACTTATATTTTAATAATGTGTCGGAAGCCACAATTATTAACTAACCATCGTAGGAGCGAATAGGGTGATCGAGCTAAGAGAAATATTGATTACACCAATCAAGTTTGTTGTCTTAGATTTAGAAATCTTCTCTTGAAGAAGAAGAAGAAGGGTCGTCGTACCCCCTTTCGGGGGCACGGAACGGGCCTCGGGGCAAACCCCACTGCCCGGAACGAAGCTCCCTGCCACACAGGGCAGGGGTGAAATGGTTGCAAGACGGGATTAGGGGGGGCTGTTCGTAGCGTGCTCGGCACACTCACATCGACAAAATAATAAATACTTATATATAATACGATGGGCTTGGTTCTCTTGGGTGGAGTGATGCCCGCGGAGGAGTCACCCCGGCGCCGGCTGCTGTCCTCTGCTTGATTTTTTTTTTTTTTTTTTTTCCTCTATTTAAACTAACTACGAACTAACTAACTAACTAACTATACACTATATACAAAGCAGGGCAGCAGTCAGCAACTAAACCGGGGCCCGCCACCGGCCCCATGCCGCGGCCCCACCTCTACAAGTCAGAGGGGGAGCCGCGGCACTGGTTTGGCGCTCACCCGCTAGGGGCTCCCCAGAAGGGGAAGACCGTCGCGGGGAGGGACCGACGTAAATCACTCCCCTTAAGGGGGGTTCACCCAAACGGGTGATAAAAATGGGTCCCCATAGGGGGGCACCCCAACAGTGTGGGGGGAAATGAAGAGTGTGGACAGCTCAGTCCCATGGGGGCACTCATTATGAGCACTCCCATATCACTCCGGTTAAGCCGACTATCTTACCATAGCCGGGGGTTCCAGTAGCTCCCTTGGTAGCGCCCTACCATCAGGTGGTCTGGCGTGCAAGGGAGCTATATTGTGGAGATGCTCGCGGGGTCCACCGTCAGCCCGCTCGTACATATTACGAGCTAGCCTCCGAATGAACTCCTCGAGCGACTCCACATCTAGATCCCGGGCGATTACGTCATTTCTGACGTAACGCCCTGCTCCGACTATCGTGCGAAGAGCCAGATTCTGCTGGGCCTGTAACTTCACCCGCATGATCTGCGGGATGAGGTGATACCAGGCCGCAGCTGCGTACGTGATACGGGAACGAACATGCGTCTTGTAAATGCCGAGTCTAGTCCTGGTCGGCAACCTGGAGGCCAACACCGGCCGGAGGAGAAACCTCGCATAGCGGGCGGCCGCCAACGCCGACTTGGCGTGGGCGGTCATCCTCAAACTCCGGTCGATATTGACTCCCAGGTATCGGACACTGGGCCTAAACTCGACATTGACTCCACGGAGACTGAGCTGTCCTGGGACGACTCTTGTGCGGACCGGACCGAAGAGGATAGCCGCGGTCTTCCCCACGTTGACCGCGACCCTCCATCGGTCCAGCCACTGGGGCAGTAGGTCCAACAGCCTCTGCATCCTCGAAATGGCCGCAGAGGGGAAATTAGAGGACGCGAAGTAGGCGCTGTCGTCGGCAAACAGCGCCAACTTCACGTCGGCTTCCCACGCTTGGAGGTTGCCCTCAAGCGTGGGAATGTCGTTGGTGTAGAGAGCGTAGAGGACTGGTGCCAGGACGCTTCCCTGGGGAACTCCGGCCGTGACTGGGCGCACCGACGACTTTGCGCCCTCGACCGCGACAAGGAAGGATCTTCCCTCCAGGTACGACCCCAGCAGTCGCACATAGGCGTGCTGGAGGTCCGTATTCTGCAACAGCTTGTAGATCAGTCCCGCATGCCAGACACGGTCGAAGGCCTTCTCGATATCGAGAAAGACTGCGGCCGTGTACTGGCGCGCGTTGGACCGATCCGCCAAGTGGTGCATAACGCGGACCAATTGCAGCGTTGTCGAGTGACCGCTGCGAAACCCGAATTGCTCGGGTCTGAGAAGGATGTGCGGCGACACCCTTCTCAGCAGCAGCCGCTCGAACAACTTGCCCATATGCGACAGCAGAGTGACCGGACGATAACTGGAGGGATTTCTCCTATCCTTGCCGGGTTTGGTCAGGGCAATAACCTTGCCCAATTTCCAAATTCCCGGGAAGTGTCCTGTGGACAGAATGGAATTGAACAGTCGTGTCATGAATGACACGACCGTTTCGGGGAAGTGGAAAAATGCAAGGGAGGGAATACCGTCCTCGCCCGGCGCCTTGCGCCTCTTCATCCGCTTGATGGAGAGGCGCAATTCGCTGGGAGTGATGAAATCACCATCTCCCAACGGTGGCACCGGGGAGGAGAGTAGGCTTGCTACGCTCTCTTCCACCGATTGGTGGAATGCGGCCTCTGAGGGTGCAGAGTTATTTGGAGCGAACTGCCGCTCCAGCATTACGGCCAGGACATCGGCGCGGGCCTGAGCCGAGAAGCATCGGTTGCCCCTCTCGTCCCCGAGTGGACAAGTCGGGGCAGACCGATTTGAGAGCTGGCGGCAAAGTCGGTGGAGGGACACGGACGAGGGGTCCTCACGGGCCTCCTCGATCCGTTCCTCCCACGCATAGCCCCGATAGGAGCTAATCTTCGCCGCCAACTCCGTTTCCAGCTCATTAAGCTCGCGCTTGATCCTGGGACAACGAGTTGTCGCCCAGAGCCTCCTCAGGCCCCTCTTCCGGCGAATAATCGCTTTCAGATGGGCCGGGAGTATACCTCTGGGCCCGCCGCTGGGCACAAGAGTCGTCGCCTGGTCGATCGCTCCCCTGATGGAGTCGACAAGGCGGACTGCCGCGTCGTCGACCCCCTCAGGGGTGTTGGGGTCCTGAATTACGGGAAGGTCGACTAGGCGTCTCTTAAAGAGCTCCCAGTCGACCTTCGGTCGTAGGGTCGAGGTCGCGACCCGGGTAAGCCCCATTCCCAGTGTGACCAGGATAGGGAGATGGGGGGTACAGTGCCTCAATAGTTAAGGGGCACCGTAGCCCCTTATGAACGCACACATCCAACACGTCGGGCTGGAGTTGCGCGGCGGTCGGAATGTGCGTGGGTTCGTCGGGGCCGACCACAGAGTAGTCGCCCCTATCGGCATCTTCTAACAGCCGCCTGCCCACTGCTGAGTTCAGTCGGGAGCCCCACGCGACGTGCTTCGCGTTGAGGTCCCCGACCAGCAGAGCTGGGTGGCTGTCGCAATTCAGGACCCGTCTTATGTCCCCGGGGTGGAAATCAGGCCCCGGGGGTCTATACGCGGCATAAACCCGCATATCTCCCCCCGAGGTGTGGATCCTCACACCGATCGACCTTGTCGATGTGAAGGCCAGCAAATCCAACTGATCATGCACCACGTCTCGCCTGACGAGCGCCGCAGTGCCCCTGAACGGCGTCCCGGCAGGACTCACCTCGTCACGTCGGTACATGAAGTAGTTTGGAATCCTGAACACATCCCGAGGACGTAGCTTGGTCTCGCCCAGGAGCACAACCTCAGGGTTGTACTCCCGGGCGAGAACCAAGAGATCGTTCTTGCGGGGTTTTACCCCGCCGGGGTTCCAATAAATGATGCGCAGTTCCTGGCTAGCCATTGAACTGCGCAATCATTCGGTAGAACCCCGACAAGAGAGCCCCGAAAGTGCTGGCTCCCGAGGCGATCTCACGGATCACTCCGGAGACCACCTCGGACAATTTCTCCCAGAGCGCGAGAAGCCATGCAGCAAAGCCGGCAGGTTGTGAGGCCTGCCGACCGCTGCGCTGCTCGCGCTGAGGGCGGGGGGGGGGGGCTGTGTATTTAAATTAGGCTCGATTGAGGGAGCCTCAGGTGTTGGGCTGACGCTTGGAGGTGGCTGATCATTGATGATCATCGCCTCAGCATGGGCGGGTGGGGAATCCGGCACGATGGGCTCGGTAGTACCCCTGTTAACTTCTTCTCTTTCTTTCTTTTTCCTCAGTTTCCTTTTTAGTTTCTTTTTCCTATTCTTCTCCTTTTTCTTGTTGCCGATGCTCTGAGTCTGAGCTGGGGGCATGATCGCGGTTGTTAGAGCGATGTTAGCTCGGCCACGAGGAGTAGGGGTAGGTTTATTTGGCCGCCTCGGTGGGTTGGCCTGCGCCATCAACGTGGCCGCTGACGGCCCAGCCTCCACCACCGAGACAGACGGATAGGTACTAGGAGGGGGAGGGGCTGGGGTTTGGGAGGATTTCCCTTTCCCCTTCCCCTTCCCCTTGGGGATGGGTGCAGAGACGACAGGAGCAGCTGCTGGAGCTGGGACATTCCTGGGCCGTGGCACCGGTGGAACAGGAGGGGGGATGGTTACTCCCATCATCCTGGCCCTCTTGCGGTAGACCACACACCGCCGATCGATGGCGGCGTGGTCCTTCCCGCAATTAGCACAGGATAATGGGCCATCCCTTGGCCTCGGGCAGTCCGCCACAATGTGCTCGCCGGCACATCGAACGCAGCGGACCGCACGGTGACAGTTCGTGGACGCGTTCCCGAAGGCCTGGCAGCGGTGATACTGCGCAGGTCCCCGGGTTGGACGCCATCCCTCGACCGTCACCCCCGGCAAGTATAACAGTTCGTTAACTGTATACAGCCGGGCGAGGTCACCCTTGGAGAGGTGGTCCAGAGCCACGAAAAATACGCAGCCCTGTCTCCCCCTCTTGGCCTGGATGCACCGGGCATATCGGGCAGGAAAGCCCAGCTCCTTGAGGGCGTTCGTTACTTCCGCCGCATCGGTGTCCGCAGGGAGACCCCGAACAGCCACCTTCGAGGGTATTTCCTCCGACAGCGCGTAACAAAACCATTTAATGGTTTTGTCTGCAGCGGATGCCCTCGAAAGATAGTCCTGGATCACCCTGTACTCCTCCGCCGATGACGGCAGGAAGCGGAAACCGGCGCCGTGGGGTCTGGCAGAAAGAGCCCTACCGAGGCGCTCCCTAATGGCCGCCATATGGCGAGACTAGTTCGGGAGAGCTTCCACCATGATAGGTGGATGACGGCGGAGCTTCTCCTGGGCCCGACCTCTCGGCCTCGGGGGTGGGGGAACTTGCGGTTGGGTAGGCTTGGGGCGTGTACCTACTGGGGGTTGTGATGCGGCTATGGTCGCGTAGGACGTAGAGGGGATGGGTTGTTGGGCTTTGGTGGACTCGAGGTCCATATATCTGGTAGAGTCCAGATGGCCCACCGTGCCGTTTAGGGCGGGGGCACCTCGAGTCGAATCCACCGGGATAGGGGAAATGGTAGGGGAGGGGATCGGGGAGGGGATCTAAGTAGGCGTGGGGCTACCCCTGTCCTGACGGGGGCCCTCGGTTTGGGAACAGGTTTGACTGCTGGGATGGGACTCCCAGTAGGGGATGAGGATCGTGATGAGTCTGGAGTGGAAGATTGGGAGGAGGAGGGGGAGGAGGACGTGGCCTCGCTGTCCTCTCCTTCCGATTTAGAGGAGGGACCTAGTCGCGGTCGTTTGTCTTGGTCCTCCGATGAGCCCCGGTCGGACTCAGACCTGGCCTTCTTTCACGGCCGAGGAGTCCCAGGGTAATCGGTCGACAAGGGAAGGGAACCTTCCCCCGGTCCGATCCCCTGGGAGACCCGGGCCGAGACCGAAGGTCCGGCCGAATCGTCCTTACCGGAGTCCATCGGGACCGGTCGGGTTCGTGGGATTGGGCGACGGGCGTATAATTCGTCCATTGCTTGACGTCCCTTCCGGGACGGGCCGGGTGTGCTGACGATGGGGGGAGAAGCCCCACCAGACATGGCTTGGCTATCCTTGGAGCAAAAGTCACGCGGTCATTGAATCGCCCCTACTAAGAATAGGAGTGCCAGAATTATTGGTCGATCGGTCCCGGTACTGACCCTATCGATCCATCCACTTGTTTAAATTAAATTAAATCAAACTTAGAAGCAATTAAAAAGCGAAAGCAAAAGAGAACTAATCAATTAATTATAACTATAAAAGTGGTGAGTATTAATACAATTAACTATTACTATTACGAATAATCAAAACACTAATCTAAATTACCGAAATTACAATAAACAACAATAAACAACAGTAAAAATACGAACTACGATAACGAGACGAGGGCGGCTGCGGCCGCGTGCGCCTATCAAATATTAATATTATCTAGATAACTAACTAACTATTAATTGTAATAAAACAAGGTAATAAAGTAGGAAAATAATATGACTGGATTAATAGAAAATAAAAAATTTAAATCGTACCTGTAATAACTAGGTATAACTAAGGGTAATTTATATAGTTAAAGCGATATTATAATTAAAGAGTCCAGACAACAGACCATCCGGCCACTAGCTCACAGGTTCGGTTCGCCCCAGATTTTTTAAATCCAAAAGGACAAGTTTTGGATCAGGAAATCCAGGGTTCAACGGACAAGCGGCTCTAACCGTCAGGTTCAAACCCACTCTAAATTATATTACTGATACCAATAGGAAGGAGACATGATAGGGAACCGCAGCCTGCAACCGTGGTGCTTAAGATAGATGATAATAGATGATAATAAATCGACGGGGACAGCTTATTAGTATTGGTCGGTATGCCAGATTGAATAGAGTTTAATACAAAAATGTTTAAATGGTTTGGAAAAAATATCACGGTTTATGTGGGTAGAAATGAAAATCGTTGAACTGCAAATCGTATATAATTGAGCCACTAGTTCTTATTCGCTAAGAGCGAGACGGCACTACTACTTAAATTAAAACTTGAAATTTAACTATGAACATAATGAAAATAATTAGAAAGGGAATAAAAGGAATTGAACTTTACAACCAAGATGAAATGAAATCTAAATGGAATCAATTATACACAACTTACATTAGGTACTTAAGCCTAAGACCTACCTGTAAGGGCGCCGACACCGCCGACCTGCAACAGGATTGGCCTTCGGGTGTTGGTAACAGCCTCTCCTAACCCCGAAGGGTAGGGGAGGACTGGGAACAGACACGGGCGGCCAGACTCGATGGCGCTCACGAAAACCAATTTTATTACCAAATAAAACGGCTTCGCAGCTTTCACAGGCTGATCGACACCTACCCGCTATTAACCAATGTTAAGAATAGAATAGTGTCAATCAACTCACCTGTTCCCGGGTCCTGCGTTACGCTGCTCGGAATGTCTCCAACCCGAAGCAGCACCGCTAGATCACAACACACTCGCGTAGGATCACTCCCTGCACAGCACACAACACAGTAAGGATATCCTGGACGCACTGGTGTCCCGGGCATCTTCTCTTGATGTTAGCAAATTACAGTTCTTAGGACGGAGGCACCGCTGTGAAATGGCGTCTATGCGCCTCCATAGGCTAGGCTCTGTCGCAACACGAAGTTAGCCGAGTTCTGACGATACCGCAATCGTGCTGCCATCTCTCGGGAATCGTGCTGCGTTTCGTTTACCTACCAAACTCCAACAAATATATTATTTTGAATGACTGTTTAAGTTTAAACATTGATGATGATGATTCATCCGACCGATTTCGGCCATGGCGACCACTTTGACTCCTATCCGTCGATTTGGCGCTCGTGCGCTTGAAGATGGCTTATATAGCCTATCTTTGCGGCAAAACTCCTTGCGCATTGGGGGCACGTAAACACGCCGTTCTCATAATTATAGGTTATGGCAGCAGGTGGGCGGGCCTTCAATTGGTCGCGTTTTTAATCAAGGTCAGCTTTACGCTGATCCTCGAACTCGCGTACTTTGCTGTTCACCATCCTGCGCCTTTCTGGCCGCTGTGCTGCCAAGCGCTCCCATTGAGAGGGCTCTATATCACATCTCTTCATGTGTCGTTTTATAGTCTCCTAGAAGTTAGTCCTATACATTAGTCTCCTAGAAGTTAATACATCTTCTAAACCAAATTTGCGTTCATGTGATTACCAATTGTTACATGGAATTTTTATTTCAACATCCAGAATGATATTTGGTTAAAAACGAACTAACGTTTTGTATTTCGAACGAACCACATTCGATGGACTTAATCCTATACAACCCTTGGAGTATAAAATAATAACAAGTACTCGGAACGCCAAACATCACGCAAAAAAACTACAACCTAATACTTCTGCCGCGATCATGTGATTTGAAAAGTGTGACTGACTGTCGTTGTTTCATTAGGTTCTGTAAGCTTAGTTACAAGCGTATAACAAGTGTATACGTTATATTATTGCCTGCGGTGACTCCAATATTTGGCCTAAGTTATTATAATTCTAAGGCCTAATTCAAAATATTAAAAAGCAAAATCAATTTTAATATTACGTCTAAAATTATAAATAACACATCTATTCTTCAAAACGTCTGGTTCGATTTAAATGAAAAATAATATCGAAAATTGGCGCTTAATACCATTGAAATAAATTTACAATTCGTAGACAGGTCATCGAACTGTTCTTGAAATCTAATGCTATCCTATCACGCGTCTATGCGACGATCTCAGCAGGTGACAATTACAATGAATATATATGTATGTATATATCTCAAACCTGTTTACTGTAATATATTTTTAACAAAATACGACTTGTTAATGCTTTTAACGTACCGAAATATATACCGCATATGCAGAAATATTACTGAGTAAAATGAAACCAATTATTTCTAGTTAACCATATTTTATGTTCATTGAAATAATTATAATAACCTTTTATTGTTGTATTATTTTAATTGATCTTACTACGAAGTTTTTTAGTGAATTAAACAATGGAAGAAAAAATTGATTTCGAATGTGTGAAAGAAACTGATCATGTTTGGCTCCAAAATTAAATTGTAAATATTCCATTTTATTCTTTGTTAATGAAAGCCTAATCGAGTTCTTAAATTCGAAATTATAATAAACGATGTTTCTAATTTAATTAGCTAAATATGCTACTTAAATTAAGGACGATAACACTAAATGTATGATGATGTAAGTACCTACTGAACAACAATAATTTTGGATTATTCCTGTGTTAGACTGGCATGAGTTTCCAAAATATAAAATACTAGCCGTACTCGCCCGCTTTACTGGGCATTTAAAATTAACATTATTTATTGTCATTATTATAAGATAGTCCAACACTCATATAAATATTAGCCTATCCATTAAGTACATGTATTTTCTACGTGGATACCAAGTTTCAAGTCAATCGGATGCATGGTTCAGTAGTTATAGCAGAACATCCGTAAAAACCATTAAGTATAGATAAACAAAACAATTGAGTTCGTTCTTACGCCATCTTCTTTACCATATCTGCCAAGAATCGTACCGGGTTGAAGGGTGCGACAACCCTCACAATTTATTTGATATTTCGACTCAAAATATTCAATCATTGCATCTAATTCTCTAAAGATATAGTTAACGACACACTCATTGGAGTTTCAGAAATTAATTACCTACACAATTTGGTTAATTGTCTTCATCGTTGAAAAATTTTGAATTCGAATTCGACTAAAATCAATCTACACTCATCAAAGTAAATAATGTATGCTGCACTATTTATAGTTATAATATAAATTGTTAGTAAATGGAAGAAAACTGTAACACAATGGAAAACTGTATGCAGGATGTTGATACAAAGGGACGCATTACTTACGAATATTGTGAATAGCCCAGCGGGAAACGCACAGGTATGTATTCAGTTCAAAATATGGGGTATATTTATACAAATTCCATTTGAGTAGCAGCAACGATCCAAACCGAAATTCCCTACATATTTAGAGAAAGCTACAATACGTGGATCAAGTCAAATTTGTCAGCGTACTTTTTTAACCGTCTTCATATAAAAAGGGAGTAAGAGGGGTTTGCTTATTATTTTAAATCAATTATTCAAATAAAATTATTTTGATGGTTTTTATATTTTATTATAACAAAATAAAAGTAATGTTACACGCTGGGGTTCGGGATAAATAAAAATTCTACCGACTTACAAATTAAAACTGTATTAGCACTTAGAACACTCACAGAACACTTTAAAATTCTTAATTCACTTCTTTCGCTTCGCTTCAGGCGATCCGTTCGCTGTTTCGCTTCGAGTAGTTCCAATTACTAACTCTCTTCGTGCCATCTCTGTTTATAGTCGATACGACATCCCTAGATTTATCGGAAAATTCTGGGCAAGTCGAGTAGCTTCGATGTGTGTTTCCGCTATCTGATAATAGGTGGTGTTGTACTGCTCGAGCTTTCTCGACGTTTCAAGTTCCCTTGATATTCTTTTCGGCTATTCAGCTATAGATGCCCTTACTCTTACCGGCGTAACAATAGCTTTCAGGTACAGTGAAGTTAAATAAATCTAACTATAATACTTTTGCGTTTTTACTGGTAGTACTACCGCACGGGTAGGTACCACCACCACTCCGCCTATTTCTGGCTCTGAAGCAGTAATGCGTTTCGGCTTGAAGGGTGAGGCAGCCGTTGTAACTAACTATACTGAGTCCTTAGAACTTACATCTCAAGGTGGGTGGCGCATTCACGTCGTAAATATCTATGGACTCCAGTAGCCACTTAACACCAGGTGGGCTGTGAGCTCGTCCACCCATTGAGAAATAAAAAATAAAATAAAAAACTTCGCTTTTTTATTCTCATTATTTTATTTTATACGTTCTGGTTTTCGTGGACACGGATTACTCAAGTGTCGACATATTATTTGTTTACATTTGAATATGAAGCTTACGACAACTTTAAAAAAAAATACTTCTATAATTTTACGTTGCATTTCATTCGTTTGTTATTTAATTAAATATCGAATTTTTATATCGTATTTATTTTAACTGAATACAGCACTAGCCCGAGAACCCCTGAACACAAATCCACTACACCTACACGTATTGTCACTCAAGTTTTGAAAGATAGATTTTCTTTTTGATACTTCAACTGATAGTACCGTGTGTGAAAGAGAATTGGTTCGCTGAAAGAAAAAGGTTAGGCTCACATGTTATGCTAATACAAAAATTTTTCTGTATCATTTTATTTTGTGCGTACAATAAAAAGTAATATTAAGAATTGAATTTCACATTAAATTATACGAAGAATCTGAATCTTTATAACAGTGATCGCAAAGCTTGGAAATTCCAAGCTTGAAAGTATGAAATTCTTCTGAAAAGTAGCTGTTTGGTTGTGTACATTTTATTCGTGTAAAATCTGTACCGCTATTAAAACTGCTACAGCAGTGAACATGTGAATCCTTATACCTTATTACGTTTAAAAATTAAAACTTTAACAGCCACACATTCTGTACTGTTACAAACACATGATTAAAAACTTCCAACTAACTTCGTCCAAATTTTTTTATACCTATTCTAGTGAACTCGAGGGATCATACTAGATTCACCGGCGAGTAATTGAGCTTAAGGGGCTCTATTGTGAGCTCGTCCACACATCTAAGCAATAAAAAAAAAAAAAAATAATAAACCTGGTGAATTTGCTAATACTAGCCCTAGCAACAGCAGTGCTTTGCAGAATCTACCACTGGATCGGAACCGCGACCCACTGAGGCGATCCGGCGAGAAACTCAGCGGTTTGTGCCTGAGTGAAACAATGTCGAAGGCAAGCATTGGCATTTAAGAAAAACAACTAAGTTACTGCCTATTTGTATTAGAAATAATCATTCGTAGCGGTTATGATGGTGGAACTGTCTGTCTATCATAAAATTAAGACATTCAGACTGTGATGTTTTAAGATCCTTATAACAAATTTATACAACGTGGGCGGTAAATTCTTTTAATAAACAAGTGAAAAATGATACAACAATTGCACATTCATAACGTGTCAAATATCTGTAGATTTCTTTAAATATAAAACGGTGCAAATAAATTATTTTTTGCTATAATAATATATTGCCAATAGGTATTTTGAAGAAAACTGTGAAATCTAATTGACTTATTTTTTATTATTAGGTATTCATGAATGAAAGATTACTGGTAGCCCGGTGGCCTTAACAATTTCACTAGGATCCGACTCATAATAATTACAGCAACATTACAACTATAGCATAACGTAGGTATATGTTATATGTTACAGTTTATTGATAGAACAAAAATATTTAAATAGAAATGAAAATTACGTTATATACCGATTTCTGTCATAGACACATAAGAATTAGGTTTATTTCACAAACAAATGACAAGCGTTGTGTGCATTTCATGCATTTAGCTTTAGTTAGAGCGGAGGGTGGTCAAGCTTCACAGAACGAAACAACAAATAAGAATATGTTAAATCAGACCCATAAATCTGTCTGCAAGAAACGTGAAGATATCACTTTTTTTCTAAACATATCCTAAAGGATTCCAGCTCGGCAAATCATAATTGAAAATCTAGGCAGACATGGAATAACAGGGAAAAGTTGAATGAGATGTTGTGATGGCTGAGCTCCTTTCTAATAAATCAATGTCGGTTGGATAACAGATTTGGAGACTCAGAACGTTAAAAAATATAGCTAACTTTATTCAGCCGTTATTTATTAATAAAACTCTTTCTAAATATGCACCAGAAAAAAAGCAAAATAGCATAAGCATATATGAACGTAATAAGCAATAAGAATCTATTAAAAATAGCCAATTTTATACGTCTTAATATAAAATGAAATCTACTCTTTTTTTCTGCAGACAAAATGTTATTGCCTAAACCTCGCTTTTTTTACTAGTTTTTGTTATTATTTGTATTACCATGGTCTTTATAGAGCAGTGAACAAACAACAATTAATATCCAATAATATGGAACATAAATTTGTTTATTCCAAATTCCAATGCCATATTCCAAATCCAAATTCCAAATTGCAATTTATTAAAAGTCAACTATTATGAATGACAGTTTCATTAAAGCTGTTACTACTACTTTCCTATTCCATCAGTAGCATTAGTGTAAGTAATAGTTAAATAGTAAGGGAGTGCTCTGAGGAATTGTTCGAGATGATACCGGCATCTCGTTTTTACCATCGCACCGCCCGCCACCGGAGTAGAGTTGATCCATACTACCTGGAGCCACTGCGGTCATCCACAGTGTGTTTCCAGAGAACTTTTAGAAAAAAAATATATATATATATATATAAGTACTACTGACACTAATGCTAATGCTAATAATGTAGAAGCATTAGCTTTGTCTCCTCCCTTAAAAGAGGAAATTACGATCTTGAAAATCATATTCTCCAAAAGACATGTTGATATATAGAGAACGGAAAAAAGTGTTAATTGGTAAAAACAAACTTTTAGTCTTCAGTAACACAGCAAAGGCACTTTTCCGAAGTTCGGACAAGTCTGACATTGATGAATTTGTAACGCTAGGCTTAGGTTGGCCCTGGTTTTTTATTGTGTAAAACTTTATCCGCAAAAAACTAACGTTTTATTTAAGTTTGTCCGGATCTCGTGGTTTCGTTTTTTTCTTTGATAATACACGCCACGTCAATAAGAATCATTCCTGTAGTACGATATAAAAATAGTAGTTTGTTGAAACAAAAATATATCTTTTTACTGGTGGTAGGACCTCTTGTGAGTCCGCGCGGGTGGGTACCACCGCCCTGCCTATTTCTGCCGTGAAGCAGTAATGCGTTTCGGTTTGAAGGGTGGGGCAGCCGTTGTAACTATATTGAGACTTTAGACGTCACATCTCAAGGTGGGTGGCGGCATTTACGTTGTAGATGTCCATGGGCTCCAGTAAACACTTAGCATCAGGTGGGCTATGAGCTCGTCCAACCATCTAAGCAACAAAAAAAAAAACCCATTAGAAAAATATTTCGTAATTAAGAAAGACATGAATTAAAACCGCTCCCATTAGAGGCAGGACCTTTTCCTTTTAATAAATAAAATCCGACCGGTACCTACCCTTTCCTAATGAACGACTTCTACGATGAATAGAATTGTATATAAAAAAATCTGATCTGCAAAATTCAGGTAGCAAGTTATGCTATTCCGAGTTCCATATAGTTTTGTTGGATCTCAGTGGCTGAAATTCTTCGTCTCCGAAATCCCCAGAAAGTAATAACACGTTTCGCTTTAATTAACCCAACCATTTTATTTATTTATTTATTTATGTACACACAGAAAAGAAGACATAGTACAGAGTAATAGGAAAATTATGTACACAGGCGCTGCTTATATCTTTAAGAAATCTCTTCCAGCAGACCTGCGAGAGGATTATGAGAATAATAATTAAAAGTGATGAGTTTTCTTCTTTCTTTACCAATTAGTCATCGCTACTGAAAATTTTACGCAAAAAGCTATCGATTATTTTTCACGGAAACCAATTAAAAAGTTTGACGAAATATAAGTTTCATTAACATCTTTTTTTTTCCGAAAATACAACCCGGTCAAAAGACCAAACGAAAAACGTTTTCCTTTTTTTTTTTTTACAAACATAATTCCGGGGTACTTTGACGTACGCGCTGTCCTAAAATTACCATTTCAAACGGTTTGTCGTCTAATCACGACTCTGTTTGCTAACTCGTATCGGGGCCAAAGAAATACATGGCTCTCATCAACGCCCACGCTGACAAATCAACCTATCAAGCTATCGACGTCCTGACGAACTAAATAGTTAATGGATATCTGCCCATAGGCAATGTTTAATGAACGTAGACACGTTAGAAGAAAATTGCAAATAATCATTGACTTTATTGAATGAAGGGAGAAACTTAACAAATTGAAATACAATCTAATAAGGATTGCTTCAGTTGTCGTTGTGACCTATAGTATAAGGCGTCCAGGGTCGATATCAAGCGATGAAATATCAGAATTTAAAATCAGAAGGCATATCCCAATTCTCTAAGAAAATACCTAATTTACATATATTCTCGAAAGCAATTGCGCAATTATTGGCGATATAGTACACAACTTTGACCCCGAATAGTCACATGCAGAGGTATAACGATCCTACTTATTTCTGCCGCAAAGCAGTCACGCGTTGAACAGTGGAATAGCACAATTGAGACTTCTACTTTATATCTCAGTGTGCTTAGTGCGAGTTTTTCAACTTCTCGATCGCGTTAAAAGTTAACTCAAATTTGAATGGAGTTAGAACAGCGCCCCTAGTGGCAAACGTAGGTGAGTGAAGGCATTCACGTTCAGGCAATGCGCTTAACAATAGATGCTACACGAACTCGTCCGATCTTCTAGGGCTATAAAATTGTTTGTAATCCTTGAGACTGTAATATGACTATTAAAAAACTTGTGCCACAAAAAAAAGTTTAATAAATATGTAATGTGAATGCAATGAACAAACTATTATTCGTGTTTAAGTATGTGTAATCTAGAATGTAGTAATAACAATAATACTTCTAATGGTAATAATCTACGTAGTTTTTTTAAGGTTGTAACACAGTACTACTAACGTCATGTTTGTCTTTTTCTGAGATATGCTAGTGTCGCTCTTTTTTCGGTTTGATGAAAGAATACTCATAAGTCCGTGTAGAATGAAAAATAATTAGAATGTAAATAATTATGTATGACATTATCAATAACGAATCAATCATGAATGTTACTTAATATAAACATTTAATTCAACAAATTGTCGTATTATTGTAATTACTCAGTTCGCGATCAAATAATGTCCCTATAACTACGAACGGCTTATTATATTATACCGTAATTGATTTTCTAGTGATCTATCAACTTTTATGCAGGTTCGTTTATGACTTTCTACGAATCCAAGTGAAAAGTCCTCCGGTACAACATTATCTGAGTTAACGATCCGATTTCCCGTCAGTAATGGCTCTAAAATCTAAACGGTCAGACGCAACGCATTTTCTGTATCTTAATCACAGTAATCCAATTCGATTTTATTACTGGTGGTAAGACCTCTTGTGAGTCCGCGCGGGTAGGTACCACCACCCTGCCTATGTCTGCCGTGAAGCAGTAATGCGTTTCGGTTTGAAGAGTAGGGCAGCCGTTGTAACTATACTTGAGACCTTAGAACTTTTATCTCAAGGTGGGTGGCGCATTTACGTTGTAGATGTCTATGGGCTCCAGTACCCACTTAACATCAGGTGGGCTGTGAGCTCGTCCACCCAACTAAGCAATAAAAAAAAATAAAAAAATTTAATATGAAACATTTAGTAATGCAAATAAACTTTTCAAGGTTTTCATTCATAGCATTAGAGGTCAATTTTTGAAACGAAGTTCCTTACGGGACGATGCGAGACCCTAACCCTAACCGGGAAAAAGCGTCCGTAACGTAAGATTTTTATTATCTATGTATAGTCTTAGTATGATGGCTATACAGTGTCTAATGTATAATCTACGTGATGACGGTTATTATTATTATTCATATAATTGGCTGTTTCTTTGTATATTATTGTTGTATTTCTTTATATTTTTTATAAATCATTGTGAATAAAATAAAGTTGATAACATTGTAAAGTAGTTTTTATTTTTATTTTTATCAATAAAAAAATCATGATAAAAAATGTATACCCGAATAATTATTTTCTTATTTTATACCTCGAATAGAACATAAAATTAATATCTTTATAATAAGGAACTTCGTTCCTATCCGGTATCCCACGACACCACACTTTTTTTTTCTTTTTCTTAGAAACAATAAAAAGTTCTAGTCCTGACCGAAGTATCTTTGTTTTCTGAAACTAGTTACGAAAGCCTATTCGCCCCATTTATTTAGAGCCATTTCATGAATGACGTTACGTAACCATGACGAGTACCTACCACGTATATTCATAAAAGTCGTGAAATATGACGTACATTATTATAACGAACGACACCAACAAACTCGAGAAACGACCTCATCTTTTACAATCTAATAAAGCAGACATTCGAATAGTAAACAATATTTCATTAACTGTACCGGCTCTCTCGACCCAAAAAGCTGTATATGTGTCGTTGGGCATTCGCGTAAGAGCGGAGCCTTAAATCTGGTGTGTGATTTAGGCCATAAAAATGGAACGAAGGCGAAAATTACGTGTCCATATCGCGAATCGAGTCCTATAAATGTGTCACGTTGATTTTCATGGCTGTGACGCGTCACGTTTCATTTTATTTGTGTCGCTATTCATACGGGTGCAAACTAATCGGCCTCAAAAATACATTTTATAAACTCAGATATAGCTTGAGTAACAATAAGCGAATTTATCTAACAGGCACGCTATGCAAATAAATTAAGCACTGTGACCACTAGTCTGTACAGTACTGTACTGTCTGTACTGTACAGTGACTACTGGTGGTAGGACATCTTGTGAGTCCGCGCGGGTAGGTACCACCACCCTGCCTATTTCTGCCGTGAAGAAGTAAAATTTCGGTTTGAAGGGTGGGGCAGCCGTTTTAACTATACTTCAGAACTTATATCTCAAGGTGGGTTGCGCATTTGCGTTATAGATGTCTATGGGCTCCAGTAACCACTCAACACCAGGTGAGCTGTGAACTCTTTCACCCATCTAAGCAATAAAAAAAAAAACCATTGACATGTAAACTGTAAACTCAGTTTCGTATACAAACGGAGTGCAATTAACAATAAACAGAGCACAGTTTACAACTTGATTCACAAACCTACGTGAATGTAACTGAGAGTCACCTAATTCTTTAGCCATTAAGAAATCACATCACCTCGTTTCGCACCCGTTCCGCCTACATCGAGACAATAAACTTTATAAGGCGATAACGTATAAAACAAAAGAGCGATAATGTTTATTCGCATTCAGGCTCTACTTAGCAGCCGGCGTTGGGAGATTTTTGTTACTCTTAATTGGGACATCAGTCCATCTTCCGATTACCGCGCTCCCCTACTCGATTTACGCCACATTAATTTATTTATAACGGCGCGTATTCTTCGTATTTAGGTTCCGTTTGTTTGTATAGAAATAGCTCGTAGTACATTAAGATATTTGTTTCTCTTCCTTATCTTTTCCGGTAATGTTTGTGTGAAAATAAAACAAAGGAAGCTGTCATTTTATCAACACAATATTGGTAAAGTAAACAGTGCTAGTTTTAGGAGTATCAATGGTTAATTATATAATTATTAGGTTTTAAAATAACATGGAAGTTTTTTAAATTGTATCCTTGGAAACTTTCCAAGGAATTTTAGCAAAAAAAAACTATTTCGCAATAATTTCAGTTCAAATATTTTATTACCAAACGACCTCAAAACTGGAGGCTTTAATAAAGCGGTTTTTGAAATATCGATAAAACTAATTTACGCTATGATACATGTATTTTACACCAAAAAAAATTGGATATTTCTTTATTACCTATTTTAGATACAAATTAATAAAAATGACCAATAACATGAATTTTGTAGAAAGTTTCTAATGTTGCAAAAGCCGCTTCAGACAGCGAAGTTGTTTCTTATTTTCGGCTTTACTTCGCTCTTCTTGAATGACGTATCCTTCTCTATAAGACACGACTGAATAAACCCATTTTATCGTAATAAAAGTAATACAAATATGTATGAAGAAAATTACATTTATTTCTTGGACTCTTCTACTTTATGTTATTTTATTATTATATATGTACTTATACTTTGATCTCGACCGAGTTGTTAATCGTAACATCAGATTTAATGTTCTTGCAGTGATATAAACAATAATAGTGTTTCCAAAATATTCCTTTCGTGAGTGAACATGAGAATGTTTATGACATACGTTATTCTGTTTAACTAAACTATAGAGTTGGAATTTAAGTCTAGTATTGATGTAAGTAGAACTAAAAAATAGCAAAGGATTGCTATGAAGGAATAAATCTTTCGAATAAATTGGTCGGGAAACCGACAATCCGAAATTTGTTAATAACTTTATTTTACAAACTTACCATGAGTATGTCGTTAGTATGATTCAGTTTTTTATAAATTTCTGCTATACTTTAATAGCTAGGGTTGCAACAGAATAAACGATCACTATCAGATGCGTTTGACACATTACTATAAACAATGTTAGACCATGGAAATAAATTAAATATTTCGTTTTTAAAACATGTGTTGGTTGGGTTTAATTTTAATCATAGATTTATATTAAACAAACTTTACCTTTAACTTTAAACTTTACCTTAAGCTTTACTTTAAACTGAACCTACTAAAAAAACCTACTAAGAAGACCTAACATAAATATACTAAAAAAAAAGATATTTGTCAAATACACTTATGCTCAATCTATTTTAATTTTAAAATTAACTGATTAATATTACATCAAAATTATCATCCATATATTTTAAGATGCTATTGTAAGTTTTATTGTAAGCTGACCCGACAGACGTTGTTTTGTTTAATTCCATTCTTTTACTATAATAACCTCATTTGAACTAAATATAACGTACATTATAAGATCTAAAATTAAATTACGCCTAGACTTATTCTGAATGATGAAATGAAATATGAATAAAATGATGATATGAAGAGCATTTCTGTCTATTTACATAAAAATGCCATAATTAAATTGATTCAAATTTATATTTACAATTTTCTTAGTTGCAATATGCAATATATTGCATACAATAACTCAAATATTATTCCCTTCTTAAAAGATTACAAATATTTTTCGACACACCTTAACATTTATAACATTGATTTTGAATTCAAAAATTAGGCAATAGTGAAGTGATAACATTTATCAGTGGGGTGATGTGACCGAGAACATCATCTGACTGATAATTTTATCAGTTTGATTGAATATGATTAGACCTTTTAACCATGTTGAAGAAATATACTAATTAAGGCGTTAAATTTTCGAAAAAGAAAACATACGTAGATTTAAACATTTTTATGTAAATAAATAACAGGGAACAAATCACGCAAGGTCATCGGTTCCCAAATTATGATTCCCTGTGTTATGTGTACCAGAGATTGATATACATACTTATATACGTTTAAATATATATAGATATATACATTTATAGATAATACACGCCCAAACAAAGAGCAAAAAAATCTGTTCATCACAAGAATGTTTGCCCGATGTAGGAATCGAGCTCACGATCCTCGGCGCAATAGTCAGAGGCACTACGTTTTTTTAAATTTTTTTTGCTTAGATGGGTGGACGAGCTCACAGCCCACCTGGTGTTAAGTGGTTACTGGAGCCAATAGACATCTACAACGTAAATACCGCCACCTACCTTGAGATGTGAGTTCTAAGGTCTCAGTATAGTTACAATGGCTGGCCCACCCTTCAAATTGAAACGCATTACTGCTTTACGGCAGAAATAGGCAGGGTGGTAGTATCTACCCGTGCAGACTCACAAGAGGACCTACCACCAGTAAAAACTACAAACTACTGCACTACAGAGTCAGTCATTTTTGTAATTATTGTTCTAAGTAACTTGAAGTATTTCTATTCTATTCTATCAGCCCACAGACGTCCACTGCTGGACATAGACCTCCCCCAAGCTTCGCCACAAAGATCGGAAGTATGGACACAATTTTTTCTTATGTTTTTTTTTCTCTCTGTATATATCCGCCAAGTGCTAAAGAGGCTTTTACTGTCATGTGATAGCTATGAACGTGAAATTTAAGAATAAAATATCGGTTTTTGAAGTAAAAACTTCTTTAGAATCGTTGTGATTTCAAACCGGATGCAACGGAAAAAACGACAGGTAAGAGACACAAATACAAAAATGTGTAGGATGAAGCCAGCAAAGAATGAGACAGAAATATACATACTATTTAATACAGCGCCATCTGTGAGATTAGGATTATACGTGAAATTAAAATATCAATTCACAGAGGGCGCTATCTTACAATTATTTACTAATGACAAAATTTTACATATACTTAAGACGTTTAGGATAATTGTATTTTAATTTTGGAAGGTTTCACTTCTACCACGTGTGAATTGCACACATGTATTTTTTTTTAAAGATATCAATGTTCAGGTTTACACTTAGAATGCTTTTTCGGATCAATTCTCGGACATTTCCTTTGACTTCCAGGAACGAGGGTTGACACAATTCAGGGTTGACGCGGGTGACGATTTGAATAGCCTGCGTGGGCTGGATAACAGGTCAACATGGCCCTTAACCCTGCTTTTTGGGCATAATACTAGTTTCGACGCAAATTTGCGAACTCATTTACCGTATTACGTATGTAACACATCTTCCAGCAATTATCCCATGTGATGAGATTTACGAGAATGCCTCTCTAATTTATTACAATTACCGCGCAGCATAGAATTTCGACTGAACACAATTTAATTGTATATAACGTAATTTGAGGTCGAAATAAACTTGGCAAAATAAATAAACACACAACAATTTTATTATTAGATTTATAGCTTTTTATTTATTTAGCTTAACACGTGTACCTACTTATTCACAGGATAACAGATTATTTTTTCAATATAAAAAAATACTTGTACTTAGATATTTCGATGGTTTGAAATAAAAAATATTATTGTTTACGAAAGACTCAATAATATAAGAAATAATAATCAAATCAAAATTGGCATCGATTCTAAACTCCGATAAATTTCACACCAGTTAATTTCAATTAATCACTTGATGCCGCCGACGCCGAAGTTGTGCTTAGAAATCAAAATTATCCGTTACCACGATCGGAACTGTCGGAAACAAGACAGCCTCCGTGTTCCCGATCGATTACTCAATGTCGGGGATACGGTGCGGGATTCTGGATTACAATCTAATAGCGGTTACATCCGTAAACCAACATTTTCAATTTATCTTCACAAACTTTGAATGCTTCAACTCTAAAACCCATGCAAATTTTAGTTGTTTCGCATTTAAACTATTATACATTACTAGAGGATGACATTACTGCTCGTAGAGGAATTAAGATAAATTGTGTTTTTTAGAAATTATATTTAAATACGATTTACATATTGATATTATATTATATTATTTGTTATTTTCTTTCAATAAAAACAAATAAGTTTATGTTTAAGTTGATTATTGAAAACACAAATAAAACAGCATTTTCTGAAAATAAATCGTAGTTAAATCCCGAAATCTCCTGTATACTAAATTTTATGAAAATCTTCAGAGCCGTTTCCGAGAATCAGATTATGTATATATTTATATAAGATTCAGTTAAGCGTTAAAACAAATTATCTTAATTGTTTAAACAAATGAACAGTCATTACGATCGTCAGTCATATAATTTACGAAACAAATAAATTTATTTACTTTGCATTCGTAATAACGATTCTAATTTATCTCCACAGATACTGGAACAGTGGAACCGACCGCGGCGACGCTCCGATAATGGCCTCACTTCCTGAGCAGCTGTGACCCGATAACCTCACTCATCAAAAATGTCTTATCACTCGACTATTCCCAGTCTCTCACTGACCGAACCGATGCAGCTCTGGGACAGTTATCAGTCGTGGACAAAACCCGCACGCATCCTCACCTAATCGTCTAAGCGTCAAAAATACACTAAAAGTTTCCTGTATGGGATGATGAGTGTTTGTCGCAAGTTACAATGGGCGATCTATTCCCGAGTATACCGAAGAGTACTTTCGCGAGTGTCACAGAGGGGGGGAATTATAGTGGGGGTAGAATTCTGGGACTGGACGAGTACAGATCGGACGCGGAGTTGGCTGACGTGGAACTGTTCAAGGATTACCCGGAGCCTCTGCTGAGATTCGCTTCGGCATGCTGCGTACTTTTTATGCTGGTCGGCATTCCTGGAAA
Organism: Bombyx mori; assembly: GCF_030269925.1. Lineage (NCBI taxonomy): Eukaryota > Metazoa > Arthropoda > Insecta > Lepidoptera > Bombycidae > Bombyx > Bombyx mori. Next base: position 10,557,108 of record NC_085124.1, on the reverse strand, counting down.
CCTGATTACTATCATCGCGCTCGCACGATGTAAAAAGGTGACTAATCTTTATGACTAAATACTGTTTAATATTATAAATGATAAGATATCAAAATTATACTTGATTAAATTTTGGAACTAACCCATCAAAGAATTTTCGCTTTTAAAGTGCAACCTAAATTTGGATTGGGGAGTTCCCGAATGAATTTATGAATGAATTCAAATATCAAGTTTATAAATGAATTGATAATTAGTGATAATTTTGCTAGGGTAGGGAAGTTTCTGATTCTTAGCATTGTCCCGTCAGTACTAGAAGAAACATGAACTGACTTCAAAGGAACGGTATGCCTGGGTCTATAAGTTACTGAATTTGAGAAACTTTTTTTTTTATAACAATCACGCCACGTTAACTGGTCCCGTGATAAGTTCGTAAAGAACTTGTGTTACAGGTACCAGATAACGGAAATAAATGTAAGATTTTTATTATACACATATATATTTATTTATATTTATTTATTTATTTATAACCCTGGAAAAGACATTTTATATTTATCATACAAATATCTTCCCTTGGCGGGATTCGAACCCGCGACCCCCTTGTGTAGTGACCATGTCACTTACCACTACACCAGACGGCCGTTGCTACACATTAGTCGTAATGGTGGCCAGGGTTGCCTACTCGCATTTCCTTTTTATATTTTAATAAGTAAACATAACTGAACAAAATATGAACTCATGACTTGTTAACAATGAACCAGTGTAACAGCAACGTTGTCCAATATGAATCCCTTTACAAATATTATTAAACTTCGCAGACTTTATCTCGAGGGCATCATTCTGTCGGACAGGTAAATAAATGTGATAAGAAAATATTTCAGAGATACATACATAGATAAATATGCGCTATTTAAATATTTAAATAAAGATTACATCGTTACAAAATCTCAAACTGATTTTAATAATATTTATATTTTTTTTGTTTTTATAGACATATATTTTTTTTACTGTTTATGTGGGCGGACGACCTCACGCTCCACTTGGTGTGAGGCGGTTACCGGAGCCCATAGACATCTACAACGTAAAAGCCGCCACCCACCTTGATAAATGAGTTCTAAGGTCCCAGTATAGTTATAACGGCTGTCCCACCCTTCAAGCCGAAAAACATTACTGCTTCACGGCAGAAATAAGCTAGGTAATGGTACCTACCCGTGCGGACTCACAAGAGGTCCTAACACAAGTTAAAATTGCTATTATAATTTGAACTTTAAACCGCAGCTAGTAGTGAACGTCAATTATTACTTTGAATGATGACGTCAGAGGTAACTGAAATCACTCGTCTAAAAAAACATACCGCTCTAGTTTTTAAATGAAGAAGAAAAAGAATAAATATGACTATTGGGGAAAACATTATATCCATTTGAAGACATGAACATGGCTACTACTAAAATTTTTTTTTTTTTTAATTTTTAGTTATTATTATTATATTACATTGTATATTAATTTATATATATTTACGGATATATGTATGTATGTGTATATATGTATATGTATTTCACTATATGTGTGTATATATAGTTATATACATATTTCACTGGATTGGTACACAGCGCGTAATTAGTTTCCAAATGATTCTTGTCCATCTGATGGTTGTCTGGAAGAGATCGCTCTTAGCGATAAGACCGCCAATTGTACTTTTTTTTGTATTTAATGTATCGCACTGTTTATTTCTTTGTTAGTGTACAATAAAGAATACTCTCTCTCTCTCTCTCTCTCTACATGTTTTTCTCAATTTACAGGTGCGAAACGCTACAGCGGTGTTTATTATGAATCTATCGTGCTCTGACCTTCTGTTTTGCTGCTTCAATCTACCACTTGCTGCATCAACCTTCTGGAGGCGATCGTGGGCCCATGGGAAAACTTTATGCAGAATGTTTCCATTGGCGCGATACGCACTGGTGGCCGTATCACTCTTCACCGTTTTAGCTATCACTATCAACAGATACGTAATGATCTCTCATCCAAGGCTATACCCCAAGTACGTATCTTATTTCGATCAAATAATCCACATTTTCAACCTAGTTGTAAATAAATTCACTATCAATACAGAGTTTTTTATTTTTCGGAAATGATGTCATTTTCACTTTTTATTAAATTATTATTAACTAAATTCTGAACAGGTCTAAGCGCCAAAATATCACTCTTTATATAATTGAACTAGCCGTACTCACCCACTTCGCTGGGTATTTAAAATTAACATTATTATTTATTGTCATTATTATTAGAGAGTCCAACACTCATATAAATGTTAGCCTATCCATTAAGTACATGTATTTTGTACATGGATGCCAAGTTTCAAGTCAATCGGACGCATGGTTCAGTAATTATAACGGAACATCCGTAAAAACCACTGTAGATTTATATACTCATATTAGTATAGATTATTAACTAAATTCTAAACAGATCTAAGCGCCAAAATGTCACTATTTATATAATTGAATAAGAATATTGAACTCTAAATTGTCTATGAAAAGACAACTACCGCATTCTGCTTTATACATGACGTCACCGTAATTAAAATTAGCGATTTTTTTTCTTTCCTCAGGTTGTACCGTCGTAAATATTTGGCGATTATGGTGGGAAGCACCTGGGCATTCTCCTTCGGAGCCCTTATAGCGACGTGGTTAGAAAAATGGGGACGTTTCGGCCTTGACCCCTCAATCGGCTCGTGCTCTATACTTCCAGACCGCAATAATCGATCTCCGAAAGAATTCCTGTTTGTCGGCGCTTTCATGCTTCCTTGTCTAGCAATCGTGATTTGCTATGCGAGGATATTTTGTATAGTACGCGACGCAGCGAGAAAGTCCCGGGCACCGGTTCGTCGGACCAGACCTGCTCTAGAAGATTCTGCCGTTGGGTCGGCATCGACAGCCTTAGAGCGATCACCCGGACCGGAAAATGGAGTTACGCACCACAATCATAATTCGGCACCTAAACGAGCGTTACTTGCACCCCCAGCCCTACACTATCCTCCAACACCAGGACCAGAACGGTCTTCCTCCTCGGGTGTAGATACTCTAGATGGACACGACGAAGAATGCGCCCTCGATGCCAAACCCCGAACCCCGAGCGGCAGTGAAACTTCGAAACGGCTCAAACAAGCTGCGACCGCTTTAAAAAAATCGCCAGCCTCAGTGCGACCGCCTCGTCTAACAACCAAAGACAGGAAACTTCTCAAAATGATCATGGCGATTATGTTATCGTTTTGGGTGTGCTACCTACCAATAACATTGACGAAAATATTTCGAGAATTCACATCGCATCCTGCCGCGAACATCGCCGGCTACATCCTAATATACCTAACAACGTGCATCAATCCTATAATATACGTAGTGATGTCCAGTGAGTACCGTCAGGCGTACAAGAACCTGCTTATGTGTCGTCGCTGGGCGTGACGCTCACCCGGCGATGGCGCATCTGAAAAGCGTCCGCCGTGACTAGTCCTCACTCACTGGACTGCTTGAACAGCATCCACGAACAATGAACGCTACCGGCGCAAGTGTGTGTTGAATTAAAAAAAAACTATTTTCTAAATATTAAAGTAATTTATATTATGTGTATGCGCGAACCTCGTTATTATATATGAAATAGATCGATAAGGGACGTTCTGTGTAAATAGAATTGTGCGTAGCTACTTATTATGTGTAATCGTGAACCGTCCGTGATTATCGCAAATGAAAGGGTGAAAGCAAACACGAGAATTCAAATAATATCCTCGGGCTGTGTGACCATTTGATTTTATAAAACATCTATGAGGGATAGACTAATGAACACTATTCATTACAAACTGAAATCTAAGACAAATCATAAGACGTAAAAAAAAAAATATTGTAACAAGTTTGAAGCAAAACTTAACCGCACATTTCATATTTATCTAACTCGAGCGTACGTACCCATGGCGGCGCATTGAATCATCAGGGAAAACGTAACTAAAACAAACAGTAATCCAGTATCCTGACGATTCATATATTCATTTGTAATAGAATACTTGTGAGTTAATGACGTGCGATTGACGTGTTGCAATTTCGTGAAAAATGGTTTTATTAAACAATAACGTTACGAATGGTGGAAATTTGAGTGATCTGGTGATGGGGTTGGAAGATTATGCGTCTGACGAGGAGTTAGCTAACGTGGAACTGTTCAAGAACTATCCCGAAGCGTTACTGTGGTTCGCTTTTGTCAGCTGCGTGCTATTCATGATTCTTGGTATCCCTGGAAACCTTTTAACCATCGTGGCGCTAATGAGGTATAAGAAGGTAAGAATAATTTTTCTTTATATGCAACTAACAAGAATTTTCAATCGTTAACGTAGCATTACAAGTTTCATTCTATTAAAACGCTAGAAATTTATTGATGCGGCGTTTCAAATAATGTACATACGTTGTTGTCCGTAAATAGCTAAGCTTTTGAATCGTGCCGGGCCCGTATGTAAAATTTCCAGAGCGCTTGGTCAATGCTAGGGCAAATACCATCTCATATCATCTCTTATCTACAATTACAGACCGAACATAAGTGTTCAACGTTGACATCAAAATTCTGATTATATCTCATAGTCTACAAGCTAAATACAGCCGCCCACCTTAAAACATAAGGTCTATCACCACCTCCATTGCAGTAATAACGGTTACTAGCATTCATACTACACCATGGTTGAAACAAGGCTGGACTTCATAGTTTTTTTATGACGGTATGATTGATGTTAACCCGAATGCCCTTACAACTTTACAAATAAGATTCAAGGCTCAACCGAGATTAAAACAAAACAGTGGTAGAAACACATAACGAATCACAATGAGCCCCAGTATCACTCGATTTCAAAGTATGTGGAGAGGGTTATAGAGTATTAAGCGGTAGGCAGCGGCCTGGCTCTGTCCCTGGCATTGGTAAAGTCCATGGGCGACGGCAACCACTCACCATTAGGTTGGCCGTATGCTCGTCTGCCTACAAGTGAAACAAAAAATAGTAAAAAAACGTATTTTTGCGTAGTTGTAGACATAATATAAACTGCTTTTACGGCGAATCGCCTCAACCGTTCGTGAATCTAAAAACCGTAAAGTATTTTAAACTTCTGAAATTATGTAATGATCGTAAAAAACGCGAGATTAAACGTAAAAGAACTATTAATTGTGTCAACATTGACGGCTTAAACTGATAAATGAAAGGCGGCCGAATGAGACTAATACTACTATTGCAAACGGATCATCGAAAAGCAGAAATAGTAACTGGAATAGGACAAACAACTGTTATTTCTATTGGTATAAACAATTATGATATAAAATATCTGTCTCAAAGACATTGAACGATTCATAGTCGTTAAATTTCATATCAACGAACGATAAATTCAAATTGAAACATTTTGTCCAATACAGAAATTATCTAAAGGAATACATAAATCTCAAACTGTAATAAAACCTTAATTTAAAACTGATAAAACGAATGATAATAAATGAAATGTGATGCATGCAAACGAATACGTTAGAACTCATATCTCAACGTGTGTGGCGGCATTTACGCTGTAGATGTCTATGGGCTCCGGTAACCATTTAACACTAGGTGGACCGTGAGCTCGTCCACACATCTGAGCAATAAAAAAATTAAAAAAAAAAGCTGAATATTGATTCCGGCAAAGCCGAATATTATAATCATTAGTACAAAGACAAAAAATAATTTATTTTTTATTGTAACTATACTTGAGACCTTAGAACTTGTATCTCAAGGTGGGTGGCGCATTTACGTTGTGGATGTCTATGGGCTCCAGTAACCACTTAACACCAGGTGGGCTGTGAGCTCGTCCACCCACCTAAGCAATAAAAAAAAAAGTAATTTATCGTATTTGTTTTAGAAAAAAAAAAGTAATGTATTCCCAATTTAACATAGAACAATCAATCAATCGGTTCATTCACTTATACCAAGGTGTATTCAATCTTATTACGATTCATGAAATTTAAGTAAAACCATGCATCAACCAATTTCTTCCTTACTTAGGAATTACAAACGCATTGACGTCAACACAGTACTTTGTAATTTACGCGTTTAAACCCAATGATTCACAAATTTAATGACATGTATTGCTTACTCATGCATTGAACGAAATACCTATCTATGTTCATTCTTTTTATTCATATAGAATACAAAAGGAATGATAATAGAAGCATTTCCATGGAAATTAGAACTTGTATCTTAAGGTGGGTGGCGCATTTACGTTGTGGATATCTATGGGCTCCAGTAACCACTTAACACCAGGTGGGCTGTGAGCTCGTCCACCGATCTAATCAATAAAAAAATAAATAAAAAATCTGTCCAAATTATGATTTTCACATTTTGAAACATCTCTTAACATACATATTTGCTCGTCATCCAAATAGTGTAATTGCACTTACAATTAGTGCCTTACCAAAATTTAATAACTTAATAATGAATATTATCATAGTTATTAATCACAAAATAAACATTGTAGGCTTTAAAAAAAAAGAAAATTTTATAGCCACGCTCTAATCATCTCATCCTACCACAATATGTAACTGTTTTACCCATGTTCAGTTAAGGACGCAATAAACGATTTGATAAAGATTATTTATTTATTTTTATTGCTTAGATGGGTGGACGAGCTCACAGCCCACCTGGTGTTAAGTGGTTACTGAAATCCATAGACATCTACCACGTAAATGCACCACCCACCTTGAGATATAAGTTTTAAGGTCTCAGTATAGTTACAACGGCTGCCCCACCCTTCAAACCGAAACGCATTACTGCTTCACGGCAGAAATAGGCAGGGGTGTGGTACCTACCCGCGTGGACTCACGTGGTAGGATCTCTTATCCTACCACCAGTAATTATGCAAATTATAACTTTGCGGGTTTGATTTTCATTACACGATGTTATTCCTTCACCTTGGAAGTCAATCGTGAACATTTGTTAAGTACGTATTTCATTAGAAAAATTGGTACCCACCTCCGATTCGAACACCGATGCATCGCTCAACACGAATGCACCGGACATCTTATCCTTTAGGCCACGACGACTTCAAATTCAACTGTTGGGAAACCAACAGTACAATACCAACATAATATTTAAAAAAAAAAAGTGAGCCGTCACGGGACGCCTGGCAGATGTGAAACATCGACATTATTTTGTAAAAGTAATATGCAGAAAAGAACAGATTGTTATAGGAACTGAATATGTCATAATGATAAAATAAAATATTACGAAAAAATAATTTGTTTTCAAGTAAAACACAGATTATGTGTACTGTAGTAAACAACACTATACACTACGGAGTATACACTATAGGTATCCGAACTCAGTGTAGCGAGAGAGATGGCTTAACGCCAGATCGAGTGGGAGAGAATCGCACAGTCGATTGCGCATGGCGACGCGTCGCCACACCGTACACACTACTGCATATACTGTATATATATACCATCACATAGCGTGGTGACGCGTCGCCACGGCATGCGTCGCCATGCCAGAAATCGGTTTTACGTGCGGCTATAGATGTTTCACGTCAAAATAGCTAAAGCAATAAATAACCAAGCATGTTTCCACCATCAAAAAAATTTTGATACAATTATAATCCTTTAATCCTTTAATTTTAAAATACCTTTATGTTCCTCAGGTTCACAATGCGACTGCAGTTTTCATCATCAACTTGTCACTCTCGGACCTATTGTTCAGCTGCTTTATCCTGCCCTTAGCTACGTCAACGTTCATGTGGAGATCTTGGATCCATGGAAAGACTCTATGTCGGATGGTGCCAATGGCGAAATACACACTAGTGGCTGTTTCCCTGTTTACTGTTCTATCTATCACAATAAATAGGTACATCTTGGTTTCACATCCGAAACTTTATGCAAAGTGAGTTATAGTTGTAAATAAATACGAAAAGATCTAAATAACTAAAAATATTAGTAAGAATAATTCCCGCTTATCAGCCGAGTAACCTAGAGCCGAGAAGCTAGAACATTATGCCTAAGTTGCTCGCTTATCTGCAATAATATCTTGTATATCTCAATTTTTTTTTTATCTTTATCTGCAATAATATCATGCCTATGTTTAATTTTTTTTCGTCTTATAGTAATGAATTGAAATATAATTTTAATAATAACTTCTGTGCACATCACAACTGTATAAAATGTAATCAAAATTTTAAACTTTTTTGTAATATCCAAAATCTTCATCTAAAAACGATTTATTTAAAATGAAATTAAATGTTTGATTAAAAATTTTCTTTGTCAACAGGTTATACAAGAAGACTTACATTTGTCTGATAATAATAGTCATTTGGTTGCTGCCGATACTATTACTAATGCCAACATACTTTGAAGTTTGGGGAAGATTTAGCTTAGACCAAATCACAGGCTCCTGCACAATAGTTTTCGATGATAACTGTAATTCACCGAAAAAGTTTCTATTTGTGACCGCATTTGCACTACCAAGTGTAGCAATCATCGTGTGCTACGCAAGAATATGGTGGATTGTAAGGAAAACTGCCAACAAATCTCGTAATGTAATTTATAGGAGGCCAATTTCTGACGTAGAAATCAGTACGATAAAAACAAATCAAAACACTAAGTCGACCCTTAAACTGAATCGAAGTCTGTCTACTCAGATAACGTCAAGTAACAATCTTCTGCCTTTTAACTGCTTCCTCAACCCTGGCGGCGAGCTATCCTCATCAATGGAAAATTCTTCGCCAGCAGAACTGGAGAACACTCCAAAACCTAAGGTTCGGTCTTTAGGTACTGAGTCTATAAGCAACTTCCGAAAGAGTTTCATGTGCACCTTCCGACGCTCAGCGCCAAAAGTCCACCTGCCCACAAAAAAGGACAAGAAACTTCTCACTATGATTGTAGCCATCATGGTGTCGTTCTTCGTATGTCACCTGCCCATAACGTTGACGAAAACAATCTTTGAAAACTTCACCTCCCACCCAGTACCTAACATTGTTGGTTATGTATTGATTTACATGACTACTTGCGTCAACCCTATTATTTACGTAGTGATGTCCATCGAATATAGACAGGCGTATAGAAACCTGCTGAATTGTAGGTGAATCTTTATAAGAAGTATGTAGAAAATTCCTAAACTTTACTTACGCATTCGTCCAGCTCAACTAAAGCGTTACTTCGCTTGAGCAGAACGATAACAGATTTCTTGAGAATTGGGCGTTGTAAAAATATGGATGTCCCATTATTTGAATATAATATTTTTAATGAATATCCATAGTGGAGAAATTAAAACTACCGATGATTTCTTAACGTACGGGGATGCGTCAAAGCAAATAGACCCATTGTCGTAGAATGCTATCAAGATAAATGACGTAGCTTTTTTATACACAACTAAGTACTGATGGAAATTAATTATTATTATAGTATAGAGTATAGCATGATAAAAAGTATGTGAGTTGCAAACTACCAGTTGGTTCGAACGATGAGGAAAATTTACAAGCATCGTTAATTGCTGTTAAATTATTAATTTACTTACAAATAATGGTTTAAATCACTATGTGAAATGAACGTGCTGATTTAGTTTCTTATTGAAACGTTCATTGGAAAAAGTTTTCAATAAAAAAACCTAGGAACAGGTTCACAATGTTTTCTCTATAGATTTAATTTGAACTAACTGATAAAGCGAAGACAAAAACAATTTAAGCAATTTTTTAATAAACGCTATGCAATAGCTTCTGTGCTCTATATTTCTAAGGACATTTTGAATTATTAAATTGATTATGGAATCAATGTTTTAGAATTGGTAATAATGAAAAACTTAAAGCCTTAATCTAAATTGTATTGTTCACATAATGTAAATAATGAAAACCAACCTAAAGTATAAATTTAATTAGCATAGATTTTCTTGTATTAGTGGACGTCGTTAAAATATTGTACATTGTTTATGTACGATATCAACGTGTGATATTATTGTTTCTGTGGTGTCAAACACATCAGAGTTTTGATTGAACAAAAGTAACGAAACAGAAAAAATAAATAAAGGTGCTGCTATGAAAATTGATTGAAAGGACTAGAAGTATTTCAATAACTCCTGTAATTGTTATAACTTAGTTGTATGTAGTAAATATAATTGGATATCACTTTATTGTTAGCAAGTGTACAACGTGCATTCAAACATTTGCGATTTGTTCAGACAATTTTTTTCTGTAGCGATTGTCACCAAAATGGCTTACATTAAAAAAATCCTTTTCTTTGTTGACATATAAATAGTATTTTATAATCAACATATTTCACTACTTCAATATATGTACATTATCTAACATACTGTAAATGCCAATTTCCCATTAATTTCAATTATTAAAAAATTATGTCGCAAAAAAATTCAAATGACAAACATTGATAACTATTGTAATGAAAATCATTCCAAAATTTTTCATTATTGTGTATCCTTAATACGTGTAATAAATAATATATTTACTATTGTAAATACGTTGGTAACATAGAAATATTAATTGTATAATTTTTCCTTATTAAGATTATATAAGTCAGTGATAGCTTTAAAATCCGACTCAATTGAACTCGAAAATTGTTAAAATGAAATGCAAATCAACCGCATTATACTATCGTAGAACCATAAATAACTTAATAAAACATTCACTAGTATTAGAAAAAGCATTTAAAAATGAAATATCTATTTCCAAAGATTTACGTAGGTAAGTATTTAATCATAACAATTATTTAAATGGTCTCTTATAATATGTAAATCAAATAAATAAGGATTGATACATTTTTTACAAATTTAGACGAAACGACTATTTCCATTTAATCATAGGTTAAAATGTAGGTTTATATGATATTATTCGTGATAAAATAATACTTATGTGAAAGAGAATAATTTCCAAAGAAGTTTAAGTCTAAGAAATTTTAAAGGACTGTGTAATAATAACTAAACCAAATAAAGATTATATGAAACGATACATAAAATTGTAATTTTAGAATAATTTGATCCAAAACTTGGACTCCAAATATATCTGTACAAATTATGTATCATCCTTCATCGTAACTTATTTATAACATATTTATTATACTCATTTTAAAGTATAATGTATTGATGTAATATCATAATATGAGACACGGGTTTCCCTCTTATTAACCCAAATATTCATTATAAATGTCAATCTCCAGGTATTAATAGCAGTTGAATTATTGAAAATTAGACCTAAAAATTTTATTCGTTGTGATTTCGAGTTTATGTCTGAAATTTTAAAGTTCTCTATGTTTCCAATACTTAAAATTTCAGAGACTTCATTTTCATGATTATTATTTTATTTTTTTGTCTGTGTAAACAGACGAGCATACGGCTCAACTGATGATGAGTGGTTACCGTGGCTCATGGACGTCAGCAACGTTAAGATATTATACTGTTATTAAATTATAACCGGAGTGCGTAAACACTAAGTAATTCAAATTCTTATATTTTTGTTTATTTGTTGCGTATAAGTTTGTTTGATTGTTGGGTCCAAAAACACCAAAACTAATGTAGATTTTCATGACACCTATGAATTAGACTTGAAAATTCATTCCAAAATTATCGAATAACTCTTGCACTACCAAAGCAACATTAGGTGACAACATTCGGTAGGCAGCGGCTTGGCTCTGCCCCTGGCATTGCTGAAGTCCATGGGCGACGGTAACCACTCACCATCAGGTGGGCCGTATGCTCGTCTGCCTACAAGGGCAATAAAAAAAAAAAAAAAAAGGTGAGACACACAATATCTAATATAACACCAATAGCTTCATTTAATATTATCGTATCCAAACTCAAAATACTCAGTGAATATAATTGAAACTACATAGTTTTACGGTTTAATCACGCGTTAAATACTTTATTTGGAAAATTGGTAATGATTTGTAATGATAATAATTAACATGATCATCAGGCCCCAGTTTAGGATTCCTTGTGTTATGATACCGGAGACTTACAATACGGACATATACATAATACATATATACATTTAAATATATGCATATACAGATAATGTAAAGGCGAAATTAAACCGTAAAATCAATTTTAATAACGTTCAAGACTGTGAAAACCGTGAAAAACTACTCAATAGATGTTATAATAAACGAAGGAACTAAATTGAAATTTACTAAATTTGGACCAAGTTTTAAGATTTTTAATTATCTGTAACTTGAAAACTGTAAAAACTTTGTTTTATCCTCGGATATTTGTCAAATGCAAGCTTGTGTAAATGTAACAGAATTTCGAAATGCATTTTTTTATGTATGTAAATAGAACAGCTGTAATTCTAAAAGTAGTGAATACGGATTTTTATATTGTTTTTACCGCAGTAGGTACCAAAGAATGAATCAACAGATCAACCTAAACCTGTTTGTATTAACTATTGTACTTACCAAAGATGTAACTGTAAGAAATAAAATAATAAAAAACAACCCTGTCTTTTGTATTTTAATTTCTAAAACAATTTATTTAATGGAATCGCCTCTTTGCACTTCTAATTAATTATCTCGAGCGTCTGTTTAAATGAATATTAATAAAAAATTTATCCCAAAATGGAAAATGAGTGTTTTGTTATAAAGACAATAATTTTAAAAGCTAGGTATTATTGGTCTTAAAAGCTGGATAAGCGTCGTGTAAGTCTGCACGCTGTGGAGTACTGCGTGACCATACAAATGGGTACCACCAACCTGCCTATCTCTGCTGTGAAGTAATCATGAATTCTGGCGCGAGTGTCGGGACAACCCTATTACGTATTAGATACAATAGAAATGAGATTTCAGAATTCAGTTGTGTCGCAAGACAATTGTCCAATTTGCCATGTCTACAAGTTTCGATAGTCACTAACACCAAGTGGCGCACGTGAGCTCAGTGAACGCACGCAATTAAATGAATAATATTTAATCAAAAACAATTTCCACTGAAGTTACTAATTGAAATAATCGTATCACTTGTTCAGTGCGTGGCTGACTGTAACAGTGTCCGCATATAATTTCTGAGACCAAGTTTTCTAATTACCTGTTTTGAAGGTTTTGGATAAATAAAATTAGTTTTATCCAAAGAAAAATTAGATAAGTGGTTACGTAATTTGGCAAATAGTGTTAAGTATCATGCAACAACCCAGCTCTGGTTGAGACCGCCAAGTTTCGTGTCCCTGCTATTTTTGCACTAATAAGACTACGACGTGGTATCAAACCAATACCGGATTGGGCCCCAACTCATGTGATACGGAGCATAAAAAAAATCGGTTGTCTGTAAAGTCGGTTTACTGACGATAGTTGAACGTGACAACTTCATAAGAAAATACTGATGGAATGGTTTCATTTTTCAATTATCGCAATTATCGTTGCTATAAACAATTGACACCACATTCACTTTTCACTGAACTTCATATTTGACGAAAACATGTAAATGTATTATTGTATAGCAGCTGTCCACGCGGATGCATCGCTCACTCAAGTAAGAGAGAGACAGATGTCAAACGCAGCCGAACGCGGAGGCCGATTGTGCCTCTTTATCGCTCGTTGCGCGCTCTCGCTTGCACTTCAATCCTTAAATGGAACGCTTCAATGAGTCATGTTTTTTCGTGCGTGCAGCCGGCTCCATCGAATTATAAGACGTTTTCACGTCAAAAATTAAACAAGCTAACGTTTTTGGTGAATATCTGTTGTCACGAAAATTACTATATACTAGTAAGCTGATGTCATGTTTGGACAGAAACAGGGAAGAATATATTTTATACAAGATGCTTCGAATCGTAATGCGGACTGGTAGTGGCAGTCCTATATGTTTTTTTTAATATTTATTTTTGCGCGTAATATATCTTAATAGAAAATCAACAGACACGTAGAATCCAATGTTTCGAGAAAACGGTTGTTACCAGTTATTTTGCGTTACACTACAGCATCAAATTCGAAAATATCAAAATGAAAATTATTTATAATTTATTCAATACAGAATTACTGCTATAATATTATGTTAGAGTATTAGTTTACTCGCGCTTAGTCATGAGAAACACCTTGAATTTCGTTTCCAATTACAATTTTAGAAAGAGAGAGAGATATAGATAGTTTTTTTCTTTATTGCACATCAAAACATAATTAACATTGAACAGAAGTCCAGAGATAGATCAAATTTATACAATCGTCGTTCTTATGGCTAAAAAAGATATCTTCCAGGCAACCGACGTTATATTCTTAAAGAATGAAGAAAAATAAGTACTGTAGTATACCTTAGATGATAATCTTAAATAACATAATAATAATAAATGCATAACAATATACCATAAAGGTAATATAGGAAATAAATCAACAGTTTGCAAAAAATGAATAATGTACGAAGAAACAGTACTAAACAGATATGTAAGTAATGTTCCCTCATTATTCTTTAAAAGCAGTTTAAAACTTTCTTACTGAAGCTGGTGATGCATTTTACAATCGAATTGCCTGGACGGGTAACAAATGATCAATGAATGCATGATAATCAATGAATGTATCAATGAATAATAATAAATAATAAATAAATAAATATTTATTAACGATCACGCCACGTTAACTGGTCCCGTGATAAGTTCGTAAAGAACTTGTGTTACAGGTACCAGATAACGGAAATAAATGTAAGATTTTTATTATACACATACATATATTTAATATACATCCATAACCCTGGAAAAGACATTTATATTTATCATACAAATATCTTCCCTTGGCGGGATTCGAACCCGCGACCCCCTTATGCAGTGACCATGTCACTTACCACTACACCAGACGGCCGTTGAATGAATGAACAATGAATACATTGTCAGATATTCCGTAAAACGGGGTCAATAGAAATTACGGGGTGAATAGACACAAAACCAGGAAAGTTTTTTATACCATAATATACAATGATTTTCGTCAGTAAATCTACTATTTTTATTTATATTTTTAAGAGACAACATTTTTTTTTACACTGGCAAACTCTGATTCGACGTGAAGTTAGGCAAAGGTAAAATAAAATACGGTTCCTTTTTTTTTTTTTTCAAAAAATTATGCGTATCACAAAGGCATTCAACGTTTTTTTGAGGTAGGGGCGGTGGGAGATAAAATAGGATCCTATAAAATAACGAAAGAATATGAGTATTGCGGCGAAACTAAATTGGCAATCACATGGCATAATTTTTTACATAAACCAAATATGAATCGCGTGATATATTTTTTAAATATGTACATCATATCTTGATCTTATTAATAAATTCCCACAAAAATAAACCCATCTTCAAGTGTGTGTAGCCGTCGGGGAACTAAATTTCATCACTAATGGACCGCCCGAAACGTTCGCAATGTTTTATTCAGCACGTTCTCCGGGCTTAGTACACTCAAATAGAATTATATAAGTCGGATAAAAACCGAAACGAGCCAAACAATGCCCGATATTGTCCGGGAGCATGTTGTGTATCACGTAACAGTGCCGCATATTACACGCGTTGGACTTGTGTAGCGCAAAATCTGTCACGTCTGCCTCGAAATAAATACTATAATCTATACATGTAAATAAAATTGGAGTGTCTGTTTGTAATATTAAAATAACCGCTTTTTACTACATGCATATGAATATATACACGTTACATACACCAAAATAACATTGTTTACAATTTTTTTCTGTCTATTTGTTCCGGCTAATCTCTGGAACGGCTGGATCGATTTTGACGAGACTCACTGATAGGTAGGTGATGATATAAGGAATAACTTAGGCTACTTTTTTAAGACTAGCTTCGCCCCGCGGCGTCACCCGCGGTACGACAATAACCGCAGGTAACATCGCGGGACTCAGCCATCAATAATAAAATTTAATGTTTCCGAAGCGAAGCGAGGGCGGGTCGCTAGTTTGTAAATATATTTAAATGAAGATGTTCGTCCACTATGCGTTTATGAGTCGTTGGTTTAATTGTGATTAAATTTTATTGTGATTGGTGCTTTAAGGAAGGATTCTTCCAATGTGGGAATGATGACGCGCGAATAGTTACAACAAAACCTGAACGGGCTTACTTGTGACAGATATAAATTAATACGTAGAAACGCTTTGTGACCCACCGGTGGGTCTAGAATACTATATATATCACTCGGGCCAAGCCAAAATCAGGGAATAAGTAATTTTTATCAAATTGAGATTTTCATTTAAAAATCCGATAATTTTCACGGAAAATAAGCTTTTACCATCTAGTTTTTAAAATATTTTAAAGTGCTATATATTAATTATATAATGCTATAACCTTGATAAAAACTTCAAGCTTCTAGTGGATTTGAAAGCCATAAGGTTCGGTTTGGCTAAAGGGCCACGCGGTTCACTTTCATACGCATTTTTGTTTGATAGCAGCAATCTGTGGTTTGGAGGAAACGCTTACATTGGAACCCTCACGCACCTCACGGATGAGCCTCATGCCCCGAACGGTTGAGTAACATAAAGCTCACCGGTGAGGACCGTGACCTGAATGAAAATACTCGATTTTTCATACGTTCAACGTGTTATGTATATAGTCAAAGACTTTTTAAAAGATCACTAAATTTAAACTTTCACTTCATGTCTCAACGAGAGCAGCAGTATAATTGTTACGGTGTTTATAGGCTCCGGTAAACATCCAATACCTCACATAGACCCCAATCTACTCGATTCCAGATATAAAATGATTATAAAAAAAGCGATGTTAGCCTAATAGTCGATCGACTCGAGGCGATGACGTAATAAAACTACTTCTTTAGTCAATTACCAACTAGTGGGCGACCTCTCAGGTGACACGCCGAGTAACCCCGACGCAATATTCACGCACGACGCAAAAACAAAACACAAAGTAATATAATTTTGTTTTAAAATATACTAACACATACTAACAATAGGCAGATATAGTATTTTCTTTGATTTTTACGAGTCGTAGCCGCAATGAAAACCACTTTTACGGTTAAGTCTCGCGTTTTTTATTGTCACTAAACTATTTTTTTCGGACATTTTATAGTTTTAACTACAATAGGTAGTTAGGTTAGACGATTTAAAAAAGTGCTTTGAATTGAAAGCGTTTAGCGCTCTCTAGATAACCTGTCTTTTCCTAGTACAATTAGCTAGCTCTTCAAAAAATATTTTATCCCTATTACCACTGGTTCTACTAGTTACTGTCTTTAGTTACTATCACTAGTTACTTGACGCCAGCCTCCGGGGTATTATCCTCAACTATTTTCCAAAAACTTCTTGAAACTTCCTGACTCCTTCATTCCCAGCTCCGGAAATTCTAGCTTAATTATTAGGTGCAAGATTCGAATTTAGGTATCTCAGACCTACTCAGATCAGCAGCGAAGCAGTCATGTGGTGCAGTTTTGAGGGCCAGATAATGGATCAATGCAATTGAAGCTTCATTATAATAAGTCAACTGATAGGAGTCTATCTCTCTATCTAACTCTATCTCTAGGAGGAGATCTCTTCCAGACGATCGTTGTCATCTAGGTAAATTATAAAAAGTTACGGCACATATTATATTGCACTGTACTATTATTGTATTATTATTCATTTTCAGAGATATCTATCAAAATAGACTGAATAATAAAAAAAAACATTCATATTAAATGTATGTACACATATACCTACAATGTACTTGTAACAATATATTTTATACTTAATTGTATGTTAATACAGCTGCCCCATCCTTCAAACCGGAAAGCATTACTGTTTCGCGATAGAAATTAACGGGATGACGATACAATCTGAAAACGTTAATATCAACAAGACAGATCTTAGCATTAAATAATAACAATATTTATCATTTCAATAATAACCCACACCAAAAGGTGAACTATTAACTTGGTTAAAACATAAATGTTTTAAACTACCAACTTTTATTGTCAGTAAGTAGTCGTTTTTTATGACAATTGTATTGAAAGATGATTAATTAAAAACAATAAATTAAAAAAGTGTGAGGTTCTGGGTCGCATGTGGTCTCAACTTTGAAAAACGAAATTGGGTTCTGAGCCTACCATAGTCGATGTCCATGGGCGCTGAAAACCAAGTTCCATCATTTGAGCAGCGTTTTCAATAGACAACATCAGAAACAAGAAAACTTCTACTTATTCTATTGCTCTCGTTATTAACTCTTAGCTGTGTTACTGAAATGATTTTCTTTTTGTTACAACACTCATAAAGCAAGCGTACAGACGCATGAAATTGATAAAATATACGTGTAGACATATAATCGTCTAGAAGATCGTTCATGAATCCAATGCTACTATTATATCTAATACAGTATCTATTTATATTAGTAGTTTTTTCTAACAACTTCTGACAACGTTTTTACTTCCCACAACAATTTTAGACAGCAAAAACATACCGAAACTATACATTTATGTAATCATTTTCAGATTAATTATTCTGTAAAAATATACCACCCACATGTCTATGAACTAACTTTTATTAACGTGGGTGGAGCATAATATTGGATAACAAGACTTTTAACAGGCAAGCGAATAGGTAATGTTTAATTGTTGAAGCCCTGAAAGATAACAACTGTCCCTGCTCACTACAAAACATTAATAAGTGAAAAAAGGTATATCTTAGGAAATTTATTTGAAAAACTCCATATAGACTACAGTCGGCACCGAAATCATAAACACACATTTTATCTCTAGGTCTAAGAAAACCTTGTTACCGTTTCTTTTTTTTTTTCATATTTCATATTTTATCACTGTTCAATTTTAATGACATGTGAACTAAGGTTTGTTCTAACTCCATTCTCCCGGGATAATCTGATTTGATAGCCTGTCAGAGTAATATTTCATTATAATATATATAAAGGTGACTTGATTGCGATATTCATCGTCGCCTTCATAACTAATAAACTCGAATTAATATCTAAATCTTAACGTGCCTCGAACAATATCAAAGTTAATGTAAATTTCGTACCTAGAGAACGTTGACTATAGAACTGCCGACCGCGGGAATCCAAGCAGAATTCATTTTACAATCAATCCCTTAAAAATTAATATAAATCTTTCGCATTAATTCCGTAATTCATATTTTGAAATGTCTCTCCAATTTAAAGTGTCCCCCTTCAATTGAAGAAGATAACGAATTCGTTTCGCTAGGCATAATTAAATTCTGAAAATTATTCATATTGAAAAATTAATCTCAACGTTTTGAACACGATTTCAGATTAAAAGATAGAGTAATCAAAAGTTTGAAGAAATCTACCCAGCTTGTATTACCATTTTGATATTTTCGATTTAATGAAAACCTCTGATAATAAAGGAAAATTGCTTTTAATTTATAAAGGTACAAGCGGCCTAATCCGGCTCCACTCTGGTCTTTAACAAAAAAAATTTTAATTTTATTTTTTAAAATAAAAGAACGCTTATTGCGGCCTCACTATAATAGTTAGACATATGCTGTCGGGACACTTTTTGTAAATAATGTGTTCTACAAAGTCATAGTATATTATTTTATACTACCATCAATAGTTTTCGCAGGGCACGCGGTGTAAAGAATATTAAGTAATTTTTTACACCTTGGGTTACATTATTGGAGTTTTAGTGAGGATCCCTAATTAAAAAAAAAAAGATATAGGCTATGTCACTCGGGAATAGTGTAGCTTCCAAACAGTGAAAGAATTTTTCAAATCGGTTCAGTAGTTTTGGAGCCTATTCAATACAAACAAAAAAACAAATCTTTTCTCTTTATAATATTAGTAGATAATATAAGTGTTATAATTTGGTTTAATCAATATAAAACTTACATTTTATTAACGTAGGCGACTATATTATTTAGTAACAAACATTTTTACGTTTTTACAAACATAGTTCTGTTTTTGGAGGCTGTTTTACTGAAATATTTCAAGAAGTCAACGAAACAAAATAAAAGTGTTAGTTATTAGAAATCATACTACAACGTTCGACAAAAAAATTGTTGCAAGCTTTCTTTTTTCCAAAAACAACTTCTTCTGAACCTTACCTTAAAAAATCGTTCTAATTCTCTACAGTTAACGTAATGTGTAATAATATTTCTATTTAATCTTCAATATCATATTCAGAAACCGTGTTAATTATGGGCCATGCTTATCGCTTAACAACATTCCGGCCGAGAATTAATCCCATCATTTATATACTACGATAAAAAATCAATATAACAAAACGTTCTCACCCCAGACAAATGCCATAATTATTGACTGTATATCCAGTTCTCAATCTTATCAATGCAAGACACCCGTCGTCGGGCGTCGATCATAAAACTATAAGCCAAATCAAATTACAAGACAAATGCATTATGTTGTGCCAATCCCGCTGAGATAAGTATACAATATATTAAGGTCTTTGCCTACGAAATTCCCGCTTAGTATACAGAAATTTAAAGTACTTTTTTTTTATATTTCTATCAATCGAAATATACGGCCATGGTAATGATGCATTTCTGGCAGCGCAGTGGTAATTTTTCAATGCCTTTCTTGAAGAAGTCAGGCGTACGGAAGCCAACATACTCTTCAAAGTCATGTTGTACTGGCTCTTGGGTATTGACTTTTTTCCCTGCCAAGAAGTTCTAAAGCTTTGTTACTGGTGATAGGACATCTTGTGAGTCCGTACGGGTAGGTACCACGACTCCGCCTATTTCTGCCGTGAAGCAGTAATGCGTTTCGGTTTGAAGGGTGGGGCAGCCGTTGTCACTATACTGTGACCTTAGAACTTATATTTCAAGATGGGTGACGCATTTACGTAGTAGATGTTTATGAGCTCCAGTAATCATTTAACACCAGGTGGGCTGTGAGCTCGTCCATCCATCTAAGCAATAATATGGCGGTTAGCCATCATACAACGCATGATGCCTGAATCCCGCTTACGACATTTTCAAGATAAGCTTGCATATATACAAGTTCCGAACAACTACATTCGGACCGTCGGTCTACCGAGCAAATATCATCCGCTCGGTGAAAGATCTTCCTTTCATCGTAAACCCACAATAAAAATACAAAAAACTTGAAAGAGAGAAGTGGTAAAAAGTAGAAGTTTGTCAGCACATGGTCTGGTGAGTATGGTAAATGACGAAATACTTCCAACCCTATCTCTTGTAACTTAGAGGCCCACAGCTGTAACTTATGAGGTCGTGCGTTGTTGAATGCATGTTTTTTTTTTATTACTTAAATGGGTGGACGAGCTCATAGCCCACCTGGTGTTAAGTGGTTACTGGAGCTCATGGACATCTACGACGTAAATGCGCCACCCACCTTGAGATATAAATTCTAAGGTCTCAGTATAGCTACAACGGCTGCCCCGCCCTTCAAACCGAAACGCATTACTGCTTCACGGCAAAAATAGGCAGGGTGGTGGTATCTACCCGCGCGGACTCACAAGAGGTCCTACCACTAGTAATGTAACCAGTAATGCATGCAGAAGCAGCAGTGACGAGCTATTAATCAAGGCTGGCCGGAGATTCGCGAGCTTCTCCATCATGTGTGCTGTGTCCGGTTCCTCATAGTACACATCAATAGTAATGCTCATGCCACTTGATAAGAAGCCGTGATGAATTATACCGACACTAGACCACCGTCACGATCACGTCAGTAATAATGTGACCTATTTGCGGGGCATTGCTACCGCTAGGGAACTTGTAATCCATAATTACTCGTATTTTCATTGTGTCGATATTAAGGAAAATTATATGAATATAGTGAGAACAAAACGGCCGTCTGGTGTAGTGGTAAGTGACATGGTCACTACACAAGGGGGTCGCGGGTTCGAATCCCGCCAAGGGAAGATATTTGTATGATAAATATAAATGTCTTTTCCAGGGTTATGGATGTATATTAAATATATGTATGTGTATAATAAAAATCTTACATTTATATCCGCTATCTGGTACCTGTAACACAAGTTCTTTACGAACTTATCACGGGACCAGTTAACGTGGCGTGATTGTTAGTAAATATTTATTTATTTAAAACAATTTTTAAAATATAATTTATTTAAATGTATATTTATTGCCAGCCACAAACAAATTACGTTTGAAATGACAAGTATTGTATTGAAATGGAACTTCATGGTTAAAAACGTATTATTAAGAATCATCCGGTAGCATCAAATCGTTACCGGCAAACACGCTACGATTATCTAAAGTTTTTTTTAATTTAGATTTAGGTACCTATCCAAACTTTAAAACATCCTTTCGACGCTATTTGAGCCACACATACGATAATATCACAAAATAGATTAGACAACAATCCCGACTGTATAAAAAATACTAGCTTAAAATCGAAAAACAAAATTTTGTTGTTGAATAAAGAGACAATCAAAGAAATAAAACACATTTATGTCTTGCTTATTTCGCCAGCGGCGTAGCCCCCGAAGCATCTTGTACACCAGCGAGCGCTACGGATCGCGATCTTAACATAAATGTAAATTGCGGGAATAATTAAAACTTGTTCAGCTTAGATCCGGTCTTTCAAAAACAGCAATGGCAACCCTGTCATTTAATTCTGAAATTCAAATTAGTAAAATATCTGGAAATAATTTTCCTAATTTGAACAGGGTTATTGAAAAGCGTTACGAGAGATGAGATTCGAGAGATGCACGACAAAAGTTAATCTGTACATATTAATCTGAATAATTAATTTAAATTGAAATGTATAATTTATTTCGAATTCACCCAGCCTGTTACTGTCGTGAAGCATTGTTCTTGAGTATTGAGACCGGTCATGTCTCAATACCTGTAACTACATGCACGTAAACGTAAATTCTACGTAAGCAAGAAAACACCAAAAATTGTTTAACACCAAAAATTAAATTGATAACCTAATTAATTTTTTAAAATTTGTTTGTTTGTTTCAAGTCAAATTTTATGATTTAGGAAGATTCCGACCGACATTTTTGTACAAAATATTTACATTCGAAAGTCTGAATTGGAATACCATCGTCTATGAATAATTTGAAGTTTTGAATAACAAGATGAACTGCGGTCTGTTTTTCTGGAACTTTACCTGGAAATCAGAAACTTATCTTTGAATATGTTAATGCGTTCTTAAATTTTATATAAATATACTCGTAACGTTTTTATTATATACTCCGTTTTTATTTTTTTATAGCATACGTTATTTTCATAGGCATATATTGACGACTGGTAGGGCGTTTTAGATTAATAGACTGGTGGACGAGCTAACGGGTCATCTCCTCGGCCCACCACCATCGCCAGTTCACTGGAGTCCATAGACATCAACAACGTAAATGCCCCCTTCTATTTTGAGACATGAATTAGAAGTCTCAGTCATATAGTATAACGTCTGCCCCGCCCTTCAAATCAAAACGCATCAAATGCCTCACGGCAGAAATAACCAAGGTCGTAGTTCTTTCCCGTGTGGACTCATAAGATGCCCTGCCATCGCAAATTATAATTTCTACGGGTTCGATTTTCATTACACAATGCTATTCCTTCATCATGCAAGTCATTCGTGAACAAGCTCTAAGCACGAATTTCTCCAAATAAAATTTAATGCCTGTCTGCGGACTTAAACATCAGCATAGTCGCATGGCTTGATAAGATACACCACGCATCCTTTAGCCCACGATGAGTTTTGCTTCTATATCGTTCCCTAACTGCTGAAGATCGCGACCACATGTGACGTTCCTCCACTGTGTTCGATCATGGGTAGCATGGGCTGCATAGTATAGACTAGCACCAGGTGCTTTTCTTACTACTTACTTAGCCTTGAGAGGCTATTTCAGCTTCTCTTTGACGTTTAGGTGAGGTGACTCAAACCGGGTGTGTTACTAGCACTGGCCTTAACAAGAGCAGTGCTTCTACCACCGGATCGGAAACGCGACCCACTGAGAAGATTCGGCGAGAAACTCAGTGGGCTGTGTTTATGGGTTAACTTGCACGTCAAGCCCTTCGTCGCCAGCGACGGGTTCGGCGAGGACGGTGACCGGTGCTTGAGGTACCTAAAAGCATCGTTAATGGATCGGGAGGATCTGTAATTACGGGATTTGCTAACAGGCGTGCGAGCTTTTGATGGAGATCTAACAGCACGAGAGTAGCTGCTTGGTGAATGCATCTACTACCGGGTCAGAATCTGGAGCCGCTGAGAAGATCTGATATTTCACTTTGAGCTCTTTGTCGATTCCGACGAATTCGGCTACCAGGGTCCCTATACAAGCTTTTAGTGCTTGGAGCTGCGGACGTGTAATGACAGTGATAGTCGATCGAGTGGATCCGTAAGGACGTGAAGCAAGGCACATAGAAGGCCTCCACATATTAAATTAAGCAGTACGTAACAATGAATGATAAAATGGACTACTCACCGCACTAATGTATCCATCCTCAAAGAGCTCCAAATCAAACAAAACCTTTCGACGATTGTGCAATTGCGAATCCTTAATATGTTTGGACATATCATTCGTAATGAAAGCTCATTGGAACGTTTAGTGGTTCAAGGAAGAGTAGACGGTCAACGTTCTCGCGGACGATCATCCACAAGGTGGACAGACTTGATTAAGTCATCGACGAAGTGTTCCCTTACTGAATGTACACGTACCGCCACAAATAGAGAGAGATGGAGAAGTCTCTCAAAAACCGCAACCCAGCAATAAGACATACGTAACCACGACGAAGAAGAAGAAGAAGAAGAAACAATGAACGTAATACAAACATAGAATTCACTAGATCTTTCCAACCGTAGTAATTGATTAGACGATGATGAAACAACATTCCGGAAAAATGCCTTCTATATTACTTATAAATGGTTACGTATAATTATATACAAAAATCTATAAAGGACAACGTTAATGAATATATCATTCATAGAAATCCGTAAACATGAGATCATTTTTCACAAAAAATAATTACCAAAGATGTAATCTGTGTGGATCACGCGAACTCTGAGTTATCGTTCAACATCGTGGATACCATGTGAATCAATTTTCCGAAACCCATTTTTCATTTAATTTAATTAGGTTATAATCGAATTAATTTTTCGAAGACATAAAATCTCCTGTTTCATTTTCAAATTTCATATTCAAATTTCATATTTCATATTCAAAATTCAAATAAGTGTGCTTGTAATTATTAATTGCATTTTTTTTGTTAAGATTCCTTTGTGTCATTTCGCAGTAAGTTCTGGCTGTAAATACTTTGTACCATTTAACAAATCTTATTCTCGTGTGTCTTAAAAACCCTAGTACACAGTAGAATTGTCTAATGTTATTTATAATGGTACAACTTAGTAAAATTTTAATCAACAAACTATTTCGAAAGGCCCACAACTATAAAGCAGTTCCTAACTCTGGTAGCCCCATACAGGAAAGGATGCCTATCAAAACCCGCACGTCATGTTGGATTCATCGGGTCAGTGGAACTATAATTTATCAACGTCTCATGTACCAGACTTACAGCTTAATTACCCAAATAGCGAGATAGATATAAATGGGCAATCGGGATGCTGTACGCGAGATGAATTTCGACGTGTTAAACATTAATATTAAGTGGCGTAGCTCAATTTCACTCTGGCTAAAACTAATTAGAGGAGGTCTGGTTTCGACATTTTGTGGGTGAGCTTTTAACATCGACCTTGTAATGCGCGTATAAATTTGACATCGTCTTCTTCATGGAAATATATACGTAAAACTGTGGTAATTAGATAAACAGCCTTCATTAATGTTAGCGCTACGCAAAATAAAATAAAAATATTTGTATTCAGCGGAAAATCGGATATTCGAGTACATATTTGTCTATAGTGTAGTCTTGGCGAAATCTGTAACAATAGGACCATAATAATGATGAAACTTATAATTTCAATTAATTATAGTCGAATTTCGACTACTGCGGGACCACTACTATATTATTAATACGTGAGGCAAAAACTTCGTACCCCTTTTTAGGAAAATTGCGCGGACGGAGGAGTACGAAATTTCCCACACTTAAAAAGAATATAGAGAAGGAGTGCAGAATGACAATATTTTTTTAAATTATGCTTATAAAATACATTAAATCAACAAAAAACAATTACACACACTTAATGTATTTGACACACACACACGCATGCATACTGTTTGTATACTACTTTTTGTATAATACTTTTCTTATTGCTTATAGTCTGTGGGCAAATTGAGAATAGATTAAATGTTGTTTGTCTTTATTCATATTTGTCTAAAGTGTAGTCTTGGCGAAATCTGTGATTATAATAGAATAGCGTGCAAAGTTATAACATTATTTAATTATAATCGAATTTCGACTACCGGGGGACCACTAGTTTAAATAAAATGTCATCCATCTCTCTTTTGCTCCATTTGTCTCTCACTCTTTCTCTCTTGCTTTCTTCGTTTCTGAAGCTTCAGCTTCAAGTGAATAATTTACTATTCCAATAAGAGAAAAATCTTAACAAACCATTCTTAAAATTACCAAAATTTCATTATCCCTTCATATTTTATACGTTTTTTCATGCAATAACTTTTTGCAACATATTTATTTATATATGAGTATCATTATTCAAATGAAAATATTAAAAATTCCAGACAAGTAAAACATTGGATTTTTCAAAAAAATCCCTCTATTTTTTTAAATATCTCATTACTGACTATTAAATTACCCACCCTCATTTCGCTTTTATTAGATATTTCATTTTGTATGTATGAAAAGTAATCCTTCGAATGCCTTGAGAATAGAAACTGTAATACAATTTTTAGATGGAAAGTAAAGTACCTATAATTAGAACGTAATTATTTATTTCACATGATTTTTTTCTTCACCTTCATAAAATATGGCCCCTGAATTTCTTGTCAGGGTAATATTTTTTTTAATTAAAATACCTGTAATGTCACATACCTATTACGACATGCGTTATAGAACCTGTTACCCAGAAAGAATGAAGCCTGCTCCCATTTCAAGGAGGTTGGCGGCATTTATGTTGTACACGTCTATGGGCTCCGGTAACCACTGAACAAAGGATGGGCCAGGCCGTAAAGGCACATATCTAACCAAGATAAAAAAAAATAAACAATAACCGTAGCGGATAGTACAATTATAATACGATATAACAAATAAAACTTTGAGTGCAACTGACATTTTTTTTGTGAAAAATGTATAATAATACATTTATAATGTATTATTTTATGGACGACAAAAGAAATATTATTAAATAGTAACATGATAATTGCGAACATAGTTTATCCTTTTTCAGTGAGCAACGAATCGTTTGATAGTTCAGTTATTCAGAGAGTTATTTTTTAAATTTATTTTTCAAAGTGCAAAATTTGTATTTGCTTTTGTAGCAAAGTCGTATTTTTTTTTTAGGTATGTGAATGAGCTCGTGGCGTTCAGTGGCTAGCCAAACCCACAGACATCACAACATGAATTCTATTACCCATCTCGAGACAAGAAATCAAAACTCAATAGGATAATAACTCTTCAGAGACTCTCACTTTCTTATAAATTATTCAGATGTTCTTGTAATTAATCTAGGATAGACGAATAGATCATCGAATCCCTAAATTATAATCGGATTCCTAAGCATGACGGGCTCCTTTCGTAATAAAAACAAGATTAATTTCAGTGCTTCCAAGAATTCAGCCAGATTTGATTCGTTTTGTTTTGGCTTGATCTAATTTGTATCTTAATTAGGTCCTGATTATCATACAGACTATGTAGACATTATCAATTTCAGAATCAAGTAATTGCTGCTACAAAAATAACGCGAAGTACTTTGTTTAGGATAGGCACCACCGCCCTTCTTGTTTCTGCGGCGGTGCAGTAATGCGTTTCAGTTTGAAGGGAATAGCCGAATACTAACCAATTGAGATTTAGGTCTCACTATATATTCTCACTATACTTGAGACCTTAGAACCTATATCTCAAGGTGGGTGGCGCATTTACGTTGTGGATGTCTATGGGCTCGAGTAACTTAACACCGGGCGGGCTGTGAGCTCGTCCACCTAAGCAATAAAAAAAAAAACATGGCTCGGACGGGCGACGTTCACGTAGTGATCCGATAACCGCTTAATACCAGGCGGGACGTAAACTCATTCACCCATTTAAGTAATCAAAATTTTACATTTAATTATTATTTTCTAATTTTTACGCTGGTTTTAACACCTTTCGAATGTCAATTAGAGTGAAGGCTAAACTTAAGTTTCAGGTTAAATCTTCAAACCGTTTCCCGTGACATGTACTTTAGCTCTCTTTTGTGATATAAAACGGAATTATTTCTACTACATGATTACTGTATTAAGTGGTAATTAAATAAAAATAAAGAGTCAGAATAAAATAATGAAGCGAAATATAACATGTTAATAAATGCGCGTAAAGTTAGTAAGCAGATAAATTTCTAAAAATTTATAAAAAAAATAATTACTATATTAACATCATATTCTTATAATTAACGACAAGAATAGATAGAAAAAGGTTTCATTCAGGTTCCTAGGTGATTGCGAAGTGCCTCAAAAATCACTACAAAAAAGGTCTTACACTTTTAGGGAAAGGTTACACTTTTTTTCGATGTAGTTTCTCAACCAACCAAAACGTGTGATAAGTTTCGAAAATCGAAGCGTAGGCAGTGGCTCAGCTGCACTGATTGATCTCCATAAGAATCGACCACCACTCATCATTAGGTGGATCGTTTACTCGGTTTCCTTCAAAGGCAATTAAAACAGAACCCGCCGTCTTTTCGACGTCGCAATAACAGTACATAAATCTGCCCTGTCATCCTGGAAGCCTTAATAATTCTGGGAATACACAAATGAGTAATGACTATCATCTACGTTTGCACCACACAAAGAGGACACAAGACGACCATTAGTGAAAATGATTGTATCACTTACTCTAAGAATTTCAAAGCCAGTAAAGTCTACTTTTAATTTTAAATCGTCTACTAAATAAAAGTTTACTTTTACTGGTGGTAGGACTTTTTGTAAGTCCGCACAGATAGGTACCACCACCCTGCCTATTTCTCCTGTGAAGCAGTAATGCGTTTCGGTTTGAAGGGTGGGGCAGCCGTTGTAACTATACTGAGACCTTAGGTCTTATATCTCAAGGTGGGTGGTGCATTTACATCGTAGAGGTCTATGGGCTCCAGTAACCACTTAACACCAGGTGGGCTGTGAGCTCGTCCACATCGATCAGCATTAGTTGGTTTTTAAGTAAATTGAACAACTTTATTATTGGTACGGATAAGTAGATGAGCTTACGACACAGCGAAACAGTAGCAGAAACAATGGATACCTCAAAGTCAATGCCTTCTTCTTCGGTTTCCTTTCAACTAGTGTAAATTAGCCGTCAACAACACAAACTGGTCTTGCCCTCGTCCCGTGGGTACACAAGGAACGTCTGGTCACGTTCGCGAACCCCATCCACTCTCTTCTATTTCTCGGATAATTTATGTGTATCATGGTGCGGCTACTATCTTCAACATCCATGATGATCGCTCGTCATTATTAGGAGAAGTAGTGAGAGCTTGTTGTTTGGAAGCAAGTGCCCGAGATATTCAACTTTTCGCTTTTTGGGTGATCTTCGTCAGTTCTCAAGACATATTGACTCGATGTTGATTGAATGCTCCCATTAGAATCCAATACATCCAGGCAATATCGCGATATATTTGAAAACTTGTTGTGTTTGGAAAAAGTATAACCATGTAGCATGTATATAAAATGAGTGTAACGAACACATCGCTTATTTTCATAATAAAAATGCTCTAAAATATTGTTACATTAAGTTACGTAACTCGTTTTTCACTTCCGTAATACTTTTCATTAAATTGTCCCCCAACATTTCCGGCAGCAATTTGAGGAGAAAGTCGGTCAGTGAGGGCTTTCATGGCTATAATAACTGATGAAATTAAATACGCGAACCATTACAAAGGGAGTGCGACCTTTCACAGTCACTTCGTGCATTTTATAACACGTTTTTACTGGTTATCAACGCGCGTTCTTAACGCACACGGGTGGGTATCATTTACACGTATCACCTACAAGTTTGAAGAGTAGGAAAATTATCTATACTAATATTATAAAGAGTTTGTTTGTTTGAACGCGCTAATCTCAGAAAGTACTGGTCCGATTTTTAAAATTATTTCAGTGTTAGATAGCCCATTTATTGAAGAAGGCTATAGACTATATAACAATCACGGTAAGACCAATACAAACGGAGCACCAATAAAGAATGTTTCAAAATAAGGGTTTAAATAGCTCCTTAACATTCTATAATTCAAAAATATTTTCACTTTCTACGTAAATGAAGTGGGGAGTAATATTTAGCGTTATGCCAAAGTAACTATTCCACGTGGACGGAGTCGCGGGCAAAAGCTAGTTGTACAATATAATTTAGATTTCGACCTCATGTCTCCGGTTGGATGACGGTAATCATGTCTATAGACTCCAGTAACCACTTAACACCAGGAGCCGTGAGCTTTTCCGCTTAGCTACGCTATTTAAAAGGGATTTATAATCCATCTGAAAGACCTAATCTGAAACTCTACTCTGAACAACTATGACCAAAATTCCTATGTACCGCTTTACTAATATGCATTTACCAGACTTTACAAGTAATGAAAATATCTTCGTCGCGATCGTCAAGTACGTAAGGTCAGCTCCGTAAATAGCAATTATTGATTATTTACGAACGGCCCGTAATACCAATAATGGTCCACCAGTGCTAATTAAACTTCTGAAACGTAGCAAAATTATTCAGCCATTTTAGATCGAATAAATTTTCGGTAAAAACAGTTCGGTTCATTAGTCACACCAACGCCTGGGGCCTTTAAGTTTAGCGATTATACGGCTTGAGAAATTGCTCATTTTTTTTAGTCCCTTGACAAGATAGCATTATTTATAGGTACTTTAAGATCGTTCGAGAGCACATTATGGATGCAGCTCATCTCCTGAAGAATTTTTAAAGTCGTTTTTATAATAAACAACCTCTTCGTGTTGATTAAAAAACAACTATGATTTAGGATTATAACTCTAGTAGTAAAGAAAACTAAATCCACAAAGTATGCATCATAAATTTATATCATTTTCAATAATATATTTAAACCAGGGACTACGAAGTCGTAACAAACAGTTTAGATTTACCAGGAACCATATAAATTGAAATGCTAAGTGAATCAAATGGAAATTTCGCTCAAAAGTAAGTCCCTCTTTGTGTCGCTTGTTTGAATTCCTTTGTTGGCGCGATTTCGTTCGCCAAATTTTTTTTTTTGCTCAAATTAGGCGCGAAAACGCTTACAATTTTTAGGTTAGATTAAAAAATTTTATACAAATTAAATATCAAAAACTTTGAAGGATTGACACCTGAATAATTTATAATATTAGAGGTTAAAGTTAGGTATTAGTATAAAATGGTCGATTTGTACTAAAAAATTGAAATTGTTTTTTTTTTCTCATTTAACATATTTATTTATCAAAATATCTACCATTATTATCTGTACATTGCTGCCATCTAATAGGAAGGTCATTTATGCATTTGCGATAGAACTCTGGTGATCTAGATTCTACAAACTGTGTGAAAGCATTTTGTACTGCCTCTTGGGAAGAAAACTTTTTATCACGTAGAAAATTGTCCAATTCACGAAAAAATGGTAGTCCGTTGGAGCAAGGTCTGGCGAATACGGAGGGTGACGAATGGTTTCTGATTGCAGTTCCTGTAGAGTTTAAACGGTTTCTCGTATGAGGTCTCGGGTTATCATGGACCAATACTCGTAATGGCTAAGATCGATTCATGAGTCGAGGCTGTTTCACTGCAAGTTTTGCTATCATTGTTCGGTATTTCGCACAGTAGATGTCTGCCGTTATTGCTTGACCAGATTGGATAAAGCTATAGTAAATAACACCATGCTGAGACCACCAAACAGTTACCATTACCTATTTATTGGTAATTAATTGCTTTAAGACACGGTTGCGGCGTTTGACCTGGTGTGAGCCATTGCATTTTTCGCTTACAGCTATCATAAAGAATCCATTTTTGATCACGTCACAATTCGATCCAATATTCCTTAATTTCTGTATCGATTCAACAAGGCAACACAAGTTTCAACACGCGTTTCTTTCTGCAGATCAATCAAATCATGAGGCACCCATTTTCATGTTTTTTTTATTTTACTGATCTGACGCAAATGAGTCCAATATTGTTGGTAAGGTAACGTTAAACCTTGCCCCTAATTCCTTTGAAATCCGGTAGTTTGACACGGATCGGCTTCCACCATCTCTTTCAATTCATTGTTATTCACATGTGTGGCGGCGGTCTTCCACGTGGTTCGTTCTTCAAATCAAAATTTCCGTCACGAAAGCGTTTAAACCAATATCGCCCGGTGCGTTCATTAGTAGTCCCCACTCCAAACGCAACACTGATATTGCGAGCTGTTTCTGCAGCGTTAGTTCCGCGTCGGAACTCGTATTGAACAATCACGAGATTTTTCGAAGTATCCATCTTTCTTGTCTAAGCTGAACAAAAAAACAACTGAAAGTCATGAATCAAATGTTGGGCATTTTTTAAAAGAAGAACCTCATAGGTACCATTAGAAAAAAAAATCACGCTAAAATCTCAAACCATGAAGTTTAATAGTACTTATTACAATAGAACAGCAATTTCATACTTTAACCCCGAATAATTTAATAGGTTCTCTTCTTTTTCAGTAGTACAACCGTCCGCTCATAAGGTTACAAATAATATTCGATACTTTTATAAACAATTAGCTCTCCGGTATCCGAAAACGTAACTACAATAAATGTTTAAGACTAACAACAAATAAAAAACGTGAAAGCGGTTTTAATAATAACATAATTTCCAAACAATCGTGTTTCAACAAAACGATATTCTATTTATTACTATATCAGGCATGTCACAAGCCAGTGGTCAGCAACCTTGTCAACCAAAAGAGCCAAATATAGATAACAACTGAAATTGGTTCAAAGATTTATCTTTATAGCCTTTTTTCAAAAATATTTACTCTTAGAAAACACTGGAATAAGCTATTAAAAAAAAACTACAAATTTACAATGCGGTTAAAGCTATTTAATTATATAAAAGATCGCTGTCATCCGCAACAAATCAACAGAGCTTTGAAATGAAACAACGCTACCTTCATTTTGAACACACAAAACATTTGAAAAAACATCAAAGTTTTCATGTTTGTTCTTTTTTATCGACCCAACACTCCCTTGTTAAACTCAAATCTAATTCAACTAACTTGAAGCCAGATACAAAACAAATTTCTCCTCATTATAAAAAAGTATTAAGTGTGATTATGAACGGCCCTCGAAAATATTCACGTTCAAATTAAATTATTGTCACGTCCGCAATGGAAATTACATTTTGAGATTTAATTTATTCAGTTTGATACGAAAATTCGATTCGTTCCGAGAAATAAAAATACGACAATATAAAAATTACGATTTCATAAAAAAAAAAACTAATTCGTGTCTGATTTTGAAAGTAAATTTAATATAAGAACTCCTTGAAAGAGAACCTTGGTGATATTGATAACTAAACTGCTATATTATATTTTAAACTAGCTGACCCGGCAGACTTCGTAGTGCCTCAATCGATCATTAAAAGACACATCAAGGGGACACATCAAAGGAAAAACAAAATTGTTTGTTTTTATATAATTCCGAGCTTTTTTATATTTTCTCACTTTTTAAACCTTCCCTGGACTTCCACAAATAATTCAAGACCAAAATTAGCCAAATCGGTCCAGCCGTTCTCGCGTTTTTGCGAAACTAACGAACAGCAATTCATTTTTATATATAGGGATTTATGATTCGATAAGGAACGAATTTAACATAGGTTTAATTAGAACTAATATTACGATTTAATCTTACTTTTACTATTATCACATTGTTTCCGACGTTTTGAAAGCTTTATAAATTTTGTGGTCGCGTATGACTAAAGTGTTGTTCATCGATATTTGAATATTGTGTTAACTGGTGCGAGATTAAGTCGTAGAAGTAGTTTCAGTTATGTCTACGAGTTCCGAAAACTGAAAAATATAGAAAAAAAATCGGTTGTCTGTAAAGTCGGTTTACTGACGATAGTTGAACGTGACAACGTCATAAGAAAATACTGATGGAATGGTTTCATTTTTCAAAAGAAAATTTTAATTTTATTTGTTTGATAGATATTTTGTATGGACAATTGACACCACATTCACTTTTCACTGAATTTCACTTCATACTTGACGAAAACATGTAAATGTATTATTGTATAGCAGCTGTCCACGCGGATGCATCGCTCACTCAAGTAGAGTCGAACGCTTCCGAACGCGGAGCCCGATTGTGCCTCTTTGTCGCTCGTTGCGCGCTCTCGCTTGCACTTCAAGCCTTAAATGGAACGCCTCAATGAGTCATGTTTTTTCGTGCGTGCAGCCGGTTCCATCGAAATATAAGACGTTGTCACGTCAAAAAATAAATTGTTATTTTTATGTATGACTAATGCAACACCACCACACTACTGTCGTAAAAGTATGAGAAAAACTCATTTGCAGCGACTGTATTTATGGTACTTTGACAAAAAACCTCCCCTGAAATGCCCATAATAACCACAATGTATCAACGTAATCGCTTTAATGACCCGAACAAAACATTAAAAAACAGAGCCACGAATGCTCATTTTATACTTTACATAAACGAATTGTGTTTACAAATATCTGCGACTTGACAAAGGAAGCGACACAAACAATCTCATCAATTTTACCTTTGTTACTAAAGAAACCCTTTGAATAAATAAATTAGTTGCCGCTCCTAGTGTTAGAGCTGAAGGCGTCTAATGCAAAGGTTATTTATTGGATCTGATGGATCCGTAAGGACGTGTTTAGGGCGTCGAAGGCGACTGCCTCCTGCGTGATCAGGATTCGGGGAGTAGTCAGCGGCGGCAACGATAAGGTGATTGTCGTGACGCATTGTACACACTTGTCCGGCGTTATCATCGGCCCTTATTTCTTCGAAGATGCGCCAATGGCGACCGATATCGGACGATGATAACAAACTTTTTGCGGCCTAGGATTCTCTAGTCTATGGAGACAAACCAGTCTATTGCCGCCCTGAAAACCAACATAACTCACGCTCTTCGTGAAATTAAGCCCCTTTTTTTAATGCATAGATGGGTGGACGAACTCACAGCCCACCTGGTGTTAAGTGGTTACTGGAGCCCATAGACAGATAGAGCCTATAGATAAATAAAAATTCTGGCAATATCACTTAAACGGGTTTTTTATTTTTAAGTTCGAGTGCTCTTAATGAAAAACCGTTTAGTAATTAATCGATACAGCATTTACCTTAGAAAATTACCTTTTAAATATATTGGAGTACCAACGCGCGTACTTATAAGAGATTTTAGCCATATATAATGCCGACATGAAAATATTTTACGAATGCCCGAAGTCTCAAGAACTGGGCTAAAAATAAAATATACTTCTTTCGAAACGAAATCTGAGTTGATGTTCATGATGAAAAATTCTTCTCACTAAGGTGGTATGGCGCCCGATAAAATCGTATTCAAATATTACCGACGTATGAAACCACATCAATTTCACATTGAGAACGATAGCGAAATGGTTCGACAGCTTTTTAGAAAACGAGACTTGTGGAGTTCGTCAAATAAATCGGAAGTGCTTTTGATGTAAACTTAAACTTTGGTTTCAGGTTTGAATTTTCGCTGCCAAGGTTTATTTCTATGTAGTCTTTAATTTGGAATTAAAATACTTAAACTTCTTTCTTTGGCAAAAAATAAATCGTAAACTTTCCGAAAATCTAAGGGAAAACAAGTCCTAATGTGTTTACATTAAAACTAATCTATACAAAAGAACTGCTCAGTTGCGTTTAATAAAGTTGTAACATTTGCTTTACAACAGAACCAATACGATTATCTGTGCAGATCAAACTTTTCGGATTCTATTCGTTTTCACGTCACGTAAAGGTCGCAGGATCAAATTTCCCGGTAATAAATGCGGGTATTCATTCATACTAAATACGAGGGTGGACCAATTGCGGCCAAAGGACTATTTGTTTTTCTTACACGCAGTAAACCGAAAGAAAAAAATGAAAATGTCTTGTGAAGACGAAGGCTTAAGTTATTTAGACATAAATTCAAAAGTCGTTTTTTTGGAACCCTAACGTCCGGTAAAAAATTTCTCTCAACGGTCCCCAAAATTATTACTTCTATAAGAAACAGTCACAATACTAATGAAATTCTAGTCGTATACGTTTGGCCCCTTTTGGATTTTCCCCTGCTAGAGCATGCTATAGATATATCACAATGTGAATTCAGCTTTAAACTAATCTCCGAAAACCCTCCCGTGACCGCTTATCAACAGCTTGTTAGTCCACCTGCCCGTTAATCCTTATGAAAAACACATTTATAATTAATTACCTAAGATTAGTGCAGAAATTTTAGAGAACAGAACTCGACTATTTTTTTCTTTTTATCGCTTGGTTTTTGTAGTCGCCGATTTCGTTTTAGTTTATAATACACAATAAAAAATAACGACAATCCCTAAAACGTTCGAAATGTTTCTACTTAAAGCTATAAAAATAATCATTAAGTTTATCTACAATCTCTTTGTTATTATGACATAAATTGAATGAATTATCAAGACACACAACTCTTGCTAAAGTCCTCCTATTCATTCTTTTTAAATTCCAGCATTTAAATTCTTATCTTTCTGTGCATTATACCAAACGAATGGTTTAATGTTTTCTATTTAAATAGAGCACTTTATTTCGAAATAACAGTACCTACTAAATGCACATGGGATTCCAAAATGACTAATTTATATACCTTTATTCTTTTCAATTCGTTTTAAGTTCATTTGGGAATCGAAATAAATCGTTGTATTCGTTTTTTTTTTTGTTGATCTTCTGTCTGTAAGCGAATCGCTTATACGATTAATGGTCTAAGTTTGAGATTAATATTGCAATTGTCTATTGGAATATTAATTAAAATACATTAACGGTTTCCAAGAGCCGTTCTTGCTCTTGTAGCAACGGTAAGGGATAATGATACGAATACTCCATTTTTTCGTGCAGCATTACATGGACTCACATTCCCATGGCTGGTAAGCAGTTGCCGAAGCCACAAGCGAGAAATCATAAAGTATTGTCTTCTAGTAGGCTTTCATAGGTTTTTATAAATCGTAATTAATTACCACAGATTTGGAATCATCAGTTACACTACTGAAAAGAATCAGCAAGAAGATCGAGGCTTTTTCTCCTATAAATGTATGTATATCATAACATCATACACAAATTGATTCAGGTCATATAATGAGAATGACTTGAACTAGAAGAAACAGGTGTACGTTATCGAGAACCGATTAAAGATGCGTCCGTATTGCAGTGAGAAGCACAAATTCAAACACACGCACCTTTGTCAAACGCATCACCGCAGATTGTATGACGTAATATTACTCCCACAAACCTTGAGAAATAAAGTCATAGTTGCAACAAAAGAATCCCACCCTAAAACCGGAACGTTTGTGAAATTATGAGTAGCAGAACCAATCAATTAATATGTAGATAATTCAAACTATTTCCTGTACAATCGTTGAACTGTTTCCAAATAGAATAGAATGAATAACTTTAGTTGTATTCAATGACTATTTGTAGGGTTGGCAGTGGCGAGTTAACTGTATAGAAGAAGAGCATTAAATCAGTTCAAGTTGGCGGAATAATCCCCGGGAGGCCGTTTAGTGGGTTACTCGTTGATTTAGCTCGGGCAACTGCCCAAATAAGTTGCCATTGGCGTTTATGGCCCTCGATGTAAGTTTTAACGTCGTTTAGTCTGACCGAAGCAGTTCCGATCTCATTTAGGACCTTTGTATTTTGAAAAATCATTTTTATATTTACTTTTGTTTGATTTTATTGAACAATGTTCACCGAAACAAGTTTTGATCGCTATGCGTTATGATAATCGCCTTATCGTTGCCACCGCTGACTACTCTCCGAATCCTGAGCATGCAGGAGCCAGTCACCGTCGAGCCCTAGACACGTCCTTACGGATCCCTCAGATCCAATATACCTTTGCATTAGACGCCTTCAGCTCTAACACTAGGAGCAGGCTTAGGGACCCCGGTAGCCGTACTCGTCGAACTCGACAAAGAGGTCGATGTGCAACCTAACCCATGCATCAGCCCACTGAGTTTCTCGCTGGATCTTCTCAGCGGGTCGCGATTCCGATCCGGTAGTAGATTCATTCGCGAAGCAATTGCTCTTGAGTTGTTAGGTCTCCTTCGAAGGCGCTCGGGCAGTTGTTAGTAAATCCCACCCCTCCTGGCTGAGCATTTGCACGCCCACCTGTCCTGGTGAAACTGGAAAGGCCTTCGGGCCACCAGTAATCTTGCAATAAAAAAAAACGTTTTCACCAAATTTCATTTATGCCAATAATATTCTGGTACAATATTCACAATATCATGCCGTTCTGATCGGCCTATAGACATGATAACATTAATGCCGGCATGCACCTTGAAACAGGATATCCAAGTCTGTATTGCGTCTTGTTTCCCGCCATTTAAATTGTAACGCATGGCAACAGTAAGCCGTACTTTTTCTGACTGCTATTTATTTATTCAGTCTTAAGCACAAAAGTAGAGTGGTGGACTTAATGCCTAAGACATTCTCTACCAGTCAGCCAGGGGTGGTATAGAGTCCTGTAGTAGGTGCATTCCTTTTTGCGTAATAAGAAAAATAATAATAATATTATATACAAATATGCAAACACACAATATACATACATAGACATAACGTACAATACCGTACATATTATAATATCATAATAATAAAATAAAATTTACACATAATATATCTATATTTATCTATGTGTTCTTTTTTTTAAACTAATCAAGATTTGTTCGATAAAAATAAAATTTTATATTGTTGAGAAACCAAAGTAAAGTTATATAAAGACCGTTCTTTTACTCGAAAATAAATAATTAATAAAAACACATTCAATCAATATCTATCTACTTCTTGCGAATGGGATTGAGCTTTTCTTCTCAATGCTCATCAAAAATGATTGTTTTATTAAAACTGTTGGTAGTTGGTAGTTGGGTAGACGACCATAGGCTGGGGGTGGCCATCACTCATCTACGTCAGCAATGCCAGAGTGATAACCAACTCAATGTCAACAGCTGAAGACTCTCCTGAAATTTGAAGAAGTACATATCAACGAACTCGGGAAACAGCTCATTTTAGAACTACAAATTTACATTTTTTACTAGCTGACCCGGCAGACTTCGTAGTGCCTCAATCGATAAATAAAATACCTAAACTTTTGTGTAAAATAAACTTAAAACAAACAAAAGGAATCCGTCCGACGGGGGACACATGAAAGGAAAAACAAAATTGTTATTTTTATTTAATTCCGAGCATTTTTAAATTTATCTACATTTTAAACCTTCTCTAGACTTCGACAAATAATTCAAGACCAAAATTAGCCAAATCGGTCCAGCCGCTCTCGAGTTTTAGCGAGACTAACGAACAGCAATTCATTTTGCATTTTGCAGCATAGATAGATAGATTCAATACAAATAAAATAGCTTTGAGTACATTCCACTCTATCTCTAATAAACATGAAATCAATAATACGCACGACTAACAGAAAACCTGACCGGCCAACCTCTCAATAAAATTTAATAATCAATTTATGCTCCGACGGATAATATAATTAGGCAAATACGATAATAGGCTTCCAAAACTTGGGACTTATACAATCTGAACGATTTGCAAACAAATATTTAAGTAGCCAACCAGTCTTTGTAAGAAGATTGCCATAATTGATGTTTCATATCATAATGAGGCCTATCCCTGATTAATGAAGCTTGGACTAATAAATATACTTTTATAGAAATGTTTTTTTCTAATATACGCTTACAAATTTCAGTATACTTATACAATGATACGAAAATTCCTTAATGAATAAAATATAATAGTACAATTCTGAATTTTTGTAAGGAAAATGTGTTCTCCTTTAGAATTCGTTCACTGGCGTTTTTTCTGAGATTTTTCCAAATCTACAGACGTGATTAAGCGCTATTAAGTTGCTTTATTCTCGCAATTTATATTACTCGTTCATTTTCTTGTAATCATCCCATTCATACACATAAATAAGTATTTAATTTATATGACATGAAATTTACACGTCATTTATTTAATGTAGTGTAATATGATGAAGATATTGAACGAGAGCGGAGAGCGTTGTCGGTTAGAGCAAACATGATAGCTCGCAGGTTTGCACAGTGTTCACTTAAAATCAAGGTCACCCTCTTTAGGGCCTACTGTACTAACTTTTACACGTGCAGCTTGTGGGCTGGATATACTCAAAGATCGCACAACGCTCTCCGTGTTCAATATAATAACGCGTTTAGGGTGCTGGTGGTGCTGCCCCGCTTTTGTAGCGCATCAGGGATGTTTGCAGACGCGCACATAGATTGTTTTTACGCTACCATGCGTAAGAGGTGTGCATCTCTGGTAAACAGAGTGAGGGCCAGCTCCAACAGTATCCTGATCATGATCGCAAGCAGGCTGGACTGTGTATATAGGTACATGGGTCGCTGTCGTGCCATCTCCCATGGGATGCTAAGACAGTAATTCATTGTGATGTAAATATAACTACTAACAGGGTCTAAGTCTTATTAACAATTTATATGAGTCATGGTTACTTGCAATAAAAACATTATTATTATTATTATTATTATTATTATTATACAATATTCATGTAATAATCAGATACAAGAAATATGTTATTATGATTACTAGAGCGGTAATTACAGACACTCACAACGTTCACTTAATAATCGTCATCGTCATCGTCAACAATAAGTCATAATACCTGTATTTACGATACATTAAAAAATGACGAAATGCGACTGACCCTTTGGGCAATAAGAATTTATACTTAAATTAGTAAATGAATAATGTTTTCCGTTTTCTTAAGCATTGGTTTACTCTACCAGCTTTTTTATTTTATTGGTTAGATGGGTGGACGAGCTCACAGCCCGCCTGATGTTAAGTGGTTACTGGAGCCCATAGACATCTACAACGTAAATGCGCCACCCCCCTTGAGATATAAGTTCTAAGATCTCAGTATAGTTACAACGGCTGCCCCGCCCTTCAAACCGAAACGCATTACCGATTTACGGCAGAAATAAGCAGGGTGGTGGCACCTACCCGTGCGGACTCACAAGAGGTCCTACCACCAGTAATAGCTTTCGAAAAGGGTCTTATCACAGCCTTTATACATTGTCCATTTTTTTTCCATTCTGATTGAAATAATTCACTACAGGCTTTTTCTATATGAACAAAACGCTATCACAAAATATACGAAATGGTCTCCCCATTATCACAGAATTCGTAACTTGGATGGTTAAATCAAATAAAAGTTTATTTCTAAGCAATAACAATACTTCATCATTACGTATAATGGTATTTTTTGAGGGACATTGTTAAGTTTAGCTAGAGTATAATAATATATTTTTTTACACCAAGGCGTTGGGGTGTCGGTCAACGGACTTTAAATTCCCTGATGAAAAGATACCACTGAAAAATGATATTTTTTTGTATTATTCGTATGCAAATAATCGTACTGAAGACAGAATTAAAGTCTTCAATTATTATTTTTCATTTAAATAATAGTATGCAAATTTAAGAAATAAAGACAGTAATACCAACTTAATTAACTTGCATTTTCGAAGGAGGTTGAAATAAATGAAAATCTTTGTATAATTCAGATCAACGGGTTTATTTGTTCATTAAAGGTAGTCGCGACTGGCTTATTCCATTCTTATCTTAATTAAAATAATATTCATTTACGAAATTAAGTCATTTTAATGGAATAAATGTCATATTAATAGAGTCGGTAACGGGTCACAGAGCTTTAAAGCTAAGATAACTGACAGACACCTACCGTGCTCCGTCGATTCGTCACCTCATTATAGTTGTATTTTACTTTGTGTGATGTAAAAACACTTTCAATAATTGTATTTTACTTTATGTGATGTGAGAAGACTTTTTAAAACATATTTTTTGTAAAAATACTTTTTGGGTTGTAGATTTTGGATTATTCCGTAAAGGGGTAAACGAGTCTGTGGCGAACCTGGTGTTGAGTAGCTACCGAAGCCCATAGACAACAGAACGT
The DNA here is from genome assembly GCF_030269925.1 of Bombyx mori. NCBI lineage: Eukaryota > Metazoa > Arthropoda > Insecta > Lepidoptera > Bombycidae > Bombyx > Bombyx mori. The sequence continues at coordinate 10,515,000 of NC_085124.1, read as the reverse complement.
GAATGCTACAAACCTACATTCCAATAGGAGGTCGAAGTCACGAATGTATTGTATCGGGACGATCTTACTCGTCAAACCGAAACTCATGAAGCACATCGCGGCAGAAACTAACCGGGTGATTATGCTTATGCTTATTATGCTTAGTACTCACGGGAAACTGTATTATTATCTTTGGAAAAATTACGCGATAATTTAGAAAAATGAATTAACACATTTCCTTACTGGCAAAGCCGTGGACAGCCGCTAGTACAATATTGTACTACTGGTGGTAGGACCTCTTGTGAGTCCGCGCGGGTAGGTACCACCACCCTGCCTATTTCTGCCGTGAAGCAGTAATGCGTTTCGGTTTGAAGGGTGGGGCAGCCGTCGTAACTATACTTGAGACCTTAGAACTTATATCTCAAGGTGGGTGGCGCATTTACGTTGTGGATGTCTATGGGCTTCAGTAATCACTTAACACCAGGTGGGCTGTGAGCTCGTCCACCCATCTAAGCAATAAAAAAAAATAAAAAATAAAAATTACATTTGCTTTGTGATGTCTATCAAAACCTATAGCCACCTTATATCAGGTGGACCACGAGCTCATTCTCACCCATTTGTCAACAACTATGTTGTTGTAAGTGACTGGATAAAAAAGTTTTCCAAACAAAACTACATATAAACAAAAATCAAATATAATAAGCATGCCAATATTTACCTAGCCCTATAATTCAGGCATATATTGTGAGGTTAGCTGTTTTCGTAAGAAATTATCTAATTTACCAAACCTTAAGTGCCTCCTTGTAATGTATAAGAAAATATATAAGTCGTTCGAGTCGACTTTCAAAGGAATGATAGATGCTGTTTAGTTGCCAGTCCCCTAGGACCTTCCCTCTAGATAAGTAGTTTTCTATTTTCTTTTGAATAAAGAATAACTTCGAAAAGTTCATCAGCCTTCTATAACATAAAAAGAAATGTAGCTTTTCCAACTTAAATGTGAAAAAAAAACTAGTCAGAGTTTCATAGCCCTTGACGATTTTAAATTAATACAAGTTCATAGAATTTGCTACATGAATACGTGATGTGTATGACATTACGTTTCTAAAAATATATACATAAAAAGGAAATCTCTCATCAGGGGAATCACGACTAGCTAATAAGAAAGATAACACGAAAAAGTGAAGATGTAAATACACGTACATATGTATTTGTAGACATAAATGCAAATTTCATCAATATGAAAACAAATTATTACCATTATTAATGTCTGTGGTCTTTAGTTCGAGAAACTCGTTTCGCTCCTAAAGTTCGGAACAATCACAAATCACCCACCCTCAATTTGCTTATAAGAATATAACCGCATAAATAATCGAAATTCGAAAAAAGAAACAACAAAACGAATCTGTAACGTTACGAGTAATCATAAAATGAATTTGCGTTTAAGTTTTTTAATAAAAACAACGGCGCGAGCTTTACTCAGCGGCGACAATAAAAAACGACAAAACTTAACAAATTTACTAAATAAAGCCTCGAAATCTAAACAACATGAAATAAGGTCACTTGGGCTTAAGTAGTCCCCGTATACAATTTATTATACAATTCGCAGATGTCACGCCACTGAGAAAATATCAACTTCACTGCGGTAAATAAATTTAAGACGATTTTCATTGTCTTATAGGTCGCGAATTTTGGAATGTATTCTTGAAATACATATTAAATTTAATATTTTCTTCGGAACTCGTGAGTTGTGAATTTAATTAAAACTAGAGGTCCCGCAGTAGTCGAAATTCGACTATAATTAATTGGAATTGTAAGTTGTACACTATTATGATTGTATTTTATACTTCTATAATCACAAATTTCGCCAAGACTACACTATAAAAAATATTAACAAAGGCAAACAATATTTATATCTATTCTCAATTTGACAACAGACGCCAAGAACAAAAGTTTGACAATAAATAGTATGCATGCGTGTGTGCGTCAAATACATGGTATATTAGGTAGTGTGTGTAATGTTTTCTTTATTGATTTAATGTATCTTTTATGCATTATTTAAATAAAAAAAATTGCATTGTGCACTTCTTCTCTATATTCTCTATAAGTGTGGAAAATTTCATACTCCTTCGTCCGCGCAATTTTCGTAAAAAGGGATACGAAGTTTTTGCTTCACGTATTAATATATAGATGTATGTTTCTTGTTTACAAACGTTGGAATTTCTGATGATTTTTCGTGATCACGCACAAGTAAATTGTTATTAGTAAGCATTGTAATTTTTTAATAACGAATGTCTAAATTTTATAGATGTAAGTATTGATATTAGTTTATTTTCAAAAAAAAACCAACAGTATCTTCAGATCTACAGTTGGTTTGACAGCGACCAATCAAACGAATGTCCAAATTTTAGATAATTAATTTGGTTATTGGCAACGCTACAGCACTTTAATGAATGTATATTCTATCTAATAATATTTTTGTTTCATAACGCATTATATTAATACAATCAAAAAACCAAAGCAAGCATGAGGTCAATAGCCACGACCCGCGGCTGACTTTCCGTTACATTGAAAGTTTAAAATTATCCAACACACCAAAACGAAGAGTTCTTTGTATCAACGACTTTTGTCAGCTATCTATCCGACGTGGTAACAGCACTGTTTCTCCCCTGGGATAATTCTCGTGCCAATACTTCGCCATTTACTCGTCACCACAGTCTCGCGGGGACCTGTTCAAACTATTTTAATTGTTTTACGATTGCTTACCACAGCATTACGCAACAATCTAAGTGGAATGAAAGCGTGTTTGTGTACAACAGAAATAGGTTGCACCACCCTCGCGTTACCCTTCCGTTACGCTCTGAATCTCCCGGTATTTATGTGGATCTTTCGGCAAACCGATAATCAATTAATCCTGCAGAGAGAATTAACGTCACAGTGATAGATTGCGGAGAATGAGGGCGGAAAATACGCCTACACTTCATTTTATGTACCTTAATAGCTTTAGTAATTTCGCGGACCAAAATGGATTTGACAATCAAAAGTTTATTAACGGTTTCTACATTCACAATTAATTACCTTGTTGGAGAGTTTTGGAACTATAATGTTTAATTTGTGTCGAAACTTATTTAAAGACGACGTATAAAGCTACCACTGACAAGACTGCCGAGTCTTTTTCCGCTCTTAAGGCATTATTCATTTTATTCTTAAAAAATAAATTCATACTTATTTTTGTTGAGTTTTATTGTCCTAGAAATATAGGTAAAATTTCGACCGATATAGTTTTGAGTGGTTATTGGAGCACATTGATTTAAAGACATAGCCATTCACTTCAAGACATGAGATCGAAATTCCAATTGCATTTTAAACAGTCACAGACGATCTTACTCCTCAAATCGTAACGCATAAACATTTCCATCACTACTCAATGCTGAATGACAAACTGCTGAATGACAAAACCATCGTTTTTTTTTTTTGGATTTGATACTTATTACACGATTTTAATCCTTCATCGTGTAAGTCGTTCGTGATTAAGTGTGTTTCTTTATGAAGATTAGTTCCTGTCTGCAGCATTCGAAATTAAAATAAACTGGCTTAAGTGGGTGCTAGCAAGATTCGTTAACGCCTTAATGATAATAGCGACGACTATTACTATGACCATGCATTTACGCGACTCGTCCGTAAAATAACGGTGTCCTCACATATTCCTTATTTCTTAACCTAGTTCCTTTTTTCAATGGTAGTTGTTTGACATGTCGAATGCTCTAGAACATACTATGCGTTCCAATTCGAAAAGTCGAACAAATATCATCATGTTGTGCTGGTAGCCGCGTGTTCAGTCTGACGACAATTGAAACTTCGATCGTAGTTCTCAAGGTAAGTTACTGCATGAATTTTGTAATTTGCTTTGTATACAATTAAAATACAAAGTAAAATATCAGCTCGTATGCTTCAATCATGTAGAATATTACCATTTTATTTTGAATCATGGAATCGGTAAATATAGGCGTCCGTAATCTCTGGTGTAAACACGCGTGATGCTCTAACAACCTGAAAAAAATATGCAGAGAAAAATCTCAGCGTAAAATGTTATTTTAATAAAAAACGAAGTGATCCCTCAACACGTTACCGAAGGCAACGTCGCGTCGCCACTCTTGCATGAAAGTAATCCAATTCGTTATGTACATTTCAGACACCCACACATACATCAGCTTTCAAAGCGTGTGTTAAACCTTAAAAATATCCAAAGAGAAAGTCAGGTGAATTAAGGGATTATATTACTCAAATATGAAATGTCTAATGGTTTAAAACAGTTTATAGATGAATGAAATGAAAAAATACATGTCAATCTCTACATTTCAATCTATTGAAATATTATTTCTCCCAAGTAACAGTTCAATGTGGAGCCTAAGTTTGTAATTTTGGTAATTGATGATTTTGATATTGTAAGCACCCAATAAGGTAAAACTTTTGGAAAAATCATCCAAATAATGGTTGACGTAAAACGGCTGAGTAAAATAAGGGGTGACTATGAAGTTCGTTATTTTAAAAGTAAGAAGCGTGAAATACATTGCCTACTTCTTGTTAGAAATAAAAGAACCCGCAAATGGGCATTTCTCATAATATAGGTAACATTTAAGAAACCCTGAGAGGGTGAATAAGGGGTCGAAAGCTTATATGGGTAAAGTTCGTCATTTATTGAGGGAAGAAATATGAAATTCAGAATTAAAGTTTAGGAAAGAAGAATGTGACTAATAAATTTATTAATAGAAGTACTAATAGATAGATGGACTTTCTACACAAGATCATGGTTAGTCAGCTGTAGGTATTTAGTTTATTTGAATGAATTTACCCAAGTAACAAGTACTGTCAGTAGGACCTCTTAAGAGTCAGCACGGGTTGGTACCACCATCCTGCCAATTTCAGCCGTGAAGCAGTAATGCGTTTCGCTTTGAAGGGCAGGACAGCCGTTGTAACTATACTGAGACATTAGAACTCATTTCTCAAGGTGGGTGGCGGCCTTTACGATATGTATGTCTATGAGCTCCGGTATCCACTTAACAGCAGGTGGACGAGCACCGATCTATGAAATAAATAAAAAATTAAAAAAGTAATAAAAATATATAAGGCATTTTACACTAAATATAACTTTTCTGTTTGTCTGCACATTTAACAATACATGTTAACGCTAAATAAATTATTCCTTTAACGAAACAAAAACCCTATTGCATTAAAAACATCAACTGAAAAGCGATTTTTGTTTAGAAACACAAATCTTCTTTTTCTCCACCTTTTTTAGAAACACAAATAAAAATATGATATAAAAGTATTATCGTCGGGAGAATTTAAATTACACTCAAACTTAGTTATTTATTTGCCGCGACCTGTAACCCCTGACTAACATTCAAGCTATGCTAAGATTATACCATTTTAGTTCGCATATTTATGCAGTCGTTTTTTTTTGTCGGTTTCTTTTAATAATCATTTCAATGTTTTTGGATATTTTTTTCTTTTTATTTACTACTTTTGGGCCATCACCATGTTGAAATAAATTAGCACACATCACTCCCACAGCTGTGGGGAAACTAATGACATCATTTGTTGATCAATGCTTAGCAGTAGAAGTGCCTCAAAAAAAATCATCAAATAATAAGCAGATAATGACACTCACGCACACATGGATTAATGGCGAATGACAAAAGCTAAACGCTGACGTCATATACTCGTATCTATATATTTAATACGTGAAGCAAAAACTTTGTACCCCTTTTTACGAAAATTGCGCGGACGGAGGAGTATGAAATTTTCCACACTTATAGAGAATTTAAAGAAGTGCACAATGCTAATTTTTTTTTTAATAATGCATAACAGATACATTAAATCAATAAAGAAAACATTACACACACTACATACCATGTATTTGACGCACGCACGCATGCATACTATTTATTGTCAAACTTTTGTTCTTGACGTCTGTTGTCAAATTGAGAATAGATTAAATATTGTTTGTCTTTGTTAATATTTTTTATAGTGTAGTCTTTTTTCTGTATTCTGAGGTGTTGTAGTCATGGCGAAATTTGTGATTATAGAAGTATAAAATACAATCATATTAGTGTACAAACTTACAATTCCAATTAATTATAGTCGAATTTCGACTACTGGCGGACCACTAGTTTTTTATAAATCGCTGAACAGATGAGGATCGCTAAATACCTCTAACCCAAAAAGTAACGTTACTTAACAAAATTGAAGTAGGATTGAGTGGAACCGCAGAGTCGTGTGATTGAAGAGTATCAAGAGACTTTTCTAATTAGATGAAACAGAGATAAAATACCATTTACGAGTGTATATATCCCGGAGCGAAACAGTTTCCTGTTTTTGTTTTATTTGTCAACAGAAGCCTTTACGAAGAACGCTTATATTGATAAACAATAGTAGAAGTAAACGAAGAAACTGAGAGCAATTACCTTTTTTATTTTTTATTTTACAAATTTAAAAGTGTCAACCTCATACCTTAAGCCGTGTTCGTGTAAGTACATCACATTAACCAAGATCATTTCTTCCTAATTTTATGGTTACTGTATACACGGATAAATGAGCTCGCGGCCCAGCTGGTGTTAAGTGGTTACCTTTTTTTTTTTATTGCTTAGACGGGTGGACGAGTTCACAGCCCACCTGGTGTTAAGTGGTTACTGGAGCCCATAGACATCTACAACGTAAATACGCCACCCACCTTGAGATATAAGTTCTAAGGTCTCAAGTATAGTTACAACGGCTGCCCCACCCTTCAAACCGAAACGCATTACTGCTTCACGGCAGAAATAGGCAGGGTGGTGGTACCCATCCGGGCGGACTCACAAGAGGTCCTACCACCAGTACTGGGCCCATATACATCCCAACGTTATTACCGCCAACCATCTTGAGATATGAGTGCGTAATAGTAATTTGCAGAGTGTTACGGCAGTCCCATCCTTCAAACCATGAGGCATGAAAACGCTTCGTGGCAGAAATATGGTACTGGTGGTACTAAAAGGATTGAGACTTCGTCATGGCGTCTCAAGATGGGCGGTGGCATTCACGGCCTTACGTCTATGGACTTACGGCTTAAAACTGCTTTGTCTCTGAATTTGTTCACCTGTCAAGCAAAAAAAATGCACTTCCAATATCCTACATATTTCTGCCTACACCTACGAGCAAGAGACAAGTTTTTTGTAACCATAGTCAAAAAGCATTTTTACTGGACTGTGATGACATCGTACAGAAAGAAGGAACTGTATGTGATTGGATGAAATAACTTTTTATTTAAGTCGGATAACTCTTCGTCGATAAAAATAAAGAACATTTTATCTTTCGATTCACTCGCTTTCCCTTTCCTGTTCTCTTCCTTTATTCGAGAAACTTTAATAAAATAGATAAATACCAGTAATTTGAGATGATGCATTGTGCCGTTTCCGTATAATAGAAAGCAAATAGCTTTGTGAGCGTTGAAAAATGATCTTTTCGTGACGTTGATTCCGGGTTTCATAGAAATATCCGTGAAAGGACTATGGAGTAAAAAAGCGAGAAAAAAATTCTGAAGCCTTGCCCTAAAAACGTGTTATAACCTATTCTTGCCCTCTGAAAAACAAGGAAACGAAAAACACTACGGGTAAAACCCCTTGTTATTATGAAACAAAGTGAAAGAAATCTTTATTTCGTTCCTTTTTATCGCATTTATACATATTATAGCTTACCAATAAAGACAAAACATGCCGTGCTGATTTAGTTAAGTAAGTAAGTAAGTTTGAATCTGTGGCTTAAAAGAAAATGGCACAAAAATATTTATTATTTCTCTAAAATGAATTTTTATGTATAGACAATTTGAGATTCTGTGAAACATGCTTACTTATCTAATAGTAACGATAAGTACTATGAAGCTATCATCCGTAAGTATTTAGGTATGTTACCGAGGATTACAATGCACTGTTACTGGTGGTAGGACCTCTTGTGAGTCCGCACGGGTAGGTACCACCACCCTGCCTATTTCTGCCGTGAAGCAGTAATGCGTTTCGATTTGAAGGGTGGGGCAGCCGTTGTAACTATACTTGAGACCTTAGAACTTATATCTCAAGGTGGGTGGCGCATTTAAGTTGTGGATGTCTATGGGCTCCAGTAACCACTTAACACCAGATGGTCTGTGAGCTCGTCCATCCATATAAGCAACAAAATCCTACTGAGCCACGAAAGATTTTTAGAAAGAAAAAGAAAAATACAAGTACAATATTAAAAAGATACCATAGTACAAACTGTAATTAATAGTTTTGAGAGACGACACCGACACTGCGAGTAAACAATAGCTCCTTCGAGTAAATACTCATGTACATCTAGATTATACTCATCGCTCACTCATATTGGTTTTAGTCTTCAGGGGTCAATTATCGATGACCTTTAAGGCCAGCTATGACATGTTATTACGAGGTAATGAAAATTGGAAAACAAAAAAAACACATGTCCATATAGAGCCTTTAGAAAATGACTCTTTCAGAGTATTTATCATTTAAAGACCCCGATTCATATGTAAATTTGATGGCTATTAAAATGAAATTGAACAAACAGCATTATTTTTATTCAAATAGAATATTTGACATGATCTCATGACACTTGATCATCAAAATGTATTCCGATATAATAGTATACATATTTGGCAATATACTATTGAATATTTGGCAATAGAATATTTGGGAATAGAGCATGGCAGTACTTTTGAAGAGTAAACTCCAGTCGCATGTACATGGGAGCTGTACAGGCAAAGTTTTAGTGCCGTATGTAAGGGCGACCATCAGATTCAGCGCAGAATGATTAGCAGCGAGCAATTTTTGTGTTTCTGACGATAGCTGGAGCAGACCGGTTCTCGAGCGAAGACCGCGCAGCCGAAGACGTAACGTGGGACGCCCCCTGGCTAGGTGATGCGATGACCTCCGAACGGTGGCCGGCAAGAAGTGGATGAGGAGAGCCGTAGACCAGGCTCAGTGGTGTGGATTGAGAGAGGCCTATGTCCAGTAGTGGACGACTGTGAGCTGTTGATGATGATGATGATGATGACGATGATGATGAATTTCTATGTACTATACCAGAATACTAGGTTTTTGTTAATAGTTTAGATGGGTGGAGGAGATCACGGCCAGCCTGGTGTTAAGTGGTAACTGGAGCCCATAGACATCTACAACGTAAATGCCGCCGTCCCCCTCGAGATATGCGGTGCAAGGTCTCAATTTTTACAGTACAACGACTGCTCCACCTTTCAAACCAAAACGCATTACTGTTTCACGGCAAAAATAGGCAGGGTGGTGGTACCTACCGCACTCACAAGACAAGTAATTATGCAAATTATAATTGCGTTTATAAGTTTGATTTTTATTACAAGATGTTATTCCTTCACCGTGAAAGTCAATCGTGAATAATTGTTAAATACGTATTTTATTGGGAATATTGGTACCCGCCTGCGGGATTTGAACACCGTTACATCGCTCGACACGAATGTACCGGGCGTCTTATTGTTTAGGCCACGACGAACTTTAAACGTCCTGGTATATCTTGATGGTGGAGTGTGTCGTGAGCGTACCAGTATGCTATCTACATCTGACGCGAAGCAATGGGGCGTTCCGCTTTAAAAGGTGGGAGAATCGTTATGCAATCTGATTGAGACTTTAAGCCCTCTTCTAACATATGATCGACCACGAGCTCGTCTACTCATTCAATAAATTATAACAGTACAATTTTATGAAATTATCGCGGTAGCCCTAACAGAACACAAGACAAATAAATTTAATTACAAGATAAGTTTGCATATGTATATTATTATAAAATATCCGAACAAGAACATTCGGACCGTCGGTCTACAAAGAAATGTCACGTGCTCGGTGGAAGATCTTCCCTTAATCCTTACTTCCCCAAAAAATCATTTATAACTCTAAATAGAATAATACTGCGTCTTATCCAAATAGCCGAATTCCTTGCCGAGAATGAACGTTTCCCGGGAGTTTGGATTTTACTGTGAAACCTTCGTGAATGTTTCCGGAGACCCATCCGTCCTGGAACAAGCTAGGAAACTGACAAACTACAGATCCCGACAGCGGTAAACAAGCTGATAGCCGATATTTATTAAGGCGGAAATGAAATATACGCCTTCATATTCAGTTGAAACATAGCTCAGACACATACACTATTAAATAAACTAGTGATCCCGCAGTAGTCGAAATTCGACTATAATTAATTGAAATTATAAGTTTCAACATTATTATGGTCCTATTGTTACAGATTTCGCCAATACTACACTATAGACAAATATGTACTCGTAATATTAAAATAAAGATAAACAATACTAACTTATTCTCAATTTGACTACAGACTTTAAGCAATAACAAAAGTGTAACAATAAACAAAGAGTATGTGTGTGTGTGCCAAATACATGGTGGTGTGTGTAATGTTTTCTTTATTGATTTAATGTGCACTTCTTCTCTATATTCTCAGTAAGTGTGGAAAATTTTATACTCCTCCGTCCGCGCAATATTCGTAAAAAGGGATACAAAGTTTTTGCTTCACTTATTAACATACATATAGATTACGATACAAATCTTAACTAACTAATTACATATTTTATGTAAAATTGTTATCTTAAACCGAAACAGGGAGTTCAATAAAATACTTCCGCGGCTAATGAGCACTAAACGATGTCAGAGCACTTCTTACATATAATACAGAATTTTTAACGCATCTATGGTCTAAAACCTTTACTGGCGGTAGGACCTCTCTGTGAATCCGCAAAGGTAGGTACCACTTTCCTGCCTATTTCTCCGTGAAGCAGAAATGCGTTTCAGTTTGAAGAGTGGAGTAGTAGCCGTTGTAACTATACTGAGATCTTAGAACTCCTATCTCAAGGTGGGTGGCGGCATTTACGTTGTAGATGTCTATGGGCTCCGGTAACCACTTAACATCAGGTGCTATCAATGCTATAAAAAAAAAAGAAAAAAGATAAGTCGCTCTCGTTGTTATCGGATAGTATAAAGATTTAGCACCAATTTTGTTGCTTATAACCATCTGCTTGACATGTATTCACCAATGGCTTGTACGACGAAGGAACAATACAGTATCGTTAAAACAAACCTATATTCTGCTGGTATAATTATTGTTTCATATGTAATTGAGATGTCTGAAACACTACAGACGAGGCTAGAATAGTCGTTATTACAACGCAATTAAGAAGATTAACGCATCTAGTTCACATCTTAAGATGGACGTTTACCAGTATTTGTAATAATTGTTGCAAATGATGCGACAAAAAAACAAGCAGCGTAACGACAAGTTATTTTATTTGTGCGAAAAAGCAGAAAGCAGGTAGAAATGACTAGCATGGCTTGTTTTATCAACACTATCCCCCCTTCGTTGGCTTTGGCTAGTGGCATTGGAGGAAGAGGGCGTGTTAGCATGGTTTGACGGCATGGCTGGCGGTAGGGCATGGCAGCTGACGTCACGTCCGTTACATAATACAATTTCTTCGTAAATTAATTTACTTGCTGTGAGTTAAGAACAAATATTGCCATAATTAAAAACTTCATTCGTATTAATAACAAATTAATGGAAAGCCCCGCATTTCATGAGTCGTAAAACTTAGCGGACTTCATTTTATTAACCAAGTTGTCTGGGTCCAAAACTGCTTTTTGAACTTAATTGTTTCACGCTGAATCTGAAGTCGAATTGGCGAAGAAACGAATATTGTCACATTATTGTAAATCAAAGATTGCAAGTTTGTTGATATGCGATACGGTAGGCAGCGGCTTGGTTCTGCCCCTGGCATTGCTGACGTCCATGGGCGACGGTAGCCACTCACCATCTGTTAGGCCGTATGCTCGTCTGCCTACGAGGGCAATAAAAATTAAAAACGATGATAGTAAAATCGTAAGGTAAAAGTGATAATTTAATTGAAATGTAAATATAGATACAGAGAAAAGGGAATTTATATGTAACAAATTTGAAACTTCATGTCAAACATGTCATTGTCTCAAAGTTGTTGGTAGCATTCACATTGTGACATCGGTCCGGATAAAATCTCCCACCTGGTAGGTAGTAAGGTCGTCCACCCCTCCTTATTAAAAATATAGGGCAAGAAAAATATAGCTGCTTTTGATAAAATATAAGTTGGAAGAGGGGTTTTTGGTGTATAGGTACAAGGGTTAATATCTACAAGTCACTCATATTTTTTTCAGTCGAAAACTAATAATACGTTTTAGTTTGAAACTATTCTTTATTGTTTTTTTATTGCCCTTGTAGGCAGATGAGCATACGGCCCACCTGATGGTGAGTGGTTAGCATCGCCCATGGACTTCAGCAATGCCAGGGGCAGAGCTAAGCCGCTGCCTACCGCTTAATACTCTCCACAAACCTCGTTTGAAGAAGGCCATGTCAAAGCGCTCGGGAAACACCGTGGAGGGGAGCTCATTCCATAGCCGGATGGTACGTGGCAAAAAAGACCTCTGTAACGCACTATGGATGACCGCAGTGGCTCCAGGTAGTATGGATGAACTCTACTCCGATGGCGGGCGGTGCGATGGTAAAAACGAGATGACGGTATCATCTCGAACAATTTCTCAGAGCACTCCCCATGGAACAAAATACAAAGGGAACAGAGGTCCCTCCGCAGACCCAGAGGTTCCAAACGATCGATATTGTACTTGATACTTGATTGTAATATGGTCATACCGTGGCATTATCAAAGCGAAGAGCAGGAAACAAATTGCGGAACAAGATCTTCAGAGATTCGAATATTCTAGAGGAACACTTATGAAGGTCGGACAAGTACGAACAGCACTCGCGAACAGACTATTCTTTACAAATTTGATTATGTATGATGTGGATGTCATCCATCCCGAGAATCGAGAGTCTCGCCAATTTTTTTGCCTGAACACAAAAGCAGTCCGTTTGAAGTAATAATCCGAATATCAATAAGTTTGCAATAGAAAAAAGTTTCTCCCATACTTCGATCCACAACACGTTCGAACCAACTTCTAATGAAATTTTGGAATTCATCATATCATTGTTTAAATCTTCTATATATATAAAAATGAATTGCTGTTCGTTAGTCTCGCTAAAACTGGCGAACGGCTGGACCGGTTTGGTTAATTTTGGTCTTGAATTATTTGTGGAAGTCCAGAGAAGGTTTTTTTTTTTTTTATGATTGAAAGTTTACTGGTGGCCCGAAGGCCTTTCCACTTTCACCAAGACAGGTGGGCGAGCAAAGGCTCAGCCAAGAGGGGTGGGATTTGCTAACAACTGCCCGAGCGCCTCCGAAGGAGACCTAACAACTCAAGAGCAATTGTTTCGCGAATGAATCTACTACCGGATCGGAATCGCGACCCGCTGAGAAGATCCGGCGAGAAACTCAGCGGGCTGATGCATGGGTTAGGTTGCACGTCGACCTCTTTGTCGAGTTCGACGAGTACGGTTACCGGGGTCCCTAAGCCTGCCCCTAGTATTAGAGCTGAAGGCATCTAATGCAAAGGTTATTGGATCTGATGGATCCGTAAGGACGTGTCTAGGGCGTCGACGGTGACTGGCTCCTGCATGATCAGGATTCGGGGAGTAGTCAGCGGCGGCAATGATAAGGCGATTATCATGACGCATAGCCTTATCGAAATATCGTTCCGACGCTGACTTCATGTATTTCCGAATTGATTCAAGGCCCAGGTCGTCGTGTAGGTCAACGTTCCTCACGAACCACGGAGCCCCGACAGCTAACCTGCAAAAGCGGGATTGTAGGGATTGGAGGGTGTCTATGTGTGTGCGGGCCGCGTGAGCGAACACCACACTCGCGTAAGTCATGACGGGCCTTATGCAAGTTTTGTAAAGTGTCACCTTGTTCCGAAGGGACATTTTACTCCGCTTACAGATCATGGGGTAGAGTCTACCGAGAATAAACGCGGCACGGTCACGGACTGATTTTATATGCGGGCGGAATGTCATCGATGCATCCAGGGTAACGCCCAGGTACTTGACCTTCCTGGCCCAGGGTATGGGTTGTCTAAAGAGAGTAATCGGGGGTGTGAGATTCCTCCTCCTAATCCGGGAGGAAATCCGTGTGGAGCTTCCCCTCTGAAATAGCACCGCAGTACTTTTCGCTGGGTTGATGTCTATGCGCCATTTTCGGAACCACTGTCCTAGGGCTAGGGCTGCGCTCTGAAGCTTCTTCGCGATTAGGGACTTATTTCTACTAGAATAGTAAACAGTCGTGTCGTCGGCGAATAAAGCTAAATAGGTCGGCGGCGACCGGGGAATATCGTTGACGAATTGAGTTAAGATGTCTATGGCTTCAGCGGTATCCTGAGGAGACGGGATAGAGTCCGGGTTAAACGGGAGCGATGGTGGATCAGATTCAGCCAGGCTGATGCCCAGCGTGTGCCAATCCACCACGGTCCTCGTGACGGGAACGGAATCGGGAGCGCGACCGAGCTTCATAACGACGGGACGATGGTCTGAATCTAACTCTGAAACTACTTCGATCGAGTGTAAGCGCAGAGTTACGTTTTTTAATAACGCTATGTCGAGTATATCCGGGCGATGCGCGATATTTAGCGGGTAGTGAGTCGGGGTTAGCGGAGCGACGATATCGAAGGCGAGATCATCGACTAACGCGTCAAGCCGCCTGCCATTCGGGGTTGTGGTGTGTGAGTTCCACCTGATGTGTTTACAATTTAGGTCGCCCGCCAGAATGACAGAGCTCCCCATACAGAGCAGCGCCTCGATATCACTGCTTAGAACGATCTTATCCGGTGGAAGATAAACGGACGCGATAACGATCGGCGCGTGTCCCGTCAGTGAGATTCGGCACACTGATGCTTCGATATTAGCGAGTGCGGGAGGATCGAGCGGGACGCAATGGAGGGCTCTTCTATAGTAAATGACGGTACCACCACCACGGGCAGAGAGCCTGTCGTTCCTGACCATGTTATAGTTCGCGATTTTAGGGTCACGGCGCGCGGCGATTTATTTTAGGGGCTCGGGGGCAACCACGGTAATTCGCGGGGTGACCCTGTGTTCGACACAGGACGCAGCTAGGCGGTTCCGTCGCGGTTTTTTGGTCGCGAGCGCAGAGGGCCGTGGCGTGATCGCCCAAACACTTAACACATCGGGGGCGCGCGTGACAGTTACGGGAAGAGTGCCCGTACAATTGACAGTTATGGCACTGGCTAGGAGTGCCTTTTTTATGGGGGGCTTCGATGGCGATACCGGAGAGCCTACAGACGGTCTGTGTGTTGAAGATTTTCTTACCCTCGGGGGTAGGCTGGAGGGTGACTAGAACCATATTATATGGCTCCCTACCGCGACCGGTGTGCATACGGTGCACAGAATTCACTGGAAAGCCCTGTTCTAACAGATCGGCCTTGACGAGCTCTACATCTAACTCTTTAAGGATTCCGCGTATTACAACGCGGAGTTCGCGCTCCTCCTGGAGCGTATAAGTATGGAAACTTATACGTTCCTTACGGAGGTAAGAAGAGAGGGCCCTATGGTCGTCGGGTGTTTGAACCTTAATTTGAATGCCGTTCGCGAGGTTACGGGCATTCGTGAAATTTATATTTTTGGCCTTAAGGGCCAGGCAAACTCGATCCCAAGCTGCCTTCTCCTGAAGGATAACCGGGGGAGGGGTCTGGGTTTTATTTTGTGCCACCGGACGCGGCGACGGAGTGGCACGGGCTGGGGGCGCAACGGGAGTCTGAGGGCGGGGGCGCGACGCGTTCACGGCTTTGCTAATTTTAGCGGCCGCGGGAGCTCGAGACTCCGCGGCACGCTTCTTACCCTTTTGTACCAGGGTGAATCCATCCGTCGATGAGGCGGGGGCGAGGTCGACCTCCATGTCGGAGTCAGAGTCGGAGCACGAGGAGGCGGGTGCAGGCGACCTACGAGCAAGTGTAGGTGTTTTAGAGGGCGCGACGGAGGCCGCGGATGATCGCTCAGCTGAAACAATGGTCACGGCGGACGACGCAGCAGATTTTCTCGCCAGTATAGGCGACACGGGAGCGGCAGGCACGACAGAGGCTGCGGTGCTCAATGCAGAAGCTCTGCACGCAGGTACAGGCGACGCAGGAGCAGCGAGCGCGGCGGAGTCCTCGAGAGGGCTCGCAGTGTGATTGGCCTTGAAGGCCAGAAACTCTGAGGCGAGCTGTGGGTGGCGAAGTCGGAGGAATTCCGCGAATACAGCGTCCATGATCGCTGAGTACCCAGGTGGGGCGGCCCCGGGTCTTGAAAACACTCGCCTTGCGGCGAGGTCCCAACTTCTCGGACCTGAGCAGTTCTATTGAACACAGGAGGCAATGCGGCGCGATTACTACAGGACAAAGAAAAAGCTCAACAAAACAGAAATTACAAAAAGAAACAAAACAAATACTTGCAGGAAAACACTTTGTCGGCAAATGTTCCACGAACACAAAAATAACTAAAACAAAACAAATAAAAGCTTCCAGGAAACACACTTGGTCGGCAGATGTATCACGAACACAGGCCGCGCGAACAATGGCCGGGCTAACAAAAGCCGGGCGAACAAAGACCGGGCGATCGAGTGGACGATGAGCACGTCCGCACGAGACGGGTGCCTCTATCGGAATGGACCAGAGAAGGTTTATAAGGTAGATAAATATGAAAGTGCTCGGAATTAAATAAAAATAACAATTTTGTTTTTCCTTTGATGTGTCCCCCGTCGGATGGATTCCTTTTGTTTGTTTTAAGTTTATTTTATACAAAAGTTTAGAGGTCTTTTATTCAACAATTGAGGCACTACGAAGTCTGCCGGGTCAGCTAGTAATTTCTAAAAATAAGAAAGTCAAATTACGACTGAAATCTTTTCAGAATTACTTAGGCTGCAAAACTTACTGGTTATTAAATTCTACGAGGTGTCGAAGAGTGACTTTTGTAGAGTCCCATTGACCATTAAGCGGTTCATAGGTATAGACGGCGGAACTGCTATTCAGTAATACTTTCGAGAAAAATAAAAACACAATGAAATGTATTTTTATTATTACCTGGTAACTAAGACCTTTAAGTCATGTCTTATTATAATTAATTTATATCCTTATTTTCATGAAAAATTATAATATAGAGTGAAACGAAATGAAATTAAGATGATTAATTTGAGACATTAATCAACTGGGATGAAATTAAATGAAATGAAATAGATGATATGGGATGATATATAATCTTAGTAAAATGGTGGTCATTTACTGAGATTTTTTCAGTGGACTTTTTCGAGGATCCCGAGACGTTACGTCCAGCGGCTTTGCTTCATTTTCCCACATTTGTGCAGTTTAACAGATACTAAACAGTTAATAAACCACCGTTATTGCACATTTAAGCCAGAAGAAACACTAAATAGACAAAATAAAACAAATCACACAACCTCACTCCTCGCGTTCCCGCCAAAAAGTCCTTATACGATACACGTGAACACTGACCATACATAATACACATAGTATTTGAGACACTACAATGGTGCCCCTGCATAGCAAGAAATAAAATCGTCATAATTTCCATATTTCAATATTTCTATGACAGAAGTCAGAAAAATGTTACCTAAGACAAATTGTATTCACAATAGCTTATAACATTTCTTAACTGGCAATGACGTTCACAAATTACATTGTAAAATATGTTACAGAACTCTGTCTGAGCCTTACCTCGCATACTTATATAATATATTTTATAGACTGAAACTCCACAAATCGCTTTGACAGGCCTTTGATTCGGTTTACTTCCGTTTGCAAAGGAGTGTTTCCTGTTTACCTACCCATTTAATGTTCCTACAATCTTTACGCAGAGGCTATAAATTTACCTCATCCAAGCCCAGCGTACCATTAAATTGGACACTCACAACGAGACGATAAAAATCGAAAAGTAGAAACTGGTACATATTGAACCGTATTGATTTTCACCCTTCGCTAATAGTTAAGAAAGAAGAAATTTATTCGAGGGCCTCTTTTTTTTAATTAAACAATTCACAAATTCAATACACAGAACATAGGTTTAAATTACTCATAATTGACTTTTCTGTGGCAGCCACCATACCTATAAAATGTGGACAAGTAAACTTAACATAAAAAAAAATTGTACACTGGATGTTTTGAACTGTTCTCGAAGCAGTAATTATGATTATTTATTACTTTGACATTCATAGAAAACTGAAACTGGTGGTCAAATTGATAAGTAAATATATACTTAGTACCTGTTTACGATAAAGGATGTTTGACGATAAAGGAATGACATTAATAAAATGAGACCTGCAATTTTTTGAGCATATAGGTAGTACGCATGGGTGGGTTCTAAAATTCTGGTTATTTCTGCAACATAACAGTCATCCGTTCACTAGTGGTAAAGAGTGGAACAGCCGTTGAGTAATTCACTTGACGCTTCATTTTGAAGTCTCAAGGTGTTTTAGCGGCAATTATTGACGTGAATACGTCTTTAAAATTACTTCCATAGGGAGGCAATCCAAAAAAACGAATGATAACAAAATCGGGGGATACAGTTTAGTGTTGTAGCTACATATCTATCATCTCCATCAGTTACACCACTGGATAGCTAAAGAATCAAAGAATTTATTACGCTAAGTAAGGACTATAGCACATCGCGCGCGGGGGAGGGGGCAGCCCCGCCATTTTGAAAGTCATTTTGCTGCATATCGAGAATCGAGATTTCCATTTAGTATAACTTTCGACTCGGTGAAGCTACGACGTTCATTCAAGTTTCAATCGTTAGCTCTCGTCAAAATCTATCGATTATATACATAACATTAGTGTAAAATTGTAACTGTGAATATAATAAGGTGTTAAAATAAAAAAATTATATCAAAAAATATATAATGTTGGCCTATACGCGTCGAAAAGCCAAATCGAAATACAGATATCGTATACGGTTGGAAAGGGCATCTCAACAGCAATCGAATGGTACCAATAAAACACCATATGATCGAGTCAAGCAGTGCCGGCAACGTAAAGTAATGAGTGCGGCCGAGCGGATCAACGACGGTGCCAGTACATCTGCAGCTGGGATGGTTGAAATTACGCAGATGGATGATGAAATCGCTTCTGTACCGACATCGGGCTTATGACAAAAACCTATAATAAATAAAGTTATAATACAGTAATTATATGTTTTGTTGATTTATTTCCTGAACCCATTAAATGAAAAAGTTTCCATCATAAACAAAACATATATACCCGGAGGACTTCTTATGATTATGACATACATAAATAATAATATTTTATATAGAAACTATTACCCGTTACGAGACGTATTCACGTACAACAAACGGCCGTGTCCATAACACAGCCACACCCCATTTTTTTTATGTCTATGGACTCCGCTTACCACAGAAACATAAAATAAGTCTTGAGCTTATTTTTCAATCTCTAGAACGGTGTTTTCCAACGTGGGGCCCATACTCCACAAGGGGGCAATTTGATAATTAAGAGGGGCAATCGCACTAAATTAATATAGAAAATCTGTATTAAAATTATTTTGAATTTGAATTTTAGTTTTTTATTATATATATGTTTTGAAATGTTTCTTACTGTGTTTTGATAACAATTCCATAGTAATTTCTTCCTAAAACGTATCATTTATGTTTTTTAAGTGAACAAATAATTTTTTTATGTTATAAATTATGTATGGGGAGCATAAAAAATTTAGAAATGTTACAGTGGGGATGGCACACAAAAAGGTTGAGAAACATTGCTCTAAAACAATTGAAACAAATTCAGTTATTCACAAGTATCAAAATTTTAGGAATTTCAAATCTGTAGCGCGGAATGTAAAATAAAGATGAATTGACCCGTTAAATCGTTGAACTCGCGTATCAATGATAGGTTTCTACTGAAAACACTGCCATACACCTGTGCTATTTTAAGCACAGAACTGATCTACCTGGTATTTTTATTGAATTGAAATATCAATTTGGCCTTTTCGTAATATTTGCAGAACCTATCTAGGCGTTTTGTAAGCCAGAAATAAATTATTCAACAATACAGTCTGGCACAAAGCCAATATTGCGATATGATATTTTACTCTAACTAACATCATAATTCACTGTTCCTTGCTACTGTTATTTCACACAAAACATACAACAAACTTTACCATTTCATTGGCATGTAGAATAGAAAATAGCTGAATCATTTTATCTTTGGTTATGATTACAGAGAGTAAACAGTAAATTTTAATGGCCATAAATCATAGATTACGCCATAATAATAATACTAACATTTAAGAGATTACACTCAATATTTAAGATCATATATGCGACCAAAATCCTTGCAACCTGTTCAAAGTGCGTTTTTACCACGAAGATCATAGACCTCACAAATATCAATGTATAATTCGAAACAATTTATATAAATAATATACAGTAAATATTGTGAAATCAATTTACCTTAGTCAAAAGAAAAATTAAATTTGAACGTAATAATTTACGTTTAATAGTATCAAGTTTTTATAATAAAGGGTTTGAAAATATATTGGAAATTCTTACATAAAATCTCTGAATTGATTGCATGAAAATATTGCGGAAACTTCTATATAGTCTTTGAATCGATTACAATAAGAAGCTCTAACTAACATAACATCAAAAAGATACATCAAAAACCTAAATGACGCAAATGATATTTACATTATGTATAACCTTACATTATACCTTCCTATATAGTCCCGCCAAGAACATTTAAAGAACTGCAAATTGTAATGGCAATGGGCAATTTTGAGATCATCGTAGCTTAAAGGAGAAGACATCCTGTGTCAAGTGATACATCTTAAGCCGGTGTTCAAATACCGCATGCACATACTATTTTTTTAAAGATATACATATCGAATACTTGCTTACAAACGACTTCATGAGAAAGGGAAAACATCGCGCATTATGGATTTTGTAGATTTTCGCGAATAGTAGGCATATAATCATTTTCTTGTTTTTAAATCGTGTAATAAAATCAAACCCGCAAAATTATTAAATGCGTTTTTATTTCCGTATTAATTAGTAGCAGGGCAGGCCTGCACAAGTAGACAGTCACCACCTGCCTATTTTTACTGCGAAGTGTTAATGTATTTCGCTTAGAAGGTTGTTGCATCTTTCACATAATACAATTGATATTTAAACCTTACACATTAAGGTGAGGTGCGTCTTTTACGTTGTGATTTTTATGAGCTCCAGGTACTATGCCGTGAGCCGGTTTTTACAACTACGTGCAAAACGCGAGAGAAACCATTATATATCATAAAAATCCTCGTACTATTTTTACTCCAGAAGCCAGTTGCTACCTGAAAAATATGAATTTGATCAAATCAATACAGCATTTAATCAATGAACAACAGGACAATCAAGTTGCTTGTTCTGTTGTTCATTGATAAAATTCTGTACAAATACTTCATAACAAACAATAGCCACAATTCGAGGTCATGATATTATTCTGTCACTTAAGAGTCGTGTTGAATACGCACACGCGCCCTTATCTGCAAGCCCCTTACAAATAATGTAGATATTCGGTACTATGTTAAAACAGAATTTTTTTTTTTTTTTTTTTTTTTTTTTTTTTTTTTTTTTTTTTTTTTTTTTTTTTTTTTTTTTTTTTTTTTTTTTTTTTTTTTTTTTTTTTTTTTTTTTTTTATTGCTTAGATGGGTGGACGAGCTCACAGCCCACCTGATGTTAAGTGGTTACTGGAGCCCATAGACATCTACAACGTAGACGCGCCACCCACCTTGAGATACAAGTTCTAAAGTCTCAGTATAGTTACAACGGCTACCCCACCCTTCAAACCGAAACGCATTACTGCTTCACGGCAGAAATAAGCAGGGCGGTGGTACCTATCCGCGCGGACTCACAAGAGGTCCTACCACCAGTAATTACGCAAATTATAATTTTGCGGGTTTGATTTTTATTACACGATGTTATTCCTTCACCGTGGAAGTCAATCGTGAACATTTGTTGAGTACATATTTCATTAGAAAAATTGGTACCCGCCTGCGGGATTCGAACACCGGTGCATCGCTTCAACACGAATGCACCGGACGTCTTATCCTTTAGGCCACGACGACTGTTTACGAACCACGAATTACTAGATATATCCTTGCCTTTGGATGAAGGAAGGAAAGGATATAATTTGGGTTATTTCAAATAAATTGAAACATTGAACGGGCCCGAGATGGGCTGATAAAAAGACATAAAAAAGGACGAACCCACCCAAACACCAAATATCTTTAACAAAGATAATGGCTTCGAAATCGAGAGTGGTTCAAATTCTAGGCTAATAATTGCTAGAATAGGTAGGGGGAAAATAAATCTGATATAAAACCTCATTTGAATAAAGAACAAAAGAACTACACAATAAATGTCACTCTCTGAAGTCGACTAAAATAAATTTAACGTTTAAAAGACTCGAAGAATTTTTTTTGTTGCGAAATATATATTGGCAATTCAAGTCAATAGCAGTATATTTCCATTTTGCAGTATAGATATTTGTAAGCAAAAGTTTTTACGTATACAAATAATGACTTGGTGTTTTCAAATACAGTTCAGCTTACCAAAAGGACAATGTAAGACATGAATCTTAACAGTAGCTTAACAGTATTATACTTACGAGTTTGTATTAGCACTTAAATTTTCAAAACTTTATTATTATATACCAATGTATTGAAGTTTACTATAACAACCCCAAAACAGTGATAAAACCTCGCAGACAGTGGCGTAGCTATATCATACGAGACCCTTCGCAAATTTATTACATGATGCCCCACTAAAAAGCATCGCATTGTAATTTAATTTCAATAGAGCATTGAAGTAATTACCCGACAGTATTATATAATATTGTGTGCATTTTAGTTAAATAGATGCGTTCTAAAATGGTATCTGTTGTTATAAAATTTAATGCTTTTAAATCGTAATAATTAAATTTAATTTGTATATGATCTTCAGTTACATCTAATTTTAAGCTATATTAGGTACTTTACCTTTAAATATCCTTAAATACTTATACTGCCACGCTGTATTTACGTCAATATGACTGCTTGTTTCAAGCGACGCAAATCTGTCTTTATAGCCCTTTAGACTACGACGACTTCAACGACAATTGTATTGTATTACGCCTATCTAACCCTAAAAATCCGATCACATTGCTTTACGGCAGTAATAGGCAGGACCGTGGTAGCGTGTGAGCTCACAAAGCACCCTTCAGTAAAAAAGATCGCAGTCTACTGCTACAATTATCCGAGAAGAATGCCGCCCATTTTCCAGTGAATCCCTTTGTCGCGTTTTACGACACCCACTGAATTAGACGGGTCGGTGGTGGCTCTATACCGTTAGCGCATAGCTAATAATTTGAGCACACATCATGTTTTCAATAATCATTAGATTGATGGTTACCTATTTTTCAATTGCTGACTAAAAGTTATTCATGTTATAAATTTTTTATTTATTATAAAAAAAAAGAACACAATATTCCTAACCTAAAAGTACATGTTATTATCCGCAACATGCTTCGTCAGATTACAGAAATAAAGTTATCAGCAACATGCTTCGTCAAAAAGTACAATACTTACTTTCAGCTGCAAGCGTCGTTATAAATTATAACATAAACAAAAAGCACATTTTTTTTTACAGGGTGTTTATTTATGTGAATAAAATCTTTTTTTTATCTAACAAGATGATGAATTTTTTTTTTCTATAATGATTTTTAGTGAGCTACGTCGAAAAATGGCCGCTAATGAAATCTAACGAAATGGCGTTCCTTTTGGCAATATATTTGGCGTTTATATTGAAAATAGGTCCAATGGTTATGGAGCACTTCAATGCTATACAAATGAGAACAATCTTGACAGTCTACAATGCAATTAAAGTTGCCAATTCGACAATGTTAACGTTTCAGGTAGGTAATTGGTTTTTCCGAAAAATTTCACAAATATATTCCATGTTTTCCAAGAATTTGCCGATTCAAGGAAAACTTTTAACAAGAGAAATTCAGATGAAGTACAATATTAAAATTCTCATTAAAATACAGATTATTATATTATTCAAATAATCAAATCATAATCTTTTTTTTATAGCTTACATGGGTGGACGAGCTCACAGTCCACCTGGTGTTAAGTGGTTACTGGAGCCCATAGACATCTACGACGTAAATGCGCCACCCACCTTGAGATATACAGTCGTCGTGGTCTTTTTTAACGGATAAGACGTCCGGTGCACTCGTGTTGAGCGATGCACCGATGTTCGAATCTCAGGCGGGTACCAATTTTTCTAATGAAATACGTACTCAACAAATGTTCACGATTGACTTCCACGGTGAAGGAATAACATCGTGTAATAAAAATCAAACCCGCAAAATTATAATTTGCGTAATTACTGGTGGTAGGACCTCTTGTGAGTCCGCGCGGGTGGGTACCACCACCCTGCCTATTTCTGCCGTGAAGCAGTAATGCGTTTCGGTTTGAAGGGTGGGGCAGCCGTTGTAACTATACTGAGACCTTAGAACTTATCTCAAGGTGGGTGGCGCATTTACGTTGTGGATCTCTATGGGCTGCAGTAACCACTTAACACCAGTTGGGATGTGAGCTCGTCCACCCATAAAAAATATATATTATGAGGTACTAAAATAAAATGCGAATAATACCGCCACAGATTACCGATAATGCAAAAGTAATAACCTCGCGGATAACGGAGTTGCATATCTGTAGGTATATTTTGCTTAACAGTGATTTAGTTAATAAACTGCTTTCACTATCTGGCAAGCTTTCCAATTATAGGCGGACCAAACCATTTTTTTTTTTTCATTAGCGTATTCTGCGTTGCTTGGTTTTAGTTTCTCCGATATATTCAAGAACGCGGATTGTTTCCGAGAAATTGTGAATACGATGACGATATTTTATACGTGAGTTATATAGTTATCTATTTATTAATTTTTTTTATATCGTACTTCAGTTTATTATGAATTTTGCTATGACTACCTAAAAATTAGAAGACTGCCTCAAATGTGTTGAAACTTTGCAAATTTTCAATTCAATAGGTTAATAAACGATTCATTAACGCATTGATCATGTACCAAAAAGCCTAGAAATAAACATTTATATATAATATGTAAAAATAAGATTCATATTTTCAGTAACTCGTACTTCAGTTTATTATGAATTTTGCTATGACTGCCTAAAAATTAGAAGAATGCCTCAAATGTGTTGAAACTTTGCAAATTTTCAATTCAATAGGTTAATAAACGATGCATTAACGCATTGATCATGTACCAAAAAGCCTAGAAATAAACATTTATACATAATATGTAAAAATTAAGATTCATATTTTCAGCTAAAATAAATATAACCAAACGCATAGACTTGACAACTATCGCAGGAACCGACTGATTCTGAGCCAGATTTTCCACCCATTTTGCCGCTTTAGAAATAAAACGGATAATACTAAAATTCAATGTTAAACCAAAGACTAAAAGGAAAATTGTTGATGATAAACTAAATACCATAAAGAAAGTAAAACATAGTAGAAGTACCACCAGATGAATCAACTGCCTTGTCATTTTGCTATTTACCAGTCTTCGCGTTGCCTGCACAGTTTTCATAAATAGGTACATAAAAGTGATCTACACAGTCCCGACATCGCTAAAAGGGTTCGAGATTTATTGAAGATCTCAATGTATCTAGCACTAGCATAAAGAATATTACGTTCCAGACAATCGCCGCTCTATACTGGAAGTACATGGTGACGAAAGTTCTAGACCTCTTCGATACGGTTTTCTTCGTACTCCGTAAGAAGTACAGTCAAATAACGTTTCTACACGTTTATCACCACGTGTTCATGGTAATGATTACTTGGTCCAGTTTGAAATACGACCCGTCGGACCACTGGGCGTTTATGGCCGTGTTAAATTGCACTATTCACGTTTTCATGTACGTGTATTATGGGATAGCGTCTTTTGGGCTGAAATACAGAAAGTACTTGTGGTGGAAAAAGTACTTGACTATAATGCAGTTGGTAAGTGATTCATGATTGTTTTTTTTAAATTTTTTTTATTGCTTAGATAGATAGACGAGCTCACAGCCCACCTGATGTTAAGTGGTTACTAGAGCCCACAGACAAAGTAAATGCGCCACCCACCTCGAGATATAAGTTCTACGGTCTCAGTATAGTTACAACGGCTGCCCCACCCTTCGAACCGAAACGCATTACTGCTTCACGGCGGAAATAGGCGGGGTGGTGGTACCTACCCGTGCGGACTCCCAAAAGGTCCTACCACCAGTGATGAAACGTGATTGTGATTGTTCGTGATTTCTGCTAAAACTTTGCCTTCTAATTTAAATGGAAGCTAAGACAAACTACGATTTTCAATATAAATTTGTCAGCTACCTTTTTGTGGATGCTTGAGTATTTTAATAGTTCTGAGTAAATCATGTTACGATTCGAAATTGCTATGACAAAATCCAGTGAAACTATGCTATTATTATTAAGTAACCAACACTGCTCAAACTTAATACCACACTACCCTAAGAAAAGCTCATTCAATGTGCTCATTCAAATTTTATGATTCTCCCTCTTTAATACGAAACACATATGTTATTACGTATACTTGCCTTATACTTATGTATATCACATACACCAGCTATAAAATAATTTCTTAATAAGCTCGAAGATTGCTGAAGAGAGGAAATCATCACACATCTAATTAGCGCGTTTGTCTGTAAGACCAATGAATCTATGAAACATTGCTAGTTCGCATACAATTGAACATTGCCCAATTTATAAAAGAGCATCAAAGGAACAAATTAGCGTGCATGGCATACAAACGCCGCCATAAAGTGGTCACGTTATTTCGCGTAATGTTAAAAGTAATTTCACGAAATTTTACGATCAGTTAAGCGGTAGAGTTAATTTTAACGGCTACGTAGAACAGTTTCATGCTTGATTACGAGTTTGAGTAAAGTAAAAGTATTTGTGAAAAGATACGTGAAAACTAAATATATTAATTATAGCACCGTATTTTTTTTTATTGTTTAGATGAGTGGACGAGCTCACAGCCCACCTGGTGCTAAGTGGTTACTGGAAGCCATAGACATTTACAACGTAAATGCGCCACACACCTTGAGATATAAGTTCAAAGGTCTCAGTATAGTTACAACGGCTGCCCCACCCCTCAAACCGAAACGCATTACTGCTTCACGGCAGAAATAGGCTGGGTGGTTGTACCTACCCGTGCGGACTCACAAGAGGTCCTGTCACCAGTAAAAAAAGATGGCTTTAACTTACGGTCTACTAAATGGCAATTTCGTAAGTCAAGACCTAATAACAAGATTGTCTCATCACTGATTTCTATTATGAAAATTAATTCGAAGCCCTAAGGCTCCGTCTGATAGCAATTAGGACCAAATCAGGTCCCGAAAATACTACATCAAATTTGATAGTGCCCCTGACGTGGTCTTAAATTTGAGTTTACATTGAATTACCAGCTTAAATCACAAAATGGTGTCTAAATATTAATTCGTATCAATATATGGTATAATAATATTACAGTGTTAAATAATTATGTATATTTATTATTAATTATTATAATAATCTGTTATTTAAACCCGTAGATTTTTTAATACGGAATGTTTACTAATTATTTGCATCAAGAACAGAGTCGACTTTAGAAGCGCTCAGTCCAGTTCATATGTCGTAGCCTAAAGGATAAGACGTCCGGTGCATTCGTATGTAGCAATGCATCGGCGTTCGAATCCCGCCGGCAGGTACAAATTCCCGTCATAACTTACGCGAGTGTGGTGTTCACTCACGCGGCCCGCACACACATAGACACCCTCCAATCCCTACAGTCCCGCTTTTGCAGGCTAGCCGTCGGAGCTCTGTGATTCGTAAGGAACGTTGACCTACACGACGACCTGGGCCTCGAATCAATCCGGAAATACATGAAGACAGCGTCGGAACGGTACTTCGATAAGGCTATGCGTCACGATAATCGCCTTATCGTTGCCGCCGCTGACTACTCCCCGAATTCTGTTCACGCAGGAGTTAATCACCGTCGACGCCCCAGACACATTCTTACGGATCCATCAGATCCAATAACCTTTGCATTAGACGCTTTCAGCTCAAACACTAGGAGCAAGTTTAGGAACCCCGGTAACCGTATTCGTCGAACTCGACAAAGAAGTCGATGTGCAACCTAACCCATGCATCAGCCCGCTGAGTTTCTCGCCGGATCTTCTAGGCGGGTCGCGATTCCGATCCGGTAGTAGATTCATTCGCAAACCAGTTGCTCTTAAGTTGTTAGGTCTCCTTCGGAGGGGCTCGGGCAGCTGTTAGCAAATCCCACCTCTCCTGGCTGAGCCTTTATTCGCCCACTTGTTCTGGTGAAACTGGAAAGGTCTCCGGGCCACCAGTAATCCTTTAATCATAAAAAGGTACAATTTTTTCCAATGAAAAACCTACTTAGCAAATGCTCACGATTGACTTCCACGGTGAAGGAATAACATCGTGTATAAAAAAATCAAACCCGCAAAATTATAATTTGCGTAATTACTGGTGGTAGGACGTCTTGTGAGTCCGCACGGGTAGGCACCACCACCTTTTTTTTATTGCCCTTGTAGGCAGACGAACATACGGCCCACCTGATGGTGAGTGGTTACCGTCGCCCATGGACTTCAGCAATGCCAGGAGCAGAGCCAAGCCGCTGCCTACCGTTGAGTACTCTCCACAAGCCTCGTTTGAAGAAGGACAAGTCATATTCCTATATCTGCCGAGAAGTAGTAATGCGTTTCGGTTTGAAGGACGGGGCAGCTGTTGTACTGTTAAAAATGAGACCTTACAACTCATGTCTAAAGGTGGGTGACGGCATTTACGTTGTAGATATCTATAGGCTCGGGTAACCACTTAACACCAGGTGGGCCGTGAGTTCGTCCATCCTTTTAAGCAATAAAATAAAATAAAAAATATTGTTCATTTTCTTCTCTAGCTACCTTTTCACTGAGTTACGTAATTTTATCTAGACACTCTAAACACTACGTTTTATTAAGCTTAATTTTGTTTAACTGGAGTGAGTAATTTGCTTGAGAAATATTAGATCTAAATTGACGGAATTATTTCTAATGTTACCGTACAGTAATCATGTTGTAATGGTAACAAAACGTATATATTATATAGTTTTGGCATCTGAAGAAAAAAGTTAATGTTTGATATCGATTAATGTTCTTAACCACAAAAGAAACTATTCATTTTTCGTGCTATCAAATAACTTTTCAGGATAATACGGGTGCGAGTATTATAGGCCTGCATGGGTAGGTACCACCACCTTGCCTATTTCTGTCGCAAAGCAATCATACGTTCCGTTTTGAAAAGTTGGACAGCCGTACCATACCGGACTAAGACTTAGACCTGTGGGCTCCGGTAACTAATTAACAATAGGCGGGCCGTGAGCTCTTTCACCCATAGAGAAAATAAGAAATAGGAAATCAAGCGGTAATAGCTGCAAATACCTTCAAATTATTATGAACCAAAAATAACTGACCTCAAAACTCTTCATAACTGAAATATGACTGAAAACAATAATCTCGAGCTGATACTACGACTATTACTTAACTTGCACAATTATTTTCAGATCCAATTTCTCTTGATAATGATTCACGTAATGATTCAGACGCACATAACGGACTGTCCTATGCACGCTGGTACCTATTGGTTGGGTTTATCCAACATTGTTCTCTTCATATTTCTCTTCATGGATTTCTATAATAAGAAATATCGAACAGGTACACCTGTGGACAACTTAAAAATTGTATGTGGTAAGCACCAGTAATCTTCCATCAATGTATGTATGCATAAGTGGAATAAAGTAATTGGTATAATTAAATGGGTGTTTTGGTTTTAATGACATGTTGTTAATTTATATTGCTTAAGATAGAAATTGAGACTACGTGATGTGACATGATACATATGCAGCAACGTAACTGTGCTGCACAAGATGCTGACTCTTGACTGAGAATCTAACCTCCACCCTGTATATTAACCTCACCATCGACAAAATTCAATTTTCGTTTTGCCTTACCGTCAAATTCGTCATCTCTGAATAACCGAGTAAAACTTAAGTCGCGTAATCTGTACGCGTTCTATTTACAGTGTGTAAAAATTTCAATAAAATCAAATAATGAAAATCTTGAAATGCACGTTTCTTCTCTGTATTTCACTATGGTAATTTCAATATCGAAACGATACGGGAAAGTTCCCTGGGGTTACGTAGTCGTAGAAAATATAAAAGATTCTCGTATTGAGAGGGATATTTCAGTTCTGATGGAATTCTTTATAAAGTCTACGTGTTTAAAATTTTTGTCTATAAGATGCGTGTGAGCCTGTTTTTGAATTATATATATATCTATGTATTTCCGCTTCACGCAAAATTTTAATGTTATTTTCAATGCCACCGACTATGATTTCCTTCTGATTATGTCAGGTTCATCGTTATTGACAATTTCTCATTAATTCATTCTTAAGGCTTCGTCAAAGAGAACGCGTAATTAGCGCGCGTTAGAGCGCTAAACTGACGGCGCGCTACGACGCCGAGATGTGTTGTACTACTATGGTAACATACCGTCAAACAGAGCGCCAGCGCTATAAGCGCTAATTACGCGTTCTGTTTGACGAAGCCTTAAATATCTCACTTTGAACCGTGCAACGTGAAAACACCCTTACGTATGTGTTTGTGCAATGTTTTTGTTAAAATATCAACGACGGCTAAGTCAACCAAAGCATTAAAGAGCTGTTTCTTTAATGATGTGAAAAGGCAGATGAAAGTTTACCCGAGATTGTTTTGCGTGCGACTATTGATAGTAGCAGTAAAGCCTGCTTGCAACATTAGATGAGTCCCGACTTATGTTTCAAGTAGTAATATTTTTATACATTAGCAATACGAGGTTAAAGCAAACTAGCGGACCGGCTTCGCTTGGGAAGTATCGCACGCGATGTAAAGAATTTTAGGTAATTTTGTTACACATTGGATTACATTATTGGAGTTTCAGTAAGGATCCCTAATTTTTTTGAAAATATAATACATATAGCCTATGTCACCCGGGGATAGCGTAGCTTTCCAACAGTGAAAGATTTTTTAAATCGGTTCAGTAGTTTCAGAGCCTACTCAATACAAACAAACAAACAAATCTTTCCTCTTTATAATATTAGTATAGATATAGATAGTTTCGGCAAGGGAACTACAGAGACAATAAATAAACAATGCGAGGTAAGTCGAGCGTGGAACTAGAACAATTACAAACAAAAGTCGACCGTACCAGAATTTACGAGCCTCGATTAGAAACTAATGTTCGAACTTTAGGTATCCTTTGTCACGAGTGTTTCATAACATTTAGAAACGTAGATTATCCTGTCTTTTGCAATAGTAATTTGAAGATACGACTGCGAGGAAATACTCCTTATGGCGCCGCAATTTCAAGAAGTGTTTTTTTTATTTTTATTTATTTATTGCTTTGATGGGTGGACGAGCTCACAGCCCACCTGGTGTTAAGTGGTTACTGGAGCCCATAGACATCTACAACGTAAATGCGCCACCCACCTTGAGATATAAGTTCTAAGGTCTCAAGTATAGTTACAACGGCTGCCCCACCCTTCAAACCGAAACGCATTACTGCTTCACGGCAGAAATAGGCAGGGCGGTGGTACCCACCCGCGCGGACTCACAAGAGGTCCTACCACCAGTAAAAGTGTCCCGCAATCTACAATCAACATCGCTACCAAGAATCCTGAAGAAGATTGCGGATTCTTGGTGGTGATGTTTCCAGCGGTGTTCAGTATTGGAGCCATTTGGAAGGTTGTATTCTAAAACATTGAGAGTCTTTAACAACGACTAGACAAAGACTTGTGCTTTACAAGGCTAACAACAAACAAGAACAACAGTCTGTCGCGTCGAGCCCTGCTGCCATCTCTGGGCCAGGGGTGACAAGTAGCATCTAATGCCATTTAACTCATAGGAACCTCTGTGCCTTGTTCCATGGGGAGTACTCTGCGAAATGTTCTTGGATAATTTGGTCGTCTCCTTTTTACCATGCTAAAGCCCGTCACCAGAAGCCATGTTTTTCGAAAACCAACTTTGAAATGAACTCCCTTACTTCACGAGCGCTATTACTTATCCTTTGAATCAAGTTTGAAGAGAGTCCTCTTCCAGGAGGACGCCCTCCTTCTGTATTCACGTAGATTATAAATGTGAAGCCGCAAAAAATTGCGAAAAATATGAATTTAATCAAAACTACTCTAACGGATAGATGAATGTAATCTGTATAGAATAAAATATGATACACATGCATATGTATATGAGGCCTGGGTGTATTACAAGATTGCCCGAAATCGACCACAAATGATAGTATATGAGGTTCTTAACACTTTCGCTGACAGTACGTCGTTAGACGGGAAATTAACATATTGCGGTATAACAGTACGTCGAAGGACGGGGTAATAACTTTTATGAGCATTGGCAGTACGTCGTCGGACGACAACTTCTAATAGAAGCAATATGAAGAATAGCATTCACTGTCATATTGTAAGCAATCTCACATTTCTTACTGTCGTAACATGATTGTTTTGTGGGTAGTTTAATATTGCTGTCTCAGTTGCTCACGCACACACGTAAACAGTTCGCATATAAGTACTACGTCCACCGGCGTGAGCGCACGCTAATTTCTCGATCAATCAGTGCGGCCAGTGCCATTTTGTGAACAACCACGTGTTTACGTCACTCAAACAGTAAGTAAATTTTGCAAAAATGATATTTTGTGTGTTTATTTGTATTGAAACATCGTTATGTTTATGTATTTATAAGATTTTGTGATGTTAGTATTTACTTAGGTATTTTTATTTACTAAATAACAGACTTTCCTTGAAATACTTGGGTCAAAGTAGTATTATTATAGTGTCGGATTAGAATAAAATTCATGACCTTACGTGTAATTAGCCGTTGCTAATTTACTCCTCTAATGTGATAAAGCTTGTGCCCAGCTTGGAAATTTTATAGGTTGTTGATTGATTTACCAATTGAACAATTTGTTAATTTTAGATGTCAGCAAAAAGTTCAAAGAAACGTCCAAAAATACGCTTGTTCGACGATTTTTCATCAAATTCGCCATCTGAAGTAGATTTAGATCCCTTCGAGGATAATGACGGTGATTATGGTTCTGACACGAACTATGAACCACAAAATATAGAAGAAACTGGTGCATCCAGTTCATCAGAGGAAATATTTTCTATAAGACCTCGTCGAATTATATCTGGAGGCCCTGTGGCTTCATCGGATTCAAGTAAGTCTGATATCTCAATTAGAAGTTCAGATTCTGATCAGGACGATAGAACTATCGAAAATGCTGAACCGATTTCCGAATCAGTAGACGACTTACCATCCCTTCTTATATCTCAACATGACAATGATATAGATTCAGAACCAGTGCAAAATCGGATAAGATCTCCTGTACCAGAGGAGATACCGTGGTTACATAGCACAGAAGAAATACCTGATTTTGAATTCGATGTCGAGTCATATGGCGTTCAGTTTGACGTTACCTCTCAGACTAGCATTGAACAAATTTTCGATCACGTGTTTCCAAAAGAGTTACTCGAGTACCTGGTCCAGTGTACTAATAATTATGGTACAGCTTTGTGTCAGTCAAACAAACCGTCAACCCGATATTCCCGGTCTCAAAATTTTCGAAATACTACGACTGTTGAGATGAAAAAGTTTCTTGGACTTTCGTTATTACATGGACATATTCGCACTCCTAAACAACAAAAACTATTTACTTATGATGATCCACTATATTATCATCCTGTGTTCTCATATACAATGTCTTCGCGGCGATATGAACAGATACTTCGATGTATATGTTGTTCAGAACTGGATGCAAAAGGCGCAGAAAAGATTAACAAATTTGTTGATTTGTTGACATTGAATTTTAGAAAGATATACAAACCTGATAAAGAGCTTAGTTTAGATGAATCTTTACTATTGTATCGAGGCCGACTTCACTTTCGGCAGTACATAAAGTCCAAAAAAGCAAGATATGGGATTAAATTCTATGTCTTGGCAACGGCTGATGGTTATGTTCTTAATATAATAATGTATAGCGGAAAAGACGAGAATACCCAATTGAGAGGTGTAACGAAGCTTGAACGGTTGGTAATGCGATTGATGAGACCGTTTTTATTGAAAGGACATCACCTCTTCATGGATAATTACTACAATTCGGTCACTCTTTCTCAGAAACTTTTTGATTTGAAAACCCATACAAATGGTACTCTTCGTGTTAATAGAAAAGATAATCCAAAGGAAGTAGTGGACAGAAAATTAAAAAAAGGTGATCATGTTTGGGTAAGGAAAAATAAAGTGTATGTTAGCAAATGGGTTGATAAGCGACCAGTGATTATGTTGACCACTAGAGAACACCCCCGTATTATAGAAACAACAAACAGGTTTGGGAAAATAGTTAAGAAGCCTATTGAAGTAGCAACATATAATAAATACATGTCCGGTGTAGATAGGTCTGACCAGATGATAAGTTACTATTCTTCGCCGAGGAAAACTATACGCTGGTACAAAAAAGTACTTTTTCATCTTTTGGATACCGCTGTATGGAATTCCTATTACTTATACAAGAAATTTGTACTGAAAAACCCAAAATATGAGTTATCTTCATATCGGGAGGAGTTAATAAAAAAATTAATAGATTTGAAAGAAAACTGTAAGGGTAAAGATTTAGTATTAGATTTAAAAAAACACAATAGCAGAAAACACAATAACCCCCAAAAGAACATATTTGCAGATCAAGAACGAAAATTTTGGGGTCATTGGCCCAAACGCCAACCTGCACCTGAAAATTCTAAGAAAAAATACTCATTTCTGATGTGTAAAATGTGTTCCAAGAATAAGAAGAGGGTCGAAACTAGCTACAGGTGCATTGGTTGTCCAGGACTTCCTCCATTATGTCCTGAATGTTTCCAGGATTATCACCAAATTCTTGAACAGCAAGAACAATAAATCGTAGTCTGACTCTTCAAAACCTTATTTTGCAGATTTACTTTAATTTTTTGAGACTTTATACGTTCCTATTTTTATAATTATTTACTAGGGTATGTTGACCTATTTTTTTATTACTTTGGTACTTATATGTTTAATATTGTTTTCTTTTATTGAGTTAATTATATTAGGGCTTTTTATTGTTTGTTAGTAGCGTTGCCGTAGTGTCCAAACTTTGTATATTATTTATTATGTACAAAGATTGTTATAGAAGATCCTAATTTATAACTTCCGATAGCGTATTAAAATATTATAATTTATAATAATTTAAGCGTTTAACATATGATATAATCATTGGAATGTTCCTAATTACAATACTAAATAATTTGTAATTATTGTGTAAGAAATATATACCTATATATAATATGTATCTATTACGTGTATTTGAATAAGTTTCAGACTATATCTGTTTTTCATCGTACAGATATTGAAAAATACCATACCATTTGATGTTATAATAATTAATATATTTTTTTGTTTTTTGTTGGGAAATTTCGATTATTTTATAAGTCACAAATTATTGTAGGAGGTTTAATATTTGAAAATATTTGATTATTTTACAAATATTATGTGTTTTATTATCTTTCCTCAGAAGATCCCAAGAATATAAGATATTTTTCGACGTAGTGTCTCACTTAGGCAGGCGAACATATGACCAACTCGAAACTACGTCGTGCAACGTCCACGTCTTAAAACGTAGTGCCAGCTTTAGGCAGTCCAATATGTGGCCAATATGACACTACGTTGAGAAACGTTCACGTCTGTGAACGTAGTATTGTAATAAGAGTGGCAAACATGTATTCAACACGAAACTACGTCTACAGACGTCCACTTCTGTAGACGTAGTGCTTGTTTAAGCAGTCAAATATGTGGCCAATATGACACTACGTTGAGAAACGTTCACGTCTGTCGACGTCGTTTAGCTATAAAACAGGCAAGCATGTATTCAACACAAAACTACGTCGACAGACGTCCACGTCTGTAGACGTAGTGCCAGATTGAGGCGATCGAATATGTAGCCATTATGACACTACGTCGTAAAACGTTCACGTCTGTCAACGTAGTGTCACATTTAGATAAGCAAACATATATCCAATACGAGACTACGTCGGGAGACGTTCATCATTTTGTATAGAGAATTTCACTGCTTTTTTGTGATGTCAGGGTAAGTGCTCACTGTCAGCGAACGTGTTAACAAAATTGTACAAAAAGTCAGTATTTACATCATATCGATCATGAAATTCATCACACATTTAACCAAAATATACTTGTATTTTTTTAAGAATCTAAATAGCCAAATAAGCACTAAATGTTCTATTTAAAATAATAATTGAATACTAGAGGTCCCGCAGTAGTCGAAATTCGACTATAATTAATTGGAATTGTAAGTTTGTACACTATTATGATTGTATTTTATACTTCTATAATCAAAAATTTCGCCAAGACTACACTATAAGAAATATTAACAAAGACAAACAATATTTAATCTCAATTTGACAACAGACGTCAAGAACAAAAGCTTGACAATAAATAGTATGCATGCGTGTGTGCGTCAAATACATGGTATGTAGTGTGTGTAATGTTTTCTTTATTGATTTAATGTATCTTTTATGCATTATTTAGAAAAAAAAATTGCATTGTGCACTTCTTCTCTATATTCTCTACAAGTGTGGAAAATTTCATACTCCTCCGTCCGCGCTATTTTCGTAAAAAGGGATACAAAGTTTTTGCTTCACGTATTAATATATAGATATAATATAAACCAAGCGAGCCTTGCCACCAACACTTATGTACCTATGTACAAATGTGTTTACGCATATATATTTTTTATATTTAACAAATTACTTTTTTAATTACCCAATACTAATACATAATACCAATGTAATGTCTAACACATATGTACGTCACACATAATCTCATCATACGCACATTTATATCAAGCACCACACATGGCATGATGGATCCGACATCAAGTTTGTCCCGACACTGCGAGCGGACGTCGATCATCCAAGAAGACAGAACCTTCAAAACGGTAATATGTCTCGCAATAAATACGAGCCCGGGAAGAAACTTTTCCTTTGTTATTGGAGGGAAACGAAGCGTGATTTCGCGAATCTTCCTTTGACTCATCAAAACTTCACATGTCAAATTGTTTTATTATTGCATTGAGCAGTACGAGTGCAAATAACGTCGCATAGTTGAGCGCGCAATTGAAGGACTATGAAAGCTTTAGTCGTTAAAATATTTGTTGATCGTACTCCTTCGATCAATAGTAGTATTATTGATCGAAGTCGTATTCAGAAAATTTTCGACTACTTTTTTTTTTATAAATGTTCCCCCGATGAACGTAATTTGATCAAAAGCACTAACTGTTTGAATTCGGAATGTCAAAGGTGTCAACGAGCGACGTCCGCTATGACGCCTTACCCTTTTCCATTTCCAGCCGTCATAGGCGACACATCTGTTTCTTATTTCTTATAGTCATTAATTTTAAATTATTTTGTCACTTATAGATAAATAAAATCAAACTAATAATACAGTCCACTCTTATTCACAACACAACATATGGTCCTTCTCCCGTGAAACAATCGGATCGACGACCTGCGGAAAATACAATTTGAAAACCGACGCTTAACCGCCATCTTAAAATCGTCGGCGCTTCATCGGCTGCACAAAATTTAGCTATTCAACAAAGATTGCTGAAGATATCGTCAACAAGGAAGTTCAACATTCAATACAATTTGGAAGCCTTGGACATCACAGAAACCAATTCTGATGATACATTCAAGCAGATTGCACCATCCACTGTGAGTCCGTTCTAATCATCTCATACATTACCTTCATATTTTTTTTAATTCTAATATAAATCTTGAAAATTTTCATTCTATTGAAATTAATGTGCTTTTAACAAAAAAGTGCTCAATTTATTCGATCGTTTTGAACACGTTGCTATTTCGTCATACATTTATAACTACAGTCAATTTTTTTATTCATCTCTAAAAAATAAATAAATAAAAACGATTTCAAAACTACAGCATTAACATTTTTCTGTAAATTACAACGTATAGTGGCATATGTTATTAAGTTTATAAATAAATGTCAAAAGAAACCTACTAAGCAGAGTTCTGAATTAGAGCAATCATTGAACAAATTATTAAAATTTAGTCAGCAAGAAACATTCTTTGAAGAATACAATTTACTAAGTACAGGCAAAACATTACCTGTAAAAAATACACTATTAAAACTATCACCATTTCTTGACTCAAACAAATTGATAAGAGTAGGAGGCAGGCTCAACAACTCATTTTATGACTATAATGTTAAACATCCTATCCTTTTATCAAGTTCACATAAAATAACTCATCTCATTTTCAACATGTTTCATATAACATTAAAGCATGCAGGCCCTTTGCTTTTGTTAGCTAGCATTCGTCATCACTACTGGCCCATTGGCGGTAGAAATTTAGCAAAAAAAACATGTCACCAGTGCATAAAATGCTGTCGAATAAAGGCAAATACACTTCAACCTGTGATGGGTAATCTTCCAGAACAACGTTTACATCTTGAATTTCCATTCTTAGACACTAGAATTGACTATGCCGGGCCAATCATGATAGCTGACCGAAAAGGCAGGGGATGCAAACTTGTAAAATCATTTATATGTGTATGTGTGTGTCTCGCTACGAGAGCTGTTCATCTTGAACTTGTTTCAGACATGACAAAAGAAGCATTTCTAGCTGCTCTTAGCCGTTTTATTGCTCGGAGGGGAAAACCACGCAACATTTTCTCAGACAACGGCACAACCTTTGTAGGAGCCTTTAACGAGTTGGCTCGATTTCTGTCACAAGATTTAGAACTTAGGAATTTCGATTCAAGTATTAAATTTTCATTTATCCCTGCTTATACTCCGCATTTCGGAGGTATTTGGGAGTCTGCAGTAAAATCAACAAAATATCATTTAAAGCGCACATTAAGTCTAACAAATTTAACTTTTGAAGAAATGGCAACATGTTTAACACAAATAGAAGCAATTCTAAATTCAAGACCTTTAACTCCTCTATCTGATGACCCATCCGATCTCACTCCATTAACCCCAGCTCATTTCCTTATCGGACGATCAGTGATATTTGCGCCACATCCTCAAGTACCAGATAGTACCAATATCACTAGTCTGCAGAAGTTTCGCAGAATAGAATATCTCAAGCAACACTTTTGGAAAAGATTCTCTCAAGAATACATCTCGTGGTTGCAACAAAAATCTAAATGGTGTAAAACATCTGCAGAGCCTTTGAAAGTGGGTGATCTAGTCATCGTAAAGGAACCATCATCATCTCCGCTACTGTGGCCACTTGGACGCATACTTCAGCTGTACAGTGGTAGCGACGATATTGGAAGAGTTGCAGACATCTACACACGACGAGGTGTCATTCGCCGCGCTTTCAACACTATCTGCCCACTTCCCATCAATTATTGAAGACACTTCAACCGGGGAGTATGTTTGAATTCGGAATGTCAAAGGTGTCAACGAGCGACGTCCGCTATGACGCCTTACCCTTTTCCATTTCCAGCCGTCATAGGCGACACATCTGTTTCTTATTTCTTATAGTCATTAATTTTAAATTCTTTATTTTGTCACTTATAGATAAATAAAATCAAACTAATAATACAGTCCACTCTTATTCACAACGCAACACTAACATATTATGAACATTGACGTTAACTTTATCCTTTTTTTTTTATTGCTTAGATGTGTGGACGAGCTCACAGCCCACCTAGTGTTAAGTGGTTACTGGAGCCCATAGATATCTACAACGTCAAAATGCGCCACACACCTTGAGATAAAGTTCTAAGGTCTCAAGTATAGTAACAACGGCTACCCCACCCTTCAAACCGAAACGCATTACTGCTTCACGGCAGAAATAGGCAGGG
This sequence comes from Bombyx mori, assembly GCF_030269925.1. Lineage (NCBI taxonomy): Eukaryota > Metazoa > Arthropoda > Insecta > Lepidoptera > Bombycidae > Bombyx > Bombyx mori. The sequence goes on along the minus strand of NC_085124.1, from coordinate 10,474,980 downwards.
TGGTGGTACCTACCCGCGCGGACTCACAAGAGGTCCTACCACCAGTAATAAAGTTATCTTTAACATTTGTTCTATTGCGTTGTAATTTACATTTTGAAGATGAAAAATGACTACCTCAAAATGTATGTATAGGTTGATAACACTAAATAGCTATTGATTGATATTTAAGAAAGTCGGTTCACAAACAGAAGAGAAAACGCTACTTAACTGTTTTGTTTTTGCCTATTTACAGATAGCTTTGACTATTCAATTTCAAGTTATAAAAAATACAATTTTATAGACTGCGTTTCCAAAGGCAGAGAATCTCATTTGTAAATAAAGAACCTTAAGCCTAGAGACCAAGAACCCTATGATTTTCAATAATTTATTTTCATGTCAAATCTCTCTAAATACAAATTTCACTTAACACCTGGTGGGCTGTGAGCTCGTCCACCCATCTAAGCAATAAATAAAAAATAAAAACAAATGTTTCCAAATTGCTTCGTAACTCTTAATGGATTCGCAGATAGTTATATTATTATCAAACACTGTCACTAGAGTGACGATACCTTTTAATTTTTTTTTTTGTTTTTGTTTTCTCTTATCAATTTATAATTATATCTTATCTATGCATAATAGGTAGAGTGCACGTGTACCTAATCAATAAAGATACACCCATCGTTACTATTAAAAAAAAACCGCGAAACGGCCATTATGGATTGAAGGGTAGCACACAATTGAGACTGCGACCTTGTTTCAAGGTAATTCATATCGTGATGTCATAGGCTCCGGTAACACATAAATACCTCTTAAATTGTGTGCTCTCGTCCTACAAACAACAATAAAAACTACTAACAACATACACCCTCCAGTAAGTACAGGTGAGCCGTACGCTCGTCTCCCTAGAAGGGCAATAAATAAAAAACTTACTTGACTCAGTTTATTACTCTTACTTGTTGTGGGCATCTGTTAACTGTGGATACCTTTAAACACAGTTCTGGTTTATGACTTTTTCGCTGATCGTGGCAGACAAAAACGCACCGACAACGGCTGATACCTAACTCATTTTACGATTATAGCGCTTTGTATTTACACCAGACGACCGCGAGAAAACAACAAAAACCTTGCGCGTGTTGGGAAGAACTTCCTTAATACTTGACCCAAAAAAGAACTGATATTGTTTTTCCAGAATAACAACATTAATTAACAATATTGGGGTACAACATTAAAGATCTTTTACTTGTAACTAAAACTGTTACTTACTTTTTTACTGTTACTACTTTACTGAAACTGAATCTTGAAACTGTTATTTTAAATAGAAATAAGCTTTTCAGTTTTGAAGACGTAGGTTGTATTTCAAATACTTCTATAACTTTCGAGAGAAGCATTTTCCCAAAGAATACACACGCATTAACTGTTTTAATCCTATTTTATGAACTACCTAAAAGCACAACAATCCTCCTTTTGTAAATCGTAAAATCCGACAATTTTATTCATTCTAATTTAATGTACATATTTTCAGAACGATTACATAGTTGGACGATTTTGGAAGTTCTTCGAGTTTTAAACATAATTTATTTTACGTAAAATATTTAAGGGAAATGTTGTCGCTGACATACTCCGATATACAATTATTATTAGACACTATGGCCCAAATGCTTCAATAGGAAATAACTTACATAATAAAAAATATTTTAAAATAAAAGCCGGTCAAATATTGTTCGTAGCTACCACTTACATATGTAGGTACATATTAAACTTCCTTATATTTTCTGGTAGTCATTTCTGAACATAAATCGAAAAACATAGGATCTAGATACGATACGCCGATACATTACCGAAACCGGAAATATTGAAACGATAGGTCTTTTTGATATCAAACATCAATCTGCTTATAAGCAACCTCATCAACATGTTTTCCTTATGATTCTCTTTGAGTTTTACTTTGTTAACATTATATTTCCATTGTTTACCATTTTTATAGCAGACATAAAACAACATTTTTCGGAATATTAAAATAACAAACCTTTTTTGTTCTGGGTTGGATCTTAAGTGGTTCTCGTGGTCTGCCACACATCCACCATAGTCAGTACATCCCAATCAATCAATCAACACTGCTTAAGTGTACATATCTGTGAATAGTACCCCTAATTTTGTGACAGGTCCTGAGTCTTAATTAAATTGTATGACAGTTGTTCCATACTTTAAACCGCAACGTAAAAAGTACATTCCAGTTTGTCCTTCTGGTGTAGTATCGTAAAATTTGAAGTATATATCGATAGGTTTTTTTTTTTTGTTTTCTAAGAATTAATTTTATTTTTAATGGAAGTATTTGGGATGGATTTTAAGTGGACACTGTGATGGAGAAATACGTGTTTTGCGTATAGAAATGATATTACTTTGATAAGGCTATGCATCATGAAAATCGCTTTATCGTTGCCACCGCTGACTACTGTCTAACTCCTGCTAGCGCAGAAACCAGTCACCGTCGACGACCTAGACACGTCCTTACGGATCCATCAGTTCCATTAACCTCAGCACTAGACGCCTTCAGCTCTAATACTAGGGGTAGGCTTAGGGACCCCTGTAACCGTACTCTTCGAACTCTGCAAAGAGTTCGACGTGCAATCTAACCATCAGCCCATTAAGTTTCTCGCCGGATCCTCTCAGACACAGCCCACTGAGCCCACTGAGTTTCTCGCCGGATCTTCTCAGTGGGTCGCGTTTCCGATCCGGCGGTAGATTCTGCGAAGCACGGCTCTTGCTAGGGTTCTTGTTAGCAACGTCGTCAGGTTTGAGCCCCGTGAGCTCACCTACTAGTTAAGGTTACGCTGGAATAGCCTCTCAAGGCTACCAGCTAAGGTAGGAAAAAAAAAGAAAAAAAAACGCCGGATATTCTCAGTGGGTCGCGATTCCAATCCGATGGTATATAGATTCAGCAAAGCACTGGCACCTTGTTAGGGCTAGTGTTAGCAAAATCGCCAAGCTGAGCCCGTCAACTCGTCTACACGTTCGGTGAACATAGTATAATCCCTCGAGTCTACTACGATAGGTAGGCATAAAAAGGCTCTTTCCTTAATGACATATCTAAACAAAAGTTGGTGTGAAAAAAATCCGAAGCACTCTATAAACCAATCAAGGTTTTATAAAGTACTTCTTTAATAAAATGATAAGAGAATAAGAAAGAAAGGAGATTAATTTCAATTAGACCCTTACACTAGTTTTTTACAAAGCAAGTTCTTCCCTAAAAACTCGTATACTATGTATTTAGTCTTACGGTTGTGAGTTAAGGCTCAGTTTGTATGATTACGTAATTTCAAAAATTCTTGCCTTTATCCTACATTATGTGGGGTCGGCACAGCATATCCTCTGATCATGGTGCTTAAGGATTTAGCATGAGTTTTACGTTATGCTACCTGCCTGACGTCAGCCCTCTTTGGATTATATCTCCAGTAGTTTATCCATTTTTGCCAGACTAGTGAAAACAAAAGAAAATAATACTCTGATTTTTTCATTACAATTAATAATAATATAATAAAATTTAGATGGTACTTCCTCTCGCCCTGGTTTAGCTGCAGCTTCAGTAGAAATTTCAAAAAAGCGGAAGTATTCGGGTTTGGGGTCTTCTTATTCTTTTTTGCCTTTTGCGGTTGAGACGATGGGCTCTTGGGGCCCTGAAGCAAAGAATTTTTTATCAGAAATCTCCAAACGCTTGAAGGAGGTTAAGTGTGATCAAATCAAATCAAACTTTATTAGCTAAAACACGGTTTACAAAGATGTTGATAGTTATTTTATAGAACAGCGTGTTTCTACCAGGTCGGCTTGCAAATATTATTAAAAAATTATTTACATCAAATGCAGATGATGATGCTAAGGCTGGCTGGTACTTTGCACAGAGGGTGAGTCTGGCTGACCAACGAGGTAACGCAGCCAGTATCTTGGGAACTGTGCCTCCTTCAAGCGCATTGGAAGATTTGTTCTACTGTGTGAATTGATTTATGTTAAATTATTTTGATTTGTTATTTATTAATAAAGTCGTACATTCATAATAATTATATTTTTGTTAATATTTAGAGATAAATTAACGTTATTGTAAAGACTTTCACAGATGGGAGATTTTTTTTTGATCAGGTGGAAATCGCTAGACTTCCGCCCTCCACTGGGGATGGAGGGAGGCGCATGTCAGAGTCGAGCTGACTAAAACCTCCTGTCGCTCAAAAACCCACGTCCGAATCTCGCTTGATACAGAACTCATGAGAAGGCAAAGGAGGGAAAGTGAAGTGTTTAGTACTGAGCACATTTCTCCCATCACCCTCCCCCTCGGGACGCCGGAACGGCGGTCGTCAGCGCCACGACCACTAGCCCTCTCGGTCGGCAGGCTATCCGGAGCCCGCCTAGATGGCGCTGGTTAGAGGGGGTTATGCTACGGAATACCCCGCTGGGTCAGAACCAGCGTGGGTCGAGGATAGCCGTCCTTCCATCACCCGGATGCTCTTGCGTAAAACGCGTGCCGATCTCTCACGCGCCCCACCGCCTCCTCCTGCGAGATCTGCACTCACAGAAGTCGAGCATCGCCTTTCACGGCTCGTCGCCGCCGAGCATCGTTCACAGACATCTACTCACAAAATGTTTCTGTTTGAACTTTTAAGAGATAATAATAACATTATATGAGAAAGAAAAAGTTTTTAATATATATTCACAACGCTACTACGTTCAATGGAACTATATTATGTTTATAGCTGTTCAAGTTTATTACATTTTATAACGGAACGTAATTTCCGAACGTGTGATACCGCCCCCGCCGCCGCCTTACCGCCCGCTGAGACAGACCTCTCTAAGCGCGAAAACACACGCCCTCAGCGCGCGCGACGACGACCAGTAAGATATTGCGAGTCTTAGTGTAACTGTACGATTCTCAACTCATTTTGTATTTTATTTTAGTTATTGTGTCGCTTTTATATTAAAACCTCATACCAAATCGGCGTAAACATTATTTCTATATCATCTTCGCCAACAGCCCGGAACAACGAACTCACGAAAACTCACAAAAGCCCGCCAGTCGGACTTGTAGTGTTAAAAATGGCGCCCGAACGTTTAGCTGTGAAGTGATATTTATATGAAATTATTGTGCCTACATGAACGATTTGTGTTTTCCTGACTTTACCGACTAAACCGTCGTCAAATAATGCCGCCAAAGAAGATGCCGAATTCCGAGGAGCGCGACGCGAGAGCCGCGTCGCCGCCCCACGCGCCGTCGAGTGACGCGCCGCCCGCCAGTGTTTGCTTCCGCTCGGAAGACATCACCATGCTGATCGACACCCTTCAACGAACGCAGCTAGACGCGTTCCGGGAGCTGTTAGATAGCGTCAGGCAGTCGGCGACTCCTACATTCGACCATCGGCCCGCCAACAACTTCAGCCGCTGCAAATCTGTATTCAGCGGACGCGCAGACGAGTCAGTAGAAGGTTTTATCGACGCAATAGAATCGTACAGAGACGCCGCCAATGTTCCCGATGACGTAGCCGTAAAAGGTATTTCCATGTTGCTAACACACACCGCCGCTACCTGGTGGCAGGGTATCAAGCATCAAGTTTCTACATGGGAAGACGTCATCTCAAATCTACGAAGTGCTTTTGGTGATCGCCGCCCACCCCACAGAATTTATGTCGACCTATTCGCAGACGGCCAGCAGCCTATGGAGAAAACCGACCTGTTTGTCGCCAGGGCTCGAGCACTCCTCGCGAAGCTACCTCGAGGCGACCTATGTGAAAAAGTGGAGCTCGATATGATATACGGATTACTGCATCATAAAATTCGTAAACGCCTTCGTAGAGAGGAAATCACCAGTTTCAATGTTCTCCTGCAAAAAGCACGAAGTATTGAGGATTCTACGAAAGAAGCGCATACTTCAAACGCCGTCGCCGAGACATCAAAGGGTGCCGCCGCCGCCGCCCGCGCTCGACTCGAGCCGCCGCGGCCTGCAACGCAGCGTGTACCTACGGCCGCTGTAGAAGTTTCCCCGCGCCAACGTTCGTCAGGCGATAACGCCGACGCCACTCCGACCGCCGAAAAACCCAAGAAACGTCGATACTGTGTTTATTGTAAAAGTTACGGTCATACGCGTGATCAGTGTCGTAAATTGTTATTAAAACAAACCGCGAATGACAGTAACGATAACGTAGTTAGTAAAGTAAATAATATTAAATGTTACGGTTGCGGCGCGAGCGGAGTCATACGTTCTAATTGTTCCAAATGTAGTTCAAATTTTAGCGCGGTCGATTTTATTCAAATACCGCGAACACGATCGCGAAGTACAACGACCGCTGAGACATCAGCTGTTGGTAAGCCGTCCGCCCAGGTGAGTAATTTGGCAAGTTTACCTATGGTTTTTACTGGGGCTGTACCTGACTTGTTTTTATCCAGTAGTGTTCATACCGAGCGCCCAAATTATGTTAATTCATCGCTACACACTGCTCAGATAAGTTTGGTATCATGTAATAATGTAAGTACACCCCCCGTAAATAATAATTTTGCCCGTAAATGTAATGTAAACTCGTCCCATAAACGTGTTGATAAACAAATTGTTTCAAATTTGCCGCGTTCCGATGATACGCCTTTGTTTACATACTTATCTCGTCCTGTTAAGCAGGGGGAGTGTTTTAACCGCACTCATGTACCTAGCGAATTGAAATCAGTATCTCCTAGGGAATTTTGTGTTAATCAGTGCGTCGTAAATAATAGACATAAATGGAAAACGAAACGTTCTCGTCAGTGTCCATCACGTGGTCCGTTACCAACTAGGGCGACCATGATTTTTTCAGGACAAAACCAGAAATTCGATAATAAAAGTAGGGTGACCAAAATTTTTTCAGGACACAACCTGGAAAGTTGTGCACCGGTTAAAGGGACCACAAATTTTAATTGTGATAGTTTTGTCACCTTTTCGTCTGTAACTTCTTCGCAAAATGGCAACGCGCGACGACCTATTTTAGGTATAGAGATTTTAGGAATCCGAGGTAGGGGTTTAATCGACACCGCAGCCAAGCGAACTGTTGCCGGTTCTTCACTCTACGCCCTACTGCAACAGCATAATCAACCTTTTGTGCGTAGTTCTATGCGTGTTAAGCTCGCCGATGGTTCAATGCAAACACGACAAATGCTGACAACGACACTTGACGTGAAGTTATTACCGTGTAAGATGATTCTCACAGAATTCGTCGTATTTCCGGACGCCCAGGATAATGACACATTATTGGGTGTAGATTTTTTAGTAGCAGCTGGTTTAGCCATTGACTTCGATACTTCGACATGGCGCTACCAAGGTTCTGAACGAGTTTTTCCATTGGAGTTCGAGTATCCCAGTGACCTCACGCCTTGTTCTGCTGCTAATTTCTTAAGAGAAGACGAGGGAACTATGCTGTGTCCTCCCGAGCGTGACCGCCTAGCTACTCTTCTGCAGTGCAACGAGGATATCTTCAGACCAGGGGGAGACCCAACGCCGTACGCTGAACATCGTATTGATACAGGAGACCATGCGCCCATCTCAGTCCCGCCGTATCGCCTCACACCTGCACGTAGAGATGTCATGAAAACTGAACTTGACAAAATGCTTGCGGATGGTATTATTGAGGAATGCGAGTCTGCATGGACCTCTCCTGCTGTTTTAGTTCCCAAGAAGGATAACGGCATCCGATTTTGTGTCGACTATCGAAAGTTAAATGCTGTCACTAAAACTGATAATTATCCACTTCCGCTCATAGACGAGCTTTTGCAGCTGACGAAACGTCATTGTTTTATGACTTCAATAGACCTAAAGGCTGGCTATTGGCAAGTCCAGGTGCGCCCAGCTGATCGCGATAAAACTGCATTTATAACGCCGTTTGGGACGTTCCGTTTCACGCGAATGCCATTCGGATTGAAGAACGCACCGTCCACGTTCCAACGTTTGATCGATCGGTTCCGTTCTGGCTCTAGTTTACAAGGTATTGTACTGCTGGCTTATTTGGACGATTTATTAATTATTTCTGAGGATTTCGAAAGCCATCTGGAGGACCTACGAAAAGTATTTGAACGTCTGCGTCTATTCGGCTTAAGGGCCAATCGTGCTAAGTGCTTCTTTGCTCGTCCAGAGATTAATTACCTGGGCCACGTGATAACCCCTGAAGGTATCAAGCCGGATCCCTCTAAGGTCGACGCAGTCCTACAAATGGCTAGCCCTAGAAATTTGAAACATTTAAAGTCATTTTTACAGACGTGCTCATGGTTCAGAAAGTTTATACCAAATTTTTCGCAAGTAGCCCAACCATTAACTAAACTCACTCGTAAAAACGAGTCATGGAGATGGGATAGTCAGCAGCAAGAAGCATTCCAGTGTCTAAAGGATAGGTTGACTTCGGCACCCATATTAGTTCAAGCAGACTATAATAAGCCTTTTGTGTTGCGGACAGACGCTAGCAACTATGCCTTAGGGGCTGTGTTATTGCAAGGTGAGGGCATTGACGAAAAACCCATCGAGTACGCCAGTCGATTGTTGATTCCAGCTGAGAAAAATTATACCACCACCGAGAAGGAGGCTTTAGCGGTTGTTTGGGCAACCGATAAGTTCCGTGGTTATTTGGATGGACATCCGGTTTATGTAAAAAGTGACCATCAGCCTCTCAAGTGGCTCTTAACTCTCAAGACGCCCAATGGACGTCTCATCAGATGGGCCATGAAATTGCAAGCCCTGGATATTCACTACGAATACACGCCTGGTAAGGCCAATGTTGTGGCTGACACTCTTAGCCGTCCTCAGTGCGATGATACCATCCTTGACAGTTGTGATGTCTGCAATGTTATCGTCGATTTGCCACGTATAAGTTCCGCCGATTTACGTAAGGAGCAGTTGGATGACCCAGAGGTTGCCAAAATCATCACTAGTCTTGAAGACCCCGAACCGGTCAGCACTCAATGGTTGGATAGAGGGTACCTTATGAACCAAGGTGTTTTATACCGTTATCTTCCAGATTCGGATAGTGATCAACCTCAGCTCGTGGTGCCCATTACTATGCGTGAGAAGATTTTGCAAGAATTTCATGACGCTCCCACAGCCGGCCACCAAGGAGTGGAGCGGACCTTTAATCGGATCAGTCATAATTATTATTTCGTTGGCATGCGCAAGTATATTGCAGATTATCTCAAGAATTGTGAAGAGTGCCAGCGTTACAAGGCATCCAATCAAAAGCCTTTTGGACTCCTACAGACACCAGTCCTCAATCAGCGTGGAGAAGTACTCGCCATCGATCTCTTCGGACCCTTACCGGAAGGCGAGCGTGGCGAGAAATGGGTACTATTAGTTGAAGACACCGCCACCAGGTGGGTGGAATTGTTCGCTCTGACAGAAGCCACTGCTGAAATTTGTGCGCCCGTACTCATTAATGAATACTTCCTTCGATATGGTTTCCCACGCCGTATTATCTCAGACAACGGTGTCCAATTTATTTCCGCCACCATGCAACAATGCATGTTCATTCTTGGCATCAAGCAAAACCTCATTCCTCTATATCATCCCGAAGCAAATCCTGCTGAAAGGAAGAACCGGGACCTACGTACTCAGCTCTCGATATTGGTCAAAAATGAGCACCGATCATGGCCTAAATTTTTGTCTTCCGTGCGATTTTCCATGAATAGTGCCACGTGTGCCACGACAGGTGCCAGTCCCGCTCAGGTTATGTTTGCCAGAGAAATGCGTACCCCATTCGACGCGCAGCGTGATTTAAGGGGCATACTAGATAAAGAGAATTTCCTTCCTCAAATTACTCCGTATCTCCGTAGGTTTTTAGATAATTGGGATTCAATTAGAGATAGGGCTGAACATCATCAGGATGATAGGAAGTTGCAATCCGATAAAAGTCGATTATCTGGTCCCAGTTACCAAGTAGGTGATCTAGTCCTTCTCTCTACGCACTTGTTAAGTGATGCCGCCAAAGGTAGAACGAAGAAGTTCATGCCTAAGCGTGACGGACCCTACCAGATTAGCAATATCGTTAGTCCTACTACCTATGAGGTTACTGATTTGAATTCGCAGGTTTTAGGGAAATTTCATGCTTCTCATTTGAAGCCGTATCGTAATCGAACCGGTCAGGTCTCAGCTCCAGTACAGCCTCGACGCCTGCGTGGACGGCCCCGTCTTGTTGTTTCTGCCGAGCCACTAACGAGGCGTTCTAGTGACTCGGAGGGGGAGGATATAACGGAACGTAATTTCCGAACGTGTGATACCGCCCCCGCCGCCGCCTTACCGCCCGCTGAGACAGACCTCTCTAAGCGCGAAAACACACGCCCTCAGCGCGCGCGACGACGACCAGTAAGATATTGCGAGTCTTAGTGTAACTGTACGATTCTCAACTCATTTTGTATTTTATTTTAGTTATTGTGTCGCTTTTATATTAAAACCTCATACCAAATCGGCGTAAACATTATTTCTATATCATCTTCGCCAACAGCCCGGAACAACGAACTCACGAAAACTCACAAAAGCCCGCCAGTCGGACTTGTAGTGTTAAAATTTGTTTTTGATCAGAAAATATTTCAATGAACACATGCTGCGGTCCCGAGCAGGAGTGAATAGCATCACCATGTCCATTTCTGCGAAGGAATATTAATGGGTTCGGCTTTGAAGGGTAGTTAAAGTGTTGCATCTATGCGTGCAATAGAATTTTCACTTAGCAAGCGAGTTCTGATCTCTGCGATGTCCAGTAACCGCTAAACTTGAAGTGGACTATAAAGCCTTCGTCAAACAGAACGCGTACTAAGCGCTTATAGCGCTGGCGCTCTGTGTGACGGTATGATACCATAGTAGTTAGTACAACACATCTCGGCATCATAGCGCGGCATTAGTTTAGCGCTCTGACGCGCGCTAATTACGCGTTCTGTTTGACGAAGCCTTAAGATCGTCTGTTCTTCTATATTATAAAAAAGAAATGCTGATAATTTTCTGCATTTATTAATATATTTGAACATTTTTGTTGCGTGCCCGAAAAAGATGCTATATGCTATATGATTGATTATATTATCATTATAATCTGTGGTATGCCGATTCATTCCCTGAGGATTTTTTTGTAATGATCCTGTCATCTCGTTTTCACCATAGCCCGCCACAAGAGCAGAATTAATCCATACTTTTTTTTTTAATTGCCGTATAGGCAGACGAGCATACGGCCCACCTGATGGTCAGTGGTTACCGTCGCTCATGGACGTCAGCAATGCCAGGGGCAGAGCCAAGGCGCTGCCTACCGTTAGCCAAGCCGCTGCCTACCGTTACTACTACTTAGAACCGCTGCGTTCATAGAGATATTTTTTTGCCAAATCTTATACCATCCGGCTGTGGTTTGGTTTGAGGTATTTAGCGGTAATAATGTAAGCTATATGGGACAAAATGCTTAAATAAGTGAACGTGCTGACAGTCTTCCTGGTGTTAAGTGGTTATTATGACCAATACACATAACTTGAATCCCACCACCGATCTTGAGACTTATAGTATATGTCTCAATTGTTAAAATTATTATCGGGTTTGATTTTTACTTCACGGTGTTATTGGTGTTATTCTCTCATCGTGGAAGTCATTCGTGAACATGTTTTAAGGACATATTTCATTATAAAATTGGTACCTGCTTACGGGATTCGAATCTTATCCTTTAGGCCACAGCAACTTCTTAGCTAATAATAGCGTATTTTCGTGTCATATAGTTTCTAGGTTTATTAAAAGCCACAGCATAGCTGTTAAGAAAAAGGCATATTTTTTATAGAAATTATCTGCAACATAATTTCTAGTAGAAAATATCATTAGTAAGGATTTTTTTCTAATCATAACAAAATAATGGGCGATTCGAAGTTTATGTGGAGGCAGGCTGCTGTCTAAGTTAACGTCTCTTTAATAACCCATAAAGATGAGAAAATGTTTCACATTCGTAATGCTTAAAAACTCATTTAAAACAAACGTTATACGAAATTGTAAACAGAATACTGGCTAGACCGTTAAAACTAAATTAAATCGAATATAGCCGCGTCATGAGGGGAGAATCATAAAAGTTTATATACACTAAATTCGTAACCACTTTGTTGACTCGCATTAAGGTTTTTTACCGGTCCAAATTATGAAACGAGTCATAGAAATCTCGTTATAATTAAGATCAACACCTTAATAGGTTAGATATCAATCTTCCTGCCCTCCAATTACGATTTATATACTTGGTTTAAATATACCATCCTCCACATGATACAATTACAAATTTTTAATTCATCCATCCGTTATCTAGTACCTATCGCACAGCTTGGTACAACCATTCTGCCTAATCGATACAAGTGCAGGCGTCATTTTCTTTAAGCCACGACCATTTGTACAACGGTAGGAATAGGCAGGATCGCATTGTGCATAGTTGGCGACATTGACTGTGGGCTTTCAAGCCTTTTTACTGGTGGTAGGACCTCTTGTGAGTCCGCACGGGTAGGTACCATCACCCTGCCTATTTCTACCATGAAGCAGTAAAGCGTTTCGGTTTGAAGGGTGGGACAGCCGCTGTAACTATACTTGAGACCTTAGAACTTATATCTCAAGGCGGGTAGCGCAATTACCTCGTAGATGTCTATGGACTCCATTAATCACTCAACTACTACAAATTCAGGTGAGCTGTGAGTTCGTTCACCCAACTAAGCAAAAAATTAAAACCGCATACATTTGCAACATAACCAAGTTAGTGGTAAATAAAATTCGATTTAATACATTAATATGTATACTTCGTCAAACCTTTTTTTCAAACTGAAGTTATAAAAAACATGTTTCAAAGGGTAACGACAAAGGGAAGACCTTCCACCCAGTGGGTGTTATTTCTCGATAGACCGATGATCCGAATGTTCTCACAACATGTATAGAGAGTGCCTCACAAAGGGCATATCAATCGGATAATGGTAGATAGTGTTCTATATTTAATCAATTCAATATCCCTGTGATATCGCTTTCATTCAGCCCTCGAGGTTACGTAATTAGGTACTTGAAAGACTTTTATCTCACCAAGATTTATGTTCGTAAATTAATTCAAGGTATAAAAGAGTAAAAATTAATGTAAAAATACCAAAACTGCTACAGATCTAAACGTATCCGTGACCTGGCCCCCTAAGAGCTAGGGGTCCCACCCGTTTTGTGCGGGGAGAGACCCAGACGTGGGGTGGCGTGCTTTGCACGCTCACCCGCAGTAGGAAGCCGGGTGATGGTAGACCGCGTTCCCCCGACCACTCTGGGGGAAGGTGTAAAGCGGCGCCATCAAAGCGGACTCTCGGCCCGCTGAACGAGGGAACCGGTGGTCGTGTCGCTGGCGGCCGCCGGTCCGGCGTCCGTGGGACGGTGGGATGGATGTAATGTGCTCTGCGTCAACCCTGTCCCGCCGTTTCAATAGCCCCGACTGGGCTCCGGCCCGGTCCGAGGTAGGGCGCCGGTTGTGAGCGGCAGGAGTTTTTAGTGAGGTTCAACTCCCACATACCACCTGCCGCGCGGGTGGGGATCCGGCGATTTTCTCTTGTAGAAACAGGTCTAAACGGGCGGTTTCTCTGAATTCAAAAATCACGTTATGTCAGCTGATTAATATACACACACATAAACACTTCACCGGCTTTTTTTTATTCGCTGGCAACGGTAGCCTATGAGTATTCCAGCTATGACCAGAAGGGGCTTCGCCTGTGCCTCTAACCGCTCCGACTGTTTCGGCACATCAAATAACTTCTTTGTCTTTGCAATGAAAATGAAATTTAGTAATATGTAATGGCCGTAATGCGTTTGGAATTTTGGTTTGCGATTTTGAACCTTAAGCGTCTAGTCATATGATAGCATTTTTTGTCGTTTTCATTGATTAAAATCAATTGAACGAATCTGCTGTTATCTATCTATTTCTAACGCGTTTAACCAAATTAACGGATTAATGGCATTTTTGTTGTACAATTCCAGGGTTATCATCAACCAGTTGAAACAATTAAAATATTAGTTTTTGTATGAAACTAAGTACGGCTTAGACGTTTTTAACGTGATCTGCATTTTTGAAACTATAGTTCGATTTCGGCTTGACATACCCATTATACATCCTCGACACCCTGAGGTACCTAAAAGCACCGATAGTGGATCAGGAGGATCCTAAATGGCGTGTTTTGGGCGACTGCGACTTTTTACCATTCAGTCCACAGGACCAGGTAGGTATGTATTCGGAAATTGAATCATTGTTGAAAGGAAAATCTCACGTTCACAATATCAAATATTTATTCAGAGATCACATTAATACAACTACAATGACTAGAATTACACTTCGCATTAACATACATACGTAGTTTCTAAGGATATTTATATAAAAGAACTATATTATTAAATTGGTAAACTTAAAATACAGTCTATTAAAATCACTTATATATGACTTCTATGTAAATATAATATTATAGGATTCGTAGTTTAATTAGAAACCATAATCGAACTTTACCCAAAACAGGGTAAAAGATTTGCCAAAATCACGTGGATTGCTTTGAATTTACGATTTAAAATCATGTATTAAGTATATCCGCCCTACTACCGCCGTGTACTAATTATATCAACTTTGAAAAAACATTACATTTTGTGATCAAATTTTCACGCACGAAATATAAATCAACCTGAACGAACCCATACTATGACTATCGTGTGCTATTTGCAGTTGTTACTGTCTATTATTTCCACATTACACTCCCCAGAGTCCTCAGCGGAGAGCAGCGGCTTAGCTGTAACCCTGGCATTGCTGGTGAGTGACGCCGACCACTCCCTATCAAGTAATTGTCCCCTTTTCGTTCTAAGGCAATGAAAACCCCAAACTTATGGCCCTCGTGGCCTAGGCAACGCGCCAATTATGTTAACAGAATAAATGATCCGTCGCAGTCCACAAACAATAATCCACAAAGAAGTGACGTTTGTCGGTCGGCTAGATAATAAAGGGCAGGAAACAAAATTGCAAATTTCTCTCGTGTAAGCCAGATTAATGCCGACTGGGATTACCCTCGCAGCCGCTGACTTGTAAAAAGTGTCATTCGTTTTTTTGTCACTTTCGGATCCCAGTCAGTCCTACTTTTTTCTTAGATTTTTTGGTATTTCAATGCTACTGAATTTTTCGTACTTCTTCAGTCTCAGTTCTATTTCTGTCAGTCCATTATACAACTATTATACCTATGTTCGAATATAACATGAACTTATTCACAATAGACACCCGTGAAAATATTTTAAGATCGACGAAGATTACTTAATTTTGTATGTGTCATGTGTTAAGCAAATACCTACCAAATCCCGCAGTAACTGCAGTACGAATCCCATGACCCACCTTGAACTCAAAGTGTCAAATCTTCATACGTGCCAACGGTCAAACATTGTCTACGCGAGGTAGATATTTTTGGGACACTTAAATAGAAGAAAAATATAAGTTTGCGAGATCCCATACCCGTATTTTTAACCATACCCGGGAAAGGCTTAAGAGAACCTATATTGTAGAAAATTTTAAATCAAAAGACAAAAAGTCACCTTTCAATATTCTTTGAAATTCGTGAACGCATATCACATACGTGCCCTTGTTTTATTGCACATTAGGTTCTTAATTGTTAAGCACCGTCTGGAATAAATGTAAATAGACATGCTAATTAATTGTAAATAGACATAACAAAACCCAACATCAAATAGAAAAAAAAAGATATTCCAAAAAAATATATACACTAAAAACCAATAATCATCGAAATCGGTTGACGTGATATTGAGTTATGCATCTACCACCATTATCAGAACTGGACTAAATTGAAATGTGACCACACGGGAAGCGTCAGCTTTCTAATAAAAAAAGAGTGATCAAAATCGATTCACTCAGTCAAAATTTATGAGGTATCTAACAAAAAAAAACGTCGAATTGAGAACATCCTCCTTTTTTGAAATCGATTAAAAAAGATATCGTTTTACTATACGCGATAAGAATAAAAAGCTACCAGAAAAATTTAGATATAGTAGGCATATCATACCTACATAGTTAAATAAATAGTTTTTAATGAAAAGCTTTTAATTTACCATAATTAACACTTTAGTAAATGCTTGAATTTTCCTATCAAATAGTCACTTCCTCGATTCCGAATTCAAACCAATTTCAATTAAAATATAGTCAAGTAACGCAGTTGTACGACATCTTCAATTAACGTGCGAATAATTAGTAGTTCTTTCGGTATTCGTGGTCACAAAACCGGAATGGCAATAATAAGGTTTCGTTAACATTCAATATTTGTTTTTTATTTAAACACGCAAGCTTATATCAATACGTAAGCACATAGTTATAATTTAATTCTCAGAGCGTTTTTTTTTTTTTTGGTTCGTTAGGAAATCCTTAGGCTTCTAACTAGACGATAGGTTGGCAGTCTCGGAGTTGAACCAACTAAAAGCCCCTATCGCTCAACGAGCCTTGTCCAAACCTCGACTGACACAGAACTCAATCGAAACAGACCCCTCGTCTGTTTCGATTGAGGTTTCGCGCATTTTTCCTCTCTCCCTAACTTTGGTATAATCTCAACAAACAAACAAAAATCGTAGTCACCCAGGATGCCGTGATCTGAAGTTTACATGATTTTTTGTAAACCATCAACTTCTTCTTCTTCTTTTTCTCCACCTTATCCCACTAGGTGGGGTCGGCACAGCGAATTTTTCTATTCCATTCTCTTCTCTCAGCCGTCATCTTGACACTCCCTCCTCTCTGTCTCTCATATCGTCATTCACATACTCCATCCATGTCTTCTTCGGTCGACCTCTTCCCCCTCTACCTTGCATTGCTATTTCCATACATCTCCTAGTCACATGCATCATCTCTCTACTAGCTTCTATTTTTCTAGGCCATCAACGGCCTCCGGATATCGTCCTCTCCTGTATTATACATGTAAAAAATATATGTGCAAAAAATGCCTAATAAATTTTACAAAGATAGATTCCGATCGGGAATCAAACCTGAATTCTGTAGTACAGTCGCCAGGGTCACTAATCACTAAGCCTACCGGGCCATCAAATTTCATCAAGCATGTCGACGAGGATCTTGTAATCGTCGACACTTTCATGTAATATTTAATATCACGTGAAAAATACATATTTAATACTATCCTATATAATATCATTATTACATATATATAGACGAAGACCTGAAAAAGAGGTTGCAAATAGATAAGCTTTCAAACAAACAAAACGTTTAAATATTTGAGTAATATATCGTATTAGTTACGTTTCGATTGAACCCAACAATCCGAAACTGATTGAACGCGTATAAGGCAATCGTCATAAAACATTTTAATAAAGATTTACGGACGCCAAAGGTCTCGGCGTGGCAATAAAACTGAGCCGCTTTACAAGGATCTGAGGACTACAGTCAGCAAATCGATCGAGTTATCATATTCCATGGATGACGTCGACAAAACTTTACAAAGAGAACTGATATTTTATTTATGTCTAAGTACGTATTATGAAATAAAATCCTTTACAAAGAGAACTGATAATATGTTATTTATGTCTACGTATTATTAAATAAAATCATAAAGATAATTTTTATTTTTAGTCTATGCACCTTTTTTTGGACAACTTAGTCGTTTCCCCAATGAGTGAACGAATTGGCCTTAGATAATTTTGATAAGCATATACTATCTTTGAAGTGTTTTGTTACGATCAGTTGGCAAATAAAAAGAATAAACTTTTAAAGATCACATTAAGTCGCGGCTATGTGCCAGCAAAAAACAATTACTTTTAAATTCATTACACGTTTTTTGTCGTCACTCCCCTCTTTCTTCCTTAACATTAGTGATAACAGTACTTATATGTATAGAAAAGTACAATAGATTAAAATTGGCACTCAATTTTCACGAACATTCCGTTCCTAAGCCCTTTTTTTTAGAAAAATGGGATAATAATTCTAAGTCAGTCGAACATTTATCAATACAAAATTCTATTTTTGAAGGAATGTTTAAGTATTTTTGCCCGAAAACGGAATACCGTGGGCTTAAATTAAATTTATGCAATTCGCAATTGTGACTCAAAAGTCAAAATTTAAAATTCAGTCCGATCATTTCACTCTCAACACATTTTTCCATCTATCAATGGAAGCGAATCATTCCCGAAATCAATTTCGTCTCCCGATTTTCGCTAATGATTTGCATAGCACCTTTGTTGCAGCTTCGAGGGTAGTTACATTTTACACCGCGTATAACTTACCAAACATTTTTATCAAAATCTGCTCGAATATTTATCATTACAAGATCTAAAAGTTATTAAATTTTACCCTTTAATCCAAAACGTGTTTTGCGGTTGAGATAGGCCAATAGATTGCCAATTTTTCGCACATTTCTAAGCGGACTTTATGCAAGGGCTAGTCTCAATTTATAAGTATTTACATACATATATCATAACTAAACAAAATTTTGGTAGTTGTGATTTAAAAAATAAACGTTTGCGCAAATTTTCATAATCGTCTTTGCTTTCGACAATGACATGTTATCGATCTACTTGTTACTGCCGGAAACCGAATTAGCCTTGGGAAAAGTCCACTATTCGATTGTTTGATACTGTTAAGTAACGAACTAACGTGTTTATCAACATAAAATTATTGTATGTAGGTCATAAACGGAATGTTTTATTTTATTTTTATTGCTCAAATGGGTGGACGAGCTCACAGCACACCTTGTGTTAAGTGGTTACTGGATCCCATAGACATCTACAACGTAAATGCGCCACCCACCTTGAGATATAAGTTCTAAGGTCTCAGTATAGTTACGGCTGCCCCACCCTTCAAACCGAAACTGATTACCGCTTCACGGCAGAAATAGGCAGGGTGGTGGTACCTACCCGTGCGGACTCACAAGAGGTCCTATCACCAGTAAAATGTTAAATGATAATAAGTAGACCGGGAACCCCAAACTTCGTTATTTTCAACTTTATAGTTGAAAACCTTTCACTTTAACTATACTTGTAAATAGGGGGTATTTAAATAGGGTAGACAATATAAAAAATATTCTTCATATCTACATATCAGACTACTCGATAAATACTATTGAACCAAAAAAAATCACAAAGATTTTTGACACTTTCAGTTTGATTGCCAGCCAACATAAGAAAAGAGAAGGCTTGAAGGTCAGAGTCAACATAAGTCATGTAAATTTTTTTAAAGTGGAAACTCATCTATCACATTCATTTTTTCACACAACATCAACTACAAATGTATAAATTGAAATACATAAAGATTCATCTGCTTAAACACAACGACGTAGGTTTTTATTTAATTCTATAACATCCCCAGTCCACCAGAACGTCAAACAATTTTCACTGTGACTAGAGTATCGTATATCATACTGGTTAATAGAATCATCAGAACTAGAATCTACGGCTTCATTATTCGTTTTCTCACTCAAAGATTTTATCGGGTCTGTGAAATGATATTGACCAGATCCGGTAGCCAATATGGGTCTATATGGATGAATTGATATGCTATTGCAGCAATCTTTGTATAAAGGAAACTGAAAATGAAAAAGTCAAGTCAAAAATAGAGTTTAAGCCGTCAAATTAATTACCATGTAAGCAATATATTCATTAAATAGTAAAATAGAATCTCATCCAGTAGCTGTACAATTGTGATGTCATGCAGGCTTCAAAATTAAACTATTTATTCAATTACTCTTTTTCAATAAAAGCTTTTAAAATAAAGCACACAAGCTATTAATATAATTAAAAATAATACCTTATAAGTAACATCATCAGTTGTATTATTAACTGGATCTAAACTAGAATGCCAATCTATATGATCAAGTGACCAAACTTTTACCACTCCATCTGTACCACCCGATACCAAATATTTTCCACAAGGTGATATATCAAAATAAATTCGTTGGTTCGTATTTACAACTCTACTCAGAATGTTTAGTGGTTTCCTATAATACCGTATGTCCCAAACAAACAGTCTGTGATCTTTTCTTGCACCAGAAACAAGCTTCAAAGTACCAGGAATGAATTTCATGTGCGTTACTCCACCTGAAGCAATAGAAAAAATCAAAACATTTCGCAAAGCCAAATGAATATTCATGAATATGCTAAATGATTATGAATGCACTTAAAGGATTTAAGGTTTCTGATAAAAATATATACTTGTTGTGCTATATATTATTATATAACTTAGTCTGGCCATAAATACTGTTACATAAAAACTTTTCTTTTTTTTCAACTTTTTAATTATTTTGTATTTGGAACATGTATATTATTTTAAAAACTTCTTTCGATTTTGCGCCATTTCAGATATTTTTTCGTGTTCATTATCAAATGACAAAGGAATGTGGTGTTAAGGAAAATAGGATTGCAGTGATCGCCTTGCGCAAAGTGGGTATTGAGCCGTCGGTCATATTCCAGACACTTCAAATGCTAGGTATCAGCCATTATGTTGGTACATCGAACTATCAACAGATAAAACAACACTTCGTCTGTCGAAGACCAGAAAAGATCGGTGCAGCCGCGTCCTGTTACAACTACAAAGGCTTAATGCTGTTAAAGCCAGAATCCGTCGAATTAGGCAGCAAAATATCTTATAGCGAGAAATGAAGATTCCCGATAGGACTCTGTCGCGTATTATAAAACAAGACCTGAAGCTCGCAGGATATACCCTAAATCAATCTTTATAATTAAAGTGATTGGATAAATGAAAATGCCTTTTGATGCGATATGCAGGTGAAAGGCACAGAAATATTCTCTTTACTGATGAAAAAAATTTCACTATTGAAGAACACTGCAATAAACAAAATGATAAAGTGTACACTCACAGTTCTAAAGAAGCTGCTGAAATGGTAGGAAAGGTACAAAGTGGTCATCATCCTGCATCAGTGATGGTTTGGTGGGGCGTGTCTTATCAAGGAATCACAAGCTATATTTTTGTGAAAAAGAAAGTGAAAACTTCAGTCAATGTGTATCATTGTCCATGTATCCATGTCTTGGATTATGCTGTAAAACCTCTCAGCAATACACTTTTTAAAAATATACTGTGGACTGGCCCGCATGTCTCTGCACCTGGTCACAAGGCAGGAACTACCCAAGCCTGGCTTGAAACCAATGTTCCAGACTTTGTAAGAGCTGAAGTCCAGCCTCACCGAGCCCAGACCTCAACCATTAGACTTGAAATTATGGTCAGTTTTAGAGAACATGGCCTGCTCTAAGCGATACAGCGACATTGAGTCTTAAAAAACCTTTGGAGCAAGCAGTGAAATTTCCCTTGGAAACAGTGCGCAAATTCATAGTTTCATGGCCAAACAGATTAAAGGCCTGTATAAAAGCCAAAGGTGGCCATTTCAAGTAGAATATTTTTCTTTATTTTTTGCTGACTTCATTTCTTTTTACTTCATTAAAAAAAAAACATTTTCATTTGAAACAGAACTTATGGCTGGATTAGGTATATATAGGTATTGGGTATATATATAACAATATGTAACAAACGTTACACCAATTATTCAGTGCTATTTACCTCCATGTCCATACATGTCCCCAATTTTCTTAGTACCAATTTCTGATTCATTATACAAAGTTATTGTTGTATTCCAAGAACCAACAGCAACTAAGTTATTTTGTGTTGAAATGCTAGATGCTGAACTAGAAATCTTTTGCTCAGTAAATTCTCTGCCAGGCCTAAAAAATTTACTGATTAATATACAAGCAAATAAAATAGACCTAGAACTCAGGCAGGATTGCAACAATTATGTTGTTGAAGTCTATGAGCTCTAGTAATCACTTAAAACCTAGTTGTATACCAATCAAAGAAATAAAAAAATTGTCTATCTTGAGCACATTACTAACTTAATGAGTATATTAAAAGATTTTACTTCCATACAACAAATTCTCTTTATATTAGTATAGATACGATAAAAGCTTCCTGCCTTGATATAAAGTAGTTATTAGCAAGTCTAAGCTTTGCTTAAATACCCACACTGAGCATGAAATTAAAGTTTTAAGATAAATTTGATAATGAAGAATTACCGCTCAACATCAAAAATTCTTAAATGCTTCTTATAGCCAGCAATGATTTTTCTACCATCTGAGGTAAAGCTAACTGATAAAGCTGGTTCCATTTCATCTACTGCATTGAATCCTCTGTATGAACATCTGAGTGATCCATCAAATGCATCCCACATTTGTATGGGAGAATTTTGTTTTGTTGTTAACCAGCTGTCAATAAAATTATTGAGTTACATGAAAGTTAGGCATTTCTTAAGAAATCTATTTCAGCTCCTTATTTTAAAGGAAGAGAAATTATGTTTACTGACAAACTAAAATTGATATTTTATCATAATCTCAGCCTGTCCACTGCTGAACATAGGCCTCTCCTACTGATGTCCACTATGTCATCAGCCCATCTGGTACACGGCACACTGCACTTGACAGTACGTGGTCTCCATTTAAGGATTTTTCTGCCCCATCGGCTGTCAATCTTCGTACTATATGGCATTCCCACTGCCGCTTCAGCTTGCTAATCCTAGGGCTATGTAACAAGTTTGGCTCTTCTATGGATCTCCTCATTTCTGATTCGATCTCATAAAGAAATACCAAACATAGCCCTCTCTATAGGTTGCTGTGTGACACTAAGCTTCTTAAAAAGTTCCCTTGTGAAACACCATATCTCAGAACCGTACGTCATCACTGGTAAAACACATTGGTTGTACACCTTTGTCATAAGGCACTGAGCATTTTTTTAATTTTTAGATTGGTTGATATTTAAGTAACGATATTTTATATTTACATCAATTCCATTGTAGACCAAATATTGAGTTTTAAATCTCACTCACCAACAGGAAGGGGGATTTGTGCTGTTCATGAATGGGTACCAACAGAAGTCGTAAACTGAACCTGTTTCTTTTAAATGTATCACTGATTCTAAGACATCGATTATACGATCGCCACAAACAACGCCCTGGTACAATTCACTAGGAAGCTCGGTAACATGAACACCATCGTTATTGACAACACTTAAGCAACAGGTTCCATCTGGGGACCACTTACATCCACGTAAATAAGGCTGTATATTCTCATTAGCATTACGACCCCTTGACCACGAGCAAGTGGACAATTCAAGAAAGCTTTTGCTTGTAAATAATGCTGGATATTGAAAAGCGTTTTCTGTACACGCCGAACCCAATGTAAGTTCACTCGGATTTTGAGTTATGGTTTGAGGTATATTTTCAGCGTTTATTCTTGATGGTGTCTCCATTGACCAATTTTCCATAATAAAGGTAGATCACAACACAATTTGTGATTATGTATAACAAATTGACAATTATTCCGCTCACGGTTTCAAAATAAAAACAAAATCGTCGTTCGTCAATCGACCTTACCGCCTTACTTTTTTTTAAGGGATTTTATGACCTGGTAACTAAGATCTTTAGGTCATGTCTTATATTAATTTATAATATTCTTATTTTTATGAAAAATGATAATTATATGGAGTGAAATGAAATGAAATGAGATGATATGGGATGAAATATAATCTCGAGATCGGGAATGATCAATCACAAGAACGGTCGTACATACATAACAACATAATTTTTTTTTGGGGCCGGGGGCTGAACCTCCCATGAGGTTCCCCCGCCTAGGGGGCACGCAGGGTATATGAGACTTGACGATCTGCAGATGTTGGAAGCAGACCGTAGGTCCAAAATTATTTAAGGACCCTACCGCACTAAACGACTCCCCTGCCCCTTATACGGTTGCTCTTCCACAGTATGTTCGACGACGACAGCGACGACGGCAATGCGGACCGCATCGCGGACCGCTTCCGAAGATGCGTCGTCACATGCCAGCACGCTACAGTGACAATAGCGTGTGGCGCAACCTCGACTACCTCAGGTCGCCCCGTGAACATCACCGGGAGGAGACTGCTTCTTCACAGGGGTTGGAGCTGGACGAACACCCTCCTCCAATTCCCGGCTCGGTGGCGGTGGCCCGGCGCCGAGAGGAAAGAAGAGCTCTCTCTCCCCGTTCCGCCGCCTCCTTCTGCATGATGGTGGACTCACAGAAGTCGAGCATCGCCTGCCAGGGCTCGTCGCTGCCGCACATAGTCCGGACCTATTTTTGCAACGAGGGTGCGGCGCTGCTTCGCGAAAGCGGGGCAGTATGCGAACGTGTGCTCCGCCGTGACACCACAACTATACATTAACCCACAGACACAACCCTTGAGTTTCTCACCGGATCTTATCAGTAGGTCGCGATTCTGATCCGGCAATAAATTCAATAAAGCACTACTCTTGCTACAGTAGATGTTAGCAAAGTCTCTCAGGCAGGTTAGCACGGAGATTTTATTATATGTTTTATGTATTTAAATTCAGATCTCACACAACTAAAGGCGCTGTGGCGTGGCTTGTTTTATTTTAAAATATCATCAAAATTCACTCAATGGTTGTACACGTCACGCTTCAATTAATTCAAAATAAATTAACTGAAATGCAGTCAAAAAAGTTACTTTGGAAAGTATATTATCTCGCAATTTTTATTATCTTCGTTCAAGGACGGTAGGTATAACCTTTATTCATTATTGATCAAATTAGTACATTGATGAAAGTGAAATATATTTTTATAAAGTATTTTCAGTGATTACTCGTACAGTAAACATATGAAAAATAGTTCTAATCTTTTGATAATATAAGTTTAAAAACTTTAAGAACATTTTTAAGTAATTAAAACTACTGTTAAGGTATAATCTCGCGGTTTTTATTGTCATCATCAAGATCGTAATCAAGAAAACATCATCATTAAAATATCGTCAGTGACCATGAAAACTGTAAAGTATTCAAAAATTAAATGTCGTATATTTAATGTCAGTAAAAAACGTGAGATTACATCGTAAAAGTAATTTTAATTGTGTCTATAAATAGCGGAAACGAACAAAAATACTTACTTTTATGTGATAAAGTTCGCAATAAAATAAAACCTAAATATCGCAGGGATTCTCTTCTGTTTTAGTATATTTAATTATTTGTGAAAACTGGTTGTGTATTTTGCTATAAGTTGGTCGTAAGACGTTATTACAAATTGTAATTTATTATTAACGACATAACTAATTAACAATTGCTACTGCCTGCTAGATCATTGATCAAACATAATAAAAAAGAAATCAATGCATTCATTGCGTTAAGAGATAGTTATTGAAAATGGAAAATATTTTCAAGGTTTGTATCTTACAAGAAAGAATTCTCAGCAATTTTATTTAATTTTAGTACATAGTTAAGAGGACTTTTTGCTGTCAATTCTCAAAACAGCTGTCGCTGTCAGATGTCTAACCTTTCGTCCATCAAAGATGACAAAAAATCAGGGCTATTACATACGGTATAAACTTATATAGAATACGATTATTGTTGTCATATATTCGTGCAATAAAGTCCCGAAAAAATAAAACTGAAATATTAATATAATTAAAATGTTGAAATTTTACTATATTACCATTCAATTAAAAATATAAAGATCACCTTGTAAATACAATGCTAACAAATTCAGCTCACGAAACATTTTGTAACTATGTTTTAATTTAGTATTAATAAATTTATTTTATGCCTTAACAAAATGTGGTCCAGATATTTATATTAAACTCTTTGCAGATGAGACTTAAATTCATTACTCGCGGAGTCCGGTTTGCTTCCAGTACGCTTAAAATAATGGAATTTTCCGATCCGCCTGCAAGTGCTTCATACTGCTGTGCAGAAAGCAACGATGGTATTCCACCAACCTTCGCTATGTATGAAGCGCTAAAAGACTCTTGTCAGAACAACGCGACATTCTTCAAACCGGACGATACAGAAAACGGACAACGTTTATATCAAGGATTCATGACATTAAGTGACCATATAGAAACGGTGTGGCCCCTGGTGGACCATGTACGAAAAGTAAGTACATTCCACTGAAACTTACCAACCTTGAACCAGTGTAAGGGACTATATTCAATTACTACCAAAACTATGCAATAGGAGCAAAATCAAATGGTTTCTAATCAGCTTAATAAAACATTTCATTTGTGTCATGACCTTGACAGAGCAAGAAACTGAATGCACATGCAATTAGAACAACAATTCAATAGAATTATTTAAAAATCACATTGTCATCATAAATTTTATTCAACATGTTTTCTCAAGCTCATTTAAATTACAATTCAATTGAATATGTGGTTTTTTATATGTGAATTTCAATTAAATAGCTTTACAAATAAACTACTCAGTGATTCTATGATATTATTCTAAGACTTCCTAATTATTTATATTGTAGTGATTTTTCATGAGAACTTTGAAACAGAGTTGTTGTATAAAACTATTGTATGAAATTAGCATGCAGCTATTACATACAAAGTCTGACACAATTTATCATCTTGTCATGACAAAAATGAATGTTAGTTAATGTCCATAGTCATATATTCTTCAAGGGAACAGTAAACTGTTTGAATTTTAAAATAATGTGGTAGATTACAATAAATAAAATTGTTACTATTTATATACCTACTGCAAAGATTTTTCTCTATGATGGGTAATATATCAATGTGATTCACTGGTGGTAGGACCTCTTGTGAGTCCTGTGATATGATTTACTGTTGACTCTGAGGAATCATAGACATAATGAAAACTGCGTTAATAGTTTAATCTCACCTTAATTATTTCTGATGTTTCAAATATAATTTGGTTTCGTGGTTGGTAGGTTATTCGTTGACAGAATAAAAATCAATATGCAAGGGATAAAATAATACTTCTAATTTATTATGCGACTAAGCTTAAAAATATCATTATGAGTTTAAAATATTTCATGTTGTAATAAAAGTTAACATTATTACCATTAAATTAACATTAATAACAAATAACTATTTATGTTTTCCATTTTTTTTTAGGTAGCACCACAATATGATTTTGATACAAAATCTCCCGGAAACGGATACCGAAGTTTTGTTTCAGTTGTAGACTCGTGTGTGTTATACAGTCTCAAACTAAGTCGGCAAGTCAGTACAGGACGTGAAGCACTTCTATTCCGAAAAAGCCACTTTGTGAAGTAAGTTCAAAATCATTCTCATAGTGCTTAGAAACTGGGTCGCAAACAGATTATGTAATGGACTTTTCACACTTAAATCCGGAATGCAACATTGCTTTACAGGAGTACGGAGAGTGGCAGTTTCAACCTATGCGAAGACACAACTCGCCCTGCTAGTAGTTAATGCTGGTTCACAATCTCAGTGTATTGATAGATATATATATATCTCATTGCCCTTGTAGGCAGATAAGCCAATCTGATGTTGAACAGTTACCGTCATGGATGTCAACAATGGTGGGGTCAAAGCCAGGCCCCTTCCGTTTTTTCTTTTTTTTATTGGCCTTGTAGGCAGACGAGCATATGGCCCACCTGATGGTGAGAGGTTACCGTCGCCCATGGACTTCAGCAATGCAAGGGGCAGAGCCAAGCCGCTGCCTACAGCTTAATACTCTCCACAAGCCTCGATTGAAGAAGAACATGTCATAGCGCTCGGGAAACACCTTGGAGGGGAGCTCATTCCATAGCCGTGGCAAAAAAGACCTCTGGAAACGCACTGTGGATGACCGCAGTGGCTCCAGGTAGTATGGATGAACTCTACTCCGGTGGCGGGCGGTGCGATGGTAAGAACGAGATGCCGGTATCATCTCGCGCAATTCCTCAGAGCACTCCCCATGGAACATACGAAACAAAATACAGAGGGAACCGAAGTCCCTCCGCAGACCCAGAGGTTCCAAACGATCCGTGAGAATGGGATTATTGACAATCCGAACGGCCCTCCTCTGTATGGAGTCAAATGGAAGAAGCTGGTGTTTGGGAGCCCCGGCCCAGAGATTGGAGCAGTACTCCACGCGAGGCCGGACTTGTACTTTATAAAGCAAATTCCTTTGTCCAGGCGTGAAGTACCGCTTCGCTCTGTTGAGGACTCCCAACATTTTGGACGCCAACTTGGCTTTGCCTTCCAAATAACTCCGAAACTAGACATCGCTCGAAATGTCGACCTCAAGGATCCTGATACTCTCGGAAGGTTGCAGGGATACTTCTTGGAATTGCGGCGCCATGACAAAGGGGTCCTTCTTCGCAGTGAACGCGCAAACTTGTGTCTTTAACGGGTTGAATTGAACCAAGTTCAATTCACCCCATTTGGAGACTCGCCCCAGAGAGTTCTCCATTTCAGACACAAGTTTTGATCGTTTCTCTTGCACCACGCTCCGAGAGAGACTCTGATGGCCGATATATCGCGCATCCCCCGTGCTGTCATCCGTATAGCAATGCATGCCATCAATAGACAGCATATCATTGATATACAGCACGAAAAGCGTGGGGGAGAGCACCGAACCTTGTGGAACGCCAGCGTTAATGGTCATGGTATCAGAACAGTCACCGTCTACAACGACCGTGATGCTCCGCCTATCCAAAAAGCTAGCGATCCACTTGTAGAGACCCTCGGGGATTCCGTAAGATGGTAGCTTCGACAGAAGTGCCCTATGCCAGAACCTGTCGAAGGCCTTCGCGATATCAAGGCTCACAGCAAGAGCCTCGTCCCTGCTCTCCGAGGTTTCAGCCCACCTGTGAGTAAGGTATACAAGAAGATCGCCAGCTGAGCGACCGTGACGGAAACCGTACTGTCGGTCACTGATCAGCTGGCGATCTTCAAGATACTTCAGGAGTTGTATATTTATTATTCGCTCCATCACCTTGGAAAGCAAGGAAGTTATCGCAATAGGCCTATAGCTCGATGGGTCCGACCAGTCACCCTTCTTGGGAATAGGGTGGACGTGGGTGGTCTTCCATGAAGACGGAACCCTGTTATCGCAATAAGAGAGACGATACAAACGCGTTAGCGCAGGCATCAACTCAGGGGCGCACGTTTTCAGAGCCACACCAAGGATGCCGTCTGGCCCACTCGACTTATCGACATCCAAGAGTGGGAGTTCCCGCCTGACTGCACACTGTGTAAAGCAGATCTCCGGCAGGGAACAATCACACCGGGGGATGTTCCATGGTGTGGCACCCCCGTCGTCCACAGTCGAGTTCGAGGCGAAGAGTTTGACCAGAAGGTCAGCCTTCTCTTTCGCACTATGGGCCAGACTGTCATCGGACTTGCGTAGTGCTAAGTAGCTATAAAATACCTGTTTACGGCTTGCTGAGCACAGAAACAAAATATTTAAATTACATTATGTTACATTGTGTATGTTTATCATTTATAGAAAACATGAATTGCAATATATTAAAGAATAAAGTTTATGCAAATTTTATATGTATCTTGGCCCTAATTTGCTACGGCAATATGCTAAAGCTATTATCAAATTAATGTCATTCGAATCAAAGCTCAAAATCAATCAAAAAAACGACTCGCTCAATGTCTTGTCCTCCACATAATTTTAGTTGTTACCTGAGCCCATGGACGTCTCAAATAAATGCTGCCTTCAGATTATTTAACCTTGCCTATTCCTTCTGCGAAGCAGTCATGCGTTCTTATTAAAATGCTGCGACAGGCGTTTTTTTTTTTACAATAATATTGATACTTCGGCCTCATGTCTCATTGACGGCATTAACGTTGTGATTTCTACGAGGAACGATAATTTTACACTAGGTGGGTCGAGAGCTTGTTAACCCATCAGCCCAATAAATAAACAAAAAAACATCAGCTACCCTTGAAATTAAAACACGTGACCGCTTCGGACCCAAAATATGCATCTCTCTTTCTTTCTCTGGGGCCCCACACGTACGCATCACTCAATACGAACACACCAAGCATTTTACGTAACAAGCCAAGATTCGTTCTCTGACTCCATATTTTAAATATTAAATCACATAAAAGCGATTTGCAACTCACGTCTCAATGGAATACTGGCTATATTATTTTGTTTATGTGTTATTAGTTAATACATACCATCATTACAGCATGCGTATCAAGGGTCACTATTTTAAAATGAACGTCCTCAAGAGGGCTTCCGCTTGGCAGTCTATCAACAGCAATAATACAATTATTGGCACTATGAATAAAATCTATATTATCTTATACTCTTCTTATAAATAAATAAAAATAATTGTAAACTGTTTGTTTGGTTTATAACATTCTTTCATTAAGTTTCACCTGTATCTATTTATCTATGTTACTTAATCTTTCAAGGTAATTTTCACCAACTTCAAGAGTTCAGATTTACTTCAAATTTGCAGGACCCATCAATGACCGATAGCAATACAATATTGCCGTTACTTTAGGCCAATTACCCTAACTAGGATATCCACTAAAAAGGCTAATTTAAATTTTGAGTTCGATTTGCTATTACAGTCGCTATAATAATATATTTTCAAAGAAATTGTCAGCGAAATGATTAGTCTATTTTAAAAAATAAATAGCTTTGCCCGTGAATTTGCTCCCGTAAAAAACAACTTTCCCGAGATGACATCTTATCAAAATCCGTTTAACGGCTTACGCTCAATATCTCAATTAATCAAGCCATTACTTCATTTTGCCGAAAAAAAAAGAAGAAATCAACAATTTTTGTTATGATAATGAAAAGTTATTTCCGGTTGAAATATGATGGTTTTGTTTGGGATAAAAAGTAGCCCATATCACTCTCCTGACCTAATACTATCACTATGAAAAAGGGAATCAATGCAAATCGATATGAAAGTAGGACAAACAGACATTTTCATATTTATATTATTAGTATGGATAATAAGAACAACTTGCGAAACTTCTTCTTTCACTACGGGCCTACGTGCTAGGGGACTTTCTAGTGTTGTATTAGTACCTTAAAACAAAGTCCAATTTTATTGAGAAATGATAATCCCACCGCCTAAACCGAAATGCACGACTGCTTCGCAACAGCAATTAGGGTTCATAATACGTCTCAACGTGTAGGGTAAAACCTGGATAGATGCCGCAGCGGGATAGGTGCCTCATGTTCTAAAAACCTAACTTCCCGCACTCATTGCAAAAAATTAATTTAATAAGTAAGAAGCACAGTCACCCTATACCTTATGTACCATTTGACAATCGCGTGGTGACGAAGTGTTTTCCTCGTACATATAATTTTCTCCGCGCGGAATTTCACGAACACGTCAAAGATTTAAAGGTTAGTATTTAGCGTGGTATAACTTTATAATTAGTGTAAAATTCCATTATATTTTTTACTGCGTAAATATATTGGTTCATTGAGCCTGCATCTAGGTATAAATAAATGCTATTATGTTTATAATTTATTTACAAAAAATTTGGGTATCTATCCTTATCACAAAGGATAGTTGCCCTGATTTTTTGGGGTATAGGTGCCTTTAGGGGCATCTATCCCTCCATACTCTGTCATTTCAGAATATAGCAGAAATATGCCTTGAAAACATAAAACACAAACAAATTATTTACAGTTCAAGCAGCGAAGATGAAGACAATCCACTTAACTATAAAATGAAAGGAAGTAAAACAATAGATTTGCCCCTAAAGAAATCTAAGGGATAAACCTAAAACGCATGTAATCTGCATAAAATATCTGCATTGAATGTTTTGAAAACTATAAAAATACGAAGTCGCAATCCGACTGGATTCAATGTTTAATGTTTCAGAACTAGCTACATGAAACGTGTTTTTCAGAAATGATGTAGAAGATGTGGAAAATTGAAAGCACTATCCAGTTAAACTTCAATTGGACAAAATAATAAAGATATCTTTATTGTGTTAATTCAATATAAAAAAGTATGATTTTGCAATGTACACATTGACACTTAATGTGAATATTTTATAAACAATTAAGAATTTATATTTTTGTTAAATAAATATTTGTAAAATTTTATTTAATAAAAAATAGGATGATGCATGTTGAAACAAAAAAAATTGTAGTTTAGCTTACGCTTACTTAGCGCTTTAAAAATTTAATTATGATCATTTGTGTGATATGAGAATTATCTTTTAATTATAAACATTCAAAGACTTAAAAAATACAAAATATTTTTTATTATTATGACCAATGTTTCTTGTAGACAATTGCTCTGTTAGGAATAGAACTTCTTAATATTTGGTTTGGTTTTTTCGTTTATACGGTATAAAGGGCATGTATCCTTCACTGCAGGCATCTATCCTACTCAGTATTTTCTTGGTGGGGCAACTATCCATACAGGTAGGCATCTATCCTCCAAAAAAAGGTTCTACGATAAACGAATTTCTGCAAAATCTGTATTTTATAGGTTAAAAAAAATGTATACTAATTAAACATAAAGGATTGAGCTAACTACATTAATAGAAATTATTCGTATAAAACTAATATTTTCAAAATTACATGACTATTTCAAAAAGTGGGGCATCTATCTCGGCTTTACCCTATACCAATCTAGGGCTTAGCAGAGCTTTATTTTATCATTTCCGTTTTCAGGGAAATAGAGTCGTGCGGCCAACTTTTAGCATCGCTCGGAACCTGTTTACATCACCTTCAGACTTTACTTGGTTGGGCACCCCCCGGAGAACTGTTTCCTACCGAACATCATACACCCGAAGAACTATTCTCTCAAGCCGACACAATAAATCAGTATTGCTTCTACGGAAGATGTCTTGGCTTTCAAGTAAGGATCTATATGTATATAAAAAAAAAACTTACATAGTCTGTGGGGTAAACGAAAAATGGAAAATCTTCTACACAGCGGGTGAAATGGCTTGGTGTACCAGCACTTCGAAAATATATAAAATTGTGTTGAAAATTTCGTTAGGCGTATTCAGCTTTTTGTCGATATCTTTAATTCTATGACAGCTACAAACGAATGCGGTAATTATGACAAAGAGCAGTCTACAATCTTAAGCTTGGAAAGTATTATTTAACAACAACATCTGGTATTTTTAGTGATGTAAGAATAAACCGAAAAAAAATTACAATCAATGCTTAAATTATGATATAAGAGATCTGGCCTAGTGCCTCACGGATGCTTCTCATGCTAAATGTCAATTCGAGATTTTGGCAATGGACAATCAGAGCGAAATAGTTCACAGTTAAGGAAGGAAGAAAAAAGCCTGTCTTTTAACGCGGTAAGATCCTAACGAGGTTCCACTTCGCGCTGTACGTAACCTCGATACGAACTAGGTAGCACCGTGGACGATGACGACGGTATTAAAAACTACTTTCAATATGTGACGGGCAAGATTGTTTTGTTTGCAACTACCGCGGCTGTCGATCGTTGTCACCGCCGCAACGGGGTCGTTTAGGTGGTAGCCAAGACTAGGTTTTTCGACCCGGGATTCTACTAGCAATTACGTCCAAACGCTATTATGTAACGTCAGGGTTAACACATAGGCTTTACGACCCACCGGTGAGCCCAGCGTGCTATACCATTCGGGCCTAGCCAAATTCAGGGATTCAGTAATACCAATACCATTTCTATACATCTTCTAGTCACATGCATGAATCTCCTCTCTACGCATCACATGTCCCTCGCATTGATATTTTCATTCTAAAATTTATAAAATGCGATAATTTGGACGGAAGATAAAATTAGCGACTTTTACCGTCTAGTTTAGATATTTCAAGAGACTCACAGGTGACCATCATAGCAATAGTTCAGTAAAATAAGGCTCACCTGTGAGCACCGCGACCCGAATGACAATACTCGATTTTTCATATGTCGTACAGCGTGTTAACATCCCCAAGAGGGCTTTTACACATACCCGTCGAATTTCACCCAAACGCTACAAATTTGTTGGCGTGTGTTTTAGTCTATCCGAAAAACCAATGGTTATGTTCAAGAAGACCACACTTGATTACGCCTTAATGATTACGTACATCAACAACTAGTTTTCGTAAGATAACTAAAGACATTAATGTTTGCTTGCACGTATGATAAAGTAATGTAAGCACATTAAACAAAAGATTAATTGAGAAAATAATAACATTACAAGATTTGTGTTTTTAGATCGGATATTGTTTTCATTGAAAAAAAAACGAACAAACTATTAGTTGCCTTTCAGTTTTAGTTATAATTATTAATTGAAATAGAGACAAACTAGTCAGTTAACTTCAAGATGAGAATATCATAAAAATCAATGCGTAAATAATTTAATATTCAAGGTCGAACCAGTTTGCACATATTTAGTTGCTATTGCTTTATTATAAAGTATCTATTTTATAATTATATACATACATATACGTATACAAGAATTTATTTTAAAAACAACCTTTGGCCTCAAGCTTCCTCTTCATTAGATATTTAATAAGATAAAACACATCGTTAAAATTCAAAACATCTATTATTCAATAGCGAAGTAAGTTATTTCGTATTCTAAACGATTTGAATAGTTAGTTCCTTAAAAATTAAACACTTCTTAATTGTAAGATTTTTGTTCATTCTACTCTCTGTTGCAACCAATTTCACCCTACATTAATTAAAAAATGTCTTCCCATAATTTCGTCGAATAGGATTTTCAAATGCTCGAATACATTTCTGTCCATATTTTGTAAAAATTCGTGTATTGCAAACGGTTCATTGCAATGGAAGATTTGTCATTTAAATGAATTCAAACATTGCAGTTCATACCATCGATGCGCGGAATACTAAAAGGCATATCCATATGTATGGCGGGTTTCTCTGAAGCGTACTACTGTCACGGAAACGTGATTAGCTCTGTTTGGACCGGAGGGCAGTACCTGATCAACCCTGAGTTGAGGGCTAGGCGTATCGTGAATATATCGCAGTCGGCGAGTATAGAATTCTGCAAGGCGTTTTGGTTTTTAGCTGAAAGCGGTGAGTTTGTTGTGAGGTGTCTTATTTATTCATTTATTTAGTCTACTTACAAATTAACAGTATAAACCAAAACATTTGTAAGGTATTAATAATTAGCTTAAGTAATTCCTAACAACAACAATAAATCGCTGCAAACCATCATGGAATATATCCATTTCCGGAGCATAGGCTAGCAAGCCATTGAGTAGCGAGACAGCACGATGCGTCGGAGAGTTAGCGGTGTGCTGCGTGCGCGCTTGCGTAGTACTAATGTTTTGTGTTATTTAATTTTTTTATTTAAAAAAGGTTTGTGTGTTTTTGTTTGGGTGTAATTTTTAAAGTAGAAGCTATCGAACAGTACTGGTGGTAGGATCTCTTGTGAGTCCCCACGGGTAGGTACCACCGCCCTGCCTAATTCTGCCGTGAAGCAGTAATGCGTTTCGGTTTGAAGGGTAGGACAGCCGTTGTAACCATACTTGAGATCTTAGAAATTATATCTTAAGGTGGGTGGCGCATTTACGTTGTAGATGTCTATGGACTCCAGTAATCACTCAACTAGTACAAATTCTAATCAAAATGGCTTTTGGTTAAGTACTGACAAAGTATATTCCAGAAAAAGAATGGAAGTTATATAAATTTGACCCGCCCTTTCAGCTTACGCACAATATCACTATATCGATTTTTACAATTATAGAGTAGGACACAATTAATACTATATATAGGAAAGATGTCATTGATAGCATAAAGCCTTCAATAATTGGTTCAGAATTAGTACGCAGCGCATTGTCCAATTCTTCGAGTTACATGGCAGCGTCTAGATTAATCATTCATGTCCTAGATTGTCGAAGGCGTACTTACAGGACATAATTATGTTGATTGGTACAAAGTTTTATCGATTAAAGTCTTACGAATATTTCGTAACACCAGGTGGGCTGTGAGCTCGCTCATCCATCCACCTAAGCAATAAAAAAAAAAACGAATTCGTTTTTACTAATATCACGTTTATTAATAGATCAAATAGATAAATGTCGTCCTAAATCTATACTAATATATAAATCTACAGTGGTTTTTACGGATGTTCCGTTATAACGACTGAACCATGCATCCAATTGACTTGAAATTTGGTATCCATGTAGAAAATACATGTACCTAATGGATAGGCTAATATATGAGTGTTGGACTCCCTACACCAGTTGCGGGGGCGTTAATGATGAGAATCTTTGTTGGGGGTGAGAAATAATAATGTTAAATTTAAATGCCCAGCGAAGCGGACGGGTACAGCTAGTTTTCTCATAATTATCTACAACAAATTTAAAAAAAAAATTACAGAACAAGGTCATCGCCTACGAAAGGTCATCCGGCCCTAATTTAAGATTGTGTAGATTAGGATTTGTTATCGGTACCAGAGACTGACAAACACACTTACATACGTTTAAATATACCCATATATAGATAATAACCGCCCTGACAAAGAGCAAACAAACATGCTCATCACATGAATGTTTGCCCGACATGGGAATTGAACCTACGATCCTCGACGCATTAAAACAAATTACTAGATTAGATGATCAATCTGAAATATTTAACGACCTTCGATATCTAATATTGTAAATGCAAGAAGTGGTACTTAAAAGTAACAAGGTCGTAGTCCTAGCACAAAAGTCTCGTGTAAGTTCGCTTTCATTGAATTCTTCACAATGATTGTGGGGCTTTCAATAGCACCACCATATCTCTTCTCATAGGTGTCTTAAAAGGCGTCTACGATATTCAATAGAGAATGAGCAGTAACGTTTTCTGAGTATCCTACGAGTATATTTCGATCACCAACCAGCATTTACTGGAGTTAGCGCGTATTGTAAATAGGTACGGGTAGGTGCCAATCTTCCTACTTACCTACCATACCTATGTAACAACGGCGGATCCAGGGGGGGTGGGATCATGGGGGTCATGACCCCCCCCTGAGCTATTTCCAGGACTTGAATTAACTTGGACTAATTGAAGAACATCATGATTTATTTATTATCTATTGTTATCAAAATTAAATTATAAGTTCTTAACTTGCCCACGACTATGTGACCCCCTCCTGGCGCCAAAGCTGGATCCGCCCTTGCCTATGTACTCCTTCGCTCGCGTGCGCAATAAAAAGAACCCATTAGTAAGGTCTACGTTTTCTACGTTGCTAATAAATCATTTAAAACAGATCTCCAGTGACGAGTTCCACAACCATCGGCGTAAATTGTTTTCACTTTCAGAAATAATGAAGCGTGTCCCCAGTTTGATGTCTTCGACGGTGGCCGTTAATAAAATCATAACGATACCACCTGAACCGTTGACGGTGACCACCCTCGAAGATAAGGAGATCACCGTCCTACCACCCACCGTACATATAGGGCTTCAGGGACTGAACATCAGACTTATTAGTGTAAACAAGAGGGTCGGTATGGTAAGTATGAAAAATAACGTACATTTATATAACAATTTAAAATAATTAATTTTAATTTAAATACAACAGTTTTGTTCGTACAGGCCGGCGAGAGTTCCTCATCGCTGCCGCCGTCGGATGGCGTCCTTTTCCACTGCCACGGAGGAGGCTTCGTGGCCCAAAGTTCCAAGTCGCACGAGACTTACCTCCGGGACTGGGCGGCCAAACTGAACGTGCCAATTATGTCGATCGACTACAGTCTTGCACCGCAGGCGCCCTTTCCTAGGGCTTTAGAAGAGGTCTACTACGCTTATTGTTGGCTGTTGAATAATTTTAAAACAGTCGGAACTACGGGTTAGTTTTCCTTTTACTGCTAGCTATCTTTAGGTATCTAAAATTGCATTAATTGAAATGTTTTAAATTGACGGTAGTCAGCATAATATACAAATATCTACGAATAACACTTTGAAAATAATATAATGATAGTAATGTAAGATTAAAGAGTTATAATAGTTTTAATTTTTAATTTAACTGCTACAATATACGAGTAGGTATTAAAAAAAAAAACAATGAAATGCGTTATACAACTTAAGCTCATCAAATTTCACATATATTTAATTAATATTTAAATCAAAATAAAATAATATTTAAATTACAATTTATCAGAATTATTAAAACATAAAAATGAAATCCAACCAATGAAATTGAATTAAAATTATTAAAATAAAAATCGTCAAATACTAATATAAAATTAAAATTATTTTTCATTTTTTAGTTGAATTTCAATTTATTCAATTATTTTTTTTAAATATGGAATTGTCATCGGTCCTTAATAAGTATGCCAAATTTCGAGCTAATCCAACGTTTTGAAGAGGGTCAAAATCATGTTCAAAGATTCCGTTACATACTAACATCCCTTACATAGGTACGTCTGAAGCTAATAAAAGCGTATTAAAAAAAGAATTATTTTTCATATCGCCAAGATCGCGTGTCCTTACACAAATATATATTAATATTATAAAGATTTGTTTGTTTGTTTATATTGAATAGGCTCCGAAACTAATAAACCGATTTAAAAAAATTATTAACTGTTTGGAAGCTGCACTATTCCCGAGTGACATAGGCTATAATCTTTTTTGAAAAAAATTGGGGATCCCTACTAAAACTCCAATAGTGTAAACCAAGGTGTAAAAAAATTACCTAAAATATTTTTTACATCGCGTGCCCTGCGAAAACTATTGATGATAGAATAAAATAATGTACTACGACTTGGTAGAACACATTATTATTTAAAAAAAAAGTGTCGCGACAGCATATGTCTATTATAGTTATGCCGCAATAAGTGTTCTTTTATTTAAAAAAATAAAACAACGTCAAATATCGTTGAAATTTTTGTTAAAGACCCGAGCGGAGCCGGAGCGGACCGCTTGTAAACAATAAGCTGGTTTCAGGTAAAAGAATAGTGTTCGCCGGGGATTCGGCTGGTGCCAATCTGGTCGCGGCTTGCACTGTGAAGATATTATCGACCGGCCTGCGTAAGCCTGACGGCATGTTCCTGGCGTATGCTCCTCTCAACGTGAACTTCGTGCCGAGCCCGGCGCGGCTGCTGTGCCTAATGGACCCTATACTCCCCTTCGGGTTCATGATGAGGTGTCTGAAAGGTAAGGTCTTATATATTTTGATATCTTTGACAGTTTTCAATGTGCACTCAGCTCAAACTCTATAAAGAATAACATTGATATCTATAATGAAACTGGTGATAGGACCTCATGTGAGTCCGCACGGGAAGGCACCACCACCCCGCCTATTCCTGTCGTGAAGAAGTAATGCGTTTCGGCTTGAAGGGTGGGGCAGCCGTTGTAACTATACTGAGATCTTTAGAACTTATATCTCAAGGTGGGTGGCGCATTTACGTTGTAGATGTCTATGGGCTCCGGTAACCACTGAACACCAGGTGGCCTGTGAGCTCGTCCACCCATCTAAGCAATAAATAAAAAAAAATACAAAATTGGATTAACTTTTACGCTATCGAGAACGTTAAAAAACTCACACTAAGCACACTGATCCCAAGTTACTAAACGATTATTAATTGATAATTGAAAGAGTCGTTTAGAACAGTCGCTGTATCAAATCGCTTCAACCTCACGTCTCAAGGGCAACAGCACTTGATTTCAGGTATATTGTGAATTTCTACCTACCCTCTGCAAATAGTATTTACGAGATTCTATTAATTTAGCCTACGCCAGTCCAAACATGAGCGGGAACAGCAAGGACAGCAAGGACGACAAAGAGAACAACCAAAGCGTTTTGCCGAACACAACAAGCACTCCGAGCGACACAAACGGCTTCCTGAAAGTTAGCCAGTCTCAAGGTATCTATCTCCTTTTTCTCTATATATAAAAATGAATTGCTGTTCGTTAGTCTCGCTAAAACTCGAGAACGGCTGGACCGCTTTGGGTAAATTTGGTCTTGAATTATTTGTGGAAGTCCAGAGAAGGTTTAAAAGGTAGATAAATATGAAAATGTTCGGAATTAAATAAAAATAACAATGTTGTTTTTCCTTTGATGTGTCCCCCGTCGGACGGATTCCTTTTGTTTGTTTTAAGTTTATTTTATACAAAAGTTTAGGTATTTTTATTTATCGATTGAGGCACTACGAAGTCTGCCGGGTCAGCTAGTTTGAAATAAATATTTAACTATAAAATAATTACGTAGGACGTACAGAAACAGTTCGAAGGTCAAATAAAAAAAATGCAGTGTATTTTTTTTTAACTCGCTCCTGGACTATTAGATTGACTATTAGCTATTTATATACACATAACGGAATCTTTGAACGTAATTATCATCGATTTCAAGATGTCCGATTAACCTGAGAATCTGTATGATGAGGATACAATAATCTTACTCGTTTTAGCCTTAATGTCCTGACCAGACATA
Organism: Bombyx mori; assembly: GCF_030269925.1. NCBI lineage: Eukaryota > Metazoa > Arthropoda > Insecta > Lepidoptera > Bombycidae > Bombyx > Bombyx mori. Next base: position 10,434,877 of record NC_085124.1, on the reverse strand, counting down.
CATAAAAGAGCAAACCCGACAACAGTTCCAAAGAGCGTCCTAGAGGGATCGCCCAATTGGAGTGACCTTATTTATGACTTTTCTATTAACGTTTACCCTGCATATATGTTCGAGTGTGATTAAAAAAACTGTATTTTAAGCTTTTAATCCTTGACTTGCTTACTTCTGCTGTAGAGCACTAATGATTTGTAGGGTTTGGTTACTGGATGGGGCAGCCGTTATAATATACAATTCAGTCTTAGACCTCGTGTCTCAAGGTGGGGAGGCCTCATTTATACACAACAGTATTGCGTACGGGCTTCCGGTAAACACTTAATACCTGTTGGGCCGAGAGCTCACTTACCCTATTATAATATGGCATATTTTTTAAAGGTTACATACGAATGCAATATAATAAATAAAAAATAGAATAAAAATCTTTTATTTCGAAACATCATAGTCTCATAGTGTGTTAATATTATTACAAATAACTTAAGAACTATGTCGGTGTTACTTTTTTTATTAAAGTAAATCTAAGTATATCAAATCCGTCTCCGGCAGCCTCATCGTGTAGAACATGCAGCTTGATTAACTTACCCAGGGTCGGTCCATCTAGCCTTTCTGCTAATACCCTCACTATACATAGTTAACATATCGACGCTTGAAAGGCAAACGTGACTAAGCGACAATGCGTGAACTTTACAGTAGACTAATTTAAAGTTGAAATACCTGAAAAAAATCTATTTTAACGAATCTAGCTGTAGGATTGTAATGATTTTAATAGACCTAGAAATATTTTTTTTTTGCGCATCGAATGCCTATCATTAATGTATAAAGCAAGTTATTGTCGCTTAGTCACGTTTGCCTTTCAAGCGTCGATATGTTTCGAGAACGTTATTTCTTTACAATTTTTTTGTATATGTAATTTTATGAATATAGTTACATGGTACTGGTTTAAATCGCAGAAGGTATCAGCGAAGGTCCGTCGTCGTTCGAAGAGGTTTCACCGTCGGACCTCGCCGAGCTTCAGGCGCACAAGTCCGGCAGCGAACGAAGGAAGTCTTCGGACACCACGATCAGTGCGGCCTCGTTGCAGAGCGAACACACCGTCACCGGTTAGTGAACAAGACCGGCCGCTGTCACCACTTTCAGGGAATGACCACTTATAAGCAATAAAAAAAAAAAAAAAAACTGAAGTGGACTGGTGAAGTGGTGAATTGAGTTCGTTCGAGTCAAAGCACTTGAAGTACATATGTGTGAGAATTTATTCCAAATGTATCCGGATTTTGCTTTCCGGTGCACACTAGAAAACTCTCCTTACTATATATATTACTTTGTTAACAATGAACTGAGTATGAGAAAATACATTTTTTAATTGTTTTTTTATTAGTGAGACGAGAAAGATGTTTGCTTTTACTTCATTTTATTTCTATAGCCTAGCAGAATTTTATAAGAATTATATAATAACATGTTGAATTTTCCAACGTTTCACCTGAAGAATTGCATAATTTGCATAGGTGACGCTATCGCACCTTATGTGTGATATGCGATCAATGAAACTGCTATACATTGATTACTTCTATGGATCTTTGATGATGTAGTTCATATTACTGATCTAATGATGAAGTCCGATGGTGGCGTCTCAACGACGAAACAAAACAACGCCATAACTTAGTTAGTTTTAATAATAATAATTGAGAGCAAATCGCGCATGGTTATCCGGCTCCAAATTAGGGTTCCCTGTGTTATGGGTACCAGAGACGGACATACATTGTTGTGTACGTTTAAATATATAGATAATAAACACCCAGACAAAGAGCAAACAAGTCTGCTCGTAACACGAAGTTTTGCCGGATGTGGGAATCGAACCCACGACCCTCGACGCAACAGTCAGCGTTGCTAACTACTGCACCACTAAGTCAATCAGTCAGTTAGTTTAACTGTAGTTTATACCACGGATAGGTACCGCCACCCTGCCTAATTCTGCCGTGAAGCAGTAATGCGTTTCGGTTTGAAGGGTGGGGCAGCCGTTGTAACTATACTGAGACCTTAGAACTCATATCTCAAGATGGATGGCGGCATTTACGTTGTCTATAGGCTCCAGTAACCGCTTAAAACCAGGTGGGATGTGAGATGGACCACCCATCTAAGCAATAAAAAAAGCCCGTTATTGGTTCAAGGCACAACTCCTCCCGAAGACAAGTCGCAACAGTACGTCACGGATTTCTTAGAGCGTTACGTGCTGGACAGTGATACTGACTCCGAGGGGCGGAAACTGAATAGAGCAGCCAACAACGATGGCTCGCAGAGGTACTGGATTTGTGTTTCAATAATAATAACTCTCGTCATTACGGATGCTCCCGATCCACTAACGGTGTTTTTAGGTACCTCAAGCACCGGTCATCGTTCTCGAGTAAATTATCCCACAGACACGGCCCACTGAGTTTCTCGCCGGATCTTCTCAGTGGGTCGCGTTTCCGATGCGGTAGTAGATTCTGCGAAGCACTGCTCTTGCCGAGCTTAGTGTTGGCAACGTCGTCAGGTTAGAGCCCCGTGAGCTCACCTACTACTTTGGCGAATCTAGTATAACCCCTTGAGGTTACTAGAATAGGTAGAAAAGACAATATCGACAGCAGCGAAGTAAGGTGCATTTCAGAATGAGGTTCGCTTAATTTAAAGTGATTTTTATTAAAAATACATCCTAAAAATAAAAATGGTGCTCGTGGAACTTCGTGCACATGAAAGAAGTTAAACTTATTTTGCGGTATGTAGTATAGTGGTTTTCTTCATTTTTCACCCTTAAATCAAATTTCGCTAGTAATAGGGAATGCTTTGTATAAGATAAACGACCTCTTCACCATTTATATTTATTTTAAATGATGTATAGAAAAATACATATTATTTTCTTAATTCCTTCATTAAAAATAAAAATTAAGATAGTTAATATGTTATTGTCATCTACAGGAACAATAAGAAACTGATAACAAGCCCTGGTCGATGCCCGTAAACATAATATATATAAGAGAAACGACCTAGCTCGCTTTTCCTTTCTCTCTCTCTCCACGGTCGAGTGGTTCGCGAGACGCTCTATTTTCTCACTCTTCCTAAATTGTATCTTTTCTCTCTACCTGTAACAAATCTGACGCAAGTTAAATTTTACTCTCCGCGCGCCTAAAGAAGTTTCACTTCATAAAATATCTTAAACTAACGTTGAACGAGGGTAATTTGTGCCAAAACAAAAATAATGACATTCTATTATTTTATTTAAGTACGTATTTTATTAGAAAAATTTGTACCTGTCTGCTAGATTCGAACACGGGCACAGTCGCGTCGCTTGATGAGAGTGTGCCGGGCGTCTTATCATTTAGGCCGCGACGACCTCAAATATGTTTGTCATGTTTGCAATAGGGAGATCGAATCGGAAAACTCCAGTACACTGGTCGCCGAAAAACCGTTAACAGTCCCAACTGAAGAGGAGGGCCCCGACAACAGGATGAAGATTAAAACCAGGTAAATAGAAATAAATGCAGTTGATTTGGAGTAGCTGGAACTAGTGAATTTATTTCATAGACTTAACTATACGAAACATGGCTCTCGTCCGGCTATAAAATAGCGAGACGTGAAAAGCGAATTTTCTTTAAGCGACATTTCGCTTAATACGCGATATTTATTTATTACTGGTGGCCGGACCTCTTGTGAGTCCGCACGGGTAGGTAATACCACTCTGCCTATTTCTGCCCTGAAGCAGTAATGCGTTTCGGTTTGAAGGGTGGTGCAGCCGTCATACTACAACTGAGACCTTAGAAGTCTTGTCTGAAGTTGGGTGGCGGCATTTATCGTTGTTGATGTCTATGGGCTCCGGTAACCACTAAACCGGTAGGCGGTGAGCTCGTCCACCCATCTAAACAATAAAAAAAAACTGTAATTAAAGGTCGGTTTTATTTGATAGCATCAACAAGTCGATGTTTTGCTTGAACTTTAATTATGTTTACCCCATTCAAAAGCTGAAGAACTTTTTTGTCATATTTTTTCCAAATTTTGATCTTTATAGACGCTTAAAAAATAGCCTTTTACCTCTCGATATTACTCTCGATATTACTTACCTCTCGATACAACTCAAATAGAATTCATAAACAAAGTGTAAATCATGTTGAATTGCTTATTTGAGTACTATCATAAATCGATCAATATTTATTGGATGGCATTTCCGTTGATGTAATGAACTCTTTGTATTGATCAGACATCACTAAATTGTGAATTTACATTGGAGATGTCCATGGCATGCCATGTTATATAAATGTATATTATTAAGTTTTAAAATATGTATATATACACATGTGTACAAATAAAATAGTGGTGGATGTATGTATGTGCGTATTGTGTTTCTATTATTGTAAATTTAAGTTTATAAACTTATTTTCTCTTTGTTCACTTTCTACTCATATGTGATTTTTGGTTTTTGTTTACCTTTTTTTCATATATTATACGAGTATGTGAAGACATGAGTTGATGAGGGGAAAATGATACAATTTGTTAATTTTGAGAAAACGGGCAACAAACTTTTGTTACTTGTACTTTTCTTCGTATATAGGTCCTTCATCAGATGCAATTTCTGAAAATAGACTTTAAACCCGGAATTTTAAGGTCTAATATGGTTTATAGGCACATAACATCCTGATTCAATGTAAAAACTCAAAAATCTTAAAGATCCAATTACTAATTGATTTCGTGCCATCTCTGCAACGCTTTTATAGTCGATACGACATCCCTAGATTTAGCGGGAACATTGTGGGCAAGTCGAGCAGCTTTGATGTGTGTTTTCGCTATGTGACAATAGATGACGTTGTACTTTACGCGCTTTTTCGTCGTTACGGGTTCCTTTGGTATTCGTTTCGGCTATTCGGCGATAGATGACGTTACTCTTAACAGTACTATTGATTTCCCTAATAAATAAATATGTCGCAGAATAAGTGAAGCGGCCACCGGCTTCATGGGCGCGATGCAGACCAGGCTGGCCTACATCACGGGGTCCAGCGCCATCGTCAGGCCCACACAGGAAGAGTGAGTAACGAGCTGGTTTCACATTCACATTGGACATTATATAGTACAACCTCGATATAACAAATCTGTAGGGAACAAATAAATATTCGTTACAGTAGATTGGGGGTAAAAGGGACAAATCTGGGATGTCACAATACTTTTGTTGAGTTGTTGGAGATTTAACTTTGTTGAACTGAAAATGACTTTTATTTAGTGTTTAAGAATATTAAATAGTTTAATTTAGTCATCAAAGTTTTGTAACTCATTAAAGATATTAAAAAGTTAATTACCTAAAGTTAGGTACCTACCTAACAACTAAATAGTGCCATTCTCTCGGATCGTTTGGAACCCCTGGGTCTGCGGAGGGACTTCGGTTCCCTCTGTATTTTGTACCGTATGTTCCATGGGGAGTGCTCTGAGGAATTGTTCGAGATGATACCGGCATCTCGTTTTTACCATCGCACCGCCCGCCACCGGAGTAGAGTTCATCCATACTACCTGGAGCCACTGCGGTCCTCCACAGTGCGTTTCCAGAGGTCTTTTTTGCCACGTACCATCCGGCTATGGAATGAGATCCCCTCCACGGTGTTTCCCGAGCGCTATGACATGTCCTTCTTCAAACGAGGCTTGTGGAGAGTATTAAGCGGTAGGCAGCGGCTTGGGTCTGCCCCTGGCATTGCTGAAGTCCACGGGCGACGGTAACCACTCACCATCAGGTGGGCCGTATGCCCGTCTGCCTACAAAGGCAATAAAAATAAAAAGCCCTATCGAAAAACTATTGGCCCAATACGTAACCTGATCCACCCCAAAGCCAAGGTGAATCGGGTCAAGCTAGTTTCTTCAGATTTTATGTATTTTTTATGGGTAAAGGATTTGGCAAGCCAAAATTCGTTAATTAGAAGAATTTTCACCTTTTTGTTAGTTGAAAATTCGTTATAAAGAGGTTGTTCGCAAGAAACCTTCGCTTATTTTACATTGATTCTTATGGAAAATTCAAAGGGATAACGAGGAATCTGTTAAATCGAGGACGTTGTTATGTTGAGGTTGCACTATATCACGAAACAGTCATTTGAAACTTGTAGCGACCGGAAGTAATTGGTCTTGTTACATTCAACGTAAGAACTTTTTGTATCCTCATTAACGTATCTTTTCGTATGAAATTCTATTAATCGATTTTAAACTTTGTTCCTGATGGGTTAGAGACGAATTTTTAAGAGCCACACCCTTGAGTCCACAGTTCGTATTTCAAAGTGGAACTTAAAGTTTCTGTTTAGCAGGATTGTCCGAATTTTTCATAACTACCCTCATCATTAAACCTTGTATAAATAATAACCCTTGAAACAGCTTGGCGGTACGCACGAATTTGGATGCTCTGATAGCTCGCAGTCCGTCCGAAGAGTTCATATTCTCGGTGCCTCGGGACCCTTATCTGTCTCCGTACTGGGCCGATGATGAACTGCTCAAGATGTTCCCACCCGTCAGGATATTGGTAAGTGTCCTTCGACAACGATGACTCCGGCCCTCATAAGAACTGAACGCTGATACACATTCATTTAGGGCCATTAAATCAAGAAACCAAAGATAACTGATGCTACATATTATCGATCGATTATTCAGAATCATAAACAAGGTTAATACCAGAAATTGTCAACCAAACGATCGACCGTATTTAAAGGCAGATAAGAATCAAAATCGTCTCCAATAAAACGAACACCAAAATAAAGATGGAAATTTTAATCTAAAGTCTTCTATCAGTTGTCCATCACGAACCTATGGAAATAAAAACTTTTTTTTAATTTAACGTCAGTACTAAAACTGTCGTAGTATACCGGTCAAATAGACTATTGACTAAATTTTGTAAACTTTACACATTTACATATTATGATACTGTTATCTAACTATAAATAAATTATTTGAATGTGCACGTAATATTTTCTTCACTCTTTACTTGTAGTAGTTTTTTTTTCATTTTCCAAAAAAATAAGCAATTATCAATTTGATTGCAGACTGTACATTTGGACCCGTGCCTGGACGATTGCGTGATGTTCGCCAAAAAATTGAAAACACTCGGAAACGTTGTCGGCATCGAAGTGTTAGAGGGCCTGCCTCACGGATTCCTCAATTTCTCTCTCGTGAGTGACTTGTATATTATTATGCTTATTATTGTCTCTGGAAGCAGGCGACCCTATACTGCCTATTGGCCCTTATTTCCTCAGGTTAGAGACACGTAAGCTCACCTACTCGTTCTGCGAATCTGGTATAACCCCTCGAGGTTACTAGAATAGGAAGGAAAATGCCCATATACTGGTGGTAGGACCTCTTGTGAGTTCGCACGGGTAGGTACCACTACCCTGCCTATTTCTGCCGTGAAGCAGTAACGCGTTTCGGTTTGAAGGGTGGGGCAGCCGCTGTAACTATACTGAGACCTAAGAACTTATATCTCAAGATAGGTAGCGGCATTTACGTTTTAGATGTCGATGGGCTCCGGTAACCCCTTAACGCCAGGTGGACTGTGAGCTCGTCCAACGGTCTAAGCAAAAAAATATTTATAGACCGCACTTACTCTAGACCTTGTCGATGGATTTCACTGTCATAAACAATGTCAAATTGAAATTTATCGATTACTGAAAGAGAGAGAAATTTATCTCACTAATATGAGACTGCTTCGTGACAGAGCTGGGTAGCCTTGCCTCTAAAAAACTGAAATACTTCATAGTGAAATCGTGACGTGTCTTTTGTTTTAATTTCTTGACGCGAATTAAATGAGTCGCTCGCACTAGTTTTGCACATTAATAAAAACTATTCCCTGTTAACAAATCCCATCCCTCCCGGCTGAGTCTTTGCTCGCCCACCTGTCCTGGTGAAGCTGGAAAGGCCTTTCGGCCATTAGTAATCCTTGCTTCATAAAAAAAATAATGCCTTAAACCAAATCGGTGTCAACAGATGGTCAAGGAAGCGAACGAGGGTTCGAAACTTTGCGTCGAGAGAATGAAGCAGTTATTCGATTTGGACGCGGCGCCCGCGGCCGCCGATAACCAATTATGAATGTGTGGCCTCTGCTGCCTTAAAACGTAGTCGTTACGAGGCGAGGCTGCACGCGGTGCCTGTAATCAATCGCATCGGAACTTATTGACAAAAAAAAAAAAAAACAATCGAATTTTAAAAATCGATTGTCTATTCGTAAATAATTCGGTATTATGCGAACAATATATATGTGTATATATATTCGGACTATTGTGAGTTTAAAAAATAAATACTATTTCGTGGGCTTATTACAATACGTACATGTGATTGATCATACTTTTACGGTTTAATCTCAAAATATCCGTTATATTTCGTTGAATTATTTGGTTTTAGAACACTCAAGGCAACCCCTTATTAATGCTGGCAACTCCGTGATTAGCACGCTATATGTTTAATCCAGAAAATGAATTTGTTATAATTTGCTTATAATATTTGGTAGATTATTTTATAAGTGGAAACACCGAGCTTTATATAAGAATCTCGGTTATTTCACGTTCCCTGTGAAATTTGTTTAGGGATATACAAATAAAATAGAGAAACGAAATATGCCTATAGTGTATTAATACATGTTATTGTACACAATGTACACTGTTCACAATGAGGCTTCATTGCCGATTACTATCAGAACGTTAGTTTCATTATTGCGTTTAGTTTACTTTTATTTTGATACAGAATTAAAGTAAAATAAAAGAATAGATTTGAAAATCCTTATAAATCATGTACAGATGAATTATGAATCGCTTGTGTTCCGAATAAAAACGTGAAACGGATTTTGTATGTGAAATGTTGTTCTCGGCTCGACAAATTTACTTTGGGCTTGGACACACCAATCGATACCAAGTCGAGGATCGATATGGAACTTGCCCAGCAAAGTATCCAAGGTCCTTGATGTACGTCTAGGATTCAACGCACCTGAGACTGCCGCTGCTATTTCTAAGCGAAGTGTGCGTACGATGTTGCTTCGCTTCGTCATTCGGTGAATCCAAACATATAGAGGGGATTGGCGTGTCGAATGTCAATTTTGAAATTTACCACAAAGACTACAGATTTTTTTGTCAAACGTTACCTTAGAACTTACTTCAAGCCAACTTAACTGATCAGTACAGTTCAAACGCATAGCTCTACATAAAAATCATGTAGCGTTCCTTTGCATTAAAATATCACTGATATGTATTTATCACTGAAGTATTATTGTACAGCAATTTACAATAAGAGAGCAACTGTTGCATTGCTTTCGTAATATTAATATATATTCCAAGTACATAATGTCAACGTCCTTAAAACAATATGCTCACTAGAACTTGCTATAGAGGAATATATAAAGTCCTAATTCTAGTTAGATCTCTCAATAAGATCTGTCCGCATGTTTCGACCAAATGAAAGTTACTTAGATTAAATTAAAATAGTATATTTAGTGTTATTAAATTTTACCTTAGATTTATCATTGTTCAGTTATGTTTGATAGAAGTTATTTAAACGCAAAAATAAAAACGTGTACTGTCATGGTGTTGCAAGAAAAATAAATGCTTCCAAAGTGAAAAAAAAAAAAAAAATGGCAATTGAATGATCGCAATATTTTAAAAGCATTTTAGCTGTACGTACCTGATTGAACAAACACACTGCATTGCTTTAATACTTGATATCTGTAGTGATTGTAACCTTAAATTTATATTTATATATATTTAAATATATTGTTACTAGTACTAGGTAGTTTATATTTGTAAACAAAGATGAAATATTAAACTAATTGTTTATGAACAAGATGCATCGTATATTATTTTTTAATATAATTAATGTGATATATTTAATAAATGTAGTTTACAAATACGTTAATAATTCTGAATATAAAAAATATCTTAATTTCAATATTATATATTGTAACAAATTAAATAGTCCTAATTAAACACTATTACTATACTAACTAACCCTATTAAAGAACACTATCGAGTTATTAAAGAACCTGTTAAATAATAGTGTTTACAATGTATATAACCCCAAAAGTTTAAAAAAAATCATAATCCAAAGTAAATTAATGAATCATGTTTTTAGTTACTTCAAAAACTGTTATCACAACCAAATTAACGTAACATTATACAATTGTATATAATCTGTTCAAATAAACTGTAATTCTATTTTTGCCTTGGTTTTATATGTAAAATACAATTATTTTTTTATAACAAAAAGTTCGTTAAAATGTTGCATTAGTTAACATATTTGCTATATTATCTGTTTGGTAAAATAAAACAATTAAAATTAATTTAATAACATTTTTATAAATCGTATATTTTTTTTTAAAAACGAATAGCCCTTTTTTATTATTGTCTGACACATAAAATGTTATTGAACATATACAATGTACTATGTACCAAAGTTGCCTTTATCAGTATTTCAACTTATTTACTGATAATATTATTGGTATTATTATATAATTCCTGATTTAGCTTCAAATTTCAATTTAGAATGATTTTAAGCCTACCAAGCTAATCAATGCAGCAGCCTGAACCAGTTCATTATTGTTTTATACAATAATGAATTTTGCAACATTTTGACCCCAATGGTTTAATAATGTCACAATTTTTTCGCCGCTGGCGTAAATAGATCCTATTTTTATCTCGAAATTGCTTCATTTCGCTTACGTCGTCGTGGCCTAAAGGATAAGACGTCCTTAACGAATACGTACTTAACAAATGTTCACGATTGACTTTCACGGTGAAGGAATAACATCGTGTAGTAAAAATCAAACCCGCAAAATTATAATTTTATACAATAATGAATTTCAATAATGAATTCAATTAATATTTAAATAGCATATTAAATATTAACATCTGTGATAATGAAATGATGTTTGTAAAAATGTTAAGAACAGCATTTAAACGAAACACGTACTTACTAATTATATTGTATCTTCTAATAAATGAATTCTTAAAGAGATTGTAAAATATATATATATATCGACGCTTGAAAGGCAAACGTGACTAAGCGACAATGCCTGAACTTTACAGTAGACTAATTTAAAGTTGAAATACCTGAAAACAAAATTTATTTTAACGAATCTAGCTGTAGTAGAATCTAGCTAGTAGCTGTAGGATTGAAATGATTTTAATAGACCTAGAAATATATATTTTTTACGCATAGAATATGGTCATTGCCTATCATTTATGTACAAAGCAGTTATTGTCGCTTAGTCATGTTTGCCTTTCAAGCGTCGATATATATATAATAAATATTTTTATAGTGCATCGCATTTGGTTTTGTGAAAGATTTAATTTACACAACTTTAATGTGGTATGTAGTTATTTGATCGAAATGTCTTGATGTTAACTAAGTATGTTTACTTAAAATTAATAAATACAATATTAAACTAGCATGCACCACGTTTTGTATATTTATTTCCCGTGTAAGAATGACTCGGCGTTAAGCTCTGCAGTGTTGTGGTTAACCGAGATATTGTATATCAGTAATGTAAAATTTTGAAAAGGATGACTAGTCACAATAAACATATTATATATATACTAAATGTTATTATGTTACTTATTTAAATAAATTATTGAATTAGACTGCTGGGTTTCATTGCTGTAAGAAAACATTTTCTATCCTAATCAGGATATTAAGTCTATACTAATATATAAATCTACAGTCGTTTTATAGATGTTCCGTTATAACTACTGAACCATGCATCCGATTGACTTGAAACTTGGTATCCATGTAGAAAATAGATGTACTTAATTGGATAGGCTAATATTTAAGAGTGTTCGACCCCCTACACCAGTTGCGGGGGCGTTAATTATGAGAATCTATTATAAAATTATTGTAACCTCATCGGTGTGTGGTTTGAATACAGGTTTTAAAGTTCGTCCGATGTCTTGAAATTTGTGAAAATTTGTCCGGTCATCGTTCTCGTCGAACCCGTCGCTTGCGACGAAGGGCCTGGCGAGTAAGTTAACCCACAGGCAGCCCACTCAGTTTCTCGCCGGATCTTCTCAGTGGGTCGCGTTTCCGATCCGGTAGTAGATTCTGCGAAGCACTGCTCTTGCTAGGGTTAGTGTTAGCAACGTCCCCAGGTTTGAGCACCGTGAGCTAACCTACTTGTTAAATTGAAATCGTTTAACTTGAGAAAAGCTTAGATTTTTCCTTAAATTTGATGTATATTATTATCCTTTTTTTTATTGCCTAGATGGGTGGACGAGCTCACGGGCCACCTGGTGTTAATTGGTTACTGTAGCCCATAGACATCTACAACGTAAATGCGCCCCCCACCTTGAGATATAAGTTCTAAGATCTCAGTATAGTTACAACGGCTGCCCTGCCCTTCAAACTGAAACGCATTACTGTTTCACGGCAGAAATAGGTAGGGCGGTGGCACCTACCCGCGCGGACTCACAAGAGGTCCTACCACCAGTATATGTAATAAAAATTGTAATATAAATTGAAAAAGATATAGAAATAGTTAGGAGTTACATGCGTTCTGAGCGTTCTCAGTACCGCTGCGGTATGCATGAGAGAAAGAGAGATTAGACAAACTGGCGCCATAACGCGATAGGTAAAGACGCGGCTTACTCCCCCATAAGTTATCACTTCAAAAATGAATGGAATACTATGATTACTTTAATAATTATACCTACCCGAGCGGCCTAGCAACATGCCCCACCGCCAGATATAAACAGATGACTAATTTATTATTTTGCCATGTCTGCTGCATAAAATAGCAGAATTAGCTAAATCATTACTTGCTTGATTGTCACAAACGCTTTTCATTGAAATTAAATCTACCATTGCATTTTTCATACAATCGATAGGTATATTAATAAAAGTGCCTACATATTACTTCGGTTTCCTATATTCGGTTTCCTCCCAGTCTAACTGATCTGTTTGAGTTTCCTTATCTCTATGATATCAGGTGCTGTCACAGTGCTAAGTTGTTGCACATATCACAGGAGAAAATGGTTCATGACGTCGCTGGCACCATTCATTCTCACTAATTTCAATGCAGATTTAAAAAAAATATTGACTGATTTGTTTGTTTTCTGTACACAAAAATAAGATAGTGCTATTGCATTAAAATAAGTACTCGAGCCGAATGTCGGTATTTCTTCGCATTAACGAAATGTGCAGAACTATTCGTATCACATGTCCTTACTTAAAATTAGGAAAGTTATAAAAAACTATTAACTAAATACCTACTACTAAGGACGCATTATGAAAAATACTATTAACAAAGACTAAGAACTTAGCAACTTATTATATATATATTATATATTATATTATTATCAGCCCACAGACATCCACTGCTGGACATAGGCCTTCCCCAAGCCTCGCCACAAAGACCGGTCCTTAAAGAATAATATTTTTGTGTTAGCGATAATAATTATTTCAACAGAGTACCTCGCAAAATTATTACAGAACACTTTGTATAGCACATTTTACTAGATTAAACAATTCTTATTGTGCACACGTTAAGTAGATGCTGGTGCAATAAAAATTAATGCTGCCGTTCACCTTTTTACCGATAAGTGAGCAGGAAAAAGTCTTACTTTGTTTCGTAGTTACCTACGTCTACACAACGTCAATATCGATCGATGCTCTCTTACCTTGAGGTCGAAGCCACATTTGTATTTCAATATCGGGTAACTCATTAATCGCTTTGCAGTAATAAGTAACGGTAACTCAAGGTTAACGTTCAATGAATAATGATCAATCCTATTTATCATCCTATGATGACGTTTTATCACAAAATTAGAACATAATAACACCTCCAGTATGATAACGAAATATATAATACTACTGGAATCAAATTATTTACATATTTTAACTATCCACAATCCATCACACTGATTCTATGAAAACTTAAAAGGGCTCTAGAAATATTAACTCCACTGTATTAAACCTAATAGAAAAAAGTATACATATTATATGACTCAGCAACATTTTGACCCCAATGGTTTAATAATGTCACAATTTTTTCGCCGCTGGCGTAAATAGATCCTATTTTTATCTCGAAATTGCTTCATTTCGCTTACGTCGTCGTGGCCTAAAGGATAAGACGTCCTTAACGAATACATACTTAACAAATGTTCACGGTGAAGGAATAACATCGTGTAGTAAAAATCAAACCCGCAAAATTATAATTTGCGTAATTACTGGTGGTAGGACTTTTTGTGAGTCCGCACGGGTAAGTGCCACCACCCATGCCTATTTCTGTCGTGAAGCAGTAATGCGTTTCGGTTTGAAGAGTGGGGCAGCCGTTGTAACTATACTGAGACCTTAGAACATATATCTCAAGGTAGGTGGCGGTATTTACGTTGTAGATGTCTATGGGATCCGGTAACCGCTTAACACCAGGTGGGCCGTGAGCTCGTTCACAAACCTAAACAATAAAAAGAATATAATAATATATAAAAAAGTCGTCTACTCTGTTCTGCTAATCATTTCTATTAATGCCCTTGGAAATATTCTTTTAAACAAACATAAAAACAATGAAGGTAAATCAAACATTTCAAAAAACAGTTTATTTAAAATTGTTTATTAATCTAGTAGTTATGTACTGCTAGTCTGAATTCAAATGTAGTTATGGGTAATAATACAAAGTTTACATTACAAATTTTGGTAACAGATATAAGAATAGCTTCAGGCGAGGTACTAGACGGTTCTCTGCCTATTATATTCATTTTTTATGAATGAATCTAAAGAATTAGCGGTAACAAGCCCTCTTAACATTTTAATTTCATAGTTTTTTGTCCATATATTTAAAACTGGCAATTATTCTGATTCTGATTTTCCAAAATTGTATACCTATGCGGATAAATTAGAGGTTAAAAGTATATTTGGGAAATTCGTCAGTTTTGAAGGAAATATCATGAATATTGCCATTAAAACTTTTTTCGTTACGCCAGATATTCAATACGAAGACAGGATTCGTTATTTGACGTATGTTTGTGAAACACAGTTATTTTCATGATCTTATCATAATAATATCCATCGGAAATGAAACGCCTAGACCGCTTGATCCTGTCGTTTCATAGCAGAACTGCACCATTACAATCCTAAGACACTATTCTGTAGACTTGAAAATTTCCATTAAAATTTCACATCAATACCAAATTTTACTGCAGAGATGAAAAACTAAGCATTGTTGCAATTAACTTCTTGCAGTTGGAAAATTTAAGTTACCTACATTGTGACGAGCGAACAAGAACAATTAAATCATTAACATTTCCTGACCTTTCAATAGATTTACCTGCAATCAAAGATGCTCCATCCGCGCCTGAATCTTTATGGAATTATTAACACACGCGTATTAATGATTATCCCAAATTATCAATTTTACCTTGCTCATGAATATTTTATTACACATCATCACTTGTTGTCTTACTAGAAATGTTCTTTAGATGAACCATCTAGTACCCCCTTTACATTTGCTGGAGCTACGCACGCAAATTAAATCAAATACATTGTTAAAATGCGCGTGTAGTTAATAACCGTAACAATAAAAAATACGTTATATTTTCAACATAATTTACACAAAACAAGCAAACAAAATCCTGTAGTATAATAGCTGTTTAAAATCATATTTTTCACGTTCATTACTTCAATGTTCAATTCATTGCGAGGCGTACAAACGTTCGTTTTGGAAATCGAGCTTAATGTAAATATACTATTATTATCTTACAAGTAAATACTACAAATTTATTATGTGAAGAAAAATGGACACTACTTTTATGTTTTATGAAAATGTTACTAGAACTACAACTATTAGATTATATATTATGAATTTTTTATTTATAGAATGTATAAATCAGATGATGAATGCTTAAAACGTAGGTTCAAATAAAAATTATATGATACCAGATTGTTATTTATTTAAAACTAAAATTTATTTTGTCAAATGATCATGCTGACCATATCACCCCAAAGGAAATAAATTTCTGTGGTAGTGAAATGTGTATCACTTGCCATATTAGAGATACAGAAAACCACAATGTTTTAGGAAATGTAATATTTTCATATATTGATAAACCTTATCATTTAAAAAAAAAAAAATGGTGAATGATTTTTTTTCTCTCTTTTGCCATATATTTTTATATGCTGTAGTTGAACTTCTAAAATTATAAGTGACCTTTGCCTTATGACACTGTTTACTTAATTCTTTATAACTAATTTTGCTTTGTGGATAACATTTTTGTTCCGATTTTAGATTCAGAAAATTTTTCAAATGTATTATAATTAGGGTCGTTTTTGCATGACATGCACAATTCTTTCTTTATTTTGTGATCTCTATCTCCAACTATTTTTATTAAAATTAAGAATCCATACAAAAGTAGATTCTAAGTGTTGTTTCTTTACTACAATATCTTACTGTCTAATGTAAATATTTTTTGATTACAGTTCATAAACCAATAAAACGATTCTTATCAACAACTGATATCAATGCCTTGGATGAATATGGTCAGTCAGAAGTACTATTTCTTAATATAAAATTTTGCCTTTACATTATGAAACTATAAAATTTTGCCTTTACATTATGAAACTTGTTACTTATTTTTGGATTACAGGCGACTTTTTAACCATTCGGTGAAAATTATTCATAGGATAAAATACAAGATAAATTAACAACTACAGTTCTGTACAGAAAATAATTTCAATTCAATCAGTTTCGATATAAGTTCTAATTTACTTGATGGATATTTCATATTGATTGAAAAATCAACCCTTAATCATATTCATATTCCTTCAAGGATAGTGCCTGCTTGTTTTTTCAAGTATCACATTATGTGAATGAAGTAGATACAAAAACTCATGAGGAAAAACAGATTTTAAAACATATAGTTAAACATATAGTGAAAATTTATACAAATTTACTTTTAGGCCTCAATATTATGTAATATTAAATGTAAGGTGGTAGCATTTAATTTGTTTATCAAAGAAATTTCTGAGATGTAGAATTTGGCACCCTAATTTTTGGTTTAATCTTACTGAACATTGGGTATGGATTCAACTTAAAGTTAGTAATTACTTATTAACTGCTATAATTACATTTAGCTCTAATCATGACTGTTATTTAACATAATTATCACTTGCTCATTTGACATAGTCCAGAATTTACAAATAAAACATTATGTTGTTTTGTTGTGAGCCTGCATCATAGCCGTTTGTCTTTGTGTGTGATACTGACCCGTTGACCAAAGGTGTGCTCGGTAGTCTTATGGTCTTTTGTAAGACATGAGCGTCTGCTGGTTCTATTCTCTTATAGTAACGTTCTTTTGTTTCAACAATTTCAAAGCCGAATTTCTTGTAAAAGTCTATTGCACCTTCATTATTCACTTGTACGTGTCTAAAATAAAGATTGTATCTTTTATTTACTGTATTAATTGTGATTAATATTTACTTGAATTGCTTCACACACTCCAAAGGACCAATTAAGATATTTAACCTTCAATCTCAATATATATATATAGACATTGATTCAATAAATAAACAAATCTGAAGCTAAGCAACTGATGATAAACCTGACCTGATGATAAAGTATATACTCACAAAAAAATACTGTCAAAATTTCCATCCTGTTTCACATAATTGAGCACATGCTTAACCATCATTGAACCAATACCAAGTCTTCTATATGGATACAAGCATCCCAGTGTCATAATGTAAAGCCGCCGAGAGTTCTCCGATGTGTCTATCCTGCAGCACACGGCTCCCACCACTATGTCATTATAATAAGCTAATTTTGCGAGTTCACCAGCCTCCAGAACATCTTTGTAAAACTTATCATTATATGACACTGGAAATACAACTGTGTTCAATTTTTTCAACTGCTTTATATTATGCGGCGTCACGTCGCCGAGTTCTATTTTAGCTCTGTAAAGGGAATGTGCTGGTTGAAAGAAACTCAAATGATATTGATGATACTTTTTTGATACAAGCCTTATGATAAATGAACATTCATGTTTATGTTATATAAGTTTAATGGAGACTTACCTAGTCATTTTAACAACTAGATTCAACTAAGCTAAGTATATAAACACTAAAATTTAACTTTACCTAATCTACTCAATTCTACAACACAAGACAAGTCCACTCCCGCCATCTACGTACGGAATCTAAATCTGACTGCACAGACTACTTAATGTAATTTACTCCTTTATTTTAGTCTGTGGGCTTTTACCTCGAGTTTTTGGGCTTTTTAGCGAAAACGTACGGAGCCAAGCTTTGTGAATTCAATTTCGTGTTTCTTTAGGTTTAAATGTGTGGGAAAATGATACAAAGCTGCTGAAAAAGTACATCTCATTCGATTTAATTTCATACCGATTGGTTAAAGTTGAAATTAACCGCTTCATATCATTGTTCGTAAAGTACTTACGTACCTAAAGGCAAGTTACTAGGCCATAAAATCTAAATAATAAATAAATAAATAAATCATTTTATTTTTTTTAATTAATTATTTAAATTTTAATTAATTAATAATTGAAATTTTTTTTCCATAATTTTTTCTAAATTATTATTGTTCTGCTTGTGTACTGCAGGAAACCCAATCGTAAAAAGGTACAAAATGAAATTTTGTTGAATTGTTGACTGTTGGCCACTTTTTTTAATGCAAGATGGCTGGACGAACTCACGGCTCACTTGGTTATAAGTGGTCACCAGAGCCCAAAGACACCAAAAACGTAAATGTGGCCACCCACGTTGAGACATTAATTCTGAGTTTTAGTTTTTCAGTACAACGGCTGCTCCAACCTTTAAACCGAAACGTGTCACTGCCTCCCGACAGAAATAAGGTAGTAATAAGTAAGGGTTTAAATTCAATTCCTTGAAATAGTAGCAGCGAAGCAGCCGGTTTGAATAATGAGACAGCCATTTTGTGCCAGTGCTTAGTACGTGTTCTTTAACGTTCTCACATTTGACTTCGTTTGCTGCTAGGCGCGTTGTTCCAACTGCTTTCTTCACGGGTCGTAACTCCTTACGAGGGCACTTGGTTTTACGGGGACATGGAGTGTTCCAGCTCCATACAAATTTGAGTCAACTTATACGCTATCGAGAACTTTAAAAAACCTCGCACTAAGTAAACAAGGCAAGTTTGGCAAATAGCACGTTGTGATTTTTATGGGCTCCGGAAACCATATCACAACAAATGGATCGTGAGCTCATCATTGAAGTAAAGGTCTATGGAGCTCATTCACATTTAACTACCGCTACCCACATAGCCCTATGACTAGAATTTGGCTATACCCTCTACCCCACAAATAAATAAATTCCATAGACAAAGCTGGGCTACAATCCTTTGCCTATTCATATGAGAAATAAAAAAGGAAAAGAAGCGCAAAAATTCAAATTACCTACTCAAGATCTTCCATTGTTTTATTGGCATTTCGATATCTTGAAATTTCAGATTTCTGATAAAAACCCTCATAATTTCTAATAAAAATAAAAATGTTAATGTGTCAAGTTCGCCACCTTCAGTTACACGGAAGGTTGCATTTACTATCGAGATTTTTAAGTAGAAGTCCAAATTCAAGTCAAAGTGCGATTCCTCAACAACTATCAAAAGATGATCTGAAACAAGAACATTCACCGATCGGTGCTTTGCCTGTTGAAAACAAAAATACCAACGAAATATTTCCAACAGCAAGAGTTATTCCAATGATGTTGACCAACAAGGAATCTGTCGTGTTACCTTTTGACGATGTACCAGGTCCGAAATCATTGAAGTATTTGTCGACAGTGCGTCAGTATTTATCGGATATCGGCACTCAACTGACTGCTGGTATACTGACATTTGGAGTCAACATAGGTTAGTATCAATTTATTTAGAATTTATCATTCATCATCATCTTAGGCCTTACAGCCCAGGGTGGGCCTCAGCCTGGTCCAGTATGTCTCTCCAGACTGCTCTGTTCAGGGCTTTCTCCTTCCAGTTCCTGACACCGATAACTTTGAGGTCGTGCTCTACGCCATCTAACCATCGGAGTTTGGATCTGCCACGACTTCTGCGGCCCTCTGGTTTGCCATAGAGTAGTTGTCTTGGCATTCCGCTCTCCTCCATTTGAACTACATGTCCTGCCTATCGTAGGCGTCCAATTTCTTTTTTTTTTTTTGAATTTATCATTGCATCTAGTTTAAACAACCTACATAGAATGCCTAGGCAAGTCGCTTAATGAACCCAATACCCAGTCTACGGACGGAGGCAGTTATCCCGGTCTCAAGAAGAGAGCGAGCTGACCGAGAGCGTCTTAATTTCCTGCCCGCGCAGTTGCTGCCGACGTAACCTCTGCTGCTTGGAGAGAGCCAACGGCCGTATGCCACCAATGTGGTTGCAACGAGGATACGGCACAGCACCACTACTGTGTACTTGTGGCTTAAAATGCATTTAAAAAAAACTGCATTCAACATGAAATACATTACAATTCTAGGAACCTTCATAAATAGTAGAAAGCCTTTGAAAAAGTTTTCCGCTCTATTCGATGAGTACGGTCCTGTGGTACGCTTTATAAGCCCAGTGGGTAATGACATTGTACTGATCAACCACCCGGATCATATTCAAAAAGTGTACACGATAGAAGGTGATTGCCCTGTCAGGTCAACATTGGATTCCCTGGAAAAATACCGTATTGAACACAGAAATCATATCTATGGAGGACTTTACACACTGTAATTTATTTTCTTTATTATTCTTACTATCTCTTTCTCTCTCATAAATAAAAGACAATCTAAGTATGACAAAAAGGTACTGTAATTGTAGATTGGGTAGATTATGGCGATGTGCATAGATCTGATAATGTGGTCGTCGTTAATGTTACATACTACGTATGAAGCAGAGATCACCAGCTTTATCTAGATAAGGAAGTGGTCCTAGGATCACTATCCACTGGTGTAGTGCATTATTGCGAAACTTCTGTTCAAGTATGTTGAGCTCCAGGATAAGCGGTATTTTCAGAGCGCTACATGTCTTTCATCAAAGAGGCTTAAGGAGAGTATTTTAGGAAGAGAGTAATTAAAAGGCGGAGATCTCCTTAGCGCTGCCGATTTACAGGGGCAGCCGTTACCACTTTCCATTTTGTGGACCGCGGGGTCATTTGCTTATTAAATCAATAAGAAATAAATGTATCCTTGATTTGACTTTAACGGTTTTGATGAGTGACTCTGTTCTCGTGGCGAGTGGTGCGATGGTTAAAAAAGGAGATGGATTTTGAAATTTTTAAGTATTTTTTTGCATACATGGATGAACGAGCTCACAGCCCACCTGGTGTTAAGCGGTTACCGGATCCCATAGACATTACGACGTAAATGCCGCCACCTACCTTGAGATATAAGTTCTAAGGTCTCAGTATAGTTACAACGGCTGCCCCACCCTTCAAACCGAAATTCATCACTGCTTCACGGCAGAAACAGGCACGGCGTTGGCACCTACCCGTGCGGACTCAAAAAAGTCCTACCACCAGTAATTATACTTATTAGTTTATTTTTCAACATCATATAATATTTTTTTATTAATTACTGTTGTAACCCGGTCGTGCTCTTTTGTAACCATAGTTAATTGTGTAAAAAACATCGATTCCTGGTTATAACCAATCGTATGGCTCCTATCGTTCGTTGGTGCTACTATGATAGAAGTCTTCCCTGGAGTGCCAGTAACTGCGCCAAGCTTAATCACAATCGTATGAATGGTTTAAGAACGCTTACAGAACAATTACAGATACTTTCTATTCCATGAACCTACATTGATTTTTATTTACATAAATAGGTTAGCTTTATTAGTTATATATTTAGTAACTGCGTTTTTATTTGACTAAACTTGGCGTCAAGTATTTTATCTAAAAATTATAGCTGTTAAATTTTATGTTTCATGGAGTAACGGAGAGGAATGGAGTCGTCAACGATCTATTATATACACTCCATTGCACAATGCGGTCACTTATCATATTCAAGGAATCGATGACATTTGTGAATACTTTTCTCAAAAAATTTATAACATGAGGAATCACCAAGACGAGATCCCAAAAGATTTGTATAAAGATCTACATAAATGGGCTTTTGATTGCTTGGGTAAGTGTGCTGCCCAAGTTTGGATACCAAGAAATAATTGATTTAGCAATGCCACCAAGTCCTCTAATTAGTTTGTGGGTTTTATTTGATACGCTAATAAATTTTAACTTACAAACAGAAAAAAGTAAAATTCGAGTGTTTTGGAATCGTTAATAGAGTATTCAATATAAACCTTTTAATTACTTATGAGCTATAATTTACCAATGCTAGACTTCACACAATAGCCCTCTTATCGTGACCACCGCTAATTAGATATCCGCCCAAGCGACGAGGTAACGCAAAGCCGCCGTCTTCCGAAGCATGTCTTATCGTATCCGCCATAATCCACTCTCGGTTTAAGCTCTTCAAGCATCGGTCGACGAGCGAATTAGCCTCTAGACATAGCCCTCTGAGTTTCTCGCCGGATCTTCTCAGTAAGTCGCGATTCCGATCCTATGGTAGATTCAGCGGAGCTTTTTTTTGCTGCCTAAGCTGATAGTCTAGAGAGACCATATCAGCGTCACCGAGCTAGTAGGTGAGCTCACGGGGCTCAAATCTGACGACGTTGCTAACACGGTCCCTAGCAAGAGCTGTGCTTCGCAGAATCTACCACCGGATCGGAAACGCGACCCACTGAGAAGATCAGGTGAGAAACTCAGTGTGCTATGTCTGTGGGTTAATTTATTCGCTGAGCCCTTCGTCGCAAGCGATGGGTTCGACGAGAGCGATGATCGACTGCGGAGCACTGCTCTTACTAGGCTAGGCTAGCTAGGCTAGGCTAGCAAATTCTCTGAGGTTGATTCCGAGAGGTCAAATACCCGTCCTCATGCACCTGAAATAGCCTCTTAGCCTACCAGCGAATGGATAGGGGGGGAAAAGCTAGACTGTAAATAATTTTATAGACAGCCAATATGCATCTTGTTAGTATTGCCAGATATCTTGTTTCACAACAAAGGTTTTCCATTTTCAGGTCTGATACTGTTTTCGAAGAAGTTCTCAATGTTAGACACTGATCTCGTATACAGTCAATGCGACATGTCTTGGATGTATCATAGTTTGGAGAAGGCTACCGAAGCAGTCATCAAATGCGAGTCCGGTTTACAGTGGTGGAAGATATTATCTACTCCAGCTTGGTATTCTTTGGTCAAATACTGTGATAGTTTGGATAGGTAAGCATATTTTTATTACATTTTGTACCCACAAAACGAATTACTCTTAATATTTTTAAATGTGTTCTTGTGTTGAATTGCCCCAAATTGTAACATTTTTGATACGAAAAAAATTGCTATAATTTTTCTATACATGCTTGCTTAAAGATATCGTTCTAAGCCGTAAAGCCTACCATTGTTGCTTTTATATTTGTTTACTAACGATAATGTATTTGTGGTGTCCAATTAAAAAAAACGTGTTTTCTTCAAAATACACTTTTCTTTTCAGTTTGATTGGCAAATACGTCCTGGAGGCAGAACAGGCCATTTCATACAAAGCTAAAGAAATCGAAGAGCAATACCGTAAGTTTTTTTTGCTTTAGCTAGAGTCTAGATGAATAACCTCCTTCCCCCCATGTTTAGTATTATCCGAGCCTAGAGGTATCATAAAGTGAATACCGACACTGATAATTAGATATGAAGTAGAAGTCAAGTCAATATAACGGCTGCTCATGCTTTAAACCAGGGGTTCCCAAACTTATATTGTCTACTGACCACTTTGAGAATTTTTTAGCGCCCCCATGTTTTCACCTTCTTAACAACCACTATAGCGAGAGCTCAGTCAATATCTAAGAGTCCTCCTAGATGAAATTACAAATCGCCTCTCAAGCCTCGACACAACGCCCCCATTTATTTTCTGGGTCTTTTACCGCCCCCCATTAGGCCTGCAGCGCCCACAAAGGTGTGTTATCGCCCACTTTGGGAAAGACTGCTTTAAACCGAAATACACGACTGCTTCGCAGCAGCAATAAGCAAGGTAATGGTTGAATCACACCACAGTGCTATTCCATATAATTTTTCCGAATTCCATTAAACTGTGAATAACGTCTCTACGACGATTCCTTCCTCGGCTGTGACGTGTCTTCTAAAAAGATTTAAAACGTCTATCGGATACTCTTATCCTCATTGATTAGCAGCTTGACCAACCATTAACATAGACGGCAATCACAATTAGCTGACCGGAATCTTCGTACGATTGGAAAAAATTATCTGGTCTATGTAGCAATTGTTAATATCCGTTTCTTGTGCAGCCAATAGCAATATTTTGATCAACGCAATGCTGCTCGGTCAAGAAAAGATGAATCCTGAAGATATAGCAACCGTCATTATGGACATGTTGCTGATTGGAGTCAATACGGTAATTGCTTAGCGCCTAACTGTACATGATACTACACATGACACGTCCCTTATTTTTCTTCGCGATAAGTATAAAATTTAAACTAGCTGACCCGGCAGACTTTGTAGTGCGTCATCGATAAATCAAAGACCTAAACCTTTGTATAAAATAAACTTAAAACAAACAAAAGGAATCCGTCCGACGGGGGACACGTCAAAGGAAAAACAAAATTGTTGTTTTTATTTAATTCCGAGCATTCTCATATTTATTTACTTTTTAAGCCTTTTCTAGACTTCCACAAATAATTCAAGACCAAAATTAGCAAAATCGGTCCAGCCGTTCTCGAGTTTTAGCGAGACTAACCTTTAACGAACAGCAATTCATTTTTATTTTCCCAGGATTACATTTTCCCAGGATAAAGAATTGCTTCTTTCACTCTTTGTTCCATGAAGCACCAAAATCACGAACAAGAAAATATGTCATAATTTTTGTGACGTGACTTTTTAAAGTAAGACAATAAATCTTTTCAAATTCTTGGTGACACTTTCCAATAACATTTCAGATTACTTCTTCAACATCATTTCTTTTATACTATTTAGCGAAATACCAAAAAGCTCAGAAAATACTTTATAAAGAGATCCAAGAAAATTTTCCTGAGCAGAAAATTATGGATTTAACAAAAATAAGAGAGCAAACACCATACCTTCAGGCGTGTATCAAAGAAACATTAAGGTAAAAATAACATTATTATGTTAATGATACAAAAAGCCTAAGCAGCAGAATAAAATATGTTTAATAATTACACCCTGCCGAACAGCCATGCATTTCACTTTTCAAGCTATTGAGGCCTGATTGATGACCTTTTATTTCATTATTTCATTTCCTTTTATTTCAAGATAGGTATTGACGTTATGGTGAATGTGGGCTGCGGCAACCACTTAACACCAGGTGGACTGTGAGCGAATTCACCAGTATATGTGATAAAAATAGTAATAATTATAGTGTACATATTATGGTTTGTTTCAGATTAACACCTCCAATTCCAGTGCTTACAAGAATATTGCCGAAAAATATAACTCTGGATAAATATAAGTTAGTGCATGAAGTGACCTCATATTATTAATCTATTTGAAGTTTCCTTGATCTCACCATTGCCTTTACAGCATTCCACGTGGAACTTTAATTATCATGTCTACCCAAGATGCATCATTAAAAGAAAGTAATTATGATGATGCAAACACATTCTGTCCAGAACGATGGCTGAAGTCAGACTCTAATGAATATCACTTGTTTGCTTCAATTCCTTTTGGATATGGTGCTAGAAAATGTCTAGGCCAAAACATAGCCGAAACTATGATGTCTCTCTTGACTGTCAAGGTAATGTATATTTAAATTGTCATTTTTTTTTATTGCCCTGGTAGGCAGATGAGCGCACGACCCACCTGATGATGAGTGGTTACCGTCGCCCATGGACTTCAGCAATGCCAGGGGCAAAGCCAAGCCGCTGCCTACCGCTTAATACTCTCCACAAGCCTCGTTTGAAGAAGGACATGTCATAGCTCTTGGGAAACCATGTTCATGTCATGTCATAATAATATGATGTCTACTAAAAAAACTAGTACAAAAAGACAATAAATTTACATCTATGACAGAAATAAGGTCAAGCATGTATAAATTATCCAATAACAGATATTATCTTTCAGCTTTTACAAAAATATAAACTGGAATATCACTATGGTGATTTGGAACCAACACGAAGCTTTATTGCAAGACCTAAGAGAGCATTGAAATTAAGGTTTATTGATAGAATTTAATATTTCTGTAGTTTTAACTTATTGTCTTGAAGGAAAATATAAAAGTTGGGTTGTTAAAATAAAATATTGAGTTTAAATAAGTTATTTTTAATTTAATCTTCTAAACAAATATTTGCATATTATCTAAGTTAATTTATCCAATTAAAATATTATGCATATTTTCTAAAGTCTAAAAAATATAGAATTTACAATGAATCATTAATACAATAATTTAACTCAAAAGCATAATTATATACGTTTTGAGCTGTCTGAGTTGTTCAAAAAGTTTCTCCAATAAGATAACAACAAAACAAGGTTTTCTTATTTTAATCATATAAAGACTAATATTGCACCAGACACAATTTATGGTCATGTCTATAGTAGCAGCATCTGTGCAGTACTAGCATGCAAATCCTATAGGTTGTAGTATTTTATTTTCAAAGTAATTATTTAGTACCACAAATTCAATACATTCATTATATTAATTCACAATTCTAATATATTCAAATATATCATTTACACTAATAAATATCCATCAAATTTTCACATCTGAACCAAAGTAGTTGTGCATTCCAAAGATAGAAAATACAAAATATAATTTAAACTAATCTCATGTTTCAAAAAGGGAACCTTCATTGTATATCACAATTTAGCTGCTGTCATTAAAGTTGCTTTGTAGTAATGCAAAGTTTAAATGAAACTGAAATTTACACAAATGTGATTGATCTGAGAAGTGGTCACAGGTAAATAATATTGCTTGTTACCACAATGCTAAGGGTTGATTGATAAGAGTTACTCTCATGACCACTACAATTATTTGAAGTTAGAAATTTTAGACTGAAAGGTAAGATTATACATAGCTTTAGTAATATCTGCAAATTTCAAAAACAAAAAAAAAAACATTTTAATGCTAGGACTACACTTACTCCTCTTGAAATTAAGTATCTACCGTTGCCTTTTTGATGCAAATATATTCAAGTATTTTCCACGGGTCATCTCTTTAGCTTCTTCCAGGCCCAGTTGATAAGCTAAGTCATGAAGTTTTTTGACTTCCATGATGAGACCACTCACTGTAAGTGTTCCAAGTTCTATAAAAAAAAAAAAACTATTGTTAAATAACAAGTATTGAATTTTTTAATGTTTCATCACATATTAATTAGTTTCATTTTTATCCATAAACATGTTGCTTTTAATTACTTTGTAAGACACTATTGCTTCCAATGAAAGCAGTCGCTCCTCTGTAATAAGAAAGTTGTGGTATCGAATGCAGCACTTTTTATCATTTAATCATTAAATATATTTTGGAGTAAAACTTTTTTGATGGTCTTGGAGTATTAAGATCCTTTTATTACTGGTCCTGATCTTTATAACATACAGATTTATAAAATTTAACAATTTATTCTTAATGAATAGGTTACTGTTTCATCTAATACTGGGGATTGTACCAGAAGTTAATTTTTTCTTTTTTGACTTTCACATTAAGTGAAAATATTTTTTATAAAACAATAAACTATTGATTATTTTACTTGACAGTAGCAAATGTAAGTGCAATTAAGGTTCTAATGTTTGATTATCATAAAATACAACTAAAATTAATTGTGATACTATTTACGATAATAAGTTGCTCCAATTATTTTTTGGAATGTATTCAATTCAATCCTTTGAGCGCAAAAATTTATGGTTTAATTTCCTCTCCCTTGTCTCTCAAATGCTCTACTTGTGAAATGTTCAAAATACTATTAAACTCCTAAGTGTTAACTGTTGGATAAAAAACATTTGGGTCACATATTGTCAATATAATCCCTTGTTTCCGTGATAATTTAATACTTTGTCTTGTTTAAATGACAGTTTTATTTATTTGTAATGAATAAGAGATCAAATTGTAGTTTTAATTATTGCTAGGTTTAATGGTGATTGAAAATATATTTTACTTATATGAAAATTATAATGAATATATTTATTTAAAATATACATTAATTTTTGGTTCACCTGGAAGTAAAAAATAATATTTATTCCATTAATTTAGTAATTGTAAATAGCTCCTTTCCCATGCTGTAGCTCATTAAGATACCAAAGGCGGTGAATGGCAACAATAATTGTGCGCCGCGGACCATTTCATGTTACAAGATTAAAGCAATAGTTATTAAACTTTTACTTCATTTAATAACTAACCACTATTGGAATATATTTAAAGAAATGTACTTACGTTGCATGTAAGTGTAGTCCTGTTTTGTGAGACCTTCATTCCAGGAAGGCTCCTGCGTGCCTGGCATCGGTGCAAACTCCGATACTCCCGGAACTGTCAAAGAATCGTTGGAACACTGAGATTCTTCTTCAGAAGTGAGATTAACGTTATTCTTCTCCATTGTATAAGTTTAATGTTCAAAAGAGTTCGTTTCTAACCGAAACATGTTACGTTCGCAACATAAAGAAAGGAGTGACAACTGACAACATCACGATCCAAAACATTATCGCGCCATAATTTGAAAAACGAAACACATTTGTTTACAAGTCAAGTGAATACTGTGAGTGTGAAAGCTAATTGAAAAACTTACTTTGTTCAGGCCATAGTTCTGGTGAAGCTCTATCAAGCTTCTCCGAACTGAAAAGACTTTCCTCTAAGGATGTCAACGGAATATCATCGGATGATGCTTGGTCTGAAAAAAAACCACAAATAAAGTAACACCCTCGACCTGATACTAATTTGCACTAATATATTGATTAGGACTTATGTATCAAAATTAAAAGACGAACTGGTTAAAGTTTTTGGGGAAAATAGGCTCAAAATAATATAAAAATACCATCAACGATTGAATTTTGTTTCGCGGCCATGTTCACCATAGATTAGGTTCTCAAACCCACAGAGCACTCTGAACCAATAAAAATCTCTAATTAGTTCCAGCTACTTAATCTTACAACACCGTACAAATACAGCTTTGTCTTTGTTAAGCGTCCACTTTGTATACTTATATTTCGTAGTTTTACTAATCCAAATACCATTTCTGTAATTCTGAGAATTATGGCGATTTGACCGCTCATGGTCAACCTTGTTTAACGATTATCCATAGGCAGAATTCATTACTAGAATCAACACTATTGCTATACCTGAAGATGGTTGCTTATTTACACCTGCAAAATAAAACACGATAAATGATGGTCCAAACGTATAGAGAGACTTACAAATCACCCTTCGATAGTAGTGCCATTACTTGTATTACATTATTTTTAGAAAAGGAAATTAGCATTTGTTTCTGCCTACGTTAGCGTAGTTTAGCTTTGGGTACTTGCTAGATGCCCTTTAAATCACCAATCGACTTTTTCGTTGGAACGCGAGGAGCAAAGTGGTGTAAATTTTCTTGTTTGGTTATTGTTTCTGGAAATGATGTTGATATCTCTGAAATAGTTATGAATTGGGACGAAATCAAACTAAATGAATCGAGATGAGATTTTTTATTTATTGCTTAGATGGGTGGAAGAGCTCACAGCCCACCTGGTGTTAAGCGGTTACTGGAGTTACTAGACATCTACAACGTAAATGCGCCACCCACCTTGAGATATAAGTTCTAAGGTCTCACGTATAGTTATAACGGCTGCCCCACCCTTCAAACCGAAACGCATTACTGCTTCACGGCAGAGATAGGCAGGGTGGTGGTACCCACCCGCGCGGATTCACAAGATGTCCTACCACCAGTAATTACGCAAATTATAATTTTGCGGGTCTCATTTTTATTACACGATGTTATTCCTTCATCGTGGAAATCAATCGTGAACATTTGTTGAGTACGTATTTCATTAGAAAAATTGGTACCCGCCTGAGATTCGAACACCGGTGCATCGCTCAACACGAATGCACCGGACGTCTTATCCATTAGGCCACGACGACTTAAAATGTCGAATTCGATGAGATCAAATTATGTCACAGTTACATAAATGATGGAAATTATTTACACTTTGGGAGTTTAGTAGACTTCTTGGAAAGATCCGAGCAGCAACGTACTTATATATCCATACTTTCATAGGTATTAAACAGTTAATAAGCAATCATTCTTATGCGAAACATCTGAAGGGACAGTAATTTAAGATGTAAAACAAATCAGAAAACTTTCGGCCTTGCGTTGCTGCTAAAATATCTATACTTTGTCAATTCCTATAAGTACAAGCAATATATCTGCCTTCATGAATTAAACTCTAGCATAGTTTATTGTAATTATTTATTGTAATTTTAATTTTATTGTATTTTGATTTAAATATTATGTAATTGTATGTGAAATTTTATGGGCTTAAGTTGCCTGAAATAAACGCATTTCATTTCATTTCATAGCTCAATTATTTGTACGAGTACCCTGGACTCGGTTCGTACTAGGCCACGAACATTTTAAAACTGTTCAGTGTGTGGTGTATGTAGCTGTAGATGTATAATACAAAAAGCTGTTTCTGTTTTTCTGTGACAGAAAACAAGTTTGAAATTTTACGCGTCCTTGACAGCTCCATTATTCATTCGAAAGTTTTTAACACATGCTGATTCAGGTGAATGAAGTTAGCCCCTCAAAAAAATTTTTTTTTCCTGTTTTCTACTTATTTTCTATTAATTCGTTTGTTCATCATTTGTTCTTGATTGTTCATTGTTAATAATTGTTTGTTCCCCATTTATTTATTTTAAAAAAAATATTAAAAATATATCTAAAAGTTAGCCCCTCGATTGCAATTTTTAATATTTTTTCGTCCTTAATTACTCGTAAATATTCATTTTCGATTGTTCTTATATAAAATACGTTTGTTCTCTTTCGAAATTACTCATTTTTTGTTTAATTAATTGTATTAGTTGAATAAATGGGGTGAATGAAGTTAGCCCCTCAAAAAAATTTTTTTTTCCTGTTTTCTACTTATTTTCTATTAATTCGTTTGTTCATCCTTTGTTCTTGATTGTTCACTGTTAATAATTGTTTGTTCCCCATTTATTTATTTTAAAAAAAATATTAAAAATATATCTACAAGTTAGCCCCTCGATTGCAATTTTTTATATTTTTTCGTCCTTAATTACTCGTAAATATTCATTTTCGATTGTTCTTATATAAAATACGTTTGTTCTCTTTCGAAATTACTCATTTTTTGTTTAATTAACTATTTGTATTAGTTGGATAAATGTATACAAAATATGTGTACTGCGCATGCCATAAGTGTATAATCTATGGCGCATGCGTCAACTATAATGCCTAATCTTTCTACGCGGTTTTAATCGTGAAAAAAAAACAATTATAAATCCTGAAGGATCAATTAATTGGTATACAGTTTAATTCAAAAAATTAAAAAATAAATAAATAAAATAATGTGCATTCACGTAAAGGTAGACCAAATACATTTTTTCCATCCTCCTATATACCTATCGCTATGAAGGTATAAAAAAGATAGGTTAAGACTTCGTTCACATAGGTAATATAAACAAATAAGTAAATATGTTCATTATTTATCTTTCAAGAGATAATGTAGGTATACATTATAATAACATTTTGACACAGTCGAAATTATATTCCTAACATTAGTAAAATAACATTTTAATATTTTTTTTATAGGTTATGTATTGAAATTGTTGGAAAATTATTTCATGTTTTAGCTCGAAAACGACATGGAAAATTATATGCAATACAAGATAATGAGCTCCATCAAATGAATTCGAATGAAACCAAACTGTTTACCATCCAAATTCGATTGTCGGGCAGATAGAAAACGAAAATTCACTCATAGTGAACCTCGGCCTGCATTTGTGAAACGGCAAAGACTCACTATTATCAAGGAAATTGAAGAGACTACTAAAAATGAGATGTGTCGTATTATTATACCTTTGCCATCTTGTAGTCAAGGTAGGTGTAACTGTCAATAATTAGTTACACTCACAGATCTCCTAATCAAATAACAATATCAGAAAAAATGAGAATAGTTAGTTAGTTAGTGGAAGTAGCCAAAATGGGCAAGTGGACCTCAGTTCCTATTACATAAGGTACTAGGAAGTTTGTGATAATGAAAATTTATCACAGTGTAATATCACTTACTTACTTTAACAGTGAAGGAAAACATTGTGATGAAACCTGCACACCTAAATGTTCTTAGGATTTTCTTAGGTGTGTAATCCACCAATCAGCACTAGGCCAGCGTGGTGGACTAAGGCCTAAAAACCCTCTCAATGGTAGCGAAGGCCAGTGTCCAGCAAGGGGATATATTATATGGGCTGATGATGATGACTAGGAACTTAAATACTACTACTACGACAGTACACATATAATCCTATATATTTACAAACTATAAGTTTGTTGGAAATTGCTAACATTATTTCATATTTCCAGATGTCCAGCCACTTGAAAATAGGTGTAGTAATGACAAAGCTATCCAAGTAGCTCCAGCACAGGAACACGAAGGCAAGACAAGTGTGTATTGCCACATCACCCCTTAATATATCTGAAGCAAGTATAAGTAAACAATCAGAACCAGCAAAAAAAAACTGTTGTTCCTGAGGACAAATTTGACAGTGCTGAGTCAAATGCACCAGCAACAGAAGGATCAACTGTTGACTATGAGTTATCTCTCTATATCTCCACTCCATCAAAGACTTGTGCACTTCAGACTATAGCTCTCAAGAAGACTGAAAAAGTTGAAAAAATGAATGTGTTAACAACTTTATCTAAAGTGAAAAATAAACAACGTTTATATATTGATCTTCCACAAGAATTATATTTCATAATAGGCTTGATTGAGAAACATACAAATGTTTCTGAACAAAATATTATATTATGTTTGATGAGAATAAAATTCAATAGAACATTCTCTCAATTGGCTGATGATTTCGATTTATCTGTAAGTCAAGCAAGCAATATATTTTTCAACAAACTCCCAGAAATTGCAAATGTAATATCACCCCTTGTTAGACTATAAAAAAAACAATACAATAAATATATATGCAGGAAGGATAATTGATGTCAACTTGGTGGAAAATAGAAAGTTTTTAGATAGTTTGCCACCTACAAAACTCTTTAATTAAATAAGTAATCCTTACTTATAAATAGGAATTTTTGTAAGTATTTTCACTCTTCATTCAAAAACTACTGAACAAATTTTAATAAGACTTCTATGCTGGTCTTCTATGGCTAGCAAGTCATTATTATTTCAATTCTGTTTTCCACAAATGTGCTAAATATGGGCTTATATATATGAAAAGGAATAAATATTAATGTTATGTAACCGTTGTACCTGTATGTTAAGAATAATTTTTAAATAAAACACAATTTAAATTGAAATATTATTTTTATTAAATCACATTCACTTTGTACACATCAATATTTTGTACTCCCTAAAAGGAAAATAGGTATGAAGTTTTTTTTAAATATTTAACATTACATTTTTGCGTAAGATTAGAAAAATGTTATTCTACCAAAAAGAAACTACATTATCTAACAACTGTGCAACTTACTCGGAATCAAAATCAATACCTACTAATTATAGTGACCTGATTATTTTTTTCAAAGTTGCTGGATGCTACACAGAAGTAGCAAGTTTAACTTTTAGCACAATACATATGCATTTGAACTTGTGCATAATATCTTGCTTTAATTTTTTTTTGCCTTTTTATTTATGGAAACATAGCATTACTCACTTGCTTGTTTGTAGATCTATCAAAAAAACATAATTTATGATTGTTTTAGCACAGTGGGCAATACCCTATTATTCATATTAATTATATACGGCGCGGCGATGCGAAAATTCATTACTGAATTATTTAAGAATGATAGGCATAATATAATATTTTAATTCGCGATCTGTTTATAATTTTTAATATATGATTTAAAAATAAGTTATCTTTAATATTTTTAATTTTGTGATTTATGGGGTGGTCACAGTCATTATTATAAAAATAGAAATTTTGAGGAAATATAAATGTTTAATACAAATTATTTTGATAATCGAAATAAATTCATATCAATCCAAATTCATATTTGAACTATGAAAATTGTATGGGATGTAAACAGAAATATATTTTATAATTATAATGACTATTTATTCCATGCAGTATCGGTTAGAGAAGCTTGCACAGCTTCTCTAACCGACACTGCAACTAGAATAAAGTCTAATAAAGAATAAGAATAAACTTTTCTTCGAAGCTCAATTCTACAAGGGTATTCAATCAGATAGCTATCTATCTGTCGGTCCTGTATGAAATTTTGGTATGTCGAAATCTTGGATAAATCCAGCAAAGCTAAATAAAGTATTTACCTAAAAAATATGTTTATGCTTAAAGTCACGTGTTTATGTTATTCGAAAGTATTAAGCTCCAAGCAGCATTTAGCTCCAACTAAATTCATTAAGAACCAATTTTTCAATCGATGATTAAAACAACATTAATACTGAGAATGAATAATTATTTATAAAATACACATATGTTTTGACCACGAATTTTGCACGATAATTTAAATTAATATTCATTAATATTCATTTAAATAAATATGAATTAATCTTCTTCTTCTATAACTCATAGTCAACAGTTGATCCTTCTGTTGCTGGTGCATTTGACTCATCACTGTCAAATTTGTCCTCAGGAACAACAGTTTTTTTTTTTGCTGGTTCTGATTGTTTACTTATACTTGCTTCAGATATATTAAGGGGTGATGTGGCAATACACACTTGTCTTGCCTTCGTGTTCCTGTGCTGGAGCTACTTGGATAGCTTTGTCATTACTACACCTATTTTCAAGTGGCTGGACATCTGGAAATGTGAAATAATGTTAGCAATTTCCAACAAACTTATAGTTTGTAAATATATAGGATTATATGTGTACTGTCGTAGTAGTAGTAGTAGTAGTATTTAACTTCCTAGTCATCATCATCAGCCCATATAATATATCCCCTTGCTGGACACTGGCCTTCGCTACCATTGAGAGGGTTTTTAGGCCTTAATCCACCACGCTGGCCTAGTGCTGGTTGGTGGATTACACACCTAAGAAAATCCTAAGAACATTTAGGTATGCAGGTTTCATCACAATGTTTTCCTTCACTGTTAAAGTAAGTAAGTGATATTACACTGTGATAAATTTTCATTATCACAAACTTCCTAGTACCTTATGTAATAGGAACTGAGGTCCACTTGCCCATTTTGGCTACTTTCACTAACTAACTAACTATTCTCATTTTTTCTGATATTGTTA
Source organism: Bombyx mori (assembly GCF_030269925.1). NCBI lineage: Eukaryota > Metazoa > Arthropoda > Insecta > Lepidoptera > Bombycidae > Bombyx > Bombyx mori. Next base: position 10,399,513 of record NC_085124.1, on the reverse strand, counting down.
TTTGATTAGGAGATCTGTGAGTGTAACTAATTATTGACAGTTACACCTACCTTGACTAGAAGATGGCAAAGGTATAATAATACGACACATCTCATTTTTAGTAGTCTCTTCAATTTCCTTGATAATAGTGAGTGAGTCTTTGCCGTTTCACAAATGCAGGCCGAGGTTCACTATGAGTGAATTTTCGTTTTCTATCTGCCCGACAATCGAATTTGGATGGTAAACAGTTTGGTTTCATTCGAATTCATTTGATGGAGCTCATTATCTTGTATTGCATATAATTTTCCATGTCGTTTTCCAGCTAAAACATGAAATAATTTTCCAACAATTTCAATACATAACCTATAAAAAAAATATTAAAATGTTATTTTACTAATGTTAGGAATATAATTTCGACTGTGTCAAAATGTTATTATAATGTATACCTACATTATCTCTTGAAAGATAAATAATGAACATATTTACTTATTTGTTTATATTACCTATGTGAACGAAGTCTTAACCTATCTTTTTTATACCTTCATAGCGATAGGTATATAGGAGGATGGAAAAAATGTATTTGGTCTACCTTTACGTGAATGCACATTATTTTATTTATTTATTTTTTAATTTTTTGAATTAAACTGTATACCAATTAATTGATCCTTCAGGATTTATAATTGTTTTTTTTTCACGATTAAAACCGCGTAGAAAGATTAGGCATTATAGTTGACGCATGCGCCATAGATTATACACTTATGGCATGCGCAGTACACATATTTTGTATACATTTATTCAACTAATACAAATAGTTAATTAAACAAAAAATGAGTAATTTCGAAAGAGAACAAACGTATTTTATATAAGAACAATCGAAAATGAATATTTACGAGTAATTAAGGACGAAAAAATATAAAAAATTGCAATCGAGGGGCTAACTTGTAGATATATTTTTAATATTTTTTTTAAAATAAATAAATGGGGAACAAACAATTATTAACAGTGAACAATCAAGAACAAAGGATGAACAAACGAATTAATAGAAAATAAGTAGAAAAGAGGAAAAAAAAATTTTTTTTAGGGGCTAACTTCATTCACCCTGCTGATTCAAATATATTAAGTTTATAGTCTATGACATCCTGGTTCGTCGGAAGCCTGGGTACGTTTCTATGGAGGATAGAGGTAAGGAACACCACCTTGTATAGGGGACAAGTTGAAAAAGTGTCCATCTGTAAACAGCAAATCATAGTTCGAAAACTCATCGAATTAGCGCTAGTGTAGCAAGAGGAAATAGTATGAATATAGAAGTTTTAAACTGAGTGAAGTGTGTTGGATTGCAGTGAAGGCTATTGAAATAAGAGAAAACCTTTACTGAATATAAGGTTTTAATAAGCTGAAATTAACAGTAAAATTTGCTTTGATTACATTAGATACATTGACAAATAACGAATAAAACAGATTGACAATGACGTCAACTTATGGCTGATAATTTCAACTAAGAAGCTTACATCAGCTATGTTCCGATTTACACTGCGAGCACTGTTCAGTGCTCTCACTGCTATTCGTTACCTACGTTAAGGACTGACAGTATACAGTCGCAGTAACTTAAGAAATGATTGATGATACATGATAATGAATGGAATGGAGGAATGATACATGATTTCATAAATCTTCACTTCAGCACTTTTACCCTGCATAACCTCATTTCAATAATACGGTTATTAAGTCATTATAGATTAAATTGCTTGAAAAACAATATTTTCTTTTACTAAATAATATACTTACTTTTGGCGATTAATTCAACTGACAATAACTTGAATATTTTATTTTCAAATATAACTAATTTTAAACAAGATTTTTTTGCTGAAGCGAAAACACCGCCATGACAACGTCGATGACAGTATACTGTACTGTAAAGGAACGGCTTCGCAGTATACTAATTTGACGTCACACCTTACAGTGCTCGCAGTGCAAATCGGAATATACCAAAAGTTTGGTAACTTAGGGTGCTGTTTTTAAATTCTTTCCACTTGCTACTATGGGGCCATCTTAATTTGCTGCCCTTCAGTGGACACTCTTTCATATACTGAGATGGTTCTGCTTACCTATACCCTCCATAGTACGTTTCGGACTTGTGGCAGCGGCCATACAATAATGCTTGAATTAACTTAATACATACATTTTATAGTATGTGTGTGTCTGTCACCCTCCTAGCGATCATGTTTGATTAAAACTGAAGTTAAAAATTAAAAATAATTGTCCAACCATTATAGATAATTCGTTTATTAGTTTTTTATATTCTATTGATACTTGATTCCTATTATACTATGATTGGAAATGAATTAAGCAAGGTAATTAATTAATTCCTGATCTCAAGATCGAGAAATTATTCGATTGGGAAATTCTGTTATTACTTCTGATTTATTTTAACCCAATTTTCCATACATTAAAACAAAAGCGTAAAAATAGTCATTTTAGTATAATCCGTTTTAGTTGTAGTGAAGAAGCAATCGAGGTACCCGGGTGGCTATAGACACAAATTCTATATAGGTCCTAGATATTTATGTCATTTTCACTGTTGCAGTGGCAATGAAAAGCTCGTAATCAGTGTTTCCACAATGAGGGGAAATACCCCATTTGAGGGGAAATTAGGATCCATAGTGGGAGAAAAAGGGGAAGACATTAAAAAGGGAAATTGTGGGAAAACATGAGTAAAACCTTTCCACACTAGGGCCAAAAGTAAAAACTACAGCAGAAAAAATTTTGACGGGAAAAATCTCTGAGAAAGGGAAATTTGAATTGAGGAGTGGGGAAAGGAAATCATTAAAGTGGAAACACTGTTCGTAATTCTAGCAACACTTGACGTTCTTTCTTCCGGTTGCCAACACAAGGCAAGGTGTGTAATTTTGCTTGTCCACATGGTTATTCATTAAATATACGGAATATACCGCTACAATAAAACTTTCTTAACAGTAAAATAACAATTTACTTCTGCAAGGTGAAGTGAAAATGTAATCTAATTTAAAATCTATGTTTTGATCAATATTTTCCCGTTCGTCCTAAGCAACCTAGAGAGAACCTGAGTTTCGTGAAAAAACTATAAACTTAAATTGATTGATTGGATAAATATTTAAAAAAATTAAGACATTTTTTTACGAAATCATATCTCTGTATAAGTGAAACAGCCAGTGAAGTTCTTATAAAAAATCAAAGCTAACCTCACTTTTTGGACATGTTAGTCGGATCAATGCAAGATTCCAACACTATTTTTTTTTACAATATGATTATTAATTTTGTGAAATTGATGTCTTCCGTAATCTTATTCAGCATGTAACTTAAAATTAGAACAAACCAGGAGTAATACTTGGAGTATCCATAAAAGAGTATCCACTTGCTATTTTCAGATGCGTTCCGTCACAGTAAAGGATGTTGAACAAGACAAGATTGTTAAAACTGTCGCTGCTCACTTAAAAAAGTAAGTGCCTTCTAAATTTTTTAATATAAAATTTAATATGCGCATAATGGCAGATGAAACATTTAAGTATTTTTCCTAATCATGTATTTATTGGGTGCCAACATGTTAAAGATTAGTATAACAAACAACACACACTTTTAAACATAGGTCAAATCATAGTACAATAGGCAACTGGAGGCAATAATGATAAAATATTTAAAAAGTAAACAACCATCAGATCATTATTTACATTAAGTAATGAAGGATTGGTCATTGATCTAATAAAATTATCATTTCTAAACAAGACCTCAGTATAATATTAATGTTTTAAATTTGATAATGATAAAGCCTGACATAAGTAAACACCAATCACAATTCATTTGTTCTAAATTGTTGTTTAACAGTTTTAATCTTATGGTTGCTTGTCATTTTTTGTAATAAAGAATGATTTTGGTGATTATAATTAGGTTCAAGATCTGTGCAACAATAAAAATTGTGAAAAATAAAAACTGCTGACTTATACATCTTTACCATAAGCAGGCCTGAAACAAGCACATTTACTTAATATTATAGGTACAAGTTAGTATGTTTTATCAGTATTCTATTCCTTGATACTCAATACTTTTAAGAAGTGAGAATAAAAGAGTTCTCTGGCTGAAATGTAATTGACCAACTCAATGTTGGAAAGCAATTCACAAATTTATCACATCCTTAAATATCAGATTGTTTGTTTAGGTTTAAAAGGTAAACAGTCAGTTATTTTCAACATAAACAACCATTGATTTTTAATTTAAATAGAAAATATACAGCTATTGTGTACATTCTGAGGTATGATAAAGGGCCTAAGTGATTAGGTGTCCTTTTTGAAAATTGAAATTCTAATTTCTTTAGACATTTGCATGAGGAAACACTTGCCCTTGCTTTGAAGTATTTTTTATGTGCTTGTCTATATTTGTGTATTAAGTGTTCACAATAACAATTTTCTTAATTAATGTTCTCTAAATTATAATACTTAGAATAATAAATAATCTTATCTTTCCAATTCAGAACGGGCAAAGTCAAGGTACCTGAGCACATGGATCTTGTAAAGACAGCTCGCTTCAAAGAGCTGGCTCCGTATGACCCTGATTGGTTCTATGTGCGTTGTGCTGCCATCCTTCGTCATATTTACATTCGCTCACCTGTTGGAGTCAAGACTGTCACCAAGATCTTCGGTGGGCGCAAACGTAATGGAGTTACACCTTCACATTTCTGCAGGTATGATTTAGCAAAAAAAAAAAAAAAAGGTATGATTTAGCATCTTGAGCACAGAAAATGAAGTAGCTTATGATAATTTACAGTGTATTTGTGAAAGCATACATGAAAACAAAGATGTGGTAGAATTTATTATTTTGAAGATGATACCACTACACACATTTGTATATTTTTTAACTAATATTTTTTTTGTACTAAAAGCTCTAATGCCATTTCCAAAATACACACCTGAGGAACCTAGTCACTCTAAGAGTGCAGTTTTGGCTCTCACTAGCTTTATACAGAATAAGTGGACAATGTAAATGAATGTGGTTTTTACAACTCTACAAATACTTTCAGTACAATACAAATATTAAATTTTAGCAAAACCAAAAATGAATGTGTAAACAAAAAGTGATTGTGTGAATTTACATTGTGAATTTAAATTTAATGTAATATTTAAAATGATCTATTAATTATACAGGTATTTATTGTTTATAATAATTAAAATAAATACAAAAAAATTGTTAAACTGAACAAATTCACATTATGCATTCCATTTCTTTCAATGTAACAATATCTGTAATTATTTTGAAGCAGTGAAATGGGAACGAACATAATTTTACAAAATGTGTACATGAGCCCTATAAAATCAAAGGCAGCTAAACGTCATAGTGTAGTAAAATCAATGAAGTAGGAAACCTATGGAAATGAAACGTCAACCAAAATTTCGTGCCACTGTGACGTCATCTGGCCACAAAACATGGCGGCTTTAGTGCTGTACAAAAGATTTCAATGTTATCAGGTTTTATCGATAAACGTTCTTGGCTCATTTTATTTTAAATATTGTTGAGTATTATTTATTTGTAGAATTTATACTTTAATGGGAAGTAAGTAGGTATATTGTTATGTGCAAATATGATATGATTTAGATGGGTGAAATCTAAGACAAGTTCGTCCTTCGAATTTGCCAAGTAAACGATATGATGATTTTTAAAAGTTGCTACACTGATTTTATAAAGTTGTCGTTTGTCGCAAAACATAAAGATATGGCGTAGTTCAAAGCCATCAGCCCATTACTAGCATGCTAAATGTTATCGTATTTTGAGTACGTGTTTTTCTTAGACTATAACAATCTATTTTAATTGTTTTGCTGACTCTAAAGTCCGTAACATACTACCGCAGCGCACCCCAAGGAAGGTGCGCCGCACCATTTGAATCACTTTCGCTTGAGAGTGATTCAAATTTTAAACTTATCAAGGGACCGCGTGAAAAATAAAACACCTACAGAACATTTATTCATTAATTACAAACGTCATTCCTTGTGACTTCCTCTCTAATATCACTTAATTATTAAATATTTAACAAATTTACAATAGTGTTATACTCACTGCGGAATAAAACTATTTTATTTAAAAGGTTCCGAAGAGATTTTGTCGGTAGCCTTTTTCCCGAAATATCTAAACAGAATGTCTAAATATGTTTTGATGACATATTTTAAAGTGGTATTTATGATTAGTGTCATGATCAATAGATTCCGACCGAAAAATGGATTTTTCGGATGAGGGCTCCATAATGAATTTAAATACATATAGATAATAGTTTTAGGGCATCGACTTTCTTGAGATCCTATAAAATACGTTTTAATTATTATTTTTGTATGTTTTAAGCATGATAAATTATGAAATTTTATATAATCAATCATATTAAATCGATATCAAAGTCAATAAATAATGTACAACCCAAAACAGACGGCCGAACTGACGTGAAAATGACATTTGGCGCGCTAAACATGGCGGATTTTCGGCCTCATTAGACGGAGACGGAGATATTTACGTATATTCATGTTTCATTTTATGTACGCACTGAAATACTGTTATATTGTTTTCCTGCGAGTTAAAGTGCTGAGTAAGAACGAGATAGATATATGTTTATGTATGTGCCTTCAAAATGGGTGCTATTTATATAAGCAATTGTACGTATAGAACAATATGTCGTGTCCCTACTATATAGGTCTATGAGTAAAATGGATTAACTATGGCGCCATCTTGTTTAGTTGGACACGCTTTAGTATTTTCATGTTATAACAAATGCAGCTAAATCTCTAGCAAATTCAGTTCAAAAATTTAATTTTTACTGTGTACTCAAATATAAAAGAAGTTTTATCATTTAAAATTCAGATTATTAATAATATTCCCATTCTTTATAAATCTGCTTTAAAATAAAGAATATCATAGTTACCCGAACAAAGTTATTTCAGTTTCTCAAACCGGGAGTGTTGCTAACATTAGCCATAGCAAGAGCAGTACTTCAATGGATCAGGAGGATCTGTAATGAAGTGTTTAGAGCCGATTTTTGTAGTTTACCTCAATATTTGACAGAACTGGATTTAGCTGCCTTTGATTTTATAGGCCTCACATGACCTATTTGAAAATATTTTTTTTTTGCGTTTTTTACTGGGTGGGTAGATCATCTGAGCTCAAATTTAGTAGCCTAGTTTTTTAAGTGGTATGATCTTAATTTGTAAGATTGTAATTAATTATAATCCATTGTAAATAATAGCTTGGTACAAAGAGTGCTCTCTCTCACAACTAGTTCTATAAGACTGTGCACCTTTTAACCCGGAATGCTTGACAGTTTTTTGGTAGAAATAAGCAGGAATGGAATTATATAAATTAGCCACTTTTATTACATTTACATGCTGTTTTTGTGAAGTGATATATTCCTATGCTATGTTCCTATTTCATCAGGAAGATTGGCAATGAAATGCCAACCCTGACATAGTGTCAGCCCTTGATATGATTACACTGTGCATTCTCCTTTTAATTCCCCTTAGTAGCAGTGCCTTACTATCATTTTTGCTCTTGGAAGAGTTACCCGTACAATAATGCTTAATCTCATGTCCTTAAAAACAATGACATATTTAAAAACATTATTAATAGTACAACAAATTTACATTGCTTATATTTTTACACAAATTACAATTATTATTTTTCTTAGCTTTACCAGATATTCATTAATTTTTAAAAACACATTCTCTGAAATACAAAATACACACAAATTTGTCTTTTCGTTGTTATTTATTATTTTAAAATTTATTTTCTTTTAAAACGTAGAAATATAATCAAACTTTGATGTGGCATATCAAGGTCCCAGCACAAGTATAATTTTTGACTTAAAAAAACCTCAAAAACAACAAGATTATTACTAAAATATTTTGCACTTTATTTATTTATTTTAACTTTTCAGATATCATGCCTGGTTTCTGATGTAATGATACAGTTGTTTATTCGTTCCATACATTCGAAATTGTAATTAAAAAATTAGGAAAGTTAGCAAAAATCGGAATATAGTAATGATAAATTAACTCCTAAAATATTATGTCCTAACCAATTTAATGATAATCAGTTCAACTACTTTATTTGCCCTTCACGCTAAATTGTTGTACATAATGTGCCTTTTTTCCTTTTCTTTCAAGACCTAAATGAATGTTTTATGTCACTTTTTTTAATAAATAAATTCTTTGTTAGGTCATCAGGCAGTATTGCACGCAAGGCTTTGCAATCGTTGGAGGCATTGAAGCTTGTTGAGAAAGTTCAGGACGGTGGTCGCATTCTCACCACACAAGGTAGACGAGACCTTGACAGAATCGCTGCCCAGGTTCGTCTAAAGGCCAAGCAGCAGGCTAAGCAACAAGTCATTGTACTTTAATTTTATGCTAATAAAAATATAAAATTTAAAAATTGACTTTTATTTGTGAAGGAGTACTAGTGTAATTTATTGTAGAGATGAAACGGATAGGGGTTTGACCGGCTACCGGATACCGAATACTCGGTAAGCTGCGAGGCCGGAGCGCCGGATTTAGGCTACCGGATGTTCGGCCCTTTCGGAAATATTCATGCGCGTTCAGGTGTTGTCGCACATGAGCGGAGATCGCGACTATTTGGTATTCATTGACCACAATTTGCCATTTCATAATTCTGAGTATTAAGTACTCAGTATTATTTGCCTTTTGTATAACCATGAGATTTTCTTAAATTTTACTATCCGAAATCCGGCCGGATACTGATTTACTATTCGGTATCCGACCGGATAGGCCGAATACCGGATAGTTACCGGATATCCGTTTCATCTGTAAGTTATTGTTCGAAAATTAAGTATCGAAATCACAAGTCATTGATAAAGACATTTCAGCTTTATATGCGTAAAAGTTGTCTGGCGTTAAGGATAACATTCGGGTATTCGAGCCTTGCGGCAAGTCTACCAATTTTTATAGTTAAATACGTATTTAACAAGTATAATAATATGGTTTCCATGGTGATTGAATACCATTGTGGAATAAAGCCAGCAAAATTTATAAATTTGATGTCTGTCTCTAGGGCGTATGATAGGCCTAGTGAGAACTGTAAGCACTACAAAATCACAAAAACTATTTTATTTAAAGTTGATAAGAAAATGCAATCGATGTCTCCACGTTTTACCACAACAATAATTTTAGGTTATATTGACGAAATTAGTTTGGACTACGCTTCGATCAACAATAGTAACTAGATAAAGGGATACGTACAAAATTAAAGCAAAAACTGTCCGCGTGAATATATACTTATATAGCTACATTCGTTTACTAACAAACGGAGAAAAGTTTTGAAACACTTATACTTTCAAACTAATAACAACTATGGCACCGAGTAATAAAGTCACAAATCTCCAAAACATTATCTAATACTTACGATCATTCGTCACATAAAACGAGCAAAGCAATAAATTACTCCTGTCACTTACCAATAAAAAGACATATTTTAAACAACTTTTAATGTTAAATCAATCTTAAGTTGCAACAAATAAAGTAACTTTTCCCTTAATTGCTCTGAGAACTAACATCGTTTTGCTTTATTTATTTTTGCTTCTTGAAATGCCGATTTCTATTTACTACAGGAGGTAAGGGAGTCGCGCTTAACACTAAAATAATTTATTAATGAATTAAAGTAAAAGTTTAGTTGTTTACTTTATATGTTTTGGAAATGTATGTTTGTTAGTATCTATACATTACTTATTATTTTATTAGCGTTACGTTTTTGTGTAATATATATTTTTAAGTTTTCGCGACCAGAGCACATAATAAAACAACGTTTAAACGGTTTCAAGCGTGGTATTTTTATTACAATGTTTCGGCCACATTTCAGTAGCCGTGAGCTCGGAAGGCAAAGATGTCCAGTGTCAATAAGCGGAGTTCTTAGCTGGCTTATAAAAGTCATCTCTTTTTTCTCTGGCGACAATCGAGATCCGTTCTGCACACGTGATTGCTAGGAAAGCTAAAATAAAAATGGAAAGCTAAGTATCTAATGAGAGTCCAACAAACAGACACAAAAGCAGCATTAACCAATTTTAACCAACTAATTTTGAAGTGCTGCTAACAAATTTTAAAAAATTATTACAACACAAATCTACTCCATGCATTTACTGTTCTGTTAAGCAAAAGTTTGTCCATGTGTTGGCCGAGCCTTGGCCAACATTTGTAGCGGTGGTTAAAAATCGGTAATTTTGTTCAAAATTTAATATTATTTATAAGTTTAAAGCTTACAATATAGTTTATACTTCATGTACTTACCGAAAGTAAGATACTCCGGCCGTTAAATTGCTTTTTCGGGCCTTATTTTTGCAACTTTTGAATACACACTGCGGTATTGTGAGACGGGTTGACATTGGCTGTGTTTGAAGTGAACTAAACAAAATAAGAGCTCACATTTCAAGTGCGCTGTTATTTGACGAGACGGATTTTATGCACCGACCCGAAATCTAGTTACTATTGTTGATCGAAGGGACTACGTAAGCATGTGAGGTCTTGTATATTACACTGTCACTAACTACTCTAGTCATGAAATATATTAAATTTCCTAACTCAGCATACCTACTTCAATCAGTTAATAACTGCTCAATTCATATCATACCCTGTGCCTATGCTAGCGCCATTTTGGAGGATATGGCCGTTTTCCAATTACAGCACAAGAGCGCATACGCACAAGAGCAATACGATAAGGTTATTAATATGGAGCGTAGAGGTAAAGAGAACCGTCTCACATGGGAGAAGCTTAAAAAAGTGTCCCACTTTCAGCACTAAATAACAGTTAAAAAGGCCGTTTTCCAATTACAGCACAAGAGCGCATTATGCGGCATAATGCTCAACTAAGCTTCAGCATAATTCGGCATTGTGCGTCACTGAGTCGCATTATGCTCTGTAATTGAAAAACTACCATTAAGTAATGGTTAATTATGCTGTAATTGGAAAACGGCCTATATTATAACCCAAATGAAAAAATGATGAAGACTTTTACGGACAAAGTATATAAAAATGAACCCTTAAGTGGCCTTAAGTGACAGTGACACAGATATTGATTTACAAATTATATATAATTTATAATAGTGATTATTAAATACATTGATAATTCCAATAAAATTATGGTTTTCTTTTCACTGTAAAAGCACTGTAATGAGTGTTTTTTTCTGTATAGCAATAGTTTTAATTGTAATGAGTTTTATGATTTACTTTATTTTCCTAGTCTGTGCTTAGTGCGAGTTTTTTAACGTTCTCGATAGCGTAAAAGAGGTGAATGAAGTTAGCCCCTAAAAAAAATTTTTTTTCCTATTTTATACTTATTCTCTATTAATTCGTTTGTTAATTATTTGTTCATGATTGTTCACTGTTAATAATTGTTTGTTCTGCATTTATTTATTTAAAAAAATATTTAAAAATATACCTACAAGTTAGGCATCTTAGCCCTCTAATGCAATTTTTAATATTTTTTCATCCTTAATGACTCGTAAATATTCATTTTCGGTTGTTCTTATATAAAACACGTTTGTTCTCTTTCGAAATTACTCGTTTTTTGTTTAATTTACTATTTTTATTAGTTGAATAAATGTATGCAAAATATGTGTACTGCGCATGCATCAACTATAATGCCTAAACTTTCTACGCGGTTTTAATCGTGAAAAAAAAAACAAATATAAATCCTGAAGGAGCAATTAATTGGTATACAGTTTAATTAAAAAAATTAAAAAATAAATAAATGAAATAATGTGCATTGGCGTTAAGTTAGACCAAATACATTTTTTCCATCCTCCTACTTATCGTATTAAAATGTTATAAAATGGGACATAATAGGTTTAAGTGAAGTAAGAAGATTAGGTGAGAGCATTGAAGATAGAAAGGAATATGTCTTATACTTTATAGGCTTCATGATTAAAAAACGCTTAGAAAAAAATATTGAAGAATTTATAGGTATATCAGAGAGAATAGCTGTACTAAATATGCGTCTGCCGGGCTACAAATAGAAATGGTCGATTATTCAAGTATATGCTCCCACTGAACAACAAGACGAACGGGTTAAAGACATCTTCTATGATCAGCTGTCATCAGTCTTACAGGATGCACACAAAAACATTATGGTCATAGGAGATTTTAATGGTAGAATAGGGTCTCAACGAACTGGTGAAGAAAATCTAATAGGCAAATTTGGCTACGGTAGAAGAAGTAAAAATGGAGAAAGAATGATTAAAATGGCATTGAAAAACAATCTTGCATTCATGAACAGTTTTTATAGAAAAGATCCGAAGAAAAGTGGACCTGGTTATCTCCAGATGGATTATACAAGAACGAAATAGATTACATAGCAACGAACAAGAAAATGTTCTTTCATGATATAAACATTTTAAACCAATTTAACTTCAGTACCAACCACTGGATAGTGAGAGCAGAAATAAATATCACTGAACCCAAAAAGAGTAGAAAAAAATACAATGCAAAAGCTAACTTTATAAATACACAACAACAATGTTTCATAAATACACCTAAAAACGAAATAGAATAAAAATATAACAATGAGATAAAAGAAATATATGGTCCACTGTTCAACAAATCCGCAAAGCCCAAGACAACCTATACAGAAAATTACACTAGAACATTAATAGAAGAAAGAAGAAAACTTTTAGAACTTGGAAAAGACAAAGAAAATCTAAGGGCCATATCAAAATTAAGTAAAAAAATAAGTAACAGCATAAAAAATGATAGAACTAAGAAAAGAACGAATGTACTTAATTACCATATAAACAAGACAGGAGGAGTTAAAAAAGCTTTGAAAGAACTGATAGAGGCGAAAAAATGGATCCCAAACATTAAAAATAAAGCAGGAACACAGCAAACGACAAGAAAAGCTATAATACAGACAGCAACTAACTTCTATAGAAAACTTTATGCAACAGAACGAAACAAGAGACTTAACTATAAATCTCGATAGTGACGACATGGACGAAGACATACCAGTTTTCCTACAATCAGAGATAGAAAAAGCAGTCAACAGTCAAAAGAACAACAAAGCTCCTGGACCAGATCAAATTTCAAACGAAATGATCAAAATCTCAATTAGAGTACCAGAAAAGCTAAGAAAACTCACGGAAATATACAATTCTATTTTAAGCTCAGAATGTATACCATCGCAATGGACCAAGAGCACAATTATACTATTACACAAAAAAGGAGATAGGAATATTATAGAAAACTACAGGCCTATAAGCCTTATGTCAAATATTTATAAAGTGTTCTCCAAATTGTTATTGAACAGAATAACAGGAATAATGGACGAACAACAACCTATAGAACAAGCTGGTTTCAGAGCGGGGTTTTCAACTACTGATCACATGCATGTCATCAAACAGCTAATAGAAAAATGTCAAGAATACGGTAAAGCCTTGTATATCGCATTTGTGGACTATAGTAAAGCATTTGATTCTATAGAACACGATTCGCTTTGGAGAGCTCTAATCCAGCAGGGAGTGCCAATAAAATACATACATATAGTTAAAAATATATATGCAAATAGCACAGCGCAAATAAAACTGGAATCAACCGGTGAAGAGTTCCCAATAGCTAGAGGTGTGAGGCAAGGAGATCCTCTATCGCCAAAACTTTTTTCGGCAGTCTTGGAAAGCATATTCAGAGATCTTGAGTGGGACAATTTTGGCATTAATATCAACGGTAGACAACTTAACCACTTAAGATTCGCTGATGACTTAGTCCTAATAACTGACAACGAGATGCTACAACAGCTAGCTGAGGCAAGCAGAGTAGTTGGCCTTACTATAAATCGATCAAAAACAAAAGTAATGACAAACAGAGAAGAAATACTCATAAAAGTAGACAATGAAGATATTGAATATGTTAAAAACTATACATACTTAGGACAATTACTGTCTTTTAGAGACCGGACAGACATAGAAATAGAAAGCAGAGTGGCCTGTGCTTGGAAACGATACTGGTCCCTTAAAGAGATATTTAAAAGCAAACACTTTCCTATGACAGCCAAGAAAAAAGTGTTTAATTCTTGCATCTTGCCATGCCTCACGTATGGGTGCCAAACATGGGCATTGACTCAAAAAAATCTTTTAAAACTAAGATCGTGTCAAAGGAGTATGGAAAGGAGTATGTTAGGCGTGACGCTAAAAGACCGCAAAAGAGCAGCAGACATTAGATGTACAACAAAGGTGGAAGATGTACTAAAGAAGATAAGACAGTTAAAATGGCGATGGACAGGACATATGACAAGGGAAAGCAGAATGAAATGGACTAAAATTATAACAGAATGGCAGCCACGTGATGGAAAAAGAAAAAGAGGTAGGCAAGCTAGAAGATGGACAGATGATATAAAGATGATTGGAGGGACAATTTGGTCCAGAAAAGCTAGCAATAGAGAAGAATGGAAGCAGCTGGAAGAGGCCTATGTGTCACAGGACACGCTGATCACTGAACCCGGAAACCCGCCCCCTGATCACGTAAAAATTTGCGACAGCCACAATTTTGCAGATGCTGTGCAGACGCGTCGCGACCGATCGCAAAACGTCAAATTATTTCGTATCACGTACCGCGATTGTTCGCTTACCGCTTACTGCAGTTTTCTGTCATACAACTAGCGCCAGTCGCAATCGGGTAGCAATAATTGGCACTAAAAAGCCACATTACTTTTTTTTTTTTTTGCTGAACAAACCGGCAAATGAATTTATAAAAGCGCGTTACATATAAACATTTCAAAATGTTTAAGTGGAATTCACGTTTGAAACGCCAAGTGAGAGCTGCTAATTCTGTTCTTTTCGATGAAGCGTTACTAAAAATAAGTGATCTAATAATAATTTTTGCTTTATTTTGAATAATAATAGCTATAAAAATGTAATTATGTCATGTCAAACACTGATAACATTTTTTTTTGTAATCGTTTGATAATTTGTAATCAGATAGTTGTTTGCGTTACGAACCTATTTTAAAAAAGAATGGATCAAAATTATAGCGTAATTTATTAATTTCATTATCAATTAAGTAAGTACATAAGCTCACAACCCATCTAGTGTTAAGTGGTATAGACTCACAACGTGAATGCCGCCCCCACCTTTAGAAACGAGTTCTGAGTTTCAACTGTATACCAAAACGGCTGCCCCATTCTTCAAATTGCAACGCATTACTGCTTCGCGGTAGAAATGGGCGGAATGGTGGTCTTGCGGGTTAATCAAACGCCCTACCACCGATCTCTTAAAGAATATTTGCTAATTTGATTTTAAATAAAAGATGAATGAATCCTTAATCATGGAAGTCTTCCATGTATATATGTCAAATACGTGTTTCATTGGATTTATTGATATCTGCCTGCGGGATTCTAACACTGGTTCAGTCGCATCTTTATTAGAAAGTCGACCGTCTCTACTACACCGCTTAGGCCACGACGATTTCAAATTAAATAGTAAATTCTAGAATAAATGAGTTAGTTTTATGGTTTTATCAATAATAACGTGTACAACAGATCCATCTTACGCCGACATGAGGCCGACAACGCTAGAACAACCAGTCGATGATATTCTAGGCGAGATGCTGCTATTCTTTATCAAGTAATAGATAGTGGATTTGTTTGACTTGGCAAGAGTAGGCTTTGATTTGAATACCAGAAATATAGTGCAGTCTTTCACAGCTTGAAGGGAAATAAAAGCTGTGCAGACTATTCAAAATAATGTTCATCCAAGGTCATGGGCAATATGACGTGAATAGGAAACTGCATGTCAGACATTAACTTAATGTTCTATATTATTTTTAAACAAATGAATCTAATATTTTAAGACAATAAATAAATATTTATTTTTATAATGAGCCCAGTTTTTCGTCGACGAAGCCATCTTAAGAGAAGCTTCATTGCAAATATCAGGCCGATATTTAGTAAGTTATTTTTATTCAATAACCAGGTACTCTTTGCAGTCACTCACTGCAGTAAGAATGTTAATCAATCATTATATTATCTAGACTATAGCGGACAACAAACAAGAGTAGACACATCGTGAGCTGTAGTTGTAGAAAGAGGAGAAAATGGAAACTAAGGCGAACCACTGGCTCATGCAGCTTTCATTTCAGCAGAGGCTGCTCGTACGCAGGCAGAGGCCGCGCATCTTTCAGAGGAGATATATAAAAAAATTCAAGGAATTGACCAATATCGGCAAAAACCTTGTTTAAAATAATAAGTTCAATTTTGTTTTAATTTTAGCTGAGTCCGTAATAGTTTATATTACCATAAAAACGAAATAGCGCTTGTTACAATAGTCAAGCAAATCCAAATATATACGTTTAATATTATATTATTATTATATTAAGTTTATACGTAAATTTTATGACACTAATGAGTATATTTTACGCTAATAAAACTACTCTCAACTTAGCATTTCAAAATGACTATTTATTTTTTTATTGCTAAGATGGGTGAACGAGCTTACAGCCCACCTGGTGTTAAGTGGTTACTGGAGCCCATAGCCATCTACAACGTAAATGCGCCACCCACCTTGAGATATAAGTTCTATGGTCTCAGTATAGTTACAACGGCTGCTCTACCCTTCAAAACGAAACGCATTACAGCTTCACGGTAGAAATAGGCGGAGTGGTTGTACCTACTCGTGCGGACTCACAAGTGGTCCTACCACCAGTAGAATACCAGTATTTAGCTTCATTGTATATTTTGTACTCACAGTATTTGGCATGTTCTGCTTCTAGTCTATAGGGTTATAGAGCTATCACCTTGCTATCATCCTACTTACCTCGGCCCCAAGTTCAGTTATGTTTCTTTGAAGTTATTGGCAGTCGATATTATATTTCAATTGTGGCTTCAATTTCATGCGGCAAGAAGTTGGACATGTGTTATAAACAAACTACGATTTCCTAATTTAAGAATTATTATTCAAATAAAACAAAATTACACAAAAATAATAATTATCAAACTTATCTAACGGCCGTCTGGTGTAGTGGTAAGTGACATGGTCGCTACACAAGGGGTTCGCGGGTTCGAATCCCGCCAAGGAAAGATATTTGTATGATAAATATAAATGTCTTTTCCAGGGTTATGGATGTATATTAAATATATGTATGTGTATAATAAAAATCCTACATTTATTTCCGTTATCTGGTACCTGTAACACAAGTTCTTTACGAACTTATCACGGGACCAGTTAAATATTTATATTTATATTATTATTATTATCACAATGAACAAAAATGAGTGGTGGTTGATCCACATTTTGTCTAAATTATGAATTATGTTTTTCATTTTATAAGTAATATTCATGTAAGTATCCAACAAAATCTAGAAGAATTATGAATTACTAGTCGATTTGTTATTCATTCTATTCTATTATTTAAAACAGCAGTATATACAATAATATATATAACAACACAACATACAAACGGGGTTAACATAAAGATAAAATGATACAGAACAAATTGAGCACGACAGATTAAAACATTGTCTTAATAAAACAACCTCACAATTTTGCTTTCAAATTGTTATGAATCCATCCTTTACTATAAGCACAAAAATGTTAAGGAAATATGTATATTTCCACTAAACACAATTAAAAAATTATAGACAGAAATAATTAGGCTATTCTTGCCCTCTCAGTTCACATAATTAAGAACAGCAGTTTTAAAAATATCTACATAAAATTACTAGAATACAGAGGTTGGACTAAATTTAATGTCTGTTCTCCACAATCCAATTGAACCACCCTTGAATGTTGACATGGTGCTAAGTGCTGTGTTTCCTCTTCTCTCCCAAAAAATACAACGTTATGAATTTGATAAGAAACATCAATTTCAGCATCTTCGTCAGAGAGTTGGGGCACTGGAAACCCATGTGTGTTTGCCATGTTATGCAATACAAGCTAACAATTATGGTCTTGGCCATCATATGATGATCATAATGCAGTACTCTATGTACCAACAAGCATCTCCAACTGGCCTTCAATACTCACAATGGTCAACAGTGTTCCTGGTATGACAATAAACATTACTATAGTACTATATATTAACGGCCTTCCCAGTTTTAAATATATTGGAGATTGAGTATTATTTTGTAGTCAGGTTACTGAGACAGAGCTCATTATGTTTTACTTGCCTAAAAACAAAACTTTTTCACTATTATGGTGCAGGTCCTGCATAGGCATATTCAGTTGTGATAAGCCAGACAAATGTATCATGAAATGTTGCATCAATACTTAAAATGTTAAGATCACTATCACAGATCTGAAAAATTTAATTCTTTAGATAAGTACTATCAAATGTTTGTTATTGTGAATGATAGGCTTCAGCAAAATACTTAGTATTTGCACATTCTTGAAATGATAATGCTTGCGGTTCTAAAACCTTTCTTCATATACAGAAGATCTGATAAGTGCAAATGAGTGCCATCTATACACCCCGAAACCCCAGGATAGCCAAATTTATTGTAAAACCTATAATGAAAAGAAATTTATTTACTATTATATTATATTATCAATCACAAAATTATTATTGTTCAAATATCTATGTACTATAAAAATAAGACAAATTTTGAATTAAAAAAAAATTATGTAGGAAAGATTAATGGTGGCCTGAAGGCCTTTCCAGTTTCACCAGGACTTGACATTTCTCAGAACTCTGTTTAAAATATAGCTATATATAGCTATAGTTATAAAGCTTCAAGAATATAACTGATCTATATGATTGACTCGTGGAAATTGTAAAATCAGTGGAACTCTTGTGCTCTATACTATAAGATAATTATTTAACTTACCCATTTATAATAACTTGTGACCCATTGTACTGTTTGCAGAAACTTTAAATGTTTCAATAAAACTGGAAGATTGTTTAATGCCATAGCCACTTCCCTAATGGCATTGGATTTACTACAGTTTAACTCAAAATGCAAAAAGCTCATTCCCACAGGTTTCTGGTATGAAATTTTGCAATGCTGTTAACACCTGTATAAACAAGTTATTTAAAACATTTAGTTAATAATAAATCTGAAATCAAAAAAACAATGCTACTTTTGAAGACAAGATTTTGTGAATCTTTTATTTTCTTCATTATTTACACATATTAAAATGTTAAATTGAATATATATATAAGTACCTTGCATTTTACTTTCTATTCTTGTTCGTTTTGATGATCTAGGTTATTAACGGCTTTAATTCAGAGCACAATTGTAAATATTGATGTTTCGAAATTCTGTAATGTGTTCTGAACAAACTTTCCGATAGATTAAGGGGTCAGGCTTGATCACGAAGACAGCGTCGCAAACACACTAATTCGTATGTATCCGACCTAATTTCCTTAGACTCCAAAGCCCCATTTATTATTTGAGCTCTGTCCATAGTACATACCTAGAAGAAATATTAATTTGTAAAAAATAAACTTTATAACCTCAACATTATTAATGCACTTAAATTGCCCAGCGTGGTATTTAATGTTAATACTATGGAAAACACAAACGCAAATAAAGATCTAAACCAATTACACTTACCTAAATCAAGTTAAAATAATTTAATTTCACAAATTTTACACTTGCAGATAGTTAGCAACAATTCAGCACCAGATACAAAAGGTGTCGCAAATTTGACAAACGAAATTGCTAAATATCTGCTGTTGTGTGGCACACAAAAGCATCCGTAATACCGACTTTAGGCCAGTTGTTGTTAGTTGTATGGAAAAGAATGCACTAAAGTTTCACAAATCGCTCTGCAGAGGCAGCACTAGTGATGGTCCGCGATCTGCTTTTTTGTTGTAAGTCCGTAATACGAAATGGACAATTGACAGCAATATTTGCACAATATTTGTCTTCTGCTAATTGTCTGCGAAATACGTGATACAGCTGCCGATGTATTAGATTAGATTTAAGTTAAAACATTTGCTACTATGTGTAAATATCGTTGTTTAGTATCAGCAATAAAGGCTTACAAAAAAAAAAAAAAGGATGAAAAAATATTAAAAATTGCATTAGAGGGGCTAACTTGTAGGTATATATTTAAATAATTTTTTTAAATAAATAAATGCAGAACAAACAATTATTAACAGTGAACAATCATGAACAAATGATGAACAAACGAATTAATAGAAAATAAGTATAAAATAGGAAAAAAAAATTTTTTTGAGGGCTAACTTCGTTCACCTGCGTAAAAGCTAACCCAATTTTGTATGCAGTTGGAACAGCGCCCCTAACGGCAAACGTTGGCAAACGATCGCATTCCATACAAATATGAGCTAACTTTTACGCTATTGAGAACGTTAAAAAACTCACAATACGCACACTGATTTACTGTTTTTTTTTTTTTTTTTTCCTACCTAAGCTGAGATCCTTGAGAGGCTATTTCAGCGTAACCCTAACGTTTGTAGGTGAGCTCACGGGGCTCAAACCTGGTGACGTTGCTAACACGAACCCTAGCAAGAGCCATGCTTCGCAGAATCTACCACCGGATCGGAAACGCGACCCACTGAGAAGATCCGGCGAGAAACTCAGTGGGCTGGGTCTGGGAGTTAATTTACTCGTCGAGCCCTTCGTCGCAAGCGACGGGTTCGACGAGAACGGTGACCGGTGCTTGAAGTACCTAGAAGCACCGTTAGTGGATCGGGAGGATCCGAGATGACGTGTTTTGGGCGACGTCGACTGCTTTCCATTCTGTCCGCAGGATCGGGAATGTAGTTACCGGCGGCCACGATGAGAGGGTTTTCGTGTCGTGCCGCTTTATCGAAGTGGCGCATCGACGCCGACTGAAGATACTTACTGATGGACTCTAAGTCCAGGTCGTCATGGAGGTCGACGTTCCTGACGAACCACGGGGCTCCGACGGCTATCCTGCAAAAACGGGATTGAATACCTAATTTGAAAGGATTTTAAGTGGGTGCGGGCCGCATGAGCAAACACTACACTTGCATAGGTCATGACGGGGCGTATGCAAGTTTTGTAGAGTGTCACCTTATTTCTAAGGGACATTTTACTTCGCCTGCATAACATCGGGTGATCTACTGTAATTTTACATGCGGAACTCAGTATTTTTTTCAAACCAACCTGGTAGCACTGGTTCCAGTCTAGAGATGGGTCGGATTTATTAGAACAGACCTGAGTATTAGGTGTTTTACGAGATTAGGCTGCACCTAATCCCATTTTGTCAATGTGTATAATCCACCTGTTCCACCTAATCTTTGTATTCTTAAAACATAAAATCGAATGTTCAGCATACGCTCCCACCTGTTCCTGCCCTATCTCACTCACTTACACGTTGCAACGTATCTCACAATCCCTAAATGCCTAATCCTAATCATTCAAATAACGATCCAACGATCACATTAATCAAATTCTAATAACAAAATCAGAACTTAAGATTAGAAATAGGCAGATTGAGATTGCTTGCTAAGTAAAGTATTGGTTGTGAATGAGAATAGGAGCATTATGTGGAATAGGTATTTCTTAAGATTAGGAACAGGTGGACCTAGTATCTGATTTCCCTATTATGATCCATCTCTATTTCAGTCTATGAAGTATGAATTCATTCAATTCAGTTTTGTCAAAACTGTACGCTTGTTCAGATGTACACTTGAAATGAATTAACAAAATGTTGTTGGCTTTCAATCGTGTCTTTTTCGTTTTAATTTTATATTTAATATCGTGCGTATCTTATTGTGAACAATATGGTGAATTTGAAAATACTTTGTATGTATCCGAAGATGTTTCGAAGTCTGATAGAAGGATGACTGTGATCAATAGATTTACTGAAAATGAAAGTAGCGGATCTTACCGAAGAAAACGTGAAGCTACCACAGTGCAGCCCGTACAAGGAAACGTTAGTACACAGGTAAGTGATTACTTCCTTTTTACATCTCATTCGTCCCCTTGTTTTTATTATACCCATCTAAATATATTGTTATGTTTTCTATATTTTTATCGTTGTGACGTATTGTTTTCAGTACTCAACCGGTACCTGAAGGTCATTTCCCTTCTTATTGTTGTATTTTGTTGTCATAATAGCTTGCGGGTACTAATTACTGTATTTCATGACTTGCAAATTTACTGCTGAAGATGTAAAACTATATATAGCGACGAAATACTTTTTTGAATTGACGTTTATATAAATTCAATACATACTGTTTAGAATTTGGCTTTTCTACTAATTAAGGTGATCTGTTCGGTTTTCGCGAGTTCTAGACACACTTAAAACTATTTTTATAGTTACAAAATTGTAAATTATTTGAAAAGTCGAAAATAATATAATGATATTAAAAGCGACATATAAACGTAAAAGTAGTTATGGTTATTAAAGTTGTAAATTCCTTTGTGTTCAAAATTTAAAAAATTGCTTTAAATAAGTTTTGCATTGTTAATTTAAGTTCAATGCTCCCCACAGATTACTCATCTGAATGACAGTCATCAACAGCTTATGGTCCACTGGGTTGGAGAAGGCTCTAATGTAATAATTTGCCTTGCCAGAGATTCTATTCCTAGGAACAAAGGAGTGATTTCACCATCAGCACTTTTTATATCATATGATTATGGCAAAACCTTTATGAATAAAACAGAAAGTTTTAAACTTGGTGATACATCCAATAATGGTTATGCTCAGCTTGATAAATTCTTCAATCACCCTAAATATCCAGAATTTGTAAGTATATATATTTTGTAGTATATTTCAATAATTACCTTAAAAACTTTTCATTTAAGTGCAATTCTTTCATTAGTTGGGTTTCATTATTTACATCTGAAGGTATAAAAACAAGATTTTTTTATCTGTAAATCAGGTTGATTAAAATAATGATAGGAACAAATAAAAGACGTGGGTATTAAAAAAAAAGTCTAGCTTGGACTATTAATCTAACTAGCATAGATAGTCTGAAGTTATAATCCAACTTAGATGAAATTAATAAAAATATGTTTTATTTACATTTACTAGTTATGAGCAATCAAAATGTAACAAACAACTGACCAACTATGTAAATTTTTGTATTCAAAAGATTGAAATAATCTTGTATTCTGTATTCTTGTATAAATAAAATTTATTTTGGGTTTCATTCACATGTCGTACCTTTAGAATTATAGAGACTCAACCCAAAAAATGTAGAGGAAAGGGAGAGAGTGAAAGAGACCGATGGATAATTTTCTCCCTGCATAAGCAACTTCTGGTCTTTTAATTATTAAGAGTCACTGAAAAGGGTTGTTTAAGGTCCATTTTTGAAAGAATGTTAAAATTCCCGCCTATTTCTGCCGTGAAGCAATAATGCGTTTCGATTTGAAGGGTGGGGCAGCCGTTGTAACTATACTTGAGACCTTAGAACTTATCTCAAGGTGGGTGGCGCATTTAGATTATGGCGCATTTTCGTAGATGTCTATGGGCTCCAGTACCACTTAACACCAGGTGGGTTGTGAGCTCGTCCACCCATATAAGCAATAAAAAAAAAAACAAATATTTCGAAATGGGCCTATAATTCTAAAGGTGCAATGTGATAAATTATATATTTAACAGTTTACATGGTCATGGATACACATAAGATTAAGTGGAACCTTTGTCTCTATTTCATGACTTCAATCTGTGAAATTCAATAAAAAATCAATTTAATACACCAGAAAGTGATAACAAAGTTAATTAATGCCCAGTTAATGCTTAATGAACTATATGAAATTTTGTGATAAAACTAGTTATCTATTAACAACAAATTTGTTTTTGATAAGAACTAATTTTGATACTCAACTCAATTGCTCTGTTGATATTACTCAATTCTCCTTTAAATTGTAAATAAAAACTGTTAGTCAATCATTGTTGAACTATTTTGGTTGACAGAACTACCTTGGTTATTTAATTATATAATTACCAACAATATTCATCTTTAAAAAAAAAGATTTTAAAAAGTTACGAACCCATGAATTTGATAGAAGTATTTGAATAACTGCATACCTAATCGGATTAGTAATTGTCACAAGACAGAATAAACGTAATCTATAAATAAGAAAAAAATTCAGACAGGAACTTGCTAATTGATGATTTTGGCTGGTGGTCACAGAATCACATTATTATCTCTTGGCATCTGTATCATAGAAGACGACTAAGGGATTCTTTGGAGGATGGGATTTAGCATTATCTAAGTATCGTACAGCATACTGTGATTGTCAACCAGACTTACTTGTTATCCTACATAACTCTGCTGTTTTAGTTTGACAAACCTACATTATGATTTTGCTATCGACCTTATGTCTAAGTATTGGTGACTGCATTAACTTTTTTTTTTTTTTTATGGCTTAGATGGGTGGTCGAGCTCACAGCCCACCTGGTGTTAAGGGGTTACTGGAGCCCATAGACACCTACAGCGTAAATGCGCCACCCACCTTGAGACATAAGTTCTAAGGTCTCAGGTATAGTTACAACGGCTGCCCCACCCTTCAAACCGTAACGCATTACTGCTTCTATTGGTTGGGTAACCATCATAGAGTACATTATTTACCAAGTATTCATTAGCAAATATAAAATCACTAAGAATCATAGAAGTAGAATAAATGTGGATACATATATAATTTATAATAATATGTTAATGATCATTAGATACAAAAAATCTTCCTCCGTTCACTAACAAACTGCAAAACAATTTAAATACTTATTGGAATTGTATGGAATATAAAATTAATATACTGCACATTTTCTCCATAATAGTGTGTATTTGTGGATTCCACAAATAAGAAGTTATATTATACCAGCGATAACGGGCGAAATATACATCGATCCGACTTGACCTTCTCCCCCAGCGAGCTTGCTTTTGATGAAGAGTTCCCTGATAAGTATGTCATTTTGGACAAAGTCGACATTAACAGAAAGGTGGGTACATACGTAATTCTGTTTACTTTGTGTATTCGATAATCACGACGTGAAATCCGTTTTAGCATCTCTTGAATAGAGATAAATAAAAAAATTGACATTGACAGTACAATCGAAAAACAAGGTGTTTGAACCGATTTGTTCATGATAATCTTCCCAAAATAAGTTTGTAGGACATAATGACGATTTTCACTGTTCTACTGTACTTTGCTAACTCAGTAAAATCATAAGTGTTAAAAGATAATAGCATTTTAAAAACACGCCTTTCACTAAAGAATTTAATTTTCTCCTTAGTCTACGAGTAAATAGCCATTAATGCAATTTCTTTCGTTTGCCTACAATGATAGGTATAGTCGATAGAACTCAGCCGTTATTGTGTCAAAGTGGAATAAGTAATATTGTACATATTTTTTTAAAAAACATTCATTCTTCATGAAGGTTAAACTATTGAATAGGCTAACGACCCAACTCGTGTTAAGCTAAACTCACCATGGATGTAGTTGAAAAATTACCTTTCAGACCAGAGAGCATTTAGTTATTTTTATGCAGATACTGACAGAGGGAGTGCTATAATAGAATCGCAATATGCCTTATCTACAATTATGAGAATTTATAAAATTTGCGGAACACAAAAACTAAAAACTACGATACTAAAAAAATCTAGTCCTCCTTCAAAGGAGGCTTGTGGAGAGTGTTAACCGGTAAACAGCGGCTTGGTTCTGCCCCTGGCATTGCTGAAGTCCATGGTAAACACTAACCATCAGGTGGGCCGTAAACTCGTCTGCCTACAAAAAAAGGGGTCCATAAATAAAAATGAGATCTAACCTCACAATAATCTCATAAACTATACATTGCTCTGTTATGGTAGACTTAAAAATGTCTCGAAATAAATAATAAAATACTTACATAATATTATAATCATCCATAATAAAAAAACAAGTTCGCACAATGGACGGTGTTATCGCTAACAGCGACTTACCCTATAACTTGACTGGTACTGGCAAAATGTTTCATGTAACACAATAGTCAAATAAAAATAAAGTAAACCTTCTGAGAAAATTTTTTTTTTTTTTGTGGCTTTGGTGTTTTCAATACTCTCTCGAATTGAGTTTCTCAATAGGTACAGCAAGGCGTTCTCGGGTTTTATTTTTAACGATCTCTTTATTTTCAGCTGTATCTAACACTAGATGGAGGGAAAACATTTAAAATGATCCAAAGTTTTGTGAAGACCTTCGTCTGGTCGTCTGGCCCTGGATTCTCCAAAGTATTCTATGTAGAGCGATGGAAGCCAGATGGAACGAGTGCTGTTTTGAGCGCAAGCGATCCCACAGATCTTATCAATGCTGAGGTGCTGTTTGAAGAGACGAAGGATTTCCAGGTGAAAGGGGATTACATGTTCGCGACGAAACAGTCGAAAGAGGTAAGCGTTTACGAATCATTCGTCATTTCATCATTTAATTTCATTCAAAATCGTCATTTCATTTGTAAATGTTTGGCGAACATTTAGAAAGGAGTTTGATGTAATCTTTATATATATTTGATTCGAGGAATGAAGGGATATTTCACTTAAGCGACATTTTTGCAATTTTAAAGGAGAGCCGCGTAAAGTTAAAAATTTGCGTAACAATTACTGGTGGTAGGACCTCTTGTGAGTCCGCGCGGGTGGGTACCGCCACCCTGCCTATTTCTGCCGTGAAGCAGTAATGTATTTCGGTTTGAAGGGTGGGGCAGTCGTTGTAACTATACTTGAGACCTTAGAACTTATATCTCAAGGTGGGTGGCGCATTTATGTTGTCGCATGTATGTGTTGATGTCTATGTCTAACCGCTTAACAGCAGGTGGGCTGTGACCTAGTCCACCCATCTAAGTAATAAAAAAGAAATAAAAATCTGGTAAATATATGTGGGAATATTTAGGTGTAACCATTGGCCACACCGACCTGACAGATGACAGATGGTGCATGAAGTATAAGTGACAGATTGATTAAGACGAAATAAGAAAAGACGTACCGTAAAATGGGGCGATTAGGGACAAATTCCAACTTTATGAGCAATTTTAAGGTAGTTGTTGATGTATATAATGCTATATCAGGATCAAAATGATTGAGTCTTGGGGGCATCTTTGTTGTCTAATTTAAAATTATGCAAGTAGCATTCCAGTTTAAGCAAAAAATGCAAAAATAGGTGCAATCCCTATTTACCTGAAAATTGCGGTTAATTGGGACGAAATGAGAAATTTGCTAGGGTTGGCACTACTTTTATTTTTATATATAGTTTTAATTTATTTATTTATTTAGTTGCACCAACAAAGTGATCATCAATAAAAAAAATTGAAAAACTGACAAAAGTACATGGCAGACATCACCTCAATTATAGGTGCAATCGACAGTGCAGTAACAACATATATATATATATATATTTATACATATATAGTGGGCTTTCTTAGAAACGGTTTATATTTCTCCGTTCTTGGTAAGTACTTAGGGGCTGATATTTCTATCTGGGTTAAGAGATTAGGTGTGTCGGTTATTCCATGGATTAATCAGATGAATACCCCCACTCTGAACAAATATTAAATATTTTATTATGTATTACTTAGACATTTTTGTCCACCTTGAGATTTCATTGATCTTGTTACATGTCTCTGCAAAATCGACTTACTTATATTAAATTGCTTATCTATTTCAACTAAAGACTTATTCCCAATTTCGCTTCGATAAACCAGATTTTTACCAACAAATTTAAAAAATATTGTTATAACTACATAGACAGCCCTACAAACCTGTACCTATTTATACTTAGGTCGTTTCCATTTCACGTATTCTCATCCCAATTGACCCCTTTTTCGTTGTTATTTATACCTAAGACGTCCCCAATATCCCCAAAAACAACAGATTTTTACATGTATTTTTATTTAATCAAATACATTAAAACCAATAACAACTGAGACTTACCTTTAATATATATGCTGGTTCAAACACTAAATAACGTTTATAAATCATAGTCGTCTTCTATTATTATCAAATAAATAAAAGCGAGCAAAGTTTCTAGCACTAAAATAATTACCACCACAGGAAGTTAATTTGAAACGCGATTTTTTATAAGTTAGCAGCTATGATCATGCATATTCAGAGTTGTTTTGTGAACTTTCAACATTCTACTATTAAACTACAAAAAAATGGAAGATTTTGCAACGAATATAAAACTTATATTGAGCGTCGAAAGATTTTCTCGGTTTTTTCCCGATTCGCCTTTCAATCCCTAATCGCCCCATTTTACCGGTATATTTTTGTGAACTGATGATTAAATAAAATTTAACAAATTCGCTAATTTCATTGTGCACCGCGATCCCACATATATCATAATAAAAAAAAAATTCAGCTATTCGAATTGAGTGAACTTAATTGAAGATCAATTAAAAGCATCGAAATGTTGATGCTATTATACCAAGTAACCGCACCTTAAATAACAAAGATAAATGTCGTGTATTAAGCGAAATGTTGCTTAAACCTAATACCCTTTCACCCCTCAATATATTATTTACATACATTCGAATGTGCATAATGATTCCACATAATATATATTTCCAATTAGTACGTATACAAAGGAATAGGCACGTGTCTCAGATAATCAGTTCAAATGTCAATATCAACGAAAAAGTTTCGTTTAGTTGTTTGCGAAATAATAAATGCGCATTGTCTCTGTATTTTCACACAATAAAACGTTCATAGTCTTTGTTGACTGTTATCAGTCATTACACTGTCGTCTGAAAGTGATATTATTGTATACAAGCGTTATCGATCTGGCCTTGTTACGTTCCTGTCCCACGTAAAATTTATACGTACCTTGTTAATGATTGTTTAATTATTCATTTTCTGACATGCGTTCTATAGTCAATTCCGAATGCTCTTATTTTTTTTTTTTTTTTTTATTTATTTATTGGGTACCAACATGTTATACATCAGCACAAAACATTACAGGTATCATATATGTACATTGATTTCGCAGTGAATGCTAACACAATTACAGGTACCGACTGCATGCATAAAAAAAAGACGGTTCATTATATAAAAAACAAATAAAAACTATATATAACATTACATGAAGACCTTACATGATTACACATTTACTACCAAATACGCTATTACTTAATTGAAAAAACTCATTGAGCAAGGCTGTAGACTTCTCGTCTAAAACTGTCAACAGTGCCAGCAAAAACGTCCAGAGAATACTTGTTATGCAAATTATTTAATTCCCCAACTAGTCTGCTGCTCTTTGTTGTATTACTTTTGAAGTCGTCGTGGCCTAAAGGATAAGACGTCCGGTGCATTCGTAGCGATGCAACGGTGTTCGAATCCCGCAGGCGGGTACCAATTTTTCTAATGAAATACGTACTTAGCAATTGTTCACGATTGACTTCCACGGTGAAGGAATAACATCGTGTAATAAAAATCAAAACCCGCAAAATTATAATTTGCCTAATTACTGGTGGTAGGACCTCTTGTGAGTCCGCACGGGTAGGTACCACCGCCCCGCCTATTTCTGCCGTGAAGCAGTAATGCGTTTCGGTTTGAAGGGTGGGGCAACCGTTGTAACTATACTGAGACCTTAGAACTTCTATCTCAAGGTGTGTGGTGCATTTACGTTGTAGATGTCTATGGGTTCCAGTAACCACTTAACACCGGGTGGGCCGTGAGCTCGTCCACACATCTAGGCAAAAAAAAAACAACTTCCTTTAAACATTTAGCACAAAAAAAACATTTTTTTAACGTGTTAACGTGTTAACACATGTTAAAGTGTTAACACTTAAACAAGCAATTCTTGTATATATATATATATATTCTCTTAATTATTATATAATTATTATAATTATTATATATAATTATTATAAACGGCTCCAACGATTTTCATAAAATTTATACAGGGGATTTCGGGGGCGATAAATCGATCTAGCTACGATTTATTGTTGTTTTATTCGTGTTTTCAATAATCAACTTTATCGATAATTTTGATTTTTTCTTTAAATAACCAGTTATTTTTTTTTATTACTCTGTCGGGAAGATCGAAAAATATTACTCATATTTCATCATTTTATCAATATGTAATTCGCATTTAAATATAATGTCTAAAAAACCCAATTTATCAATAAAAATACCGAGCAAAGTTCGGTCATTATCTAGCAATGAAAAATCGAGTATTCTTCAAGCCACGGTGCTCACCGATGAGCCTTATCTTACTGATCCATTCGGGCCATGAGGGTCGACCGTGAGGCTTTTAAAATATTTAAAATAGACGGTTAAAGTCGTTATTTTTTATCATGCTTTGAAATTAGCATTTTATTCATTTTAGAATGAAAATCTGAAATGATAAAAATTACTGATACCCTGATTTAGGCTTGGCCCGATTGGTATAGCACGCTAGGCCCATGGGTGGGTCGCAAAGCGTACAACGTGTTAATAACACTTTAAAATGTTATTAAAAAACCACGATTGGAGTATACCTTAGAAAACAATAACATTTGCATTGGATGAATATTACTAAATTACAGTCCACTGAGTTTCTTGACGGATCTTAAGAGTGGGTTGCGTTTCCGATGCGGTGGTAGATTCTGCGAAGCACTGCTCTTGCTAGGGTTGTCAGTGCTAGCAACACCTCCGGCTTGAGGCCCGAGAGCTCACATATACGCTAGGGTAACGCTGATATAGCCTCTTAAGGCTATCGGCATAGGTAGGGAAAAAAAGAAAAAAAAACTAAATTGTGCGTAGTCTCATTGTTTTATTGGATCGAAATTAATGCTCTGGTAGGTCATGGCTCCCGCCCCCTCGCGCAACGTAGAATCGACGCAAAGACACTGATAGCAACTTAGTTTTGCAACAGAGCTGCCTTGTTTGGATATTTAATACTGTCTTTGCAGAATATTAAAACAAAATCAGTTCATTAAATTCGGTATAATAATATATTCTTATCTAAT
Organism: Bombyx mori; assembly: GCF_030269925.1. Classification (NCBI taxonomy): domain Eukaryota; kingdom Metazoa; phylum Arthropoda; class Insecta; order Lepidoptera; family Bombycidae; genus Bombyx; species Bombyx mori. Next base: position 10,368,696 of record NC_085124.1, on the reverse strand, counting down.
CCACATAAATTTGGGTTTTGACCACGACCATATATGTATATCATTTTAACAAATTAATATTTAGTAGTATTTCGTAAGATGGACGTCTTTTAGCGATCATCAATCAATTAATTGATGTCTGTTTTGTTTCACCTTGCAAAAAATATCGTTTTTTCCTCGTAAGGCCGGATTGACCTCAATATTTTAATGTAATTTTATAGTTACTGGCTTCGGAGTTTTAACATTTTTTTTTTGTTTGCTGGTAGATAAGAGACCTGTTGGATCGAGCAACAATTAAGAATACAAAAGTTTTATAAGATCTGAATAAAATTTTATTTTCTTCAACTTTACAGACCTCGAGTTTTTTTAGAGCCACGGTTGTGACATATTTTTGAATATCATAAAATAATTTGAACGCTTAATGCTTAAATAGGCGCGAGAAAAACTTAGACGAAATAATTAATTACACATAATAATTATTTTTCGAAATGTGAAGGTCTGTGTTGCAACTTATTTTCTGAGTAATAAAAGCTTTTTAAAAGATTTAACACTCGGCTAATTGTGCATATGAGCCTCGGTGAGCACCACCAGTCGGGTTGATAGACAGCGATGACTAAAATCATATAATTAATTTATTTATTTTGATAGGCACGCACGTGCTCACGGCCCATCTTGTGTTAAGTGCTTACTGCAACTCATAGCTACAACGTAAACACTAACCACCTCGAGACGAGATCAAATTCTTAATTGGATTTTATATTTTTTAATTTAATTAAATTAAATGTTGATTCATTTCTGGTTTGCAACAGTTGATGACGTGTTTGTGGTGGCGTCTTGTTGTAGTTAGCAGAAAATTGCGGTGCTCACAAATGATTATCTTTTTGTGAATTCCGTAGAATCTAAATTTAAGTCATAGCACATTTATAAACAGGTAAACAACAAGTTAGCGCCGCGTGTTTTACGATGAATTTATCACGTCTTTCCTTGTCATTTGTATGTAGCGTGAGGTGTAGTTATAATAAATATTTGCTTCCAAACAAAGAGGTAGGCAGCGGCTTGGCTTTGCTTCTGGCATTGCTAATGAAGTCTATGAGCGACGGTAACCACTCACCATCAGATGTGCCGTATGTTCGTCTGTCTATAAGGACAATAAAATAAAGATAGATGATAACTTTTTCGACTTTTGCGTTTATTCATTTCTCTTTGCATTACATTAAGTTTTTTTTTCCATTTAAATACATTTGTATTAAAATTATATTTTTTTATGAATAACGACACCACAATCCAGAATTTACGGATAGTTTTAATAGTAGCATTTATCTCCATACCTACTTTATGTGATGATATCATAGCGTTTCGGTTCTCTTTATCATCACATTCCGTATTAATATTTTAAAAAGATGTACACGAAAATAAGGAAACACATTGAATGTTTAAGTGAGAATGGCAAGGTCTGATGTAATATTTTACATTTTTTTTAATTTAATATAATTGATAGTCTGCCTGTGTATATTTATTTAAAGGTTTACATACCTACCTAACCGCCTTAAGTAGCTTTTAGTTAAATTTTGCTAATTTGTTGCCTAAAGATCGATTTAAAATTAACAAGAGGTTATAAGGCCTTTGGTACTGTATAACTAATTAATAAATAAAGACCTGTTATAATTAAAAAATATAAATATCTTTTCGAATACTTTGAAGTCTGTTGGGACCTCTTTGAAATCTACTTTTTTTTCTTTTTTTTTACCTATGCTGATAGCCTTGAGAGGCTATTTCAGCTTCGCCCTAACATGTAGGAGAGCTCACGGGGCTCAAACTGGAGTGGTGCTAACGCTGGCCCTAGCAAGAGCAGTGCTTCGCAGAATCTACCACCGGATCGGAAACGCGACCCACTGAGAAGATCCGGCGAGAAACTCAGTGGGCTGTGTTTGTGGGTTTGAAATCTACGTTAATTAATATAGTAATGATAAAGATAAAACATTGGATGACAGAAAGAGATAGCTGTTTATTCGTATGATTAATGTGGTATTCTCGGTTTGGTTCGTTCAAAAGTATGTTTATCAATCACTGAGTAATGGAAGCCCGGCTGAGGGTGCGGAAGTTGCTTGTTGAGTGTGAACGAGATAATTTGCCGTGCTTGCCCTCCGTCTCGGACATTGCTCAATTGCCTAAATCAATTTGACGCTCGCTTAATTTAATAAGCGTATCATTTATATTGTATTTGTATAAAGTGTACGAGATTGATGTTTTTTTTTTTAATTGCTTACATGGGTGGACGAGCTCACAGCCCACCTGATGTTAAGTGGTTACTGGAGCCCATGGACATCTACAACGTAAATGCGCCACCTACCTTGAGATATAAGTTCTAAGATTTCAGTACAGTTACAACGGCTGCCCCACCCTTCAAACCGAAACGCATTACTGCTTCACGGCAGAAATAGGCAGGGCGGTGGTACCTACCGGCGCGGACTCACAAAAGGTCCTACCACCAGTCGTATCTTTATGCGCGAGTATAGCAAGAGTAACCGACTATGTTGATGATAGCCCGTGTCTGTGGCGCCATTGAACATTGTTTTGCTGCTGCTTCGCTTAATTTGTGTTCTCTGTGTGGTGGGAGTGGCGGATGAAAAGCGATTGCGTGCAGCCGAGATGCGAATGTTGCGATGGATGTGTGGAGTAACGAGAATGGATAGAATAAGGAATGAATATGTTACGAGGAAGTCTGAAAGTGGCATCTGTGACAGAGAAGTTGTGAAGTGCGCGTTTGGAATGGTATGGACATGTGATGAGACGAAATTAAAATGATGTTGTTAAGAGAGTTTTAACTATGAATGTGGAAGGCTTTAGAGGAAGAGGTAGATCTCAGAAAAAATGGATGGATTGCGTGAAAGACGATATGTGTAAGAGGGAAGTGAGTGAAGAAACGGTATATGATAGAGGAGTATGGAAGCAGAAAACATGTTGCGCTGACCCCAGGTAACTGGGAGAAGGCTGGTGTGGTGGCTGGTGTGTGTGGGGGGTGGTGGATCGTGTAATGCGTGGCAGTTTCGTCTTGGTCATTTGTTTTAAGAATTAATAACAAATTTTTTGTAGAGTACTTAACGGTAGGCAGCGGCTTGGCTGTGCCCCTGGCATTGCTGATAGCCAGGTGGGTCGTATGCTCGTCTGCCTATAAAGACAATAAACACAAATATTACACTATACAGCAATCGCATTGAGGCGTTCTTGATTTTCGATAATCACTCGACACGAAGATGAAATCACCTCTATCCGTCTAAGCGTCTACGCTAAGAAGTATGAGCGTCACGGACGTATGTAATTTCGTTTTTGGATCGCGCAATTGTGAAAGTTGTTACGTTATGTTCGGTACCAACGTTAAACGAGACATATATTACATATAGACGCTTGAAAGGCAAACGTGACTAAGCGACAATAACTGCTTTGTACATAAATGATAGGCAATAACCATATTCGATGCGCAAAAAATATATATTTCTAGGTCTATTAAAATCATTTCAATCCTACAGCTAGATTCGTTAAAATAGAATTTGTTTTCAGGTATTTCAACTTTCAATTAGTCTCCTGTAAAGTTCACGCATTGTCGCTTAGTCACGTTTGCCTTTCAAGCGTCGATATGTAGGTATAATGCAAGATAATACTGTGTAGCTAATCGACTCGTATGTTATAGAAAAAATATCCTTTAAATTATATTTAGCGTCATTAATGTTTTTGCGAGAGTTCTTTATTACCATGTACATACTATTATTTAAGTTAGAGCAAAAAAACAGTCTTAAACTATTCATATTGATGGCTGTTTAGACGGTTTATTATTCGAAAAGTGTTTCATCGAATTGAGAATGCTATTTAAATTAAGTGCAAATGTTAGTATTTCATTGTTAGCGTTACAACGAAACATATTTGAATTAAACTAAAGCGGTTTGTTATTTGACTATTGAACAAGCAGCCAGTCAATATTTGTTTGTGGTAATCATTCATATTATGACTATATCTTGACCAAGAATTTACATTCTTTATTTAAAACTTATTAAATTATTTGACCTGATTGATTGATTCATCAATACACGAGCTGAACAATTAAAAAAAAAGTGTATTAAAAAGTTTACTGATAGTAGGACCTCTTGTGAGTCCGCGCGGGTAGGTACTACCGCCCTGCCTATTTCTGCCGTGAAGCAGTAGGTAATGCGTTTCGGTTTGAAGGGCGGGGCAGCCGTTGTAACTATACTGAGATCTTAGAACTTATATCTCAAGGTGGGTGGCGCATTTACGTTGTAGATGTCCACGAGCTCCAGTAACCACTTAACAACAAGTGGGCTGTGAGCTCGTCCACCCATTTAAGCAATAAAAAAAAAAGGAAATTCTTGATCGAATTTGTTCAAATGTAAAATACAAGATGTGTCAGTAATACATGAATACGCATAATAAAGAGATATCCGGTGTGGAAGTAGCTGGAGGAAACGGCTCGACTCTGACCCTGGCATTGCTCATGTGCTTGAGCGATAGTGCCACTACACTGGAAACGCGTTATTATCATTATAGGCATCGAGATTATATTATAGGGTACGCACGTATTGAAGCATGGTAACTGCTTAATATTATAAACAGTCATTTTAACGGGATTTAATTAAAACAGTACATATATACTGTGTATTTGAAGTATATTAGCGCGTCTGTCAAATTTTTTCGAATTGAGCAGTAATGCGTTTCGGTTTGAAGGGTGGGGCAGCCGTTGTAACTATACTTGAGACCTTAGAACTTATATCTCAAGGTGGGTGGCGCATTTACGTTAAAGATGTCTATAGGGCTCCAGTAACCACTTAACACCAGGTGGGCTGTGAGCTCGTCCAACCATCTAAGGAATAAAAAAAATAACGCATAACTGTAGATTAGTTTGTTCTATTTACAATTTAAACATGTACAGGTTTGTTTAAGGTCAGCGACATTTTACATCGAAATTACATAGTTGTTTAGTTTTTGCATATTCAAGTATGCGTCCAAGCAACGTATTCAGCTAAAAAGATATTATTTACGTTCAAGCGACTAGTGTCGTTTACATTTTGTGTTAATTTACACGATGATTCAGAAAATATTAAATCTGTTGTTGTGTGACTCATACGAAGTATTGTCGTTTAGCCGACAACGCCGAGCAAGTCATGTGTTTTATTGAACTCCAGAGACAAAGTACTTTTTTTTTTCTATGTTTTTTTTAAGAGGCACTTTTTTTTTATTGCCTTTGTAGGCAGACGGGCATACGGCCCACCTGATGGTGAGTGGTTACCGTCACCCATGGACTTCAGCAATGCCAGGGTCAGAGCCAAGCCGCTGCCTACCGCTTAATACTCTCTTGCGATGCAGTAGTTTTCTAGGTTTTCTAAATCTCCGTACAACGTTGAATCGTGGTTTGTAAGATTAGCTTGATTGTTCATTCAACATTTGGTTTACTAACTTTGAAGTGGAAATGCAGTCATAACTCTGCTTTTTAAGTTTCTTGAACACTTGGGTCATACAAAAAACCCTTTATTTCGTTTCGAGAGGCTTAATAGTCTACCCGTGTAGAGTTGTTTATAAATAAATTTGTCGTTAATTTAAACATATGATATTTCATGTTTGGGAAAAGAGGTACAGACAGGCCTCACTATAAAATTAGTAAGTGTATTATGAATATTAGTTAGCAACGACTTTCTCAAGCATAAGGACGTTTCTCAAAACGTAATACTTTTAAGTAAAGATTGCATATCCTATATGCTAAATTGATCGTATTTTTCATTATACTTTTTCTTCTGACTTCCTACAAAAACTTTCTACTATTGTGAGTTATTATCGCGTTTATTATTTTGATTTTTATTATATCCGACGGTATGAATTCTTTACAGTTTTCGTGGTCACGAACGTCTGTAGTAATAAAGTGACGTAGTAATTTAATTTTTATTTTTTATTATTTTTTTATTGCTTAAAATAATGAATGTCAGATTAAGTTGTAAAATTAGTTTTTATTTCTTATGCTATCTATCCGTAGGTAGTTAATAAAGAGTATCGTTTACCTGTTTGTGAAATTTTCACAAAAATATCTGAAAACGTCCTCAGTAGATGTTGGGTTTTGTGTCTGCTAAAAACTAAGCAAATTTGATTTTCGCGGTATTGTTAGCTAACTTACTTCTGTTGTACACTGTTTATATTTACGTAATAGTGATAAGAAATATAATATAGTCGAACCGACATAGTTTAGAGTCAACACTTTTATCATAAATATCATAATGTTTCGAGGTAAAGGAAAGTCATTGTCAAGACGATACTTTCGACAAAAATATTATACATTTTTTTATTTATTTATATTAATTAGAAGGTTATCTTGATCTAAATAAATTTCTTTTAATATAATTTTAAACGTTTATACGTAATGAGGGTACCGTCAAACTAGCCAACATTGCCCACATTTTTTAAATAACATCGATAATATAAACAATTTCCAAGGCGGGTAAAGTTATCTAGACTTTTGGCCAACATTGCCCACCTTGAATTTTAGCACAACAATAACACTTAGATCAATGCCATAAGAACCAATAAAAACATTTTGGCAATATAAGCGATCGCCCAAAATGTTTACTGAATATCGTGGCAAAGTTGGCGTATTTGACGGTAAACGTTCCAAATAATAACAATTGTGTTCAATTGAATACATACATAATATATATAAGTAGTGGAATACGGTCACGCATAGCTCTGGTATTGCTAATTGTTTTTAAATTTCGATACTTTGAAACTACTTTAGCGAACTTTTCGTTCGTTGTAAGAAGCACTATGACATAACCCTGTCATACCACCACCCCAACAACAACAGTACTAAAGTCGCAATGAGATTAATGTTTCAGCAATACACACACATACATAAACTTTGATTTATACAGTAGCAGGTATTTTTTTTTGGGGGGTTATATGTTTCGTACCTAGGCCGCGAATACACAAAACCGTGAATATGGTACAAACTACCATACAAACTACCATAATGGTACAGGCTTACAAAAGATATGCGGTTTGATATCTACATATTGGAATCTTTTTTATCAATGTGTATCTATGTATGGAATGAAGTTGTGTGATTTGTTTTATTTTGTCTAGTGTTTCTTCAGATTTAAATGTGTAATAACTTCATTCCTATCATTTTTCATAAAAATAAGAGTATAAATTATAATAAGACATGACCTAAAGGTCTTAGTTACCAGGTCATAAAATCCCATAAAAAAACATAATAAATACACAAAGGTGCGCCGAAACATCTTTGTCTCTGAAAAAAAACTTTGTTCATTGTTTTTATATTATGACGTAATAATAATGATCGAATATAATGATACGATCATACGTAATACGGGTACGTCGAAAAGTTATATATTTTTAAAACAAGAATATAGATGGCGTTGTAGGTACTACTGAAAGAAAACGATAACCTTAAAAATGAACTGGGTAACTTTATAGCCAGCGAAATATTTCGTAATCTCGTTCGTATATAATAAAAATAAATCTTTATTCAACTTCGTTCACAGAAAAACACGCTTCATCTGTACATTTCGCATCAACGAGGACCGTTCTACAAAGCCGAATTCGAAACCGAATTGAATCTCAGGAAGTTCCATATCGCGGACGTAACCGATTCACGTATATTCGTCTCTGTCATGCACACGGATACGTTAGCGAACCTGTACGTGTCGGAGATCGGTAGAAATTTCACCCAATATAATTTCGTTTTGAGCATGGAACAGATCCTATGCTATTTCCCGGAAGGAAACTGGAAGGACAGTTGGCTTGAGTAAGTAATGATAATATGTCAATAATATGTAATCCTCCTCCTCGCGTCGTTTCCTCACTGCTGAGTGTCGTGACCATTATATGTCGACAGGATTTTGCTTCTTGTAATATACCGCCAGCGCCTCCGATCATTGGCCGCATGAAGGGCGTCGTGGAATGGGATCTCTAGTGTGGTGCGGATTTGGTCGAACCACCTTGTCGGACTGCGCCCGTGCGGTCTCTTTCGCTCGATCTTCCCTGTCACGAATAGTCTCTCTAAGCTATCCGGTGTTTTCCGAGCAATGAGTTGCTCGCTCCGGGCATTTCAATATTGTAGTAATTGTTACGGTATAATACTCATTGTAAAAAATTCATATTTAAAAAAAAATCTAATATAAAAAAATAAAAAAATAATAATTTGATATTTAAAAAAAAAAAAAGACATGCCCGCTGAGTTTCTTGCCAATTCTTCTCAGGACGGAGGCTAGTTCTTGTGAATTGGCGGTAGTTCTTTTGACGTTCAACAAGTATGTACTTTCATTTATGTTGAATAATTTTTTTTTGATTTGATTTGATTTGATTTGATTTGATTTGAATATGACTGAAATACTCGAGTGCGCGGTGAAGGCAGAGTGTGGACAGTCTAGTCTTGATCAGCAGTTGGTCTAAGATAGTCAGATTGCTTCTCTTCGTATGTAATACATACATACATCTTCATAAGGCCTTTTATGTACATTAAAAACTTTTATAAGTAAATACGATATACCTTATTTTGAATATTAAATTAATGAATAGTTACTGTTAACCAGGGTAGAAAAAAATTGAATAACGAAATTGCTATTCATTTGTTGTTACTTTCGAACAAAAGGCACGGAGTACATTAAAATTTATCAACGCCCTCCGACTAAAAGCCAAGCCTAATTCTACATATAAATAACTAAACAGTACACGAGTGTTGATTCGTAAAATCGATTTTATTTTAGGGACGTCACAGAGGATCCGTTCACGGATTTGTATCGAGTCGAAGGCTTAAAAGGAATCTACATAGCGTCGAGGGTCGATTCTAAAGCGCCCGTTGCTAATGTGGGCCCCGAACATTTGATATCGCTGATCACTTTCGATCACGGTGTCACTTGGTCTCCGATCAAACCGCCAACTGAAGATGAAAATGGTGAGTTTTTCTTTTTTTTTGTGTTGAAATTCATCATCCCTTAATTGGGTTTTGGGGGGAAACGACAAAGGGAAGATCTTCCACCGAGCGGGTGACACTGCCGACTTTTTTTCCCCCCTATCTATGCTGATAGTTTTGAGAGGCTTTTTTAGCTTCGCCTTAACGTGTAGGTGAACTCACGGGGCTCAAACCGGAGTGTTGCTAACACTGGCCCTAGCAAGTGCTTCGCAGAATCTACCACCGGATCGGAAACGCGACCCACTGAGACGATCCGGCGAGAAACTCAGGCCTGGCCTGTGTCTATGGGTTAATTCGTTCGTCGGGCCCTTCGTCGCAATCGACGGATTCGACGAGGACAGTGACTGGTTTTTTTTGTACCTAAAAGCACCGTCAATAGATCGGGAGGATCCGTAATGACGTGTTTTGGGCGACTCGACTATTTACCATTCGGTCTACAGGATCGGGCATGTAATTTCCAGCGGCCACGACAAGAGGGTTCTCATGTCGTGCCGCCTTCTCAAAGTGGCGCAATGATGCCGACTGTAGATACTTACTGACTGAGTCAAGCTCCAGGTCATCATGGAGATCCACGTTCCTTAGGAACCATGATGCTCCGACGGCTATCCTGCAAAATCGCGATTGAATAACCCGAAGGGGTTTCAAGATGGTGCGGCACGCGTGAGCGAACACTACGCTTGGATACGTCATGATGGGGCGTATGCAAGTTTTGTAGAGTGTCACCTTATTTCGAAGGGACAGTTTGCTTCGCTTAAATGTTGTTGTTCGGAACTTGTATATATGTAAGCTTATCTTGAAAATATCGTTAGCGAGATTTAGGCATCTGTCAAATAACTCTTGTTCTATGATTGCTACCGGCACGGCACGGTTTCCGAAAATCAACACAGCTATTATTGAGGCAAAAATACTTTTTGTACGCCAACTTTATATACAGAAAAATCATAACTTTATTGATCGAAAATTAAATCGATTTTCTGGTTATGCTTGTTATAATAACTTGACCGTATTATGCGTATTCACGTTATCTATCGGTCGAACGTTCAACTCTCCAGGAAAATTATTAAATAATTAACTAGGGCTGATTCCTTCGAGAATTCGACATTAAGCAGCGCCGTACATAGGCGCCTACTATATTTTTCTTGGAAATGTCTCCCGGCGAGAAAACGACTCAATAGGGTGCGTTGTCGTTCAGGGAAAAGTAGAAGGCACCAGACCACTTGGAAGGTTGCCCATGCGATGGGCCGACCAAGATAAGTCGGCAGTTGACGGGAGAAGTGGAGACTCCTCGTGAGGCGCATAACATCTGCCCACAGCATTGATACCGGCTTCGCGACAGAAGATCACGTCCGCTGTGACAAGAGTGATTTTGACATAAAAGCACTGATTTGTATTGATTGGCTGACTGATAATTGAACCTCGAACGTTGTCACCGCCTTGCCTTTTTACGATAGCGTTCCGGTTCGAAATATGGGACGCGTCTTCTGGTAGATGAAGGCCGATGGTGATGTCTATAGGCTTCGTTTAACACCAGATGGGTCATTGACTCGCCCATCCAGAGTAATTGAAATATGTGTGTTTGAAATTCACCGAGAATGTAATGGTAATATCGAAGGGCGACTTTTACGGACGGTCCCGTGATTAATTACCGTAATCTGTGAAACACTGGCAAATAAAAAAAAAGTTCTGAAACGAATATAATAAAAAAAAAACAAAAAAAAACATATACTGACATCCCTAGTTGTAATAATAAAATTTACACAGTTAACATTCGATATCGGGGTAAAGTTCAATTGTTTTACAATGTTTCCTGATAGTAGAAAATGCGCCACAATGTATGAATCAAGAAAATAAATCAAAAGTGCATTGATAACGTTGTTTCGCAGTAAAATAAACACAATTGTACTCTCGAGAGTTAATTATTTATATTCTTAAAGACTTTATAAATCATTAATTAGCAATGTTAATTTTTTTTATCTGAGACTTCACTGAATCGTTTTCTGAATTGTAATGTGAGCAAACTATGTACCGAATTCTATTTCTACTAAAACAAGAATCTAACCTCGAAATTATTTAACACACTGAATTTAAAAAATTTAAGGTATGTCTGATAGCGAGTAAATGGGTATTATTCAAGCACTTGACTGACTGACTAAATAAGTTACAGTTGATGATAAAAATAACTTTGAGAATGACTGTAAAGATAAAGGCATTTGTTTCAAGGTTAAGGAATTAACGAATATCATTAATATATGATCGAACCAGTCTCATTACAAATTTGCCGAAGTCATTTTTGTATTTAAGTTATTTTATAAAAATATCTCTGAACTAAACGATCAAGTGGGTAGGCAGATAAGCTTATGGCCCACTCGCTTTCATGGCAGCCATTGTACAAGTCGAGAAATGGTAAAGAACAACCTACTTTCTTCTTCTTTTTCACCACCTTATCACACTAGGTGGGGTCGGCACAGCGAATTTTTCTATTACATTGACGTCTATCAGCCGTCATTTCAACACTCCCTCCTCTCTCTCTTATATAGTCATTCACACACTCCATTTATGTCTTCTTCGGTCGACCTCTTCCACCTCTACCTAGCACTACCATTTCCATACATCTCCTAGTCGCATGTATCTTCTCTTTACGCATCACATGTCCATATCACGCTAACCGTCCGCTTTTGTAATTGATTATTTAGCAGGGCTACTTTCACACTTCCTATAAAGAACAATCTATCCCATCCTTATTTTTCCTTTACCTATTCGGTGGTAGTTTATAGGTCTATACCAGCTTCGCGCAGACGCTGGCTCGTCCTTCAGTTTGTATGGTTGACTAACGACATATTAAGGCAGAGCTATGTCATGTTTTGCAATCCCTACATCGTTCACTCGTATTAGGTACATTATCGTTCGAGACAATTTCAGAACCAGAATTTCTATAAGAAAGTTATCTTTAAAATTGTTATCGCAGGAAAGCCACTGAACTGCCACATCGAAAACTCGTGCAGTCTACATTTATGCCAGAAATTCAGTCAACTGTATCCAGTTACAAGGTAAGACTGAATTAATGAAATTATTCGTCATAAGTTGGAAAATCTGACGTTCAGTTTTTAGGCAGTTCGGGTCGAAACAGCATGGACTCGTGCGATGTATTTTTGTAATTGAAATAAAATTAATAGAATTGGAGGGACTAAATAAAATATGTAGTAATAATAATAATTAACAATAACGATTGTCGAGTCGTTGAGTTAGAGATTAACATAATACGTCATAATATTTAACCTTAAATCTTAATTTGGGCTAATTTTGAAAGTAATTTTGGGCTGGTCTGATACTTGAACACTAATTCTTTGTAAAAAAAACCTTGAATGTGCAAATTCTAATACTATTGTTTTTGAATAATTTAAATTGGGGAATATAACTGTTTCTACTAAGTTATTTTAAGCGGGTCGTCTAGTGTGAGGGCCGTTTTTAATGCTTTTTTGGGATTTTTTTTACCAACCATTAAAATAAAATAATTTGTAAATTGTCTATATCATCGTCATTAACATTGAAACAAACTTTCGAGTTTTTTGAAGTAATTATATAGAATACGAGCTTCCCGCCAGCATTTTCGCCCGCACTGCACTTTATATTGGATTGGCAAATGCCCGGGCTCAGTAGTAAGAAGAAAGGTAGCCAGCTTCTTCCAAAGAGTGCAAACTACTGCCAAATTTAGTCAAATTATAATAGACAAATCTTTCCTCTTTATAATATTAGTATAGATAGTCGGAGATGCACCGCCCAACAGAAACGTATATATAAAAATAAGTGCTCCACTGCTGCCATGGTTCCGATCGTACTGAGCATCTAAAAAATAATAATAATAATTTCAAAGGCTTTAGAAAAAACCAAATTTTTTTTCGTATTTTTTTTGTTCTTTAAAGCTGATACAAAAATAACTAACTTACTGAGCAATATTAGTTGTTCTTATCTACCCACAAGATACTGTATAAATTTGACCACAATAGTATCCTAATAATCGAATAGTTTCTGAGATATCATGAAAGCAGTTTAGAAAAGTCGTGTTTCCTGTAAACCGTAGGTATATTTACTTCGGCTTACGACTAAGTTTTGAAAAGCTTAAAATTTCGAAAAATCCTTTCAATCACGTCTGCTATGCATGTTTTAGATGTGAATTATGAAGAAGAATAAAAAACCGGTTTTTTTTATCAGACACACTAGATGACCCTCTTAAATCATACAACGAATTGAACTTGACGACATTTGATTACGTAAGCCGTATCGATTTAAGTCGACTGTCGAATTCAAAGTGTTATTTAAAATAAAAATGCGGTGTAAGTAATATAATAAAAATTATAGAAAACAAAAGTTTGTACACTAAAAATGAAATTGTTACGTAGCGTCATACGGAGCATATAAACACGTTAGATGAGTTATGCTATGTTTATATTTCCAAACAGTGTACATGTGATATCATGATAAATAAATCAATTATTTGCAGCCCACCCGGAAACGTTACACACAACAACATGAGGTAAAAGTTGTACACCGATGTAGTTAGTAATGGAACATGGAACTTTTGTAATTAACTGAGATTTTCAGTACATGATTATTTGTGTATATTTTTATATTTACAAATGCACACATACATACATAAATCACACACGATGAGAGTTTGTTTGAAATAATTGTCAGCTACTCGGCTGTCCAATTTCAAAACCTAGTATCTGACAAATTTAAAAAAAAGTGTGTTTTTGCATTTTTGGACCTTGTAGACCATTCTCCACATAATAGGATAGCAAAAACCCCCAAAAATTTATAAAAAACGAAGTTACACAAAGTCGGAAACCTAGTATCTACAGTAAAGGTTTTCAAAATGCAAAAATTACAAGATTAGAACATAGTATATAACATCAACCATTTTAAAAACCTAATAAGTGCTTGTAGTTACTTGGATTTAAAATGGTTCATGCAGATACTAAGTCAATGAAATTGTTGAAATAAACGTCAAAACTCCCGCGAAACTTTAGTAAGTGAGAAAATCATTGCACGTCGTTCGTGTTTTTGTCTATAAAATGAGTAAAAATCAGTTTTATAGGTCGAAATTGATCTTGAATGCTTTAAAAGAACAACATGGTGAAATGTAAGTACGCTTCAGTGTGTTTTATTATTGTCAAGGTTTTTTGGTTTCCAAAATTGCAACCTACTACGACACATAAAGTAAATGAAGGTGCAAATATTCCAGAGGATGTTAAAACTGCATACGGGGATCACAAAGCTAAAGCAAGTAAAGCAATACAAAAGTATCAAGAAGATGCCTCCTTAGAAAATACTTCCTCTGTGAGACACTAATCGATGGATTTACAAAAAGTTATGTTGTTACCCGACATGCCTAAAGTCAAAGAATCGTTTTTCTTGAGTAGAATGATAACTTTCAACTTGACATTTGCCCCAATCAGAAAGAAAACTAATGTTAATAATATTTGTATTCTATGGCATGAAGCCTATTCTGGACGAGATGCTCATGACATTGTTAATGCAATTGCAGCAATGATCGAAAAAGAAAGAGATTTGAATCATTTGATATTGTGATGTGATAATTGCACAGCTCAAAATAAATATTGGATCCTCTTTACATCACTTGTTACTATAATAATCTCTGAGTTTTTCAATTTAGAAAGTTTGACTTTGTAATACCTAACTAACTAAAGATCACACACGTATGTTAGCTGATGGAGTTCATGGCAATATGGAGAGGCAGATTAAAAACAAAAGATGCTGTGTACGATTTTGAAGACTATAAGAATGTAATTTTGGGTTGCAGATCGCATATTGAATTTATCGAATTCCAAAAATCGTATGAGTGGGTAAAAAAGAAACGCATACCGCGACGCAATGATAACCTTGTTCCCATTAATAATTTGTTGCTTAGTTCTTTGTTTGAAGTAATATTTGTAAATGGGTGCCGTAATATGTTTTATAGGAATGATCTTGAATCTCCATATTCCGAGTTGGATTTTCTTATTAAAAACCACAATCCCTTGATCATGCCAACCTTAAAAAATATTCCAAGAGGCATTAACGAAAGTAAAAAGGAAGGCATAGTAACAACTTTATTTAGCTTATGCCAATGAACAGAAGTTTTGGAGAAGAAGTTTTGGCAAAGTGTACCGATTAATAATAATCCAGTTCATTTAGTTTCTAGTGGACAATTATTAATAACCGAATAATTTATTTTTATTTGCCTGTTTTCAAATATTTTGAGTGATTATTTTTTGATTTTTTACTGTGAACAAATAGTGTTTGGTTTCCGATTATGTGTTTTTTTTTCTTTTTCATTAGAACTGCTTATTTCTGCCCATATTTATGTTGTTTTATTCTGTTTTTTCTTACTATGTTTATAAAATTGCATTTAGTTCCTACTCAGTAAATTCAGACCTAAATGAAAACAAAGCAAGTGATCTTACTAAGTCTATTAATTTGCGTTTATCCCCACTCATTATATTTTAGAACTAGATGAAAACAAAGCAAGTGATCTTACTAGGTTTTGAAATTGTCACACTCAAAAAGTTTGATCTAAGAGAACAATCTTTTTATTAGTAACTGCTCCTCTACGTACATCTTTTGTGATAGACGCATGAAATCTACTTTTTTATAAAGCCTGTTATGTACCTCAAATTTTGCAATCACTCTCAAGAAGGTACGACTAACATTATTGAAACGGCACGCTGTCAAAGATATGAAATTGTTTTTCGGCTCTCCTGTAAAATTTAGTTTTATGCAGATACTGGGTTTTGATATTTCACAGCCGTACTAACACTCTAAGATAATGTTTGAACAGCTTCATGTAGTAGTAGTGTAGTAATCATTAATGAGTTGTGTTCATAGATATTTCAGGAAATGGTCTCATTATTTACTTTCATACCAATTTTATTGAATTATACCATTCATAAACATATTTGTAAATCGAGTATTTTTTTTATGTATTTTGAAGATCATTTAAATTGTGTTTTGGTTTATTTACCTACACGTAAAGCATAAGTTTAGTTTTTATCAAATTATTCTTACCACATTTCAGATCGGCGAGTATAATGAGTTCGAAGTCTGCACCCGGCATCATAATGGCGACTGGTGTTATGGGAAAATCTTTAAAGGGCATCCCAGGCGTATATCTCAGCAGAGATGCTGGGTTAACATGGAAGAGGATCTTGAAAGACTACTACTTCTTTAACTACGGAGATCACGGAGGTGTTTTAGTTGTCGTCAAATATTTCAAATCACGAGGCGAAACACGACGTATACTTTATTCGACAAACGAAGGCATCGAGTGGAATTCTTATCAGTGAGTCATATTGACTATTGTATGCAACTGGTATTTTTATTGAGAATCGGTTACGATAAATATTTGTTCTATTTGTAGGTTCAATGCCGATGACCTTCGGATCTACGGGCTGATGACAGAACCCGGCGAAAATACCACGACGTTTACAATGTTCGGTTCAGCGAACGATCAACATCAGTGGATCATTATCACTTTAGACTTGAGAAACACTTTTGCTCGCAACTGTACGAACGAGGACTACAAGTTCTGGTCGCCTTCGCCGCCGAATTCGTCCGTGTCGTGTGTGCTCGGCTCGAGGAATATCTTTCAGCGACGCCTCCCGCACACGAACTGTTACAACGGAATCGATTACCAAAGACCCGTCAGGAGGGAAGTCTGCGAATGTAGCCGTCGAGACTTCGAATGCGATTTCGGTTTTATGTTATCCGGCGAGGAGTGCATTCAGAACAAGTCGGTGAAGTTCGATCCTTACGCCGTCCCCGTGTACTGTCGCCCCGGCCAGCACTACAAGCGGACCAAGGGCTACAGGAAAATAGACGGTGACGTGTGCACGATCAGTGGATACACGCCCTACGCCTCAGATATCATACCGTGTCCCCTTGAAGAACCGGTTGAGTTCATGTTAGTAGCACTTAGAGACAAAATTGCCCGCATCGATTTATCCGACAATACAACCATTTACCCCGTCGAAGGACAAAATAACATAGTCGCCATAGAATTCGATTTGAAGAACAATTGTATTTACTGGGGCGACATAGAACTAGATAAGATCAGCAGGCAGTGTTTCAATAACGGCACAACGCAAGAGGTCGTCGTCGACACGGACTTAGCGAGCATCGAAGGCATGGCCCTCGATTGGATCTCGAACGTTCTGTTCTTCGTGGATGGATCGAGAAAGAAGATTGAGGCAGTGCGCACTGATTTGACGAACGAAGGCAGAATGAGAGTCACGATCCTGGACAATAATGTGCTGACGAAGCCTAGAGGTATTGCGGTGCATCCCAGAGCGGGATATTTGTTCTGGACCGACTGGGATAGGCACGCTCCGTCGGTTTCTAGGTCGCATCTCGACGGCACACACGTGAAGAAGCTTTTCGGGAAGCCCATAGTTCAATGGCCGAACGGCTTAACGATCGATCAAATGTCGGAAAGGATTTATTGGGTTGACGCCATGGAGGATTACATCGCGAGCTCGGACTTGAACGGGAGATATTTCAGGAGGATCTTATGGGACGACACTAAGGTCATACATCCGTTTGCCGTGGCCGTTTTAAAGGACAAGGTGTATTGGGACGATTGGAAAGCGAAATCTATATTCATAGCGGACAAAGATACCGGAGCGAACGTCATCACGATCAATAACTCGTTCTCCGGTTTGATGGACTTGAAGGTGTTTGCGCACTTCGTCCAGCACGGCAGCAACGCTTGCTCGTACAAGAACACGAGCTGCGACGCCCTGTGCCTGGGAGCGCCGGGCAACAGTTACAGCTGCCTTTGTCCGGACGGCTTCAAGAACGTGAACGGCACGTGCGTGTGTCCGGATAACTCGAAGCCGTCGGTCAACATGACATGCCCGATTGCGCCAGGCGCTACTTGCGGACCGGTAAGTGTGAGGAGCACCTTCTCTTTAAACTGTTTCGATTGGTTGGCGTAGACAGAGACATAATCCAGGACGCTCAAATAGTGTAGCTATACGAAAATCATAGACATCGCAGTTTTCAAGAAAATGAAAGTTGTCATAAAGTGAATGATACAGGGGAGATCTTTCATTGTGTTGTTGTTCTGTGTGATTAATGTTTTTCTGAATTTCCTTTTTTAACATGCTCGCTATTGCCACAATGAGCTGACCTCATGTTGTACCCATTAGTATCAGAATGCCGCTCGACTTTTTGATCACACACAGTGCATACAGGGTGATAACGTACCATTCCGAATTGTTATTAGGCTATTACTCGTAAAAGGAAATCAATATCTATTGATTACCTGATTGATTAGTTGATGCTTCGTGATTACCGTGGCTCAACGTATCCAGTTTCAAATTTTTTTTTGAATATAATAACAAAAAAACTTTTTAACACGTTGCATTGATGGCAATAAAAAAAATGGTAAATTGAGAAGTCCCCAGCAGTAGGCAACCGCTCCGCTGTGCTCCAGGCACTTATGTCCAACTTTGAGGAAGATGTTAGGAATGTCTGGAATTATCAGCACTAAATCTCTTTGGGAAAGTTTTAAACACACCCTGTATAATAAAGGACTGGACTTTGAATGGATATCGATTTTTGGACTTTTTGGCGGGAACGCGAGGAGTGAAGTTGTGTGATTTGTTTTATTTTGTCTATTTAGTGTTTCTTCATACTTAAATGTGTAATAACGGTGGTTTATTAACTGTTTAATATCTGTGAAAGTGTACAAATATGGGAAATGAAACAAAGCTCCTGGACGTATTCTCGGGATCCTCCAAAAAGTCTACTGAAAAAATCTCAGTAAATGACCACCATTTTACTGAGATTATATTTCATCCCATATCATCTCATTTCATTTAATGTCGTCCAGGTTGTATATGTTGTATAATGTCCCAAATTAATCATTTTCATTTCATTTCATTCCACTCCATATTTATCATTTTTCATAAAATTAAGAATATAAATTAAAATAAGACATGACTTAAAGGTCTTAGTTACCAGGTCATAAAATCACCAAATCATAAAATCCCTTAACCTAACGATACATTTTTTTTTAATTTTCAAGGAACAATTCACATGTAAGAACGCGAACAAGTGCATACCTATATCGTGGCGGTGCGACGCGAACAACGACTGCGGAGACCTCTCGGATGAGATGGGCTGTCTGTGCGCGCCCCCGATGATCCCCTGCGACACCAGCAAGTGCTACATGCCGCACTGGAAATGCGACGGAGAGATCGACTGTCCCGACATGAGCGACGAGAAAGGTGAAAACATTAAAAAAATTTAAACAGTTTATGAAGGCACCATCGAACATTTTTATCGAACTGGTGGTAGGACGTCTTGTAAGTCCGCACGGGTAGGTACCACAACCCTGCCTATTTCTGCCGTGAAACAGTAATGCGTTTCGGTTCGAAGGGCGGGGCAGCCGTTGTACTGTAAAAAGTGAGACCTTAAACTAATATTCCAAGGTAGGTGGCGGCATTTACGTTGTGGATGCCTATGGGCTCCGGTGGCCACTTAACGCCAGTTGGGCCGTGAGCTTGTCCACCCACTTATAGAAAAAAGATTAATAAGAGCAAGCAATAAGAAAAAAGATCCATAAATTAAAACTAATAGCAAAATGTGCCTAGTGAGAATGTTTTCCTCTCACACACTCCCCCAGTATAATGTCACGCACAATTATCCATTTTTTGGTATTAAAACATGACCTCTATCTCTGTCTCATCATCTTCTTTTAGCAACCTAGCATCCGATCCAGAAAAAAATGGTAAATCTTGGGTAGGAAATTTGATGATGTTTTGGATTAATTATCGTTCGACATGTAAACTGTCTCTTTTATACTTCGATTTAACTTTAGCGAACTTAGACGGTAGGCATATAGTTCTAAACGTTCCATCGTAATAACATGAAACTAAGACCTTTTTTTCATTAATATAAAAACAGAAAATCATTTTGGAGCTATTGGTTTTTCCTCATAGCATGGTTTTCTTTTAGATTGCGCCGTTCTCCATTGCAACGAAAGTCAGTTCCAATGCGGCAATGGTCATTGTATCGAGAAACGATGGGTCTGCGACGGCGATAATGATTGTCAAGACGGCTCGGACGAGCGTAATTGCATGGTAATGTCTTTATAACATATTGGTATTATTTTGTAATTTTAGTTGTATAATATAATGCACGAACTGTTCCATGACGAATAGTCGACTTAGTTATCGATATTGTGAAGTGTGTGTGTGTGTGTCGTTACTACACTACAAATTATTTTAAGTTTATACAATCTGGTAATCGGATTCGCCGTGGGCACACACTTATGCTTCGCGTACAGAAAAAGTACATTAGCGCAGTTCTACTCGGATCGATGCAATTAAATTTAATTTGTAATGATTTTTATTTTAATTTAAATGAAATTTGAGAACCTTCAAAATATTGTTACGCCGGTAAGAGTAACGCCATCTATCGCCGAATATTCGAACGATTATCGAAGGATCTAGTAGCACCCGGAAAGCCCGAAAAGAACAACGCCATCTATTGTCAGATAGCGGAAACAATACTAGAGATGTGTGGAATATTCTCGATAATTCTACGGATGTGGCATCGTCTATAAAAGCGTTGCAGGGAGGGCACGCAGTCAGTTAGTAATCGGAACTACTCGAAACGAAACGGAAGAAACGAATTGAGACTTTTGAAGTGTTTGTGAAGTGTTTTAAGTGCTCTAAGTGCTGAATACAGTTTTTAGTTGTATTTTGGTGGAATTTTATTTATCCCGAACCGCAGCGCGTAAAAGATCGATGCCTTTGAAATGTGGGTGTGGCGGAGGATGCTACGAATACCGTGGACTGCCATGAGAACAAATGACTCCATTTTAAGGCAGCTAAACATCCGAAAAAGGCTCTGTTCCATCTGCCGGAAACGTGTTATGAGCTTCTTCAGATACATCATGCGGTCTCCCAGACATGAATTAGAGAAGCTCATAATTACGGGTCGCATAGAAGGCAAGCGCGTCGTGGGCAGAACACCAGCCAGATGGTCAGATTTAGTAAGAGAAGAACTCGGTGGTAGTCTGTACCATGCAGTCTATGCCACCCATGATCAAGCACATTGGAATTACGTCGCATGTGGTCGTGATCCTCAGTAGTGAGGGAACGATATAGAAGAAGCAGCGCGTAACAATAATTTTTCTTTTTTTCACCACAGGTACACATAAAGCATTCGGAAATAACGCCGTGCTCGAACAACGACTTCGCGTGCGGCAACGAGTCCGGCACGTGCCTGCCCAACTCGTGGGTGTGCGACGGCGAGCGCGACTGCCCCGAGGGGACCGACGAGGAGCCGGAGCGCTGCAAGGACTCCACGTGCGCGCCCAACATGTTCCGGTGCCCCAGCGGGAAGTGCATCTTCAGATCCTGGGTGAGAGCCCGGTTAAACGGCTGAATGTAATATCTATTACTAGCTTTTGCCGGCGACTCCGTCCGCGTAGAATAGCTACTTTGGCATAATGCTAAATTTTACCCACTTTTTTTTTCCTACTGTATTGGAGTGATGTAGGCAAAATAAAAGAAAACTGTTCAAGTCGACAATTCGTGTAATACTGTCATAATTTAGTGTGTGCAGTTACGAATATAAGGTTAGGCGAGCTGCACACTACACTACCTATGCTGATAGCCTTGAAAGGCTATTTCAGCTTCGCCCTAACGTTTGTAGGTGAGCTCACGGGGCTCAAACTGGAGTATTGCTAACACTGACCCTAGCAAGAGCAGTGCTTCGCAGAATCTACCACCGGATCGGAATCGCGACCCACTGAGAAGATCCGGCGAGAAACTCAGTGGGCTGTGTGTATGGGCTAATTCGCTCGTCGAGCCGTTTGTTTGTACGCACTAATCTCAGGAACTATTGGTCCGATTTGAAAAATTATTTCAGTGTCAGATAGCCCATTTAATGAGGAAGGCTATATAATCTATATTAATATTATGAAGCTGAAGAGTTTGTTTGTTTGTTTGAACGCGCTAATATCAGGAACTACTGACGACTACTGTTATTCAAAAATATTTTAATTTTCTACGTAAATGAAGAGGTGGGTAAAATTTTACGTTATGCCAAAGCAACTATTCCACGCGGACGAAGTCGCGGGCAAAAGCTAGTAATTAAAAGGAGCGGATGGTTAGCGTGGTATGCACATGTACGAAGCTCAATGAAAAATATCGAATTGTTGATTTTATTACCAAATGAAATGGACCTTTAATTACAAAGATAAAAGCAAAATTTCGCTTAAACCAAATAGCCTTTCACCCTATATACATATATAAATGTTAAAATAACACGAACATAATTAAAATAAATAACGACCTTAATTATGTAGTGTAATATTATTATAATGAACATAAATTGAATTGATTGTGAAATAGTGTGGCGGGTAGCCATCATACAACGCAAGATAATTGACAGATGCCTGAATCTCACTTACGACATTTTCAAGATAAGCTTGCATATATACAAGTTCCGAACAACAACATTCGGACCGTCGATCTACCGAGCAAATATCACCCGCTCGGTGGAAGATCTTCCCTTTGTCGTTTAAGCCCCCCAAAAATAGTAAACTAATTTCACTCTCAAAACTTTTTTGTTGGTAATAATAAAAAAATATATTTTTTTAGACTATTAAAGCTAATTCTAAATTCAATCAGGTTTGCGACGGAGAAAACGATTGCACGGACATTGAAAAATCAGACGAACAGAATTGCACGAACACCGGACGTTCCAAGTTCCTGCCGGACCCCGCCGCGGACAGACCGATATTCCCCGCGAACAAGACCTGCCTCAACTGGATGTATAAGTGCGAGAACGGTAACTGCATCCCGGACTGGTGGAGGTGCGATAAGATTAACGACTGCGGAGACAACTCGGACGAGAGCGGATGCGGCATGGTCGTGCCGGAGAGGAAGCCCGTCATATCCGTTAAAGTTCTGCCGAAATGCGCCAAGACCTATTTCACGTGTCCGAATGGTGAGTGTTCAATGAGTATTTATCCGAATTCCAACGGTAGGCAGCGGCTTGGCTCTGCCCCTAGCATTGCTGAAGTCCATGGGCGACGGTAACCACTCACCATCAGGCTTTTTTTTTTAAATTGCTAAATGGGTGGACGAGCTCACAGCCCAGCTGGTGTTAAGTGGTTACTGGAGCCCATAGACATCTACAACGTAAATGCGCTACCCACAGTGAGATATAAGTTCTAAGGTCTCAAGTATAGTTACAACGGCTGCCCTACCCTTAAAACCGGAACGCATTACTGCTTCACGGCAAAAATAGGTAGGGTGGTGGTACCTACCCGCGCGGACTCACACTCCTACCACCAGTAATTACGCAAATTGTAATTCTGGGCCGTCTACCTACAAGGGCAACAAAAATTATAAAAATGTTCGTTCAGACGTGTGCATTCCGCTGTCGTGGGTGTGCGACGGCATGGAGGACTGCGCGGGCGGCAGCGACGAGCTCGGCTGCGAGCGCCACGCCGCCGTCACGCCGCGCCCCGCCCCGCGCTGCCCCGCCGACCTCACGCCGTGCGCCGACGGCCGCGCCTGCATCAGCGACCTGCTGCTCTGCGACGGCACGCCGCACTGCGCCGACGGAAGCGACGAGGCGCACTGCCCCGGACGGACTGTTAGTGATAACCCTTGACCGATATCATTATTTAATATAACGAACATATAAATCACGTAATTCTATGAAATATGAATAATTCCATGTTTTTGATAAGAATTGATAGTGGATGCCAGTTTAGATCGAAGGAAGAGCGTTAGCATTCACATATGAAATTGAAATTTTATCATTAAACATTAGTTACTTAATTTTGAGACTGTAAAATGTACTGTGGGCTTTTCTAGTGTAATAGTGTATAAGTGATATAATATAGAATAATCAGCCTGTGATCCTCAGCAGTTTTGATAGTGAATAGACAACAGAGACTAATGTAAAAAAATACTGTTTTTTTTTGTTTTATGTCAGGAAAAATCGACATTCTATCGCTTTCGACCACATTTTTAATACACCCTGTATGTAACCTCTTAAAGTAATCAATAAACTAGTTGATTTCAATAATAAAAATGTTCCCAACGATACACTTGAAATTTGTTTAAAATATCCTATCTGCTCGTATCAATTTTGTATAGTTCCTTTTGATTTCCTACAACGAGCTTGTGTTCAATCTATACTTCTATACTAATATATAAATCTACAGTGGTTTTTACGGATGTTCCGTTATAACTACTGAACCGTGCATCCGATTGACTTGAAATGGTATCCATGTAGAAAATACATGTACTTAATGGATAGGCTAATATTTATATGAGTGTTGGACTCCTTATACCAGTTGCGGGGGCGTTAATGATGAGAATCTTTGTGGGCGTGAGAAATAATAATGTTAATTTTAAATGACCAGCGAAGCAGACGGGTACAGCTAGTATTTAATATTGTTATCGACAGGAACAAAACCCACCGATGGAATGTCCGCCGGGCTACATACAGTGCGACCACAGCCGCTGCGTCGCTCAGGCAGCGGTGTGCAACGGCCGAGAAGATTGTTACGACGGAACCGACGAACAGAACTGTTTCAGTAAAGACAACCGCGCTTATCAGGTAATATTTACTGTTTTTTTTTTTCTTTTTTTTTTTATTCCTACCTGAACTTGTTGAGAGGCTACGGCAGCGTAACCGAGCGAGTAGGTGAGCTCTCGGGGCTAAAACAAAGTGTTGAGCGAGACTCGCCTCTCGAGTGCAAAGGGTTAAGGGTCCAGGGGAAAAGACATCGTTGAAACACAATTATTATTTTAAAAATGGATTTAACGGACTGCTGTATTGCTCGGCTTCAGATTACGTCATTGGACAGAAAGATTTGTTGCTCGTGATGTCGCATCAGATGATACACTGAAAACCATTAAATTTGGAAATAATGCTTTACAATTTATTTTCCTGACAGTTAAATCTTTGTCAATAAATTAAGTACATGTTTTTCAAAAACAATAAATTTAATTAAGTACATGTTTTTCAACAATTTTCAATTAAAAAATGTAAGTGAAATTAATAATGTTACATTATTCGTTTGCGTTGGCTGATGACTAAGTAGCAGTATTCATGGTTCTCCCAATATTATTAACAACTAGATGTCAATCGTTACCGTTTCAAAGCAACGCGGTTGTCCACCGCTGGAGACTTTTCAAACTTCGTCTGTAAATAGACCAATAAGATGACAAGAGAGAACTACTAATCAATCTACAAACTCTTAATTTTGTCTTTAAGTTTCTCAGTATCGGAGTCGATCAGTCTTCAATAAATTCATCGAGTTTCCTCGTGTCGTGCTGGATGCCACAACAGAAGACCGTCGTCTACAATTTCCTGCCGTCTATATCTGAAGTTGGCGACGGTAAATGGATGAACATGTCCTGGACAAATGACAGTGTTTATAGGTAAGGATTGGTTGTGAGCTTGTAAATGTAAGTGTTTAGAGCATGAAAGCTACGTCCATTCAGTTCAGTCGCATTTTTAGCGGTGGTAGGACCTCTTGTGAGTCCCTGCGGGTAGGTACCACCGCCCTGCCTATTTCTGCCGCGAAGCAGTAATGGGTTTGGATTCGAAGGGTGGGGCAGCCGTTGTAACTATACCGAGATCTAAAAACTTATATCTCAGGGTGGGTGGCGCATTTACGTTGTAGATGTCTATGGGCTCCAGTAACCACTTAACGCCAGGTGGGCTGTGAGCTCGTTCACCCATCTAAGCAATAAAAAAAATATTTGTGAGCTTGTAAATGTAAGTGTTCAGAGCATGAAAGCTACGTCATTCAGTTCAGTCGCATACGATGTAACATTCATCATCTCAATTGGCACTTCATACAATACCTTTTCTTACTTCGGCGTCGATTCGAATAGATCGTCTCGAAGCTTTATCGGTGATGTTGGTAAAGGTAAGCGTGGGGAGGACATTGTTGTGAAGTAGTAAAATTAAATTCAATAATTCGATCTCATATCTCAGGATGAGTGAGGACTCCGCTCACTTTATACCCTAAAAATACATTTTTTTTATTGCCCTAGTAGGCAGACTAGCGTACGGCCTCACCTGATGGTGAGTGGTTACTGTCGCCCATGGACTTTAGCAATGCCAGGGACAGAGCCAAACCGCTGCCTACCGTATATTTGGATATGCGAAAGGATATGCGTTACAAATTATTCTAAGAATTTTGGCTCTAGTTCATTTATAACGCGTTTAACGATTATTAGTTTTGAGTTCTTTCCGTGATAAGCATCGCTGCAATCGAGAAATCAATTTTATGTCCGGTGACCAACTTAGCTGTAAATTAAATCAGAAAATTTCTCCCCATACGTTTCATTGTGTATAACAAGAAATATTTATACGTATATATAATAAAATATATGTTTAATTAAATGAAATTAATAAAGATACGCTTTTGTCAACAGGTTTACAAATCTGAAGCCATTCACGAACTATAATATAACGTTTTACATATGGGACAGCAGATTGAATAAGACATATGCGTCAAGTAAATACGTGAACACGACTACAGGCGAAGGAAGTACGTACATATTCGATCTCAATAATAATGTGAATGTTACAACAAACGTATATAAATTATTATATAATATATGTCAAGGGGTGAACGGGCTATGTGATTTAGCGACATTTATCTTTGTAATTAAAGATGCGTTTTATTTTGTATTAGCATCAATTTAATGGACTCTTAATTACATTTACTTCATCCAGATAGCTGAAGAAGTTTTTAGTTGCATTTTTTAGTTTTTTCCAAATTTTAAACTTGAAACGGTCTTTCCGTAAAGTTGCAAAAATGTCGCCTTTTACCCCTGATACATATTTTAATTTCCTTTTCATTTTAACAGTATTTGCATTCTCTAAAATCTATTGAATTAAACGTTACGTAACAGACTGTCAATTTATGCCGAAGATTCTTTTAGTTTCGAGTATGATGTCATAAGTAATACACATTAATTAGTTACGGACTCAACAAAAATGTTTACGGGCGTCGGCCACTAGATGGCTTCACTTCGATTAGTTTCTCATTGCTCCTGTAGATGGCAGTAACATTAAATATCCTATATTTTATTTTTAATGAAGGATTTTGTAAATTTTCATAAACGACAAATTGATAAAATTTTATAAAATTAAATTGATAAAATTTTATAAAATTAAATTGATAAAATTTTATCAATTTGTCTATAACAAATAAAGACTTGTATGATTTTTATTTTTTTTCTGTTTAGTTATACAATAATAACAAAATATAAGTTTAAGGACATCCGCTACAAGATGTTGATAGTTTCCATACAAAAAAAAATTTTTTTCTTTTAAAGTATCGAAGTTGGTCCTGTATGATGTGTTTATAGAGATTAATTGCGAACTTAATTTTTTCTAGTACCTTCGCCGCCTCTGAGAGTGACGGTACGTCAGAACATCGGGAGCCGCGTGGAGGTGCTGTGGGACCGGCCCGAAGTACCCAACGGGGTCATACGCTACTACAAGCTGTACTACTCGCCGCCCGACCCGCCCATCGTGAAAATCATTCACGCCAATGACACGAAAACACAATCGGTCATATTCAAAGGATACTTCATGCCTAAGACGAACTATTCGTTCTGGGTGAGTTTACTTTTATTGTGTTATTTTTTTGGAACGAAGTTCCTTACGGCATAATTGGAAGAGATAGGGATTTTACTGCGCGACCGAACGGAAAATAATGTGGGACTTAAAAAAACAAATTACTACATAGTATAAAACAAAGTCGCTTTCTCTGTCCTTATATCCTTATGTATGCTTAAATCTTTAAAACTACGCAACGGATTTTGATGAGGTATTTTTAATAGATAGAGTGATTGAAGAGGAAGGTTTATATGTATAATAACATCCATTAAAAAGTAGAGAAATCAATAATAAATTACAGTTTCCGAAGCGAAGCGAGGGCGGGTCGCTAGTATATATATAAAGATAAGCAATAATTATTTTTTAAATTTTGTTGCATCTATATTATTCGAAGGACATTCGTTCCTAGCTGGTGTCCCATGACACCACTTTATTTATTTAATTATAACGTGGATGGGTGAGGGAGCTGAAGGACCACTTGCTGTAAAGTGTTTACTAGAATACTATCACTGACTTTCGGACCGGTCGAAGTCGTCATTGTATTGTATTGCGACTGTCTCACTCTTTAAACCAAATAAAGTCCCCCTTCTTCTTCTTTGTCTTCATCTTATCCCACACCAGGTGGGGTCGGCACCACGAATTTTTCGATTCCATTCTCTTCTATCAGCCGTCAGCTCAACACTCACTCCTCTCTCTCTCTCTCTCTCTCATGTCGTCATTCACACATTCCATCCATGTCCTCTTCGGTCGACCTCTTCCACTACCATTTCCATACATCTCCTAGTTACATACATCTTCTGTCTAGGCATCACATATCCATTCCACGCTAAACCAAATAAATTCCACCATACTGCCTATTTTCTGTTGCGAAGCAGTCCTGTCATCATATCTCTAGGTGGGGGCAAGCGATCATTTATCTTTTTTTGTTGTTCTTCTGCTCAGAGCAAATAATAATAACAATAATCCCGGTAGTTGTATCGGTGAATCGTTTGGTCCCTAAAAGCCTCTCAAAACATCTCGAGAGGCTTGGCGTCAACAAAAAGTTGGTGGCGGCCCAGATGCAAAAAGCAGTCTTGGTGGACAATGCCCGTATAGTTCGTCGGTTTCTCTCCCAATAGTCCCTAACGCTCCGGTCGATTGTTGCCCACCTCGCTGGAGTGTGTCCTGCCGTCTTCCCAGGCCAGGCAGTGTTTGATACAGATGATAATAAAAATAAAAAGCTGTATCGTTTATATTAATTCGTGTTGCAGGTAAAATCGCTGAACAGCCTATACACATCGAACTCGTCCGAAGTGATGTACCTGACGTTCGACGACGGCGGCGACGTGGACGACCTGGCCAACGTCAGCATGGCGCGCCTCAACTCCAGCGCCGTGTACCTCGAGTGGCACAAGATCCGCGGGGTCGAGGGCTACCTCGTGCAGGTCCGGCTGCCCATGGACTACGCGAAACGTGACCCGGTCAAGATACAAACGAATAACATTACGAGTTAGTAACACGAACAACCCAATCGCTTTTCGACAACATTTTTTTTTATTGCTTAAATGTTTGAACGAGCTCACAGCCCACCTGGTGTTATGTGGTTACTGGAGCCCATAGACATCTACAACGTAAATGTGCCACCCAACTTGAGATATAAGTTCTAAGGTCTTAAGTATAGTTACAACGGCTGCCCCACCCTTCAAACCGAAACGCATTATTGTTTCATGGCAGAAATAGGCAGGGTGGTGGTATCAACCCGTGTGGACTCACAAGAACATATCGCTCCTTTAGAATTGAAGCGGCTTAATTAAAAGTTTTAAGAAAATGAGTTTTAAACTTCGAACGACTTACAAACATGTATTCAACAGTTTATAAAATCAAATTTTTAAAATTTAAAATATATTTTAGTCTAGAAAAGGACAAAGTACACTTGCCGTCTCTTTTAAGGTTTAAAGTATTGAAATCGAAACTGATAAAAATAGAATTCTTCACTTACATTTTTGGCGTTTCCCAAAAAACACGAATTTTGAAGTAAGCCACCTTAATTCTAAAGGTGTGATGTATTTATAAATTATCTGCACATTAAACTTTCAGAGTAAGCAGAGATGTGTCGTGGGTTCCAATTCAACTCTGTGTTATAAGCTAAAATTATATTCCAGTAACGGATCTACCACCGGGCGTCGTTCTGAACATCGACATACAAGCTTACAAAGCGTCGATATACGGCGAACCATTCACGCTGCCGTTAAAAACCGAAGGCGAACCAGACGAGACGCTGAACCTGACCGCAATGCTGCTAAAGGAAAAACGCACCTCCGTACATCTGGCCTGGGACCCGCCCAAAGGGGAGCGATACAAAAATAAGGAACTGTTATACGAGGTGCATTATAGTAATGTCATAAGAAGATTAAACCCAGGAGATATGTCGAACGGTAAGTTTCTGTCATCGACTACACCGGTAAGTCCCTTACGGCGTGGGGTACATGGCCTATACCGGTCCAGCTTATTCCAATCCAATCGACATTCCGTGAACATTACTGTATTGCAATATATAATTTAACCTCACGCCTCAAGGTTGGCAGGGGTGTTCGCATTGTCAAGTGAATCATTGATTTATCTCAGATCTATTGTAATAACGTGATACATGGCATTTTGGTGTATCTGATAATAATGATAATGTAAAACCGAAGCTATTACAGTTGAGTTAATCACAGACTAACGATTTTAGGAAGCGAGTCTGATAATAGCTACTGGTACTCCAACCATGCCAATGCGATGCTCTCTAGGATAAGCTCAGCTAAGAGTGTGATAACGTACGGTTGAAACATGTTTTTTTTTTAATTAATTGATACTCTTTTGTGCTGTTAATATCTACCATGTTTGTTAGTAGTAAGGCGTAATAAAACGGGTACTATCGTTTTTCCTGTTTATGCTGCGATGTAATATGTCTTGACGGGTATACTAATGAAACTCGAAAACGAGTCTTTAATCTTGTCTCTATTGTATCTACTGACTCTAATAGCCAAAACCAAGGTGAGTTCTACTGCAGTAAATAAATAAATAATAATAACATTTTATTCCAGATACAAAGATTATTACGAAGAACACTAGTGTCCAAATAGATAATTTACATGAGTGCGAGAGCTATTCTTTCACTGTTGGCCTCCTCGGGGGACCTTTGGCTCGAATTATCGAAATCGTAACAAGAGAGAATGCCAAGTGAGTATTATTTTCGTATCGGGCATATTAGGATGCGATACCTCGAAAATGAATACAGCACAGTACAAATACTCGGGACGTGTGAAATATATGTGTTATGTACCATGTAATCACGTGCACGTGCAAACGCTAACCTATCGATAACTAATAGGTCGGATCACTCACGTGCAAACTAAATAGTCCTTATTTGTTTAAATCTGGAAACGCCTAATATGTATTTATTACGTACTTGAATATATACAGCGATGCAGGTTTTGCGTGCATTATTAAGTTGTTTACCCTTTTAGTGCAGTAGTGCACTTCGTTATCGATACGCCCGATGTACGTCACTACAGGTTGTCATAAGTGCGAGGTAGCGCGCTCGCTCTGAGAATGTATCGATAGTTTAGTGCTGCTAAATTGACATACTATAAAAAAAAAGGATAGAAATCGTCTGTCACACAGAAGGAAACTTCTTTTGCTTTCGGTCAATATTTTAATATTTAAAAAGATTTTATCTTGCTTAGTTAATCAGTTCAATAATTTACTCGCATATCAGTTTCAGTAACCAAGCTATTTGCTCCTAGTAAAATATTGATAGATTTTAGGTGTAGATCTGTCTAGTGTTCGCTATTACCCAATAGACATCCCGATGTGAACCACATCACCCATATTTGAACTTGAGGTCGAGGTCTACGTTGGAATAATAACAATCTAATCTTCCAAATCGAATCGCATTACTACTTTATGACAGAAATATCTAAATATCATGCATGCTCAGAATTTCCCTCACCACCCAAAAATTATTATATTGAGATATGAAATCAATAATTTTAAATAATCTATAAATAGCCAAGGCTAACGGCATATTCTATACACTAGATAGTAAAGGTCGGGACTAATATAAGAATTTTTTATACTTTATCGGATTTTGTTTTTACAATGCTCTATTTAAAATTGTACTCAATGCTTTTTTCTTTTGTACATCAGAGCACCAGTAAAGAACTTAATCGCTGTTTACGATGATAAAAACGCCGAAATGAAGATCACTTGGGATGCGAACTGTGATGCCCTACGAAACCCAGTTACATATTTGGTAAGAGATTTCATTTCTGAACACAATTTTATTATTTTAATTCTTTATATATATAACGGAACCTTTAATTTAAATTTAAAATAAAATTTGCACATGCAACAGTATAATGATAAAATATTCATTTCACTACTTTCACGATGCCTTAAAATCCTGATCAGGGAAAGAAGATTGCCTGATTTTTAGTTTGGCTTGTCATTTTTGTTGTTGTTTTTAAGATATATTTATTAATGTAGATACAATAAAGTTCAGATTATTTTTGCTTTAGAACGCCACGAATTTATTTAATAAGTACAAATTTTTAATGGATTTGTTTTAATTTTTTGATTGCTCTTTTTAGCTGAAAATAACAGAAGAAACAAGGGATAGGGTTAGTCGATATGAATTGACTCCTTCCACGGTACCGATCTTCAAACATGTAATACGCAACGTACCCGTCGGCGGACGATACAACATTTGTGTCAAGGTAAGCTGCAGTAGTGCTAACTAGTAGGTGAGCTCACGGGCTCAAACCTGATGACGTTGCTAACACGAACCCTAGCAAGAGCCGTGCTTCGCAGAATCTACCATCGGATCCGAAACGCGACCCACTGAGAAGATCCGGCGAGAAACTCAGTGGACTGTGTCTGAGGGCTAATTTACTTGTCGAGTTCTTCGTCGCAAGCGACGGGTTCGACGGGAACGATGACCGGTCAGAGAATAAATAGTGTTATGTCGTTAGGCGGATGTGGAGGGTGCTGTGGAGACGTGCACGCGCGCCCGCAGCCGCCCCGTGCCGCCGCCGGTGGGCGTGGCCGCCTTCCTGGCCCCCACCGGACACCTGCTCGTCTCCTGGGACGATCGACCTCAGCACGAGCATCCGGAACATAAGTGAGCCACCCTAATTGTGTGACGAAATACCATCAGATTAGAATAGTCAATTACTTTCAGACTATTATAGCGTAAACAATGATTGAACCTAGAATCGATAGATTATGTTTGAAAGTGTTTATAGCGACCTATACTTGTGACGTCATCTTACTAATTTAAACGCATCTGTCATTGGAACGATTCAGCTTTGATAAAGTTTTCGCTTACTGTAACTACATGGTGTAATTTATTTAACTAATAATCTAATTATGGTGAGATCTAAATATTGGAATTAATAAAGTATTTGCCGTAATAGTAAACTTAAATTACATTTGAGGATTGAAACGTAAACTAATCTGTTTTCTCTTAGTAGAGATAGTTCACTAGCTAGCATTTTTAATACATTTCTATTCATAGATGTCGGAGTTTGATTTCACATCGACGTTCTCCTATAAGCTTAGAATGTCCGGCTGATATAACCTATAATTAATTTTCAGACACAAATACGAGATCATTGTATCGAAGAAGGAAATACCCGAGGATCTAATTAACCCGTCCCCCGACATGACGACGATGACCGCCGAGTTCTCTCCGCTGCTGATGTCGGCGCCGCGGGGCAGTGGCACGCTGTACGTGGGCGTGCGGGCCCTAACTGAAGATGGGTACTGCAGTGACCTCAGCGAGATGCCGACCTTGAAAATGGAAGGTCGGTCTCATTAGATTGATATACCATCCGGCTATGGAATGAGCTCACCTCCATGGTGTTTCCCGAGCGCTATGACATGTCCTTCTTCAAACTAGGCTTGCGGAGAGTATTAAGCGGTAGGCAGCGGCTTTGCTCCTGGCATTGCTGAAGTCCATGGGCGACGGTAACCACTCACCACCAGGTGGGCCGTGCGCTCGTCTGCCTACAAGGACAATAAAAAAAAGAAAAGATATGTCTATTTATTAAAACAGCCTATCAAAACTGAAACATGCGGATTATAATAGTACACGCAAATATATTGAATACAGAATTTTACAATAACAGTCGTATAATTACATATCGTCGCTGTTAAACCAAAATCTGCCTTGTGCAAAAACTCTATTTTGAATTAACGAGTAAAAATATTTTCGTATAAAATTTTATATGAAGGTGAATTTTTAAGAACTATATCAAATGAAATCTATAGATAAATATTAGAGCTATAGACATATAACAGTTTTTTTATAGGGTAGATAGGGCTGTGAACTATACGAAAAGTTCAAAATGTAAAAATCTCAAAAATTGCACATAGCGGATTTTGGTTTGACAACGACGATATACTGAGTTTTTTTATTGGAAAAAACTTAAACCGAATGCATGTCTTTCAATGGTTATATAGTCATAAAAGTTCATCGGTTCGAGCAATATGCAGTTTATGTTTAGGACTCTTCTTCAGATATAAGTAGTGTTTATTTCATAGAATGACGTCTGTATTGTCATTTATATCGGACGAACTCGTGCTGATTCATTGCGCGCTCTCTTAGATGAGGATACTGCAGAAATATATTCACCTTTGAAACCATTCTAGAAAATTCAAGTCTGGTGTTGTTAGTAATTATAGGCACGACATCATCAAAATATGTCTTATTCTTTACTATTTCTTAGGAATAATCGAAACAGTTACTAATTTACAACAATAATTAATTGTCTGCTTTTACACAAAACGGTCATATAATTTGAGACAAATAAAATAAAATCTAAGTTTGCAAGTACAACCAAATTGTTCTTAAGTTTAAAAAAAAACATACAAAAGCTTCTGATTGAGTTAGGAGTAAAAAACAAAATTTCGAAACTAACTCAATTTTGGACATTTTTGCTTGTTTCGTCGTGAGCTGCATATGTTCATATTGTAGCGTTAACTGATATGCGTAATGTACTCGGTCAGGCGAGGCGGAGGAGCCTGTGTCGGCGCTGTCGGCGGTGTGGTGGGGGGCGGGCGCGGCGCTGGCGGTGGGCGCGGTGCTGGGCGGCGCGCTGCTGCACCTGCTCGTGCGGAACCGCCGCCTGGCGCGCTCCTTCCTGCGCTTCACGGCGCAGTCGCCGCACTCGCCGCACACGCCGCGCTACGACAGCCGCCGCGGACACGCCACCATCACCGACCAAGGTAAGAGTGAGACAGTATTATTGCCACGTATCTGACCCTAGTACTGGAGAGTGGAGAGTATTAAACGGTAAGCAGCGGCTTGGCTCTGCCCCTGGCGTTGCTGCAGTCCATGGGCGACGGTAACCACTCACCGTCAGGTGGGCCGTATGCTCGTCTGCCTACAAGGGCAATAAAAAAAATTATAGTTAATTCATTCATTTAAGTCTGTGATTTCGTATTTTGAAATTTCATTTCGTTTTTTTTTCCTACCTAAACTTGAGAGCCTTGAGAGGCTATTTCAGCGTAACCTTAACTAGTAGGTGAGCTCACGGGGCTCAAACTTGACGACGTTGCTAACACGAACCCTAGCAAGAGCAGTGTCTCGCAGAACCTACCACCGGATCGAAAACGCGACCCACTGAGAAGATCCGGCGAGAAACTCAGTGGGCTGTATCTAAGGGTTTATTTACGATGACCGGTGTTTGAGGTACCTAAAAGCACCGTTAGTGGATCGGGAGAATCCGAAATGACGTGAACGTTAATGCCGCCCACCTTGAAACACGACTTCCAGATCTCGGTTCTATAGTACAACGGCAGCCCTACCCTTAAAACCGAAACAAATTACTGCAACACGGTATAAAATTAAATATGCAAGAACATAGTAGCCTACCCCTGCCAGCTATGGGGAGGGCGATGGGAGAGATATGCTCCGCACTAAACGATTCACTTTCCCCCCTTAGCCTTTTCATGAGTTCTGTCTCATGCGAGGTTTGGACGTGGGTTGTTGAGCGACAGGAGGCTTTAGTCGGTTCGACTCCGACATGCTCCGCCCGCCATCCCCAGTGGAGGGCGGAAGTCCGGCGATTTTCTCCTGACCAAAAAAAAACTCTAACAGTTCATAAGGTGCGTGTCGATTTGACAGGTGGGGCAGTCATTGTTGTTTGAAACCACAAAACACATCATTTCGTCAAACACGAATAAAGAAGGCATTCAATTATAGTCTTTATTATAGAGGAATATAGAATACAAAATATTTTTTTTTCAGATGATGACGACGTTCCTCCGATCCAAGGCTTCTCGGACGACGAGCCGCTCGTGATCGCTTGACGCGCCTGCGACAGAACGAGCATCATCATTCAATCGTGATCTTGTTACAAAAATTATATTAGTGTTTTATCGACGCATTAAAACAATGTGACCCAGTCCTCACATACTGCCCGTAATTAATTCGTTAAGTTTGATTGCGTACTTTTGCTCTGTAAAGTAAATGTCTTTTTCACATTCAGACAATGAATAGTCGTTGAAATTTCAAACTTATCGATATGGCGGACTAAATACGGGGTTAATAATTTGTATTGAAAATGTTCTGTAATCAAAACGAACAGGCACAGTTACACATTTGTAAAAGATAGATAATGGAGAAAAATACTAATAAAGATTTCATTCAGATTATTTGTTAGAAAAAAGAAAAAAAAAACTAGAAAACGACTCCATGCTTTTTTTAGTTAATTAGAACATTTATTTTTGAAATGGTCACTATAGTTTTTGTTGTTTTGAGTATTTTAGATGAGTTGACGTGTGCGTATAGTTGATTCATAAAAAAAAATATTTCGTGTGATATTAAAAGTAAAGTTTTTAAATATTCGTTTTTAGATTCATCGATTTAATTTTTTACTAAAGAAGTCTATGTCATATTTTGAGAAAATAAAAAAACGAACGAAAATAAAATAGCATTAAATATTATGTATCGCAAATATTATTTATAATACGAAGCTAGTAGGCAACGGGTTTATTGACGACAAATATTTCGCTGAAGGAAATCTGTAAGTATTACTAAGTTACGACAAATTATTGTTTAGTTGGACGAGAGGTCGCGGTTATGATGTCTTCGCGCGTCTCTCGACCGTTGTGGGCTGAAACTAAGACTTATAATTATTATATTAGCTCAATCCTCATTATAGGAGTAAGAGAAGCAACCGACCGATTTTATTTTCAATAATGATCACTGTTCTATTTACGCTCACAAAGGTCTGCTTCACAGTTTTAATGTTTTAAGAATCGCGTTTAACAATATTCATTAAATTAGTTATTGTGCATGCTGTATACTTTAGGATGTGACGCCAAAGAACGTAATAAGTATATAAATAAATAGTTTTTTTTGTTTGCGTTCGAAATGGTTGTATTAGTTTCATATAAGAGATCTCGACATTCCCAATTGTAATTTAGGTTTTTTTGTTGTTGTTAGTTCCTTATGACATTGCCGCGTCGTCTTATTTGCCCAGAGCGGAAGGAGATTCGTTTTTCTTTTGTTAAATTTATAGTAAAATTGTTATGGGTTAAGTCATATGATTATCTAAATGTAAAATAAATAAAATAAAAACGATCAACATTATTGTTTTATTGAAGAAAAAAACGAAAATTTGAAACGTCAGCGTTGTCTCGATTCTATAGTTCTAATTTCAGAATTAGAACTTCTTTTACTGTTTAACCTGGAGTGTACAATTATTATTTAAAAAAAAGTCACTATATTACTTTAGATGTTTCCAATACTTCACAGTTTTCGTGGTCATGTACGACGTGTTAACGGTCGTGTTTAATTTAATTTCTAATCAAGAAGACTGACCTGTTTAAATTCCGTCTATAAAGTTGCCAGCCTTCAAACCCCAAGGTCGAGCTGGTAGTAACACCAACGAAATGTGACGAGACACGGCAACGCCGACTAAAGACCAGCGACCGTCCACGTTACAAATCAAGGAGCCTCCTATACCGCTCTGTAATCAAATACTGGCTTATTGTCAAGTCCAATGTTCGAAGTTAAAGAAGCATTTTGACACTGTGAGCTTAGTGCGAGTTTCTTAACGTTCTCGATAGCGTATAAGTTAAGCCTATTGGAACGAAGTTCCTTATCGCGCGTTGTGAAAGGGGGCTAGACGGAAAAAATTCTTACGAAAAGTTGTCACGACACTTTTTAGATCCGTCATTCTGACCAATCAACGTGTAGGCGCTTATCGCGTGACATTGCTCGTATCCGATTGGTCCGCGTAATGAGTACAGTTTCTCGAGATAGCGTTTCAACAATAGTAATTTAGTTCATAGTATTGTTTTTTTCTTCTTCATAATGCCGTAATTTATTATTATAACTTTAAAAAAAAATACAATTCCTTCACTAATTAATCGAAAGGAACTTCGTTCCATCCGGGTGTCCCTTGACACCTCTGAAGTTTTTTTGTATGCATTTGGAACAGCGCCCCTGGCGGCAAACGTACGCAAACGATCCCATTCCATACAAATATGAGCTAACTTTTACGCTATCGAGAACGTTAAAAAGTTCGCACTAAGCAAACAGGTGTCGAGCTACATAATATATCGAAGGCTATTCAGCTTAAGTGACATTTCGCTTAATACACATTATCTTTGTATTTAAAGGTGCGTTTTATTTGGTATTAGAATCAACAGTTCTATGTTGTTAATTAAATTTCAATAAAGCTTCTTTCATTCAAATAGCTTTAGAATTTGTTTTGTTATGATATTTTTTTCTCTTAATTATTAAACTTTAAATGTAAAGCTCTCCTAATGCTCTCTCCTGTAAAGTTGAAAAAATGTCGCTTAAACCAAATAGGCTTTCACCCCTCGAATTATGATTAGTGGAGTACAGAGATGTCAAAACTTTAATACCGAAACCCTCCCTAAGACATGATATTGAAGTCTCAATGTTTGTCGACTCTTAGCGTGGGTCAGGTTGTTAGGAGGCAGCGGGGAGCGTGTGCGTGTCGCATGGCACATGTATGGAGCGACAGAGGTCTACTTCAACGACATTACTGTTTTAATTTAATGTCAATTTTCATTTAAAGAATTAAACTTGTATCCAGAAGGATTAAATCCGTTAAATAGTATCCAGAAGGATACTAGTTTTAACACTAGTATCCAGAAGGATACTAGTTTTGTTTTTAGCTCTGCCACACCTAGACTGTTGTGGAATAGAATGCGGACTCATGGACCAGCTGACGTTGAGCCTAATGGCTCATAGACACGACGTGAGTTTAACCTTTAAAAACAATCATACAAGTTCACAATAACTTCCAGTACTTTTATAAGAATTTAGAAATTTCGCTGGTCGAATATTATTACTCCATAGAGAGACAGTACAATAAAAGTAGTTTAAATGAATGTAAAAATTACCACGGTGCGACGAGAATGGAATTTAGCACAGAATGCTGTTCTTGGAATCTCTTGCTCGGAGGAGGTTACGATATCGTCGCAATCGCCGGTCGTTACCCTTTGCCATTTGGACCTTGACTTTATTGCTATAAGATAATTATAATTACAAAGTGTACACTAAATAATATGTATGGAAAGTAAATTAGGCAGGGTGATTGAGCTGAGCACCTGTGGAAAACAATGTTTCCAAGTATAATATTGTTTTCAACAACAATATTATTGTTTTTTTGGAAGGAAGGCTTACTGGTGACTCGAAGGTCTTTCCAATTTCACCAGCACAGACGAGTAAGCACAAGCTCAGTCCGGAGGGAATGTACACTTAAAATATTTTAAAACTACCTACTCAGTCTGGTGGGTATTTTTTATATCTAATATCTTTTGAGCTTTTAAGCGTAATCGGTGTTATCAACATTTCAAAAACAATATTAAATCAATATCAAAACCAACTTCATTAAATTCAAATCAAAACCCCCACCCCCTGTTGGATTAATTTAGAATTGAATTACTGGATTAACTATTACATTTAAAATTATAGATTTCTTCACTATTTTATGGACGATGTTATTATACATATAAACCTTCCTCTTCAATCACTCTATCTATTAAAAAAAACCCCATCAAAATCCGTTGCGTAGTTAAAGATTTAAGCATACATAGGGACAGATATAGGGACAGAGAAAGCGACTTTGTTTTATACTATGTAGTGATATATAAAATAAATATTGTTTAAGTTCATCAAACCTTGATCAAAACCACTCCATCCGAAGATCATGCAATCTGCTCCTAAATTTACATCACCGAGGCAAGCTGGTTGGATGTTTGGGCCCAGTTTTAATGGTAGTCGCCAAGTCTGCGAAATCAAAAAGAATTCCTTATATCTGCATTGATGTACATTATAGATATCCCAAAAAGATACTATGTAAAAATACTATCTTACACATAAAATGGATCTAAATCTTGAAGCATTAGTCGGCGACCATTAGTATAAATTATTGATTATATCCATAACGTTAGTAAAAAAAATGTATATTTCGATATTAAATTAATATGATTTAAGGAAACATGATTTTCTTTGGTTGCCGTAGGTGGGTAAAATTTACGATCTCAAAGCGCAAATGCTGATAGCTTGAAAAGTGTTTTTTTGTATCTATTTGAAATGAGTCTTATTTTAAGATATTATTATAAAGTTTTATTGCCATACATCTGACTCCCGTACTCAAAAATAAATAAATATATACAGTAGTTAATTCATTGTTGAAGTCTGAGAATTCGTATTTGGAATTTCGTTTCGTGTTGAATTGACCTTCATTAAAGGAAGTTTGAAACAGTTTTCGGTTTTTAAGGTAAAATTAATACTTACAAGAATAGCAAGATCACGGTCCAAATGCTCATTCGTGTATTCTTTGTGTATATGTATAGCAGGTACACGAGTTTTAGCGCGTGACCTCTGGTTCAGATCCCATACGCCTGCGATGAGCGTTACTCCACCCGGGGGTTTCCTTACACAAGAATAATTTACACACTGAAATGATATCTGTTTTTTTCATATATTTTTTTGCATTGCATATATAAAGTGCTCATAGGAGCGCATAGAGATGACAACGCCTATACCGCCGACCACTTAGAGACATCAGATCTCATTCCGATAGAGGCACCCGTCACGTGCGGACGTGCTCATCGTCCACTCGATCGCCCGGTCTTTGTTCGCCCGGCTTTTGTTAGCCCGGCCATTGTTCGCGCGGCCTGTGTTTGTGGTACATCTGCCGACTAAGTGCTCTTTCTGGAAGTTTTTATTTGTTTTGTTTCCTTTTGTTGTTTCTGTGTTCGTGGTACATCTGCCGACAAAGTGGTTTCCTGCAAGTATTTATTTGTTTTGTTTCTTTTCGTAATTTCTGTTTTGTTGTGCTTTTTCTTTGTCCTGTAGTAATCGCGCCGCATTGCCACCTGTGTTCAATAGAACCGCTCAGGTCCGAGAAGTTGGGGCCTCGCCGCAAGGCGAGTGTTTTCAAGACCCGGGGCCGCCCCACCTGGGTACTCAGCGATCATGGACGCTGTATTCGCGGAATTCCTCCGACTTCGCCACCCACAGCTCGCCTCGGAGTTTTTGGCCTTCAAGGCCAATCACACTGCGAGCCCTCTCGAGGACTCCGCCGCGCTCGCTGCTCCTGCGTCGCCTGTACCTGCGTGCAGAGCTTCTGCATTGAGCACAGCCTCTGTCGTGCCTGCCGCTCCCGTGTCGCCTATACTGGCGAGAAAAGCTGCTGCGTCGTCCGCCGTGACCATCGTTTCAGCTGAGCGATCATCCGCGGCCTCCGTCGCGCCCTCTAAAACACCTGCACTTGCTCGTAGGTCGCCTGCACCCGCCTCCTCGTGCTCCGACTCTGACTCGGACATGGAGGTCGACCTCGCCCCCGCCTCATCGACGGATGGATTCACCCTGGTACAGAAGGGTAAGAAGCGTGCCGCGGAGTCTCGAGCTCCCGCGGCCGCTAAAATTAGCAAAGCCGTGAACGCGTCGCGCCCCCGCCCTCAGACTCCCGTTGCGCCCCCAGCCCGTGCCACTCCGTCGCCGCGTCCGGTGGCACAAAATAAAACCCAGACCCCTCCCCCGGTTATACTTCAGGAGAAGGCAGCTTGGGATCGAGTTTGCCTGGCCCTTAAGGCCAAAAATATAAATTTCACGAATGCCCGTAACCTCGCGAACGGCATTCAAATTAAGGTTCAAACACCCGACGACCATAGGGCCCTCTCTTCTTACCTCCGTAAGGAGCGTATAAGTTTCCATACGTATACGCTCCAGGAGGAGCGCGAACTCCGCGTTGTAATACGCGGAATCCCTAAAGAGTTAGATGTAGAGCTCGTAAAAGCCGACCTGTTAGAACAAGGCCTACCAGTGAATTCTGTGCACCGTATGCACACCGGTCGCGGTAGGGAGCCATATAATATGGTTCTAGTCGCTCTCCAGCCTACCCCCGAGGGTAAGAAAATCTTTAACACACAGACCGTCTGTAGGCTCTCTGGTATCGCTGTCGAAGCCCCCCATAAAAAAGGCACTCCTAGCCAGTGCCATAACTGTCAATTGTACGGGCACTCTTCCCGTAACTGTCACGCGCGCCCCCGATGTGTTAAGTGTTTGGGCGATCACGCCACGGCCCTCTGCGCTCGCGACCAAAAAACCGCGACGGAACCGCCTAGCTGCGTCCTGTGTCGAACACAGGGTCACCCCGCGAATTACCGTGGTTGCCCCCGAGCCCCGAAAATAAATCGCCACGTCGCCCGCCAAAACCGCCTCCGAGCTTCCGGCCCAGACATCAAAGCCTCGGCACCCTCTGCGTCGCAGGCTAAGCCAGCGTTCGTTCCGGCGGCGGTGCCCAGTGTCTCGGCCTGGGCAAAACCGCTGCCGTACACGAACACGGCTACAACTCCCTCCTCCGCGATTCGTCCCGCCCCCGCGACTCGTCCCTCTCCCGCGACTTGCCCTCCGACCGCGTCCGACAATCTCGCTTTAGCGATCGACTTCTTTCAGTCGATCAACTTTGAGCGCGTTAACGCTTTGGGCGACGCCATTCGCGCTGCCTCCACTGCACAACACTTTATAGCCGTTGTGCAGGAATACGCCGACGTATACGCGTCATTAAATACGTACGTCCTCCCCTCACTCCGCCGGTAATCAATGGCGTATATAAGTAGAATAAAGCCCCTATCCGTAACGATAGGATTTTTTAACGCTTACGGTCTCGCAAATCAACGTGATCAGGTTTCTGACTTTTTGCGTGACCACCAAATTGATATCTTTTTAGTGCAGGAGACCCTACTTAAGCCCGCGCGCCGTGACCCTAAAATCGCGAACTATAACATGGTCAGGAACGACAGGCTCTCTGCCCGTGGTGGTGGTACCGTCATTTACTATAGAAGAGCCCTGCATTGCGTCCCGCTCGATCCTCCCGCGCTCGCTAATATCGAAGCATCAGTGTGCCGAATCTCACTGACGGGACACGCGCCGATCGTTATCGCGTCCGTTTATCTTCCACCGGATAAGATCGTTCTAAGCAGTGATATCGAGGCGCTGCTCGGTATGGGGAGCTCTGTCATTCTGGCGGGCGACCTAAATTGTAAACACATCAGGTGGAACTCACACACCACAACCCCGAATGGCAGGCGGCTTGACACGTTAGTCGATGATCTCGCCTTCGATATCGTCGCTCCGCTAACCCCGACTCACTACCCGCTAAATATCGCGCATCGCCCGGATATACTCGACATAGCGTTATTAAAAAACGTAACTGCGCTTACACTCGATCGGAGTAGTTTCAGAGTTAGATTCAGACCACCGTCCCGTCGTTATGAAGCTCGGTCGCGCTCCCGATTCCGTTCCCGTCACGAGGACTGTGGTGGATTGGCACACGCTGGGCATCAGCCTG
This sequence comes from Bombyx mori, assembly GCF_030269925.1. Classification (NCBI taxonomy): domain Eukaryota; kingdom Metazoa; phylum Arthropoda; class Insecta; order Lepidoptera; family Bombycidae; genus Bombyx; species Bombyx mori. The sequence continues at coordinate 10,325,181 of NC_085124.1, read as the reverse complement.
GCTGAATCTGATCCACCATCGCTCCCGTTTAACCCGGACTCTATCCCGTCTCCTCAGGATACCGCTGAAGCCATAGACATCTTAACGTCACACATCACCTCGACATTAGATAGGTCATCGAAACAAGTTGTAGCGGAGGACTTCCTTCACCGCTTCAAATTGTCCGACGATATTAGGGAACTCCTTAGAGCTAAGAACGCCTCGATACGCGCCTACGACAGGTATCCTACCGCGGAAAATCGTATTCGAATGCGTGCCCTACAACGCGACGTAAAGTCTCGCATCGCCGAAGTCCGAGATGCCAGATGGTCTGATTTCTTAGAAGGACTCGCGCCCTCCCAAAGGTCTTACTACCGCTTAGCTCGTACTCTCAAATCGGATACGGTAGTAACTATGCCCCCCCTCGTAGGCCCCTCAGGCCGACTCGCGGCGTTCGATGATGACGAAAAAGCAGAGCTGCTGGCCGATACATTGCAAACCCAGTGCACGCCCAGCACTCAATCCGTGGACCCTGTTCATGTAGAATTAGTAGACAGTGAGGTAGAACGCAGAGCCTCCTTGCCACCCTCTGATGCGTTACCACCCGTCACCCCGATGGAAGTTAAAGACTTGATCAAAGACCTACGTCCTCGCAAGGCTCCCGGTTCCGACGGTATATCCAACCGCGTTATTAAACTTCTACCCGTCCAACTCATCGTGATGTTGGCATCTATTTTCAATGCCGCTATGGCGAACTGTATCTTTCCCGCGGTGTGGAAAGAAGCGGACGTTATCGGCATACATAAACCCGGTAAACCAAAAAATCATCCGACGAGCTACCGCCCGATTAGCCTCCTCATGTCTCTAGGCAAACTGTATGAGCGTCTGCTCTACAAACGCCTCAGAGACTTCGTCTCATCCAAGGGCATTCTTATCGATGAACAATTCGGATTCCGTACAAATCACTCATGCGTTCAACAGGTGCACCGCCTCACGGAGCACATTCTTGTGGGGCTTAATCGACCAAAACCGTTATACACGGGAGCTCTCTTCTTCGACGTCGCAAAAGCGTTCGACAAAGTCTGGCACAATGGTTTGATTTTCAAACTATTCAACATGGGCGTGCCGGATAGTCTCGTGCTCATCATACGGGACTTCTTGTCGAACCGCTCTTTTCGATATCGAGTCGAGGGAACCCGCTCCTCCCCACGACCTCTCACAGCTGGAGTCCCGCAAGGCTCTGTCCTCTCACCCCTCCTATTTAGCTTATTCGTCAACGATATTCCCCGGTCGCCGCCGACCCATTTAGCTTTATTCGCCGACGACACGACTGTTTACTATTCTAGTAGAAATAAGTCCCTAATCGCGAAGAAGCTTCAGAGCGCAGCCCTAGCCCTAGGACAGTGGTTCCGAAAATGGCGCATAGACATCAACCCAGCGAAAAGTACTGCGGTGCTATTTCAGAGGGGAAGCTCCACACGGATTTCCTCCCGGATTAGGAGGAGGAATCTCACACCCCCGATTACTCTCTTTAGACAACCCATACCCTGGGCCAGGAAGGTCAAGTACCTGGGCGTTACCCTGGATGCATCGATGACATTCCGCCCGCATATAAAATCAGTCCGTGACCGTGCCGCGTTTATTCTCGGTAGACTCTACCCCATGATCTGTAAGCGGAGTAAAATGTCCCTTCGGAACAAGGTGACACTTTACAAAACTTGCATAAGGCCCGTCATGACTTACGCGAGTGTGGTGTTCGCTCACGCGGCCCGCACACACATAGACACCCTCCAATCCCTACAATCCCGCTTTTGCAGGTTAGCTGTCGGGGCTCCGTGGTTCGTGAGGAACGTTGACCTACACGACGACCTGGGCCTCGAATCAATTCGGAAATACATGAAGTCAGCGTCGGAACGATACTTCGATAAGGCTATGCGTCATGATAATCGCCTTATCGTTGCCGCCGCTGACTACTCCCCGAATCCTGATCATGCAGGAGCCAGTCACCGTCGACGCCCTAGACACGTCCTTACGGATCCATCAGATCCAATAACCTTTGCATTAGATGCCTTCAGCTCTAATACTAGGGGCAGGCTTAGGGACCCCGGTAACCGTACTCGTCGAACTCGACAAAGAGGTCGACGTGCAACCTAACCCATGCATCAGCCCGCTGAGTTTCTCGCCGGATCTTCTCAGCGGGTCGCGATTCCGATCCGGTAGTAGATTCATTCGCGAAACAATTGCTCTTGAGTTGTTAGGTCTCCTTCGGAGGCGCTCGGGCAGTTGTTAGCAAATCCCACCCCTCTTGGCTGAGCCTTTGCTCGCCCACCTGTCCTGGTGAAACTGGAAAGGCCTTCGGGCCACCAGTAAACTTTCAATCATAAAAAAAAAAAAAAAAAAAAAAAAAAAAAAAAAAAAAAAAAAAAAAAAAAAAAAAACATCAGATCTGTCTTAATTTTAATTATATCGAATAAGGATTCATGCTTTGTGGTAGTAGTACCTAACAGCGTCGGCTCACAGAAAAACTACCATCATCAGTAAATATCAAAATCATGATCGTATAAATACGTCATAAATTATACATACTCATAAACACAGTCCGCTGTTGTTATTGCAGCCTTGGGATGAATGAGTGTGGCATAGCATAGTATTTTCTGTTGTTGTTTGGTAGGCACTACTAGAGCAAGCCACGGATGTGACCCATATTTAGCGTCACCACTACGCTTTGTAGCTGAAAAGTTATGTGAAAAGTAATGAGTTTTTAAGCAAAAACTGCAAAACCCAGCGATTAGGTAAAATCAGGACAAGGTGCCGTATCTTAAACGAGGTGTCCGCCCCGGGGGAGCGCGTCGGGTATGTGGGACTTGACAGCTTGCAGATATTGGGAGCAGACTGCGGGCCCAAAGATGTTTTAGTGCCCGACCCATCATATGACTTCCCTCGTACTCTCTTACCCGACGTCCGATCTCCGCATGGGTCAGAATCCAAGGTAGAGTATCGCTGGTAACCTAAGGGGCTATTCCAGCTACTCGCGGACCGGTAGGTGACTCTCACGGGCTCAACGTATTTATTTGGACAGGGATTAATATTATCTTCATAAAAACACCTTCACAAATAATGCTTTATTTTAGAACAAATTTGGTTAGCATAAAAAACGTTATAGTGAGCCAGCCTTAACATATAGACATATGCTGTCGCCGACTTTTTTTGATCTTTCAAAGGGGAACAATTCTGTTAATCTGTTATTTTAGCGAAACTTTAATTGTTTCCGCAGCGCACGCAGCGGAAGCTGTCAAAAAGGAAAAAGAAACCCGATTTTGAAACATTCTTATTGATGCTCCGTTTGTATTGGTCTTAGCGTGATGTTATATACCCTATAGCCTTCCTCAATAAATGGGCTATCTAACACTGGAAGAATTTTTCAAATCGGACCAGTACTTCCTGAGATTAGCGGGATCAAACAAACTAACAAACTCTTCAGCTTTATAATATTAGTATAGATTAAAATTACCATCGAAGTTTGTTCTAACTATTGTTCTTCCACAGTCTTCAAATAATTGATCGTCAACAGCGTCTTCAGTAGAGTCTGAATTTATTATAGGTTCCGTGTCTGACGAATCTTCGCTTTTGCTATCATCAGTATTTTTCTGTTCATTTATCTTCAATGAAAATTTGGATTTACCGTTTGCTATGTTTAACAATTTAAAATTTTCAAAAACGTGAAAATCTGGATTTGACTGAAAATTAACTGTTAGCTTTACCGGGTCGTATGTTTCCGGTGCAATTGTGTTGCGCCTTGATGGCCCAACTTGTAGATAAGTTTTACTTTTGGTTGTACCTAAAATTATAGCGTTTTATTTGGTTAATTTGATAATTATTTTCTTAAATAATAAGTTAAACAAATAAAATAACAACACTAGATTAAGGTATAGTTTCTAAAATAGTTTAATTAAAAATGTTTTTGCGTTAACCAAACCTCACCTATTTTAGGGTCGACTGTCGAGTATCCAAAAGAGGCACCAATATCTTCATAATCACTATCCGATGATATGATATCGTCGTCATTATAGTCTACGTAGTAAGATGGTTTCTGTCCATGATCAGAGTATAAGCCACTTAAACCAGGCTTAGGGAGTTCATCGATATAATAATCACACGTTTGGTAGTCGCATTCCTTTTTATTGGTTGCCTTTGGGCTATGAAATTTTGTGTTTTTGACATTCCAGTAAGGATCTTCATCATAATCTGAAGTTACTATTTTAACCCGCGTGATTTCCTTACTTAGTTTCGGTGGCTGGGTCGTGAATCTTCTTTGCAGTAGCACCATTCTTTGGTTTAATGCTGTGTTGCTGTTTTCATCAGTGGATCGCTTGTATCTGTTATTAATTGGATTTATATTCGACGTCATAACAAGTTTTTCTGTTTCCTTATAATTATTGTCATGTTTTGAAGTAGCAGTGTTTTTCAAAGGGTGATTTTCGATTTTGTTTGTATACTCCATGTTGTGCTCAACGTTACTCAGTTTGTTATTTTTGTATTCTATAAATTAGGTGTTTTAGGATCATATCTTTTTTTGCTCATTGCCCACCTGATGTTAAGTGGTTACCGGAGCCATCTTGAACCATGAGCTATAAGTTTCAGTTTTACAGCACAACAACTGTCCCACACCTCAAAGCGGAACGTATGAATGCTTCGCGGCAGAAATAGGCAGAATGGTGTACGTAACCTTACAGGTTCACAAGACGCCACCACCAGTATATTTCTTATGTTACTAAATTATATCGTTTGGAACCTCTGGGTCTGCGGAGGGACTTCGGTTCCCTCTGTATTTTGTACCGTATGTTCCATTGGGAGTGCTCTGAGGAATTGTTTGAGATGGTCCCCTCATCTCCTTTTTATCATCGCACCTCCCGCCATCGGAGCAGAGTTCATCCATATTATCTGGAACCGCTGCGTTCATCGACAGTGCGTTCCCAGAGGTATTTTTTGCCACGTACCATCCGGCTATGGAATGAGCTCTCCTCCACGGTGTTTCCCAAGCGCTATGACATGTCCTTCTTTAAAAGAGGCTTGTGGAGAGTATTAAGCGGTGGGCAGCGGCTTGGTTCTGCCCCTGGCATTGCTGAAGTCCATGGGGACGGTAACCACTCACCATAAGGTGGACCGTATGCTCGTCTGCCTACAAGGGCAATAAAAAAATATGATGATTATAAATAATGATATAATGTTTAAATTATATTTTATTATAATTAGACCATTAATTTATGTATGTATATGACGGCGTTAACAACATCTCTAATAAACATCACGTGCAACAGGCGTGACTCACACAAGCCGGGTGCGCCGGCCGTGTCGTTCCACTCGTGCAACAGAAGTGACTCATAAGCCAGCTGCGCCGGCTAGTATAAAAAGGCGGTGCGTGCCTTGCAAGAAACATTCGTTGGACTGCGCTTGCCCGGTGCACTTACTATATCCTTGTTACGTTGTGTGATTCAGTGACTGTTGTACGTACTGGTTAAAGTTGGACAAGTGTTAAAGTGAATTGTTAAGATAACATATTGTTGATTAAATCAGGAATCAAAAAGTGACATCGTTTTACTTGGTGTTCAACAAGATAATGTCTACCCTCAAGCTTACATCAGAAGTGGGATCAGGACTCTACTCTCACTGGCGTGACGTGTTTGAACATGTTCGAAGTACAGCAAAAAAAAACATGATGCAGATCAGAATACTAGTAGTGGTACGCCACAAGAGCGTGAATGCAGCATACGTAAGTCGTGTAATAACGTCTCTGTTACCTCGATGGAAGATCTGAGCCACGAAGAAATCGTCACATCTTACGTTCTGGCTCATGTTGCCCAGTTTGACTGTCGACTTCATCACATGGCATTTACTAACGGAAATACAACACGTAACAAGCTATTGCAAGAAATTAAGGCAAGTGCAAATCTCAAGTAAAACTTCGATCGCAATAATGGATCTGTCATGACGAGTGGGTAGTTCCGACACGAATCGTTTTTAAGACAATGACTACTGCTAGAGTTACATGGCACTAGTACAGTAAACCAGGACATGAGACTGTGAATTGTCGCTGAAATTTTAGAATCTACTCAATTCAATACCAATAACACTACACGTTCGATGACTTCGGGCTCCAGCAAGCAAGCAAACAAGAAAGCAAGCAAGTTTCCGTGGGGAAGAAAAATTGACACATCTGAAGTCGTCGTGACCTGTAAGATAAGACGTCCGGTGCGTTCGTGTCTGGCGATGCGGCGGTGTTCGGGTTCCGCTGGCGGATGCAGGTTTTTCCGGTGAAGTGCGTGCTTGTGCGTGCTTGACAAGTGTTCGCGGTTGGCTTCCTCAGTGTGGGAGTAACATCGTGTAGCCGGAGGTGAGACTTCCGCGGTCGCGGCCCACCCAGTCCGCGAGAACCGGGCAGATCGCCTCGACGGTACGGAGGCCGGCCGACGGGTCCGCCAAACGACGAGATCACGCCTCCAGCACGGACTGCCGATATTGGAGCCCCCGCGCTCCGGCTGCACTTGCGCTAGGGTGCGCCGCCTCGTAGGAGACTGTGCTGTGGCAGGTCCAACCAGAGACGTCAACGTGTGTTCCAGAGCTTCAGTGTGTTACAGATAAGTGGTTTTGGCTCCCCCTTTATGTTCCATTCAGGGTCAGAATGTAGTCTTATAAAACAAAGCCATAGTAATTTATTCAATGGTAAGCGGTTTCATGAACAAGTCACCGTAGTCACCCTAGACACGTCCTTACGGATCCATCAGATCCAATAACTCTTGCATTAGATACCTTCAGCTCTAACACTAGGAGCAGGCTGAGGAACCCCAGTAATCGTACTCGTCGAACTCGACAAAGAGGTCGACGTGCAACCTAACCCATGCATCAGCCCACTGAGTTTCTCGCCGGATCTTCTCAGTGGGTCGCGATTCCGATCCGGTAGTAGATTCATTCGCGAAGCAATTGCTCTTGAGTTGTTAGGTCTCCTGCGGAGGCGCTCGGGCAGTTGTTAGCAAATCCCACCCCTCTTGGCTGGGCCTTTGCTCGCCCACCCGTCCTGGTGAAGCGGGAAAGGCCTCCGGACCACCAGTAATCTTTCAATCATCTGCAGTTTTGGAAAACGATAGGTATAAGTTGAGACATGTAAATGGTTCTAGTGTACAAAGTTCCCCATGAAAACTTACGCGAAGTACCTCGAGGCCCGTCAGGCCTACTAGAAATTTCTGAAAATTATAGTGACGATGACGTGACGGCGTACACAGATGGGTTAAGTAATCTTGTTCATGAAACTGATCTTAATGATGACGACTCTATCACTGACAACAGAAGCGACATTTTTGTCCGCAAATAGCGATACAGCAAAACATAGTCTGCGGGTAGTGATACAATGTCTGTAAGCTCAGGCACCTCAGGTGCAGGTGTTGGAAATGTAGAAAACGATGGTCGGTCTCGCACTATTTCTGAAGAAATTCCGTATAAATGTTCTGGTTTAAGATATGTTTTAACAAACGCTACCGTACACGCAGATTAAAAAAAAAAAAAAAAGAGAATTGTATGTGGCTAGAGAGATGTTAATCCGGTCTAGCAAAAAAAAAAAAAAAAAGAGAAAAAAAATGTAGGTCGTTGAAGGGTGTATCCGGTCCAACGACTTGGCTAAAGGGATGTTGATCCGGACTAGCAATGAATAAAAAAAAAAGAGAAAAAAAAAAAAAGTGTGAAGTCATTGAAGGGTCTGTCCGGTCCAATGGCTTGGCTATAGGGATTTTCATCCGGACTAGCCACAACAATTAGCTACAGGGATTGCGATCCGGTCTAGCATTATCCGGTCCAGTTCGAAAAACTGAAGGGATAACAATTCCGATTTAAGTTAAAAGGGACATACTTACATACCTGAAGAGATTTAAATGAACCGGCCCAGGTATGTAAGCAGTCAGTATTTATAGCCAGTATAGGATTTTCTGAAGAATTATGCGAACCGAACCGTATTAGATTGTTAATATCATAGACCACGTTTTAAGTTGCATCCGTTAATGTCAGGATGAACGAATACGCTTATTGTCTACAGAACAACCATAAAAAGGCGCACGAGGACGAGCGCATGTCAGTATGGCCGTGACGGCGTTAACAACATCTCTAATAAACATCACGTGCAACAGGCGTGACTCACACAAGCCGGGTGCGCCGGCCGTGTCGTTCCACTCGGGCAACAGAAGTGACTCATAAGCCAGCTGCGCCGGCTAGTATAAAAAGGCGGTGCGTGCCTTGCAAGAAACATTCGTTGGACTGCGCTTGCCCGGTGCACTTACTATATCCTTGTTACGTTGTGTGATTCAGTGACTGTTGTACGTACTGGTCAAAGTTGGACAAGTGTTAAAGTGAATTGTTAAGATAACATATTGTTGATTAAATCAGGAATCAAAAAGTGACATCGTTTTACTTGGTGTTCAACAAGATAATGTCTACCCTCAAGCTTACATATATATTACATATTTTAGCAATTAGTAATTAGAATTTTTTATTAATTCCAACATTAGGTACCATATTTTTCAGTAGGAAAGACGAATGACGAGGCTTCTTTTGGTTTATGTATAAATACATTTCTCTTTGGGTCTATCTGGGGACTAATATCATTGTTCGGACCAGTTGTTTGTAAATTCTCAGTTTGTTCATTAAATACTCCAATGTTTGTGTGAGCCACTACATTAACTTGATAATTATTTTTGTTGCTTTCAGGCAATATACAGCAAACCAACTCTGGATCGCTAGGACCTTTTTTGGTACTCCTGAAATCGAATTATTAAATTATTTTAAATTTACGTGTGGTATCATAACTAAACGTAAGGATCATAACTACTTACTTGCCGAATTCGATTCCATAAACGAAGCCATATCGTTGTTTACATTCGAATTCCTTGATATATGTACAAATATTTGAAGACTTGTCACCTTCATTTTTATTTGTTTTTTCATTGACTTTGTCGAAGAAAACCAAAGTTTTTTCTGTTGGCTTTTTGAGCAGATTATTTTTAGGAAAGAAAACTAAATTCGCGTTAGTTTCAGTTTCTTTAGAGAAGTTGTTTTTTATTTCTATGCTTTCTTTTATGCTTTTCTCAGTGCTATGCTTTGTATTTGATGGCATTACGCAACAAACTAAATTTTGATTATTAGCTATTTTATTAATTCTGAAAGAAAAAAAATATAAAAGTCACGAATGACAAGAAATGTTTTAAACTCCGGATAGTAAATATAAACACATATACACACTTACATTTCACTGGGTAAATTAGATATTGTTCCATTAACGTTTAAACATTTATATTTATTTATGAATGTACAATTCTTAATTTTTTTGTATAAAATTGCGCTGCTAATATTCTTTTCGACAATTGCATTGTTTTCATTTTTATTTTCGTTTACTTTATTCATTGCTATGTTTTCAGATTTACTTTCATTCACGCCATACTTTGAGATAAGGTAATCTATGTTAGGTTTTAAGAGTGAGCCGGTTTGTGTGTTTTTGTTATCATTCAAAGTATAATTTTCGTTTTTGACTGGTGGCTTATTGATATTGAGCTGATTATTGTAACTAAATATGTAGTTTTTTTTGTCTGGAAATATGAATGGGATTGCAGTTGTCCGTACTTCTTGTATTCCATTTTTATTTATTGTAGGCGATGTCGAACTTGTAGTTGTTTCTTGAGAATTATATGTCCTTGTGCTTGAGTAGGACGGGATTTCATCTCCAGTGTCATGACTGTTTGCTAAATTATCATCCAGAATACAACATACTAATTGCGGATCATTGGGACCTCTTTTAATGCTTCTGTAAATTAATTTTATCTAATTAAATACCGTAACAATGCTTTAGCTACCTTCAGTGATAGGACTTATTCACTGTTGGTAGTGTTTCCTATAAGAGCGACCGAGCCCCATTTATTATATATATTTATTTTGCACCAAAAGATAGAGTATGTATTCAGTTATAGAAATCCACTCAAATTATAATACTATTCGGATATGCATGCCAATTAAAGGTATAAACATAAAATTCAATATTTACTTACATAAAATTACATTATGCATATTATTATATTACATTATTTAACTAACAGGTTAATAAAAAGTCAGGATCCGAGTTGATGTTTTACAATTAAGAATTTGAAATACATTTTCAGAAAATAATAAAAGATAAAATAAAAATGTGCCCCCTACGCGATGGACCGACGACCTATTGGGGTTCGCGGTGATATTTTGGAAGTCATATTATAATCTCGGTTGTACTCTTAGTAGAATTATTTTGTTCGTGCAGTTTGGATCATAAAAAATCGGAGCGGCGAAGCAAGTATTTCGCTCTCACTTCCACTCACGAGCCTTACGGACGGGCACAGTGATGCGCATTATTGTTGTCGATAAGCGTTATCGATAGTGTATTTAGTTTTGTCATTTTGTGGGTTAGTGATAAAAATGAAAGAAAAAATCACTAATCGAACACTTACACCATATATCGCCGCAACAAGTTAACGAGAACGGCAGAAATTAACACTTTGTAACTTTTCGGGATCTATTTTCATTTCAGAGATATTTTTGATAACAACACGTGCAAATATTATTTTGAATAAATTCTGCCGTTTTGGTACAAAACAAAGAAGTAGCCATTGTGCCACTAAAGAAATTCAGAGAACGAATGCATAAAAACACATTTCTCTTCGACATAATGTACTATAATTTGCAGGTAAGTACAAATGACTTATAACATAACAATGTCTCACCCCGCCGCTGTGTACCTGCCTTGGATGACACATTTGTTTTTATCGATAAAGGCATTGCGCCCGCACAACATGCTCACCGCCCTAGCCGGGCTATGTTTTATGAGCCAAACTGCACGGGCAAAATAATTCTACTATAGTGCTGTAGGCAGCCGTTACACACTTTAATTGAGACCTCGACGATCTTGTGCTGTCTATGAATTCCGGTAAACACTAGGCGGGACGTGACTTCATTTGCCCATTTACGATATTAAAAACAATTAGGGAATGCTTATTATTCGAAAAACTCAAGTCCTGTTGACGGTTTTAGTATTAGACATTTGATTTTATTAACAAGATATGTTGCTTTCAGTGTTAAATTGTAATGTTAGACTGAAAAAATAAAACTTTAAAAATTATACCATTCATAGCTTTTGATATTCTTGTTAATGAGTTTTAGTTAAAATTAAAGGGGCTCAGTTATTTGAGATCACTTTAGCAAATACCTAGCAAGCGATTGTCAAATTCATCTCGCGAACGTCTAATGTGTAATAATAGAAATTACTATTTGTGCCATATTAGTAAAGGTCACACAGGTCCGCGTTAGATTCACGTTAGGAGTATTATAATGGTGTTTATTAAAACTGTATCATCTGTGAGGAGATTATGAAAAATTGTCTGTTTTACAGAGTAAATGTTTCTATTTAGATTCTTCATATATGTTTTGGAGGAGTTTAATATTATTGTTAAAGTTTCTAAACTTACTTTCCAAAGTCAGTGCTGTAAATAAATCCTTTGCGATTCATACACTCTTGCTTCATGATGTATTTGCAAATACCTGTAGATTCCTGTTTTTCTTCGTTATAAATATTATTTGTTCCAACAATTCGGTTAACTGATTCTGTATAATTATTTGTTTCAACTGTTTTCGTGTTGCTTGCATGAACTGATTTGTTTGGATCTATTTTGTCAACGAAATTTGGTTTGGAGTTAAAATGTGATTCTTCGTTGATGGTTTTTTTTGTTTGGAAAATGTCAATATACGAGATCGTCGTGCTAATACTCGTACTACTTTCAGTCTGAGTATTAGGTTGGTGTTGCTTATTTTCATGTTGTGTTTTAGAATCATTGGTATTAACGCCAAATTTAGCAATAAAATCTTCAATGTATTGGAATTTATTTTTTGAATTAAGAGATGGCTGTATGGTTTGACTAACATACTTTTCTTCTAGTGATGGCGTTTTTATCGCGATTTGTAACGACTTCTCCAATGGTAAAATGCAACATACTGAACGAGAGTTTTCTTGGCTTCTGAAAAAAAAATTTACGATCCTGTCTTAATATGACTTACAATAATCTAAATTTCAATAAATATTACCAAACCAGACAATATCAACTGATATTTATTTTATAAAAAGTAACTTTGTTACATCATCAATTTTAAATATTTATTGGTTTTAAAAACCAAGTAACTATCACAAAAACTAACAAAAACGTCTTCCCCTAGGGCAGTAAGCAAATCTTCTTGGCTAATTACAGATACGAGTATGTAGAATACGAAATGCTTCATCTTCATATTTTTTTAATAGTGACAATCTTATTTTTCCATGTAAATATTTTCCTAGTTCTAGCCAAAGTTTATTATTACACTGACTCTTGGAAGCGTGAGGAAGATCGGAGCGCGGAAGCTTCAGACTAGGGCTGTGCTGCGCTGGGCATTTATTATCGCCGTCTGGGGCATCTTACTGTGAATCTAGGAACCGTCGAAGTGGTTTGCTGTAGTAGGTGGCCAGCGTTAAATCGTTTTTTTGTCGATGACGGCACCGATGCCGACTTGACCGATCAAGTGTCTGATTACAGCACTTACCGAGACCACCCTTGCTACAAATTCTACAAGTTCTGTTCCGAAAGGACCAAGGACGTTCGGACGAAGAGTGCAGTTCTTTTTTCTTTTTTTTTCTACCTTTTCTATTGACCTCGAGCTGTCATACTAGATTCATAGGGCGAGTAGGTGAGCTCACGGGGTTCTAAACCTGGTGACTATTAACACTAGCCCTAGCTAGAGCAATGCTTCGCACAATCTACCAACGGATTGGAAACGCGACCCACTGAGAGTGAAGAGTATAGTGGAGTCGTTTAGTGGGTTCCTTAATTGAAAAGCTACGTAACTAGCACACTAATTATTTCTACCGCATACAATCGGGTTTTTCCGGGTTTCTTTAAAAATATTTTAATATTCATTAGAATCTTACCTCTTTGGCTTTTCTTTGTAAATAATTCCATTATTAATAAGACAGTCCCTTTCGGTTGTATAGGTACATGTAATGTCTGCACTTTTATTTTTGGTTACTTTAATGTCGGAAACTATTTCATTTTGTGTATTGCCATTATTTAGTTGTAAATCGGAACTGTTTTTTATAACACCGTACTTTGAAATATAGTTATCAATATTTGATAAATTAGGTACAGGCTTCCTCAATACATTTGTAGCTTCAGTTGAAGGTTTTGGTGGGACAGTAATGCTTTCTTGTGCAAACACAGTAGCAGTAGTTTGAGCCGTGTCCGTCATTCTTAGTAGAATACAACAAATTAAATGCGGATTACTCGGAACTGTTGTAGGATATCTGAGAAATAAATTATTTAATATAAAAAAGTTATTATATTTGCAATAGTACTTTTCTCAGATGTTTTGAAATTATATAGAAATACAAAATGATATTGAAATAAATGAAATACTATGAAGAATGTAGAAGTGCTGATAATATTAAGGGTGTTAGTTAAATGGTACCGGAATAGAAATGAGAATAAAAAGTTACCCTAAAGATAGTGTATTTCCAAGACTGTAATCATTCCGTGCTAAGTAAAAACACTGTATCCCCAGATGTATTACCAATCTTTGTTTTTAGGAATGATTACAATATACCGTATATATGCTTAAATATGTAAATACATATAAATCACATTTTTTCATTCTTTTCATGAACTGAGACATTGGATGTTATATTTTCTGATTACTTACATATATTTTTTTATTGCTTTGATGGGTGGACGAGCTCACAGCCCACCTGATGTTAAGTGGTTACTGGAGACATAGACATAGACATATACAACGTAAATGCGCCACCCACCTCGAGATATAAGTTCTAAGGTCTCAGTATAGTTACAACGGCTACCCCACCCTTCGAACCGAAACGCATTACTGCTTCACGGCGGAAATAGGCGGGGTGATGGTACCTACCCGTATGGACTCCCAAGAGGTCCTACCACCAGTGATTACGCAAATTATAATTTTGCGGGTTTGATTTTTATTACACGATGTTATTCCTTCACCGTGGAAGTCAATCGTGAACATTCGTTGAGTACGTATTTCATTAGAAAAATTGGTACCCGCCTGCGGGATTCGAACACCGGTGCATCGCTACATACGAATATGCATCGGACGTCTTATCCTTTAGGCCACGACCACTTCAAAACACTCACTACATATGTACTCTGTACAGTACATTAATTAATAACGACTTGATATCTGAACTGTCTTTTATGTTTCGTTTCACGACAACCAATAAAGTTTCTTGTAAATATGCAAAAGAAAGAAAAGAAAAACGTTTATTGAGAGATTTTCTTACCCTTTTGGTGAAAAATTGTAAACAAATCCATGATTCATAAGACATTGTTGTTCAGTGATGTATGTACACATACTTTGTGACGGTTTGTTCAAATTTAATGTCTGCTTAGTGGGTATAATTACATTTTTCTCAATATTTGTGCCTTGTACTCCAGAACTATTATTCCTTACGACTGCATACTTTGAAATGTAGTCATCAATTTTTGTTAAATTTAATACTACTTTATTCAATTCATTTGGAGTTTTGGTTGAAGTCTTTGGTGGGTTGGTGTTGTGTTCTTGGGCCAATGCAATAGTTTCACTAGTACTTTGAACCCTGTCAGTCTTTGGAAATAAAATACAACAAATTAGTTGCGGATCATTTGGGATTTTCTTTGGATCTCTGAAAACAAGTGTTTTAATTAAATATTAATATTTTTGAAGTATTTTTGGATTTCCCGTAAAACTTTTATATTTTTAATGAATTAAGATTTAAAGCCATTCATGATAGTCGGGCGTTTCATGAAACTCACCTGCCCACTTCTAAATTATAAACTAAGCCCATTCGTCTCTCACATTCCATTTGTCTAATGTATGTGCAAATATCTGAGGGTGTAGTTTCTGGCTTTTGATCGACATTTATAAAATTCATATAGTCGTTGAAGGAGGCGAATGGAGGATGTGTTTCAAATGTACTCCTGGTTAACGGCATCGCTTGCTCTGTCGTTTTTAATTCTACGTCAGGATAGTTTTTTAGAACCTGTTTCGTCTTTTTTGGTAGCTCAAACACAATGTTATTATCAGGCTTGAATACAGTTGCTTGTTTATCAGCAATAAGTTTCTTATTAAGTTTACCGGATTCACTAGCCATCATTAAATTGTTTGCGTTTTCCGACTGATCATATTTTGAATGAGCAATGTTCTCATTAGGGTATTGAACATAATCGCGTTTGGGTAAGTTGTGATTTTTTAATTTTCCATGTCCGTGTCTTCCATGAAATATGCTATTGTGTTTTTCGAATTCGCTATCCCTGAATACAATCTTAACACTGTCGTCTGTTTCGTATTCTGGTAGATCCTCGTATACGGGCGGCGGTATCAATGTGTTGTGATATTTAGCGATTTTATCGTTCATCCACCAGAATTCTCCGTTAACTTGTCCGCGTGCGAATTTCGTAATAAAAAACACGATCACTATTTTCACTAGCATTGTGCGTGCTTTGTGCGTGTCCACTTTATTGAAAATGCAGGATGCACCGCTCTCAATTAACGTGCTATTTGCAACGAGCCGTCACTATTATTTCGCTCTTATTATTTCAATTCTCTCTATCCATAAAGTGCGCGCACGTCCTTTGACCGCCGTTTGAAAATGGAGACTGAATAGGAGATCGGTAACGTTTGTTTATCAGAGAAAAATACTGACATAATACGATTCGTTGTAAAATGATACTGTATGTATTTATAGGTCAGAAATTATCGCACAAAACAATATTCCGAGTATAAAAGAGGAAATTATTGATCAAGTATTATTTAGTATCTATCTATGACATTGTTAGATTTTGTAATCAGAGGTATAAGTAGTTTTGTTCTAGTTTGATGTTTTGAGATCAATGTGACTTCACGAATAATTTAAAGAAAACAATGACGACAGTTGATAATGACCTTGACATCAATTAGTATCGGCAAATACAAACGTATTTATTAAGTACAATTATCCTCGTTCTAAATAATTTAAAAAATTAATTTACATATAATATGATTAACGTTTGTTTTGTATGGTTATTATTGGCAGCGTAGCCTATAGACATCATATCAGATCGATGTCTCAATTGTATTCTCCAGGTTATCCAATAGCCTTTCTGCGGGATAGTCGTCGGAGCACCGTGGTATGTGAAGAATTTCAACCTTAACAATGATCTAAATTTAGAACCAATATGTAAGTATCTTAACGTAGCGTCAGAATGCTACTTCGACGAAGCGGTGTAGCAAGATAAAGCTCTTACTGTGGCCGCCGCTAATTATACATATATCCGACCCAGACGACGGGGTAACGCAAAGACGCTTTCGCCCGGATCATTTCTTGTCGGATCCGCCGGATCTCTTAGTGCTTTTAGGCTCTTCAAGCACTAGTCACCGTCGTTATTCGACGAGCTAACAAGCCCATAGAAACAGACCATTGAGTTTCTAGTCGGATCTTCTCGGCGGGTCGCGATTCCGATCCGGTAGTAGATTTAGCAGAGCACTGCTCCTGCTAGGGCTAGTGATAGCAAATTCTGTCAGGTAGAACCCGTCAGCTCATCCCTTAGGCTGCTAGCGAATAGATAGGGAAAAAAATCTCGTTGTGTCGTTTAGTGGCTGTAAGATCTTTCAAACCAAAACACGTGACTATTTCCTGGTACAAATAGGCAGGTTGATGTTACCTATCTGTGCATGCCCATAAAATACTCTAGCACCCGTATATCTACGAGTATAACATTCCTTATTCGGCGATTTAGATCTATTCGTAAATACGGAATCGGAATTCGTAATTAGGTAGCTTTCAAAATAAAACATGCAATTATATAAAAATTAATTGCTCTATGACTAAGCTATATAATTTTTTTATTAGCTGTAAAATTATCTTAGGATAAGTTGATTTCGATTTGTCGATAAAAATCAAGTCGTAAAAAACTTCGTGCAGTGCCCAAATTGATTTCGATTGAAACTCCCAAGTTTGTACGGATCTGATAATCTAGTTTGTACTTCGTCGAAGAGCTTTGGAGTTTCCATTCCGTGATTATTGTGTCTTTTCAGAGGGTTTTTTTTTTCTTAGATAGACAGACGATGCTCGCGGTGCATCTGATGATAAGTAGTCACTGAAGCCCATAGACATCATCAACGTAAATGGCGTTACCCACTCTGAGAGTAGAACGGTACAACGGCTACTCAACCCTTCGAACCGAAAAGCATCATTGCTTCACGGCAGAAATTAGCAGGGTGGTGGTATCTACCGGTACGGGCTCATAAGATGCCCTACCACTAATATATTTTATTACTGTCGACGATAAACGTGTAGTTTAAGTGATGATTAATGTTTTGCGTCGTTTATCTATAAAACCAGTCTACTGTGTATCTTAAGGTTACTTATAAATATAATATAAGATAAAGAACGTAGAAAAGTTATTAAAGGCTGATTTGGGGCGATATCATATTCCGAAATTGAGATATAACTTTAGGCAAATATTTCAGAAAAGTGAAAGTGTCGTTTTGCTCGCTATTTTAACCTTTTTAGCTCTCTTTGTGGATGAAATTACACAATAATTTCTAAACCACTGTATTAAAATAATGTCCATGTAATATATATGTGTTACTGTAAAAGCCCGAACTACGGTAAATCCTAAGATTTTCTAGGAAATCTTAAGATTTACCAACTCTTAATGGTAAAAGTCCAAACCGTTCTATGATCATCGTTTATTTCGGACTTTTACCACCATTCACTTGGTAAATACACGGTAAATGTTGAGATAAATATACGTGTTCATACAACAACATAAAACACATACGTGTTCGGCGTTTGGCCTTGAAGGAAGAAAATGTTGTTGAAAATGAGTCAGAAGAGGACAGAAACAGTATTAATTTGAGGAATAAAAAACAAGAAGATGTAACATGATGCTAAGGTTGGCTGGTACTTTGCACAGAGAGTGAGTCTGGCTGTCCAACGAGGCAACGTAGCCAGTATCTTGGGGACTGTGCCTCCTTCAAGCGCGTTGGAAGATCTGTTCTACTGTGTGGGTTGAGTTATGTTAAATTATTTTTATTTGACTTTTTGTTAATAAACAGTGATCTAATAAAAAAATAAATAGCATATCACAGTAAAAAAAAAAGAAGATGTAACTGAAATTATTATGGAGAAGCTAATAACCATGGAACCGATTCAGAGACAGAAAACTCAACTCAAGCTCAAGAAGACCCAATATCGAAAAGGATAGAATCAGTCCAGACAATAAGAAAAAAAGCAAAAGACAATTTGGAAAACCAAGCTGAAAAAATGAAAACCATATCGTCTGATAAATATCCAAATGTGAAAGTTGGCCAAAATTTTACACTGAAAGTACCTGACATTGACAGAACTAAAACTGGCCCAAAAAGCATTATTGCAGTGTGTTAGATGTAACGGACAATGAGTTTTACCAACTGGGTGGGTAACAAAATTGGAGTACTAAAGCAGTTTTACACAAAGAATCAATTTACGTTATGCTCTGAAGAGTTTGTTAAGATAAATGAAGTTGTTAAAGATCTCTTCGATAAAGAAGTCTTCGAGTTGTCGGAAAATTGTCATTGACTGGAGGACAAGGTTGCAAGAAATGTAACTGCCTTAAAAAATGCTTGTCGAATTATTGATTATAATAAATTGTCGTTTCGCTTATGTTCAACTTGTTTATAAATCTAAAATATTAAAAAAATAAATGATTCAGTTAGATTAGTCATAATAGTAAGCATTATGTACTTTGTCAAGATAATTTTATTTGTGTTGTTTTTTTACTACAAGTGTTTAAAAAATTATTATTACTAGTTATTAAAACTCAATCAATAAAAATACCAAAATATATTATAGGCAGCGATTTAACTGATTAGTAGTACAAATGATTAATAATTACTCATAGGTATGTAAGGATTTGAATGATTGAGAAGTATGCATTGTTTTATTTCCAAAACCAACATTTACCAACCGTCACTGGTAAAACCTAGCATGTACATTCTAATGGTAAAAGCCCGATAAAATCATTTATTTTTTACATATTCTTACATTTACTCGTGTTGGTAAACCCTTTTTTTTTTTTTTTTTGGTCAGGAGGAAATCACCGGACTCCCACCCTCCACTGGGGATGGAGGGTGGGGCATGTCGGAGTCGAACCGACTGATACCTCCTGTCGCTCAACAACCAACGTCTAAACCTCGCATGAGACAGAACTCATGAAGAGGCAAAGGGAAGAAAGTGAAGAGTTTAGTGCGGAGCACATCTCTCCCATCGGCCTCCCCCTCGGGACGCCGGGCCAGCGATCGTCGGCGCCACGACCACCGGCCCTCTCGGTCGGCAGGCTGTCCGAAGCCTGCCTAGATGGCGCCGGTTTGAATAGGTTATCCTACGAAATACCCCGCTGGGTCAGACGCAGCGTGGGTCGAGGATAGCCGGCCTTCCATCACCCGGATGCTCTTGCGTAAAACGCGTGCAGAGCAGCTTGCACGTTGTCTTCTTAGGCCCCCTTCACCGGGCCCCAGACCGACATATGAGGGGGACCCGAAACACTTAGAGGGCCAGGGCTTGGGCGAGATCCGCCTCCCTGGCCCCCGCTCGACGGCGGCGGGCTTGTGCGTCTCTCACGCGCCCCGCCGCCTCCTTCTGCGAGATGGTGCACTCGCAGAAGTCGAGCATCGCCTTCCACGACTCGTCGTCGCCGAGCATCGATGCCACAACACTCGGCAACGACAAGTCGTTTCCTATTTTTGCGACGAGGACACGGCGCCACCCCTCCCATGCGGGGCAGGCAACGAGCGTGTGCTCCGCCGTGTCCAAGTCGTAACCACAATGGTAACACTCTGCCGTCGGCTCGACTTCGATCCGGTGCAGGAACTCACCGAAGCAACCATGCCCAGTGAGCACCTGCGTGAGCCGGAAAGTGAGGCGTCGTCTGTCACGATTCACCCAATTCACAAGAATCGGGCGAATCGCCTCGACGGTCCTACGACCAGCCGAAGGATCGGCCAGCCGCCTGGACCATGACTCCAGCACGGACCGCCGAGATTGGGCCCTCCGCGCTCTGACCACACTGGGGCTGGGACGCGCCACGCCCCGGGCACGAAGGTTAGCCCGCCACTGATAGTCAGCGGCGAGCGCCTCCGCCTCCAGGACCCAAGGCGGCGTCCCAGCCAGTACACACGCCGCCTCAAAAGAGATGGTGCGATAACCACGGATGACCCTGACCGCGATGGTGCGTTGCGGCCGTTGCAGCAACTTTGCTACCCCCACGGCCAGGGACTGGCCCCACACGGGTGCCCCGTATAAGGCCATTGACCGCACCACCCCCGTATAGAGACGGCGCGTCACCTGGTCAGGCCCCCCGATGTTGGGAAGAAGCCGGCTTAACGCGCCGGCCAGCCCCAACAAACGAGGGACCAGGTGCTGAAAGTGAGCACGGAAGGTCCAACGGTTGGTAAGCCCTAAGATTTACTGATAAAACCTAAGATTTACCAATATTCGGGCTTTTACAGTAACATATAGATATATTTTTTCGTCATTAAACTATGTTTGAAGCTGAAAATAAAACATATTTGTATAAAAACTTAGAAAAAAAATGTTTCATGTCTTTTTTGGTGCACGTTTTTCTGTACTTTGTCTTTCGGATCAACTGAAGTTTATTTTATGTAATTATCATACATAAATAATTAAATGGAAACGCGGTATTGGACGTAAAATCGTTCGCTCGAGAGAGATTTGTGTCCGACTCGTGAAGGTATTCCGCGTAGATGATAGTATTCTAAGAACGCGGCTTATCTTTAAGATATTTATTTTCGACTATTTCGGCTATTTTCTAATTTAAGTAAAATAAAAATTCCAGCCCTGACTACCATTATAGAACCGGACAATTTTCTTCATTAGAAATGTTTTTTACCGATCAAATTCCTAAAACATTTGTTCTAAGGATAGTGTTCACATACATAGAACAGTTACATAGTATCCACATGTAGATTTAACCATATATAGTTTGATGTAATTCCATCAACAGTGACAAACAGTCAACAAACAAGAACCGGTCGTTTTTATCTGTTGCGACTAATCTCAAGCTTTAACCGTTCATTCCTTAGAGTGTTTCTTGAAGCTTGAAGTTTATGCCAGACCTAAAACCTATTTTCTCTTTAGCAAAACTGTACTTATCACTACCAATTGAACTAATCTAGGGAGACTTTAGTTTTAAATATATAAAATCTTTCTGTTTAGATTATGTATTTGATTAACTAAAATAAAAATGAATTCATATTCACGGATATGTAAATAAAATTGACCACGAAACTCTTCAATTTTCCATAAACTGTCATTTAAATTCACTGCAAGCGCTACGGGGTTACAAAAAAATGTCTCTTTATAGTCTGAGTGTCCACGTCGAATGTTTTCAAATGGGTTGGTTTATAATAACTTGAAATGAAATGTATTTTAAAACAGGTTAATGTAGGGAAGTATAGCTATACAGATTTAAGAAGTTCTGCGGAAGCTTAAATTATTCTTCGTACGTGGTTAAGTCGTAATGAAAATTTACAAATTTTCGTCTTTTTTTTTTCATATTGTGTGTTTGAGATCCAGTAAAATTATTTGAAAATGCTTGGTGCTTCGTATTTATTTCGTATTTTACATAAATAATTATCGATTCCACTTGTGGTTTCTCCAATGGGAAGAATTGACAAGAAACTCAACGGTCTTGTTATTTTCTACATTTATGCATGTGGACCGGACTACAATAAAAATTTTCTAAGCATTATTCAGTTAGTACTAATAATTATAATTATAATAAGAATGTGTAGCGGTAGCTATAATAGAACCGAAGATATTTGATACATTCCTGAATCGCGCAAATGTCATTTTCAAGATAAAATGAATTTATAAAAGTTTTTAATCGCAACATTCGAAACGTGACGGACTGCCGGACAATTTCGCCCGCACTTTGGAAGATCATTTTTTTGAATTTATTATCAATTAATGAAAATTTGAGAAAATGTGATATTTTCACATTTGGGATTTGAAAATCTTTTTTTTTTCTTCTAAATGTTAATAATGCAATTAATAGAAGAAAAAAGATGAGGTAAAAGAAACACAAGAAAAAGGAAAGTTACTTCCAATAGCACCTGGTAATGGATATGCTACTGAAGATATAACTCGAGGATGGTTGACAACACTGCGCGAACTCCACATAGTAAGAGATAAGAGCAAGAACAAAAAGAAGGTGGAAGGAATTTTAATAAATAGCTAATAAAAGTTCTTTCAACAGTAAACATGTACAATTTGGATTAATTTAGAATGCAATCCTATCCTACATATGTAGTTAGCGTGGGTTCACCTCAAATCAATTAAAAGGCAATGTTATGTTACGTTTCAGGGACTACGTTCCTTTCTGCATTGTAGTACCCTCGGGAGTTTGCGAGTTATTGTAGGTTACCGGATAGTGGAGCGGAACTTTGCCTAATTAAACTAAGTAAATGATATTTACTGCTGTTAATCTCTCTTCTATTGAGTTTTATGTGGTGATTACACGGTAATATCCATGTGGCCAATTTGAGATTTATGTGTAGTAGGTATTAGTTTATATTTACGTATTTTACTAGTGGTAGGACCTCTTGTGAGTCCGTGCAGGTAGATACCACCACCCTGCCTATTTCTGCCGTGAAGCAGTAATGCGTTTCGGTTTGAAGGGTGGGGCAGCCGTTTTAACTATACTTGTGATCTTAGAACTTATATCTCAGGGTAGGCGGCGCATTTACGTTGTGGATGCCTATGGGCTCCAGTAACCACTTAACTGTGGTGGGCTGTGAACTCGTCCACCCATCTTAGCAATAAAAAAGAAAAAAAAAACAATACGACCATTTTTATTATAGGCAGTGTTTATAGGTTATTTATTTTTATATATCTTTATGATGGTCATGATCATGGTCATAGTCTCTATATATTGTTGAGTGGTTAACGTCGCTCATCGACGTCAAAATGCCAGGAGCACAATCAAGCTGCTACATACATATTATGTATGTATACAACAATTACTATTATCTGTTTTAGAATATATTCAGTTAAGACGATTTTCTAAAGGTGAATTTAGGAGGAATATTACATGTCGATTTAATGTTTAAGGTGTCATTTTGTTAATTTAGCTAAGGATATACTCGTACTTCAATAATTTCAAAACTAATGTATATTAATTTTGTAAGTGACAACGACAAATGACTGACGTCTTCTTCTTTCTTTTTGTGTAGGGCTCGTATCAAATCCTTCCATTTACATCAGGCTTGGGCAATCTGTTCTTCGGCATGTCCCACGTCATGCCCATGACGTCTAGCTCTTGTTGCACCGAACGATGCCAAGTTGCTCTGGGACGGCCTCTCTTCCTTTTGCCAGACGCTTCCCAGGTTAGTGCTCTATTGGATAGGTGGATGTCAGCCTTTCTCAATATGTAACCAATCCAATGCCACTTCCGCGTAAGGATCTCCTACTCCATTGGTGTCTGCTTGGTGATCCTCCACGGCTCTTTGTTAGTGATCGTCTCAGACCAAACTAACGTAAAACGACGAACGACTAACGTAAAAATTAAAGAATTCAGCCGTACGCTACATTCTTTTTTTTATGTTTGGGAATTTACTAGTGGCCCGGAGGCCTTTCCAGTTTTACCAGGGCAGGTGGGCGAGCAAACGCTCAGCCAGGAGGGATGGGATTTGCTAATAGTTACCCGAGCGCCTCCAAAGGAGACCTAACAACTCAAGAGCAATTGCTTCGCGAATGAATCTACTACCGGATCGGAATCGCGACCCGCTGAGAAGATCCGACGAGAAACTCAGCGGGCTGATGCTTAGGTTAGGTTGCACGTCGAACTCTTTGCCGAGTTCGACGAGTACGGTTAACGGAGTCCCTACTCCTAGTGTTAGAGCTAAAAGTATTATCGTCAACTCCGTTTCTTAAAACTTATTTCGAAAAATATAGTAGTTAATTTGAAGGAACATAGTATTTAAACACGTTGTATTGTAGTGAAGATCTAATATTTCATTCCCTATATCCCTTTAGCATGATGTAAAGACGTTATGCATATCCGCAACACTAGTACTGCATGTTTCTGTAGCATAGCAATAACGCTTTTCTATTTAAGGAATATGTCTATGTTTGTATCAATGTAATGGAAGTCTCAAAATTTTGTCATCAATGGGTCACAGAATCCTGTAGCATGCGGGTATAGTGAACTGGTCATCCAAAGTAGTACATTTTTGTACATTAGATTCATTCCTTCAGGAACGTTTTGACTTCCTACATACTGCAAACTCCCATTCACTTAGGTCATCGGAGAACTTAATGCTGAAGATTCCGGCTCACGGGACGTCATTCTATGACCATTCCTTTACGGTTGAAGCAGTCCGTTTATGGAATGCACTAACTACCCTTAAGCATCAAACAATCGTCCTCGCCGGAAATTTTCAAATTCAGATTAAAATCGTACTACTTTGCACAATAATATGGCTCCTACAATTTATCTGTACAAGTTGCTACTTATTTTGTATTTACTTGCATATTTTTAGTATTTATTTGTATTTAATTGTATGTAAGTCTATCTTATATTGTATTTATTTTTCACATGTGTATATAAGTATATATTTTTATGTAAGTTTATTATGATACAGCACCGTCCAGTTCGCTTATTCCTCTCCCTGCAGGGTTGCCTGGAAGAGATCGCTTTCAGCGATAAGGCCGCCAATTTATGTCACCGACTATTATTTGTTTTATTTGCTCACTCTGTACGTATGGTGTTACTTAAATAAAGTGTTATTATTATTATTATTTAGGACTTTGAAAGTCGTGTAGAAAATTATACACACTAATACTTTCGTGTATCAAATTATTTCACGTAACAAGTTAGGTTTTCTGACGCCGGTCACGCATCAGGAAGACAGGATTGAAGACAAGCTAAGGCTTATCTCGCCAACTTTTATCCGAGTTATTTTCCTCGGGGACTTTCCGATCTAACTTTACAGGATTCCGCACAAAAATTTTGTACATTTTGTACGTGTTTTACTTTTTTAATATTATAATATGTATTACCGAAAATTTGCTACGTCGGTACTGGTACAAACGAGAAAATATGGATGGGTGTTTATTAATTGAATTCAAGTGTAGTATCGACATAATAATAGCAGAACACCAGCCAGATGGTCAGATCTAATAAGAGAAGCACTTGGTGGTGGTCTGTACCATGCGGTCCATGCCACCCACGGTCGAACACAATGGAAGAACGTCACATGTGGTCGCGATCCTCAGTAGTGAGGGAACGATATAGAAGAAACGACCCAAAATACCTAATTACTCTCATAGACTCTCATACTCATAGTGGGTTGCGATTCCGATCCGGTGGTAGATTCTGCGAAGCACTGCTCTTGCTAGAGCTAGTATTAGTAAATTCTCTCAGGTTGAGCCCGTGAGCTTACCCACCCGTACGCGCGTAGCTGGAATAGCCCCTATAGGAACATTTTTTAATTACTAAGTCTAATTTAATGATATTCGTAGTTAATTCGTTGACGTATTTGGAAATAAAGCTCTGGAATTCCTCTAAAACATTTCTTTAGAACTATGATATGTCCGATTTCAAAGGAGTTTGGAAAAGTCTTCAGCGGTAGTGGCCGTGCCTAAGGCGTTGCCGATGTCCTCGAGCGACATTGACTTGATGGAGCCACAAGAACGTCTGTCTTCGGTGGTAAAGATTAGATAAACAGCTTACTGGAACATTGAAGAAAATTGTTTAACCCACAATACAAGCAAGAAAACAAAGAAAAACTCACAACGCCCAACCGAGCTCAACGAGTATTAAACATGAATATAAAATATATTTTAAAGAGACAAAGACAACATCATTTTGTCATTGTGAAAAAGAACAACAGTTTCATTATTTTAAATAGAAAATGTTAACGGGACAGAGAAAGAGAGAGAGAGAGAGATAAATAGGTTATAGCATACTCTACCAGAATGTACGGGATGAAGCCATTAGTAGAATCGCTAATGCTTTTATGGAACATAGTCGTTGATAGATTCGTGCAGGAACAAAAAGGGAACAAAGTGAAGCTCGGTCCATTCGGATGTGCTCAACCGGCGCGGATTACTCTGCTAGTTGGCGGAGCAGTTTCGTTACGGACCTTTCATTTACAGCTAAAAGTTTTTAGTTGTAGACATGAACAACAATAAAGTGTACTTTACCTTACCACTGAAGTGGATCTTATCTTTACTACTGTTGATTGCTTTAGGTTTTTCCTTACAAATACTTTTATTCGTCGTCCGAATCATTCTTAGAGGTCCTGATAGTCCTACTAGTTGTCTATAGTTTGAAAAGTAGGGAGAAGACAGAGTGTTTTTTATAAAAACAGCAAAGCCATATCAATTTTGTTTCATTACACAGATATTGTGTAAATATATTTAAAATTTGGTTTTATTTTTTTATTGCTTAAATGGGTGGACGAACTCACAGCCTACCTGGTGTGAAGCGGTTACTGGAGCCCATAGACATCTACGACGTAAATGCGCCACCCACCTTGAGATATAAGTTCTAAGGTCTCAAGTATAGTCACAACAGCTGCTCCACCGTTCAAAACGAAACGCATTACTGCTTCACGGCAGAAATAGGCAGGGTGGTGGTACCTACCCGTGCGGACTCACAATAGGTGAAATCACTACGTTCACTATTGTAATGAATACAAATTCGCGACATCTTTACCATATACTATTTTCCTATGTACAATTTTTTATAGTTGTAATGAAGGCATAGGTACTTTACTTATCATTAATTGTTATACGTAGTTATAAAGTTAGCATTTAGCGAACAGTTGTACATATACTTATTTCATATGTACCCGAGAGATGCGATTCTCCCCAGTCACCTTAGACAGAAATATCGTATTTTTGGTCTATACCGCTGTGGTATATACTCCCCCCTTAGATAGAAATATCGTATTTTTGGTCTGTACCACTGTGGTATAGATTCCCCCCTTAGATAGAAATATCGTATTTTTGGTCTAAACCACTGTGGTATATACTCCCCCCTTAGATAGAAATATCGTATTTTTGGTCTGTACCACTGTGGTATAGATTCCCCCCTTAGATAGAAATATCGTATTTTTTAGTCGGTACCACTATGGTAAATCGCAGGTCTATTTCGCCTGAGGCACTGAAATCTACAAAATCATAAAGAGAACGCCTTAACGCGAGTGCTATTCATAGTGCATATCCACGGAATCCTGACATTGTATGTTCATACATATGTAGGTGGTCTGGAGATTATGTAAACGGCGAGCTAGCAACGAGTCGGTTAGTGACTGTTTGTAGCACCGCGATAATCTGTTATAACTAAACATTATTTACCTGTATAATTGAACAGGCAGAATCAACCATCAATGGATTACACAAAATAAATATGTTTGAAGCATGTATTTTGTATGTATTTTTTTTTTGTTGCTTAGATGGGTGGACTAGCTCACAGTCTACCTGGTGTTAAGTGGTTACTGGAGCCCATAGACATCTGCAATGTAAATGCGCCACCCACCTTGAGATATTAGTTCTAAGGTCTCAGTATAGTTACAACGGCTGCCCCGCCCTTCAAACAGAAACGCATTACTGCTTCACGGCAGAAACAGATAAGGTGGTGTGGGTGGTGCGGACTCACAAGAGAGGTATGTATCTATGTATTTGTTTTGGCAATGTAATTATAACCTAGTGTTCATTTTACTCATGTCTACTGTAATTATTTAAATTATCGTCATGTATTTATTAACTTTATCACAGCTACACACTTCTTGAATCTTTCACTTCATCAACGAGGCTTAACTGGAAGAGAAGGCCTGCATGGCGTTAAGTTTGCCTTTGTACAATATTTTTGTGCAATAAAGAATTTTCATTCATTCATTCATTCAAGCATTTTTTTACTGTAAAGTACTGATGAGTGTTAAAATACAGATTCATACGAATTTTCTAGTTAAATAATCCACAGGTTTGTAATCTAGAACAGCTCTATAGGACTGAACTTCGAGGTCATGTGTTAATTACATTACTCTAATGGTACGATGAGAACCTAACAACTTTACTGGTGTAGGGGAATGATACCCCGCCTCGCTTAGCTTACTATGCATTTATAGTAATGAGCAACATACGTTAGTCAGTCAGTGGTCAACGTGCAGCGATCCACCGCGGTCGCTGACGCGAATAAACATGTAATTATACGTAGTGTTTTATTGACCGTTCAGATGAGGTTTCCGGAGGAGAGCACATCCTCCTCCGTCTTCTCCCTAAAAACCTCACACTGGCAAACCTTTTCACGCAATAATTTAGAAGAAGGCAGGTTTGAGTTTCAGCAAAATTCATTGGGAGTAGGAGTCTGCAGTGAATAAACACACCCGATCCTGTGGACCGAATGGTAAACAGTCGACGTCGCCCCAAACATATTACGGATCCTCCCGATTCATGAACGGTGCTTTTAGGTACCTCAAGCACCGGTCACCGTCCTCCTCGGAACCGTTGACGTTGTGACGATGGATTCAGCGAATAGATTAACCCATAGACACAGCCCATTGAGTTTCTCGCCGAATCTTCTCAGTTGGTCGCGTTGGTCGGTTGGTTCTAATCCGGTGGTAGATTCTACGAAGCACGGCTCTTGCTAGGGCCAGTGTTAACAACACTCCGGCTTGAGTCCCGTGAGCTCACCTACACGCTAGGGTGAAGCTGAAATACCCTCTCAAGGCTATCAGCATACATAGGATAAAAAAAAAGTGAAAAAGATTATGCTTAAATATATTATTGTATTTTATATACGTATATGTATATGCACGTTTGTATTCTTTTTTTTATTAGACGGAGGAGCTTCTTTTGTGACTTGCTGGAATTTTTTTTATCAATCACCACAAAAAAAAAAGATCTGTGTACAATAAAGATGATAAAATTAATTAAAGAAACCGTATATATATTTTCTGAAGGCTCTATTAAAACAAACCTCTATAATGAAAGTAATTCAAATTGAAGGAGCGAAATAAATTAATACCCATTATAGCGCTTTCCCGGAACCTCCTGTTTGTTTGAAAATGGGAAGATTATTTCCGGCCTCGCGAAATAAATTCAATTAATAAAGCAATTTGTGAAGGTATTGTTCTTAAAATAAAGTCAGGGTATTACGAACATCAAATTAAATTTGTTCGATCCTTAAAATGCTTCATGAAGAGATAACGGTCACTTAATTAATTAAATTCACGATAAATATCATTATTATCAAGATGAATTGAAACCGTTGAATGTATTTTGAAGCTCTACAATTTTTTGGTATAATAATATGTTTTTTTTTCATACTTTAAATTTTATTTTTTGTGGATAGGCAGCAACAAAACGCAACTACAAACAAAATGAAAATATAAACCGAAAAATGACATCATATTTTTAAATAAAAGTGAGGAAAGAAGATTCATATGATGAATCATCGGCATTGTGATCACTAATGACATCGAAGAAATAATGTTTTTTTTATTTATTGCTTAGATGGGTGGACGAGCTCACAGCCCATCTGGTGTTAAGTGGTTACTGGAGCCCATAGACATCCACAACGTAAATACGCCAGCCACCTTGAGATATAAGTTCTAAGGTCTCAGTATAGCTACAACGGCTGCCCCACCCTTCAAACCGAAACGCATTACTGCTTCACGGCAGAAATAGGCAGGGCGGTGGTACCCACCCGCGCGGACAACTGTCACCTTTTTGTTGTAAATATGAGTAAGTGAGGTCACAGCCTAGTGCTAAGTGGTTATTGGAGCCAAGTGGATGCGATCATGTACCTTTAGATATGAGATCCAAGTCTCAATAAAATTGTGTACTGGCTGTCTCACTCTTAAATTGGAACGAACGAGTACTTCGCAGCAGAAATAAGCGGACGTTTTTTGGTTTTTTTCTCCACCTAAGCCTTGAGAGGCTATGTCAGCGTAGCCTAACAAGTAGGTGAACTCACGGTGCTCAAACCTAACGAGGTTGCTAACACTAACCCTAGCAAGAGCAGTGCTTCGTGGAATCTACCACCGGATCGGAAATGTGACCCACTGAAAAAATCCGGCGAGAAACTCAGTGGGCTGTGTCTGTGGGTTAATTTATTCGCCGAGCCCTTCGTCGCAAGCGACGGGTTCTATGAGAACGATTGCCGGATAAGCGGACTGTGTTACCTACCTGTGCGAGTTTCTAATACGCCTTGTTATTTATAAAACTTTGGTATGGTATAGTCTAACGAGCATGTACCAACCACTATCCTATTTAAGCGGCAGTGCATTCTTTCGTACTTTATAATTAAACAAATTTTAAGCTTAATCTCTCTTAAATTTTTACTTTAGTTATATTATTTTGGACATTGAATAGTTTCGTGGCTCAAGCGACTGAGCTGCACGTGTTACCGTTTTTGTCGATCACTTCGAAGATTTTATTGGCGGAACACAACCTTGCTAAGAGTCTCGGTGGATTGCGATTCGGATCCGACGGTATATTCAGTGCAGCACTGCCCCTGAAGTGGTAGACGTTACTCTAAATTCTTTCAGGCTGAACCCCGTGAGTTCACCTACCAGTCAAGGTAAAGCCAAGGTGATTTTACTGGTGGTAGGACCTCTTGTGAGTCCGCGCGGGTAGGTACCACCGCCCTGCTTATTTCTGCCGTAAAGCAGTAATGCGTTTTGGTTTGTCGGTTTGAAGGGTGAGGCAGCCGTTGTAACTATACTGAGACATTAGAACTTATATCTCAAAGTGGGTGGCGCATTTACGTTGTAGATGTCTATGGGCTTCAGTAACCACTTAACACCAGGTGGGCTGTGAGCTCATCCACTCATCTAAGCAATAAAACAAAAAGATTTATTGGCCGGTAAAAATGATGACGTACGAAGAAAAACCCAAATGTTCTTGAGCGCTTGTAAGAAAAAAAGTTCGCCCAAAAAGAAAACTCGGACTAACTTAAATATCGACGAAGCTCCGGGTTTTCTTATACCGGTATCGTTGACAATTTATAGAGTGTGAAAATCGAGTCTCGGTGGATCGCCGCCGTGAAATGACAAATGACAAACGTGACCAGCCTTCGAAGGTATTGCTAGAATTTAAATTTGCTTGTGCAAAATCAAATTTGAAATAATAGTGATTGAACTATAGATGAACTAATTCTGAATTGAAGCTTGTTTCTGTTATAAGGTGTATTCAATTGAAGGTTGGGTATATAGTAGCTACGGTAAGGCAGGAAAACAGATGAGGAAATACTGGTTAATAATAGGCAGGTAGGTATAGGTACTATAATACTGGTCTGACGTGTACTATACTGGTAATAATGGAGGTCTTTTAATGGTGGTAGGACCTTTTGTGAGTCCGCGCGGGTAGGTACCACCACCCTGCCTATTTCTACCGTGAAGCAGTAATGCGTTTCTGTTTGAAGGATGGGGCTGCCGTTGTAAGTATACTTGAGACCTTAGAACTTATATCTCAAGGTGGGTGGCGCATTTACGTTGTAGATGTCTATGGGCTCCAGTAACCACTTAGCACCGGGTGGGCTGTGAGATCGTCCACCCATCTAAGCAATAAAAAAAAAAGAGGTGGTATTAAAAATATTCTGATTAATTGGTGTAATATGTTTTTTAAACACAAAACAATATTTTTTTACATAAAAGTTACAACTATATTATTATCAGGCTTTTCTCTTTCCTTTTGTGTGAAAGGTATTTATTTCTCTTATGCAAAGTTTCATGATTCTGGGTCAACACAAAGTGCCTTATAGGTTTCTTTTGATTACATTGACTAAGGAGCTTGAAATTTTTAGACATTCATCTGCCGTAGATCTTGAGATTCAGGGACGGGGTAAACTATTGCCTGACTCTTCAAACCTTGGGATCTTTTGTGTACATTTCCGTTTTTATCATTTCAATACCGGGAACCTTAAAATTGGCATAGTGCCACAGTATTCTTACAGTTAAGCGATTGACAACTAAGTGAGTCAAGTAAGTATGCATGAAGTTTGAAGTCGTCGTGGCCTAAAGGGTAAGATGCTCGATGCAATCGTATCAAGCGATGCAACGGTGTTCGAATCTCGCAGGCAGGTACCAATTTTTCTAATGAAATAAATGTTCACAATTGTCTTCCACGTTGAAGAAATAACATCGTGTAATAAAAATCAAACCCGCAAAATTATAATTTGTGTAATTACTGGTGGTACGACGTCTTGTGAGTCTGCACGGGTAGGTATCATCACCCTGCCTATTTCTGCCGTAAAGCGTGCGTTTCGATTTGAAGGACTGGGCAGCCGTTGTACGGTTAAAAATGAGAAATTACAGCTCATGACTCAAGGTGGGTGGCGGCATTTACGTTGTAGATGTCTATGGGCTCCAGTAACCACTGAAAATCAGGTGGGCCGTGAGCTCGTCCAACAGTATAAGCAATAAAAAAATGCTTCTTACACTTTTCAAAGCCGTTCACTATCTCTCTCATACGTGTGAGAACCACAGGCCTTCTACGCACTTGGAAACTATTTCCCTCATAAATTCTATTACGGTCAAAACCCGTAGCAGTGGAGTAACCTAGAGTCCGTATAACGAGTGAGCATCATTGAGAGCTATAAAAGGGTCTAAGGGTATCCCGCTTCTAACGTCCCGCGGGATCATTATTTATGGGCACCGAACATAGGAGGTACTTTGTCCCAAGATGTCCCGTCTAAAATATGGACTCCGCCCTCGTCGACGGAAGAATAATGAGTGACCCGAATGCGTGTTTTTGACAAACGTAATAAACCGCCTTTTGATATTTTGTGTAAATGTGCGGTTATGTAGGTTATGTTGGAATTGGGATGTTAGTGACGTCGTGTGATGTGAAATAGTTTTGTTTCGAGTTAGAAGTTAGATGATTTAAAATAAGCAGTTGATATAAAAATACATTTCTAGGATAACTTATGGATGCCAGAAACCGTCTTCAAAAACCGCAACTATTAAAAGGATAGTTATAGTTACTAATGGTCCCACGGTAGTCGAAATTCGACTGTAATGGATTAATGGAAATTAAAAGTTTGTACACTATTATGATTTTAATGTCCAAGAATTATTATACTTCTATAATCACAGATTTCGCCAAGACTTATGGTAAATATTAATAAAGACAAACAATATTTAATCTATTCTCAATTTGACCACAGATGTCAAGAACAAAAGTTTGACAATAAATAAATGTATGCATTTGTGTGTGCGTCAAATACATGGTAGTGTATTTAATGTTTTTTTATTGATTTAATGTATTTTTTAGGCATAATTTAAAAAAAATATTAACATTCTGCACTCCTTCTCTATATTCTCTACAAGTGTGGGAAATTTCATACTCCTCCGTCCGAGCAATTTTCGTAAAAAGGGATACAAAGTTTTTCCTTCACCTATTAATATATAGATGATAATGGTTGGAAAAAAATTAACAGATATTTCGGATTGTAAATCATTTCCTTAATGAGATCGAACTATAGCACTAAATTCTGCATTAACGTGTTATTGTTATAATGCTTAATTGTGTCGGTGTTACATGTTGTAAATTATAATGCATAGACAACCACGAGTTAAAGGCTATGCGAAATCTCACAATAGATTACGCAAATTTAGAAATATAAACGGCTAAGTTCCTACAACGGGAAAATAGCTTTTTTATAACACGAATGAGAGAGTTTTGTTTTTCAACTATGTCATAAGGTACCTTTCCGTTTTTGTAATCCAAGTGAATTTTGTATATTATAATTATTAGGTACACTGCTCGACCGATTTCGAGGATATTTTCAGGAGATTCTAAGATTAGCCTTAGTGATCTCGTTAAGTTTAATAACGGTCTGGTCAAAGTTTGGCCAGCCAGTCAAATCAAAGCGAGTCGAGTTTGACTGGTTACCTTATAAAATAAAAAAGACTTTTTTTTATTGCTTAGATGGTTGGACGAGCTCACAGCCCACCTGGTGTTAAGTGGTTACTGGAGCCCATAGACTTCTACAATGTAAATGCGCCACCCACCTTGAGATATAAGTTCTAAGGTCTCAGTATAGTTACAACGGCTACCCCACCCTTCAAACCGAAACGCATTACTGCTTCACGGCAGAAATAGGCGGGGTGGTGGTACCTACCCGTGCGGACTCACAAGAGGTCCTACCACCAGTGAGAAGAGGTCCTACCACCAGTGCAGACTTATTAAGTATTGTTGTTGCCCTTTTCTCATTCGGAAACGGGAAATCAGCTCGTACATTTACCGTAGAATCAGGCTTCGGATGTTGGAATTCTCTATAAGTATCTACAGAATATCATTTGTATTATTTACCAAATGTAATTTAAATGGAAATTTGTACCGAAAAAAGGAGCGCATAAAACAGTGAAAATGTAAAATAAATTTCAACATTTTATAATTTTAAACATTTCCATGGAAATTAAGCTCATTATTCCCCCGACGACAGTGTGATCTGCAATAAAATGCAAAACGACATCGGTTGCCCATCCGCAGTTCACGAGCTTTTAAATTGTTATAAAGCTTATGGCTTTATCAGAGACTTGTTTATCTTTTTACATATTATTAATCATTCAAATTTTAGGGAAAATTTGGCAGAGCTTTCATTGTCTACATATAATCAAACAAATTTCTTTTTTTATATTAAATGCCTGAACCTAGCCATTATTAGGCGCACTGTTAAATTTGCCTCAAAATTGTTTCAAAGTTACACACTACTGGTTTTAGTGTCATCGTATCAAGCTGTACAGGTGATGAAACATGAAAAAATACTGATAATAATAATAAAATTATGTAAATTGGCTCACCTAGTGCACATGATTGGACACTCACTAGGAACTACTTCACTAGGAATCAGTAAACACGATAGGATGGATACAGGCAGATCATCAATAAAAATGCTTGAAGAATATATATATTTTTTAAATATCTGTAAAGTATCCATTTATATAATGAAGAAAAGAACAAATAAACCTTTTTCCATGTGTTATCAAGATTACTTTTAAATAAAACTGCTTTTGTCGTTTGATCTCGTACTTTTTATTATCATGATATTGTTTTCCACGTTTAGAATGCCTTACTGCTTAAGTGTATTATCTATTCTTATATATTATCTATGCTTTCCATTTTTCGTGGTCTCGCATGTCAATTGTGTTATTCGTCCTCATTTGAATACGATAGATAAAAACACGAGACTAACCCATAAAAAAAATATGATTACGGCTCCGCGAAAACCGAAGAAAACACTTTATTGATTTTACTATGTTAATATTTTATTTTAGAATCTCAGAAAATTTTCCACCGATTAATAGAGTATTTTACAATTTAATTAGACAGAGAGATTAGAGAGAAATTAGTAGTTTGGTTCTCTAATTAACTGGACGTACCGACTAAGGGACCTACTTTGATCTGTGTTTTTTTATTTATTTTTTATTGCTTAGATGGATGGACGAGCTCACAGCCCACCTGATGTTAAGTGGTTACTGGAGCCCATAGACATCTATAACGTAAATGCACCACCCACCTCGAGATATAAGTTCTAAGGTCTCAGTATAGTTATCCTTTGGGCCACGACGACTTCTATGTACGTTATTACGCACTGTTAGCGAATTTCCATTATCTAACCACTATGGCAATGTGATTACTTAAATACATATGTTAATCAAACAAATTATAAGAACATCGTTCTCGATGGTTCGAACTAACCGTTTTAAGGTTAAGTTAATTCAAAGATGTACTTTCTCATTGCAATGCGAATGCAAGAACCGAATGCGAGCACCGAAGTACATCGCGTCTTACCCGCAAACCGCACTATTGCGCGTCCCTTTGTTTGAAGTACATTGCACGTATCTGTATAATATCCACTGGTGGTAGGACCTCTTGTGACTCCGCGCGGGTAGGTACCACCGCCCTGCCTATTTCTGCCGTAAAGCAGTAATGCGTTTCGGTTTGTCGGTTTGAAGGGTGAGGCAGCCTTTGTAAACTATACTGAGACATTAGAACTTATATCTCAGGGTGGGTGGTGCATTTACGTTGTAGATGTCTATGGGCTCCAGTAACCACTTAACACCAGGTAGGCTGTGAGCTCATCCACTCATCTAAGCAATAAAAAAAAAGATTTATTGGCCGGTAAAAATGATGACGTACGAAGAAAACCCACATGTTCATGAGCGCTTGTAAGAAAAAAAGTTCGCCCAAAAAGAAAACTCAGACTAACTTAAATATCGATGAAGCTCCGGGTTTTCTTATACCGGTATCGTTGACAATTTATAGAGTGTGAAAATCGAGTCTCGGTGGATCGCCGCCGTGAAATGACAAATGACAAACGTGACCAGCCTGCGAAGGTATTACTAGAATTTAAATAAGCTTGTGCAAAATCAAATTTGAAATAATGGTGATTGAACTATAGATGAACTATTATTGTGAATTGAAGCTTGTTTCTGTTATAAGGTGTATTCAATTGAAGCTTGGGTATATAGTAGCTACGGTAAGGCAGGAAAACAGATGAGGAAACACTGGTTAATGATAGGCAGGTAGGTATAGGTACTATAATACTGGTCTGACGTGTACTATACTGGTAATAATGGAGGTCTTTTACTGGTGGTAGGACCTTTTGTGAGTCCGCGCGGGTAGGTACCACCACCCTGCCTATTTCTGCCGTGAAGCAGTAATGCGTTTCTGTTTGAAGGATGGGGCAGCCGTTGTAACTATACTGGAGACCTTAGAACTTATATCTCAAGGTGGGTGGCGCATTTACGTTGTAGATGTCTATGGGCTCCAGTAACTACTTAACACCGGGTGGGCTGTGAGATCGTCCACCCATCTAAGCAATAAAAAAAAAGAGGTGGTATGAAAAATATTCTGATTAATTGGTGTAATATGTTTTTTAAACACAAAACAATATTTTTTTACATAAAAGTTACAACTATATTATTTTCAGGCTTTTCTCTTTCCTTTTGTGTGAAAGGTATTTATTTCTCTTATGCAAAGTTTCATGATTCTGGGTCAACACAAAGTGCCTTATACGTTTCTTTTGATTGCATTGACTAAGGAGCTTGAAATTTTTAGACATTCATCCGCCGTAGATCTTGAGATTCAGGGACGGGGTAAACTATTGCCTGATTCTTCGAACCTTGAGATCTTTTGTGTACACTTCCATTTTAATCATTTCAATACTGGGAA
Organism: Bombyx mori; assembly: GCF_030269925.1. Taxonomy (NCBI): domain Eukaryota; kingdom Metazoa; phylum Arthropoda; class Insecta; order Lepidoptera; family Bombycidae; genus Bombyx; species Bombyx mori. The sequence goes on along the minus strand of NC_085124.1, from coordinate 10,287,887 downwards.
CCTTAAAAATGGAATAGTGCCACGGGATTCTTATAGTTAAGCGAGCATAGGGTAAGATGCTCGATGCTATCGTATCAAGCGATGCAACGGTGTTCGAATCCCGCAGGCAGGTACCAATTTTTCTAATGAAATAAATGTTTACAATCATCTTCCACGCTGAAGAAATAACATCGTGCAATAAAAATCAAACCCGCAAAATTATAATTTGTGTAATTACTGGTGGTACGACGTTTTGTGAGTCTGCACGGGTAGGTATCATCACCCTGCCTATTTCTACCGTAAAGCGTGCGTTTCAGTTTGAGGGCGGGGCAGTCGTTGTACGGTTAAAAATGAGAAATTACAGCTCATGACTCAAGGTGGGTGGCGGCATTTACGTTGTAGATGTCTATGGGCTCTCGTAACCACTTAAAATCGGGTGGGCCATGAGCTCGTCCAACCGTATAAGCAATAAAAAAATGCTTCTTACACTTTTGAAAGCAGTTCACTATCTCTCTCATACGTGTGAGAACCACAGGCCTTCTACGTACTTGGAAACTATTTCCCTCATAAATTCTATTACGGTCAAAACTCGTAGCAGCGGAGTAACCTAGAGTCCGTATAACGAGTGAGCATCATTGAGAGCTATAAAAGGGTCTAAGGGTATCCCGCTTCTAACGTCCCGCGGGATCATTATTTATGGGCACCGAACATAGGAGGTACTTTGTCCCAAGATGTCCCGTCTAAAATATGGACTCCGCCCTCGTCGACGAAAGAATAATGAGTGACCCGAATGTGTGTTTTTGACAAATGTAATAAACCGCCTTTTGATATTTTGTGTAAATGTGCGGTTATGTAGGTTATGTTGGAATTGGGATGTTAGTGACGTCGTGTGATGTGAAATAGTTTTGTTTCGAGTTAGAAGTTAGATGATTTAAAATAAGCAGTTGATATAAAAATACATTTCTAGGATAACTTATGGATGCCAGAAACCGTCTCCAAAAACCGCAACTATTAAAAGGATAGTTATAGTTACTAATGGTCCCACGGTAGTCGAAATTCGACTGTAATGGATTAATGGAAATTAAAAGTTTGTACACTATTATGATTTTAATGTCCAAGAATTATTATACTTCTATAATCACAGATTTCGCCAAGACTTAAGGTAAATATTAATAAAGACAAACAATATTTAATCTATTCTCAATTTGGCCACAGACGTCAAGAACAAAAGTTTGACAATAAATAAATAATATGCATGCGTGTGTGCGTCAAATACATGGTAGTGTGTTTAATGGTTTTTTTTATTGATTTAATGTATTTTTAGGCATAATTTAAAAAAATTATTAACATTCTGCACTCCTTCTCTATATTCTCTACAAGTGTGGGAAATTTCATACTCCTCCGTCCGAGCAATTTTCGTAAAAAGGGATACAAAGTTTTTCCTTCACCTATTAATATATAGATGATAATGGTTGGAAAAAAAATTACAGATATTTCGGATTGTAAATAATTTCATGAATGAGATCGAACTACAGCATTTAATTCTGCATTAACGTGTTATTGTTATATTGCTTAATTGTGTCGGTGTTACAATGTTGTAAATTATAATGCATAGGCAACCCAGAGTTAAAAAGCCTACGAAATCTTACGCAAATTTAGAAATATCAAGGGTTAAGTTCCTACAACGGCAAAATAGCTTTCCGTCTTTGTAATCCAAGTGAACTTTGTATGTTATAATTATTACACTGCTTTCGAGGAAGTTTTCAGGAGATTCTCAGATTAGCCTTGGTGATCTCGTTAAGTTTGATAGCGGTCTGATCAAAGTTTGGCCAGCCAGTCAAATCAAAGCGGGTCGAGTTTGACTGGTTACCTTATAAAATAAAAAAGACTTATTAAGTATTGTTGTTGCCTTTTTCTCATTCGGAAACGGGAAATCAGCTCGTACATTTATCGTAGAATCAGGATTCGGATGTTGGGATTCTCTATAAGTCTCTACAGAATATCATTTGTATTATTTATCAAGTTTAAATTTAAATGGAAATTTGTACCGAAAAAAGGAGCCCATAAAACAGTGAAAATGTAAAATAAATTTCAACATTTTATAATTTTAAACATTTCCATGGAAATTAAGCTCATTATTCCCCCGACGACAGTGTGATCTGCAATAAAATGCAAAACGACATCGGTTGCCCATCCGCAGTTCACGAGCTTTTAAATTGTTATAAAGCTTATGGCTTTATCAGAGACTTGTTTATCTTTTTACATATTATTAATCATTAAAATTTTAGGGAAAATTTGGCAAGGCTTTCATTGTCTACGTATAATCAAACAAATTTCTTTTTTTATATTAAATGCCTGAACCGAGCCATTATTAGACGCACTGTTAAATTTACCTCAAAATTGTTTCAAAGTTACACACTACTGGTTTAAGTGTCATCGTATCAAGCTGTACAGGTGATCATGAAACATGAAACAATACTGATAATAATAATAAAATTATGTAAATTGACTCACCTAGTGCACATGATTGGACACTCACTAGGAACTACTTCACTAGGAATCAGTAAACACGATAGGATGGATACAGGCAGATCATCGATAAAAATGCTTGAAGATACATTTTTTTTTCTAAATACCTCTAAAGTATTTATATAATGAAAAAAAAACAAATAAACCTTTTTCCAGGTGTTATCAAGATTACTTTTAAATAAAACTGCTTTTGTCGTTTGATCTCGTATTTTTTATTATCATGATATTGTTTTGGAAAACAATATCATGATAATAAAAAATAGGCATTCTAAATAGGCATTCTAGCAGTAAGGCATTCTAAACGTGGACGTTTAGAATGCCTTACTGCTTAAGTATATTATCTATTATTATATATTATCTATGCTTTCCATTTTTCGTGGTCTCGCATGTCAATTGTGTTATTCGTCCTCATTTGAATACGATAGATAAAAACACGAGACTAACCAATAAAAAAAAAATATGATTACGGCTCCGCGAAAACCGAAGAAAACACTATAATTGATTTTAATATGTTAATATTTTATTTTAGAATCTCAGAAATTTTACCACAGATTAGTAGAGTATTTTACAGTTTAATTAGACACTAAAGCTACACTGTACACTAGTGGTGAACTAAATTATTAGTAGTTTGGTTCTCTAATTAACTGGACGTACCGACTAAGAGACCTACTTTGATCTGTGTGTACGTTATTACTCACTGTTAGCGAATTTCCATTTTATAACCACTATGGCAATGTGACTACTTAAATACTATTTATAATATAATACACCTAAATATGTTAATCAAACAACGGTTCGAACTAACCGTTTTAAGGTTAAGTTAGTTCAAAGATGTACTTTCTCTTTGGAATGCGAATGCAAGAACCGAATGCGAGCACCGAAGTACGTCGCGTCTTACCCGCAAACCGCACTATTGCGCGTCCCTTTGTTTGAAGTACATTGCGCGTATCTGTATAATATCCACTGGTTGTAGGACCTCTTGTGAGACCGCGCGGGTAGGTACCACCGCCCTGCCTATTTCTGCCGTGAAGCAGTAATGCGTTTCGGTTTGAAGGGTGGAGCAGCCGTTGTAACTATACTGAGATCTTAGAACTGGTGGGCCGTGAGCTCGTCCACCCACCAGAGCAATAAAAAAAAAAAAAAAAAAAAGTCTTAAAAACTATCTTGTTTTTCAAACGTGATTATTTTATACTGAGATAACGTGATGTTGGGAAAGTTCTTATAGGTTTTTTATTAATTCTACATTCTACAGGTCTACATCAAATTATTTTGCATTATTTTACTCTAATACCATTAATCAACGTATTAAAGCTATTTAAAAACGTATGTAAACGTAACGTATTTAAAAAAAACACATAATAGACCTTTAAACATTTCAAGTCGTCTAAAGTTTTAATTTCATTTATTTTGTTTTTATTGAGGCAAAAGTTTTGTATGTAGTTACAATATTATTATTTTTTCTTGGAAACAGATCAAAGGCTATCACAGGTTGATGAGCTGTCTAACTTTAAAGTGGAATGACAACCATTCTCATTAACAATTATTCAAATAAATAAATCAGATTATCAGCTCAAAGACGTAGTGCGTCTCTGTGTTAATTACTGATAGAATTTAACCCTCTAGGTACATACACTCAAGGTATCTGACTTTTGTGATCAAAGAACTTTACGCTTCACTGCTATTATCACAGCTTATTATAGGTTTGTTGAACACAACATGTTCATTAGCTGAATCTGGCCAGCGTTGATTTGAATATTATATAAAAAATACGAACGATTTTAAATTTCGTTTTCACCTAATTTAGGGATATGCTTTTTTGGTTCGTTTGGCGCAATGTACTTAAAATATTATTAATTTTGAAGTTATAAATAAAAACGAGTGTTTGTCTCAAAACGGGTCATGGAATTCACGTTTTTTTTTATTGCTTTGTTCTGCGGACGAGCTTACGGACCACCTGAAGTTAAGTGGTTACCGGAGCCCATAGACATCTGTAACGTAAATGCCGCCACCCGCATTGAGATATGAGTTCTAAGGTCTCAGTATAGTTACAACGGCTGCCCCACCCTTCAAGCCGAAACGCATTACTGCTTCACGGCAGAAATAGGCAGGGTGCTGGTACCTATCTGTGCGGACCCACAAGAGGTCCTACTACCAGTAAACTACTGTAAGCTAATACACCAGTAAACTAATCTCTCTCCCTTCATTCGGTCTCTCGTTGCTGAGGATCGTGACTCCGTTTGATTCTATTCTAGCTGTCTTCATCGATCCCGTTCTGTAGCTTGGTGGAGTGCGTATAAAAATAAATATTAATATATAAATATTCGCAAGAATAAATTAAATACCAAATAAACCTCTAAATCGTGTATCGTAAATTAAATTGAAAAAAAAAAACGATGGTATAATTTTTTTTTATGGTTTGGCTTCGTTTGATCGCAACACTAGAAAATCTGGCGCAACTATGAGCTTAACCAAACTATTTGAAGTTATTACGCAGCCCAATACCCGAATTTGCATTCATCGAAAAGTTGAACACAGTTTGCAAGTACCGACTGAGATTCTGTCACAATTCATATACATTAAATACACATGTAGCTTTAAGTACACTCCTCAGGCGCGTATTTAAGTTATCTGGAATGTGGTTACGTATTATTTTATTCAACCCATTAAATTTTTAATTACGGAATTGAAATTTATTTAGTATTTTATTCTCTTTTCACTACTCACAGATATAATTATAGCAATTTTTACGGTTGAGTCTCGTGCTTATTATTTTCAGTTTAATATTTCTGACTTTTCGAGGCGCTTATTGGAATTTCTAGTTATTGTACCATAATCTTCCGTCACTACATAGTAATCATGACAACTGTGAAGTATACAAAGTGTTGAAAATAATAATTTAAAAACAAAACAACTCAACATTTAGCCTTAAAATTAGTTCAAAAATTATTACGAGTATTTATTATTAACGTTGTTAGTATTACTAACTAAAATCTTTGTCGCTCAATAAAGCTTTTATGAGCTTTATATATTTAATCAATTATCTGCTGCAGTTTGAAGAGTATTAGAAAGTTTTCTATTGTTATTCTTGACTTCGACTTTGTCTCAAGATATAGGTATCGGTATTTACATTGTGGCTTCTTTGTTTGTTTGAAAAGCACCAGGTGCGCTCTGAGCTTTTTTTTTTTTTTTTTATTGCTGCGATGTGTGGACGAGCTCACAGCCCACCTGGTGTTAAGTGGTTACTGGAGCCCATAGACATCTATAACGTAAATGCGCCACACACCTTGAGATATAGTTCTAAGGTCTCAGTATAGTCACAACGGCTGCCCCACCCTTCAAACCGAAACGCATTACTGCTTCACGGCAGAAATAGGCGGGGCGGTGGTACCTACCCGTGCGGACTCACAAGAGGTCCTACCACCAGTAATTACGCAAATTATAATTTTGCGGGTTTGATTTTTATTGCACGATGTTATTCCTTCACCGTGGAAGTCAATCGTGAACATTTGTTGAGTACGTATTTCATTAGAAAAATTGGTACCCGCCAGCGAGATTCGAACACCGGTGCATCACTCGATACGAATGCACCGGACGTCTTATCCTTTAGGCCACGACGACTAAAAGCTTTCACATTTACAACAATATGAAAGCTTACGACTGAGCTTTCACATTTACAACAATAACCAATAAAAATATATTAAAATGAGTAAGAAGAGTTTGTGAATGTGTACATAGTACATATATGTATTAAACTAGCTGTACCCGTCCGCTTCGCTGGGCATTTAAAATTAACATTGTTATTTCTCATCCTCACAAAGATTTTCCTCATTAACGCCCCCGCAACTAGTGTAGGGAGTCCAACACTCATATAAATATTACTCTATAAATTAGGTACATATATTTTATACATGGATACGAAGTTTCAAGTCAATCGGATGCATGGTTCAGTAGTTATAACGGAACATCCAAAAAAAACACTGTAGATTTATATATTACTAGCGACCCGTCCTCGCTTCGCTTCGGAAACATTAAATTTTATTATTGAATAGTTAGGTCGAGCGATGCTACCCGCGGTTATTGTCGTATCGCGGGTGACGCCACGGGGCAAAGCTAGTCTAAAAAAAGTAGCCTAAGTTACTCCTTATATCATCAGTTACCTATCAGTGAAAGTCCGTCAAAATCGGTCTAGCTGTTCCAGAGATTAGCCGGAACAAACAGACATATATACAGGCAGACAAAAATTGTAAAAAATGTTATTTTGGTCTATGTACCGTATATATATTCATATGCATGTAGTAAAAAGCGGTTATTTCAATATTACAAACAGACACTCCAATTTTATTTATATGTATAGGTTAGTATAGTTAAGGTATTGGGAATCAAAAAGAAAAATATGCTAATAAAAAAACCTATGTAGTCCATTAATTTAATAAGTATTCTGAAATCGGTGGAACGCAGTGTATTCTAACGTTTTAAACAGTGACCCATTAAGGTATTACGGCCTTGCTTCGGTTCTGTTAAGTAATCAACGGGATACCTCGTCTTAGACCCTGAACCGCATGCATGCAGACGACAGCATATCTCGGCTTCAATACGCTACTCGACCGGAAAGTAATTAGTGAACACAGACTAAATCTATGCTCTATAGACAGGGACGTCTTAAACTAGGATGGGGCCCTTGGGCACACAAGAATTTGAGGCCCTTTTGGAAAGTAAAAAAAGCGAATTATAATAACATTTTTTTACTGAGTATGACCATTTATTGTAGGTAATCAAATACAGTATGATATAATATGTCATTAATGATATTAGAATGCTGCTTGTTTTTTGGTTACGATTTCGATAACGGTTTCTTTCGGGATTTCTGTTGAGCAAAATCTTCTATTATAGGCATAGTATATGCCTTGTAAATACCTTTTGATTACTGATTTTTGAAAAAAGTGTAATGTGACCGACAAAAATGTTTTGAGAATAAACGTGTGAGAGAAATTGTCGGTCTTTCGGGGCCCCCTGAGAATGGGGGCCCTGGGCACGGGCCCCGTGTGCCCTTATGGTAAAGACGGTATTGTCTATAGACTTACGGTCGAAATTTTGCTTGGGCGCTTCGATTTATTACCAAATATTAGTAACAGCTCATTTGCTTTGTATGTATACAGATTTCACGTAACCAGTGAATGAAATAGACTGAAAACAATAACAATAGCTATGAATAAGGTTCATAGAGCGAGGATAAAATTAGGTTTTTAGCGAAACATTGTATCATAATAAATAATAATTGGGAACAAATCAGCACAGTTATCCGGCCCCAATTTAGGATCCTGTGTTATCGGTATATATACTTCCCCCTCCTCCGTGCGTCGTATTCCTCAGTTCTGAGGGTCGTGACCTTTACTGAGCACTTTTGTCAGGACTTTGTTCTTCCATTCACTTCTGTCCTCCGCGCAGTGGATAGCGACATTGATGCTGGATTCCAAAGTCGTCTTAATCTAATCGGACCAGCGCATGGGACTACGCCCCCTAGGCCTCTTTCCTTCCACTTTGCCGGTGTTGAGAAGTCTTTCGAGATTGTCACCCTTTTTTCTCGCAACGTGACCGAAAAACTCTAAGATCCTACGTAGGCAAATGGTGGAGAGTCTTAAGGAGACGCCTAGTTCTTCCAGGATTGATGCGTTTGTCCGATGCGCCATCCAGGGAATCCGCAGCATTTTCCTCCAGCACCACATCTCAAACGCGTCGATCCGACTTCGATCAGCCTTCTTCAGAGTCCATGTCTCCGCCCCATATAAGAAAATAGAAAACACAAGACTTGTTACAAGTTTACGCTTGGTTTTTATGAAGATGTTTCTATCGGACCAGATGCTATCAAGCTAAGACATGGCAGTTTTTGCTATCCCGATACGTCTTCGAATCTCAGGCTCGCACGATCCAGTATTCGCAATCATGGAGCCCAGCCGTGCGATTCTGTAAGCGTTGTTTAACAAACTCGCACGTGAATTTGGTGTGAGTTTTCAAATTGGCATTCTGTAAATTTCATTGTAGTGCCGAATCTACACTAGCGCCCCTCGCGGGTGAATTGAACTAGCAAGCGTGAGTTTTTTTTACTAAAATGTATGAGTTGACGTTTGAAACGGCATTCTGTGTGCTTAGTGCGAGTTTTGTAACGTTTTCGATAGCGAGCCAGTTTGCTCAAATTTGTATGCAATTGGAACAGCGCCCCTAGCGGCAAACGTACCCGGTGTTATTTTGTGAGTGCGAGTTCATATTAACGTTGTGATCTCGTAACCGAGTAATTTTACCGAAATGAGTACCACGAATGACATTTGTGCGAGTGCGTGTTACAAATTAGTGGATTTTAACGTTTCGATCGAGTATTTCTTTAGTAGTTCTATTTTTCAAATTAGAGAGGCAAAAGTATCATGCCATAGAGCCTAATCTTTTTTTATGAAAAATGATAATATGGAGTGAAATGGATTTGATTAATTTGAAACATTAATCAATTGGCATGGAATGAAATGAAATGAGATCAGATAATATGGGATAAAATATAATCTCTGTAAAATGCTGATTATTTACTGAGATTTTTTTCAGTGGACTTTTTCGAAGACTTCGAGAAGCTACGTCCAGTGGTTTTGTTTAATTTTTTTACATTTTCGCACTTTCACTAAACAGTTAATAAACCAACGTTATTTTGTTATTGCATAGATGGGTGGACGAGCTCCCGGCCCACCTAATCTTAAGTGGTTACCGGAGCCCATAGACATCTACAACGCAAATGCCACCTCCCACCTTGAGATATTAGTTCTAAGGTATAGTTACAACGGTTGTCCCACCCTTCAAACCGAAACGCATTACTGCTTCACGGCAAAAATAGGCAGGGTGGTGATACCTACCTGTGCGGACTCACAAGACGTCCTACCACCGGTAATTACAACAATTAATTTTGCGGGTTTGATTTTTATTACATGATGCTATTCCTTTACAGCGAAAGTCAATCGTAAACATTTGATAAGTACGTATTTCATTAGAAAAATTGATACCCGCCGGCGGGATTAGAACACCGCTGCATCGCAAGATAAGAATACACCGGACGCCTTCATCTTTAAGCCAGGACGATCTCAAAATTACACTTATACACGAAGAAATATTAAATACGCATTAACTAAGAAACATTAAATAGACAAAATAAAACAATTCACACAATTTAGCTCCTCGCGGTCCCTCCAAGATGTCTTTTCATCTTTTTTTCCTAGTTGTTCAATTGTAAATGAATAAATCAAAATCAAATCGAGTTTACGTTCTATACGGTGAAAAATGAAGAATTGTGAGTGTGAGTTAAGATATGCTACTCGATTCGCAGGACGTTTATTCACCGAGAGCAGCAATAATATTATTTCTCGTATATTGGTAGCAGGTGGTGTTTTGGCATTAGACCGTCTAAATGAAATACATCGCATTTTAACAGTATTTTAATGGGAACAGACTACTTTCAAAATTATTCGGGTAATGTCACGTGTTCAATACTATTTTGTACCTTTAGAATTAAAGTGGCTTAACCCAAAATTCTTATTTTCTGGTAAACTTCAATATTGTAATACAATAATTGTATTTTTTTAGTTTTTGGGTTTAAACACTTTAAGGCATGCCATTTTATTTGAAAAAGGCAGAAAGAGTACTTTGTCCTTTTCCAGACTAAAAGAGAATGTTTGATTTTATAAGCTGATAGAATAATATAGAAAAGAATAATAGGATAACCTCTAATCGTCACATTGGAAAAAGGTATTTTATTGCACTTATAAAACTAATTTAATTTACAATATGTAACTATATCTATAACTAATCCGTACTTGTCAAAATCTTCATAAATTGTCAATATTCTTAATAAAATTCCTATTAATAATATACATACAAGTGCAAATGTTAAGCTGTTTGCCAGAAATGATTTAATAGTGCTTTGCTTTTTTGTTGTTTCCTTGTAGGCTGCCTGATATAATCTAAAACTGTGTGAAAGGCAATAAATGATTTTATTATTATCTACTAATGGTAGTCCAGTGGTCGAAATTAGACCTTAGTTTATTTAAATTTTAAGTGTTAACATTATTATAGTTCTATTGTCACCTTTCTATTATCATCATTTCTATAATGATCATTGCTCTATGTCGCCAAGGCTACATTAAAGAAAAATAATATTAAAGACAAAAAATATTACTCTATTCTCAATTTGACCACAGATTGATAAATCAATAAACAAAAAAAGTATAAATGCATGTGTGTGTCTCTGTGTGTGTCAAATACATAGTAATGTGTGTAAGGTTTTTTTATTGATTTAGTTTATTTTTTTATTGTTTATGCACACTTTAAAAAAATATTTTAGTTATACCACTTCCATTCTAAGGGTGCTATTTCGTAAACAAACTTTGCCGTAATGGCGTAACCTTTAAAATACACGAAAACTGCCCAGCAGAAACATATTTTTTTAGTAACTTTAATAGAAGTATTAGAATTAGAAGTTTATTGTAGAATTTATTTAATTGTAATTACATATTTAGACATACTTAACATAATTAATCTTGGAATAGGTAATTATTTCAGCTTTTTTTTTATTAAAGAAATTAGGTATGTTTTATATAGGTTTAATCATTTACCCGTTGAACGTTTATAAAATGATTGTAATTACGGTAATATTGTTGATGATCTTCATTAGGTGGCCCAAATATACTAAAATTATTACAAGCATCCATCCTTATTTATAAATGTGAAAAGCAAAATTATTATTACATTGTTCAAATTTCTATATAATTTATAAATATTAGTGTACGTATGCATGTGTAAATATGTATATGTGTGTGTGTGTGTGTGTGTGTGTGTGTGTGTGTGTGTGTGTGTGTGTGTGTGTGTGTGCGCGCGTGTGTGTGTGTGTATATATTTCAATAGCTAGGTACACAGTGTGCAATTCATTTCGAAATTATTCCTGCCCATCTAATGGTTGTCTGGAAGAGATCACTCTGCGATAAGACCAAGAATTGTACTCTTTTTTTTATTAATATTGTTTCGCAATATTTATTCATTTTGTGTACAATAAAGAATACTCTATCTCACTCGCTCTCTCTCTCTCATCAAACAACTCTTTAAAAAAAAGCAATGATTTAATAAGAATTAAATGAAAAAGCAAAGAATTAATATGTATTTACAACTAGCTAGACGTCTATAAAATTTTCTAACCGAAAAAATATATGTGTATAAACCATTAGAATAGATAAAACCTTAAAAAACAACATTATTATTAAAAACGAAAGAAAAAATCTTGATATTGTATTGGTTTCACGGCAAAATTTTTAGTGACTACTTAACTTGCTTGAAAGTGAAGAAATACTCTCAAAATCCATTAATTTGCAACTCGCACTCGCACATACAATAATCGAGAGGCTCACTTCGGTAAAGCTATTCGATACATGAGACAGCAACATAAACAAACCTTCTCTCTCGCACAAAATGAGATTCATAAGCTTACCACTAGGTGGCACTGATACAACCTCACACAAATTAAACATAACATTAACATCGACTGAGTAATTAAAAAAACTCGCACTAAGCACAGGTACATTACCCATTACCCGACTAATTATAAATATCGTTAGAAAGCTTGGCATTTCAATTAAACGCCTTAAAAAAAACCTTGCGTGCTACCAATATAAAAGAAAAAAATATCGCTTCTCAAAATGAATAAACGTCCTGCAAATCGAGTAACTCGCACTCAGAGCTCCGCACGTTTCACCGTGAAGAGCGTACACTCGATGCGAGTCATTCGATTCGATTTTTGAAACTCGCACTAAGCCTACTGTAGTGTAAATCACGTCGAATTTCGGCAAGAACTTCGCATCGCAAAATCATTTTATTTGTCAAATCAAAAGTTAGTGTTTTAAGTGTTTGATGTGAGTGAGAATATACGAAAACGTTATAAACCGCTGTTAATTATTAAAAAAATACTATTAATTAACAAAATTGCACTTTAAAATAACTTTATTCTTCATCGATATTTTATGGAGCGTATGTTTTTATTGAAAACATTGTTGAAAGAGGCTGACGCTACGGATCAGCGTGAAATGCGTTGACAAGCCTACGAAATTTACAATTTATCACTTTTAACTTGAGATGACGACTATGTAAAAGTATAAAGAAAGTGTATAGATTGTCGAAGGATCATATGAACCAGTTAGGGTGTGAATTACACCCTTTGACGAAGACCACTAAAAGCCATTGAAAAGGACTTTCAACTCTTCTAAAGGTAGGTATTCCATGTGGTAAGATTGTGTCTTTATGTACAAAATAGATACTTTAAAACATATTATTAAAGTTTGCCCATTTGTTTATATCCAACTCTCCCATTATTGTAAAACAATACCACTAAACTTAACTATGTGTATTGTATAATGATTATTTCTTAGTTTCAGTTATTGTGCACCTTGTTTATTTGGTCAAATGAAGTTACCAAAAAAATCATAAAAGAAAATATAAGAACATATTTGTCCCAGATATCCCAGTTTATATCTGAGGTTGTGGAGGCTCTGAACAACCCAACAACTATATATAAATATTTAAGATTCCCGCAGAATGCTCAAGAATGGCAAAAGTTGAAGGAAAACTGAAGAAAAAAGAAGAAGGTGGTTTAAACTAAATAAATATTTTTTTTCTTCATAAAAAAGTACCAATATTAATCTAATGCTAAATATTGCAGTTTTTGTAAAAAAATTAAAATCACTTTGGTTGTTGGGTGTATTGATGGGACGTTGGTGGCCTTAAAAAGACCTGCTATCAATAAAAAATGGTTTTACTGTCACAAAGGCTATCATGCCAGAAAATGTACAATTTGTAAAGCCATTAATATTTTTCGAAATTCTGATGATATGTAATCCATAAACGAAATGTGTATTATGAACTATGTATTCAGATTGTATTCATTTCAGTTAAATTGAATTGTGTATATTGCTTTAAAGTTATTGTGAAATTTAGTATTTATATTAAATAAACTTTATTCAGTTATAAAAAAAACAAAATAAAATCTACTAAAGATTAGTCAATGACAGCAAGTAATGACCATTATAATTATTTAACATCTTTTCGGTCTTTCTGTATATGCTCAACGTTCCAACCTTATGACACCTTTTGCTGATTTTTTTTTCATTTCACCATCTAAATGGTTAGACGAGCTCACAGCCCACCTGGTGTTAAGTGGTTACTGGAGCCCATCGACATCTACAACGTAAATGCGCCACCAACCTTGAGATATAAATTCGAAGGTCTCAGTATAGTTACAACGGCTGCGCCACCCTTCAAACCGAAACGCATTACTGCTTCAGAAATAGGCGATAATGCTATGCTAGCTAATACCTGCTAATAATGGCTAGCTAATGCTAATACGGAGAGAGATACTCCTGAAGCTTTGTAGCACCACCTTCATTCCACTGCCCGTAACTCAGTGAAAAGAACAATAGGTCTGATAAAGAGTAGATTCAGGTGTTTGCTGATCCATAGGGTGCCAATTTAACACCCTGATAAGGTAGCAAAAATAGCTGTTGCGTGTTGTGTTTTGCACAACATTTGCAATTGTGCAGAGCTGCCAGTTCCCATAATCTCAGATTATGAGATTACATTTACATTATGGTGGTCATGTTGAATTACTTTGTTAAATTCTACTAATTAGCTTACTTATAGTGTGAAGTAACTTCAAATATAAATTAATGATTTATAAAAATAGTTTTATTATAGTTTTATTCAATAGTTATATACAATAATTTTGAAATTTGTTTGCATCAGTAATATGTGGAAATACAGGTTTAAAATTCCTAGCTGCATATGCTAATTCCACCAACAGTTCATCCTTCTTGCAGACTGCCGACTATTTATTCCCCCATGGTTGTTTAAGTTATATATCCTGGTACTGTGTAATTTGTTGTAATTTGAGTACACTCTGCTTTTCATTGAAAAGTGGTGAAATAACAGGTCAGGTGTTGAGGTGCTGAAAAAAATAAATTTATTTAAAAACAAGGTTAGTTAAAATACAATGTTTAGAATACATACAAGAAAAGGTTTTTATTAACAAGTAACAGCATTATGCACAAATCAATGTCCCTAATATGGTTGTTCAATGAATAGATACTTTGACCTGAATAAACACTTACCTAACAACCCAATCTCTTGACTAACATGAGACCTACTGTGGCTGGAGCTACTAGTAGTAGCATCACAATAAGTAGAAGTCACTTGCATTTAGGTAGGAGAGGATGACTGCAAAATAGGCGATTCTTGATGCAATGCTAAAAAGTCAATAAATATTAATTTTTAAAATGCAAGTTTTGTTTAGGTATTTATTTAAGATAATTAGGTATAACATACGTACCTGTAGGATGTTTGGGATTGTTCCAATACTGATACATTTTCCGAGTTGGCAATTAATTCTCCTTACAATATTCTGATAATGTGGATTAGTATTTTCAATCTGTTGTAGTTCCTTAAATATAATAAAGTAGGTTATGCCTAAATTTTGTTCATTGGTTTTAAACGGAGTATGCAGTCTTTAGCCTACATAATGTCAATTTAGTCAATACTCTGGCACTGCCTGCCACCCCTGTACCGGTGTGCACACCCTTTACCATAGATACAGTCACCTCTGCATCAATAATAACATTCCAACAACATCAATCCAACAGGTATTGCAAATACCTAAATTGTTAATGATTTGATTTATTTAATTCAATATAATTTTTTTTTGTTGGTGAATTTGAGATACAGATAAATTACCGATGTTCCCTGTTAAAATAGAATATCAATAAAAACGTAGTAAATAGATTTATCATACATAAATAGATGTTAACATGTCCTAAATATCTCTCCGGGAATGGATCATATCTGACAAGAGAATTTAGTTCCTATATTTTTTAATATCCTTGTTCTCTTATTGAACATGTTGAGATACGATTAAACCTTTTGTTTCGCTGGCTTTTAATCTAAAACGTCTATCAATGCCTCTATTTGCACCAATGTCGGATGAGAAGAACGCTCGTTAAATCTGTTGGTAATATAATGAAATTTTAGATTAAAAAACCAATGGATGAACCATTGATAGCCTGAAAACTAACTTTTACTTACCTCATAATTTTTATTTAACGTTAAATTCACTCACAAAGTAACAAAAAATCTAGAAAAAGTAAGATAAAAACTTCCGACCGCTCGAGATTGTTTTGAAAACAATTAAAATTTTGTTTTTTAATTCTGGTATTCGCTAGTGCACGCAAAGGAACTTAGCGTGCAGCCAGAAATTACAATTAATATCATAAATATATGACTTTTAATTTTCTTTTTAGATATATTAGATGTGGCTTTAACACCAAAGCTTAAATTCATAGTATTTTCTTACAGAATGCTTATAAATACAACGAAAAACTGAAACCGGTAAGCTTCGATTTACATTTGCGTGTTTACGGCTATCCCTAGTAGTAGTATAAACAAACTTCGTTGTCACTTCACTTCGCTCGAGGCAGGGTAATTAAGATTAGTGTTTACAGAATGCCAATTCAAGGTCATTCTATTGCGAATGCGAAGTGATGGAGAATTTCGTAGTGAGATGCGAGTTCTTGTTTGACTTTTAGAGAATCGCAAGGCTGCCTTGATCTTTCTATTTTTTCAAGATGCAGTGACCCCGTGTGCTCCAGTTTGTTCATGCGGTCTATTACCATCACTTTTGTTTTGGATCGGTTAATGGCAAGACCAAGTTCGAGGCTAATTTTTTCAAGCTTGCTCATGAGAGCAGCCATCTCGCTTTCATTAGCCGCGAGAAGAGTGGTGTCGTCGGCGTATCATACATATATACTTATGTATGTTAAAATATATACATATGTAAATATGTAGATAATAAATACCCAGATAAAGAACAAATCAACCTGTTCATCACACAATGCTTGCTCGATGTGGGAATCGAACCCACGCACATCGGGGCAAAAGTCAGAGCTACTGACTACTGTACCACTGAGTCAATCACTCATCATAGCAAGGTTTCACATTATCATAGCAAATCGTAGCAAGGTATAATGCTATTATGTATTAAGTGTAAGATAGCTTCATATTTCCTATTGTTGTAGGCTTCTAATTGTCATCAAATCCATCTTAAGTTAAATTATAACCGAAGTTTATAAGATACGTATTAAGTATATTGTGAATCAATCACTGCCCAATGAGTCACCATTTATTAATGTTTTTGTTTTTGTTTGAAAGTGCTTCGTCTTTTATACATTAAGTAGTTAGATGAATTTAGTTGAGTCTATAGACATGAAAACTCGAACGCACTATCCATTTTGATGTATGAGGCTAAATTCTCAATTGCAAAGTATAAGGAACAACCCCTTTCTTAAAATTGGTCACATGAGAGTTTCGCGGCAGATATGGGGGGTGTATATTATAAGTCCACCATCAGCTGGTACGAGAAGTAGTATTGAATTTTTAAATTTTAAACTTGGAAGGCCATAGTGATGTACCAGAGAAACGAATAAATTTCATATAAGGATTTTAATTTTTCTGTTACCCGACGATACTGTCAGTTTTGTTTATGCATAGGCATTTCACTTATTAACGTGTATACGAGGGATTCCGCAACGCATCCTTAATTTCGAGATAAAACATTATGTTTGTAAAATTTAGTGGTTTTTGCGAATTAATTAGTGTTTCGCTGTGGTTTTGTAAAATGGTCCTGCCTATTTATTTCTAAAACAATGCATTTTGATTTGAAGGACAGGATAACATGAATAGTTTAAAAACTATAAAAAATCGCTCTAGTAAAAAGTAAAGCATCTTATGTCAACTTAAAAATACTAGATGATGACCGGTTTTTTTTTTATAACGCCATCTTGTTGTGTCTTTAAAGCAGTTAGTTGCCCTCAATTAAGAAAAATAGTATTATTATTCGCCAATAGATGTCGGGAAGAGTTGATTATTGAAAACACGAATAAAATAACATTTTCTGAAAATAAATCGTAGTTAGATCGATTTATCGCCCCTGAAATCCCCTATATACTAAATTTTATGAAAATCGTTGGAGCCGTTTCCGAGATTCAGATTATATATATAATAATATACAAGAATTGCTCGTTTAAAGGTATAAGATTAGTTTTATTGAGTTCGTGACCACTAGTTAAGGCATAAAAATTTAAGCCTTTTTTTTATTGCTTAGATGGATGGACGAGCTCACAGCCCACCTGGTGTTAAGTGGTTACTGGAGCCCATATACATCTACAACGTAAATGCGCCACCCATCTCGAGATACAAGTTCTAAGGTCTCAAGTATAGTTACAACGGCTACCCCACCCTTCGAACCGAAACGCATTGCTGCTTCACGGCGGAAATAGGCGGGGTGGTGGTACCTACCCGTGCGGACTCCCAAGAGGTCCTACCACCAGTGATTACGCAAATTATAATTTTGCGGGTTTGATTTTTATTACACGATTCCTTCACCGTGGAAGCCAATCGTGAACAATTTTTTGAGTACGTATTTCATTAGAAAAATTGGTACCCGCCTGCGGGATTCGAAAACCGGTGCATCGCTACATACGAATGCACCGGACGTCTTATCCTTTAGGCGACGACGCCTTGCGATGATATTATAGCCTGCAGAGTATCCCCGAAGAGTATGAGGAAATTAATACGAGTTAAATTAAATTACTAATGTCACATAAATATTTGTACAAAATTAAGCGATGTTATGTGTAAATGAAGTCATTTCGGTAACGTATAGGACTTGTTGAATCCCACATAACTTGTGGTACGTGAACAATATTTAGAACATCCGAATAATGGATAAAGTTGTACCGTATCCATGTATCTTTTGGACAACGCCTTAAGCCTGCGTTATGTGAAGTTATGGGACCATCATAATAATTGGAAATTGTTTGGTTGTTACGAGAATTCAACTAAGATCGTGGATGGGTTTATGTATCGGTATGCAATATAGTTGCAGTTTTTGAATTATCACTTACTTACTTACGTTAAACAATGACAATACACTTTACGTAATTTAAAAAAGTCGTCTTGGCCTAAAGGATAAGACGTCCGGTGAATTCGTATTTAGCGATGCAACGGTGTTCGAATCCCGCGGGCGGGTACCAATTTTTCTAATGAAATACGTACTTAGCAAATGTTCATGATTGACTTCCACGGTGAAGGAATATAACATCGTGTAATAAAAATCGAACCCGTAAAAATTTTAATTTACGTAATTACTGGTGGTAGGGCCTCTTATGAGTCCGCACGGATAGGTACCACCATCCCGCCTATTTCTGCCGTGCTTCACGGATTAGTTACTAGCCATAGCACTAGTAAAACTTATGTAATGGGTGTAATTAGTTTATTATGTTAATTAACTTAACATTAATTACAATTAGTATACTTCGGTGATGTTCTCTCCAGCAATAGTTGTCAGGAAGAGGTCGTTGTTGGACATAACACATCCTCTAGTACCTTTTAATTGCCATCGACACCAAAGAATCATTCATGCTGCCTACTAGGTGGTTAATGTTTACCATTGTACACTGGTGGTAGGACCTCTTGTGAGTCCGCGCGGGTAGGTACCACCACCCTGCTTATTTCTGCCGTGAGGCAGTAATGCGTTTCGGTTTGAAGGGCGGGGCAGCCGTTGAGACCTCAGAACTTATATCTCAAGGTGTGCGGCGCATTTAAGTTGTAGATTTCTATAGGCTCCAGTAACCAGTTAACACCAGGTGGGCTGTGAGTTCGTCCACCCATCACAGCAATAAATAAATAAAACCGGTACCAGGTCTGTACGCAGTTTGGTTACAAATGTACACTTCCACCGTGCATTCCCAGAGATCTTTTTGTCGAGTACCATCCGTCTTTGGAATGAGCTCAAATTAGCGATGTTCTGTAAGTCCCGTCTTCGAGTGACATTTTTTTTTTTATTGCCCTTGTAGGCAGACGAGCACACGGCCCACCTGATGGTGAGTGGTTACCGTTGCCCATGGACT
The DNA here is from genome assembly GCF_030269925.1 of Bombyx mori. Lineage (NCBI taxonomy): Eukaryota > Metazoa > Arthropoda > Insecta > Lepidoptera > Bombycidae > Bombyx > Bombyx mori. Next base: position 10,268,355 of record NC_085124.1, on the reverse strand, counting down.
TCAGCAATGTCAGGGGCAGAACCAAGCCGCTGCCTACCGCTTAATACTCTCCACAAGCCTCGTTTGAAGAAGGACATGTCATAGCGCTCGGGAAACACCGTGGAGGGGAGCTCATTCCATAGCCGGATGATACGTGGCAAAAAAGATCTCTGGAAACGCACTGTGGATGACCGCAGTGGCTCCAGGTAGTACGGATGAACTCTACTCCGGTGGCGGGCGGTGCGATGGTAAAAACGAGATGCCGGTATCATCTCGAACAATTCCTCAGAGCACTCCCCATGGAACATACGGTACAAAATACAGAGGGAACCGAAGTCCCTCCGCAGACCCAGAGGTTCCAAACGATCCGTGAGATTGGGATTATCGACAATCCGAACGGCCCTCCTCTGTATGGAGTCAAATGGAAGAAGCTGGTATTTGGGAGCCCCGGCCCAGAGATGGGAGCAGTAGTCCACGCGAGGCCGGACTTGTGCTTTATAAAGCAGAAGCCTTTGTCCAGGCGTGAAGTACCGCTTCGCTCTGTTGAGGACTCCCAGCATTTTGGACGCCAACTTGGCTTTGCCTTCCAAATGACCGAAACTGGACATCGCTCGAAATGTCGACCCCAAGTATCCCAATACTCTCGGAAGGTTGCAGGGATACTCCTTGGAATTGCGGCGCCATGACAAAGGGGTCCTTCTTCGCAGTGAACGGGCAAACTTGTGTCTTTAACGGGTTGAATTGAACCAAGTTCAATTCACCCCATTTGGAGACTCGCCCCAGAGAGCTCTCCACTTCAGACACAAGTTTTGATCGTCTCTCTTGCACCACGCTTCGAGGGAGACTCTGATGGCCGATATAACGCGCATCCCCCGTGCTGTCATCCGCATAGCAATGCATGCCATCAATAGACAGCATGTCATTGATATACAGGATGAAGCGTGGGGGAGAGCACCGAACCTTGTGGAACGCCAGCGTTAATGGTCATGGTATCAGAACAGTCACCGTCTACAACGACCGTGATGCTCCGCCCATCCAAAAAGCTAGCGATCCACTTGCAGAGACCCTCGGGGATTCCGTAAGATGGTAGCTTCGACAGAAGTGCCCTATGCCAGACCCTGTCGAAGGCCTTCGCGATATCAAGGCTCACAGCAAGAGCCTCGCCCTTGCTCTCCAAGGCTTCAGCCCACCTGTGAGTAAGGTATACAAGAAGATCGCCAGCTGAGCGACCGTGACGGAAACCGTACTGTCGGTCACTGATCAGCTGGCGATCTTCAAGATACTTCAGGAGTTGTATATTTATAATTCGCTCCATCACCTTGGAAAGCAAGGAAGTTATCGCGATAGGCCTATAGCTCGATGGGTCCGACCGGTCACACTTCTTGGGGATAGGGTGGACGTGGGCGTTCTTCCATGAAGACGGAACCCTGTTAGTGCAATAAGAGAGGCGATACAAACGCGTTAGCGCAGGCGTCAGCTCAGGGGCGCACCTTTTCAGAACCACAGCAGGAATGCCGTCTGGCCCACTCGACTTATGGACGTCCAGGAGTCGGAGTTCCCGCCTGACTGCACACTGTGTAAAGCAGATCTCCGGCAGGGAACTATCACACCGGGGGATGTTCGGTGGTGTGGCACCCCCGTCGTCCACAGTCGAGTTCGAGGCGAAGAGTTTGACCAGAAGGTCAGCCTTCTCTTTCGCACTATGGGCCAGACTGTCATCGGACTTGCGTAGTGGTGGGAGACTAGACCTGCAGAAGTTACCTTCTGCAGCCTTAGCGAGCGACCAGAAAGCACGGCTCCCGGCGGGATAGCTCTTCAGTCGCTCGCCAATTCTGGCAACGTGCTCCGACTTCGCCCTGGCAATAGCCCTCTTATAGGACCTAGAAGCGGCGTTAAATTTTGAAAAGAGTCAAAGCGGTAAACAATGCTGATTTACAATTCTGAATTGTTTTCCAACTAATCCTTAAACACGTAATAGTATGGTTACAGAAATAATTATGCACATGAGCTTTGCACCAAACAAAATAATGTTTTATTTTAACAAATATGTTTGTTACATAATATCTACGTTTTGTATGAACAATGATCAACAAAATATGTACATTGAGTAAATTAATATTCTTTAATTAATTTATATAACAAAATAAATGTAAAACAGCATATATATTTTTCCAATTTGAATCAGATTACCCGTACCTACTCATTCGAAACAGTAAAAAAGGTTCAATAAACTCTGATAACAAATCATAGATAAAAAAAATTACCTTTTTAAAGTAATAAACCGTGTATTCTGAATGTGTAAAAAAAAGATTTAAAAACGTAACCGGAACATAAATACGCAAAAGAGACTCGTTTATTTTATTATTGAAACGTATTCCGGTACGTGTGGACGTAGCGTCGTTTCAGCGAGTTTTTCATTTAATTTCCGCCTGTAATGACGTCATAAATTACGTACAATGTTATCTTTTTCCCCACTTTCGAAATTAAAATCGCCTTTTTAAAGCGGCCGCAACTTTTTTGTTCCGCACAGAGCTCTCAAAGTTATCGAATAGGTGTTTAAAGTTTCTACGTCCTAATTAACTAACCTTCTTTTTCGAAAGGAAGGTTATTAGAACGTTTGTTCTAAGCTAAAAACGAAAATAATTGAAGCGGCTCGTTAATGTCGTCCGGCAATTTCCTCCTGACCAAAAAAAATATCTTTAAATCACAATCGCATCAATAGATATGTACAAAAATTATAAGAGTTTATGGAACTTTTCAAATGAACATTTCTGTTAATCTATACTAATATTATAAAGAGGAAAGATTTGTTTGTTTGTTTGTATTGAATAGGCTCCGAAGCTACTGAACCGATTTGAAAAATTATTTCACTGTTTAGAAGCTAACACTATTCCCGAGTGACATAGGCTATAATCTTTTTTGAAAAAAAAATTAGGGATCCTTACTAAAACTCCAATAATGTAACCCAAAAAAAAAATGCCGATAATATTCTTTACATCGCGTGCCCTGCGAAAACTATTGGTGATAGAATAAAATAATGTACTACGACTTTGTAGAACACATTATTATTTACAAAAAATGTCGGGACAGCATATATCTACCTATTATAGTTATGCCGCAATAAGTGTTCTTTTATTTAAAAAAATAAAACAACGTCAAATATCGTTGAAATTTTTGTTAAAGACCCGAGCAGAGCCGGAAAGGGCCGCTAGTCTTTTAGATGTTTATTTTCATGTCAACCATTACTTATGATAAAGTCGTACAGATTAAGTAACTGACATGTATAAGCTAAAAGTTGAGTGAGTTCCAGGAATGAATCTAAGATTAGCAACCGTGACGACACTCTCCCCACTCAATTATTTTTCCTACGGCTTTGGTCACCCTTCAGTTAAGATGAAATTACATCTGATAGCGACTTGTGTCCCTTATCTCTACGTGATTTCCGAAAAAAGAGATACCTATTCATTTTCGGTTTTATTAAACACGACATCGTATTCGGTACCCTTTGTTGAGATAGCGCATTTTCTAAGCTAATAAAGCTAGATTTTCTAAGCTTCTGTTCTCATTAAGCACGAAAAGAAAAAAGAATTCGTCTCATTAATTGAGTTTCAGAATTGGGGCGCTATTTAAACGTAAAATGTATTTTGAACGCTGACAGAAAATAAATAAATAACTGTAAGAAACCTATTCACCTAGTGGATCAGCATCTATTAAATACAAATACTAGATTAGATTAGAACTTAATTACGTTTTATTTATTATATACTTATTAAATGGAGGTATTACAAAATTCATAAAAAATAAAATACTACACCAAATAAGTTGCAGAATTGTTTTGTTGTTTAAACATTTTTACTGTTGTAAAGCTGTCGCTATTGTCTATAAAATAAATTCAACAGTTGCCCTCCGATAATAACTCAATAGGAATTGAGACATAACTGAAACCGCACAGGGATGTAATCATATTCTCGGTGGGGGTCAAATCACGTATTGATTGCCGAACGGAACTTAGCGCTTCCTATCTGATGTATCTGATGATCTTCCTATTGGAAGTAAGGACACTACTTGTCATACTCCATCAAGTTTGATGTCTGAGCATTGAGTTGTAAAAATTCCTTAATGGTCACTTTGTTAATGTCGGAATTACTGAGGCAGCAGAAACATGGCTTACACCTAAAGTATCTTCTGTATTTTAATAATTAAAAGATTAATGCTGTTAGTTTAATTATGCTATCACCGTCTTGTCTATGTTTTGTCTTTTCGAAAAGGAGGTGTTCTAAACGTGTAATAAAGACTTCAACCCCGGGCATCTAAGATTTCGAAGATTTATTTATTATGAAAATTTATTGTTGATGTATGTGTTTTAAAAAGTTCTGACTAAAGTAACTTGAACTTTATGATTACGGGAAGACCAAAATTTGCTTTCAAGTAAATCAATTAATTGACTAAAGTGCCATGTTTGCTTGGTTGTGACACATGAAATAATGTTATTGTAGAGTTTATTGACTCTTAATTGAAGCGAACAGAGTTAATTATAATTTTTAAAAGCTATCATTAGCCGTGTTCGTATTTACAATGAGTGTTTGGCGATATACGTTAAGATATTTTATAAGGGTAATGCTTTTGGCCGACGATAAGGCTTCCATAAAGATATGCAAAGTAGAATAGATGTTATAAAAGGAAATTTCATCGTATTTAAGTTTGATACTTGCTTTTTTTATTTTTCAGAAGCATGAACGAGTTAACGACCCACCTTTTTTGCGAGGTACCTGGATCTAAATGGTTACCGGAGCTTCGAGAAATTCACTTTAATACACATGTTCTTAAAATTTGTAGTGCATAAGAAGGAGTTCAATTATTTAAAATGACAAAAAAAAAAACACAATTTTTTATACCAAATTCGTGCCTGCAAAATCCGACTGTCTGTCGTATTTCATTTGAATAGAAAAAATATTTTACTATTTCTTCCGGCGAGATGAACGCGCACAGAAAACTGTGGAACCATGAAATTGTTTAACGTATCTGATATGGTTTTTATGACTCGGGCGAAAACGTTATTTGGTTAATAGTACTATTTGTTCTCGGAACAGCGGCATGCGAACATATTTTCTTTGTGAATCGCGTAAAGGGTTTTTCCATACCCACGATAAACTTTGTGTGATTAAGCTGTATTGGTTCTAGGGTTGATTTTTTTTAAATTCGAGACGAGCACATTATCTGTTATTGATGCCACCACCTCATGGGTGATATCTCCCATACTGAGATATGAGGCTGAATTATCTATTACATTGCTTAAAATCTGACAGTTTTCCAAAGAAAATCCTTCCACGGTATTTCCGGAGCCTTACAACTATTGTCTATATGAAGTTGAAATGACTTCATAGAGCGCCTTGTCGTTCAGGGCAAAGTAGAAGGCACCAGACCGTGTGGAAGGTTGCCCATGCGATGGACTGACCAGATCAAGTCGGCAGTTGGCGGCTGTTTGCATGAGTCCAGGCTCACTACAAACCGCGAAGAGTGGCGATTTCTCGTGAGGCGCATAACATTTGCCCACACCAATGATACTGGATGACGACCACGACCGCTCTGACAAGAGTGATACGACACACGAAATATGAAGTTCAAGCGAACTACACAAAGTTTGTAGAGAGTCCTTGACAACGGGTGGCAGTTTGTCTGTGCCTTAAGAAACGATCGTTTTCTTGTTTGATGGTAACCACTAATAATCACAGAGCCGTCTTGAAAAGACTTGGATGCACTGTGTGAAAGAGGATATGCGTGAGAACGCTGTGAGTATATGACGCCCCGGCAACCGTACTCGTCGAACTCGACAAAGAGGTCGACGTGCAACGATCTTCTTAGCGAGTTGCGATTCCGATCCAGCAGTAGATTCATTCGCGAAGCAATTGCCCTTGAGTTGTTAGGTCTCCTTCGGAGGCGTTCAGGCAGTTGATAGCAAATCCCACCCCTCCTGGCTGAGCCTTTGCTCGCCCACCTATCCTGGTGAAACTATAAAGGCCTCCGGGCCACCAGTAATTTTTCAACCATAAATATATATATATAACGTACTAGCTGACCCGGCAGACTTCGTAGTAACTTCATCGATAAATAAAAGACCTAAACTTTTGTATAAAATAAACTTAAAACAAACAAACGGAATCCGTCCGACACATCAAAGGAAAAACAAAATTGTTATTTTTATTTAATTCTTAGCGTTTTCATATTTGTCTACCTTTTAAACCGTCTCTGGACTTCCACAAATAATTCAAGACCAAAATTAGCGAAATCGGTCCAGCCGTTCTCGAGTTTTAGCGAGACTAACGAACAACAATTCATTTTTATATACACCTATATAGAAGAAGAAGATAGAAGATGATAAGCCTGAATGGAAAAAGAGGACATGCTGAACTGACCCTACGTAGTAGGATTAGGCTAAGAGGAAGAAGAAGAGTAACCACTAATGGTCTCGTGAGGTGTGGTCTCGTGGCGCATTTACTCAAACAAGTTATTAAGAGAGTACTACAATTACTAAATTAAAAATAATGTCCGTCTTGTGCACGTGCATACATACATTCTAACACGACGTCAATGTGGAACGCCGAAGAAAGAAATTTCTTCTCAATCTTTTTACAAAATTTGATTCTGGTTTGGTTAGTTCCTTTGATCGATAGGCGACAGACGCTAAGAAGAATCACCGACAGGGGTCGAGTTGTTTGAATGGGTCATGTCACATCAAAGAGCGATGAATTCTATTAAAGCCTTTACTGCGTCAAACAGTGAAATAAAGTACCTTAACATAAATACATTTTGGTTTTTTATTTTAAATTTTATGAAAAATTTAAGTGAATAATCAACAGTGCCTGTTTCCTAGGGCAGTTCATATTTCATTTTTATTGCTTAAGATGCATAATAGCGCTGCAACTTAGGTACGTATTTGTTTCAAACAAACTCTGAAATCAAAAGGCAATCATTTTCATCATGATCTTAGTACTTACAGCCCAGGGTGGGCCTTACCCCAAGGTAATTAAATATTAAACACGACAAACTGTGGCTCCATATATGGCTTTCTGCTTTCAATTTTTGACTCGTTAAAAGTTAGTTTTTGTTTTGGTGTTTTAGCAATCGTATAGTCTGTATCACAAAATAAGGCAAGAAATCAATTGACATAAAAAAAATGTACCGACTTACTGAATAAATTGTTATTTAGTTAATAATATTGTATCTAATAACTTTTTTTTTGTAAAGCCCGTATGTAGAGGTAAAAATGTGTCGAATGTTTGTTCGTGTACCTTAAGATTCGTTCAAAAGTAGATGGCAAAAACTAAAACATGCAATGTTCTAATACCATCGCTTAGGCGATAGTATGTTTCTCCTCGGATAATTCGAGATCAGCTTGATACTAAGATATTTAGTAGCTAAACCTCAGCCTATAATTACTGTGGAACTATAACGTTTTAATAGTGTTTGTTATAAGGTTGTAGGTGTTGACAGGAAAAACAATTTCGCTCGTAATTGGTGTCCACGAAACGGAGTCTCCCGAGTAAATTGAATTCGACGGAGAGCACTCCAACTAGACGGCTAAAGAACAAACAAACACCGTGTACCCAACTACTTTATACTACGGATTCTTAAGGATTTACTTTTCTTGATTCATTTTTTGTTCTGTTTTTATTTTTGACTAAGATAAAAAGTAACATTGTATATCTTCTGTTAGTAATGCGAGCAGTTCAGACAAATCGGCTTTCTGACATCCTTTTTTTTAGCCTGGCATGCATGTATGTAATATTTTTGTAACATAATCTTTGAATGTCATTTTTAACCGACTTCAAGATATCCAATTAATTAAGAAATTTGCACACAAATCAAGGACCAAGTAAACAATAGGATGAGATGATGAAAAGGTTAGTTCGGTTGGCTATGTAAGCGTGTTTTTTTTTGTTTTTAAACTACAAATATGATGTTGTTAATCTATAAAGCATTTGATATAAAATATATTGCAGCATTGTCTACTGACATCTATTACCTGATCAACGAAGTATATCTACTTTGTTAATTAAGTGATTCAATAAAATCCTGTATGACTTAATATTGGTAAGGTCTTCAAATATTGATAAGTACAGAAAAAAATAGAAACATATAAGAATTATTATTATTGCACACAAAAATATGGTGAAAAGCGAGAGTGATCTAGGACTAAATTAGACGAATTACAGCGGACCACCATTTTGTCTGTTTCTGTCGAGATGCAGTCATGCGTGCCGGATTGAAGGGTGGGGCAGCGGTCGACGATACGATTGAGATTGCGACTTTATGTCTCAAAGTGGTTGACAGTTTTCACGGTGGGAGGTGACTGGTTAGCGTCGCTTATGAACGTTAGCAATGCCAGGAGTACACGCTCTTCATAAATCTCGTTTATAGAAGGCCACATCATAGGAAATACCAGAAGGGAGCTCTTTCCAAAGCTGCGAAAGGACGCAGTGGTAGTATGGATTCCGGTATGGGACTATCGCAACGGCCACCAGACTCTATCGAGAAACTTGTTGTTCAGGGTAGGGTCAGTGGTAAGGGATCTCGTGGATGAATCCCCATGCGCTGGACTGATTAGGTGAAAGACCTTACTGAAACCCCACTTAATGAGTGTATGCGCCAGGCCTCGGCTTGCAAGCTACGGAAAACATCTGTCAAGGCTTTAATAAGCAAGAATTCCACATGACAACGACTGCTCTACCAAGAGCAACCGATTATGATGATGATGGGACTATAGGTGCCAGTTAACACCAGATGGGCCTTAAGCTCGTTCATACATTTAAAACGTAGGAATTTCATCGTTATTCATTCAATCACCTTAAAATTGCGATTGTCTAACTTTGAATCTTTTTTCTAAACAAGCGAATGAAGTTGTTTATCGAATTGAGAAGTTTGCTTTAATTTCTTGTAAGGGTAGGGGATTGGGTGACGTCACATTTTAATGTCCACACATAAACGCCCCTACAGTTTAAGTACGCTCTATTTATTTTTATTATGAAACCTTTTCTATTTATGCTACTGATGTTAAAGTTAGGATGAAAAATTCGAATAGCAAATTATTTTTTGTAGATTTGTTTTGAGCCAAGAAGGTATTACAAAATGAAACAAAAAAAATTCCGATTCCATCAAACGGTTTAAAAATTTTAAATTGCGTTCGAATTTTAAACAATGTAATTACTGGCTTTGGCATCCTTTTTCTTTTGGCCTCTTTGTTCATAAAGAGGTGCTTTCGAGAACTTCTTAGTGCATTTTCCATTGTGCTTCCAGGCGGCATGTCTGTAGACAATAGGTGAGTGAAGACTTGCGGTGGAAGCTGTCATGAATTGTTTCTCTAGAACTCACACCGTCGTTAATCGAGATACCGATTGTATTGTCACTTCGAGTGCTACGACTAGAAATGGGCTCGAGTCATTAATTAAATAATATTAATGAAATTAAAGAACATATTTGGAAAAATTATTTCGGAATCAGGTGTCGTGCTATTTGTACGATAAGACCATCGAAATATATTATTACTAGTTTTTTGCCCGAGACTTCGTCCACGTGAAATAGTTCACAAATAATGCTTTATTTTAGAAAAAATTTGGTTAGCATAAAAAACGTTATAGTGACCCAACCTTAACATATAAACATATGCTGTCGCTTTTTTACTGCTGACTTTTTTTTAGAGCTTTTAAAGGGGAACAATTCTGTTTTACATTATTTTAGCGAAACTTTAACCGTTTCTGCAGCGCACGCAGCGGAAGCTTTCAAAAGGGAAAAATACCCCGATTTTGAAACAATCTTTATTGGTGCTCCGCTTGTATTGGTCTTAGCGTGATGTTATATAGCCTATATTATATAGCCTATATATTATATAGCCTTCCTGAGATTAGCGCGTTCAAACAAAGAAACTCTTCAGCTTTATAATATTAGTATAGATTAAAAAAAATCGTAATATAATTTTACATACGCATTTTCTTATACTAGTATAAAATCTAGAATAATTTTCCTCTGTAAATACTTTCACCGTAACTTTTTCACGGATGTTCCATTGTACTTACCGCATCTGCAGACGCCTAATGGAGGGTGAGCGGTGACGGCTGCCGTGAACTGTTTCAGTTCATCCCTGTGGGGATGAAAATCTTGTGGTGGCTATAATGGTATAATAAGTCTTTTTTTAATAATTTTAACAAGAGCTTTTCAGTTTAATACTCCGGACTATCACAAGCTTTGAAAACGTGTCCCCCATTAGGGATTTATAAAATAGCTATTTACATACTACTACAGTCTCCGGTTTTTGCATGCCGTAGACATAGTTGGACTATTGTCCGTGATTATAAAAACAGGTGTATTTAAAAATAATATGATGACAATAACAAATGCTAGATTAAACCGTGAACGTGGTTTTAATTATGTTATCATTTATATTTTAATTAAAAAAATCCAGATATGTAACTGAAATAACATTAATTTATTTAAATTTAGCAATCACAAATAATAACATATCTCTGATATTTATGTCAACATTCAATGTCAATATTCAATGCAAATGTAAAACAAATTGATTACACTCATGAAAATGATTGTTTTTTGTACAGCATATCATTTACTGCGTTAATTAGAATAAGACTCTCAATGTATGTCTCAGTTGAGTTTTCGACTTCGCCCACTGATTCAGGTGAAGCTATATATAGGCTTCGCAAAAATACTATACACAATTATATAAACGGTAGACTTGTTAGTACTTTATAAACGGTAGACGTGGTATTTATAAACGGTAGACGTGGTATTTATAAATGCTAAAAGTTTAGAACACATAGAATCTTGAAATAAGATACAATTGAATTGAAAGCGAGGAAGATTCCGTGAAAGCATCGAAGAAAATACATTTGTTTACAGTGAATAATGATTTCTCGAGGGCAGGGAATCGAACAAAACACTATTTTAACTCAATGTTTATTTGTATTCTCTTGAATAATGTATATTTGATTTAAAGTGCTTTTCGGTGTGAGATTTAACACTTTTGATTGATTTAGATAATTTGCAAACGATTTTTGGAAATAACGATATTGTGTCCTTATTAAAGTTTGATTTCGCTTCAGGACTTTTCGTGTATAATTTTATGGTTATTGTGTATTAAACTGGTAAACACCAATAAACAGGTTGTCGGCCATTTCCATAGTGGAAATAGCTCTTATAAGCACCAAGAACCTGGTGTAGTGTAGTGGTTGGTTGACCTTGAGAGATTTGGTTCAAGTCTAGAGGTAGCATTGTGAGTCTGATAGGTTATTATGCTCTTGTTGGTTCCGTAGTACTTATTTGTTTGAAAGTACTTAGTTATTTGTAGTATATAGTATTTGTATTTGTAGAACTTATTTATTTGTTTGTACTTGTTTGTTTGAATTGTAGGGTAGCTTATAAACTTCGGTGCGTACAATCTAAGCATTTAAATATCGTGTATTTTCGAATCTCACATCTTAGGGTTCATTTGTTAAGTGTTAGATTAAGAATAACGTAAATAAAAAAAAATTATGACCTTTCTCATGGACATCATAGGCACTACCTATTCGATGCCTATAGATGAGTACCCTCCGTGAGCCTCGCTTAAGGGCGGATGTGTCATAACGTCCGGTTTTGGTCATAAAATGTATTGTAGAGCATTTTGTTGCTTCTGATAAAGCAGTCGCATTCCGATCTGAAGAGCTGGACAGCCGACCATTGAAATTTTGACTTCATGTTTCAAGATGGGTCATTTACATTGTGATCTGTTTAAAAACTTCCATTAAACAGCTCATATCAGGGGGGCCGAGAGCTTTGCTCATCAACAGAAAAACTATTGAAATTGGAGCTAAATTAAACAGAGCAATTTCATTGTTTCAGTTTGTTATAATTTTTTTCCCCTACCTAATTTAGCTAGTAGCCTAAGGAGCTATTTCAGTTACGCTTGAACAGGTAGATGAGCTCACGGGCTCAACCTGAGATAGTTGCAAATAATAGCCCAACCAAGAGCAGGGCTTCGCTGAATCTACCACGGGATCGGAATTGCGACCCACCAAGAAAATCTTATTAATCTAGAAATTTAATGGGTTGTGTCTATTATATGTATTAAGGCACTTTTATATTAAGGCAGATTGTGATTTAGTTGACGGATAACTTTTATCCGATGATCGGAAAATGAATGTCTTATCTATACTAATATATAAATCTACAGTGGTTTTTACGGATGTTCCGTTATAACTACTGAACCATGCATCCGATTGACTTGAAACTTGGTATCCATGTAGGAAATACACGTACTTAATGGATAGGCTAATATTTATATGAGTGTTGAGCTCCCTAGACCAGTTGCGGGGGCGTTAATGATGAGAATCTTTGTGGGGGTGAGAAATAATAATGTTAATTTGAAATGCCCAGCGAAGCGGACGGTTACAGCTAGTCTAATTTATAATATTTTTACGTTTTTCAGTCAATCTTCGGGTCAAAGTGTCGGTACAAAGCGTAATCAATTTCATTGAAGTTTGTAGTCTTAAACAGTTTATTGACCTTACTTGCTAATGGTTCGAAATACTTAATTAAGACGAGTTTCGTGAACAATAATATTGAAATGTTTATTACCTGAACATAGGATTGCGAATAAAACTAGGTAAATAGCCTAAATTTTACTGGCTTTAACTTAAGCGGTGTTCTAATGTTTGAGCGCTAAGCATCACATAAAGCAAATTGGATATTACGTTAGACGAGACAGCTTAGTGAGCCATGCAACGTTTAAACTACGTCGTTAAATCTGCGTGTTACGTACAATGTACTGATTTAGGAATTTAGAGTAAGTACTGATTTGGTTAGTGATTAGTGTATTTTATACAAGATTAAACCTCTGCTTTTGTGTAACGTAAATAAAATTTGTTGTAATTAAAAAAATATAATGCTTCTTTTGATATTTTTTATTTTATATAGATAGACAAATTTAGAAAAAAAAAGTATAACCAATAAATATACTATAACCAAATGATTCAATCAAGTTATTTTACTGAACTGTGTGTATCGGAAATACTCAGACCAGATAAGAATGATTACGTTTTGAATCCATACATATATCCTTAACAAGGACATTGACTTGGACTGGGACTCGAAGGCAGTAGGATTCGATTCGACTCCATTCGATTCCCAGGACAGGCAGTCGGAATAAGTGACCACTACGATCCATAACTTTAATTGTTAGCCAGAAACGTTGCGTTCAATTATAAACATTGCCAAATTGACGGATCTTTCCTCAATCCATGGACACTTTACGCATTCGTCTGTAATAAGAAATACACAGGTGAGAGAGAAACTAACAACTACGAGAAGAATTGCGACTCATTTAACTTATCTTAACTACACAATTCAATGTTGCAGTATGATGTGACAGAGATATTCCCGAAATTACCGCCTTAAAACACATTCAAATATCCATAAAATTTAGCTCCATGAAGCAACATACAATGTGGTCTAGGCTATATTGTTTATTGTAACATTTCATAGTTAGTTAAAATAGTTGCGGCACCGTACTATGCATAAAGCGCGCAGAATTTCAGAGCTACTTGCTCAATACAATAGACGGATACTAAAGACTAGGAACGTAAAGATAAGACTTTGCATTTTCGGTGTTGTGCTATTGTTTCAGACAGCAAATTAATAAATGCATATTCAAAGTCATCGTGACCTAAAGGACAGTGAAGAAAGGATAGAGGTGCATTCGTATATGCATCGGTGTTCGAATCCCGCAGGCGGGTACGTACTTAACATATGTTCAAGATTGACTTCCACGGTGAAGGAATAACATCGTGTAAATAAAATCAAACCTGCAAAATTATAATTTGTGTAATTACTGGTGGTAGGAAATCTTGTGAGTCCGCATGGCTAGGTACCACCACCCTGCCTATTTCTGCCGTGAAGAAATAATGCGTTTCGGTTTGAAGGGCGGGGCAGCCGTTGTAACTATACTGAAACCTTAGAACTTATATCTCAAGGTAGGTGGCGCATTTACGTTGTAGATGTCTATGGGCTCCAGTAACTACTTAAACCGGGTGGGCTGTGAGCTCGTCCACCCATCTAAGCAATAAAAAAAAAACTTACTTTTGAAACCTTTCTCTTCTTCAACCAGTGTCCACCCAATGCTGAGCGTAGGTCTCTTCGAATGCACCACATTCTCTTCGATCTCTTACTTTTCTCATCCAACCAACCACTTTGACCAGGTTGGGTTCACCTCGTTGGCTGTCTTACCACGTTACGACGTCCAGTACGAGGTCTCCACTCCACTATTTTTAGTCCAGTAGTTTTAAAATAACATTCGTAAAATAAAATATAAAAGAAATTGAATTTAAAAAGTAATTCAACTAAATTATCACAGCTATATTTTTAAAACAGGACAATTAACACGTAGCCTCGTAGCCACGTAGCCTCGTAGCCGCACTGTAGAGCTATATTTTTGTTTCATTTCTACAAGATAAAATTAAAACTTTTATAGCTTTCGCCGCTGACAATTTTATCGAATTAAATTTTGTTTTTGAACATTTCGTAACTAAGTGCTCCAATTTTATACAGTAAAAAATGTTCGTCTTAAGTATTCACATACAGTTATTAATTTAACAGTATAGCAATGCTACATTTTACCTACAACGCTGCACTGTGACGCGCTCACTCACACAACGATAACCATGAGTAATCTACGCATCGCCACCCCACTACGACGTCAACGATCGCTATTTAAGAGGCCGCAGCGCGCCAGTTATGACATTCGATAGCTAGACGGCAACGAGTGCGATAGCCCCGCAGTCCACTCGTCTGCCCAAGTTTAATCTGAGCGGTAGCCCCGCAGCCCTCAGAAAAAGCATCAGCTAGGAGGTTAAGGAACGCGGTAGCCCCGCAGCCCGTTCCAAGAACCACCCTTAGGAATTGTACGTTTACCTTCATATCTACATATCCGTGTGTTTTGTATAATTTGTTACATGAACGAATAAAGTTCCTGTTTACTCAGACATCAGTTATTTTAATTCATCTGGCAACATCATATTGGCGCCCAACGGCAAAAAAAAAATCTACCAAGGATCTACCCTCAATAAATTGGATTTGGAAGAATTGTAATCTACCCACACAAAATGTCAGAAGAAAAACCTGAATTGATGGTTATGACGCAGGAGCAATTCACGACACTCATTAACAAGTTGTCAATTACAAACGAAGGTAGCCAACACAAAAGCAGTTTCGCTCGTTGCACAAAAAGGTACGACGGAGAAAGAAATCATAATAAAGTGGAAGAGTTTATCACAAATATTACTATCTACAAGAAAATTGAAAAAATCACCGACGAAGACGCTCTCGAAGGATTAACGTTGTTACTAACAGGACAAGCAGCTACGTGGTGGAGTGGCGTCAAAGGTGAGATAAAAAAGTGGAATCAAGCTTTAGACGCGATCAGAAGTGCATTTGCCCCAAAAATGCAACCGCATGAAGTTTATCTGGAATTGTTTGCGAAGAAGCAAACAAACGAAACTATTGATGCATTCGTTTGTGACAAACGTGCCTTGCTATCGCATCTTCCAGCAAAAAGGCACAAGGAAGAAGAGGAACTGGATTTCGTATACGGACTCCTCAATATCCGCTTCAAAAAAGAAATTCCTCGCTATGAGATCAAATCGTTCTCAGAGCTATTGGAACGAGGTCGACATATTGAAAACCTTGCCAAAGAAGCCGAAGAAATTGCAGAAACTAGCCTGCGCACGGGTATTGAGAGGAAGCAGCCGAAAAGATGTTCGTACTGTGGCAAGAAAGGCCATCTTCAAGAAGTTTGCCGTAAAAGATTGTCAGAGGAAGCAATAGGAAAAAATATGTCCTCAAGCGAAATTGTACAGATAAGCTGTTATGGTTGTGGAGCACCGGGGGTATTTCGCAGCAACTGCAAAACGTGTAAAAACAATGAAACGCCGCCAAAACCAGTTTCATTTTACGCACTACAAACTACCATTAATAATGCCAAAATACCAACCATTGAAATCAACGTGAAAGGCGAACATGGCTACGCACACATTGATACCGCAGCTAGAACTAGTATGGCAGGTACACATTTGTACAAGACACTAGTATGTCAAGGTACTAAATTTGACGAAAAGCCAGCTGACGTCATCCTCGCTGATGGTACCAAACGAATAACGAAGCTACTAACTGCTACAGTGGATGTTGTGGTAGGAGGACGACTTTTACCTATCACATTTTCTGCAATGCCAGAAGCAGAAGACAACAGAACCCTGCTGGGTATAGATTTCTTGGAGAAGTTTGGAATTGTTCTAAATTTACCCCAACGAGTGTGGTACTTCTTGGATGACACAAAAGAAAAATTTCAGTTTATAAGATTGTCAAGCGACATAGTTCCGTTAAAGGCAGCTAGATCGCTGACCTTTAATGAGAGACCTTGCAAGATTGACAACGGTGAAGCGGGTTTGAGCGATTTCCTAAAATACGCAAAGGAGTTAAAGATGCTTTCACCAATGAAAAATACTCCTTCACCACTTCACAGTAATCACGGTGATATCAGTCCCATCCCAACCAAGAGGGCCCGTTATGCATTGGTAAAATTGGACACACCGCCACGACCAGTGCGACCACGTGAACCAGCCGATGCAGCATCTTGTGTTGATCCTCGCATTACTTATTTACCAATAAATCTTATAAACATGTATTCTTTGGACATTTATTTGAAACCACACGAAGGCTCTGTATTCACAAATGAAGAACGAGTAGTATTTAATGATCTACTTCATGAATATAGGGACATATTTAATAAAAACGGAAATCCCACACCGTTCGCAGTACATAGAATAGACACGGGAACACATCCGCCTATTAGTGTTAAGCCCTACAGATTGTCACCAGCTCGACAAACACAACTTAGGGAAAAACTTGATGAAATGATTAGTAATGATATAATCGAAGAGAGTGATTCACCATGGGCAGCACCCGTTATTCTAGTACCAAAAGGGGATAACGACGTTCGAGTTTGCATAGACTATAGAAAACTAAATGAAATCACAAAACCAGATAGGTATCCATTACCACGTATTGATGACCTGCTTCATCAAGCAAAGGGGTTGCCATATATGTCTACACTCGACTTACAATCAGGATACTATCAAATAGTGGTAGATCCAGACGATCAAGACAAAACAAGCTTTATATCACCGTTTGGAAATTTTCGTTTTAAAAGAATGCCATTTGGATTACGAAATGCTCCAGCAACTTTTCAAAGGCTAATGGATAAATTTATACAAGGCTTAAAGACAAAGTACACACTAGCATACTTAGATGATTGCATAACAAGAGCATACTCCTTTAAAGAGCATGTAGAGAATCTGCGAGAAATATTTAATAAGCTACGTGAGTACAATCTCAGAGCTAACAGAAACAAATGTAAATTTGGGTGCACAGAAATAAAATACCTAGGACATATTATTGTACCTGAGGGAATAAAGTCTGACCCAGAAAAGGTATCAGCAATTATGAAACTCAACAAACCCAAAACAATGAAACAATTAATGTCGTTTCTCCAAACTGCGTCATGGTATCGAAGATTCATAAGAAATTTTGCACAAATTGCACAACCTTTAACCAATCTAACAAAGAAGAAAGTAAGTTGGAAATGGGAGTCAAAACAACAAGAAGCTTTCGACAAATTAAAGCTCGCCTTGACGACTGCCCCAGTCTTAAGACAAGCTAACACTAATTTACCTTTCACAATTAAAACAGATGCAAGCCAGTATGCTATAGGAGCAGCTTTAGTGCAGGGGGAGGGAGAAGAAGAACACCCAGTAGAATACGCAAGTAGACTCCTAAATACAGCTGAATGCAATTACACTGTAACTGAGAAAGAAGCATTAGCCATAGTTTGGGCTATTTCAAAGTTCCGAGGATACATAGAAGGAACAAAATTTGTGACTATAACAGATCACCAACCGCTGAAGTGGTTAATGAACCTAAAAACTCCAACGGGTCGTCTAGCACGTTGGGCACTCCAGTTACAACCCTATGATTTCCAAATTAAGTATTCTCCAGGACGAACTAATGTCGTGGCCGACACACTATCTCGACCACCATGTCAGGATCATGATGACGATTGTACCATTTGTCGTATAGATCTCGAGATGCCGAAACTTAATGAAAAACATTTAAGAGACGAACAATTAAAAGATGAAGTTCTAAAAAATATAATTGAAACTTTAGAAGAAGGAGGACATTCCATAAACTATGCTGAATATGTTAAAAAAGGATATATACTACATAAAGGTGTTTTGTATCTTTACACTCCAGAACAAGACGACGAAAATGCAAAGTTAGTAGTCCCTTGTCACGAAATAACTAACGTCCTTAAAGCGTTTCACGATTCCCATACTGCTGGACATATGGGAGCAGAAAGAACTCTTCAGCGAATCATAAATAAATTTTACTGGAAAGGGCAACGAAAAGATGTCATAAAATACGTGAAAACGTGTGAAGAATGTCAGAAATATAAACCTTCAAATCAGAAACCAGCAGGTTTATATCAATCTACTCCAAATACCCAGAGGTTTGAAATATTATCAGTAGACTTGTTTGGTCCGTTACCAAGAGGCCTTTCTGGTGAAAAATGGATATTTATAATAGAAGACATGGCTTCACGATGGGTTGAAATGTTTCCGTTGAGAGAAGCTACAGGTGAAAGCTGCGCTTTGATTTTGCTAAATGAAATATTTCTCCGATACGGATTACCACGAAAAATTGTTTGTGATAATGGAGTACAGTTTATATCGGCAGTAATGCAAAAACTTACATACTGCTTAGAAATCCAACAAGTTTTCACTCCAGTATATCATCCTGAACCGAATGTAGTTGAAAGAAAGAATAGAGACATGAAAACACAAATAGCTATAATGGTTAAAGACAAACACCATTTGTGGCCGTCAACACTTCCAGCTATACGATTTGCAATGAATACAGCTCGTTGTCGATCTACATGCTTTTCACCAGCCTACTTAACGTTTGGAAGAGAATTACGGACACCGTACGAATTGACTCATGACCTTAGTTCGATAGTAGCATCTGAAAATTTTCTGGCAGAAATCACACCTAAGCTAAAACAACTAGCCCAGGATTTGAAGCTAGCAAGAGAAAATGCAGAGATCAACATGGATGAAGCTCGGCATAAATCAAATTATAAGAGAAGACCGGACCCAGGACATAAAGTTGGAGACCTAGTCTTAATAGAATCCCATCCTATTAGTAATCTTAACAAGCAATTTTCTGCCAAATTTGCACCAAAGCGAGATGGTCCTTATGTGATAATGAAGAAACACGGTACTTCTACCTATGATGTTGCACACCCAGATTCACCAGATATATCAATTGGGAAATACCACTCCTCTGCAATAACAAAATTTGAGAAGAGAAACGATAACATAGTCCAGCCGACTTATCCAATACGTCATCGAGGACGACCACGTAAAACATAAGGTGCTGATACTCTGTCGAGACGACTTTAGAGTACCAGAGGGGGAGGATATAGCAATGCTACATTTTACCTACAACGCTGCACTGTGACGCGCTCACTCACACAACGATAACCATGAGTAATCTACGCATCGCCACCCCACTACGACGTCAACGATCGCTATTTAAGAGGCCGCAGCGCGCCAGTTATGACATTCGATAGCTAGACGGCAACGAGTGCGATAGCCCCGCAGTCCACTCGTCTGCCCAAGTTTAATCTGAGCGGTAGCCCCGCAGCCCTCAGAAAAAGCATCAGCTAGGAGGTTAAGGAACGCGGTAGCCCCGCAGCCCGTTCC
The DNA here is from genome assembly GCF_030269925.1 of Bombyx mori. NCBI lineage: Eukaryota > Metazoa > Arthropoda > Insecta > Lepidoptera > Bombycidae > Bombyx > Bombyx mori. The sequence goes on along the minus strand of NC_085124.1, from coordinate 10,248,517 downwards.
AAGAACCACCCTTAGGAATTGTACGTTTACCTTCATATCTACATATCCGTGTGTTTTGTATAATTTGTTACATGAACGAATAAAGTTCCTGTTTACTCAGACATCAGTTATTTTAATTCATCTGGCAACATCATAACAGTTAAAATTTTTGCAGATTTGTTTTTTACTACATGATGTTCTTGCTATATCGCAAAATTTATTCGTGAACCTGACTTAGTGTTATTTTCTCGAGAGCTCTTCTTCCCTCTCGGCGCCGTGCCACCGCCATCGGGCCGGGGGCGGAGGAGGGCGTTTGTCCAGCTCCAGCCCCTATGAGGAGGCAGTCTCCTCCCGGTGATGGTCACGGGGCGACCTAAGGGGGTTGAGGCTCTCTACCGTCACTCTAGCGCGCTGGTACCAGGAGGACGGGACAGCGCGTCGGCGGCTGCGGACTGCGATGCGGTTCGCATTTTCGTCGTCGCTGTCGTCGCCGAACATACTGTTGAAGAGCAACCCGGTCGGCGGTGTATTGCGTTGTGACCCGGCAGGCTGGTTCTGGCCCAGAGGGGTATCCTGGAACACCAGCGGCACCGCCCGGCCTGGTAGGGTCTCCGTACCGCGGAGACCGACGGCGTTGGTCGTCGACTATCGCCTCGACGACCCGTTCGTCGGGCGTCCTCGGGGTGGCGCCGCGTGTCTGGTTGTAGTGTACGCGGGAACCCCCTACTCTGACTGGGTTCTGATCCCGGACGGAGATCGGACGTCGAGTGTAAGAGTGCAGGGGAGTCGTCGGACCTCGTAGGAGGATAGGCCACGGCCAGGGAAAAAAAAAATTATTTCCTTAGAAACATTTTCTCTGGTTACGAGGTTTGATGGTTGGCATAGTTGCGCCACTCGATATGAGTAAGCGCCTTATCCTTGGGCTACGACGACAAAGTCTTGAGAATTTTAATTTGTTATCAACCTTATAAACCGAAGGCTCTTTAACTCATGAAATTTATAAACTCTAAAATAGTAAATAATTTTCAACAACTACTTAGAACAAGCGCTGATTCATTTGGCTGAGGCAAAAATGGCGACGGACGTTTGTTGTGTCCATGCTAATGAAAAAGTCCACTGAAATTCATCGATTCATCATCATTCGATTCATTTGGCTGAGACAAAAATGACGACGGACATTTGTTGTATCCATGCTAATGGAAAAGTCCACTGAAATTCATCGATTCATCATCATTCGATTCATTTGGCTGAGACAAAAATGACGACGGACATTTGTTGTGTCCATGCTAATGGAAAAGTCCACTGAAATTCATCGATTCATCATCATTCGATTCATTTGGCTGAGACAAAAATGACGACGGTCGTTTGTCGTGTCCATGCTAATGAAAAAGTACACTGAAATTCATCGATTCATCATCATTCTATTCATTTGGCTGAGACAAAAATGACGACGGACGTTTGTTGTATCCATGCTAATGAAAAAATCCACTGAGATTCATAGATTCATCATCATTCTATTCATTTGGCTGAGACAAAAATGACGACAGTTGTTTGTTGTGTCCATGCTAATGAAAAAGTCCACTGAGATTCATCGATTCATCATCATTCGATTCATTTGGCTGAGATAAAAATGACGACAGTTGTTTGTTGTGTCCATGCTAATGAAAAAGTACACTCAAATTCATCGCCGTTGTTCGTAATAAACGTTATAATTGAGCCGAAATTCAGTGCGCCGTGAGCAAACGACGTTGATCACGATTATTAAGCGGGGAGTGACACAGCAGCGGCCATTATTACAGGACCGCCGTCACACCGTTTATTTAATAACAATAAAATATTTACATTAATATTTAAGGAAATAGCAAAAAGGCTAGTCGACATCACAGGAGACCGAAGAGCTGGCAGCTACCTTGGACAAAGAATTAGTCTAGCTATTCAAAGAGGGAGTGCTGCCAGTATCTTCGGAACCTTGCCTAAAGGGACTCCTTTTAATAATATATTTTAATTAATAAATAATTATTATTTATTATTTTTTATTCATATTTATTATTTAATATTATTAATATATTTTAATATTATTAGTTTGTATTTATTTGTAATTTAATATAAATTTCATATTTATATAATATTATAAATATTTTATACACAATATCTGTTAATAAAAATCGATATCTGTTTATTTGTTTATCCTGTAACGTTTTTATAGCATTGATTCGATTGTGATGAAACTCGGTACAGTTGTTGTTTGTAGTCAGGGGAAATTTTCTGTCTTAATATTAGCGAAGTAAGAAAGATGACGCGTGATTAGTTACGAGATATTCACGCTTTTTATAGTATCAGCGATAATAACAATGGAGTGTGATCTGGATTCACCCGCCTTCCATATTCAATCGCCTTCTACTATGATTTTTTGTTTAGTACATAAACACATACGATATAAGAAAAATTGCATGCGAATCTGTATTTTCAAAAATCTCTAACAAATATATGGAATTGAACTCAGATCCTGTAGTGCACTGACTAAATCCACTAAGTAACAAGGCGAGTGAATATATCACTGTAACCCCAATATAAAATGAGCTTTGAAATAAAACGCTAGAAGCAACCGATAGTGCAAAATGTATGTGCAGTGTGTGTGTGCGGTATCGGGCGCTCGCGATAACTTACCGCAGATGTAATAATATACAATATAGGTTTTATATTCATTTAATGATTTTTCACCCTTCAAAAACTATAAGATGTTCTTAGTTTTTTTACGTACAAAAGACGAATGTAGACTATAATCAAGCTCTATCTACATAAAACAAAGAAAATAAGAAATTAATATTAAATTCAAAATTCCTTTGTTACATTGAAAACGAACTACTTTTGCAGTAAATTTTTTATGGACCACGAAAAATGTAAAGAACTTGCAACGTAATGTTGAAAAATGAGTAAATAAACACTAGATGAAACCGTCAACCGGCTTTTCAGTCACGTCTCTAAATTTGGCAAAATCTAAGCTAACTGAACTTAAAAAGGGTTCACTTAATCTGAAAGTACCCTTTCAAGATTACATGTAAAACGACAGTTGTTTGTTGTGTCCATGCTAATGAAAAAGTCCACTGAGATTCATCGATTCATCATCATTCGATTCATTTGGCTGAGATAAAAATGACGACAGTTGTTTGTTGTGTCCATGCTAATGAAAAAGTACACTCAAATTCATCGCCGTTGTTCGTAATAAACGTTATAATTGAGCCGAAATTCAGTGCGCCGTGAGCAAACGACGTTGATCACGATTATTAAGCGGGGAGTGACACAGCAGCGGCCATTATTACAGGACCGCCGTCACACCGTTTATTTAATAACAATAAAATATTTACATTAATATTTAAGGAAATAGCAAAAAGGCTAGTCGACATCACAGGAGACCGAAGAGCTGGCAGCTACCTTGGACAAAGAATTAGTCTAGCTATTCAAAGAGGGAGTGCTGCCAGTATCTTCGGAACCTTGCCTAAAGGGACTCCTTTTAATAATATATTTTAATTAATAAATAATTATTATTTATTATTTTTTATTCATATTTATTATTTAATATTATTAATATATTTTAATATTATTAGTTTGTATTTATTTGTAATTTAATATAAATTTCATATTTATATAATATTATAAATATTTTATACACAATATCTGTTAATAAAAATCGATATCTGTTTATTTGTTTATCCTGTAACGTTTTTATAGCATTGATTCGATTGTGATGAAACTCGGTACAGTTGTTGTTTGTAGTCAGGGGAAATTTTCTGTCTTAATATTAGCGAAGTAAGAAAGATGACGCGTGATTAGTTACGAGATATTCACGCTTTTTATAGTATCAGCGATAATAACAATGGAGTGTGATCTGGATTCACCCGCCTTCCATATTCAATCGCCTTCTACTATGATTTTTTGTTTAGTACATAAACACATACGATATAAGAAAAATTGCATGCGAATCTGTATTTTCAAAAATCTCTAACAAATATATGGAATTGAACTCAGATCCTGTAGTGCACTGACTAAATCCACTAAGTAACAAGGCGAGTGAATATATCACTGTAACCCCAATATAAAATGAGCTTTGAAATAAAACGCTAGAAGCAACCGATAGTGCAAAATGTATGTGCAGTGTGTGTGTGCGGTATCGGGCGCTCGCGATAACTTACCGCAGATGTAATAATATACAATATAGGTTTTATATTCATTTAATGATTTTTCACCCTTCAAAAACTATAAGATGTTCTTAGTTTTTTTACGTACAAAAGACGAATGTAGACTATAATCAAGCTCTATCTACATAAAACAAAGAAAATAAGAAATTAATATTAAATTCAAAATTCCTTTGTTACATTGAAAACGAACTACTTTTGCAGTAAATTTTTTATGGACCACGAAAAATGTAAAGAACTTGCAACGTAATGTTGAAAAATGAGTAAATAAACACTAGATGAAACCGTCAACCGGCTTTTCAGTCACGTCTCTAAATTTGGCAAAATCTAAGCTAACTGAACTTAAAAAGGGTTCACTTAATCTGAAAGTACCCTTTCAAGATTACATGTAAAAGACGGTGTAAGATACAGTTTCGGGGGTAAACAAGTTATTAAATAGGACACCACGGGGCGTTGCGCCTCTCGTCATTACGAGACGGCGACGCCGCGCCGCCGCGACGCCTGTTACCGAGTGCACATCGACGAGACATAGGTTCATTACGCCCTGATACTCTAATGTTTTGAAATATAAAAATATCCCTTTGTTACACACACACACACACACACACACACAGACACACACACACATACACTACAGTTTACAGTCACAGTACAGTAAAATAAAAATGCTTTACAAAAACACACACAAGTAAGTAAAATACCTAGTACAGGCTTGCATGCTTAAAAAAGGAGACTCCAATCATTGTATTATTTTAACTCGCTTTTGAAAATAATCTATTTTGTATATTTCTTAAATAAACTATTTTGTAAACGCAGTAGTTTTATGGCGTTACTAATGAGCGAGGTGTAATGTCTTATCTCACGATCGTGTGTGAATATTTGTTAAGAAGAAAAAAATAACAAGGATAAGGTAAACAGCCATGTTAAATAACATAACTGAATTGATGTGTAAGAAATGGTATCGTTTATCAATCGACTTTGACGAGGAGGTTCTCAATTTCATAACCAAATGTTTTGTATTTTTGTGTGATAGTAATGTGTTCCCTCATTACGCTCATTTTAAGATTAAATATCAAACCAGCATGTGGGATAGTTTTGCGGCAAGAATGAGCCAGACGTTGGTATATCGCACCGTCTCCTTCGAGGCGGCGTGTGTGTTGGCGGGGACGCCGCCATGGGAGCTGGAGGCGGAGTTGCTCGCTGCCGACTATCGGTGGCGCAGCGAGCTTCGTGCTCTGGGCGTGGTGCGTCCCTCCAAAAGTGAGCTGCGGGCGCGGAAGGCCCATTCTCGGCGGACCGTGCTCGAATCGTGGTCGAGGCGGTTGGCCAACCTCACGTGGGTTCTACGGACCGTTGAGGCAGTTTACCCAGTCTTTGATGACTGGGTGAATCGTGGCCGAGGACGCCTCACCTTCCGTCTGGTGCAGGTGCTGACTGGGCACGGATGCTTCGGAAAGTATCTGCACCGGATAGGAGCTGAGCCGACGACGAGGTGCCACCATTGTGGACACGACCTGGACACGGCGGAGCATACGCTCGCTGTCTGCCCCGCTTGGGAGGTGCAGCGCCGTGTCCTGGTCGCAAAGATAGGACCGGACTTGTCGCTGCCTGGCGTCGTGGCGTCGATGCTTGGCGGTGACGAGTCCTGGAAAGCTATGCTCGACTTCTGCGAGTGCACCATCTCGCAGAAGGAGGCGGCGGGGCGAGTGAGACAAAGCTCTCCTCACTACGCAGAAATCCGCCGCCGCCGAGCAGGGGGTCGGGACCGGGGTCTCGTCCGTAACCCGGCCCCCTAAGAGCTTCGGGCTTCACCCGTTTTGTGCGGGAAGGAGCCTAGGCGTGGGACGGCGTGGTAAGCCGCGTTCCCCCGACCGCTCCGGGGGAAGGTGTAGCGCGGCGCCATCAATGCGGGCTCTTGGCCCGTCGACCGAGGGAACCGGCGGTCGTGTCGCTGGCGGCCGCCGGTCCGGCGTCTGGGGGACGGCGGGATGGATGTAATATGCTCTGCGTAAACCCTGTCCCGCCGTCTCAATAGCTCCGACTGGGTTCCCACCCGGTCCTGGGGTAGGGTGCCGGCTGTGAGCGGCAGGAGTTTTTAGTGAGGTTAAACTCCCACATATTTTTCTCCTGTGGAAAAAAAAAAAAAAGACGTTGGTATAAAAACAAACTCAACTCATGTATGTTTCTAGTACTAGTAATTACGTATTGTTTAAGTTACTTTCAAAAGTTTGGCTTTGATCAATCGTAGTACAGACGAAACAGTCCTGAATTAAATGCCGTTTGGGTAAATAAAGGCGTTTTTTACTATAAAATACGGTGTTATAATATTTATCGTTTTATTTATACGTAAGGTTCATTCAAAGTGTGGATTATTTTTAATATTGCTTTGGGGCAAAAGGCACGTTTTGTCAATAAAGGAATTTCCCTTCACGATTACTTTCTTCCCGTCAATATATTATGTAAACAGAGGGGAAAGAAGAAGAACATACTATGAATTTTGTGTAAAATTTCCACGTGCCACGCGTGTTTGTTTGTTAAATATTTGAGTTCTGGGATTGTGGGATTTTTCCGGGTGATGAGAGTAACAGAAATATGTTTGCGACAAATATTATTGATAAGCGCAACTTAACCGGACTTTGATTGAAATACATACGATTGATACGACATTTCTCTAAATACATGTTAGATATTCTTAAATTGTTTTTGTTTCTTCTGTTTATTAGTTATCAAATATATATGTGTTGTTTTTATACTTTAATGCGTTGATCATGATGACTTCGAGCATTCGAAACAACATTTGAAGTATTTAAGAGTTTATATAACTTATTTGCGTTACTAAACGGCAATGCTAAGTAATGCGCTGGCATTGCTGACGTCCATGAGCGACGGTAACCACTCATCATCAGTTGAGCCGTATGCTCGTCTGTCTACAGAGGATATTAAAAAAAAGATGTGTGGTGTCGTGGGACACCGGATAGGAACGAAGTTCCTTATTATAAAAATATTAATTTTAAGTTCTATTCGAGGTATAAATAAAATAAAACTGGAGGTTTCGCAACAAGCCACGGCCATTCGGTAACGTGCGAACTTATTGTGGTACACTTCAGTCACGGTTATTTGCATAAGAGCTAGTGTATTGCGCAAACAAATGCTCTGAGATCGTGGTCAATGAATGATAAAAAAAAATGTTATTTTTTGTACGTTATTACAAAATTAAATCGTACACTGTATGCATTACTATTAAAATCTTACGTTACGGACGTCCCATAAGGAACTTCGTTCCAAAAACATAAATTTAAATTATTTTGGTATCTGGATAAATATTATTTTCGAACGAGGTAATATCAGTTCAAATATCTCGTGGTTCCAACTGAGATGGGGTTTAATTTTAATAGCTCTAACATCGCGGTATTACCTGACGCGGTCGGCACCTGCTTCCGGGTCTCGGCTTAGCCCGGCCACGTGATGTATGGCACCATTTATTATAATTTGAGGAGGACTTTATTACAAAAATATAACCAGTAAGTTGACTTGTGACGAGGAATTGTTGTGAATGAACTAAGGTTTCATTTCGTACATACAGTTTTTTTTTATTATTGCTTAGATAGGTGGACGATCTGTCAGCCCACCTGGTGTTAAGTGGTTACTGGAGCCCATAGACATCTACAATGTAAATTCGCCACTCAGCTTGAGATATAAGTTCTAAGATCTCAGTATAGTTACAACGGCTGCCCTATACCCTTCAAACCGAAACGCATTACTGCTTCACGGCAGAAATAAGCTGGGCGGTGGTACCTACCCGTGCCGACTCACAAAAGGTCCTACCACCAGTATGATACGATAAGTGTCAATATTAAGTGCAGGCTTTAAATTTATGGTGAATAATTTTCTGAAAGCAATACTATAGAATACTACTATAATATAAGTACTATAGAAACTAATAAAAAGACGAAATAACTTTTCTTTTGAATATTGTTTTGTTATTTGGTAAATATTTGCATTGAAAATTTGTTATTTTTCCAATTATTTGAAATTAACAATATCGAATAACAGTGTACCTACTGTTTCACTGTCAACTGTGTGATGATTTTAAGCTATCACCTCGAGCTGTACCCTGTCGGGAGCGAATTTATAACGCTTTTTTCTTTTCTTGGAAAAACTGTGTACATTTTCCCGTAGGTATTAGATATTTTATTGTTCAGTCTCTGCTTTTTGTTAATATTTGGTTGTCAAGACAAGATAAATACAGCTTACGAATAAATAAAATTGTCCCTTCTTCTTCGTGGTCACAATGGGAAATTTGTAAAGCAACTCATCCATGTCAATAAAGATGGCAATAAATTGTCAACATTGAACATAGTCGCAATTAGCGTATGCTAAGTACAATAGTTGCTAATGGTTGGGCGTATTTTGAATTTTAACGGTACGCAGCGGCTAGGCTCTGCCCCTAGTATTGCTGACGTCCATGGGCGATGGTAACCACTCACCATCAGGTGGGCCGTATGCTCGTCTGTCTACAAAGGCTATAAAAATAAATAAAAAACGCACAGAATGCTCTGTCTGTTTTTTACTGGAAGGACACAACGGTGCTTTATTACATTAGAATTAAGATTTTAACCTTGAATTTCAAAGTGACTAGTTACGATGTCGTTACGATGTCTTCGGGTTTCGGTAAGCAGGTACCACTAGATGAGCCCATATCAAAATGAACAACGACAAACACGAAGTAATTCAAAATGGATGTACTTTTAAAACTGCCAGCCAGAGGTGACTCAGAATGTAACTCTGAGCTTGCATTCAAAAATTAAATTTCGCGAGAACTTTTCGTTTCAACTCAGAAAACATCAGAGTGAATGCACACAAGTTTAATTTTAAAGTTTTGACAGTTTTAGCGTTCTCTAAAAGCGGTTTGTGTTGTACCTATAACATATCATATAATATAATACATATATTAACCACGGTACAATTATAGGATATAATATATTTAAAGGCTGTCTCCTATTTTTGTTCGTGTACTATATTAATATGACGTGAACGTTATATTAACTTTGGAAGGTTCAAACTCAATATTAGTACATATATTTATATACTATTATTACAAACGCGCAATCGATTCAGACTTCCAAATAAACAGCCTGCAAATTGCAAGGAAACAGCATTTAATGTTTCACGGGATAAATACACATTTAATCAGCCAGCCACATCACTCGCATCGTACAGATTAATCTATATAAAAAATGAATTGCTGTTCGTTAGTCTCACTAAAACTCGAGAACGGCTGGACCGATTTGGCTAATTTTGATCTTGAATTATTTGTGGAAGTCCAGAGAAGGTTTAAAAGGTAGATAAATATTTAAATATTTAACGGCCGTCTGGTGTAGTGGTAAGTGACATGGTCACTACACAAGGGGGTCGCGGGTTCGAATCCCGCCAAGTGAAGATATTTGTATGATAAATATAGAAATGTCTTTTCCAGGGTTATGGATGTATATTAAATATATGTATGTGTATGATAAAAATCTTACATTTATTTCCGTTATCTGGTACCTGTAACACAAGTTCTTTACGAACTTAGCACGGGACCAGTTAACGTGGCATGATTGTTAGTAAATATTTATTTATTATTTATTTATTTAATATTAAAATGCTCGGAATTAAATAAAAATAACAATTTCGTTTTTCCTTTGATGTGTCCCCCGTCGGTCTTTTATTTATCGATTGAGGCACTACGAAGTCTGCCTGGTCAGCTAGTACGAAATAAACTTTGAAACAAAAAATCTAAAACTTTTGCGTAATTTAAACAAGAAACCAAATTTATAAATACCTTAACAAAACGTATAGAACGCAAGTAAACAAACACACAAACAAAAACAATTTATTTTGAAATCCTAAAGTAACACGAAAACTACATTAATCTGTTGTTCCTGAAAGCGTTGCTTATCTTGATCGGGAAACGATGTTTCAAACAGAACGTGAATCGCTGCGAAACCCAATAAAACTAAACGGGGAAGCATGGCTGAATGTTAAAGCGAAAAGTTTTGGATTCGCGTTAATTTTAGCGTAACGTAAACGCGTTCAGTGTATAACATTGTAGCAATTATGTATTATAGAAACTGTTTTTCTTAGGCAGTTTGATGAATTAGTTCCATATTGTTAAATTTAAAGATTTAATTACAATATTATAAATACTGCCAGTTAATGTGATCATAATATAATATTATACTGAACTACATTGAAGTATCAAAATATCATGTCGGTTTATGTTTTTTTTTTCCCGTTGGATCATCAAATGAGCTTATGGTATCAAAATCATTACGGAAACCCGTACGCATGACTGTGTGCTAATGTCAGTTTTTTTTGAAACTCAAACGCTGCTTACTAAGCAAGGAGATTGCATACCTACAGAGTAGTAGAATGATGTACTTCTATTCGGATTTCCATACCATATCCAACTTTCGATTTTAAAATTACTCTACCTAATAAAACTGCATTTGTTAGGATAGGCTAATAACATATTTTACAGCTTTAGTAGTAGCTAATGGGCCACCTGATATAAAGTGCTCCCCAGAGCCTATAGACATCAGAAAGTAAACGTCTCGAGGTGTTTTCCTTGGGACATGAAATCGAAGTTTCAGTTGTGTATACTGAGTGTATCACCCTTAAAATCAGAACGCATGTTTGCTTTGTGGCAGACAGGAAAGATAGTGATACTAATCCGTGTGGGCATGCGATACACCCTGCTACCAATATATGATATTATTATATACTGCCATTTCTAAAACGCAAAAATTCCCTAACAACGACTTATAAAGTTTCAAAGATAACCGTGACAAAGACATGTAAGCCGATGAAACAAAAATCTAAAAACGGTTTTAATGAATAAAAACATTAAAATATGGTTACTTAAAAAAACTCAAACAATCAATACGTATTCTATTTATCAGTTAATCGATATTCCAATGACGATAATACAAAATGAATTCTTCGAAAGGAATTTCAACTGTCACTGTTCAAATAATGTTCTCAAGAAGATATTTTGTGAAGTTAGAAGCAATATACGGTAGCCGAAATTGGCCTTTTCTGTTACTAACGTTTTTGTTGGGGAGGAAAGTCTGAAATGTGCTTTCCGGAACATTAGGCCAGGACTTGTCCCGGTATTGAGAACCGACAAAAAGTCTACACAGATTTTCACTCAGCTACCGAAACTAAGATGATGAAATATTTTAGTGGACGATAAAGGGTGGTTTACGAAAGAAATTCACGAATTTCTTTTTCTGTATCATACATAACATTCTTTGTTTGAATATTTGCCGAATCGAATTATATTTTTATTATATTATTATAGTACCTATTGTTTGGCGAGACTCTTTTAGTAAATTCGTGTTGTAGTTAATGTATAATTAGACATTAAGATAATTCATATATCTTCATTTATAATGGTTTTAGTAAATTCGTAAAGAAAAATAAAAAAATATATATAATGATGTTTAGAATAGCCATGTAAGTGTACACAAATTTGCGTGTGCTATATAAGAGTTCCCTAGTCAGGTTCCAAGCATGTCATGGCAACACTTCATGAGTGCAGCAAGAATGTCATGGTAACACTTAAAACAGGCTATCATAGTTGGACTCTTTGGCGGGAACGCGAGGAGTGAAGTTGTGTGATTTGTTTTATTTTGTCTATTTTGTGTTTCTTCAGGTTTAAATGTAATGTAATAGCGGTGGTTTATTAACTGTTTAATATCTGTGAAAGTGCACAAATGTGGGAAAATGAAACAAAGCTGCTGGACGTAACTTCTCGGGTTCCTCCAAAAAGTCCACTGAAAAAATCTTAGTAAATGACCACCATTTTACTGAGATTATATTTCATCCCATATCATCTCATTTCATTTCATTTAATTTCATCCCAGTTGATTAATGTCTCAAATGAATCATCTTCATTTCATTTCACTCCATAATATCATTATTCATAAAAATATGAATATAAATTAAAATAAGACATGACTTAAAGGTCTTAGTTACCAGGTCATAAAATCCATAAAAAAAAAAGCTATCATAGCAGAATTCGTACTTAAAATTTCGTGTGCGTCCTGCTTACTGTTAAAAAGTTAATCTGTCTGGAGCTAATCCCTAATGTCGATTGAAGTCATGATAACTTTAAAAACGCATTATAACTTAACCGATACATACAACTTCAACTCCGTAGGAAAAGAGGAAGTGGTTGTTGTAGCTTGCAAGATTTGACATAAAGAAATGTAAGCGTTGCCAGTTAAATAAAAGCTTATAAATATATATGTAATTTAAAAATTAAAAAAATACATGTTTATTATATAGCAAACTTAACGAACAACTAATCTTTTTTTGATCTTATTGACACTGGTCAGGATATTAGAGCGATGTTATAAAATTATTGTTTTGTTATCATACATATAAAAAATTGTGTTACATACTAACAAAAATACATACAAACAAATGAAAACGTGTTTAAAAATGCTTAACTTTATAGGCGAGATACGCACAATATATTGTCTTCGAAAGTGGTTATTGTTCGTAACTTTAGCAACATCAAACACATACGCAAACTTCATAAGCGACGGCTTATTCAAAGAAAAGAAATTTTGTTTCATCCCGAACAAGAAATAACGAGAATGCGCAAATATCAAACGTACATAAGGGCCCCCGGCGTCACACCGCGGCATCGCATTTTCCAACTCATAAAACTAAGTGGATTTGGCGACGTTTCAATAACTTTAGTAGAAATCTCGGTGTTGCGGGGTAGGTGTTATATACAACTGATACTTTCATATTCGTTCACCAGGAAAGGTACCCTACGCTCCATATTTTTCCGGGAAACGAAGTTCATTTACCTCAATTTTAGGAATCAACTTCTGCTAGTTATGTTGTCACCAGTTATTCTATCCGGAGTTTCTTTGGGCACATAATGCGATCCCCATTGCACAGCCTGGAGATTCTCATCATTCTCGGACAAATGGAGGGGAAGCGCGCTAGAGGAAGAGCGCAAGCTAGATAGGTCGACCAACTCAAGAAGGTGACTGGAGGCCAGATACAGGGATACATATGGCGCAGACCCGGACCGAGTGGAGAAGATTGACATACAGTCACGATCCTCAGCATTAAGGGAACGACCAGAAAGAAGTTATTCTACACTAAATATAATTTGCCAATAACATTTTCCATTAGAAATATTTTCGATAATATGTTTGTGTCTGAATAATTTAGAACCCGAATCTACATGAGCCTTGATAATAACAATGAGATATCTCACGTCAAAAGAATTATTAAGGGCGCACGATGTCACTCCCAAGTTTATGATATTACTGACAATACCCGCCATGTGTATTTGCATTTTTATTAAAAACGTGACGTTCTTTTTACGATTGGTCTTTCCGTATAATTTCTGTACTAAGATTGTATTGGTCTGAAAGCGCCAATGAAATGTAATCTAATAAGTGAGGCGTTGAGTGCATAGATAATACACATAAATTAATCATAGATAAGTAACTTATGCACTTCGGAAAAATGTTTATGGGCGTCGACCACTAGATGGCTTCGCTTCGATTAGTTTCTCATTGCTCCTATAGATGGCAGTAACATATTACCTATCCTATTTTTATTTTTTAATGAAGAATTTTGTAAATTTTCAGAAGCTACAGATTGATCTGAAAGTTTAATCAATTTGTCTATAACAAATAAAGACTTGTATGATTTATTAAATTTTTATTTTCTCTGGTTAGTTATACAATAATTAAATGCCTTAACATTAACAGCATATAAGTTTAGGGCATCCGTTACAAGATATCGCTAGTTTCCATATAAAAGGAATATTTGTCCTAAAGTATTGCAGTTTCAGGGCCCTGGTTGAGTGGGGTATTAACCCCAGAAATAGTTGCATCATTCAATTCGAGTTTACTTATTTTAGTACTTACTTATTTTATAATAATTCCAATTCTTATAACGTGTCTGTGTCTAAGGGTGTCCCTGGTATGCCGATGTTACATGAGGCCCAGTCGCGTCACTCCCCAAAAGGTGGTCTATGGGTCGAGAGACACGGGGCCGAGTCGCACCACTTCTAGATACGTCACCACCGGTAGACAACCGGTGAACAGGAGACTCTGTGAGGAGGATCTCAGGGCGCCACCACTTACCGCTCTGGGAGACTCACGCCAATAAATGAAACAATTACAATATATATTAATTACACTGGAGTTTATTAACTACACCTGAATACAGATTTAATGGTTTTAATTGTTCACACAGAATGAATTTAGTGGTAAGGTATCCTTGATTAAATGTGTGTCGGTAAGTATACCGAACACACGAGAAAGTATTTAATGTAAGTGAGATTAAATTAACAATATTATAAACAATGACGGTATCACCAGTTTGGTTCACAAAATGACGATGAACGTTCACTGGATTGCTTCCCCGCAACTGGGGTTGCTGGATCCGAGCCAGGTTGTATACGCAGGTGTGTTTCTTTGTTCTACGGTAGTCAAGTACTTTCTTGGATCGCCAAGCCAGAGCACCTCGCTTCCGGCAGCGTCCACGTAGAAAAGTACTGCGGGACCTCGAAGGTGATAATAAGTTCACGCTCCGCACCCTAACTGATGTACATGTAATGTACCAGTTATTAGGACCTACACGACAAGACAAAGTGGTGTTAACTTCTATTTAGATAAAGGTTGTGGACACAGTGTGGAGAATAAATTATGAAACACTTACCCTGGTTGAATAAAAATACACCAAGGAACTGTTAAATTGACTATGGTAAATACGTAATACAACTTGCACTGCAGCTCAAGAGATGTTGATTGAAAAAGCTTATTTTAATTACTACTACGTTACTTATTTTAATTTTTTTAATTTACCCTACCTATTCGTTGGTGGTCTAGGGGGGTATTTCAGATACAAAAGCAAAAGCAGTGCTTCGTAGAATCTCCTACCGGATCGTTAAGCCTGCAAGCGATAATGAAGTACCTTCATCCTGCCAATTCTTACCATAAAGTAGTCGTACATTTCACTTTCAAGGAAAGAAAAGCTATTATTATACATCATAATTGAGATTTTGACGTCGGTTACTAACCCACTCTACTAGGTGGTGTGCATATTGTCTCATGTCTTTGAGCTCCAATATCATGTGCGTCGCGAGTTAGTGTGTTCCTATAGTGAAATTTAATAAAACAAATATTTAATGAAATTTAATAAATGAAAAAAATGTACAAATGTTTTTTTTTTTTTATGTTTAGATGAAGCTAAATCACAGTTGATTACGTAGCCGCTGGGCACCGAATATTCACAAGCTTTTTTGTACTTAAACTGTTGGTTCGTTCGTCGTCTATTTAGTTTCTTAAAGAAGGGTACTGAAAAATTATCAGGTTGCACATCACGACAGTACTTAAGCTGTGTTCCACTCCACATAAAAAAATTGTGAAAATGATGTAAACCCATTTTGATGTTAAAAAAGCGTAATGCTAATTGAAAGCGTAAAGTGCTTATGGAATATTTAACGTAATCTCCTACAACTGGGAATCGTGGTTGCGAATTGTAATAAGGATTAACTGAAGAACATTTTGAGTTTGTATTTTTATATATGTACCTAAAAGAGAGTTACGAGAAAATCTTCGAATGAACACTAACCTTTACAAAGAAAAAATCATTACATTTAAAAAATATTAAATTTATCATAGAAGAATTTTACTAGCGGTAGGACGTATTGTGAGTTTGCACGTGTAGGTACCACCACCCTGCCTATTTCTGCCGTGAAGCAGTAATTTGTTTCGGTTTTTAAGGATCAGGGCAGCCGTGGTACTGTAAAAACCGAGATCTTAGAACTCGTGTTTCGAGGTGGCTGGCGGCATTAACGTTGTAGATGTCTAAGGGCTCCGGTAACCACTTTACACCAGGTGGGCCCTGAATTTCCACCCATTTAACCCAAAGAAATAAACAGTTACGGTATTCTGGATAGATGATTTTATTTGAATACATTTGAATTGTTTAGGTAGGTAAATGTTCACAAAGATACGAATCATTTGGAGTTAAGACTCCACTTTGAAACTTTAGGTATAATCTTGATGGTAATAACACGATAGTTTTCCCACAATGTAATCCGGAACGCATAGTTAATAATAGGAAACAACTTTAAGGGTTTCATCATAATGTGTTCGTGATGTATATTATTTTTACTGTAGAAATTGTTTAAAAACACATACTCAGTGTCCACTATTCTGAGTAGTATGTTTTTTTAAACTTCTAAAACCTATTTCACACATACTCGAAAAAAGTATGATTCCGTAGAATCCATCACCATTAAGCACTGTTACGTCTATTGGCAGCATCAATTTGAGTTAGTGCAATCCATTAGCGGGGAGTGGGGTCGAGGGCAGTCAGCATGCAGATTTAATTTGACGACAATAATGGATACAAATGTCTGCACTTCCCCTTTTCTGCAATTGCACATCGTCGGGGCGGTACTTAAGGAACTCGAAAATGATTTCCGTGCGCTTGAAAATATTTTTGTAGTCAAATGTATATACTCTATCCTTTTTGTGGGTTGATGGCTAGTTTCAGACCTTGAGGTCGGAGCAATCCGGCTGGCGGTACATCTTGTTCTAGCTTGGGAGGCTGGTGCGAATCCAGCTGGGTATCCTGGAACACCAGCGGCATCTCTCGAGAGGCCTGACGGGCTTCCGTACCGCAGATACTGACGTGGTGGGTGGTGGATAATTGCCTTAATGTTCCGTCGGTCAGGCATTCTCGGTGCCGCGAGTCTGGTTGTAGTGTTGACCGCCGGAGCCCCCTACTCTGTCCGGGTTTCAATCTCGGGCGGAGTTCAGTACTTCGGGTGACATAGTGCAAGGGGAATCGTTTGGTGGGTATGGCCTTAAAAGATCCTTGGGCCCGCGGTCTACTCTCAACGTCTGTAGACCGCCAAAACCTATACACTCCACGCGTCCCCTAGGCGTGGAAACCACGCATGAAGTTTGGTGATGTGTCAAGCTTAATTTTTTTATAATTTATAATATATCAGACTATAGATCAGACCATACAAGTTTGTAAAACAAAACATTTAATAAAACTAAAATCGAGAGATATCCAAAACATTTTTAGCTGTGGACTATAAATCTCACAATTGATGGTAGGAAAACCCTTTTTTGCGGACATAGAGTTCTAAATTCGAATCACTATTTTCGAATATTTTTCATTGAAATTTATTGGGATATTTTAGGAAGGTTTTAAAGTTGTAAAATTTTGTCTCATGCTCGTTGTGTTTGAATTTGATATCTGCTATTTAGGGGGAAGGTACAAAAAATTATCTAAATTACTGTGAAGAAATATTATGTATTAATAACCTAGGAATGTTTTCCACGGAATTTAATTACTTTTTTGCCAATTTCTCAAGAAAAATCTTTGATTTTCTATACTTAATATTATAAAGAGGAAAGATTTGTTTGTTTGTTTGTTTCGAATAGGCTCCGAAACTACTAGACCGATTTGAAAAATTCTTTTTCCATTAGAAGCCGACATTGTCCCTGATGAACATAGGCTACTTTTTTTTATTTATTTTTTATTTTATTTTTTTGGTTTCATGTGTGTTTTAATGTTTCCGAAGCGAAGCGAGGGCGGGTCGCTAGTTCTCAAATAAATTAAACTAATTTATTTACTTAAATTTGTTGTTTTCGAACTTCATCTCGCTTTTTTTTCGAACACTTTACCGGTTTACCCGAACTTGCTTATTTCGCCACAAAGCATTAATGTGTTCCAGTTTGAAGGGTGGGGCAGCCGTTCTACTTATAGCTCTAGAGACTCAGAAGACATGTCACAATGTAGATGGCGGCATTTTCGTTGTTGATGGGCTCTAGTAGCCTCTTAACACCAGGTTTTTTACATGTGGTAGAACCTCTTGTACACGGCTAGGTACCACCACCCTGCCTATTTCTGCCGTGAAGCAATAATGCGTTTCGGTTTGAAGGTTGGGGCAGCCGTTGTAACTATACTGAGACCTTAGAACTTATATCTCAAGGCGGGTGGCGGCATTTACATTGTAGATGTCTATGGGCTCCAGTAACCACTTAACACCAGGTGGGCTGTGAGCTCGTCCACACATCTAAGCTATAAAAAAAAGGGTCGCCCACTCCTCTCATCTAAGCCAAAAAAACAAAAACTATAATGTATTCGTTTCGTCAGAAATAATATGACATTTAAGAAAACGCTGGATTCTGTCATGAAGGTTGTTTAATTTACGTGTAGGTAATTGTACCTAGACAGGTCATAAATTCTGTCACATGTTTAATGTAAAATAATTGAAACAAGTTTATTCATTATGTAACCATTCATATACCAAAATGAACTTAACAAAGCATAGATTCTTATGACACTAAAGTTTATTCAAAATGACCTCCGTGATTTTGAATACAGGCCTTCAATCTGCGCGGCCAGTCGTCTATCGCAGCACGAACGAGGTCCATGTCAATATCGGCGGCTGCCTTAATCAAGGATGTCTTGAGTGACTTCAAATTGGGATGAGGCTTTGAGCACGCCTTTTCCTCCAAGTGTTGCCATATCTTGTAATCTAACGGATTCAAATCTGGACTGGAGGAGGGCCAGTCTTCGTGCCGGATGAAGTCGATTTCACGCGCCGCCAGCCAGTTTTGTGTGCTCTTCGCTCTATGAGCTGGCGCCGAATCTTGTTGGAATACCCAGTGCCTGTTATTGAACATGGTATGAGAAACAGGTTCCACAAGGTTCGTCAGGACTGTATTTTGATACACAACTGCATTCGTTTTTACACCTTTCTCACAAAAATGTACCTCTGTTAAGCCCCAATAAGAAACTCCCAACCATACCACGAGCGAGGATAGAAAATGACCTCGTTGGACACGCGGAATACGGTTGCTCGATTCTTCACTACTGTGTGCGTACACCTTATCATTTTGTTTGTTGTAGCTCTCTTCTACGGTAAAAAATTTTTCATCCGAAAAAAGAATTTCCCGATATTTTTTTCCCGCGTACCGCTTCAACAAAGCGCGGCATCTCTTCAGTCTCAGGTCCATTAGACGAGCATTCAAACGATGTCCTGTTTTTCTTCGATATGCCCGAAGTCCTAAGTCTTCATTTAACACCCTTTTCACCGTGGTTCTGCTTAACCCCATCTGAAGGGCCAACAGTTTCTGCTTACGTTTGAGATTTCTTTGAATTCGCGCCTTCACAGCTTTTATCACTGCTGGACTTCTAACAGACCAAGGGCGACCACTTCTTGACCTGTCATCTACACTAGAGTCTTCATTGTATCGTTTAATGGTACGATAAACGAATCTTTTGGTTATATTCAAATTTTTCAGTATGTTATAAATTTGAATTGGCGCGTAACCGCAACGATGTAACGCAATAACTGCAACACGGTCTTCTTTAAGCGTCCACTCCATATTTAAAAATGAGTAAAATTTTAAAAGTATACATTTTTATTTTGATGGACAATTCGAAATTCGAATTCAATAAACTTTTTTGTGGCCAGCATTCTAAAAGAAAAGTTTTTACTGTGGGACAATACTTATGACCTGACTAGTTATAAGGAGTGAGATTCTTAAATGTTTATGGATTCATGTAGGAGTAAGTACACGTAAATTAGGATACCGTTGCGTCGGAATCGTCCCGGATCCGGAATAGAAAGCGTAAATCCACCGTGACCGGGATAGTCCTCATGAAATATTCAACGTACAAACAGATGTCGGACTGACATAGACACGTGGTCCAATCTCTGGCGGCGATTAACCACGATCTAAGGTAGATTAGCTTTACTCTAGTTGGGTGGAAGACGCCGAGATTGCGCATGGGAGCGCACAAAGACGGACACAATGTTGTTTATGCAAATTATGTGTTTTGCGCATCTACATCTTCAATGGAGCCTCGTAATATTTGTTTCCTAACCAATCATTTAGAGTCACGATCCTCAATAATGAGGGAACGATTGGGAAAAGAGAAAGAGAGAAGTAATTAAATAGAATTTTCTTATTGCGTAATGAGCTCACCGCATACCCATTGAGACCGTTTTTAATACGCTTTTATTAGCTTCAGACGTATGTATGTGAGTATGTAACGGAATCTTTGAACATGATTTTGACCCCCTCCGAAACGTCGGATTAACTCGAAATTTAGGTCTATGGAAATTTGGCATACTTATTAAGGGCCGATGACAATTTAATATTTAGAAATAAATAAATAAATAAAAATTAAATTCAACTAAAAAATGAAAAATAAATAATAGTTTTAAATAATAGTAATAAAGTATAAGTAAAATAGTTAAATAATAGTAAAAAAAATACGCTTCTATAGAAAATCCTACTAAAAAATAGAAAATAAATTTTAATAAATTTGAATTAAAAATAGTGTAAGAAAAAATGATTTTATTGTAAAAAAGCGTGGGGTGCTTTTCAGGATATTATCAAAATAACCCTTCTACTCATATCTGTTCATAAAATATTTATAACTACCGATACCATGCACCCCACGCTTTACAATAAAATCATTTTTTCTGTAAAGTCATTTTTCATGCAATCTATATATTAATACGTGAAGCAAAAACTTTGTATCCTTTTTTACGAAAATTGCGCGGACGGAGGAGTATGAAATTTTCCACACTTATAGAGAATATAGAGAAGAAGTGCACAATGCTAATTTTTTTTTAAAATAATCCATAAAAGATACATTAAATCAATAAAGAAAACATTACACACACTACATACCATGTATTTGACGCACACACGCATGCATACTATTTATTGTCAAACTTTTGTTCTTGACGTCTGTTCTCAAATTGAGAATAGATTAAATATTGTTTGTCTTTGTTAATATTTTTTATAGTGTAGTCTTGGCAAAATTTGTGATTATAGAAGTATAAAATACAATCATAATAGTGTACAAACTTACAATTCCAATTAATTATAGTCGAATTTCGACTACTGCGGGACCTCTAGTATATGTAATTCGTTTATTACGTTAATTAAACTTAACATTAATTAGCATACTTCGTTGATGTTCTCTCCAGCAATAGTTGTCAGGAAGAGGTCGTTGTTGGAGATAAATCATCCTCTAGTACTTTTTAACTTCCATCGATAGCAAAGAATCATTCATGTTGACTACTAGGTGGTTAATGATTACCATTGTACGATTACTAGTGGTAGGACCTCTTGTGAGCCCGCGCGGGTAGGTACCACCACCCTGCCTATTTCTGGCGTGAAGCAGTAATGCGTTTCGGTTTGAAGGGTAGGGCAGCCGTTGAGACTTTAGAACTTATATCTCAAGGTGGGTGGCGCATTTACGTCGTAGATGTCTATGGGCTCCAGTAACCACTTAACACCAGGTGGGCTGTGAGTTCGTTCATCCATCTAAGCAATAAAAAAAAATACTAACGTAAATATCGGAGGGCCTTAAACTTAATTAACGAGTATATTTGAATCTAATCGCACGCGATTCCCGAGATTAGTACGGTCATGTAAAGTGATTAGTCAGTCGGCAAGTTTGAGATCTTGATCGTGGTAAGTTCTCGCCTCATGAATATGTAGTAGACAAGCTACGCTGGACTCGGTACTAACTTATATTGGATGCGTCGGGAGAGATACGATCATACGATGTTCTATGATAATTGATGCTTCGACCGAAATACAGATTTGCTCATCTGCGGAATGTATTTCAACGAAGACGAAACTTCTACAATGAAATAAATAAAAAAAATATGTGTCGTGTCGTGGGACACCGGATAGGAACGAAGTTCCTTATTATAATTATATTAATTTTAAGTTCTATTCGAAGTATAAAGAAGATAATTATTCGGGTATACATTTTTTATTAAGATTTTTTTATTGATAATAATGTAAAAAAAAACTACTTTACAAAGTTATCAACTTGTTTTGTGCATCAATAAAAAGAAAAAAAAAGAAAAAAAATCTTTATTTTATTCACCATTCTTTATAAAATATATGTTATATTTTGTACGTTATTAAAAAGTTAAGTCGTACACTGTGTGCATTACTAATAAAA
This sequence comes from Bombyx mori, assembly GCF_030269925.1. Lineage (NCBI taxonomy): Eukaryota > Metazoa > Arthropoda > Insecta > Lepidoptera > Bombycidae > Bombyx > Bombyx mori. Next base: position 10,226,291 of record NC_085124.1, on the reverse strand, counting down.
ATCTTACGTTACGGACGTTTTTTCCTGATTAGGGTACCCCTCCGCATCGTCCCATAAGGAACTTCGTTCCAAAAATTAACAGCTGTTTAAAATCCGTTAGTTCGCTTGTTCTGTTTTAGAGACTTTTCAATTAGTTTATATTATGAGTAGTCAGTAAACTGTTTTTTCAGTTTATGATAAAAGTGTTTATTTTAAACTAAATGGAACCTAGCGTTAAAGTAAATTGAAGCTTATTGATTATTTAGATTGTTTAATTGAGACATTTTATGTAAATCGGTGTGAAATATATGAATGTGTACGAGGGAACTTGAAAAAGGTGTGATTATTGAACTTTTCCTTTAAAATTTGTAATAAAGGAACGGTGATGCGGCTTTATATTATTTTCATTGACTGTCTGTTACAAATGTAATCGAAAGAGACAAAAGACGGTGCACGATAGTATCGGTACATCACGTTTATTAAAAACTTTATCACTAACTGTGTGAAAAATGTAAATTTATTTTAACCACTCGCCCGTACCTATCTTGCGCATGATATAATAGTACTATGAGCTTTTCTAGTTTTTCTCGGGCAGGGGGCCGAACCTTCTACGAGGTTTCCGCGTCTAGGGTGCACGCGGGGCTTATCGAACTTGACGGTCCGCAGATATTGGGAGCAGACCGCGGGCCCAAGGATATAGTTCCCTACCTTCCCTGGAGCATCAACGGCCACGGTATCGAGTTCCATCACAATCCATTTCAAAAAACAATTGTTATGAATTAATTTCTTTGACAAACATTAAAAATAACGTCTTTTAAATCGCATCCTAAAACAAAAAATTAAAATGGCATCACCCTATTTAATACTACAATTTGACGAGAATCTGCATTCAACTAACGTTATTTGCTTTGAACGCAATGTAAGTCAATTAATCTGCGACCGATATACAGGATTGATGGTCTCCAGGGGTCACGAGGAGCGTCGGTAAGGTTCATTACCATTCGACAAATCAAAAACGAAAGATATATAAGCTTGGCTTAGTAAAAAGAGAGCTGTCAATTCCCGGGTCTACCTCGGAAACGATCACTATTCATCATTTACAATCGATTTCACGATATTCGTGTTTTCCACGGTGCGATTATCACAAATTGATGTAATTCTTCTACTTTACGTGTCGGAGACGTGGGTGTAGCAATATTCAAGGGTGTCAATTTTGTTTTATTCGTTTTATTACAAACTATATTGCTAACTAGTCTGAAGTGCCATTAGCTACCGTACAAATTTTCAATTCAACTAAATGGTCATTTAGCGTAGGTAAACCTTGGAAATGGTGACAGAAGAACCTTACATAGTCCGTGGACATGAAGATTGTGCAGAATTCTAAACGTCCGTAAATAAATGGAGCGTGTAATCGAGTCGTAAAAGTTTTTTTACCTATATCGACTCGCGAATAAAAGATAAGATTTGGACAGCCATCTGTTTTTGGAACGAAATATAAAAGTTTAGTAACCAACATACAAAAATACTCAGTATATTTTATGCAATGGCTAAGATCAACTAGCCTTAGGACCGTCTCTTTGACTGTTTCTTTAAATGGTATCGTTCAATATTAAAAATAATAATTGAACAATTAATTGGTAGCCCTATCAGGGTGAACTTATTCTGTACGAACGTAGGGCGTGGTAGTCAACCCTATTGTGATTTCATTTCAGATTGTTATTATGGTTCTCGTCTAAATGATAAAAGCGATGTCATGACGTTTGACAGCTCTTTAGTATTCGATTTAACTGCTTTTGTGTTCATTCGAGTCGTCCTTTTTGTATTTAGATGTCAAGTTTAGTTGATTTGGTGATGCCTAAAACATTGTTAGCTCACTGACTCTTGTGAGTCTTATTTTCATGGACTTATTAGTTGGAATAAAACGTTAAATACATTGCTTTCTCTAGAACTCTAAAATTTTGGTCAGCAGTAGTTATTTCATAAAGGTTTAAAGGTATTTAACATAATGCAGTTTTGAGTTTCGGTATGAAGGTTAAAATATAGTTGTTATTGTATGGGCCGTAAGCCGTTCGGACTTATATCTGATGTTTCACGGTACACGATGACGCTCTCTCATTGAGATGTCTAGGAGCTTCCCCGGTAACTACTATCAGGTAGCCGTGGACTTAGTCATCAGTCTATGCAATAAAAAAACGAAAACTTATACATTTCACTTACATATGTCCAGGATGGACATTATCAATCAAAGCATTAAGAAAAATGATTAAAAAAAGTGTACTGCAAATCCGTACCATGCAATATAACATGAAGTTCTATTTTCAGAGTTAAAATTTCGGCAGTAGTTAAAATTTTGTCTCCGCAATCGTTAGACACCAATTTGAACTTCACTCCGAAACGATAAAGTTGGATGGCTGGAGCAAACGAAGTCTGCGCGTGATAAAAAAAGAACAGATTAAAAGCTTTGAAAGGCCCGCAGGCGTTACAGAGATAAAGTATGTATAACAGTGTGCTTTTTTATTAAAAATAAAGTCGATGTGACAACACCACGTGCTCCGTGTCGACGGCTGTCAAACGTTTGACATGCGAATGACAAGGGGAGCCGACGTGACGTAAGCGCTGAAACGTCATTGCCTTATCGGATTTGTATGCATGAGAAAGAACGGCGCAGCGGTGTCCGTTTGAAATAAAGGGACGCTCTGTAGATGAGTGACAATGTTTTGATATGTGATTGTCATTGATTCCGGAATTAATTGCTAAGTTGGTTTATCTATATCTATATATATAAAAATGAATTGCTGTTCGTTAGTCTCGCTAAAACTCGAGAACGGCTGGATCGAGTTGGCTAATTTTGGTCTTGAATTATTTGTGGAAGTCCAGAGAAGGTTTAAAAGGTAGATAAACATGAAAATGCTCGGAATTAAATACAAATAACAATTTTGTTTTTCCTTGGATGTGTCTCCCGTCGGACGGATTCCTTTTGTTTGTTTTAAGTTTATTTTGTTTGTTTTTAGTTTATAAGCACTACAAAGTCTGCCGGGTCAACTTGTTTTATTATAAAGATTTGCTTAGTCCACAACGAAAAAAATAGATCATATTATTATTATCATTGTCACGTTTATTAAAATCAGTTCTGATTTATACATTTCCATTATAAATGTAAATTACAATGAATACACATTAAAAAAACAATTAAACGGACAGCGCAAGATGGTTAGTAGCTTTTTGGCAAAATACCAATAATTTTTTTTTTCTTCCTGTGTGTCAGTGTTGTCTAGACCAAGCTATTAAACAGTCGAAAAGGTTCTGACGTGACTCTCATAGGCGGGTTGAAAATTGATCCTAGAAAAATTATGAATACCATTTTCACTTAGTTTTTCCGATTTAAAATTGGGAAAACGTGATTTATGAATTTACTGACTCAATCTTGTTCATTTGTCTGTTGGCATAAATGCGCATTGTGAGCTACTAAATAAACTATACAAACAAATAATCTATACCTGTGTTGGGCTCACACGATTCCGTACAACTAGTGCTCAAATAGGGAAGACCAGTGCGAGTTTGAGAAGACCGGAATATCATTACATTCGTATATTCAGGTTAAAGGCCGGATAGACTATTATCATATTATATCCTCTCGCCTATTCATAGATAATCCTTCCCATAATGATGTGAAAATAGATGCACTGTTTAAATGGAGGGTCATAGAATATAATACACGGCTAGACGTGTGCATCAGTGCGTTCATGTGTGTTTGACTCCGCTCCATTTCTCTATACTGTACGATCGCCTATGTTAGACATAGCTCCTCGTTCTCATTGAACGACAGTGGTTTTCAAAATTCACGACTTGAAACATCTCTTTGTTAGGTAATTTATTTGAAAAGCTTTAACCTTGAGAGATATTTTGAGATGAAGCTCCGGAATTGTCACCAAAATGAACTTATCTCATCTCAGTGTTAGTTGATTTGGAGTATGGCAGGGTTATACGAGCAAAAAATTGCTGTTTAGTTTATTTTACTTTTTTATTTTTTGTTTATTGCCTTGTAGGAAGACGAGGATATGGCCCACCTGATGGTGAGTGGTTACCGTCTCCCATGGACTTCAGCAATGCCAAGCGTAATCGTAAATATACGGAACACAAAAAGTTTGAAGGCCTCTGGATTGTGCCGTTGACACAAACATAATGAAGTTAAATGCTACCAGTGATGAACGGAATGATTCGGTCTATTTGAACAAATCGTTCCATTGGTATACCTACTCATACAAACGATAACAGTTAACCAATTATCGAATCAACTTGTCGTATCGTGAAACTCTTAGTCAAATTGTTTTGAATATTTCCACGACCTATTTCAATAGCAGGAAGAAAAAAATATTGCGCAAGTTTAATATTGCCTACTATATTTCCAAACATAAAGTTATGATATTTTGTTATCTCATTGACTTATTCAAACGTTTTTGTGTTTACTGATTTTTTAATTTTTATGTATCAAGGCAAGTGTATCTGAGAGCAGTGTAAGATGACGTAGGTGTTCTATTTTTCTACGGGAACTTCTCTACTATGACCGGGTTCTGACGGAGATTGAACGTCGGGTGAGAGGGTCGGGGAGTCGTTTGGTGCGGTAGGGCCCTAAAAATATCCTTGAGCCCGCGGTCTGCTCCCAAAATCTACAGACCTTCAAGTCCCCCAAATCTCGCGTGCCCCCTAGATGCGGACACCTTGTATGAGGTTCGGAACCTCCCTGAAAAAAAGAAATATATTCTATTTTTAAATCGGCCATGACCTGGTTGGTTACTTAACAGCCTTCTCGTCAAGTCTCGCTGTCAAACCTCGCGTGACTTTTTACTTCGCATTACAAGACTCCATTGAGAATGCTTTTCACATTATTGAAACGCATCAAAAGTCAACCGAGGATTAATGGAATTGGTGGTTGATTGCTTTTTGTATTTGACTGTTTTTTTTTTCGCGAAGCAGTACAATTTTGGTTTGAAGGGTGAGGCAGCTGTTGTACCATAAAACTGAGACTTAGAACTCATGTCTCAAGATAGGTCGAAGCCCATGGACATCAATGTCTATGGGCTCTGGTAATCATTTAATATCAGATGGATCATGAACTCGTCCACATTAACACACACACAACTCATTGACACGACATTAATTCTATAATGTAAGCTAATTCACATAAATTCATACATTTCAATAATCCTGCATTCAAATGATCGTCAATGCAAACTACACAAATATTCATTTTCAGTCGGTCCATATGGATAGCAAATAATTGATTCGGGGAAATAACATTATAGTGAGGCTCTGTTTGAATTTGCATTAGCTTCTAGCGTTTTCGCCAAAATGTTTGCTGTGTAGCTAATGCGGTATAGTGCTTTAAATTGTGAAATTTCTAAGTGTAAATATTTATTTGCCTATTTTAAGATTTCAGGTAGATTATTTTGGTAGATTAGGTTCATTCTGGTGCTAGGTACCGGATACTATTAACATCACAAAATGTATGCCGCTACTCACCCTGAGACATGGGTCACAGTTTCAGTTGTATTATATAACCGTTTTCCCATTCTTCAGACCGGAAAACAACTTTGCAGCTGAAACCGTGGTGAATACTCATGCCAGTTAACAAAACGATCTCTCACTTGTAAATACCAATTAGCGGTCTCTGTAAACTTTAATACTAAAACTAAGAGTACACTGCGGCTCTTAGTTTTTGCTCTTTTTGCTCATAGCTTTTGCTAGTTTTTGCTTTTAGTTTTCGGAATTCACGAGATGAAACGGGATGGTGTTATTCCAGGCCGAGAGCACACAGCCAAAATACACAGGCGATACACAGGCAATATTTTATTTGCTAACTAAAGTCAGATAAATAAATAACCGGTTACAAATCATCTGACCGTAAACTGGGATTCCCTGAATTACGGGAAATGGAGATTTATATAGTAGACGCAATAGAGGCGATTCTGCCGATTACTAAACTGTTACACTTATAATTGTTTCCTAATATAATAGTGCGAAATCAAAACTTTGAGAATTCGTTTACAAATGGTCATGTGTATTAGAAATATAGTTATTTTCAGAACAACTGAATATCACCTGAAGTTAGTGAGGCCTATAGGTATCGCAAAGTGAATATAATAATAATGTCTCAAATGATAATACGGCTCCCTAACCCTAAATCAGAAGCGATGGTTTGTTCGCGGTACAACAGGTAGCTGGTAGTCCAAAGTTGAAATCGATACATGCTTTACTACCAATACAAATGTACTAGTGTCATCATAGTAGGGTAATATTTGTGGTATAATGAGTGGAGTGCTCATAGCTTTTCGCCTCTGTGGGCTTTGCTTTTGTCTCCTTAAATTATTCTTTTTTTATATTATCCGGTCTAATTTCTGTGTAAAATAAATAAACAACATTCAGTTCACGCTTTTCATTATATTATACTAGTGGTCCCGCAGTAGTCGAAATTCGACTATATTTAATTGAAATTGTAAGCTTGTACACTATTATGATTCTATTTTCAAAGACTATTTCATAAATCACAAATTTCGTCAAGACTACACTATAGAAAAATATGAATAAAGACAAACAATATTTAATCTATTCTCAACTTGACCACAGACGTCAAGAACAAAAGTTTGACAATAAATAAATAGTATGCTTGCGTGTGTGCGTCAAATACATGGTAGTATGTGTAATGTTTTATTTTTTGATTTAATGTATCTTTTATGCATTATTTTAAAAATATATTAGCATTTTGCACTTCTTCCCTATATTCTCTATAAGTGTGGAAAATTTCATACCCCTCCGTCCGCGCAATTTTCGTAAAAAGGGATACAAATTTTTACTTCACGTATTAATATATATGGGTAGATTAGGATCCAGTATAGTAATGCCAATGACCTTCGTTTTCGAAAACATTTCCACAACTTACGCAGTTTGTCGGGACAACTATAAATCGCAACCACGTCTTTATTTTCGTCTAGACTCCATAATATATAACTATTTATTTGTGATGCGTCACCATGGTAGTCATTTGAATAATTTACGCAATGTGGGTTCGTTCCGCGCGGCGGCGGTCGCATTTCAGCGTTGTCACGAACAAATGAAATGTGAATAATGGAGTGCGAAACGCACTAGGAATTGAAAATCAGTGCACGGCAACGACAGGGCCGACGAAATGACTAGGCTTTCAATCTATATATTAATACGTGAAGCAAAAATTTTGTATCTCTTTTTACGAAAATTGCGCGGACGGAGGAGTATGAAATTTTCCACACTTATAGAGAATATAGAGAAGAAGTGCACAATGCTAATATTTTTTTAAAATAATGCATAAAAGATACATTAAATCAATAAAGAAAACATTACACACACTACATACCATGTATTTGACGCACACACGCATGTATACTATTTATTGTCAAACTTTTGTTCTTGACGTCTGTTGTAGTGTACAAACTTACAATTCCAATTAATTATAGTCGAATTTCGACTACTACGGGACCTCTAGTATTATTGAAAACAAAAATCGTTCCATAGCCCTATGTATTAAAAATGTCCGATACACACATACGAAAAGCACACCCAGATGCCAAATATTTTGTAACAATGATCTCGCTTGAGATGAGAAAATGATGATGAGATGATGATAAAATGTTAACTATGAATGTGGAAGGATATAGAGGAAGGGGTAGACCTAAAAAGAAATTGATGGATTGCGTGAAAGACGATATGGGTAAGAGGGGAGTGAGCGAAGAAATTGTATATGATAGAAGAGTATGAAAGGAGAAACCATGTTGCACCGACCCCAGGTAACTGGGAGAAGGCCAGGATAATGATGATAATGATCTCGCTTGAGTATTCAATAGGGTCAGCAGGACATAGAAGTCAGGGTCACTATATAATAAGAGAACGAACCGATTCCCTACTTTCCTAATATAGATGATTTAATAGTTAAGTAATATTAAGCAATGTTTATATTAATGTAGTAAATTAAGATGATATGACCTCACGGATCTAATAAGCATCTAATGTAAGCAAATAAAATGTAACTATACTGAGTCCTTAGAACTTAGATCTCAAGGTGGGCGGCGGCATTTACGTTGTAGATGTCTATGGGCTCCAGTAACCACTTGGCACCAGGTGGGCTGTGAGATCGATTTCACTTATTGCAATCGGTATTTGTGAGCCAAACAGAAAAATTAAACGTTTATTAATTACAACGTAAATTAACATTTCACGGTTACCAAGTAAAATTAATTTTTTCTATTTATTTTTGTATAAGATGGCTTAAATAGAGATTCATCGCAATTTGTGATAAACCGTTTTCTGTGACGAAAGTTGAGTCTTTTGTTCCAATAGATTGTCATTTGTCTTTTTATTTATTTTAAATCAACTTAGTAATTGGACTCACAATTTATTACTGGTGGTAGGACCACTTGTGAGTCCGCGCGGATAGGTACCACCGCCCTGCTTATTTCTGCCGTGAAGCAGTAATGCGTTTCGGTTTGAAGGGTGGGGCAGCCGTTGTAACTATACTGAGACTGTAGAACTTGTATCTCAAGGTGAGTGGCGCATCTACGTTGTAGATGTCTATGGGCTCCAGTAACCACTTAACATCAGGTGGGCTGTGAACTCGTCCACCCATCTAAGCAATAAAAAATAAATAAATAAAAACTCACAAATTCAAGTAATATCGATCGATCAATAAACTAGTCAAATCATTGCGCATGGGTTGATATTGTAACAGGTATCAATTATTTGAAAGTCATTTTTTCATTAATATGTTTTTACTGTAGACTGGTGAGCGGTCCGAATAGAGGCTCCCACAGATCGTAGATATCACGACAAAAATGAAATAAATAAATTATTGATCGATACTACCACGAATGCCATAACGGCTTTCACACTCATTATTTATTTACTTCTTTATTACAATTAATTTATTTCGATACACTGGCGATACGCAAGCAACGCAGAGAAAAAATGGTAAATGCATTGATATAAAAAAAAAAATTTCGTTTTTTAGCCAAGTTTTTCGAAAAAAAATCGCAATCTCCCGGGGCTAGTAAAATCAGCAGTTATAAATAAATCCTAAAGGTTTGTCAATTAGAATTCATTGCATATTATTCTTTAAAGGGCGTCTTGTGATCCCATCTTAGCTCCCACTTCTCGTTTTTGTCGATTTATGATAGTAAAAACTTATTGCGTGTGTTTATTTTATTTTATGAAAGAAATCCTTTACATTGAAATGCTTAGCTGTACTACTTTATTGTATGGTAAATTCAGATCCAATTCACAAGTCGTGTCATGGCTTCAATAGCACAATATCTGGCTTTAAAATGTGCACGTTCTTTAGTGTAAACAAAATCACTGCTGGCTTGTCGTGTCCCCGACTCTATCTGACTACTTTATAACTTGAATTCACCCTCTACTTGATCCAGGTTGTTTGCAACATTGTACTCTGTCGCATTTTCCGCATTGTATCGCACAATCCGATTCGTCTGATACACGTACCGAGCTAGCACACAGAGCTATGAATAAAATCAAGACGAATCAACTCACAGTATCGCTGTGAAGAATTTAAACAAAACTCAGTTCAATCAGCAATGTTTTGGAGTACTTTCGAGTACTTACGTATGTATGTTATTCTGAGATGATTGATGTGACTTATTCTGAATATGAATGGTCTGTAATTTATTTCATAGTACCTATTGATTTTAGCAACTATTTAATAATTATGAAATTAGCATTTTATGCCCAATTAGTATGTTATACAATAAGAACTTACCTAAAATTTAACTAACAAAAAGAACTTACCCATAAAATATTTAAAGTGTTATCTAAAGTTCTGCAATGTTTGAAGATTGTAGCTGCGATGAAATTGATGTCGCCTTGTCGCCTTATGGCTTAGTGATTTTCATTATCATACCAAAAGGTCCGGGTCCTATTCTAGATAGAAGTAATTTATCTGTTAAAGACATTAAGGATCTGGATGTATCTCTTCCAATTTTGTATGAGAGAAAATCTCAGTTTGTGGAAAAACTTTTTTCGTTTGCGTGAATGAAAAGATGTATTGACGCACACTGACTATTATTCGATTAAATCGAAAGGTCGAATCCGGAATGCCATCGTTTATTATGAAACTTGAGTTGGAAGACTTATTTGTATTGAAATAGCTGTTGCTCTAGACCAGTGATTCTCAACCACTGTGCCGCGGCACTTTTGTGTGCCGCCAAATTTTGCAAATATATAATAATGTTAATATTATTAAATTATATCATTTTAAAAGAAAATATTTTTAACATGAATATATATTTAAATCCACAAAAAAATAAATTATTTTATTATTTGCTTTGCAACGCGGTTTTTCTTAGTGCCAAATTATGATGAAGCGGCGTGCATAGCCACGGAATAGATAAATATCTATCTATCTATCTAGATAAATATCTATTCCGTGTGCATAGCAATAGGAATATGTCTCAAGTCGGCGCACACTTGCCTCTTCTGCGTACAAAACGTGTTGTTTTAGTGATAGTTGGGATTTACAAGGTGTTGCATAGTAGTTACTGCACCTTTTCTTTCGTTAAAATTGGCAAATGTATGTGATTCGGTAGTAAGTAAATAATTTTTATATTTTTCTTTGTGTGCCGCCAAATTTTGAAATCGTTAAATATGTGCCGCAACAAAAAAAAAGGTTGAGAATCACTGTTCTAGACACTAGAAGTCAAAGTTCGATAGCAGAAACCGGCGAAACGCTAATAATAATGTGTAACTTCGCGTCACGTCCGTACTCAACAACGGAATTATGTAAAGATGTCTAGGCGTGATTAATAGTCAGTGAAACTATTTTAATTTAAGATCCTCTACTGTTTGATGTTTCATTTAATTTTTTTATAAAAAGTTAATTCATTTCGTTCATCTGCAGAATAAATACGCAACAAGATAATTGAGACTATTAAGAGAAGATTTGCTCAATTAAGCTAGGAAACGAGACGCAGACGAGACCTGATAATTGTAGGCTATGTAAAGCGCAGCTCTGGTGAGTCGGCGAAGTCGATGCCCTCGAGACAAAGAATAACAAACTGTGCGCGGGGGAAGCAGGCAATAAATCAAGAGAACGTCATAAATACCGACTCCCTTCAGAGGGTAGAAGTGTCGCATTTTCCAATTCATAACGTAGGCTTCTAATGTAGTCTTGTGAATGCGGTATACGTTGTAGTCGATGTTAAAATTTGTCGACTAGTGTCGGACGATTTTAATCGATTTTTTTTTTGTTAAATCGATCGATTCAAGAATAGTTTTCTAATCATGCAAATTTATTTATTTCTTCATATATGGATTGCCCACGGAGTTTACAAGAATTAGAACTATGTATGTAAATAGGTTACGAATGAATAGAAGGAAATTTCGTCCTTATTAAATCAGAGATACGTATTAGAACTCTGTGCGACCCGGAGAATAACTGGCGCACGACGCTGTATCGCATTTGTCAAGTAACATCTATTTAATTAAATTGTCCCATCAGTTCTTTTGTGCCGCGTACTATTTGTTTTTGAAATGAGCTATATTTTGAGCTATATTTATTACTTAGATAGGTGGACGAGCTCACGACCCACCTGGTTAAGGTGTTAAGGCACCTGGTGTTACGTGGTTACCGTAGTGCATAGACATCTACAACGTAAATGCCGCCACCCACTTTGAGATATGCATTCTAAGGTCTCAGTTTTTATAGTACAATGGCTGCCCGACCCTTCAAACCGAAACGCATTGGTCCTTCACGGCAGAAATATGCAGGGTGGTGGTACCTGCCCATGCTAATTCACAAGACGTCCTACCACCAGTAATTGCGCAAATTACAATTTTCTGGGTTTGATTTTTATTACACGATGTTATTCCTTCACCGTGATAGTCAATCGTGAAGATTATCTTTTTCAAATGTGGTTCAAGATTTTTTTATTGCCAAAATCAGCTCACGGCCAAAATGCTGTTAAGTGGTTTGGTTGTCCCTACATTACTGGTGTCCATGGGCGATGATAGCCACTAGCCATCAGGTTGAACTTAAACTTGCTTATCATTGATGGTATAAAAAAACGTAAACTAATTTCAGAGAGTTTGAATACTTTTAAAACTCATCATGTGTTTTTCAATCTCGGAAGAGATTACTTACCACGAGATCGCCTAGATTGAGAATTAAAGCAATGAAGTAACTTATTGTTTGTTGTTTATTTTAGTTAAGGTAGCTCAAAATTCTTATTAAAATTATTTCGTGTAAACAATATCGTGTTACTAGATTATTTAGCGTTTTCTTGATTAAACTGGCTGTTTCAAAAGAACAATGCGTTACGAAACTTATTAAAGGTATAAATGAAAATTCATTCTGTCTCTCACAATTGAATCCAATATCGACACAGAGCCATCCCTAGGGGGACGCGCGTATACGTTTGCAGAATACCATGGATTCTCGATTTTGCTCAATTAAGTTTAGAAGTCGTATATTCTAATAACTTATATTTAGCTTGATGGGATTTCTCTTTTTGGTCGGATTGTTTGGGGGCTGCCTATCTGTTTAAGAGCTGTTGTTTTACATGGTTTTTCTATTTAATTTACAATGTTACGTTCGTATGACCTTAAAATAAGATGAATATAATTTTCGTCGTCTTAATATTGATTTATTTAGTTTTGCAATATCAAATTTTCTAATGAAAGACGTACTTAACTCACGATCACGAACGACTTCCACGATGAGAGAATAATATCGTGTGATAAAAATGCAACCCGAAAAAAAAATTGTAGATGGAATATCTTCGTTCTAATAAATTTGTGAAACTCGAACACGCTCTGTTTTGGCTATCTCAAAATGGATATGGATGGATGGAATTTTTTAAATGCGCACGTCTTTTGTGTAGAGAGATATATATATATATATATATATAGTGTCATTTTAAAATATTTTTATATATTATTACCCTTGTAGGCAGACGAGCATAGGGCTCACGTAATGGTGAGTGAATATTTTTGCTCATGGACGTCAGCAATGCCAGAAGCTGAGCCAAGCTGCAGCCTACGTTCAAGTAAGTTCTCTCCGCAGGAAATACTGATGTTTGGTTTATCCCGAAACAGTTTGAAGCTTTTAAGAATCCGTGCGTATACATCATACGAATAGTATAACAACTTTCTTTTATTTTGTGACCTTGAAAAATATAAATGATTTGAATGACAATTAACGATGCCTTCACATTTCCGTATGGTTTCGTTTACAATCATAATTACACTTCATAGAATGATCGTCAGATTGTTTTCCTCGGGTTAGTGCCAAAAAATATTTGTAAATAAGTAATTACGTTCTTATAATGTAAATCACTATATGCCTTCATAGGGTGCTGGAATTCTTCGGGCATATTGCACGTAAAGAGGGTCACAATCTAGAACAGCTGATGGTGACAGGAAAGGTAGATGGCAAACGTCCCAGAGGACGCAGTCCCACGAGATGGTCGGACCAAATACGATCTTCTTTAAACATCAACTTCCACAATGCCCTTCATGAAGCTAAGGATCGCAGCAGATGGAGGGAAATCGTACGGGAGAAACTGATGCAGCGCGGGAGTCACGACCCTCAGTAATGAGGAAAACGACGCGAGGAGGAATGTAAATCAGGTTATTTACACTACTAATTCTGGTTGCATTCATAATATGGCACAGAACCGTAATAAAAATATGGCGGAATCGATGTCAGATAAAATTCCGTGCTTTGATTTTCGATGTTTTTCCATCGTTATCCCTCCTAGTTATCCGTAATTCACGCTTTACACCGTCCCATCGTACCTTTAATTTCATGGGTGATCGGCGTATCGTGTTGCTATATTTAGAACTTCGCTACATTCGCGTCTCACCTTAATGATATAGGTTCACGGAGTCACTGGGCCGATACTAATCTGCGAGGACGCGAGGGGCCAACCCTTGCTGTCGGCGAATATGTTTTGATTGCTCTAAATAATATGAGATTAATATATGCATACATGTATTACGTCCAAGTCGGGAAATTAACCGACTTCAATGAAAGGAGGGATGAATGGCAAAGTTTATTGTCGGAGGCCAAGACCCACTTCGGGGTCATAGCGCCAGCTCAGTAGTAGTAATGAAAGGAGGGAGTTTTACGTTCGAGACTGTGTGGATTTTTTTTGTTTGTTTACCGATTTTCCGGTTTTTTTTCCTACTTAGTCGTTAGTATCCTAAGGCGCTATTCCAACTTCGCGCGGATCGGTATGTGAGCTCACGGGCTCAACTTGAGAGCGTTGCTAACATTGCTTTCGGTACAACAACAAAGCGGTAACGGTAGGTAGGGGCTTGGCTCTGTCCCTGGCATTGCTGAAGTCCATAGGCGACGGTAACCACTTATCATCAGTTGGGCCGTATGCTCGTCTACCTACACGGGTAATAAAAATAAAAATAAACTAGCCCTGGCAAGAGCAGTGCTTCGCTGAATCTGCTATTGGATCAGAATCGCGACTCACTGAGAAGATCCGGCGAGAAACTCAGTGGGTTATATCTATGGGTTAATTCGCACGTCGAGCTATTTGTCGTAGTCCGATTTTCCGATTTACAGTTTATATCAATTACTCGTATTATATCGTACTACTTTGCGTATTCCCTTAGTATAAGTTATTATTGTTCCTGCATAAGCTTGCTAATGGAGAATACGATGTCCTTGATCTCTTATTTTAACTTTGATGTGCCGCTGACGTCGACAAAGGCTTCGAAGTTGATGGTGTTCAGGGTTCCCAAATAACACACCAACCTCGGTAAGAACGCGTCTCTCAGCAGACTAGTTGGGGAATTAAGCAATTTTGATAGCAAGTATTCTCTGGACGTTTTTGCTGGCACTGTTGATAGTTTTAGACGAGAAGTCTACATCCTTGCTCAATGAGCTTTTTCAATTAAGTAATAGCGTAATTGGTAGTAAATGTGCAATAATGTAAGGTTTTCATGTAATGTTATATACAGTTTTTTTTTTATACCACGAACCGCTTTTTTTATTAATGCATGCAGTCGGTACCTGTAATTGTGTTGGTATTCAGTATGAAATCAATGTATATGTTACCTGTAATGTTCTGCGCTGATGTATAACATGTTGGTACACAATAAATAAAATATAAAACAAAATATGTTTGTGGTAAAAGGACTATTTTTTGTGGTTACATAATCTAGTCCAAAACTTTTGTATTTTTTTATTGATGTGAATAATCTATCACTATCCCGACACTGGATAAGCTAATGAAATTCGATCAATTCAATTATCGACGGTCTGGTACACTCCACCAAAAGCCCCACAATCAATATTAATGATACAACATAGAATTTTATTTGTTTTGTTAAAGAGACCGCTTAATAACTCAATATGGGGAGTATTTTAATTCTATTTGCTCAGTCAAAACAAGGGCTAGCACACTTTCCCCTTTCAATTATTTTTCGAAACAGATATGGAGTGCGGAGCCGTACCTGTGGGATTTTAAACGATTTCATATTTCATTGTTCGTCAACTAAAAATTATTATGAGTGTTTTGCCAAGAACGCCACCTGGTGCCTACAAAATATTCATCTTAATTGAAAAAAAAAGAAATTAAATCGTAAGAATACTTGTACAAATGCAAGTAATTTTGTAGCCATACAACAGGTACTTGTGTCGGATAATCGAAAATTGTTACAAAAGTATTTAAAAATCTGTTTCATTTCAAACGTGTTTTTTTTATTGCTTAGATGGGTTGATGAGCTCACAGCCCACCTGGTGTTACGTAGTTACTGAAGACCATAGACATCTACAACGTAAATACCGCCACCCACCTTGAGATATGAGTTCTAAGGTCTCAGTATAGTTACAACGGCTGCCCCACCCTTCAAACCGAAACGCATTACTGCTTCACGGCAGAAATAGGCGGGGCGGTGGTGGTACCTACCCGTGCGGACTCACAAGAGATCCTACCACCAGTAAAATAGTAAAATAATAAAAAAAAAACGTTTTTTTTCTTGTTTATTTCGTTTTCATTGTATAAATGTTCTTGCGTGTAAAAACTCGCGTAGTGAAGAACTACAGAAAAAAGCAACAGCATATTTTTCTAGCTAACAATTTTTTTCTACCAAATTTTTCTAAATTTTATTTCAGCCTACTTATAGTGCGTTCCGATTTCAAAAATGAAACAAGTTGACGTTTTACTCTATTTCGATTATGGCGAAATCGAAAACCCGTCGAACGCAACAAGGTAATATGACAAAGTAAATTTTCGCAATTCCCTCTCGTTTCCCGGCGTAGGCAACTCAATAAGTTTCAATCCAAATGAAAATTGTTTCGGTCCACTTCGGATTGGCCCGTGGTCCTTCGTTATCGGAATTCGGGTACGTGTAAAGTTGTTCTAATACGGTACAAATTTTGCATTGTTGCGTTCAAATTGACTTTGTTCGAATGTTTTAAATTGCTCTCCGAATCACACTAAAAACTGAACTATATTTAAATTGAATGGTTTTATGTATCAAAGTTTGATAATAATGTTGAAATTAATGGTGAAAGGTATTCACTGTTTTACAGTTAGCAGGGATTGTAGTCCGCACGAGTAAGTACAATTACCTTGCCTATTTCTGCCGTGAAGAACTATTTATTTAGTTTTGAGTTTAAAGGGTGGGGTAATAATTGAGGCCTATAAAATAAAAGACAGCTAAATCCAAGTCTGTCAAATATTCAAGTAAACTACAAAAATCAGCCCCAAACACATCATTACGGATCGTCCCGATCCATCTAAGTACTGCTATTGCTAGGGCCAGTGTTAGCAACACGGTAGCAACTAGGTTTGAGAAGCTGAAATAACTTTGTTCGGATAGCTACGATATTCTTTATTTTAAAGCAGATTTATAAAGAATGAGAATATTCGTTTATTAGTACTCAGTACAGAGTAAAAATATATTTTTTAACTGAATTTGTTAGAGATTTTGCTGCATTTCTTATAACATGAAAACACTAAAGCGTGTCCAACTAACTAAACAAGATAGTGCCATTGTTAATCCATTTTACGACATTAAGGCGTTTAGCTGCCTTTGATTTTATAGGCCTCAATTGTACTGTATAACTAAGATTTAGAACTCATGTCTCAAGATGCCGATCCATCAACGAAATTATAATTATGTTTGTACACATAATATTTTAATAATTTCACACGCACACGATAATTCTCATTCATTAAGAAATTTCGTAACGAACCGCAATTAAGTGTGTAAGAATACTTCACACTGAGTTCGTGAGTTTCACGTTTACGTCTGAAAGTCAATGTCGCCACCTAACTCGACACGTTGGTAATGAAGTTTCAATTCATTATTTAATTAAAGCAAAATACCACCCGCTCATCATGAGATCATCTTAATTCAATAAACTTTAAATTTTAGCAAAGAGTTAATCGTTTTGGAATGTTAGCACTTATAAAGAACCGATTTTAAGTAGATCTTATCCAAAATAGATTTTTCATCTTCGTTGCATACACTATAACTATAGTGACACATACGCATCGCAATGGTTGCCATGGTAACAGTTTATGAACCTCGATCCTGGGAACAATTTAAAAATAATGAATTATTCAATTAACATCAAATAATAATGTTTCCGAACAACAAATTTAATATAGAAGAAACCACGGGCACGTCTTGTTTTATATAACAGCTGTAATAATATCCTCTAAGCTGAAAATCATGACTTCTTAGATACATAAATGGGTACCACAAACGTTCCTACCCGCGCAGGCTTACAGTTTGCCCTATTACCAGTAAACACTTATCGAATTGACGATCGCACCATGCTAGTATCTTAAAATACCTAGAGAACGTTGCTACACATTATACCTCCTATGTATCTCCCACTAGCCTATGTTACACTTCCTATGTATTACTTACCTACTTAATCGCCTTTTACAACATCCACGGAAAGAGATAGGGTGGTCTAGGCTGAAACTGACTAATCTCTTTTTGTTTTACCATCGAACGTAGCAGAAGTAAGCCTGCATGATCTTACGAATCACTGTCACTTATAGATATGGAATGCCGTGGGGCTCCAACTGATTTCCAATAAATACATTGGAGGTTCTGAGTTCGGCTACATTTTTTTAATTCAGTCTTAGACATGTCGAATATATCAGCCAACTCAAATGAAGACCATACCTTTGTAAAATTATCTCAAATTGTCAATGTCTTAATCATTAAAAATGACGTCTAAACTTTATCAACTAGCGTGGAAATTAGTTGGCATCATATATAAAAAGTACAGACAGTCCAGTTGTTTTTCGGTGTCAATAAAATGCTTTCAAAGGATTCTCTGTTCAGCAAAACATTTAAAATATAACAAAGAGAACTCTACGCCTGATAGTTCAAATTAAATCCTTACAAATTTTCATTTTATCTTTGTACATATTTGTCCTTAAAAATGTCCAAGAATTACAACGCTCAACATAATATTTATAACAATTGTTTTAATTACAGTTATTATTGCACGGTTACAGTACACATTAACTTTCACCACTTTCTTTTCGTCATAAAACGCTGTTTAAAACGAATTAAATTAAACCAACACACACCGTAACAAAAAGTTAATTTATAGAGCCATAAATAATATTTACGCAACCGATTTTAGTTAAAATTTTCAACTTAATACCATTTGTTGTACCCATTCAAACCTTAATTTATGGTGCGCATCATACTTTTTCATAATATATTCGTTTTTCGATTGTATTAAATGAGTATTCCGTAGTATCTGTAATCAATAAATAAACCTACCTCATTGTTCATATAATTTTAAATACCACTTTTAGTACACGCTTTAATATTATATCGAAATATTTTTTATTATATATACTTAAGTTTTACGTTAACAAAGTCTATTAACCGATTTCCACAACCCTTAGACAGTCACAATAATGGAACAATTAAACATTGACTTTTACATGTCGTAATCCTATTTTTTTTTGGAGCGCCTTTAATCTGTTTGTGTGTTGTGTTGTGTTAACAAAGACTACATATTTTCCGCATTCCAACATTGACACGATATAAATGATCACTGATAAAGCTTTAAAAATAATGTTTATTAGACACCCTGTTCATATAAGCAGAGTATTTAAAACCACTGTATCGTCAAGGTATTGTTCCGTGTTCTCTTATACAGGATATTAAGTAAGTGAACTGAAGCCGAAAATGAAACCATATAAGCATTATAATACGAAAAGAAAATACATTCGTTAAGCCCAGCGCTATGTGCTCAACATAATAATATAATATACACAGTTTCAGCAGTCTTGTATTTTACGTAATGGATAATCTTTGCCTAACCTAAATCAAAAGTGGCGATTTCCCACCCCAGTATCCATTGTCGGGAATCTGTATTAGAATTAACTCTATTGTGTGCATTGTTATAACTTTAATATAACTAAAATATTCCCGTTCAGGTTTTAATGTTATCATATTACCAGCACTATCATCAACGTCACTTGTCGGTAATGGTTCGTTTACAGAATTGTTATGTCTGTGTATTTTGTATTGTTATTTAAATATACAATAGAATGAAAATAATAATGATTCGTAACGTAAATGTACTAATCGAAAGTTAAAGAAACAAATGTAAACTTCAAAATTTAAGGGACTTCAAATTTAATTAAAAACCTGTCTGTTTATTTACCTCGAAGAACAATTTACCAAGTAATATTAACGTAATTTTAGAAATGTTTCTCAGAGTAAATAAAGGAATACTTCCTCAGAATTGATTCACTGGCTTAGAACACGTGTGGCTTATCAGACGTGTCTCGGTAATGTTGTATTTACTCGTATGTATAGATTTATTTCCAACTATGGCGTAACAATATTACACTAACAACGATTGCCGTGATTAACGGAATCTGTTGCATAGTTCGTAGAATAACTTGAAAAAGAGTTTTGTGTCTGTGTGTTTCTTTTCCTTAGTCTCCAGCGACCGATAAAATTTTACTGACACCTTCAGCTCTAACGATAGGAGTAGGCTTAGGACCCCGGCAACCGTACTCGTCGATTTCGGTAAAAAGAGTTCGACGTGCAACCTAATCCATGCATCAGCCCGCTGTGTTTCTCGCCGGATTTTCTCAGCGGGTTGCGATTGCGATCCGGTAGTAGATTTAGTCTGTTGAGTTGATAGGTCTCCTTCGGAAGCGCTGGGCCAGTTGTTAGCTAATCCCAGCCCTCCTGGCTGAACCTTTGCTCGCCCACCTGTCTTGGTGAAACAGGAAAGATTTTCGAATCCTTCAATCATGAAAAAAAATATTGTGATTTTGATGTATCTTTATCTATTAGGAATGACTTAGTTACAACATTCTAAATTACTACTTTCAGTATGAGAGCCAAGTTCACGGTCATTCTGGTGTTAAGCGGCTTGGGGAGACATAAATTCAAATACTAAATTGGCTTAAAACAAAAAATAAATGTAAATTTAAATACGTGATTGAAATGTGGCACAAATACGCAGGCATATTAGGACTAATTTATGTTGTAACAAATATTACGATCAGTTCTCAAGGTAATAGTTTTAGAAGCGCTTAAAGCCATTGCGGCATAAAGAGTAAAACGCCTGATGTACTCATATCAAGCAATGCAGCTATGTCGGTGTTGAAAATGTTGAAATCCCATCGACAGGTACCGATTTTTTTAAATGAAATAAATACTTCGCTCATGTTCACGAATGACTTCCACTATAAACGAATAAAATACTCGTAGTAAAAATTGTAGATGGATCATAAGCTCGTTCAATAAAAAAATAATTTCACAATGAAAGTAAGAAATACTGCTTCGAGATCTAAGTAGAACTTTTTAACAGCCAGGACAAACAAACGATTCAGATTTGTTCTATTTCTAGAACTTTTATGTAAGACTTTTATAATAAAAATCGAATATTTTGAAATGTAAAAGTAATTTAATTATTGTTTATACTAAATAAGCAAAGACAATTTTATCCAAAATAAAGGAAATTGTATGTAGGTCTTTAATTAAAGTCCCAGTATGGTAAGTAAGTTAAGGTGATAAGCCGTATTTTTTGACGGAAGTTTATTTGAAAAACCATCTGGAACTGTAAGGCTGGGTCAGTTATTATATTTCTTTATTGCGTGAGCCATATAAATTTGATGGCATGGGATTGATCAACCTTGTTTTAGATCTAGACGGACGACGAGTGAATTGCTGAAAGACAGCTGGGTCCCGTGTAATCTAAGTAGTTCGACTTAATATGGTGAACTGATGAATTTTTGATTGACCTTCGCCTGTGAGTAGTAGAAAGTAGTGGTAGTATATAATATATATTTCTACTGAACCAAATATCTGTTAAAACAAATTTGGGTGAATTATTGGTGAGACGTTGACAGAAATTATCGGTCATTGGCCGCACTGTCCTATTCCTATATTATGTTCTAATAATACCAATCTATTCAAACGATTAACATATTTGAACTACTTAGTTGGGTTTTCATACTTTACTTTGTTTAAATTCTTTATCCAAATAAACACGTGGCTCTTTTATAGAAAACATTTCAGTAGTACAAAATTAAAATTTTTGGTAAATTATATTGCATTATACAAAATTTAAATTTAAGGTTAATGACCTAATAAAGAACTACGCTCGCCCAATCTAGATCCTTGCCCAAAATGTGCCAGAGCTGACAGAATCTCGCTCGTCGACGCAACTTGAATGCCGTCCGTGACCATCGGTAGTTCCGCGTTCTGTCGCCGCAGTGGCGCGTCGCTCTCGTCGCGACAGTATCGCTCACAGTTCGTAGAGAGTGGACGTATGTCGGTCGGGTATCGGGCTTCTATTCTCACACGAAACAAGTTTCTGATAGTATTCTCGCGGGATTACGTTCTGGACCTTCTATCATTTTAGAATCTTAACAATGGCTTTAACTATTAATCTTAAAAGTACTTTTTAAGAAAGTATCGTATTATTTCTGACTGTATTTGTGCAATTTATAGTTTCATTTTATCTTGATCGAACGATATTTTATGTTATCGAAAAGACGTGAAAAATAATTGTTTTTGCCAGTGGACGCTAACGTTTAAGTTTGAAATTTCGGTTGTTTTGTTTTATTCGAGAACGAACAAAACGTTGAAAAGAGACAAGATGAGGCTCAAGCGGGTGGGTGCGACAGGTGTGACGACTTTGGTGGTTCTGTTGGCAACAATAACAGGTAACTTTTTCCAAACTTAAAACTTATTTATTTCAAGCTTACTCTATAAAATCGATGTATAGAACGTAATCTACTTAGGAATGCTACATTTATTGACTGCTTATTGGATTATAAATCTTGTTAAATTATGAAAGAATAAAACTATAACCTCTAAGTTGACAATCATTTTTTATAAGTTGGTAACACATTAGCACTAAGTTGTCAAGGACTGAGGACTCGTCACACTAGGTATTTGGATTGACAATCATTGATGCATATTCAACAACAACGAAAATTGCGCAAATAAAGAAAACCAAAAAATGATTCCCTGTTTTGTTTAGAATTCACTGCTCACCTACGCTAGATTAAATATTGGAGTTCACTGTGCAAATATCGTCACTCACCTTGAGACTTACTCAAAGGTTTTGGGGTTAGGACGCAGGATAGCTTTGTAGTAAAATTAAGCAGAACCTTAGTAATATAACCGACGTAATTTTAATTTATAAAAATTAAGTGTTTCATTTTATTCCACCATCGTATAATGAACAATATCTTGGGTAATTATTGTAAAAGTTGTTTGTTAAAATATTAGTTAGGTTAGTACATAATCACATTGATATTTTTCATCATAGACAATAACAACGAAAAAGGCACAGACCATATATCACTAGAAATGCTTAGTGTTTGTAATATAAACCTAATTGGTGCCAACTGACCGCGTCTCGGAGGCCCAGATGTGCAAAAGCCGTTGATGTCCGTTACACCAAAACAGGTGGGATAGCACGGAAACTCGCTTTTCTGAAACAATCGATTACAATCGCTTCGGTGCATCCGAGCGTTAATTTTCACAAAGCTTTCGTTGCAAAACGGCCGGCCAATACCATATGAGGCCGTCAGCGTAAAAGTGGCATAAGCTTACCATAGTAAGTATGGAGGCAATTAGGTTTGAATTTTCATGAATTTGAATTTGAGTTGGCAAAAAAACAATACGCGCAAAAATACTGTTTATAAACTATGGATAGGCCGGATTTGCATCAAAATTTATTATATTTTAAATAAATTCCAATATACTCATATAAGCTTGAATATAAAAAATTGTGCGTTAGGCCACTTTTGCGCTGATGGCCTCATATATGAGCAGTTCTTACTAAGATAAAATATTTAATAGTATTTGCTAAATCTGCTCTGTGATTAGATTAGTTATCATTTATAATCCATCGAAAAAATGAATACCAAGTTTTAATACATTCTAGGACGCGTGATCGGAATCCTTGGTACAAATATGATCATCAAAGTCGAAACTTCGAGTTTCTCGACTTTAGAACAATTTTCTAATCTTTGGTAACTTTTCTGAACCTTTCCTGCTCGCCCACCTTTCCTGATGAAATTGAAAGGGCTCCGCCACACCAGTAATCCTTCATTCCTAACAAAGAAAACTTTTTGGAAAAATTGGAAAACATTTTTAAAATTACCTAGGGCTTATGCTTATTTAAGTTCGAAGATTTAATAAAAGGTCAACAAATTAAAATGGAGGAGGATTTATTTTATAGCTTAATCTAGGACATTCAGAATTGCCCTTCATCTAAATTTAGAAGTTGACTCAGTAAAAAATTATGAAATAATAAATAAGGTACATGTAAAACAATAAATAGTTCAAAGGTATGAATGAATCTATGTTTGGCGCACGTCAAATTGTTTCTGGGAGAAACCTATCACCTCAGCGCTAAATCAAAACGAAGTCACGGTACATTCAAACAGCAAATAAATTCTCCATTCGCGCTTGAGTTATAAGTAATTCTGGAACCTACACCGCTGCAAATTGCCTGCCAAGCAGACGTAGTTAGAAATCCAACAGAGAATCTCTTAATTGAACTTGAATTATTTTCCATCAGATCCGAGATTGCAACACGTTTGCAATTTGCGTGGCAGAGAGTTGGATATTAAACCTCGCTTCATCGATATATTAACGGGCTTTTGATTCCCGATTAAATAAATCCAACGCAGCCGACGTGAACGTTTGTTTGTTCTGGTACTGTTACTGTTAGTTTTAATCGCACGCTTAACGGCCTGACTATTTAAACTATAACGTCTTTATCAGAGCTTAGTACGATACAATTTACACATTTCGAAGCATCTGCCGTGTCATTACCCCCAGTCATTTGTGCCTGTTAACGCAGCGAGACCATTGTAATAGCACGCTGACGCCACTTTCCATGTTTCAAGACCATTCTGATTACGGCAAAGAGAAATAGCGATATTATACGATATCTTTGATAGTTATGTATAGGTACTGTTTGCCAAGTACATGTTGCAGGGATGAAATTGGAAATTGAATCTTTTAATTAGATCCCTGAAAACTGTGTTGGGCACGGTTTGAACTATTATATTTGTTTGAAGATAGAACTGTATATGATGAAGTATTTACTTTAAAGATTGCTTCCTTGTATAATTCGAGATAAAGTGTGGTTTAAAGCATAACGCAAGATCCTTATAGGCCCAGCTCGCCTTAGAACTACTTAAGTGCTTTTAGATATTTCCTGGATGAAAATAGAGATTCCAGATTTAATGCATTATTATTATGCATCAGTGAAAGCAAATATTTGGAATGAAAATAATTTGGCTGCAATATTGATATAAGACTGTTAGAAAACGATAGATCTTGGTTTTAGAACAACAACAGATGAATTATGCTATTTTATGAGCATGTTATACTGCCTTCCTTTGAAACATTTATTGCCTACTTAATGTACCGAAATTAACATGAAACGTCCAAATGGCCAAACAAAACAATTTAAAAGTAATATCATATTAATTCGATCTCTAAAGACTAGAAAAAGAAGTAAAACACGTAAATGTCTAAAAGAACCTATAAATTGTGCCGATAAACAACTACACTAAGCATTGTTTGAGCTGGCTTAAGTACGTGAAGAAAGTTACTTATTTTAACTACAACTGTACAATAAGGCTTGATGTGGGTCAGGATGATGAATCACATGTGAACTCTTTTGAAGTAACACGTAAAACGGCCTCTATGGTACGTGACATCTTAACGCTTGGTACTAAACTAGATTGTAAACAAGATTTCTCGGTAATACGATCTACGTTAGTACCTGTTATGTGTGGGCATCTAACCCTTATTAGTTGGGAATATTTCAAAGAAGGTTCTTTGTGGGCTTTGACAAAGGCTTCGTTTTTCATGTAAATTTAAGAAGCAAAAGTACATTGGGAATTCCAAATTTTTTATATACATACATTCAAGGGAGTGATTTGAAAATGAATACATCACTAACTGGTAGTATTGGTGATTGTTAGCACGATATTGTCAAAGGATTCACCAATCATTTGTTTTTTTTTATAATTCTCGTGGTTTATGAAATTTGGGATTTCCCTTTTGAAGTTCATCGTAAGACGCAATATTATAATTTATGATTAGTGAAAATTTCAACGACATTATCTACGATCTTTAATACGATGAGCCTTGAGTTTCTGACCGATTCTTCTCAGTGGTGAAACTGCATTCGAATCGGAAGTAAAATCTGGTGGTAGGACCTCTTGTGAGTCCGCACGGGTAGGTACCACCGCCCTGCCTATTTCTGCCGTGAAGCAGTAATGCGTTTCGGTTTGAAGGGTGGGGCAGCCGTTGTAACTATACTTGAGACCTTAGAACTTATATCTCAAGGTGGGTGGCATATTTACGTTGTAGATGTCTATGGGCTCCAGTAACCACTTAACATCAGGTGGGCTGTGAGCTCGTCCACTCATATCTAAGCAATAAAAAAACAAAAACGTGAAGACTTGAAAGCGCCTGTAAGGGCCTATTTGAATAAAAATTCTTTGATTTTGATACTAGATGTATATTTCTTTGAACCAACTTCTTTTCGTAAGACAGAGAAAGGTCGAACCCGTTAGAAACATTAACAGCAGTTAATGACACATCGTAATGTCCATGACCCGTGGTTAAACGATTGTTAGAACGTGTTTACGTTGAACAAGAACATTCTGATTCCCACAACCACGCAATAACCGTCAGCCAACTTAATTTACTTGTACATAAAATAGATCAGCGACAAATACATCTGAAATATTTTTGTTTACTCGCTGACAATGAAAAGGATATATATTTTCTGATAAAGCAAACAATGGAGTTAACCTCGCGTATTGAATCGGTGTTCACGGCGCGTAACTGGGCTATGTCATCAACAGATAAACCGCTTATCTTATCTTAGAATTGTAAAAGCGGTTGGCTATTAAATACGTAATTCGACGTAGCATACGAGGTAGTGACATAGGCAGCGTGCTCTGTATTTGCGATTCATTATCAGAAAAAGTGATGAACAACCACAACAAGATTTTTATTAGGCAGATGAGCTCACGCCTTAGGATGTCAAGTTAGAATTATGAAAGTAAATGCCGCCTTGATATTTAAAATTGAAGTCTTGGGAGCTAGACAGGAAAATAGAGCATGCCAATCCAGTAGTACAAAGTCAATGAAATAAAACACATCTTTGATATGATTTTCATTTAGAGGTACATAATATAATCAATTTAAAAACCAGTTACATGCTAACTACTAGCTAAAATAACACACATGATTCAGTTAATTAATCTATTAATAGATGGTATTGTAATTAAGTCATCAAAGTATACCCTCTATACCAAGATAATCTAATCTCAAATTTTTTAACTGAAACTAAGTCCGCCACTAGATTGCTACTTAGAAGTTCTCTAGTAAGAGAACTTACTCTCTCTCCCATAGCATTCCTAAGCTAACATTCACTAAAATTCTATTATTTAGAATAGGTACGTTTATAGATTGAACCTTTTTCACAAAAATGACCATACTGTGTGTGTTCTGAGCTCATGATGTTAAATTACCGATTTCTACATTTTGAATTTTGTTTGTCGCACATTATAGAAAAGAAACAATACTTATCAACAGATTTCGATTGAGTAGTTTCTTTAGAAAATTAGATTAATTTACAGAAACTTACATCCATTTACGCATATGAAATTTGCCATTTGCAAATTCGAATCTGTTTGTGTGTTATCATTATAATTTATATTAATAGTGTGATAGGAAAATAATTTCAAAGACAAATATCGTTGAGCCATGTTAAAGTATTTTTTAATCAATGCAGAATGTTTGAATTGTCATTAATTGTTATAGAAAACAAGTTTCCGTTTTCAAAGTCGAGGTAAATTCACTTTCGAGTCACAAGCAATTGAATGCTGAACAAACCGGTAGGACTGCAGAGACTGGTCTCAAAGGGAAGTTTGAAATCAACCTGCCTTGTCTCTATCGTGATCTTGAAAAATTGACTGCGTAAGAGCAGGACCGAAGTAAAGACGTAATGGGTGTCGGTTTTCTTGTTTATATTGGAAAGTAACGACTATTATGGGTATGTTTTAGTAATCATGAGCGCTTTTCTATCAGTTTTCCGAGCAAAAGCATAATTAGATTCGTAAAAAGCTGCAGACCGAAATCTTGACTGTAAAGGGCTTTACTAAGGTAAGTATGGCTTATTAAGATTTTTACTAAGATACAATGTGGAAAGTTAAGAAACTAAAATTAACGGTTAGTCAATAACAATGGAGTTATTGGATGGATAAGTTCATTCATGTAATATTAAGATATAACCTATAATCTAGAATCAACGACATTTTCAGCTTGAATGTTAATGATATTTTTATGTATTTTAGAATTCCCTTAGTGGTTGTTGTTAGTAGCTGTAACGAAGGAATTTATTTTTTCGTTTTTAAATTAATTTTCTGAATTTTACTGATATTTCATGAAATTTTTGTATATGTATTTTCATTTACAAAAAAAAAACAAGCTTGACATAGTAGAAACGTTTTTGATACAAATGGGATAAGGCAGAAAAGTACAAGCAGTCAATAAGAAAGTGTTGTATAATCTGTATGAAAATTGTAGATCACTGGATCATCACGAGGCTTATGTACGACCTATCCCTAAGATGAAGGACAGTTCTTGTTAAATTTGTGAATACTAAGAGGTCAATGTGTGACAGCGGCCATCTTTCAGCTGATGATAATGTAACATATCTATAAATACAAAGTCAAAGACAATGTAATTCAGTACCACTTACTCCTAAATATATCGACATTTTAAAAATAGCTATTGAAACAAAACAATTTGGAAATTCTCATTTCGTTCGAAAGACAATACTAGAAACAATAGAATATGAGAGAAAATGTATTGTACAATAGAAATTTTAATTTAAAGTGTCACTGATTACCTATGGTCAAATTTCGATCATATTGGACTGCCACTGGTACATATGTACATGCATAAATCATTTTATTGAAAGTGCTTTGACAATTGAAACTTCAGCATTGTGAAACCAGAGTTTAATTTCTAAACTCAGTTGCTAACACAGAAAGATCTCAATCACGACTGTCAAAGTAAAAGAAAACCTCAAACTATTTGTTATGCCTTTTTGTAAACATAGCTAATTCGCTTCGGTTATGTAATGCGAACGAAATAAGTTTGCTCCATATAACTTAAGTTTAACAGCCGTAAGTAACGCTTTCTAAATTATCCGTGTAATAAAAATTGATGGTTTTCTGTTATTTCCATGGTGAATTAAATTTCATCAAAGTCATCGTTCGACTATGACGGAATTTGCTAGTCCGGATGTCATAATGTTTTAAGTCGTGTTTTTTCTGGACTAAGCAATTTTTCTATACTAATATTATAAAGAGGAAATATTTGTTTGTTTGTTTGTTTCGAATAGGCTCCGAAACTACTGGACCGATTTGAAAAATTCTTTTTCCATTAGAAGCCGACATTGTCCCTGATGAACATAGGCTACTTTTTTTATTTTTTTGAAGTGAAACTTCTTTATCGGCGTTGGAAAAAAATTTACCGTCACATTTTTCGGTTACGCGTCACATTTTTCCGTTACGCGCCATCTTTTTTGTATTCATGTCTATGATAATAAAATCCTTTTGTTTAAACTTTATCTAATTTAACTTTATTTAACCAATTTCTAGAAAGTTGCATGTAGATCATTTTTCGAAAAATAAGGCCATAAAGAAGTTTCACTTCTTACGTGTGTACACTAGTACACGCACACATTTTTTTATTTCATGTGTGTTTTAATGTTTCCGAAGCGAAGCGAGGGCGGGTCGCTAGTCTTATATAAGAACCTTATGAATATTTCGTTGTATGTAACGTTAAATAAAGGAATGCCTGTTTTAAGAATAAATGTGATTGAAATTAATTTCTATTATCGGAATGTCTGTTTAGTGTTAAAAGATTCGAAGTGATGGTCAAGAAATCTGACACTAATCTTTTCGAAACATAATCGCTAGATTTGAAATATTCGATTCCTATTGACGTTCGTTAAGCTTTTTGGTTTTATGTCTAACTAGAGGTCCCGCAGTAGTCGAAATTCGACTATAATTAATTGGAATTGTAAGTTTGTACACTATTATGATTGTATATTATACTTCTATAATCACAAATTTCGCCAAGGGTACACTATAAAAAAATATTAATAAAGACAAACAATATTTAATGTATTCTCAATTTTACCACAGACGTCAAGAACAAAAGTTTGACAATAAATAGTATGCATGCGTGTGTGTGTCAAATACATGGTATGTAGTGTGTGTAATGTTTTCTTTATTGATTTAAGGTACTTTTATGCATTATTAAAAAAAAAAAATAGCTTTGTTCACTTCATCTCTATATTCTCTATAAGTGTAGAAAATTTCATACTCCTCCGTTCGCGCAATTTTCGTAAAAAGGGATACAAAGTTTTTGCTTCACGTATTAATATATAGATGATAAGAAGACGTATTGCTTTAGAATAAAGTGAACTTTACACAACCTTAACGGCTTAATTTAACAAGGTCTCCTCGTCTTATGTTTGAAATTTCGGAAAGAGTTATTGAAAATTTTTAAATGATTGAGAAGTTGAACCGACACCCTGCTTCAACTTCGATCGTAAATATGTCAAACGTATTTGGTGTTATGACTCTGTGAATTGACTAAAACGAGCAGCACGGGGCTTCGAAAACAACGGAACTCTGTATCATAATAATTTAACTGTTGAAAAATGTTATTATAGTTGGGATCTTGCGCTAACTAAGGTGGCATATTTTATAAGACTATTACTACGATTGAAATCATGTAGGTAATAGATGGTATTTTATTCGACGAGATAGAATCAGGTCATACTCAGGTAGGTATTTTATTGGTCAGAGTAGCTCTTTTCGGTTTTACCTTTGGAGTCATCTACAATGTAATTTCTTGGTTTATAGATATTTTATTACTGTATAAGTGCTATGATTGTTATTAATTTACTACTGAACGATTTTTCGTAATTTGTTCACTGTCTTGGATGACTGAAACCAGGGCCCACGTGATCTTAAGTAGGTACATGGATCCAAAGAAATCACAACCGTGAATGTCACTACCCACCTTGAGACAAAAGTTCACCATATAACGGCTTTAAAGTGGAACGCTTGACTACTTCGCGGTAGTAATAAGCAGAATGGGGTAACTACCCGCGCGGGCTTACGACAAATTTTATACCAAGATATTGTCTTGTTGGTATTAATTTTACTCGTGGGATCGTGAAAGCTATAAAATGTCACCGGTATTGTGTAATGGCTCAGAAATGTTTGCTTGTTTGAGAAGTTTGCTTAATATGTTATAGTTAGAAGTTCAAAATTATTATGGTAAAATAACTAAAGAAAGCGGCGGTCAACACCTAATACTTTCAACATAATTATAAAGGATTCTAAGGTGTTTCTTCAATCAAAATAGCCTTTGATTTACCAATTTATTCCATTGCTATGCAATCAACAAACCTATAGTATGAAATCACCTATAAAAACTACCTAGTAATATTTTAGGTACCATGAACTAATGCTTTATGTGGCGTACAAATCGTTAATTTGGTAAAACAACCACATCGAATAGTTGAACTGGTCACAAAAACAAAGTTATGATCTCGACTTCGCATTAAGACCCTTTCTTTTACCCTTAACATGAACATTCTCACATAATGTGATGTGTTTTCACACAAGATTGAAAGCATAGAAACCTGTGAATTGAAAGCGCACTTCTTAAATGTTAATTGTATAGCTTGGTTGCTAACTTACCTTACTGTTCATTAACAACGATGAGCCTTCATAGCATGTGACAACCGATTTACTCAATCTTTTTGCTACAATTTTTACTTTAATGAAAGAAAATGGCTTCCACTGCTCTCTTTTACATAAAACCCGTTTGAAAGTCGCAAATCGTCTAATTATTGGCAGTGTTATTAGAAAAGGCTAATAATTGTAGACACCGCATAGTTTTGCTTGAGAATTGTGAAACATGTTCTTAACAAAAGTACCATCGTTTCCCACAGAATGCACTACATGGTGTAAAACGCTTGGAATTCTTATCCGTGACTAAAAAGCGGTCCGCACACATAATGGCAGCAACCTCGTCAAGGCCCGCGGTCCGATGTTCGACACAGTCTGTTTGGCGCGATGACCAAGCCGCAGCCCGTTGTCTTTCGTTTCAAAACTACGTCAAATACGCCAAGTGGCTATGATGAAGTTTGAAGTAAACAAGAATTGATAGAGGTATTTTTGCGCAAACAGCTGTTGACACGTGAAATTTCGGCTCTTTTTGCAATTATTTAATTTTAATTCCATGTCTCCTTGCTTGTTCAGAGCTAACAACGAATCTTAATATACAATAAAAAGGGTGGATATAAGGCTCATTTTAACATTTTTTGCTTATGAATGAAGAAAAAAGAAAAAGACAGACCAAAACGTGTTAAAACTAAACCCCCAACTTTTTTTTTGCATGATTTATTTATATACCCGAGCCTGCAAATTTTGCTATCGCCGATCTACTTATTTGTGATTTTTATCGTTCTGGTATTTAAATTGGCATCTGTCATTCCAGTGGTATTTCGAATTCGACTTCATGCATATCAAAATGACGTTCTGTGGACTCTGGCAAGTAATTAACATGTTGGCTCATTAGTTCGTCTGACTTTCTTTACCGATACAAAAAACTATTCACTTGCTGAATAAACAAAGTTAACCATCGTTTTATATCTCCTGAAATAAGCTCGTTCCAAATTGCCATTCCAATCAAGGTGCATCGACTTACGAAATCGAGTTTCCATCTCATACCCTCCTTAATGGATTAATCCCATGCTTGCAATGTCGACAGTTAATCATTGGATCAAATTTCACACTACCAGTGTTTATATAGTTGATACCATAGATGACTATGTATTAACCCTAACATAGTGTATAGATAGCGTTTGAGGAATATTTTAGCCATGCGGCATTCTATGACTGACACTGAATTAGTTTGGTTAAACATGGTACTTAGATTTTTCTGTGAATGTGATGGTAAATAAGATTATAAATGAATCCTTTTATTTTAGTGCTTAGATCGTCTTAAGTTATTACCGGAGAGCATATACACCAACAACGTGAATTCCATCGTCCACATTGAGTCTTGAGTTCTTAGTTTTTTACAGTACAACGGCTGCCTTACTTTGCAAACTAAACGTAACATTGGTGATGGGAGTACCTGTGCGGGTTCACAAGGCGTCCTACCACCAAATCCACCAACCACTAACACCTGGCTCATTCTTACTCAACCTCCAAATTTTGACATCCAAATTAGAAAAAATAATCACAATATTTTAGCAAAATATGAATCAAGTTATCGTTTCAATGCTTTAAAATATTATCTTTAAATAAATGTACAAAGCGAAACCAGTTATTAAGTGAAAAGCAATAACTCGCATTGTTTTTTCCTGTGTTGAGTACGAACTTCATTCTTGTGGCAAACTCCCACTATTGTTTGTTTCCATATAATTGTACTTGGTTAATGATCCCGTGCGATCTGTTTGCACCAGCGTCGCTGTTTTTATGTATGCTGCCCGTTACTCAGCTACGACTTTATGCGCCTTGCACCTACTTTGATTTATGCACTATCGTTTAATTAGTTATTTTTGTGCAATTTAGGTGCCTAACCTTTCTAGTTGTCAACTAATAGATAAATGTCGAAGTTGAATTGTTTTATACGGTTTGCGATATAATGATCGTTTTTCCGTATTTTAATTTTAATAATATTCTAGTTAAAAGTCTGTTCATCATCACGGCGTTGTCAAGGAAATTCGTATTTGTCCTTCTGTCGCACAAATCCAATGATTATTGTGGAGCACGCTTTAAATTAACTAAAGTGCTTACTTACTTAAAGCATCTTAAGGCTCTTGTTTATTTGAAGCCATAACATTGTAATAATTCATTGATGTTCCTGGATTGGATCCGTTGGCTATTCCTGATCATAAGTGGACTGATAAGCCGAGCTGCTGCAATTGAAGTATCAATTGACTAAGAACATTAACTGGAGTAGGAAGTGAGTGCGTTCGGTTTGATGGTATTTAAGTCGATATCGACATATATTCAACATGACATGTGCTAGTCGAGGCAATACTCGTAATTGGGTCAGTTCTTTTTTTATATTTAAGAATCTAGAATTTTAATCGTAGAAATTTATTATTTTAAAACCCATAGGAAAGCTATTTCACTAATACCAAACTGGTCATAATCTTAATAACACCAAGATTGAAATGTCGGGCAGGTTTCTCGTCCCATTACAAATAATTTTAATTTCCACCAACGACGCTTACAGTGTATTCGTTATACACAAAATGTCTTTACTCGACAAAAAAAAAGCTTCTAAAAGGATCGAATCTGATATTAATCACGCTACATAAGACCCTAAAGGTTTTCTAGGCGACTGCTCAACGAAAAAAAAGGTTTAACGGATGTACGAAGCAGGATTATACGTTGTTTGCAATACTTGAAATACTTTCATGTTCGGTATTTACACATGCCACGGCTGCGTAAATTGAAAGTCGTCGTGGCCTAACGGATAAGACGTCCGGTGCATTCGTGTTGAGCGATGCACCGGTGTTCGAATCCCGCAGGCGGGTACCAATTTTTCAAATGAAATACGTACTCAACAAATGTTCACGATTGACTTCCACGGTGAAGGAATAACATCGTGTAATAAAAATGAAACCCGCAAAATTATAATTTGCGTAATTACTGGTGGTAGGACCTCTTGTGAGTCCGCGCGGGTGGGTACCACCACCCTGCCTATTTCTGCCGTGAAGCAGTAATGCGTTTCGGTTTGAAGGGTGGGGCAGCCGTCGTTACTATACTTGAGACCTTAGAACTTGTATCTCAAGGTGGGTGGCGCATTTACGTTGTAGGTGTCTATGGGCTCCAGTAACCACTTAACATCAGGTGGGCTGTGAGCTCGTCCACGCATCTAAGGAATAAAAAAAAAAAAAAAAAAAACTCTGGGTTATTGAAATATGGCTGAAACTCTTTTGGACCAGAAAAATGTGAAATCAACTTTTGTTTGAGTGTTTCGCGAATTTGGCATTTTCTTTTCGATTGTCTAAGACACGAAAATTCAAAAGTTAAAATCCTTGCCCCACGTTGCCGTAAGCTTACTCGATTTTTAGAGCAAGGATTCTCAGGTTAATCTCGACATTGGTATCACGTTGGTCTGGGACTAACGACTAAGACGTTATTTGGTTCAAGATACTTTGGCAAGGAGCCAACTGATAAGCACGGGTTACCCCATGCTTAATGCGCGGTTAATGACCCGTGCAGTTTAACATTATGTTCCAGTCTTGCTGACTGGTCAAGTTTGGCACTTGACTTGGCGAACTGCACAAGTTGCATAGTTAAACTTTGTGGCTAATGGAAGTAAAGAGCAGGGCCTTATTATCCTGTTTCACGTGATGTAGTCTGCAAATTGCTTCTTGATAAACTGACGCAATATCGAAAATTCGTTAAATATGAAAATCTTGGTAAGACCTTGTTAATAATGTAGATAGGCGCGAAAGTTGAAAATAAATTGCTTCTTAGTTTAGTTTAAAATGTTTAATTGTTCTGTTGTGTGAGTGAGTAGTTTGGTTATCCAGATTCTGGCCTTGAAGTCAAATACATGTTCTCAAGTACATAACGCGTTGCTGCGATTCGAGATTTTGTAGCCACAACGTTGGAGTTCCATAAATATTAATGAAACCTCACTTGTCTTTGTGTTTTATTAAAATGAATGTGTTCAATTGCTTGGAAAATAAATCGTCCGAGACGCCCTTTAGAATTAAATTAGAAGTCGACGTATGACAAAAAATAATAGTGATTCAGCTTTTCTTGTTAATTTCTAATGTCACTTATCTTGGAATAAAATGAATAAATTGATGAGTGTAAAATTAGTTTCTTTAAATTTGGGTACTCTACTAAGAAATCTCTTTTTATCATGGGATGTTCTAATCTCAATAATACTTATGAGTTAAACTAAAGTTCAAAACATAATAAGGCACAGCTAAATATTTTATATATTACTAGCTTGTAGATTCCGTATAATAGTCATTACATTTTATTACCTTTCATTACCCAGATACTGATATACTCACCGCATAGTGAAATAACGCGCCTGTTTATTTGTTTTTGTGAAGGGGATTGGTCAGCGTCGTTCATGGTTATTGCATATTAATAATGCAAGGGGTATAATGAACTCGCTGCCTACCGTTGAGGACTCTTTTCAAATCGCGTCTAATATACCATCGAGGGAATTTAATTCGCGAGACGGATGGTACAAGAAAAAAATATCTCTGTAAGTGCATTGTAGATGAACATGGCAATTTCAAGAATAAACTTCTCCGGTGTTTGGTGCGATGACAGAAATTAATTACGCCGTGACGATGAGAAAGATCATCTCAAACATTTTTAAATATAAGAAAAAAATGAGGGAACATGCGTTAAGACTACGATGTTGAAATTTACAAAAAAATACATTATTTTAAAAACATTATCTTGTCTGATACAAAAATAGTTTAAACTGTTTTAGATTTAAAGAAAAGCTAATTAAAATAGTTTCTTTATCTAATTTTTATGAAAAAATACTTTAAAATATTGATCAACGAAAATCTTCATCTAAAAGATTCAGAGAATATGCAATGAGACTTCCGAAATTAGACAGAGTCCTAAATAAATATTTTTGCTCAAGAATATTCGCCGCTTCTAATGAAAAGAAGAAAAAAGACGAAAACGGGCTTTTGTAATATAAAGCCGTAGCATCTGAATTAAGTCAGGCTATCCGTGTTTTAATAATACTTTTATTATTTACAAAAGAAATCAGGACATGAATAAATCGCATATTCTGATTTTATACTTATTGAATGTTCTGAAAGAAGTCTATTCAACTGAGACAAATGAGCAAGTTAGCATTTCAATGAAACGGAGAAACTGAATTATCGCCAAATTATTCTTGCAGACTTAACATTTAAATTAATATAAATCTCTTTAGGTACGGTTAGAATTCTGCATTAGCA
The DNA here is from genome assembly GCF_030269925.1 of Bombyx mori. Taxonomy (NCBI): domain Eukaryota; kingdom Metazoa; phylum Arthropoda; class Insecta; order Lepidoptera; family Bombycidae; genus Bombyx; species Bombyx mori. The sequence goes on along the minus strand of NC_085124.1, from coordinate 10,189,693 downwards.
AAATGAAAATTAAGAAACAGTTTGTAATTAGCAAACAATTATCACAGAACGAAACGTTTTGTTGCCACTAATTAGCAAAATGATGCAGCTAGGACTCCATAAAGTTATGGTACATCCAAATTGGCTCCGTCATTATGGAAACCCCGCCTATTTCTGCCGTGAAGCAGTAATGCGTTTCGGTTTGAAGGGTGGGGCAGCCGTTGTAACTATACTTGAGACATTAGAACTTATCTCTCAAGGTGGGTGGCGCATTTACGTTGTAGATGTCTATGGGCTCCAGTAACCACTTAATATCAGGTGGGCCGTGAGCTCGTTCACCCATCTAGGTAATAAGCGAAAAAAACCTTAACGTTTTGTTAATTTCTAGTCACAGAAAATTGATTTTTCACAAAAAAAGCTGAAACCTGAAAACTTTAAAGTACCCACATCACTCCGTAATTCAACTCCTTTTGTTGCTAATTAAGTTACACTCACACTGGTGCTATAAAGCCGCGTTTCCCCATTAGTACTAATAAAACTTTATATGTTTTTAAGTAAAACAGAAATGTGTTTAATGTGTCATCAAGCGTCGTTGTTTACGATGTGTTTCAACGGGCCCCCGTAATTAGTCGCATCCTTGAGTACGTCGTGGGGAAGAAAGTTTAATGGTGAGAAGTTTTGATCTACAATATTAAATGAATGTGGCAATGGAACGATATGAAAAAATTTTAAGGCGTACTTTGATGTATTTCACCAGAAGAGCTGTGACGTATAAATGAACCACTTCCCCTAAAATTAAATTCAAAATCGCATATCTTTTCGCATCATGACTATTTCTACTACGAAACATTTATGCCTGTTTGGTTTTAAAAAGGCCACCACACAGCTGGTTATACTATAAGCACTAGAATAAAAGCATTAAAACTTCTAGCTCATTTTACAAGAAGCGTTCGCGTTGAAGTGTCGCTTATTACCGGGGAGGTAATGATCTCGTCTACATTTAAAATACATATTTTGGCTTATTTTCAAATGGTATAGGATCCTTAAATTTGATGCGGTTAAAACGGTGATAAAGTGAATTGTGAAGGAGATGAGCAGTTTATCTCAGATCGGATAACTGTCAGAACACCTTCGTGCGTGGTCACATCGTATTTCGATTCATTTAACTATAACAATATTATTTATGTAACAAAAAAGTCTCAAGTAGCTTATATAACAAAAAGTCTCAAGTAGCTTATGTAACAAAAAGTCTCAAGTAGTTAGCAAAAAAGCCCGTAACGTTGTGACGAGGCAAATTCGAGTCAAACTATTTTGTATTAACAATCAGTTCAGGGTCTACCGCAACCCGTAATGTGTTCTTTGGTTAGTTAAATTGAGTTCTGAAACGGAACTAATCACTGTTTGATAGAAGCGATAAAACAAGTAGGCGTTTTTAAATGAAAAAAGTATATTAGCTGAACAGGATTTCGGAAGGTCATTGAATAAACACAGACTCAATTAACGAAGGGTTGCCTTTTATGAAAGGCACGAAGCCTAATTCTGATTATTCAATTAATCAGTTTACTTTTTTAATACATCATTCTTGTTTATAAAATTATTTTCATTACGGTTATGAAATGTTTGAGTCACTATAACATAATCTTTCACACATTAGTTCTCTGTGTGATTCATCACTTAATAAGTCGTCGGGTTTGGGCAACCTATATTGACACAAATGAGTAACACATCCGGCCGGGAAACACTACCGCGGATGACATATCACATTACTTTCGAATAAACAAAGGGGACAAACAATTAGGGTTTCAAAATTCGTCCAGAGGAAGTAAAATGTTCATTAAACGTCCTCATCTGTTACGGGGTATACAGCTGCGCTGACCACTTTATGATTGCGGTTAGATCTATTTAAATTAAGAACGTAATGCATAACCGCAGCCGCCTGACGCCTAACAGTTGTTTCGCTAAAACGTCCGAAGTGAATTCTATGAACATTCTAGAACAATTAGATTGCAGACAACGTACCAGTCCCAAGCGCATGAGAGAATTTTAGATGTAAGATGTCCCAAAACGCTGCATGTATTCCCGTCCCAAGTTAATATTGTATTAGAACATCAGCAAGTTACAAAATCAGTTATTAGAGAAGTGAACGAATTTCGTGCTGGCGTGACGAAATCTTACAAAGTTTTCACTCAGCCGCAATCGTTATAAAATTTCGTCCAAAGGAATTTCGTCATTAATTATTAAACTCAGCGCTGGATCTATTCATTACAGTCTAGCGTGGTTTTAAAAATTAACGGAGACATTTCGTTAATTGTCACAATTAGATATGCGGCACGACCGCATTCCTCGACCTAGCATTGTCATCTAAACTGAGTCGTGTCATTGTTCTAAACTGCAGCGGATTGTCACTTGTTATCCAGAGCATAAATTATTTTGTTGCTCGTCTTTTGTTTCCCGTTGAAATTGGGTCCGTCGCTAATCCGGCGCTCTGTCATGAATTTTTTTAATGACGCTCCTATTATTCACTTTCACGCCGCTTATCGAGTTGACGTGAAACATGATAGCTTCATTATTATTTTTGTCAGACCACGTCTTTAAATCAGAGTTTGTTTTTAGTGGAACGATTTAGTGCTTTATATGGTTAATAATTAGATGTAATGTTAAATGTGATCAGCGCTTAAAAAAAAAGGTTTTTAGGGACAGCACAGCCCAGACTGTAATTTTGGAATAAAAAATGGCATGATTTTATAGATAACGTAACAGTACATTCTATTAATACTACAATGTCCAATTGCCACACCTCTTTAAAATTTTGATTAAAAGTATTATTCAATACGCAACTGGCTACTAAGATGCAAACTGCAAAACTTCATTAATCCACTGCTTTTGTGAAATATTAATGATTTTTAAATTCTTACATTTTTACCCGTATAAACTAATAGACCGACAGACAAAACTAAATAGTGCCAATAATTATTATGAATTTTAAAAGTCGTTATTATGAAATCCAATACGCACTATATTTGTATCCTATATATTTCCAACTATATTTTGCTTTAGCGGCACAATATATTGTTTAGTAGGTATTTCCTTACCTGCTTCAAGTTGCCGGCACGAAATCGAATTTTATATAGAACATTCTTAAGATTACGAAACAGAAAACTGCAACTTATGAATAAATAAAATATAAATGACGGCGAACTAGCTTACAATTGGTTTGTTGGATTTTTTATTTTGCACAAGACAATACTCATGTGTCGAATCTTTATTCAATGTTTCCCCAATAGTATAAATTTTGTTGTTCAGCTAAATTCATATCCAGGTTTCGCTATTAGATAAACTAGTGGTCCCCAAGTAGTCGAAATTCGACTATAATTAATTGAAATTAAAAGTTTGAACATTATTATGGTTCTATTGGCATGGACTATTATACTTCCATAATCACAGATTTCACCAAGACTACACTATAGACAAATAACATTAAAGATAAACAATATTAATCTATTCTCAATTTGACCACAGACTTTAACCAATAATAAAAGTTTTACAGTAAACAAAGAGTATATAATATGTGTGTGTGTGTCAAATACATGATAGTGTGTGTAATTTTTTTTTTATTGATTTAATTTAGGTATAATGCATAATTTAAAAAAAAATTGCATTCTGCACTCCTTCTCTGTATTCTCTATAAGGGTGGGAAATTTCATACTCTTCCGTCCGCGCAATTTTCGTAAAAAGGGGTACAGAGTTTTTGCTTCACGTATTAATATATAGATGTAGATTAGATGACACACCACCTAATATTTTTATGGATAGACGAACACACGGCCCCTCATGTCATAAAGAGTGTTAGCCGTTACTGTGTTATCTACCTTTAATCAGTTCTACGTCTATCAAAGCACATAATTTTGGGGGTTGGTGCTTCCCGCTTCCGTAGGTTTAACCCGCGATTCCCTACAAGTGACCCCTGGGTGGTGCTAAACGGGAGCCGAAAACATAACCGGTGGTAGGACCTAGTCCGACTGGCTGGCGACCACCCTCCAACTAGAGTCCGCCGCCAAATAGCCTAGCTGTGTTCCGGCGTGTGGGTTGGAGAGCCAGTTCTATCCCTCCCCTTTCCCCTTCCTTGTTGGGGGTGAGTCTTGGTGACGCCTGGAACTTGCGGAGCAGACGTGCGTGCGAACTCACGGGGCGTGATTGTTTGACGGGGGTATAGGGAGACCCAGTGAAACGGTACCCGCTGCCGCCCGCCGGTCAATAGGGGACCTGAACCCGGGTGTCTCTACTAAACTCCGCCCCGGGAAGCTGTCCCGCCAACCGGTGTAAAATCCTGTCGTGCGGTCGTCGTGCCGGAGTCGGAGACCGGAGTGGATCCCGGCGATCGCATGCAGAGTGGACTGGGGGCCCTTCCATGCCTTGCGTCGGTCTCTCACGCAATCCGTGGTCGAGCACGTACTATGCTCCGCGCTTCATTCAGGTGTTGCCTCGGTCTCACCTCCAACATCCTACCTCTCCTAATCCTACTCTCCGAAAATTTAACAACTATGAAGTCGACAAAAAAAAAGAAAAGGGTTTCACAGGCGGTTCCCCATTCCACATTTAATGTGGATTTCAGCAATGTCAGGGGCCTACATAGCAACCTTGACGCCGTACACCACCACCTTGAGACGGCGCAGCCTGCCCTGCTTTTTTTAACGGAGACGCAGATATCTGCTCCGGATGATACCTCATACCTTGAGTACCCCGGCTACGTATTGGAGCACAACTTCCTGCGTAAAGCCGGGGTGTGCGTATTCGTCCGGGCTGATGTCTGTTGTCGCCGTCTTCGGGGCCTCGAACAACGGGACCTGTTCCTCTTGTGGCTGCGCGTAGATCACGGGGGCCGTAGCCGAATCTACGCGTGCCTGTACAGGTCCCACAGCAGTGATGCAGGTTCAGCTCTGTTTGAGCATGTGCAAGAGGGGACTAACCGCGTGCTTGAGCAGTACCCATCTGCGGAGGTGGTGGTTCTTGGAGACTTTAACGCTCATCACCAAGAGTGGTTGGGGTCCAGAACCACTGACCTTCCGGGTCGGACTGCCTACGATTTCGCCTTGGCCTACGGCTTCTCCCAGCTGGTGACACAGCCCACCCGTGTCCCAGATATCGAGGGGCACGAGCCTTCTTTGTTGGACCTTCTGCTGACCACAGATCCGGCCGGATACAGTGTGGTGGTCGACGCTCCGCTTGGATCGTCTGATCACTGCCTTATTCGTGCTGCCGTACCACTCTCTCGTCCTGATCGTCGAACGACGACCGGGTATCGAAGAGTTTGGCGGTATATGTCAGCAGATTGGGATGGATTGCGTGAATTTTACGCATCCTACCCATGGGGGCGGTTCTGCTTTTCCTCTGCTGATCCTGACGTCTGTGCGGACCGTCTTAAAGACGTGGTGCTCCAGGGGATGGAATTGTTTATTCCCTCCTCTGAAGTGCCCGTTGGGGGTCGCAGCAGACCCTGGTATAACAATGCCAGCAGGGATGCTGCACGCCTCAAGCGGTCCGCATACGTGGCATGGGATAATGCCAGGAGACGTCGGGATCCTAACATCTCAGGGGAAAGGCGGAAATATAACGCCGCTTCCAGGTCCTACAAGAAGGTAATTGCCAAGGCGAAGTCGGAGCACGTTGCTAGAGTTGGCGAGCGATTGAAGAGCTATCCCTCCGGGAGCCGTGCTTTTTGGTCGCTCGCCAAAGCTGCAGAAGGAAACTTTTGCAGGTCTAGTCTCCCACCACTGCGCAAGTCCGATGACAATCTGGCCCACAGCGCGAAAGAGAAGGCTGACCTTCTGGTCAAACTCTTCGCCTCGAACTCGACTGTGGACGACGGGGGTGCCACACCACCGAACATCCCCCGGTGTGATAGCTCCCTGCCGGATATCTGCTTCACACAGTGTGCAGTCAGGCGGGAGCTCCGACTCCTGGACGTCCATAAGTCGAGTGGGCCAGACGGCATCCCCGCAGTGGTTTTGAAAACGTGCGCCCCTGAGCTGACACCTGCGCTAACGCGTTTGTATCGCCTCTCTTATTGCACTAACAGGGTTCCGTCTTCATGGAAGACCGCCCACGTCCACCCTATCCCCAAGAAGGGTGACCGGTCGGACCCATCGAGCTACAGGCCTATCGCGATAACTTCCTTGCTTTCCAAGGTGATGGAGCGAATTATAAATACACAACTCCTGAAGTATCTTGAAGATCGCCAGCTGATCAGTGACCGACAGTACGGTTTCCGTCACGGTCGCTCAGCTGGCGATCTTCTTGTATACCTTACTCACAGGTGGGCTGAAGCCTTGGAGAGCAAGGGCGAGGCTCTTGCTGTGAGCCTTGATATCGCGAAGGCCTTCGACAGGGTCTGGCATAGGGCACTTCTATCGAAGTTACCATCTTACGGAATCCCCGAGGGTCTCTGCAAGTGGATCGCTAGCTTTTTGGATGGGCGGAGCATCACGGTCGTTGTAGACGGTGACTGTTCTGATACCATGACCATCAACGCTGGCGTTCCACAAGGTTCGGTGCTCTCCCCCACGCTTTTCATCCTGTATATCAATGACATGCTGTCTATTGATGGCATGCATTGCTATGCAGATGATAGCACGGGGGATGCGCGATATATCGGCCATCAGAGCCTCTCTCGGAGCGTGGTGCAAGAGAGACGATCAAAACTTGTGTCTGAAGTGGAGAACTCTCTGGGGCGAGTCTCCGAATGGGGTGAATTGAACTTGGTTCAATTCAACCCGATAAAGACACAAGTTTGCGCGTTCACTGCGAAGAAGGACCCCTTTGTCATGGCGCCGCAATTCCAAGGAGTATCCCTGCAACCTTCCGAGAGTATCGGGATACTTGGGGTCGACATTTCGAGCGATGTCCAGTTTCGGAGTCATTTGGAAGGCAAAGCCAAGTTGGCGTCCAAAATGCTGGGAGTCCTCAACAGAGCGAAGCGGTACTTCACGCCTGGACAAAGACTTCTGCTTTATAAAGCACAAGTCCGGCCTCGCATGGAGTACTGCTCCTATCTCTGGGCCGGGGCTCCCAAATACCAGATTCTTCCATTTGACTCCATACAGAGGAGGGCCGTTCGGATTGTCGATAATCCCATTCTCTCGGATCGTTTGGAGCCTCTGGGTCTGCGGAGGGACTTCGGTTCCCTCTGTATTTTATACCGTATGTTCCATGGGGAGTGCTCTGAGGAAATGTTCGAGATGATACCAGCATCTCGTTTTTACCATCGCACCGCCCGCCACCGGAGTAGAGTTCATCCATACTACCTGGAGCCACTGCGGTCATCCACAGTGCGTTTCCAGAGATCTTTTTTGCCACGTACCATCCAGCTATGGAATGAGCTCCCCTCCTCGGTGTTTCCCGAGCGCTATGACATGTCCTTCTTCAAACGAGGCTTGTGGAGAGTATTAAACGGTAGGCAGCGGCTTGGCTCTGTCCCTGGCATTGCTGAAGTCCATGGGCGACGGTAACCACTCACCATCAGGTGGGCCGTATGCCCGTCTGCCTACAAAGGCAATAAAAAAAAAAAAAAAAAAAAAACATGACACCGTTAACTGCAGTTGAAGACTCAATTTGAACAAATTAGGGTAATGGCAATTCGGAACGCATACATTTTTTATATCAGCCATGGGCTGGGGAACTACAATATATAGGTATATAACCACAATAGGTACAAAGTAGTAGGTTACAAAAACAAGGTAAGTAACCATAGCGAGTAATAGCAATAGCTCAAGAAGTTGTAGATTCCACCTTACAAGTACCTAATCATCATCAAAATGAATTATAATAGGAATCGGTTCAAAAACAAACAAACCACTGACAAAAAACAGAAGCTCATTTAAAAACCAAGTCTCCGACAATGGACCAGTTTTACGCCTAATCTCGCTCACAGCTTCCCGATGCCAAATTATACCACAAAGAAAAAAAAACAAAAGAGCCCATAAACAATGGAGCGCGTGACGTACAGGCCGTCTCGGGACCACGGCCTTTGTTATTTCCCCATAACACTTACCGATGCCAACGCCCTTCGAACACTATGCTTTTATTTTCGAAGGAATGAATTATGTGCATCAAATTTTGACTATAAGTCTTTGTTTTCGAAAGAGCGCTGATTGTGTGTTTCTGAAATATTTGTAGGTAATAATAGGTCAAATAAAATTTAAAATACGTTCATCGTTTTCTAATAAATAATATTTAGGATTTCAACATAGGTACCCACGAGACAATGAAGAAGAAAAAAACGAACACATAATATTTTCTATGAAGATAGAAGATACTGTCTCGGTCCAGGAATCGAAACCCGGATTTCGTCAAACCCCTGGGTCCAGTAGTGAGGGTTACTAACTGATGAGGGTGATCAGTATAATATTGTAATGCAACAAGCCGTTAATGATATTCGATTCTCAAAAGAACTCGGCCTTTTTAAGCTTCGTTGAAGAGATTATAATATCCCGCTTCGAAAGTATTAATAAATCATTCACTGCATCGTGTGCGTCAAGATTAACGTTCGAACGATCAAATTTCAAGAGGATCTTGAGTGTAAACGTAATCGGAGCCCAAGCAATGCGTGGTTTCAAAACGCGAATCTCATTAAAGAATGGCTTGATTGTGTCTCTTCTTGCGTGTAATTTTTGATACGGTTAATTAAATTTACCACGGCTAAACCGCTTAAATTCGATGCTGCGTTGTGTGAAATAAAAATAATGTATGTAGATCCAACATTCATCGTGGACTATGAAACGTAGAACATTTAACCCTCGGCTGTTCTATTTTAAGCGCAGGTATCTTGCAGGACCAGACAATCTCGACCACCTCGTTGAGCATAATAAAATTAAAACCGCTATGAAATTCCTTGTGTAAATCTTGCTACAACGTTGAAATAATTTCGGCCCTGCTTAAGCCAACGAAATGAACGTAAAATTATGAAATTTTCAACGAGAGCTGATGTGATTCAGAATGTACGCAATGTCGATAAACAAGAACTCATTGGGCCCCGGAGAGAAATGTCACTTGACGGGAACGCTGAAAGAAATGTTTGCACAAAAAATCGAATCGTTTTCGAATAAAGGAATGTCGCGAAGGATTCGTCGAACGCGAAGGAATTTAGTTCGGGAGGGTCGATCGGAGATTGTCAACCGATGCGATAGTTTGGTCGCAATGCGGAACGGCACCAACGTATGGGCTGTCTATTGTTCACTCCCATTATGGTAATTTTGGTACGAATTTTTCAATTTACAGACTCCCCTGACTGTCAGTATAATGACGTCACGATTACATAAGGGCTACAGTTTATAATTTGAATACAAATTAAAACATGAACCCTACGCGCGATAACTATAAACATTATCGATGTCAGGTATTATGTACGGTTAAACACATGTCTATTTCTGCCGCGAAGCTTGACTGGTGGAACAGCCTCTATGTAATACAATTGAGACTTCGACCTCATGCCTCAAGGTGGCTGGTGGTGGTGGCACCATGTAGCACAGTAAAAATAATTTAAACTAATATTAAATACACATTTAACAGCAAAAGTTCATCGTACTTTCATTGTATTATGAATACGAGTGTATTAATGATTTAAATGCTTTTTGAATGGGGTTGCTAGAGCGCATGGTCTGGCTGTGGTCCAAAGTGGTACGCTTTTTATTGCCCCGGGTCGCCCGGACGTCCCTGCTTTGCAGCCAACCCGGTCAAGTGCTTCCGATCATTTTTTGTGCGTCTGCACTTCAAAATTGAGCTTTGAAATGGAGATCGTGTATACAGCACACTAGGGTTGTCCAGGTTAGAGATATTTATAAGCCAAAAAAATTACGACACGAAATGGTGGGTCATATTAAACTGTAAATAGCTGATGTGCATTATAAATGCTATTAGTTTTTAATGAAAAAGTTAACGCATTTTGAAATTTAATGAATACTGAACTTGGTAATAAGTATATTTCATGAATTTAATTTTCTTGTGTGACACGATTTAAAAATATGTGGGCCATGATTTCGACAGGATTGATTTATCAGAAACTTCGAAAAATCGATCGACCAAATGGCTGTGAAACAAAAGAAGAAGTTGTTGGTTTTGTAAAAACGGGTTCGGGTAAGCACTCATGCGGTTGAAGAGTATGTTCGTCATATTTTAGTACTATTGTGACTTCGATTTTTAGCCTCAATTTGGGCGGTTAGTATTCTGGTGTTTATTTGTTCCGGTAACCGCCTAACAACGCGTGCTGGTTAGCAGTGAACGTTCAATATACACATAGAATTTCCTGAACAAATCCTGTAAAACGAACACGTTTGCTTCAACTTTATCTTTAACGATGTTATAAAGTTTTCTCGAAGTGAAAACACGGTGCCGTTGAGCATAAATAAATTTATTGCCTTTTGGGTATAGTAGCCAGAATATTACGATTATGAAGTTGCGATCATAAATAATGGTGAGGCACTTAAGTATATGGTATTTGGTATTATTATACAACAGGCAAATGACACACGGTCTTCTGATGGTCAGTGGTTATGCTCATAGACTTCATGTTAGGGGCACGTTAGAGCTGTTGCCTATAGCTTAAGGGCCTGGCCACAGCTACTGGCGGTGCGTTTTGCGGTGCGTTGCGAGGCGCGGCGAGCGGCGCTATTTGTGGGAGTATGCCACAGCTAGACTAGTTCGACGGCGGCGGCGTCAGAGGTGCACGTATTTAGAAAGCACTATCAAATTTCTTTATCAAAAGTGGCACGATATTACCTTGAAATAAGTGCGTTCTTAGCTGAAGATATTATTCAATCAAGAATAGGAGCGCACCCAGTTAGAAAAGGAGAGAACTTGGCGAATTTCACACTATTTATTATTATATTAGGAATATAAGAACTATCCCGATAAATAGATTATTAAAAGAAAATAGATTCAACTTTCACAGAGATTACCAGGTTCAAATCTCAATTTACCATACGTGTTAATTGCCGATGAAGCCTATCCTCTTAAAAAATATTTGATGCGCCCATATATCCACCGGGTGGTTTAAATGCGGAACAAATAATTTTCGACAAAACATTATCCCGGGCAACTGTCACAATTCAGTATGCGTTTGGTATTCTAACTAATAAATTTCGTATTTTTACGAAAAGTGTAAAGGCAAACAAAAAGCACGCGACATTGTTTATAAAGGTTTCGTGCCTTAAGAGAAAGAGATGCAGATTTACAGCAGTTGGTTTCCCAGTTTGGAGACTCCAATATTCACAATAGCGTACGCAGATCAAGACGGAATAATCGAGCAACGGTTCAAGCATCTAGAATACGAAATCAATTCAAATTTCAAATTTTATTTCAATAATCCTATCCAAGAGTATCTAGGAAACCATTAGTACCAGAAAATTGTTGTTTTATTTCGTCCCACATTTTTTTTATAACATGCCTATATTTATGATGTGGATGTTTTGACATCCATATTTCTGGTCTACTCAGTATTTCACTAATGAATTGTTCCACATCCATTATATTTTATTAGCTCAACGCGCGGTAAAAACAAAATGATTTGTTTCGGTCGCGCGATGCCTCAATGCGTCCACCGACACCGCCGCGCGCGCCGCTCTGAACTGTGGCCGCCTCCATATTGTCTAGTACCTTTGTTTCACTCGCACATCGTGCAGCTCATCACCGCCAGATGTCACGCGCCTCTCACCGCTCCTCGTAACGCACCGCAAAACGCACCGCCAGTAGCTGTGGCATACTTCATAGGTTGTGTACCATTTGTTTTCGCCGCTCCCGCTTGCCGCGCCTCACGACGCACCGCAATTCGCACCGCTCTCGGCTGTGGCCAAGGGGTAAGACTTGAAGAAAAAAATGTGAGCCGTCACGGGACGCCTGGCAGATGTGAAACATCGACATTATTTTGTAAAATCAAAAATCTGTTCTTTTCTGCATATTACATGCAGCAAAAGAACAGATTGTGATAGGAACTAAATATGTCATAGTGATAAAATAAAATATGTATTACGAAAAAATAATTTGTTTTCAAGTAAAACACAGGCTATGTGTACTGTAGTAAACAAAACTGTATACACTACGGAGTATACACTATAGGTATCCGAGCTCAGTGTAGCGAGAGAAATGGCTTAACGTCGGATCGAGTGGGAGAGAATCGCACAGTCGATTGCGCATGGCGACGCGTCGCCACGGCATGCGTCGCCACGCCAGAAATCGGTTTTACGTGCGGCTATAGATGTTTCACATCAAAACTTGATAGCTCTGTAGTGCTGACAAGTAGCGTTCTGTAAATAACGTGGACTAGAGCTTATTCCAGATGGTGATAAAATAAACTGGAAACGCACTGAGGATAAAAACAGTGTTTAGGTAGTATGGATAAACTTTGTTTCAGTGGCGAGTGGTACGATGGTAAGCTGGAGATGATGGGATTATCTCAAATCATTCCTCGAAGAGCACTCGTCATGGAACATATTGTCTGTCCGAGACGACTGACCCGAAACGTCATTAAATTAAGTTATTATGGGATCGTTAATTAACGAGTTGTCGCTGAGAAAATTGTTGTAAATTGAAATCATAGTTATATAAAAAAATCATTGCTTAAATTAAGTCTTATTATAATATGTTGTGATTGAAATTGGAACGTATTTATTCTTGATTAAAAATATTTTTTGTCAATCCACGCGAGTACTACGATTCTTTGAAATGTATGTATGTATTACTAAATACTCGTAGTAAAGTATAACTTGTTACAGTAATAAAGTTTGTTTTTTCGCACCCGTTAGAACAGAGATTTACAACTATGCTTGAAGCAATAACGTTCGAGATTACTGACAACTTTCACAACAATAAGTAGTGATGAAACTAAAGAATTCTCCTTAAAGCGAATCCATTCGTTTTGGTAGCGTTAACGAGACCGAGTTATTAAACTGTATCAGGGTTTTAGTTTATGACGCCCATTTATTTCAATGAATTTAGGACGGAGCTCACGAAACTCTGGTTACAAACCTACAAATTTATGTTAGTTTTATTAAACGCGAGAGCTCCGCAATATTTCATGAGAGTTTTAGGATATAGATAATTTTGAGACCGTTTTTATTACGTAATTTTAATGAATGTTTTTTTTATTACGTTGTGCTGAGCGATCGAAGCCCGTAAGATAAGAGGCAGTTACAATTTTTCGAAAAAGAAGGGCCTAGTGAAATCTGATCACGATATCCGGATAGGTTTCGAGGCGTGTTGCGTTCCGATGTGAGCTCCGGTGATCACTTAATTCTACGTGTGCTCATCCGTCTAATACAGAAATACTTATCTGAACTAATAATCTATACTAATATATAAATCTGCAGTGGTTTTTACGGATGTTCCGTTATAACCACTGAACCATGCATCTGATTGACTTGAAACTTGGTATCCATGTAGAAAATACATGTACTTAATGGATACGCTAATATTTATATGAGTGTTGGATTCTCTACATCAGTTGCGGGGGCGTTAATAATGAGAATCATTGTGGGGGTGAGAAATAATAATGTTAATTTTAAATGCCCAGCGAAGTGGACGGGTACAGCTAGTAACTATATATAGCTAATATATGTTTCAATATGTTAAGTTGAATCACTTGATTTCAAGTGCGAGAATGTTAGAACCCGGTTTTTTTAAATACCAATATAAATACAAATACCTATTTATTACCGTATAGCTTAAAGTGAGCAGTCATAATCTTGTCTACACCCACCCGAATTTGAGTTTGAAATTAGAATTACAGCTACAATCTATTTTATAATTTATTTGAATTTAAAGACCAAAAAGTAATCGTTCAAAGCTAAAATTTAGGCTTTCGTTTAAGCCTTTACTGCCAACGAAATAGGCAACTTTATTGGACTTCAGTCCCTCTCTCCCTACAAAGCCAACAAAATTCGTTCGTTCAATCAATTTAAAACAGAGTAATAATAATTAGAAGATTAACTACATTATGATTTATGGGGGCGACGCGTATTTAAATTGTCTATTTAGAGATGTGCTTAACAATCAATTGTCCAAACCTCCCACTGCGGTTATAAATTAGTGCAATTAAACGAGCACTGTGGGCAATGCAAGTTCCGTTTGGGTTTCTTTTTATTCGATATGTTGGCAAGCGAACAATTTTATAATCTCAATCGTTAACATTCTAGAACACACTTGACGTTATTTATGATTATATTCCGAATAAAATACAATGTGAACATGCCAGGCAGTATAACCAAATAACTCATTTAAGCCTTTTTTAATTTTCTTATTGCTTAGATGGGTGGACGAGCTCACAGCCCACCTGGTGTTAAGTAGTTACTGGAGCCCATAGACATCTACGAAGTAAATGCACCACCCACCTTGAGATATAAGTTCTATGGTCTCAAATATAATTGAGTCGTCTATTATCAAAGGTGGCAATCTGTGCATTTGGACAAAAATTTTTTATTGATATGTCAATACAGATTGATTTGAATATAATCGTCTCCTTCAAAGAATACGGTTCAAAACCTGCATTAAATAAAGGTTAATACTTAACCTGTTATTTATCTAAGATGTCGTTCAGAACAGTTTTGTGACTGCCAATGGAATACAAAGTCAATAATTCGTTTTTCTGATTTACCAATAATTATCCAAAAGTCACATTGCCGGCTTTTATAATAGTCGACTCAATTACAACGGCTGCCTCACCCTTCAAACTGAAACGCATTACTGCTTCACGGTAGAAACAGGCAGGGTGGTGGTACCTACCCACGCGAACTCACAAAAGGTAATACCGTCAGTAAATACGCAAAAAAAAATTGGCGGGATTGATTTTTATTCCACGATGCTATTCCTTCACCGTGGAAGTCAATCTGTTTGTCAATAAGCCATTCTGTTTATTAAAACTATGAATTTTTCATGCTTTTTGGTTTGGGTGCGCCACAGTCACCTTAGTTCAGATTTCGAGATTAACGTTGTTACATAAATGAGCTCCGGCAACTATACATATAATATCATATGGACAGAGATAGTATCCGAGCATTTGAGGTAAAAAACGGATTTAAAGTACCAGGCAATTGGATTAGTATCTGATTTATGTTTGATCACGAGCCCAAAGGTTTCTTAAATTGCCATAAGCGTTTTAGTTGAACTAATGATATGTATTTTCTTTCAGGTACGTTCCGATAACGACTTCATTGAGAAGCATAAAGCATTCACCACAGTCATTTGAAGTACCACCACGGTTTGTTTTTCAAATATTATCGTTGATTCCAAACATCTGGTTACCAAATTGCGTAATAACTACAACATCACTAAAAGTCACTGCAGATACCATTTTTAATGATCAAACTAATGAGTTTAATTTATCAGTGTCTGTAATGTATTATATGTGTGTAGTTATACGAATTACCTATATAGTATTAAGTATATGATTTTTTTTTTCCGAGGACTAAATGGATATACATGTTTCGAAACTCTTTCAAAGATTTACAATTCAAAACATAATTTTAGAAGAGCAAGCAACTTGTTCACACAAAAACTTGGAACTTCAAAAACATCATCATACTTTTATATCAGTTTTTTTAATTAAAAGTTTAAATGCGATAGGCCTGCAAGATGTCTTGTTTAGAAGAAAAAATAAATGAGCCGAGCGGTTTTTAAGTGTGCCTTTTGTTCTACGAGGAAATTACCTTACTTCACGATTTTGTTCTAACAAAAATAGATGGAACCCAAAATTGATTTACTATCTGTCTTAGTATTTAAACAAATACTTTGACTTTCTTGGCTATTGAACAGTCTTTTGAGTGATTGCTTTGGTGGCCAGACAAATTCACAGTCAACTGGTTACGAAGTGTCATCCAGAGTTCATACACATTACTATAACGTCACTCATAGTGATAACTGTTTCGAATTGCATTGTATAGTATTTGTCTCGCCATACAATCTACAAAGCGCACAAATGCTTTGCGGCAGAAATAGGCCGAGTGCGAAGACTTATCTGTGTGGCCTCGATGCTGAGCATCACACTCGTAAGTCATAGATAGTCGTACAGTAATTACGAGTATTTCTTCGACTGTGAACACCCGGAAGTCTGATGGAGAGATATTCCGATGTGGGTGGCGGGTCTCCTTTGATCAAAACCCAAGGATGTTTTGTTACACATCGTCTCTGTTTGACCATTAAGAAATTTTAAATAACCGTATCCGTGATGAATTGTTCAGTTCCTGCTTTAAAAGAATTTGATTAAAAAGGAAACGTTGATGACTCACTACATCGCGAGAGTAATATCCGATAATATGAAATATTGAAAATCAAACGAAATTGCTAACAATAGGGAATGTTTAATTTTATAAGAGGATTATGGAAGATGGCTTAGAACAATTTTCAGTTTGAAGTTGGATCTGTTTTAACAAGGCCAAATCAACGTTAGAATCGGCTTTTGGCAATACATATTTATTGGAAATAAGATATGAGATAGGCGACATTGTGCCCTTGAAAAAATCCTATCCTGTGGTCTAAGGGGCTATTCCAGCTAAACGCGGATGGGTAGGTGAGCTCACGTCTGAACCTGAGAGAATTTACGAACACTAGCTCTAGCAAGAGCAATGCTTCGCAGATTCTACTACCGGAACGAAATCGAAAACAACTGAGAAGATCCGGCAAGACAGTGGGCTGTATCTTTGGGTTACTTTGCTCGTCGATTACGACAAAGAGAGTTCGACGAGGTCGGTGACCGGTGCTTCACGAGCCTAAAAGCACTGAGAATGGATCCGGGGGATCCGACAAGACATGTTTCGGGTGATGACGGTTTTCTGTTGTCCGGTCGCCTGGGTCGGATATGTTGACATTTAGTAAATGTCAACCGCCCGAGCTACCCGTATCTTTAATACTCGGTATAACAACTTTAATTGTTACTGGGAAATTTTTTAATACAGTTCATCAGTTTTAATTACACGATGAGACAATATAGACTAAATTGCTGTGCATAAAGAAAATAAACGCACGTAATGGAAAACAGTTGTTCGTATCGAAACATCGAAAGGTTCTCACGACTGTTTTGGCGAATTAGGGCGTGTACGGCCATTGCGTTTATCCTTGTAAAACAAGACACCGGAAATCCTGTAGGGCTTCTTCTGTGTGTTTTTGTAACACATTTTATGTGATGTACATGACACTTAGTGTAGATCTGCGTTTCGATGAAAATGAACTATTCCATTGTTTATTCTAAAATACAATTTAATTAAATATTTTTATTGCCGTATAGTGACGAGCATACGGCTTGATGGTGAATGGTTGCCGTCACTCGTGGACGTCAGCAATGCCAGGTGCAGAGCCAAGCCACTGCCTACCGTTTAATACTCTCCACAAGCCTCGTTTGAAGAAGGACATGCCATAGCGCGCGGCAAACACAGTGGGGGGGAGCTTATTCCAAAGCCGGATTGTGCGTAGCAATAAAGACAACATTTGATTATAGACTTCAGTTGTTTTTTATTCAGCTTAAATAAGAAAGATGGATCCTTCAATAATTCGAGTGATTTTTGCATACGAGTTCCGACGCGGAATCAATGCTGCAGAAACAGCTCGCAATATCAATGTTGCGTTTGGAGAGGCGACTGCTAATGAACGCACTGTGCGATATTGGTTTAAACGCTGTCATGATGGAAATTTTGATTTGAAGAACGAACCACATGAAAGACCGCCCACACATGTGAATAACAATGAATTGAAAGAGAAGGTGGAAGCCGATCCGAGTTAAACAACCCAAAAATTCGCGGCATGGTTTGACGTTACCTTGCCAACAATATTGACTCGTTTGCGTCAAATCAATAAAATAAAAAAATAAGGAAAACAGGTGCTTCATGATTTGACTGATCTGCAGAAAGAAACGCGTGTTGAAACTTGTCTTGCCTTGTTAAATCGATACAGAAATTAAGGAATATTGGATCGAATTGTGACATGTGATGAAAAGTGGATTCTTTACGATAGCCGTAAGCGAAAAATGCAATGGCTGACGCCAGGTCACACGCCGCAACAGTGTCTTAAAGCAAAGCTTACCAATAAAAAGGTAATGGTAACTGTTTGGTGGTCTTAGCATGGTGTTATTCACTATAGCTTTCTCCGATCTGGTCAAGCAATAACAGCAGATGTTTTGTGCGGACCTCCGAACAATGATAGCAAAACTTGCAGTGAAACAGCCCCGACTCATGAATCGATCGTCACCATTATTGCTCCATGATAACGCGAGACCTCATACAGCACGAGAAACCGTTTTAACTCTACAGGAACTGCAATTAGAAACCATTTGTCACCCTCCGTTTTCGCCAGACCTTGCTCCAACGGACTACCGTTTTTTTCGTGATTTGGACAATTTTCTATATGATAAAATGTTTTCTTCCCAGGAGGCAGTACAAAATGCTTTCACACAGTTTGTAGAATCTAGATGACCAGAGTTCTATCGCAAAGGCATAAATGACCTTTCTCCTATAAGTTGGCAGCAATGTATAGATAATAATGGTAGATATTTTGACTAAATAAATATGTTATATGAAAAAAAAATCGAATTTCAATTTTTCAGTACAAATTGGCAATTTCATACTTTATCCCCTAATATTAAAACATTTCTTTTTTATTTTAGTTCATATTATAATTTAGATCGGAAATATGTATTAGTTACAACGGAAAACATAGTGAATTTCGCAATAGAGCATATCCAATCGGTGCTCCGCCTTATTTATTAGAAAAATATCTTCGTACAACAATGAGACAATACTTATTCTGACCTCAGTATCGATAGCTAATGTGTAACGGGGGTTATTCTAACAATAGAAGTCATCAGGCGTTTGAGAACAAAGCCACCCTGAGATCGAGATAATAGCAATCTTTGTTGAAGTTATACATAATGTGCCGGATTTATTATACGTATTTACTAATATATTACAGGTAGCATATTACAGTTTAATATGGTTTACATTTAGTATTTTTAATATTTTGTAGAAGTAGCTCAATAATACTCTTTTTGGGGGGTTTGATCATTGTAAAAGAATTTATAAACTTTTAAACCTCAGCATTCCATTGTTAATGGTGTAAAATCCACATTATTGCTAATATTTATACCTATATCTATATCAATAGTTATAACTCAAAAGATTGGTTCCCTAGCACTTAGGTACTTACCCTGCATCAAACATTCTCTGTTGTCGTTCATTATTAATTAAAATTAATGAAACACATCCTTGTGATATGCGTTTTATAAGACATCATTGTCGCTGCATTCATATTAGCTTTATAGTATGTTAGTATGTTTCATGTCTAATAATGGAAATAATTAAAGATCGAATGATATGCAAAATGTTCGTTCATAGTCTATCTTATATATTATGCTCGTTGAGAATATCAAGTAGTGTTAAGTGTTTTAAGGTGTGCACACAAATGCTTGTTGTGCCTAAAGCCTTGTTCGGACTAGGCGAGTATTTTAGTCGAGTACCGAGTAATTTAGTGGCTAAACTACTCGCTACTGGTGGTAGGACCTCTTGTGAGTCCGCACGGGCAGGTACCACCGCCCCGCCTATTTCTGCCGTGAAGCAGTAATGCGTTTCGGTTTGAAGGGTGGGGCAGCCGTTGTAACTATACTGAGACCTTAGAACTTATATCTCAAGGTGTGTGGCGCATTTACGTTGTAGATGTCTATGGGTTCCAGTAACCACTTAACACCAGGTGGGCTGTGAGCTCGTCCACACATCTAAGCAATAAAAAAAAATACTGCACAAAAATCGTTCGCATTACGATCCAGTAGAGTACACAAGTGAATAGTGTTTTGTAAGATGAACAGGCTGCAACGCAATAGAGTGAATAAACTGATTAAGCTAATCGTAATGGCTATTTTAGAAGAGGTGGAGGCTAAACTTTCCTTTATGGTCCGTCGATTTGTAAGTTCACAGTTTTTTTTGTAGATAGCACTCATAAATAAAAAGACAAAATAAAATAAAATCATAATTAAGACTAAGTTGGGTTGTACTTCCGACAACGTACACAAAAAATGCACATCACCGTATTCCGTATTCACACGGAAATGAAATTTAAAAATTGAATATCAACATGGAAAAGTATGAATAAAATATCCAGGTCGGTTTCATTTCCATGCCAATGGAACGTCATATATTTTAGAGTTTCCTTTGAAACAGTGCGCGCTCCATTGCGGACAATTGCCGAGTAGAAATTCATGAGACGTGGACAACGGTTATTGTCACCCGCACCTCTGATATAAGACGATCATAACTTGCAGTGGGTTGGTTATTACGTACTCCCGTTGAGCCCATGAAATTTATTTTGAGGTTGATATTTCTCCGTCGTAAAATGAATGCTCCATTTACATTCAGCATAACCATATGAAACATGATTAATCAACGTAAAAAAAACAATTGACAAACAAGAAATTGACATATAGTTTCGGTCATCCGATTTCCTGTTGAGGTTTTTTTTAATTACTAATTTGGGTGAACGAATTTACGGCCTATCTGGTGTTAAATTGTCATCAGAGTCCGTTGACGTCAATACACGCAAATGGCACCACTCACTGTAAGACATAAGTTCTAATTTTCAATTTTTACATAGCACATGAAAGCTCCCTAAAGATATTTACCATCATACTTTAAGTTAATGTTTAGTTTATTCATTTTATAATTTTCAACTCCTAACATATACACATATATGTATATGTAGGTATATAATGCTATGGAATATTCTAAAAGTGGTTAAGCAATAATAAACCGTGACCTGGCCCCCTAAGAGCTAGGGGTCCCACCCGTTTTGTGCGGGGAGAGACCCAGACGTGGGGTGGCGTGCTTTGCACGCTCACCCGCAGTAGGAAGCCGGGTGATGGTAGACCGCGTTCCCCCGACCGCTCTGGGGGAAGGTGTAACGCGGCGCCATCAAGGCGGGCTCTCGGCCCGCTGAACGAGGGAACCGGTGGACGTGTCGCTGGCGGCCGCCGGTCCGGCGTCCGTGGGACGGTGGGATGGATGTAATGTGCACTGCGTCAACCCTGTCCCGCCGTCTCAATAGCCCCGACTAGGCTCCGGCCCGGTCCGAGGTAGGGCGCCGGTTGTGAGCGGCAGCAGTTTTTAGTGAGGTTCAACTCCCACATACCGCACCTGCCGCGCGGGTGGGGTTCCGGCGATTTTCTCCTGTGGAAAAAAAAAGCAATAATAAAAGACTTAATTGCGTTTTTGTACAATATTAAGAAAAAAAACATTTAAAGCCTTTATTTTCCACAAATTATTTTATACAGTATTCTTGAATTAAATAAAACCAAACTCGTATTGTTTCTCAATGAGAGAGAGTTTAGTCAAACTATATAGAAAAATCCTTTTAAAAAAACCTAAAAAGGTTTTATATAAAAATTACATAAAAAAGGTTTTTCTTTACATGTATATGAGGATAGTGGAGCAATATATGAATAGCACAGCTTGGCCATGAGTATCAATTAGTTGAATCAAAGTTACGTGGTATAGAACTGAACTGTTCCGACTTTAATACAATAATTATCGGAAGGCGAAGGTCGTCTATTTCAACAAAGAGAACAGGTTACGTGCACACACTGACTATGTCACCGAATGTCAAGGCGAACTATTCGAGATTCTATCTACCGGTTCGTGAATAAGCTCTACTATAATTCTCTGGCTCAGCGCTCGCTGGTCGAAATGCAAGGAATTTTTATCTGAAGCGCCACCCGCCATGAATTATGTACGTGATGATACATAGCACGATATTGCAGCCTTATTGCCGGAGGGTCAACGACTTGCTTCAATGAGATGACAGGACGTGATCTATAAAGTTTGTGTTATGAAGGTCGTTAGTTATTGGCAAGCTATTCACCGTCGTTTAAATTGTTTTGTGTTATATGGATTTCGAAATTTTAAAGGTATTTCTTTATTTCAAAATTTCAATCGTGTCTTGATCGGATTTCTTTTAGTACTTTACTATGACCATCCTGCTTATTTCTGTCGCGAAGCAGACACCCGTTTCGGCTCGAAGCATGGGACAGATATAAAATACAATATAATTTAAACTGAGGTCTACCTCACATCTCAAGTCGGACGGCGGCATTATCGTTGCTAAGTTTTTTTTTTTTTTTTATTGCTTAGATGCGTGTTCGAGCTCACAGCCCACCTGGTGTTAAGTGGTTACTGGAGCCCATAGACATCTACGACGTAAATGCGCCACCCACCTTGAGATATAGGTTCTAAGGTCTCAGTATAGTTACAACGGCTACCCCACCCTTCAAACCGAAACGCATTACTGCTTCACGGCAGAAATAGGCGGGGTGGTGGTACCTACCCGTGCGGACTCACAAGAGGTCCTACCACCAGTAAAAAAGTCAAGTGAGCTCAGAAAAAAAATGTCTCGCTGTCAAAAAAACATGCGATTTGCAAACATTTATTTTTCAATAGCTGACCCGGCAGACTTTATAGTGCCTCAATCGATAAATAAAAGATCTAAACTTTTGTATAAAATAAACTTAAAACCAACAAAAGGAATCTATCTGTCCGACGGGGGACACATCAAAGGAAAAACCAAATTGTTATTTTTATTTAATTCCGAACATTTTCATATTTATTTACCTTTTAAACCTTCTCTGGACTTCCACAAATAATTCAAGACCAAATTAAGCAAAATCGGTCCAGCCGTTCTCGAGTTTTAGCGAGACTAACAAACAGCAATTCATTTTTATATATATAGATTACCTTTTGTAGCCACGATAGTAATATTTTATTAATGACAGCATAGCTAGACGATTAGATAATATAGGCCTAATGAACAACCGTTGTTATAAAAACTATTCATAAAAAATATTCCAAAGAGGTCTTAAGCCGATTTCGAATGTTCTTGTTTACGATACTAAATTCGATTCGGTTTTATCGATTTCACTAAATTTTTACACTTGATCGCTTTGCTGGGGTTCGAGAGTTTCTGTTATTCTAGTCCATGACTCACCGAGTTGCAGGTTGATAAAAACCGCGTAAATCTTAACTTCTAAAACGTGTTTACCGTTAGGTACGTTTTCTGTTAGATCTAATTATAATTTGAAGTGAGTTATTTGAAAAATGTTTTTATAGAAGTAATAATTTTATGAACTTTTTGATCTTGAAAGGTAATTTCGTTGATCTTAAAATTTATATTCATTGTAAACATGTTGAATATTATTGATCAACTGAATTTCAAAAAGGACAACATAGCAAATTTAGCTATTAGTGTAAATATGGTGTATTTTATTTGTTTGTGTGATTTCCAATTTACGTATCAAGGAAATTCGTGTCCACGAATTTGATAATTGCTGAACACCAGACGTGTTCACAGAAATGATTAAATACATGTAAAGCAGAAATAAATATTAATATATAATATACGTCTTGGCGATGTTGGTAAGATCGAAAGAAGTCAACTTATTGTGCAGTCTTTGATAAGTTTGCAAATTTTCAAGTTAACCGATTGGTTTGAAATTTGGCTTGAAAATTACGCTGAAAGATTACATTACATATATAGATATCAAGGCGCGTTAAAAAGTCAGCATACGTAACCTAAATCGTTCGTGAAAACGTTGTTTGTATACCGAGAAGGCACAAAACGTACTAGGATCGGGTTAACGTACCCCTTATCACAGCCAGCAGTCGGCATTCTGGTCGGTCTCGCGAAACTAAAGCCCGAAAGTGACAAATTGCTTTCGCATCGGCTTTCTTCGGCCACGTTTTTGTTCGATGAGAATTTTTCTGCTGAAATTCCAGCCGAGTGATAAATGTTAGGTGTCTCCGATATGTTTTGAACAATTCGATGAAGGGGCCTGCCTCTGTCTATTGATTTCGTATTTTTATTGCGTTCCTGCTGATCTGATTTCGGTTTTTGGAAATTAATTTAATAATATAAGCATTAACCGTATTTTTTTTTTTTTTTTTATATATTCTTATTTCAAGGCAATTTAATTTATTGATCATTCACTTCGCTTTTCACGAAGTTCAATGTAACAATATATATTTATTATATACACTTAGAGCTGACCGTAAGCAAACATTCCGTGGTACCGTATTTGGGTAATATTTATGAGTTCGTAGAAACATTTAGTATACAAACGATCGCTGTAGTAAAAGTTTTATTGCTTTGCATTAGAATAGGTTCGTTTTACGATTTGATGCAGATTGCTTTGCCAGAGGTCACGTATGATATAATGTTATCGATATTTTTTGAGGCAATATTATTTTGTAAAGTAAACATTAGCGGTGTAGTCTTGAGAACATCGATTGTGACGCATTGACTGTCAATTTTCAAATTACTATATTTTGTTGTTTTTTTGAAAACAAATAAAGTTATTTTATGTATTATATGAATTATAAAGTACTAAATCCAGATTACATTATAGTTGCAAAATATAAGGAAAAATAACAAATAGAGAAATGTATGCAGAGTAAAATCAACCCTACATTAGAATTCAATTAGGACGTGAACATCGCCTTTAGCTACCTCCACCCTTTTTTTGCGTTCCCTTGATCATCCGATTCACTTTACCGCTTCATGTTTTGCAAATAGCGGTAGGCAGCGGCTTGGCTCTGCCCCTGGCATTGCTGAAGTCCATGGGCGACGGTAACCACTCACTATCAGGTGGGCCGTATGCTCGTCTGCCTACAAGGGCAACAAAAAAAATATCCACGTAAAAAATTTAACCTTTCAACGCATCTCACCGATCCATTATATCTTTCGTCCTTCCCCAATACAAGTGCTGACCACATCATTAATTTCCTACAGTATCGCGCCCTCAAAAAGCTTCGACTACAATAATTCAACGCGTACTATTTATATTTCTCGGACTAACAAAGCCGGGGGCCATAAATAAAGAACCCCCACCCCTGGGAATGCCTTGGTGCCTTTGAAACGTTCCCTTTCTTATTTTGATGCGGTTTAATGTTTCTGGCTCTTCGGTGTATCAGTCGCGAAAGGTACTCCATAAATCATTACCTGTTCGCTGGAAGCGATCGCGTCATAGGCTGCGAATATTGTAAAGGGTGTTCTATTTTGTAGCTTGAAGTATGTTAGTATATAAACACTATTCGGCTGTGAATATTTATATGTGCGCATTAATTATGAAATATGTTCAGTTAAAAACTTAGTACATTATTAACCTTTGTTGATTCTAATTAGTGTATAAAAATTAGTTAAAATAAAATATTGCTCTTATGCAAAGTGCCATTCGAGAATATCATTTAGACACGATAAATAACTATTTAATGTTTCCGACGAGGCTAATTGTAAGTCATTAACAGTATAAGCGAGTGAGAAACATGATTAAATTAATAACAAAGTTTGTAACACACGTGTGTGATTAATTATCTACCTGGTGCTTTATAACAGTTTAGAGGATTGTCTATAAATTGTTCCATATTAAAATATTGCAAATAAATTTTCTATTTATATATTTGAATGTCGATGTGCGTATGTTACATATGTTATGTTACATTACCTATAGGACTCCGATATGGCTCTTGCCATTTCGATGATATTTTCAGGGAATCATCAGATTGGTCTAAATCATGATCATGTCAAGTTTAACGTTTGAAGCAAAACGATATCGGAGATTGGCCAGCAAAGCAGGACCAATTTGACTTGCTGAAATGGTCTGTATGTGTTTTATTGTTAGGCGTTCTAACCAAATTAAAATGATCATCAAATTTCATTATAAAAAGCGAAAGCTTTCACGCGGTGGTTGAGATTAGATAAAGTTGCTTTTAAGGGAAATGAAAATAATGATTTCCGACAATATTAAAAACAATTCGCGAGCTTTCGCTTATACTAAATACTAAACGTATAAATTTAACTTTGTTTCATTCTCGAGCTTAATGAGTGCTTTGGAGTTTCGCTTAAAGTTTGCAAGCGAGATAATACATTATGTCGGGTTGTCCGCGTGAATAGGCGGACCATTTAGTTTATGTGCGACAAAGTTGAACTGCGTCTCACGCTTATTACTGGTGTTACGTATTTTATATGCTCAAGCAAGTCTCCTCTTTTGAAATACGCACTGGATATGTTGTTATAATGAAGACTATTTGAAAAGTGCTCTATTAGGTAAGGTTCTCGATCAGAACTACTATCGGGTGAAGTCCCTATACCGCGATTCCAGTCCTGGATTAGGCACGATAACATTCAAGCGATAGAGCACATTGTAAGCCCCCTCCATCTCCTCCCCTTGGGTAACCTCCCTCTCTCTCTCTTTCTCTCTCTCTCTCTCATCTTTCTGGTTATTTCTATCGCGAAGCGCTTGTGCCGATTTTTAGAGGGAGACAGCCACTGCAAGTGCAATTGAGATTTTGAACTCAGGCCTCAAGGCTGGTGGCGAGATTTATATTGTATTTTCTATCAGCTTTGGTAACGAGTTATTTTTTTTAATGCTTAGATGGGTGTACGAGCTCACAGCCCACCTGGTGTTAAGTGGTTACCGAAGCCCATAGACATCTACAACGTAAATGCGCCACCCTGAGATATAAGTTCTAAGGTCTCAGTATAGTTACAACAGCTGCCCCGCCCTCAAGCCGAAACGCATTACTGCTTTACGGCAGAAATAGGCGGGGCGGTGGTACCTACCCGTGCGGACTCACAAGATCGGTCCTACCACCATTCAAAACGTCACCAGTTAATACGTGGGCTTTATCCACATATCTATAATTTAATGACAAATGTACTGAAAGAAAATCAATGGATAACGCAACGATACAATTAATTCTTAAGTTTCAACATTTATATTTTAAAATTTAAACCAAATTAAATCTGCGTAACCATTAACTTTGCGGTCTTCCACTTCGAAGCCATGAATCATTACGCCGTACAAAATTAACTCGTAATTAGTCAAGTGGAACAACGGTTAATAGAGAAACGGGAGCTAAACTTTCTTCATTATTTATATTTGTAGGTGCCCTCTTGAGTTTTTCTTTGGTTCGTATCGATTTACGTATGAAATAGCGTGTATATTATTTATATGAAAGTATGCGAAAAGTTTTATTTTTAAACTATACTAGTGGTTCCGCAGTAGTCGAAATTCGACTATAATTAATTGGAATTGTAAGTTTGTACACTATTATGATTGTATTTTATACATCTATAATCACAAATTTCGCCAAGGCTACATTATAAAAAAATATTAATAAAGACAAATAATATTTAATCTAATCTCAATTTGACCACGGACGTCAAGAACAAAAGTTTGACAATAAATAGTAGGTATGCATGCGTGTGTGCGTCAAATACATGGTATGTAGTGTGTGTAATGTTTTCTTTATTGATTTAATGTATCTTTTATGCATAATTTTACAAAAATATTAGCATTGTGCACTTCTTCTCTATATTCTCTATAAGTGTGGAAAATTTCATACTCCTCCGTCCGCGCAATTTTCGTAAAAAGGGATACAAAGTTTTTGCTTCACGTATTAATATATAGATGATCGGGCAGACTTCGTAGTGCCTCAATCGATAAATAAAAGACCTAAACTTTTGTATAAAATAAACTTAAAACAAACAAAAGAAATCCGAAATTTCATATTTATCTACCTTTTAAACCTTCTCTGGACTTCCACAAATAATTCAAGACCAAAATTAGCCAAATCGGTCCAGCCGTTCTCGAGTTTTAGCGATACTGACGAACAGCAATTCATTTTTATATATAAAGATAAGTTTCAAGCCAAACAGGCTCAAATTTACTGGTTATCTTGTAGTCCGCACGGGTAGGTATCACCACCCCGCCTATTTCTGCCGTGAAGCAGTAATGCGTTTCGGTTTGAAGGGTGGGCCAGCCGTTGTATTGAACTGAGACCTTAGAACTCATGTCTCAAGGTGGGTGGCGGCATTTACGTTATAGATATGTATGGGCTCCGGTAACTATTTAACACAAGGTGGGCGGTGAACTTGTCCACCTATCTAAGCAAAAAAAAAAATAGATAAAAAATGTAAGCAAGCACGAATTTTTTTGATGGAGAGGTTTTGAGATGCTCTTTCGTTAAAATATGCAGGTCGATTCTGAGTATAAATGAATCAAAACTGGATATATAGCGATGAACACGTCATTGCAACGGTTAAATGTGTTTGGGAATGACAGCTGTAAATTGGTTCTGCGGCGAGTTATTCGGACTGTTTCATTCTGTTCACATAATGCTGTATTATGTTAATTGGGTATGCAGCCCGGTTATGTCTCTGGCGTTGTTGATGCCTATGAGCATCGGTGAAAACTCACCATCAAGTGAGTGCATAAGTTTAAATTATTGATACTTTATTTAGGGGTTTTTAAGAAATTTAAAAATTTTATAGAATTTCTGATATTTTAGCGTGGTAGTTATATGTAGGTCCCCTGCACACATCTAAACCGAAGACTGCTTGCTAGAATGTTAAAACCAGATATTAGTGCCAAATTTTTAAAGAGTTCGTTTTTTCATTTCAAAATAATTTTCACAGCACAGAAAAACCATTTTAAATTCACATTTTAAAAAAAATTATAATATTATATTCCACTTACTTGACCACTTAAATTCTTGCTATTTATTAGTTTAATTTTTGTTCGACATATAATGGCTTTCAGTTGGTTAATTAGTGTGTTTATGAAACTAATTCAAGAGTTAGGTTCGGATTCAAATATATTTATATGTTCTCAAATGTCCTATCTCGAATATCTCAAAAACAGTTTGTATTTCGTCATTTTTAATAGCCGCGATCTGTTCGTTAATCGGAGTTGAAATGATACGTTTAGTTTGGCTAATGCACAAGTGGCCACAGCTGCAGTTAATTTTGTATCATATACGATTTCATTTTATTGGTTATCTATTGATTACGCGTCAACCAAAAAGATACTTGTAAGGTACTTTCAAAAATTTGCCTCTAACAGAAAAAAAAATTAAAAAACTACTTATGGGCTTGTGGGAAATTGTATCTGTTATTCTGTTTTTGTTTTAGAAAAAAATATTCTTTTTTTAATTAGTATAACTGAAACTTGTCAAATGCTAAAAAAAGAAAAAAAAACGGATCATAAATAGAGGAGAAAATTTAACTTATCTGTTTGAGCATAGATGATATAAGATTGTGCTTTCGCTCATTGTAGGTAATCAATTTATAATTGTAGATTGCCGTAAATGGTCACGGTCCACTTGTGTGGTAGCAAAATTCAGCTTTTGGCATGAGGTCATGGTTCTATCTATACTGGTAATATCTATACTAGTAATAACTGTCTACAGTGGCTAGCTGTTTCAATCACATAATGATATAATATATAATAAGCAACTAAAAAATACATAACAAAATTCGATTGAGTTTGAATTTACTGCATGATGTCGTTTGGTTATCCGAAAAAGAAGTTTATTATAAATACATACCTGGTAGAGCGAATCTATACAAAAAACGGCACCTACGCAAGAAGCGTCATACCATACGCGTCATATCTTGATACGGCATATTATATCATACGTCATATCTTATTTATCAGGCCAAAGATTCGCCTATAGGACCTTAGTTAGAACGAAACTGGTGGAATATCCGAAGGTAGTTGTTTGCGCTATTGGTAGTGGCTTGCCGTATTGCGCAATTTTCCTTTTACATTGTGTGCAATGCCAAAAATAAAAAAGCATACCTACCTGGTTGAACACGAAATGAACTATTAAATATTTGCTTTTGGGACAGTTTCACTCAAGATATATAATATGCCATATTTTTGACAAGTTCAGAAAACACTGATATTACAAAACTAGTAACAGAAAGGCTCGAATTTATTGCAGCATACTCGAATAAACCAAACGTTGCCGGCAAAACTTAAGTGATTTCATACAAGTACTGAATTTAGTAGCGAAATTACAGCCAAGTTGGGACGCTGGTTCGTAAGCTGGAGCCGCCGATAGCGGTTACCTGACTACGATTTATTGGCAAACCCCGACTTCTCATTCAAACTTAGAATATATTAGATTTGTATTTGCTTAGCAGTATTGTCAAATTTCCAACGTCCTATTTAATAGAATATTCCTGAGTATTTTCTTCGGTTTTCGCGGGTCGTAAAATACAACAAACTACTCTTACGGTTTCATCCTTCTTGTATTATTTCTGATGTCGGCCGTCTGGTGTAGTGTAGTGACATGGTCTCTACACAAAGAGGTCGCGGGTTCGAATCCCGCCAAGGTAAGATATGATACATATAAAATGTCTTTTCCAGGGTTTTGGATGTATCTTAAATATATGTATGTGTATAATAAAAATCTTACATTTATTTCCGTTATCTGGTACCTGTAACACAAGTTCTTTATGAACTTATCACGGGACCAGTTAACGTGGCGTGATTGTTAGTAAATATTTATTTATTATTATGATGTTTCCAATACTTTACAGTTTTCGTGGTCACCAAACATTCGAATCCGTGTCATTCGTAAAAGTACTTTTAATTATAACGCTCAATAAATACCGACGTCGTAGTAAGGTGAATACTTGAACAGATACTAGTGTAATAGGCGGACATAAAATAAGAGTCAATCATCGTATTTCCGTAGCGGTTGTTACATTTGTGAATATTTTAATGGCACAGGCAGTTCGAAATGACACTTGTCGTGTTTTAAATATCATACGTTTCCAATTATTGGCCGGGAACTTGGACACCCTGCGTCAATCCTCTGTCATTAGCAACGTTTATGCCGCTTTCGAATTACCGTGTTAAGGAAAATGCCTCATTTTCAATACATGTTTTATTTTCGTCGTCTATGTTGTATTCTATACCTCATACAGTTCCAATTTTATGAGTTCTGTCTTTTTTTGTTGTTGATTTTTGTCCTCTAACTCCAAAAGACCTGAAAAAATCTTGTAAGATAACTTTTGGGGTTGTTTAAACGAAAATTCCAAGATAACTATAGCTACATATTGTTTAAGATTTCGATACTAAAATATGTTCGAGTTCAAATAATGGTCTCGAGTGTTCAAGTGGGACACTCAAGAATCCGGTAACGGTTTTGTTGCAAGTTTCAAAAAGTCATGCGACATGTGGTCGTAATTTTGTGGGCGATTTGTCTTGTGAATTTCAAGTATGCGAGATAAGGGGCCAGACTTTCGAGCGTTCCAATAACACGTTTTATAAACAAAAATAATTTCTTTCAAATTATTTTATTAGGTCAATCAGCTTAACAGCGTCTGATTGTAAGATATCTTGCTTGAAAATAAGCAATATGTACCTTTACATTTGAATATCTTCGCACATATATTCGTGAACATATCTTATAATATCTCGTTTAAATGCTGTTATGTAATATTTACATTTCTCTATATGGGAGCACAACGTACTGTTTTCGTTAAATATATACATGTCCAGTGAATACCGAGTCGTATATCCGCTCACGAGATTCAAGCTATTCGTAAATAAATAACTGGCGCATTCGACCTGTGTTTGCGCAATTAGCACTCTCCTGCAGATACAGTCTCTCGGTATCACTATTTGCTACACCGGGACATGCCAAATCAACTTACATGAAAATATAGTTCATTTTTGAATCAAGCAAAATTCACTGTTGAGCTTTGAGAACGACTGAATTTTGAGGATGTTTGACGATTAGTATAAAACTAACAACGCTTGGAAAATTTTATTTCTATTGAAAAAATATGTTACCATTGCAATATTATAAACAATAATTAATTTATACTGACTGCTGATGGCTGTACTTGGAACGCAAAAAATGTACCCATTGTTCACTATTTCAACAGTGAATTCCTTCGAATTCGACGAATTTAAACACGCACAGAGCCTTAAATCATTAAGTGAAGTAATGAATAATGAAATATATGGTGGCACACCGCTAAACTCACACAGCAAAGTTTATGGTAAATCATTCACGCACTTAGTTGTTGAAACAGGTACGTCCACCGAAGTCCGGTAACAATAAGCTCTTAATCCTCGTCCGAGAGAACCTAACACGTCAGAATAGAATCACAAAGGTTTTATTTGAAATTCGCTTCGATTAGGCACGTTTTTGCCTGTTCCCCGTATCCCTTGTTGCCCAATGTTTATTATTGTAACAAATGCCCAAACAAAACGTTTGTTTTGGCTGTCGAGAACAAAGACCTTCGAGCTTTTTTCTCGACGTGTGGAACTTTAGTTTCGCTTGAAGTTTTTATGGCTTAGCACTTGCCAGTTCATCGTTTATTACGCAACGCTTTGCATTTATGCGCCCTTTTACGACTTTTATTTCCTAATACATTTTATATATTATTATCCTTTTTCTTTTAACAGTCAAACGGTATCTTTGCATGTAAATATTCAGTTTTACGATTTTTGTAGATTTTTTACTAGAAAATATTTTGAACTGTATATTTATTTCTCTTAGACTGATATTGTTTCTTTTACCACTTCAAATTCAACAATTATTATGTATTTAAGAAACATACAAAAAAAAACGTGTGGCACTCGGGAACTGCGCGGTAAAGCTATTGCATACCATTTTTTATCAACTTATGCAATTATAATTAGACAATGATAATTTAATATTAAAACAATAATAAAACAAGACCACGCTATATTAAAAATTAATAAAAGCAAAACCATAACTATCCCCTTCACACTCATAAGCTAGACCGCGCGAGAGAGAGATGGGCAGACTTTTCATGATGCGCATGCAGTGTGACGTCACGCCACGCGCTTATTCACAAACACTACACAAGCGCAACGTGTGAATGTGTTGAACGCGAGCTACATGGTAGGCGGAGTGAGGGGTGTAAGGTTTTTTTCGTTACGGTATTTCATGATTCGGTCGCCGCGCTCAAGGCCCGCGATAAAATCTATGCAATAGCTTAAAAACTCTTTCTTTCTGACAAAAACAAACACGTTCAAAGCACTGAATGACAAAACCAAACGTTGAGAACAGTTTGATAATTATAATTGTATTAGTTACCGCCCACGTCCATTAGATCATGAAACACGTCAACCGCAGACTGTTTTCGGTATGTACGAGTACATTGCCTGAAATGAACAAGAAGTGAAATTAACATAACATTATTTAGTTAACTATTGTCTTAAGTGGTGCGTGCAATGATACAGAAGGAACTAAGATGAATATAGAAGTAACGACGACGCCAGCTAGCGTATTTGAACGCAACTTATAAAATAAACAGTTGAGTTTATACGAACGTTGCGGTTCTATGCTGATTAGCATAATTGTTTGTTGAGCACCATCATGCTGTAGTAAACTTTGAGAGCGAGAAACTAATTTCTGTGTTGAAATATTTGAACAGCTTTTCTTTTTGTTTAATTTTTTATAATTTAGTTGGCCAATGTTGACAAAACAGAAAGTGCGTTGTCTGGATTTTCTTAGGTCCGGATTTTGGTAGATAGGGAATTTGTCCGCACATCTCAACTTGGGTGGGTTTCGGCTCTGATGTTGGGCTCCAATGACCACCTAACTTGAGGCGAGCTCGTTAACTGTTCAAACCATTAAAAAAAGATCTCATTACAAAGTCTTCCAAAAAATCACATTTCGACGACAAATGTGAAATGCATTCAGCTTAAAACTTTCGGTGGCGATAGAAAAAAGAACTTAACTTATTTACTTTAAAAGTACATTACTTTTCTGCTTCATCAATAACCCAAACAAAAACAAGATGAACAACTGTAGGGAAGGTTTCGGTGATTGAATGCGTCATTCCTTCAGGGTCCCTTGTGTTGCCTAAAGTTTTGATTTATGCGCATTTTGATCAAACCAAACCGGTACACGGTTTTCGTGAATCTTATCGTTTCTTTATATTACTCTTTAATTCATTTACGCACTTTGTGAAAGTTCATAAATATGCCATATGACACTCCTTTACGTTGCCTATGCAACATTAGTTTCTTTTTGTGACTTGCTTAAAAGGCGCCCTTAAAAATATTAACAAAATTAAAATGTCAAATTTATTGTTCTATATCAATATATGTATGTACTTATCCGACAATCGTCAATTGAAAAAAAGTATCTTCTGTTTAAAAAAAAGAATGCCAAGTATTTAATTTATTAATGCTCATTCAAAATGAACAAAGTTAAATTAACCTCAATTTTCGGTGGAAAATTGTGAACTAAAAATTAGTTCCAACTGATGCAAATTACGAAGAAACGTTATTTGAGGTGAGTACATAATATTTTTGTGGGTTCATTTTATCACGGTACAAATTATTTAGTTGCTGGGAAAACAAAACCTATTTTAACTATGTTTCGCAACTTTTTTCCACACTAGTCTCTAACTTCATTGAATAATTGTAATGGAAATTTAAAAACGAACACGAAAGCAGCGTTTGTGCATAATTTCGAGTATACTGTGAAGCAAACATTGTTTTTTCAATTTTAATTAATATCTATTGATGTTTAAACAAAGTAAAGGTCATTTACGTATACAGGTAAATATTTTTTTAATGCAGAAAGCAATCTATTCAAAGGGAGCTATCACAGCATCAGTGAAGGTGTTTCAATATTACAAATACCTATGAACCGTGTAACCGACTGATGGATTCAAAGGTAGATTAGCCTCTCACTAAATTAAAACACACTTTCTCCTTAAAAATCAATTTGCGCCGATCAG
Source organism: Bombyx mori (assembly GCF_030269925.1). Taxonomy (NCBI): domain Eukaryota; kingdom Metazoa; phylum Arthropoda; class Insecta; order Lepidoptera; family Bombycidae; genus Bombyx; species Bombyx mori. Next base: position 10,155,127 of record NC_085124.1, on the reverse strand, counting down.
CGGGGCTTTCTGAGACAATGAAAATAGAACTTGGCTACGCGAACGTTCGAAAGCTTTCCTTCGTCTTCCCATCTAGATAAGTGAATTTATTGAACTTAGAAAGTTAAGTCTTTTGTTTTGGTAAAGATTGATAAAATGGTTTAAAGAGCGCTTTGTTTTGTTCACGATGAAGGAAATGTAATTAACAAGCCCATTGTAGACAGGTTAATGAAGTTTGCCGGAACCGTAATAAGATATTTAATTTTATAGTTTTGTTTCAATTTTCTTGATAATCAGAGTAATAATGTGAAATTTACCGTAATAAATGTAAGTTAATCTCTGTCTTTACTAACAGAATAAGCAATGGCAAATGTAGGTATGTTGTCTAAGATTTTTATAATTAATTTAATTATTTTTATTTAATTTTTTTTTGTGTTATTAATTGAAAGAAGGGCTTGTATGGAGCTAATTGACAACGTTGATACCGTGACTAACCATTTTAGGGCTCCTCCTGTCTGTGCCCGTGCTCGCCCATCGGTCGATCCTGGTTAAATTGGAAAGGCCTTTGGGCCACTAGTAATTCTTCAATCGTAAAAAAACATTTCGGGGTTCAATTTTAGTTTTTGTAGCGGTAGTTGTGAGTCTGCATAGTATATGATCATGCTGTCAGCTTATGCCGCCAAAAACGAATGCATCCGATTTGAAGCAGCCGTTATTTTAGTGCGAATGCTATTTCTGTCTTTTATGTCAAGCTGGTTGGTAAAATATTAATGTGTTTTTATAAAATTTTATTTGTACATGATAATGTCTACTCCGATCCTATATATGCATGCGTGTGTGCGTCAAATACATGGCAGTGTGTGTAATGTTTTTTTTATTCATCTAATGTATTTCTTAGGCATAATTTTAAAAAACATTAACATTCTGCACTCCTTTTCTATATTCTCTATAAGTGTGGGAAATTTCATACTCTTCCGTCCGCGCAATTTTCGTAAAAAGGGATACAAAGTTTTTCCTTCTCGTATTAATATATAGATAAATTGTTTTAGGCTTCAAGATTAGAATTTTAAAAAAATTGGGTCGTCGTATTGTATAGCCTGAATTGATATTAACTGTAAGCGGCAACAGAATAAAAGAATGCATTGTAATTTCAATGTTCATAAAAAGTCTCACTGCTGAATTTTGCAATGAAATCTAAATTTTCACATTCCTGTGAAGGTAAACCTGTTTAGTTCGGTGTACGTTTGTGAATGGAATACGTGAATCGTGTTACAATAGCGCTTGACAAAGGCCAGCTCAGTAGAGATCGCGAGAGAGAGAGGCGAATTGCATCCTCGAAATTCGGATGCAGTCATGTTTCCGCGCGATCGCCTTACGACGGTTCATTTGACAGTACACTGTGCTATTCAATTGGGCACGGACTTGGTATTGCTTTACTTTCTAAGACTCTAAAGATTATTTGTAAAGATAAACCTACATTTAAAATATGTGCTATAAAAAGCGGTAACGGTAGGCAGCGGCTTATCTCTGCCCCTGGCATTGCTGAAGTCCATGGGCGACGGTAACCGCTCACCATCAGGTGGGCCGTATGATCGTCTGCCTACAATGGCAATAAAAAAAAAAGACAAAAATAAAAACTTGAGGTCGAAAACACAATTCTATAGTGAAGCGGCTGTCACATCCTTAAATTCCGAATGCACGATGGCAGAAATTGACTGGATAAAAACTTGGGTATATCACCAGTGCTGGAAGCGTCACACTTCTTGCCATTATGGCTCAAGCAGCTGCTGCCCAAAATCTTTGTCTTTGTGGTTTTGTAAATCACAGTGTATAAAGTCTTCCGTTATGTCAATAGAAACTAAATAGAATTTTTTTATATTTTTTTATTGCTTAGATGTATGGACGAGGCACAGCCCACCTGGTGTTAAGTGGTTCCTGGAGCCCATACACATCTACAACGTAAATGCGCCACCCACCTTGAGATATAAGTTCTAAGATCTCAGTATAGTTACAACGGCCGCCCTACCCTTCAGACCGAAACGTATTACTGCTTCACGGTAGAAATAGGCAGGGCGGTGGTACCTACCCGCGCGGACTCAAGAGGTCCTACCACCAGTAAACTCAAGAGGTCCTACCACCAGTAATTTAATTGCACTGTGAATCCACTTCCTAAGGGACGAGCACTCATTCGACTTGCTTTTGTTGTGGAATCTAAACGCATTCGTGACCATACACTCTATATTAACGATATTACCGCAACACTCAAATAATTACCTCTCATTACTAAACATTCTCAATTTAATATACATACGAACAAAAACTGTAATAGCGCCATACAATATCTCCTTGGGTGGCGTGCTGGATGCGATCGTGTTTACCATAACGGGAGGCCTTCCTGTATCTTTCTTACCCTTGCGAAGACACACGCAGAATTTTGATATACCCCTCGACGAATAAATAACAAATTATGAAGCCTGGTGACAGATGTCGACATTTTTGTGGTGAATTTTCATTTTAATGTTGAATGAGTATTGATGACACAAGAAATGTTGTTATTGACAACTTAATGTTAGATTCGTTGGAGATTTTGGACTTTTCAAGCGGTCATTAGAACTGCCTTTTATTGGTTTTATTATTCCTTAATCTATTTTGAGCTTTCTAATGCATTTTATGAGCGATTTTATACAGCTATTATGGGTATCCAAAGAATAGACTTCTGTAATGCCGTATTTATAAAAGTTTGCAAATTAATATCTTATTCGTTTAATTCCGTTTACTTTATTTTATCTTATAATTAATTTGTGATTTTGCAGTTCTGCGTTTATGGTTCTCTGTAATAGTGTGAAAATCAAAGTCAAAATTAGGTATATAAGTACATATTACAAGATGCACTTTATTCTAATGTATTATAAGATCAGATAATTTTTTTAGAAGTTAATTTAATAGATAGAGAAAGCACACAAAAAAATATCGTGACGTCGTTGTAATCTGTCAGTGGTTCTTAAACTAATTTTTGTAACGTGTTTTTGACGTGACAACGTCTTATAATTCGACGGAGCCGACTGCACGCTCGAAAAAACATGATTCATGCGGCGTTACCTCGCTCTGAGGCGTTCCATTTAAGGCTTGAAGTGCAAGCGAGAGCGCGCAACGAGCGACAAAGAGGCACAATCGGCAGCGTTCCTGCGTTCGACATCTGTCTCTCTCCTACTTGAGTGAGCGATGAATCCGCGTGGACAGTTGCTATACAATAATACATTTACATGTTTTCGTCAAGTATGAAGTTCAGTGAAAAGTGAATGTGATGTCAATTGTCCAAACAAAATATCTATCAAACAAATGAAATTAAAATTTTCTTTTGAAAAATGAAACCGTTCCGTTAGTATTTTCTTATGACGTTGTCACGTTCAACTATCGTCAGTAAACCGACTTTACAGACAACCGATTTTTAATTTGAAAATGAAGTCATTGAAATTCTTGGCTAACACCAGCAGTATCAACGCATGAGCAACATTATTATTCCAACAAACATTTCTGAGATCAAATTTTAACGTCTTAATTGTTGTGTGGCGTGTAGACTGCGGGTGGTCGCCGCCTCAGTCCTGCTATTAAGATAATTTGGACTTTTTTGTCATTATTTGTCGTTCGAAGACGGCCTTTCAGAATGACTAAAAAACTCTTTACTGTATTATTAAAAAAGTGTCCAGTTCTCTCGTAAAATAACTCAATTTAGTGGTCGATGTTGGAATTGTAGCAGAGGGCAAAAAATTAAACAATATTATGTGATGCTAAGTCACCATTAATTTTTTGTTATTTAATTTTTTATAGCAGTAGATCGATGTGTTTCAGTTGTTGATGTGATGGATTTTCTCAGACATAAAATCAACAATTTTCAAAGAACAAGAATGACTTAAAAAATATTTTTGGTACCTTAGGTAGATTAGATATGCACAAGGTCTCGGCCCAACAGGTGTTTACGATAGCAGACGGTAACAGGGCCCATAGAACGCATCACACTGAATTCATTATGTCGAATTCTTAGTTGCATTAAATAAAAGTCCATACTGCCTTTTAGATTGGAGCCTATTTTGCTTAACAGCATAAATAGGCGGCGTTCTAAATTCTACGAGCTCACTCACAACAAAAACTCTTTGTTCGGTACCTAAGTGAACAAATATTTTACATATTTTTTGTTAAATTGGTCATCCATTAATTTGGGTTCTTTTCATTTAAATCAGTGGCAACATTGAATTTTGAAGAATCAACTGTTCCTTAATTTCACGGCTATACAAAAAATTACAAAATACATACTTTGTTAAACCGACATGTATTATTAGATAAACCCTTACTATCAGTATTTGTAGGTCTGTGATTAATAATCTTTCTCAATATACGGTCTAGTAACCTTCAAATTTTGGACAACAAAAGGCTTGCCTCAACCGTGGCAGGGTCAAAGCGATCTAAATGCAAATGTTATAACTCGTTCCTTATATTCTTCCTAACTGGAAAACATTATTCACGAATGCCGAGAACACCGAAGATAATGTATCAAAATTTATTGTAGCACCCATTGTACTTGCAGCTTAATAATACAATATACATATATTATGCTGGGGCGGAGACTTTATGAAAAACATGTTTTCGAGGGTTAAACCAATTTCCGTTAAATTGATTGATATTGGCGGAACACATTATTTCAGCTCGGTTGTTTGAATAAATTACAATTCACCTGAAACTCAGACGTTTGGTAATGATATTGTTTTTGTTTATGAGCAATTTATTATTTCTTTCGTGGTTTTGTGTGGCATTTTGCAGTTTAACGCATTAAACATTTGAAATGTTAAAAAGAAACATTTCCGCAACATATTTCTTTTGGTTGGCTAGTAATCTGAAACCATTATACCTAAAAATCTCCCCTGTGTCAAATAGACATTGAGAAGACCTGAAACACTACTAAACTTCTAGAGAGCCTTTGCGACAGTACGTTCTACCGTGAAAAGGATATGTGTTCTCGTTTGAAAGAAACTTACTCACGTTGAGTAACTCTGGGACCCAAATATGACCTGTGACAGTGACTTGTTAGTTGCTTTTTTCCATTTCAGCAAAATAAAAACTACCAGAAGGTGCTATTTCAAATGACATATCTGTTTATAATTATCATTTTCATCTTTCTCAGCCTTTAGCTTCATCAAATGTAAGTCTTATATTCTCTTCAATTACACTCCATTCTAATGTTGCTAAGAAATACAGTATCATAATCATTAAACTTTTCTGACAAAAAATTCTGACTAAGGTTTGGAATACGTATAAATAATAATAAAATATATTAGCGCATTAAAGCATCTATGGTCTAATTCGATGATGAATATTCGTTACAATAAAATTAAAAAAACATCAAATTGCGGACATTACAGTTATTAATATGGCACAAGAGCAAACCGCTTGTCAAATTACGAAATGAACGTGACATAATTATAACAAATTATGCATTACATTAACATTTTCACGGTACGTTTATCACGAATGTGCTTGTTGCATGAATCGATATTGTATTTTATTCGTAGTATATTTTCAATGGAGCGTATTATTGGTTGTTATGAAACATGACCTTACGATGTTACTACACGCGTACAATAGAAAATCATTTTAAATTTATAAATGAATCCACAAAAAAAAAACGGTAAAATAAAAAGACGCTATGGTCAGTTGGTTGACGCAGTTTGGTAAACAATAGATCAGACTAGTTTCCTTTTGTTGGTGAGCCAAAAGCCTTCGTTAGATATTAAAGTATTTAAGCTTAAATTAAATATACTGAATCCTAAATTAGCGTAACTATAGTACTTGCTGGGTAACATTTTCAATTTGATCATTCAATGTCGATTTGGCTTTGTCAATTGTCGTGCTGTACTCTCCCATGCAAGTAATTTCCAAATGCAAGTTGTATTTTCTGATCAAAATAACAATCAACGATTTTGTAACAAAATAATACTTGTCATATTTTTTAAATTATCCAAACAATATAAAATCTCTCCTTTCTGCGTCTTTTCTTGCAATGACAGCCGATCCTGAGCCGAGTTGAATGCTGCAAAGATCGTCAGGAAGATAAATTAAAATAAATTTCATAAATCAAACGAAATAGTTATTTATTACTCTAGTTAGAGTAACAAAGAATAAAAATTGTTTTTGTTGTACAACTTACCTAGTAAGATGATGCTATACTATGCAGATATTGAAAGTCGTAAAATTGAAATTTGATAATTTAGAAAGTTAACCCACAGAAAATACTTTCTCGGAAATTAGGAAAAAACAATATTATCATCGATCCGACGTACATAGTAATTACAGCAGTCATTGTTCAATTGCTAAACATTAAAAAGCGAACCGCAAAATTTTGAATGGGCATCGACAAGCAATCAAAACCGGTGAAAGCAAATTACTATGAATAGGACAAAAGCTATTACCTGCCGTCTATTTTTATTTTGTCGCGTGAAAGCGGGTCGCCTTAACGAATTTATTCGTCCTGCCCTTATGTGGGCTGGGCTTGCTCCCTTAACTTAGGCAAAATGCACTGAGTAGAAGTCTGCATCTATTGGCTTCGTCACTACGTTTTTATTATCTTGAATATCCATCTAACGGAGTCTTTCAGCTTAATTTTCAACATCCTCAAGTGCAAGTAATACAAATTTTGCACAAGTTTCAGGGTTCGATGGTGTATTAAATTTATTAAAGTTTATTTTAATATTCTCTCGTGGTGATTTTTTAGTTTGGCTTCCTGTAAAAACGCATTGATGTAGTTTTTAAACTAAATTATATCTTTATATAAAACTTTATTTTGCTAGTTATAAAATTACGATACTCATGTTTTCATTTGAAATCATATTCGATTTTGTAGTATCAGTTATATCAGAAATTCAAAATAACTTGATACGAAAAGCAATTCTCGATTAAGTCGATACCTAATAATCCGTAATAACAAAATTGTCGGAACATTCAAGGGACTTTGTAATAAACGTATCCGAAATTATTCGAATGGAAAATTGAATTCTGGTACCTGTCCTGTTATTTGTTCCGAATACGGAGGCTCACTTGATTAATCTGACTTCTTTTGATTAAATATTCGAAATATCGGAACACCCTATTTCGATTCTTAAGGGGATCGAGTCTCAGATAATTATGCAATACAATTCGGAATGTATCGAATTTCTTCCCCAGCCTATTTTCCGTATTTCGTTATGTTTCATTAGAGCGAGCTTTAAGCGCCCGCCTCTCATATAAGGAGGCTTTTAAATATGCCCCTAAGTATAAATATGCATAGACATGAGAAAACAGAAGAAAAAAATCTATTACTAACTAGCTGACCCGGCAGACTTCGTAGTGCCTCAATCAATAAATAAAAGACCTATTTGTATAAAATAAACTTAAAACAAACAAAAGGAATCCGTCCGAAGGAAAAACAAAATTGTTATTTTTATTTAATTCCGAGCATTTTCATATTTATCTAACTTTTAAACCTTCTCTGGATTTCCACAAATAATTCAAGACCAAAATTAGCCAAATCGGCCCAGCCGTTCTCGAGTTTTAGCGAGACTAACGAACAGCAATTCATTTTTATATATATAGATGAAGAAGACTCTTCATTAGTAATAGAATTTTTTTCTTCTTAAATGAGGGTAAACTTGAAAATACTCAAGCACCAACGAAAATGCGACGGCGAAACTTGAAATTTTAATTAGAAAATGTTTCTTTTCATGATTCTCATCATATTAGTAGAAAGTTTTTGGACATTTGACCTCTAAGTTTCAGAAATAGACAAACATTTAGTCACGCCCCACACAACTATAGGGCGCCGTATACGTCTCTCGGTCTCGCCCGAAGCTTATCTAACTCATCCTCAAATAAATCAGCCGGAAAATTGAAATCCACGATAGTACTGGAGCTCGGTGCCATGACGTTTACAAGATGTCGGTACTTTAAACTTTTGAAGGGTACTTTTGAACATTTTTATGATAATATTTTATAACAGATATCTTCTAAGAAGACTGAAGAAATATTTGTAGTGTTGTGACTTCATAGTAGGATATGCCGGCTTTGTATCGTTTCTAAATGTTGGAGCTAGAAGACAACGGACGGTGACCAAAGAAAATCAAACTATCAAAATGTTCATAAAGTTTCTTTCACTGAAATATTATATAAAACCGACCAAGTACATGAGTGAAAGATTCTGTATTCAGAATGAAATTTTTAAATATAAATGTACAATATAACTTTAAATATTTTTTGTCTTTTACCTCTAAGCTGCGTCTAACACTGACTAAATCACATATCTAAATAAAAGGTTTCATAATGGCTTACTTTCAATTCTGACTTCATGGTCCAACTGATCGTAAGTGGCAAACATTGCTAATGCATTGCATCGTCTAAGCCTGGAGTATAATTAAAGCCTCAAACGCTGTTATACTACATATTATATCTTTTTTTACTTTTATCATACACTATACTATATTATATTATATACTTTACCTATATAGTAACTATACTATATTATAGTTTAAAATATTTAAAAGCAAGCTCAAGTTAAAAGCTTCAACGGTGAGAATTTTTCAGGTCGATAAAGAATATAACTATTTAACGTCAACCTGTAGATTGTATGTGCCTAATTGGTTATATTAAAGTACTATTTATCCTAGTAACCTAGGAGTCCAAAATAATAAAATTAGTGTAATGTTTAATAATTAATTAGTATTAGTAGTATTAGTTATATTACTGGATATTATCAAATTAATCAGACGTTTTGAAATTTATGAAAACAATGATGAAACATTCCATTAAATTCATAAATAGATAAAAATAATACCGTATTTAGCGGTAAACTTATTCACATTTAAAATCTTATTTAAACTATTAGTAAACGGGTTTTTACCAAAATTTTTAAGTTAACGAGTCCTCAATACTTTCAGTACATTTATCGGCTGTGACTAGTGCTGAAATATTGGAAATTCATGAAAACAAAATACCACGCTAAAACCCGGTAAATAATATATTGTGCCTTTCAAATATGTCATTAAAACTTATTAAGAAGAAGACTTGACTTACTTTAAAGTAATAATAACTTTCAATTAACATATAGATAATTAATTTATCTAAGACTTATTTTTAATGTCTGTACATGGTAAAGCGTATCTAGCTCTTAAATGTAAGAATGTAACTAGAATCTGTAAACATCGACAAACCTAATTTGAGTTTCCTGATTAAAAACTCGATGGGCTACCGGATTTGTAGTCGAGATCCTCTTTGTCACGTGTTCTTTTTTTGGGTGAAGAAGACTAATTTAAATAATAATTACAAAAGTAATTTGCCTCATGTGTTAAAGCGCTTAGAATGTAATTCTAATTCAGTTTAGGGATAAGGTGGGTTAAGGTGGTGAGTTCGATTATTCACATGCAAATGCAAATAAAGAAATTGAATATTCCTAAAATAGTAACAGATTTAGAGGTGACCATACTTGAAATTTTACTTTCAAATATTGTGTTTCAAACTAGATCATTACTCTAGAGCTTATTACTTACATTTTTCTCTTATGCTAATCTCCAAATTTTGTTTGCTCATTTTTTTTTTTTTTTTTTTTTATTTACTAACAATCACGCCACGTTAACTGGCCCCGTGCTTAATTCGTAAAGAACTTTTGTTACAAGTACCAGATAACGGAAATAAATATAATATTTTTATTATACACATACATATATTTAATATACACCCATAACCCTGGAAAGACATTTATATTTTTATCATACAAATATCTTCCCTTGGCGGGATTCGAACCCGCGACCCCTTGTGTAGTGACCATGTCACTTACCACTACACCAGACGGCCGTTAGAAGGTAAGCGACAAAGGGCTTCTACTGAGCGGGTGAAATTACTCAGTAGACCGACGGTCCTAATGTTCTTATTCAGCACTTGTATAAATGGTAGCTTATTTTAAAAATACCACTACACCAGACGGCCGTTAGAAGGTAAGCGACAAAGGGCTTCTACTGAGCGGGTGAAATTACTCAGTAGACCGACGGTCCTAATGTTCTTATTCAGCACTTGTATAAATGGTAGCTTATTTTAAAAATACCACTACACCAGACGGCCGTTAGAAGGTAAGCGACAAAGGGCTTCTACTGAGCGGGTGAAATTACTCAGTAGACCGACGGTCCTAATGTTCTTATTCAGCACTTGTATAAATGGTAGCTTATTTTGAAAATGTCGCTAGCGAGATTCATTTGTAAATTATCTTTTGTTTTGTGATCTATATCGTCACAACATATTAGAAGAAAAATAAACTCAGTTCAAGGGATCGAGAAGTGAAGGCTTTGGTATGAGATAGAAGGAGATAGATACAAAAATATGATGCGCAATATTGATACGAAAAAATATGGAGAAAAAACACCAAAAGACCGTATAGCCGATAAAATAAGAGTTATCCCGAGCATGCATTTATCAAAGGAAACTTACAGATTGAAAGGGAAAGGGAATGATAAATCATTTTTATCAAGTCAACATAACAATACATCTTTCTATTTAAGTACACTTGGAATTTTGTTTGTCGAATTGATACGATAATCTTTCTATTTTTATAAAAGTGCTAAATCATGAGGCATTTTGCACTTTTGTTCCAAAATTGGTGGTGGGCATGGTACGAAGTGTTTTCCATTTTTTTTTATAAAAGTGCTTTTTCAGTTTGTTTTCACCTTAGGAGACACCATATATGTTTCTTGCTTACTCAAGTACGTGTCCCATATTTGAAGCCCTTTATTACTGTATACGCGCTGCGTTTGTCATGCAGTAATAAATTAGTCGATGGTAAATTGAATGATAACGGTTATCCAACTACTTCCAGATGATCAATTTCTAAATGCTAGACGCTTTCTCAAGGCCAGACTTTTTATCAGATAATCGATTTTTCTTTATCGAATAGATAAATCGTGAATATCAATACACGACACAACAACATGCATCGCAAAAATAATGTAACTCGATAGAAAAGCATTGGATAGTGCTGTTCTTTAGATCGAATTAAGATAAGTTTCCGTCCTCACGCGGGGTAAGTAATTGGACAGCCGTACGTGGGGTCGGCTTATCGACGCACATCAATCGCAATAAAACTCTGCAAATCGTCGTTCGGATGCCGGCATGTTCAGAAATTCGATCTCTATCAGTCTTCTATTGCTGAGCATGGAGTTTCTTGATTTTTTATATCTTAGCACGCACGTGAATGTAATAGATAAATTATGTTATATAAATCAAACCTTGCGATTCGGTTAATTTCGGTTAAATTTGACGAGTATCACTTTTACAATTTTGAATAGTCAAATTAAATTTAAGCTAAACAAGTAATAGAATGATGTTACACTAGTTTGAATAAAAATCTGTCAGTTTTATTATTAAAGATTAGTTTTTGTAAATACTCATATGCAAATTTATATCGATGTGATCTGTCTTATTATTTTGTGTACACATGCATTGTATGCTCATAAATTTGTTTGTGGTTTCAGGTACATACAACAAAATGAAGACATATTCAACTGAAAATCGGTAATATGTAACATTTCTATTAATATCAAAAGCCGATACTTACAATTCACAATACTCTTCATTTGAAAAAAAATATCTGCGTGAACTGGATGCATTCTAATAAATTAAATAATTTTTCTAAGATACTACAAGATTGACCCTTTTCAAATGTTAAAAAATTATTTAGGCGACTACAATTTTAACTCAGACTCGCGTTTAATAATAAGCGGTTCGCTCATATTAGATTTTTGTAAAAGATATTTGATACTTAAAATTGGATGCCAAATACTAGGCGTTAAATGAAGAAATAAATAAATGCAAATTTTTTGAATAATTGCACTCGCAAATGTATTTTTGGCTTATCTCATAGAAGGTATAGCTTAGCTTTGTGTTTTAACTGAAACGATAGGTATTCCCAAAAGCATTCATATAAGTTCATACACTTATTTAGTTTAGGTACAAAATTATGTGTGAGTGGATGGTACAAAAGAAAACCAAAAAACGAGCAAGCTAACTCACATTTATACGAAAAACGAGCAAGCTAACTCACATTTTAACGGCCGTCTGGTGTAGTGGTAAGTGACATGGTCACTACATAAGGGGGTCGCGGGTTCGAATCCCGCCAAGGGAAGATATTTGTATGATAAATATAATGTCTTTTCCAGGGTTATGGATGTATATTAAATATATGTATGTGTATAATAAAAATCTTACATTTATTTCCGTTATCTGGTACCTGTAACACAAGTTCTTTACGAACTTATCACAGGACCAGTTAACGTGGCGTGATCGTTAGTAAATATTTATTTATTTATTTATACTTCACCGCAGACAGGATATTACTGATCTGTTTTACGACTGCATCCTCATTTCCTAACGAATTTTAGACTTTAAATGATTTAATTGTAATTTGTTAATGAAAGTAATTTCAAGTTAACAACTCCGGATATATTTTTTGGAATGATTAATTAGTGTTCAATTTCATAGATTGTTTGTAATAATTTACAGAGCAGTTGATTGATTTGCCGTTAACCCATTTTCCTAGTATGAATCTTTTTAAAAAGCAGTTTTGAGAGTGATTTAATTCATATATTTTATCGCTTTTGTAATTAGTAAGTTCCTTGGATTGAAAGGCAATATGTCTAAATAAGATTAATTTAGCAGAGTCAGTATCTTATACTATAACATATTATATAAAATAGATTTTGCAAAGAACTGAATTGTTGGCACATTCGTTCTTGCTGTTCTTTTTTTCATTTGAAGATTTTGAAGTTGATTTAAATAAAAAGATTTTATAAAAATCATCAAACATAGGCTTATTGTAAGTATTTTTAATTCACTTGAAGCTATTTCATTATAAGAAGTTATTTATGCAACATTCCTTGTCAAGGTCCGGAGTCAGCACCGAGAGAATACGTGATAAAAATTATTTATAACAATTACAAAACGCATGAATCATTCATAAGTATTATTTAGATAAACTTATTGTAATCGATTCGATTGCTTAATACTCAAATACCATCTATATAACTGTGTGAATAAAGTCGTATTTTATTAAATAAACTAGCTGACCCGGCAGACTACGTAGTGCCTCAGTCGATAAATAAAAGACCTAAACTTTTGTATAAAATAAACTTAAACTTTTTTTTTTAAATATATTCCGATCATTTTCTTATTTTTTAAACCGTTCTGGTCCTCCACGAATAATTCAAGACCAAAATTAGCCAAATCGGTCCAGCCGTTCTCGAGTTTTAGCGAGACTAACGAACAACAATTCATTTTTATATATATAGAAGAAGAAGATATCGAAGAAAATATGAATATGTTTCTAAAAAGACAACATTATGTATTGTAATGTATTCGTAACATTAGTATTATTTTGTGTGCCCGTTAAATATCTTAAGTTCAAAATGTGAAGCGATGGCGTTGTATAGTAATTTGTTCAATGCCAAACTTCCAACGGTCTATTTTTGAACAAAGAACGTTCTATTTTAAATTTTCTTTCAATTACGAAATCTCAATACAAAGGGTTTGTTGATGGGAAGTCGTAAACATATTTGTGTCATGAATGAAAGAAGCAAACGTTTCTTACAATATGTGGTGATATACGACCTTTTTGAATTTTGTTGTTAATTTTTTTATTCGAAAAAAGTAATTCGATTTTCGAAATAAAAAGATAGAAGATTATTATAAGAAGATTATTATAAAGAATAGTTGAAGACATGAATGGACGAAGGGGTTAAGTACAATTTTTAAGAAGTTTGAGTTTTTATATTGAATGAAGGTGCTATGTGCCTTTAAACCATATTAGACCTTAAAACTGCGGGAATAAAGGCTATTTTTAGAAATTGCATGTGTTGAATGAAAGTGCCATGGGCACTTAACGTATTCTTTAATTTTAAATGATTCCAAACAACAATACTCTGGAGTGGATGAAGGAGATATGTATGGGCATAAGTACGTTTAAAATAATTAAAATAACATCCACAAACGCATAATATCTCAAAAAGAAGTAACAAAAGTAACAAAAGCCGATTTATATCACCGACTTTTGTTTTATTAGTTTACTCTGTACATATTAAGTTGTTAAATAAAGAGTTAAATTATTATGATTATTATTATTATTAAAAGCTGATTGACCGTTTTCTCAAAATTAACAAATTGTATCATATCCCCTTCATCCACTCATGTCTTCAATTGTAAAGAGTGTACTAGTACAGTTACTTTGTAGGGTGATTTGAAATAATTTTTTCGATTACATAAAAATGTCTATTACATAATTATGCACGTGAAGCACATTGACTTACAAATTTCTTAATTGTTTACTTTTATTGACAGCTTATGTACGAAAATACTTCGATGCTATAAAAACAGAAAAATAAGTTTTCTATCAAAATCCCATTATTAAACAAAAATCGTAATCTTCACGAAGAGCATGTCCTATTCGGTAAATTCCCGACATGCGACATGATCAAATGTTTAATTATATTTTATTGTTTTTCATTAACTGACTTAACACATGTGAGAGCGACCATTGTAATTTTATAAGTCGGTTGCGTAATAACCAAAGCACATGTAAGATTTCATAACAGTGTGTATCCGTTCGCGAGTGTAGGGTTGAAATAATTTTTATAACAAGGCGATTCTAGAAACTTAATTATTTTTCAGATTTGAATACACTTATGTCCAAAATTAGACAAAGGAGTTTAAGGCAATTCAGTGAAATTTAGACAGTGAATATTTATTTATTCTGTTCAAACATGTATCCTATTCCAATTGAAACCAGATCTGTATACAATATGTATGTATCGCGTTTTACTGGTGTGGTAGAACTGTATCTGTTCTACCGCGAAGCTGTGATGTACTCCGATTTGAAGGACAGATCTCATTCGTCATTCGCCCCATGATGTCCACGGGCTGCAGTGCCTGTTTAACATCAGGTAGGCGGTGAAACAATTTTTCCATCGCTACAAAAACAAATCTATTTAAAAGGTTTTCGTATACAGCACAACCCTGTTTAAGGATTTGTAACGGACCAAGGAACACGTGTAAAGATTTGCTTTAAACTGTGAAATAACAAAATACGATTATGCGCGCGCTTCTTTATCCTAGGTATTCAGTTTGAGGTTTTGATTGTCTAAATGGGCCGAAGAGATGTGGTCGAAAATTCTCATACATTTCAAGCCAGAGCCCATAGAGCCATTGCGCGACAGAAATACTCAGTTGTCATTGCCTTCATTACAAGTTCACCCAACTCCGGTATATTTGCAAATAAATGAATTCGATTCACGGCTTCGATTTTATTACGTATTAACACCCTTTCATCGTAGAAGTATCTCGTCAACACGCAGAAAAAAGAAAAAATAATTCAGATTTTGAACTCATAAAATCGCATCACTACGATTTGCACCACTTGCACTTGCACTTACACTTGCACCACACCATTGTGCCACTTGCACTACTTGAACAGTAAACAATAGGACGTCTTACTTTAATAATCTTTTTAGAAATATTTAATACTACTACTACTCGTACTTGCCTATTTATTTAAAATGTCACTCTGTAAATGTGCATATTTCACAGCAAGGAATTCATCAGTTGTAGTTTTAGAGCCAGTATAAATGTTATTCCAAACAAAGAATCTCGCGATGTGCAATATCTTTTACATTATCGTATCTATGGACTCTTAGAACTTAAGATCATCTGCAGCACAAAATCTGTCTAGAAACGGCTAATCGAGGTTCTGTTATTTTTAAATTTTATATTAAAAAAAAATCAACCAAAAAGTATCTATAAATCTATCTAAGAAAGTTAACATTTACGTCGCTCCATGCAACGCTAAATGGCCTTCGAAAAGTTCATAGCGTCGACCCGAAATAAATAAAACTTTGAAAGGCTTCTTCCAACGAATATTCCCTTTTCCTGTACACACTCGTGACAAATAGTTGCTGACGTAATAAGCCGTACTTTCACATTGTACGCAAGAAATATTGCTTTTACGAACGAATGCTTACCAGATGATTACGGAGCTGTCGTCGCGTTAAGAGCACGTTTGCTGACGATTATTGGACTATGAGATGTACATGTTTTAGGTATAAATGAAATATTTTGTCGAGAGAAATACCAAAAAATTGTGTAGGTTATTAGGAATATGGAACTGTATCGATTACAAAAAAATCCGTGAAAATAGCGACATCGCAATATGGCGACATAGATAAACGACTCCGTACTACCTACCGACTACGTACGGTAAATATATGAACAGAAAATGTAATTTTTACACGCCTTATATTAGCTACACTTGTATGTATGTTTGTAACTGACTCCTTTAGACGCGATTTTGACCCACTTTAAACGGCCTGATTTCAAACTTTGTAGATTTATCGAGACACGATGACAATTCAATATTTAAAAAAATATTGAAAAAAATATAAAAAAATTTCAATTCAACTAAAAAATGAAAAATAAATAACGCTTTTTTTACAATAAAATATATTTTTTACACTATTTTTAATTTAAATTTATTAAAATTTATTTTCTATCTTTTAGTCGAATCTTATATAAAGCGTGTTTTTTAGGTTTTTTTTAAACTATTATTTATAATAAGTAAACCTTTTTGGGATTATGAATCTAATAATGCTTAGAGTATCTAAAGATGAGTCAGGGCTTACTAAATTCCTGTGACTGCGGCACAATTAGCGTCAGCGCATAAACAAGTTAATAAAACAAACTCATAAGTTTTATGAAGGAACTCGACTGAATAACTGAGCATGACTGTATGCAGTGGAATGTGGAATTAAGCGGCAGGGGGCGAGTCTACTCCACGGGGATTCTCACTCGTTCGGGGTTATAGAACTTTCTGCTCTGAACTAATGCACTCAACGATCGTATATTTCCTTTTACAACCTAACGTGCGTAACGCACACAACATGTTATTCTGTTAGTTCATTTCATGTGTCATAAATTTAATGAATTACTCATTTAAGATCGGACCTAAATACACTTTTGATGGTGCGTTATTTATTCACACTTTTCAATGAACAATGAGAGTGAAGAAAGTCCGTATTAAACCAAAACACAAAAGATTCGAACTGCAGACGAGAGTCTAAGTACTACACATTTAAATTATGATTTGTGAATGAAGTTTATTTCATGATAATAGAAACAAACACGGTAGGCAGCGGCTTGGCTCTGCCCCTGGCATTGCTGACGTCCATGAGCGACGGTAACCACTCACCATCAGGTGGGCCGTATGCACCTCTGCCTACACGGCAATAAAAAAAAATACTCGGAGTTTATTAAAGAGAAATAAACTTTACATCGAAAAAAAAAATTTGGAAAAAAACTTGAGCCTTAAATGGTGTCAACAGCAAAATTTTATGCAAAGACCGTTACGTCATGAAACCGAAAGTGGTTGATCTAGCCAATACGAAGCCAATGTATACAATTGTGCGGTGATATGTCTCGGGGTAGCCAAACAAACCAACCCCGATAGAAAACAAATTGACATTTCAATAGGACCCGCCCGGAGACCTATTTGCAATTCTAAGGAGTACTCTTCAATAACATACCAACGTATGGAAATACGCATTGAAAAGGATCTGATTTCTTGTATAGATTTTAAGGATTCCGTTTTTGGGCCACGAATATGTTCCACTTGAGAAGCAGATATCCTTCATATTTCATTTCTACACGTTAGACTTCTTTCATATTTAATGTGTTATTATAAATGCTTTAATAATTTGTAAGCGAACGCAAAAGTACCATTGTAAATAATAAAAATAAGAACAAATATTTAAAGCGGCACCAAGAAAAAGGCAATCATGAAATGCTAATTTTGTCACGTTGATTCATAACTGTAAAGGCGACAAGCAAAAACAAAATATGGCGCACACAATGATACTTAAAAAAAATCATAAGAAAAAAGTCGAAGTGAAACCGTAATCGGTAAACTGCGGTTTTGACGGAGTGTGCCTCGAAAATTCAGGGGAGTTCTTTTTTACTATCGAACAAAAAGTATTGTGAACATGAGTGGATCTGCGGTGATCGCATCCGGGTGTATCCTGCCGTATCCGGTTTTTATTAGAACGGATATCGAGTGGCTTCCCAAGGCTTTTGTATTGAAACGGAATATCGTACGGGCCTACCATTGTGCGAACGATGTCGCCTACTATTATTAAAATGCCTTTTTCGAACGTGACTAAGCCAGGGGTTCGCGATTTCGGTTAACGTTTTTTTCTTGCATACCATTTCTATAGTTGAAGCAAAATCCTTAACTCGTTTTCATTTTGTTTTGTGGTTTGTAAATTGTGTACAGTTTTAATTCCAAGCGCATTTAGTGTTGGGTTAATTACACCCCGCATAATTATATACAGTTTACACCGTAACTACGAGTTGTATCTTAGTTCTTTTAATTGCTTCGATGGGTGAACGATCTCATGGGCCATCTGGTGTTAAGTGGCTATCGGAGTCCATAGACATCATAACGGAATGGCGCTACTCACATTGAGACATGAGGCCGAAGTCTCAATTCACGGCAGTCTCACACCATTATTTTGTACGGCAGAAATAGATAGCACAATACAGCCTTAGCCTCAGCCGAAGTCTCAATTCACGCCATTCTCACACCATTATTTTGTACGGCAGAAATAGATAGCACAATACAGCCTACCTACTAGTTAAAATGTTTTGAGAATTTAAATCTACAGTTACTGTTTTCCGTTCGTTTTCTGAATGATCCATCATTAAGTATATTTACTAGATTTACTGATCAAACAATTAAGAATTCTAACTATGTAATCATTGAATCGTTTATCGGAGACACGACTACTCCCGCCATTGAAATTCAGATTAACGCATTAAGATTCAACGTCCACCGGAGGGAGCTAAAATGTTTTTGTTGTTCATTCCTTAACATGAATTAATGATTCATTTCTTTGTTGCTTCATTAATCGATAGAAAAAAAGCTTTGTTGTTGTCTTTCATTGTAACGAACAACACGGGGGACAAATGTAGTCAAAGGGAATTTGGATTCTACGCTAATTTTATTTACGACTGTACGGTTAATTGTATGACTAATGTTGGAGTACTGGTTTCAGTACAATATGATGGTCAATAATAAATTAAAGTATTATTTATACACGTGTTTGTTTAATAACCGTAAATTAACCGACATAGCCCTATAGATTAGCAAGCTGAAGTGGCAATGGGCCGGACACACGTGTCGCAGAACCGATGGCCGATGGAGCAGGCGTGTTCTGGACTGGAGACCGCGTACCGATAAGCGCAGCGTTGGGCGTCCCTCTGCCCGTTAGACCGATGACTTGCAGCGATATGCTGGGAGAGATTGGATGCGGAAGGCGGAGGATCGTTCATTGTGGCGGACTATGGGAGAGGCCTACATCCAGCAGTGGAGAGATACAGGCTGATGATGATTGCTTAATAATAAAAGTTTGAAGAGTTTAAAATTAAAATTGAATCAAGAACAAATCGATTACGTACATAGATTGTTAGAGATAGTCTTGAAACTGTTTTTTTTTTTTTGGAACACTGAACGTTTTTAAATTTTTTCAATAACGAAATTGACTCTCGAAATTTTTAATTTAATCTCTATTGCTAGAAAATCCGTTCTGATTCGAATCGACATTGTGAAGTCAATGAACTCAAATCTCAATAAATAGTATTTAGATTGAAAACAGTACTATTTTACGCACGTTCTTTTTTTAGTTTTTATAGCAGCCATTCTGTACATTTCGTTGTTAAAATGTAAGATAGATTAGCCCACTGAATTTCTCGCCGGATCTTCTCAGTGGGTCGCGATTCCGATCCGGTGGTAGATTCTGCGAAGCACTGCTCTTGCTAGGGCCAGTGCTAGCAACACACCCGGTTTCAGTCCCGTGAGCTCATCTACACGTCAAGGTGAAGCTGATATAGCCTCTCAAGGCTATCAGAATAGGTAGGAAAAAAAATTAAAATATAAACCAAAATTGAATTCGATGGATTGAGTTTTACGAATAATACAATATTACGTTTTTTTTTACGGTATAGTCAAATTTAGCATAGCTTAAATCAATTACTCGATACCAGTACCCGAACTGGACGTTGGATCTTGTAGCGAGAATGTTTTAAGAACACTGATTCGTCTGTAGGCAATAATAAAACATATTACGCTAAACGTGTGAACTACTGTCAAAATACTTGTGGAAAAATAAACAAAACTTCACATCTGTTCAACAAGTAGACAATAAAAAAAGGGTTTATTCGTGAAGTAGGCTATAAAATCCATTTTACTCACAACGCATTTGGCCTGAATTCAGGCAGTAATACCCTCAGAATTGAGTCTCTAGTGAATTTCCAAATAAAGCTGACTTACAGACATCCGGCTTGCCTGTTGCGAATACACGCATTCTGTTTAGAGAAACTGTTATTGTTTACGTTCGCATGCTTTTGTCTATTTTTATTGTTTTCTTTGTGATTGTAGATTTTTGTTACATTACTTTTTGATTTGTACACATACTATGGATGTTTCAGATGCCATTAACGGTTCTAAACTTTTTGAATGCTTTTGAATATCACTGGTGGTAGGACCTCTTGGGAGTCCGCACGGGTAGGTACCACCACCCCGCCTATTTCCGCCGTGAAGCAGTAATGCGTTTCGGTTCGAAGGGTGGGGTAGCCGTTGTAACTATACTGAGATTTTAGAACTTATATCTCGAGGTGGGTGGCGCATTTACGTTGTAGATGTCTATGGGCTCCAGTAACCACTTAACACCAGGTGGGCTGTGAGCTCGTCCATCCATCTAACCATTAAAAAAAAAATGCTATCGACGGCAGATTAGTTTGTTCATTGTCGCCCGCTGTTTGGACATTAGCAGAGCTTGGAATGAAAGTAAGCTACTGGATGAATTATTTTCACAGTTCGCTTGAATATGGACATGTCACACTACTACTGAAAAACCAAGGAGAGGACTTAATTTAAGAATCTGTTACACGGTAACAGTTATATCTGGAGCTGTAGTAAATTCTGTAGTGGAGATTTCAACAGTATGTTACTTATTTGAAAATTACGAAACAGATTCTTCAAGTACATACGTTTCCCGTGCATCAAAAATAAACACAGCAAAATATTTACAAAATGATGTATAAATTATTGTATTTCAATTATACACAAAATGTTTTATTTATTTATTGAGTATAGATAAAAGTATAATTTTTGAGCTGGCGTTTAAGGACCGGCTTAGTAATTCTCTTTATCGGATGCATAAAATAGGGTTTCTTCTAAAACTAAGGAATCGTCTCTCATAATACCCTATTAAAGTAAATATTCTACTATATCACGAGTTGAACAGTTCGCGATTAAGTCTCACGATCAATCACTAAAATAACAAAGACACTTTTTTATTTCCTATTTCCTGTTCTGCTTTCACAAGTGTACTTTTACATAGTACTAGTGAAACGCGTTGAAACTACTCAGACTTGGCAGTGGCCGGCGTTGCTGATGTCCATGAGCGACAATAATTACTTACCATCAGGTGGGTCATTATGTCTGCCAAAAAGGCAACAAAAAATTTCTGAAAGTTGATTTCTGCCCCGTTTGGATAAAGTAACAACATAATCACATAAATCCTTAATTCTAATGAGCTTTTTTTGTTCTAAGCCATACATTATATAGTAGATTATATAGGGCTCGTATTATTTATACTAACAATTATCAAAAAAAAATCTCTTTTCAAAATTAGGTAAGTATTAGCAAAATATACTGTAACAAAGGTACAGAATACAATTGAAGACGAAAGTCTTCAATCAGTGCGTCCTACCTGTCATGACATATGGAGCGGAAACGTGGACACCCACGGTTGGGCTGGTCCACAAGTTTAAAGTTGCTCAGCGACCTATGGAGGGGCTATGCTTGGAGTTTCTATGAAAGATCGAATCCGGAACGAGGTAATCCGACAGAGAACATAGCACAGTTATAGATATAGCACAGCGAATTAGTAAGCTGAAGTGGCAATGGGCTGGCCATATTAGCAGGACAACCGATAACCGTTGGGGTAAACGCGTTCTTGAGTGGAGACCGCGAACTGGAAAACGCAGTGCAGGACGCCCTCAGGCTCGGTGGAGTGACGATCTGTGCAGAGTGGCTGGCAGGAACTGGATGAGAGAAGCCGAGGATTGTGCTCAGTGGCGAACAATTGGAGAGGCCTATGTCCAGCAGTGGACTGCTATAGGCTGATGATGATGAAATAGGTACACTAAATTCGATATTCTTTCTTTTAAAATAGCTTTAATAATCAAAGGAAACAGCTCTACGGCTGTATATCAGCCAATCCGAAATAGCGTGCAATAAAATAATAAATGCGTTATAACGTTTATGTAATTTAATTATTCTCACGATATCTTAACACTATTTTTACTTTCACGACGTAATTCAAACTGCGGAGCCTTACGAGAACTTTAATTCTTTATAGCACTCTGAATCACGCTCGATCTAATAGTACCCAATAGCGTTATAAGTTAAAAAAACTATTGTCGTTTTCCACTATTATAGAATTATAGATTGAATTATCTTGATTAATGGAGTGTTCGATTTTGTTTTATATCATTTTTCAATTGAAATAAAATATTTTTAATGTTATTTGCTTCGTTTGTGAAACTCGAATGGAAAGTTCTTTGTAGCTTCTAGCGTTGTTAAACATCTTATAGACACAACCCAGTGAGTATCTTTTCAGTGGGTCGCGATTCTGATCCTTTGGTAGATACTGCGAAATATTGCTCTTGCTAGGGCCAGTGTTAGCAATTCTCACTGGTTGATAGGCCCATCCACTGGTTGTAATAATTATCTTTGGGACATTTTATCCAGCACTTGAAGAATAGAATAGAATAGAAAACAGTATAGAACGTGGGCCATGAGTTCGTTGAACCATTGCGCGAAAAAAAAAAAATTGTTACACTTCTTTATTGAATATCAAATCAAACTATTCCGTTTTTGTAGGAATTATCAAAAACACCTTAGAATTACGAATCATAAATTTCGACGGTAAAACTTATTGTTGCACGTTTGCGTGGTTTTGCGATTCTCACGATATCTTTACACGATCTTCACTTTCACATATTAAATCAATCAAAATCATCACTTTCCCATACATGTCAGTCAATCACTGAACAATCATTACAGACTAGTGAACTTATACTCAGGTTAGTTATAATGGATTTACAATAGTAAAAAAGAGATTTAAATCATCGTGATGATTAATTTGGCTTTGATGAATACTGTATATACTTAATTTGCACTTTGGCATGACTATTATTTATCATTTTTTTATTTTATTAATGCATGTAATACTCTTCTATTACTCTATCTTACTTACATCTGTGCGTTTATACAGTACATAGAATAGGATTAATATTAAAATACACAAAAATATGTGTAGGGGAATGCATTGTTTACCGGATAAAAAATTGCACATATCAAAATATGTTAGGCCATAGGATATTAATTTGATATCGTCGTGGCCCTTACTTCTGTTGTATACAGACTAGCCGGTCGTATATGACCCCAAAAGGATCGTAAGTTACGCTTATAAAATGCAAGTGTTAAAGTCAATGAACTCAACGTACGTGTAACATGCACATCGATTAAGAGATATACTGTATTTTCGAACACTATTTACGTTGCTGACACCATGATACGAACGTAGTTATCGAAAAAGGAACCAACCCAATCTACTTTAGTTACAAATGTTATAAAGAATAAACATGACCGAAAATCTTTGAAATTCAACACAGTATTCTACTTTTTTTTCCCCTACCTAAGCTGATAGCCTTTAGAGGCTATTTCAGCGTAACCTTAACTAGAAGGTGAGCTCAAGGGGCTCAAACCGGAGTGATGCTAACACTGGCCCTAGCAAGAGCAGTGCTTCGCAGAATCTACGACCGGATCGGAAACGCGATCCACTGAGAAGATCCGGCGAGAAACGCAGTGGTCTGTGTCTGTGGGTTAATTCGCTCGTCGAGCCCTTCGTCGCAAGCGACGGGTTCGACGAGGACAGTGACTGGTGTTTGTGGTACCTAAAATCACCGTTAATGGATCGGGAGGATCCGTAATGACGTGTTTTGGGCGACGTCAACTGTTTACCATTCGGTCTATGTCGGGTCGGATCGGTCGGGTATGAATTCTACTAATTATGGATATAAAATATAAAAAGAGAAAATGAATATAATTGTTTTCATACAGTTTCAAATACCAAGTTGTGTGGCTGGATCTGTCTCGTTTATTTTCATCCGGGTGAAATTAATGTGAGAGCTCATTATAAATACGGCAAGGTAATCCGAAATATTGGGATGCTTATTGTATTTGCGAACTATTTTTTTATATTTTTTTTCCATTTTGAACCCTTTTCTAATGGAGTTAAGTCATACTTCTTATCTCGATTTTTTTACATACATATTGTGTCAGTCGTTAGGATATTTTTAATTCGAGATTACAGTACTTCGTCATTGCAATTATCTTGCGGTTTTCTTCTTAATTGCTCCCAAGGTATGTAGTAAAGAAATGACCCTGTTTTTAACATATTTAAGTCATAGTTGACTGTTAGGTTGTGGGGTGTTCATACAAGGATGTAAATCCTGTATGTTTCTGCAGCAAAGCAGTCGGGTATTTTCGTCTGAAGGCTGTGACAGACTTTTACTCGTTTACTGTATCCAGTGATATAGAAAAAATAAACAAACAAAAACAAAACGAGAAAATTAAATTTTTGCGGGATAATTTCGAACAAAATAGGTACTGTATAAGAAAAACTAAAAATAATTGCACCGTGTTTCTGTCTTTGCGTGTTATTAAATTCGCTACGGGAATATTTTTATAAAGAACATGTCACACTCGATGCGAGTGGCGACGGCGTATCGTTAACATTCCGCAATGGAAGGAAGTTTCAATTACTTTAAAACCACTCTGCATTATATGAATCATGTTGTTCATTGCCTTTGTGTATGGTGACCTTATTCTTTTTTTGTCTCATCAATCAAAATTAGTTAAATTAGTACCTCGTTGCTCGTTGATTCTTTAAGTATAATAAAGGTACGTCGGTGGTTATATGTGGCATAACGTCATTACTATTAGTCGTGGAAACAATAGCATCGAAAACCTCTTTATTCTTAAACGTATCTGAAATATTTTGGTTCTGCCTCTTTCTGAATAGTACCTTCTTTTTGTTCACCAAATTATGTGAGTTTACAATAGTAAAATTTTGCAACTACTTTTACTACTAACTAAACTGTTAAGTAGACATCATATGTTATGTCTCATGAGATGTTTATAGGTACTAGAGGGCCAGCAGTAGTCGAAATTCGACTAAAATTAATTGGAATTGTAAGTTTATACACTATTATGATTGTATTTTATACTTTTATAATCACAAATTTCGCCAAAACTACACTAAAAATATTAACAAAGACAAACGATGTTTAATCTATTCTCAATTTGACAACAGACGTCAAGAACGAAAGCTTGACAATAAATATGTAGTATGCATGCGTGTGTGCGTCAAATACATGGTATGTAGTGTGTGGAATGATTTCTTTATTGATATAATGTATCTTTCATGCATCCTTTTAAAAAAAAATTAGCATTGTGCACTTCTTCTCTATATTCTCTATAAGTGTGGAAAATTTCATACTCCTACGTCCGCGCAATTTTCGTAAAAAGGGATACAAAGTTTTTGCTTCACGTATTAATATATAGATTTATAAAATTAGAAACAGTTAATCAGGGAAGGACCTATAAAAAAACTTCTGAATATATTCTTTCGAAACCACAGACAAAAACACATTTTTTTAAATTTTCTTAATGTCGGGTACATTACTATAATAAATAATTTTAAATGTCGAAACCCAATGCAATTTTATTATTCGAATACTCTTTATTTTAGATCCATTGTTTCTTTTTCTATGCAATTACTTTTTATTTTATTGATGTAATAACTATTCACATTTATTTAGGGGGAGTTTTGTTGTATAATTTCGCAGAAAGCCTATTGGGCAACCGTTACGCTATTACTCTGAATGAGTCATTGTTCACAACAAATAGATTTTTCAGAAGGCTCAAAAATAAACCCGTAAAAATTTGTGTTTTTGAGTGTATTAATTATTAGCTTACAGAATGATATCCATGACGTTTATTATTATAATGACTTACTTAATGATTGTAAAAATTATTGCTCAGCGGCTCCAGGCTGTGTTACTAAACAACTTGTCGCATGTTTCGTACTTACCAAACAAAATTTCATAATCTAAAATATTTTATTTTCAAAAATAAACAACTAAGCAATGTCGAGGATAAAATAGACTTAAGGTGGAATTTACGATTACATAGTAAAAGTTTTTAGAATTGTTTTGTAGAATTATGGACGCGCGAGTATGTCGCGTGATTTATGAATAAAGTGGCCAGAGTTTGCGTTAAGATTGTCGTAAAAGCATTGGGAATTAAATGGAATACTAAATTTTTTTTTGGAGCTAACTTGGTTATACAATTGTATTATCATTTTGCAGTAATCTGTCATTAAAAGCGTTATTAAATGAATGATACACAAAGTGAACCTTCTGTTCCGAATCGTTGTTGCCGTTCTTGAGGGGACGGAACGCTAAAACGCATTCAATTTATTGTTACTCTTACCATAAACTCTTTTAATATTTATACACGAATTCGCTTCGTTCATTTAGAATGATATTTATTATTTTCGGACTTCACACTTAATTTGTACGATTCTAACAATACAATTAATAAAAACGAAAGGCTACAGTAAATGCGCAAATAAGTACGGTTATATTTGCAATTTCAAAAATTAATAGTGTCTACTTTTGTTTTTGAAGTCGTCGTGCCTTGAAAGAGCCTGCGGGTAGGTATAACTTTTTTAGAACATATGTATTAAGCACGTTTTCACGAATGACGTCGATGAAATAATAACATCGTGTAATGAAAATCTAACCCGTATTAGAATACATATATTTGCCTAATTATTGGTGGGTAGTATCAATACTGAATATTTTATGCAGCAAAGCAGTGATATGTTTCACTGTTCCAGTTTGTAGATTTGGGACAGCCGTTATACCGTTTTTTACTGGTGGTAGGACCTCTTGTGAGTCCGCGCGGGTAGGTACCACCACCCTGCCTATTTCTGCCGTGAAGCAGTAATGCGTTTCGGTTTGAAGGGTGAGGCAGCCGTTGTAACTATTCAGAGACCTTAGAACTTATATCTCAAGGTGAGTGGCGCATTTACGTTGTAGATGTCCATGGGCTCCAGTAACTACTTAACACCAGGTGGGCTGTGAGCTCGTCCAACCATCTAAGCAATAAAAAGAAAAACGAGATTCAGATTTCACGTTGTGTGTTATATCTACTACTTAATACTAAGTAGACCCCGGCTTCGTCTACTCTTATAAAAAGCATATTATTGTTATAAATGTACATAACGGAACATAAATATACATTTCAATTTAGTTATTTCGACTTTAGGTAATAAAATAAAATATTATTTTCCTGGAACATCTTTTCAGCTATAGCAAAAAATTAAATTTCTGTTTTATCTCTTCGTCTTATTAAGAGTACGAAATGGATTACGCTTTTCATCGTTTCCATTCCATTGCTTGTATATTTTGTTTGGGGGGATAAAGAAGTGACTGATGGCACGCATCGAGCATCATTTCAGAGATTAATTTCGTACTTTGTATAAGCTTCTAATGTATTAGAGGTATTAAGTTTTTTGTTAAACGTATTGATGTATTTACTTTAGGTATTTTTGGAACGAAGTTCCTTGTGGGACGATGCGGAGGGGTACCCTAACCGAAAAAAAACGTCCGTAACGTAAGATTTTTATTATTTATGTATAGTCTTAGTATCATGGCTATACAGTGTCTAATGTATAGTCTACGTGATGACGGTTATTATTTATTAGAGAATAAAGATAGGATACCTCAGAGAGCGCAATGTATGCTCGCATAGGTGAGAAAATGCCACCGTTCTCCTTAACTCACGTTTATTACTTATTGTAAAACAAAAACCCATCAGTTTCCGTCAAAGAATAATTAAACTAGTATTATATCAGAACAACCCATTCCAACGTCATATTAAATTTGATTCGTCACTTATCCAGATATCAACATTATATAATTAAGTCTCGAAACGAAATGACATTTCGTAATCCCGGAGACCCCAGAATCCGACGCCGATCTTGACGGAGTTCATCTCTCACGTCATTAAAAGATTGAGAGATTACTTGTTCAATTTCTCGAGGGTAAAAATCGCCGCAATGGAATTTATCTCATTAGTTAAATGGTGCGTTGAGTTTACCAAGATGTCGAGAAAATTATGTTTCTTCCACCCTTTTGGAGTGATTTCTATGACGAAAATCGTTACATTAAGAAAAGAATAATGTTCAAACAAATCAACTTATAATGTTTAATTAAAATAAATCCTATAGAATAGACGAGAATTAAAGTTTTCAGCCGAAATAACTAAAATCTTACCGCTTATTACACCATCGGTAATTACGCGGTAATTATAACAATTACGGATTCAATTTTAAACATGAATTATCCAGGTTTTTAAAAAGTATATTTAAAAAGCAATAGCATAAAAATATGGTTAATAACACTTATGTAAAGTCCGCCTGTGAGTATTAATTACGCTAAATATTATGTACACGTATTCCATTTTTAACCTACAAGTTTGATGTTTTTCGTCGGACATTTTACGAGATATCTGTACGGAGGAATGCATCACTAGGGGGCGGCTTATTGGAAAAGTTTTAACTGGATTACGTTTGATTACGCGAACGAATCTCCGGATCTGTCGACGCGGTTTATCGCCTACGACCAACTTGTTACGTACTAATTTAAGAGTTTTCATACTTTTTTAATTGTATTTTTCGCTTCGTTGCTTTCGTCGAATGTTAGGAATATTCAGGGAATTTTAGTCAGTACTCTTTTAAAATGGATTCTGAAAGCTTATTTACTTCACAGATTGCATCTAGTAAATTTCAATAAAATAATATCACGATTTGTGATTACGGTTAAGTGAATTTTCGTTTAAAATATATTTACATACACTTAATTAAATACATACATACATACATACAATTTACATACACTTTATTAAAAAGTTTTAATGTTAATGTTTATCAGACATATCATAAAGAATAATACAAAAATAGCGTAAACTGTTTATACAACGATTTCGAAGTCAGAAATACGAACGAAGCCAAATTATGCAAAACATATAAAGGAGCAAACTTCAAAGGAATGTCACATGAAAATACGTTTTCAAACTTTGAGAATTGAATTGAAAAATAGCTTTAAAATCCCTCGTAAATAACGAATAGAACAGAATGCATTTGAAATCCATATTCTCCATCTTGCAGTAGTCTAGAACTGGCAAACACCGCTACTTCAAATAACAATAAATGTAAAAGTCTCTAAGTTCCCCGTTCGTTCCTACGATTTCTTGAAAGGAACAAATCAAAAGAAAAAGCGATTTGTGGTATACATAATTTATTGCATCGAATGTACACAAATGATTATTTACCAACGGCTTAAATTGATGCCCCGACTTTTTTGGGGGATATTAATCCAAATACGTTGAACTTTTCAAAGTTTATGTGCATAAATTTACAAAATATAGCGAGGAACTCACCTATCATCCCTTAAAATGAAAACAAATCCAAATAGATCTAATAACAAATTAATAATTTATCGCAGCTACTGAAGTATTGTTTAAGTATTTAGATTTTATTTTGTCAGTGATCCTACAACTTTCGTTACGGTAAAATTAGTATTGGTAAAAGCGATCACTTAGCTATTTAAGGCAACTGTTAAAATAACATGAAAGGAATGATTAATTGCTCAATATGTAGCTCGATGTATAGTATATTCTCAGGCTTTCTTTTGTCGTGTTAAGTTGTCGTGGCCTAACGGATAAGACGTCCGGTGCATTCGTGTTGAGCGATGCACCGGTGTTCGAATCCCGCAGGCGGGTACCAATTTTTCTAATGATTGAAATTGATGAAATTGTACTGTTATAATTTATTGAATGAGTAGACGAGCTCGTGGTCCATCATATGTTAGAAGAGGGCTTAAAGTCTCAATCAGATTGCACAACGATTCTCCCACCTTTCAAAGCGGAACGCCCCATTGCTTCGCGTCAGATGTAGATAGCATACTGGTACGCTCACGACACACTCCACCATCAAGATATACCAGGACGTTTGAATTCGTCGTGGCCTAAACGATAAGACGCCCGGTGCATTCGTGTCGAACGATGTAACGGTGTTCGAATCCTGCAGGCGGGTACCAATATTCCCAATGAAATACGTACATCATAATTATTCACGATTGACTTCCCCGGTGATGGAATAACATCGTGTAATAAAAATGAAACCCGCAAAATTATAATTTGCGTAATTACTGATGGTAGATCCTCTTGTGAGTCCGCGTGGGTGGTTTTTTTTTTTTTTTTTCCTACCTATGCTGATAGCCTTGAGAGGCTATTTTAGCTTCGCCGGGTACCACCACCCTGCCTATTTCTGCCGTGAAGCAGTAATGCGTTTCGGTTTGAAGGGTGGGGCAGCCGTTGTAACTATACTTGAGACCTTAGAACTTATATCTCAAGGTGGGTGGCGCATTTACGTTGTGGATGTCAATGGGCTTCAGTAACCACTTAACACCAGGTGGGCTGTGAGCTCGTCCACCCATCTAAGCAATAAAAAAAAATGATTTATTTAAGTATTTTAAAGTATAATCTAAGCTTTTTTTAAAATAGATTTGATGTTGAAGATTCGAATATTTTTTTTATTGCTTAATGGCCCTCGAGGTTAGGCATATGTAAATAAATATTTAGTATCTCATGTCAAAAATTCGCTATTATCTTATGACTTACACCGCTACTAAGAGCAGCTCTACAAAAGGAAAGCAAACATTTTGTACGTGTTCACACCGCATTACTGCAGTCCCACGGTTTTGGCTCGGTTTGTTCGCGGTTCAACGTGTACCTGCGACTTTGAGGCTGTCCATAAAAGTTTACATAAAAGGAAAGTTTATAAGCCGATAAGATTCTGTTCATTGTTCGTTAATGAAAATAATACGAAATATTTTCTCGAAGTGAAATTCGTTAAAAGGTTTTTGTGTTTTCATATTAAAATATTTTATTAATGTGACTGTAAAATGAATTTACTTTTGTATTTGAAGGATTATGTTCTTTGTTACGCTATTTATATGATTTGCTTACTAGTTAATAATGTTGGTACAGACTTAATATAAATTCTATAGTGCCTAAGCTAAGTCCATTGATATTTAAAATTGGCATTTATTTAAAGAAAATGTTGAAAAGCTTAATTAATATACTGGTTTTAATTCTTAATTTAATAAACTGAAATTTAAAGCAGATGCAGTACTTCTGTGTGGCGAGCAGAGGAATTTCCATGTATGGGTTACAAAGCTAACATTCGCTTTCCTATGAAAGCCTATTCGTAATTTATAGTATAGACTACAGACCTCGAATATGATTTAATTTTTTTATTTTTATTTTTATTTAAATATTTACTAACAATCACGCCACATTAACTGATCCCGTACTAAGTTCGTAAAGAATTTGTATTACAGGTACCAGATAACGGAAATAAATGTAAGATTTTTATTATATACATACATATATTTAATAAACATCCATAACCCTGGAAAAGACATTTCTATATTTATCATACAAATATCTTCCCTTGGCGGGATTCGAACCCGCGACCCCCTTGTGTAGTGACCATGTCACTTACCACTACACCAGAACGGCCGTTAAATTGAAGTTAGACTTCAAACGTTTGTTATAAGCAGTATTACTTAGGACATCGAATGTTCATAGTTTCAATGAGATCGTGAAACAGATGAAATCCAATACAAATAATTTTATATTATGACACAATCTAAAGGTCGCTGGTGTTTAATATCTGTGCTAACGTAAGGCGATACAAATCTATGTGGTTTGTATATTCAATATTCATCGTCAGGTATATTCTAGATACGTAAATAATTCTTAATTGTTCTTGTTATTTTAATAAATACCTTTGTTACATGTATCATATATCAAACGAAGTTAATAATACATTTGATAGCTTATTCCATTTTACACAACATCAACGAAGTATTTACTAAGCCGAACAGGTAAAATTAAGAATCGGAAACATTTATCTGGTCTCAAATGAGATAGTAGTATAATTAGGATCGTACATCTGAGTGATTTAAGTCTCGTTAGTTTAAGGACAACTAAATAACGAGATTCTAATGAACCAAAATATGTCGTGTGTTCTCTCACTTCACTTTTAATGTATAATAATTGTAACAAGTGATCTCTCGAACTCGATAGTCGAAAATCGACTATAATTAATTGAAATAGTTTATAGGTTTGTACACTATATCATTCTATTATCAAAGATATACTTCTGTAATCACAGATTTCGCCAAGACTACACTTTTGACAAATATTAATAAAGACAAACAATATCTAATCTATTCTCAATTTGACAGATTATAAGCAATAAGAAAAGTTTGACATAAACAAATAAATTGTATGTATGTGTGTAGTAGTGTGTGTGTGTGTCAAATACATGATAGTGTGTGTAATGGTTTTTTTGTTGATTTAATGTGTTTTAATGCATAATTTAAAAAACTATTAGCTTTCTGCACTCCTTCTCTATATTCTCTATAAGTGTGGGAAATTTCATGCTTCTTCGTCCGCGCAATTTTCGTAAAAAGGGGTACAAAGTTTTTGCTTCACGTATGTATTAATATATAGATAATAATTGGGAACACCTCACATACTGTTACCGGGCTTATCACATACTGCCAAATTTACTTCTATACGTTTAAATATATACAAATATAGATAAAAAGCACCCAGCCATAGATCAAACATGCCTGTTCATCACACAAAGCTAGCCCGATGTGGGAATCGAACCCACGACCCTCGGCACAACAATCAGAGGCGTTAACTATTGCACCACCGAGTCGAGTCACAAACCAGTATGATAAAAAATGCTTTTTGAATAACCAAGAAAACACTATAAATGGATTAACTAAATAGAAAAGAAATATGTATTATGCTGTAAAATATAATAATAGGGGTAACATCTTGTGCTATCTCAAGGGACCATAATTTTTCCACAGAACATAACACAGGTGCACAAGATAGCCGTTAATGGTGTATTTTGTTACCATCTTTCGTCTCTTTTGCTCATCAGATATTTTTTTGTTCTATCCCTTTCCGTTTGTCGGGCCCTTACAAATTAAACCATTTTTTGTTTGTTTTTTTTTTTTCTTCTTTTTAGTTGAAGACTTATAAGTGCTTGATTGGATTGAGGATCCTTGAATCGCGGTCGACAAGTATACTTGAATTACGTGGGGTAGACCAGGAGTTGCAGAGACGATAAATGTATTACATATATATATTTTTAACCAATTAACAATTTAAGCTAATCTTCATAGAACCAATGTTTGTTTTTTCGGTCCTCTTTTAATGAAATTGAGCAGTAACAAAAATATTTTACTCCATCTTCAACGTGGTGTATCTAGTATTTGTTATGCCTAATGTAAATCCAGATAACGAGGGCCCTTAAACAAAGACGGTCCGGGAACCGAATATGGATAGTAGGTACTCTTGAGATCAAGTGACAATTAATAAGTATAGTTGTGCAATGGAATGTTAAGCCTGGAAATGTTCGATGCTGTCTCCAACCCCATCAGGGCTATTATCCATCCTCCAACCGCATCATTTTATATGTAATAAGATCACCTGTCTATATTAAAATAATAATTTACATTTTTTTACTGCCTACATGGATAAGCTTGTTCACGGCCCACCCGATGCTAAGTGGTTAGAGCCGATATACAGGGGCAGCTGTACTATAAAACTGAGATTTAGAACTTATGTCTCAAGTTGTGTGGCGCGGCATTTACGTTGTTAATATACATATACACGTTGTCTCTGGTAACCAGTTAAGACTATGTGGGGCGCTCAACCATCTACGCAATAAATAAAAATTATTCAATGTCATTTTACCTTCAGTATTCTGTCTTATGATGAACAACAGAATGGAATATTATCAAACTGTATCTCTATGAAATAACGACCTGTTTTTATTAGGCGTCAGTAACATCTCGATGCGACACGAAATTCACATTACTTTGATATAACAATGTTCGGCCACGCAGAGCTGCGTTATCTCGTTAGGCGTAATCGTCGAGAGAGCCGCCAATTTTTTTTATATATTTTAATTCCGGGACTGTTGAAATTATACTGAGATAATACCCCGGGAAGGCTTAATTAACTTTATTAGAATTTATTTGACGGGACGTGCCCACTCTCGGTTGCACCGCTTGTTATTTTTGCAGTTATAGCATGGAGGCTGCGAATGTGTTTAGTAATGAAATTTGAACGTTTTCAACGGACTTTTAAAAATTTTTAATGCATAAGTAGGTGGACGAGCTCACTGCCCACCTGGTAGCAAGTGGTTACCGAAACCCGAAAGGCATTAATAACGTAAATACCGCCACCCATACTAAGACATTATACTCTATTCCAATTACGAAGTCCCATTTGACAGATGTTATTATTATGTTGTTGTGTGTGTGTGAATTAATTGTATTAAAGATTTAGATTGATTGTGTATTTTTAAATGATTATTTACGACCATGAACAAAAAATGATTCTTATTTTTAAACTATGCGAAACGTGAAGAGTTACGTTCTAAGAGGTGTCAAAAACGACTTCGTAATTGGAATATACTATAGTTTTATGTTTCAGTTTAATAGTACAACGACTGCCTCACCCTTCAAAACGAAATGCTACTGCTTTAAGGCAGGAATAGGCAGGGTTATGATATCTACCCGTGCTGGTTCACAAGACGCCCTACCACCAGTAATTTTGAAATATTTACTGTAAGGTTAGAAAGTACTGTGAGAACACACAGTCAAACTTCATGAGTAGTTTTAGTAGTTTTTCATGCCACTCTTACTTCGACAAAGCGGCGCGACACGATAACCCTCTTATCGTGACCGTCGCTAATTACACATCCGACCCAGGAGAGGGTGACTTTGCACAGCCCCATCGCCTGGGCTTGCCTGGGCTAGGCTCTTCAAGCTAGCGCTAGTGTTCTTAAATTCTTTCAGGTTGAGCCCGTGAGCTCACCTCCCGTGTACAGGTATGGGAAAATAATGCCACCGTCTCTCTCTGTCAGCTTCTTCTCATTTACAGTATCATAAAAAATCTCTCTAAACACTCTCAAAAAAACACTCTTGTATAAAAGATATAATTAAACAGTGACCGAGAATCGATGCACGTTTTCATTAACCAGACCGTGAAGTTACCACCCTGGAATGTGAAGTTCAATTATACTTCTATTGATTACTCGATTAAATTTGAGTAACACTCACTAACGTCACTTATGTATGGTACGCGTTATACATATATTATTATGTACCTATTATGTGTTACGGTATGTACCTAATTATTCAGCAAAGCTAATTAATATTAAACTGAATTGATAGATCGAGAGCACACAGATATTTTATTAAAATATTCATCCATTTAAACAAGAATGAATTAAACAAGAAAATGTCGATCCGGATTATTAATATCCCGAGGGAATTCTTATAATTCTATTCAATTCGAAACGTTATTGACTTTCATCTGATAATAAGCCGTTCCAGATTTTTAATACGTTTCGTCTTCAATTGAAACACTTTCGTTTAAAATGATTTTTAAATTAATTTTATAAAATTGAATAGATTTATTTCTTAATACTACTGCTTAGTACTAAACGTTTTTTAGAGCTCGGAGAAATGTATAAAAAAGTCTTAACTCTTAATTTTGACGTGACAACGTCTTATAATTTGATGGAGCTGGCTGCACGCACGAAAAAATATGACTCATGTGGCGTTACCTCGCTCGGAGGCGTTCAATTTAAGGCTTGAAGTGCAAGTGAGAGCGCGCAACGAGCGACAAAGAGGCACAATCGGCCTCCGCGTTCGGCAGCGTTCGACATCTGTCTCTCTCTTACTTGAGTGAGCGATGCATCCGCGTGGACAGCTGCTATACAATAATACATTTACATGTTTTCTTCAAGTATGAAGTTCAGTGAAAAGTTGAAAAATGAAACCATTCCATCAGTATTTTCTTATGACGTTGTCACGTTCAACTATCGTCAATAAACCGACTTTACAGACAACCGATTTTTTTTTCAAAAGATCAATGAGAAATGCTGTCAAGAAACAAAATTAACAGGAATGTTTTGATTCAAATTTAAGTAAATTTATTAAGTAACTATACTAAAAAACATTAGGTATACACGTACTTCCAAAACATTATTATTAATTACATTGCACGTAGTCAGAGAAATAGTAACGGGAAAAGGCAGTTTATTTTGTTTTTATATCAACCGTACGTATTTATCTGAACAATTCTAAAAAAGACCAATTTCGAGTGTACACACATGCTCCGTGATTTAATATAAGGATGTAAGGGCTGACCAATGTTTGCATTAGATCCGCCAAACGTCTGACATTACTCAGTGCTCTGACCGTAGCGGAACGCGTTTGTAACCCTCGGGAACCCTATTTGTGGCCGTCATTTCGCATTCTAGTCGAGTTTTAGGCAGTCATTGGTTTATAAATGTTCACGGAATTACCTTGAGTTTCGACTCACAACGACTGAGTGAAATTAACGCATGGACGCGCTCATCTTTCGCTGTTTCTCTTTTTTAATACAGCTTATGTTTAAGGTATGTACTGTTGTGACGTTTCCATTAGCGGTAGGCAGCGGCTTGACTCTGCCCCTGACATTGCTGAAGTCATGGGCGACGGTAACTACTCGCCATCAGGTGGACCGTATGCTCGTCTGCCTACAGGGGCAATAAAAATAAAAAACGAAGGCAAAGAATTTAATGGATTTCTCATCAACCATTGCCCACGTAATAGCAATGCATATGCTTAGCAAAAGTTACCACGGTAACCGTTACAATAGAGCTCATAGATTATAGTTTAGAGAGAGACACAAGCAGCTATCAATCCCAGAAAAAAGTAGCATGTTAAATTATTTCTGAATGACAAATTTAACGCAAATGTTTTTTTACGACGAGCTCACAGCCCACCTGGTGTTAAGTGGTTACTGGAGCCCATAGAAATCTACAACGTAAATGCGCCACCCACCTTGAGACATAAGTTCTAAGATCTTAGTATAGTACAACGGCTGCCCCACCCTTCAAACCGAAACGCATTACTGCTTCACGGCAGAAATAGGCGGGGTGGTGGTACCTACCCGCGCGGACTCACAAGAGTCCTACCACCTTAAAAATGTAGCCTCGCAGTAAATATATTTGAACATGTAGCCTCGCAGTAAATATATTTGTATTTATCTTTTGAATAAATACCTTTTATTTTTCTAGATGTGTAGAACGAGGCCCGCCTGGTCTTTAGTGATAACTAACTGAAGCTCATAGACATCACAACCTGTAATCCGCCGCCCACCAGGGACGAGATTGATGTCTCAGTTGTAATGTTCTGTCGACCCTTCGAACCGGAATGCATGGCTGTTTCGCGACATAATTGGACATTGACAACGTTGATGCCCACATATGCTTAAAATAAGTCCTATCTCTAATTATGTCGATATATAAAATATACGAGATATTTTTTTATTACGCTCTAGCTGATCCGACAGACTTCGTAGTGCCTCAATCGATAAATAAAGACCTAAACTTTTGTATAAAATAAACTTAAAACAAACAAAAGGAATCCGTCCGACGGAGGACACATCAAAGGGAAAACAAAATTGTTATTTTTATTTAATTCCGAGCATTTTCATATTTATCTACCTTTTGAACCTTTTCTGGACTTCCACTAATAATTCAAGACCAAAATTAGCCAAACCGGTCTAGCCGTTCTCGAGTTTTAGTGAGACTAACGAACAACATTTCATTTTTATATATAGAGATTACTTAATATACTATACCGATCTACTAGTCAACATGACTTGTCTATTTTCAAATATTTCTATTTCGCAATTCCTTAACTCATTTCAACGGTTAGATTTTCGCATCATGAAGAATTCGAATGTTCTCGAAGCGGACGTATTTAGGACGTTGAGAAAGTTATTTAGTGGAAACTTGATTAATTAAATAACCTTAAGCTAAAGCTAAAGTTTTAACATCCGATAATTTACTAACGTGAAGTAAGTTATGAGAACATCTCGAGCGATTTAATATGATTCACAAATTGTGTCATTAAAATGTAATTAATATAAACGATGGTTTAATTATAATATCGTGAGCTTAGAGGAAGCCCGTTTTCAGCAATGGATTAAGACTGATCATAATAATACAAAAATATGTAAAAATAATAACTTCGTTTATTTATACGTAATAATTGAAATGAGAACAAATGAAAAATGTGCGCGATTTTAAACTTTAAACTGTCTTTAATCTTGATTATATTTTTGTTTCAGGTACAAACTATTCTACAAAATTATATTTAAAAGTACACACAGGAAAATGGTATGCTCTCCAACATAAATGAATAGTTACAACAATATTCACATGAATACTACCCACTTTTGAGTTTTGGTTATATTCTCTGAATAGTTTCTTTTATTAATGTATTCCTTATTGTGAAAATAAATAAATAAAACGGAGAAACTTTGAGTTCTTGTTAGTTTATTCCGATGTCCACGTAAACACAAGATAGACCGTGAGCACGTCTAACTACCTACGCCAATAGGAATACAACGGAAAGTTTTTCAACGAATACTCTAGTGAAACTTCGAGGACATTTTGTCCTATCTGGCACAGATGTCTGTTTTCATCCATCTATACTAATATTATAAAGAGGAAAGATTTGTTTATTTGTTTGTATTGAATAAGCTCCGAAAATACTGAACCGATTTGAAAAATTATTTCACTGTTTGAAAGCTACACTACTCCCGAGTGACATAGGCTATAATCTTTTTTGAAAAAAATTAAAGATCCTTACTAAAACTATAATAATGTAACCCAAGGTGTAAAAAAAATACCTAAAATATTCTTTACATCTGCGAAAACTATTCATGATAGAATAAAATAATGTACTACGACTTTGTAGAACACATTATTATTTACAAAAAGTGTTGCAACAGCATATGTCTAGCTATTTTAGTTATGCCGCAACAAGTGTTTTTTTATTTAAAAATTACAACTACGTCAAATATTGTTGAAATGTTTTGTTAAAGACCCGAGCGGAGCCGGAGCGGGCCGCTAGTGTTGAAATAAAGAGATTACAATATGTACTTTGTTACTATTATTAGTTGGGAGCTATCGGTCTAGCCATTGGTGAGTCAATAAATCTGGTATAAAGAAAAAGAATGATAATGCCGAGATATTAAATAAATGAGTTTGAAAATGTGATAAAAATCACTCCTGGAAATTTACTGTACCTTTAGCAATAGATACCAGGATGGATGGGGATGAACTCTATAACATCGTTGCGTTGCGATACTAAAATGTTTTGGACTATCGAGTTCCCAAACACTCACTATGGAAAACAGTAGAGTAGGTTCAATATGCTCTACAAGACACTCGGTGCATTTGTATGGAGTGACGTGCCTGTACCAATGTTCTAATCCCGCAGGCTTTTACCAATTAATCTAATGAAATTTGTACTTAACATAAGTTAGCGAATGATTTCCACGATGAAGGAATAAGATTATGGAATAAAAATGAAAACCTCAAAAATTATAATTTACGTAGTAGAAATGCGTACCGAATTGAATAGTGGGTCAGACGTTGTACTATAGAACTCATGTCGAAAGGGGGGAGTTGGATTTATATTGTGGACGTCTATAATCACTTAAGTTAATTACTGGTGGTAGGAAGGACTCTTGCGAGTCCGCACGTGTAGGTACCACCGCCCCGCCTATTTCTGCCGTGAAGCAGTAATGCGTTTCGGTTTGAAGGGTGGGGCAGCCGTTGTAACTATACTGAGACCTTAGAACTTATATCTCAAGGTGTGTGGCGCATTTATGTTGTAGATGTCTATGGGTTCCAGTAACCACTTAACACCAGGTGGGCTGTGAGCTCATCCACACATCTAGGTAATAAAAAAAAATAAAAAAAAAAACGCCGAGAAGACCGTTAATGAGCAATAAAAAAAGTAGTGCTTGATTATTTAAAAACAGCAATGATTGTGTTTTAATTTACTTAAAAATATATTTGTTTTCATTAAAGCAATTCGTGTGCATGTAGTTAAAACCCTAGGCGTTAATAAATTCGTAGTGTTATTCGGGCAGGTTAACGCAGCCGCTTTCCGAATGACGGTCCCGGTTGGCAGCAATTAATCTGGATTAGTGGTCCGCTACGTTAACTCTTTCAATGCGTCGCAATACCATTGTTCCGGGATTACTTAATGGTTTATTTTAAATTTGCATCGCCTTTAAAGGCTTTCCCGATGCTGCGTGCGCTTTGGAAACTTCGTATCACATCGTAGGGACCGTCCGGAATTTTGACGTAACGCAATTTTTTGTCGATCCATAATCTAACGTGATGTCATACCTTAACAATAGGTCTTTGTAGATTTGGGACTGTATTACCATGACGTTAATTAAGCGTGGACACTTCGCGGAAGATTAGCAGTAGTTGTTAATCATAGATGACAAATTGGTATGATGGGTGAGACAATACAACTCAGAAATTTGATGTCATACATAACTTTGGTGGTAATATTATCGTCATATATCTATATAGGCTCCCGTGATCACTAAAGACCTGAATTTAGCATTGCGCGGCCAGAGAGCTATAAATAAGTCCTCAGTTACATCTGAAGAGTTTTTCTGTAACACATTGGACCTTTAGAATTGATGTGGTTTAACCCAAAATTCTTGTCTAATCTAAAACTTTGTCTTTTTCTAACTAAAATTTAAATTGAATTATAAATTTTAAGTTAATTTTAAATTTAAATTTAATTTTAAATTTTAATTTAATTTTAAATTTTAAGAACTTAATTTTATAAGCTGATAGAATACATTTTTATAAGCCGATCAAAATACAAAACTCAATTTTCTTAATTTTTTTAGGTAATCCTCATCAATTCTAAAGGTTGCGAAATACTGATTTCTTTATGACTTTCATTACAACCATAAATCTAACTGCGATGAAATTTTGTGTGTGTTTTTATTACGTATCTAAGAAAATATTTCATGCGTGGTGGCGTACAAACTGTTTTCACTAATGAGCGTATTACGTATGCAGTTAGATATTTCGCGATGCTCACAGTGGAGCGTAACCGGATTTCACTAGAAGTTTAATTACGAATAGTTCTTCATACTTATTTTTATGTGGCTCCAACAAATCTCTCAGCAAAACCATTAAAATAAACAAACAGTACTCACATCTGTCGTCAGTAATAATTCATATGAAAACAAAATGTATGTGAACGGTTTCTAGGGAGAACGGAAGTGCTTGACGTACAAAAAACTCCTCAGATTACAGATGTACATCGCTCTAAATACGTCAGGATGTAATGAACACCTGTTTTCTGTACAATGTTAAGGGTGCGCTAAAATTACAATACGCTTATAATATTTGAATGTGAGCTACAACCCGTACCACTAAGATTTTTATTGCTCAGATGGATGGACGAGCTCACGGCCCGCCTGGTGTTAGGTGGTCACCAGAGCTAGATATCAAGCGCGTTAATACCGCCACCCATCTTGAGACGTGATTAGAACCCCCTTTTTTACAATACAACGGTTACTCCACCCTTCAAACCGAAACGCATTACCGTTTCACGGCAGAAATAAACAGGGTGGTAGTACCTACCTGTGCGGACTCACAACACGTCCTACCACCAGTAATTACGTAAATTATAAATTTTGCAGGTTTCGTTTTTATTACGCGATGCTATTCCTTCACCATGGAAGTTATTCGTGAACATTTGTTAAATAGGTACGCATTTATTTCATTACAAAAAAAGTACTTGCTTGTGGGATTCAAACACCGGCACTTGTCCTTTAGGCCATGAAGACTTCAACTTTTAGCAGTTAGGTGCACTAATTACAAAAGGGACCTCGTTTTTGCAGCGTGTCCTACATATATTGTCCCGTTTTTAATGATTGATCATGAATTTTCTTTAAAAAAAAAACGAATGTTAAATAAAACATACAAAAGATGAGTACAAAGCCTTCGGATGAGGACTTCGTCCCCAAGCAAATATATGTATACAACGGAAAACATTGATTGTCAATACGGCAAGTCTTTATCGACATTTCCATAATTTTGGATAGCGGAGTAATAAGTAAATAACGTTCGGTTTTAACAAATGATTTGCAATTCCCTCCTCGGCAGTCAACAAAACGGAATGAGTTTTAGGTTCGGTTAATTGCACGCGAATTTGATTAATTAACAACAGTTTAAGCTAACTAAGCGTTAAATAAACGTTTCGAATAACTGATTAATCGAAAATTCATGCTGAAACCACAGCTTACAATCTGTAATGTAACTATAGATATATAAAATAGACTGTGTTTCAAATTATGAGTAACGTATTTCTAATTTCATTGATAAAATGAATACTTTATTGTTTAGTCTACCTCTTCTTCTTTTTCTCCACCTTATCCCACTAGGTGGGGTTGGCACAGCTAATTTTTCTCTTCCGTTCTTTTCTATCAACCGCCATCTCAATACTCACTTCTCTCACTCTCTCTCTCTCTCTCTCTCTCTCATATCGTCATTCACACACTCCATCCATGTTTTCTTTGGTCGACCTCTTCCCTCCTCTACGCATCATATGTCCATACCACGCTAACCGTCTGCTCTTTAATTTGTTGATTACCGGGGCTACCAATAATGCTATCGAGTTTCCCATAGCATTCCTAGTTGCGCAGTGATCAATATTGATCGTGACAACCTACAGGAATAACATTCAGATTTTTTTGTTAAGAAATTACTTATAAAAAGATCTTTATAATATCTGTAAGGCGTATTTTTTTTTTATTGCTCAGATGAATGGACGGTCTCACAGTCCACCTGGTGTTAAGTGGTTACTGGAGCCTATAGTTATCTACAACGTAAATACCGCCACCCACCTTGAGACTTTGAGATATGAGTTCTAAGGTTTCAGTATTGTTACAACGGCTGCCCCACCCTTCAAACCGAAACACATCACTGCTTCACGGCAGAAATAGGTAGGGTGGTGGTACCTACCCGTGCGGACCATAAGAGGGCCACCACAAGTATATAAGAAAAAATAATAACCGACTTATCTTGGAATAAAAGATATCAATTTTTCTATCAATCACATAGTATTGTCCATAGCAAAAACGAACTTTTACTCTGTAACAGGATCTCTAAACTTTAAACTGGCCTAAAAAGGACTGTACAATAAAGTAAACCACGAGCTAGTCGCGGACCGCTGAGTCTCTAATCTGTGGTAATTAATTAAATAAAGCATCATTCTCAAAGTTTACGTACCTAATCTATACTAGCT
Organism: Bombyx mori; assembly: GCF_030269925.1. Classification (NCBI taxonomy): domain Eukaryota; kingdom Metazoa; phylum Arthropoda; class Insecta; order Lepidoptera; family Bombycidae; genus Bombyx; species Bombyx mori. The sequence continues at coordinate 10,111,552 of NC_085124.1, read as the reverse complement.
ATTATTTATCAGAGGAAGTGTGATTGAATGTAAATTTAAAAATGGACTTTTAAGCTATTAGGTAAACATATAATGGTACTTAAATTATAAACTAACTAATTTTAATTTGCCATAAAAATGTTGGATACCTACCTACTGATTTCCTTTGGTAAATCAGCATAACTTCATTTTTGTCTTACAGTATCCATAGAAAGTATTTTTTCGACTATTAGCTAAACCAGACTATCTGACCGCTTTAATCTATGCCAGTGAATCACAGTAGTCGCACCCTATACGTCACATCGGATCTCAGGTGCTCACACGCCTCGTCTAATCCATCTTGTCAGATCACAAGACCACCCTAACGGATCATGTTTAAAACCATCGTACGGTCGGTGGCAAAATGGATTACGAGGGAGACACAACTACCATAATGACATTTTCGCTCTTTAGTCTTGTGTTGGCAATTACGTGCCTATAGTGTTATAGTCTAAAAGGGACATTGCATATTACTTTTTCATTAATTTAAAAGCCTTGTAAGTAAATGAAATATTTATTTGGATGCTCGTACTGTGTTTGCACGTGGTTTATCGAGTAGAAACTTTGTACATTTACTATTGGCTCTCAAGGGAAGTTTTTTACTTGAAATAAAGTACGCGAGTCGATCCCATTTGGCATTGATCATGGCGCAGCACGGTAGGCATTCACTAGTTATAAATAATGAAACTATTATACATTGCAATTAGCGTTACCTGATTTAAAATATGAAATCAAAGTTTCAATAGAATTGTACACGGGATAAATACTCCATAACTATAATGATTCACTAAGAAAATACCAACATCTATAGATCGCATTTTAATTCGGTTTTCTGATGGAAGGTTGTAATCTCAGATGTAAGACAATAGCAATGTCAAAGGCACGCTCACTCCCTTCCACTTATAGCATCTAAACATTCACACCATCATTTAGGTACAGTTTAGATAGTGGCCAGAAAGAAATGTCACTGCGGTTGATAGTATCGATTTGTTGTCGCAGTTTAAGTCAAAAATAGAAACCCACCTTTATATCAGATTCAAATACCAAAGTGACAGAATTTAATTTGTTCTTCCCACATGTCCTAGTCCGCTTTCAATACTATGATATGAAAGCAATATCCTGGGAATTTTCCGAGAATATTGAAAAATTTCATCGCAATTTCAGTGTGACACTATTTCCAGTGCTGCAGTAACAGGCGTTCAAAATTCAATTCGTATTTATAGCGTTTTATAAGTTAAAGTACCTATCGTTATGAGAAGCGATAATTCAGCTGCAAGTATAGTTTAAAATTGGAAGGGTGTTTTAGAAAAAACCATACCGGGCTTAGTTAAGTTCTTATCGAGTCTAATAATATGTAAGACGAGGAATTGGTCATGCCGTGAAATATATTAAGCACTAGCTGACCCGGCAGACTTCGTAGTGTCTCAATCGAAAAATAAAAAACCTAAACTTCTGTATAAAATAAACTTAAAACAAACAAAAGAAATCCGTCCAACGGGGGACACATCAAAGGGAAAACAAAATTGTTATTTTTATTTAATTCCGAGCATTTTCATATTTATCTACCTTTTAAACCTTCTCTGAACTTCCACAAATAATTCAAGGCCAAAATTAGCCAAATCGGTCCAGCCGTTCTCGAGTTTTAGCGAGACTAACGAACTTCAATTAATTTTTATATATATAAAATTCAATCTATTTTAAGTTGCCTTTTAATTTTATACACTTGTATATCTACTATAATCCCACATCCGTTCGCTCATCGACATCAAATAAAAAGGTCCTTCTTATCAATGCATCAGACAGAATGATTTGCACATGTCTGGGAACGTGCGGAACAATGAGTTCCTTGGCTCCAAGTTCTATGTTAAACTTTCGAGTTTCGACCGCATGGGGGCGCCAGTCGCGGCGCCTCATTGCGCTCCGTCTGAGGATACGTGATAGGACTTCACTAACATCGTTTTAGAACGTTACTACGAGTATGTGCAATTCGGATTGCACGTAGTCTGTGTTCTTGTCGTGATCTCCCGTCATGTCGTAAAATATTTAGTTCAATTGTGTACATTCGAAATTTATTTCATACTAGCTGACCCGGCAGATTTCGTAGCGCCTCAATCGATAAATAAAATACCTAAACTTTTGTTTAAAATAAACTTAAAACAAACAAAAGGAATCCGTCCGACATCCCCACACATCAAAGGAAAAACAAAATTGTTATTTTTATTTAATTCCGAGCATTTTCATATTTATCTACCTTTGAAACCTTATCTGGTTCCACAAATAATTCAAGACCAAAATTAACCAAATTGGTCCAGCCGTTCTCGAGTTTTAGCGAGACTAACGAACAGCAATTCATTTTTTTACATATATAGATAGATTTTTTACATTGAAATATATTTAAGCCCAGTTTTCACTTTTTTAGGAAACTAACAACGAATATAATATTTGTGAGAACTAATTTCCACTTTTTACACATACTTACCTCATCTTAATTTAAATTATCTTGCCATAAATACTGTTACAAGGATAATATCGTTATTTTTTTATAACATGAAACATTTATTGATTCGGAGTGTGTTAGTTTAGACATTAATATTAAAAATATGACGATTATTCAGTAACGTTTTCGATTACTTTATGATCTAAACGTTGTGGCCAGCTATGGATTAAAAATGCACTTTTTCATAGGAAAAATCGTTACCGCCAATCTTATGGAATCGCTTAGAAACTGCAAACCATCAAGTTGCTTATGGTCTGCCAAACCTTTGTTATCTTTTTAACAAAAATATGGTCCAGTCACTCTTTGATATCAAAAACCCAATACAGGGAGACCTGAAGGCGAATAATGTTCACGTACCAACTCAACCTACCTAATACCTACTAACTCTATTATAAAAAAGCTTCTGTAAGGCTTTGAGCAGAAACTTGGTCATTCTGCTAATTACAATATTGCTCAATAATAAAAACCCCCTCCTAAAGTTTTCGATTAAACAATGACCTGTTAGTCTCTGTGAATTAAGGAATCTTTAAAATATGCGTCATAATGCCTGTAATTCTAGCAAATGTCGCCTCTAATTATTAAGTAGTTCTATGGACATTTTACTATCTGAAGTCTTACATCGAAGTCGACATCTAAAGTCGTCTTGGCATAAAGGATAAGACGTGCGGTGCATTAATATTGAGCGATGCACCGGTGTTCGAATCTCAGGCGGGTACCAATTTTGTAATGAAATACGTACATAACAAATGTTCACGATTGACTTCCACGGTGAAGGAATAAATAACATCGTGTAATAAAAATCAAACCCGCAAAAATTATCATTTGTGCAATTACTGGTGGTACGACCTCTTGTGAGTCCGCACGGGTAGGTACCAACACCCTGCTTATTTCTGCCTTGAAGCAGTAATGCATTTCGGTTTGAAGGGTGGGGCAGTCGTTGTAACTATACTGAGACCTTAGAACTCATATCTCAACGTGGGTGGCGCATTTTACGTTGTAGATGTCTATGAGCTCCAGTAACTACTTAACACCAGGTGGGCTGTGAGCTCGTCCACCAATCTAAGCAACAACAGAAAAAAAAACTTCTAAACATTTAGGTACATTTATAGAAATTGAAGTGCGAATTTAAAAATGGGCGATCCAATTTTAAAAGGCAATAAAGTAAGCCCTCGAAGGTTCCGATTCACGTTTTCACAAATTAAAATAAAGGGGGTTCGCATCTCCGATTAACCTTATTAGAATTCATTCGACGCTACGCCGAGAGCCTTCGAACTAAAGCTTTCGTATTATTTTTGATCCGATTCGATATTTTCAAAGTGCTACTCATCTATTTACGGAAAATGTAATAAGAGTTAGATGTAAATCAATTTTGCACAATAGAAAAACATTTTTATTCTTAAGATCATCAAATGAAATTACAGAAAAACAGCAAAATTAAGTTGGCAATTTTATTGGAGGATAAATAGGGATTATGTTATATCTACTACATCCTTGATCACTACATACATAATAATTAAAAAGGCATTGTTATATGTTACTATTAAAATAAATTGATTGGTCGTCTCGCTAGAAGACAAATATCAAAGAACAAAAGGGTAAATTGTAACACATGTTATGAAGTCAGTGAATATCATACCAGAAAATTTACTTACCAAAAAAAAAACTATATTTGATGATTGAGTACAAATAAATTATTTATTTTTATTTGGCAGTCATCGTGGCTTAAATGATAAGATGCCCAATACATTTTTTATTTAATTTTTATTGGTTTGGTTCACGAGTATCGTATAGTACGAGCTCATATCTCCGCTGGTGTTAAGTGGTTATCGGATAACATAAATATAAACAACGGATATGCCGCCACTCACCTTGAGACATAAGTACTAAGTCTCAGTTTTACAGTACAATGACTGTCCCAAATGCATTCCTGTGTCGCATCAGAAACAAGCGGGGTGATGGTACCTACCCGGGAGATCTCACAAGATGTCCTATCCATTACCAGCATACCTAGCATTTACCACCAGTAATTACGCAAATTGAATATTTTCGAGTTGGGTGGCAGTATTTACATTGTTGATGTCTATAGGATCTGGTAATCACTGACCACCAGGTGGACCGTAAACTCATCCACCAATATAAACAATAAAAAAAATGGAATAAATGGCAAAAAGAAAACCTACCACTTCACCGATTAAACCAAATCCTCATGTAACACGAACCTATTGTTTTATTGAAGCTTCAAATCTCTGTTGGTCCAATTAATTTTGATGACTATCCAATCGGCGGATGATGGTAATTCGCAGGCGTAAAGTTTAAATTATTATTTTTATGAACTATCGGGTTCACTTCCTGCATTCACGTGTGGGAAATAGCGTACGTTGATCTTCACATAAAACCTGCAAACGAAAATACTACCGCACCTTTCTACGTGAGATATACGTAAGTCTGTTTTGTTTTATTCTGTCTGATTATTCAGTGTGAGTGTTACGTTGAATATTTAAAGACACACTGGATAGATTTCAACTATTATTCAACTTTGGTAATATTTAATTGATGCTCAGTTGATGATCAGTCAGTAATAGTATTTAAAATAGATAATTGACAAAAGCTAAAAACAATAAATTTACAAAATAGAATAGATTGAAACGAAAGTATCGAACTAAATGAAAAAACCTGTTCAAAAATACATAATTTTCCAATTACGTAGAATATCGGTTTAACATTTTTAATCCCACGCCGTAGGGCCCAAAGTTATTAAGTTTTCGGCTTAGGAAAACGAGTGTAGAATTAGAGAAACGAAGCGAGAGAGAGAATAATTTACGGTGAATAGTGGGCTTTATCTTTAGTAAAGTCTGTCGTTGAATATTTATTTAGCTATTAGATATATCATTTCGAATGTGATTGACGGGTGATTATATGTAAAGTCCTTGCAACGGGCGTCCGTGATTTAATAGGTGACATCTGCAGCGTGCTGTGCCAGTTTTTATCTTTAATCCGATAAATACTAATAAATTTATTACTAAACTAGCGGCCCGCTCCGACTTCGCTCGGGTCTTTGACAAAAAATTCAAAATAAAAAATTATATTACACACACATTAACCCTTATATTTGCGTCAGGTTTCTAAAAATAGGAAATTATAAAGATAGTTTGAACAGTTATTATAATTTTAATGAACCATGATTTTCATTTAAATAATATTTGTTTTTCTCTATTATTTTTTATTGTTATTTTTATATTATTATTTTTCTAATTTTCGTGAAATTATTGGAGTTTTAGTAAGGATCCCTAATTTAAAAAAAAAAAAGTATTATAGCCTATGTCACTCGGGGATAGTGTAGATTCCAAACATTGAATGAATTTTTCAAATCGGTTCAGTAGTTTCGGAGCCTATTCAATACAAACAAACAAACAAATCTTTCCTCTTTATAATATTATATAGTAATAGTATATATAGATAGTATAGATAAAATACATATATCCACGGGTCTCGGTACCAGTACCCCTAATTCTGATACGAAGCAATCAGGCGTATTAGGGAGTGCTGGGTCATTGCTATTTAAAGAGAGAGAGAGAGAGAGAGAGATATTTTAAAAATAATTAATCTGAACTCATCGTAGTCTGAAGAATAAGATGCTCGGTGTACTCATGCCAAGCGAACCGACGGATCTCATTTCTTCTAAGCCAAGATGTACCTACTCAAAACTTTTCCACGATGAAGGAATAGCATCGTGTTAAAAAAATCGCGTAAATAGGGCATTGATAAATCGGCACGGATACTTACAAGCCTGTCTAATTCTAACACGAAGCAGTCAAACTAGATTTGAATGGTAGAGCAGCTTTTGTATAACGAAATTGTTGTTATGTGTTCTTTGTCTTTCGTAAAAGATTCAGAATTTACTATCGAAGAACATCTAATTTAGTTTCAAGAACACTTAAGTCTTAAGGTGGGTGGCGCCATTCACGTTGTGATGTTTATAAGCTCCGGTAAATACTTAATATCCATCAAATCAATAAAGCTGGGATTATAATAATATACACCGTATTATTCGGACATAGGTAAATATAGACTTGATTTAAGTCTCTCCCAGATCTTCCCGCTGACCGCTAAGTACATATCCTATTAAAATCAAAGGTAATCTGACAACATTTTTTTCTCAGTGTATTTTTATTTTGACAAAGCATTATTACAAGTAAAACAATGTTTAAGTACGCAAGTAATATTTCAAAGAACGAAAATATTACTGAAGACGTGAAAAGACAACCAGACGTGAGCTGTCAGCGAAACGTAAACAAAATAAATACGAATGAGCTTAATCTTTCACGCAATTTACAGTATCCGTTTGGGAGGTAACAAATTTCGCTTGCCCATAAACGTTATCCGAATTAGATATATTTTAATACTTTACACGAAAATATTCTTTTGTATACCAACTACGTAGTCGAACTGTTATTCACCCCATTCAATGGTGTAAAAAAATGGGTAAAATAACTTAATAACAAACACGAAAAGAAAAAAAAAAGAATTATACAAAAATAATTGATGATAGTCAAACTTAAATTTGTCGGAAAAATTGCTTTATTCACAGTCATCTTTTTTTTATCGCTTAGATGAGTGGGCGAGCTCACAGCTCACCTGGTGTTAAGTCGTTACTGACACCCATAGACATCTATGACGCAAATGCGCCACCCGCCTTAAGATATAAGTTCTAAGGTCTTTTAGACAAGTAGCAACATCGCTACACTATTTTATACACAATTTCCTAGCTATAAATTTAGCTAAAAAAACACCTGCTTCTATTGAGCAGGAAAAAGATATGACATGTTATAAGACTTTGGAATCTGCTTCCAATTTAAATTAATTAGTAAGACAAAGGAGTCACACTCTTGCAATTACAAATCAATTAATACACCCACTAGATTATACCCATCAAAAGACGTTAACGTTTCAATTATTAACATATTCAATTTGGTGCATCAAAATTTACAAGGGATGATGGGTAAAGAGCTAGAAATTGAAATGTTTTTAAATATGCATAATATTAATGTATTCTGTGTCACTGAGCACTGGTTTAGAAACTATGAATTATTGTTTAATTTTAATGATCACCAGTTGTCAAGTTCCTTCTGCAGAGAGAACGCTATTCGCGGTGGCTCACTGATTCTCGTTAGTAAATGTTTGAAATGTAAGGAACGAAAGGATGTAGTGGCCCTCTCTGTTGAGAGAATTATTGAAATTTCCTGTGTTGAGCTTGAGCACCTCATCGTTGTCTGCGTCTACAGACCTCCTGATGCGTTATATGATTCTTTTGAAAATATTTTGGAAAATGTATTGCTAAAGCTTTCTGTCTCTAATAAACAAATTTTGGTATGTGGTGATTTTAATATTAATCTTTTAGAAAACACAAATACCACTATTAGATTCAGAACACTGTTAAAGTCATATAACCTCCCAAACTTATTTTTAGAGCCTACTAGGACAACGACCACATCGGCAACATGTTTAGATAACATATTTACAAATGTAACACCGACTAACAAAAAAATTATTAATCAGTTAACATCAGACCATAGTGGACAATTTCTGTCTTTTGAATCTAATATGAATCCTAAAGATAAAAATACTCTTGTGATTGTTCCTATTAATAAAAAACGAATTGAGAAGTTTAGAAATAATATTAAGCAAGAACATTCAGAAATTATTTATAACAAAAACCCAAATTTGTCATACCAGAATATGTTTCAGAGAATTAATTTGGTCTTTACTGATATATTTATTCCTAAAACTGTAACATTAAAAAACAAAACAGTGTTCAGCGAGTGGGCCACCACCGGAGTGTACAAGAGTAGAAAAAAGTTATATGATCTGTACTCTGAAAAAGCTTATAATAATGATGAAACATTTCATCAATATGTCAGGAACTATTCAAAACTATTTAGAAAAGTTTGTTTAGCGGCAAAATCTTTACATTTAAGTGATTTAATAAAAAATGCCCCTGACAAGATAAAGATGACTTGGAACATCATTGGTAGAGAAAGTGGAAAAGTCAGAAATAGCCACCAAGAATTCTCATTAAAAATAGATGATAAATTGGTAACTAGTCATGAAGATGTGGCTAATGCTTTTGAAAAGTTTTTCTCTGAGATTCCAGTTTCAACTACCACTTCTCTAAATTCATCCCCCACAGCAGCTGAAATATTATTGCATAAACATGCCAACAAATGTAATGAAATTTTTAAATTTAAGGAAATTAATTCAAGCAGTATAATAAAAAGTTTTAATAGCCTTAATGTAAAAAATACAGCTGACTTGTGGGGAATATCAGTAAAGATTTTGAAGTCTGTAATAGACATTATTGCTCCTCATCTTGTTAGTATTTTTAATGACTGTATTAGGTGTGGTGTATTTCCTGACTTAATGAAACATAGTAAAGTGATTCCTCTTTTTAAATCTGGTAGTACTGATGACCCCTCTAACTATAGACCTATTTCAGTACTCCCTACGTTGAGTAAAATTTTTGAAAAAATTATTTTGACCCAACTTTTAGAACATTTTAATTCAAATAACCTGCTTCATAATAAACAATTCGGGTTTACCAGGGGTCGCTCTACAACTGATGCAGGTGCTTATCTAGTCAAAAATATTTTTAAATCTTGGGAGGAATCGCATGATTGTCTTGGAATTTTCTGTGACTTATCCAAAGCATTTGACTGTGTTGAACATGAAACATTGGTGAGGAAACTACATCACTATGGTATTAGGGATGGTGCATTGGAACTTATTACTTCCTATTTATCAGGACGGATACAAACAGTAGATGTGAAAGGTAATAGATCTTCAGGCACCTTGTTGAAAATGGGTGTACCTCAGGGTTCCATTTTGGGTCCTTTTTTATTTCTAATATATATAAACGATTTACCTAGTTTTATTGAGTCCCGACACGAGGTCGTATTATTCGCAGATGATACATCTTTATTATTTAAAATTAAACGACAACTACAAGTCTATGACGAAGTGAATGATGCGATTTCGTGTGTGGTTCATTGGTTCCGTATCAATAACCTATTATTGAATAGTAAGAAAACTAAATGTATTAAATTTACTTTAAAATGTATTAAACCATCTTTAAATGTGAGACAAGTGGATAGTGATGTAATTGTTTCTGAGGAATCATTGGAGCTTGTTGAGTCAACCGTATTTCTTGGTATAACAGTGGACTCCAAACTGCAGTGGGGACCTCATATTCATAAATTGGCGAGTAAGCTCAGCTCTGCAGCATACGCAGTAAAAAAAATTAGAATGTTAACAAACGCGGACACGGCTCGTTTAGTTTACTTTAGTTACTTCCACAGTGTCATGTCCTATGGCATTTTGCTATGGGGCAATGCGGCCGATGTAGAAATGATATTTATTCTGCAGAAAAGAGCTATACGTGCTATTTATAACATGCACTCAAGGGAATCCCTGAGGGAGAAATTTAAAGAAATTAAAGTTCTCACTATGCCATCCCAGTACATTTTTGAAAATTTGATGTATGTTCGTAAACATATTGAGGAGTTTCCTAAACAGTCGGACATACATAATAGAAATACTAGGAACAAACACAAGCTTGTTGTGCCGATGAGTAGGTTACATAAGATACGAAATTCATTCGGGTGTTTGTCTGTGCGCCTGTACAACAAAATCCCACATGATGTTCAGAACCTACATATACATAGGTTTAAGAAAACTATTAAAGAACATCTGTGCAATAAAGCTTACTATAAAGTCAATGATTATCTAGAAGATTGCACAAAGTGGGAATGAGTTGCTCGCTCCAGGCATTTCAATATTGTAGTAATTGTTACGTTATAATACTCAGTGTAAAAAATTCATATTTAAAAAAATAATAATATTAAAAAATAAATAAATAATAATTTTATATGTAAAAAAAAAGACATGCCCGCTGAGTTTCTTGCCAATTCTTCTCAGGACGGAGGCTAGTTCTTGTGAATTGGCGGTAGTTCTTTTGACGTTCAACAAGTATGTACTTTCATTTATGTTGAATAAAAATTTTTTGATTTGATTTGATTTGATTTGACTTAAGTATAGTTACAACGGCTACCCTACCCTTCAAACCGAAATGCATTACTGCTTCATGGCAGAAATAGGCAGGGTGGAGGTACCTACCCGCGCGGACTTATAAGAGATCCTACCACCAGTAAAAATCTCAAACTAGTAATTTCAATGTGGTAGTGATATAAAAGTCGATTATTAAGGTAAGATTATTCACTGAACTGGTGTCAGTGGTCGGAGGACTGACGCCATTCTTATTTGAAACATTTCAATTGGCATAATTGTTTTTCAAAAATATTACCGGTTTTCGGTTTTTCCCGAATATCTAAATTATACTGCTAAAGTGAACCATAAAATAGAAAAAGTATAGACTGATTACTTTAAAAAAAGTTGACCATATATTTTAGGAAATAGCATCGTATAAATAATATAATTTTTCCTTTTCTCGTCCCTATGTACCTGCCACAACTTGCACTTTTGTAACATATTGATCTGTCATAACAACGCTTCCCTATACATCGTAGCTTCAATATAACTATCAATAGTTGAGCCGTTCTGACTTGACAATCTTAAAGTGCTGCAGGTCTTTTATGTTTGGACGGTCCATGGCTGCATTTGACGAGAGCCGCAAGCGACACCTTGGAAAATTGGACTAGAAATATAATTGGGAAATTATAAGGGTGCCTTTTAATACCCTCGAGTCGGATGCCCCCAGGAAATTGTATTTTGCTACGCACTGCACCGCAATGGGGTAGGCAGGTCTAGTGAATATCAACCGGTCGGGTTTATTTTAATATTCATTGAGTTTTTCGTACTTTATAATGGAAACAACCATGTTGAATATGGTTCTGGCTTACAGTGGTGACCATATACTTGCAGTGAACGCTGAGTTTATCTTACCTTCGGATGTAGTGTAGCCCATAATCGTGAATGACCACGGTCAAGAATTCACTCAGAGAATCGATCAACTAAACTTTGAACTCTAAACTAAACTACATTAAATTGTTCTGATCCATTCATCGATAGGTTTACATATTTGCACAAAACGAATGATCCCGCAGTATAGCCATGTTGAGTGTAAAAAATAGTGCCATAATTTTTTTTTGAAGTTATACTTCTTTAGGCGCGTTATGAAAAATTGATTAGAGAGAAACTTTACGATGCGCGCGTACCGTGACACAAAATTAACAGAATGAAGTTGCCCACTAAATCGGTCATTACAATACGACCGACGTAACTTGGCGAGTCTGAATATAGCCGCAGGTGAACTTTCCGAACCGTACCGAGAATTACCGAATTTATACGATGTCAAGAAAAGGGATGTCCGATATGCGTGTTTGAAGATTTTGTTTAATCGTTTTTTTTTTCAAATTGATTAAAAATTAAACCTAAAAAAAAAAAAAAAATTAATAAAAATAAAGTATAACTTCTTACGCGCGTACATAAGTACACGCACCCTTTTTTATTTAATATTTTATACCAAAATAGATTAAGACATAATATCATTCTCAATTTTTCCTAACTTATTTCTTTCATATTTTTCATTCATTATCATTAGATTCCTAATTACGTTTAAAATTTCTTATAACAGGAAGCCAGTTTAAATGAATTATAAATTCATAAATTAAAAAAAAAACCTGGTCAAAATTATGATATAATATGAACAAAAAATTCATTAATTTGTCTCACCAATGCGAAAACTATAAACAACTACAATTAGCCTCAATATTAAAGGGCTTAACGCTTCTAAAGGTCCCCACGAAACAATTCACAACTTAAGCAAACTCTGTCTCTATTGACAGATTTTATTTAAACTTGGGTGTTTACTTTCTTGCTTTTAGTGGCCTGTAGATAATAACTATTTCCTTAGCAAACAAACTTTCCTCTTTTTCTGTGGTAAAACTAATCGGAAACTAATCCGAGTTTAATTCTTTAAAATATTTCCATGATTTTTTAGTCATCTTTAATTTACCAAGGAAGTATTGAAAGCGATTTAATTTTCAGGTGCGTGGGATTGTGACGTTAATAATTATAGAGCAATGGAGCTCTGTATCATTGAAAATGTACGAGTAAAAGTTACGGCTTAAGCTATGTTTTTTTTTTATTGCTTAGATGGATGGACGAGCTCACAGCCCACCTGGTGTTAAGTGGTTACTGGAGCCTATAGACATCTTCAACGTAAATGCGCCACCCACCTCAAGATATAAGTTCTAAGGTCTCAGTATAGTTACAACGGCTACCCCACCCTTCGAACCGAAACGCATTACCTCTTCACGGCAAAAATAGGCGGGGTGGTGGTACCTACCGGACTCCCAAGAGGTCCTACCAGCAGTAAACATACACATATTGAAGTTAGAATTCAGTGAGCGGAATTAAATCGCCATATAATACATATAATTAAAATGTATTTATTTTATTGATTTCGTATCAACGCATACATGTAAAAAGGCACAATTAGCGATCGTTATATTTCCACATGAGTTGATTTACAATTTCCCGTTTCTTTGAATTGCCATCATCGCACATGTTACGGTGAGCTCCCGCTACTTATCGAATTGAATATAAACTGTTTCGTGTATAAAAGCAGTGTAGTGAGCATTTAGTTATCAGTTTTTTCGTCCATTGGTTATATTATTTTTACAGTTTTTTACATGTATAATGTTATAAACATAATGTAACAATTGCATCTAGTTACAGCGTGAGCCATCTCTTGGCAAATAGGAGCATTAACAAATAATGCAGAAGAATAGTAAAAGTAGCGCCATCTGGTAAAGAGCAGGCTGGCGATATAGAACGATCCACAGCTTACTAGATCTAGACTTAATCGCGTCAGATAGTTCAGAACGATCAGAATGGTTCGATTATATTTTAGAGCATTAAAAAGGCGGAGCGGATGATCGCGAAGTTAAACAAGCAATGCGATATGAAAAGAACAATGAGACAAAGATTAGCCCACTGAGTTTCTCGCAGGATCTTCTGAGTGGGTTGCGATTCTGATTTCGTGGCAGATTCTGCGAAGTACTGCTCTTGCTAGGGCTAGTGATAGCAGATTCTCGCAGATTGAGCTCGTGAATTTACCTACACTTCTGCGAATAGGTAGGGAAAAAACAGAGATTAAGAATGAAACGTAGTGTAGTACATACAAATATGTAGTATGACTGACTTCTTGTGCGTATTAGAAATTCCACGTTCTATTAAAAAAAAATTTTTTGGAATATTTTAAGAATATTATATGTAAATATGTAAAGAAGTTGCTGTGTCCGTACGTAAACTTTTCACGACCAAACTAAACTTGATGAAAATCAAACATTTTCGTGAAGGTAGATATAGACACATTTTTCTCATGAAAAAAAAAAAGAACTGGATTTATAAATTCGATTCAGAAATTTCATAACGTTTGCGTGTTGTACGTTCTCTTCGTAGTCGACCGCTTAGAACCGAATTAGAGGTGAGATGGTGCGGTGCGTGGGCGATGGTAGCAACCACGGGCGTACGCGAGACGAGAGAGTGTCTATATAATACTTTTTTTAATATGTAGATTTTATTTACGTTCGTCAGTAATATGTACATATTGATTTAGATGTGGGAGTTAAATATGGTTTACCTTGACATATATTTTCTCGTTTTATTGAATACCGAAGTTTCATTTAAGACAGGGTTATAGTAACTCTAAACAATAATTACGCTGAGATTTATAAGAATTAATTTAGATAAATAATCTTAAGTATTTTGACTTTATTAAATTAGTGCAAAATCCTCTGTAGTTCCACAGATCTACAGACACAGATCTGTAAATGTTACAAAAATATAGTTTTTTTTTTGGGTTATAATGAAAACACACCCTGTATATTAAGCCTTAGTCACAGCGAAGCATAACCACACTTCAATGGTTTATCAAAATTTAATTTACGCGGATTCCAACAAATTGTTGTTCCTTTTGAAATTTAAGAATGTAACGTTTCCACGAATATGCAAAGCCTCCCTTCGACTACTAACAAAATATCCCTAAAACACACCGAAGTGCGATAACGTCAAGCGGGAACTGTTAATTAAATTTTGTTTACGCGACAAATCCTCAACGCTTCGTTGAGGCGGATTCGAGATGTAATTAGTCGAGATGCTTTGTAAGAACATTATGTCTCACGAGGCTTAAAATCACTCGCGTGTCAACGGCAGAATAATAAATTTATGGTTTGCCACAATTCACGGTCCTGAACACATCACCAACGAAGTAAATACCGGCGTAACGTACCTAGAGAGGGAATTTGTCGATATTTCATTTTGTGTTTCAAATTCAAATATATTTCGTCTCAAGCATAAAGACAAATTTATTTTTTGTTAAAATAACGTCTATATTTTTGTCAATTGGAAAAAATAAATCGTCAACATGCACCATTTTAGCCTAATATTTTCTGAGACTTAAACCGTAAGACATTTCAAATATCTGTTAAAACTTATTGTACAATATGTAATTTTATATTTAGGATTGGCTAAATTCAAAAATACTTCGTCTCAAGCATAAAGACAAATTATTTTTTTGTTAAAATAACGTCTATACTTTTGTCAATTGGAAAAAATTCATTAACAACGTGCACGATTAGCCTAATATTTTGAGACTTAAACTGTAAGACTTTTTTCAAATATCTATTAAAACTTATTGTATTGTATGTAATTTCATATTTAGGGTTGATTTTTATTATTATTATAATTAATTACTAGCCGTACTTACCCGCTTCGCTGGGCAACTAAAATTAACATTATTATTTATTATCATTATTATTAGGGAGTCCAACACTCATATAAGTATTATTAACCTATCCATTAAGTACATGTATTTTCTACATGGATACCAAGTTTCAAGTCAATCGGATGCATGGTTCAGTAGTTATAACGGAACATCCGTAAAAACCACTGTAGATTTATATATTAGTATAGATTACATAATATGTATCTATGAATTTTTGTCATATTTCAATACAAGATATAGCCAATCGTTTGTTGCTTTATATCTGTAGTTTACTGTCGTTATTTATTGAATCGTCTGTGTGTATGGCGCTACAACTAAATCGCACGTACTCATACGAAGACACGTAACATTTGTCAGTGCGTATACATTGTCTAAGTCTTTGAAACGTTGAGCAAACAATGCGTGAGTGACGACGCTGCTGTCAGCTTAAAAACCACCGGCTTTGGAGCACACATGCTTTGAGATTAGGAACGAAATATTTGGAGAGTCAATTGCTCCATAGTGTCATAAGATAGGTAGCAAATATACAATTGGATACGTTTTTACGGAGACCCAATAAGATAGGGATTTAAAATAATATAAGACGTAAAATTCCAAAACATATTAGTTCTTTTAATAAACGATATGGACTTATTTTTGGGGACGTTAATGTAAAGTCTCCACCAATTTAGTTCATGAAGACGTTTCTGCTTAACAGATAAAGTTTCCATTACCAACTTAGCATAGTATTAATGATATTCAAAGTTTTATTCAGTATGAAAATCAGACGTTCCTCAATGGATGTAGTTACCGTGAAAATTATTATTTTCGGGAAAATCTCAAGAACTTTATTCAAAGTTTGATTGGTGTCGGTGAAGTTCGGAAACGTACGTACCTATCACGGTATTTTGGATTACTGTGGGAAGTTTAACTCGGCAGTTAAGCGACCAGGGTTACATTTATATATAGAGATTTTCGCTCGAAAGTTACGGTGGATGCCTTATTGGCAAACATGGAGGGTGTCTCGTGATAATTAATCTGGCCAGACGAATGGTGGGGTGTGAGCTGTGGAATACAAATCGTGTCGACGCGCGTTCCTCTTTCACGGCTATTCCAAAATTAACGTTACATTGGAAACCAGTGGTTACAGCCAAAGCAAATTTGTTAAATCTTTAAAAATGTTTTTGGAGTCTTCTACGATGTAGGATTTAGGTTCACTTAAAAATAATGTAAAAACACATGGAGCATGTTATTAGAATCGTGTATGGATTGTATTTATGTAGTATATAGCTGTAAGAAAATAAAGTTAGTCTTCTGATCTTAACATGTGCACTGCAAATTGAATTAACTTGTATTCCGAATGCTTTCACAAACAAAACTGGCATGTCTCAAAGGCCTGGAATTCCAGTTTGCAAAGTTTTATAAAAAGGTTTGCGACTGCCTTCTCAGAGCGACGTTCTTTGTACGGAAAGAGATGGTCTAATTACGTAGTTCCAGTTCTACTAATGCTTTAGTGGCCTTGCTCAAGTACCTATGCCGACTTCAGTCAGACCGCTTACAGATTACCGATCGAATCAGAATTCATTTTCTTAAAAAAAAAAACAAAGCTCCTTTTATTTTAAGATTTATCGGTATATAGTTTGCCTAAATTATGAATTACTCAACAATTTTTTTTATTGCTTAGCTGAGTGGACGAGCTCACGGCCATCCTGGTGTTATGTGGTTATTGGAATCAGTATGCTATACCATTCAAATTAAAATGCTTCACGATAAAAACCTACCCGAGCGACCTCACAAGAAGCCCTTCCACCAATTATTGCATATTATATACAAAACGCTACCTAAGTAAACGAAAATCTGCTTTCATAACGATTGGGGTAAGATGAAATTTTCAAGCAATTTCGTGTCGACAGCTTGTAGCAAGAATGTTTGAACCGCCGCGACTAAGATACGAAGTTTGAATAAAAGAGCTCATCTTCCGTAATCTTGGTCGTGGCCGCTTTTGTAGAACATTTTGTTCGTTATTATGAAACTATTTCTCAAATACACCGAGATTTTCAACAGCCACGAAAATATAAAATATTTTACGGTTAAAGTAAAAAATAAACATTGACCACTGAGGTCTTTGTTTTTGTAGTAAACACGAGGTTAGTAATCCGGAATAATCATAACAGGTTACAATAAAATTAAACAGTGAATTGATATCTGAATGAGAAACGGCTTATAGTAAAATCAAAATACGAGGCTACAAATCAAACGATAAACGACATTGAATAGATACTAAACCGGCTGATCCAGTCTCTACAGGCAGCAATTTTATGCCATGTTAAACATCTTCAATTGAGCGTAAACTGTGCGTAGGTGACGAATACTTGGCCGCCGTTATTTGGTATTGCATCATTTGATAAACGAATTGGATAATCCTTCTTTGTGATGACGATCTAAATCCGTTAATTAATTGAAAGAAAAAAAACTAGCTACGTTTTGTTTTGGAGATGTCATAAATGGCTTAGTCAACTATATGGTATATCGTTATAGTGGTGTAAAATGAATAGATAACTGATTGGAGTAGTGTAATATCGCATCCTATTAGGCAAGGAATTCAAAACTCTTCAAGTCAATTAAAGGCGAGATTAAAGTTCGGAAGCAAAAGGCCATAAACAAACGCAGGGTGAAATGACGGTTTGTTTGCGGGCTATAAAACGAAGAGTAAGCTTAGAGGGAGCTATCACAGTAGGCACCAGGCAGTAATTAATGGCTGGCGAAGTCGACAGGGGAAAATTGGATCAATTTGCGAGCCATTCTTGGATTTAAATAGAGAATTGATTAACATTGATTGGGAAATAGTAGTTGGTGGAACTGTTTCAGCTTCATTTCTAAACTGACTGCAAAAAAGGAGGAGGACAACCACAATATAATAGTAGTGCTTGCTTTCAAGTAAAATCGCAATGGCCCAAGGGACGCCGTAAATAACTAACGCAATAAAATACTCGAAAATGTTCCCCATAAAAATTCCTCGAGTTCAGCACATATTGAGTGGTCTCAAAGTTTTAAGTATGGAAAGCGAGGCAGAGGCGGTAACATCCGACCCTCGTATTTAGCTATTGTTTTAAGTGGGCTACACTTCGTTACACCCCTGCATTTATCTGAAAATTTGAGATCGTTTTTTTTTTTTGTAAAAACTCCCTCACACTAAGCTGATAATGATGGCGATCGCTCGGGGAGAATTCCAATGTACTGTAGAGTTTAGTAAGGTTTTAACGATGAAAATTTATTACAACGTCTCTAACGCTGTTTCTTTTCCTGTGAAAGGGATCTTTAATAGGCATCTCGATAACTTTAGCACCTGGGTCAGCAGCTCTTTAAGGGCTGTCCAAATTTTATGCTACTATTATTGATGTAAAGATTTATTGCCAAATTTTTGAAGTTAACAGTTTTTCTTTACATTGAATATACCCGCAGGGTTGCTCTGTGGTAGACGTTTCCCCTTTCACAACCCAAACAATCCGCAAGAGTAATTTATCTCATTTCCTCCAATTGTGGCCTTTTCAGTGAACTTGGAGTCACATGTCAAATGGGGTGAACTTGGTTGTCGGATTGAGTGTACATATTTTATGTAGCTGCGGCGGGCGGTGAATAATCTAGTTATAGGTTCATTTCCAGCCACAATTAGTTCTGATGTGTTTGTCATGTTATTGAACATATATATAATACTGAAAAAATGTGCATAGAATAATATTGATAGCTTTAATCAGTTCAGACTTAGCAGATCGGTGACAACAACTTGCCTGATCCTCTGGTTTTGCTGTTTATATGCGACACTCACCATTGAGTCGGATGTTCGTCTGGCTCGTGGAAGGCAATGTAAAAAATGTTTCTACGAGTATATGCTTAATGTTATTAACAAAAATTAAAAAGCAAAAAAAAACCATGTAATATTTGGAAGCTCAAATTGTATCGTTTGAACTTGGTAATAAAACATATTTAAGTGGCCGCGTCCTTTCATCTGCATTCCTATAATTTGTGTTTAACGTTAATTCGAAGAATTTGAAGATCTTATACTTTGCTGCCAGTCAGCCCATTTGTATTTGTTCCAAGTTTGCAGACATTCCCTCGGGCCTTGTATCCCCACAGAGGGGAAGGTGGGCTTAATTAGGAAATAATGTCTAAGCGATTAATCACAATACCCCTACGAGCAGTTGGATATACATACAGAAAGGCTTTTGTTTTGAATCGTATCTCTAATTTGGGTTCGAACCTGATTTCCAATGGGACGTAAGCAAGGGACGTCTCCACTAGACCTGAAACTGTTCCAGTTCGCTTCACAACAACGTTTCACAGTTTGTCTGTTTTAAAAGTCAAAAGTGAGCAGTATTTAGGAATGAACTTTGGCCTTACATCTAAAAATACAGCGTCGCGTGTAAAATTTAAGTGCCGTGTTCGGAATTGCGGTTACAGAGTAAAAATAATACTATAGCTATCTTTTTTTTTCCTACCTAGCCTAAGCCTTCCTAAGCCCTGAGAGGCTATTTCAGCTTCATCCTAACATGTGGAGGTGAGCTCATGGGGCTCAAACCGGAGTGTTGCTAACACTGAACCTAGCAAGAGCAGTGCTTCGCAGAATCTACCACCGGATCTGAAACGCGACCCACTGAGAAGATCCGGCGAGAAACTCAGTATAACTATAAAGTTGGTTTGATGTCTTTAGAAACGAAATATTATATCCAGTTTATTCATGAACAAATTTTAATTAAGATTCAACGAATTAAGCTGACTGACAAGGGATTCGATGGCAATTGTTTATAACAGGCTCGCCGTGAGATCCATCAATACTGCCTGTTAACTATTAAACGAACATAATTGGTAATACAAAACCGGGCGGGGAACGAGATTCGTTATGAAGCGCCCAAATTTTGCGACAAACCCTTTAATCCACCGCCGGTTATTTCACTTGTCCCCTCGTTCGCGTATTCCGCGCCTTTTCCCCTGTAGTTGATGAAAATTCGACGACGCCTCCAAGGTACCGACTGTTTGTTAAATTCATGGTAAGCTTTTGATGCGGTGCGTACTACATAATACTTTGCAGGTGTAGGCTCGTGAGAAATGGCACTCAAGGGAGTGAGGGGGTATAATGCTTCTATGTTAATTTCAATATCCACGTAACGTTGTTATAAGAAGCAAAATATTCATATGTGCGTATAAGTTGAAGGGTGATTGTGACGATGAAATATTTATTATGTTACTGTTTTTAATGGCTATTATTCATGATTATTTATGAGAAAAGTAACGGATCCCAACAACTCTTTTCCTAGCTAATCTAAGTCACGGTTGATTAAAAGATCAGATGCCGGTGTAAATGTTCCGAATTACGCAATACTGTATAATTCAAAGACAGACCTCAAGTCTCAAGATGCGTTGCGGAAATTACATACATATATTGAGATGTCTATGGGCTTCGGTAATAGCTTAACACCAGCTAGGCCGTGAACTTGTTTACCCGTCTTAAGCTATAAAAAAAAATTTTTTTTAAACTTTTGATGGGTGCTTGAGCTCAGAGCCCATCTGGCATTAAATAGTTATCGGAGTCCATAAATATCACAGTAAAAATATCAGCATCCACATAGATACATCGTTCTTTTTATAAATGGCACACAACAATGACACATTCATAAATTTAATACATAGTCCCGTAAAAAGTCACCTTTCTCTTTATTTACGGCCAATTAAGATATAAGTGTTTGATTGAAATGATAATCATAAAATAAAACAATAATCAAGATAAGTCGGACAAGTGCTTTTCAAAGAGCATAATAAAGTACTTTATGTTTAAATAATTAGCGAATAAACCTCACCGATCAACGACAGCTAAACCTCTATATAGTCGACGATTCCAGACTTCGTTACATATTAATAACATGCACACGTTTTATCGTGATCATGATACTGATTTTAAATACGAAACGCATTTGAAATATTAAGCTTATGTAGACGCTATCCTATTTATAGTACCCAGATATATCTTCTATATATTAATACGTGAAGGAAAAACTTTGTATCCCTTTTTACGAAAATTGCGCAGACGGAGGAGTATGAAATTTTCCACACTTATAGAGAATATAGAGAAGAAGTGTACAATGCTAATATTTTTTTTAAATAATGCATAAAAGATACATTAAATCAATAAAGAAAACATTACACACACTACATACCATGTATTTGACGCACACACGCATGCCTACTAGGTATTTATTGTCAAACTTTTGTTCTTGACGTCTGTGGTCAAATTGAGAATAGATTAAATATTGTTTGTCTTTATTAATATTTTTTTATAGTGTAGCCTTGGCGAAATTTGTGATTATAGAAGTATAAAATACAATCATAATAGTGTACAAACCTACAATTCCAATTAATTATAGTCGGATTTCGACTCCTGCGGGACCTCTAGTGTACATAATTATGAATGCTATTCATAAAACATTATATTGTTTTATTGAAGAAATCGAACATATTTTTTCGCTCTTGGTGGCAACGGGGCCTTAAGTACTTAAACTAAATGCCTATCAGTGTCAATTGACACTGTAACTTACCTAGGCTCCTGTCTGAACTGCACTCAACTTAAGACGCTTATAATTTTTCGATTATGTTGCAATAACGTCTGGCGTATCCCTTAAACTACAATTATAATTGCTTGGTGACCGAAATAGGCTGCATGGTAGTACTCGTATGGGCTCCAAATATGTTTTTTATTACCAGTAGTTACACATATTCTTTGTACTTCTCCATCTATATGTATCACCAGATTCGGCTTAGTGATGCTTAGTAATTATTATTTAATATATGCTAGTTTTAAATACAGTTACCACAAACCAGAAACGTCATAGTCAGGGTTGAAATACTCTTAACCATTTTTTCTGGGTTTTTATTTACCTATTTACCTGTTAAAGCTAAACCTATTTATTCTTTATTTACCTATTTACTATTATATTTATTTACCTATTAAAGTTAAACCTATTTATTTTTTGTTTACCTATTTACTATTATATTTATTTACCTATTTACCTGTTAACGGAAAAGAGGTAAATAAAATGTAGAATTTTGGTTTTTGTTTGGTTTGATTTTTGGATATTTACAAACTTAATAACAAATAAAAGCACCATAAAATAAAGTTGTTCATTTTGAGATAATAAGATTTCAAACAACAAGAAAATTATATTTTTTTAAATGTAATAAAAATTCTGAATGTTTGTATTACAAAACGTAACTTGCAAAATAAGCAGACAATATATCTTTTGCGTGTGAGAACGAAACCTGAAGTCCCCCGGCCAATTTACAAGAATGTCCTGAAAGTTGTATTTTAAATAAAAATGTATACCAGCACGCTAATCTAAAGGGAATATCCTCGTTGTTAACACGATGTGGAGAATGTCTGTTGCCTTTGTTAGAAACAAGTTACTAAAAGGAATTTCTAAGGAGGTCTACAGTCCTTTTTTTTTGTTAAGGACGCTTTTGAAGTTAATTTAATATACATGATCCGTTGTTTTCGACCCAACAAATTTGGTAAAGTAACATTTAAGTTAATTAGAAAATCAGTTTCACGAAAATGGTTAACTTAAGTTTAACTTAATTTTTTACTGGTGGTGGGACCTCTTGTGAGTCCGCACGGGTAGGTACCACCACCCTGCCTATTTCTGCCGTGAAGCAGTATTGCGTTTTGGTTTGAAGGGTGAGGCAGTCGTAACTATACAGATACTTTAGAACTTATATCTCAATATGGGCGGCGGCATTTGCGTTGTAGATGTCTATGGGCTCCAGTAACCATTTAACACCAGGTGGGCTGTGAGCTCGTCCACCCACCTAAGCAATAAAAAAAGTATTTCCTCGTTGAAGCATTGCTTAAACTAGTTATCTATCTAATATTTTCTTCAACGCAATTGTTACGTATAAAATGCACGAAGCGCATTTTGTAAAGAAAAACTCGAGGATAAGCGAAGGGTGGGTGTGACGTGGGTTGAATAACTAAAAACTTGTAAAAAATTCTATACGCCTGCTGCCTGCAAATCATATCTTATGGAGAATCTTAGTATACTTGATACAACAGTATTAAACCGATAGTATATCAGTATTATATCTCGGCATGATGCAGAAACATTATTTCCGGTTTTCAAACTAGTGTTTTCAAGAGAAAAGAAAAAAGTACACAAGAATCCGTAGTAAGGTAGTTTTTTTGCTAAATTATATTCGACCTTGGCTTTGCCTTTTATATGATATACGCGTGAAGCAATAAAAACATAGAAATAGTTATTATTTATTAAGTTTTATTGTTGCACTAGCGGCCCGCTCCGGCTCCGCTCGGGTTTTTAACAAAATTTTCAAAAGAACACTTATTGCGGCATAACTATAATAGTTAGACATTTGCTGTCACGACACTTTTTGTAGATAATAATGAGTTCTACAAAGTCGTAGTACATTATTTTATTCTATCATCAATAGTTTTCGCAGGGCACCCGATGTAAACAATATTTTAGGTAATTTTTTTACACCTTGGGTTACATTATAGGAGTTTTAATTTATTAATTTAACTCTAATTTTTTTCAAAAAATATTATAGCCTATGTCACTCGGGAATAGTGTAGCTTCCAAACAGTGAAATAATTTTTCAAATCGGTTCAGTAGTTTCGGAGCCTATTCAATACAAACAAACAAACAAATCTTTCCTCTTTATAATATTAGTATAGATTTGAACTACTAGCATTTGAGCAAAATGAAACTTATGTATGACTTCAAGCAAAAACATTATTAGTTTTAAAAAAATCTTCACGATTCTTGGTCCCGTAAATCACATAATATTATTACTGATCGAAGGGTACAACATATAAAGTTAATAACCCGAAACAAAATATTAAGAACATTAATTAAAACATTCTACGTGGAAGCTTAAAGCTGAATTTGAAACATAAAGTTTTAATTAATTTGAATTTTACTGAAGCGTTCAAGAGCTGAAGTTTTGCATGCCTATCTGTGTTTAATATAGGAAGTTCGAGACCATTGTTCAAAAATTACATGCGAGCTTACTAACACTCGGGTATTTGATACATAAACTCAGGCCCATTATATCATTAAGATTTTTTTTCTATTGCTTAGATGGGTGGACGAGCTCACAGGCCTGGTGTTAAATGGTTACTGGAGCCCATAGACATCTACAACGCAAATGCCGCCGCCCATATTGAGATATAAGTTCTAAAGTCTCTGTATAGTTACAACGACTGCCCCACCCTTCAAATCAAAACGCATTTCTGCTTCACGGCAGAAATAGGCAGGGTCTACCCACCAGTAAAAAGTCTCAAATTTTTATTATCATTCATTCAGATATACTCGAGATCAGAGAATTTACGTCATAAAAGTTTGTAGGTCTATTAATTAGAAAATGGATTCCCCAGCGATAAAAAAAGGTCTATTAATTAGTAAAGACGACTACGCGTACCAATTGCCCACTAATATTTATCCTGAATCATGTATCACATGTCTCGATCCGGATTTTGAGTAAGCAACTAGGGCTGCTTCCATATTTAATATTTGATTGTGGGATTGACATGGATAGTGCCTATGGCGAAAACGTGATACCACTCCACATCTGCACCGTATTTGTCGGTAAATTTAGATTTTCACACAGCTGGATTTTTTGGGGTCTATGTGATATGTGAAATACACGAGAAAGGGCCAGATCGTGTTGCCAACTGTAACGTGATCATTAGACGTAACCGCTCTACCTTGTTTGTATTTAGTTAAACAGAGGATTTATTCGAGTGATTATTTGTTTATTGAAGTTTTAAACACCCTTTAAACGCATGGAGTGATAGTCTAGTGATTTATACCAGACCTAGAAAATTGTGAATTAATTTGGAGAGACGGACTGGACCTCTTACTGCTGGTAGAACCACTCGTGAGTCCGCACGGGTAGGTACCACCACCCTGCCTATTTCTGCCGTGAAGCAGAAATGCGTTTCGGTTTGAAGGGTGAGGTAGCCGTGGTAACTATACTGAGACCTTAGAACTTACCTCAAGGTAGGTGGCGCATTTACGTTGTAGATGTCTATGGGGTCCAGTAACCATTTAACATCAGGTGGGCTGTGAGCTCGTCCACCCATCTAAGCAATAAAAAAAAACCAGGCTAAGGCTGTAATTGTAAGGCTTAAGACGATGATATTGATAGAAAAAGGTGTTTTAGGAAGGGTTGACGTAAGAAATACAAGGGGTCGAGCCGTAAAACTGCCAAATGAAACCATAACATGCGTACTTGTTATGCTGACCGCTGCCTGTGGAATAAAAGAAGGTTTATGATTATAGCATATGCGGCTTTGTGGTACCGTCCTCGATCTTTGAACTTTTTGAATCAGAGTTTATACCATCTGTATAATTTTTCAGAAAGAGATCATTAGCGTAGCGTGAAAGTTCACGAGCTCTTATTTTATTAGCAGTCTGATTACAATGTAGTGTGTACCTACATTGTTAATAAAACAAGATACAATTGCGTTTTGAACTGACGATACCTAATAATACAATTTATAACCTATATAACAATTTCATACTAAACGGAAAATGCATATTATTGAATAGTGATGTAAATTTTATGCGAGTCATACAAATTAGGAGCTCACATTCGCATTGAGAAACATTTATTTTAAATCCCGAAATTAATTTTTTTCATATTTTCTAATATGACAAAAACTTATGGCTACTCTTAATGCGAATTAGATACCCCAAAAAATAAACAGAAGGAAGTTTACCATCTAACTACTTCAACACACTTTTAATATTTATATATATGTACGTGTTATTAAGCTGTTAAATAACAGGCTTCTTGTTACTTCTTGACAGTGAATTATTCATGACGCTCGGAACTTTCTCGAAATTTTCATGTCACAAACGAAGTACGGAAAGGCGTTTTTTAATATGAAAAAACTTGGACGACATTAGAATCTGTTTAGATGAAGGCTAAATCTCAAAGCTATGAAATTTATTTAGTTATCTTACGAATGTGGCTGCGATGAAGCAAGAAAAGATTAGTGCCTTATAGAAAAAATACTTTGTTTAAATAAATTCCGATATATTAAAAATGCATTATTATTATTATTATTTTTTGCTTAGATGTTAGGTGTTAAGTGGTTACTGTAGCCCATAGACATCCACAAAGTAAATGCGCCACCCACTCTGAGACACAAGTTCCAAGGTCTGAAGTAAAGTTACAACGGCTGCCCCACCCTTCAAACCGAAACGCATTACTGCTTCACAGAAGAAATAGGCAAAGTGTTGGTACACACCCGCACGGACTCACAAGAGGTCCTACCATCAGTTATCCAACAAACAAAATTGAAGCAGACGAGTATCACTAAAAAGTGCAACTGATATTACGGTCTATCGTAATTGATACGATCGGTAATGTCCTTACGTTTTCTTTATTCGTTGAATGATGAACTTATCCGACGTATTACGCACATCTCTTAAGGCTTCGTCAAACAGAACGCGTACTTAGCGCGCGTAAGAGCGCTAAACTAACGCCGCGCTATGAAGCCGAGATGTGTTGTACTACTACGGTATCAGACCGTCACATAGAGCGCCAGCTATAAGCGCTATAGCGCTGGCGCTCTGTTTGACGGTATGTTACCATAGTACTACAACACATCTCGGCGTCATAGCGTACCGCTCTGACGCGCGCTAATTACGCGTTCTGTTTGACAAAGCCTTTATTGTTGACCCGTCGTTAACTTTTCGTTGATGTCATTTGATCAACTAATCAACACCTAGTTACAGATTGCTGTGATTTTGTTAAACAATATATAGCTATTGCTTTAAACCTAATTGTCAACCGCCCATATTACGGTGATGGCACTCTGACCGAAATCTTCGTTTGAACGGCAAACAAAACCTAATCAATTTCAGATATGTAATATAAAGTTATTATAGTACATTTGACTTTGCTTTGTACTGCGAATAATAAAAGCAATCAAACATTTTAAATAGTTTTTGTTTGAAATATGAAAAATACTCGTTCAAATAATTCGATACTCTAGACAGTAAGCTTGTTATTCTAGAATAGAACCTAAATACACAGGATTTATATTATTATTTACATTACATGTACTATCTACACTGGCGTTTACTTTAAAATATATTTGTTAAACATACAGAGCGCAACCTTTTGTGAAGAAATGATGAATATTTTTTTAACTCGGTAGATTTTGTTAGCGAGTGGTTACTCTCGATCTACGTCAGAACTATGACAGGCTATCGCGGGCTATATATCGGTATATTAATACGTGAAGCTCTAAAAATTTGTACCCCTTATTACGAAAAATGCGTGGACGAAGAAGTTTGAAATTTCCCATACTTATAAAGTAAGAGTGCAGAATTTGTGCATAAAAATACATTAAATCAATAAAAATAAACATTACGCACACTACCATGTATTTGACACAAACAACACACTCATATAATTTTAGTTTATTGTTAGTCTCTGGTCAAATTGAGAATAGATTAATATTGTTGGTCTTGAATATTATTCTTCTGTATAATAGTGTATTCTTGGCGAAATGTGTGATTATAGAATATTGTCTTTGACAATAGAACCAAAATAATGTTCAAACTTATAATTTTAATTAATTATAGTCGAATTTCAACTACTAGGTGACCACTAGTAGTTGAAAGTACTTAACTCTTCGAGTGCAATGTATCTCACCAGTGCCCTACGCGGCGCACTGAAATGATTATGTCAATTTCTGTTACTAAGCCTCCCTTTTGCCTCCCTTTGTTGAAGTGAAACTTCTTTAGAATCGTTGTGATTTCAATGATGATCTCGATGAAACGAAAAAATAAGTCCATAGAGACACAAACACATAAATGTATAGGATTCAGCCGGCGAGAGAATGAGATAGAACACATTAGACGTTCTCGGTCTCCTCTTTGTGTGACTTTTCGTAGCATCCCCACTATCGTCTACTAAACATTGTCCATATGTATGCTCCTGTGTAGTGGGATAGTCAGTATATCTATATCTTATTTATAAGTTTCATTTCTACCGTGTGTGACTTACACACACCCACTTTTTTTGGATCTTTTTAGTCATTTATGTCTCTGAGACTTAGATCCACTCTCAGTATCTTCGGATTCGTCTTTTTCCGAGTCTACTAGATATTCCGGTGCATTAATAACAGAAGTCGACATAAAAACTTCAGTGCGCCACGTAGTAGGGCACCGGTGACCTACATGACAGTCAAAGGGTTGAAAACTATATTCGAATATATGTATGTGGTCAATGTGCCGCTCTACGCGTACAAATGCAAAGGAAGACAAACAAAAACTGTTTACAATGTACAGATTAAGTACATAGTTGAAGGCGTGTGATGTCTTCCTAATGAAGTACGTCACGTGCCGATGAATAAATTGCGACCGACTTAATGAAAGACTTGCGCAGGGGCTGCCTTTGCAATTTCGGCTGTCTTCATTTTAGGGTGAAACCTTTATCCAAAGGCCAAATTATCAATTAGTTACTCAATTTCTTTTTACTATTCAATGTTAAGCAATCCATTACGAAGATTTAACACTAAGACCCGTATTACGTAAATAATTTAATGCCAATTAGTATAATAATCGTCTTTATACTTAAGCGATATGTTAATATTTAAAATAATGCACTGTCTAAATGTACTTTCTTTGTATTGACAGGTTGTCTAGCCCAAAACCTGAGGATACTTCCGATATCGAAACAGCAGACTGTGGCAGTTGGGAAGTCTGTTGTACTTACCTGTCAAGCTGATGCACCTGATCCGGCACTGGTCACACAGCCACAGTGGAGGGACCCGAAAGGACAGATCATCATGGAAGCTGCGTGAGTATCTAAAACCTGATTGAACTGAACATGTCGCTGTACACAAATAAGGGGAGGATCTTAATTTTGAAAGCGCTTTGCTATTTAATCACGCTCGGGTGGGTGTCATAACATCGGAATAACTTGTCTTCACTGCTTAGAGATCTATCAAACGAGCAAGCAGAGATCGTAGACTGAAAACATACTGTAATTTCCACAACGGCAGATTGCATTTATATATATTGTACATTAGCAGCCCGTCAATAAGCTACCGAAATTTGTTGATAGCATAAGCAATAGTTTGATCGTAACTACAAGTCGTCTGTCAGCGTGGACACACAATGAACAAATCCGTGCTTTTTAAAATTACATTATAAAAGTTCATTTCAGCATATTGTCAATAAAAATTTACAAATATACGCTAAAAATACTATAGACAGACCAAAACCACCATTTGAATAATAAGAACTTATAAAGATACGCTAAAGATAGACAGACCAAAACCGCCCGTTAAATATAATCAAAAACATTTTTAAATTTACAGTGCTGGAACTCGTCCGGAAATATACACAGAAGCAATGCCTGCCAAACAGCTTCAATTGTTGTATATATCCTCGATAACGCCTGCAATGGCTGGAAACTATTCCTGTGAGGCTACTTACACGAATATCCCTCTTAGCGCCAGCGTTATTTTGGATACATTTGGTAAGGAGAATTTACAGTGATAGCAATTGAAATAAAAGAAACCCTTCATCTCTATTCACAAAAAAAACTTTAAAAGTTAGAATGATATAATAAAAATCACAGTTATAGAAATAAAATTACTGACCTCCTTTGGGTTTTTTTTTTCACTTGAAAACGGTTTTTGTAGTCAACCTCAAAATACTTGAAACGTTAAAAAATGTCAAATAAACACCAAATGAACATAAATAGACACCAGATTAATCCAGATAAATGTTTCTAAAATAATACATAGTATATATTCTAATTTCGTTTATTTTTAGTTGCTATCACTTGGACAAATGCTAATGAGAACCAGTATGCAACCAAAGGCAAAGATTTTAAAGTCATGTGCGAGGTTACAGCCGAGCCTGCACCATCAGTAGATTGGTTTAAAGAAGAAAATCCCGTAAGTAGCTCAAACAATATTCAAATATCTCTAGTACTTAAATAAATCAAGAACTGATTTTATTAATAATAAATTTCAACTCAACAGATCGTAACTGGTGACAGATACGTAATTCACGCTAATGGTCTAATGATTAAAAACGTTCAAGAAAGTGATGATGGTACATATACTTGTAGAGCTGTCGTAATGCAAACTGGTGAACTTGCGGAAAGGAACATTAAACTTGAGGTATGTGATGAACAAAACTTCAGAGTAAATGATTCGTAGAACATCATGAAAATCCATCTAATATTTGATTGTGTAAAATTAATTAATTTATAGGTTTACACCGCACCAGAAATGGAAGAACGAGAGACGACAGTTAGAATCAAAGAGGGAGAATCAGCTGCAATCACTTGCAAAGCGAGAGGAAAGCCGCCACCAACATATACTTGGATTAAAGCTTCGACACGCGAGGTAAGATTACAATAATTTACCATTACTTTTTTGTTAGCGAATGTCACTATTTTAAATATAATGGCTTCACTAATCGCTTAACTCTAATTGGGCAGAGGACTAACATCGGCTAATAACGCTAAATAAACCCTATTTTCTGATTTATTTTAGAACCTGGCTACTACATCACGATTCAACGTTAACGAAAACACTGGACTCTTAACTTTTGATAGAGTCGAAGCCGCTGATTACGGAAAGTATATTTGCAGTGCGGTTAATAAGGCTGGTCAAAACGAAACCGAAATAGAAGTCGAAGTACTTGTGAAGCCAAGGATTTTCGAACTCTACAATACTACTGCTCCCGAAAAACAAGAAGGCAGACTGGAGTGTAAAGCTACTGGTCGTCCAGCACCTCGCATTAGTTTCCGTAAGCGGAGCAATAGTGAGCGTTTTGTTAATGGACCAAATGATGGTGGAAGGTGAGCACAATAAGAAATTTATAAACAAATTGGTAAATTATATACTTTTGACATTCTTTAATATCATTAAACGTAATATTTTTGTTTAGGATCACTATTGAGACCAGCAGTCATCAATCAGGAGATCAAATTGAATCTAGCGCAGTAATCATGATTTCGAATTTGAATAGAACTGATGATGGTTTATACGAGTGCATTGCTGAGAACGATGGTGAGCTGTTTTCTTGATTGAATTTAAATGGTCATAGTTTTGGTTTTCACGAACAATAAATCATTGTTTTATCCAGCTGGTGAAGCTTGGCGAAACGGCCATTTGGCTGTGCAGTTCCGGCCAACCTTTGAAAGGATGCCTACAGTACCGATATGGAGTTGGAATGGGCAAACTGTAAATTTGACGTGCGTCGCTGAGAGTATTCCCAATGCTACGATCAAGTGGAGGTAAACAGCGATGTTGTATTAAGATTTATTTTAGTTATTTATTACACTTCATGTAAAATTTACATTGGCGGACTTAATACCTATGGCATTCTCTACCAGTCAACCAAAGGCAGTGCAGAGTAAATAGTGGTAG
This sequence comes from Bombyx mori, assembly GCF_030269925.1. Lineage (NCBI taxonomy): Eukaryota > Metazoa > Arthropoda > Insecta > Lepidoptera > Bombycidae > Bombyx > Bombyx mori. The sequence goes on along the minus strand of NC_085124.1, from coordinate 10,079,782 downwards.
GTGCAATGAAATTTATATTAAATAAATTACAAATACTTACACAAAAGATATATACACATACATAGATTTAACTACAATGCAAAATCTCCGACAATAGAATTTGTAAGTAGTGACTTAAATTTTTACTGATTAGGTTCCGTGACGCTGATCTGGTAGAAACGCCCCATATCAAAATCTTTGGGTCTGGCCCAATAAGCTATGTCACAATCACGCCACTGGATCGTGGACTGTATGGAATATACAAGTGTGTTGCTACCAATACTCTAGGAGAAGCAGAGCATGTCATTCAGTTCAGAGAAGCTTTTCCTCCCGGACCTGTAGTACAGGTAACTTCATCACTTGAACTTACATGAACTGCGCTGACTCAAAATATAAGCTTATTTAATTGAACATATAAAAAATTACTTTTTCAGGCAAGACAAGAAACTATCACAGCAACCTCAGTTACGTTCAATATTGTTGGACCTGCTGAAGATATGGGTCCGCCGATCTTGGCTTATGTTGCCCAATTCAAAGAAAATGCAAACTTCGACTGGAACTTAGCACAGAACCGCACGTGGTCGGTTAATTCCCCATACACTGTGGAAAACTTGAGACCAATGTTTACCTATGACTTTAGATTCGCTGCAGTTAATCAAGTTGGCATTGGTAGTTGGGGATCTCCTATTACGGTTATCATGCCAAGAAGGTAAGAAAAATACACAAACTTTTTTTTATTTTGGTTCTGTAAAGCGTAGAATTTTTGATCATAGACTTTTGCATTCATTGCCTTTTTTTTTTGATAACCTTTACTATGATTCAGGTCACCACCAGAACAGCCGAAATGGAGAGAGAACCTTAGCTCGGAATCGCTTATTCACGGAAAATACGCAGACAGATATGAACTGAAGTGGAAAATACCCGCTCATAATGGGGAGCCTATTGACATGTACGAAATCCGCTATTGTCCGGTAAGTGAATCTTCCAATTAATTGGAGTACGTAAACGATTTGATAGATCTTTAATAAGCTAACCCTTTCGACGCAGGTTTTGAAGATAAGCGGCGAATGGCGTGTGTCGTCGGAAAACGAGTGCGTTACCCAAGAACTTAAGTCATTCGAAGCCATTACATACGAAGTCAGAGGGCTACATCCGGACACTCGTTACCGCATTCATCTGCGGGCTCATAACCAGCTCGGTTTCTCACTGCCCGCCCAACTGTACGTCCAAACTGCTCTTGGTGAGTACAATAAAGAGAGTAATGAAGTGCCGTTACGGGCGGGATTCTACGATGTCTACACTGCGTCTGAACCTTTAAAGCCCTCCTCAGCTACGACCGCTAACTATTATGTTCGTTCCCTCGTCGCGTCCTTTGTATTGTGTTTGTTTTTGTGAACTGCTACTGATTCCGAATTGTGTTAGTGCTTCGGTGCGCTTCCTGACAGTTGGTTTTCGATCATGTAATTATAAATAACTGTGTGAACAACTATTTTCGCATTCTAAACTTTTATTAGTTTTAAAATTGGTTATGCCGCTTCGATAAGTACAATTCTATGAGACGCGAGCTGTTAACCAGTTTGATCATTAACCATTGTTTATTTTTTCGATTATTTTGATTTGTTTAATTAAATTAAGTTTCGTTGTATTTCTTTTTCGATTTATTTAAGAATGAGATCTTGCCAATTAACTACATCAAAAAAAAAACAGATTAAGGTACAAATAAACGATAACAAAATATTTTACTTTCGTTTTTGATTCATAGTTAAGTTGTGAGATCTATGTTTTAGTTTTTAAGTTCATTGCTAATTTACTAAATTTAGTTTATTTAAATTTTCTTCATTAATGCCCTGTTATGTTAGTGTTAAATTATTGTGTATGGTAAGTTATGATTATTATTATTCACAACATCATTTTTTTATTTTTTATTTTTTTTTTGTAAATTTCATTTCATTTTTATTTAATTGAAATAAAAATGCTTATTTAACAATAATAGTAAATATTTTCTAGGTAACCCAAATGGATGTCCCAGCTATTTGAGATGGGCAAACACTAAACTGGACATTATAGCTACAGTTCTTGTATTATTCTTAGTTTGAATAAATAAAAAAACACTAAATTATATCTAACAAAGTCCAAAGTTGACTTATTGTTGTTTAGGAAATAATTATTGTGATAATATAATTTGTTTGTCTGTAAATACGTAACGGTGTTGATTCAATGATTAAAAATATAATAATTTATAATAGATCTTTGAAATTTTAAATTTGTTGTGCCAATTTTTTTAATTGAAAGTTCATAGAATGAAAAACGCAAGTAGTTTTAATATGTAATATGGCTATAAAAATTATCACTGCCATTTAATTCAAAATATTTTCCTTGCAATAATAAATAATGTAATGCCAAAAATTAAAAAGGCTTACACAATATAGACATAGATTAAGATTTAAGAGTAAACTTTTGTGTACGAATTTTTTGATGAGTATTTTGTCCTTTTGGTATAATATAAGTATTTTAAAAATAATGTAAGACGTTCCAGTGGTGATATCATCTGAGAGACTAGTAAACATTGAGATGTTGAGTGGTTAAATGAAAAAACAAAAGCGGTTAGATATTATACAATAACTACTACTAGGAGTGTGAGTGATTGTGATGTTTGAGTAAAAAGACCAATGTGAAACATAATAAATGTTTGAAAAACAACATCCTTAATTTATTCTGTCGCTAAAATAAATGTGTTAGTTTGTTTTATTGATTCAAAGTGATACAATTTGCAGCAATTCCTCGGTACCGTATTGAAATACATGAAAATTTAAAAAATAAATTAATCCGATTAAAATATTTATAAAATCTGAAGAAAAGAAAAACTATTGAGTGTAACAAAAATTATTATATAGTCTCTCTAGTCACACTTCGTTCTTAGTGCCGCTAATTGTATGAATAGTATCAGTGGTTTGAAATTACTCGCGTGCCGCTTATTTAAAATAGAATATGTGTACCATATACAACAGTACACCCAAGTTTTTATGATCCGATTAATTATATAAAAACGCATAAAGGAAAAATTTATACACAGATTTATACACAGACCTTTATTTAGTAGATATATAATTATAATTAATAGACTAATAAATAAATTAATATATTAACCAAAAGAAAGCTGTCAAGATGCTTATCAAGGAACCAATCCATTAGCCAATCCCTAACTGTTGACTGTTTGTCGAGTGTGTGTTGTGTCGCCCTCATGAGAATTGGGTAAATATTATCTTTTACATTAAATATGAAACCCTTAATTTAGTTCATAGTGATGCTGCATAGTTTTCTTTGGAATGTACTAATTACCTATTTGTGCATGACCTATTTAATACACCCTTCGATGAGTTTGTTTCACATTCTTCCACTAGCTTGTTCCATGCATCGGTGATTAACAAAATGTGATATCGGCGGTCAGTTTTCTGAGGCATCTTTATTTTACCATTCAAATTCATTTTTGTATTAAACAAGATATTTCGGATGAAAATTATCAGTATTTTATTTTCTGATGCATGAAATAGTAAAGATATTAGATTTTTTTATTTGAATTTTAATTACAGGGTGTTTTTCTTGTGAATTTAGTGAAAATATACCGATTATTGTTATATTTTCGCTTACAACGTTTTAAAAAAAGTTTAGGTGATGGCTGTCATGACCCCGAGCAATAGTGACCTTATATAATGTTTACGTTAATTTATTCCCAAGTTAAATAGATCTTGCTAATGCTTTAGAGAAAAAAGATCTATTGTCATGGGGTTTGAACATTTATTTCGCAAAAATTAAATATTATGGAATGTTTGCATCTTGACAACTTTACTTTTCTTATTATTATTTTCTCATAATTAGTATTTAGGTTAAAAATTTTATGCGTCATTTGTTTAACATCATTCATCATCATTATTTTCACATTCAAACCCCATTTCATGATAGCGAAGTGCTTACTGTTTGTGAATTCACATTTCAATACTCGTTCTGGAAATCACTTTCGGTAGCTATTGGTGATTGGGTGCACGTAATTTATTATTTGGAAGCACTCCCCATTTTTCACATTGATCGTAATGAATGTAAAAAGGCTTGCTGTATAGTTATATATTGAAATAAAATACTATGCATAGCGTTACGTTTATTACAACTCCATACTCATTAATCTAACATCCTCAGCTTCTACATGATGCATAAAACTAACGATACAAAGAGCAGTCGATGTTTGCCCGATGCTTAATAAAAATTTTATAAGTCTAAATAAAAAATATTTGGTGCGTAATTCTACTGCTCTTGAATTTGGATTGTAGTCACTTTTCTAATATTGGCAATTTCTACAGGTGTTGAACGCTCTGGTTTTGCTCACGCGCAACTTCTATCGAGCGGGGCAATTATAGGGCTGTCTTTGGCTGGCGTCATCATTTGCCTTCTCATCGTGGATCTCTTACTGCTGTGCTTCAGAAAACAGGGAGTGATTGCTACCCTGTGCGGCAAACGCGCGAAGAAACACAACGACGAAGAAGCAAAATTGGGAAGGTAATTGTTTTATCTTTGAACTACAAATTTTCGTGACTAAGATTCTATTTAACTAATTTATGTTAACTGGTTTTTTTTATTATTATAATATGAACCGTAAATATCATTTAATTGCACATCATCGACATCATAACTGTCTCCTGTTGTTCCCGACTACAATTTCATCAGACTTTCTTGTTTACCTTGTTTTATGTTACCTTATACCCCAGTGTTCCTTGTTCCATTTTCCCACCTACAAGTGTTAGGCCTCATTCGCACGGGAGTTTTTTTAGCGCGCGTTAAAAAAGCGTTCTAATACAACAGATGTATTTCCTAGTATATGCTCATATGTCAGCGCTTTTAAAACGCGACGCTTTTTTATTGCGCAGTGTTGCATTTCGAACGCTAAGCGTTGGGCGTTACAGATTACGTCACATCGAGAACGTTATAAAAGCGCCAACGCCGAGTTTTAACGCAACCAGCCCGCTGAGTTTCTCGCCGGATCTTCTCAGTGGGTCGCGTTTCCGATTCGGTGGTAGATTCTGCGAAGCACGGCTCTTGCTAGGGTTCGTGTTAGCAACGTCAGGTTTGAGCCCCGTGAGCTCACCTACTAGTTAAGGTTACGCTGAAATAACCTCTCAAGGCTATCTCTTAGGTACGAAAAAAAAAGATGATATTTATTATGGTACAGGTTACTATGCTATACAGAGTAGTGTACTGTGCTATCTGTTATCATTGCTACGTGCTTAGGTAGGGAAAAAAAATTTAACGCAGCGTTTTTGAAACGCCCGTGCGAATGAGGGCTTAGTGTCGATGAGAGATGTTTCTGCCCGTTAGTCTGTACGGTTGGCGCTTCCCGCTCCCTTATTGCAGCATGAAGCCGCGCGCGCCGCCGTCCCCCGCGCCCCTCCCGCCACCAGTCAAGCTCGTGTCTACTCCGACGTAAGGCATCATACACTGCCGTAACAAACTTTGAGATTGCCTGCATGCTTTGTTTGTGCGGACGCTGTGGTTCGGCCCTTGTGAGGAGATGTAAACGTATAAATTCTGTTTCGACACGATGTAACAACGGTGTATGTATGAAAAAAACTTTTCGCTGGGGCTGAGCGGAATGTAAATACAAATTAAGCTTGGCAGTTAGCGTTTCTCTTAATAGCGATGTAAACTGTTTAAAAGAGATCCAAGCTTTGAGTGGTGTGGTCAATGTAGTTCGAGAATATTATGTAGCGCATCATTTTGTATTAAACTTTAACGTAGGAACATTTTGTATTAAAAACGTATATTCGATAAGCGGATGTCTCGTTATCAGCGATTGAATACATCGTTTATTTTCAGATAAGAAAAGTTCTCTTCCGGAACATCTCTTACGGCAACTTTTCGTTTATATTCTGTGTGTTTTCGATTCATGTTTTACAGTGATCACAAAACATTACCATCCCCATTACACAACGGTTTTATAATTCATTTTTAACATAAGCAATTCTTAATGTTTCTTTTGTCACAATCCACTAATTTGAATATATGTTTTCTTCCCCCACGCTGCCCTTTGCGACCACATGTTTAGCTATATACCAACCACGCCAGTGTAAGATTCATTCACATTTTACTAAAATTGTCTATAATCAAAACTATTTTTACGGTTTAATCTCGCGTTTCTTATTTTCACTGAATCATTTCGAATACTTTTCAGTTTTCGTGGTCACGACGACACACAGGCGATTCGTAAAAGTAGTTTTAAATTGTATATTTATTTAAATGTCGTTTTTTTAGCAGAATTAAAATGCTTATTTAATAAATAAAATGCTTGTTGTCCCTATATTCATTCGCTCATCACTTCAAGTCAAAATAATTAACCTCATAAAATAATGTTTCAGTTAAAGTGACATAAACTTTCATTTTACATTGATATCAACATAAATTGACACAAAAATAGTAAAATTTCGAATAAAATCTGTCACTTTGACTGAAATAATTTTCATTTTAGCGTTACCATAGTTAATACACTTAATATTTAAGAAGCATTACTGTAAATAGAGATTGTAGATATCTAAAAAGTTATCTGTTTATTTTTCTTTGTAGAGGAGAATCTAATCTAAAAATTTATATTGACAGGGATGAGAAGGAACCGTTGAAAGACACAGATGATGCAATGAAGCGAAACTCCTCAGTGGAATTCGATGGACATCGGGTCTACGCGACAAGCGGGGGCCCCATCATTGGCAAGAACTCTGCAGTTTAATATTGAAAAAAAAAAAAACACGAAATGAGTAATCTCACTTTTTTACTATCGATACTTAATTAATTATAGGAATTTTATATTTCACTTGCCGAGTTAAAGCTTGTGTATTTGTGATGTGCGCGATCAGTATTCGCAACTGCCAAATTTGAGAATTTGTGAAATCAGCTTTAGGGTAAACACAAACTACATTCAAAATGATATTTCGTTTTTTTTTTATTATTCATTTAAAAAAATACATATTATATCGACAGTTAATAAATGAATTAGAAATATAATACGTATGGGTAATGTTTTAAACAACATAACCTATCCGTGTTTTTTACATTTAAGGATACGTATGGACACAATTCACATAGATTATGTAGCTAACACTTTTTATTCTTAGGATATTTTACTATTTCATTACACCGTTTCTATTACAATGAACGTCACAAAGTTATATACTTTATATACATATATTTTAGTAATCTATTATCATTTGGGAACCATTGGCAACTAAAATGGTTACGTTTTGACATTTAACACGGAACCCTAAATGTCATTCAAATACGTTATGTTGCGATTCACATTGAAACCTTTTATTAAGAGTCGATTTTATTATGCAAAGAATACAGATTACCGTTTTTAAAACTAAGTCAGTTCAGCTATATATTTACAAGGGTATTATAGGATTATTGTAAATAGCTTTAGAATATAATCACCTTAAGTAACATATATCGATAGATTCATATATTCAAGATGGCTCGCACGTCTTGTAATCATGCGGTAGCATGTGCAGCATTATTGGCAGCCTGTTAGTAATGTTTTGACATAATTTTTGACAGTGCTTCACCCGATGCCGACTACTAGACTGAGGATCGCGAGTTTTATTCCTATTTCAGGCAAAGATTCGTGTCAGAAGCATGTTTGTGTTAGTTCAGTGTGGTCACTGTACAAGTATTTATGTCAGTATCTGATTTCCGTTGAACAATATATCCTATTTTGGCATCAGGTATGTGATTTGTTCTCGATTTTAAAAAAAATATGAGTATCATAAGAAGCCACTTCCGATGTTACGTTATAATCCAAGTGAATTTATTTAAGTTTTAATGTCTCTCTCTCTCTTAAATTTTAAATGTTTTAATATTTTATTGCTAAACTATAAAATCAAATTCGTTAATAGCATATTAGGTAACTTAGCTTAAGTGATTATTGTAAATATTTAGGAATGTAAATATAGAGTAATACTTGTTTTTTTAGCCCCGCCAATGTATTAATTCCCAAAATATCTTTCAATATTTTTGCAAAACCATTCTTGTTAACTAACTTAACACGTTAACTTGTTAACTTGGCGTTTCGAACAACAAATATCTGTTATATTCTAGAGATAAATAACAGGTATACAAATAACAGGTACACCAATATCTGTAACATATTTAAGGTTATATAATCCAGGTAAGCGTTTTTATTTAAAAAAATATTGTGATTTAAGAAAATTTAGTTTTAAAATATTCCTCAACATTACTTGTTAAGTATTGCTTAATTAGGATACACCCAAGCTTTTAGGTTACTTTAAATATTTTTGAGAAATGTTAGTCATTGTAATGGATACTTAAATATAGCTACTAAATAAGAAATGACAGACGTGGTATTGTCAATCTCAATTGACTAATTAAATATTATGTCTATAAAAAAAGTACTTACAAGATATGAGTCGACTATTATCAAAGCCGGCAATCTGACTTTTGGACAATGATTGGTAAATCAGAAAAACGAATTATTGACTTTGTATTCCATTGGCAGTCACAAAACTCTTCGGAACGACATTTTAGATAAATAACAGGTTAACTATTAACCTTTATTTAATGCAGTTTTTGAACCGTATTCTTTGAAGGAGGCGATTATATTCAAATCAATCTGTAATGACATATCAATAAAAAAAATTTGTCCAAATGCACAGATTGCCACCTTTGATAATAGACGACTCATATATCTGTAACACACAACACACATCACACAATAATACTATTAGGACTGTTATTCTTAAGGTTGATGCTGAAGTCATAATCGTTACTTTTTTTTCTTTTGACCTAAGAGATGTAAAATACTTCAAAATAAGTTTTTCACTGGCGAAAAATTCATAGAGAATTTATATCATCAAACACAAAAAAAACTACAAATTAATTTGTTTATATAGAAATATTATTAAAACCTCAATATTGTATTCTTCATATTTGTCCCAGATAGGCAGAGTCCAAATACATGTTAGTGCCCCAGCGTAACACCTTTGAGACATTTGTTCAAGATCAATTCCATAGTCAAATGGCTCCTATCCTTCAAACAGAATGGGTAATTGATTAGTAGCAGAGTTACATTGGAGAATATATCTGCCTATTTCATAGATTCACAATACAATCTAGCATTAATAATTTCATTTATTAAATACATCACATGACTTTATCACGTATTTAATAATGATTTTTACTCAATAAGACTACCGTTACTGTATTGTAATAAAGCTTATTTAGAATAAATTAAAACAAAATATTTATAAATCGAGAAATATAATAAAATCGATTTCGAATTTAATCGCTAGTTTGAAAATGCTATTTTGTACTTGAATGAAGGTAGTTCACTATTACTTAAGCAAAGCCAACTGGTATTTATTTAAAACTGTTCAAAAGCATATAAATTGAAAAGCATATAAAATTTATTAATGATGAAATAAGAATGCTCAGAATTTTCTATTTGAATAAGGATATAAAAATATATTAATTGTTGTTTTAAATATCAATATATGGAGTTATGAAATAATATTTCTACGACACAAGTAAAAAAATGATTAATCAGGCATTTGTTTATTTCATAACCCAAAGTTCCGAATGCAGTTTTCGTGCTGACGGCAAACTACAAATATTGTACCGTATGTCTGCCTTTTAATTATATTTACGAATTTCTGAATACTGGCAATACATTATGTTAAATAAGTATGTTTTGACGAAAATATAATTCAAGAACGTATTATTAGGCAAATGCAGCATAAAACGCTTTTGTTGTAATGCTTGAATCGACGTCTGTAAGCTTAATACGATGTTGAATGTTTAATATAACCAGTGATCTTGATGCATTTTTATAAAAATAAATGTATGAAAATAATGGCGTTTTTTTAATTTCTCAAAATTAAGAGTCGCATGGAAAAATTCAACACACAACACACTTTTCATTATCTTTTATTCAATCCATTCTGTTTTTGTTTACTTTTACGTTTTAAAATCTCGCATTATTTATTGTCATTACAATGACGTTAAATCCCACATTTCGTAAGGTTTACAGTTTTCGTGGTCACGAAGGACTCAGATGTTGTTCGTGCAATATAATAATGCGGTAACTACCGTCACATATCTATAAAAAATAATTTCTAGACTTTTTTTAGGTTTCACATCACATATTTTATAACGAAACTAAGAGTATCTTGATGTCTAGCGATCATCTTCACGTTAAGAGGATCGAAGTTGATACACAATGTATCGTTTTAAGTGGTATTAGATTAAGTTTATTGAGACAAAATTCAAAACCATAGTGTATTAATCAGCTACTGAGGCCCGTAGACATCACAACTGTATGCCATCATCCACTTTGAGACATCAGGGTCTAAGTCCTCCCATCCTTCAAACGGAAACGCATTACAGCTTCGCAGTAGATATGGTTGTAGGGTGGTGGTACATGCCACCGTTAATTACGAAAATTGTAATTTTAAGGCGTTGCTTTTTATTACACAATATCTACTTCATAATTGTAGTAATATGTAAGAATAGGTTAAGTACGTATCTCATTATAATGATTGATACCAGACTGTGGGTTGTAATTATCACTAATATCGGTTCGATCGATATTAGTACACCGGACATGTTATTCTTTGAGCTCCGTCGACTTCAAAGTATATAAGGTTAGGCGCTTCTTGAAAATTTTAATTATTTTAAATTTTAAATTTTATGCATTATCTTCTCACTTTAATTATTATAATTTTTATTGATAGCATTATGCTTGTGGCTACTAAAGAAAATCGCTGAAGAGAGAGGAGGAAAATCGTACCGTTTTGTTTTTGCCTATTTATATATAGATAATTGTAACGAATATTTCAATACAACAAGCATATTAATCTAACTATTTTAGCAATAAAAATGAGATAATTTACTACGTGTATGTGATTATATATAGTGATCCTAAAATGGTGATGGAAAAAAAGGAACGATATTTCCAAACAATATATGGAACAAATTGGAACAGCTACAAAAAACCCAGATTAATCCTTGTTAGAGATATTGTACAAAATGATACGCTTTTTAATAGCACTCTTATTACAATGTAATCTTTTACGAGGGGATGTGCCAAACAGACGCGGTCGCAGTCGTTAACAATAGCGCCAATGTTGGCCGACAACACTTACAGACTTATTAGGTATCTATACTATCTATAGTGTTGTACTTACTTTAAAGTTATAATATTTTCATAAGCGTTATAATATGAGCTTAATCTATCAGCTGCAGGAAGAATAAACACAGATTAGGTTTACGTGAAACTTATCCTGCGACTTGCTTGTTCAGTTTCGATGATATATTTTTTTGGTAAATACCTATGATCAGAATCGACATCCAATATTGACTTATATGCATTGGTATTAATTTATTAAACATTTATTTATATATTATAGTTTTGTTCTCTTATTTGACATAGTATTATATTATAGTTTTGTTTTCTTACTTGATTGACACTGTGCTTGTCAATGGCAATGGTTTGGGTGAAAATGCATTTTAGTCGTAATATTGATACGACTGCGTTGGCAAAAACAAAAAAGCAGATACATTTGTACAATAGGCGGTCTTATCGCTAAAAGCGATCTCTTCCAGACAACCGTTTAATTTACAGACATTCTGGAAAATATAAAAATATAGCAGGTAAAAAAAATAGACAATTTTTATAGATATGTAACGGTAGTTACCGCATTATTATATCGGACGAACAACATCTTAGTCCTTCGTGACCACAACTGTAAACCTTCCGAAACGTGGGATATAACGTCATTGTAATGACAATAAATAACGCGAGATTTTATGTATCACCACCCTGCCTATTTCTGCCGTGAAGCAGTAACGCGTTTCGGTTTGAAGGGTGGGGTAGTATTTGTACTGTAAAAAGTGAGATCTTAGAACTCATTACTCAAGATAGGTGGCGGCATTTACATTGTGGATGTCACTAGGCTTCGGTGACCACTTAACACCAAGTGGGCTATCAATACGTCTACCCACCTAAGCAAAAATAAAAATTATAATATTAACACAGTTATTTTTTCATTATGTCACTATTAATTTCATCGATAATATTTGGCTTCACTATTAACTAATGCGTCGCGCTTCATCTGTATAGGGCAGTCAATCTCTGTGGTTTAATACATTTCGAGGTTCGGACGCAACATTGACACACCCCGGTTTATTATAATTTATGTTTTCATGCTTTTAACATGAGGTTACCAAACGTTCCTAATCTTGAAGGATATTTATATAACGGCCGTCTGGTGCAGTGATAAGTGACATGGTCACTACACAAGAGGGTCGCGGGTTCGAATCCCGCCAAGGGAAGATATTTGTATGATAAATATAAATGTCTTTTCCAGGGTTATGGATGTATATTAAATATATGTATGTGTATAATAAAAATCTTACATTTATATCCGTTATCTGGTACCTGTAAAACAAGTTCTTTACGAACTTATCACGGGATAAGTTAACGTGGCGTGATTAAAAAAAAAATATATATATTGAAAGAAAGGAGGCAATACAATACTGATGAATGCAGTGAACGGTGTTTTTAGGTACCACAAGCACCGGTCACCGTCCTCGTCGAACCCGTCGCTTGCGACGAAGGGCTCGACGAGCGAATTAACCCACAGACACAGCCCACTGAGTTTCTCACTGGATCTTCTCAGTGGGTCGTGTTTCCGATCCGGTGGTAGATTCTGCGAAGCACTGCCCTTGCTAGGGCCAGTGTTAGGAACACTCCGGTTTGAGCCCCGTGAGCTCACTTACACGTCAGGGCGAAGCTGAAATAGCCTCTCAAGGCTATCAGCATCTGTAGGAAAAAAAGTGAGTAGTCGCGTAGTACTTGTTGTACCGTGCGCGAATGATGAAATAACTATTTCTGTCTGTAATCACTAACAACCTCTTTGTAAGCTTTAGAATTGTATACATTTTTAAAAGCTTTTAGTTTGGTTGTTTTGATCACTTAATAATTTCGGATATTAGAAATACTCAATAGGTTTTGTTAAAATAATAACTAAACTATAATAAACGTTTAAAAATAAATAAAGGTTCATAAGATTAAAAATTTAATTTCATGGTCACCCGAAGGAGGTCTTATTGGTTATCGAACGTAACAATTAGGGTTGGACACGCGTGCTGGCTTACGTGCGGTTCATAGAGCAAGTTCCCTTTTAAATAATTACCACGGTAGCAGATGATACGGATTAGTCTTTGCACGCCTGCGGGCCTGCACCCGCCCTTAAATGAAAATGTAGTTCAATCCATTTGCGACAATAGTATCTGAGTCATGACTGTCCGATCCGAATGATTTGTTATAAATGATACAGTTTTTTAACGAGAACCGTTTTTGTGGATCCATTCAGATTAATGGGTTCGAAAGGAATGATAGCAAAACAAAAAATGATTATAATGTGTATTATAATAAATTTTTAATTTGACAGAAGATTTAAATGAAAATAATTAAGAAAGAAAACGTAAAACTCATTTAAGTATGTCTATAACTCGCATGATTTGAAGAAAATACTAAATTCATTTTATAATATAAAATAATTATTTTCTACTGACATTTTGAGATTGGCAATGAACAATTAATTCCACCTACCTTTGCTTTCGGAATATAAATAAAAGTAGACAAATAAAGGAGTGTGTTATTCCAAATAAAACGCATTTTAAAATTTTACAATATTCAGATAGACTCTTAAGGTAGTTGGAGGATATGAAAAGCGGGTGAAAGCTCTGTTATACCTTGTTGAGAACAAAACATAACAAGAATTCTTTTCCCTAAAATATACTAATTACAAATAATTAATGCAGACTATTGTAATATTCGACCCTTAGGGTCATAAATAGTCTCATTACAAAATAAAAAACTCGATGATTAAGTTAAGTTTACTTGTAACTTACAAGTTAAAGTAACGCATCTATTAATTTGAATAACTACACGAGAAAAAATTCGAATATAACATGTGATCATAAAGATAATACAAGATCTTTCCAAAAATTCCTTCAAACTACATAGTTTAAGATATAAAGCTAGTAACTAGACGAAATACTGAATGAAATTACTAGAAATAACAAGTTTAATCTCAGCTACACACAGTCAAAGGCTTGTTATGACGACATCTAATGTGATTATAGCCAAAACTGGCAACAGGAAGCTATACATAATCACTTCAGTGCTGCGCATACGTGCTCTATCAATTTACAACGTTTATTGACATCTGATGCGGTGTGTTATTCATCAAACTGTCAAACTATTCCAAGGGTGAGAGAGCAAAACACATACGGGACTTATTGGTACCGTAAGCGAAAACAAAGATACTTGTGTGCTGGTAGATTCCGATAAGATAATCCCAAAATACTGGCAGTTTATATATATTTTTATTGTTTAGATGGGTGGACGAGCTCACAGCCCACCTGGTGTTCTAAGGTCTCGAGTATAGTTACAACGGCTGCCCCACCCTTCAAACCGAAACGCATTACTGCTTCACGGCAGAAATAGGCAGGGTGGTGGTATCCACCCGCGCGGACTCACAAGAGGTCCTACCACCAGTACATTTAATTGAGCATATGATCTCACTTCTCATTTCTAAAAAAATAAAAGTGTGGTGTCGTGGGATACCGGATAGGAACGAAGTTCCTATAAAAATATTAATTTTAAGTTCTATTTGAGATATAAAGAAAATAATTATTCGGGTATACATTTTTATTGTGATTTTTTTATTGATAAAAAAAATAAAAAAACTACAAAGCTATCAACTTTATTTTATTCATAATGATTTATAAAAAGTATATAATAATAATATACAACGAAACAGCTATTTATATGAATTACAATAATAACCGTCATCACATAGACTATACATTAGACACTGTATAGCCATCATACTAAGACTAAATAATAAAAATAATAAAAATCTTACGTTACGGACGTTTTTTCCCGGTTAGGATACCCCTCCGCATCGTCCCATAAGGAACTTCGTTCCAAAAAAAATCACAAGTTAAACTGTAAAAGCAGTTTTTATTATCTTCGATAAACACCTGACAAAAAAAGGGACTTTTCTAAGACTGGCAATCCAAATCATAGTTCCAATACAATAAAGTTCATATTGTTTAAATTGAAATGACAAATACTTTTGCAGAGAATATACAGAAAGGCGGTATCAACTCGGTCACAACAATTCAAAAATCTACATCGGTTTTTTTTTGTAATAGAAAACTTTACGTGAAACCATTTTAGCTCGTACGTTTCGCATTACCGAAATTCCCGGGTAACGGGCAGTTTGCCCGCGACCACGAACATTGTAAATCATTCGAAAACTTGGATATTGTTGAAAAGATAACAGACTAAAATGAACTTGTTTTTGTAATAAAATTACAGTTCTTATATTTATTTTATTTATTTTTTATTGCCCTTGTAGGCAGACAAGCATACGCACCTGATGGTGAGTGATTACTGAGGCCCATGGACTTCAGCAATGCCAAGGGCAGAGCCAAGCCGCTGCCTACCGCTTAATACTCTCCACAAGCCTCGTTTGAAGAAGGATATGTCATAGCGCTCGGGAAACACCGTGGAGGGGAGCTCATTCCATAGCCGGATGGTACGTGGCAAAAAAGACCTCTGGAAACGCACTGTGGATGACCGCAGTGGCTCCAGGTAGTATGGATGCACTCTACTCCGGTGGCGGGCGGTGCGATGGTAAAAACGAGATGCCGGTATCATCTCGAACAATTCCTCAGAGCACTTATATGGTGAGACCATCACCAACATCGGGTACCTATACTGTTGAGCCATTAATTTTTACGTTTGCTTTTCTCTTACTTTTTTCAAATTCAAAGGAAGACAAGAAGAAAATCCGCCATTTATCTTAGAAGCACAGCTAATCCTCTGCCTATCACTGAAACTTATCTTCAAACGTTTTATGATTGAAAGTTTACTGGTGGCCCGAAGGCCTTTCCAGTTTCACCAGGACAGGTGGGCGAGCAAAGGCTCAGCCAAGAGGGGCGGGATTTGCTAACCACTGCCCGAGCGCCTCCGAAGGAGACCTAACAACTCAAGAGCAATTGTTTCGCGAATGAATCTACTACCGGATCGGAATCGCGACCCGCTGAGAAGATCCGGCGAGAAACTCAGCGGGCTGATGCATGGGTTAGGTTGCACGTCGACCTCTTTGTCGAGTTCGACGAGTACGGTTACCGGGGTCCCTAAGCCTGCCCCTAGTATTAGAGCTGAAGGCATCTAATGCAAATGTTATTGGATCTGATGGATCCGTAAGGACGTGTCTAGGGCGTCGACGGTGACTGGCTCCTGCATGATCAGGATTCGGGGAGTAGTCAGCGGCGGCAACGATAAGGCGATTATCATGACGCATAGCCTTATCGAAGTATCGTTCCGACGCTGACTTCATGTATTTCCGAATTGATTCGAGGCCCAGGTCGTCGTGTAGGTCAACGTTCCTCACGAACCACGGAGCCCCGACAGCTAACCTGCAAAAGCGGGATTGTAGGGATTGGAGGGTGTGTATGTGTGTGCGGGCCGCGTGAGCGAACACCACACTCGCGTAAGTCATGACGGGCCTTATGCAAGTTTTGTAAAGTGTCACCTTGTTCCGAAGGGACATTTTACTCCGCTTACAGATCATGGGGTAGAGTCTACCGAGAATAAACGCGGCACGGTCACGGACTGATTTTATATGCGGGCGGAATGTCATCGATGCATCCAGGGTAACGCCCAGGTACTTGACCTTCCTGGCCCAGGGTATGGGTTGTCTAAAGAGATTAATCGGGGGTGTGAGATTCCTCCTCCTAATCCGGGAG
Source organism: Bombyx mori (assembly GCF_030269925.1). NCBI lineage: Eukaryota > Metazoa > Arthropoda > Insecta > Lepidoptera > Bombycidae > Bombyx > Bombyx mori. The sequence goes on along the minus strand of NC_085124.1, from coordinate 10,062,925 downwards.
GAAATCCGTGTGGAGCTTCCCCTCTGAAATAGCACCGCAGTACTTTTCGCTGGGTTGATGTCTATGCGCCATTTTCGGAACCACTGTCCTAGGGCTAGGGCTGCGCTCTGAAGCTTCTTCGCGATTAGGGACTTATTTCTACTAGAATAGTAAACAGTCGTGTCGTCGGCGAATAAAGCTAAATGGGTCGGCGGCGACCGGGGAATATCGTTGACGAATAAGCTAAATAGGAGGGGTGAGAGGACAGAGCCTTGCGGGACTCCAGCTGTGAGAGGTCGTGGGGAGGAGCGGGTTCCCTCGACTCGATATCGAAAAGAGCGGTTCGACAAGAAGTCCCGTATGATGAGCACGAGACTATCCGGCACGCCCATGTTGAATAGTTTGAAAATCAAACCATTGTGCCAGACTTTGTCGAACGCTTTTGCGACGTCGAAGAAGAGAGCTCCCGTGTATAACGGTTTTGGTCGATTAAGCCCCACAAGAATGTGCTCCGTGAGGCGGTGCACCTGTTGAACGCATGAGTGATTTGTACGGAATCCGAATTGTTCATCGATAAGAATGCCCTTGGATGAGACGAAGTCTCTGAGGCGTTTGTAGAGCAGACGCTCATACAGTTTGCCTAGAGACATGAGGAGGCTAATCGGGCGGTAGCTCGTCGGATCATTTTTTGGTTTACCGGGTTTATGTATGCCGATAACGTCCGCTTCTTTCCACACCGCGGGAAAGATACAGTTCGCCATAGCGGCATTGAAAATAGATGCCAACATCACGATGAGTTGGACGGGTAGAAGTTTAATAACGCGGTTAGATATACCGTCGGAACCGGGAGCCTTGCGAGGACTTAGGTCTTTGATCAAGTCTTTAACTTCCATCGGGGTGACGGGTGGTAACGCATCCGAGGGTGGCAAGGAGGCTCTGCGTTCTACCTCACTGTCTACTAATTCTACATGAACAGGGTCCATGGATTGAGTGCTGGGCGTGCACTGGGTTTGCAGTGTATCGGCCAGCAGCTCTGCTTTTTCATCATCATCGAACGCCGCGAGTTGGCCTGAGGGGCCTACGAGAGGGGGCATAGTTACTACCGTATCCGATTTGAGAGTACGAGCTAAGCGGTAGTAAGACCTTTGGGAGGGCGCGAGTCTTTCTAAGAAATCAGACCATCTGGCATCTCGGACTTCGGCGATGCGAGACTTTACGTCGCGTTGTAGGGCACGCATTCGAGTACGATTATCCACGGTAGGATACCTATCGTAGGCGCGGATCGAGGCGTTCTTAGCTCTAAGGAGTTCCCTAATATCGTCGGGCAATTTGAAGCGGTGAAGGAAGTCCTCCGCTACAACTTGCTTCGATGAGCTATCTAATGTCGAGGTGATGTGTGACGTTAAGATGTCTATGGCTTCAGCGGTATCCTGAGGAGACGGGGTAGAGTCCGGGCTAAACGGGAGCGATGGTGGATCAGATTCAGCCAGGCTGATGCCCAGCGTGTGCCAATCCACCACAGTCCTCGTGACGGGAACGGAATCGGGAGCGCGACCGAGCTTCATAACGACGGGACGATGGTCTGAATCTAACTCTGAAACTACTTCGATCGAGTGTAAGCGCAGAGTTACGTTTTTTAATAACGCTATGTCGAGTATATCCGGGCGATGCGCGATATTTAGCGGGTAGTGAGTCGGGGTTAGCGGAGCGACGATATCGAAGGCGAGATCATCGACTAACGCGTCAAGTCGCCTGCCATTCGGGGTTGTGGTGTGCGAGTTCCACCTGACGTGTTTACAATTAAGGTCGCCCGCCAGAATGACAGAGCTTCCCATGCCGAGCAGCGCCTCGATATCACTGCTTAGAACGATCTTATCCGGTGGAAGATAAACGGACGCGATAACGATCGGCGCGTGTCCAGTCAGTGAGATTCGGCATACTGATGCTTCGATGTTAGAAAGCGCGGGGGGGTCGAGTGGGACGCAGTGCAGGGCTCGTCTATAGTAAATGACGGTACCACCACCACGAGCAGTGAGCCTGTCGTTCCTAACCATGTTATAGTTCGCGATTTTAGGGTCGCGGCGCGCGGGCTTAAGCAGGGTCTCCTGCACCAAAAATATGTCAATTTGATGGTCACGCAAAAAATCACAAACCTGATCACGTTGATTTGCGAGACCGTAAGCGTTAAAAAATCCTATCGTTACGGATAGGGGCTTTACTCTACTTATGTACGCCATTGATTACCGGCGGAGCGAGGGGAGGACGTACGTATTTAACGACGCGTATACGTCAGCGTATTCTTGCACAACGGCGATGAAGTGTTGTGCAGTGGAGGCGGCGCGAATGGCGTCACCCAAAGCATTAACACGCTCAAAGTTGATCGACTGAAAAAAGTCGATCGCTAGAGCGAGATTGTCGGACGCGGTCGGAGTGCTGGTCGCGGGGGAGGAACGAATCACGGGGGAGGAACGAATCACGGGGGAGGGACGTATCGCGGGGGCGGGACGAATCGCGGGGGAGGGAGCTACAGCCGTGTTCGTGTACGGCAACGGTTTAGCCCAGGCCGAGCCGCTGGGCACCGGCGCCGGCACGAAGGCAGGCTTAGCCTTCGGCACAGAGGGTGCCGTGGCTTTGATGTCAGGGCCGGAAGCTCGGAGGCGGTTTTGGCGCGCGACGCGGCGATTTATTTTAGGGGCTCGGGGGCATCCACGGTAATTCGCGGGGTGACCCTGTGTTCGGCACAGGACGCAGCTAGGTGGTTCCGTCGCGGTTTTTTGATCGCGAGTGCAAAGAGTCGTGGCGTGATTGTCCAAACACTTGACGCATCGAGGGCGCGCGTGACAATTACGGGAAGAATGCCCGTACAACTGACAATTGTGGCACTGGCTCGGAGTGCCTTTTTTATGAGGGGTTTCCACGGTGATCCCGGAAAGCCTACAGACCGTTCGGACGTTAAAGATTTGCTTACCCTCGGGGGTAGACTGGAGGGCGACGAGAACCATATTGTATGGCTCCCTCCCGCGTCCTGTGTGCATGCGGTGCACGGAGTTTACGGGTAGGCCTTGTTCGAGTAGGTCGGCCTTTACGAGCTCGACATCTAACTCCTTGGGGATGCCACGTATGACTGCACGGAGCTCACGCTCCTCCTGGAGCGTATACGTATGATAACTTATACGCTCCTTTCGGAGGTAGCTTGAGAGGGCCCTATGGTCGTCGGGTGTTGCTACTTTTATCTGTATCCCGTTCACGAGGTTACGGGCACTGACAAAATTTATGTTCTTGGCCTTAAGGGCCAGGGAGACACGGTCCCAAGCAGCCTTCTCTTGAAGAATTAACGGAGGAGGGGCCTGATTTCTCGTTTGTGCCACCGGGCGCGGCGACGGCGTAGCACGGGGACAGGGAGCGACGGGGGTCGGAGGGCGGGGGCGCGACGCGTTCGCGGCTTTGCTTATTTTAGCGGCCGCGGAAGCTCGGGACTCCGCGGCGCGCTTCTTACCCTTTTGCACGAGAGTGAATCCATCTGTTAATGAGGCGGGAACGAGGTCAACCTCCATATCCGAGTCAGAGTCGGAGGACGAGGAGGAAGGCGCGGGAGCGGCGGACGCGACGGAGGCCGCAGACGATCGCTGAGGTAGAACGGAAGCTGCCGCGGTAGACGCGGGAGTTTTTCGCGACAGTATGGGGGACACGGGTGTGCTGGGCGCGACGGAGGCTGCGGTGTACGGCGCGGGAGTTTTGCGCGCGCTTGCAGGGGACGCGGGAATGGCAGGCGTGGCGGAAACGGCGGGCGCGGCGGGCACGGCAGAACAGTTCACGGCGCGTTTAGCTTTGTAAGCTAAAAATTCTGATTCGAGGGCCGGGTATTTCTCGCTTAAGAATTCCGCGAGCAGTGTGTTGGTTGGAGAAAACTCCATTTCTTCGCACTGCCCAGGGGGGGCTGCCCCGGGACTTAAACACGCGCTCGCCTTGCGGCGAGGCCCCTGCGTCGGTAACACTAAATTGGCCGAAGCGATTCTAGGAATTTTAGAAATTTTAGTGAATAGAATAAATAGAATAGAATTAGAGTGAATAGAACCACTGCACAGTTCCCGGGCGGCAATGCCTTGCAATTAGGCGCAGGTACAAATTCCGAGAAACACTTGGGCCACAGATGTGCCACGAACAATGATCTATTATCACCGGTAGTCACTTCCGACAAAACACTTGGACGCCAGATGTGCCACGAACCGAGGTCGGGCAATCGAACGAACAATGAGCACGTCCACGCGCGTCGGTTGCTCAAATCGGAATGATCTTCAAACGTATGAACGTATCGTATGTACCATGATGCGTCATAGTGCTCAAGAATTAGAACATAATGTTCATTTAGGACTAAAAGTAGAAAGCGTTCATTTCGAATGCGTATTAAGCGGACCAAAAATAGTTTTTTAAAACTATGCCGCGCCAGTTGCGTAATTTTATAGTGACAAGAAGCTTCGGAATTCATAATTAATATAACTAGTGGCCCCGCAGTAGTCGAAATTCGACTATATTAATTGGAATTGTAAGTTTGTACACTATTATGATTGTATTTTATACTTATATAATCACAAATTTCGCCAAGACTACACTATAAAAAATATTAACAAAGACAAACAATATTTAATCTCAATTTGACAACAGACGTCAAGAACAAAAGTTTGACAATAAATAGTATACATGCATATGTGCGTCAAATACATGGTATGTAGTGTGTGTAATGTTTTCTTTATTGATTTAATGTATCTTTTATGCATTATTTAAAAAAAATTAGCATTGTGCACTTCTTCTCTATATTCTCTAGATGTGTGGAAAATTTCATACTCCTCCGTCCGCGCAAATTTCGTAAAAAGGGATACAAAGTTTTTGTTTCACGTATTAATATATAGATAGCAATTCGTAAATCGATCTCTTTCATCTTCGTCTTCTTTTAGTAATAAATTATTCTTAAGATTTTTTTTAAAGAGCAATCCACTTTCCATCGAATGCAATGCTGTTTATGACGTCATTTCAATGTGCTGCACTCATCACTCACAATTGATTAAACTTTTTCCGCGCCGTTGAGTTACTCCCGATAATTGGGCATGGGGTCCAGACCCTGTCTGGTCCATTGTCTAGACGGGAACTAATAAAACTTCGACAACAAAACATAATTCAAATTCAGACCGTAAACTGTCGGCCATTTTAAGTTCGCAAGTCCCGAAGAGTTAAGTTTTTGTTGTGTTAGTATAAAGCGAATACGTGCGCACTTTTGTTTTTATTTAGCTTAAGCGATTTTTAACCCCACCGAATGTAGTTCCGCCTTGTCGTGGCGGTGGGGCTTAAGCGTGCGTCCCTAAAATCGCGTGCAGAGGAATCTGTGTGGGACGCCGCGACCAAGAGAACTGCGCCCAGCTCTCCGCAGCCGCCTCCGCGTTCTGCGGGGGATGCTTGAGAGAGAGTGAGGGACCCTCTCCCCACGCCCTTTGCACTGGCAAAGTGTGGCATTTAGGGGATGAGGGGTTGGCTCTCGGGAGCCTGATGAGCCGGCGGCACTTTGGTGTCTTCCGGCTGCGGGTTGCCATGTCCCCGGCTTTGGCTACAGGGGAAAGCCTTCCAGATATGGAAGGTACCGGCTCGCCGGCGTGGCTCCACACCGCGTTGTGGGCGACGGACAGGCTTCGGCCACCGTCGGCCAAACCGTAAACCCCAGTCATGGGGAACGGGGGCTCCTGCCTTTACTGGTCGGAGCCGCGAGGACGCAAACCTCTTCAAAAATGCCCCAATCCCAAGCTCGACACCCGGCGATGGGATGTATGGCTGGAGGGTTTCCAGTCCCGAGGGTGTCATAGATCCCAGGGGACCAAACCCCTGGTTAATAAAAAAAAGAAATTTCATGATGATGGACAATTGTACAAAGTTAGTACCCCAGGAGGGTACCGCCCGCGAGTCGGGCGGAGAATCCCTCCGTGCTTCTACCTCAGTGGAAGCACGCTGCCCCACGTATTCTGGGGGGGGCAACAATTGCCAGGATGAAGGAGGCTGTGCGACGGGCAGCGGAATTCCCGTCGAACCGAGGCGCTCCCCGATCGCCGGCTCGATGCGCTGTGCGCTCGGCAGCGAGTCGGGTGCGATCAACCCCACCAGACCATCGGTAGGGAAAAAGAGGGGGCGAAGGAAGACCCCACTAACAACGTCCGACGACGGCGGCGCGTCATCTTCTAGCATCGAGGTGCCGGAAAAGACGATGGCCATCGAGGAGGTGGCTTCGGTGGTTGCGGGGCCTGCCACAACGAAAGACACGATGCCCGCTCCCCAGCGGCCACCAGTAAGGAGGAGAGGCGCAGTGTCACCAGCGACGTCGGTGGAATCGATGTCGACGTCGGCCGCGTCCCTGGCTAGCGGGGACGAGGCATTCCGCGACCTCGACCTTGCGCTGGTCAATCTGGCGAAGCTGCTGTCAACTGTGGCTGCCAAGGGCGCTGAGCCAGGCAGCAGCTACAGGAAAAGGCTCCGGGAGGGAGCCGCTATGGTTAGGACAAAGCTGATCCCCACCATGTCCAAACTCGTCGGGCAGCTTGACTCCAGGGAGAGTCGCATTCTGGAGGACTCCCCGGTCTTGCGAGATGGGACTCCCTTGTCGCCGATGCCTGCGCTGGCACACTCTGGGCCCCCCGCGAGGAAGATGGACACCAGCGTGCCCTCACGAGCTGTGATGAGTGTGGCGGCGCCCATGCCAGCGCCCACTTCTGTGGCCCCTGTTTCACGAGTGCCTACTCCCGCACTCCCTTACCCCCCGCGGAGGGTTGAGTTAAGGCCTGCGCCGCCTCCCCAAATATCGGCCATCCCTGCGTCCATGCAGAGAGGAAGGTTAAGGCCTGCACCAGCGCAGGCTGAAGACATCCGCTCGCCACTGGCGAGGATGGTAGACGAGTGGCCGGCGCTGTCGCGGCCCAGGCCTGCGGAGCCGCCAAGCAGAGAAGAAATGGTGGCCTGCATCTCGCGGGCGGTGGCGGATGAGGTCCGCAAACACTTTGCTGGCCTCGAGGAGATGCTCCGCTCCTCGAATGGTTCCGGAAATTGCGTCCCGGCACCAAAAGCCACGACCGCCATACGGGACTGGGCCGCGCAGCCGACCTCCACTCCTACCCCATCCGCGAGGGTGGCACGACGTGGAGGCCGGAACCAGAATATCAGAGGTGCGGGAGCCAAGAATCCCGCCCCGAGATCCCAACCACAGCCTCGTCCCCTTCCTCCTCCCCCGTCAAGCATGGACGAGGGCTGGATCTAAGTATGTAAGCTGGCAATAAGTATGTAATTTTGTAGTCGATGTATATGTTCAAGTTTAATAGAATGAACCATTTAACAATATAAACTTTCTGATAGTATAATCACGATTATAGATAAAAATACACATATTTATTCACACAATACATAAATAGATTGTAGTCGATCTAGACTATTCCCAAGACGTGCCGGTGTGATTACTACGTCGACCCATATCAAATGGTAAAAGTGGGGATATTTTATAGTGACAGCCAGTATCCTTTTCTTTGAAAAAGATGAATTCGTGAAAGAACACAGCTGGTAAAAATATGAGTTCCGAATTAGGAATTCGTGACTTGTTTAACTTTATTTTGTTATTAGTTTATTTTGAGTTTTGAGATTATAATAACGCTATTTTATTTTTGATATTTTTTGGTGGTTCTGAATCGATGAAGGAGTTTAAAGACTTCAAATCGGAAGATCATGGTTGCGCACATAGGGAGGGTGGTAGTGGATCATAATTTTCTTTACCACTAAAATTTGAGATAGAAAATTATTATTTTGGTATTGTATTCTATCGTCGTATTTTGTATTTTATCTCAACATCATCACGTAAGGTAAAACTGGATTCACGTAATCATTTAGTTGCATCTTATTTTTGAGCACTGACTTCATAAACGGCTCATAGTGAAGTCATCGTAATTACGACTATGCACTCTGATGTCTTTATTCTGTTGCATTAATAGCTTCCTTCTTATGTTTACTTTATCACAATGATTTGTTCAATGAACATTATCATCCGGCTTAGACAGTAAGGATTACCTACCTCCTCTAAAATATTTTTATTTTTAAGCATGATTTATTCCCTACCTGTAGTTTATTTTGTTATTTTTTTATTGCCTTTGTAGGCAGACGAGCATACGGCCCACCTGATGGTAAGTGGTCACCGTCGCTCATGGACGTCAGCAATGCTAGGGGCAAAGCCAAGCCGCTGTAGTCTTGAAGGGTTAGTCTGGTTTCACTCCGGTCATCGTCCTCGTCGAACGCGTCGCTTCCGACGAATGGCTCGACGAGTAAATTAACCCACAGACACAGCCCACTGAGATTCTCGCTGGATCTTCTCGGTGGGTCGCGTTTCCGATCCGGTGGTACATTCTGCGAAGCGCTGCTCTTGCTAGGGTTAGTGGAAGCAACGTCGTCAGGTTTGAGCTCCGTGAGCTCAACTGCTAGTTAAGGTTATGCTGAAATGGTCTCTCAATACCATCAGCTTAGGTAGGAAAAAATCTAGTTTCACCAAGATTGGCGGATGAGCTCAAAGGGCTCAGCCTGTAGGAATTTGTTAATATCATCCCTAACAAAGAGTTCTTTACTGAATCGAGCACCGGATCCAAACATCCTACTAAGAAAATAATTTTGTAAAAAACAAAGATAGCTTTGCTATTATCAATTAATGAGTGATAGTAAAACCTGTACGATAGAACCTGCATACTTTACTAACGCAAATTAATCAACAAAACACTACACAGAACAAGTTAACGGTGGAACTTGCACAGCTAATACTACTATTAGCTCACTTTTCAAGCCACTTTAATGTTAACAATGCTCTGAACGTTGAGTTAAACCGCAGCTCCCTAGCGGTCGATCCTTGTGTAGCCTCAAAGAAAACCCGCTATTAAGACTGTTGTACACAGATTAAAAAAAGATTTTTTTCGTCTACATTTGAAGTAAGCACTTATGACATTTTAAATATGATTTTGTTTTGATTGCGATTCACAAATCCTCCTTAAATACAAAAAGCCTAATATTACTTGCCAAGAAATTTAAAAAGGAGATTTTTATACCTCTAAAATATTTTATACAAACTAAGAGCTGTCTGCTGGATTGCTGGCCGTAGTAAAATAAATTGTATTTGTTTGTTGCATTCTCAAATACTCGTGAGAGCGTGGCTTTAGTCAAAAGCCACACGGCACTTGTAAACAGTAGTTTCCAGTTCAAACTAGCAGCGGTTTCAGCATATTTAAAGAACTGAGTTCTCTGTAATTCAGCCTGCATTTAAATCAATGGTGCACAGTGTGGATAGGTGTTAAAAAAATCACGGATATTTTATGTTTATTTTCGGGTGCATTTCTTGTTTTTTGTATGTATTTGAGTTTTAATTCGTATTCATTTCCAAGTTTGTAATATTGGTGATTTCAGTCTTGAATGGTTATAAAAAAGTAATATTTATGTCGTTGCCAGTCACGGAATCTGATTTGAAAACTTAATTAAGCAATTATCTTAAAAACACCATTTTCATTTCAAATATTCATTTAAAAACTTAATAAAATACTTAAACTTAAATTTCCAAAGTCTATGCTCTATGCTCTAACTCTAAGCTCTTAGTATAAATGTCCATCCATATCGGATGGTAAACGCTCACCATTGAAGAATCAACCAATCAAGGATTGAACCTTAAATATTTTATATAACATGTACCTAGGCGGCACTGAAAATTTCGGGAATTAACGAAGTGACACAACATTACTATTTAAAAATGTATTTATTGCTTTTCGAAGTATTCTCCGCGAAATTTGACACATTTTTCCATACGATGGAACCAATCATTGAAGCAACCATTCCATTCGGAAGTTGGGGTCTCCAAAATGGCCGTTTTGTAGGCGTCCACAGCTTCTTCAGGTGATGAAAATTTCTGTCCACGCAATTTATTCTTTATTTTAGGGAAAGCATAGAAATCATTAGGGCTTAGGTCGGGGCTGTACGGCGGATGGTCTTATAATTCTATGTTTTCTTGCTCTAAAAACTCTTTTGTTCTGTGCGCGGTGTGAGAACTCGCATTGTCGTGATGGAGGATGATGCGGCGGTTGCAGTTCTCTTTACGGAGTTCAGAAACGACCTGTGGCAAACAAATGCTAGCATACCATTCTGCATTAACCGTTTTTTGTCCCTCAAGAGGAATAGTCGTAACATGGCTGGTTTTGGAGACAAACGTGGCCACCATTTTTTTTGCAACACTCCGTGAACGAACAATTTTTGTTGGCTTTAACTCATTTTCGAACACCCAAACTCGTGACTGGTTTTTTGTTTCGGGTTCGTACGCATATATCTAGGATTCGTCACCTGATACAATGTTGTATACAGCATTTGAGGATCCTGCGTGGAATCTTTCGAGAGTTCTGACGCACCAAGTAACGCGAGCCGCTTTTTGCTCTTCACAGAGTGAATGCGGTATCCATCGGGAAAACCACTTTTTTACACCTAATTGTTCATGCAAGATTATTTGTATTTGACTCATGCCAATGTCTAAAGTTGCCTGAATTTCGCGGTATGTCACATGTCAATCTTCCTCAATCAGCTTACGCACAGCATCAACGTTTTCTTGGGTAACTGCAGTTTTTGGACGACCTTGACGGGTATCATCATTGAGCTTGACACGTCCACGTTGAAACTCAGCAGACCAGCGATAAATTGTGGTTTTGGATGGGACTTCATCACAAAATGCAGAAATCATCCGGTCAACACACTGTTTTTGTGTTAAACCACTTCGAAAGTCATAATAAATCATCGCTCTTGAATTTTCTCGAGTCAATTCCATTTTCTCAACGACTAAACAAGTTTGACAAAACCTCGTGACAAGACCGAGAATCTTTTTTTAAATAAATAAATGGTATTCGATTTTTAAAACCAAGGAGTTTTCAATTAAAAAGATTTTAATATGACAGGAACAGTGGAAATATTCCATTCCCGATACTTATGTCAGAAAAAAAATCATCTTTTCTGTGGTTAAAGATACATTAATTGTAATAATACGTTGTACTACTTATCACAGAGCACATTGCGTGCTAAAACCATACGCCTATTTAAGAGTTTGTTAGTTAACAAATTAAAGATTAAAATTGGTCAATTCCATCGAGGTCTTTCTAACTTTTCTCACAAGTCAAACAAGGCTAATCTATTTCCTTTAATTTAAACGGATTACGGGCCTTCAATTAGCAACTTGAATAATCGGATATCTTACTCTTCTAATTGATTTTGCCAATTAGTTCCTTGGAACCTGCAAAAAAATGTCTCAATCTTATTGTTACTTCTTCTTCTTCAATCTTATTGTAAGGCCATTTATCGCCAAATAGTCGAACGGATATCGAAGAATCTAGTAGCATCTAGAACGCTCGAGAAGTACAACGCCATCTATTATCAGATAGCGGAAACACACAATACTCGACTTTGGTGAAATATTCTCGACGATTCTAGGGATTTCGTCTCGAATATAAAAGCGTTGCAGAGATGGCACGCAGTCAGTCAGTAATCGGAACTACTCGAAGCGAAACTGCGAATGGATCACCTGAAGCGAAGCGGAAGAAGAGAATTGAGAATTTCAAAGTGTTTCTGAAGTGTTCTAAGTGCTAATACAGTTTTTAAGTTGTACTTTGGTGGAACACTTATTTATCCCGAACCCCAGCGCGTTACAATATTAATATCAAACAGATCACTCAGTTTACACACCATAAAAACTGCATTTGTCAAAATTGCGCCTTGCCTTGTGATGCCTTCATGGGCTTTGATAACAAATTCAAGGTTTCATTTACGACTTAAAAACGCTAAAATTAAGATATTTTTCCCAAATAATGCATTTATCTATAGCTATAGCTCTTGAGAAGCTAAATGCGTTACAGGCTCGGAGTATCAGTATTCAGCGCATGTAGAAAAGGGGACAGGCAGCATGAGCGTTTCATTACTGCTTCCCTAAAAACAGGGACGTGGCTCATTCTAAAAATGTATATAAATTGTTAAAAAGTGTGCACAGAATTATCTATTTATCACTTCAAATATTTGAGGCTGTTTTCCTAAACAAAATATATTTTGGCATTTTTTTTATGTAATTGCTGATCTGTTTGTAGAATTTAAGATTTTCAATTCAGTTCGGTCGGTATCTTAAGTTTTATTTAGGTAACCGAAAAAATCTGGATTTGTTATTTGTATTAATTTGTTTATTTGATTTTTGCGTTTTACCTTTCACCGAATTCATTTGGTATTTACGAGCGACGCACCAAGATTACAATTTAGAGTTCTCTGAGAGAGAAAAGTACAAAGTGTAAGTATATTTCATATGGCAACAAATAATAACATGTACTATTATGAATACGGTCCTGGCTGTCAGTCTTGAATTAAGGTCTATCAGTGCACTCGTGCTCACTCCCTAAAAAAGTTTTGCTTTTTTTGCTTTTTCTATATGTATTGCTGATTCAGTGTCGATCACAAAAATAGTTTTGCTACGACGGTTATTGTGATAGTGAACGTGATATTGTTACAAAAATCCTAAGCTAATATCCATGAAGTTTAATAAACACTTGCTAACATATTAATCTTGAAGTTGGGTTAACTATTATTCCAATTCAATTAATCCAATTCCATGAAAGCTTCGGTGTCATGTTTCAAGGTCCAACGGTGGCATTATCTTTATCGCTAGTCCCTGGCCTCCAGCGGCCAGTTACCAGTAGCTCTGTTGTGGTTTCTCGATTTACGTCAACAAAACAATTGTTGACGGCTTAAGGAGTTTATTTGTGCAATTTAAACCGATACATTACATTACAATACATTATCGAGAAATGAAAACCAATTTAATAATATGGTTAAACTTTTAGTGGCGATTGAGAGGATATTCTTTGTTTCTTTTACGCATAAACTGGGTTTAAATTTTTAATGACGAATTTGAAGAATGACGTCACTGAATTTTGTAAGTTTTCTGTCTGGCATTTTTTTTTATTGCCCTTGTAGGCAGAGGAGCATCCGGCCCACCTGATGGTGAGTGGTTACCGTCGCCCATGGCCTTCAGCAATGCCAGGGGCAGAGCCAAGCCGCTGCCTACCAAATGCCTGCCTGCCTGGCATGAAATTAAAACGCTATTAATATTTAACTTGAGTTTTTCTGAACAGATATTTAAATTTATTTCGTCGACAGTCAAAACACGGATCATAACATAAATGTTAAATTCAAAATCAAATAAGCTTAAGTTTAAGCCTTGATGGTAAAGACAAGCGCTTTGTGTTTATTCCTCCTCAACCGTTTTTGTCGAGATCCTTCGAGCTTAACTCGTTATGCGTCACACGTTTCCAGTTTTATTGGAATTAAGTGCAGAACCCATTACTTTTACTAATGCTTTGTCGATTTACAGAGGATTAGGCGCGATTTTGGGAAATAAATTTCATCTCCACCCACCTTTTATGTTCGAAACTTTTTATCAAAATTAGTATGGAAACGTTTTGAATTTGCGTAAACATTTGGTCTAAAATGTAATATCTTTTTCTCGATTTTTCTGGAAGGATTCTTAGTCGCAAATCTAATTTTACGATAACCGGTTGTAAGTTTGCTCTATCGAAGACGTATGTACTTTAATGGAACTGTATGGAATTCATAACCGGATTAACAATCAAAAATAAACGGCTGTCTGGTGTAGTGGAACGGCTGTCTGGTGTAATGGTAAGTGACATGGTCACTACACAAGGGGGTCGCGGGTTCGAATCCCGCCAAGGGAAGACATTTGTATGATAAATATAAATGTCTTTTCCAGGGTTATGGATCTATATTAAATGTATGTATGTGTATACTAAAAATCTTACATTTGTTTCCGTTAGCTGGTACCTGTAGCACAAGTTCTTTACGAACTTATCACGGGATCAGTTACCGTGGCGTAATTGTTAGTAAATATTTATTTTAAAAAGAAAAAGAAAAAATAATAATAATAACATGCCAAAAATGACTTGGGGCGTCAGCCGGATTTACATATTTTATTACTATTATTCGTCGGTTAACAAAATGTTGTCTAACACGATAGCTTTATTTGATGGGAATCATTCGTAAACGGTTGGTACATTAGAGAACGATTTGGTAACAGCTGACGGAATTTTAACACTAACATGGTTTCATGGCTCGATACTAGTACATACACCTTTTTATTATTTAAGACACAACGACTTCAGACCTTTTTTTCCCTACCTAAGCTGATAGATAGCCTTGAGAGGCTATGTCAGCGTAACCTAACAATACTTCAGACCACTGGTGGTAGGACCTCTTGTGAGTCCGCGCGGGTAGGTACCACCACCCTGCTTATTTCTGCCGTGAAGCAGTAATGCGTTTCGGTTTGAAGGGTGGGGCAGCCGTTGTAACTATACTTGAGACCTTAGAACTTATATCTCAAGGTGGGTGGCGCATTTACGCTGTAGATGTCTATGGGCTCCAGTAACCACTTAACACCAGGTGGGCTGTGAGCTCGTCCAGCCATCTAAGCAATAAAAAATAAAAATAAAAACTTCCGTGACCAAAGACAATTAATGTAATTTTGGAAATCTGTACATTCGAATAGTAAATAAATTTGATTTGAAAATTATCTTGTTCCATATCCAAAATCATATATTGTCGATGAAATACTGCACGATATTGTATGTAGGTGAAAGCAACAAAAACAAGTACGTAGGGGTGGTTACGATGTGTCATAAAATTGTACTCGTAAACTATTGTGCGTTTTTATGATTCATCTCGAATGTTTGACGGAACCCTCGTACGCGTGTCGTGGTACACTCGCGTGCGAAAATGTGTGTCGTAAATTTATATTGTTTTCGAATTACTCCCGTCACGGCACGTTCGGTTTTACGGAAATTGTTTTGTAACTGCGTTTTTAGTAGATCACCAATTTTGTTTAACGTTTTATCGTCATTAATTATTTTTAACTAAATAACCAAACACCTATAACAAGCAATATTAATTGATGGCGTTTGTGTTCGAATATAATCGGTTCCTGACATTATTTTGTTTATGATCAAAAAATTTTACGTGAAGTGTTGTGGAACAGTAAAATAAGTACTTGAACAATCGAAAGACAAATATTTATTTCTTGTTAAAATAGGTGACGAAGATTGCTCGAGTGCTACCTACCGTATATAGATGATACATGATTGAGCGATCCCTGGAGTGCCAACAAGAACTACATACCAAGTTTAATTACTGTTCGATGAATGTTCCAGGAACTCATAGATTACAAATAAACAAACGTTTGTCTTTATTGACAAATAGATAATATTTGAAACAGCGTCATTTACAAGAAGTGCTATCAATTATAATATAATACGGAATAAGAAGTTTGAGTTAATAAAATCGTATTTTCGTATCTGGCTTATTAAAAGGGTGTTTTATTTATAAGACTTCCTAGATAACATAAAGAAAAAAACGAGAAACGTACATTCAAATTAGT
Organism: Bombyx mori; assembly: GCF_030269925.1. Lineage (NCBI taxonomy): Eukaryota > Metazoa > Arthropoda > Insecta > Lepidoptera > Bombycidae > Bombyx > Bombyx mori. The sequence goes on along the minus strand of NC_085124.1, from coordinate 10,047,441 downwards.
TTTCATGTTTGTTAACCTTAATTAATACTTGTTTACAATTAACCTCAGGGTTAATTTTAACGAAGTTTTCCATAATTTTCCTGGTCACGGGCGACTAAGAACTATATTCTACCCACTACATTGTAATAGTGAATACATTCGCCCCAAAGTAAACATTAAATATTATTACTAGACACTTTTCATCATGACTGTACAGTAGTGCGAAATTTGTACAGGATTTCTAAGTAAATTTGGCTATCACACCCAATCTATGTTTACGAGGGCTTCGAGGGCGGGATCATCCCTAACGTGAGCTATCGAAATCTCAACGCACTGTCCGTGAATCATTGCTGTAGACAGATCGTATTTAATTTGGTCTTTGTTTCATTATCGGCCAAACAGCTATTTATTTTATTTTGTTTACTTAGCAAAAAAAACAAATTTTCGATTACTTTGTTATTATACTTTAGTACTATTACGGAGACTACTTTCGGCTATGTGGTGTCCTAGAATAGTGGCCTAAAATAGCCTCAATCCATGTCTCCGTGTGAGCGTCATAAAAGGCGACTAAAGGATTCACCAGTTTAATATGCAACCAGATCATCCAGATCAATATAACTGCTTTCTCTGATTATAATCACAGTTTTATAATCCATACAGTTAGTAAATAAACGTGGAATTGCGTAGAATAACGCGGCTCTCCATCGCTCTTAGTTTACGCACTCAAACGCTGGGGGCGGACGCGACCGTCATCGGACCGACCGAGAATCATAAATTTACTTTCATTATAATGGTCCACACTTCTTCTATATACGGATATGCTTCAAAAGCAGTTAAAGGCTTGGCTTTATCCCTATGATATAAGCTAATGCAGTATTGCCCCATAAAAGCGATCTGGACATATCGAATCCAACTTTGATCGACAGCCAAACTAATCGAAGATTATATGGCTCCAGAGATCTCAAAAGAGTATCCTGGAGTATGTTCATGGGCGCTTTGGTATTCTCGCAATTCAATATCCACGAGTACGTGGAAATTCCAATTATATTGGACGAAGTTAAACAATACTCAACTAGCTAAATCGTTTGACAGTTCACCCAAACCAGTCCAGTGTGCTCTTCCAGTCAAATCGGATTAGGCGACTTATGAGAGAGCATGTTGTGCTGTCCTACTATGGGGAACAGTGGCGTTACTTCGCCAATCCAAGCCTCTGGCAACTTACCTGGATATAGTCTAATAATGGTCTTGACGATTGATCGAAGGGCAACACGTACAAAAAGTTGTTGGAAAAATTTTTTTAAAGAAATTATTTAACTAATTAAGTAAAAGTTTAAATCATGACCATATTCATGTTTCTTTCAAAATGTTATGATATGGTTGCTCATCGGAATTCGAATACATTACATGATTAAATTTAATAATAAAAATCTGAAAATATTTAAAAATGGAGTGTCACTTAGGTATATGATTGCATAGCACATATTTTTATTTCAGCCCACGCACGTCCACTGCTGGATATAGGTCTCCTCCAGGGTTCGCCACATTAACCAGCCCTGCGCAGCCTACATCCAGCGGAGTCCCGCGACTTTTAGCAGGTCGCCTGTCCATTTCGTCGGAGGCATACCCATACTGCGCTTTCCGGTACGCGATCGCCATTCAAGAAATTTTCGGCAATAATTATGTACTTATATTTTCTTTTTCTTTATTGACAATCCTTGCACCTTTGCGTATGTACCTACACGGGCAGTCCGATATCAGAGGCATTTCTTCTTCTCCATCGCTCCCTCATTGCTGAGGATCGTGACTCCGTTTTAGCTTGTCGACTGTCAGCCTCCATCGGTTCCGGTCAGTTGCCTGGTGTAGTGCAGAGACATTTAACTGTATGGATTTTAAATTTGTGGTAATATACCAGCGTACTACGATCCCCATAATTGGTAGGGCAAATTTCATATTTATATTGAAACTATAACACTATTGTCATATAAATGTGCTTGTAAAACATGTAGAACATAAAATTCTGACACATCACATCCTATAGCCATCTTTATAAAACCACTCTACAATAATTTGAGAAGGGTAAGGCACAAATAACACACGTTTAGCTTATTGAACATATTTCACGCATAAAACACAAAGGTCAAATCATGACAGACACGTGCGTTTGTAAGGGGCATGTTGAGTCTGTTACAGTAAGCTATTTGAAGGCAGTGAAATTATTGTTATGCCGGTAAGAGCAACGCCATCTATCGCCAAATAGTCGAACGAATATCAAAGGATCGATAACGCTTGAGAAGTACAACGCCATCTATTGACATATAGCGGATACTACTGCTATAAAAGCGTTGTAGGGATGGCACGCAGTCAGTCAGAAATCGTATATATTAAGTGTATAATCTATGGTCAGAAATCGGAACTACTCGAAGCGAAACAGCGAACGGATCACCTGAAGCGAAGCGGAACAAGCGTATTGAGAGTTTTAAAGTGTTTGTTGAGTGTTTTGAAGTGTTTTAAGTTTTGAATACAGTTTTTAAGTTGTACTTTGATGAAATTTTATTTATCCCGAACCCTCTGCGCGTAGCACTAAAAACAAAATTAACAGAATGTTGCCCACTAAATCGATCATTACAATACGACCGACGTAGCTTGGCGAGTCTGAATATAGCCGCAGATGAACTTTCGCGCATGAACACTCGTAAAAAAAAGTGTTATTAGCATTCATTTTTTAGTAATATAAATGACAAAATTATTATTTAATATAATTCATACTAAATATTATTAAATTATTAATGTTAAATATTAATTATTAATTATTTAATATTAAAAAAAAGACAATTTAATAAAAATAAAGCATAACTTCTTACGCGCGTACATAAATAAGTACACGCACCCTTTTTCCTGTTAAGATCTGTTAAGTATTTTGGAAACTAAATTTCCAAAGTCAATATTATTAAACTTGTTCTTTCAAATTATTTGAACAATATTTCTGTAAGAAATATTCTCAGTTCTTTCAAAACTGTTTCCAATATATCATATTTAATATTAATATTAAGGTGTTAAAGTTAATTATATCAAACTACAAAAATGGCACTTGATACCGTTCGTTCAATACTGTTGTACTGTACAATTATTACTGTATTTAATTGAGGCTTAACTTTTTTTTCCAAGTTTTATATCTATTTTATTACTTGTTGATTCAAACAATCACGTGAAATGCGAATGCGAATGCGATACAAGTATATTCTGTGATAAACAAATGCATACTGTGCGAGAAACTTGTTTTTTTCTTCCAAATAGTAATTCGCTTATAGTGGAACTTACACATAGCCTTTCTTTTCTCGGTCCTCAATATTCATTCACTTCAACCGAAGTGTGTCGAACATGTGCCAATTGTACGTAATTTGACGTTTACGATAGTTATTATTGCGAATGGAAGGGACTGAAGAATCTGTACTGTTTTTATTATCTGTTTTTAATACTAGGATAAGATGAAATTAAATGGAGAAAAAATTTTAATATACAACAAACGCGATCTATACGTGTTATGGTTTTTAGAAAAATTACTGTATATGTGCTGAAGCGAGAAAATGTAATATAACTACCTATATAGAACAGGATAGAAGGCCAATAAATAATTTAAGTACCGTGGAATTTGAATCGGATGGTTCATATTTCAAGCTTTACAGTTTTATTCTCAACTCTAATATTATATAGTTCTACTTAAAATTCACAATTACTTCTCAGAAAAAAAAAAGAAAAAAAAAGAGTACGTTGACCGCTTTTATCAAACATTACAACAACATCTTGCACAGGTAATTATGTAAATTATACATTCAAAACACAATGCAAACACCTCACAAAATGTTGGCGAAATTAATGAAAAAACCGGTATGAATGCAAACTTAAAAAGCAAACTAACTGTCGAGTTATTTGCATTTATGTAAATTTTACAAAATTTCGCAATGGCAGCTCATATAACGGAAATCCTTAGGGAGGTCTCGTTGCAAAAGTTTTCTGCGTTGCAGTCGTTGTGAAATCAGAAGTGTTTTTATTGCCTATTGCAGAAGCGGCTCACTATTTACGAAAATGTATTGTGGTAAATTTAACAAAAAAAAAAACACGTGTGGCACTCGGGGACTGCCGCAGTTTTTTTTTTTTATGATTGAGAGATTACTGGTGTCCCGAAGGCCTTTCTAGTTTCACCAGGACAGGTGGGCGAGCAAAGGCTCAGCCAGGAGGGGTGGGATTTGCTAACAGCTGCCCGAGCGCCTCCGAAGGAGACCTAACAACTCAAGAGCAATTGTTTCGCGAATGGTCATACTGCCGCGGTAAAGCTATTGCATAGCATTTTTTATCAACTTATGCAATTATAATTAGACAATAATAATTTAATATTAAAACAATTATAAAATAAGACCACGCTACATTTACATTAACAAAAGCAAAAAATTAACTGTCCCCTTCACACTCATAAGCTAGACCGCGCGCGAGAGAGATGGGCAGACTTTTCATGATGCGCATGCAGTGCGACGCCGCGCGCTTATTCACAAACACTACACAAGCGCAACGTGTGAATGTGTTGAACGCGAGCTACATGGCAAGCGGAGTGGGGGGTGCTAAGTTTTAATTTCGTTACGGAATTTCTTGATTCGGTCGCCGCGCTCAGAGCCCGCGATAAAAGCTATGCAATAGATTAAAAATTTAATTTGTAGTGAATATTAAAAATCGTTATCTATTGGCACAGCGACAAAAGTTTTATTGATGTTCGTTTAGAGGTGGTTGTCACTCACAATCAGAGTTACTAAATCAACTAGTGTTTTCAAATTCATACAGCTTTAATGTATTTCTTTAAAATATTTATGATTCATGAAATTCAATCTAAACATTATTGTTAGGAACGCATCTGTCGTCACAGGGGTGTACCGTGCTGTCAAAGCCCCACGACCGGCGCCGCGGCGGCTGAATTGACCACGATCCTTATTTGGCAAGCCGTCCGCTGTTATAAACGGGAAATACGCATCACACGACAACGAAATGAAACTTCTCTCTCCGTTATTTCAATGGTTACTATTCATTTTCGGTGATTTTTCATTGTTAAATGATTTTTCATTGTTAAATGAAAAATATATTCAGTTGTGATTTACAAGATAAATTTAATGGACAAAGAATTGAACTTTTCGAAAATTAAATCATTGTTTATTGCGAAGTTTTTTTTTTAAATTTCAACATGGTAAATTTACATAAAGAGCCAAAACAAATTTTATCGATTGAAGAAATGTACATAAGAAACAATGGTCGCGAGTTTCGAATTCGGCGGAACAATGATATTTTACTGCTTTGTACTCAAAGAAATAAAATCACAACTTCGAAAAGAAATGAACCGTAAATCGAAAGGGTTACCGCGAACGAGACTCGAATAGATAATGTCCATTCTCTATGTTGATTTGTTAAATCGTTACTCGCATACCAATGGCTGTTGTGGGGTTAAAATTAAATTGTTCTCTAAAATGACATTGAATTTACGAGTATTTTCATTGGATCCCCTTTTCTCTTTATAAAATGAGTTAAGTAAATTTGCGAAATTTTTTTTCTATTCATTTAACTTTGGATGTAAAAACGAAAAGTTTTTTTTTTTTTATTTACGTAAGCCAAATTTTATAGAATGGAACCAATATTTGCGGTACAACTGGCATTCGATCCCCCCAACCTCATGCCTCAAGGTAGATGGCAGCTTTTAAGTAGCGATGTGTATGGGCTCCAATAATGAGACTCCGATGGACTATGAGCACATACGCCCAACAACAACTAAAACAAAATCTACTGCACATGGTTATTTCTGATACGGTATAGAAGTGTATTTGCAATTACTTGAATGGGGTCCTGTTAGGGCTGTCCCTGGCCCCCCGACTCCCGGGTGGTACAATCACGAAATGCTTTTATTTTTTCACTCGTATGCCACGTTTATTACCTCATCAGGACGTTTGTAGACAGGGGACTGCAGTGTACCTCGCACGCTAACGAAAATATCGCACATTTTGGGCAAACGAAATGGCCGAATTGAATTGATTTACGTTTGACGAGGAAGGTGGCTAACTTTGTATTTATGTCAATATTTGTACTTAAATTTCAATGTCGTAATAATTTTTTTACTATACAATTATTTTTGTCACTATATTCTGTGAATAGAAAAAGCAATGGGTTTCAATTATTTTTGCACATTATTCGTAGTTTTTGCACAATTTATTTATCTACATGATTGCTGAGGGAGGCTGTACAAGTAACTATTTAATTCATCCGGGAAGCAGTCATGCGTTCTAATTTGAAGTATGGGACGGCTTTTTTATACATAGAATTAAAATTCTAACGTCATATCACAAGTTGGCTAACAAGCATTCAAGTTATTACATCTATGGGCTTAAGAATAATTGAACTTAAATTGATTGGTCAGACCAAGGTACTATAGTAGTATTTATGAGGTTTTGAATTGATTTGTCTAAAAAAAATTGTATTATATAACTTTTTTGGTTGGTTATTCGACTTTCGATTCAGACACTGAATTAGAAAAGAAATATTGGTAATATTTATATTACTTAGTTATGTTCCGATGGGGAGCTACCTACGATTAACTCAGTTCGAAAATTTAACATGCCAAAGCATAGAAAATAGATATCTTGTCTTTTATCTTGTCTTATACTTAATAACTGTAGCACAATAATATAAAAAATGTCCACGTTATCCAATATGTTGAATATTATTTAGGAAACAAAATATTAGTGTAGATTCAATAGAAATATTACTCAAAAGCATCATAAATAAATTATACTTATGTGGAATACGTTGGGCGTTGTAGAAGAATAAATTGATTGAAGACTTTTAAGTGAAGCACGGATAATTAATCAGAGAAGCCGTACCGAGAACAACAACTGAGTGGCAAGAAATCCGTTAGGTTTTTCTAGTATAACGTTCAATGAAAATTAATTCTAGTAGTTTAACTACTTGATTCATTATATTATATTAAATATCTGAATCTAACACTGAATGATTTTGAATTTGCATTCGACTAATTATTGATGTTGAATAATCAATATAGTTGATAATTGTGGATTTTCCTGTGTGATTTTGTGGGGTTTGCTGTCACAATACTATTGTAGGATAGATAGTTTCATCTTCAGATTTTCAATAGTTTTAATTTTTAAGAAATGTTGTAGTGTTGATCGTGTTTATAATTAAGGCTTTTTTGGCGTAATAACGTCTTATAAGTCGATGAACATCGGCAGCATGTACGAAAAAGTGTCACATTCCGCCTGAGCCTGAATCGTGCAAGCGAGAGCCCGGAACAAGTGATAGTGAGGCAAGATCGGCCCAAGCGTTAATTTAACGAAAAATTTGTAATTTCCAATTAACTCCTTCTATGTATTGTAGAAAATAATGATAATTCAGCGATAATAATTCAATTCAATTCATAAAAGTATGCAAGGTTTCACCACTACCACACCAAAATAAAGACATTTTATCAATAAATTTCCTAATAAAAATTGGCAATTTAAGATGCATATTGCTAAAACGTCTCCAAGAATTTCGTCTATAGTCTTACAATAAGTTACTTTTTAGCCGCCCAATATTAAATGACGACAAGGAAACTTTAGGATAACGCTCGAGTCGACTACAGAGCGTCAAAAGGTGTTGGATGCGTCAGATGACGCGACGCATTGGCGCGACGTCTCGTCGCCAGGGTCGTCGCGTAGCAACCTCCCAATCTTTCTCCCTGAGTTTACTGACCTCTTGTTACAAGTTAAGCGACGCATGGAGTATTTACAAAGTTTAATTAGATATTATTTGTTTTCATAATTTTCAATTAAACAGTGTCAACCCTGCAAGCGCTTTTATCAATTTCTGTCTTCGTCTTCGAATATTGATTAGCATTATTAAACAGCAAACAACATTTAAAATAATATTCGTTTAAATTCAAATCACTAAGCACAAAACGGGCGAACAATTTTAAACTATCTCGTTATCCAAATCTTAATTTGAATTAAACTAAAATTACGACAATTCAAAAGCATTTCGCAGATCCAATTAAAAACAAAACGTTTGTTCTCAAAACTCGTTCAAACTCGAACTTTACTTCGGTTTTATTGAATGTCCGATTTTGTAACTTGTTAATCGTAACGACTATTACAATTTGCGAAGCGCTAACCCTTCTAATACCTGGCCACGTGTCGTAACCCTAATAGACAACAAAGAGATTAATGACCCGGGATTATAAGGGGCGGCCTGTAGAAGTTTAGGGCACACGTGACATGTGTTTAATAAGATGTATTATATTGGTCAGTGCAGAAACAGCTTAAAATTAAATGTTAATTAGTAACCTAGATTCGGTGTAATTAATATTTTCTACGGTTTTCGGGTGGCGCTGATTACAAATAAAAATTATTTTTACGGTTTAATCTCGCAGTTTTTATTTTTATATTGTTTCCGATGTTTTGGATAGTTTAAAGTTTTCGTGGTCACAATACTTACCTTCAAGCATGAGCTCTCAGGTGGGTCATGGTATTGAGTCTCCATTTTGTAGTATGACGACTGGGTTTTTGGACACTGGAACTGAATCGGAAATGTAATGATTTTTTATATATAATTTAATCGTCATAGTAATATAGTCACAAGATCAGAGCCTTTTGCCACTATAAATTGCTTAAAATTCACTATATTTGAATAGGTTAATAATACTGCTAATATTACTTTTTTTTTAATTTCCAATAAATTTTAAAGCAAATAATGTAAACGTATTGAATCATCACTTATCGACGGATGCAAACAGAAAGCTCATTAAAACAGACACTAAACAAATATATGTACAATCGATTTTAATTAATGTTGAATCGGTTCATAGTCGTTTTCGTTTATACGAAATGTCAATAATCGATGTAGATCACTCGATTACGATGGCGCTATACTCAATTAGGGATCGTCAATCACGGCTTTTGTAAATAGTGTATGAACAAAACCTTTTTATTTGTGCTAACTGAATAAGAATTGCTTTTCATTATTATTATGATATGTAAGGATTATAAATTCAAGATGTAAATGATTGGTAGTAGGAAAAATTAGGTGGAAAATTCTTAAAAAAATCTTGATAGGGAATAAGGATTTTATAATAGACCCACAAGCTAATGCTTAATGAGTCAGACGCGAACCCAAAGAGTGTAGAAGATTTTTATATAAGAGGACTAGCCTACTAAAAATAATCTTGTAGAGAAGAGAGCAAGAGATAAAACAAAATGAAAAATGATCTGTGAGGAGACCAAAAGCCACAAATGGGTTTTATAATCTATTTTTTTAAATAACCTACCCATGCCGCGAAGCAGTCAGCCGTTTCAGTTAGAAGGGTGGGAATATCGTTGTACATTTAGTCAAAAAAGTAGCGGGAATGGATGATTTGTATATGAATTATTTTCCAAAAAAAAATTTTGTTGTTCTTTGATTGGCACAACTGATTTCCATTTTGGTTTGTTGGCTATTTTTAGTTACATCATATCTAGTTTGTATGACGAACTTCATAATGGACATTAAGAGAACAAAGAGTCTTAAATTTGATTTGATATGATTTGATTTGGAATTTTGTGTTTCACCGTGAGTAGACTTTATCAAAAATAAGTAATTATGAGTGGTACAAAGCATTCAAAGGCGGCAAAAGCTTTGCCTTGCTAGCTGTAGGCTATCAACAAATGCAACTGAAATTAGCATTGTAAAAGTGAAAGAAATAGTGACTGAAAATTCTCACACAGGTATATACAGATCATACAGGATATTAGCCGAGGCTACTTTGTCTTACGAGTCCATTTTAAATAATAACTTGGGTATGAATGAAACATGTTGACGCTCGGCTAATCCCAAAAGACCAGATTTGTTTTTCAAAAACTCAATCGCATAAGAGCTGTTAAGGATATACTATATCGAGTCAATTTCGACCCGAAATTCATGAAATGCATTTTTATTGGTTATGAGATGCTTAATTTTAAAATAATGCTCAAATCCATTATTCTATTGTTAAACACGTATCGCACAACTAATCAAATAAGATTAATGTAAGAAATAAAAATATATGTAAACACGAGCCCACTGGATGCCTTTGATCTCTCAGCACTCAAAGGATACATAATCTACTTACCACGATTGAGTGGACCCAACGTCGTCAATATCGTCGTCAATAAAGAAATATCAAGACATTCTTCATTGGAGTGTGTTTGAATAGAGAGTATTCTTGGCACGACCTTCTATTACTACTTAGTTTACACTATAATAATAAAAATAATAAAACAAAAATAAAAGAAATATAGACGGCCAACTACTTAATAACAGAACAGAGGTCATTAAAAGGTGGCCAGGACACTTCAAACAGCTACTAAACAAACCTCCATCAGTTGCTACTCATACCGAGGAAGCTGAAGCTCCACTTAATCATCAGTGGCAGGAAGTGGTCCGACCGTCTCTGAAAAACACCAGGGTTGACAACCAAAAACTCAAAAACAATAAAGCTCCAGGGAAAGACAACATTCCAGTCCCAGTTTGAACAGGAATTCCATAAACTAGTACCTACTGCATAGTGTTAGTTAATTTTTTAGATTTTTAAAATTTTGTTAGATTATGAAAATTCATTAATTTTTAAAACTGACTTAGATTTACGACTTGATTTAGTCGTCTGTTTCCATGAAATAGTAAATGTATTCAATCTGTCAACTCTCGTAAAATTTAAAAATAAACGCGATACTCAACTGTTGTAAACGTGTTTTCAGTCATGTGAAAACCCTTGAGATATACGCACCAACTTTATTATTTACTAGTGAAACTAGGTCACTCTTTGCTTTGAATATTGGGTAATATTAAGATTTTCAGCCGTTCGAAATACACCCATATATTCACACTTTGTCGTGCATTGATGGCATTATGACAAAACCTTTAAGAGTGCTAACAAAAAGTGTAAAAGGTTAAAATTCAATCGGATAAAATATGCGTGAGCACATGGTTCACGAACAGTCAAATTAAACTATAAGTTTTATGTAATATTTTAGATTTCTTGGCACGTCTTAGTATAAAATATTTTTAGTCAAGATTATACTGTATAAGATTTAAGAAATAGTAAAAGATATCTAATATAATATCATTTAGAAAAATGAGAATAGTTTTTAAATTGTTTTCCTTTAAAATGTTACAAAATGAAATCTAATCTAAGCGAATCGTTAAATTACCAGATTTCACTGAAAAACGTATACCAAAGCTTAAATTAACCCAAACAGAGTCGGAACAGACACAGAATGCCAATCGCAAAGACTAATTACACCCGTTATCATGTCGTATCATCTGTTTAGACAACAATAAATCTTGTCCAGCAGAAACTATTTATCTTCAAAGCGAACATTAACTGGGATTTGTGCTATATTGATTACCGGTTCTCATGCTCCAAGATCGGATACAGCGATAAGATTACCCAGAACAAAAGGTTTACATAATGTCTCGTGTTGCAATAACAGAGATCTGGATATGATTTTTGGATATGATTTGAGATTGAGAGCTCTCGATATGATTTGGATATGATTTTTTAAATTAAATATATGAATAAATGGCATTTTAAATTAAAAGTGCACTTATTCTAAAAACACTAGAAACTCTCAAGAAACTGAAACATCATAAAATACTAAAAGGAAAATTACAAAAATACGTATGTATCCTAAATGAAGACAGTATAAATCGTATCATAGTATCTTTTTTAACAATAAAGTAAATCAAATTATGTTTTACATTCGAGGTTCATAAGCTTTATATCATATTCATTCGCTTGATCATAATGAGCTAGCTATACTCAATTGTTTTTCTAGATGTGATCCATTCTTGTAGATCCAGTTACAATGTGTAATAGTTACAAGATCTATTTACTTTAATTTGAGGGATTGAAGACATATAAACGACTACACTTTGGAAAGAAATCGCTTCTATTTTTCTAGTTTTGAAGTTATGATAGTGGCGGATTGATACTCTTTAACTTTCAAATCTCAGTGCTATCATTGTAATTTGTCACTAATTACTACACACACTTACTGGTGGTAGGACCTCTTGTGAGTCCGCGCGGGTAGCCACCACCCTTTCTATTTCTGCCGTGAAGCAGTAACGCGTTTCGGCTTGAAGGGTGGGGCAGCCGTTGTAACTATACTGAGACCTTAGAACTTATATCTCAAGGTGGGTGGCGCATTTACGTCGTAGATATCTATGGGCTCCAGTAACCACTTAACACCAGGTGGCCTGTGAGCTCATCCATCCATCTAAGCAATAAAAAAGTTAACAATACAACGTCCATCGCTTAGCAAATTTAATATAGAAGAATAATAATGATATCACTGTAATAAAAACGTTCCAACTTCAGACGTCCAAGATTCATTGCAAACGAAGTTAGTTCCAAATAAAACAAACAAAAAATGTCTTAAATATAAACGAGCTTCCATTAAGACACTCGACTCCAGAGTAAGGTAATTAATTAGTTTAACTTTAAGCAAAGAAAACTTCTGTTTATCAGTGTCCCCAGCAGTTTCCAATTGATTAAGAAAGCGTAAAGTAAAGATAGCTTTAGTTAGCTTTTTTTTTTTTTTTTTTTTTTGTCAGGAGGAAATCGCCGGACTTCCGCCCTTCACTGGGGATGGAGGGCGGGGCATGTCGGAGTCGAACCGACTAAAACCTCCTGTCTCTCAACAACCAACGTCCAAACCTCGCATGAGACAAAACTCATGAAAAGGCAAGGGGGGAAAGTGAAGCGTTTAGTGCGGAGCACATCTCTCCCATCACCCTCCCCCTCGGGACGCCGGACTGGCGGTCGTCGGCGCCACGACCACCAGCCCTCTCGGTCGGCAGGCTATCCGAAGCCCGCCTAGATGGCGCCGGTTAGAATGGTCTATCCTACGGAATACCCCGCTGGGTCAGAACCAGCGTGGGTTGAGGATAGCCGGCCTTCCATCACCCGGATGCTCATGCATAAAACGCGTGCAGAGCAGCTTGCACGTCGTCTTCTTAGGCCCCCTTCGTCGGTCCCCAGGCCGACATGTGAGGGAGACCCGAAACACTTAGAGGGCCAGGGCTTGGGCGAGATCCGCCTCCCTGGCCCCCGCTCGACGGCGGCGGGCCTGTGCGTCTCTCACGCGCCCCGCCGCCTCCTTCTGCGAGATGGTGCACTCGCAGAAGTCGAGCATCGCCTTCCACGACTCGTCGTCACCGAGCATCGATGCCACAACACTCGGCAACGACAAGTCGTTTCCTATTTTTGCGACGAGGACACGGCGCCACCCCTCCCATGCGGGGCAGGCAACGAGCGTGTGCTCCGCCGTGTCCAAGTCGCAACCACAATGGTGGCACTCTGCCGTCGGCTTGGCTCCGATCCGGTGCAGGAACTCACCGAAGCAACCATGCCCAGTGAGCACCTGCGTGAGCCGGAAAGTGAGGCGTCCTCTGTCACGATTCACCCAGTTCACAAGAACCGGGCGAATCGCCTCGACGGTCCTACGACCAGCCGAAGGATCGGCCAGCCGTCTGGACCATGACTCCAGCACGGACCGCCGAGATTGGGCCCTCCGCGCTCTGACCACACTGGGGCTGAGACGTGCCACGCCCCGGGCACGAAGGTCAGCCCGCCACTGATAGTCAGCGGCGAGCGCCTCCGCCTCCAGGACCCAAGGCGGCGTCCCAGCCAGTACACACGCCGCCTCGAAGGAGATGGTGCGATAGCCACGGATGACCCTGACCGCGATGGTGCGTTGCGGCCGTTGCAGCAGCTTCGCTACCCCCACGGCCAGGGACTGGCCCCACACGGGCGCCCCGTATAGGGCCATTGATCGCACCACCCCCGTATAGAGACGGCGCGTCACCTGGTCAGGTCCCCCCACGTTGGGCAGAAGCCGGCTTAACGCGCCGGCCACCCCCAACAAACGAGGGACCAGGTTCTGAAAGTGAGCACGGAAGGTCCAACGACTGTCCAGAATGAGGCCGAGGTACTTCAACTGCACCCCGACCTCGATACGGACGCCTCCAACCATGATATGGGCATCGACAGGTGGCACTCTCCGGGGCCTGTGGAACCACATGGCCTCGGATTTACTGAGCGCCACGTCGAGGCCCAATCTCCTGATTTTGCCGACGACATGCGCCACCCCAGCGGTGGCAAGACGAGCAGACTCAGCAAAACTCCCCCCCCGGGCCACGACCAGCGTGTCGTCTGCGTAACAGATTACGCTTAGGCCCGGGAGGAGGGCACCCCTCAGTACCCAGTCATACCCGATATTCCACAAAAGGGGGCCGAGCACCGACCCCTGTGGAACACCGCGCACGACCGGGAACCTGTGCACGATCCCACCGTGTCCGGTACACGTGACCGATCTGTCCTCCAAGTAGGAACCCACCAGTCGGCGAAGGTAGAGAGGCACTCCGTGTCTTTCCAGTGCCCCCCCTATCACGGAAGCTTTAGTTAGCTTAGTGAAATCAATTTTCAGTTTAAATTTACGAGATTTTGAATTAAGATTTTATTAACGTTTTTTTTTAAATTTTTTATTGCTTGGATGGACGAGCTGACAGCTCACCTGGTGTTAAGTGGTTACTGGAGCCCATAGACATCTACAACGAAAATGCGCCACCCACCTCGAGATATAAGTTCTAAGATCTCAGTATAGTTACAACGACTACCCCACCCTTCGAACCGAAACGCATTACTGCTTCACGGTGGAAATAGGCGGGGTGGTGGTACCTACCGGCGCGGACTTACAGGAGGTCCTATCACCAGGGAAAACGTTTTCTCCGGTCATCTTAATATTGCTTAAAAGTTAATGTTGCCATTTTCTTTACATTCAGTATTGAAGTCTTTAAACGGAAAAATATATTTCCCAAATATTTACATATGTTATATATAGTCTTAGTACAGTGAATCTGTCAAAGTAACAAAGTTTTTAATGGCTTGACGAAAAAAAAAATGTACCTAAACACCCTTCTAGGAATTTAATGGATAATAATATTCTTATAGTAAGGAAAGTTACTAGCACACACTAGTACGTACCATGATTATGCCTATTGCTTACCAGGAAGCAATTATCTTCTCGAGATGAAGGACACGAGAGCCTGTATACGAATGATATTTGTGATAGTTTCGAGAACCAATAAACTATATTATAGTTAGAGTATAATATACTTCATTAATTACTCGAAAGTAATAAATTACGAACGTAATACTACAAAACTACGATAGGAAAGTTAAGGTCAATAAAAGTTCGAAATAAAAAATCTTCATCTTGGCACAGACAGCAGATTAGTGACTTTTGAAGCCTGTTAAGAAGATCAAGTTATAAGTATTGTATATCGACAGTACACCTGATTTATATTAGTGTATCATATCAAATTTATTATGTCACGGAATTCATAAAATATAAACACAATGTAACATTAAATTGAATGTATGGAAAGAAAGGAAGGAAGCCATTTTTGAATAATATACTGATCGAGTCCCACGCAGGAATTTTAAAGGTAATAATTATCTTTCTTTCGGGAATGTCTACAAACTTGATTTTTTCGTGTTTGACTATTCCAGCTCGCTGCTGCGATCGGAGCTACTGTATAATCATCTAGGTTCAACACATGTGTTTATATTCAAACGAACGGTGCATAATTAATTAGGTAAAGTTTAATTTCCTAGCAATTTTATTATTCAATACAGAACACTGGATCTCTGAAAGAAATGTTGGATCTAATAATTTCCGAGAGTAAGAATCTGTACAGCTATTATTTTAAATTGTGAAATTTAGAAAGCGACGACACCACCTTGATAATGTGTGAGGTCATTTAAGATCAATGCATTTAGATATTTATATAAAATTTTTAAAAATACATTAAGCCTCTTATACCAGATAACCATATGTGAGTGACATCATACGATGTAGTTGGGATTTAAAATAATTTGAAGGACTATGTTGAAAAATGTTTGAAGTCTTAAGTTAAATTTTATTATCACGTAAGGTTTGATAGATGTATTCGATTGTCATTACAAGACATCGCTTGGGAAGGTACTTTAACTACTTTTTAAATTAGAAAATCGTTTTACATTTAAAAATGCAAACATAGTCTCTTCAAATGCAACAATGTACAAAC
The DNA here is from genome assembly GCF_030269925.1 of Bombyx mori. NCBI lineage: Eukaryota > Metazoa > Arthropoda > Insecta > Lepidoptera > Bombycidae > Bombyx > Bombyx mori. The sequence goes on along the minus strand of NC_085124.1, from coordinate 10,031,298 downwards.
ATCTTCTTTCAGTAAAGTAACATTCACCGAAACTCGGATAGCAATAGCATTCTAATAGCAGCCTAATTGAAATACAGCTTGAGAATTTCAAGAGCAAACAAAATCAATGATACATTTTGGAGAGAAGATAGAATGGTGATTGAGTGAATACTAAAAATCGATTTACCAGTATTTTATTACTAATACTAAAAAACTAAAAAGTAAAATAGATAATAATTGATGATAAATTAAAACTGACTAAATTTTAACTGAGTCGCCCCTCCGGGATCTCGTGGTCTGACATGTCGAAATTTGCATAAGCCACCACTACACTTAGCGCGTCTCTAACGAATAAGACGCTCGATTTATTCGAATCGAGAAATTTTGCTATATCAAGACTTAAATCTGAGAGCCGGCACAATTTATTTAAATTAAATATCATACATATAATTAAGAAGTGCTCACGAATGATTTTTCACGATGAAGAAATAGCGTCGTGTTAGAAAATCAAACCGGAGTGTTTTTTAACTTTACATCATGATTATCGGTGGGCTGTAATATGAGGCCATTGAATTGCATATTTCTTCCACGAAGCAGTCATGCGTTCTATGTGTGGGATACGCATGGTAATACAATTGAAAGTTCGAACCCGCGTATCAAGGTGGGTGGCAACGTTTACGTTGTGATGCCTATGGACTCCGGTAAGCACTCAACATAAGATGAACCGTGAGCCCGTAAAGAAACACCGCTATTGATTACCGATTTACTTGAAACTTCCCCTGTTATAAAGGCGGCAATAACTGTGAACCATCTGTGTTTTTCCCCTCATCGGGGTCTAAAGCAGACATCTTATCGGCATAAGTTTTACTTGTTGGCGTAACGACAACATGCGATTTAAGGAAACAGCACGATCAATCTTCTCTTTCCAGTTTCAGGACGAATAATACCTAATTGTCTGGATTAAATAGAGCTTTAGATAATTGAATTGCAGTTTTGATTAGTAATATTGAATCACTTTGAACTATTATAGAAATTTTCTTCTTCTTCTCAATCGTGTCACTCTTGACAGAGTGGTCGTTATCGTCATGTGGTGTTACAGGGGGCAGACTTGACGTGTCTTACGATGTTCCCCCATTCGCCATATTCCCATGATGTAGAAACACTAAAATAATATAAATACATTAAACATTTGATACTTAAAAAATAAGAAGCTAATTTAAACAGATATATAGATAAACAATTAATAGCGGAAACAGGTTTACTAACAGAAAAAAAAAAAAATTTAATTAAGTATGTTAATCAAATATTGCATTGTCGTAACCGATGAATACAAAGATTGATTGAAACATTTTAAAAGGCAAAATGTTATTTCCCTATCAAGGGAAAAGGGGCTTGTGACACCAAATAGCTTTTAGATTAAAAGCCGCCGGTCACGACTGACGAGTGTCCCCGGGGCATCGACGCTGATGCCTTGTACCGATGCATCATCTAATAATAATTTTTCAATATCCTAGCCAAAAGGACAATATTATATGGAAAAAAATCTATTACTAGTTTTTTTATTTTATCTAGGTGGCAAATTTGAAACCAGAAAAAAGAACTTTACAATGCTCGCAACTCTGGACTTTGCGCTCTGAATTCAACGTGAGATGAAATGAAAGGGGAAATATTTGAAATTCGACCTTTGGTATGGATACTTATATATCATTCTCTATTCTATATTGTATCTAATATATTACATTCGGTTTCAACACCGGCGTATATAACATAACTATGTACTGTACGTAATACGCGAAGAAAATACTTTGTACTTTTTTAACGCGTACAGAGGATTATGATATAATCATCGATCGATGGATATAACGGTCAAAGTTACATGTGGACAAGGAGGATACTGATAAATTAATGTAAATGTTATTGTTTGGTCAACAACAAATAAATCTGGTCGTATATATATAATTAATTAACAAAGAAGCGTTTCTACTTCGTCATCGTCAAATTAATGACACAGTTCTTTTTTTGACTGATCCATGCGGTGACATATGGAAGTTTCAATGTTCCATCCCCCTACTTGATATAGTGGCAAAAGTTTTTCAAGTGGGGTAAAATAGTTTGCTTTTTCTTTCGTGTGGCTTAATCTTTCGTCTAAAAGACCACTTAGTTGAAACTTTTCAAACATTTCGCAAAGCTAAAATAGTGTAAAATTATTGAAACTTTATTGGTAAATATATTATCTCATAAGATATTTTGATATGTGTAGCAATTTCCTATATTAAAAGGCAGCGGTCTCCGCCAAACATAATCGTACAGATCACAAGGCTAGTAGTCTCACTCATGCTTGTCCGCAGTTGGCGTTTATGGGCCTCATTTTGCACTGACTTTTGGTTTTAATTTTAGCCAGTTACCTTTCTAGCGTTTCTTTAACGGTCAAAAATAAAAACCACAAAAAAATACATTTCAGGACTTATTAAAAAAATATCAAAATAAAGTTATTGAATTCTCCGTGTTGAAATGGTTGGTTATAATAACATGAATGAATAATTATTTTTTTTTGAAGTGTCATTGACCTAACGTATAGCCCAGCAGCGATGTTCGTAAGCATAGCGATCGGAAAATATGTAAATAAACGAGATCGTTCTTAAGGATATACAAATATTACCAGTAATGTTAAATCCTCTTATATACAATGTCAGGGCGTCCTCGCCTAAAGGTAAATTCCGTAAATCGGATTTCAGTGGGATATCGAAAATATTCTGCGAGTTACACCAGGCTACCCACAGCCCGCGGGACCTACATTATACCGAATAAATATTGCATAGCTTTAGAATAAGTATTTGGCTTTGAAGCTTAGCAATTTGCGTAATGCTAGAAGAGATAAATATCCATGACTAATGATTGGTGAAGGAGCTATTTCATATATAAAAATTACAATACAAAATTATATAATTATAATACAAGATTTTAACAAAAAGAAAACCTACTTCAGTAAAATAAAATGAGAGCATCATTCAAGACCACATGAGACGCACTAACTTTCAAATAAAAAAAGAAGCCGTTTAATAATTTGTTATGTTAATATTAGTTGGGACGAATGTAACTTGAAGATTTCTCCAAACTTTTAAATTATTATTAGACATGGCCGGGCGAATATATGTGAAGTTGTTTATTAAATACTAAATGAAAATAAGCGGCTTATAAAATATTTCTTGTGATTATCCTACAATATAAAGTTATTTAAATATCAATATGCTACAAATAATTCTTAATTTAAATAATTTATGTCGAATTTAAATGATAAAGGGATATGTAACTACGATATTTTATTAAGTTGAGGACCATTTAAGTTTGAAGGCCACGGGGAGGTCGGCGATTAGATTTAATTTGAAAGCCAGTTACGGTTGTCAAATGTTTGTACAATGGTTACTTCAGAACCGGCTTCGTGAATTGGAAATTAGATTATTTAAGGTGCCAGTTTTGCTTTTTTTTTATTTTATACGGTTTATATAGACGGGACAATGTTTTAGTTGATTTGGATGTATTGTAAATAAATAAATAAAAATAATAACTTCTTTCGATTCTTAATTTTTGTAATTTTAATATATTATGTATTGATATTTGTGAGGTCATGAGATTTGACTGTGTATTTTTTATTGCACTACAATTAATATATTTTTGTTTCTAGGGTACATTAGCCTAAAAAATGTTGACCTAATTTTGTTTCGATAATTATATAAAAAAAACAACTACACATTTCATAGTTGGTTTGTTAAAGCTACTTTCGTTTTATAAGCTGATATTGAATCAAAACAATGATGTTGATTATTATACGTCAACAAATACTGCTCACATTCTTGGGTAATACAAATCGGTTTTCCTCCCCGCAATTCTTTGCAACTTTACACGTGTTGGCGACAACAGAAAAACACAGATGTAACAAAACGGTATATGAATGTTTGTCGGCGCTCCGAGCTGTTTGCCCACAATTACGTAGGTGGCCGAGAGCCCTCATCCACGGGGAAATTGTTTTCCTCTCGAAAAGGTTCGCGCAATAAGGGCCGAAGTTATAGGCTTTTACCTTTCACTCGGAAACGTAACAGGATTGCTTTAGTTTTAATAGGATTATCCTGGAGCGAAGGCTTAAAGAATAATCTCGTGCTACGGTTTTACAATTTAATTTCGTGACACTTTTCTTATTAAGATCAGTAATATAATAAAACTAGCTGTACCCGTCCGCTTCGCTGGGCATTTAAAATGAACATTATTATTTCTCACCCCCACAAAGATTCTCATCATTGACGCCCCCGCCACTGGAGTAGGAAGTCCAACATTCATATAAATATAAGCCTATCCATTAAGTACATGTATTTTCTACATGGATACCAAGTTTCAGATCAATCGGATGCACGGTTCAGTAGTTATAACGGAACATCCGCAAAAACCACTATAGATTTATATATTAGTATAGATTTATCACATTGGAAGTAGCGCACCTTGTGAGCCTGCGCGGAAAAGTACCATCACCTTGCCTTTTTCTGCCGTGAAGCAGTAAAGCGCTTCGGTTTGAAGGCTGGGGTAGCCGTTCTATTGTAAAAACTAAACTTAGAACGCATTCCTCAAGGCGGGTGGCGGCATTTACGTCGTTGATGACAATGGGTTCCGGTGACAACTTAACAACAGGTGAGCTGTGAGCCATTCCACACATTCAAGCAATATAGAAAAATTTAAATATTTTCATCTAAAACATTTATTAATTGTAAGTTGATTTCATACTAGTCAGTGCCGCTGATTTTATAACAAAAATTAATTTCTGGAAATTACCAGAGCGGTACTTGTCGCACGTCGGTCGTTCTATAGTTATATGTGCTATTGCACATGTGCTATTTTGATCTATAAGGCTTTAAATTGTGTAGTTTTAGCAAAATACGTCTGCTAGTTACGTTTTTGCGCGAAATATTGACAAACATCGTACTTCACAAACTTTCGCATTCAAAATATGAACGGGGCTTTAAACCTTAGACTTGGAACTTATAAAACTTAGACTTAGACATAACATTCTTCTGTTAGATATAACAGAATAAGAAACGATCAGGTTTTTATATGGTAGCTTAGTAGTTGATTATGTATTTCACTAGACTCTGATCAGATACGTTAATATGTATAGACACATATGTTTATACAAATACACATGAACATGACATTTACTTGAAACTTCCCCTGTTATAAAGGCGGCAATAACTGTGAACCATCTGTGTTTTTCCCCTCATCGGGGTCTAAAGCAGACATCTTATCGGCATAAGTTTTACTTGTTGGCGTAACGACAACATGCGATTTAAGGAAACAGCACGATCAATCTTCTCTTTCCAGTTTCAGGACGAATAATACCTAATTGTCTGGATTAAATAGAGCTTTAGATAATTGAATTGCAGTTTTGATTAGTAATATTGAATCACTTTGAACTATTATAGAAATTTTCTTCTTCTTCTCAATCGTGTCACTCTTGACAGAGTGGTCGTTATCGTCATGTGGTGTTACAGGGGGCAGACTTGACGTGTCTTACGATGTTCCCCCATTCGCCATATTCCCATGATGTAGAAACACTAAAATAATATAAATACATTAAACATTTGATACTTAAAAAATAAGAAGCTAATTTAAACAGATATATAGATAAACAATTAATAGCGGAAACAGGTTTACTAACAGAAAAAAAAAAAAATTTAATTAAGTATGTTAATCAAATATTGCATTGTCGTAACCGATGAATACAAAGATTGATTGAAACATTTTAAAAGGCAAAATGTTATTTCCCTATCAAGGGAAAAGGGGCTTGTGACACCAAATAGCTTTTAGATTAAAAGCCGCCGGTCACGACTGACGAGTGTCCCCGGGGCATCGACGCTGATGCCTTGTACCGATGCATCATCTAATAATAATTTTTCAATATCCTAGCCAAAAGGACAATATTATATGGAAAAAAATCTATTACTAGTTTTTTTATTTTATCTAGGTGGCAAATTTGAAACCAGAAAAAAGAACTTTACAATGCTCGCAACTCTGGACTTTGCGCTCTGAATTCAACGTGAGATGAAATGAAAGGGGAAATATTTGAAATTCGACCTTTGGTATGGATACTTATATATCATTCTCTATTCTATATTGTATCTAATATATTACATTCGGTTTCAACACCGGCGTATATAACATAACTATGTACTGTACGTAATACGCGAAGAAAATACTTTGTACTTTTTTAACGCGTACAGAGGATTATGATATAATCATCGATCGATGGATATAACGGTCAAAGTTACATGTGGACAAGGAGGATACTGATAAATTAATGTAAATGTTATTGTTTGGTCAACAACAAATAAATCTGGTCGTATATATATAATTAATTAACAAAGAAGCGTTTCTACTTCGTCATCGTCAAATTAATGACACAGTTCTTTTTTTGACTGATCCATGCGGTGACATATGGAAGTTTCAATGTTCCATCCCCCTACTTGATATAGTGGCAAAAGTTTTTCAAGTGGGGTAAAATAGTTTGCTTTTTCTTTCGTGTGGCTTAATCTTTCGTCTAAAAGACCACTTAGTTGAAACTTTTCAAACATTTCGCAAAGCTAAAATAGTGTAAAATTATTGAAACTTTATTGGTAAATATATTATCTCATAAGATATTTTGATATGTGTAGCAATTTCCTATATTAAAAGGCAGCGGTCTCCGCCAAACATAATCGTACAGATCACAAGGCTAGTAGTCTCACTCATGCTTGTCCGCAGTTGGCGTTTATGGGCCTCATTTTGCACTGACTTTTGGTTTTAATTTTAGCCAGTTACCTTTCTAGCGTTTCTTTAACGGTCAAAAATAAAAACCACAAAAAAATACATTTCAGGACTTATTAAAAAAATATCAAAATAAAGTTATTGAATTCTCCGTGTTGAAATGGTTGGTTATAATAACATGAATGAATAATTATTTTTTTTTGAAGTGTCATTGACCTAACGTATAGCCCAGCAGCGATGTTCGTAAGCATAGCGATCGGAAAATATGTAAATAAACGAGATCGTTCTTAAGGATATACAAATATTACCAGTAATGTTAAATCCTCTTATATACAATGTCAGGGCGTCCTCGCCTAAAGGTAAATTCCGTAAATCGGATTTCAGTGGGATATCGAAAATATTCTGCGAGTTACACCAGGCTACCCACAGCCCGCGGGACCTACATTATACCGAATAAATATTGCATAGCTTTAGAATAAGTATTTGGCTTTGAAGCTTAGCAATTTGCGTAATGCTAGAAGAGATAAATATCCATGACTAATGATTGGTGAAGGAGCTATTTCATATATAAAAATTACAATACAAAATTATATAATTATAATACAAGATTTTAACAAAAAGAAAACCTACTTCAGTAAAATAAAATGAGAGCATCATTCAAGACCACATGAGACGCACTAACTTTCAAATAAAAAAAGAAGCCGTTTAATAATTTGTTATGTTAATATTAGTTGGGACGAATGTAACTTGAAGATTTCTCCAAACTTTTAAATTATTATTAGACATGGCCGGGCGAATATATGTGAAGTTGTTTATTAAATACTAAATGAAAATAAGCGGCTTATAAAATATTTCTTGTGATTATCCTACAATATAAAGTTATTTAAATATCAATATGCTACAAATAATTCTTAATTTAAATAATTTATGTCGAATTTAAATGATAAAGGGATATGTAACTACGATATTTTATTAAGTTGAGGACCATTTAAGTTTGAAGGCCACGGGGAGGTCGGCGATTAGATTTAATTTGAAAGCCAGTTACGGTTGTCAAATGTTTGTACAATGGTTACTTCAGAACCGGCTTCGTGAATTGGAAATTAGATTATTTAAGGTGCCAGTTTTGCTTTTTTTTTATTTTATACGGTTTATATAGACGGGACAATGTTTTAGTTGATTTGGATGTATTGTAAATAAATAAATAAAAATAATAACTTCTTTCGATTCTTAATTTTTGTAATTTTAATATATTATGTATTGATATTTGTGAGGTCATGAGATTTGACTGTGTATTTTTTATTGCACTACAATTAATATATTTTTGTTTCTAGGGTACATTAGCCTAAAAAATGTTGACCTAATTTTGTTTCGATAATTATATAAAAAAAACAACTACACATTTCATAGTTGGTTTGTTAAAGCTACTTTCGTTTTATAAGCTGATATTGAATCAAAACAATGATGTTGATTATTATACGTCAACAAATACTGCTCACATTCTTGGGTAATACAAATCGGTTTTCCTCCCCGCAATTCTTTGCAACTTTACACGTGTTGGCGACAACAGAAAAACACAGATGTAACAAAACGGTATATGAATGTTTGTCGGCGCTCCGAGCTGTTTGCCCACAATTACGTAGGTGGCCGAGAGCCCTCATCCACGGGGAAATTGTTTTCCTCTCGAAAAGGTTCGCGCAATAAGGGCCGAAGTTATAGGCTTTTACCTTTCACTCGGAAACGTAACAGGATTGCTTTAGTTTTAATAGGATTATCCTGGAGCGAAGGCTTAAAGAATAATCTCGTGCTACGGTTTTACAATTTAATTTCGTGACACTTTTCTTATTAAGATCAGTAATATAATAAAACTAGCTGTACCCGTCCGCTTCGCTGGGCATTTAAAATGAACATTATTATTTCTCACCCCCACAAAGATTCTCATCATTGACGCCCCCGCCACTGGAGTAGGAAGTCCAACATTCATATAAATATAAGCCTATCCATTAAGTACATGTATTTTCTACATGGATACCAAGTTTCAGATCAATCGGATGCACGGTTCAGTAGTTATAACGGAACATCCGCAAAAACCACTATAGATTTATATATTAGTATAGATTTATCACATTGGAAGTAGCGCACCTTGTGAGCCTGCGCGGAAAAGTACCATCACCTTGCCTTTTTCTGCCGTGAAGCAGTAAAGCGCTTCGGTTTGAAGGCTGGGGTAGCCGTTCTATTGTAAAAACTAAACTTAGAACGCATTCCTCAAGGCGGGTGGCGGCATTTACGTCGTTGATGACAATGGGTTCCGGTGACAACTTAACAACAGGTGAGCTGTGAGCCATTCCACACATTCAAGCAATATAGAAAAATTTAAATATTTTCATCTAAAACATTTATTAATTGTAAGTTGATTTCATACTAGTCAGTGCCGCTGATTTTATAACAAAAATTAATTTCTGGAAATTACCAGAGCGGTACTTGTCGCACGTCGGTCGTTCTATAGTTATATGTGCTATTGCACATGTGCTATTTTGATCTATAAGGCTTTAAATTGTGTAGTTTTAGCAAAATACGTCTGCTAGTTACGTTTTTGCGCGAAATATTGACAAACATCGTACTTCACAAACTTTCGCATTCAAAATATGAACGGGGCTTTAAACCTTAGACTTGGAACTTATAAAACTTAGACTTAGACATAACATTCTTCTGTTAGATATAACAGAATAAGAAACGATCAGGTTTTTATATGGTAGAGACATAACATTCTTCTGTTAGATATAACAGAATAAGAAACGATCAGGTTTTTATATGGTAGCTTAGTAGTTGATTATGTATTTCACTAGACTCTGATCAGATACGTTAATATGTATAGACACATATGTTTATACAAATACACATGCCGGAGTGACGGACAATATAATCACATTCGTTGCCACTAATTGTGGGCTAAATTCAATAATTCGGTCGAGAAAGTAGTGTTCTTGATATTTAGGATTTTACAAATGATCGCGACACACTAGTCTGTATCGATACACGATGTATCGTTTCTAGATTAACTACGATTCATTCAATAATAGCACAGAACACAGTCTAGGGTCGAGTTGATGGGGTTACCATCTTTTTATGATTTTGCAAAAGATTACCGACCAATAAATCATAATTTTTTGAGACCGCTGCATATATGATTTTTATTAATTTATATTAGATGTAATTCTAATAAAATTGCTGCTAAAACATGAAGAACTGAAAAAATTGTAATTGCCTAGATTAAAATAATTAATCCGCAAAAATAATGGCCGCGTGTGTTTGAAAGCGAGTTGCATAATCGCCCTCCGCACAGTACGCGATCACTTCCGTCGCTCAAAACTGTGGAGTGGTAAGAGTAGAAGAGAAATTGAGGCCCTGAAACTGAAGCCTACTGCTGGTAGGACGTCTTGTGAGTCCGCACGGGTGAGTACCACACTGCCTATTACTGCCGTGAAACAGTAATGCCTTTCGGTTTGATGGGTATGGCAGCCGTTGTACTTTGAAAACTGAGACATTAGAACTCATGTCTCAAGGTGTGTGGCGCATTTACGTTGCAGATTTCTATGGGTTCCAGTAACCACTTAATACCAGGTGGGCTGTGAGCTCGTCCACACAAATAGGCAATAAAAAAAAGATCATGTGCTGTCTAACAAGAAAAATTTTCGACTATATTTTAAAATATTAGAAAATAGCTACTTGATACAATATGGGTTTACCTTTTCTATTTCATATCAAGTTTCTCGTTAATTAATAATATTTTGTTAATAAATTATATTCAAACAAGACTGACATCAGAATAGAAGTATTGTTTACTTTGTAATGTGTAATTCAGCCGTTAAGATTTCCTTTAACGCTTGATAGCTACTAATCCATCAAACAAGGCGTTTTGAAACAGATGATTAAGCAACGTAGCTACTTTTGTTCAACCCTTTGTGTTATCCGAAAACGTTATCCCCTTGTTAATGTTGCTCTCGCAGTGTTGAGGTGCGATTTGTTTAAGTGCAGAACACAGAGGAGGATTTGGAGTTTCCAATTTATTATTTACTCGAGTGTGAACTCTATTAAAATTGTTCACATTCTATTACTCTGTTTATTTCAAATAATTATTTGGTTAATTTAAATTTATGGTCTCATAATGTTAATTGAATCAAAATTACGAACACCTTCGTTGTTGTACTTTTGTGTTTGTGGAAGATATGAATGATGTTTGGTTAATTCTTAAGTTTATGATTTAAGAATAACAACAGCTTTCGCCTTTTGTTGTTATGCCGTCAAACAGAACAAAAGATATGCGGAGAAATTGAAAATTACTAAGACTATGCCTTCGATTTCTTTATTGAAGACTGTAATTCACTGCGCAATTCTAGTTTTATTTGTGAAGGACTTAATATAATTTATCTGCGTATATTCTTCTAATAATGGTATATTTTTGAAAAGCTTTGCCATAATTTGTTTTGATAATTAAAATTAAGCCAAAATTGAAAATCAAATTTGTCTCTGTTTATTTTCGCTTTTCTTGGTTAAGAGTAACGGTCCCTTAGGAGCTTTTGAAAAGGGTGGCCGTAATACAAAATAAAGAAAAGAATATTATTATCCTATTTTGTAAAATTGCTACGAAATTGATAACCAGGGGAGATGATGGTGGAATTTTTGGTCCCTAAGAGTGACTAATAAAAAATGAGTGAACAACCAGATATCAAAAAGGAAATGTTGTATTCTTATTTTCATTATCCATCCTTTCAATATTAGAGGTCTAAACTGTTCAATCAATCAACATGAAAATTTGCGTAAAATTGTCAAGAGTTCAAGATAGAACATAAAGGATTGGCATTTAAAAAAATTTAGTAATCTCGAAAGACATTAACACGAGTATAGCCAGAGATAAAAGCTAGTATAACAATAAAAATAAATCTTCTCGACTTGTTGATTTACGTTAGGTAAAAAAAATCCCTTGAAGTTGATTTTTTTATTCTTAAAAAACACTTCTCTAAAACATCAGTCTTCAGTAGAAATATAAAGATATTATAAGAAATAAAAATGTTATACGTCAATTTATTTAAAAAGACTTAAGCTTAATATTATGTCTACGCTGTAATAAATACATTATTTGAAATTCATACTTGAGTTTATACGAGTATAATACATATAATATTTGATATTTTATATAAACCTATATATACCCCTTATATAAACCTATTTTGGCTCACGCACGAGTTGTAGCTGCCTGGTCATTAATATATCAAACGGAGTAACACTATAATATGACATTCCGTACCTACTAAAAGTACCAAATAACTCTAAAAATAAGCGTGATGTTTATACTCCGTTTATACTTCAATATTACGTCCCATTTTCAGAGCTCAGTGTCAGCAAAGAGGCAAGTTTACATTGGACGTGTAAGATCGCGCACGCATTGCTCGCGACAACGAAAAAAAAAATTGTTTCGATTGTCGAACGTATTTGAATTAAAGGCGGGAACTAGAATGTGTTCTTGATTTTTTTTTATCTGTTGTTTATTTCTGTTACCTATATTAAAATATTGTGTTTTGGTTTCTTTACAATGTTTGGTACGGTGTCGAGTATTATTATATCAGTGATCATTGCCGTGTTTATCGGGTCGAAAGGTAAGGTCATCTTTATTTGTGTCAATCAAATAACTACCTTAATGCTAACTACTATTAAATAAAAAAATTTAGTAATGTAATACTACATGTTTTTTTTATTATTTAATAGGTATTTAATATTTCCAAAATATGGGATTTGAAACAAAAAATTATTCACACGCTTGTATTTAAATATATTAGACATTTCGATCCGAGTACTAATATACTCGTAAATAGGTAGAATAAAAGCTTTATCACAATTAAATTAAATACAAATACATTAAATAAAATAATTTTCTCATTCAAACAAAATTATAATTGTGACATAATAAGTCGATCAATTACAATATAACCTTCAAATTGTCTTGTTTTGTATGAGTGTGGTTTGGTTAGTTAACCACATAGATACTATCGATGCGAAAATAGCTTTGCTCTTAATTATATCATTATTCATGAACGCTTTGTAAAAAAAAACAATAAAAAAACAAAATCCTTGACTTGTGGTGTTATAAACGAGTGAAACAAATTGCACGACTATTATTTTGTTTTTATTTCATTAATTACCCTTGAACTAACCTATACCTTGTCAACTTTTTTGAATTGAACTCCATCCGGAATGTTTATAGCTCCAGTTGTTTTTACCAGTGCGCGTTTCTATACTAATATTATAAAGCTGAAGAGTTTGCTTGTTTGTTTGTTTGTTTGAACGCGCTAATCTCAGGAACTATTGGTACGACTTCAAATTTTTTTTCAGTGTCGGATAGCTCATTTATTCAGGAAAGCTGTAGGCTATATAACATCACACCAAGACTAACAAAAGCGGAGTACCAATAAATAATAATTCAAAATCGGGGTTTTTTCCCTTTTGAGAGCTTCCGCTTTGGGCGCTGCGGAAACGGTTAAAGTTACGCTAAAATAATGTATGACAAAATTATTCCCCTTTAAAAGTTTCAAAAAAAAGTCGCGACAGCATATGTCTATATTTAAAGGTTGGCTCACTATAAGGTTTTTTATTTTAAACAAATTTGTTCTAAAATAAAGCATTATTTGTGAAGGCGTTTTTATAAAGATTATATTAATCCCTATCCCAACAAATACCTTATTCATTACCACATTGAAACATCCACATCACTTGAAGATAGACTTTGACTATTATAGATTTTTCTGGATTTCTCCAGAATCCCATCATCAGATCTTGATGATTACAGGACCATTCGGGAAGTCTACCCTTTCAAACAAAAAAAAAGCAGTTATATATTGAGTTTAAAGGTGGGAAAGCTGTGATACTATACAGTTTTGAAGTCGTCATGGCCTAAAGAATAAAACGCTTCGTACATTTGCATCGAGAGATGCTATTGAGCCAGTGTTAAAATGTAGGATTTCAGCAAGTATCATTTTTTATATAAAGTACGTGCTTAATAAATGTTCCCAAATCTACGGTGAAGGAATAGCATCATGTAATAAAAATCAAATCAGCAAAATCATGATTTGCTTCGTTACTTGTCTACCACCGCTATTTCTACTGTGAAACATTAATGCGTTTCGGTTTGAAGGGTGGTGCAGTCGTTGTACCGTAAAATCCGAGACTTAGACTCATGTCTCAAGGTGGGTGACGACAATTATGTGGTTAATGTCTAGGGACTTTAGTGGTCACTTAACACGAGGAGAGCTGTGAGCTCGTTCACCGATTCTAAGCTATGCAAATAATATGAGCCTTTATTACTTAATACTAGAGGTGTCTTCACCATGTGTATAGTGCATTAAAAATATCCGTGTATCCGTGTATTTATTTATTTATTTTATACTTTATGCACAAAACAAAAGTTGTACACAGGCGGACTTAATGCCATGGGCGCCTCTATCTTTATCTCTAAATCTGAGGTAACTAGTGATATACCGACCAAATATATCACCAAAAAAAAATGAACAAGTTTGTTGAGTCCAAATTATATTTGCGGTTGTCGAACTTATCTACTGGTTTAATCAAGGTCATTATTGTTACAAAGGCTAAAACATTTTTTGTCTTAACTGTCCAATTGCAACCCAATTGAGTCTTATTTATATTAATTTAATGTTGATGATGATAGACGCGCTTGTAGGCGTAAGCTTTGATAGCTAATACTTTAACAAAAATGTCTTGTAACCTTAAAGTATTTTACACTGACAGAAAAAATCAGCGTTCAAGGTAACTTAATTAATGGACACTATGCTTATTGTGAAAAAACATTAACAGCTCCATTGATGAGATGTGTATAATTAATTATTAAGCGAGTCAAAGCTGTACACGCATTCAAAATGTTTTCAACCCAACTTTGTTAGTATTTATGCCCACTGAGTTTCTCGCCGGATCTTCTCAGTGGATCGCGTTTCCGATCCGGTGGTAGATTCTGCGAAGCACTGCTCTTGCTAGGGCCAGTGTTAGCAACACTCCCGGTTTGAGCTCTGAGAGATCACCTACACGTCAAAACGAAGCTGAAATAGCCTCTCAAGGCTATTAGCAAGAGTAGGAAAAAAAACACTTAACCTATACATCAGGCCGCTGAGTTTCTCACCGGAGTTACGATGCTAAATAACAATCCTCAAAAAAAAACCAAGAACGCGTCCTTTTAACATGCCCAGAAGTGCTATTTTAAGAATGTAGATATTATTTAAACATTAAACTTGGTTGTACTTAATTTTCAAATAAGTCGAATAAACTGAGAACCGGTCGGTTTCTACCTTTGTGTGAAATACCAAAGATTTTAAGGTTGCGTATGTTTGAACGGCTATTTGCAGTTCGTATAAATTTTAAAAGTGTTTGCATAGTATATAAATTTTAATATTAGATAAAACGCGATAAATTTTATCCCTGGTGGTAGGACCTATTGTGAGTCCGCACGGGTAGGTACCACCGCCCCGCCTATTTCTGCCGTGAAGCAGTAATGCGTTTCGGTTTGAAGGGTGGGGCAGCCGTTGTACTGTACTTGATACCTTAGAACTTATATCTCAAGGTGGGTGGCGCATTTACATTGTAGATGTCTATGGGCTTCAATAACCACTTAACACCAGGTGGGCTGTGTGAGCTCGTCCACCCATCAAAGCAATAAATAAATAAAACGATAGTATGGTACTCTGTTATACGTAATATCGTAGTAATGTGGATAAATCGTTATTTATTTTTGAGGTCAGATTGAGTCAATTTCATCAGCAATTACATATCTACGAATCTAATAGTATGTGGCTCTGTTGAGCAACTTCCACGATGAAGGAAACCTAGACCATTATATTTTAAAAGATTTATATGTACTGTTCTTAACAATGATAATATATCATATTTATATTAAGAATAAAACACTTTAAATTATTATATTATATTTAACAAAATTAAATATTTGTATAATAAGAATAAAAGGCCGTTAAAGCCATAAGAATACTAACTACTTGTTAAATTATTTCGAAGGAATTACGGTTTGGAGTATTTGCGACAGCCGTTATAATGTACAATCGAGACTAAAGACTTTATGCCTCAAGTTGTATGATGACATTTACGCTTTGATGTCCATGGGCTCCGGTACGTACGTGAGTCGTCGTCGGCTCGTTCCAATATCTAGGCAATACTAAAAAAAGTATATTTGAAACTCAATTTCAATACTATCGGATTTTGCCCTACGAGAATCGACAGATACAATCAACGTTTTCCATTTCGAGAACCGTTTTTTAAATGGGCAGCGTTTGAGAACTATTCTGATAGCTTTAAATGCCGTTGTGGAATAAAGAGATATATATGTAGACGCGCGCTTGGGATGGCTAAGCGGTAGTTTCCGTCATCACTCGTATTTGGTTGAACTCAGTTTATAAAAAGTCAATAAAACCTTTTGGATAATAATTATTGAAACTCAACACACACAACTTTCACAATGACAGGTTAAACCGACAGTTTCGTTCCACATACCGACAGACCGACTGACTGACTGACTGCCAGAGACTCACTGAGTGAAACGGACGGACCGTCCGATACGGACTGAATGACTGTCTGACACGGAATGCCACGACTCTGTCCACGTACCGCCATTTTATACTGTGGCGTTACGGAGTCTACCCTACATTTTGTGATATTTATCAAAACAACATTTCATCATTTAAAATAATAGTCAAAACAACGTCTTACTAAAAGTCGTTAACCACGACATATATATTTTTTACAGAACAAATAAAACTTTACGTAGCAAAGTACGCCATTTCACCAACCAACCAACGCCAATCTAATGAATTTCAGGGCAATTACCGCCAAAATATTAATTGAAGTGTACGCTGAATGTCCTATTTGTGGCCACCATGACACGAATGATGTGCGCACATAATTTTAGGAATTGGTAGCGTCACGTCTGTTAACGAGCTCAACTAGATGTTGACCGAACGCATCAAATTGTCGTTTGATGCATGT
This sequence comes from Bombyx mori, assembly GCF_030269925.1. NCBI lineage: Eukaryota > Metazoa > Arthropoda > Insecta > Lepidoptera > Bombycidae > Bombyx > Bombyx mori. The sequence continues at coordinate 10,014,480 of NC_085124.1, read as the reverse complement.
TGGTAATCTATTCTGTAACGCTCTATTCAATACGCGCATTAGTATCGCTTATTTTGAATGTCGACTTGTTTTGATGTAGTCGTGGCCCAAAGGATAAGACGTCCGGTGCATTCGTATCGTGAAGGAATAACATCGTGTAATAAAAATCAAACCCGCAAAATTATAATTTGCGTAATCACTGGCGGTAGGACCTCTTGTGAGTCCGCACGGCTAGGTACCATCGTTCTGCCTATTTCTGCCGTGAAGCAGTAATGCGTTTCGGTTTGAAGGGTGGGGCAGCCGTTGTAACTATGCTGAGAACTTAGAACTTATATCTCAAGGTGGGTGGCGCATTAACGTTGTAGATGTCTACGGGCTCCAGTAACCACTTAGCTGGGCTCATCAGGTGGGTTGTAAACTCGTCCACCCATCTAAGCAATAAAAAAATGAAAGTTTTACTGAATAGGGTTTTAAGAATTACTATATCTATGGGAGGTAGCAAAATCAAGACCAATCATTCTTTTACTTAAGTATGCTTTGTATGATCCCTAACCCACAAGCAGCCTAGACCGCGGTGGCATTTCCATTCAACCACGCCTGCCAACGGCAAGCGATACCACAAATTTGAATATATATAAACTTAATTTCTAGGATAGCGTGACTATCATCACCTACAAGTATTCATTCCATATTGTACAAGCCAAAGGTCGCTTGCCATCTGCCGTGCGATCTGCGGCCTAGATAGATGTGGAGACAGATGTGGAGTTTACTGTTATTTGGCTAATTCGCAGTTTTTTTTTCAATTGCTATTCTAAGCAGACTAGCATACGGTACATCTAAAGGTCCCTTTCATCCATGAACATAAGCAAAGCCAGAAACACAGATAGGCCGGTATCTAATAATGAGGACTCTTCTCAAACCTCGTTAGAAGAAAAGGCTTGTCATAGCGCTTGGGAAACATTATGGAACAATTCATTCCAAAGCCGGATTGTATGAGATAATATGGATGAACTCTGCTCCTACAGCGAGCAGTACGATGAAGAGATTATCTCGAAAAAAAAACCTCAGAACACTCTCTATGAAATATGTTGTACAAAATACACAGATCCAAATTTAGTAGCTGTAATTTGGATCCACAACACAGATTTGGGAGCAGTACTCCACGCGAGGCCAAGCTTGTACTTTATGTGTAAATCACATGTTTTTGTCCTTGCATGAAGTATTACTTCTTTCTATTGAGGACTCCCATCATTTTAAAAACCAACATGGTTTTACCTTGTCTATGGGCTCCAGTAACCACTTAACACCAGGTGGGCTGTGAGCTCGTCCATCCATCAAAGCAATAAATAAATAAAAAACCTTCCAAATTATTTCGACACTGAACACCGCTCGAAATATTGACCCCCAATAATCCCAATATGCTCAGAAGATCAGGGTCCTTATAAAAGCGGCGCCATAATAAAAGATCCTTCATCGCAGTGAACCCACCAAGTTATGTCTTTAAAGAGTTGAATTGAACTAAATTCAATTCAGACCATTCGGAAAGCCAGTGTGAAAGTTCTTCAATTCAGGCACAAACTTTGATCGTCTGTGATGAACCATATTTCCCAAACCTTCTGACGGTGCTATCGTCCTCACAGCAACGCATGTTATCGATAAATAGCATGTCATTGAAATACAAAAATAAGAAAATGTAGGGAGAATTTTGTGGCAAGCCAAAATTAATCGGTGTAGTATTAATGATAAATTTGATGTTCTGTTTATTCAAAACAATTTGTACAGTTAATGGAGTATTTATTTATACTCAATGTTGACAGTTACGTTTAAAATGCCCGCTCGTTGCAAGAGTACTTTACTAGAAATTAGTACTAGTACCTAAGTAATGATAACAAATACTTTTTGTTTTACCAATCATATACAGTTAAGAAAAGATCAAACTAGTCTTGTTGTACAACAATACTAAAATGATCCGTATTCATAGATAAGAGTTACTGCTAACAATCTATAATATATCCATAACAATTATGTAGATATTCTATTATCATTCTAATTATTGTATAAATATAGTGAAATAAGCAGCTCGCGTTTCTTATTCAGTAAAAGAATAGTAAACAGAGCCATATTGTATGTTTACGAGCAAACACGGTATTAACATTATAATATGTAGTTGTACTTTGAGAGTATTAAGCGGTAGGCAGCGGCTTGGCTCTGCCCCTGGCATTGCTGAAGTCCATGGGCGACGGTAACCACTCACCATCAGGTGGGCCGTATGCTCGTCTGCCTACAAAGGCAATAAGAAAAATCTCTGAGCGTCAAATATTGATCATGCAAGTAATTTTCCATAACATACTTAAACCGCTTTTAATAAAACGTTACTAAGTTAAGTCCTTGTCGGCAGTACTAGCTGTAAAAAAATTACGATTAATACAAACTTATACTTATTGTTCATGTGGCGTTTTTGACGCTATTGTGATTTTGGTTCTTTAACAACTTGTGTCACAAATATAACGAGATAATTACAGATAATCAGAATTGTTACCCATACGTCACGTAACAATTGATACTTGTGTGTATGGTTTCTAATTGGATAGCGGAATTCATGTTGTGATACCGATTGAGTGCCACTGAGCACCTACTGCCTACATGAGTATGAACTCGTTCAACTAAGTAAGCAATAAAAAAAACCGACATCTTGATCTCAAAAAATATCAATGTGTTTCTTGAAACAAAAAGTCCACAACTCAAACGCTGATTTGCCCTTATTAAAAACGAGTCGCAGTTTCCTGATTTCCTTCAATTGGATAATAAGCCAGAAACAATGTTTCTCACTGACATTATACTAAAGAGATCTAATCTATTCATCGTTGCAACTAACGTTGAACAAAATTTAGTGTATTTACTTACAGATTGGTTCCCAAAAATATTTAAACACAAAGTAGAGTTGTAATCCCTTAAAACTTCACAAAACGGTTAATCCTAACACAGTACACACGTAGTTTGTCAACTGGTCTATAATGTACCAGATCTGAATTGGGTTTTCCTTTCGAAGTGGATTTTGGGATTAGGATGAAGTAAATAAATAAATAAATATTTACTAACAATCACGCCAGTGTAAATGCAGTAGCGGAATAATCGATAATATAAATGAAATGGTCAATCTAATCGCATTGGCTAGTAAAATAATTCTTTCTTGTACTATTATTTACTTCTATCTTCTTCTTCACTTTGAAGTTAATTAAAAAGTACGTCATTCGCAATACCCACTATACAACAATCAAGTGGGATGTCTGCCTCCATACGATAATTAAAACTCAAACATTATTCTTCCAAATTAGCTACAAAACCCAAAATGTATGAGGTCATCGCTGTTGCGGATAAGCACTTAAAACATAATACGCTTAATGGCAACCAGAGTACAACACTACCACGCCCTAATTAGCAAACGGGATGGCGAAGAAAGGTATTTATAGGCGTCTTCATACGGTAGTCTAATAACCACAAGTAAACTTAGCTTTATAATCATTATAAGCTTATTTAATAATAAGTATTTACAAGCTCATTAGCTCACACTGTTAATTATACATATTTGTATTATACGTATAAAGCTACGTAAATTTTTCTTAAGTATAAGTGTGCTCATGCTAATGCTACTTTCGTTTTAATAATATAATTTTTAGCAAAATTCAGATAATGGCCATCTGTGCTTAAGTTAGATTTGCGTCTCATACGTACTCAACAGATGTTCACGATTGACTTCCACGGTGAAGGAATAACATCGTGTAATAAAAATGAAACCCGCAAAATTATAATTTGCGTAATTACTGGTGGTAGGACCTCTTGTGAGTCCGCACGGGTAGGTACCACCACCCTGCCTATTTCTGCCGTGAAGCAGTAATGCGTTTCGGTTTGAAGGGCGGGGCAGCCGTTGTAACTATAATGGAGACCTTAGAACTTATATCTCAAGATGGGTGGCGCATTTACGTTGTAGATGTCTATGGGCTCCAGTAACCACTTAACACCAGGTGGGCTGTGAGCTCGTCCACCCATCTAAGCAATAAAAAAAAAAAAAAAAAAAAATCATATGACAACCACGTGCCACCAGCGCGGTTATTAAATTTGATTTCAGTTTGAAATATGATTTATGAATTTATATCATAAATTTAATTAAATTTTAATTTAATAAAATTAATTAAATTAAATTTATAAAAAAAAACTTAGCAAAACCAGGATAAATGATGTTTCGTCATTATTTAAAACAAGTAATAATTTAAGTGCTGTGAATTGGAATTGTTCAAGAATCGTGAAGCACTTCCAATCGAGTACAATGCTAAACTGCAACTAATTAAGAACAAAACTATAGGCACCGTTTCTATGTCTATATTGTACCTAGCTTGTTTACTGAATTTAACGATGAGCTTAAAGAAGACTACACACACTAGAGGCAAAATCTTTAACTTGGTTGATCATTTGTTATGATATGGATCCAGTTTAAAACGCCATGAAATCACAAGCTTTGATAGTTTTTGTCGTACAATTCTTTTTATGCCATTTTTATACATTGTTTTAATTGCGAAAAAATAAGATAACAAAAAAAAAACAATATTATAAATATCGAAGACGCGGAAGCATTACACTATTAGCCAACCCCTAATACTCTAATAATCAGTAAAATTGTCGGCACTCTTTACTTAAAAAAACCTAAAATTCGATTCGAAATTGAGATCGTTGCTATTGCCATATTGCTATTACATTGTAATTTAGATTTTCCTGATCAGATAGGCAATATTTGCTTTGTGGTGTTCATTGCTGAAGCCGCAGTTTTTGTAACAGATAGGCTGTGATGCATTAGTATGATATAATCTCTGACTGTTTAACAAAGAGCTATAATATCGTAATAACACAACTGAGATTATTTTGTAAATCTACCTTGATAGACGAACTTACCCATCCAGTGTTAAGTGGTGGTGTTTTGGATATTACGAAGTAAATACCGTCATGCTCCTCTAGACAAGAAGTCGAAACCTGTAAGAATATTGCATAAATGTCCCTCTCTTCAAACTAAAAGGCAAAACTGTTTTGTGGCAGAAATGAAAGCTTGGTATCTACCAGTGCGGTCATAACAAGTATTACGTAAACTTTTTTTTCGGGTTAGTCACAATGCTATTGCTACATTCGGAAAGTTAAACATGACATTTGTTGATTGTGTATATTTTGTAGACAAATTAGTACTTGTCATCGGGATTCAAAAACTGCTATATTCGCATCAGTTCATTTGCATTACACATAAGCCCCAAGGAATAATAGACCTATCATTAGACCTAATTATTAACGTATTTATGCAAATAATGAAATAATCCACAACCATATAATTTTCCCAATGGACGAAGGTTAATGACAATCTAAACAAAACTTAAATAACAAACACGTCATACTGTTTTATGATGCAACGTTAACGGTATTTGGGTTTCTTTATTTTTGACTATTGCTATTAGGTTGGTTGTCTAGAACACTCCTTTGATGGAAACGATTTTTAACTAATCCTGCTATTATGTCAATGATAAACCGTATAAGCCAGCAAAAAAAATCGTCCAAGAAGCGGCAAGATTTGAAATAAATAACTTGGATTATTTATCTGTTCGAAAAAGTTGGTGTAATGCTAAAAATTGTATGTAAACTGTTTATTATTTATTTATTTGCAAAGAATATATGAACACTGGATCATATATGTAAATGAAATGGAAAACACCTTGTAATTGTAGAAAAAGAAGCCGAAGCTTCAATAATTATTAATTCTACTACAAATGCTCTGCGAATAAAAAAAAGGGTTTTAAAAAGCAATGTACATTACCAGTCTCGGAGAGAATTTCTCTCATTGTATCTGCACGTGGCCTGAAGCTGACAGCTAAGTATTTTCATTTTTAGTTTTGTTCTAACGGTAAAATACTTTACCTCACAAGTCCTTCTTGGCAGTCTCGTGTGTAATGACCCGACTACAGTAATACGATGTTCGGGTTCGGTTGCCGATCGAGTTCAATATAATTATTATAGATATCTCATAAGTGGAGTTCGGCTGTTTCCAATAACTATTAAATAATTATTCTCAATTTTATACAGTAGTCTAGTTGACATCGACGCTTGAAAGGCAAACGTGACTAAGCGACAATGCGTCAACTTTACAGTAGACTAATTTAAAGTTGAAATACCTGAAAAAAATTCTATTTTAACGAATCTAGCTGTAGGGTTGAAATTATTTTAATGGACTTAAAAATATATATTTTTTTGCGCATCGAATATGGTTATTGCCTATCATTTATGTACAAAGCAGTTATTATCGTTTAGTCACGTTTGACTTTTAAGCGTCGACATGTTTCCAGTTTTAATGCGTGGTTATTGCAATTCAAAGTACAATGATTTAGTGGCACGTCATATTTATGGCGATCAGGAAGATTTCTGTTACTATGTTATTTCCCTTTTATGGTACACATTCTCTAGGTGAAAAAATGTAGTGCTGAAAAATTAGAGGGAGTGCTATGTTACTGACGAAGATATCGAAGATAGGGCGAAATGAAGCAGGAAAATATGAAAAGCTGATCCTATTAACATATAGTATTAGGAACTTATTCGACCGCCACGGGGCAACGCAAAGCCGCTGTCACCCGAAACATGTCTTACCGCATCCCCCGGATTCACTGTCGGTGCTTTTAGGTTTCTCAAGCACCGGTCACCGTCCTCGTCGAACTCGTTAACTACGACGAAGAATTCGACGAACGAACTAACTCATAGACACAGCCAACTGAGTTTCTCACCGGATCTTCTCAGTGGGTTGCGATTCCGATCCGGTGGTAAACTCTGCGAATCACTTCTCTTGCTAGGGCTAGTATTAGCTAATTCTCTCTGGTTGAGCTCGTGAATTCATCTACCAGTCCGGGCGTAGCTGGAATAGCCACTTAAGCTACCAGCGAATAGATAGGGCAAAAAAAAATGTGTGCGTGTACTAGTGTACACACGTAAGAAGTGAAACTTGTTTATGGCCTTATTTTTCGAAAAATGATCTACATGCAACTTTCTAGAAATTGGTTAAATAAAGTTAAATTAGATAAAGTTTAAACAAAAGGATTTTATTATCATAGACATGAATACAAAAAAGTTAAATTAGATAAAGTTTAAACAAAAGGATTTTATTATCATAGACATGAATACAAAACAGATGGCGCGTAACGGAAAAATGTGACGCGTAACCGAAAAATGTGACGGTAAATTTTTTTCCAACGCCGATAAGGAAGTTTCACTTCAAAAACATATAGGATGAATGGCTAGGAAGAAAGAGAGATAAGCTGAAATCTAGGAATATTGGATGTTTGTTAATTACGCTAAAATAGCTAATCAAATAGGAGTGAAATTTCATAACAAAAAAACTTTTGTTAAGGTACTCAATTGAATACAGAATTTACGAAAACAACTTTTACAACTACAGTTTAGAAGTTTATCTAAGCACGCTACCTATTTATCCCCAACATTTTTTCAAACAGATTACATAACATTTTACGAGCGAAGACCGTCCGAGAGTAATAGACTGTAATTGAACAAGTGTTGTTATTAATATTAAGACGGGAGCAATAAATATTAGGAGTTCCATCAATTTAGCGATTATAGTTTCATTTATAAACCAAAAAAAAGGCAAGACTGAAAAATAGGCAATAAAAAAATAATTCTAAATAGCTAAATAAATATACAAAATCATTATCTACTATTTTATAGCGTTATTGTATAATAAACGAATAGGAAAGGGCACTTGAATGTTTTCAACGTTTTCAAAGTGCTAATTCTTCCACTTGGGAGAAATAACATTAAATCTCGAGGGTCTGCCAGCTCCCATGCTTTCTTTCTTAACGAACCTCGGGGCTTAGGGGAGAAATACGTTTTTGTGGGTGCACTTTAACATGTACGGTATAAATGTTTTTAATAGAAAGCTGTTATCTCTATATATAAAAATGAATGGGTGATCGTTAGTCTCGCTAAAACTCGAGAACGGCTAGACCGATTTGGTTAATTTTGGTCTTGAATTATTTGCAGAAGTCCAGGGAAGGTTTAAAAGGTAGATAAGTATGAATATGTTCGGAATTAAATAAAAATATCAATTTTGTTTTTCCTTTGATGTATCCCCCGTCGGTCTTTTATTTATCGATTGAGGTACTACGAAGTCTGCCGGGTCAGCAAGTTGAAAATAAAAAAGCATTTGACTGTCAAATCGATACTATCAGAAACAATACAGAAGTTCCTAATTTTTAATGAGTAATCATAGAACGGTGATCTGATTAATTTAGCTAAGTTTGAACTTAGTAGTAGTAGTAAAAAAAACATGTAAATAAGTTCTATTGAGCAATGAAAGTGTTTTTATTGAGTGGCTTATAAGGTATTCTTAGTGACCGTTTTGTTAATAATATAAGTATTTATGAAGTTTCTCTTGATTTATCATGATCAAAAGGCTGTATGTAGATCATTCGTAAATAACTTACTCAAGAATAAGCTACTACAACTAAAAGTTTAACCAAATAAATACATATAAAGATGACACAACATATGGAACTCTGTAACAATCCCCTAAGTGTCCCTAATTAGTATGGCCTCGAATTCCACTCTACAACACAGCAATGCCATGTCGGCTAGTTCCTCTATATTAATTTACTGAAAGATTCTGTGAGAACAGGCTTATTGTCGCAATTTTTGAGTGTCACCATAAATCACTGTGTTACAAATTGTCTGAAACGTGAATTTTATATTTAGTGTGCTAAAATATTAGATATTTACAGTATTTTTTCTTCAAAAATTTAATTATAAGTAGCTATATTACATTACACTAGCTTTTGGCCGCGATTCCGTCCGCGTGGAATAGTTACTTTGGCATAACGTTAAATTTTACCTCCACTTCATTTACGTAGAAACTGAAAATATTTTTGAATTATAAAATATTAAGGGGCTATTTAAACCCGTATTTTGAAAAATTCTTTATTGGTGCTCTACTTGTATTGGTCTTACCGTAATGTTAAATAGCCTTCCTCAATAAATGGGCTATCTAACACTGAAAGATTTTCTCAAATCGGACCAGTAGTTCCCGAGATTAGCGTGTTCAAACAAACAAATTCTTCAGCTTTATAATATTAGTACACGAGTAGATTAAGTAACTACGTATATTACTGATGACAGGCCTTAATTACTGTGAGTGTGTGTGAGATTACGTCATTTTCTCTTATTTCTGTCAGAAAAGCTTTAATTGTTAAGCAAGAAATTTTTACGACCTGCCCGCAATCGTATCGCTGCAAAGGCAAGGCAATATATTTCTATATTAATCATTTTAAATATTTAATATTTGACTATTATTATGTTCTTTATACATAATATTCTTTATACTTTATACATAATAAATAATTAAAAGTAGTCGTCGATAGTTAAAAATATTTTGTACGTATTTTGAGGCTCATAAAATACAAATTTCAATATGTACCTACACTCAATAACAAGATTTCGTGGTAAAAATAATCTTTGAAGCTGACTGCTTTCAAACGATGTTTATAAAACTCATAATATTATTATTTCCGCTCACTCAATAGATTCTAAGATATAAACAACAAAAACAGCACTGTTTGTTTGTCTACGAATTCTTACCTTGGAAATGTCGTTAATTTAGAATTGTTCGTGTTCAATATTTATATTCCGGGGGATTATTACTTTGTAATTTTTTTTTATCATTTCATCTTATCTTACGTATTATTTTGTAAGAATTTATAAAATTCCTGTTTTGTTTTATTCTATACTTTGGCCCGTTGTTTATATAACTTGAAGTCGTCGTGGCCTAAAGGATAAGACGTCCGGTGCATTCGTATGAAGCGATGCACCGGTGTTCGAATCCCGAAGGCGGGTACCAATTTTTCTAATGAAATATGTACTCGACAAATGTTCACGATTGACTTCCACGGTGAAGGATTAACATCGTGTAATAAAAATCAAACCCGCAAAATTATAATTTGCGTAATCACTGGTGGTAGGACCTATTGGGAGTCCGCACGGGTAGGTACCACCACCCCGCCTATTTCCGCCGTGAAGCAGTAATGCGTTTCGGTTCGAAGGGTGGGGTAGCCGTTGTAACTATACTGAGACCTTAGAACTTATATCTCGAGGTGGGTGGCGCATTTACGTTGTAGATGTCTATGGGCTCCAGTAACCACTTAACATCAGGTGGGCTGTGAGCTCGTGCATCCATCTAAGCAATAAAAAATAAAAATAAAATTTAAGTACCAATTTTTCATGAAATACGTACTTAACATAATATGTTCTCGATTAATTTCCACGGTGAAGGAATAAATAGCATCGTGTAATAAAAATCAAGCGAAGATATCTAGAGTAGTCCATCAACACACGATAGGTAAAGATGTCACTAGTTTTTAGTGGTAGTGGTAAATCGTGAAGTATTGTCACTAGTTTTCAATATAGATAGATATTAAAATTAAGGTTAAGCACTTTTAAACTTTCCAACAATTCAAATGCCCTTCAGAACCGTAGTGAACGAATTCTGAATGAGATCTCTTTTAAAATTATTTTTAAACAATCTTCAACAAGGCTATTACATTGAGGCGTATGGTTTCTTTTTTTCTCATAAACAAATTAATTACTGTACGAACATCACATGTTTTTGTTTCTTTCCGCTAGAGCATTCATGATTTTTATTTTAGCCTTTATACAACTTATTTCTGAGCTCCGGACAACACAGACATAAAAGAAAAATGAAGAGCACAATATTTTTATGATTAACTCATCCATATGTTCCAAATGCTTTAAACGTGCTTTGACTGGCAAAATTTTCCACCAAGGTTACAATTGAATAAATGAGAAACAATTTTCGACCACTCGAAACAATTTCGTCTTGTTTCGATTACATTAGATACCAGCGTCAATATTTATCACGAGTGACAATATTTCTAGACAAACTCACTTAAAGCGGAATAAATAATACTTGGAAAAAAAATCTCTGAAGAGACTGGACTTTTGTACTGGTGGCAGGACCTATATGAATCCGCATGGGTAGGTACCACCACCCTGCCTATTTCTGCCGTGAAGCAGCAATGCGTTTCGGTTTCAAGGGTGGGTCAGCCGTTGTAACTATACTGAGACCTTAGATCTTATATCTCAAGGTGGGTGGCGCATTTACGTTGTAGATGTCTATGGACTCCAGTAACCACTTAACACCAGGTGGGCTGTGAGCTCGTCCACTCATCTAAGCAATAAAAAGAAAGAATATTGTAAAGGTATTTTACTGTCTTGGAATTGAGCATATAGGCGAATGATGATTTCAAAATAATTGATAATCCTAATTATTGATATCGAAAACCACTTTCATTACCAATTTACTAACCGCTGATTGTTAAATGAGTACCACCTGCTGCTTCTATCTGCAAAGAAGTTTTTTGTTTTTGTTTTATTTGACTGCCGCGAAACAATACAATTGAAATTGTGACCTCTTGTCTTAAGGTGGATGAACTTAGACACATTGTGTTTTTTACATATTACTGACAGATGGATCTAGATCGATGCATAGACCTACATAAGAGTATGTGCTCTGATTGACATTCATTTATCCAAATTAATCCTTCTAGTGAACTTAATATACGATGTGCGACTGAACGTTATTGCAAATGAAACCCATAAAATAGATGCTTTGTAGATTAATAGGATCCAAATAATGGTTAATTCATAATTAAATTTTAAGTACCCGTATTTAATTATTCCACATCACAAAATTTTTATTAGGTTGTTTGTGTGCACACATTAACTTCCCATTTGAAAATGGAACGACCGTCACTTTCAGTACATTTCAAAGGAATTTTTTTATCATCTTCAATAAAGTATGACAAAGTTAAAAATAGCATGTATATTTAAATTAATGGCTGTACTAGAATTAACCTTGTAATTTTTATAGACTGTATCGCGTGCTTCCGGAACGATGAGCACAAAACCAACATCATTCCGACGGGGAGTTCATTTTACCAAGAGTGTCATTGTTCTGAACCCGGATATAATATGCAATACATAAAATGGACAGATATAAACAATGAAATCATCACTGCAGGGTATGTCATGAAATATTTTTGTTTTTATTTCTTATTACAATCAAATGAATTTTGTTTTAGTGCTTAGATGCGTGTTCGAGCTCATAGCCCACCTCGAGATATAAGTTCTACGGTCTCAGTATAGCTACAACGGCTACCACACCCATCAAACCGGAACGCATTTCTGCTTCACGGCAGAAATAGGCAGGATGGTGGCAGGTACCTACCCGTGCGGACACACAAGAGGTCCTACCACCATTAATTACGCATATTATAATTTTGCGGGTTTGATTTTTATTACACGATGTTATTCTTTCACCGTGGAGCTCAATCGTGAACAGTTGTTGTGCACGTATTTCATTAGAAAAATTGGTACCAGCCTGAGATTCGAACACCAGTGCATCGCTTAATATGGATTCACCGGACGTCTTATCCTCTTAAAAAATGACCACGAAAATAAGCGCAACTAATATAGTAAGAAACTGTAATGACATAATGTTATGAGTCTTCATTCACTCTGAGGCTTAGTAGAAGAATGTGGGTAAGACTTGGAGTAAATTCCATTCTTGTATTAAATGATAGAAATAGAATAGAATTAGAACTCCGTGATAGCTAGTAAATTACGACATAACTACTAAATTCATTTGTTTTAACAAGACCAGGTACAGATTCGTTGATTTACGTCGAAAAACAAAGCGACGGTCTAAATATTCACATTCCAAAGGTCAGCAAATCAATGTCTGGAGCTTACAAGTGCATAACAAATTTCGAAGGGCAACAGTATGTCCAGACTCATACAATAGAAGCATATGGTACGTATGAAAACAATAAAATCATGACCTAATTGTTGTAAACCGGAGATTAACACGTGCTGTAAATTATCTTTATGTTACAGATCCATTGTACTTTATTAATGCTGCAGAAGTTCAGCATATTATGGAATCGCAAGATTCACGAATCAATTGTGAAGCACGCGGTGAATACCCTCCATTAATTACATGGCACAAAGGAGAAGAGAACGCATTAGTTGAAGTAAATATTCAACTTATAAAATCGATTAAATTCGTGACAACATTTTAATGTAATCGATTATTTTAATGTAAATGTATTTCAGATTCAAAATAGTGAAAAATATTCAATCACAAAGGAAGGGTTGATAGTAAGGAACGTAACTACTGAAGATGGTGGAACGTATAAATGTACAGCAATGGTTATGGTCACAGGGGAAGAAGTTGATAGATTTATAAAAGTTGAGGTATATACTCGTATTAAGATTATTTGAAATTAATTATTTAAAACACCTAAACTGTTAGCAAATTTATAATAATAATTTAATTATTTTCACACTTTTGGCCAATCGTCTCATCTATTATCAATTTACTATAATTTTATTTTGATGCAGTGCGACCTATATTATATAAGAGATTAAAATTGTGTTCATATTATTCACAGGTTATGACCGTACCAATAATTCAGGACATTATTGGTATCCCTAATACAATAGTCATGTTAGGTTCAAAGCTTTCAGTTGAATGTATAGCGGAGGCTAAACCACAACCTGAATATATTTGGAATAAAGTGTACACGGTAAGTTAAATATTTTACACTGTTTTAAAATGAAATTTCGTAAAAAATTATTTACAGAAATCTACGAAGACTAGACTAATCTGCTTTAAATTGTTAGAAGTTGTTAGAGATCCATTTCTTTAAAAGCAAATTCAAAACAATTCTAAATTAAAAATAGTCTAAACTATTTTTATTTGCTTATTACTAAATTAAATGTTGGAAATATTTAGGTTTTCTTTTATTCAGTACTGGGCTCAATAAATAAAAAATATACCAATGAATGACCTCAAAACTTCATGTCTCAAAGTAATCACATTTGTATTCTCTATGAACTCAAATAACGACAGATGAGCTGTAAGATAGTTTGCTGGACAAGTACCCAAAAAATAAAATCTTTTGACAAATTTAAAGGCAGTTTTATAGTAAAATCCAGGAATTCACCTATCACCAAAACTTTGTAGGGTCCGAACGATGAAGGGAATCAAACATGGAAGCAAGTAGCTAATACATTAATATTTGATGATATAAAGGGTTATGATGCTGGTTACTACGAATGCACTGCGTACAATATGGCCGGTAATTCTACTAGTGGTGCACTAATCGAGGTAAAAACATATCGATTCCTTACTCGACTAGAATATAATTCAAATTATGATAACAAGTACTAATTAATCTATTTCATTAGGTACTAGTTCCACCAGAAATATTTGGTTTTGATAACATGACTGCCGAGGAAGGGACCAATATCAAAATCGCCTGTGAAGCTCTGGGAATTCCGAAACCCAACATCACAGTTACAACGAGTATATTTGATTCCGACGAAAATGGGTTTGT